>NC_091769.1:41858200-44358200 GCF_029378745.1 Bos indicus
AGGGGTGCAGGCTCATCTCACTGCCCTCAGGGGATCTCGGGAGGGCATTGGGCCATGAGCTTTTTTGATGGATCCTCACACTACATTAGAGAACTCTGGAAGATTATGTCCTAAAAAATCCACTGACATACAGCTACTTTATCATACTGGACACATGGTTTAATTTACCTGAATCTCACAGAGTTCCTACTCTACACCCTAAAGCAAAAGACACTGCTCTCAGACCTCCTACATCTATATGAGATTTTAATCACTACCACCTTCCCCAAGACTCACCAAAGCAGAAGGGGGCACCGGGCCCTTCTCAGGGACCCAAAGTGTATCTAAGCTGAAGTCACGTACTCCCTCCAATTCTCTTATCCTCTCTGGCCAGGAAAATGGTGCTTACCTCATCAAACATGCTTCCCCTTCTAGCAGTTATAGTTCAAATTCTATGCATTGAATCTTCCAAGATTCTGGCCTTACTATTTAAAGCCAAGTTTTTGGAATTCATAAAACTTATTTTTCTGACGTGAGTCCCTGGCTCTTTCAAGCGAAAGCTGTGACTTTTAAGACTTTTTATCTCTGTTATAGATATATAAAAGTATGCACAAGAGCTCAAAAGCCAGGAATTTGACTCTTCTCTTTCTGTACCATCTCTTGCCTGCACAGCATAGCAACACAGATAACTGTCATGCTATTTCAATGATAAGAAGAAGGAAAGAAGTAGAAGGAATTGAAAAATACAATTTCCTATCAAAGTGTTACACAGCTACACATGACTTCTTTACTTCTTAAACAGGGGATGCTGAACATCATTATGCATTTTCTGGATAATGTACAGTCCGTATTGGTCAGGGTGGCAAATCTCAGCTGTTTCTGCCTTTTAGCTTCAGTCTCTGCCTTTCCTGCCAGACTATGAGTCACCACGGGCTATTTTGATGGCCAACTCCAACACTTTCTTCTCTGCCTCTTTTCTAGTTTGTCTTTTCTTGTCTTCTGTGAGTTAGGAAGCCAGATAACCAAGCTTGTTAAAAAACTATGTGTTAAAGGGAGGCCAATAAGGCCCTGCCCCTAGGAGTGAAGTATATGCCTTTGTAACCACTGTCAGCCTTCAAGGCTGATTTTTCTTCCTTCTAAGCTTGGGCTGAGTTCCCAAGGGTAGAGGTTGTCAGAAATTCAACCTCTGAATAAGCAGGTCATTACTATAATTTAAAGCATAGTATGTATCATTCTCCTTCATAAAAATGACACAATAAAAGCTTTGTAATTTATACCACAGGCATCATGTTTGAACTTCAAATGGGAGTCAAAGCCCAGCAGGTTGTTTTTAGACATCTCTACAAAAGGCACACACACACCATTAGGAAGAAATGGGTTTTTTCTCTCTCTCTGTTTTCATGGACTAAAGTGCATTTCTATTTCCCATGAGAGCAATGACTTCAGATATTCAGAGTTCAGAATTTTGACCCTGCTGCCACTGCGGAGGTTTCAACCTAACATTTTAGTTGTGAAAGATCAGTACACAAATTGGGCTGTAAACCAAGACATTTCCTTATAATTTCTTGAAAATGTCTCATACTAGAAACAAAGTCAAAGATAACAGTATATAAGGCACTTAGGCTAATCCTCAGGAAATTCTTAATCATCTAAACAAATATATTAAATAGCAATTACTTTCACCCAGCCTTCTGACCTTTTGAGAGGAACAAAACTTCCTAACCTCAAAGCTCAGATCTTTCAACTCTGAGGGTGCTCAATTTTTCTCAAGGATCAATAACAAAGATGCTCCTGGTGAACAGGTGAGCATGGTGCCAAGGATCAATCATATAAGAGCTATTTCACAGCTCTCATGAAACTCCAGGAATATGTAAGTTTCAGTTTCTGCAACTAAAGACATTCCATGCCAGATCACTGGAAATAAAGCCCTCTGTCTACTTGCGTTTCTCTGTTACTCTGCGTCTCACTTGGTAATAAAAATGTGTTATACTATCGAGTGAAACATCCAAACTTACTCCCATTTTACAACAAGCACCTAATTAACTCCACTATTTATATCTGCCTGCTCTACATTTCCCTGTATTCTCATAGCATCAGCTTCATTGTTGATCTCCTGTACTTCTTAGTATAAAAGGAGTTTTGTCTTGTTGGACAAAAGGAGTTTTGTTTGTGGTGGACATTCTTAAAGTAATTCTTGATCCTTGGTGGTGCATAATAAACATTTGATGAATTCATTTTTTTTTTCTGTAGGACATATTTATTTGCACACTAAATGCTAGATGAACAAATTAACATAGACTCTCCCCTCATTCATTATCCAGTGCTGCATTAAAATATCACCACAAATTTAGCAGCTTAAAATAACGCACATTTATTATCTCACATTTTCTGCGGGTCATGGATCTGAGCATTGGCCTCATAGGCTTTATAGCCCAGTGAGGCATCCAGTCAAATTTTGTTCCATTGCATTCTGATAGGCAGTACCTACACCTTTAGATGCAAGAAGAGGAAGTTCGTATGAACAGGCGTAGGTGTGTGGACTACACACACATGCCTGGGCAGCCCCCAGGGTGAGAAATGAGGGGAGGGGATGGTGAAAGAAGTGGGGCAGGATGAAGGATAGCTCTCTCCCTGTGCTCCCATGTTCCAGTTGGAAACTCTGGAGACATTTGAGAATTGTACGTTTGGATCAGCCTTTTCAAGTTATCATGAGCATGCATTCGTCAACCACCAGTATGATAAGTAGGACACCATCTGTATTCTTATAACAGGTTCCTCGAATTTTAGGGGTGGAACACGTGATAATACTATGATAAATAGATGTTTTGTGGCCTGATTCAGGTCAGAAAGGAAGAAGACTGGTTCTTATAGCCTTTGGTGTGAATGTGTAAGCAGCAGCAGTAGAGGCAATGTGGGAGGGTCTCAGGAGTCCATGCAGTAGATAAAAGGAATGGGAGAACATGACCAAAACCTAATCTAGAATGGGAAAGACAGAGTCAGGGACCTATGAGTTTATCAGTAAAAAGTGTCAAGTGCCCCAGTCACCTGACCTTGGTGCCCCTCAGTACAGAAGAGGCAGAAGGAAAGAATACACACTTTTAGGCAAGAGGACTGTATTTCAAGCATAAAAAAATACCTCTCTCTCTTGGAGGGACTGGCAACAGGACTGGGATTCCCATAATATTGACACAGGGGGTCAGAGATAGAGAGACTATGACTTGTTATAGTAGTTTTGTCCCTAGGCAAGGCTGGGCTAGGGCTTCCCAGATGCAGTGGTAAAGAACCCACCTGCAATGTAGGATACAGGGATTCAATCCCTGGTCTGGAAAGATCACCTGGAGAAGGAAAGAGTAAACCACTCCAATATTCTTGCCTGGAGAATCCCCATAGACAGAGGAGCCTGGGGGACTACAGTCCATGGGGTTGCAAAGAGGCAGACATGACTGAGTACGCTCACAAAGCTGGGCTGGAGAAACACAGGAGCTTAATCTCACAAATGTCTACATTCTATTTCTACCTGGCCCAAAGTTTTCCTTATGGTCTGAAACACATTTTTGAGAAATGTGCAAATATCATTGTCTGTTTGCTTTCAGGTATGCTCCCAGCCTTTCTCTTACTAATTTCATTGTCAGGCTCTCTTCTCACTTGGGCTCTATTGGAGAGAGAGAAGAAGGGAAAAACAGATAATTTTCTCATTCTTCCTGCCTTAGAAGCATCACCTGGAATGGCCACATCTCTACAACTCCAAATCCTGCAGAAACAGCTCTGAAAACCTTTGTTTTAGCTCCCTCCAAACAACCCATTGTCTGTCCAGCTTTATGAGTTTTAGCATCTTCCTGCTATTGCTAGCCTCTGAGTTATTCCACTGTTCTCTATTAGGTCCAAGCAAATCATTGTGTATCACACATCCCAATACTAAACTCCCTCTGGCTGAAATGTCCTAAAGTGGTTTCTACTTTCCTAAATCAACCCAGACTGAGAAGCCTTTCTCATCAAGTCTATCAGTACAAGTAAATCTCAGCAACTGACTGCTAGGACTTCCTGTGATATCCTTATATTTATAGGGTTTTATATGGCACACTAATGATGACCAGCCCTTTTAAGGCAATTAACTGTGTGTTTTTCAGCAGCTAATAAAAAGAAGCAGGAACACCTCAAGCTTGACCAATCACAAGATTATTCTTTCTTCAGCTTACTATAGGAGCTAGCAGTACTAATAGTAAGAATAACACTACAGTTATATCATTTGAAGCCAGCCAAAGTCTCATCACTGAATCTGTTTCAGTTCAGTTTGATGTGCAAAGTGATCTCAAACTTTCAGCAGGTCTGTCGCCTTAAATAAATGCATGCCCTCTCTTTCTGTCCTTTATTCTTTTGTCTCCAGATGAAATTTTCCCTCTTCTGTGCTTAGCAGAATCCGTTTGTTTATTGCCAAGGCAGGCATTTCACTTTGGACTGTATCCTCAATTATTTTCTAAGTTCTTGCTATCTTATGGTTCAGCTTCCTTTTCTTGATCTCTCCTTTCTTCCTCCTGCATCCTCCTTTCAAATTTCATACAAGATTCTACCTAATCACATGGCAAAATAAGCTATGGCATGTCTAGTTTGGAACAATCCCTCACATCACACGTAGCCAAGATCTCAACAACATGTCACAGAGCAGAGTCAGAAAAGAAGAGAACTAGTAGCCTACAATAGGAGCTGGTGCTACCCAGGGACACGGCAGGAGTTCAAGTGCCAATATCTCACATACCAGTGAGCTGTCTGCCACTGGGAAAATATTCAGCCTTCATACCTAAATTTTCCCAACTGCAAAATGCAGATAACTGTATCTACCTTATAAGGTCGTAGAGAGGATTAAAGGAGTTCATTCCTGTAAACATTTAAGACTAGTGCAAAGCTCCATAGGAAGTACTCAATAAATACACGATATTCAGAGAATGGAAAGTGGATCTCTAAGGTACACAAATCCTCTTAACAATCTTGAAATTCTGGGCACCTAAGACAAAGCTACATTCCCCTCTAATTTGCAATGGAGAAGTTTTACAGAAATGTGAACAAATGACTACAGGTATTTTACATAAATATTTACATTTTACAATAAAATTGATTTTTAAAATGTACATTTCAGAGAGACCACAATTCTATGGTTACATTTGAAGATTATAAAAATATTGCCACCTGGAAGATTATAATCATCTTATCTTTTAGGGTTTTTTGGTTCTTTTTCTTTTTTGGCAGAAGAACTGTCCTTGAGACAAAGGCAACAGCAGATTCCTTGTTAAATGTCAAAAATTTATAGAAATCATATTATTATAAGGTAGAATGGATGGTGTCAGATACACTGGCTTCCTTAAGCACTTGTTTAATCTACTTCAATAACCTTTTTAAGGATTAAGATGAAAATTGGTATTTTAGTGTAAGTCTTAAGTGTCAAGACATTTAGACAGTTTAGAGCTGGCATGTCATTCTGTTAAAGGTTAAATCCTACCAAACATTAAGAAAATTATCATTACAGCCTAATAAACTTTAATGTCTAAAATCAGACCTTTGCAACTCCTAAAATACTGAATTTTGTCTCCTGCAATATTGCAGTTCAGAACTGTGCTGTTTCTGAAATGTATTGTCTGATTAAAAAAAGTACTATAGGACCAAATGAAATGCATCCTTGTGCACAGTCACCCCCTGTGATAGGAAAATCTCACTTAGAAGTCTGCTTTAGGTAAGTATCCCAAATTTAACCACTTTCAAAGTTGTCAGTGCCTCTTGCACATATCAGCAAGTCACATGCCTTTGATTTCACCTTTATATTAACTAGTAGTTTGATTAGAGAATGATCAGTATAAACAGAAACTGATTTGTTGACTTGATGATCTATGTTAGTCAACTTATAAAGCATCTATTTTACTGGTATCTATGTGCACTTACACTCATATTTACATGTTAAATGTGTGGTTAATTTGTATTATTAACCATAAACTTGAAAGAATTAAAAAAAAAAAGTGAGCCAGAACCACACAGAGCACAGACATTCTTTAAACAATTCTAGCCATCTTTTGTTAGACATTACCTGTTACAACCACTTGTGTTTATGATTATTACTTATAATAATTATTTATGGATATGTGTTGTATCTTTCAAATTGCCAAAGGAGAGTCATTATCGAAAGTAAACTATTATTTATTTTTATACAATTTTTAAACATTACACTCCACTTAGAGTTATTACAAAATATTGGCTATTCCCCATGTTGTACAATACATCCTTCTAGCCTATCTTACACTCAATAGATGTATGCCTTCCACTCCTCCACTCCTACTTTGCTCCTTCCCCCTTCCATCTCCCCACTGGTAATCACTAGTTTGTTCTTTTTATCTGTGAGTCTGCTTACTTTTTGTTATGTTCACTAGTCTGTAGCATTTTTTGGATTCCACACTTAAGTGAGATCACACAGTATAGAAGTTTCTCAAAAAACTAAAACTAGAACTATCACAGAACCCAGCAATTCTACTCCTGAGTACATATCCAAAATAAAAACAAAAACACTAATTACAAAAGATGCATTACCCCAATGTTGGTAGCAGCATTATTTAAAAAATCCAAGATATGGAAGCAACCTAAGTGCCCATCAACAGATGAACGGATAAAGAAGACATAGTGTATATACACAAT
Organism: Bos indicus; assembly: GCF_029378745.1. NCBI lineage: Eukaryota > Metazoa > Chordata > Mammalia > Artiodactyla > Bovidae > Bos > Bos indicus. Next base: position 41,864,852 of record NC_091769.1, read on the forward strand.
GGAATACTACTCAGCCATAAAAAAGAATAAAATTTTGTCATTTGCAGCAACATGTGTTGATTTGGAGGGCATTATACTAAGTAAAATAATACAGAGAAATACAAAAGTAAAATAGTATTTTAAAATGTGCTTTTGTTTTTATTGAAAGATAATGTGATATAGGGTTTTGAAATCTAAGAGTCCTGGTTTCAAAACATTGGCCACCCCTTGCTAGCTATGTGGCTATGAATAAATTACTTAATATCTCTGAGCTTTGACTTCCTCATCTGCCAAAGGACAGTGTTGTCAAAATTATGTGAAACATAGTATAGAAATCTTTTGGAAGAATGTCTGACTCACGGAGACATTCATTAGATATTAGTTCCCTTCTGTTTGCCTTCATAAAAAACAAACTTGAAATGGGAATATTTGTGATTGAGTGATGTGTTTCAGTCAATCCTAAAGAAAAACCAATCCTGAATACTCATTGGAATTACTGATGATAAAACTGAAGCTCTAGTACTTTGACCACCTTATGTGAAGAGCTGAGTCATTGGAAAAATCCCTGATGCTGGGAAAGATTAGCAGGAGGGGAAGAGAGCAACAGAAGATGAGATGGTTGGATGGCATCATCGGCTCACTGGACGTAAGTTTGAGCAAAGTCAGGGATATAGTGAAGGACAGGGAAGCCTGACGTGCTGCAGTCCATGGGGTCACAAAGAATTGGACATGACTGAGCAACTGAACAACGTGTTTCATCCACATACAGTAACAAATGAACATTATCCAGTCTTAAAAGCACATATTAGTGACTTTAGTTATAGTTCCTTCATAGACATTCATTTTTCTCCCCAATATGACTGCAACCCAAGAAAAACTCCTGAGATAATAATAAACAATTTAATAAAATTTTATCTGCTATAATTATCTTCTGGCATGATCAAACTATAAGTTAATCTACTGAGAATAGTCACAGGTGTTAGTACCTACACAAAGTTGGAAATATTCTGTTTTGCATGTGTGTGGGGGCCCAAAGAAGAGATCGATGTGAAAAGCAATATACTAAGTAGAAATTTTTCACAAGGAAGAGCAGTTTTAAGTTCCTAATAATCATATTTTGAGAAGTCTTCATTACCCTGCTACTAAACTTACAGTTTAACTCTAGTCCAGGTTGATTCCAAAGTTGGATTTCTGCCAAAATTTATGTTTTGTTTTGTTTTTTACACATAATTCTGAGTGCCTCCCAAATGCTTATCTCCCTCATCCCTATTCTCAGGGCGACCTCTCTGTATTGCCATACAAATTGGGATCTGTCTCACCTTTCTAACACAAGACCCTTGAGCTTTCTAGAAAAACCCACTGAGATTGGAGTTGAACCAAAAATTGACAAGTCTTGGTCCTCAGGAGCTCAAGAAGCTACTTTAAGAGGTTCTCAGATATTGTAATATTTATTTCTTGGTTTTGAGAGGTTTCTTGACAATTAGACAACAATGAATAGAAGCATGTTTTTGATAACTCTACTCACATAGACTGGAGATCTAATCACTACAGCCACCAAGATGACCAAGTTAAAGGGATTCTTAGAAGGTGTATTCCAGGTAAAGAAAACATCTTGGGGAAAAGCATGAAGATATGAAAGAAAAAAAAGCATTTGAACGAGTATCAAGTACACAGATATCTTATTTAGTGATGGTTCCACAAGTACTGGTTTTTATAAAGTTATTTGTCCCTTAGTCCCTTAGTATTCTCTATTAAAAGAGGGAAAATCAAACACACACTCGTGTGTGCAGGTGCTTAATCACTCAGTCATGTCCGACTCTTTGCGGCCCCATGGATTGTAGCACACCAGGCTCCTTCGTCATGGGGATTCTCCAGGAAAGAATACTGGAGTGGGTTGCCACACCCCCCTCCAGGGGAACTTCCCAACTCAGGGATTGAACCCAGGTCTTCTGCATTGCAGGTGGATTCTTTACCATCTGAGCCACCAGGGAAGCTCTAACACATATTTATACACCTGTATATATTGCTGTATGTATTTTTCACATTTTCAGAGCACTACGACATTCTCTCCCAATGAAAGCGCTTGTAGTTTATACTTTCAGTGAGGGTGAACAACCATCATGCAACAACTCTCAGGCGATGAGCTCTCTATTGAATAATACCAAGCTGAGTGCATCTGTAACATAACTTATCCACTTTCTGGGGCTCTCTTTCTGCAATTAATATTATATTCTGACCAATAGCATTGACCCATCACGTATCAAGAGATGATTCTGCTGGACCCTCAACTAAAAAATCAAGGGAGAACTGGCACAAATACTGAAATGCCAAAGACTGAAGCCATGAAGGAAATGGTCAAGGAAATGGGATAAAATTATGAGGTAATATGAAAGAGTATAAGCATCACTCTGAACTGAAACTGACCAACAACTATAATAATGTTAAGTGAAAGAAATGACAGAGTTATGGCATGGAAGTAAAGGGATTTGAATTAAATATAAGAATGAAGAGCTGCTGCCGAGGTGAAAAGGAACTGGAAAGGAACTCTGGCTCTGACTTAGCACAAAACTCGACTCTTAATCAAGTGGGCTTATGGATCATTGTGGCTGGAGCACAGAGTATGCTGGGAGAAGTAACAGGAAGAAGAAGGTAAGTTAGGCCTGATCAGAAGAAAAAAATTAAATAAATCTCATGTTAGAGACCTAAAGAGCTTGAACTTATTCTCTCAGATAGATACTAGGAAATAGTAAATGGCTTTAACCAAAAAAATAACAGAAAAATGAAGATCTGTGTTTCAAAAATAAGTGGTGATGGAGAACCACTATTTTTTAGTACCATAGAATGACATTATCAGGAAAATAAACTGGGAGACTTACACTGCCATAGAATAATAGATTTTTTAAAAACAATGTAATAAAGAAGCATAAACACCAAATTCTCCACCCGGGTTTGTCAAATCTGGGGAAAAGATCGTAGCAGGTAAGAAAAAGAAAGCCTGCCTGGCCTGTCTCCAGCTGCCACTTGATCCATCATCTACTCTTACCTCTTCTTTCCATCCATGTCTATTCTCCATTTTTTTTCTATCAGATTCTACCTCTACTCTGAAAATAGGATAGTAACAAAGATTCTACACTTCTGGGGAGAGGATGGAACAAGAAATGCTTAAAATGTCAGGTCATAGGTAAAGGTAACTCAGCAGGGACATATCTTACTCCAGTATGCCCCCCCTAGCTTGACAGAGGAATTGAAAAGGTTGTCAATGCCTGCCAATCTTATTGGAAAGAAAAGGTCCTTTTATTTCTTTTAACCAAAGGATCACAGGAAACTGAAGGTCAGGCCTTTCAATAGAAGATGAAGGTCTACTTCATCTTGAGTTTCAAACATGGATGATCATAGCCCCACAACAGGAACAAGAGAACTGCAGAACAAAGCAAACCATCGCATTTCCTACAGGGAGTTTTTCAAGCATAATTGTTAGTTTCACAGTCCTCGAGGCTTTGAGATGCTCACTCATATATTCATGGGGGCATTTTCATTGAAAATGTAACTCCTAGTCCTTTATCATTTAAGGACAGAAGTGCTGAACACATTTATGTAGCCAAAACAGAGGCATTCAGGAATATCCTGTTAGTGATATGGATAAAATTGGTTGAACTTTCTGCAGTAATAGAGATCAGCCATCACGATTATGGCACTGCACTGGAAAGATGACACAACTTATGAGATTTTGTTACAGTGAATGCCCTCAAAAAGGGCTCCATGTCATTCATTTTCAACATCCTTGTGGGAAGAGTGACTTCAGTGGTCCTCTGATGTAACTTCTGTGCTAATGAGACTGGTGAGACTGCCCATTCAGAACAGCCAGTGAATTTATCAAGTTTATCCGTCTCTAAGACTTTAGGAGGCCTTGTTACTAATCTGAGTAATGGTTTTAGTATCTTAATGGTCCTTTACATGAATAATCACTTTAGAGAACAAGGAAAAGTTGGTGGTGGTGGCGATCAAAGATTACCTTTCAACCAGGGAGTATCTACAATCTACTTACTTCTCTAATAAAGCAGGAAAATTCTGTGTGCTGAAAAGACTAGAGGGACGATATCAACTAGGATTTGTGAAAAGTCAGAGCACTTTCTAAATAACGTTTAAGAATAAAGAGTCACAATAAATATTTTGCTTTTGTCACTTTAAAACTAATGACTCTCTAGCAATCACAAGGATAAAAATAATGAGAAAATTAATTCAGAGATAAAGCTTAAATTAAAATGTCCATATAGACTTTTGCATCCTAAAATAGATTTTAAGAACTTGGAGCATAACTAGCATAGACAAATTGAATATAGAAATGTATAATTTATATACAGTAAACTACAGTATATCTCATAGCAAATATTTCCATTTGTCATGTGAGACCTTATTATGAGTCTGTAAACAAAAGTGTCAGCTACCACATGGAAATTGGAAATTAATTAATTAACCTCATAAATAGCATTTTTCTTAGAGTACTCCAAGCAACATAAAAACATAATGGTTTCTGTAGAGATGCTGATTTGCAGCTGACACTAAATTACTTTTTAAGTGTCCTATGGAGGAAGATATATAAAAGGTTTGTGGGAAAAAAAAAGCCTCATTATAGACTGATTTGTTTAATGGCTCTAGTGAATTCAGAATTAGCCAAGAGCCAGTCACATCCAAAGCATTCATAGTGACGAGAGCTGCAGATCAGAAAGTGCCTCGACAATAAGAAAACTACTGGACCATAATGTTCACAACAAAAAGAAATAAAAAGTAAAGGCCAACCCAAACTAATTATACCAATTGGTTCCCTACCTTTTGTGCTCTTTTCAATTGGGTGACACACTGAACCAGCTGAATCTTAAAATCCAAAGCATTCTCTTTGTAAGCATCAGTCCTGAATACTCATTGGAAGGACTGATGCTGAAGCTGACTCCAGTACTTTGGGCACCTGATGCGGAGAACCAACTCATTTGAAAAGACCCTGATGCTGGGAAAGATTGAAGGTAGGAAGAGAAGGGAACAACGGAGGATGAGATGGTTGGATGGCATCACTGACACGATGGACATGAGTTTGAGTAGGCTCCAGGAGTTGGTGATGGACATGCAAACCTGGTGTGCTGCGGTTCATGGGGTCGCAAAGAATCAGACACAACTGAGTGACTAAACTGAACTGAACTTGTAAGCATCATCCGCACCCCAAGAGAAAAACATCTACATACACTTAGGATATATCCTTTTCTTAGTGCAAATATGTACTCATTTTTTGGGAAATGTTTTATTCTACCACAAGTGAAATACATCCTTCACTTTCCTAGTTTCTACATATGCACCCACAGAAATACAATTGAACTGTCTTTTAAAAGATGTCAAATTCTTCAGTCTTTGGCTATTTTCAAATACTTCATGAAAAAATTAAATTTTTAATTTTTTAAAAAATCTGCCTTATGTCATATGGTATTTGTTATGTTTAGAGACACTTACTGGTGCTACATTAAAGAATAAGTTTAGGTCTCACACCTTTGAAGTTATATTAGCTTAGACTTGGTATAATTTTATACAAAGATGTAGCAACTAAAGGCTGGTTTTATAGTTAAAACAACCCCTGGCAAGTAAGACACATACTGAGCACTGGGCAGAGCACTTAGTGTGATGAACCTTATCAGCAGTAGATGATGACATGGTTCCTGTCCTAGAATGCTTAAAATCTAATGCCCTTATCCAAGGTTGTTTCTACATACAATTTTGAGGAATGAGTGAAAATAGTGAAATCCAGAAACTGATTTTTTCATCAATTCTATGTGTTTACCTGATAATTTATAAACTATACATTATATTACTTTATTTCCAACCTCTTGTAAATAGTTTCAGTCAGTCAGTTTAGTCGCTCAGTCATCTCTGACTCTTTGTAACCCCATGGACTGCAGCACGCCAGGTTTCCATGTCCATCACCAACTCCCGGAGCCTACTCAAATTCATGTCAATCATGTCAGTGATGCCATCCAACCATCTCATCCTCTGTCATCCCCTTCTCCTGCCTTCAATCTTTCCCAGCATCAGGGTCTTTTCCAGTGAGTCAGTTCTTCACATCAGGTGGCCAAAGTATTGGAGTTTCAGCTTCAGCAGCAGTCCTTCCAATGAATATTCAGGACTGATTTCCTTTAAGATTGACTGGTTGGATCTCCTTGCAGTCCAAGGGACTCTCAAGAGTCTTCTCCAACACCACAGTTCAAAAGCATCAATTCTTCAGTGCTCAGCTTTCTTTATAGTTCAACTCACATCTATACATGAGGGAAAAACATAGCTTTCACTAGACGGAACTTTGTTGGGAAAGTAATGTCTCTGCCTTTTTAACATGCTGGCTAGGTTGGTCATAGCTTTTCTTCCGAGGAACAAGTGTCTTTTAATTTCATGGCTGCAGTCACCATCTGCAGTGATGTTGGAGCCCAAAATAATAAAGTCTGTCACTGTTTCCATTGTTTCCCCGTCTATTTCCCATGAAGTGATGAGACCAGATGTCATGATCTTAGTTTTCTAAATGTTGCGTTTTAAGCCAACTTTTTCACTCTCCTCTTTCACTTTCATCAAGAGGCTCTTTAGTGCTTCACTTTCTGCCATAATCATAAGGGTGGTGTCATCTGCATATCTGAGGTTATTGATATTTCACCCAGCAATCTTGATTCCACCTTGTGCTTCATCTAGCCCGGCATTTCACATGATGTACTTTGCATGTAAGTTAAATAAGCAGGGTGACAATATACAGCTTTGATACATGCCTTTCCCGATTTGGAATCAGTCTGTTGTTTCATGTCCTGTTCTAACTGCTGCTTCTTGACCTGCATACAGGTTTCTTAGGAGGCAGATAAAGTGGTCCGGTACTCTCATCTCTTGAAGAATTTTCCAGTTTGCTGTGATCCACACAGTCAAAGGCATCGGCATAGTCCATAAAGCAGAAATAGATGTTTTTCTGGAACTCTCTTGCTTTTTCAATGATCTAATGGATATTGGCAATTTGATCTCTGGTTCCTCTGCCTTTTCTAAATCCTGCTTGAACGTCTGGAAGTTCACAGTTCACGTATTGCTGAAGCCTGGCTTGGAGAATTTTGAGCATTACTTTACTAGCACGTGAGATGAGTGCAATTGTTCAGTAGTTTGAGCATTCTTTGGCATTGTCTTTCTTTGGGATTGGAATGAAAACTGACCTTTTCCAGTCCTGTCGTCACTGCTAAGTTTTCCAGATTTGCTGGCATATTGAGTGCAGCACTTTCACAGCATCATCTTTTAGGATTTGAAATAGCTCAACCGGAATTCATCACCTTCACTAGCTTTGTTCGTAATGATGCTTCCTAAGGCCCACTTGACTTCACATTCCAGGATGTCTGGCTCTAGGTGAGTGATCACACCATCGTGATTATCTGGGTCATGAAGATCTTTTTTGTACAGTTCTTCTGTGTATTCTTGCCACCTCTTCTTAATATCTTCTGCTTCTGTTAGGTCCATACCATTTCTGTCCTTTATTGTGCCCATCTTTGCATGAAATGTTCCCTTGGTAGCTCTAAATTTCTTGAAGACATCTCTAGTCTTAGCTTAGTGCCCACAAAACATCCTTAGCTTCCACAAAACATCCAGATGCTAGATAAATTATAAAAATATATCAGGTCTTCCCTGATAGTTCAGTTGGTAAAGAATCCACCTGCAATGTAAGAGACCCTGGTTCAATTCCTGGCTCAGGAAGATTGGCTGGAGAAAGGATAGGCTACCCACCCCAGTATTCTTGGGCTTCCCTTGTGATTCAGCTGGTAAAGAATCTGCCTGCAGTGCAGGAGACCCGGGTTCAACCTCTGGGTTGGGAAGATCCCCTGGAGAAGGGAAACGCTCCCTACTCTATTATTCTGACCTGGAGAATTCCAAGGACTATATAGTCCATGGGGTCACAAAGAGTGGGACACAACTGAGCGACTTTCACTTTCACTTCACTTCACTTTTAAAAACAGACCTAACCTCAATCAAAATTACAGAAAATCTCTAAGAGTCAGAAAAAACTAAATTGAAATTATGGACTCAGAACTCTGCTGACTTGTAACAAAGATGGTACCTAACAACTGCTCCAAGAACAAGAAATTAGGCTTTGGCATCACCAACATGACATATAGACTAAAACCACTGCAGAAGGAACAGGCCCTCAAGTGGGCTTTACCCTCAGTGAAATGTTTAGTGGTAAAAATTTCACTCACATGCAAGGGAACTACAAGGAAACATGTTTATTTATGTTTTTCCTCTTAAGGAGGGTGTTTGAGTGGACAGTACTTAAGAATGATACTCCTGGGTGGTTTTAGTAAATATTATTCACTGTATTTATTCATAGTTTCATAAGAAATTTCTATCATTATTGATACTAAATTTTTTCAAACATGTTCATTGCATCTATTTATATATATGAATTGTCTCCTTTAATCTATCCTTGATTTAATTGTTCATTAACCTTGAGTTCTTAGACTAAACCCAACCTGATGGCTAGATATTTTTATTTAATATTCCACTAAAATTGAATTGCCAAATGTTTAATTTAGGAATCTTACATTTAGATTAGTAAGTTTTGCTTATAAATTAATTGCCTTTTCATTTCTGGACTACATATAATATTGTCATTAAAAAAATCACTTTCACAAGATTTTTGAAGGTAAGAAATCTTCTAAAGTAATTTATTAACATACACTTAAATCTAGAGGGGAAAGAGACAAAAAATTCCTGAACGTACATGTAGAGTTGGATACCCTAGGTTGGATGCCATCTTTCATGAGAAATAACTGGTTTATAAGGACTTCAGATTAAAGTTTATATTCTTTGAAAGATAACATTATACCTTTGAAAACAATGTTTCACAAAGGACTTTCTACAGATAAGTACACAAGGGCAACTAAATGGTTGTATGATAACAGGATAGCTACCAATATGAATTATTATAAAAAGGTCCATTCCAAACAAGTGGCAAATACATATATTTTTGTGTGTGGTCTTGCATACACATTCTTATCTAATAGCCTCTTTGAAAATACCTTTAAAAAAAGAGTTCTATCTACTTGCATGTCATAAACAGTTCTCAGTTGTCTAGAAATTCTTATTCTACTAATTGGTAAGTAGAACAGCTAAAAGTCTCAGGATTACATACAGAATTTCAAAGCCTAACTATACACCTAAAATTAAATTTAAAAGCATATGTAGTATGATATATACGTATTTTTTAAAGATTAACAATGATCTTCTTCCATAGCATTGGACTGAGAGTACCTGTTTCTTGAATGTTTACCGGAGTTCACCAATAAAGTCAAGTAGGCTTGGTGTTTGGGTTTGGAGACAGAAGAGCACATTTTTATTTTTAATATGTCTAATAAGGCTTTCCATTTCTTCTTGAGACAGTTTGGTATGTTTTTCTAGAAAATAGTTCATCCCATATAAGTTTTCAAATTTATTGGTATAACATTTTCCATAGAATTTTAACTTTCTCTTTTATTTTACCTAGAGTTATGGTGTCTTTGCTTCCCTAGTGGCTCAAATGGTAAAGAATCTGTCTGCAATGAGGGAGACCTGGGTTTGATCCCTGAGTTGGGAAGATCCCCTGGAAGAGGGCATGGCAACTCACTCCAGTATTTTTGCTGGAGAATCCCCATGGACAGAGAAGCCTGGCTAAAGGAGAGGGTTACAGTCCATGGGTCGCAAAGAGTCAGACATGACTGAGCGACTAAGCACAGCATGGTGTCTTTATCATTTCTACTACTGTTTATGTGTGCCTTCTTCCCTTATCCTTGATCAACCACATCAAATAATTAGATTATTATTATTTCCAGAACACCAGCTCTTAGTCTTATTGACCTTCTCTTTTGTTTCTTTGCTTTCTATTATAATAATTTCTGCTGTTGTGTTTATCAGAGATTGTCTTCTACTTCATTTCCAGAGTTAGATGCTTACCTAATTCTCAGCCTTTCTTCTTCCTAAGAATTATAGTCTATACATTTCCATTACATTCTACTTTTGCTACATTTCTCAAATTTGTAGTATTTTCATTATCTGATAGCAACTGCTATCAAATCATTTGCAATACCTAGTATTTTCTAACATTTATTAACTATAAATGTCACCCCATGAGGTATTTGTTGTTGCTGTTTAGTTGCTAAGTTGTGTCCGATCTTTTGTGACCCCATGGACTATAGCCTGTCAGATTCTGTCCATTGGATTTCCCAGGCAAGCATACTGGAGTAAGTTGCCATCTCCTTCTCCAGGGGATCTTTCTGACCCAGAGATTGGGGTTGAACCCACATCTCCTGCATTGGCAAGTGGGTTCTTTACCACTGAGCCACCAGGAAAGCCCTATGAGGTATTTAGGACTTGTTAATTTCCAGAAATCTGGGGGTTTTAACTTATCCCTTTGCAATTACTAGTTGCACAGTGATCAAAGAACATGACTGGCATGATACCAAAGTTTTAGTGTTTTTGAGACTTAGTTTATGGCATAAAAGATCAGTATTGTTCACTGTGATATACAAATCCTTTATAACCTAACCAAATATTTGGTCTGATTCATCTAATTACTGAGAGAAGTTTATTAAGTTCTCCATGCTTATTGACTTTTTAGACTTTCTGTATATTTTCATCAATTCTTCTCTATATACATATTTCAAGATGGTATTAGGAGCATGAGATGTCATTTTATGTATTTCTGAGAACCATTCTCTTTATCATCATATACCAACCCTTTTATCCTTAAAGTGTGGTTTTTTTTTTGTTAAAAATAATATAGCTTCACCAGTATTCCTCTGGCTAATATTTACCCAGCATGGTTTTTTCATGCTTTTACTTTTCCCCTTTATGTGTTTTATGTTTTAAGGCTCTCTTAAGAATTTAACAGCAGTTTTGGTTTTTCTGAACAGGCAAGCTCTGTCTTTTAGTGAATTTAGTGAATTTAGTCCCTTTGGATATATTATTTAGTGAATATATAAATATATAAATATTTATAATATTTATTATATATTATATTAATATATTTAGTGAATTTAGTCCCTTTGGATATATTTTGATACTGATACATTTATGGTTTTACCATCATGTTCTGTGCTTTTAATTTAAATTGCACCTTATGTGATTCTATGATTCTCCAGTTCTCCTTTAATACATTTCATTAAACATTTTGATACTTTTCCATCATCTTTATTAAAATTCTGTTATATCAAACCACAGAAAGTTGCTAATATTTGACCATTTTTAACTTACAAGAATGGTAATGTCATATAGTTCAGTAGTCAGACAACATACCTACCCATTTGGCTTAATGATATCTAAAATTAGTCAATCTTTCTACCTCCTCTGAACCATATGGAAACTTCACACCCTCCATCTCTTGCCTAGACTATTACAGTAGTGTCCTAACGCTTCCTCCCATCTATCTTTCTTCTCCTGTGTTTGCTTGCCAACACAGGATCCAGACAAATCTTTGTAAAATGTAATTCTTGCCCTGTCATTCTTCTCCAAAGCCTGTGTTTTTTCTCATCCCAACACCCAATTTAACTCTCTGCATCTTCTACCCTGCTATTCCTCTTCACCTTCACCTCCCACGACTCCCTAGCTTATTCTGAGTCAGCTTTTCCTCAAACATACCAGGCAAGCTCCTTCCTTGGGACATTTGCATCTACTCTGTTCCCAGAATCTCTTTCAACCTTCAGATTTGCTCAAGAATCACCCTCTCAATGAAGTCCACTCTGATCTCCTATTTGAAATTGCAACCCATCCAATATAGGATTTATTTCTGCTCTTATTTATTTATTTTATTTACTAATTTTCTGCTTTTATTTATTTTAAAAAATAAAAATTTTTAAATTTTATTTAACTATATCCTCACCAGGAATACTATATAATTTTACTCTGATAGTTGACTGCCTCTCCCCTCTAGAATGAAATCTCCACAAGGGTCATGACTCTTGCCATTTTGCTCACTGCTCCATCTCTTGCACCCAAAGTGTTTGTCTGACCCATAAATATATTAAATGAATGAATTGATAGCCTCCTGTAGGCCTTATTTGTTATTGTTCATAAGTATTCTAGTTCCATCTTGATTTATAACCCCCAAATAAGCACTTATTACTACTATTGCTTTACACAACTGTAATGTGTATTTTGATTTACTCTATGTTTAATAATTTGCTTGCTCAGCACTCCATTTTGCTTCTCATGCCTCCTTTCTGGAGATGACTTTTTTCTTCCTTTACTACATTCTTTGTTTTTTAGTGTCTATTAGTAGGAAACTCTCAGTGTTAGTCTGAACACGATTATTTTGCCTACATTCTTAAATTGTAGTTTACCTATGTATAGAATTCCAGATTAATAACTTCTAAAGTCATTCTACTATTTAAAGATTTCTATTAAAACTATTGATAAATTAGCTGATCATCTATTAGCCTCTTTGTATGTCATCAGCATTTACTCTGGTATTTTTAAAGTCTTCTGTTAAAAAAAAAAAATAAAGTCTTCTGTTATCTTCAACTTAATTTTAATATTCCAAATGTGAATTTAATTGATATTGTGTTTGGATTTATTGTAATTATTGAATCCATAGAAGTCATGTCTGTGGAAAATCTGAGAGAATCTGGAAAATTCTCAACTATTTTCTATTTCAATTATATCCCCCCTATTTTCCCAATTTTCTCTGGGCTTCCCTGGTGGCTCAGATGATAAAGAATATACCTGCAATGCAGGAGACCTGGGTTCAATCCCTGTGCCAGGAAGATTCCCTGGAGAAAGGAACAGCAACCCACTCCAGTTTCTTGCATGGAGAAGCTCCACGGACAGAGGAGCCTGGCAAGTTACTGTCTATGGGGTCGCAAAGAGTTGGACATGACTGAGTGACTATCACTTTATTTTTCCAGTTTTCTCTGTCTGGAACCCATTTGTAGATGTATGTGTTCACCTAACATTTAGTGATCCATGTTTCACAATATTTTCTATCTTTTTACCTCTCTGGCTGCATCCTGGATAACTGCCCCTACTATGCTTTATTGGTCATGAAATTCCTCTTGGGTTGGTTGGTTGGTTTAGTCACTAAGTCATGTCTGACTCTTGCGACCCCATGGACTGGGGTCCGTAGAATTTCCCAAGCATGCATACTAGAGTGGTTTGCTATTTCCTTCTCCAGGGGATCTTCCTGAACCAGGGATTGAACCCAAGTCTTTCACATCACAGGCAGATTCTTCACCAACTGAGCCATCAGGGAAGCCCAAAATTCTTCTTAAACTCTGTCTAGTTTTATCTGTAAGTTCTTCTATTGAACAATATTTTTAAATTTCTAGCAACAAATCATGTCATGTCAAAAAATTATCCTGGTAATATTTTATCTTGTTTTATACATCTAATTTTTTCCTTCTTCATTAACTTGCTAATCTTAATACTTATATTACGGTTTATGACTGATAGGTCTACATTTTTAGGGGTTATTCCCTGTATTTGTTATATCTGCTAAGTTATTCTCAATTTTTTTCTTGAAACTTTGGTAATTTTGGATCATTACCAAAATAGCCAGGGCTTTATCTATTTCTGTACAAACAATAGGCATCTCTTTTGTTTACACCAAAGAAAATTTTTGTTAATATCCTGAGGTTACATATTTGGCAAATGTGAAAGGAAGTCCTGACTACAAGTTTTTACAAAACAGGTATATCTTCATGTTCTACCCAGTGTCAAAAACCAAGTTTTAACAACTTGTTTTGTCATATTCCCTAGCCAACTAGCATTTTTCCCCTACTCCATAATATTATGATGTATAGGTTTCTGAAGGTATTGGCTTTTTTTTTTTTTAATTTAATTTTTTTTTAAACTTTACAATATTGTATTGGTTTTGCCAAATATTGAAATGAATCCGCCACAGGTCGGTTCCAACATCCTCTCTTTATCCAAAGCCCCTTCTCCTCTCATCATTTAAGTCTTAAAATTCTAAGCTCCTCATTAAACTGCTGTTTCAGGCCTCTGCTTCCTGAATTGGTTTCCCAGTACATTTTTTAGGAGCTGGAAGTGTTCTTTACTTTTTAGGTCCCTAGCTCTGGAACTTAAAAGATATTTTTTATTTTATACACTCATAAATGTTTTATAATGGGAGTATTTTCAGGTTGTCTACTACCATATTCCTGGAGACCAAAGTCCTTTTGGATGGTTTCAAACATGGAGTGGATTTCAAGGAAACCTACATCAAAGACGTTTGCCTTAAGCAAGAAGTAGCCATCAGGGCCAAGGCTCCTACAGCATATGGGAAATAATAAGGAGAAAAAGCCCTGCAATACTTCAATATCATGTGCTCCAGTGTGAAGAAACCGTAAGAACAGGCCAGAGGAAAAGATACTCATTTATAAACCTAAGTTAAGAATTCTACACATTCCATGTCCATAGTCTTATGCAGAAAGCACTGACTTTGAAAAGCATTTTCTTGCATCTCCAATTCATTTTATCATATATCAAACTTCTTGAGTATTTGTCCCATTATCCCTTTCTTTGAGAGTCTTAAATTTTAAGCATTCATAAGGGAACACAGTAAGAATTGAAGGTATTATTACACATGGTCAGAGTGACATTGTTCTGAAACTGTGTCAAGTTCTGAACATATATATTTATTATTAATTAAAATAGACACTAATAATACTTTCATTCTCAGACTGTATATATCCAATTATAGTTTGTAAACATCTTGTGTTATAAATTCTATCCTTTCTACAAGTGTTTTCATTTTGCAGGGTGTATTTTCCCTGTTAACTGTGAAAATTGGTTGCAACTGCTCATTAATTGGGACACTTATTTATATAGTCTGGCATAACTTGGAATGTTAATTAAAGCAGTGTGTGTTTCAAATGTACATGCCCTTTCCAATAATTACTGAACTGACTGTGAGAGGGCTGCATATCTGTGTGGTATAGTAAAATTTATATACTCTATTGCTTTTTTTTTTCATGATACAACATGACTCCAGAGACATGGGGCATTATGCTTAGTAAAGGGACATGAATATCTCATCTACAATTTCAAAATTCACAAAGGCTCTAAAATCTGAAAGCCTTGTTTTGCAATTTATTTGGCAACAACACCCAACCCAAATTCTTTTAGGTAAAATATGATCTCAACTGATATAAAGCACATTTAACCCACTTAATGTGACTATTTACATATTTTATTGAATGCAGCACAATGCCGCAGACCTTGTTGAGGTATTACACAATACACACATATGCAAAGTTGGCATGACATTGTTGTTGTTGTTTAGTTGCTAAGTTATGTCTGACTCTTTTGTGACCCCATGGACTATAGCCCACAAGGCTCCTTTGTCCATGGAATTTTCCAGGCAAGAATACTGGAGTGGGTTGCCATTTCCTCCTTCAGGGGATCTTCCTGATCCAGGCATTGAACCTGTACCTCCAGTGTCTCTGCATTGGCAGGTGGATTCTTTACCACTGAGGCACCTGTCTGAAATCCAAAAAGATCCTGAATGCTGGAACACATTTTGTTTAATATTTTCAAATAATGGATTATGGACTTATAATAAACTAATATAAAAACTATCAAATGTTTTTTAAAAGACTAAAGTATTTGTGAATTCAGGAATCCTACAAATTAACTCAAGAGAACTTTCATAATTATAATTCCTTATATAAAGCTTAACAGAAAGGTGAACATATGTGGTAATATAATAAAAATGTAAGGCAAAATGTAAGTTGTAGTGCTGTAGTGAATACTACTATTTTAAGTATATTTAGAATGAAAATGTAAATTAAGTAATCGATATGGCATTTAAAGGATGATTGGAAAACTAGGAGAGTAAGCTCCTTAGAGTTATATACAAGTTTGGGTTTTTAAATTTTAACCCAGCATTTTTCAACAGCCATTACTGATATCTGAGTCCAGAGCACTCTTTGCTGCAGGAGGCTGTCGTGTGTGGAGTGTAGGACCCCTGGCCTCTGCTCACTAGATGCCAACAGCGCATCTCCTGCCCAAGTTCTGACAAGCAAAACTGTCTCCTCACAATGCCAGCAATGTTGCCTGGGGCAACTCAGTTGAGACACAGTCTTGCCCCAACTTTTGTATAAGACTTCATCGTCTGTAAATGTAGTTTCACATATATGTTGTTATTTTAAACATATCACAAACAACTCTTGGAAATAGATATTATTGTACCCAATTCACCATGAGGAAACTAAGGTCCACAGAGGTTAAGGACTTTGCCCCAACTACACAGCTACTAAGTGATCAGCTGGGACTCCTCAGTCAGCTCAACCGTTGCCTCAGCCATGTTCTTCCTCCAGCATCATCTTCAAGAGGCTATTGGGTCAATGAAACTTGATGCAGATTGTCTTTAATTTTTTTCTTTTAAGTAGAACAATGCATCTTGGAACATGCATTAAATCATTTCAGCCCAAATTATTAGAGAAATGTAAATCAAAACTACAATGAAATATCGCCTCACACCAGTCAGAATGGCCATCATTTAAACGTCTTTAAATAAACGTTGGAGAACGTATGGAAAAAAGGGAACTCTCTTATGCGATTGGTGGGGATGAAAATTAATGCAGATACTGTGAAAAACAGTATGAAGACTTCCAAAATAAAAAACAAAAAATAGAGTTACCATATGATCCAAAAACCCCATTCCTTGGCATATATCTGGACAAAATATAATTCAAAAAGATACATGCAAGACTATGTTCACAGCAGCACTATTTACAATAGCCAAAACATAGAATGGTTCAAAAGTGGGAAAGAGTATGTCAAAGCTGTATATTGTCACTCTGCTTACTTAACTTATTTGCAGAGTACATCTTGTGAAATGTCGGGCTGGATGACTCACAAACTGGAATTAAGATTGCCAGGAGAAATATCAACAACCTGAGATATGCAGATGATATCACTCTAATAGCAGAAAGCAAAGAGGAGCTAAAGAGCCTCTTGATGAGGGTGAAAGAGGAGAGTGAAAAAGCTGACTTAAAACTCAGCATTCAAAAAACTAAGATCACAGCATCCAGTCCCATCACTTCATGCCAAATAGATGGAGAACCAGTGAGATACTTTTATTTTCTTGGGCTCCGAAATCACAGCAGATGTGACTGCAGCCACAAAATTAAAAGATGCTTGTTCCTTGAAAGGAAAGCTATGGCCAACCTAGATAGGGTATTAAAAAGCAGAGATATCACTTTGCTGACAAAGGTTCATATAGTCCAAGCTATGTTTTTTTCAGTAGTCATGTACAGATGTGGGAGTTGGGCCATAAATAAACCTGAGCACTGAAGAACTGATGCTTTTGAATTGTGCTGGAGAAGACTCTGAGTCCCTTGGACTGCAAGGAGATCAAACCAGTCAATTCTAAAGGAAAATAACCCTGAATATTTATTAGAAAGATTGATGCTGAAGCAGAAGCTTCAATACTTTGGCCACCTAATGTGAAGAGCTGACTCATTGGAAAAGACCATGACACTGGGAAAGACTGAGGGCATGAGGAGAAGAGGACAACAGAGGGTGAAATTATTGGATGGCATGATCAACTCAATGGATGTGAGTTTGAGCAAACTCCAGGAGATAGTAAAGGACAGGGATGCCTGGCATGCTGCAGTCCATGGGGTAGAAAAGAGTCAGATATGATTTAGGGACTGAACAACAAGACATGGAAACAACCTAAATGTCCACTGACAGATGAATGAATAAAGATGTGGACCATGCATACATACATACATACATACATACATACAATGGAATACTACTCAGCCATAAAAAGAATGAAAGAATGCCACTTGCAGCAACATGGATTGACCCAGAAATGATCATACTACATGAAGTCAGAAAGAGAAAGACAAATATCATATCATACCATTTATGTGGAATTTAAAGTAAGACACAAATGAACATATCTATGAAACAGGACTGATTTACAGACACAGAGAGCTTGTCTAACCAAGGGAGAAAGGGGTGGGGGAGGAATTGATTGAGAGTTTGGGGTTAGAAGATGCAAGTTATTATACATAGTCGTATATAGAATGGGTAAACAACAAGGTCCTACTCTATAGGACAGGAAACTATAGTCAATATCCTGTAATAAACCACAATGGAAAACACTGTGAAAAAGAACGTGTGTGTGTGTGTGTGTGTATATATATAAAGCTGAATCACATTGCTAAACAGCAGAAATTAACACAACATCAGTCGCTCAGTTGTGTCTGACTCTTTGCAACCCCATGGACTGCAGCACACCAGGCCTCCCTGTCCATACCAACTCCTGGAATTTACTCAAACTCATGTCCATTGAGTCAGTGATCCCATCCAACCATCTCATCCCATCATCCCCTTCTCCTCCCGCTTTCATTCTTTCCCAGCATCAGGGTCTTTTCAAATGAGTCAGTTCATCACATCAGGTGGCCAAAGTATTGGAATTTCATATTCAGTATCAGTCCTTCCAATGAATATTCAGGACTGATTTGCTTTAGGATGAATGGGTTGTATCTCCTTGCAGTCTAAGGGACTCTCAAGAGTTTTCTCCAACACCAACAATTTAAAAGCATCAATTCTTCAGAACTCAGCTTTCTTTATAGTCCAACTCTCACATCCACACATGACTACTGGAAAAACCATAACTTTGACTACACAGACCTTTGTTGGAAAAGCAATGTCTCTGCTTTTTAATATGCTGTCTAGGTTGGTCATAACTTTTCTTCCAAGGAGCAAATGTCTTTTAATTTTATGGCTGCAGTCACCATCTGCAGTGATTTTGGAGCCCAGAAAAATAAAGTCTGACACTGTTTCCACTGTTTCCCCATCTATTTCCCATGAAGTGATGGGACAGGATGCCATGATCTTACTTTTCTGAATGCTGAGTTTTAAGCCAGCTTTTTCACTCTCCTCTTTTACTTTCATCAAGAGACTCTTCAGTTCTTCTTCACTCCCTGACGTAAGTGTGCTATCATCTGCATATCTGAGGTCATCGATATTTCTCCTGGCAATCAACCATACTTCAGTGAAATAATTTTTTTTTAAAAATCATCATTTCAGGGCACACAGCAGATGACTGCTTACAAAAGTCACTTGTCTCTGGGTCTAAGCCATAAGCAGATCACAGGCATGCCAAATGGAATCAGGTGTTTTCATACTTACAATTCTTGCTAGGCAACAACTCTTATGGGTAAGGAAAACCAGCAACATAAGCTGGTTTTAATAAGCCTGTGCCATAGAAATCACTTTGTATCTTCTTACCAATAATCCCAAAATATAAAATCACTTAAAATAATTCTAAATATTTTTAAATGGAATATTACAATGAACTGTAATAAGAATGATCCCTGAAAATCAGCATTCAACCCAGAAAATTAGTTCCCAATGGTTCCAGTCATTTAAAATTTCATTTAGAGACCAGGTAGGATCACATTGCCTTAAATGCATAATAGGAGAGCATTTTCAATTGCATGCTTATCTCTAAGGCTTTAAATCTTCATGAAGTTTATTTGACACTGAGCCTGATAAGGAGCAACACAGATACTGCAGCGGGTGCAAAGTTAGTCCCAGCTCTTTTCCAATTTACTATTGACAATTCCAGTGAAACCTGGCAGAATCATCACACTATTAATGCAAGTTCATTTTCAAATGTCACATTTGTGTCAAATAGTTTATTCCCAAGAGATCTTGTAATTCACAGTTCAGAGGCATAATTTTCTTATCCATCAAAAGAAAATGATTAAGCACATTTTTTTTTTATGACAGCTGCATTCTACATGGTTATTTCTTACAATCGGTGCATAAGCACACACACGTCACATTCAGTAATAGTCATCAAAATTACAGTATGTTATTTAAAAGTCAAAAAGGTCATGTGATTGGACCCTTGTCTGCCACAAATGAATCCCCAGCTGAAAAAATAATGCTTTTCACCTATTTAAAATTTAAATAAACCAGTTTATATAAAATACAACTGCATTCCTTAAAATACTTTTGCTAGTCACCTGGAATCTGGCATTCCCTGCATTTCTGTGCTAGTTTTATTTGTTCTTTATTAAGACATTATTTTTTAGACTACTTGCAGGCTTACAGCAAAATTGAAAGCGCAGAAGTTTCCTATATGCCCCTGTCCCCACAGATACATGGCCTTCCCCATTATCCATATGCCCTATCAGAGTGGTATATTTGTTACACTTGATGAACCAGATTGACACATCATCTCCCAAACCCATAGTTTACATTATGGTTCAATTCGTGATATTTTATATTCTATAGGTTTGGAGAAATGAACAATGACATGCATCCATGATTATGGTATCATACAGAGTATTTTCTTTGCCCTAAAAATCCTCTGTGCTTGACCTACCATCCTTTTCACCCTGAAAACCACTGATCTTTTCGCTGTCTCCATGCCTTTTCCTAGGGGCTCAGGTGGTAAAGAATCCTTCTGTGATGTGGGAGACCTGGGTTCAATCCCTGGGTTGGGAAGATTCCCTAGAGGAGGGCATGGCAACCCACTCCAGTATTCTTGCCTGGAGAATCCCCATGGACAGAGGAGCCTGGAGGGCTACATACAGTCCATGGGGTCCCAAAGAGTCAGACACAATGTAGCAACTAAGCATAGCACAGCACATGCCTTTTCCAGAATCTAATATATATTGTTGGAATCATATTACATGTAGCCTTTTCAGACTGACTTTCACTTAATCATATGTATATATGGTTCCTTTATGCCTTTTCATGGCTTGGCAGCTCATTCCTTTTTAGTGCTAAAATATCATTGTTTGGCTGTACCACAGTTTATTTATTCAATCACCTACTGAATTACTTTCACCACCAGTACTATGGTGAAAGTAAAGTCTGATACTGTAAAGAACAATATTGCATAGGAACCTGGAATATATGGCCCATGAATCAAGGTAAATTGGATGTGGTCAAGCAGGAAATGGCAAGATTGATGTCGACTAAACATCGACGTCTTAGGAATCAGTGAACTAAAATGAACGGCCTACTATGGACAAGAACCCCTTAGAAGAAATGGAGTGGCCCTCATAGTTAATAAAAGAGTCCAAAATGCAATACCTGAGTGCAACCTTAAAAACAACAGCTCATTTCCAAGGCAAACCATTCAACACCACAGTAATCCACATCTATGCCCCCACCACCCGATGCCAGAGAAGCTGAAGTTCAATGGTTCTATGAAGACCTACAACATCTTCTAGAACACACACACACACACACACACAAAGAGATATCCTTTTCATCATAGGGGATTGGAATGCAAAAGCAGAAAGTCTAGAGATACCAGGGATAACAGACAAGTTTGGCCTTGGAGTACAAAATGAAGCAGGGCAAAGGCTCACAGAGTTTTGTGAAGAGAACAAGCTGGTCATAGCAAACACCATTTTTCCAACAACCCAAGAGACAACTCTATACATGGACATCACCCAGATGGTCAATAACAAAATCAGATTGATTATGTTCTTTGCAGCTGAAGATGGAGAAACTCTATATAGTCAGCAAAAACAAGACCTGGAGCTGACTGAGGCTTAGATAATGAGCTACTTATTGCTCATTATTTCAAAATTCAGGCTTAAAATGAAGAAAGTAGGAAAACCACTAGGCCGTTCATGTATAACTTAAAGCAGATCCCCTATGATTATACAGTGGAGGTGATGAATAGATTCAAGGGATTAGATCTGGTAGAGTGCCTGAAAAACTGTGAAAAGAGGTTTATAACATTGTACAGGAGACAATGATCAAAAGCATTCCAAAGAAAAAGAAATGCAAGAAGGCAAAGTGGTTGTCTGAGGAGGCTTTACAAATAGTTGAGGGGAGAAGAGAAGCAAAATACAAGGAAAAAAGATATACCCAACTGAATGCAGAGTTCCAAAAGCTAACAAGGAGAGATAAGAAGGCCTTCAAGGAACAATGCAAAGAAACAGAGGAAGACAATAGAATGGGAAAGACTAGAAATCTCTTCAAGAAACTGGAGATATGAAGGGAATATTTCATGCAAGGATGGGCATGTTAAGGACAGAAACCGTGAGGACCTAATAGAAGCAAAAGAGACTAAGAAGAGGTGGCAATAATACACAGAAGAACAATTCAAAAAAGGTTTTAATGACCTGGATAACTTCAATGATATGGTCACTCACCTAGAACCAACATCCTGGAGTGTGACGTCAAATGGGCTTTAGGAAGCATTACTATGAACAAAGCTAGTGGAGGTGATGGAATTTCAGCTAAGCTATTTCAAATCCTAAAAGATGCTGTTAAAGTGCTGCATTCAATATGTCAGCAAATTTGGAAATTATGTCGACAATGGCCACAAGACTGGAAAAGGTCAGTTTTTATTCCAACCCAAAGAAGGGTAATGCCAAAGAGTGTTCAAACTACATCAGTTGCATTCATTTCACATGCTAGTAATATTATGCTCAAAGTTCTTCAAGCTAGGCTTCAGTATTACATGAACCAAGAACTTCCAGATGTACAAGCTGGGTTTCAAAAAGGCAAAGGAATCAGAGATCAAGTTGTCAACATACGTTGGATCATGGAGAAAGCAAAGGAATCCCATTAAAACATCTACTTCTGCTTCCTTGACTACACTAAAGCCTTTGGCAGTGTGGATCACAACAAACTGTGGAAAATTCTCAAAGAGATGTAAGTACCAGACCACCTCATCTGTATCCTCAGAAACCTATGTGTGGGTCAAGAAGCAACAATTAGAACCAGACATGGGACAGCAACCTGGTTCAAAATTGGGGAATGAATATGACAAGGCTATATATTGCTACTCTGTTTACTTGACTTACAGGTAGAGTACATGTGTAAAATGCTGGGCTGGATAAATCACAAACTGAAATTAAGATTTCCAGAAAAAATATCAACCACCTCAGATATGTAGATGATACCACTCTAATGGCAGAAAGTGAAGAAGAACTAAGGAGCCTCTTGATAAGGGTGAAAAAGAGGAAGTGAAAAAGTTGGCTTGAAACTCAACATTCAAAAACTAAGATCATGGCATTAAGAGGGAAAAAGAGGGTAAAAGAGGAAGCAGTGACAGACCATTTTCTTGGGCTCCAAAATCACCACGAATGGTGTCTGAGCCATGAAATTAAAAGACTCCTACTCCTTGGAAGGAAAGCTATGACAAACCTAGACAGCATATCATTGTATTAAGAAGCAGAGATATGACTTTGCCAACAAAAGTCCAGATGGTAAAAGTTTTGGTTTTTCCAGTAGCCATGTACAGATGTCAGAGTTGGACCATCAAGAAAGTTGAGAACTAAAGAACTGATGTTTTAGAACTGTGATGCTGAAGAAGACTCTCGAGAGTCCCTTGAACAGCAAGGAGATCAAACCAGTCAATCCTACAGGATATCAACCCTGAATATTTATTGGAAGTACTGATGCTGAAACTGAAGCTCCAGTACTTCAGCCACTTAATGCAAAGAGTCAACTCATGGGAAGAGACCCTGATACTGGTAAAGATTGATGTCAAAAGGAGATGGGGGTGGCAGAGAATGAGATCATTCAATAGCATCACCAACTCAGTAGATATGAATTTGAGCAAGTTCCAAGAGACAGTAGAAGACAGGAGCCTGGTGTTCTGCATTCCATGGGGTCGCAAAGAGTTGGAAAATGCTTAGCAACTGAACAACAACAAAGCTGAAGTGCACTGTGGCTGACTTCAGGTTTTGGCAATTATAAATACAGCTGCAATAAACACTTATGTACAGGTTTCTGCATGGACATAAATTTTCAACTACTTTGGGCAATTACCAAGGAACACAACTGCCAGATCTTATGGTAACATTATGTTTGGTTTTTAAGAAGCTGTCTTCCAAAGTGGCTGTATTATTTTACATTCCCAAAAGCAATGAATGAGAATTTTCTGACCACTTGCTCTTCCTGAACCAGGGGGAAAGGGATATGGCAACTCCCAACCCAAATCTCCAGCTCCGTTCTCACTGATCCCCAGGCAGCTAGGTTATGCCAGGTGCCATCAGCACTCTGGGACAGGAAAGTCAGAAGTAAAGCCTTTGACCAGCTCCCAGAAGAGTTGTAATATTAGATGCCTGAATAAACGCTTTCCTTCCCCAGGGAGAAGTGGGCAGCCACGGTTTTTGTCCACTTGCCCTTTACTGAGCTGAGTGGAGGTGCTATGTCTTCTATCAAAGCAAGCTGCCTTCTCCACTCTCCCCAAGGCAGCTAGCCTGTGCCATATCCCTGAAACCTGCAAGACTGGGGAGACAGCAGCCTGTCCTCTGGGGAGCACCCTTAGAAAAGTTAAGATGCTGGATCTGTGAACCAAATCTTTCATTTCCTTGAGGAAAGCTAGGAGCTGGTGCCTGTAATTCCCAGTTTCTGATAATATTTTCAACATTTCTCCCATTATCAAGATAACAACAGATAGATGGCTCAATATAGCAAAATGTAACGTCGTTTAACATTATTCAACATTCTTCTCCTGTTACTTGAGCCACTGAAACTATTCAACCAGTTTCAGTGGCATAGCTTGTATGTAACTGGTAAGAGTTCAGGAAGGAAAAGAGAAAAACCTATCAAGTCTAATGTTTCAAATAAACGTTTGCTGGAAGCCAATAAAATCATCTAAAGATGCCAGTTCTCAAATTTTAAAATCTATAGTCCTCTTTAATATGTTTATATAAGATTAATTTTTTCTAATTTCCAATCACTGTGTGCATACTGCTTAATTTTTAAAATTTCTTTTTCTGTAATAAAACTTACTGATATTCTAATGTAACTCTCTTCTTCATTCCATTCTGAAGAATTACATTTTTGTGCACTCTGTTCCTCGGTATGCCATGTGAGCCCCATCAGTCACTGAAAAGTGAAAATGAAAGTGGAGAGTTGTATCTGATTCTTCGCAACCCCATGGACTGTAGCCTGCCAGGCTCCTCTGTCCATGGAATTTCCAGGCAAGATTACTGGAGTGGGTAGCCATTCCCTTCTCCAGAGGATCTTCTCAACTCAGGCATAAAACTTGGGTCTCTTACACTGCAGGCAGATTCTTTACCATCTGAGTCACCAGCGAAGTCCCCTGTCTGTCACTACAACCCCACAACTTCCCTCACAACTTCCAGTTACAACTACTCAGTCACTTATGAGCTGGTCCTGCTCCTGCCCTGCTCCCCCAACAAAGGAAACAGAGCTCTCAATTTGGCTGCAATTCACTTCCAACCACTGTCTAAATTGTGCTCAGCTTCTGGACCAAGTTAACCTATTTCACTTTTATAGTCTGTTAGATGGTTATTTTTCTGTTACAGTGAAAACTTATTTCAAAAAAAGTGTTATAAACTTCAGTTCCTAAATGAAAAGATTTTCTAGGCTCTTTTAATTCATTGTGAATTGATAATATTTAACAATACAAACAAAAAGTAAGAGGGGTCTGCTTTCCTTACTTCTCAGGATTTTTCTTACTCATGTGAGTACCCTCCTGGAATATCTTCAGAAATGTATTCTTACAAGCATAAAAAATAAAATTTCCATTATATTTACATAATAACATTCTCAGATCTCTACTTACAACCAAGAATGTTTTGATATCCACTGGTGTTTTTAACTAAACATGAGTTTTCTGCAATGCTTGTATCTCAAAACTTATTTGGAAATAAATGTGCTAAATTTGAATAATTTTATGTGAACAGGGAGTCTTACAATATAGAAATTGGTAAAAAAAAAAAAAAAAAAAAAAAAACTTTCTATGTTACTTAGAAAAGATGAGAAAAGGGACACAGTGAGTACAGAAAAACAAGACAAAAAAAAACAAAAAACTGAACCATTCTTTGGGACTCCAGCTTCCCTCAGATTAACCCATTAAGTAATTTACACACTGATTGGAGACGAGTATACAGTCACCTCCTTGTCCACGGGTTCACTTTCTGCAGTTTCAGCTAAACTCTCAACCAAATTAAAAAAATATTAAATGGAAAATCTCAGAAATAAGCAATTCATATATTTAAATTGTGTCCCATTCTGAGCAGTGCGTTGAAATCTCTGTGGTTCTGCCCATCCTGCCAGGAATGTGGATCAACCCTTTATTGCCCAATAGGCAATGACTAGCTGTCTGGGGTTTCACAGGCGGCTCAGTGTTAAAGAATCCACCCACAGTGCAGGAGATGCGGGTTCAATCTCTGGGTCAGGAAGATCCCCTGGAGGAGGAAAAGGAAACCCTCTCCAGTGTTCTTGCCTGGAAAATCCCACGGGCAGAGAGGAATCTGGCAGGCTATAGTCCATCGGGTTGCAAAAGAGTCAGACATGACTGAGCGACTAAACAAGAAGAAGCTGTGTTGCTTATCCGATGACTGTCAAGGTACCACAGTGCTTCTGTTCAAGCAGTCCTTATTTTACTTAATAATGGCCTCAAAGTGAAAGAGTTGTAATACTGGCAATTCAGCCAAAGAGAAGCTGTTACTTTAGTAGAAAGAAAGAAAGAGAGAAGTCATAATGCACTTCCCTTTAAGTGAAAAGGTAAAAGTTCTCAACTTAATAAGGAAAAAAATATCATATGGTGAGGTTGCTAATATCTACAATAAGAATGAATCTTCAGTCCATAAAGTTGTGAAAAGGAAAAAGAAGTTCGTGATTGTTTTACTGTTGCACCTCAAACTTCAAAAGTCATAGCCATAGGACATAAGTGCTTAGTTCAGATGGAAAAGGCATTAAACGTGTACAATAAGACATTTCGAGAGAGACACCGCATTCATGTAACTTATTACAGTGTATTGCTACAATTGTTCTGTTTTATTATTGGCTACTCTCTTATTGTGTTTATTTATTTAATAATTATTTATTATTACTGTTAATCTCTTTTGGATCCCTGGGTCAGGAAGATAACTGTGTCTAATTTATAAATTAAACTATCATGAATATGTATGTATAGAAAAAAAACACAGTATATATAGGGTTAGATACTATCTCGGCATGCACTGGGGGGTCTTGGAATATACCCACTGTGGATAAGGGAGACTACTGTACAGAATGTTTTCAAACTAAGAGTTTACCAAGCTGAGGCAAAGATTCCTACTTGCCTACATCCCCAGATGTGGTAGGATGTAAAATATGTAAACTTAAGATCTCTGAACCTAGGTTCAGACCCCTGACCTATCACGTACAGTCTTATGGCCTTTGGCTAATCACTTAACATCCCTGAAGTTCAGTTCCTAGTTATAAAATGGGAAGAATAACTACCTTCACTGCAGACATGAGAAAATAAGTTAAATTTATGTAACAATCTAAGCACACAGTACACCTGAAAAAGCATTAGCTCTTTTCAACTAGAAAAAGAACTCCCCAAGTTGTACCCTGAAGGTACTAAAGTACTTCACTTGGGTTTACTTGAAAAATGCTATTTCTCTTGAATAATCAGATCAAGTATATCAATTTGATAGGTCCTACTCTAATCAACAAAAATTATTCAACAATTTTTAACAAAAAAGCCAGCATCCCTAATAATAAATGACTTAAAAAAAAAAACCCACTGAATTATTCAACAAGGACTTAGTAAGCACTTTTTAATGTTTCTATTCAGGTTCTTATCCTCTCCATCCTTTGAGAAGGGCTCAATCTTGCCAGAATAGGCCTCTGGGCTTTTTCAGTACAAAAGAATGAGGAAAGGAAAAAGGAGCAGAATGAGTCTCAGGCTGGGGAAAGTGTAAGCGAAGAAAGGTATGTGAGCAGACTTTAAGAAATGTGAGGGAAGTGAATGGGGGAGGAAATAGTGAATTAGTAATTAACACTGTGATTATGTAGACCCTAGCATAGAGTTCAAGAAAAGCAAGTAAAACTCATAAATTGGTATTCATTTCAGTCTTAGGATTGTGTTTTTTCAACCACAAAATGGCGCGTGTATGCACACACACACACACACACACACACTTATACATGCCACTTAAGTGTTATGTATAAGTGTTATGAAGCAGAAGTAGTGATTAGGGCATGTGAGAAAGGACTTACTCTGATGTCGGTGGAGCTGATGAAGAACACATAATACTTCCCTGAGGGAGGTACAAAGCTAAAGGTAAGAACAAAAATGTTTGTTCTCACTCTGCTTAAAGTAATTAGCCTCTAATTAAAATAAATAAATTTACATTAAAAAAAACAATAGCAAGCATGTTTATAAGGCTTACAATACACCATGCTCTACTCCAAGCAGTTCTTATGTATGTCTTAACTCTCTTTATCCTCCCAACCACCCAATGAAGTAGGTAAAATTATTTTACTACTATTATTTACTACTACCAAAATCACTGTGGACAGGACTGCAGCCATGAAATTAAAAGACACTTGTTCCTTGGAAGAAAAGCTATGACAAATCTAGACAGCGTGTTAAAAAGTAGAGACGTTACTTTGTCAACAAAGATCTGTATAGACAAGGATATGGTTTTTCCAGTAGTCATGTATGGATTTGAGAGCTGGATCATAAAGAAGGCTGAGCACTGAAGAATTGATGTTTTTGAATTGTGGTGCTAGTGAAGACTCTTAAGAGTCCCTTGGACAGCAAGGAGATTAAACCAGTCAATCCTAAAGGAAATCAACCCTAAATATTCACTGGAATGCCTGATGCTGAAGCTGCAATATTTCAATACCACCTGATGCAAAGAGCTGACTCATTGGGAAAGACCTGATGCTGGGAAAGATTGAGGGCAGGAGGAGAAGGGGCTGACAGAGGATGAAATGGTTGGATTGCATTAGTGACTCAATAGACATGAGTTTGAGCCAACTCTGGGAGACAGTAGAGGAAGGGAAGCCCGGTGTGCTGCAATTCATGGGGTCACAAAGAGTTGGACACGATTGAGCAAACTGAACAACAAATTTCCTTTAACAAATGAGGAAACTGAGTCAAAAGGTGGTGAAGTAAATTGTACAAAATCAATACCCCCGAAATTTGAATCCATACAGTCTGACTCCTTATTTTTGAAAACTGTTTCATTAACACAAATCAAGCAAATTAACTCTCCTAAGCAATCTATGGTCTTCCCTGGTGGCTCCACCTGCAATTCGGAAGACCCAAGTTTGACCCCTGGGTTGGGAAGATGCCCTGGAGGAGGGCATGGCAACCCACTCCAGTGTTCTTGCCTAGATAATCCCTATGGACAGAGGAGCCTGGTGGGCCACAGTCCATGGAGTCGCAAAGAGTCAGACACCACTGAGTGACTAAGCACACACACACACAAGCAATCTATTCCTAACTTAGATTAATTCCTTTCAACATTTCAAGCTGGGTTTATACATTTAATATATTTGATTTGTGAGTACTTCACCTCCCTGATAAGTACTTACTTAAGTGCATAATGCATAATTCTTTATTAAATCAAATGAATTAAACACTATATATGTACTTTGATATGACATTGCCTTATATATTACAAGCATTTAAAATACAAATGATCATCCTGAAGTCAACACAAAAGCATCCAGATGAGTTTTTTTGTTCTTTCTTTGTGCTCAATTTATTTTTTATTTTTCTAGGATTGCATAGTCCAAATATAGGACCCTGGGAGAGGTACAATACCAGATTAGGAGGGCTCAGATTTCTGGGCCAAAAATTCTGTCAGACTGTAGTGGTTAAAGATTTAAGACTGGACAAAGCTTCCAAGGGCTAGCAGCTCCCAGCAGAATTCTACTGAAGCCCTTCTGTACAGCTGCTATATTAATAGGGCCCTTGGGTCAATGGTTATCAGAGGAGATGGGTCTGATTCCATGCACATCCTGAATTCAATCGTTACCTCCATAAGCAAGTCTTTTTAAGCTTCTATTTGTATTGTCTAATTTGTGTAGGTAGAATTCTCACCCACCACATAGGTTCCTTCTAATTTCCTTCATGTCAACATTCTTCTCATACTTTTTTCCTTCTTGGAATTCCAACCACAACTCAATAGATGATTGCTGCTACTGCTACTGCTGCTAAGTCGCTGCAGTCATGTCCAACTCTGTGCAACCCCATAGACGGCAGCCCAACAGGCTCCCCCATCCCTGGGATTCTCCAGGCAAGAACACTGGGTGGGTTGCCATTTCCTTCTCCAATGCATGAAAGTGAAAAGTGAAAGTGAAGTTGTTCAGTTGTGTCTGACTCTTAGCGACCCCATGGACTGTAGCCCACCAGGCTCCTCCATCCATGGGATTTTCCAGGCAAGAGTACTGGAGTGGGGTGCCATTGCCTTCTCCGCAATAGATGATTACAAGACATATTTGTTGAAATTTTCACTTTTTATTCCATTATAAATAGGGGGTACTGGTGTGCTTCCACGTGGTATTGACAAGAGGACCTGAAATCTGCCCCCAGATCACAGCCATTCTTCCCTAGGTGGACCCCAGGAAGGTAGGTTTACAGAATAATGATAAGTAAATGGAAGTGAAGTCCTACTTTATTAATCAGCTGGAAAACACTCTAAAGCCACTTCCTACTTAAGGGCATAGAAGGAATAAGTGGAAAAATGTGTAAACCATGCCCACACATGCCACACTTCCACCCCTTTGAAAGCCCCTCTTCCAGAAATTGAGCTGAAGCAGTAAAATGAACTATGATGACAAGTCAGATCACTGTTTCTCATTTTATGGCAGAACCAGAGAGAGGTATAAAAAATGGCAGAGAGAGATTCCTTGAAATGATTCCCCTTGAGGCCTTAACTATACTTGGTTGTACTCTTTTTACAGATCAACTTAAAAGAACACAATGAACATTGCCATCTTTTTCATAAACATTCATGTATACCTCATCATTCATGAAAGGCACCAACACATTTCAGAGACCAACGGACTAGTATCTGAGTCCCTCTTTTGACTAGCTCCTACTTCTGTGAACTTGGGCAAATGGTTTAAACTTTCCGGGCCTCAAGTTCACACATTTGCAAAACGCATTCAATTCCAACTACTTACTGAAGCTATGATGATGATAAAGTGAGATTATAGATTTAAAATATAGGACATATAGCACTCACAGATATTAGTTCCCTCATTCAGAAACTACCTCATCTCTTCAACTGAAATAAATTGCTCTCCTTTGCTGAAGAATACAGCTTACTGCAATTTGGTTCATCCAAGTTTATAATATAAAACAATATATCATCTGCCTATGAATAGTGACTGTGTCACTATCACTTGCTTCTTTGAATTTCAAAGTTATAACAATTACCCAAGGCTAGTTCATTACTCTCATTTTAAAATAAATAAGACTATTTACGTTCAAGGAGA
This sequence comes from Bos indicus, assembly GCF_029378745.1. Classification (NCBI taxonomy): domain Eukaryota; kingdom Metazoa; phylum Chordata; class Mammalia; order Artiodactyla; family Bovidae; genus Bos; species Bos indicus. The sequence continues at coordinate 41,896,058 of NC_091769.1, forward strand.
AATGATACGTCCTCAGAATTGTAGGTATAATTCATGGTAGCTATTGTATGACCTGGTAGTTAGCGCTCTAGATCTTTGCCAAATGTGATTCCATATTTACTAATCACAACTCACTGAATGGAATAGCTTCATAATAACCTACTGCAGCTACATGACCTACTTGTAGACGGCATTTTTCTTAGGCTCTTTGCTAATTTTTCTCAAAATTAAACAAAGGGTTTAGTTTCATGAGAAAATAAAAGATATCCACCCAGTTTATGATACAGGAGTTTTTAAAAAACAAAATTATATCAGACCAAAACAGGGCTTATTTATGACAGAATCATTGGAAGTAGGGCATGAATTGCTCATAATTTTAAATTACAGCCCCATTTCAATTTACTTCCATGTCTTACCACAGGAATACTCAATTACCATTGAGCAGGATCGTGCTTAAGCCACGATTTGCTGCAAACATGCATTCCTATGGCTTCACTTCTTGGCTGGATGCCTTTGGAAAGGAACAAAACTTAACCACATCACCTTCATCTTTTAAGCCAAAAGCCAGTTGCTGCAGGAGAACAAAAAACATCAATAAAATAAATAGAAAATGTTCTGGTTTACTTTGAAGACTCTTGAATTCACAGTTCTGCACTCCCATGTATAATTAATAATTATTCTTAAATGCAAATGTCCATAAATACAGAATGGTCAGTCCATATTTCTGGGTGCCTTACTTTTGCTGCTAAAAAGTTGAGCATGAGTACAATTCATTCTACTTGGAAAGAAAGAAAAAAGCAAGCACACAATTAGCTACAGAAAGCCAGGTTACCATAGCAACATGGCAAGGCAAAATGATCTTTCAAACTTTTGCAGCACTGTGTGTCAAAGGAAAGTTTGAGCTCTTTCATCCTTCTTCCTGGGATGGAAAAGGCACACTTTGTTTTCATCCAAAAGGAGCACCTGCTTCTTTATGATCCTCTCCAAGTATCTTGTAGCTGCTGAAATGAAGGTATATAGGACTAAAAAGACTGGAATATTCTGAGTACTGTGGGTACCAAGCTTACATTTTAAACAGCCTATCCTGACCCAGCCTCACCCAGAATGACCTTCCTATTCCCACAGACCCCCAAATCCTACTGTGATGCAATACTATCAGAATTGAGACAGAAAATTCCAGTGCTTTATGAACTTTTTCAGAGCACAGAACACATAAAGCCTCCAAAATGGTATTTACAAAACTAGCATAACCATGATATTAAAATTAAAAAAAAAAAAAACATAGTTCAAGAAAAAAAAGAACACTAGGTCAATCTCACCTATTGACTATAGATGTAATATATTAATACTAACTAAAATGCTCACAAATCAATCTGCATGTTAAAAAATACAAAAACCAGGAAAATCAATGATTCTTTAATATTATGAGTCTATGAGTGGAGAATACAACATTGATTCAAGTTAGAAATTATTAGAAACATTGACCTATAGTCAGTAATTATTCAAATTAAAAAGCAGTGGTCCTCTCAATAAGTCCTGGAAAATTATTTGACAAGTTTGGTACCATACCTGTATACAAATGGAAAAAAGTCTTTGAAACCAGGAAAAGAAGAGCTACTCCATAAACACAATGTTAAACAGAACTTTGCTGCAGTTTCATGGCTATTTCTGAAGTCCAAATCTGAAAAAGAATGTTATAGTCACACATTTCTAAAAAGGGGTGCCAGGATTCCTCTCTCCTTCCCATGGGCCCTTCAAACTCAAGCCTGGTGAGGGTGGAGAGGGCCTCAGATCATATGACTAGTTACCAGAGTCTGATTCAGGAGGTCTAAGGTGAAGCCCAGAAAACTGAATTTTTAATAGCACTCCAAAGAATGGGGAATATTGTACTAAAGAAAGAGAAAGATAATAATGAGTTCCAGAATTTTGGCAGTTATTTCTAAGTAATGAATAAGGAAATGCAGGCTGGAAAATAGAACAAAAATTGTCCATAAAGAACATCATATCTGAAATGCTTATTTCCAGAGCCCAGAGGACTTCCCAAGCCCAATGCCTCACAATAGTGGGCAAAAGCACATGATTATAAGTCACAGAGATGATGCTACCACATTAGTAGATCACGCTGTGGACACCAAGTGCCATCAGAATAGCTCTTGAAAACAAAAGTTCTGAGTACGATCTTACATCAAGGTCAGCTCATAACAGAAATCTCACCTATAGCCAAACAAAATTCAAAATAAATTCCCATACGGAACGCTTGTGTTCTTATCTATCTAATCCATCTTTGAGCCTCCTTCATGTCTTACAACCAGAAACTAAATAGTTAGAACAAGTAGCAATAGGTTTCCCCTTGTAGAGTTACAAAGTATGTGCCCATACCTGACAGACACTCGTGACTTGCTGCTTTAATTCTAAAAGTTCAACTTTGTAAAAGATGTCCAAAATTTCATCTAGAAGAATAAAAGAAACGTACACTTTTTCCTTTTGCCCATGAATTTTTCACATTTTCCTCCAAAACAGGAATAGCAAACCTTCTAAGACGTGGCCATTATAGCTTTCTGACCAGGATACCTTCAGACAGGCTGCTCTCATGCGATCTAAAAAGCTATTGACCTTGGACTGCCTGATACAAATAAAATTAAGATCCTGCTTATATTTTATCATCTACCTTCTAGAGCAAGGGGAGAGATTGGTAGAAAATCTTAATCATTATTCTTCTTATGAAAGGAGTATTAGGAGGGGAAAGTGCTATTTTTGGATCACAATTTCTGGTAGTTCTTTCCAAAGGAAGTCTTTTTGTTTTGAACACCTTAATGAGTTTTGTGGTTAGAAGCTGAGCAAAAGTACTTTGCTTTACAAAAGAAAAAAACAGTAAGAAGAGTATGGAGTTACCTGTGCTATCCAGGGACAAAAAGAGTTGGAGAGAAGAACTGGAAAGGGGGAAAGAGGAAGGCAGTCAGGATGGTGTATGGCCAGAATCTATGAGTGGTGATATCACTGATGAAGAAACCTCGGGTTACAGAGGATGAAAAAAAATTTCCTAATTTGAAATGGCACTTCTGTAGAATAAATCTGTCCATAACCCACTGTAGATTATCAGTACAGTCTATCACATACATCTGCCCTAAGACAATAGCTTTTATGAATACTGTGCTGAAGGTTCATATTTGGGATTCCACATGGTAGAGTAAAAGAAACAAGCAAAGAAGGGTGATTCAATTCCTGAATTAATTCTGAGGAAATAGTTTCGCATCAGATGTGAGCATAATATAAACCCCTCGAGAGATCTTTGAAAAACACATTGTATGGAATGGGAAGCTCTAAGCAATCTTATCCAGATATTAGTAGAAGGAAGACATGCCACCATCTCATTTCCAAGAAATACAATTATAACAAATAGGGAAGAAAAATATTTAAAATTCCTCACACTCAGAATAAGGCCACATCCAACAAACAAGCCTTTACATTTGAGTATTTATCCTTTAAGCAATAATTTTTCCTCTTCTCTGTATCTCTATGCACAGACACATACACATACCCACTGGTTTTATTTAAATAGGCAATGGCACCCCACTTCAGTACTCTTGCCTGGAAAATCCCATGGACGGAGGAGCCTGGTAGGCTGCAGTCTATGGGGTCGCTCAGAGTCGGAGACGACTGAGCAACTTAACTTTCACTTTTCACTTTCATGCATTGGAGAAGGAAATGGCAACCCACTCCGGTGTTCTTGCCTGGAGAATCCCAGGGACGGGGGAGCCTGGTGGGCTGCCGTCTATGGGGTCGCACAGACTCCGACATGGCTGAAGCGATTTAGCAGCATGCAATTCTTTTTTTTTTTTTTTTGCAATTCTTTAATCAGACATTTTAAACTTCCATTCCCCACAAAATCCATTCTCAGTTTTTCTCCAAATGCCACAGAATTTCACAAAAGATTAAAAATTCACTACAATGTCAGAAATAGAGAGTGACATTATCATGCCACAATCTTGGAGTACAGTAATTTGAAGCTTTTTGGAACTGGATTTAGATAAAACTATTTGGATGTCAACATATGATATAATCTGAGTTTTTGCTTCACAAATGAAGAGTTACCTAAAAGAGATACAAAGATGACCTCCCCCACCAACTGCCCTCAAAACCAAGAATGAAGAGCCTAGCCCCATCAGAGAAATGGGCAGTCAATACTCTGTAACCCTTTGACTCTGCCATTTATTTGTAAGTTTTCCATCCTCTTTATTGTACATAATTGTTAAAAAAAAAAAAAACACCTTGCAATATAAAAGTGTATACAATATGATGAGTTAACATTGTGAAAAGATTCCCCACCATCATTCATACCTAAAAAGGAATGAAATTGTGTCATCCAGTTACTTTGAGACTGATTAGCAAATTTCAATTATACAACAGTATTATCAACTACAGTCATTATGCTATACATCAAATCCTGAGAACTTAATCATCTTATAAGTGAAAAATGTATATGCTTTTACCAATCTCTCCCCATTTCTTCCAACTCCCAGCCCCTGGCAGCCACTTTTCTACACTGTTTCTAGAAATTGAATTTTTTCCCTAGGAATTCATATACAAGTGATACCATTTGTCTTTCTCTATATAGCTCACATAATGCCCTCAAGGTCTATTATCTGAAATGGCAGGATTTCCTATCATGGCTGAATATCCCATCGTGTGTGTGTGTGTGTGTGTGTGTGTGTGTGCGCGCGCGCGCGCGCACATCACATCTTCTTTATCCACTTTTCCATGGATGGACACTTAGATTGTTTCCATATCTTGGCTACTATGAATAATACTACACTGAATTCAATGAATGTATAGATATCTCTTTGGTATCATGCTTTCATTTTCTTTGAATATACATCCAGAAGTGCAATTGCTAGACCATATGGTAGTTCTATCCTTAATTTCTTGAGGAACATACATATTGTTTTCCCTAGAGATTGTACCAGTTTACACTCCCACCAACAGTGTAGGAGGGATCCCTTCTCTCCACATTTTCACCAGCATTTGCTATCTCTTGTTTTTTTGATAATAGATGTCCCAACAGGTGTGAGGTGATAAATTATTGTAGTCTAATTTGTATTTCCTTGGTTAGTGATGTTGAGCACCTTTCCCTGTACCTATTGGCCATTTATATGTTTTCTTTGGGAAAATGTCTATTCAGATCCTTAGCCCAATTTTTAAACTTAGTGTTTATTTTGCTGTTGAGTTGTACCAATATATTTTGTTATCAACCCCTGATCTCATGTATGGTTTGCAAATATTTTCTTCCACTCCACAGATTGTCTCTTCATTTTTTTGGTTCTTTGGCTCTGTAGAATTTTTAGTTTGATTCAGTCCCATGTGTTTATTCTTGATTTTACTGCCTTTGCACTCAGTGTCAAATCCAAAAAATGACTGCTAAAATCAATAGCAAGGAACTAAGTCTCCTGTTTTTCTCCTAGGAATTTTACAGTTTCAGGTCTTACTTTCAAGTCACTAATCTGTGATAAGTTGATTTTTTGTGTATGGTATAAAACAGGGACTCCATTTTATTCTTTTGCATGTGGCTGTCCCGTTTTCCCAACACCATTTGTTAAAGAAAGTACAATTTCTCCATTATCTACTCTTGGTGTCTTTGTCAAAAATTAATTGACCATATATGCATGGTCATATATATGTCATTATTTCTGGGCTCTTTATTTTGCTCCATTGATCTATGAGTCTGTATTATGCCAATATTATATCACTTGACTGTACCATCTTGAGCCAGCATTTGATTATTCCCTCACCTCCTGGCACATGAGTGTGGTTTCCCATTTGACACTTAGGATTTCAGAGGGTCATTCTCTTCCCGAAGCTTCTTAGGGAACTCTGTTCTCAAGCAGGGACAGTTCTCTCCTTAAGAGGAATATCTGTGTCAGATGTACAGACAGTAAATTGCTCATTATATTACCAACATCTAACAGCAAGAACTCTAAGGAAAGAAGTAAGAAGAATTCTGAGATGGTAAGGATGAGAAAATATTTTCTGAAGTATGTGTTATGCTAAATACTCTACTGGGCAAAGGGGGAAATACATAATAAAGTGTCTTGATTCTTTAAGTGGAAGGTTAATCCTAGTGTTTGAAAGGTTATCTAACCTGTTAATGACTTTTAAGTAGCATAAATATCTAAGCACTTTGGAAAACAAAATACTCTACAAAGAGTTTCATTTACTGCCTTTTTGGAGAACAGAAGGTTTAGGTAGAAATTTTTTAAAAGATTTACCAAATGTGTATTAATCATCTTCTATGGGATTTTTGAAGAAATCAGAATAAGAAAAACATACCTTTCTTCTGACTTTTAGGATTTTGTTTCCTAAAGGGACAGGTCACTAAGAGTCAAACACAACTTCATGACTAAACAACAACAACAGAAATACAGATACATTAACTTATAGTTAGAAATTCAAATATCATATACATAAAAATTAATAGTAAGAAAAAGTGAGTGGAAGTCAAAGGAGCAGACTAAAGTTCAATGACAATTAAAATCAGGTAACTGATTTAAGCAACAGTAAGAACTGGATATGGAACAATGGACTGGTTCAAATTGGGAAAGGAATATGTCAAGCTTTGATGACTCACAAGCTGGAATTAGACATGGAGATGACACCACTTTAATGGCAGAAAGTGAAGAAGAACTAAAGAGCCTCTTGATGAAGGTAAAAGAGGAGAGTGAAAAAACTGCCTGAAATCTCAACATTCAAAAACTAACATCATGGCATCAGGTCCCATCACTTCACAGCAAATAGAAGGGGGAAAAAGTGGAAAAGGTATCAGATTTCATTTTTTTGGACTCCAAAATCACTGCAGATGATGACTGCAGCCACAAAATTAAAAGACGTTTGCTCCTTGGAAGAAAAGCTATGACAAATCTAAACAGTGCATAAAAAAGCAGAGACACTACTTTGCCGACAAAAGTCTGTATAGTCAAAGCTATGTTTTCTCCCGTAGTCATGTACGGATGTGAGAGTTGGACCATAAAGAAGGCTGAGCACTGAAGAATTGATGCTTTCAAACTGTGGTGTTGGAAAAGACTTGATAATCCCTTAGATAGCAAGGAGATCAAAGCAGTCAATCCTAAAGGAAATCAACCCTGAATATTCATTGGAAGGACTGGTGCTGAAGATGAAGCCCCAATACTTTGACCACCTGATGCAAAGAGCAGACTCGTTAGAAAAGACCCTGATGCTGGGAAAGATTGAGGACAAGAGGAGAAGAGGGTGACAGAGGATGAGATGGTTGGATGGCATCATTGACTCAATGGGCATAAGTTTGAGCAAACTCAGGGAGACAGTGAAGGACAGGGAAACCTGGCATACTGCAGTTCATGAGGTTGCAGAGAGTCAGACACAACTTAGCGACTGAACAACGACTGGATGATGAAGACCATTACCAAACCAAACCCTTTACCATCTCATATTCCTGTTTCTTTCAGAGGGGCAGGTAACACCAGATTTTATTAATGTTCGGTCAAATCTCAAGTGTCATACTTCAGGGTTATCTTCATTCAATTCATCTTTCCTTTCTTCCTCTTCTCTTCACTGGTACCCAACATGGGTTCAAAAATAGTTGCAAAAATGAAACCCATAAATTAGCATCCAATGTTAATATGGAGAATCTGAAGCTCAACACATTTTTAGTACCTCACTGCAGCTTTGTGAAATACCTTAAAACAAATGATATACTCCAAGGACATGAGTTTAACTGCAAGAGACATCCATCCACTATATTTTCACTATGTGCATCAGACTGGGTTTGGGTTTTGGTTGTTTTGTTTTAGGTTGGTTTTTTTAGATATTTTTCTCTAGAATCAAAAGACATACATATTATACTGCTTTCAGATAAGAATTAACTGATATCACACATTCTGTTTTTAACACTCACGTACATTTTCACAGCATTTTCTTCTCATATCACTCTAAGTTGTTTCGTTAATTACACACACTTAGTCATTATGATTACAAAATCATAATTATATCTAAGTGATTTGACAGTGGCACATCCCCATTATGAGAGTGTGAATTCTGAGCTTGTTTTCTGAGCTATTAACCATCATTAGATATGAGAAATTGCAGTCAATTTTCACTATGTTATCCAACGTGTCACTCAAGGATTTAACAAATGCTTAGAAATGTGCTTAGATCATAATCTGAACACCAATTTCTCTGTGAAACTTCATTATATCAAAACAAATACAAGCCTGTGTGTAAAATACTTACATTTATAAGTATGCAAGGTTTTGACGCTATAATTAAAGTCTCTTTCATTGCATATTTAACACACAGTCTGTGTTTACGTAAAGTTAAGGTCTTGCAAAGAATTACTGGTTTATTCACTAAGGAAATGAAATATGCCAGCTGGCTTGTGAAATTAGACGATTTTGTTTATACCTCGGTAATCTCCAAAACCAGAAAAATACAGAACATATACTTCCGTGTAATAAAAGTTTATTTATATATGCAAGCTTCATGAGAGTATCAAAAATACATCATACACATGTGTAGCCCTTTTAAGAAAAACAATAAACCAATATTTACTGAAAAAATTAAGCATGGCAGCTAGCATTTTAAAGACATTCTGTGCTATTCCAACAGACTGTGCTGTGATGTTAAGTTAAAAAAGTAGATAGGACTAGTAGCACAATGTGATCTCGGTATTTTTTGATAAAGGTTATTACTCAGGTCAACTCTTGAGTGCAATAATACTTTGTTCAAATGAAAGCACTTATAGATGTCTAATATTTCAAAGACAGGTGAATAAATAGTGGCCACGAAACTCATTTTGCCTTCTCCATCCCTACTCTCCTCTCTGAACTCAGCCCAAGATAATTTCCAAAACCATATTCAGAAAAACTATAGTAAAAAGTACTTAATATTTTATATCATGTTGAGGTGGGGGGGTATCACTTTAAATAGCACACTTGTTAACTAAAAAGAGGGACAGGCTTTCAGGGCTGCAAATCCAGGATGACTTTCAGAAATTGGGTATGTGGCACCATTTGCCATTTATTTTTTGTCTGGATGGGCAATAGTCCTATTCTCAGACTATGCTGTAATATTTAACATTATCTCCAGTGAATCTTTGGATGCTGGGTTAGTGATAGAGAGCTACTAAGAAATTATCTGTCGCTCCTCCATGGACAGCACATAAAAATTAATAGCAGCTCACAAGTTTATTTATCCGAGTAGTTGAGTTTTTGTTTCATTTTGTGTTTAATGTCACAGTTGGAAAAAACTGAAGCAATACATTTCCATCAGACTTAAGAGTGAGTAGGTTGGTTTCAAACTCAAAGTGAAACCACTTTATTGCTCTCTGACACGGCTATAAAGTCCGTAGAAAAACAGAACACTATACTGCTGTCCATTATGGGATATATAATAAAAGAACCCCAAATCCAATTTAAGGCTGCACCAATATCAGTAAATTTGTGGAGTCAAATAAAGTTATTTTAGTGGGTAAAAAAAAAATAAATCAGCCAAAAAACTTGTTTTCTGAGTGGACCAGATGTTTGTAAAATGGTCCTGGAAATAGACCTCCTGTCAGCACTCCCTGAGAGAGGAAGGGCAAACTGGACAATGAAAGGACTCAAATAACTCAGATTTCATTGAACAAAGCTCAACTCTCACAACTAGGGGGGAAAATAATAAACTGTCTTTTACTCATCAAATATATATTGAGACTTAATACAATGTCATTGTTTTAGACACCCGGGACCAAACAAAGAACCAGAAAGAAATACTTTCCCTTGCAGAGTTTACATTCTTACATTCTGTCTGAGAGGAAAGTAGACATTTTAAAAGCTAATTTCTATAATAATAGGCGTTAAATGCCATAGGACCTGAAAACAAAGCAGGGTAGGAATGAGATGTGTGTGAGATGGGGTAGGCTTTGCAATTTTAAATAAGGTGGTCAAGGTGGCCCTGACCCAAGACTTAGGAGAAGGTTGGAGAGCAAACCAGACAGACACCTGGGAAAAGAACATTCCAGGCAGAAGGAACAGCCAATGCAGAGACCCTATGATCGCAACCTCATTTGCCTGTTCATAGAGAAATGAGGAAGCTCTAGTGGCAGGAGCAGCAGTGACAAGAGAACAGCAGAAAATAAGATCTGAAGCCTGGCTTTATATGAGGTGGTCTCCCGACCAACCTCCTGCTCCAGGCAAGGCCAAGTCTTGGTCCACAGTTTCCTCCCCTGACCCCTAGCATCGCTTAGGTAGGAAAGATCTAAATCTCACCTTTGGACACCTTCAGGGGATATAGCAGTTTTAAGTCTCCTTTATCTCAAATATGCATATTCTCACTTCTTTACTGCCCATTTAGTATTTTTCTTTAGGATAATGAAATTATAAGTACAAAAGTTTTTGTTTGTTCGCTTGTTTTTAAATGATTTCTTCTAGTACTTTGGATGTTTTGTAGCCAGTTTAGAGAACTTAGGCCTGCCAACTTACCAGAAATATTTAGCTAAACCATATAAAATTGTCACATTTATAAGTTAAAAAACATCAAATATTGGAACCTCCAAATAGCCTTATCACACCTCTTGCAGTATTTTTTCATTACTTTCAATACCTTAGTAGCCAGAAATACATGTGGCATATATTTTGAAATACATGTGGCAAAGACTGTTGGTTGCCTATACAGTGGCCACTTCCTCCATCTTTTTGGTAACAGATCTTGAATTTTATTCAAGATGACACTGACCCCAGCGAACAGCACCTTTTCCCAATCTCCTTTGCAGGTAGGTATGGTCTTTGCCTAAGATCTGTCCAGTGACATATAAGCAGATGTATTATTAATATGTAGAACTTTCAGAAAATTTTCTTAGAGAGGAATTTACTTGACAGGGAGGTTCTTGGTGCTTTTTCTCTTTCCTCCCTTTTTCTCCTTCCTGCTTCCTTGAATGTTATTGTGATGGCAGGAGCTCCAGCAGTCATAATAAACCATGAGCTATCACTGAATATAGTAGCCACAAGCAAAAGTGACAGAAAAAAGATAACAGGGTATCAGAATCACTTATGACCTTGTGAAGCTTTCAATAGTAGCCCTGGAGTAATAATATGCAGACATTTTTAATGGAATAGATCAAACCTTATATTTAGGCCTCATTTCTATGGTGTTTTTTTTTGTTTTTTTTTTTTTACTATGTGATTTATTTAACACCTAACTTTAGATAAATAAATACAATAGAAATTATTTTTAAAAATTAATGTATTTAAAAGTGGTAAGAGAAATCATTTTAGGTTTTTTCGCCCACTGATTAATTCAACAACCAGTTATGTATGTAGGAAAAACACCATCTAATCATCTAGAAATGTATAGACCAAATGAGTTTTTAAATTTTTGTTTTCCTTTGGAAAATAAATTTGTGCTCATGGTATATTAAGTTTGTGATGGCACTGTTGATCATCATCTTAAGAATGTTAAAGCAGGTATGACAATTTATGAGTACATAGATGAAAATCTTTAGGAGTTCAACTTATTCCACATGAAACTATTTGAATTTTATTTTTTTCTCTCTGAAAAACGAATCTGCTATTTCCTTTCATTTGCTTCACCAGATTTAATTTTTATTAGGTTTTACAGCATTGCATTGCATCTTAATACTAGTTTCTGAGTAAATTTTCTTAATACTAGTAATTCTGAGTAAAATTAATACAAAGCATGTGGTTACTAAAACTAGAAAAACCATTACTGCAAAATTCTAATATTCTGAGAACTGTTTACTATTAAGATAGTCTAATCTTTAGTTAAACTATTCTTAAGTGTAAGCTGATGTGGAGAAAGTTAATGTACATTTTAGTGCTTCTAATGAATATTTTAAAAGTCAGTAAAGGAGTAATAAAAATACAGATTTGAGAACACTTATCAACATTTATACCTCAATAAGGCAAAGAATAATTATAAAATTTGAAATAATTTTGAAATATATAATATGCTTGTAAGTTTTAAAATATAAGAGTACAATGGTCCTCATGAATTAAACTAATAAGAATTTTAAATCTCACATTAAGTTGGTCATTGTCTAATTATTTGAATCAGTGGCTCTTAATTCTATTCTGGGAAACGATGCCATTCATTGCAGTTTCCACTGGTCAACAGTCAAATAATAAGAATAAAGACAATGCAGTAAGTGTTTAATAAAACTGACCTAATTCAATTTATAAGGACTGGAATGCTCTTCATAGAGAATAGACTGGTGGTGGCCAAGGGGAAGGGAAATAGGAGAGATATGGACTGGGAGTTTGGCTTTAGCAGATGGAAACTAGTATATGTAGAATGGATAAACGACAAGGTCCTCCTGTATAGCACAGTGAACTGTACTCAATATCCTGTGATAAACCATAATGGAGAAGAATATAAAAAGAATATATGTATGCATGCGTGTGTGTGTGTGTGTATGTCCTAACTGAGTCACTTTACTGTACAGATATTTAATAGAATGTTTCTTGCTGTGTCTTTGGGGTGACCCAAGGCACAGTGCTGCAGGCCTAGCAATGTCATCCACAAGAGATAGCTCTCTATACTCAACAAATTCTAAAAACCAAGACACAAGCTTCCCATATATAGCTTATTAAATGGGGAAAAAAAATTTTTAAATAACTATTCAGTGAATAAGCCAAACAAAAATTGGATCAGGTAATCACATTAACATCCCCCTTGAGGGACAGAAGGTACCACTTCAAATATGATACTTGAGAAAGACATGTTATCACTTTTGTGGTATTCAGAGTAGGAATGTATATCCTACATATAATCATGAGGAAACATTATACAAAAATTAAGAACATTTGACAAAGAAACTAGACTGTATTCTTCAAAACTATCAATGTCATGAAAGACAAAACATAGTTAAGGAACTGTCCTAAATGAAAGGAGACCGGATGTGATGTGTAATCTCAGACTGGGAGGGGGAAATTTCAGTGAAGGGTATTATAAGAACAAGTAACAGAGTTGGAATATGAATGATATATTAAAGTATTGCATCATGTTAAATTCTGTGAATTTGATAACCTTAAATGATTATGTAAAAATATTCTTGATTTAAGAAAACTAGAGTATTAAGAGGTAAAGAAGTATGGTGTATGTAATATACTTTTTCTAGGGAAAAAACAGAAAAACTATGTGTGTGTGTGTGTGTGTGTATGCTGCTGCTTCTGCTTAGTCACTTCAGTCATGTCAAACTCTATAAGACCCTATAGACTGCAGCCTGCCAGGCTCCTCTCTCCATGGGATTCTCTAGGAGAAGTACTGGAGTGGGTTGCTATACCCTCCTCCAGGGGATCTTCCTGACCCAGGAATCGAACTCCTGTCTCCTGCATTGCAGGCAGATTCTTTACAGCTGAGGCACCAGAGAACCCTATACACACACACACACACACGCACACACACACACACACACACACACACACACACATTCTGCTGCTGCTGCTAAGTCGCTTCAGTCGTGTTCGACTCTGTGAGACCCCACAGATGGCAGCCCACCAGGCTCCTCCGTCCCTGAGATTCTCCAGGCAAGAACACTGGAGTGGGTTGCCATTTCCTTCTCCAATGCATGAAAGGGAAAAGGGAAAGTGACACGACTCTTAGTGACCCCATGGACTGCAGCCTACTAGACTCCTCTGTCCATGGGATTTTCCAGGCAAGAGTACTGGAGTGGGGTGCCAGTGCCTTCTCCATACACACACATATATACATACATATATGTATGTATATATGGAGAGAGAGAGAAAGAGAACAATGGAACAAATGCAGTGAACTGTTCCAATTTGGTGAGTCTGGATAAATGTTATACAGAAATTTCTGTTACCTCTGTTTCTCTGGGAAACCCTGATACAGAACATAGACAGAAAACCATTCTGGTCATAACTCTTGGTGGAACAAATCATTTGTAACAGACCAATATCTTCACAGAAATGACAAGGCTACTGCTGATTCGTCCAAAATAAAGTTACAATGTAAAGAGCTCATGATCTTTCAGCTATTGTGCTCAGGGAAAGAATTAAACTAGAGAATCTAAGAAATTACTGAAAAAAATATATCCTAAAATTCTGCTTGCAAAGGAAATATCAAGTTCTGGGGTTTTTTGTTTGGTTTGCGTTACGTTTTTGTTTTTCTTTTTTTTCTTTTCTTTCTTTCTTTCTTTTTTGAGTTTCCTTGCCCTGTTCTCTTCTTGGATGGAGAATGGCCCTACCGAGAACAAACAGGAATGAAAGATACCCACTCCTTTTCTCTAGTAGCTATTCTTCCTTTTGGTAATGAAAACCCCAGTGCTATATCTGGGCACATGGTTCCCCACCTCCAGATTCTATCTCTGAGACAGTTTGGTGTTGCTAACAGCCAAGTATGGGCCGATGGGATGTGAAGGAAGTGATGTACTTGATGTCTAGATTGTCTTCTTTAAGAGATACTTGTCCTAGAGGGAGGAGCTAAGATGGCGGAGGAGTAGGATGGGAAGAACACTTTCTCCCCCACAAATTCATCAAAAGAACATTTAAACGCCGAGTAAATTCCACAAAACAACTTCTGAAAGCCGGCAGAGGACATCAGGCACCCAGAAAAGCAACCCAAGTCTTCGAAAGGAGAGAGAAGAAATACAGCTCCACTCACCAGAACACCGACACAAGCTTCCCTAACCAAGAAACCTTGACAAGCCACCTGTACAAACCCACACACAGCGAGGAAACGCCACAATAAAGAGAACTCCACAAACTGCCAGAATACAGAAAGGACACCCAAACTCAGCAATTTAAACAAGATGAAGAGACAGAGGAATACCCAGCAGATAAAGGAACAGGATAAAAGCCCACCAAACCAAACAAAAGAGGAAGAGATAGGGAATCTACCTGATAAAGAATTCCGAATAATGATAGTGAAATTGATCCAAAATCTTGAAATCAAAATGGAATCACAAATAAATAGCTTGGAGACAAAGATTGAGAAGATGCAAGAAAGGTTTAACAAGGACCTAGAAGAAATAAAAGAGAGTCAATATAAAATGAATAATCCAATAAATGAAATTAAAAACACTCTGGAGGCAACAAATAGTAGAATAACAGAGGCAGAAGATAGGATTAGTGAATTAGAAGATAGAATGGTAGAAATAAATGAATCAGAGAGGATAAAAGAAAAACGAATTAAAAGAAATGAGGACAATCTCAGAGACCCCCAGGACAATATTAAACGCTACAACGTTCGAATAATAGGGGTCCCAGAAGAAGACAAAAAGAAAGACCATGAGAAAATACTTGAGGAGATAATAGTTGAAAACTTCCCTAAAATGGGGAAGGA
Organism: Bos indicus; assembly: GCF_029378745.1. Lineage (NCBI taxonomy): Eukaryota > Metazoa > Chordata > Mammalia > Artiodactyla > Bovidae > Bos > Bos indicus. Next base: position 41,911,364 of record NC_091769.1, read on the forward strand.
AATAATCACCCAAGTCCAAGAAACCCAGAGAGTCCCAAACAGGATAAACCCAAGGCGAAACACCCCAAGACACATATTAATCAAATTAACAAAGATCAAACACAAAGAACAAATATTAAAAGCAGCAAGGGAAAAACAACAAATAACACACAAGGGAATTCCCATTAGGATAACAGCTGATCTTTCAATAGAAACTCTTCAAGCCAGGAGGGAATGGCAAGACATACTTAAAGTGATGAAAGAAAATAACCTACAGCCCAGATTATTGTACCCAGCAAGGATCTCATTCAAATATGAAGGAGAAATCAGAAGCTTCTCAGACAAGCAAAAGCTGAGAGAATTCAGCACCACCAAACCAGCTCTCCAACAAATACTAAAGGATATTCTCTAGACAGGAAACACAAAAACAGTGTATAAACTCAAACCCATATCAATAAAGTAAATGGCAACGGGATCATACTTATCAGTAATTACCTTAAATGTAAATGGGTTGAATGCCCCAACCAAAAGACAAAGACTGGCTGAATGGATACAAAAACAAGACCCCTACATATGTTGTCTACAAGAGACCCACCTCAAAACAGGGGACACATACAGACTGAAAGTGAAGGGCTGGAAAAAGATTTTCCATGCAAATAGGAACCAAAAGAAAGCAGGAGTAGCAATACTTATATCAGATAAAATAGACTTTAAAACAAAGGCTGTGAAAAGAGACAAAGATGGTCACTACCTAATGATCAAAGGATCAATCCAAGAAGAAGATATAACAATTATAAATATATATGCACCCAACACGGGAGCGCCACAATATGTAAGACAAATGCTAACAAGTATGAAAGGAGAAATTAACAATAACACAATAATAGTGGGAGACTTTAATACCCTACTCACACCTATGGATAGATCAACTAAACAGAAAATTAACAAGGAAACACAAACTTTAAACGATACAATAGACCAGTTAGACCTAATTGATATCTATAGGACATTTCATCCCAAAACAATGAATTTCACATTTTTCTCAAGCGCACATGGAACCTTCTCCAGGATAGATCACATCCTGGGCCATAAATCTAGCCTTGGTAAATTCAAAAAAATAGAAATCATTCCAAGCATCTTTTCTGACCACAATGCAGTAAGATTAGATCTCAATTACAGGAGAAAAACTATTAAAAATTCCAACATATGGAGGCTGAACAACATGCTGCTGAATAACCAACATATCACAGAAGAAATCAAAAAAGAAATCAAAAGTTGCATAGAAACTAATGAAAATGAAAACACAACAACTCAAAACCTGTGGGACACTTTAAAAACAGTCCTAAGGGGAAAGTTCATAGCAATACAGGCATACCTAAAGAAACAAGAAAAAAGTCAAATACATAACCTAACCCTACACCTAAAGCAACTAGAAAAGGAAGAAGTGAAGAACCCCAGGGTTAGTAGAAGGAAAGAAATCTTAAAAATTAGGGCAGAAATAAATGCAAAAGAAACAAAAGAGACCATAGCAAAAATCAACAAAGCCAAAAGCTGGTTCTTTGAAAGGATAAATAAAATTGGCAAACCATTAGCCAGACTCATCAAGAAACAAAGGGAGAAAAATCAAATCAATAAAATTAGAAATGAAAATGGAGAGATCACAACAGACAACACAGAAATACAAAGGATCATAAGAGACTACTATCAACAATTATATGTCAATAAAATGGACAACATGGAAGAAATGGACAAATTCTTAGAAAAGTACAACTTTCCAAAACTGGACCAGGAAGAAATAGAAAATCTTAACAGACCCATCACAAGCACGGAAATTGAAACTGTAATCAAAAATCTTCCAGCAAACAAAAGCCCAGGTCCAGACGGCTTCACAGCTGAATTCTACCAAAAATTTAGAGAAGAGCTAACACCTATCCTGCTCAAACTCTTCCAGAAAATTGCAGAGGAAGGTAAACTTCCAAACTCATTCTATGAGGCCACCATCACCCTAATACCAAAACCTGACAAAAGATCCCGCAAAAAAAGAAAACTACAGGCCAATATCACTGATGAACATAGACGCAAAAATCCTTAACAAAATTCTAGCAATCAGAATTCAACAATACATTAAAAAGATCATACACCATGACCAAGTGGGCTTTATCCCAGGGATGCAAGGATTCTTCAATATCCACAAATCAATCAATGTAATACACCACATTAACAAATTGAAAAACAAAAACCATATGATTATCTCAATAGATGCAGAGAAAGCCTTTGACAAAATTCAACATCCATTTATGATAAGAACTCTCCAGAAAGCAGGAATAGAAGGAACATACCTCAACATAATAAAAGCTATATACGACAAACCCACAGCAAACATTATCCTCAATGGTGAAAAATTGAAAGCATTTCCTCTAAAGTCAGGAACAAGACAAGGGTGCCCACTTTCACCATTACTATTCAACATAGTTTTGGAAGTTTTGGCCACAGCAATCAGAGCAGAAAAAGAAATAAAAGGAATCCAAATTGGAAAAGAAGAAGTAAAACTCTCACTATTTGCAGATGACATGATCCTTTACATAGAAAACCCTAAAGACTCCACCAGAAAATTACTAGAACTAATCAATGATTATAGTAAAGTTGCAGGATATAAAATCAACACACAGAAATCCCTTGCATTCCTATACACTAATAATGAGAAAACAGAAAGAGAAATTAAGGAAACAATTCCATTCACCATTGCAATGGAAAGAATAAAATACTTAGGAATATATCTACCTAAAGAAACTAAAGACCTATATATAGAAAACTATAAAACACTGGTGAAAGAAATCAAAGAAGACACTAATAGATGGAGAAATATACCATGTTCATGGATTGGAAGAATCAATATAGTGAAAATGAGTATACTACCCAAAGCAATTTATAGATTCAATGCAATCCCTATCAAGCTACCAATGGTATTCTTCACAGAGCTAGAACAAATAATTTCACAATTTGTATGGAAATACAAACAACCTCGAATAGCCAAAGCGATCTTGAGAAAGAAGAATGGAACTGGAGGAATCAACCTACCTGACTTCAGGCTCTATTACAAAGCCACAGTTATAAAGACAGTATGGTACTGGCACAAAGACAGAAATATTGATCAATGGAACAAAATAGAAAGCCCAGAGATAAATCCACGCACATATGGACACCTTATCTTTGACAAAGGAGGCAAGAATATACAATGGAGAAAAGACAATCTCTTTAACAAGTGGTGCTGGGAAAACTGGTCAACTACTAGTAAAAGAATGAAACTAGAACACTTTCTAACACCTTACACAAAAATAAACTCAAAACGGATTAAAGATCTAAACGTAAGACCAGAAACTATAAAACTCCTAGAGGAGAACATAGGCAAAACACTCTCCGACATACATCACAGCAGGATCCTCTATGACCCACCTCCCAGAATATTGGAAATAAAAGCAAAAATAAACAAATGGGACCTAATTAACCTTAAAAGCTTCTGCACAACAAAGGAAACTATTAGCAAGGTGAAAGGGCAGCCTTCAGAATGGGAGAAAATAATAGCAAATGAAGCAACAGGCAAACAGCTAATCTCAAAAATATACAAGCAACTCCTACAGCTCAACTCCAGAAAAATAAATGACCCAATCAAAAAATGGGCCAAAGAACTAAATAGACATTTCTCCAAAGAAGACATACAGATGGCTAACAAACACATGAAAAGATGCTCAACATCACTCATTATCAGAGAAATGCAAATCAAAACCACTATGAGGTACCATTTCACGCCAGTCAGAATGGCTGCGATCCAAGAGTCTACAAGCAATAAATGCTGGACAGGGTGTGGAGAAAAGGGAACTCTCTTACACTGTTGGTGGGAATCCAAACTAGTACAGCCACTATGGAGAACAGTGTGGAGATTCCTTAAAAAACTGGAAATAGAACTGCCTTATGATCCAGCAATCCCACTGCTGGGCATACACACTGAGGAAACCAGAAGGGAAAGAGACACGTGTACCCCAATGTTCATCGCAGCACTGTTTATAATAGCCAGGACATGGAAGCCACCTAGATGCCCATCAGCAGATGAATGGATAAGAAAGCTATGGTACATACACACAATGGAGTATTACTCAGCCATTAAAAAGAATACATTTGAATCAGTTCTAATGAGATGGATGAAACTGGAACCTATTATACAGAGTGAAGTAAGCCAGAAAGAAAAACACCAATACAGTATACTAACGCATATATATGGAATTTAGAAAGATGGTAACAATAACCCTGTATACGAGACAGCAAAAGAGACACTGATGTATAGATCAGTCTTATGGACTCTGTGGGAGAGGAAGAGGGTGGGGAGATTTGGGAGAATAGCATTGAAACATGTATAATATCATGTATGAAATGAGTCGCCAGTCCAGGTTCGATGCACGGTACTGGATGCTTGGGGCTAGTGCACTGGGACTACCCAGAGGGAGGGGAGGGGAGGGAGGAGGGAGGAGGGTTCAGGATGAGGAACGCAGGTATACCTGTGGTGGATTCATTTCGATATTTGGCAAAACTAATACAATATTGTAAAGTTTAAAAATAAAATAAAATTTTTTAAAAAATTAAAAAAATAAAAAACAAAACAAAACAAAATAAATAAATAAAAATAACCAAAGTATAAATAATTCGAAAAAAAAAAAGAGAGATACTTGTCCTAGATATAGTCTGCCCTGAACCCCTCCCACTATACAGGATGTGACAATGATGGGGACAACCATGGAAGCCATACATGTTGAGGACTGTAAAGACGCCCCCCAGTTCAGGGACCACTCACCTCTAAACTGTTATGTGAGAGAAATAAACTTTTGTCTTATTTACGCCACTGCATTTTCAGGTCTTTATGGTATAAAACCACCCTAATGAACATACAAATTATTACTGAGAGTAGCACCCAGGAAAACATGCTCTCCAACACCTTCTTCAAAGTTGGCCAAAGAAGGGAAGAACTCTCCAGAGGTCACAGCCAATGGCAAAAGGAACAACTCTATGGGCAGAGGCAGCAAGATGGGTCCTCCAAGGAACTCACCCTCCTACTAGAGGAGAGACCTCACAATTTCTACTCAATAGGATTTGATAACTATGCTAACACTAACTGTTGTATATCCCCACTCTCCCTCTAGAATACAAAATGTATTTTCCTATTGCTACTCCACCATTGTACATCAGGTATGGTGACAGGATGGATGATATCTTGCCTTTTATTTTATAGATTAGTGAACCTAGAAGAGCTGCAACAAAACCCAGCGAAGAGGACAGGCACCACTCAGAGATCCTAGACTTTGATGTAGAGGTAGCATGGGTGCCTCTCTCTCACAGAAAGGGTACCTGTTCTATTTAGGAGAGAAGAGTCAACAAGGATACACATTGAGACAGGTATGCATGAATGAGCGGAGAAACATGGGAGGTCAGAGAGGTAGACCATGGAGAAGTCACCAAACTGTGCTCCCTTCTTCCTCAGAGTGAGCGAGTCCCCAGATTTTCAGCTGCTCATATATGGCCATACATCTGGAGACTATGATTTCTAATCTTTCTTGCACTAAACTATGGTGATACAGCTAAACTTAAATCAATAGTCTATGAAAAGAAGTGTTCGATATAATTTCCAGTCATGTCCTTAATAATTTCTGCCAGAACTTTCTTTTCCCTCCTTCTCAAGAGCTGGGAGACGGCACTACAGAGGTGACCACTCAAGTTTTATATAAGGGTGACACAGCTACCGCTCCAGCCCGAATTCCTTAGCTCTGGGCTATTATGTGAAACGGAAATAATCTACCTATTTCTAGTCTCTTTGTTGTAACATCTCAGCCAATCATTAGATAATATAAGTTTAATTTAGCTTTGGGGAGCTTGACTCTAAAATACTATTTGACACTCCAAGAAAAGCAATAGGAAAATGCATATATTAGAAGAATATGAAAACTGAATAGTCATAGCTACTTTAAGAACTAGAAGTTGTAAAAAAAAAAAAAAGAAAGAAAGAAAAAGAAGAAAGCATAGCCAAAAGCATACCTGATCACTTATTTTTTTAATTCTCAGGAATATAAAATTTGGCTTGTTAAGTTGAAGTTGCATTTAAGACAAAATACATATGCATAATGTTGCATGCCTGCCAGACAAGAGAACATAGCTGCTTAAAATGAATAAACTTTGCTAACAGATAGAAGATCAGATTTTCACTGTGTAAGAATTTAAAATGATATGAATTTCAGACGATAAGAATTTCACAATGTAATATATATACAATATTGCAGCTATGCTTCAATTTCCTAAATATGACGGTCTGCCACCTGGAATTGTTATTCTGGGTGTGGCAGATCACTGTGATACAATGTTACTCTAATCCCACTTAACAAAGCACACCAAACTAACGATAAAAGTGGTAAGGAACTAAAAAGCCTCTTGATGAAAGTGTTAGTGGAGAGTGAAAAAGTTGGCTTAAAGCTCAACATTCAGAAAACAAAGATCATGGCATCCGGTCCCATCACTTCATGGGAAATAGATGGGGAAACAGTGGAAACAGTGTCAGATTTTATTTTGGGGGGCTCCAAAATCACTGCAGATGGTGACTGCAGCCATGAAATTAAAAGACACTTATTCCTTGGAAGGAAAGTTATGACCAACCTAGATAGCATATTCAAAAGCAGAGACATTACTTTGTCAACAAAGGTCCGTCTAGTCAAGACTATGGTTTTTCCTGTGGTCATGTATGGATGTGAAAGTTGGACTGTGAAGAGGGCTGAGTGCCGAAAAATTGATGCTTTTGAACTGTGGTGTTGGAGAAGACTCTTGAGAGTCCCTTGGACTGCAAGGAGATCCAACCAGTCCATTCTGAAGGAGATTAGCCCTGGGATTTCTTTGGAGGGAATGATGCTAAAGCTGAAACTCCAGTACTTTGGCCACCTCATATGAAGAGTTGACTCCTTGGAAAAGACTCTGATGCTAGGAGAGATTGGGGGCAGGAGGAGAAGGGGACGACAGAGGATGAGGTGGCTGGATGGCATCACTGACTCGATGGACATGAGTCTGAGTGAACTCCGGGAGTTGGTGATAGACAGGGAGGCCTGGTGTGCTGCGATTCATGGGGTCGCAAAGAGTCAGACACAACTGAGCAACTGAACTGAACTGAACTGAATATATTTGAAGAATAAAATTTACTTTGCTCCAGTTTATACAGTGAGAGGTAAGGCTGTAATCAGCATCTTACATATATCACCCTAAATTCCTGGAGATAAAAGATTATGCTGAAAGCACCTCTGTACCTTAACAGAGCTTCTTTGAAGATGCTAGAAAACCTTTTAAAAATTAATTTTTCTTATTCACTTTTATGATGGCACACAAATCTACCATCATAAAATCAGTGAAAATACTATTCTTCTCTTTGAATACACTGCATAAAGCAAAGAAATCCAGTAATAATAAAAAACATTTGAGGTTATATAAATGTGTGTGTGTTGTGAGTGTGTACCCTGTCACAAGACAAAGAAGCTGATGAGATTTGAGGGTTTAGACTTAGACAACCAAAGGATATACGGGAACATTACTGAGGGAATATGACAAGGTTATTTTTTACAGAAATGTCAATAGATTAAATTTGGAGTCACTCTGCCCTTAATATAATAGTTGTCATAAACAAGGAAGCTTGAGTTATCAGCTGTTCACATAAGCAGCTTTAGAGAATCAGGGAAAAAAAGATTAAATGGATATAATTTATAATCTGGGTTCTCTGTAATCCTAGGGCTTTCAGTACCGGACTTTCTCTGAGCCTCTGGTTGGGTCTCATTCCTGACCTTCATCACGACACTGGTTGTCATTGGACTGTGTTGGTGTCAACCTATCATTCCTCAGAAGAATAATACCAATAATGCAAATACAACCTATTGGACTTCCAATCCCTAAGATTTTCACAACAATCAATTTTTTAAAAAGTACCCAATTTTCTACTTAATTCTGTAGGCAAACAAAACACAAACCTACCAGACTTGGACACTGCACTGACCTTTTTAATATTCAGTATCCAATTTTTGTTGTGTGTATGTACTATGTATAAATATACACAAAAATACAAAACATTTATTTATAACAGGTTCTCTTTCATGTCTGAAGTGAAGTGAAGTGAACTAAACGTCGCTCAGTCATGTCCGACTCTTTGCAACCCCATGGACTATATGGTCCATGGAATTCCCCAGGCCAGAATACTGGAGTGGGTAGCCTTTTTCCTTCTCCATGGGATCTTCCCAACCCAGGGATCAAACCCAGGTCTCCCTCATTGTGGGCAGATTCTTTACCAGCTGAGCCACAAGGGAAGCCCATTTAAACCATAAGTGAATCCCAAATTAGTCTGACACTAAATGGAATTTCTTTTTGTGGTATCACCTATTTCTTGTCTGCTGCTGTTGCTGCTAAGTCGCTTCAGTCGTGTCCGACTCTGTGCGACCCCTGAGACGGCAGCCCACCAAGCTCCCCCGTCCCTGAGATTCTCCAGGCAAGAACACTGGAGTGGGTTGCCATTTCCTTCTCCAATGCATGAAAGTGAAAAGTGAAAGTGAAGTCGCTCAGTCGTGTCCGACTCTTAGCAACCCCATGGACTGCAGCCTACCAGGCTCCTCCATCCATGGGATTTTCCAGGCAAGAGTACTGGAGTGGGGTGCCATTGCTTATCTACTATATAACAAACCAAGCTTTATAAACAACTCCTTGGAAAATACTAGCATCAATGTTTAGAAATAATTTTTATTTTCTCCAGATAACTTATTAAATCAAATTACAGATGATGAGCTTTTTATTAAAGTTATCTCTTCTAGAATATGGTATACTATTTTAATTTCCTAAGGGTGAATTTTTTTACTTACTTTATGAAATAAGTTTACTTATATATGTGAACAGTGCATGAATAGTAGAAACTGTATTAGTACAAATATGAATTCCTACTCCCTTGAAACAGTTATCTTAAAGAAGATAACAACAAAGACTAACAGTTTTAAAGGTAGGCTTCCTGGATTTGAATCCCAACTCTCCCATATACTAGTTGCTTAACTCTGGTCAAGATTAAGAAACCAAGTTTTATTTTCCTTATCTTATTATTTCTACACATAAAAATGAAAGTCTACTGTTAGAGTCAGTCAAAAAGAGTTATGTACCTATCTACAATGGACTAAATGTGTCTCCTCAAAATTCATTAGGCTTCCCTGGTGGCTCAGACAGTAAAGAATCTTCCTGCAATGAAGGAGACCCTGGTTTGATCCTTGGGTTGAGAAGATCCCCTGGAGAAGGGGATGGCACCCACTCCAGTATTCTTGCCTAGAGAATTCCATGGACAGAGGAGCCTGGTGGGCTACAGTCCGTGGGGTCGCAAAGAGTCAGACACGACTGAGTGACTAACATTTTCAAAATTCGTATGTTGAGATCCTAATCCCAATGTTGATGATATCAGAAGGTGGAGCTTTACAGAGCTAATTAGGTCATGAGGTGGAGAACTCATGAATGAGATTAGTTTAAAAGAAGAGGCCAGAGAACTAGTTAGGTCTCTACTCTGCCATGTGAGCATACTATGGGAAAAGAGCTATCTAAAGCCAGGAAGCAAGCCTTCACCAGACACTGGATATGCCAGCCCCTTGATCTTGGATTTCTCAGCCTCCAGATCTATGAGAAATAAATGTTTGTTGTTTAAACTACAGGGCCTATAGTAATTTGCTATAGCAGCCCAAACAGCCTAAGACACCATCCCACAGTGACGAAAAGAGGGATGTCTCCTTTATCACCACTGAGCAGAACCAAAAGAAATCAATTAATATAAATGTAATTACTGCGTAAGATAAAATATGTTTTAAGACATCCAATTTGTCCTCAAGGTGTTATGCAACTTAAAATGTGCATATTAATGTATACCTTTCTTTTGGGACCATTTTAAGCATAACCCTGGATCCTCGAGAGCAAAGTAAAACCCCCTTTCTGTGGTTGTGCATGATCACACTTTGTCCCTTCTAAAAGCCTTTGCATTTGGAATATTCTCTGTTCCTATCATACCCTTTCTTTAATATTCTACTTTTTTTTTTCTCATTCTATCTCATATCTTTATTTTTTTCCTTTTTTTTTTTTTTGTCGTTTCATACATGCTATTATACATGTTTCAGTGCCATTCTCCCAAATCTCCCCACCCTCTCCCTCTCCCACAGAGTCCATAAGACTGATCTATACATCAGTGTCTCTTTTGCTGTCTCGTATACAGGGTTATTGTTACCATCTTTCTAAATTCCATATTTATGCGTTAGTATACTGTATTGGTGTTTTTCGTTCTGGCTTACTTCACTCTGTATAACAGGCTCCAGTTTCATCCATCTCGTTAGAACTGATTCAAATATATTCTTTTTAATGGCTGAGTAATACTCCATTGTGTATATGTACCATAGCTTTCTTATCCATTCATCTGCTGATGGGCATCTAGTTTGCTTCCATGTCCTGGCTATTATAAACAGTGCTGCGATGAACATTGGGGTACACGTGTTTCTTTCCCTTCTGGTTTCCTCAGTGTGTATGCCCAGCAGTGGGATTGCTGGGTCATAAGGCAGTTCTATTTCCAGTTTTTTAAGGAATCTCCACACTGTTCTCCATAGTGGCTGTACTAGTTTGGATTCCCACCAACAGTGTAAGAGAGTTCCTTTTCTTCACACCCTCTCCAGCATTTATTGCTTGTAGACTTTTGGATACCAGCCATTCTGACTGGCGTGAAATGGTACCTCATAGTGGTTTTGATTTGCATTTCTCTGATAATGAGTGATGTTGAGCATCTTTTCATGTGTTTGTTAGCCATCTGTATGTCTTCTTTGGAGAAATGTCTATTTAGTTCTTTGGCCCATTTTTTGATTGGGTCATTTATTTTTCTGGAGTTGAGCTGTAGGAGTTGCTTGTATATTTTTGAGATTAGTTGTTTGTCAGTTGCTTCATTTGCTATTATTTTCTCCCATTCTGAAGGCTGCCCTTTCACCTTGCTAATAGTTTCCTTTGTTGTGCAGAAGCTTTTAAGTTTAATTAGGTCCCATTTGTTTATTTTTGCTTTTATTTCCAATATTCTGGGAGGTGGGTCATAGAGGATCCTGCTGTGATGTATGTCAGAGAGTGTTTTGCCTATGTTCTCCTCTAGGAGTTTTATAGTTTCTGGTCTTACATTGAGATCTTTATTCCATTTTGAGTTTATTTTTGTGTATGGTGTTAGAAAGTGTTCTAGTTTCATTCTTTTACAAGTGGTTGACCAGTTTTCCCAGCACCACTTGTTAAAGAGATTGTCTTTAATCCATTGTATATTCTTGCCTCCTTTGTCAAAGATAAGGTGTCCATATGTGTGTGGATTTATCTCTGGGCTTTCTATTTTGTTCCATTGATCTATATTTCTGTCTTTGTGCCAGTACCATACTGTCTTGATAACTGTGGCTTTGTAATAGAGCCTGAAGTCAGGTAGGTTGATTCCTCCAGTTCCATTCTTCTTTCTCAAGATAGCTTTGGCTATTCGAGGTTTTTTGTATTTCCATACAAATTGTGAAGTTATTTGTTCTAGCTCTGTGAAGAATACCATTGGTAGCTTGATAGGGATTGCATTGAATCTATAAATTGCTTTGGGTAGTATACTCATTTTCACTATATTGATTCTTCCAATCCATGAACATGGTATATTTCTCCATCTATTAGTGTCCTCTTTGATTTCTTTCACCAGTGTTTTATAGTTTTCTATATATAGGTCTTTAGTTTCTTTAGGTAGATATATTCCTAAGTATTTTATTCTTTCCATTGCAATGGTGAATGGAATTGTTTCCTTAATTTCTCTTTCTGTTTTCTCATTATTAGTGTATAGGAATGCAAGGGATTTCTGTGTGTTGATTTTATATCCTGCAACTTTACTATAATCATTGATTAGTTCTAGTAATTTTCCTGACAAAGATCCCACAAAAAAAGAAAACTACAGGCCAATATCACTGATGAACATAGATGCAAAAATCCTTAACAAAATTCTAGCAATCAGAATCCAACAATACATTCAAAAGATCATACACCATGACCAAGTGGGCTTTATCCCAGGGATGCAAGGATTCTTCAATATCCACAAATCAATCAATGTAATACACCACATTAACAAATTGAAAAATAAAAACCATATGATTATCTCAAAAGATGCAGAGAAAGCCTTTGACAAAATTCAACATCCATTTATGATAAGAACTCTCCAGAAAGCAGGAATAGAAGGAACATACCTCAACATAATAAAAGCTATATATGACAAACCCACAGCAAACATTATCCTCAATGGTGAAAAATTGAAAGCATTTCCTCTAAAGTCAGGAACAAGACAAGGGTGCCCACTTTCACCATTACTATTCAACATAGTTTTGGAAGTTTTGGCCACAGCAATCAGAGCAGAAAAAGAAATAAAAGAAATCCAAATTGGAAAAGAAGAAGTAAAACTCTCACTATTTGCAGATGACATGATCCTCTACATAGAAAACCCTAAAGACTCCACCAGAAAATATTCTACTTTCAAATCACTCTAAAAGTCTTTCAAAAATAATGTCATTTGACTTCCATCACTGTGCAAACCTTACCCGCCTACACTCAGGACAACTCCTCAACTCTCTTTTCCTATGTCTTTTCACAGAAGGATCATCTTCTCACTCAGCCAAATTGCAAAATTTAGAGTCATTTTTTTATTTTTCCTTTTCCCTCACCTCAGCGCACTCACTCCACAAGCTCATTCTAGTCCATTATCAAAGTATTTGTTAGTATAAGCAACATCCACTCCCTCCACCTCACCCCCAGGCAAACTATTACTAATTAATGTACTTTAAGTGGCTATTCTTTCTTCCTTGAAATAATGTAATATTTTCTCATTTTCCTATCTTTCAACATACCCCCCATTTCTTTTATGTCTTTCCCATTGTTTCCAAATATTCGATATTAAGTATATACATCCACAGTCTCAGGTATAGGATTGAATTTAGAAGCTTCTAATTTGTATTTCAATCACATCACTTAAGATGCTTGAGGAAAATGATTAAAATTATGTATTTAATAACACAGTAGCCTCTGATGCTTAATCCTTCTTATATACAAGAGCTGTTATGGGTCAGCTCTCAAATGTACATTAGCAAGGAATGAGCCTGCCCTCAAAGCACATTACAATATGCCCTTTCTTAATAACTCACTAGTAATACCACACACAAAACTGCTTAATAGTCAACTTTCCATTTGGACTTTGATTTTAAAAAGAGATAGGATACTCAATATATCTCATGCTTTAGAAAACACAAAATTTAACGGCCAAGAATATTTCTGTTTATGTATAGACAGAGGCTGTTGACACAACATGAGAGTAAAATAATCGAAAACTACCTAAAGGTCAACCTCCTGTTAAAAAATACTGAGAGCTATTTTTAAAAATCAAACACTTTATCCTGCATGAAGGTAGTATATTTTTTGGTGAAACTTCTGCTTCAAAGAGGTGATTAATTCTCAATTGGATGCAGAAATTCAGCAAAGTTAACATTTTATAAATGACATGAAAAGTGGTGGTGGTGTTTTACCCCAGGTTGATCATCTTAGAGCTATTCTCCTGAATATAGTCCTTCTTCTCTCACATTAGTATCATTTATAGCATCCAAATGCATTTGAATTCAGCAGATTTCTGGGAACCCCAGAAGGGATTCACTATAGATCTTTTCCAAAGTCAATGTCTTTTTATTTGAATAAAAATACAATCCCATCATGGCTTCCAATCAGAGGCAATAGGAGAGCATTGTAAATGTCTAGTCTAAAGACATTCATAGATTTGAATAGATTGTGAGGATGGAGCTTCACATTCATTGTTGACCTTTTGCCTTTTATCGCTGAATTATATATACTACAAAAAAATACACAAGTTTAGAAAAATTATCTCTCACAAAGATGCAGGAGCTTATCTGAAGGATAGACCTTGTCATGTGTTTCATAGCAAAATGCCATCAACCTTTTCTTCAAAGTCATGGAGACACCTCTACACAGATTCCAAGGACAGAAAGTGTTTGAAAACATGATCTTTTAAATCTGTGTTCTACGTAAGTACTAGAATCCTCCGTTTTAGGAAACTGTATAAGGTTGGAGCCATAACACTTTGATCTTCCCATTGTTCCCTACTTGGAAGTAGATGCAAAGTGCTTAAACTGATGAGATTCTGGATGAGCCAAACATTCTCAGGACCCAGAGCTAGACTTGTTTGAATTTCCTAAACTTCAACACAGTACATTAACAGGGAATGAAGGAAGGGCATTTAGTCATTTATTCACTCAGCAGTCCTTCATTAATGGGGTGTGCTGGTTGGCTTGTAATATAGTGCCTGCTTACACCTATTGTCCTGGTATAATTATTAATAGTGTCCCCTCAAAAGGGCCCTTGGACTACAGATTATGTGGTAAGCCTATGAACTTAAGGTGACATGTATGCCAGATCTATTTCAGGTTTCAGGTAATGAACAAAGTCTTCTGGTCAAGGAATGAAATCCTTTCCTTACCTAACATCACAGTCAATCAATCACATAGGAGTATTATACTGTGAGGTAGAATCTGACGTGCCAAGGCCTTGTCAGTAAGGAAAAAACCTCTGAGCACCAGGACAGAAAAACAGCTAGGCTAATGTGGGTTAAGAAACCAGAGGACTTGGAGGCAAACTTGGATGGCAAGATTGAGATTATGTAGGAAATTTTACTTATCTAGTTACTCAGAGATCAAAGGGTGTTATCTTGCAAATACCCCTAGAGATAATGGGTTAGTATTTAAGAAAAGAATCACACTGTAATTATACCTACATATTATTAACACTTCATATAGTGTGTATATGCACCTCAATGAAATATTAGCCACTGTACACCTAATCTGGTTCACCTATGATGTTTAATTAGTTCAACCCAAGGCTTCTTTCCCCACTAAAGTTATTAAGCTCCTAAATCTTTAAATATAAGTCCATATTTAAGCTCAAATCAGTAAAATAATTGCAACTGCCATAACAATAAGCCAAGTATGCAGCCCTCTAAAGGCAAAAATGATCATGAAATCTGAGAACATGTGAGTTCCAGAATCATGGGAAGAGGGGCTAATCTCTTAGGGGATCTAAAATTATGATATTACCCCCACATGCTTGAAATGAGGAGCTATTGCACAATAGAGCAGAAAACACATGGGCTTTGCAATCCAAAAATTTGGACTTGGGTCATACATTCTAACTACCTGAGTTTACTTCAATTTCTTACCTCTCTGAGCATCCCATTTTCATACAGAAAATGCAGAGGATAATCATACTGATTTCACAGGGTTATTTTTAAGATCAAAGGAATTAAAATATAAGCATGGAGTAAAAGATGCTGGCAATAAACTTAGGATGTCTAGAACACCCTCATTTTCTTCATCCCTTTTCTAAGAGTTATTTCAAAGTGGCCAGACTTCAACTGTATCAAATATATTTCTTTCTTCCCTTGCTCATTTATTTTCTTTATCATTACTGGCATATGGGTAAAAAGAAAGTGAGCATGTCAGTACACACACATTTTTTTTTTTTTTTTTACCACAGCCAATTCTTTTTTTGTTGAATCCAGTTAACTCTGTTCTCCGGTTTATTAATAATATAATTAATGACACTTGTCTAAATACTTCATTGCTTAGCTATTTGTCTTATTGCCATGAAGAAAGAACCATAGTTTATTTTTATCTCCTTCCAAAAAGCAAAGATTTTTCAAATAATCAAACAAGCTGGTACAACTCTGCAGTCTAAGGAAATCACATGTTTTCCCTGAGAAATAGTGTGTAATTAGTGAGTGCTTTTAGAGTTCCTGGGACTGAGTGCATTGGTTCATATTTTTCATGATTATCTGGCCAATATTTCACTTAAAATGACATCTTTAGCTGCAAATAAATAGCCCCAGGATCCTTTCATGCTCTATTCTAGAAACCTTTTTTCATCCAATACTTCAAAGTATTCATAGTTGCCAATGTGAATTTTTTAAATACAAAATTAGAAATGAGAATTGGAATTAGAATTAAAAACTCAGTTCAATATCTGAGGAGAAAAGAATTCCAAGTCACTGATCTTTAGAAGGCAAAAATTAAACATTTCACAAGCATTCTTCTTACACTGTTATCTAACCGACCATTAGTGCTCACTGCCTACATTTTTACGGTGGTTGGCAATCTGTGCTCAGCCACTGTAATGCCAATCTTTCAGAATTAGTTCTTGATTATGTTCCTGAAAGGCTCGAGCTTTTAATACATACTGTCTGGTTCATCTTCAGCATTTCTGTAGAAAATTGGTGACAGATGTCAATGTTAACATTTCACAAATTTTATAAAATCGTTAGGATGATGACACAATTAACATAATCACTAGTGATTACATCCTAACCAGACCATGGGGAATTCCCCATGTTGCTTTATGCCTCAGTAACCTTTAATATAATAAATTATGTTTAAAGTTATCAATTATAGTTAATCAAAGGATTGTAGAATAAGCAACCAGGGCATAAATGACCATAAGGAGATTCTGAGATAAATTTCAAACCAGAGTTAACAAAGAAACACTTATGCTATATACTTTGGTTTTATTCATTTATATATCAGTCACTCATTTATTCAACAAATATTTATTAAATACCTTCTCTATGCCAAGCATCGTTTTAAATTATCTGTATATATCAGTTAACAAAATTCCTACCTTCAAAGAGCCCACATTCCACTAGAGACTGACAATAAACCACACATATAAGTAAAGCATATAGTACTTCTTAAGTCTCTAAGTGCAACGAAAATAAAAATGAAGAGGATCAAGACTGCAGAACAGTAAGAAGGAAGAATATCTGTATATTTTATTACATTTTTTTTACCAGAAAATAGCTAATGCTTGAAAATCACTAGTACAAAAGTGTTTGCTTCTCTTACATGAGATTTTCCAATACAATATTTTCCATTTTTCTTCACATCCCTTATATGTAGCTAAAACAGAAGAGAGATAAATATATGGTCATCTTAAATCTGATATTATCTATTTACTTCCAAAGGTGGTGTCATGTCAGTTATATCAATCAAATTGTGTTCTGACACTGTACACTAAAAAGAGTATCTGTAATTACACCAGATATCTCCAGGAGAAAAAAAAAAAGATGCTGCCTGAGAACAGGTGTCAATCGAGTATAGAACTAATTTATTCCAGTGGATGTCATAACTATGATAGGTCCAATAACTTTCCAATACAGCTATATGACCATGTTTATTTTGTAAGTCACTGTTACTTTCACTGTAGAATTACATTTTGTTTTCTGTGTCTCTAATGACTTCACTGTTATCAAAAACTGGGTATTAGTAACATCAAGATGTCAGCCACTAATGCAATAATCAAAATAACATGTATATTCTCAGTCTCTCTGCAAAACTGCCTTTGTTTCTCCTTTAGAACTCAATTCAAGAAACATTAATTGAATGCTAGCAATTTCAGGATTCTTGCAAAGTACTATAAGGAATGTGATGTTGAACAAATCGTGTGCCTTATCCTCCAATAGCCATCTCTTAAAAGGGTTTGCAAAGTGCATAAAGAGCTATAAAGTTTAAGGCGGTCAGGAATTTAATACACATGAGATATTTTGAACTGTATTCTGATTTAGCCATTGTTATTAATACTTAGCATTTTCTAACTCTTGGAGATTATATCACACCAATGTCTTGGACCCATATTTTGTTTTTTTTTAATTTTTCCTATTTCAAATAACACTTGCAAATTTGAAATTTCCAAAGTGAATCATAACTTCAGGGGAAGTGAGCTCTCATGCAGGGCAGGAAGGCAAGGCACATCTTTGAAAAAACATCCTTGACAGTACTGAAGAGTAAGGAAAAGAAAGAGATTAGAGAAAAGAAGCTGTTTGTGGTCTGGCTACAACCAGGGCATCTATCAAAGGAGAGACTCTTAACCTTTACTGCTGGGGACCTGTTGTCAAAATATGCTTTAAATGCATGAAATAAAATAGTAAAGAAAAACCAGTGGAATAGAAATATCACAGTTTTTATTGTCATACAGTAATACTTGTGCTTCTTTATTAGCACATTAAATTACAAGGGGTAGCAGTGTATCTAATAACACCAATAATTTCAAAGTAGTGTTGACTGTAAATGATTTTGAAATATCTGCAACAGTATGGCATAAAAACACCCGTGATTTCTATTAATGACAAAGTCACAGGTGCTGCTAATAGAGTGTCTGTTGCCTTCAACATATAATTGAAGGACATACTAAATTTCACAGGTTATATTTTACTGATCATAAAATATACTGCTCTTCTTCCTACCCTCTGTCACTGGCCTGTGGTACAGACCTAAGTCCTACCAATGCTCAGCGTCATTCAGCAATTTAATTTCCCAGTGCCTCACAAAAGCAACATCTTATCAACCTCACACATTTTGCATAGAAGCATAAATCTCATTATGCCCTTCAAACTTCCCTGTCACTGGTACAACTGGGCTCATAATAATCTGAACTCGGATAAATAGTTCTATTTACCCAGTCTTGGGTCTGATAAAAGGACCACCATTACCTGTCACTAAAAATAAAAAATAAAAAAATAACCAACAACAACAACAAAAATCCTACAATACTAAACGTTATTGCAGTCTGTCAGGAACACACAAAATACAGGACAGAGCACCTAGACAACTCTATAAAGACATACAATCAAGCTTAGATGTTTGCAGTCAAGACATTATCAAGAAATCAATTGGTTAACAACTGACAGCAACAAGAAAAACAAGTTGAGGAAACTCCCTGAGTTCTGTTATTCTAGGACTAGGCTGTCAAAGCTGGTGCTAAAAGGAAAATTACCTTGAAAACTGTGTCAACAAAGGCAGAACATCTGTTGGGATGCAGGTAGAGGCCTGGCTTCATCAGGGTTCAAATAAAAGCAAGGCATGCCATTTGATTCACGTGCTAGCGTAGAATCACGTGCCATTCGATTTCTGGAGCAGTTTCGTCTATGACACCTACAAGATGTATCTATCAAATAACAAAGCAGAACCATTCACTCATTGAAAGGAGAAGAACCAAATATACAATTCACTTTGGAGACATCACCCATCCACTCGGGGATGTTAGCACCTTCAGACCCTGGAACACAGCAGCTTCAATGCCAATTGCTTTGCTGCTATGCAGAAAATAGCGCCCTTGAGGGCAAAAAAAAAAAAAAATGGCAATCTCTTTTAAGCAACTAGAAGAAACAGCAATTTCCACAAAACTGAGTAAAGATGTGGAAGAAAAGAGTAGGAAAGGCAAGAAAGAGAGTTGGTCCCAAACACTTGGGAAAGTGCCCTCAGGGAGGGGACAGCAAGACAGTAGAAGGTACTCAAGGGCATGGCATCCTTTACTGGGTGGTGCTAGATATTGCAAAGCTCCCTATACCCTATGTGTTGCTTACAAACAAAAAGCTATCAAACTACAAAACCTCACTATGGGCTTGGAAAATGTGAACTTCATCTCCCCCCACACCTTTTTTTGTTTGTTTTTTTTTAACTAACTTTGGAAGGAATGATGCTAAAGCTGAAACTCTAGTACTTTGGCCACCTCATGCGAAGAGTTGACTCATTGGAAAAGACTCTGATGCTGTGAGGGATTGGGGGCAGGAGGAGAAGGGGATGACAGAGAATGAGATGGCTGGATGGCATCACTGACTCAATGGACGTGAGTTTGAGTGAACTCCAGGAGTTGGTGATGGACAGGGAGGCCTGGCGTGCTGCGATTCATGGGGTCGCAAAGAGTCAGACACAACTGAGCGACTGAACTGAACTGAACTGAACTTAGCCTCTCAGATTCTGGTACTACCTCATAAGGCAGGAATCTCTAACCAAATTTTCTACTTAAAGAAAATAAATAACATCAAACATTTCCTGTTCATCCAATTTTGATAGATATTTTTGCATGGGATTTTTTGAAGTTCACTACACTGGTGTCTGCCTTTTGAAACTGCTTGAACAATTTAGTCAGTCATTTCAATGAAAACAAATGTCAGAAGTCACATGAAATGTGTGTGACAAGACTTGCATACTCGAATAGAGACTATGTACAGTAAACAGACTTTGAATAAACCTTCAAGTGTTTTATCTGGTGATTTTTGATAAATAATATACACAAAGTTCTTCTGTCTCTAAAATTATGTGATTGGCTCCTTTTTTTTTTTAATTTCAAACCTGTATGTCTCCTGTGGCTCTTCATATCCATTCCCTGAACATCTCAGAGCTGTAATAACTCTTTTCTAAGCTCAACTTCCCCTCAGACGTGTGAATTTATTGTGTATTTCGAGATTTCTGAGTTGAAATTAATTTTTAATGCATGTGCAATTATGTGAATCATTAAGATTGCCGAGACACTATAAACAAAGTAAAACAAAAAGAATGATGACGTTATGAGATCATTAACCCCAACAGGGACCAATGATCTCTGTCTTAATCTCCTTATCTCACAGAGCCCCTGTTCATGCTGGTTACTTAATAAGCTGTGAACAGAGACCGACATGAGCCAGAGCTGCCAGCTACTGCAGTCTTTGGCTCATCACCAGCATCCTGTTCCAGACAACATCAGGATAATTGATATCTTCCAGAAATATCCAAGAAAGTCAGAGAGAAAGAAACTGGCATAACCCAGAAACACTTTGTCATGTTTTTAAATCCATCCAGCTAGTAAAGACAGACAAATTTCTAACATAATATCTGATATAAGTTAGGGGAAAAAACTTGAGAAGATAGAAAATGCGAGATAATGTTTTGTTTTGAAGGAAGTTTGTGATAGATCCTATTATGTTTTTCAAAATAAATATCCTTCTTCATGTGATAGGATTATATATTACTACCCTTTGGATGTCAGCCTTAATTCTGTATCTTATATGGCCAATGATATGGAGTCAATGAGATGGACCCCTTCCAAAAAGAAGCTTCAAGAATCATGTTCTCTTGGGATCCTGCCATGAGGTCAGCATCCCAGATAGAAGCTGCTTCTTCAATCTGTATCCCACAATAAAGCTGGCACAGAGTCACAATGATTCAGGATAAACAGATAGTAGGGGCAAGAAATATAAACTTTTTTTTACAATTTTTTTAAACAAGCTTTTTTATAAGCCATCAATATTTGGGGGCAGTTTGTTACTGTAGCATAACGTAGCCTAATCTACTATAGGACTGACAAGATTCCACAGACCAAGAGTAGGACTGGTGAGCACATTTCAGTAAATACAAATGTACAGCACATGTTTGTTATCTCTAGCCCATAATCCCAGTACATATAGGCACCCCGTGTTCATCTTTGATCATCTAATAGTTTCATTCTCCTGGAGGTAGTGCTAGTGTTTACAAACAATAAGCGTTTCCATTTTCTATGTCACCAAGATTAGGAGAAGGTGAAGGGGGAAACTATGAAAAGAGGAGCGGGGTAGTAAGAATCACAACCCAAATACCCAGGAACATGAGAAGAACAACCTTATCCTCTGAAGCAATTTAATTTGCCACTATTGTTGTTCAGTCGCTCAGTCGTGTCCAACTGTGCGACCCCATAGACTGAAGCACGCCAGGCTTCCCTGTCCTTCACTATCTCCTAGAGCTTGCTCAAACTCATGTCTGTTGAGTTGATGATGCCATCCAACTATTTCATCTTTTGTTTGCCCCCTTCTTTCCCTCAATCTTTCCCAGAATCAGGGTCTTTTCCCATGAGTCAGCTCTTTGCATCAGGTGGCCAAAGTACTGGAGCTTCAGCTTCAGCATTAGTCCTTCCAATGAATATTCAAGGTTGATTTCCTTTAGGACTGACTGATTTGATCTCCTTGCTGTCCAAGAGACTCTCAAGAGTTTTCTCCAGCACCACAGTTCAAAAGCATCAATTCTTTGGTGCTCAGCTTTCTTTATGGTCCAACTGTCATATCTGTACATGACTAATAGAAAAGCCATAGCTTTGACTATATGGACCTTGGCTGGCAAAGTGATGTCTCTGCTTTTTAATATGCTATCTATGCTTGCCATAGCTTTTCTTCCAAGGAGCCTCTATATTAAACCTGTATTTCTGAGCTCCTCTAGTGACTCAGTGGTAAAGAATCCAACTGCAAGGCAGGAGACTCGGGTTCAATCCCTGGGTCAGGAAGATCCCCTGGAGGACGAAATGGCAATCCACTCCAGTATTCTTGCCTGGGAAATCCCATCGACTGAGGAGCCTGGTGGGCTACAGTCCATGGGGTCAAACAATAGTCAGACATGACTTAGTCACTAAACAGCAACAAATCACTGGGTCAAGTCACAGTTCTGGAATCTGATATAGGTGAAGCAGGGGAGTTTCTAAGGAAAATAGGACAGGATGTCCTATATCATCTCAGCAGTCCACACAAATTGTCGCTGAGATACTTACCATACTACCCTTAAAGCTCCTTGCCATTGGTGACTAGCAGATGCTCCTGGCACACCTGGGATAGTCCTTCATGAGGCTGACTATAAACCTCTTTGCCCAGTTAGTTCTTACAGCAGTTTAGCTGCAGGATCTTGCTGCCTCCCAACTGCTCTCCCTGGGAAACACCTCTCTGCTTTGAACAAGCTTTCCTCTTCCTCAATTGGGAATCTCTAGCATAAAGGGATATCTTTCTGCCTTTGTATTTGGGAACAAAAAAATTATCTATAGCCAGGCAACTTCTACCATCCCTTGGCTTAAGTTTTCAAAACATAAGCCAGGAAGAATCAGAGTTGATTTCTGCTTTTCAATCAGCCATACTTCTATTCCAAGACAACAGGAAGAAGGCAGAGAACTTGATTGAATTGGGAGAAAAGGAAAACAGGAAAGATAGGAAGGTAAATTTTTAAATTAACTGTTCTTCCTCCCTCAAAATTACAAAACCATTGTGGTACACAGAATTTCTAGAAATGGAAGATTTCAGTCTAATTATTGAAGCCTGTGAATGTGATGAAGCACCACTTCAGTGGTTGTGTTATATTACATGCCACAGTTTACTCTTAAAAAGATGACCTTTAAAAACCACAATCAAGGACAAAAAATGTCATTTGCAGCAACATGGATGGACCTAGAGATTGTCATACCAAGTGAAGTAAGTCTGACAAAGACAAGTATCATATAAGATCACTTATATGTGGAATCTAAAAAACGGTACAAATAAAGTTATTTACAAACAGAAATAGAATCACAGATGTAGAAAACAAACTTTTGGTTATCAGGGGGGAAAGGAGGGAAAGGTATAAATGGAGACTGCAGCTGACACATTACTATATATAAAATAGACAACTAATAAGAACCTACTGTATAGCACAGGGAACTCTTCTCAATATTCTGTAATGACCTATATAGGAGAAGAATCTAAAAAGGAGTGGATATATGAATATGTGTACAACTGATTCACTTGCTATACAGCAGAAACTAACACATCTCACATCACTTATACTCCAATAAATTTTAAAAGAACACATTCAAGTTGTTCTGATCTATTATAATTACTTCAGCTTTTAAAAATAAAGAGATGTCTCATGCTGGTGACAAAGAGGAAGGCATAAGAGAGAATCAGAAGATATTGGAAGTATGAGAAGGATTTGAAGAGTAGTTGCTATTTTAAAGATGAAGGAACCTCCAGGAGATGAAGGTACCCCTAACTGATATCCAACAAGGAAACAGGGACCTCAGAACTACAGTCACAAGTGACTGGATGCTGTCAACAATTTGAATGAACTTGAAAGCAGATTCTTCCCTAGAACATTTGGATAAGGGGTCAGCCCAGCCCAACGCACATCTTGATTTTGACCTCGTAAGCAGAGAGCCAAGAGAGCCTGCCTGAACTTATGACACATAGAACTCTGAACTAACACTTTCCTATTGCTTTCATCAGCTGAGGTAATTTGTTGCATAGCAATAGAAAACTAATACAACCATATTCCCTGTATCCAATTTCACTCCTACAAAATAAGGATTACAAATTCCATAAGCAGTATCAATGGTCCTTCAAGTACCATTTCTCTCGTAGTCAAATTCTTTAGTAAGGAAGTGGTTACCTTCCTTATCCCTCTTAGAGCATTAAAATCATGTTTAATAAACCTATAAGGTGATTGCATTTTTTTCCTCTTTTAAACTTTCCATATATTTTGTCATTTGTTTTCTAGCCTTGCTTGGGCTAAAAAAAAAAAAAAAAGTTTTTAGGTTAACCATATAAAACTACTAATCTCAACCAGAACATATTTTCTCCATATAAGAATATAGTTCCCCATCGTATTTAATAGAGTCAGGATTACAAAAAGTGAAAAAGTAACTTTAACCAATGGGTACCTTTAGGCTAGATGCACTGTGGTCTAAATTGCCCTTGATTTTTAGAATCCAACTTTAAATATTCTTTGTTTCCTCCATAGTTTAAATCTTTAAATCAAAAATATCAAATACTATATACCTCAACTCTGAATATAAATAAGGTTATCTCATCTCACTTTATATGTTCATTTACTTCGTTTTTATTAAATGGATCTGAAAAAAATTAACCTTTTTTTTCCAAAACACTTAAAAGTAAAAGCTTATTACTGTTGCTATTTCTGATTTTTTTAACCAACTGAAAATAGAAAGGTCAAAATAGCTATTTCCATCTTAAGTCACCATTATACACTTAGAGTTCTTAAGCACCTCATCAGACAGGATTTTCAGCTTTCATCTCCTAAAAACAACAAGCATTTGGAAGGAAGTACCTCTTTTAAAGGAAGTTTGAAAAGCTCCAGAACTTGTATTCTATAACTCAGAACATAACAAAGCCCTAATGTGCTGTAAAGGTGCCTTTTGATTTTTGAAATGCTGCTTCCATATAATTCTGAGTCCCTCCAGTCAGTTTGTCAGCAATAAAAGCATCATTGCCTTGTATTCACTGAAGTTTTGATCTTTAAAAAATGTCTTCAAGACACAAAGCTCAGCCAGTACAACTCTTAATGACTTCACACCTGGACACTAGCTAACACCCTCTGAAGGCAGTTTTAACTGCCCTTGCTGAATGGCTGGAAATGAATTGGTTAATACACAAAAACCATTGTAGGGTAGGTGTTTGAATATGTGATTTGGGGTGAACAAGGCAAACTTCTTTCCCCTAACCAGATTATCAACCCCTTCCTACAAAAGTGTTCATGGCCAAAATTTACAAGCCAATACTCTTTTGGGAATTGCTATTCCTGGAAACAGAAGTAGTACGTAAGAGAGGATGAGACAGGAAAGGAGGGAGAACAAGTAATGGGGAGAGGGTACCCCAGTTAGACTCAGCTTCCCTTCCACCAAATGCAGATGAGTGCCTTGTCTCATGAGATGTCTTCACAAAGGAAGTATGAACTATTCCTCTTTATAGTCCACAGGGATGTGAAAGGGACAAGAATATACCTAAGGACTTGTTTGCCCCATGGAACATGAAGTCCTTGGCACTTTCAGGTTGTACCACACCAGCCAATCTGGCAAAGCTTAGAAAGCCAGATCCCAAGATGGCACTGGCAGCACCTGCAAGTTCGTAGAGGAAAGTCAGGGGCAGGTGCACACTCAGGCACTGCCCTCCCTCCACATTCCCACCAGCAGACCCAATGGAATCTTGTGCCTCAACAGTGATGGTGAAGTCTCTGGGAGAGAGGTGAGAAGCTCTTAAGGTGCTTGAGGAAAGACAATGCAAGATCATGACCACGAGCAATGTGGGGGCCTGAGAACAGCTGCCCTAATAGAAGACAAAAACAGCATTCACGGGACCTCCCTCTCCTGAATACTGAAACCACTCCTTTAAGGTCTGCAAGGATACACTTAGTTTCAGCAACATTCCTAGAGACTCTTCTACAATATCAAGCAAAAAATCTTGGCTAAGCAAACCCAGGGATGTGCTTAAACTAGCCCAACACAGTGAACACCCTGGGACATGGAGATTCTCTTTTGTCCTCTTCTGAGAAAAAAAGGATCTAAATTCTCCCCTCAAGGAGAAGTGACTCCTTCCAAAGGCTGGCTAATTTCAGTCACCAAAAATGACTTATAGATGGTTAGGAAACTAAGTTCTAGGGAATTCTCTGGTGGTCCAGTGGTTAGAATTCTGTGCTTTCACTGCATGGGTTCAATTTCTGGTCAGGAAACTAAGATTCCTCAAGCCATGCAATGCAGTCAAAAGAAAAAAGAAGAAGAAGAAAAAGAAAAACTAAGTTCTAGTCTCTGTTGGTAAAGCTGGTCATCATGTTATAATTGAAACTCATTACTTCTCTTCTCCAATTGCCGTTCTATAGTTCCCTTATCTTCAGCCAACATGTTAGCTGGCCTGGATTATTTATCTAGTGAGATAATCTAGACTTCTAATACTGAGGGATCTGAGCCTTCAGCTGCCTTGTCCTGTCAGACTATGATTGTTCTAACTGTCCATTTACAGCTATTACTGGGCATGGAAGCACAAAAATACACAGCCATGATTACAAATATTTTTCTTCTTGTTTCTATTATATATCAGGAAGAACACACATACAGAGGAGAGGTGGAAAGCCATGAAAAGACCAATTTATTATTTACCATTTTGCTTAATGCCCATCATCAACAATAAGGGAAAGAACAAAATTGCATTGCTAAAATCAAGAAACCCTAAAATATCCAACAGAAAGTCTCCATAGAAAAAAATCAAATTCAAATACATACACTTGCTTAACCATAGACAAATTTATTGTAATAATATAGTGAATTTATATAAATAGGCATAGCCTGTTTATAGAAGGAAAGATATTATTTGGGATATTTACATTTTTACATCAGTTTACTTATTGATGCTGAAGCTCCAATACTTTGGCCACCTCATGCGAAGAGCTGACTCATTGGAAAAGACCCTGATGCTGAGAAAGACTGAAGGCAAACAGAGAAGCGGCAGCAGAGAGTGAGATGGTCAGAGAGCATCAATGATTCATTGGACATAAATTTGAGCAAACTCTGGGAGATAGTGAAGCACAGGCAAGCCTGGTATCCTATAGTCCATGGGGTTGCAAAGAGTCAGACAGGACTTAGTGACTGAACAACACCAACTTACTAGATTTATAAATACTATACTAAAGCATCACTCTGACACTATCTATTGAGTCATTATTAGAGAATTAGTGAAGCAATGCCATGCTAATATCTTCATGTTTCTTCAAAAATAAAAATCTTTATTTAAGACATACCTCAAATTCTACAGCAAGGCAATGATTCAGCTTTGGCATACCTGAACACAGGAAATAATGACTACAGTTTTATAGAATTCCAGAATGTTTCCCTGTAAACCATTATGGACAGTGAGAATGTACTTGCATTGTTTTGCTTGTATTGCATTAAGTAGTAGAATAAAATTACAGCCACACTAATAAACTTAAATTTCTGAAACACTCAGTAGCTCCCTTGGACATACATGAACTGCACTCTGATACCCTGATTGGTACAGAATGTATTAAAGGAAAGGGTGCACAGGGGTAAAAGAAATAAAAGCATGTTTCAGCAAATTAGGATAAATTGTTCAGAAACAGCTAAGAATCATTATACTAGTAGCTAGAGTCCCTAATTAGATTTCTAATCCAAAACCAACATGTCTTTCTTCTTTAACATAGAGATGCAAATGCATATATATATATATATATATATATGCATATGTAAAAGTCCAACAAATTTGCATCCAACAATTCAATGTTCTAAGTGGAACAATCTTCTAATCCACTGTGTTATTGGCTTGTTTTCTTGTCTTACCATGTTATCAACTGCAAGTTTACACAAAACATCTAGAAAATCCAAAATCATTTAAGAAAAATAATTTCAAAGGGAGCCATTACCAAACACAACATTTTATTTGTGATGAGAGTACATGATAGGCCATTAGAGAAGAAAGAAAAAACAACTGGAACAGCTAAAACAATTATACCGTGTAATGGTTTCATCATCATCATTTCACTGGCTCACATCTGTGACTATATTGAATCTGTTGCTAATTAAATAGGGACATCATAGGAAATAAAACATCTGGACCAAAATCATGGCTAGGGTACTCATCACAAACATTTATCTATCCCTCAGATTTTCACTTGAGAAGGCTTCATGAAGGCAAGGATATTTTTCTTCGTTAAATTCTGAAACAGAGTTCATTCCCAAAAATATCTAGTTACCTATCTCCTCCTATAATAATACAGACAAATGTTTCAAATTAGTTCTGTTAAAATATTTTTTCCTCTGATAATTTAGAAAATGAATCTCATTTCACATCTGCCTCTGGGGACAACATGTGAGCTTTTTTCATATTTGTAATTCCTTTAGTTCTAATCACTGTAATTTTTAAGAAGGTTTTTCCCAGGTAATTTTTTGGCAGCCTGGTGACACAAATACCTTAGAGTATCCTCCTTAAGAGTTTTGAAATCTATACCCAGCATCAGCAACATAGAACATTGCTAAGGTCTACATTAATGTTGAACAATAAAAC
The DNA here is from genome assembly GCF_029378745.1 of Bos indicus. NCBI lineage: Eukaryota > Metazoa > Chordata > Mammalia > Artiodactyla > Bovidae > Bos > Bos indicus. The sequence continues at coordinate 41,939,892 of NC_091769.1, forward strand.
ACAAACACACACACACAAAAAGCCAAATTGTTCAATGTAAGAAAAACAAAATAGCACAGTTCCTAATTTTGTACTGAGAGTATTCAAGAATGGAGAAGAGCTTAAGACATCTCATGATGGGGAGGAGTGCTATAGGATTCCGACCTTTCAAGCCAATCATTCAATTGTTGTTGCTGTTGCTGTTTAGTAGTTAAGTCACATCCAACTCTTTTGTGACTCCATGGACTGTGGCCCACCAGGTTTTTCTGTGGATGGGTTTTCCCAGGCAAGAATACTGGAGTGGGTTGCCATTTCCTTCTCTAGGGGATCTTCCCAGCCCAGGGATCAAACCCACATCTCCTGCATTGGCAGGTATTCTTTACCACTGAGCCACCAGGGAAGCCCAAATCATTCAATACAACTATGAAATGTCAAACTCCTCAAAAAAAAAAAAAAAAAGTTTATTTCTTCCCCTCCCTCCCCCATTTATACAAAGGGACAATTTCACAGTTACCTTCAACTGCAGTCAGTTACCTTCAATCAGAATTTTCAAGATATGAGTTTCATCTGCATTAACTAAATGTAAGATTTTATCTGGTCACCAAAAAAATCATGGGATACATAAATCCTGGCACTGACTTGAATGTACCGCTGAACACAAGTTTGCCCTACACCTGACATAAGCAGAGAGCCAACACGTGTGGAGTTTGGTTGTTGGGTCTTCCTACTTGAAACAGAAAAAGTTCATAGGTGGATATAATAAAGTGCCTAAACTTATGGAGTTTTTATTCTACCTGACAAGAGGACAGATTCGTAAATAAAAAAATTAAGCTGCAAATGTGATCCAGTGAGAAAAGGAATTTGTGTGTGTGTGTTATTTTTCCAAGATTTGTGATTAATATTGAATCTCAGTAATAATTACACACTCATTTATTTTGTTTACAATTACTAAAATAAATATTTAGAAGGAATGAACAAACAATATGTTTGTTACCCTTTGAGGTGCTACCTTTGGTTTCTACCCACAATGTAAAAGATTTTTTTGTTTTATTTTGTTTGCCCTGGAAATATAAAATTCAAATATCTTATTTGAGTATGCCATATACTAGACCGGAAAAAATCAAATTTTCAAGGGTAAAGCAGACAAAATACCAGTATAGAGTGGGCAAATAAATAACTTAACATTTTATAGGGGAATCATAGTAACTCCAGATGAACTTGAGCCTTTTCTTGGGGCAAATGATATCTACTTCAGTTTCTATCAGATTTTTTAACACATAATATTAATAATAGAAGTTTATCAGAAATATGAAGGCATGAAAACATGACTCCAAATAAGAGGGAAAACAATCAACAGAAGCATACCAAGAGAAAACCCAGATACTGAAATTAGCAGACAATGTTTAAGATAAGTATTATGAATGTGTTAAATATGTTAATGTGGGTAAAATAAACAACATGTGTGAACAGATAGAAAATCTTAGCAGGAAAACAGAAACTCTAAGGATAATCCAAAAGAAATTCTATAACTAAAAAATGTGATCTTAGAAATAAATAAATCATTAGATAAGTTTAAGAGTTAATAAAGGGTCAGTGAATTAAAATGCATTCAGAAAATAGTACAAAGATAAAGAATAGGAAAAAACTGTACAAAGCTTCTGATACTGGTAGGATACTATCAAATCATGCATAACTAATATGTAATTGGAGTCACTAAAAAAGAATAAAAGCAATCTTACACAAACTCTTTCATAAATAGAAGAGGAAACAATTCCCAACTTATTTTACAAAGCCAGCATAATTCTGATACCAAAACTTGGTAAAGATATTATAAGAAATAAAATAATAGAGTAATATTTCTATAAGTTCTTTAAAAATATTAGCAAATCAAACTCAATGACCCATAAGAGAAATAAGAAAATGGAAAACAAACAGAAAAAAATTTTTAAACATGTGACCATCTTAATAGAGGCATTAAAAACATTTGACAAAATTAAACAACCATCTGCTAACTTTAAAAAAAATTAACACTCTCAGCAAAGTAGGAATTGAAACCTCCTTAAATATAAAAAAGGGCACCTGGAAATAATATCAAATCCTTTATGATTATACAGTGGAAGTGATAAATAGATTCAAGGGATTAGATCTGATAGACAGAGTTCCTGAAGAACTATGGATGGAGGTTCGTGACATTGTACAGGAGGCGGGTACTAAGACTGTACCCAAGAAAAAGAAATGCAAAAAGGCAAAATGGTTGTCTGATGAGACCTTAAAAATAGCTGTGAAAAGAAAAGAAGCAAAAGGAAAAGGAGAAAAGCAAGAATGCAGAGTTCCAAAGAATAGCAAGGAGAGATAAGAAAGCCTTCCTCAGTGATCAATGCAAAGAAATAGAGGAAAAAAATAGAAGGGGAAAGACTAGAGATCTATTCAAGAAAAGTAGAGATACCAAGGGAACATTTCATGCAAAGATGGGCTCAAAAAAGGACAGAAATGGTATGGACCTAACAGAAGCAGAAGGTCTTAAGACGAGGTGGCAAGAAGACACAGAAGAACTATACAAAAAATATCATCATGACCCAGATAATCATAACGGTATGATCACTCACATAGAGCCAAACATCTGGAATGCAAAGTCAAGTGGGCCTTAGGAAGCGTCACTATGAGCAAAGCTAGTGGAGGTGATGGAATTCCAGTTGAGCTATTTCATATCCTAAAAGATGATGCTGTGAAAGTGCTGCACTCAATATGTCAGCAAATTTGGAAAACTCAGCAGTGGCCACAAGACTGGAAAAGGTCAGTTTTCATTCCAATCCCAAAGAAAGGGAATGCCAAAGAATGTTCAAACTACCGCACAATTGCACTCATCTCACACGCTAATAAAGTAATACTCAAAATTCTCCAAGCCAGGCTTCAACAGTATGTGAACCATGAACTCCCAGATGTTCAAGCTGGCTTTAGAAAAGGCAGAGGAACCAGAGATCAAATTGCCAACATCTGCTGGATTATTGAAAAAGCAAGACAGTTTCAGAAAAACATCTACTGTGACTGTGTGGATCACCATAAACTGTGGAAAATTCTTCAAGAGATGGGAACACCAGACCACCTGACCTGCCTCTTGAGAAATGTGTATGCAGGTCAGGAAGCAACAGTTAGAACTGGACATGGAACAGCAGACTGGTTCCAAATCAGGAAAGGAGTATGTCAAGACTGTATATTATCACCCTGTTTATTTAACTTATATGCAGAGTACATCATGAGAAACACTGAGCTGGATGAAGCACAAGCTGGAATCAAGATTGCTGGGAGAAATATCAATAACCTCAGATATGCAGATGACACCACCCTTATGGCAGAAAGTGAAGAAGTACTAAAGAGCCTCTTGATGAAAGTGAAAGAGGAGAGTGAAAAAGTTGGCTTAAAGCTCAACATTCAGAAAACTAAGATCATGGCATCTGATCCCATCACTTCATGGGAAATATATGGGGAAACAGTGGAAACAGTGACAGACTTTATATTTTTGGGCTCCCAAATCACTGCAGATGATGACTACAGCCATGAAATTAAAAGACGCTTACTCCTTGGAAGAAAAATTATGACCAACCTAGACAGCATATCCAGAGAAGGCAATGGCACCCCACTCCAGTACACTTGCCTGGAAAATCCCATGGACGGAAGAGCCTGGTAGGCTGCAGTCTATGTGGTTGCTCAGAGTCGGACACGACTGAGCGACTTTACTTTCATTTTTCACTTTCATGCATTAGAGAAGGAAATGGCAACCCACTCCAGTATTCTTGCCTGGAGAATCCCAGGGATGGGGGAGCCTGGTGAGCTGCCATCTCAGGGGTCGCACAGAGTCGGACATGATGAAGCAGCTTAGCAGCAGTAGCAGTAGCAGATAGCATATCAAAAAGTAGATGCATTACTTTGTCAACGAAGGTCCACCTAGTCAAGGCTATGGTTTCTTAAGTAGTCATGTATGGATGTGAGAGTCGGACTATAAAGAAAGCTGAGCACCACAGAATTGATCCTTTTAAACTGTGGTGTTGGAGAAGATTCATGAGAGTCCCTTGGACTGCAAGGAAATCCAACCAGTTCACCCTAAAGGAAATCAGTCTTGAATATTCACTGGAAGGACTGATGTTGAAGCTGAAACTCCAATACTTTGCCCACCTGATGAGAGGAACTGACTCATTTGAAAAGACCCTGATGCTGGGAAAGATTGAAGGGGGGAGCAGAAGATGACAACAGATGATGAGATGGTTGGATGGCATCTCTGACTCACTGGACATGAGTTTGAGTAAATTTCAGAAGTTGGTGATGGACAGGGAAGCCTGGCGTGCTGCAGTCCATGGGGTGGCAAAGGGTAGGACACAAATGAGCAACTGAACTGCCTGTATGAATTTGAGAGTTATAAAGAAAGCTGAGCACCAAAGAATTGATGCTTTTGAACTGTGGTGTTGGAGAAGACTCTTGAGAGTCTCTTGGACTGCAAGATCCCATCAGTTCTAAAGGAAATCAGTCCTGAATATTCATTGGAGGGACTGATGCTGAAGCTGAAACTCTAGTACTTTGGCCACCTGATGCAAAGAACTGACTCATTGGAAAAGACCCTGCTGCTGGCAAAGATTGAAGGCAGGAGGAGAAAGGGATGACAGAGGATGAGATGGTTGGATGCCATCACCGACTCAATGGACATGAGTTTGAGTAAGCTCCGGGAGTTGGTGATGAACAGGGAAGCCTGGCGTGCTGCAGTCCACGGGGTCGAAAAGAGTCAGACACAACTGAGTGACTGAACTGAACTGAGAAATAATATTATCCTCAATGCTGTAAGACTAAATGATTTTCCCCTAAGATCAGAAACAAGACAAAATAGTCACTCTCATCACTTGTATTCGACACTATAGTAGAAGTTCCTGCCAGTAGATGACACAAGAGAAGGAAGTAGAAACTATGAGACAGGAAAGTGTAAAGCAAAAAAAAAAATTGTATTCATAGTTGACATGATTGTACACTTAGAAAATCCTAAGAAGTCTTTTTAAAGGTACTAACATAATGAATTTAACATGTTTTTGAAAGTCATTTGTATTTCCACTAACAATAAATAATACAAAAATTAAAATCTTAAAACAAGTTTAAAATATTACCATAAAATGTCAAATATCTATGTAAAAAATCTATCAAGAGATATAAAAGACTTCTTGTCAAAACTAAATTGATCATGAAAATATAAGTCACAGTTTTCTACAAGAAAATAAGAATTATTTCTGTGACCTTGGTAAAGGCAAATATATCATAGGCAGAATAATATAAAAACTACTAATCATAAAATTTTAAGTTTAATAATCAGACTTCATAAAAACTAAGATATTCTGCTTTTCAAAAAAAAAAAAACTATTAATAAGACAAGCAAATTACAGACAGGAGAATATAGTACATATATGTTACATATTATATATATTATTTTTGTCATAAATATGATGAAATATATTTTTAAACCCTATGATTCAATAATAAAAAAGACCAACCACATAATTAAAATGGGTAAAATATTTGAACAAACACTTCATGAAAAATGATAAAGGAATAACCACAAAACATATGTAAAGGCATTCAACAGCATTAATCATCAAGAAGATGCAATTTAAGGCCACAATGAGATACCATATTCATCTGCTAGAAAGACTGGACTAGTTACTAGATACCATATTCATCTGCTAGATGTATCTAGCAGATGTAACTAGTTACTAGTTACTAGATACCATATTCATCTGCTAGAAAGACTAGTAGGCAACATTAAATGCTGACAAGGACGTGAGGCGATTAGATGGGAATGTGAAATAGCACAGCTACTTTGGAAATACCATATGACCCAGCAATATCAATTCTAGATATTTACCCACCATGTTTAAATGCCCACAAAACAAATAAAGACCTGTGAAAGAAGGATGATAAATATCACATTCATAATACCTCCACACTAGAAACAGCTCAACAGTTTACGGACAGTAGCATGCGTTAACTAATTGTGATATAGTCACACAATGTATTACTATTCAGCAGTGAAAAGTAGCAAACCATCAATACATGCAAAATGAATACCTTAAAACCTTAAACAGTATTAGATAAAACAAACTGGACCCAAATGAGCACATGATAAATTATTTTATTCATACCCAGTACAAGAACAGGCAAAACTAACCCATGGGGATTGAAATAAGGCACTAGTTTTCCTGGGGGTAGGGGAACTGACTGGAAAGAGTTACAGAGCAACTTTATGGGATGATGGATTGTTCTATAGCTTAATTTGAGTGGATGTTACCTACATATAGAGAATTGTCAAAATTCATCAAACCACACCTTAAGATCTGTGAATTTTATTAAAGTAAATGGTGTTCCCATGAGAGTTAAAAAGATGAGACATGCATAAGAAAGCAGTGTCAGGAAAGACCACTGGATCTGAAAGTATACTGGATACAGAACAAGAATCATCATGCAAGGTTTAACAGGGGTTCCCTACCCCCAGGAAAACTTGAATTATAATGGAGGTTCACAATTGGCACTGAGTGCCAAATGCAAAACACTCATGAGTGGTAGAAAGTAAAACAGTTGCTAATATTAAAAACTTGGCCATTCGGGAAGGAGAGGAGCCAGTGAGACGGAGACACTGGGGCAGAAGAGAAGATGGCGGTGGTGGCAGCTTCTTACCTGTGATGCCCAGTGCAGGCTCAGTTCCCTCCCCACCTCCCAGTCCGACCCAGTCTGCCACCTGGACCACCCTGCCCCCTGCAGCCCACAGCCCACCCAAGACATAAAAATTAAATGTAAAAACTTGAATTATAATGGAGGTTCACAATTGGCACTGTTCTATATTTATATATCGATGAAAGAGCCGCTTCAATTAAAAATATCACCGTCAAGCACCATTTGCCTGATTCCATTAAGGCGACTCAGTCAAGAGGAGGACAAAAACAGCAGTCACCTATGTCATGAGAAGAGGGAACCAGTCCAGAAAAAGACGTGGAGCTTACCGTGTTGGGTAAAGGGTCCACATAAGGAGGTGGATTTCTCCCTGACATGTGGGAGAGAAATTAGAGGTCTTCTGAGTAGGATGAGAGTAGGAAAGTGCCAGGGCTTCCCTGGTAGCACAGACGATAAAGCATTCTCCTGCAATGCAGGAGACCTGGGTTCGATCCCTGGATCAGAAAGATTCCCTGGAGAAGGAAATGGCAACCCACCCCAGTATTCTTGCCTGGAGAATCCCATGCACAGAAAAGCCTGGTGGGTTACAATCCATTGGGTCGTAGAGTCGGACACAACTGAATGACTAACACACACACAAGGAAGTGCCAAGAAAGGAGAGGACTGCTTATCAAAAAGCTGCTACCCCGTGTTAAGTTGGAGTCTCCTTTGTCAGGGCCAACATACATACCTGATTCCATTCAGCTTCCATTATATCCAGGAGGGTGAGACCCCAGATGCATCTGATAAGTCCTTACCAGCTCTGACTTGCCATTTGGAATTTCAAGACTTCTCCAGTCATTGCCTCTATTTTCCTTATTCTTTGTCTCCAGTGGGCTGTTTCCTCAATGTTCTTCCTGACTCCAAACCTCTGTACAACTTTCTGGATTCTTTTTGATTTCTCCGACCTTGCACATAACCTGTCTAAATCATAGCTCCCCCACAGCAAAGGGGCTTTTCCACACAGGTGCTGGGGCTTTTCCACACAGGTGCTGATGCTCTGCCATGATTGACCACACCTCTGCCTCCCCCACCAGGGAGTAGTTCCTCAGCACTAGTGTGTCCTCAGCAGGGCCTGCCTCCCCCAATATTCTAGGCTCTATATTTTCCAAGCATTTTTAAAAATCATAGTTTGGGGGCCTTAACTGAGTTTGCCATAACTGTTTTTTTTTAATTTTATTTTATTTTTAAACTTTACAATATTGTATTAGTTTTATCTAAATGAATCCACCACAGGTATACCCGTGCTCCCCATCTTGAACCCTCCTCCCTCCTCCCTCCCCATACCCTCCCTCTGGGTCATCGCAGTTTACCAGAGAAATCTACTCTTACATTTATCAACCACCAGTATTGAAAAATTAAATATTCACAGCCTTGTGCTAATGTTATCCTTATGCACAGATGCTCAGTCAAGTCCAATCCTTTGCAACCCCATGGATTCGCCAGGCAGAATGCTGGATGGGCTGCCATGCCCTTCTCCATTTTTATCCTTCCTTTCCCTCAATTTTTGTTTTCATAAAGAAATTTCCTTATTGACCACCTTCAGTGAGAGGCAAAATGGCATCTGTAGGGATTATGGCGGTGAGATTTTTCAGGAAAAATCTTAGCCGATGACAAGTTTTCCAATGCTAGAGATAGGCTTTGGCAATAATAGAAGCTTCCTGAGAAGAACTTTCACCCAGCAATCCTCAACCTGTACCTCAGATCAGCCTGGGACCACACACAAGATGTCCTAACTGGAACAGGCTATTATTTTGTAAGCTCAGTAACAACTCTTAGCTGTTGTCTATTCTACAAAATTAAGTTTACCTCTCATAAATAAATGCTTATGTGTTTTTTTTTTTAAGACTTTTTATGTGGACCATTTTTAAAGTCTGTATTGAATTTGTTACAATATTGCTTCTACTTTATGGTTTGTTTTGTTTTGTTTTTTGGCCACAAGGTATGTGGGATCTTAGCTCCCCAGTAAAGGATCGAGCTTGCATCCCATGCATTGGAAGGTGAAGTCTTAACCACTAGACCACTCGGGAAGTCCTTCTTTGTTCGTTCTCAAATGGATTAAAAGGCTTCAGGTCTTTTTCAGAGTTCTTTGCACCAATGTGTGCAATGGCCTGGCCCCCACAGCAATGCAGAATTCACCCTGTCTCAGTACCCATCAGTGTGATTCTTTGGCCCTTCTGTCTCACATAACTTCTTGTCACTGGCTTTATTTCTTGATGATTCATCTCCCTCCCCACTTAAAAATGGGCATCAAGTCTTCCAATTACACCATCAAAAAAAAAAAAAAATTGAGAGAACTAAAAGGAGGCAAGAGAGAGAAAATGTTTAAAAAAGACTTCCAACACAAATGACCTTAAAAAGAAGATGGTAGGCCACCTGGAAAAATATACTTTTATTAGCCCAGTAATGAAGTCAGTATGAATCTAAGCCTACAAGTGCAAGTATGCAAGAGAGATTACTCCATGTTTAAGTAATTTAAGGGAATTTCTTTTTCCAAGAATAAGACAAAGATAATCTTCATCAACATGAGGTCCCACACTCTCCTCCGAGGTTTTCAGATGTATTCAGGGTATTCAGACACTGAGGATGAATACCCACCTTATTCTTGAGTCAATCTGGGTCTTGTCCAGGGAGTATCTGTTGAGGCCTCCAATTCAGGTCTTGCCCATCTTTCAGTGGTTCTTCACTTCATCCTAACAGTCCTATGGCTTTCTTTACTAAATGTGAGCCACCATGGGGCACAAATAACTCTTCTGCTTCCCAGTCAGGCTGGAGGTCATGCCTGTGAGAAAACATTCTCTTCCAGGGAATTTGTCCTACCCAGAATCCCCCCACATAAGAAGCACACAGGACACCTCTGCTCTCTGAGCCATGACTTCTTTGGCACTCCTCATCTGTTCTACCACTCTGCTTAAGGCAGACATTGCCAAAGAGGAGGAGGGAGACAGACAGATACTATTAAAGGAGAAAAACCTGAACAGCTTTCAGTTCTTACTGTCATAGTGAGCCAGACTCCAGAACATATGCTAACTTAGAAAATGTCTCATTTACAAACTGCACTACATAAGAAAGGCTTAAGAAAAACTTTCTGCTATCCAGAAAAATGTTCAAACTACTGCACGATCGCACTCATTTCACATGCTAGCAAAGTAATGCTCAAAATTCTCTAAGCTAGGCTTCAACAGTACATGAACCAAGAACTCACAAATGTTCAAGCTGAATTTAGAAAAGGCCGAGGAAGCAGAGATCAAATTGTCAACTACCGTTGGATCACAGAAAAAGCAAAGAATTCCATAAAAACATCTACTTCTGCTTCACTGACTATACCAAAGCCTTTGACTGTGTGGATCACAACAAACTGGAAAATTCTTAAAGAGATGGGAATACCAGACCACCAAACCTGCCTCCTAAGAAACCTGTATGCACGTCAAGAAGCAACAGTTAGAACTGGACAGGGAGGAGGGTTCAGGATGGGGAACACATGTATACTAATTAAATAATTTTCTATTAAAGAAAAAAAGAAAGAAAGAAAAAAAAAGTGATACAGAACTGGACATGGAACAACAGACCAGTTCCAAATCGGGACAGGAGTACGTCAAGGCTGTATATTGTCACTCTGCTTATTTAACTTATATGCAGAGTACATCACGATAAATGTCAGGCTGGATAAAGCACAAGCTGGAATCAAGATTGCCAGGAGAAATAACAACCTCAGATAGGCAGATGACACCACCCTTATGGCAGAAAGTGAAGAAGAACTATAAAGCCTCTTGATAAAAGTGAAAGAGGAGAGTGGAAATATTTGCTTAAAACTCAACATTCAAAAAACAAAGATCGTGGCATCCAGTTCCATCACTTCATGGCAAACAGATGGGGAAATAATGGAAACAGTGACAGACTTTATTTTCTAGGGGGTTCCAAAATCACTGCAGATGGTAACTGCAGCCATGAAATTAAAAGACGTTTGCTCCATGGAAGAAAAGCTATGACCAACGTAGACAGCATATTAAAAAGCAGAGACATTACTTTGCCTACAAGGTCCATCTATTCAAAGCTATTGTTTTTCCAGTAGTCAAGTCTTGATGTGAGAGTTGGACCATAAAACACGTTGGGCACCAGAGAATTGATGCTTTGAACTGTAGTGTTGGACAAGACTCTAGACAGTCCCTCAGACTGCAAAGATCAAAACAGTCAATTCTAGAGGAAATCAACCCTAAATATTCATTGGAAGGACTGATGCTGAAGCTGAAGCTCCAATACTTTGGCCACCTGATGTGAAGAACTGACTGATTAGAAAAGACCCTAATGCTGGGAAAGATTGAAGACAGGAGGAGAAGGGGATAACAGAGGATGAAATGGTTAGAAGGCATCATCAACTCAATGGACATGAGTTTGAGTGATCTCTAGGAGATGATGAAGGACAGGGAAGCCTAGCGTGCTGCAGTCCCTGGAATTGCAAAGAGTTGGACAGGATTGAACAGCTGAACAACAACTGCTATCCAAAGTAAAATTTTATATTGATCAGTTGGCTTTATAATTATATACTCAAGAATCACTTGAAAACAACATAGGTTGGTCTAACGCTTGGAAATAACAAGTGCGAGAAACAGGAACTCATTAAGGGCACAGCTGTGGAAAGAAAATAAAAGTGGAGGGAGAGAGAGAGAGAAGCAGGACCCCCAAGAATCTCATCAGGGGAAATGCCCCCCTCCCCAGGGAGGACAAATTGGCTAGAATCATGCACAGAGGATTGATCCTCTGGATTGCTGAGTCCCAGGACTTGTATGTGTTTCCTTCTGCTTTCACAGCCTTAGAGACAGGCAAAATGAAAAGCCACAGGAATTAAACTTATCAGAAAGAGTAATTTGCTAACTGATATAATGTTTTTGGAAACACAGTGAGAAAGGTGATTTGTATTTGATAGTTTCAATAGAATATTCCTGGTGCCTTCACTCACTGAAAACCATGAAGGGAATTATACAGTAATACATACATCCTACTTATCAGACTTCTAAGACATGAATATACACACATAAACTTGGTAACAAAGTGTCAGCAACATTTTTCCTGCCAACTATTTGCCACAGTGTGTGACTGCCATGGGAGAAGGAAATGGCACCCACTCCAGTACTGTTGCCTGGAAAATTCCATGGACAGAGGAGCCTGGTAGGCTACAGTCCTTGGGGTTGCATTCAGTCAGACATGACTGAATGACTTCACTTCACTCACTTCATACTTTATGACTGGAGAAGGAAATTGCAACCCACTGCAGTACTCTTGCCTGGAGAATCCCATGGACAGAGGAGCCTGGCGGGCCATGGTCCAGAAGGTCGCAGAGAGTTGGACATGACTGAAGTGACTGAGCACGCACGCACGTGATTGTCATAAAACCAGGTATTCTAACACCTGCACACACACACACACAGTTCCAGATAGGCCTGATAAAAGACCAATCAAAGGCTGAGAGGCTCTTGCTTGCCACCAGTTAATAATTACTTCTCTTTGTTCATTGATCATTTCAGAGTTTGATCCACTTACTGCACAATTTCTGTTCTCATTCAGGAAATTTACAACACCCATATAATCTCAGACTGACAGGAGGTAGGATGACTGTGCTCTGCATAGTCTTTAATTCTTTTCAAGCAGACCATTTTCTGATTAAAAACTTGAATCTCCAGTTAAATACTCAGCAGGTATCTTCAGAGAAGGACTCTGAAATGTATCCAGTGCCACTACTGTAGCTGCACATCAGTTCATTGTGGATAGAGTTCCTTGGGGCTCAGTTAGAAGCTTTTCTTATTTTCTATACAAATACTCAAGGCCTACATTTGCACACAGTTAATTTGCATTTTTATGGGGATGAACCCATTTTGTATGCCAGAGAGTTGTCTGTGGATTTTGCACAGGATACTTTTTTAGAATGCATTAAACATAATGAAGGCTAGATTGCTAGATATTAAAGTATAGAGGTTAGTACAAAATATTTGAAAATGTGTTTCATCTAGACATATTAAACTGAGAAATATTTCATCCTTCTTGAAAACTGAAATCTATGCAATTTGGACAGAGTATATATTTATCTAAATGAGAGAGAGAGAGAGAAAGTGTGTATGACCCAAATACTTGATTAGTTCTTTTATAAAAGAATAGCTGTTTATAAAATTCAATAAAAAGTAATGAAGTTATACAAAATACAGGAAAAGAAATACTGAAGTTGCCAGAATTCTACAACTGCTGTAGAAACTCCCTGGTGAAAGATATTTAAAATTAACCAGAAACCATCACAAGCAGCAATAATACAGAGGAAATTAGTGTGAATTCTCTCCCAAAAGGAATAGAAAGAACTGGAAAGTACAAGCATGGTTGCCATGAGGGAGCTAAGTTTTTTTTCAGTAGCATTACAGGATTAATTGTAAGGAATAATTCATTCATTTAGTCAATATACAGAGTCTCTATCCATACAAAGCACTGTCAATTCACTATAAGAACTCAAGGATGAATAAGACACACTCCCCATACTAAGCCTATGGAAAACGGAAAATAATCATGAAGAACAGCCAAGGCTTTTCTTAAATTGTGGTTCTTGTGTTTGAGCTCAGTTTCCCATAAGAGTAACTCTGTGAGTAGAAGCACCTTGATATTCAAGGATCGGCAACATCAGAATCACTGAGAAATTTCTTAGAAATGCAGTCTAAAGCCCCACCCTAGACTTACTGAATCAAATCTATACGTTAACAAGATCCCCAGGTTCTTTGTAGGCACAGTGAAGTCTGAGAAGTGCTGATTTAGTGCTGTCTGCCATCATCTTTAATTCTGCCAAAGCTCTATTTCAAAGCAATTAATTTCCAAATTATAAATAATATCCCTTAAACACACACACACACTTTGATCATGCTATTCCTTGCTAAAAATCCTTCAGTAGTTTCCCAACATTCTCACTTTGGTCCTCGTGGCATTCCACAGTCTATCTCCTGCTTTTCTTTTGACATAACACTTTTCATGTCAAACACACACGAACATCCCTCAGGAACCTGGCATCACCATCCCCAGCTGCTCTTTGCACTCACTTTTACTGGGCATGTTTGCTCATTAGATCACCTCTACCTCAAACAATGCTTCTCAATTTTACCTGTCCATTAGAAACCCTTGGGAAGGATTTAAAAATCCCAATAGTCAGGCTTCACCCCAGACTGAGTTAAACAATATTGCTGGAGGTGCAGCCCAGAGCCCACATATTATTTTTAGAATTTCCCAGAGTGATTCCAAAATACAACCAAGGTTGTGAACCACTGGCCTAGAAAATCTCCCGTCCTCCCCAGTTCATATTCTGAAATCCTACCCATTCTTCAACACAGAGATCTAGTGCCCCATGAGCGGCCCGTGATCATCCCATCCTGTGGTTGGGATCTCTTCCTTACAACTCACTAACACCTATTTCTCAGGGCTTTTTCTTTGTAATATGCAACATAGCAGGTACCACACAGGTGCTTACACATACTAGGTGTCTCTTTTTCTATTTAAATAACAGGTTGTTCAAACTTAATTTGCCACTGAATACTGGAGAAGGACTGAAAACAAAATGTGACTCTCATCTCCCAATAAATAAACTTGCATGATACAACAGAGTATAGCAGGGAACGGGGCACTAAAAGCACATAGGAATATGGTAATTGAGGAGGGATAAGGGAGCAAGAGGAGGTGGGAGGCAGGAGGGCTCCTTCCAGACTCACATTCCCCTCACTTGGTCCAGGCTGTGTCACCACACAACATATTTGCCAAAGTCGAGGAGACTCCTGTTCTTCACTCTCGTTTTCTTTATTGTTTGTCTCCCTCTACTATGTAAGGTGAAGGAAGGCAGTGAATTTTGTTTTATTCACTGATGTAATCCCCCATTGTCTGGAGAAGTGTGTAGCACAACAAACATGACATGGATAATTTTATGTGTCAATATGGCTGGGCCATGGGTGTCCAGATATTTGCTGGAACATTGTTCTGATGTTGTCTGAGAGTATTTCTGGATTATATTAGCTTTTGAATGAGTAGATTGACTAAAGACCACTCACCGCCCCAATGTGAGTGTCCTGAACAGAATAAAAAGGCTGACTAAGGATTGACATGTTCTATATACGTGTCTCCAAGCTGACCAGTAGCCTTCTCCTGCTTTTATACTCTGACTTGAACTAGTAACTTATACCATCAGCTCTCCTGGTTCTCAGGCCTTCAGACTCAGACTGGAACTACATCATTGGCTCTCCTGGGTCTCCAGCTTCCTAACTTCTGATCTTGAGACTTCTCAGTCTCTATAATCAGGTGAGCCAGTTCCTTATAGTAAACCTCGTTATATATGTGTAACATATATACACAACCTTTTGGCTATGTTTCCCTGGAAAATCCTAATGCACATTTTGGTAATGAGAGTGATTCCAGAAGAATAGAATGTTGAGTTTATGCTTTGGAACTGTGGTGTTGGAGAAGACTCTTAAGATTCCCTTGGACTGCAAGGAAATCCAATCAGTCAATCCAGAAAGAAATCAGTCCTGAATATTCATTTGAAGGACTAATGCTGAACTTGAAACTCCAATACTTTGGCCAACTGATGCAAAAAACTGACTCACTGGAAAAGACCCTGATGCTAGGAAAGATTGAAGGCAGGAGGAGAAGGGGATAACAGAGGATGATATGGTTGGATGGCATCACTGACTCAATGGACATGAGTTTGAGAAAGCACCAGGAGTTGGTGATGGACAGGGAAGCCTGGCGTGCTGCAGTCCATGGAGCTGCAGTCACAAAGAGTTGGACACAACTGAGTGACTGAACTGAACTGACCCTGGTATGCAACTACTGATCTAGCAAATACTTTTTTCTCTGTACCTGTTAATAAAGGCCACCAAAAGCTGTTTGCTCTTAGCTAGCAAGACCAGTCCTTCAGTGTCCAACATAAGGGTATGTCAACTCTCCAGCCCATGTCATAATTTAGTTTACAGGGAATCTATTGCATTTTCCTTCCACACAATATCTCACTGGTTCATTACATTGATGATGCTATGCTAATTTGACCCAGTGAGCAATAAGCAGCAACTGCTCCAGACTTATTGATAAGACATATGTGTGCTAGAGGGTAGGAAATCCAACAAAAGCTCAGGGATCTTCTACCTCAGTGCAATTTCTAGGCGTACAGTAATGTGAGGTGACTGACTCTTTCTGCCTGGCTTCAAGCTAGGCATTGCTCTTCTCCTGCCTTTGGACTTGGACTGCAGGGCTGAGAAGCCAGAGAGAGAGCTGAAAATATAGGTTCCAATCTAAGTCCAAGTCTCCTGCTTGCCAGCTGCAAGTCTTGGGACTTCTCAGCTTCTATAATCACATTAGCCAGTTCTCTGTAATAAATCTCTTTATACATAAATATATATCCTATCAGCTCTGTTTCTCTGGGGAACACTAATACGGAGGTGTTCAGTATAAAATTGTTGAGTGAATGAATGAGTAGATGAACTACTCCTCACTGTTAACTTAGTTCAAGCTTCCATTGTCTCCCACATGAATGGCCTAAATTTCTTCTTAGCTTTGATAAACACACACACACACACACACACACACACACAATGCTTTGAAGAATTGATCTTTTTAAACACCAGATATGACCATGTGACCACAATTTCTCTCCAGCCTAAAATTAAATGCTCCTCATTGTCTGTTCCCAGAATTAAATAAAATTGTTTGTTTAAACAGAATAAAGTTTAGTTTCATAAACGTATTACGTAAAGCTTTATATAACCTAACCTTGAGATGCATTCAGTCTCACCTTTAGTACTTTTCACCCTGCCCTTTACACTTCAAGACCAACAAATGGCTTTACTGTCACTTTCTCAACCACTCAAGGCCCATGCTCATCTCTGTTCTTACACATAATGTCCTGACTGCTTAGAATGGCTTCCTGCCCTTCATCCATCTGGAAAATTCCTTTCATTGTTCAAAACAAAGTTCAGTGACAACTCTTCCAAAAGTATTTATCTTCTGAAAGAAGGTAAACCACTGTCTTCTTGATACAGGCCCTGTAGATTTAGCTTATTTCCACATTCTCCTTAATTCCAACTTTTTTATACTTTTATTGGTTTATGTGAGTTGCAATCCTTTAAACTACAAAAACCAGACTGTCATTACTGTCTTAAACCAGTCATGATTCATCACCTGGGACTAGCAAATTAAACAAAATTGGGATTCTATAAACTGAAGAAGGGAGAGTGACTATAGAATAACTAACCAACACATTGGTCCCTATGTCTTTCTCTCCAGTGAAAGATGATTGGTTTGAAAGCAAAAGCCATATCATTTCACCTTCTGGCCAAAGTGCATAGAATAATGCTGACTACTGAATGTGTAGAACTAAATTCTAAAGCTCACATAGGAAAACCACAATTAAAACAATTACATAAGCAGCTTGAGCAAAGGCTTTTCATTTCCCTTTGCCTCAGTTTTCCTATCTGTAAAGTAGAGATAATACCTGTAAACAAAGAGTGTCACCTGCCATTTCAGTAAACAAAGAATGTTGCAGCCACAAAGCCATCAGCCACTGCAACTGCCCTTAATGGTGAACCCTGAGGAAATTCAGGACAGGTAAAAATAGGATACTGGCCCTAGATAGTTAAGTTGCCTACCAAAGAAGGGTTTCAAGAGGCCAAAACTCTTTTACCTTATCATATATATAAAAGCACTAAAATCATTAACTTGAGATGTCTATTTTTGTGATTAGCAGTAAATCTTTTGATATTTGACTACATGTGTTTTTCCTTTCAGCAAAAACACCTATATATCTTGACCCTCCTTTACCTCTTTGCAACAGTCCCTCAGAGCTTTCTGAGATAGTGTATCCCAGGCTACAGTCCTTAGTAAGTCTGCCAAATAAAACATAATTCTCAACTTTTAGACTGTGCAGTCTTTTTTAGTCAACATACCTCTTCACTCCATAAAATTCTTTGGAAAAGTATATATTTAAATCTAGTCATTGTTAGGATACATGAGAAAACAAAGCATAAAGATACATGACAAATATCTAAACCACCATTTTATAAACAAAAAGAAATTGTCATCATATGCTTAATACACCAGTATTTATGGAGCACTCACATGTGGCCTACTACTCATGGGGTTCAGTATGCCATATGTAAGTGCTCCATAAATATGGTGCATTAATGTTTCTGTTTTATTCATTACACCAAAGTCTTTGACTGTGTGGATCACAGCAAACTGTGGAAAATTCTTCAAGAGATGGGAATACCAGACCACCTTACAAGCCTCCTGAGAAATCTGTATGCAGGTCAAGAAGCAACAGTTAGAACTGGACATGGAACAACAGACTGGTTCCAAATCAAGAAAGGAGTACATCAGGGCTGTATATTGTCACCCTACTTATTTAACTTATATAAAGAGTACATCATCCAAAATGCCAGGCTGGAGCACAAGCTGGATTCAAGATTGCTGGGAAAAATACCAATAACCTCAGATATGCAAATGACACCACCCTTATGGCAGAAAGTGAAGAAGAACTAAAGAGCCTTGGATGAAAGTGAAAGAGGAGAGTGAAAAAGTTGGTTTAAAGCTCAACATTCAGAAAACTAAGATCATGGCATCCAGTCCCATCACTTCATAGTAAATAGGTGGGGAAACAATGAAAACAGTGACATACTTTCTTTTTTGGGGCTCCAAAATCACTGCAGGTGGTGACTGCAACCATGAAATTAAAAGATACTTGCTCCTTGGAAGAAAAGCTATGACCAACCTAGACAATATATTAAAAAGCAAAGACATTACTTTGCCAACAAAGGTCCATCTAGTCAAAATTGTGGTTTTTCCAGTAGTCATTTATGGAAGTGAGAGTTGGACTACAAAGAAAGCTGAGTGCCAAAGAATTGATGCTTTTGAACTGTGGTGTTGGAGAAGACTCGTAAGAGTCTCTTGGACTGCAAGGAAATCAAACCAGTCAGTCCCAAAAGAAATCAGTCATGAATATTCATTTGAAGGACTAAGGCTGAACCTGAAACTCCAATACTTTGGCCACCTGATGCAAATAACTGACTCATTGGAAAAAACTGTAATGATGGGAAAGGTTGAAGGCAGGAGGAGACTGGGATGACAGAGGATAATATGGTTGGATGGCAACACTGACTCGATGGACATAAGTTTGAGCAAGCTCCGGGAGTTGGTGATGGACAAAGAAGCCTGGTATGCTGCAGTCCGTGGGGCTGCAAAGAGTCAGACATGACTGAGCAACTGAAGTGAACTGAACTGAACTACATGTGGCAAAGAACTTATTGCTGTATTATTTACTAGGGCTGCCATAACTAAGTATCACAGATTACATGGTATAAACAACAGAAGTTTATTGTCCTACAATTCTGAAGGTTAGAAAACCAACATCAAGATTTTGGCCGAGTTGCTTCTTTTTTTAGGTATGTGAGGGAAGGATCTTTTCTAAGTCCCTCCCCTTGGCTTGTAGAAAACCATATTCTTCCCCTATCTCTCTTTACATAGTCTCCCTCAGTCTAGGTCTCATGTCTTAATTTCCCTTTTTATATAGATACCAGTCATACTGGATTATAGCCCACACTAATGACCTCATTTTAGCTTCATTATCTCTGTAGTCTATCTTCAGATAAGGTCATAGTCAGAGGTATTTTGGGGGGGGGTGCTAGGGAGGGCCCCATGTCAGCCCATAAAACATGCATTGTCTCTTTTTATCTTCACAATAACCCTCAGAGGCACACACTATTTTTATCCTCATTTCATAGAGAGGGACATAGTAAATTAATGAGGTCAAATACATTCTCCAATGATACACAGGGAATGGTGGTGTAGACTCATTCATGAACTAAGTAAATTAGTTCATGAATTAGGACTATTTATAAATTATACACAGGTTTCCCCGTTGGCTCAGCAGCAAAGAATGCACCTGCAATGGAGGAGACACAGATTTGATGCCTGAGTTGGAAAGATACCCTGGACAAGGAAATCGCCCACTCCAGTATTCTTGCCAGGATAATCCCATGAACAGAGAAGCCTGGTGGGTTGTTACAGTCCCTGGGGGAGTCGAACACGAATTATTGACTAAACCACCACCACAACCAGCATAAAGTATATATACACTAATTTTTGAAATATTTGCTAACAATACCTAAAATGGCAATTTTAGTTACAAGTTGGAGGCAAATGGCATTATACTCAGAAAGGATAAAACTATAGAGTTGGTAGTTTCCTTGGTATTCATTGAGTCCTTTTAGTTTATTTCACATATGTGGAAACTGAGGCCCAGATAGGTAAACTTACTTACCTAAGGTCACATAGTATGTTCATGGTAGTACTTAACTAGAATGCAGTTCTCTCAGGCTAGCATGCTTACTACATTGTTCCTCTGACTTATAAAGTAGGACAGTCTTTAAGAAAGCTTCATTGGACTGAGAATGCAGATATTCAGGGGCCTGTGTAAACTTTAATACTAATGAATACATCACACTAATTATATTGCTGTTCATTCCCCAAATATTTTTGAGAATCTACCATCTACAAAAGAGAAAGAACATTTCATGGTTAAAAACATGGGTCTTGGGACCATACCATTTAGACCCTGATTCTGTCACCTACTAAGTGACCTTGGGAAACGGGTCACAGTTCTTATCATTCTGACTCTTCATCTGTACAATGCTGATCATGCTAGCCCTTGAATCACAGGTTAATACTGAGAATTAAATGAGTTAATACAATGCAAAAGACTTGATAAGGTGGCTGGCATATAGTAACATTCAGCCAAATGTTAGTTCTTATATATTATTCTATGCCAAAGATGGTGCTAGGCACTGGAGATACACATGTTAAAAACAAATATAAGGGTGGACAAACCAGTACTTAGAAATTCCACTAGAGATTGATCAATATAACATTACAGGCATGTATAGGATGCTGTGACAGTCCTTTTGAGATAGGCTGGGACCTGGTACCCTTTGCTGCAATAAACAATGCTTGCACCTGAACAAACATCTCCTCAAGCAATAAAATACACACAAACTGTTAAGAGACTAAAAACAACCATGTGCTTGCACAGTTGGGGCAAATTATGGAGAAGATACAAAAAAAAAACCAAACAGAAAGCGTAACTGCCAGTTCTGAAGAGCCAGGAGCAAAAGCAGGAACTTGGGAGCAGAAGCAGGGTACTGTGTGTGCCCCCTCCATTCAACACCACCAAAGGGGAGGGCAAATCACCTCAGCCATCCCTCCACCCCAACCCTTGGACACATCCCTACCTTCATCCCATAGAAGGAATCAGCTTGCCCCTCCTTTGGGAGCAAGCATGGGAAACTGTTACTTGTTTTTACTCCCCACTGCTACAACAGGGCCCCCAATAAAACCTTGCCTAAATTTCCTTTCTAGCTCCTCATCAATTTCTTTTGACTGGGGAAGGCCAAGAGCCCTGGTCAGTATGACTTTAACTAATCTGGATAAACTCTAGTATATCATATCACATACTGGGTTTAACTGATTAATTTGATAAGACATTAGAAAAGTATCTCTGGTTAAAATTTTGCATTCTTCAGTTAATTCTTCTGGGCTGGTGAAGGAATGCTGCCCAAAGGAGTTATCACTTCAGCTCTGTCTATAAATTAGGTAGATAAAGAAAAGATAGGAGCATTCCAGGGAAAGAAGAGAAAGATTTTAAGGAATCTTGTGGGGGAGAGGTAGGAGGAAGAGTGGAAAACAAAGATGGGCAAGCAAACCACCCTTAGGTAACAGAGGCTGTGCCAAGATATTGGGGATTTAGCTTGACAAAATGAAAAGCCTATATAGGATTTTAAACAGGGAACTAAGGTGATCACATTGTGGTTTAAGATCTATTAGCCTCACTTTCCACTGGTCTCACTACTACACTCCCAGTCAAATAACCCAGTTAGATGTTTTAGATATTAGATATTGAAGGGATTTGTCCTTTCTAGTTCCAAAATTTCCTTTACCCGTAACAAATCTCTGTAGATCTCAACACAAAGAAACTTCATATTCATTTGGAGTTAATGCAAGTGGAATGGTTAATGGTACATTCTATGACAATCTATTACCAAGACAGCTTAATGTAGTAAAGAAAACCCATGTTAATATCAGACACCCAAATTGAAAACTCCTGTCCTCATTATAAAACATGGCCTGAGCGATATACACCAGTGTTACACATCATTGTCAACAGCACTAGCCTGGTGCTTTTGAAAATGAAGTGGTACCAACAAAGCTTGCACAGCACAGTAATGGATAACAAGATGCTATACCATTCATAAAATACTGTTCTGCAACACAATTTGCAAAGCCAGGATTAACTTTTTGAGGCATGAGACATCAAGGATTAGTACGCCTTAAAACTTAAACTAGTTCTCCCAATGCATGACTGATGGCTCATCCATTAGTGTCTGTGTGGCTATATATCTTTGAAAGGAGGACTTCTGTCTGAATGTGAGACATGTTCCTATTTGAAAAAAAAAAATGCCAATTGCACTAATCACTACAATGATTCTCCGAGGAATTTTTTAAAAACTTTTTAATAAATATTCTGAAATAGTGATCTAACAGCAACTTCTCTAACTCATTTCAACATTGAATGTACCTGTCATTCTTAGTACAACTTAATTTTAATTATATATGTAGGTCATAAATCCTCACAGTTAAAAGAATATTTAAATTGAGACCAGTACTATTTTCTAAATTGCTTCTTTAATCAATATTTTATGGATGATAAGTAGTGTATTCAATACACAAAATTATACTCTATAAATATAACTCGGTGGAATATTAGAAAAGGTAATACCACCCATATTCCTAAGTCAGAAACCAATAAAAGGATGAAATGAGTAATCCCAGGCAAACTTTAGAAAACTTTAGAAAAGAAAAGTGAGTTAAATTTTAACATTATGGCAAAGACAGAGACTGACAGGTTTCCAATCCTGCGAGCCTTTCTTAGTGATTTTGTGTGTCTGCTCTGTCACTCAGTCGTGTCCAGCTCTTTGCAACCTCTTGGACTGTAGCCTGCCAGACTCCTCTGTCCATGGGATTAACCAAAGATACGTCAACTATGTAAAAGGTACATTCAAACAACTAAAATGAAAAATCTTTGAGGGCAGATAAAATAGTTGTCAGTATATCCACATCCTAGCACAGAGCCTACAACAGTACAGAAAATGGGTGCCAAGTTGTCGATAAGAGGTTGACTGAAGAACCAACCAATTATTTACATTTGGCAGTGTCTTTTCTCAATGGAAAGCAAAGCCTAGAGGAATCACTGGAATATTTCCTCTAACTGAAGTGTTGATATAATATTTTGTTAGTTTCAGCTATACAGTAAAGTGATTTGGATATATATTTTTTTTCTTTTTCAGATTCTTTTCTATTATAGGTCATGAAAAGATACTGAATATAGTCCTTGTTTTGGAATATTTTTTAAAGTGAGTATCACTTACCTCCCTCTCCATGAAGTTTCTCATATATTTACTGGATTTATTACCCACCATGATAAAACCTTGTAAGTTCACGCCAGAAACTCCAAATCTACTACAATTTATGTATTGATATCTTTGTCTTACTGGATTATATTGTCTTACTGGCAGGGGCCATGTTTTTATATTGTTGTTGTTCAGTCACTAAGTCATATCTGACTCTGCGACCCCATGGATGGCAGCTCACCAGGCTTCCCTGTCCTTCACTGTCTCCTGGAGTTTGCTCAAATTCATGTCCATTGAGTCGGTGATGCTATCTAACTATCTCATCCTCTGTCTCCACCTTTTCCTCCTACCCTCAATCTTTCCCAGCATCAGGGTCTTTTGCAATGAGTTGGCTCTTTGCATGAAATGGCCAACATATTGGAGTTTCAGCTTCAGCATCAGTCTTTTCAATGAATATTCAGAGTTGATTTCCTTTAGGATTGACTGGTTTGATCTCTTACTGTCCAAGGGACTCTCAAGAGTCTTCTCCAATATAACAACTCAAAAGCATCATTCTTCAGCATCCAGCCTTCTTTATAGTCCAACTCACCATACATGACAACTGGAAAAATGATAACTTTGACTAGATGGACCTTTGTTGGCAAAATAATGTCTCTGCTTTTTAATATGCTGTCTAGGTTGGTCATAGCTTTCCTTCCAGGGAGCAAGCATCTTTTAATTTCATGGCTGCAGTCACGATCCACAGTGATTTTGGAGCCTCCAAAAAATAAAACCTTTCACTGTTTCCATTGATTCCCCATCTATTTGCCATGAAGTGATGGGACTGGATGCCATGATCTTAGTTTTTTGAATGTTGAGCTTTAAGCCAACTTTTTCACTTTCCTTTCACGCTCATCAAGAGGTTTTTTAGTTCCTCTTCACTTTCTGCCATGACAGTGTTATCATCTGTATAACTGAGGTTGTCGATATTTCTCCTGCCAATCTTGATTCCAGCTTGTGAGTCATCCAGCCTGTCATTTCACATGATGTACTCTGCATCTAAGTTAATAAACAGGGTGACAATATATAGCCTTGATGTACTCCTTTTCCAATTTTGAACCAGACAGTTGTTCCATGTAAGGTTCTAATTGTTGCTTCTTGACCCGCATACAGGTTGCTCAGGAGACAGGTAAGGTGGTCTGGTATTCCCATCCCTTTAAGAATTTTCCACAGTTTGGTGTTGATCTACAGAGTCAAAGCCTTTCCTGTAGTCAATGAAGCACAAATAGATGTTTTTCTGGAATCCCCTTGCTTTCTCTATGATCCAATGAATGCTGATAATTTGATCTCTGGTTCCCCTGCTTTTTCTAAACCCAGCTTGTACATTTGGATGGTGTCTGTACACATAATGCTGAAGCCTGGCTTGAAGAATTTTAAGCATAACCTTACTAGCATCCAAAATTAGTGCAATTGTTCAGTAGTTTGAACATTCCTTGGCATTGCCCTTCTTTGAGATTGGAATGAAAATTTATCTTTTCCAGTCCTCTGGCCACTGCTGAATTTTCCAAATTTGCTGGCATATTGGCTGCAGCACTTTAACAGAATCATCTTTTAGGATTTGAAATAACTCAAATGAAATTACATCACTTCCACCAGCTTTGTTTGTTGTAATGCTTCCTAAGGCCCACTTGACTTTATACTCCAGGATGCCTGGCTCTAGGTGAGTGGTTTTAATATACATCTTTTTTAGTCACCCACATAGTAGCTACCAGTGATTTAAACATAAGAGACGAGGCAGGAAAATGTTGGACAAATGAAATAAAGGAAATCAAACAATCAAAGTCATGCCTTCCTCCTTCCTGCATACTTTAAGCTTGTCACTTTACACATAAGGAGATTGCAGCTTTGAGAAAGTAACTTAATTGTTCAGGGAGACACAACCAATTACTGGCAAAGTTTCCAAACTATGCTGCCTTCCTTGTGCTGCTATTTCTGGATGAGAAAATTGTAAAAGAAATACCGAGAGAGAAAAGCTTATTGATACTTAAAGTTGTAAGTACTGTAACTACAAGGGAAAAGGCAAGCCATTACAAATGTAGCAACAACACTGTAATTTGCTCAAGGCATAGAAATAGACAACCTGCTATAGCCTTGAATGCCCGGCCCCAGTTTCAATTTCTTACAGAGTTAATATTTTCTGACTGCTTAGTACATGCCAAGCCCTGTGGTGCAAAATAAATGCTTTACATAGATTATTTCATTTACTTTCCAAAGCAATGCTTCACAAAGGACATCATTATCTACATTTTTCTGGATGAAAATACAAAGGCTCTGAAGGGTGGTATGAAGCATTCAAGACCACAAAGCTAAGATGAGGGAGATCAGGAGTCAAACCCAGGTGTGTCAACTCCAAAGACCACTTTCTTTCCACTATACATGTTTCCTTCCTGCCAGTAAAAATTAATGAGAAATTTTCCAATGCTATTTGAAATTTGCTGCTGAATATGAAACTTTTGTCACTGAAATTATATACTCTACTTTTCACTTTAGTGTTCCTCCTCTGGCTTGCTCTGCATTGGAAACGGAAAGCCAGAAACAGCATTCCTCAAATTCCCTTTCTCCTCTGATTTTGGGCTACAGCTGCCAATGTGGAACCCTTGGTGTGAGAGCTAGTGGGTGGGAGATGGAAGGAAGCCATTGTTGCCTGGAGGCAGGTACAGGCAGACATATGTGGACATACAGGCAGCTTCCAGGCTATGGAAGCTAGCTAAGGTCATGGGCCTAGGTCCCTGGAGACTACTTGCCTTAGTGCTAAAGGCTGAGTAGGTAGCAATAGCTGTCTAGAATCCTTGAGATTCACATAAATTTCCAGGGGACACCTTGAAAGCCATTACTATTGGGTTGGCCAAAAATTCTTTTGGGTTTTCTCATTGTTGTTGTTCAGTCACTAATGGACTGAACACGGACAGCCTCATGGACTGCAGCCTACCAGGCTCCTCTTCCTTCACTAACTCCAGAATTGGCTCAAACTCATCTCCATTGATTCGGTGATACCATCCAACCATCTCATTCTCTGTCACCCCCTTCACTCCCTGCCCTCAATCTTTCCAGCATCAGGGTCTTTTCCAATGATTCTGCTCTTCACATTAGGTGGCCAAAGTATTGAAGCTTTAGCTTCAGTTTTAGCCCTTCCAATGAATATTTAGGGTTGATTTCCTTTAGGATTGACTGGTTTGATCTCCCTACAGTCCAAGGGACTCTCAAGAGTCTTCTCCAGCATCACAATTAGAAAGCATGAATTCTTTGGAGCTCAGCCTTTTTGATGGTCAAACTTCAGTTTTTCCATAAAATGGTACAAAAACCTGAACAAACTTTTTGGCCAAGCCAATAACTATATCATTGTTGGTGGCTTCCCAGAATTTTGTCTCTCCAGACTTTCCAACTTCCGTAAGCCTGCAATTCCCTGGATAAAAGTTTCCATACTTGGAAGACATGAATTGCTTCCATTTTCCTGGCTGAACACTGGCTAATACAAGTACCTAGGTCAATTTCAAACTTCTAAGTCAAAAGCAAATGAAATATAATAAGTGCACAACCTACTTATCAAAGCACTAACCTTTCCCCTTCATCTCACCTGCATAAAAAATGTTTATGTAAGACATCTCTCTCTTTAGAAATTTCAGTTGCTCTTTGTGGATCCTAGTATGAGTTGACAAATCCATCTGTGGACTCTCTCTCCTCTAGATTTCTTTAGATTAAGGGAATCATCTATTTGTTTTGGTATCTCAGGGTATTTTTTTCCTTGAATCAGAGTCTGTACAAGAAGAGTTTGTTAAAATGTCTACTATTATTACCATTTTATAATTTCCTCTGGCTGGTAACATAAAAACAACAATGCCACAGAATAATGGATCTTAAAATATATACATATATATTTTATGTATCTATATATTTTAATTGCTGAGAGTGTTCCCCAGGGAAGACATCTGTTATGCCAATATAAAACATTTTAAATGAACACAATCTGGCTGTTTTAATTCCAAAATTAAAGCTGCCAAATTTGTAATTTGATGGTGAACTGCCTTTGAATTCTTAATTATTCCTATACTCTTCCAAGGCCACTAGGTGGTGGCTGTGCTATGGAAACTCTCATATTCATGGAAACTTTTTCCATCTCTATTACAGCATTTTTGGAGTATATACTGTGAAGGAAAAATCTATTTCTAAAAGAAACAAAGACACAGTAAAAAGAGCTAAGGAAAAGCTAGAGAAAACAAGTTATTTGGAAACTTCCAGTGCGATCATGGAGAAGGAAATGGCAACCCACTCCAGGATTCTTGCCTGGAGAATCCCATGGACAGAGGAGCCTGGCAGGCTACAGTCCATGGGGTTGCAAGAGTTGGACACGACTTAGCAACTAAAGAGAGCAAGAGAGTGCTTTCACTGACATGCCTTCAGGATCCTGGACTAATTTATACATCACCTCCCTACTGTGTACCAAACCCTTCTGCATGTACAAAACTAAAAATTCACATGGAGTGACTCTTCCGGTAAAGGACGAAGCTGGGTCTCTCTCTTCTAGGTAGCGTTTCAAGTTACTAGATGCTGATGTTGAAAGAGATAAAATTAAAAGCCTCTTGTGACTTTTAGAATTTGAATGACTAATGATGTCATTAAGACAGAAAACAAAGCAGGAGAAGCTGGGGAGAGAAAAATATTGAACTAAATACTTGATATGGTACATAAGGGACCAGTGGGCATTCAGTGTTTGGCAGGAAGGATGCCAGAGAAAGGTAAGGAAAAGCCAAAACAATAAGGAATTATGAACACACATAAAGGAGTTTAAATTTTAGATCATGAATACCAGTGAGCCACCAGAG
Organism: Bos indicus; assembly: GCF_029378745.1. Classification (NCBI taxonomy): domain Eukaryota; kingdom Metazoa; phylum Chordata; class Mammalia; order Artiodactyla; family Bovidae; genus Bos; species Bos indicus. The sequence goes on from NC_091769.1 coordinate 41,967,931, forward strand.
GTTTTTTTTTTTTTCTTTTTTTTTTCTTTAATAGAAAATTATTTAATTAGTATACATGTGTTCCCCATCCTGAACCCTCCTCCCTCCTCCCTCCCCACACCATCCCTCTGGGTCGTCCCAGTGCACCAGCCCCAAGCATCCAGCATCGTGCATTGAACCCCACCAGAGGTTTTTAAGGAGAATAGCCTGATCCAACTTGAATTTCAAAAATTTCATTTGGTGCCACTAAGGGAAATAGAATGAAGAGAAACGAAGGGAGACTTAGTAATCTACTTCACTGTTTCTTTAAAGCCTTACTCGCTAATGCATTTTCTTTTGCCCAGCCCTTATATCTTCACCTTATGTAGGACTCCGGTCTCAGAGCTCTTTTCTGGCAGATGACTTTCACTGCTTCTGAGAGTTTGTACAATTGAGATTGCAATAGTTAAAATGAAAAATAGCTAAGGTAGTTGAGGAAGGGTAGGAGATGATTTAGTGCCTATTTCTGTAAGGTAAATGAGCTCTGTATTCTCAAGGACCTGTGGAAAACAGATAGTTCATTCAGAATGGCTTAACTGAAGGAATTTCCAATGGAGGCACTATTTACAGAGTCATGGGCATGTTTAGGGAAACAAACAAGAGAATGCTGAAACATCCAGGGGCTAGCAACAGCAAGAAGGAATAAACTATGTTATTATAGCCCACTGAAAACTGAAGTCATGGGAGAAGGCCCACCTAGTATAACTTCTGGCCACGAAGGAGTATAGCCACTACCAGTCCTACTGCCAGGCAGGGAGAGAATGAGGGCAAGAGAGGCCCCCACCTCTCTTCTCCTGTCCCCCGAGCTCTAATCAATACCTCTGACTGGCCAAAGAACTAGGTGATACATACCACAGAAGTCAGCCTTCCGGAGCATGGAGCAAGGAACAGTGGAGAATAGACCTAGATCAAATGGAAAGTAACCAACACGAGTGCACATACTACAAGTACATGCGGAATGGTGTCAGCACAACACAGAAATCACGCTGGACGGACAATTTTTCCCAGCACATTTATGTTTTGAACCATCCAGTACTGGAACATACAGTAAATATGGAATGATCAAACTCTCAGGCACAAGAGAGTTTATTCAATAAAAAGGAAATTATCTGAGATCAGTGCTCTCCATAATACTAATACTTATGGGATGGGCGAAAGGAAAGGAATCTATCCTGAAGAGTTGGAAGCAACAGAGATCAAGGAATCCAAAGCCCAAGGGGAGAAAGGGTGTTAAAGAGGGAGTGAGCGATGGTAAGGTAGCCTCAGGCCTTCGTAGTTTTAACTTTCTTAGTTTCAGTTGTCTGAGCAATCCCAATTTTCATGACAAGTAGCAGTCTGAAATCTTAGTGAGGGCACCCACATGAGTTCTCAGCTACTAAGGACAGCACATCACTTAGCAGGAAATATCCACCTCTCTAAGCAGCTGTATTTTCTTCTACTTATTGTCAAGGACACATTAACTCTCATTAAGAATCGAAATCAGCAAAATTCTTTAGTTGCAATCTAGTGCAAGTTATGATGATGTTATAGGCAAGAATGATACTCAAGAATCTAGAGTACATAATGTTCTTGGGACATATTTCACCCAAGTGTCAAGGGTTTACTACACCACAGAGGTAGCAAGTACAATGAATATTAAGGCTCCATTCACTGTATTTGGCAATTAGAAATCACTGGAGACTCTGACAGAGGAATTTCATGAAATATTGGAGTGAAGGCCAATGGAAGGTGGGCTGGGGAGATGAGGAGCAGAAGCCAGAATGCAGATGGTTATGAAATGAATGAGAGGTGCTGATGTCAGGTGGAGAATGTAATATATCCTATCAAACTGTCAGAATATGGAGAGGAGTAACTTGGCTGTCATTTCCGGGCACAGAGGGTTTCATCAGAGTCTGATTAATGAGAAAAGAAAATGTGGAGAACAGAAGTATCTTACTAGAGATATCGCCCTCATAAACCTTGGAGACCTTGATAATTAGAGAACTGGAAAATTGAAATGTGACATGGAGTAAAAAATGTGAGGGGCCAATAGTGGTTATGCTTAGATGTTGCTGTTGTCTCCGTGTGAGTTAGAACCCTGACTGTTTTAGTTAACTATTGCATCAGCAGAGACTAACACAGCACCTGTAGAACAGGCACTTTGTTCTTTTGCTAAATGTCAGGGAGGGAGGTGGGATGATCTGAAGTAGAGTCCAGCTCATTCCATGAACTGGATCCACCCACGGCAGAAATGGAGCTGAAGCCCAGGCAGCCCCAGCCACTTGGATTTGGTCATCTTCATGGTCCACTCTCCTTGACCAAAAGCAGCAGGAAGACTTAGCATAGCTCGGTCCTCTAAATGTGTTCATTTTCTCTACATCACTATAAGAGCTATGTCACCACACAAGACCCTGTGGGGCCTTTCTGGGATAGACCTCTCCCCCATGTCCTCTGCTGTAGCTCTTCTTTGCAGTATCAATACCTAGATAATTGTATCTTGTGCATATTTCCAGCATTTTTCAGATGCTAAAACCACCACCAAATGGAAGAAATTAACTACCTGATAAACATGAGCACATAGCCCCCAGATCTTCTGGCACCTGAGGACTGGTAATGTTACCCACTGTGTTACCTCGACATCAACCAGTCAGAGAACTGTGCACAAGCTGATCACATACCCTGTGGCCTCCCCTTCCCTCACCTGGCCTTTAAAAATGCTTTGCTGAAACCATCTGGGGAGTTCAGGGTTTAGGGGCATGAGCCATCCGCTCTTCTGGCTTGGCCCTGCACTAAACCTTTCTCTGCTCAAAACTCAGATGTTTCAGTATGACTTGACATCACTGAAACTTGCATTTGGTAACAGTTGTAAAGTAGGTCATGGAATAACAGTAAACTTGAAACTAGGAAACCTGGGTCTTAGCCCTAGTTTTTCACTAACTGGTGCCATGGCCTTGGACAATTTTAAATCATATTTCTTATATATCAAATGCAAGTCAGACACCCTATGAAGCTCTGGGTTTGGGACAACGAACAAGAGTCATTGTGGAACTGATGAGACAAACAAGTAAACAACAACTATAATCTGGTGAATCCTTTCAAACAAGGTGCCTAGTAGCCCTGTGGCATCAGGAGAGGCTTCACAGAGGAGGTGACAATTAATCTGAGAGGTAAAGAACAAGTCAGATCCAGGCAGTCCCTTCCCCTCTCTGAACCATGGTTTCAATAAGAATAAAGCAAAGCAGGTTGCTAAAGGATCCCTACAAACTCTTTTGGCTGTGATAGTGTGTGATCCAATTTTTTTATGACAGAACAGAGCTGGGAAAAAACCTTGAAATGCTATTCATAAGAAAAGATAAATGCGTGCTTAAATTGCAGAGGTGGGTGGGGAATGAGAAAAAGAAACGGTAGTGCTCAAAAAGCACAAGAGAAAGAGTCAGAGACAGCATGCTCAAGTGAGAGCATATTTTCTAGGGCATAAAGGATTTCTGTTTATTTTTAACATAATACACCAAAAAATAAATACAATTATCCCAATTTCTGCCCCCAGTTTTCAGCATTGTGCAGCCTTTATTTAATGATACATCAAAACACATTCTCTGCCAATCCCTCCGTTGCTAAGGAACAGGCAGTCAAGAGCCTAAGCTCAGAGACCAAAGCCATCATTAAAAGGCTTTGTGCATTGCTATCAGTAAAATGTTAATTTTATAAGCCTGACTGATACCCTCCTGTTAGCAAGTTCCAGGAATGAGAACCCAGATCCTGCTAATTTGGCTAGTTCTCCTTTATTGGGCTCAGTGTGGCTTACATCAAAATAAATAAATAAAATACTGTGAGCCAATAACTAGGAGCATTTTATCCTGAAAAGCTTGTCCTTTCTCCACACAGTCCATGTCCTTGTCAAACCAGGATAGGAAAACGATTGACCTACTGCCTGTATTCACTTAGAGTTTTCAACCACGCAAGTCAAACTATTTCTCTTTATATAATTGCTCCATATCCTCTTTAGTCACCATTTGGTTTCATCATCCTTGACATGCACTTAAAGAGAAAAGAGAGAGAAAGCACTTCCTTAGTTGGCATACACATGACAGGTGCCCCGCCATAACATGAGGAACGCCAATGGCCTCTGTGTGACTGTTGGAACCCTGAGCTCCCAATCACTCTGTTCCCTGACTCACATCCATAGATAACAGCTCTCATCAACACCACTTATGACTCTCCTTGACTCGACCTTGGATCAAGGCTGTTTCCCCACATTTCTGGTCACTACAGAATCACAATATCTCACCGTCACCACAAAAGTCAGCTCTTTCAGCCACCATCTCCTCCACCGTGATCCCATTGCTGCAAGCTGGCCCCATGCTGACTGTGTGGTCTCTCTCTGTTAGGCACTGCGAGAAAGCTCCTCCTCCTACAGAGATCTCCTCAGCTCTTTTCCGTTTCCTGGAGGTCACCATCTGCTCTTCTTATCTCCTACTCTCAATGCAGAAACTTCAGGAGATGAGCCTGCCTTCTCTTTCACTGGAGGGAATAGGTCCTCCTTTCACTGCGCTCAGACCCACGCTCTCTCTTCTCCACTTGGGCAGGGATAACTCTGTTTATGTTCCCAGGCAGCCTCATGCATGACCTTCATGGAGTCCTTTATGGCAGTGACAGAGAGAATGCTTCTCTCAAACTGCTACCAATAGGGAACATAATTAGGCCAGAGTCCCAGCTGCTACACTTTAAGATCCACCACTATGCCTACAGCAAAACCACTTCTCGTGGGCTCTTCGCAGGTATTAAGGTAAATCCACTTCTGGGAGACACAGGACCTCTCTCCCAGGAAATCTTGGTTCCAGAATTTCCCCAAAGGCCTTGTCAAGCCTTAGAGCACATAACTGTCTGCAAGGCTGCCACCCGACTTTCTTTCCCATGGTGCAACATAGCCCACCAGCTGGTCCTGAGTGCTGTGGATCTGAGTAGCCTATTCCAGTTCTAAACTGTTCCAGAAGGACTTGTCCCAACCCCTCCAGTCCTCCTCTGCCACAAAATGCTAGGTTTCCTCTAAAGCTCATCCACGTTTAAGAGACCCTAAAGCAGGTTGGAGAGTGCTCGAAGAGACCACAGATCAAACAACCTCTGAGAGTTCTGCCTTAGAGGCACTGAAACCCTAAGTGCCTTCAATCAATACAGCTTTGAACAGCACTCTTTAGCCCAACAGGTTTTAGGAACAAACTAGGTCTTACAGGCACGTGATTGCTTAGCTGTAAACCAAGCCTGCTTCAAGGGTTGAACACAGGGAGGCTGAAGAACACAGGAGATGCAGGAGTGGCTACAGCCACTTCTATCAATATAGAGGTTCCACACCATGTGCATGTCTGTGTGTGTCTGTCTTTGGCAGGAAATCTCAGATCCCAAAGAGATTTGGAACATAGAGGCCTATGCCTCTGAATTGGGAACTATTCCATTCCCAGCAAGCAGAAGATGCATAGCTACTGAGTTGCTTCTTGAAGCCTCAGAAATTGGGATTCTCTGCCTTGGGACAGCTCATCAGTTTCGCACCAGGTTCACATACAGGAGCCCAGAGACAGTACAAAATATAGAAAGGAAAAATTTATTTCCCTCCTCTGACCAATGAGGAAAGCAATAGTAATGGACAAATTTATGCAGAACACATAGCAGTGGCTGAAGACTGGAAGTGTCAAAGGCATCGAAGAGAAATGTGAGGCGACACCGATAATGGAAAGAAGACACACTGTTGACTCTGACAGCTTCCCTCTCCATTCCAGTGTGAAAGCACAGAGCAGCGGGACTGCAGAGCAGAGAGGATGCTCTTATTTGAGGAGCCAAGGCCAAATACCTCCATGGAGAAGAGAAGGCTCACCCTTTGGACAGGAGCTGAGCAGATACAGCCTTGATGCCTGTACTGCACTAGAACTTCAGTGTAAATCTGATGACCTCATCTCCCTGAAGCCTGTGATTAATTCCATTTATAAAATACAGCTCATCAGATCAAAGTTAATCCCTCCCATACTAAGCAGGTTGTACACAGTGATGGGTGACTCTGTCAAAGGGTATGAAACTAAATCAGGCTGCTATTCTTCATAAGGGATTAGTAGTACATTGGGCTTTTACCTTAAAGAGAAGAGATGTAAAGACTCGGATTGAAGAATTTATAACACCCATTTGTAGATACTCATATTCTATTTTAACTTTTTAACTTTCTTCAAAAATGTAAAATTCCTTCAAAAATTATAAAATATCATTGACTAGTATCTGTATTTACTGTCTTCACACATTTCTCAACACTTGCCAAGACACACACACACACACACACACACACACACACCCTGTTTATAGATTCTATGCTATTGAAATACCCCTACCAAAAGGTGAATGTTACCACTAAGCATCTGGGCAGAATCTTGCTTAAAAGAAAGACTTCTGGAGCTAGATGCCTAGATTTATATTCAGTTCTGCACTTATCAGCCAAGAGATCTTGGGCAAGTTATTTAAGCTCCCTGTGTCTCAGTTTCCTCATCATTAAAATGGAGTGAAACTAATGTCTGATACACAAGGTTAGAGTGAAAATTAAACGAGCTGTTAATAAAGTAGTTACAACAATGCCTGGAACTTAATAAGTCTATGTGTTTCAGCTTTGGCCTGATCCTATGGCAAGTTCAAGGCCATGACTTGTACCCTAGAGTATTCCAGCTTGAGTCAAGCAGGCTGGTCTTCTGTATCCCTATGTCAGCTAGTTAAAAATGTAGGCACCCCCACCATCACCAGAAAACCACATTACATAGGCAAATTGCCATTCAACTTAGGGCAGAAATGTCATATTTCCTGTGCATATACATTGAAGAGAAAGAACCAAGTTCACACATTTTCTGCTTTTCAGCACAATTATGTTTGACTAGTTCCCCTAATTTTCTTACACAGTTAGGTCTCAGTATGGTTAATTTTAGGTCTCTGCAGCATTAGGCCTTTGCAAGATTAATACTCTTTAACTAAATGATTCTCATGAATACCTTGTGAACACTGATTTGAGGATTCAATTTCCTAGTGCGTGAATGAGGTCATATTAACAGAAGTGGCATGAATTTCACTGGCTCATGATTCTGCTTGTCCTCAACACTTGCACCCCTACCCACTCTTACCACCAAGTATTCCAGGAGACTGTAGGGAGGGGCAAAGTCACACTTATTCACAGTAAACCTGGCCTTTTTGAGCATGGGACCTCTGCCGAGGTCCAGCCCTGGCTGATCCAGGGAGTTCGAAGCGGGGATGGCGTCGGCGAGGATCAGGATACAATAGCTTCAATTAGATATTAATTAGAGATGTAAAGAGTAATAGAATGAGGATAGCTCAGGAGGAAAATTCAGTGGAGAAAAGAGACTGAGTAGCTTGGTTTACACAGGAGACCAATAAAACTTCAAGACACGAAGTTTGCACCACTTACATAGGCCGCAGGCGTCCTTCCGTTCTCCCGAAGGAGAGGAGACACTGAGGCCTCCCCGGTTGGATCTTAGAAGCCCAAGCATAATTAGTAAGCATGGCGGGCTCCGCGCTCCAGATGGAAACTCAGCCAGAGTTTGAGAGAGAGAACGACATGGGGAGACCAGTATTTCAAGAAACTGATCCCAATTCTTTATTTTCCATGGTCTACTTTTATACACTGAGATGTTATGCAAAAGTCACGTGGGGTCAGCAGTCCTGACTTTTATCAAAGTCAGGTGCTTCATACAAATGTCTTCATAGAAAAGATGCTTCATACATCTTTTGCTTCATACAAATGCTTCATACAAAAGACTTCATACAGAAGTCTTAGGGGTGTTACATCATCTTCTGGTCAGGGGGCCTGCTGACAATTTATGACCCTCTCCTTGTGACAGCAGTCAGTCAACCAGGACACTTATTTCTCCAGGGGTGATTATTCTTAAAAAAGACTCCACCTTCCGAAGGTACCAGATAAAGTTACATTCCTATAGGGTGAGGGTGTAGTGGGTTTTAGTTAAGGAAAGAACTTACTTAGCCTAAGGTCTAATGTGATTAATATCAAAGGTTAATACTTATTTCTTCTATATATTCATTAATGTGTATAAGGGCAGGAGATGTGGAGACTTAGCAACAAACATTGGCTCAACAAATGAAAAACCCTTCACCAATACAGTTTCTAATCAGCCCACTATACTTAGACTAATGGTTTTCTAACTTTTCTTTTTTTTTTTTTTTTAATTGGGTGACTTAAAAAAATTTTTTTTTAATTTTATTTTATTTTTAAACTTTACATAATTGTATTAGTTTTGCCAAATATCAAAATGAATCCGCCACAGGTATACATGTGTTCCCCATCCTGAACCCTCCTGTTTTTAGAAGGTTTAAAGCATCTTGTGCCTCTCACGATTAGGAGGCTGTGAGCAATCACATGTGGCCGGACAAGCCTGTCAGGCAGGCCAGAGAACCTTCAGAGGAGTTTGTAGGTTAAAACACTCTTGTCACGCCCAGGAGTTTTCATTAACTGGAGCTCTAAGTTAACTCCTTCTCCGAAAGAGGTGGTGGGGGACAGTCCCCCGTAAAGTCAGAGGTGTAGGTGAGAGCACAAAGTAGTAAAGTAGGCAGACTCTGGTTTTGGGGGTAGATGCTCGAGAATTTCCAGGGGGACTCCTGAGGCTCGATCCCGCCTTTGCATATGTCGAGCCTCCTTCCTCGTGACCTTTGCCACGGGTGGAGGTCCTCACGCCAGCTCCCCACAGACCTCCACTGCCACTTGCCTCAAGACACCACAATGATGTCGCCCCAGTGCTCTGCCCACATTCTGGGGTTACACTTTAATGTGGGATTCCCAATCTGAGCTTCCACTGAAGCTCTAAAGGTTTAAAAGTATCTCTTTAAGGATTAAAATAGCTTTCTTAGTTTCACTCACAGTACTTATGCCTTGACAGGATCCAGACAAAGGACAAGCACAATTCTGTACTCACAACTGCCTCTGTTCTGGAATGACTAAGGTTTTCAAACTGAGTGCTTGAGACACATTATCCCAGAGGCACCTGAGTTCTCATGTCAGTGGCTGACCAACTGAGACCAGCATCTATAAACTAAGTCCAATCTAAGCCAGAATCTTGAATCTGCAAGAGTGAAAATCAGTGATCCACACACTGGGCCATAAATACAATTAGGTATCTATTTCTCTTTGAGGAAAATCAGAGTGAATTATTGTAGTAGGGCTCTCCAGAGAAACAAAACCTTCAGGGGTAGGGGAGAGATGGATTGATTAAAAGGAATTGGTTCATGTAAATATGGAAGTTGAGGAGTCCCATTATCTGCTATCTACAAGCTGGAGACCCAGAAAAGCCAGCGGTGTAATTCAAACCAAACCCAAAGGCATGGAAACCAGGAGAGTAGATGGTGCGAATTTCAGTCTAAGGGCAGGAAAAGATGAGATGAGATGTTCTAGCTCAAGAAGCTAACAGAAAAAAGTGAGGAGGAAGGAAAAATCCTCATGACTCTGCCTTTTGTTCTGTTTAGGTTCTCAACGGATTGAATAATAGTCATTCACATAGAGGATGGCAATTTGCTCTGAGTCCACTAATTCAACTGCTAATTTCATCTGGAAAAACCCTCACAGACACACCCAGAAATAGTGTTTAATCTGAGCACCTGTCTCAAGTTGATACATAAAACGCCCTGTCACAAGTATTACATTCTTACGAGTTAAAGAATATAACACTTTGTAGGAATCCTGGCCAAAAGTTTTGGCTCTCAAACTCTTTCTGGTTGCTTGTTATGAAATCATTCATCTTATCCTCTTCATTAGAAAGCAACAAGGAATACTTGAAATTTTTACTGCCCTTCAGACATCATCCAACCATTTTCATATCTTTTCTTTCTAATAAATGAGCTACAAAGCAAGTTCAACATAAGAAGAATGCCAGGAGGGATTTTGGTTTGTTACCAATGAGAAGCTTTACAAATATAACAGCCTGGAGTCTTCTCTGCTACCACCAACAGATGGGACACAATATCCACCAAAGAGCCATTATGGCCTTTGGTTGTTATTTTTCCTACAGTTCAGCTGGTACACATTCCGAAAAATAATACACATTTCTGGGGCAGGTTTGCATTATAATTTTGGAGACTTTTTTCTTACCTTGTAGACTTCCCACTGCACTGAAAACCGAACCTCCTCCTCATTCAATTTGGACTTCACTGGGAGGATTCGACTTGGCAAAACAGTTACATGATGCTGCAAGTGGGTTGTAAAAATGTCAATGGTCCTACACGGGAGTTAGTACATCTACCATTCGAACTCGATTGTGCCGACTCTGTTGGCAGTAATATGGGAGCATGTATGCAGTTATCACTAAAAGGCTTTTCATACTGTGACAATCAGATCCCCTGGTGCTCAGACATTGCATTCATTTTCTAACTCATTCATCATGTGAATGAAATGAGGGAATAATGGGAACTGTTCCTCATAGTTACCCATCATTTAGTGAGGACATCACGTTCGGGTTTTTTGGATGGAAAAAGAAAGATAAATAAGAGGCTTATCAGTCTTAACATCTGACAGTCCTAGCAACTCATGAGCCCTAATGTCACTCAGAAAGCACATCATGACAGCCCCTGAGGAAACGGAAGCGTGAATCTGGCAAAGCCCACCTGGCAAGTCTGGCAGGCACACCTCCACAATCCTCCTCATTTTGTCACTTTCTGGAAACACTGTTTTAGCTAAATTCAAATATTCTTAACTAAATTAGAGTAAAATTTCAACCCTTGGACCTTATAAATAGACTTTAAAGAATTTATTTTGACAAAAAATGAGAGAGGCACATAAGTATAAATATTCAAGAATAGTCATTACCGTAATATCTAAAATAACAATATATTGGAAACAATCTAAATTTTCAGCAAGTGCAGATTACTCAGATTATCATATAGCACCATTATAAATAATGTTTGTGAAGAACATTTAAATATATGGAGAAGTGCTCAAATATATCAAGTGAAGAATCAGACTATAAGATATGTATACTGCATTGCCAATTATATAAGAAAAAATATCAGTAATTATTCTCTTTAGGCAGTGAAATTATAAAATGATTTTTTCTTTTCCACATTTCTGTATATTTTAATATTTCAACAATAAACATATATAAGAAAACTAAAATAAATGACATTTTTAAGAATTCAAGAGTAATAAAACAGTTATGACCTACAGTTATGTCAATTTTCTTTGCCATATAAGAAAACAACCAAGCAATTTTAGACTGGAAAAAATGGCCACTATTTGGGAAGTACATAGAATCCAAAACCACAAAATCACTAACGCAAAATGGAGAGAGACTAAAGAACATTACACACCTGCTTAAACATTCCCTGCTTAGCTTTCTCCTTCAATTAGAATATACTGCCTTTCCCCAAGACAATAGAGAGTTCGTATTTAGTCTGCCACATGAAAGGTCCATTCATTCAATATACAACTGTTAGAAACCACTATTAGCTCCCTATTACTGCTCTGGACAACAGAAAGATAGGGACAAGCAAGCTGGAAATATTCCTGCTTTGGTAGCATATACATTTTCTTTTAATTTTTGCAACCATACCATGAGGTAAGTGTGCTTATTCCCTGGTTATAGGTTAGAAAACTGAGATTCAGAGAGACCATATTGCTTGCTAAAACTAGTCAGGAGAAGCAGTACTCAACCCAGGTCCTCTGATTTCCTCAAGACTGAGGTTCCTCTGACAACACTAGAGGTTTTCAAATACTTTCAAACAGCGGAACCAATTTTTCGAGTAAAATTATATTTGTTCTATTTCACCAATTCTGATGAATGCTTTTTCATATTTTAACTTCTCTTAAAATGAGAACATAAAGTGACTTACAATTGCTGTTGGCCATGAAGCAGCAGAGATGAAATCTGGTTGACTGCACACGTGCACCCAGTCTTGCAAAATTGGTATCAGCAGCTTGCAAGAAAATTCCAGAGGTGGTAGTGGAGCATACTTTCAGGAAATCCTGCCTGACCAATACTCTTGATGGCAGAGAGGATGATGCTGTCTGGAAAACATAAACATTGGTGATTCAGACTCTAGATACAAAGAAGTTCTAGCATACTTTAAGCAGCTAATATTGTTTATGTGTATGAATAAGACTAAAAGAGCTCTTCCATCAAGTATAAAATTTAAAAATTCAAGTGACCAAAAACATTGTGCCATGGTCATTTCAGTGGTTTTCTCTTTCTCACTGATATAATGAAGATGGTACATCTGGTGATTCACAGTGTGAGTTAAGGGTGACATGTATAAACGCAACACTTTGGACTTGATCAAAAGAGATGGAATTCTAAGTTCTACCTCCTCCACACTGAGCTTCAATAAAAATAATTCCTGAAGGGGTATAGTTCCTCTCTTCCTCCTCCAAAGGCAGAGATTAGCAGCATCGAGGCCTGATTGCAAACTTGATCATTGGAATCATGTTTGGCAATCCCTGAAACTCTTCTAAGGGACCTAATATTTCATTGAGATAGATTCTTGAAACTTGCACCTGCATATCCATTCCTAACTAGTCCAGATGAGATGGGGCAAGGGAGCATGTGCAAACATTAAGGCACAGGTTTCAGAATTAGACTCCCTTGGTTTCAAATCTAAGCTACCCATTTATTGGCAGGATGATCTTAGATGGGTGATTTAAACTTTTTGTGCCTCTGTTTCACCATCCATAAATAATAATAGCACTAACCATATAGGGTTTGGAAGATTAAAAGAGAAAATTCATATCAACTACCAAGTCTAAGCCTGCAACAAATGCTCCCTTTTTTTTATTATGAGGGAGGGGATAAACCTAAAATTACAGCTTTACTTCTGAGACTTTGCCTCCACTCCTCCAACAAAATATGATCTATCATCTGTTCTCATCAATGACAGATATTTACTGAGTGCACTTTCTGTGGGAGGAACCCTCTGGGAGTTTATCATCTATTAGAGGAATGAGACACAGACAGCAGAAAAAATAACTACAAAATAGGACAGTAAATTCTAAGCGGTGTGGAAAACAGTACTTTAAATTTCTAGATGAGAGGGTATTGCCTGTATTAAGGAAGGGCAGGAAGGCTTCACAGAGGAAGTAAGATTTGGAAACTCAGGCTAGATGCTAGCCTAGCCAGAATTAATGGGCTTAATCTAGAAAAGCAAATGAGTCACTAGAGTTTTGTGAACATAAGTGACCTAGTCAAGGGCACGTTTTAGCAAACATTCTTCATGGGTCAACAGGGATATAGATCAGTTCCTCTTTGGAGGAGGGCAGCAGGGGAGGGATTCAATTTTCCTGAGCACTTGTCAAGTGTATTTGGTAAGAGGTCAGCTCTGAAGGGAAGCAATATCTTCAACAAAGAAAATTAAAAGGCTGTTAAAGGTGTAAGTGAGGTGAGAGGAAATAGTTACCCAGAGTAAGACTAATGAACTCAGACTGCAACAAAAATAGAGATTTAGGCTAGAGTTACTTGTGGAATGGTGAGGGTTGCACAGATTAGATTAATCTAGGCTACATAAGAATTTGCTAAATTTAAAATACTCTATATCAAGTTAGGTCAATGGCTCTATGACAAGCATGGGAGTAATTAATTTGTGACTCCAGGCTAAAAGGAGAAATTGAAAAGCTGAATTAAATCAAATGCACCAATAGTGAGATTCAAAAGAGCCACCATGGCCATTGACTCCATGGTTACCAAAGACCCCGAACAATGAAATCTCATAATAAAGAATGCATTCATCACAGAGTGGGAGAGAAATTATTCCAGGAACCTGCCTTGATTTTTATTACTACTATCATAAAACTGTTAAAGGATTATTAATACTGATGTTTGTCCAGGGATTTTACATCACCATTTCATGCAAGTGGCTTAAAATCTGCCTTCCATGAAGCCCACCAAGCCATTTATAGAACCCTAAATGCATGGCAAGAGTTCAACTGGTGATTGTGATTTCAGATGTAGTTTGTATTAGTCACTCTCCCAAAGTCTAATCACAACCATTCATGGGAAACAATAAAGACAGGCAAGTGTTTTCAGCCAACATTTCCCTGAGATGATATACTTGGGCATTCAATTTCACAGATCAAATAGGTTATTATAAACATACACACAAGGGCTTGATTGAGCCCATTAAACAACTAAAATCATACAGCTGAGGGTTCCAAAATATGTTTGTTTAAATACTTATTTGGAGATAGAAAAATGAGGTCAGACACAGACGGGAATTATTTAGGTTTACTTTTAAACCTTCTAAAAACCATCACTGTCTGTCTTGGCTGCCTCCCACCCCTTCCTATTTCTAGCCCAGGACACATCTGTTGTCATTTTCCTCATATTAATGTTTCTACATTTGGGGTCAGCACTTCTCGCAACAGGAAGACAAGCAAAATAGTTTTTATGGGGAAACTGGTTCAACAGCTAACCAGAAATCTGGGCAGCTCCTACCTGAACCTGAAGCCAGCTACATAAGCTAAGGCAGAACAGCCACAGCGAGCAGAGAGAAACCTACAGCTCCAACCTCCAGGGGATGGGTTAAATAGGAGATGGTTGTACAGTTCATGGGAAAAATTCCAAGATCCAAGAAAACAGGCTTCAGGGATAATATTTCATGTTTATCCACAGTGAAGCTCTGTCAATTCAGAGTGTATATTCAGAAGCAGACAAGGACCTGGTGATGTCCAGCCTCCATCAGACAGTGAGGACTTCATTACTAAACAGGAACAGGATATGAGCCAGAAGGTCACATGAAGCAAAGAGGTTTTTCTAGAAGTCAGGATCATAGGACCACCTTTCCCAAATGGTATCCATTGCCTTCAGGGGCTACACAGTTCACATAAATAAATGGAACAGACCCCAAATGGTTCTCAGCCTCTACTATGCACTGGAACTTGAAGAGCTTTAAATAATCCTGATGCCTGGCTCCAACCCTGAAGGATTCTTACATGGTTGGTCTGAAATGCAGCCTAGACATATAGATATTTAAAAGTGATGATTCTGATGGGCAGTTAAGAGCTACAGTTGTAGATGTAGGATAATATCAACATAATAAGAATATTGGGCATGTGACTAACTTAGGGATACAAGTCATGCTTAAAGTACTCAAATTCTTTTGTTTTTTATCATTTCTTTTTTTTAATGTTTAAATTTTTTATTTATTTTTATTTTTTTTTTTTTACTTTACAATACTGTATTGGTTTTTCCATACATCAGCATGCATCCGCCACATGTGTACACATCTTCCCCATCCTGAACCCCGCTCCCACCTCGCTCCCCATACCATCCCTCTGGGTCATCCCAGTGCACCAGCCCCAAACTTCCTGTATCCTGCATTGAACCTTTTGTTTTTTAAACACTGACTAGGACAAACAACTCCACTGTCTGGAGCCCAGAGTTTACAAAAGGATCAAGAAAAACCCAATATAAACCAGTTCTTCTCTAGCAGATGATGCTGATAAAGTAAAACTGAATTTTCAAGTGAATTAAGGGGATGATGATGGAGACAATCAATCACCAGTTACTGAACACAACTTTTGTGCCATGCAGCATCTCCTTTAACCTTTTAATACTTAAAATAGCACCTCAAGAAGCATGCCTAGAACATAGGAAGTGATCAAAAAATATTGATGAATACACATTGTTCCATTTTACAGATGAGAAAAAAAAGGCTCGGAGAGGTTAAATACTGCATCCAAAGTAACAGTTAGTAAAGGATCCAATATTTCTACCCAAGTCTGACTGACTCTCTCCACATGGCCATGCTGCCTTAATCTTTGAGAAGTCTGAATTATCCAAAATCTTAAGGTGAAATATAGTTTTCCAAGATGGAGTAGAGGATTTGTCCTAGATACAAGTTGTATTTCAGATACATAGCAAAATATCTCACTTTCCAGAAACAAGACCTTCTTACTAATCTGAAAAAACACAATGAGCTCTACACCCAAATTACTATTTGAGTCATTTTAACAATTTTGAAATATTTATATATGGCCAAAACATGGAAGTAACCTAAGTGACCACTGACAGATGAATGAACAAAGACGTGGTACTTATACACAATGGAATGTTACTCAGCCACAAGAAAAGAATGAAATAATGCCATTTGCAGCAATATGGATGGATCTAGAGATTATTATTCCAAGTGAAGTAAGTCAGAGAGAGAAAGACAAATATCATGATATCACTTATATGTGGAATTCAAAATATGATATGGACTTATTTACAAAATAGACTCACAGACATAGAGAGCAAATTTATGATTATGAAAGATGAAAGGAGGAGGGGAAGGATAAATTAGAAGTATGAGATTAAATATATACTTATCATATATAAAATACTACTATACATAAACTAGATAACCAATAAAGACCTACTATATAGGAAAGAAAATATAACAATATTCACTATAACAACCTATAATGGAAAAGAATCCAGAAAAGAATATATATAACTGAATCACTTTGCTGTACACCTAAAATGAACACAACATTGTAAATGAACTATATTGCAATAAAAACTAAAAATTATATACATATATATATTTAATATATATATAATATCCAAACAAATTCCAAGAATTAACCAATTCAAAATAAGTAAATAGAACTTCTACTATATAAAATATAGTAGCATAGCAGGTTTAAAACACCAAAAATCTCCTAATAACATAAATAACTTAATAAAAGAGTTACATAAATGTTTAAAAGACTAGCCATAATGAATAGGAAGGAAAAAAGAAAACAGTCAATGTAGAGTGTCAGCTCCCAAGTCATATACAAAAAAACTGGAAAGAAAAAGGATGATAAACACGGCCAGCAGCAGAAACACAAACTGAATATAAATAGGTAGCCTTGAACAGCTAAGGACCTTGAACTTCATTCAGTACATGCTGTTTTCACTGCCCAGAATCCCTCCCACTTGTTACTAGTTGGGAAAATGTCTATTCAGATTTATCTTTAAAATATCTATTCAATTCCTCTGCCCATTTTTAATAAAAAATATTATTGGGTTGTATGCATTCTTTACATATTTCGGATATTAACCAAATTTCCAACATAGGATTTTCAAATATTTCCTCCTATTCCCTAATTTACCTCTTCATTTTGTTGACTGTTTATTTTCCTTTATTGTGCATAGACTTTAGTTTGATATAGTCCCCTTTATTGATTCTTGCTTTTGATGATTGATTTATGGTGCCATATCTAAAAATTGTTGCCAAGATCCCTGTCAAGGAGACTTTTCTCTGTTTTCTTCTAAAACTTTGAATGTTTCAGATCTTATCTTTAAGTCTTTAATCCATTTCAAGATAATTTTTGCGAGTAGTGTAAGATAGCAGTCCAATTTTTCTGCAGGTGGTTATCCAACTTTCCCAAAACCATTGACTGACTTCACCCACTGAATGTTGTTGGCCCCCTTGTCAAATATTAGTTGACTGCATATGTGGGGATTTATTTGGGGGCTCTCAATTCTGTTCCATTGGCCTATGTGCCCATTTTCATGACAATAACATACTGTTTTAATTACTATAGTTTTGTAGGATGGCACCCCACTCCAGTACTCTTGCCTGGAGAATCCCATGGGCGGAGGAGCCTGGTGGGCTGCAGTTCATGGGGTCACTAAGAGTCGGACACGACTGAGCGACTTCACTTTCACTTTTCACTTTCACGCATTGGAGAAGGAAATGGCAACCCACTTCAGTGTTCTTGCCTGGAGAATCCCAGGGACGGGGGAGCCTGGTGGGCTGCCATCTATGGGGTCACACAGAGTCGGACACGACTGAAGCGACTTAGCAGTATAGTGTGAAAGTATAGCAGAGAAGGCGATGGCACCCCACTCCAGTACTCTTGCCTGGAAAATCCCATGGATGGAGGAGCCTGGTAGGCTGCTGTCCATGGGGTCCCTAGGAGTCAGACACGACTGAGCGACTTCACTTTCACTTTTCACTTTCATGCATTGGAGAAGGAACTGGCAACCCACTTCAGTGTTCTTGCCTGGAGAATCCCAGGGACGGGGGAGCCTGGTGGGCTGCCATCTATGGGGTTGCACAGAGTCGGACACGACTGAAGTGACTTAGCAGCAGCAGCAGCAGCAGCAGTGAAAGTATAGTGCCACCTAGGGAGAGAAGCAGCAATGGAAAGTTCCTCTCGCCCTCTTCAATGAATCCAAACTCATTTTTTTTGTTGTTGTTTTGGTTCCAACAGAGTGCTAGAATCTCTCCTCAGGAAATCTAAAAACTGGTACGTGCTCAGTTGTGTCCTATTCTTTGCGACCCCAAGGACAATGGCCCACCAGGTTCCTCAGTTGATGGAATTTTCCATGCAAGAACACGGGAGTGGGTTGCCATTTCCTATTCCAGAGCATCTTTTTGACCCAGAGATGGAACCTGTGTCTCCTGCATTGGCTTCTTCACCACTGCGCTATCCAGGAAGTATAAACCGGAACTCCTGCAAATGCTCTCTCATCCATGGGTGCCTCTCCAAAACAACACTCTCCAGGATTTCACTGATAGAGGCTGAGAGGGGTTGGAGGTGGTTTACAGCTCAAACCCAGGTCTGTCTGCCCAGTGCCTGATGCACAGGTCCACGAGACTTCTGGGCCTCTTGGCAAATGATGGTGGGTCCCACACCTTCCACAGAGACACTGCTGTTCAGAGATGGATGCCAAACCATAATTGTGAAAAGGGGGCACAGAAAGGAAGAATATCTTCTGCGACCATGATACTGACCTCACACCTAGAAGACCAAGTTTTCTATAGTCACCTGGAATTATTAGCTAATGCTTACTCTGTAGCCAAAAGTAAATAGTTACGATCTATAAAAAGATAATTATATTTTTTTAAAATCTCTTACAGAAACACCACTTTGAGTATTTCAGACCAAGTCAGTAGTATAGCACTACACAATAAATGTAAAATGATGTTCAAGAGGACTCTGAAGACTTGGCAAAATACATAACTCTGAGTCATGAGGTTACAAATTTAGACTCCATCCAGAAAAGAGTTAATGTCAATCACTTTCCTCCACCCCACCACTTCACCCAATCTCTAAGAAAACCTTGCAAAAGAGAAGATATATTTGCAAGAATTTACTCAGCCTTGAAGAGGCAACACTTTTAGCTAATAGAGCCAGGGTAAGGCTCACAGCGGAGAAGGCAATGGCACCCCCACTCCACTACTCTTGCCTGGAAAATCCCATGGACGGAGGAGCCTGGTAGGCTGCAGTCCATGGGGTCGCAAAGAGTTGGACACGACTGAGCGACTTCACTTTCACTTTTCACTTTCATGCATTGGAGAAGGAAATGGCAACCCACTCCAATGTTCTTGCCTGGAGAATCCCAGGGACGGCGGAGCCTGGTGGGCTGCCATCTATGGGATCACAGTCGGACACGACTGTAGTGACTTACCAGCAGCAGCAGCAGAAAGGCTCACAGACAAAATACTTGACCTATGAAATATCTCTTGTTACTTTTTTTTAATAATGACTATCTTCAACTCAGGAGTTTGTTATAATCATTCCCTCTTATTGATGTGATGGTAAGTTAATCTTTGTAGGGGAAAAAAATGAATGCACCCAAAAACTTGCTTAAAGTTATATTCTGAAAATCAATTTTTCTTGATGAAAGATAGCAGATCATTCTTTAAGAATTTATATATTCTCCAGTGTGAAATTTTACTTAAGATAGAAGATATATTTAAAGAATATCTTGATAGAAATAAATGAAACAATGCACAATAAAGCTTGGTCTATGTCCCATTATAGACATTCTTCACTTTAAATAAAGACCACTAAGGTGTCACTGTTACAGATGGATAGGTAAGTAGTTGAGGGTAGGTGTGTGGCCAAAGGAGAGTAGGAGAGAGGATGAGAGAGGGAATAGGCAAGAGATATAATTGAAAGAATAGTGAACCAACATCATTTTAGCCTCTAAGAATAACCTGAGGACATCTTTCCTTTAACTAGCCAATCTCCAACCCTGAATGAGGTTTAAGGAATTATAATACCTGTACTGGGCTATCACCCTATAGGGTGATAGTAAATGCTTCCTCCACCAACTCCTAAGTATTGTGGCAGAAAAAAGCAAAACAAAACCATGAGATATCAAAACACAATCTCTGAGTTCATATCTTGGCTCTTATGACCTCTCATTCATTGTTTCACTTCCTGTTCTTCAATTTCCTTAAATGTGAACTCATAATATGAGTAATATTATAATAATAATATCATTAGAACTTGCTCATAGATTTGCAAAGTATTTAACTCAGTACTTCATACAGGTTACTTATATTACATTATAGACTAAAGAAGCCCTAAATAATTTTGAAGCAGTGTTAGAGAGCCAAAGAAAGTTAACTCCTACTTATTAGGTCTTTCAAAGTTTAGACACAGTCCTAAAAGCTTAAAATGCATTGCTTCATTGAATCCTCACAACAGTCTTATGATATAGATACCTATCATTTTCCCCATTGTTACAGAGAAGGAACAGAGACTTTAAAAGTCAATGAGAATAATGAGCCTAATTTATATATTAAACTTTTTCATTGCTATGTCTGTAGGTAGATGAAAAAAACAGTTTATATAGAGTCAGGTACCATCTTCAGTTTCAAGCATCCACTGGTGGGCTTTGAACCTATTCCAGTGGATAAGTGGGGACAACTCTATTCACAATTCCATCTTGATATTTATAACTTATGGACTAAAATGTAATAATATTGGGAGATGTTATTATATAAGTATATACATGACCATCAAAAACAAAAGTCAGTGAGAATTGCTTACAGTCAGACAACAGCAGAACTGGAAGTCAAAGACCTATTTTGAACAGAAACAGAGATTTAAACACCTTGCTTCTGCATGTACCTGATTTTCAAGGAAATACAGATGAAGAACGGTTCTGAAATTTTTTCTTCCATTTGTCTTCTTGGTTCTTCTGATCTTTTCTTTAAAGTAAACTCATGTTTTGCTACTCTGTGCCAAATATTAACCTGTTTCTATGCACCTAAAACAATTTTTTCTAAATGTTTGAACTAGTAAGAAGCGATAAACCAGTGATCAATCATAGTCATGTAGTTTTTCAATATTAAAAACATTTCTAATATTTGAGATGAATGGAATGTCAGTTCACTTTTTATTGAAAATATCAATCCATGCAGTTACACCCATTGATTTTAAAGAAACTTAAAACCAATTCTACTTAATTTTGTTGTAGAATGTAACTCAATTTCAAATAGCCATAAAGATTAAACAAGGGATTATCAAAACATGAGTTATAACCTGTAACTGGAGTCAGATGCAAGTCATCTTTTATCTAGCTATTTTTCATTATTTAAGCTCTTCAGAAGCATTCTCTCATTCTTCCTTTCAAACAGACTGATTTCTATTCTCAGATTTTGGGCATAGTTTAAAAAACTGAAACCACAATAAAATTGTTCAGACTACTATTTTGCAAATTTCAAGCTTTATGCCTCAGGTTTCTCTTTGTAACAACATAGTCTACTACTATTTATTGAGTATTTATTTAGTGCCAGACTGGTATTTAGAGTCTCTCTTGTTTAACCAAACAGATCTATTTAACCATGTTACAGATTGAGAAATTGAGACTTAAAAATACAAATAAAGTACCCAAAGCCACCTACAGTGTTTATCCATCCATCTAAAAACCATGAAGACATGTAAAAACAGAATCATCTGTCTGAATATTTGGATAAATGTTGTAACAGATTAGAAAATGACAAGTTTCCATCATGTTTGTAGTTCACAAAACTTTAGTGTACATGAAAATCCTACGCGAATTTTGTTTAAAATCTTGTTTAAACACTCCTAGATACCATCACTATACCCCAAGAATCTAATCTAGTTCTGGGTAAGGCCAGAGGACCTATATTTATAAAAAGTACCTCAGTTCAGTTCAGTTGCTCAGTCGTGTCCGACTCTTGGCGACCCCATGAATTGCAGCTTGCCAGGCCTCCCTGTCCATCACCAACTCCCGGAGTTCGCTCAAACCCATGTCCATCGAGGTGGTGATGCCATCCAGCCATCTCATCCTCTGTCGTCCCCTTCTCCTCCTGCCTCCAATCCCTCCCAGCATCAGAGTCTTTTCCAATGAGTCAACTCTTCGCATGAGGTGGCCAAAGTACTGGAGTTTCAGCTTTAGCATCATTCCTTCCAAAGAAATCCCAGGGCTGATCTTCAGAATGGACTGGTTGGATCTCCTTGCAGTCCAAGGGACTCTCAAGAGTCTTCTCCAACACCACAGTTCAAAAGCATCAGTTCTTCAGTGCTCAACTTTCTTCACAGTCCAACTTTCACATCCATACATGACCACTGGAAAACCATAGCCTTGACTAGATGGACCTTTGTTGGCAAAGTAATGTCTCTGCTTTTGAACATGCTATCTAGGTTCTATGAAGACCTATAAGACCTTATCATTATAGGGGACTGGAATGCAAAAAAGTACCTCAAGTGATTGCAATACAAGTATTTTTCAGATTCCACTTCAAAAACTAGTCTTCTAGATGCAAAAAATAAAAATGCCAATCACAGGATCAGATATACACATTTTGACACACCTCTGCTCTAAACCCATGGTAATGATTAATAAAATATAATGAGTTTAAAATAGCCAAGCTCCAAAGCAATATAACTACCTCAATAGAAACTGAATCTCTGTGGAGCAAAGCAGTGAGCATAAAGTAAAACCCAGGGCTCACTAGCTCCCAATCCAGAGGCAGGCATTAGTGACTGGGAGTTAAACCACTATAAGGAATGAAAATTGCTTCACCAGGCAAAAAGGTATATGACACAGAATTCATTAATAGCAGCACAAATAGACAGTATGTTATATAAATAGGAAAAATTCACTGACTATATAACAATTGTAAGTGTGTATAGTTAACGGTCCAATCTCAAAATATGCAAAGAAAAATCTGATAGAATTATGTGGAGAAACTGAAAGAGCCACAGTATAATGGGAGATTTTTAACATATCTCTATTAGAACCCATAGAGATGCAATGAACATGAACTTAGGCAAGCTCCAAGAGATGGTGAGGGACAGAGAGACCTGGCATGCTGCAGTCTATGGGGTCACAAAGAGTCAGACATGACTGGGTGACTGAACAATAATAACATTAGAAACCAATGATTCAAACAGCAAAATGGATATAAGTCAAAAGATTTGACCACAAAATGAATAAGCTTATCTAATAGATATAACATCCCACAGAGAATAAAATTATATATTCACTTCACATATGGAAAATTGAGAACATTTATAAAAACTGACCATGGAATAAACCTACAAAGGCAGACTAAACAAAATTTCAATCAGTAGTATGCATATTTTATGACAATATCTAAAGTAACATTTAAAAGTGAAAATAAGGTAATAAAAGCATAGACTTATAAATTTTAAAAGTACAGTCCATAGAATTCTCCAGGCCAGAATACTGGAGTGGGTAGCCATTCCCTCCTCCAAGGGATCTTTCCAGACCAGGAATAGAACCCAGGTCTCCCTCATTGCAGGCGGATACTTTACCAGCTGAGCCACCAGAGAAGCCCTAATATTAAAGAGGAAATAGCAATAAAATTATGAAACATTTAGAAGTGAATAATAATGAAAGTGCTATATGTAAGTAATGGTATATAGTTAAAGGAACAGCTAGAGGAAACTGCACAGCTTTAAATGAATTTATTTATAAAGAGAAGATTAGGAAAATTAGTTAAGTTTTAAATTAAGGAACTGTAAAGAGAAGGCAGAGGAACCAGAGATCAAATTGCCAACATCCACTGGATCATCGAAAAAGCAAGAGAGTTCCAGAAAAACATCTATTTCTGCTTTATTGACTATGCCAAAGCCTTTGACTGTGTGGATCACAATAAACTGTGGAAAATTCTGAAAGAGATGGGAATACCAGACCACCTGACCTGCCTCTTGAGAAACTTATATGCAGGTCAGGAAGCAACAGTTAGAACTGGACATGGAACAACACCCTGGTTCCAAATAGGAAAAGGAGTACGTCAAGGCTGTATATTGTCACCCTGCTTATTTCACTTCTATGCAGAGTACATCATGAGAAACGCTGGGCTGGAAGAAGCACTAGCTGGAATCCAGATTGCTGGGAGAAATATCAATAACCTCAGATATGCAGATGACATCACCCTTATGACAGAAAGTGAAGAGGAACTAAAAAGCCTCTTGATCAAAGTGAAAGAGGAGAGTGAAATAGTTGGCTTGAAGCTCAATATTCAGAAAACGAAGATCATGGCATCTGTTCCCATCACTTCATGGGAAATAGATGGGGAAACAGTAGAAACAGTGTCAGACTTTATTTTGGGGGGCTCCAAAATCACTGCAGATGGGGCCTGCAGCCATGAAATTAAAAGACGCTTACTCCTTGGAAGGAAGATTATGACCAACCTAGATAGCATATTGAAAAACAGAGACATTACTTTGCCAACAAAGGTCCGTCTAGTCAAGGCTATGGTTTTTCCTGTGGTCATGTATGGATGTGAGAGTTGGACTGTGAAGAAGGCTGAGCACCGAAGAATTGATGCTTTTGAACTATGGTGTTGGAGAAGACTCCTGAGAGTCCCTTGGACTGCAAGGAGATCCAACCAGTCCATTCTGAAGCAGATCAGCCCTGGGTGTTCTTTGGAAGGAATGATGCTAAAGCTGAAACTCCAGTACTTTGGCCACCTGATGCGAAGAGTTGACTCACTGGAAAAGACTCTGATGCTGGGAAGGATTGGGGGCAGGAGGAGAAGGGGACGACAGAGGATGAGATGGCTGGATGGCATCACTGACTCGATGGACGTGGGTTTGAATGAACTCCGGGAGTTGGTGATGGACAGGGAGGCCTGGCGTGCCGCGATTCATGGGGTCGCAAAGAGTCGGACACAACTGAGCGACTAAACTGAACTAAACTGAAAGAGAGTAACAAACTAAACCCAAAATAAACTGCAAAATAAAAAGCTGAGAGAAAATTGCAGGTTAACAGAAATTAATGATATAGAAAAGACAGCAACAAAGAGCAGCAAATCAAAAGCTGATACTTTGAAAAAAAGATTCTAATGAAAACAGATCTAAATAGAAAGAGGGAAGGAGGGAGGAAGGTAGAAAATGAGAGACAGAAAACACAAGTGAAATACTGGGAACAGAAGTAAAAGCAATGTAATTAGAAATACAGTTTAGATGTGGAAATCACAGGTGAAATCTATGCATGAACAAACATACACCAGTAAACTTGAAAATGTATATGATGCAGATCTTTTTCTTAAAAATTTACTCAAGAGAAATTAGAAAAATGTATCAATAACTATTAATAACTAAACTATCTTTTAATAACTAAAACTATCAAACTATATAAATATCTAATAAGTAATCTGGGAAGTTAAAAGACTAGCAGGTGTAAGATGAATAGTCTTATAAGTTTTCCAAGCCTTAAAGAAATAACTATTTATTATGTATTTTTTTAAGGTAATATAATAAGAAGGAAGACCAACTCAGCATGTTTCATGAAAGTAGCATAGACTACCCAAATCAGATTAGGTAAGTACAAGAAAAAAGAAGGTTTAGATCATTCTCAGTTATGATTACAGAAAAAAAAATCCTAAATAAACTTAAGTATATCAAATTTAGTGTGTTTTTGTGATAACACTGTTTGCTCATGAGGCATCATCTCAAGGATTCAAGGATGATTCAGCATCACCAAAGCCATGCACCTCATACCCAACAGGAAGTAGACTATCAGGGGAAATAGTAGCATTTCAGTGGATACAGAAAACCATTTACTAATATTTTCTATCTATTCATGAAAATACTCTTAGCAACAAGAAATAGAAGGAAACTTCATTAACCTCATCCTCATAAAGAGTATTTAACACACTAAGAGCAAACAGTATGCTTAATAAAGAACATTTTAGTAATAGTCTCACCAGTCTTGGAACGTATATATCTCTATCACTCTTTGTCAGCAAAAATGAGGAACACTGACTCTATGTGAAGACAATTTTATAGTAACAGAAATTCAAGAAATACTATGGGCATAGTATTATAAGTTTTGATACAGACTAGAAAGCTTTTTCCTTTTTTTTAAATTGAAGGATAAGTGCTTTACAATGCTGTGTTGGTTTCTGCCATACATCAACATAAATCAGCCATAGGTATACAGATGTCCCCTCCTTCTTGAACCTCCCTCCCACCTGCTGCCTAGTTGCTCTAGGTGGTCACAGAGCACCAGGCTGAGCTCCCTGCACTATACATTATGCATTAGCTATGCATGAGCTATTTTACACATGGTAATGTATATATTTCAATCAGACTAGCAAGGTTTTGAATACAAGATCAACTCCTCAAAACTGCTAGCATTCCCATATGTCAGTAACAACTAAGTAGAAAATATAATGGAAGAAAATACATCCTGTTCACTAGAGCAATGCAATACATAAGGTATTTAAAATGAATTTAACAAAAGATGGAAAACATTTTTATAAGAAAATATAAAATAATATTTAAAGATATGAAAGAAGAAATGAAAGAACTTAACCTCCATAAAGAAACAGACTTTTATCAGTTTTGGTCACCACTGTATCTTCAACACCTAGTACAATAATATTCTCCCAGCATATTAGATATACAATAGACATTTGTTTAAAGAATAAATGCACAAATAGAGAACACAATTTTTAACAGCTAAAAAAAACTGAAAATGATTTAAATGTTTTTCAATGGAAGAATGAATGAATACAGTGTAATCTAATAACACGATGTCAGAAATACATTATCAAAGGGATGAGGAGGAAGGAATTGACACAGAGCATGGTGTCAGTTCTAAAGCTTGAAACCATGCAAAATAGTAGAGTTAACTAAAAAGTTCATTTGGGTTTTTCCAAAAGATGTTACGGAAAACCTGAACAAATTTTTTGGCCAACCCAATACATACTTAACTTATGGCTAAGTACATACACAGCAATAGAATAAAATCATACATAGGTAGGGTAAACATAAAATTCAAGAGAATCTTAACTCTTCGACAGGAAAACAGGGTGCAAAAATTAAACAAGGGATTTCATTTTTATCAGTAATTGTCTTCTTAAATATTCACACATAAACTTGCCATATTTAAAATATTTAAGAATAAGAAATATGTCCCTTGTTTGTCTAAAAACTATCTCTGTGTGTACTCCTTCATGTCAGTGTTTCTGAAATAATTAGCAAATTGGAGAGCTTGTGTGAAAAGATTTTTCAGATAGATGCTCTAGGTTAAAATTTGATCTATGACTTTACTCAGTTCAGAACCTGCACTGATTGTACTTCAGCAGGTTGAGTGTAAAGCCACATCAAATGCGTTAAGGATATCAGATTTTGTTACAGTAGGACATTACTCAATCTCTAGTGATTCCTTGGCCAACTATCCTAGATTTTCACAGTGTCACAACCAACTCTTTTTATCCTATCAGCCACAGCCAGCTTGTGCTGTAATTTAACATAAAATTTCCATTCGTGCCACCCTCCCTGCTGAGGACTCGATGTGTTTTCCACGTGTAGCTTTCCAAAGAGATAATTTTTAAAAATACACAACTCTGTCTCTGCAGCTTGAAAACTCAGTTTTTTCCTTTAATTTTTTGTTGAAATATAACTGACACACAATTTAATATTAGCTTCAGGTGTTCAACATAGTGATTCAGCATTTATATACTTTAGGAATTGATCATGATAAGTCTAGTAACCATCTGTTATTATGACAGTATTACTGACTATATTCCCTATGCTGTATATTACATCCCTCTGACTCGCTTTATTTTACAACTAGAAGTTTGTATCTCTTAATTCCCTTTACCTATTTTTCTCAACCTTCAGTCCCCTTCCCTCTGGCAACTACTCATTTGCTATGAGTCTGTTGTTCATGAGTCCATTTCTGTTTTGTCTGTTTTTTCCACATATAGGAGAAATCATATAGTATTTTTCTTTCTCTGACTTATTTTACTTAGCATAATACCCTCTAGGACCATCTATGTTGTCATAAATGGCAACATTTCATTATTTTATGGCTGAGTAATACAATCTATTGATATACCACATCATTTCTACCCATTCATCTATCAGATACTTAGGTTACCTCCATATCTTGGCTATCACAAATAATGCTGAAATAAACACTGAGGTGCATATAGCTTTCTGAAATAATGTTTTTGTTTTCTTTAGATAAATACCTCAAATTGAAGTTGCTGGATTGTATGATAGTTCTAGTTTTAATTTTTTGAGGACCATACTGTTTTCCATAGTGGCTATATCAATTTATAAATCCCACTAACAGTGCACAGTGAGTGAAGTGAAGTCGCTCAGTCATGTCCGACTCTTTGCGACCCCATGGACTATAGCCTACCAAGCTCCTCTGTCCATGGGATTTTCCAGGCAATAGTACTGGAGTGGATTGCCATTTATTCTCACCAGTTTTGTTATTTGTTGTCTTCTTTGATGATAATCAATTCTCCAATTCTCCCAGATATGAAGTGATATCTCATTATGGTTTTGATTTGCATTTCCCTGATGATTAGTGATGCTCAGCATCTTTTCATGTGCCTGTTGGTCATCTGTGTGCCTTCCTTGGAAAAATTTCTATTTAGAGCATCTGTCCATTTTTAATCAAATTGTTTATTTTTTGATACTGTGTCATGTGAGTTCTTTATATATTTTGGACATTAATCCCTTATTAAATATATCATTTGCAAATATGTTCTGCCATTCAGTAGGCTGCCTTTTTGCTTTGTTAATAGCATTCTTTATTTGTGCAAAATTTCTTGGTTTAATGTCATCTCATATGTCTGTTTTTGTTTTTGTTTCCCTTGTCTGAGAAAACAAATCCAAGAAGGAAAGAATGTGCTAAGACCAATGTCCAAGAGCATGAAACCTATGTTTTCTTCTAGGAGTCATGATTTCAGGTCTTACTTCAGTCTGTAAACTCAAGTTTTAACATAATTATTAAAAATCCATAAAGTTGGATGTCTTGAACTATTTCATATTGGCTACAAAAATTATTAGAAAATGACAAAGCTTTTTTTCTTCTGGATAAAATAGAACT
The DNA here is from genome assembly GCF_029378745.1 of Bos indicus. Lineage (NCBI taxonomy): Eukaryota > Metazoa > Chordata > Mammalia > Artiodactyla > Bovidae > Bos > Bos indicus. Next base: position 41,997,015 of record NC_091769.1, read on the forward strand.
GCTGGTTTTTAGGCTCTTCATTAACTCTTCTTTTGATATTAAATCTTACATATATAATTAATAGTTTTCTCCTAAAAATTAAAATTTATCTTGAACTAATTTGTATATGTTATAAAGAAAGCTCACATTCTCTCTTTAAGGACATCTTTCACTCTACCTCTTTTACAAGGGTGCACTTAGAAGGTGCAAATGAATTAATTCAATCTTTACTGAGAAGCAAACTCTTAAATCAATAAATTTTTTCATAGGCTCAAGCATTATTAGGAATGAAAGCCTTCTTCCTTGCCTAGATAGAGGAAACTGTCATTCCAAATCAGTTTCCTTCATTCCTACCCATCACCGTCCTAAAATCTTGGTCCTACATTTAATTCACCTTTGCAGTTTCATCAATAAGAGCCTGATCAATTAATGAGCAAGGGTCCTTACCCTAAAGGGTCCTGGACTCATTTAAAGTGCCTAATGGAAATTAGTACTTGCAAGTTTGTTTTTTAAAATGAACAGCAGTTTAAAGAAAAATCCACCCTACCCACCCCACTTCCCTCAAAATTAATTAGTAGCTTCCCTAGCCCACCAGTGGACCTAAAGTAAGGAAACTTGTCCATGGCATTTATATGGTAACTTAAAGGTAGGGAGTCCATATCTAAAAGAGAAATACCCTAACGTCAGTAGACCACCTCACTAGCTCTCCTACTGCTTGTGTCAAATTCTGACACCAGGTTGACAGGTGGCTTATATGTCTGACTTTCTCCGCTCTTCAACTAGATGCAGAGATCACAGCTGCTTTTATGCATTTGCAGATGCAGATGTTAAAAACAAAAGAAAACTAATAGTATCTCTTATGATATTGCCATAGAATGATGAATGATGTAACTTGATCCATCTTCCTTAGGAGAGAACCCAAAAGAAATACTTCACTTTGGGGTTCTGGCCACCTACAGGCAACACATTAAGTATACTGCTGTCATTTATAGTTGTTAAAATGAGTTGAATTATGGTAGAAATTACTCCATACATAAACACCGTTGCCTTACTTTCATTCCTCACCCCACCCCTCCAAAACTATTATACATTGGTAGGGAGGTTTTGTTTAGGAGGGATTTTGAGATGAGTTCAACATGCTTCCAAGAGGTTACTAGAAGCAACTGCCAAGGGACTGCCAAAATCCCAAAGGTATTCACTACACATAATCTGCATTTCAGTTGAACAGTTATTGAGCATTGACTATTTATCAGGTATTTTGTCAGCCCTTGAGACAGTGAGATGAGATGAATAAAATGCTGACACTAGCCTCAGAGATGTCTAATCCAAGGATGTCTACTAAGGAGATGGGCAGTTCCAAGACAAATAATAAAAACCATAAGACAATGCTAAGAGAACTCTGGGCTTCCCTGCTGGCTTAGCACTAAACAAATCTGCCTGCCAATGCAGAAGAGGTGGGTTTGATCCCTGATCCAGGTAGATCCCATGGAGAAAGAAATGGCAACCCACTGCAGTATACTTGCCCAGGAAATCTCATTGACAGAGGAGCCTGGTGGGCTACAGTCCATGGGGCCACAAAGAGTTGGACACAACTTAATGACTAAACAATAAGAGAACCAAGCGCCTCCCAGCCCCAGAAAGGGCACCTAAATGTAGCTGAAACAATCACAGAAATTTTTCTAGAAGAATTCACACCACAGTAAGTCATGAGAAATAAAGGAGAATTTGAAGCATGTGGTTGAGATGGGTAAAGGCATATGAAGCAACACAACTGAATATTCAGAGAAGTGAAGACACAGACTAACAGGGAGCATCCGGGGCAAATGTGGAACTTTATCCACAAGGCAGTGGAGTCCTTGGAAGCATTTTAAACAAGAAAGTGAACTGATCATACACATGCTCCATGAAAACCACTAGGGCAGCAGTGTGGAAAATGCATCAGAGAAGGGCCTTGGGAGAAGCAGGAAGAGAATTACGGGCCCAGAAATCTACAAAATGTATCAGATGTCCATGACATCAGGAAACATGTCAGACTAATTTTGCAGCAAGTTCTACTTGGCTGACAAGATAGAAATATTTCAAATGTTGTTGGAACATCGTTATAACTATTCTCTGTGAAATAACAGTAAAATAATAAGGACATAATAACTCATGACCTTTTTATGTCTTTGATCCTCACAACCATCCTGCATGGTCAATTTTATCCCCCTTTTTAGAGTTAAGCCAACAAAATCAGAAAAATTAAGTAAATTGTGGTCTCTTGGAAAATATTCCAGTAAAGTTACTATAGAATCCTCTCAGTTGCTTTATTATTTTAGTATTCCATATATTAAAGTTTAAAACATTACTCAGAAAAAATATACTAGAAAGAAATTGGCCACTGTAGTGCTGATCCAGGCCACTGGAGTTATTCTCAAAGCTAATACAACTTCTCAGAAAGAAATACTAACACTAAATTATGCTAAAAGTATTTTTGGCTCTTACTAAATGATGCATATAGAAAGACCAGTTTAAAATAGTCCCAGATTTAAGAGGAGAGAGGAAAGATACCTCTGGCATCACCCTTGCTTAAATCGCCTAATTAGTCATGCAAAATGCAACCTATATGCAATGGATGAGTTAACATTGCTATCACAACCTTCACTTTTCCATTATTTGACTTTTATGAGTTGAAATTTGCAGTCTTAAAGGTTGATCCACTCTAGGATTTTTGCATTTAATTAAACAGCAATAGAGAAAAATCACATTTTTCAAAACAAGTGTTCATCACCTTAAATCTAGCAATAAAAAAAGATGAGTCATCAGGATTCTCAAAGGAAAACTCTCAACTTGCCTTGCTACTATACTATTACTTTCTTTTTATAGCCAATATGGGATCTGCCAGAAACACGTGGATATAACATCTATAGAAGACAATTATTGTACTTGTTTTCAAACTTGCCTATATGTTATTCTGTAGTGTGCAAAATCAGACACCCTAGCTAGAATTTATCATTTAAGCCTTTAATAGATATAGCTTTACTTTTCACTATTATTACAACATGTCAAAGTAATCTCTTTTTTCAAAATCCCAAGAACACAATATTCTCTACAAGTCTAGCTAGATATTTTCAAATCCTGTGAAGTACCCTAGACACCAATATCAAAACCCAAAGAAACAAAAGCATCTTTCTTCCTAAAACTGAGTGGGGAAAGAGATCCTTGGAGTCTGTTAGAAAGACTAAAAATTGCATGTATTATAACGGCAACTCATGGAAGCATTTAAATATTAATATATGATATATGCTTTTTGGCAGTTATTAAACTATCCACTGAATTCCAATGTGAATACTGTAGCCTTAATTTTAAAGGAGTCGACATTCAGATAAAAGTTTAAATTTCTAAACAGAGATCTGCCATTATTCAGTCAACAAATCTTCATAAGGTATCTTCTAAAACCAGCATTATCCTAGGCCCCATCTTTTAACGAAGGTAACCTTAGGGCCCATGAAACAGAAATTTTTACACTTCACTCATATCTGTGTTTTTTTTTTTTTTTTTCAAAGAATCCCCTTAGCCCCACAAGATGCTTATTTTGATAATTCGTCCTTTTACTCACACATGGACCCTTAAAATTTCCCGTTTACTTCTCTCATAAGGCTACTCTGGTTACAGAGAAATGAGGTACCCATGTTCCCCACAGTAGGCAGTAATTAGCTGGTTAACTGCGCTTCATGGAGTGACACTGCGGAGCTACAGTCACCACATCTCAGCATCTGCTCTCTTCCAGGAAGATTCACAGAGATTAGCAGTCTCACAGAGGATGAGTCATTCTTAAGAGTCAGATGAGAGACTGATAAATAAATTAGCATGCCAATTAAAAGCATTATGAAAATAAGCCTTCAAACTCTACTTGAAATCCCTTTTTCTAGATTCCATATATATGTGTTAATATACAATATTTGCTTTTCTCTGATTTGCTTCATGTTATTGCACAGGAGAAGCTAACACAACTCTGTAAAGCAATTATGAGTTGAGTCTGGGCTTCCCAGGTGGTGGTGCTGCTGCTGCTGCTAAGTCGCTTCAGTCGTATTCGACTCTGTGCGACCCCATAGACAGCAGCCCATCCCTGGGATTCTTCAGGCAAGAACACTGGAGTGGGTTGCCATTTCCTTCTCCAATGCATGAAAGTGAAAAGTGAAAGTGAAGTCGTTCAGTCATGTCCAACTCTTAGCGACCCCATGGACTGCAGCCCACCAGGCTCCTCCATCCATGGGATTTTCCAGGCAAGAGTACTGGAGTGGGGTGCCATTGCCTTCTCTGCCCAGGTGGTGCTAGTGCTAAAGAATCTGCCTGCAAAGCAGGAGACACAGGAGACATGGGTTCTATCCCTGGGGTGGGAAGATCCCCTCGAGGAGGGCATGGCAACCCATTCCAGTATTCTTGCCTGAGGGATCCCATGGACTGAGAAGCCTGGCGAGCTACAGTCCAAAGGGTCACAAAGAGCAGGACACAACTGAGAGACTAAGCACATACACAGCATATACATAAGTAGTTTCCGATTCTTTGCAACTCCATGGAATGTAGCTCATCAGGCTCCTCTATCCATGGGATTTCCCAGGCAAGCATACCACAGCAGGTCACCATTTCCTTCACCAGGGGATCTTCCCAGACCAGGGGTCAAACCCACATCTGTTATGTCTCCCGCCTTAGCAGGCAGGTTCTTTACCACCTGAGCCACCAGGGAAGCCTAAAGTTATCATCCTCCAATTAAAAATAAATTTTTAAGAAAGAAAGAAATCCCTCAACCAATGAATTCTACCCTACAGGCAAACATACTTAAAAAATCAAATTAAAATCAGAAGCTGGTTTAGCAAATAAGAAATCTGGTCCAAAAGAGGTGAGGATTAAAGATGATGTGGACTTGAGAAAGAAAAGGTACTGAGAAGGAAACTCAGAGAGAAAGCCAGTGCTATCTCTGAAGGCTTGAGAAAAAGGATTTTCAAGAAGATAGAGATTAGCATTGGTAGGCACTGTGACAGGTAAAGTATAAGCAAACAAACCAAAAATAAAAATACAAAGTCTTTGGGGTTTGTCTTTTAGAAAGAAATTCGTAACAGACTCAGTGGGACAGTACGGCTGGAACCAGATTATAATGGGCTGCAGAGAAAGGTCCTTATAATAACAAGAGATCAATTATGTGACATCCTTTGAAAACCCTAGTAGTGAGGAAAATAATAACAAAGGGAGGGACAGGGTCTACGAGGGTCTCTCTGGATGAAGCACTCAGCCATATCTATACTTTGAAGTGTGGTAAACAGAGAATACAGAGAACAGTTGAACAAGAACCAGCACTGATGAAATCAAGACCACCAAGGAGATATAAGAAGAGATATCTCAAGCTTTAAAGGAAAGTAGGTGGTAGAACAGAGACAGATACATTGGCATGGATGGAGATATAATTCAACAAGGGGTACACCTGTCTCGACAAGCACGTTTTTTTTTTTTTGTTTTTTTTTTTTTCCTGTATGGAAAAGAAAGTATCTCCAGAGAAAAAGGGCAATAGTAGTGAGTGGGTATTTTGAAGAGGGTGATCGATGTTTAGGAAAAGTGATCTGGAGACATAGAAGAGGAGCTGATTAAGGGCAGTATTGAGGTGGCAAGTCACAGTGGAGCCCATCAGCTTGGTGTCAGTTCCCTCGACTCTGATTTTATCCAGCATCTTTCAGCACCTAAAATACAGGAGTGAAAAAGGCTTGATCCAAGTCAGGGTTAACAGAATGGATCTGGTTAAGAGAGGAAACACAGGGAAACTCTATTAAGAGTGCTCATAAGAAAATGGTTGAAGTAATATATAACAAGCTTGTGGTAATATTTAGAAGAAATGAAGCCATGAGTGGACAGTGCACTAAGGAGAAAATTGAGGGATGCATAACTAGGGAACTTGAGAAAAACTGTCATAGTGTGTGTTTCCTGGAAGCAGAACCCCAGACAAAGGTTTGTTGAGGGACAATTTGAGGAAGTCTAAGGAACCAGAATAAGGATCAGAGAGATTTAAACAGGAAAGGGAAGTCAATATAAGCATATGTTATCAAGTTAGTCATGGATACATGTAACTAGTGTTTGATCTCTCATTTGGTCTTCTGAGAACTGTGAAATGTGTCCATAACTGTTCACCTAGGGTACAAAAGAATAAAGTATTGGGACTTCCTTGGCAGTCGAGTGGTTAAGACTCTGTGCTTCCACAGTAGGGGGCAAAGGCTTGATCCTTGGTCAATGACCTAAGATCAGGCATGCTGTGTATCACAGCCAATTTTTTAATTAATTTTAAAAAATAATAAAGTATTTTCCAAGCACTTTCAGACATCATTGGTGAAGGTGATTCCATTGGCATTAACTGCATCACATTTCCAATTTGCACATATGTGACTGCCAAATTTTCCTGAAGCATCCCATGCCGCAGCCTCAGAAAAGTCTCAGGAAAGGAAGCAGGACATATGATGAAATGTTGGAAGGTTGTACCTTCAGAAATTTTGCCAAATCCTAACCAATATCTTACTATAGCCGTTGACTAGAGAGGTGAGTGTGAATGTTTATAAAGTGGTACAAGACCTAAGATCAAGTGTAAAGTAAGGAAGCAAGAGAGCTTCAAGAATGAAAGGTTAGTGACTCCAGATGTCTACATCAACATTTACTATCTTAGCGCTAGAATTATCTAGAGATTCATAAACATCTGGATGTAGCTTTGACAGTAAATTACTAGAATTGAGGTAATCTGGAATTCTGAGAAGGCAAAGGTCCGTCTAGTCAAGGCTATGGTTTTTCCAGTGGTCATGTATGGATGTGAGAGTTGGACTGTGAAGAAGGCTGAGCACCAAAGAATTGATGCTTTTGAACCGTGGTGTTGGAGAAGACTCTTGAGAGTCCCTTGGACTGCAAGGAGATCCAACCAGTCCATTCTGAAGGAGATGAGCCCTGGGATTTCTTTGGAAGGAATGATGCTAAAGCTGAAACTCCAGTACTTTGGCCACCTCATGCGAAGAGTTGACTCATTGGCAAAGACTCTGATGCTGGGAGGGATTGGGGGCAGGAGGAGAAGGGGACGACAAAGGATGAGATGGCTGGATGGCATCACTGACTCGATGGACATGAGTCTGAGTGAACTCCGGGAGTTGGTGATGGACAGGGAGGCCTGGCGTGCTGCAGTTCATGGGGTCGCAAAGAGTCGGACACGACTGAGCGACTGAACTGAACTGAACTGACAGGTAGATTGTAAACAAATGCCCCCAAATCTCTAATTTATAACAATAATGCTACATTTCTTATTCAGATGACATATGCATCTCAGATCTGAAAAAGCTCTGTTCTATTACACTGTGATCCATGCTGACCAAGCAACCTCCATCTGGCACATTACCAGTCTTTATGACAGGACGAAAAGAGCAAGGTAGGTCTTGACTTAACTATCAACGTTTCTCCTCAAAAACCACACTCCTTAATTCTTTTCACACTATTCTGGCCAAATCAAGCCATATGTCTGTGCCTCAGTTCCACAGATCAGTGACATGCAATTCTTCCCCAGTGAGGATCACCAGCAGGATCGGCACCAAATATGAGTGAATGGTAATATAATTGATCATAGAGGCTATGTTGTGGCATGACTCATATGACCATGTGCTGATGCCAGGGTTGAGGTCTAAAAGAACAATCTCTTCCATGAAAGATGGTCAGAAAGTAGCAACAATAAGGATCTCTAGAAGGTGATCCAGCCAAAGAAGAAATCAGTCATGGAGCTCTTAGAGAATGTCCTGGAATCTGTGGTATGAGAAAACATGGTGAAAAACAGCACAGGCCTGAAGGTTTTGCTGGAAAGCACTATTCTTTGGGGACAGTTGACTTTTAATTAAGGTGAAAAAGAGGTTCTGTGAAGTGACTGAGAATGCAATGAGAGCTATCTACAAGCAATTTTTTTGGGGGGAGGATCTTTTGTTAGAGCTCAATGTTTATCTGAATGATAGCCTTTACCTCCATTATATCAACTACTTCCTATATCCAAATGGCTCTCAAATCTTTGCCTTAAGCACAGACCCCTTCCCTAATATCAGATCCAGAGATAGTCAGCTTCTGCATGTCTTCAAAATGAATAAAACTAAACTCACCGTCTACTCTTTTTTTTTTAATTTTATTTTATTTTTAAACTTTACAAAATTGTATTAGTTTTGCCAAATATCGAAATGAATCCACCACAGGTATACATGTGTTCCCCATCCTAAACCCTCCTCTCTCCTCCCCATACCATCCCTCTGGGTCGTCCCAGTGCACCAGCCCCAAGCATCCAGTATCGTGCATCGAACCTGGACTGGCAACTCGTTTCATACATGATATTATACATGCTTCAATGCCATTCTCCCAAATCTTCCCACCCTCTCCCTTTCCCACAGAGTCCATAAGACTGTTCTATACATCAGTGTCTCTTTTGCTGTCTCGTACACAGGGTTATTGTTACCATCTTTCTAAATTCCATATATATGTGTTAGTATACTGTATTGGTGTTTTTCTTTCTGGCTTACTTTACTCTGTATAATAGGCTCCAGTTTCATCCACCTCATTAGAACTGATTCAAATGTATTCTTTTTAATGGCTGAGTAATACTCCATTGTGTATATGTACCACAGCTTTCTTATCCATTCATCTGCTGATGGACATCTAGGTTGCTTCCATGTCCTAACTATTATAAACAGTGCTGCGATGAACATTGGGGTACACGTGTCTCTTTCCCTTCTGGTTTCCTCAGTGTGTATGCCCAGCAATGGGATTGCTTTAGTTTCCTCCTCTCATGGTCCCTAAGTAAATGGCACCATCAACCAAGGTAATTGACAAACCTAGGAATGTATATATAGGGACGATATTAGTTGTGTTACATACTTTTTATACATTATTTCAGGCAATAGTTAATATATCATGGAGTTTCTGGTCAAATAGATAGACACTAGACCAGGTCTGTAATATATCTTAACTTGCATAACACACAAGAAATTGAGAACTGGCTGGTAAAAGGATGACATCAACAACTACAACAAAGAGAAGAAAAATGTGGTTCCCTTGGGTACTTTCCAAATCTAAGTCAGTTCATAGAGACCCCTGATTGATGAGGAAGCCAGGTCCCCCAAGGAAGAATCCTTCAATGCTACTAAAATTATGGTCCTCTGTTTAGAGATGGAAGCTTATGGAAACCAAATGATCAATGAAGTTTTGCCTCAAGTGGATCTGATATTTGGCCCAACAGGTCTTTGGACCCCACTTGCAGGATATGTGCTTACTACTCCTGCAATGATAGTCACTAACTGGTTAGAAGTCTTCATGCCAAGGTTTGGGTGTGTGTGTGAGTGTGTGTTCACATGCACATGTGTGGGAGGGTGAGTGTAGGGGTGGAATATAGGGAGTTTCTGCCAAGGGCCACACCCATGCTCACCATCCTATCTCTTGTTGACTCATTGGAAAAGACCCTGATACTGGGAAATACTGAGGGCAGAAGGAGAAGGGGGCATCACAGGAAGAGATGTTCAGATAGCATCACCAACTCAATCGGTGCGAGTCTGAGCAAATTCTGGGAGATAGTGAAGGACAGGGAAGCCCTGGCATGCTGCAGTCCATGGGGTCACAAAGAGTTGGATATGACTTAACAACTGAACAACAGCCACAACATCCTACCTCCTGTCACTTTGGATTTTCCATTTCATGGAATTAGGAAGAAAATGGAGTGGTCATGCTGACCAAGATCACTGGCCCTGACTGCCAAGATGAGCCAATGTGTCTGCTAAACAATGGGGCAGAAAGCCGCACACCTGGAACCCAGGGCATCTCAAGTGCTTCAATACCCAGTATTACAGTAACCAGTTAATTGCAGCAACCACAGCTGAGTAAGGACAAAGCAACCAAGGACTCAGACTCCTTGGGAAAAGAGCCTAGATCATGGTACCAGACAAGCAATTCAGATCAGCCAAGGGTTGATAGAGAGTAAGGGAAACCAAGAATATCAGGTGAAGAAATTAAAAAATATTTAATAAATAAGGCATCAGGATCAGCTGCAGAATTTGGGACTATAATTTGTTTTCCTTTCCTTCTTGCCTCAGAGAATATAGCTAGCTACCACTCTGAAATACTGCAACTTGTACCTGCCCCCAGGGAGAAAGTAAGGGCATAGTATTGTCACAATACTAGAGGTCCCATGTTGTGCCAGGGGAAGAAGCGAGATCATGAAATGATGTGAGTGGTCCAAGGGGAGGATTGTATCAGATTTCTTGTACATCCATTTCAGACGCTCTTGGCCTTCTCTGCCCATCATTTCAGCTGCTGCCACAGCAAGCCCACTCCATAGGGGCTCTTACTGACCTCACACTGGTGCACCTCACAGCAAGCACATCACCACAGGCCTGAGCTAAGTGCCTTTCTTGCCCCTCTGCCCTTTGATACTGACTCAGGACCAAGGGAAATAGAAGCCAGTGGAGAAGTGAGCCCCATTTGAACTCAGGAATCAGAATTGGAGGCAAAAATCTATGTTCAAGTGATTTATGAAAGGAAAGCTCTCAGGAGAAGGTGAGTGAGGAAATCAGATCAAGATAGGAGAAGGGGCCAATCAAAGATTTGACCTCAGAAGATGACTAGCTTCTGTCTGAACATGCAGGCCACTCTGGAACATGAATTGAGGCAGAGAGAAAGTCCTTTGAACTTCCTATCAGTCAGCCAATGGCTGTGGGCTCAGGAGACATAACTCTATGCTACAGTGACTTTCTGGGTACTGGCCACTGCAGAGCAGAGAGCAGCAATGAGCCAGCACAGCAGCTAAAGATGGATGAACAGGCCCAGTAAAGAGCATCTGGTGGGGCACCAACAGTGCCCCTTTCTGTCCTTTCCGTCCTCCAATGGAGAGTCCTGAGAAGCTGTTCACACAGTTGTTCAGGGAACAGCCCTGAACATCAAGCAATCATTTACATTTCATAGCAGCCAGTTCTGTGCCACAGCCTTGCCCTGGCTCTTCCTCCTTGTTCTCACTTCCCTTATCTTTCATTCCTGCTTCCTGGGATTGTAATCGCTAGTAACACATAAATCCACTGCCTCAGCCTTGCTTTCTGGGGAACCTAAACTAAGACCACCATGAAAGGAAGAACCAAGCAACATGGGACCTGAGTGGATATGCACTAGCTCAAGATGGGACAGCCAAGGAGGGGAGAGGGATATGGGAGGGAGGGGGAAGGAAAGTCCTGAAATGACTGACAGCCCTGTACAGGGAGAAGTGTCATCTGTGCCACTGGAGGTCCGAGGAATGTGGCAGGACTGATCCACACATGAGCAGTATTTTGCTGAGAAGCCTATATACAGAATCCCATACCCAACACAACTTAAGGCAAGCAAAACTCAGCTAGTCCAAGATTTTGGAGGATAGAAATCTCTTAAAATATACAACATTTTAAAATTTATCTTTCAACCAAAATTTGTGACTACATAGTCCATAAAGTTTCATGACTTTATAATTACAAGTCAAATATGCTTATATGTTGATAGGTGACTGTGAAAGGATTATTTTACTTCCTGAATGCTTTCTCCTCAGAGGACTACAAAGCTTCCCTGGCAGGAGAGTAGAGACCTCAAGTTACCTGGGAAAACTAGGAGTTTAAATCAGTTCTCACAGAGAGTGTAAATTCCTATATGTTTACTACATGGGCCTTTGAGAAAGTCCTAGCTGTTGAAGTGTGAACAACTTTCAAAGAGCACAGAGAAATAAAATTTTCTTAAAGGCCCATTTGAATTGCTTTGCTAGCAGAAAGTTACAGAGGTTATTGTGCCTAGGTAATTGATTTACTTCACATCTATGACACATTCAATAAACACCCCATTATCAAAAGCCTCCTTAAGCCTCTTCGATGTGAAAAGCAAGAATTCACTTACCAGCACGGGAAATTGGATTATTGTTCCTGGCAATACTATTATCATGAATAGTGTTTGTTAATTTTTCTCTATTTCACCAGGTTCACAATGCTTACTAAATGTTAGATCAAATAAAACAAAGTTGAGTGATGAAAAATTACTCAGATTGTCACCAAAGGAAAAAGAATGAGCAGCCCAAGGCCATGCAGTAAAGATATCAGAAACTGAAAGTTGCAGTGCTCTATCCTTGCTAATAAGCAACCGCTAGTCCATGCCTTCGGAGAAGGCAATGGCACCCCCACTCCAGGACTCTTGCCTGGAAAACCCCATGGATGGAGGAGCCTGGTAGGCTGCAGTCCATGGGGTCGCTAAGAGTCGGACACGACTGAGCGACTTCACTTTCACCTTTCACCTTCATGCATTGGAGAAGGAAATGGCAACCCACTCCTGTGTTCTTGTCTGGAGAATCCCAGGGATGGCAGAGCCTGGCAGGCTGCCATCTATGGCGTCTCACAGAGTCGGACACGACTGAAGAGACTTAGCAGCAGCAGCAGCAGCAGTAGTCCATGCCTTGTATTACATTAACGGTATAAGAATATATCTGGACACATTATAAGTATTTACCATATAAACAAAAGATTTTATACATAATTTGCATCCTTTTAGTGAATTTGCAAGTTTTTTAAAATCATGAAAGAAGCTAGGCAGAATAAGCAAAGATAAACAACCACCAAGATAGATGGAAAATGCTCAAAATATGGGCAATTTTGGAAAGCTTATAACTTAATAAAATGTTAAGCACAACTTCTAATAAATGAATGCCCATGGGTAGATATATTAAAAGTTTAATCCCTTATTACTCAAAGTTCAAGCTACCCACATCTTAGGTGTTGGCATATTGTCATAAATGCCTATGAAAGAGGCATCTGTCTGAATAGGACATATGTTTTCTCACAGTTCTAAGGATAGTGAACAGGTATGTTGACTGACGACTCTAGAAGGAGTTATTAAATAGGATTTTACTATGAATTTCCCTGTCAAATTGGGAACTAAGTTTAAGGTTTTTTGCTTGTTTGTTTTTAGTGCATCCAAGCAAAACCTCTGTAATTAGAACATCAAAAAATTCTGTATATATCTGAGACTCCTAATACCTATTTCAAATTTCAGCTCAGTATTCAATGACATCCTAATACTATTCATTCATTCACCCTGAGTCTTTGAGAGTCCACACCGTGCCAAGCACAGAACTAGGGCAGTGGGGGTGGAGGGGTGGGGAGTGGTGTGCTTCATAAGGCTGATTGCAAATACTTTGGAGTATAATACATCATGTCTCTCAGGCTTATAAGAGTATCAAGGTCCCTTAGGCAGGGAACATTGTTTAGATCTCCCATTGAAATTAACATAGTGCTCGGCTCATATTAGGGGCTCAAAACTCAGCTTTTTTTTTTTAAACATGACCATAATTGCTGACATATGAATGATTCTTCTACTCTAAAAAGCATCATTTAGTAGTGAAAACAAAAGGAAAACAGTAATTCTTACATATTATGGGACAAGATACCTATATATTGGTATGCAACATCCCTTCTCCACCAGAGAGTCATCCCATTCTTTAACTGTCACACTGCCTGGACTTTTGCCACAACTGGTTGCCCACGTTGTGAATGTAAGTTCTACAATGTATTCCAAAGGAACTCGTCTCCCCACATTTCTTGCAGAGCAACAATTTGAACTTACCAAATAGAATTACATTTTCCAAACACAGTTACATCTTTGTACATTATCCACTCTTGGGCGGCTTTCTTACTGCATTGCACTATTCCATTTATTATTTATATTCTACCTACTTCCCAAAAGGATTAGAAATGGCTTCAAATATTAAATTGTATGATAGACAAAACTATTAAAGGTAAAAAGAGAGATCAAAAACTGGTTCAGAGTAATGAATAAACATACTGAAAAATGAAACTGAGTTACTCTAACAGCCACTAAATTTAGCTTCAAGCATTCTCAAAGTCAAGAAAAAGGGAGTTTCTGATATAATGCAAACTGATTGTTCTCATTGGCAGAGCCAAGGAATTATATAAAATTATCTGTGGCAGAGGTTGCTAGGTAGCCACCAAATCTGTTGTCCTCCTCTTCTGTAGTGACGTGCTGTGGCTGGGTCACAGGCAGTAACTGCATTTTTCAGCTTCCCTTGCAATGGAGAGAGGCCATGTGGCCAAACTTTCATGAATGTGTGCAAAGTTGCTTTTGGTCATGCCTAACTCTTTGTGACCCCATGGACTGTAGTCCACCAGGCTCCTCTGTCCATGGGATTCTCCAGGCAAAAATACTGGAGTGGTTGCCATGCCCTCCTTTAGGGGATCTTCCCAACTCTGGGATCAAACCCAAGTCTCTTATATCTCCTGCATTTGCAGGTGGATTCTTTACCACGTAGCACCAACTATGAGGTCAAGCTATCACTAGTGGGATTTGAACAGAACTGATGTGTACAATTTCTGCATCTCATACTTGAGAGGAGTCCTATGATTTTGAACTACCAGGCTTTCTCCCTACTGCTGGTTAAAATATGAATGACCAGAATGACCCTGGAAGCCATGAGTTGAAAATGGTGGGGCCCAGATCTCTGAATAATCATAAGGAAAGAGAGAAATACAGAATGCCTGATTGGAATAGTTTCCCAAAGTCATCAAAACACCTCAAAAGTAAGCCAAGGGGGGGTACCTTTGAGCTAAATAAAAAATGTTAAGGAATATCATGAGAAATGAAGCCTGAAGTCATAGCTGGTATTTAGGGTCAGAACAGACAAAGAATTAGGAAAATAGTATTGAGAAACATGATCCATTACAGGTGTCACCAGAGTCACAAATGGGCACCAGAAAAGCCTGCCCAGTGGGCTGGCACTGCCTACTGCAAAGCTCACCAAAGGACCATGCATTGGTCCCCTTAGGGTGGAGTATGTGATTGATCATCACACCACTAACATCTGATCCTAGAGGAAGCTAGAAGTTAGTCAAGTCTCATCCTTCCATCTTCCTTTCGTCACATCCCCCTCCCCCAAAGCACTTTTTTTTAGTAATACTTTTTTTGTCACTTTATTTATTTTTTAATTGAAGGATAATTCCTTTACAGAATTTTCTTGTTTTCTGTCAAACATCAACATGAATCAGCCATAGATACACCCATGTTCCCTCCCTCTCGAACCTCCCTCCCATCTCCCTCCCCATCCCACCCTTCTAGATTGTCACAGAGTGCCTGTTTGAGTTCCCTGAGGCATATGGCAAGTTCCCATTGGCTATCTATTTTACATATGGTAAAGTAAGTTTCCATGTTACCCCTACCATGCATCTCACCCTCTCCCTCCTCCCCTCCCCCTGTGTTCATAGGTCTCTTCTCTATGTCTGTTTCTTCATTGCTGCTCTGCAAATAAATTAATCAGTACCATCTTTCTAGATTCCATTTATATGCATCAGTATACAATATTTATATTCATATTTCTTTTTCTGACTTACTTCATTCCTTTTTATGGCTGAGTAATATTGCATTGTATATATGTACCACGGCTTCTTTATCCATTCACCTGTCAGTGGACATCTAAGGTACTTCCATGTTCTGCTGCTGCTGCTGCTAAGTCGCTTCAGTTTTGTCCGACTCTGTGCGACCCCATAGACGGCAGCCCACCAGGCTCCCCCATCCCTGGACCTAAACAGACACTTCTCCAGAGAAGACATACAGATGACTAACAAACACATGAAAAGATGCTCAATATTGCTCATTATTAGAGAAATGCAAATCAAAACTACAATGAGATACCACTTCACACAATCAGAATTGCCATAATCAAAAAGTCTACAAACAATAAATTCTGGAGAGGGTGTGGAATCCCCCACACAACTTTAACAGCCCATGTTGATCCCTGGCTCTGCACAGAGTAACTCTCACATCAGCATCCCACACTCGGACCACTTTCTGATTCCTTTTCCCTATCAAATTTACTGTTCAAGAGCCTCATTCCTTCAGAGCCTCACTATGGAATGATTTTCCAAGCTGACTGCCAATACCAGAATATTGTATATAAAAACATGTGTTACGCCAACTCCTTGTTAATGTTTTCCCCTATTATATACTCTATTGAAATATAAATAGATTTCCAATGTTAAAGCACACTTATACACAACATAGAATTTAGAGCAGATTGGCCATTGGGACAGGAGTTTAGATTCCATGGAGAGACCAAGACCATTACTATTAGTGTCATGATCCTACTACAGCATTTTCAAATTACAGGACAACTTAAAAAGAGAATAAAAGTATTCATTTCCTGCACTCCCTGGGACACAGATACTATTTCTAAATGTGTATGAGAGCTTTTTCCTCAGCCCCAGTAAACAACACAAGAAGATTTTGCCCTCAGAGAAATGCACTGAGAACCAAGTCTCAGAATCAGAAAACAGCACCATAATATCATTTGCTTGGGGGGTGGGGGAGAGCGTTATTTAATCAATTATTGAGAGTTGCATAATTTAACTACTGGTTATAAAACTCACAAGAATTCACTGATTAGCACTAGTAATTTTCTGATACTATCTTTAGGGTTTTCTATGTGTAGTATGTAATCTGCAAACGGTGAGAGCTTTACTTCTTCTTTTCCAATCTGGATTCCTTTTATTTCTTTTTCTTCTCTGATTGCTGTAGCTAGGACTCCCAAAACTATGTTGAATAGCAGTGGTAAAAATGGACACCCTTGTCTTGTTCCTGATCTTAGGGGGAATGCTTTCAATTTTAATCATTGAGAAAAATGTTTGCTGTGGGCTTATCATATACGGGCTTTACTGTGTTGAGGTAGGTTCCTTCTATGCACATTTTTTGAAGAGTTTTAATCATAAATGGGTGCTGAATTTTGTCAAAGGCTTTTTCTGCATCTATTGAGATTATCATATGGTTTCTATCTTTCAATTTGTTAATATGGTGTATCACATTGATTGATTTGCATATATTGAAGAATCCTTGCATCCCTGGAATAAACCCAACTTGATCATGGTGTATGAGCTGCTCTAAATTCTATGTTGTGTATATGCATGCTTTAACATTGGATATCTGGCACAAAAAAACAGAAATATAGACCAATGGAACAATATAGAAAGCCCAGAAATAAACCCATGCACCTATGGGTACCTTATTTTTGACAAAGGAGACAAGAATATACAATGGGGCAAAGGCAAAAGCTTCTTCAATAAGTGGTGCTAGGAAAACTGGATAGCTACATATAAAAAAATGAAATTAGAACACTTCCTAACGCTATACACAAAGATAAAATGGATTAAAGACCTAAATTTAAGACCAGAACTATAAAACTCATAGAGGAAAATATAGGCAGAACACCCAATGACATAAATTAAAGCAAGATTCTCTATGACCCACCTCCTAGAGTAATGGAAATAAAAATAAAAGTAAACAAGGGGGACCTGATTAAACTTAAAAGCGCTTGCACAGCAAATGAAATTATAAACAAGGTGAAAAGACAACCCCTCAGAATGGGAATAATAGCAAATGAAACAACTGACAAATGATTAATTTCCAAAATATACAAGCAGTTCATACAACTCAATATCAGAAAAACAAACAACTCAATCAAAAAGTGGGGAAAATGACCTAAACAGATATTTCTCCAAAGAAGACAAACAGAGGGCTAACAAACACATGAAAAGGTGCTAAACGTTGCTCATTGTTCAGATCAGATCAGATCAGTTGCTCAGTCGTGTCCGACTCTTTGCGACCCCATGAATCGCAGGACGCCAGGCCTCCCTGTCCATCACCAATTCCTGGAGTTCACCCACACTCACGTCCATCGAATCAGTGATGCCATCCAGCCATCTCATCCTCTGTCGTCCCCTTCTCCTCTTGCCCCCAATCCCTCCCAGCATCAGAGTCTTTTCCAATGAGTCAACTCTTCACATGAGGTGGCCAGAGTACTGGAGTTTCAGCTTTAGCATCATTCCTTCCAAAGAAATCCCAGGGCTGATCTCCTTCAGAATGGACTTGTTGGATCTCCTTGCAGTCCAAGGGACTCTCAAGAGTCTTCTCCAACACCACAGTTCAAAAGCATCAATTCTTCGGTGCTCAGCCTTCTTCACAGTCCAACTCTCACATCCATACATGACCACAGAAAAACCATAGCCTTGACTAGCCAGACCTTTGTTGGCAAAGTAATGTATCTGCTTTTGAATATGCTATCTAGGTTGGTCATAACTTTCCTTCCAAGGAGTAAGCACCTTTTAATTTCAAGGCTGCAGTCACCATCTGCAGTGATTTTGCCTGACACTGTCTCCACTGTTTCCCCATCTATTTCCCATGAAGTGGTGGGACCAGATACCATGATCTTCGTTTTCTGAATATTGAGCTTTAAGCCAACTTTTCCACTCTCCACTTTCACTTTCATCAAGAGGCTTTTGAGTTCCTTTTCACTTTCTGCCATAAGGGTGGTGTCATCTGCATATCTGAGGTTATTGATATTTCTCCCGGCAATCTGGATTCCAGTTTGTGTTTCTTCCAGTCCAGGGTTTCCCATGATGTACTCTGCATGTAAGTTAAATAAACAGGGTGACAATATACAGCCTTGACGTACTCCTTTTCCTATTTGGACCCAGTCTGTTGTTCCATGTCCAGTTCTAACTGTTGCTTCCTGACCTGCATACAAATTTCTCAAGAGGCAGATCAGGTGGTCTGGTTTTCCCATCTCTTTCAGAATTTTCCACAGTTTATTGTGATCCACACAGTCAAAGGCTTTGGCATAGTCAATAAAGCAGAAATAGATGTTTTTCTGGAACTCTCTTGCTTTTGCTATGATCCAGCGGATGTTGGCAATTTGATCTCTGGTTCCTCTGCCTCTTCTAAAACCAGCTTGAACATCAGGAAGTTCACGGTTCACATATTGCTAAAGCCTGGCTTGGAGAATTTTGAGCATTACTTTACTAGCGTGTGAGATGAGTGCAATTGTGTGGTAGTTTGAGCATTCTTTGGCATTGCCTTTCTTTGGGATTGGAATGAAAACTGACCTTTTCCAGTCCTGTGGCCACTGCTGAGTTTTCCAAATTTGCTGGCATATTGAGTGCAGCACTTTCACAGCATCGTCTTTCAGGATTTGGAATAGCTCAACTGGAATTCCATCACCTTCACTAGCTTTGTTCATAGTGATGCTTCCTAAGGCCCACTTGACTTCACATTCCAGGATGTCTGGCTCTAGGTCAGTGATCACACCATCGTGATTATCTGGGCCGTGAAGATCTTTTTTGTACAGTTCTTCTGTGTATTCTTGCCATCTCTTCTTATTGTTAGAGAAATACAAATCAAAACTACAATGAGGTACACCTCACACCAGTCAGAATGGCCATAATCAAAGAGTCTACAAACAATAAATGCTGGAGAGGGTGTGGAGAAAAAGGAACCCTCTTGCACTGTTGGTGGGAATGTAAATTGATAAGCCATATGGAAGACGGTATGGAGATTCCTTAAAAATCTAGGAATAAAACCACCTTATGACCCAGCAATCCCACTCCTAGGCATATACTCTGAAGAAACCGAAATTGAAAAAGACACATGTATCCCATTGTTCATTGCAGCACTATATACAATAGCTAGAACATGGAAGCACCCTAGATGTCCACTGACAGATGCATGGATAAAGAAGTTGTGGTACATATACACAATGGAATATTCAGTTCAATTCAGTTCAGTTCAGGTGCTCTGTTGTGTCTGATCCCATGAACTGCAGCATGCCAGGCCTCCCTTACTCAGCCATAAAAAGGAACTCATTTGAGTCAGTTCTAATGAGGTGGATGAACCCAGAAACTATTATACAGAGTGAAGTCAGTCAGAAAGAGAAAGATAAATATCGTATACTAACACATATATATGGAATCTAAAAAGATGTTACCAAAGAATTCATTTGCAGGGCAGCAATGGAGAAACAAACATAGAAAACAGACTTATCAACATGGGGAGAGGTGAGGAGAGAGTGAAATGTACGGAGAGAGTAACATGGAAACTTACATTACCATATGTAAAATAGATAGCCAACGGGAATTTGCTGTATGGCTCAGGAAACTCAAACATAGGCTCTGTATCAACCTAGAGGGATGGGATGGGGAGGGAGATGGGAGGGAGGTTCAAGAGGGAGGGGATATGTATACCTATGGCTGATTCATGTTGAGGTTTGACAGAAAACAACAAAATTCTGTGAAGCAATTATCCTTCAAATTAAAAATTAAAAAAAAATTTTTATAAAGTTACAAGAAGATATTAAAACATAAAAGCTTCCTCAAAAGTTCACAATACTCTTTCAATATAACCAGGAATTATTCAATGAAACAGTCCTGGTTCCTGACAAGTGAAGCCTAGATTTTAGTTTGAGAGCCAGATCTCCCTATCAGCCTGGTGATCCCTGTTGCTTCTCTACATCCCCATTTCTTCTCTACACTAGTGAGCTTCTGCTTCTCAAAAATGAGTGCCAAGGTGACTTTAATCAGGGTCTGTGTGGCCAAGCTCCCCTCTCATCCCCAACACACACACACACAAAGCCTGCTTTCCATTACTGTAAAAGAGACATTTTTTGGTTTGTTTTTGTTTGTATTTTTCCTTTCAGAAGCTGTCATGTCTGAAACCATCACTGAGATATCTGGCTTAAGAAACATGTATTTTGCCAGTGAGTTAACAGCAGTTCTAATTCTAGTCAACAATGTCTGTTACACAAATTCAGCATAAACACCCCATTTTACACTACCCCTACTTGGAGGCAGTGAGCTGTCTTTATACTTCCAACTCATTTCTGTTATAACTTGTTAAGCTGTTACATTTAGGATAACTGTTTGGCAAAATTTCAATTTTCTTTATGCACAGTAAGTAAAAGTTCTCGTTATATGTTATTATATTAGGAGCAGCCAAAAATGTTGTTCAGAAAAAGAAAAAAGGATGACATTCAGGCATTGAGAAACCTTCTCTAAGTATGTGGCCAAGAATCACATTATTCTTTCCATGTTACCCCTGCCTTTCCCATGCAGAGGGAAAGCATTTCTAACTATATTATTTAAGTTACACTTACAAAACCTGAATAATGGAAAATACGTATAAATATTATCTCTGTCTTCTCTTGGGTTATGACTAAAAGAAAGCCACCATTATTTCAGAGAACAAGAGCAGAACTAGGAAGAAAGACTGCCTTGATCTGAAGGAAGATGGGTCAGGATTGAAGGAAAAAGGGAAAGAAAATAATTAAGAACCGTGGTAGTGAGCACAAAAGTTGAACCTCCATTCTGTTGTGTTTGGCTTTGTGGTTAGTCTGTGAAACTAGCCTCTCAGGAATTATGAATTTGATGTTTTATGTGTGTGTCTGTGTGTGTGTGTGCGCGCACACACACACTCATTCAGTTGCGTCTGACTTTTTGCAACTTCATGGGCTATAGCCCACCAGGCTTCTCTGTTCATGGAAATTTCCAGCAAGAATACTGGAGCAGTTTACCATTTCTTCCTCCAGAGGACCTTCCTGACCCAGGGATTGCACCCAAGTCTCCTACATCTCCTACATTGGCTGGCAGATTCTTTAATGCTGAACCACCTGGGAAACCCTTGACGTTGTATAGTAAACAGTTAATTCATCAGGCACTGAGTGTTCAAACTGAAACCACACAACTCAGATGGGACTCAAACCAAGCCAAAACTGGGATGGGGACTCAAACCCACTCTTTTAATTGAATTGTGCACTTGGCCTTCAGGACTTAATGAAGCTCAGCACAGAAGGAATTCAGCAAGAGGAGAAGTGATAGGTAGGAAGTAGATTTATGTAGAGAGAGACACCTTCCATAGACAGAAGGTAGTCCATCTCAAAAGGTGAGAGCAACCCCCAAATATGGAGTGATTAGTTTTTACAGGCTGGGTAATTTAATAGGCTAATGAGTGGGAGGGTTATTCCAATTGCTTTGAGGCAATGGGGCAAGGATTTCCTGGAATTGGGACACCACCTATTTTCTGGCCTTTTTATGGTCAGCCTTGGAACTATCATGGCACCTGGGTGCATATATTGAGGCTCAAGTTCTGCTGGAAGTCAAAATTCCACCATCTTAGACCTAGTTCCAAAAAGGAAAAGGAGTACGTCATGGCTATATATTGTCACCCTGCTTATTTAACTTATATGCAGATTACATCATGAGAAACGCTGGGCTAGAGGAAGCACAAGCTGGAATCAAGATTGCTGGGAGAAATATCAATAACCTCAGATATGCAGATGACAACCACCCTTATGGCAGAAAGTGAAGAAGAACTAAAGGGCCTCTTGATGAAAGTGAAAGAAGAGAGTGAAAAAGCTGGCTTAAAGTTCAACATTCAGAAAACTAAGATCATGGCATCCGGTCCCATCACTTCATGGCAAACAGATGGGGAAACAGTGGAAACAGCGGCTGACTTTATTTTTCTGGGCTCCAAAATCACTGCAGATGGTGACTGTAGCCATGAAATTAAAAGACACTTGCTCCTTGGAAGGAAAGTTATGACCAAGCTAGACAGCATATTAAAAAGCAGAGACATTACTTTGTCAACAAAGGTCCGTCTAGTCAAGGCTATGGTTTTTCCAGTGGTCATGTATGGACGTGAGTTGGACTATAAAGAAAGCTGAGTGCCAAGCAATTGATGCTTTTGAACTGTGGTGTTGGAGAAGAGTCTTGAGAGTCCTTTGGACTGCAAGGAGATCCAGCCAGTCCATCCTAAAGGAGATCAGTCCTGAGTGTTCATTGGAAGGACTGATGTTGAAGCTGAATATTTTGGCCACCTGATGTGAAGAGCTGACTCATTTGAAAAGACGCTGATGCTGGGAAAGATTGAGGGCAGGAGGAGAAGAGGACAACAGAGGATGAGATGGTTTGATGGCGTCGCCGACTCAATGGACATGGGTTTGGGTGGACTCTGGGAGTTGGTGATGGACAGGGAGGCCTGGCGTGCTGTGGTTCATGGGGTCACAAAGAGTCGAACATGACTGAGTGACTGAACTGAACTGAAGACCTAGTTGGTTCTAAACAGTCTATCATATCCTCAATGGCTTTGTCTTTCTCTTAAAGCTTGTATTGGGTTAGCCAAAATTTAGTTTCAATTTTTCCATAACATCTTATGGATAAACCTGAATAAACTTGGCCAACCCAATACCTTGCTCCCTTCCCTCCTGTTTCAAAACCCTGAACATTCCAAAGAAAGGACTGACTTCAGGAAGACTGGCCCCTGACCAGCTCATGGGAGATAACCTCTGATTCCTAGGAATATCCTGCCTGAGACCATGTCTATATTTCTGAGTCCTCTGGTCACTCTCTAGTCCTTTGACAAGATAGCTTAGGCTACCAATGTAACTTGTCATAAATGCCTATTTTAGTATGCCTGAGACACTGGAATATCCCATATTAGTTTGACCTCTGGGTGCTGGGGAGTGATCAAGACATTGAATAACTACAGGGAGTCATGAAGATGCTCCATACCTACAGAGCAGACCTCAGATAAAAATCCTGGACACCATGGCTCCATATATCCTTCTCTGGTTGGCAGTGTTTCACACATGTCACACAGCACTGCTGGGAGAATTAGCAACAGCTCTGTACAACTCTACTTGGAGGGGACTTGTGGAAGCTTAAGTCTGGTTTCTCTTGGATTTCACCCAAGTGCCTTTTGGATCCATGTTGATTTTGATTCACATCCTTTCCGTAAAATAAACCACAACCATGAGTATGACAGCATTTCTGAGTCCTGGAAAACCTTCTAGCAAAGCAGCAATCCTGAGCATGGCTTTAGAGCCCCTCAACACAGAAGTGACTGAAAGAGATGGCTGGAGGAGCTTGACCTCTAAATAGTTTGTGCTGTCCAAAAAGAAATAGAAAGGCTCAAAGGTCTTATCCTAACAGCTCCCTGAAACAAGTCCTGGAATCAAAACTTTCCCCTTTATGACTATTTCAGATACCAGACTATAGCAGGCTTTCTCACATTAGCCTAGTCCCAGAGAAACATTCTTACCATTGGGCTTCTCCCTTTCCTCTGCCCACTGCAGAATGAAGACATGTTCAAGACTTTCTAATGTAGGAGTCCACTAGCTCATAAGTAAAGAGAAGAACTATGACCTCTATAATACTTCACAATCCTTGGTCTTTTTTATAAAGTAAATAAGTTTTTTAATACCATCATAAAGTTTAAATGATTCATAAGACACAATTTTTATATTCTATATTTTATTCTTATGCAGAAGGTATTCAACTCTCCAAAATAGTGAAAAATCAGAAGAATATACAAAAGTAGATCATTTTCCTAGGTGGGGTAAAAGTTACCTATGTTATATTTCAAACAATAAATAAGGAAAGTGAAGAAAGGGAGATATAAATCCCTTTAAAAACCAGAAAATGAACTCTCCTGCTTCCGCACATTAGAGTGACCCAACTGCCTCTATTTTCTATAAAAATCCCATTTTGAAACTGCAAATTTCTTTTAGCATTATACTAAATCTCCCTTCTATCCATCAGTTTCTCACTTTCCTCTCTTTGTTAGTCACAAAACTTCTTTGGATGGTTTTTGTCTATTACAAAATTTTAAAATCCCCAAGGTACCTTAGGACAGGAATAACAATCACCTCCCAATGAGTACAAAGCATGAAAATACCATTTGACCTGGCAGATTCCATAAAATCTGTTACCTTAGCCTGAGCAACATAAGTCACCAGAGGAGTCTGCAAAAGACTGGGGAACTCAGACTTGCTAACCCAGGCTCAGCTCAGTCTCCACCTTGGCTTAATGCTAGCCAAAATTAAAACACATGTTTCATGCTAGAGATGGAAAACAACTGTTTCCTAACTGGAAAAGTATGTTTGGGTCTCTTTAACTGTCATGTGTAAAGGATACAACAAACAATATCTCAAAACCTAAGTTTCCCTACCAAAGTACAATAATCTTAGAAAAATCATTATGAACCTTAAATTGCTGGGCAGCATTAAA
Source organism: Bos indicus (assembly GCF_029378745.1). Classification (NCBI taxonomy): domain Eukaryota; kingdom Metazoa; phylum Chordata; class Mammalia; order Artiodactyla; family Bovidae; genus Bos; species Bos indicus. The sequence goes on from NC_091769.1 coordinate 42,021,908, forward strand.
AATCCTTCCACCCTACCCTTGTATAAATGCAATAAACTACTTTGCGTTTGAGAAGACTATGAGTCTGTTTTATAGCCTCAATAGGAACAAGCAGCTAAACCAGTCTATAGACCTGTTACCACTTAATAAATCTGCATTTTAAAAGCACTAAACTTAATGCTGGAAAAAACTGCCTCTTCCTATGGTGCAGTTTCTAAAAAATCACAGCTGTAGAGTTCCATCAGCTAATCTGCCTATAATCACTTCAAACAAGACTTTTCCTGAATAAAAACTAAAAAGCCAGAGGGCAGAGAAATACCCCCAAGTTCTTCTATGTTGGTAATGAAGTAAGTTTGGGTTTCAGAAGAATGAGAAAAGCACCCATCAACTGAGAGCTGCCTGATTAGAATGGAAATATTGAGGTCTATTAAAGAGTTAGAACTGTAGAAGTTTGATGTTCCTGGAACTCTTTGGAAACCATAGAAGAGATCAACATTCAAACAAGAACTGAGGTGGATAAGAAGTGCAAAAGATTTTTTAATCTGCTCACTCAGATCATTGGCTAGATATCTGACATCATGTCTTCAAGGCAGAATAGCTTCAATTGTTCATATGTTTGCATAATGACTTCCCTGGTTCCTTTTGTTCTTTCTCTACTCATTGCTTTAGAATATTTCTTCTTTTTTCAAAAATCCTCAAAGGGGAACTTAGCCCCCAAGGGATAAAATTTCAATAACCAGAGACATTCAAAACACATCGTCTAATTACTGATAGTGTTAGAAATCTGTGGAATATTAAGAGAAAGAAAAGTTTCTAGACCAGACAAATTCTTTTGCCTGTTGCCAAGACTGTGGGAATGGAGTAACTGGACAGATATCAGAGCATATAAAATAATATCGGAGCCCAGAAAAGTGTGGCAATTTCAATAAAAGGAGACTTAAACCATGTCCAAAAATTAGAAATCTCAGTATGTTTAAGATGTCCACTCAGCCCCAAATTATCTATAGATTAAATCTTACATTGAGTTTTGGAGTGATGTCAGCATCACGGTGGCATTAGGTATCCTTCATTTCTGTCTCCCTTCTCAACAATAAAAATTCAGCAAAACATCCACAAACAAAAGCGTCTCTGTGGGGGCTGTGGGAGCCAGCACCTACGCCAAGGTATCTGGGAAGAGTCTTGCCCACCTGTGCATCAATTAAAAGTTCAGACAGACCTCAGTACCAACAATGGTTCCCACAGTAGCCTGTGAACCAGTTCCAGACCCTCTTGGCCACAGTTCAAGTATACCTAGAGGATGCTGACTTAGCCACCCACAGACAAGAGAACCTTTGTAAAAGTCAAGGTTTCCAGAAGAGAAGTTCCAGTTCTTCTCTGGAGAAAAATAAAAAATGATGCACTATAGAGGGTAAAGGGAATAACGTGAGTGTGCCACATCAACCCTCCCCAAGGGCGGCACAGTTCAGAGCTAAGCGAGAACTTCCTAGCCTGTGATTTCTCCTGCGGGGGAAAGGGAGAGCAGCTGAGCGAGCACCCAGCTTCCCCAGGTGTACAGGATACAGCAAGAGAGACTCACTTCTCTCTTGTAGCATCCAGAGTACTAAATCAGAAGTTCCATGAGTAGGGGGAGGAAGCCAAAAATGGTAACTAGAGACAAAGGTCATTATATCATGATAAAGAGGTCAAGTCATCAAAAAAATATAATAATAATTATATTCACAACCAATATCAGAGCACCTAAATATATTAGACAAATACTTATACATCTGAAGGGAGAAGTAGAAAAAATATAAATAGTAGGGGACTTCAGTATTCCATTTTCAACAATGATTAGATCATCCAGAAAATCAACAGAAAACCACTGAACTTAAACCATGCTGCTGCTGCTGCTAAGTCACTTCAGTCTTGTCCTACTCTGTGCGACCCCATAGACGGCAGCCCACCAGGCTCCCCAGTCCCTGGGATTCTCCAGGCAAGAATACTGGAGTGGGTTGCCATTTCCTTCTCCAAAGCGTGAAAGTGAAAAGTGAAAGTGAAGTCGCTCAATCGTATCTGACTCTTAGCGACCCCATGGACTGCCACCTACCAGGCTCCTCCATCCATGGGATTTTCCAGGCAAGAGTACTGGGGTGGGGTGCCATTGCCTTCTCCAGAACTTAAACCATATCTTATACCAAATGGACTTAACAGACATCAAACATTTCATCCAACAACAGCAGCACATACATACTTCTTAAGCACACAGGGAACATTCTCCAGGATATATCATATGATAGGCTACAAAACGAGTCTTAGCAAACTTAAGAAGACTAAAATCATACCAAGTATCTTTTCCAGTAATACAAAACTAAAAATCAATAACAAGAGGAAAGCTGTAAATTTTACAAATATGAGGAAATTAAACAACACACTCCTAAACAATGAATGGTCAAAGAGGAAATAAAAAGGGAAATCAAAAATATCTTTAAACAAAAGAAAATGGGAATACAACATACCAACACCTATGGGATATCACAGAAGTAGTTCCAAGAAGGAAGTTTATAAAAATACAATGTTCATATTAAGAAAAAAGAAAGATCTTAACCTAGCTTGGTATCTCAAAGAACTAAGAATAGAACAAACTAAGCCCAGAGTTAGCAGAAGTTAGAATATAGAGAGGAAAAATAAAAGTCAATGAAACTAAAAGCTGTTTTTTAAAGATAAACAAAATTTACAAACCTTTAGCTTGATAACCTAAGGGAAAAAGAGGAGACACAAATAAAATCATAAATGAAAGAAGAGACATTAAGACAGATATGACCAAAAATATATAGATCATAAAACACTATTGTGAATAATTAAGCCAACTGGATAATCCAGAAGAAGTGAATAAATTCCTAGAAACATACAACTTATCAAGACTAAATCATAAACAAAAAAAAAAAACTTTGAATAAATCAATAATGAGTAAGAAGATTGAATTAATCAAAATCTTCCCAACAAGGAAAGGATGATTTCTCTGGTGAATTTTAACTAATATCCCTTGTGGCTCAGCTGGTAAAGAATCTACTTGCAGTGTAGGAGACCTGGATTGGGAAGATCCCCTGGAGAAGGCTACCCACTCCAGTATTCTGGCCTGGAGAATTCCATGGACTGTATAGTTCATGGGGTTGCGAAGAGTGGGAAACGACTGAGCGACTTTCGCTTCACTTCAAAGAAAAATTAACAACAATCTTTCACAAAGTCTTGCAAAAAATCGACAATGAGAGAACACTTCCAAATTCATTTTATGTGACCAGTATTACCCTGGCACCAAAGCCAGATAAAGACACTACAAGAAAAAAGAATTAAATTGAAATAGAAAATTACAGACCAATTATATGAAGAGAGATGCAAAAATTCTCAACAAAATACTAGCAAACTGAATTCAACAGCACATTGACAGTATCATACATGTTAATCAAGTGGTATTTATTCATGAGATGCAAACATTGTTCAACATACATAGATAAGTGTGATACATATTAATAAAATGAAAGATAAAAGTCACATAATAATCTCAATTGATCAAAAGAAAAGTTAGACAGAATACAACATCCTTTCATGATAAAAACCCTCAACAAATTGAGGATAAAAGGAACATACTTCAACACACTAAAGGCTATATATGACAAGCCCACAGTTTATATCATATTAATGGTGAAAGATTGAAAGTTTTCCTAGGAACAGTAAAAAAGACCTTAAAATTCACATAAGAGACAGCAGTTAAGAAGATGGCACCTGAAAATCTAGAGGATTTCAAGAAGCATGTTCATAAATAGGGAGGCCTGGCAGTGCTGAGCAGGATAAGGGTTTGGCGGGCCACATTCCTGGCAGAGCTTAGGGCATGGTCACACACCAAGTCCAGAAAAACCCAGTCCAGAGGTCTGGAGAGTAGCAACCAATAGAACTGGTTGAAGCCCAAGATTTCCTCATGGAATAGTGGGAGAGAAAGTGAGAAGAATAGGGAGGGACTTGACTGTGGACAGTTCTGAATGCCAGGGATGTGCTTTCCTTTAACCAGTAGTTCTCAACTCTGTCTGCACATTACAATCATCTGATGTGCTTCTTAAAAACTCCGACACTCAGTTCCCATCTGGACCATCAAAATTAGAATTCCCAGAAATGGGACCAGGTAATTCTGATTTACAGTCAGCTTATGAATGCCAGTTCCAGACAGTGGCTATGACAAGGCCAAATACTAAATCCAACGCTTGCAATGTGAGACAAAGCTTTCCTTCTCTGATCTTCCAGAAAAGCCACCCTGATCCACACCACCATCATCACTCTCAACTGCGGGTTTGAATCTTGCAGTAGAGTTCCCTCTGGAATAGCCCCTTAAGTAGCTATTCTGCCTCTGACAAGATGCCATTCTGACAGCAAAAATCTCATTGTCTCTTAAGACATTTCATTCCAGTTTTGAGAGACCTAACTGTGAGAGTACCTCCTGGTATTCAGTTGAAATCTATATCCCAGAAATCTCTACTGTCTAATCCTGGTTTTCAACTCTGAGGCTAAATAAAACAAATTGAAACCATTTACCATACAAAAATTGTGCAATACCGAAAATAGCTAACAAGCCACACCACTAACTCTACTCAATATATTAAACATCTCCAAGTCTTTCAATTATTCCTCCTGTGATCTACTTTCTATTCTCCTCACCATAAGGAACATGCTATTTTGAGTACACATTAGTTTGATACTGTCTTTCCTAAACTGTGACACCCAGAACTAGAAAAAATATGCATATATAGTGAGACTGACATGTTAAGAAAAGCACAGGTTGCTCCTTTGATTTTCACATTATTTCAATACATCTGAAGTTGAGCTGGAGGTACTGCTGGGACATGCACACTGAGGAGATGGGCAAGACTGGAGGCAAGCTTCCCTTCCCTTTATGTGTTAAGTCCAACATTCTAAATCTGCATCTGTTCCAGGAGATCCTGATTTCTCTGCCTTTGGGAAATATCACACTTTGTGGGAAACTCCCGTGATGCAGTTTTTCCTCTGACTCCATCTCTTCCTCTCTTTCTCTTTTATTCCTAGCTCTGGTTCTCCCTCTAGACTCAGAATCTTCAATTTCCTGGCTCCTTTTTTTTTTATGATTTCCTCAGGTATCCTCTTTATTCTAGATAATAATCCAGAAAACAGAGAACACATTATTGAACATTTTTTACTTTCTCCTCAAGCCAGGAAACCAAAAGTTAGGTATGGTTTAGTACACTTCCCATACTGTCTGTTCCTCTTGCTTAGAGCTGGGGTTCTACATCCATCCAATTTGTAATTACAACCCTATCCGCAATGACCCTTATCCATCTTCCTTGATTTTTTTTAATAGAACTTATCTAAGCTATTGGATAGTTTACTTACATTACTTACTACTACTCCTACTTGAATGTAAGCCCTGTGGGCGGGAAGGAGGGAATTTTCACTATCTTGTCAACTGCTGTATGGAGTATAGGGTCTAGAAGAATGCGTGGCCTATTCTAGGTACTCTGTATTTATTAAATGAATGAATGACCACTTCTTTGATAGCTCCTGCTGATGTCTGCCAGGTCAAACTATCTGTGTTTATTTCTTTGCGCTAGACTCTACTTTTGAATGCTTTCCAACTTTGCATTTAATATCAAGCCAGATAGGACGGACTGACAGTTGCTGGCAAAGCTTTAATCAGTTACCACTAGTGTGACAGTTTCTCCCAGCAGCCAGCAGACTGCAACTCCCTCTATCAAAGCATGCCATTTGATTACTGGAGAATTATTCCATTTTTCCTACCATTACTTCTATTCAGCTGCTACAAGTTCAACTGCACTAATTTACCCAAAGCTCTGACCAGCCACAATCTCGCTACACATGGCCATGTTGAGTTGCAATACTTTGTCAACATTGCCAAGTTCCAAGGCCCATGGATTCTTATAATTAAGACATTAATTCTCCTAAATCTATGACATGGGCTCTTTATAACTTTGTAGCTTTTATTTTTGCTGGATCTTCTGAGATTTCCATCATTTCATTTCACAATACTTGAACTTAATCTGATCTCTTCCTTCATATTTCAACACTGTATTTGTCTTAGGTGATCATCTGTTGCAAAATGTGCTATAGGTATGAAAGGTATACACAGGGAAACAAGCTACATAAGACAAATCGAAAGCAATTCCCAGTCCTGTATGTGTTGAAGTCCAATTTATCACCCTGATGCTTTACTCCAGGGAGCCAATTCAACATGCTCTTTTATCTACCCTGGCATATCCCCCTGACTCAACTTGTAGAAGTCAACAGGAGAAACACTTTTGAAGGACACACAGAAGACCCAAGACACTTTTCAAAATACAGTAGAAGGGAACAAGACAGAGTCAACAATATCAATTTCCCATCCCTCTTAAAATTCTGAGAATGACCCTGACACAGGGTCAGAGATAAAACGGACCAAGAACTGTAAAACTAAAAGAACCCTTAGGGAAGGTATGTATGTGCATTGTGGGGAGTAATAGTCAAACACGATAAGGAAGAGAGGGAATATTAGGTTGTTTAATTTCCCTGTGGCTAATACAGAAATATGTTTAGTTTGCATTAGCCATAAGTGTCATCAAACAACTGTATTATTTCAAGAACATTTCCTAATTTTCCATAGTCATGACAATGAAAAGTACTTCTATGAAATTCTTTCCATAAGGAGCATAAACCAAGTTTGACCCAGTTTTCCAAGCAGAGCTAAAGGCACAACACAAGCAGAACTTGAAAGGCTTAGAATTACACAGCCTTGACCACAGCATTGATCAAAGAGTGGCCCTCTGGTAAAATTGGACCAAACACGAAATCTAAACTGAACCCTCCCATGGTTTAACATCCCTAGAGTGAAATTTTGCCCGAAGCCCTTACTTCAGCCACTCTTGAAGTTCAGAATACCAGTCTTAGGCTGCCAAATAGTGTCTGATAATTCAAGGAAAAATAACGAACACTCTAATAAACTTGTCTGATTTCTCTGCCTTCCCAAACACAATGTAGTATGCTGTCATCTTCACCAGGAGCCAGAACTGGCCAGCCAGTTCAATGCTTTGCCTATATTCAAAACTCAGCTCTTTTCATCATATCAGAATTCATCTCTGCCATTGCCTCCTCCTCACCAAGTTATCAAAGCTTTCAATATGACACAATTACACCACTGTCCCTATGGAATACTGCAGAACAAGGTCCCTGAGAACCCTTGCACAGCTCTCAAAGTCAAGGTATCTTTTCCCTATCAGAGGTCCAGGGCACTACAGTTCGTCTTTGTTTGAACGAGATTATGAAACTTTTAGAGAACAAGGAACACACTGATGAAGGTTAAAGAGGTAACATATTAAATCTACAGTAAATGAAAATTTAACTCCAACGACAAGCAGTATTTACTGAACCATAGACTCTAGCTTTTCATAATCATGTTCAGAGTTATTAATACTGGATTGCCACTGCTGTACTTGTAAAATTATCACTTAACTGTAATTTCACTGCTCATGATGATGTAATTGCTGAGAAGCCATGTGGTTGGTAATTACGCAATGCAGTGTATGGAACTGAATTAATGCCCTGAAATCTATTCATTGTTTGATATTTTTCCTTTTAATTAATTCCACTGCCGGATGTTCACTTTATGATCTAGATAAAATAAAATACAGCACTCATATTCCCTCACCTAGCCCTGGAGAGTGGAGGCATGTGAGAATGGAGGAGGAGATGATATAAGGGACTCCAGATTATTCTGAGTTCCAGGGGAGCAAACACTGAAGTCCTGATACCATTGGTCGTTTCTCCATTTCAATTATCTACAAGCCATCAGCACTATATGTGGCTGCCAGTTAACATACATTTAACATGTGTATATGTGTGTATCAGGCTTCCCTGGTGACTGGCTTAGTGGTAAAGAATCTGCCTGCAATGCAGGAGACCAGGGTTCGATCCCTGGGTCAGGAAGATCTCCTAGAGAAGGAAATGGCAACCCACTCTAGTATTCTTTTCTGGAGAATCCCATGGACAAAGGACCCTGGTGGGCTTCAGTGCATAGAGTCACAAAGAGTCGGACACGCCTGAGAAACTAACACTTCACTTCACTTTACTTACGCATATCTATTCATCTATTTAAAGGTACATTGGCTGTTACCAGCTTATTTGACAGATTCTAAATGTATTCTCATTAGAATCCATATAAAGCACAGCTAGAAAGGAAAATTTTAAATGTTTAGAAAAATACCTGCCATGGGCAACTATGAATTAATCTATTATTTTTTTAAATTTACTTCAATGAAGGCACATGTTTGTGTGTCAAAAGGATTATAGTTATAAGAGTTGATGAAAGGCCCAGATTTCATGTAGCACTGGCCCCTATTGCTTGCTCTTGGGTAATTTAGACTCCTATCTTTGTCCCAGTCACATATGTGTTCAGTCAGAGTGCGACAGAGAACGTAAAAGCCTGGGCTTGGAGCCAGGCTGCCTGGGCCTGCAGCCTGGCATGGCCACTTACTATCTGTGTGATGTGGGAAACATCATTTAACCTGTATCATATTTTCCCCATGTGTAGAAAAAGGATTATAATGGTATCGTTCTTACAGCATTGCTGTATTAAAGGAGTTAATGGATGCAAAGTACTAAGAACAGGGCCTGGCACACAGAAAGCACTATAAAGTGTTAGCTATTATTGACTGTAAATAGAAACGGTCTCTGGCTAATATAGGCAGAAAAGGAATATATTGAAAGGAAATTAGGTAGCTTATAGAACTGACAGGAAAAACTGGAGAAAGCACATAAAATGGATGGAAACAAAGGCATCAATGCATTAGGATTCCCAGGCTATGAGAACATCACTGCCCCCAGCACTGCCCACGTCAGGGCAGGATACTGCTACTGGAGGTGCTGTGTGTGATCCCTGTTACCACACACAGTAACATGTGGATACTTTATGCTGCCAAAAATAAGTCCTAATCCGTCCTTCCTCCTTCCATCACCCACCCCAGAGTCAAAGCCCCAGGCAGGGCATTCAGTATGCCAAACCTAGTTCACATGGCTGTAGCCAATGGACCATGAGTGTAGAGGAGTATTTGCTCCCTTCAGTTACTAAAGTGGGAGAAGCAGCTGTCTCCCACCAAGAGTCAGAGATCCCTAAACAGGAAGGGAGCTGGGATGTGAGGCAGAAAAAAACAGAAGTCTACAACTATGTTAAACTGCCTGGAAGAGAACTTACCTGAGATCTTTGACCCCTCGAAGGAGAGAAAGAAGAATGACTGGGAGATCTAGAAAACTGAGACCAATCCATGCCACAAATGCTCCCAGAACAGTGACAGAAAAAGCGAAGGAAACTAGAAGCTGACCATTAAGTATGAATTCTCAGTGTAGCTGACAAAGAAATTCTGCCTAGAAGGCAGTGGAAATAGGCAGCCCAGTGCTCTCTTGGTCAAAGAAAAGGAGCTGAGCCTGGACAAGTGATTCTCCAATATGCTGGTCTTAGGACTCCTTCACAATCTTAAAGATTATTGCAACTTCAAAGATCCCTTGTTTACATGGTTTTTTATGTGGGTGTTTATATGGATATCATTGGATACTTAACCTGACTGAAAGTTAAGCCTAGAAATTTCAAGAATTGTATTACTTCATTTTAAAATAGTAATAATTAAAATAAATCCATTAATATTAACATGAATGACATATTTTTATGAAAACAAAAAAGGTAATGAGAAGACTGGCACTGTTTTTTATTTTTGTAACTTTGGCTTATTAGAAATCTCTAGTAAAACACAATACAAATGAATTTATTTACAAAACAGAAATAGGCTAACAGACTTCAAAAACAAACTTATGGTTACCAAAGGGGAAGGGAGGAGGATAAATTAGGAATTTGGAATTAACAGATGCACACTACTATATATAAAATAATCAATAAGGAACTGTTGTATAGCACAGGGAACTCTGCTCAATAATCTGTAATAACCTAAATGTGAAAAGAATCCCCAAAAGAATAGATATATGTACATGTAAAACTGAATCACTTAGCAGGACAGCTGAAACTAACATAACTTTGTAAATCAGCTATAGTCCAATATAAAACAAAAAAAATTTTAAAAAGAAGTTTCATCTGGTTCTATATTCTATATTTCATCTGCTTCTATATTCAATCTGTTGTGGTATCACCAAACATGGAGCCTCCAGAAAACTCCAATTGTGAGAGAATGAGTAAAAATAGCATATAACATGTTAGTATTATTATGAAAACAGTTTTGACCTTGAAGACCCTCTGAAAGCATCTTGGAGACCAAGTTAGAGTACACAGAGCATAGTACCAAAATGAACTAAAAAGATAATACGGGCGTCACAAGAACTACAGAAGACAGTCTGTGATAACCTAACGACACATTCTCACCTTACATGTATATAGCACTTGTTTTTCACAAGAGCATCTTCACATACACATTATATTTGATTCTCACTCACCGTCTTGTCTTGTGAGGCATTATTTCCATTTAATGAACAAAAACATCTAAGTTCAGAGAAGTTAGCTTACACTCCCAGGATCACATAGGTTATAAGTAGAAAAGCTGGGTGCTGCAGTCCCACAGCTGCCCCAAACTGGGGGGCGGTGAGGGGAGGTGATTTTTATCATCAGGGAAACATTCAAGTAGTTTTCTTCATTTTCTAGATAGGAACTCAAGACCCAGAGTTTAGAGAGTGACCTGCCCTTTGATCCATAAGAAGGAGCAGAATTGGGTCTGGAATCCCAGACCTGCTGGCTCTAAATTGGGCTTTGGTAGCCAATTAAGCCTATGTCGAAGTTTAAAAGAAACAAACACAAAACCCTCCCATGGAAATTTTTTTTTAAAAAGGGGCTGATTCTAAATCCATTTAGTAGATAAACAGCTGCTTGGGAGATATAGGCAGTAGATACACTTGTCCTTTGCCTCTTAATCTAATTCACATATTAAGAATTTGGGGGTGGGAGGAGGCTATGATAATGGATCAAAAAATAAGCAATGAGTAGAAGTTTCCAGCTCCTATTGATCTAAAAATAAGCAATGAGCAGAAGCTTATAGGGCCTAGGTTTTTTGCTTTTTACTGTAACAAATGTAGCTGCCGTTTATTTACTACTAGGCTTGTGTTTCCCTTGATTACCGTCATTCTCACAATGATATATAAGAGGAGTAGCTCCCTCATCCATTCCATAAACAAGCATGAACAAAGACTCATTGAACTAATCAGTAAGAAAAGAAGAAGGAAGGTGAAAAGCTTGATAAGATACTCACTTTGATAATCTGATTCCCAGATACATTTGTGAATCAATCACGATGACTTTGCTTGACAGAGAGACAGAAAGGGGAGAGAAGGAGGGAGGGAGAGAAGAAAGGAAATAAATAAATAATGATTGGATTGGCTTAAATAACAAAGATATTTATTATCTTAGATACCAAGATGTACCAGGGTGGGACATCTCCAGGACAGGCTAATTCAGAAGTTAATGATGTCATAGTGATTCCATTTCCTTCCCTCTTTCCACTCTGCCATTTCAACATGTCAACTGCCCTCATGACCTCTAGATGGCTACCAGAGTTTCAGATGTCATATGAAGATGCAACTTCAAAAGAAAAAGCAGGACTGCTTTTTCTTATACCTCTTTATAGCAGCAAAATAAATTTTCCCAAAAGCCTACATGCAGACTTTATCTCACACCTTACAACTTTTTCCTAAATTAGTGGTGAGAAGAATATAGCCCAAAGACAAGCTGAGACAACCAACATTTATTTCTATAATTGGGGATAGACAGTCCATGGAATTCTCCAGGCCAGAATACTGGAGTGGGTAGCCTTTCCCTTCTCCAGGGGATCTTCCCAACTCAGGGATAGAACCCAGGTCTCCCGCACTGCATGTGGATTCTTTACCAGCTGAGCCACAAGGGAATCCCAAGAATACTGGAGTGGATAGCCTATCCCTCTTCAGCAGATCTTCCCGACCCAGAAATCAAACTGGGGTTTCCTGCATTGCAGAAGGATTCTTTACCAACTGAGCTATCAGGGAAGCCCTAATTCACTTTCTTTTCAGCTTTCGATGAGACCACTTTGGAGGGGGTCTACCAGCAAAGAAGAGGGAAGTGAATAACCCTGGTGGCTCAGACGGTAAAGTGTCTGCCCCGCAATGGGGGAGACCCGGGTTCGATCCCTGGGTCAGGAAGATCTCCTGGAGAAGGAAGTGGCAACCCACTCCAGTACTCCTGCCTAGAAAATTCCATGGATGGAGGAGCCTGGTGGGCTATAGTCCATAGAGTCGCAAAGAGTTGGATACGACTGAGCGACTTCACTTCACTTCTACTATATATGAGGGTTTTTCCATCTAAGAATTCACCCACAAATTTTTCTTTTCCTCTGGAAAACACAATGCCGACATAAATACTGCTCCATGGAAACAAAGAGATCTGGAGCCCTGCATTAAATCCATGCTTTGTGAATATAATATTAATAAATGTAGGTGGCTGGTTTTGATATAATGGAGCTAAGTAATTGCTAATTTACTAAATGTAACATGTTAATTTTTTCAGTGTCTTCCATATAAAAGTTGTCACTAAACAACACTCCAGAGCCCCATTAAAATCACTGAATGCAAGCAAATTCAATTAGTGTTCACGTTCCAGGCAGAGTGTGCCATTCATATTAGGTCTGTAGATGTGGTAACAGAAGCATTAAGGAATGCCCAAAAGCAATTTGGAGAATAAATAACAGGGAATGGGGCAACTAAGAAAGGGGAGAAAAAAATCAGATTAATTGCTATGAAAGAAAAACCATCAAAACATAGTTATCAGCAACATTATATGAGCCAGGTCCTTGGTGGACAATAAACCGCTCTCAGATTCTTAAGTAGCTAATCATGAGCTTGGCTATAAATTATCACCAGACTAAATATCTTTCAGTAAAAGTGAAGAACTGACTCCTTGGAAAAGACCCTGATGCTGGAAAAGGTTGAAGGTGGGAGGAGAAGGGGACAACAGAAGATGAGATGATTGGATGGCATCACTGATTCGATAGACATGAGTTTGAGCTCCAGGAGTTGGTGATGGACAGGGAGGCCTGGTGTGCTGCAGTCCATGGGGTTGCAAAGAGTCAGACACAACTGAGCAACTGAACTGAACTGAAAAGCTTCTCTTTTCCTAGGGTCAATGAATTTAGTACTCTTACTTGCTACTGACTGCCTTTAGTTTTAAGCAAATAAACAAACAAAAAGTATACCAGGTTTTGCAAAGGATGTTAGTCAATGTGGCAGGGATACATCTGAGGAGATTAGTTCAGTTCAGTCGCTCAGTCATGTCCGACTCTTTGCAACCCAAGGACTGCAGCATATCAGGCTTCCCTGTCCATCGCCAACTTCTGGAGCTTACTCAAACTCATGTCCATCGAATCAGTGATACCATCCAACAATCTCATTCTCTGTCATCCCCTTCTCCTCCCACCTTCAATCTTTCCCAGCATCAGGGTCTTTTCCAGTGAGTCAGTTCATCCCATCAGGTGGCCAAAGTATTGGAGTTTCAGCTTCGACATCAGTCCTTCCAATGAATAGTCAGGACTGATTTCCTTTAGGGTGGACTGGGTTGTATCTCCTTGCAGTTCAGGAGACTCAAGAGTCTTCTCCAATACCACAGTTCAAAAGCATCAATTCTTCAGCGCTCAGCTTTCTTTATAATCCAACTCTCACATCTGTAAATGACTACTGGAAAAACCATAGCCTTGACTAGACAGACCTTTGTTGGCAAAGTAATATCTCTGCTTCTTAATATGATGTCTAGGTTGGTCATAGCCTTTCTTCCAAGGAGCGAGTGTCTTGCAATTTCATGGCTGCAGTCACCATCTGCAGTGATTTTGGAACCCCAAAAAATAAAGCCTCTCACTGTTTCCATTGTTTCCCCATCTATTTGCCATGAAGTGATGGGACTGGATTGCCAAGGTCCAGCCACGGCTGATCCAGGGAGTTCGAAGCGGGGACGGCGTCTGCGAGGATCAGGATACAATAGCTTTAATTAGATATTAATTAGAGGTATAAAGAGTAATAGAATGAGGATAGCTCAGTAGGAAAATTCAGTGGAGAAAAGAGGCTGAGTAGCTTGGTTTACGCGGGAGACCAATAAAACTTCAAGACAAGAAGTTTGCACCACTTAAGTAGGCCGCAGGCATCCTTCCGTTCTCCTGAAGGAGAGGAGACACTGAGGCCTCCCGGGTCAGATCTTAGAAGCCCAGGCGTAATTAGTAAGTATGGCGGGTTCCATGCTCCAGATGGAGACTCAGCCAAAGTGAGAGAGAGAGCGACATGGGGAGACCAGTCTTTCAAGGAACTGATCCCAATTCTTTATTTTCCATGGTCTACTTTTATACACTGAGATGTTATGCAAAAGTCACGTGGGGTCAGCAGTCCTGACTTTTATCAAAGTCAGGTGCTTCATACAAATGTATACAGAGGTCTTAGGGATGTTACATCATCTTCTGGCTAGGGGACCTGCTGACAATTTATGACCCTCTCCTTGTGACAGGAGTCAGTCAACCAGGACACTTACTTCTCCAGGGGTGATTATTCTCAAAACAGACGCCACCCAAATAAAGTTACATTCCTATAGGGTGAGGGTATACTGGGTTTTAGTTAAGGAAAGAATTTACTTAGCCTAAGGTCTAACGTGATTTATATCAAAGGTTAATACTTATTTCTTCTATATATTCATTAATGTGTGTAAGGGCAGGGGATGTGGAGACTTAGCAACAAACATTGGCTCAACAAATGAAAAACCCTTCACCAATACAGTTTCTAATCAGCCCACTCTACTTATACTAATGGTTTTCTAACTTTTCTAAGGAACCTGTTTTTAGAAGGTTTAAAGCATCTCGTGCATCTCACAGTTGGGAGGCTGTGAGCAATCACATGTGGCCGGACAAGCCTGTCAGGCAGGCCAGAGAACCTTCAGAGGAGTTTGTAGGTTAAAACACTCTTGTCATGCCCAGGAGTTTTCATTAACTGGAGCTCTAAGTTAACTCCTTCTCCAAAAGAGGTGGTGGGGGACAGCCCCCCGTAAAGTCAGAGGTGTAGGTGAGAGCACAAAGTAGTAAAGTATGCAGGCTCTGGTTATGGGGGTAGATGCTCGAGGATTTCCAGGGGGACTCCTGAGGCTCGATCCCGCCTTTGCGTATGTCGAGCCTCCTTCCTCATGACCTTTGCCACGGGCCGAGTGCCTCACTCTGGCCCCCAATACTGGATGCCATGATCTTAGTTTTCTGAATGTTGAGTTTTAAGCCAACTTTTTCATTCTCCTCTTTCATCAAGAGGCTCTTTAGTTCTTCTTCGCTTTCTGCCATAAGGGTGGTGTCATCTGCATATCTGAGGTTATTGATATTTCTGAGGAGATCACTGTACGTCAATTCTTTCCAGTAACTGGGTAAAAATTACACTGCATGCTAGAGAATACCAAAGTCATTTTGATAAAAGCTGAAAACAAAACCATGTTATTCCTCTAAGAAAATCTCAAATAGATGGAAGGAGTCTAAGACAGCTTTTAATTCATTACTACTCTCTAGCCCAACAAACCCTCAAAAGATAAACACAGCAATTGACAATAACAAAGTCAGGTATTAAAGCACAAAAAAATTAAGAGTAGCTGCCTCCTCTATCCCACAAAGAGGGCTTCCCTCTTCCCTCCCTAGGCAGGTGATTTTGCAGATAAATCACTGTCTTGGAGCTACTTTTATACCCTACACAGGGGCTGATTTCCATTTCTCTGCATGACTCAAATGTCCTGACTAAGTATGCCAGATAGACCTCAAGATGACTTCATGACCCTGTCTCCTGGTTTTATTGCCCTTTGCAATCCCCTCCATCTGAGTGCGGGCAGGATCTGTGACCTGTTTTTTACCAACAGACTATGTCAAAGGTGATGTGATATCACTCCTGAGATTACATTATGTCAAATTCCGTCTTGCAAACAGACTTACTGCTTTCTTCCTCTCGTGCTGGTTTTAAACATGCAAGCTGCCGTGTTGTGAGAAGCCCCATACAAACAGTATGGCAAGGAAATATAGGGATCTAGGAGATATGGTTATCTCAACAACAGCCAGCTCTTGGGGAAACTCAGAATGGGGAGAAAACTGGGGTTCTCATCCTTCCAATCTCAAGAAACAAAATTTGTCAATTTCCTGATCAAGCTTGGAAAATGATCCATTGTCCTGGTGACAACTTTGATTGTATTGTTCCCAAGGATCCAGCTAGGTCTTGCCTAGACTCCCAACCCACGGGAATTGTAAGATGATAAATGTGTGATGTTTTAAGCCACTAAATCTGTACTCATTTGTTACACAGCAAGAGAAAATTAATACAATAACCAAATCTAAAATAAGAAGACTTCAGGTAGTAGAGATGCCAAACCAGGATAGTTATACCAGTTCTATGCCAGACTTGACAAGCAATGTATTGTTTTATACCCCACATTTACTCTTCCTCTGAATCTTACTGACTCAGGTTAGTGGGTTAATCTGGTCTGCACTTTCTGTAACGTACTCTTATAGCTCTTTCTTCCTTCTCAGAGATGGTGCCACTGTTTCCAGCTAATGGGTAAGCATTTCATGCAATGAAACAAAATTTATTAAAGTGTGTCCAAATGGCCTGATAGGATTTATGCACCAAAGTGAACCAATTTATTCCTCGTTCAGACCATCATTTTCATTGTCTCTACATCCATTAATATAGCATCCCTCACTGATGTTTCACTTGCTCAAAGCTGAATCAACCTCTTATAAGATTTTATGATGAGAAAGAATTCTAAAAGTACCAATGATGACTTCTTATAAAATTTTTGCTGTCTTTTTCAGGCTGGATAGATAGGTAGATGACTGAATGGATGATAGATAAATAGAACTATTAACAAAAGCTTCATTACAGGTGTAGTGAAATGACACATTGTTGGCATTTATACTATATGCCCCTTTTATTGAAAGTGCCTATAGAAGTGATAAATGAGGCTGAATTTTAGGCTCAAAAAATACTGGAGGCAGAGATAGAAAAATATATGGATATCTTATCTCCAACTTTGCAAGTAAAATAGCATATTGTGAAGGACAAATAAGTTAGAAGGACAAATATAGAGCCTTGAAGGACAGTGGTGGAGGGGGTGGAAATAATCTGCAGAAAGTAAAATTTGATAACCTATTATTTTTGAATCTATACAATTTAATATGAGAAAAGACTAAAGTAAAATTCACAAGAAATCAATACATATGCTTAATTGATCTACCATTGAAATTTACTTTCCTCATTAAAGAGTTAAGGCAGTTAATTCTGTTAACACCATCACCAGGACTCACCCAAGAGCTAATAAAAATGGAGAAATCCAGGGGTTTTGTAATAAAGCAAAAATTTTTCAAGCAGTATCAATTCAAATTCATCAACATCTACATTTTCCAGAGTCAGTGGGAGGGAAAATTTCAGCTTACAAAATAGACAGTAGGAAAACATCATAAAAGAGCAGATTACAGTGTCTTAAACAATAGAGACCAAAGTTAGATTCCTTCTGAAAGCCAAATTTCTACAGTGGTGCTCTAACAGTGAGAAAGAGCGGCAGCTCAGAAACTGTATTATAGTACGGACTTAGGAGTAACTATCTAGTTGGGAGAGAGCCTTATGTTACACCATGTTTGCATAGTCTTTACATAAGAATTGCGTGTGTGCTAAGTCGCTTTAGTCAGTCGACTCTGTGCAACGCTATGGACCATACCCTGCCAGGTTCCTCTGTCCATGGGATTCTCCAGGCAAGAATACTGGACTGGGTTGCCATGCCCTCCTCCAGGGGATCTTCCGAACCCAGGGATCAAACCCGCATCTCTTACATCTCCTGCATTGGCAGGCGGATTGGTTCTTTACCATTAGCGCCACCTGGGAAGCTCTACATTAGAATGAAGATATATCACTTACCCTTTATAAAAGGTGGACTTTGCAGAGGAAGTTGATAGCTAAAGCCACCTCATGGCCTTATGTAATGAGGGAAAAAAATAATTCACACCTGATGTTCAGGCTTTAGGTGTTTAATAGGAAGAGAGGACTCAAGGAGAAAGTAGGCTTACTTCCACTGAGTGGTGATAATAATCCCCAGCACTGATGTATTGCTTCACAACCACAGTTCCTTCAGCATCCCTGAGGATACAGCCATGTATTGATCACGTGGTCTTCACCACGCTTGGCACCTACACTTTGAGAGCACCCCAACTTCAGGTATATGAATATATTACTCTCGAATTTTCTAATTTGTCATATGAGTTTATTATAAGCTAGTGTGTATATATGCATGCCCAGTCATGTCTGACTATTTGTGACCCCATGGACTATAGCCCACCAGACTCCTCTTTCCATGGAATTTTTCAGGCCAGAGAATGGAGTAACTTGTCCTCAAAGCCATAAATGCTTCCTTTCCAATCCCTTCATCAAACTGACCAAAATAAGGGAAACCTCCCTTAGACTTTTCCTAAAATTTGAATTTTGTAAAATTTGCATAGAAATACAAAATATTAAATAATGTACAACTGTCAAATAGGCTTATAAAAAGTAAAAATTAATTTGAAACTTTAAATCAGTTGGTTCAGTTCAGTTTAGTTACTCAGTCATGTCTGACTCTTTGTGACCCCATGAATCGCTAAGGCCTCCCTGCCCATCACCAACTCCCGGAGTTCACTCAAACTCACGTCCATCAAGTCAGTGATACCATCCAGCCATCTCATCCTCTGTCCTCCCCTTCTCCTCCTGCCCCCAATCCCTCCCAGCATCAGAGTCTTTTCCAATGAGTCAACTCTTCGCACGAGGTGGCCAAAGTACTGGAGTTTCAGCTTTAGCATCATTCCTTCCAAAGAACACTCAGGGCTATCCAAATTGACCTTACTATTTTCAATCTGCCTTCTCTAAAAATTTGTCATTTAGCAATTTTTTAAGTTGGAATATAGTTACTTTACAGTTTTGTGTTAATTTATTCTGTACAGCAAAGTGAGTCAGCTATACATGTGTACATATATCCCCTCTCCCTTGAGCAATACAAATTATAATTTTTGTTTTTAGGAGCCCATTTCACCAAGTTCTAAAAATAGTAACGATAACCTCAACAATAATAATAAAAACTCAGCTCAGGCACAAATAAATCAAGTGATGGGCTAAAATGTGGACTTCTGGGGAGAATGTGGGCTTTGGAAGCAGGAGGATTGAAGTTCAAGTTGTGCTTCTAGCACTTATAAACCATGTGTCTGGGTGACTCACTTTATCTTCCTCCTCTATAAAATGTAGATATTACCCACCTGTTTTTCTGAGGATTAGCAATAGATCATGTTTTAAAACAGATCATTCTTTAAAATGACAAATACTGTGCTGCATTACACACTAGGCACTGTTGTAAATACAGTCCTTCTAACAGCCTCGTGGTACAAACAGTATTATTATTCCCATTTTGCAGATGAGGAAACTAAGGCTCAAAGATTTTCACTTGCCCACAGTCACAGAGTGAAGATTTAAACACAGGCAGGCTTAAATACTTTGACCACCTGATGCGAAGAGCCGACTCATTGGAGAAGACTCTGATGCTGGGAAATATTGAGGTCAGTAGGAAAAGAAGCTGACAGAGGATGAGATGGTTGGATGGCATCACTGACTCATGGATATGAGTTTGAGCAAGCTCTGGGAGAAGTGAAGGACAGGGAAGCCTGGTGTGCTGCAGTCCATGAGATTGCAAAAAGTCAGACAAAACTTAGCAGCTGAACAACAACAAAGCTAGAGTCGGAGCTTGCACTTTTAACCTCACCGTACTAGGCCAACTCTCAAAAAAGCACCAACAATAAAACCAAATAGCTGGCTTTTATTGAATACTTTCTTTGTGTCAGGTACTGTATTAAGCATCTCATTTGCATTATCTTGTTTCAGTTTTAAAATAACTTCATGAAGTAAGAACTACCAAAATCTCCATGATGCTATCTCCTCCTCGTGTAGTCCTTGCACAATACCACAGCACAATAAAGGGTCCTTCTTAGCATTGCTCTCCCCTCTTGTGTTCGTCTTCAAGCATGAAGCTCAGGAATGATCCTGAGCAAACCGAGTCAGAAATAGACTTACTTTATGGAATAATGTTTTCTCAATGTGTCAGAACACACACACAGACCAGGCTGGCCTCTCTCCAGCCTCCCTCTGTGACAGTCACCTCAGGAATGAGGCAGATTCTCTCCTTCTACCGCCATCAAATCAGGAGCGCTGTTTGGTCAGGGCTATTTGCTGCTGCTGTTCGGAAAATGAAATCTCTCTGCTTCTGTTCAATGTATTGAACTCTCTAACCGTGGCATCAATACCTCACACACTTCCCCATCTCCATCTTCTGTGTTAAAAATTAGGGAGGGATGGTGAGAAACTGCTGCGGTGGAGGCAAATGATGACTAAAATGAAACATTCTCTGCTTGCTTCACCGAGAAAATTTCGTTTTTAACGTTTAGCCTCATGCTACTGCTACCACTGCAGAGCTACAAATAGATTTGGAGGGCAGGTCTCAGGAATGCAGTTGCCTGTTCCACACCTGAAATGAGCTGAAAGGGCAGGGGAGGAGGGTGCCCAGTCTGGTGATAACACAGCAGTGAACACAGGAGGTGCCCTCCAGGTGCTAATCCAGCTTCCTGAGCGGTGCTGAGGACAGACAGCCACGCCCCTCCTGATGCAAAGAGAGGTGAAGAGATCACCAGATGAGCTATTCAAATCTGCAGACTAACAGAAGAAGGTTCATTCAAATGAAAGGGAGACATTTGACCTAAGAATGAATCCTACATAATGTTTAACTGAATATTATCATTTATGTGTGGAATCTAAAAAAAAAAAAAAAACTAATGAATTTAACAAAACAAAGATAACAGAGAACAAACCAGTAGTTGCCAGTAGGAAGAGGGAAGGGGGAGAGACAAGATAGGGGTAAGGAAGGAATTAGGAGATACAAACTACTATTTGTAAAATCAATAAGCCACAAAAATATATTGGACAGCATAGGGAATACAGCCAATATTTTATAATAGCTTTAAATGGAGTATAATCTAAATAATTTTGAAAAACTAATCTAAAAACTAATAACTATCAGTTTCAGTTGTACACCTGAAACTAATAACTTTATCAACTATACCTCAACTTAAAATTGTTGAATTTTTAAAATTATACTGCTAAATGAGCTGAAGCTGATTTCAGAATTAGTTTACATATTTAAAAACAAATACCAGTTAGTGGCAAGAAAAGGGATACTGAACCACAGAAGGAAACCAGACTGAGATTAACATGGAGAGCTGCCTCACCTTAGTTACCTTCCACTATTGAAAAAAAGAAAAAAGTAATTCTTGAATATAAAGAACATAAGAATCACTTGAACAGTTTTCAAATTTAAATATCCAAGCCCCAGGCCTGATGATTCTGATTTCATCACCTTGGCAACCTCCCTGCAGGTAACTTTTTTTTTTTTTTTTGCTAGCTTTATAGAAACATATTAGATATGTAACATTGTATAAATTTGAGTCATACAATGTGATGATTTGATATACATATATATTGCAAACTGATAACCACAATAAGGTCAGTTAACAAATTCATTACCCCACATAGTTACCATTTTTGTGTGTATACAGAAGCAACTTTCAAGTGTACAGGACATACTATTAAGTTATAGTCATTATGCTGTATATCACATCCCTGGGACTTACTCATCTGTAACTGGAAGTTTGCACCCTTCTGCTGAAGTTCATTTGAGGACCAGTGTTGAGATACACTATTGAGTACCTCTTGAGTGTGTGTGTGTGTGTGTGTGTGTGTGTGTGTGTGTGTGTTAGTCACTCAGTTGTGTCAATTGCTCAGTCGTGTCCACCTCTTTGAAACCCCATGGACTGTAGTCTACCAGGCTCCTTTGTCCATGGAATTCTCCAGGCAAGAAAACTGGAGTGGGTTGTCATGCCCTTCTCTAGGGGATCTTCCCATCCCAGGGATCAAATCCAGGTCTCTCACACTGTGGACAGATTCTTTACCATCTGAGCCACCTGGGAAGCCCTCATTGTAAAAACCTATGTGTGAGTCAGTGAAATAGGCTAAGGAGGAAGCTTGAACCTGGGATTTATCTGAAATTTCACTAAAGCCCCCTCTGGAAACTTGACTCTGCCATTTTCTTTTTGATCTTCACCTCAACTGTTTTCAATTTTAATATGTCATCTAGTATTACCTGCACCCAGAAAATGAGGAGACAGACTCAGAGAGGGACTGTGTCCATGGAATTTTTCAGACAAGAATAAATGCTAGAGTGGATTGCCATTTCCTTCTCCAGAGGATCGTCCCAACCCAAGGACTGAACCTGTGTTTCCTGCACTGGCAGACAGATTCTGTACCACTAGCACCAGCTGGGAAGCCAAGAATTTGGTTACAAATTGTTTACATACAAGTGATAAAATAACAACTGTATTTAAAATCACTGTATGCCTCCCTGTCTTCCCTCTACCTCTATCTTCTCACTGTTTGGCCCATAATAATAAATGATAACTAACACTGAATCCCTCCCATGTGTTCTGTGCTGATTATGTTATATAGATTATTGTATTTAAATCTCAGTAAATGTTAATGAAAAATGGAGGCTTAAGTTACTGGAAAAGATTTGAAATTTTTTAATTAAGGATTTTATATGGCAAAAGAAAATTTGAAATAAAAAGAGGTACACTTATAGATGAGCAGAGAAATAGGGCTTCCCTGGTGGCTCAGACAGTAAAGTGTCTGCCTGCAGTGAAGGAGACCTAGGTTCAATCCCTGGGTCAGGAAGATCCCCTGGAGAAGGAAATGGAAACCCATTCCAGTACTCTTGCCTGGAAAATCCCATGGATGGAGGAGTCTAGTAGGCTACAGTCCACAGGGTTGCAAACAGTCGGACATGACTGAGCAACTTCACTCTCACTCTCAAAAATATTCAGAATGGAATATTACTCAACCATAAAAAGAATGAAATGATGCCATCTGCAGCAACATGGATGGACCTAGAGATGATCATACGAAGTGAAGTAAGTCAGACAGAGAGAGACAAGTATCATATGATATTGCTTATATGTGGAATCTAAAAAAAAAAAAAAAATGATACAAGTGAACTTACTTACAAAATAGAAACAGCATCACAGGCATAGAAAACAAATTTATGGTTACCAAAGGGGAAACAGGAGTGGGAGGCTGGGGAGAGGGATAAATTATGAGTTTGGGATTAACAGATACATACTACTACATATAAAATAATAACAAAGACCTACTGTTAGAACAGGGAACTATATTCAGTATCTTGTATTAACCTATAATGGAAAAGAATCTGAAAAAGAATATATATATTCAGGGAATACATATCAATCTGAATATCAATATACAAAACTGAATCACTTTCGCTATACATCTGAAACTAACACAACACTGTAAATCAACCATACTTCAATTTTTTAAAAAATGACAACTCGGAAGTGAAATTCAGGAAACTCTGACACTAGCCCTGCAATGGTATTTTATAAAATGTATAAATTGAGTATGGTGATAATTAATGTATTATTGTTTAAGTGGTTATATTTTATCTTTTAAAATATACAAGAAAATTAAACTCACCTCCCTCAAGTTTTTCTCACAGAATGAGAAGCAAAATATATTAAATCACATATAGCACTCCTCAGCACAGGTTAGCCATACTATTTTACATGACACAGTGGTTCTAACAGCTGTGCCTAAGCTATTTTAATAAAACTTTACTAACTGCCCAATGGCACTGCACATAGGAAGATGTTGGGGAAATAGAATTAAACCTAGAAAACCTCTCAGCAAATGTAAATGAAAAAGAAAAGCCTTATTACTGAATAAACATTATGCCAGAATGTGAAGCACACTAATCCACTGAGAGTCCACAAAGACAGAAAGAAATCTCACCCCTTCTATGTAGCCAAGCAGCTACCATCCCTCCATTACGTGCAAGTTCTCAAAAGAAATAACTAGTCCTCAGGTAAGAGGACTTGACAGTCCCATTTGTCACAAGCAGTTTGTCTTAGATTCACTTGGTAATGGAGGTGACCACCTGGCTTAGCAAGATGGTTTCATCAAAAAGAAAAATAATTTTCTCATATCTATATGATGTGAGATAGTTTGCAGGCAGGTACTCTCTGAACCTCTACCCTCCTGTAGAAACTGGGAAATTAGGGGCATCAACTTCCTTGATGATATTTCCAAGAATTGTTTCCCAGGCCCCTGAGACATTCTTGGGTTAAAAAAGAAACTGATAAGAGATGTATTTAGCTTTAAAAAAGGGTTTACATGCATTTCAAAGAAACAGAGAAAGAACCTGAAATCACAAATTTTCTAAAATAAACCCTCTAAGAAAAGGGAGAAGAACAGTCTATTTTCAACAGGTAGAATTAAGCCTCTTATTTTTCATTCGTATTTGCCTTTATGAAGGCAGCTATCTGGGAGGAACTTTAAAACCCTTCTAGTATCCTTCCTGGACATGGAAATTATTTCCTAATGAGGAAATCCACACAAACATAAACAAAGACAATATGGAAATTAGAAATTTCCAAAGAACACATGGGTACTGGAGGGGACATACAACATCTATTTTTCATTAAGTCAGAAGAAAGAACTAATATCTCTGAAAATAAAAATACTAAGTTAGCAAGACATTCAGAGATAGTGTTCTATCAAGAGCCATATTAAAAAAGCCAAAAATGACTTCATAATTATCAAACGCTCGTTCAAAACCTTTAGAAGGACATTATTAATAATATTGGTATGCCAGTCAAATTGGGTGAGTAGATTATGTTGCTTTAAAACTAAAGCCCGAGTGACTGTTATCATCACACTTGTCCTTGGTGGGTACCACACAGCTGTGACCTTATGGGTGGTGCTGTTCTCCGGAGAAATGGCTGCTTCGCAGAGAGCAGTCATTCCCGTAAACATATGCTCAGAGGGCACTCTGGGACCCTTCATGAGGAAAGTGCCTTGTAAATGTGAGCTATTGCCACCATTAGGAGTAAGTTCTAACCCTGGACAACATCATAAACTTAATAGTGGGAGTTAAACCACCATCATTTCCCAGTAGCCAATGTGAATTCTCACCATACCTCAGAAAGGGTGAGCTGTCATCATCAGCCCATACCTGCCCACAGATCCCTAACCACGTTTTTCAGATCATAAAAACATAGAACAAGCCTGGCTTATCCTCATCAAGTAGTAGATAAGTATTACTTTCTAGAATATATATATCAAAGTGATTTTACAATTCCCCTTAAAATGGGCAATTAAATAGTACTGACACAGTAACTTTTTAACACAACACTTGGTTTTTATTAATGTCATGTATAATAAAGTGGCATTCACTTCCCTTTAATAAATAAACTTCATTTTGTTTCTTTTTGATTATTATTTCAAAAGACAAACATTTGAAAGTTAGTTAAATGCCCTGCCCAAAACAATATTGTGCCTAAAATAAGGAGGTGATATATTGTAGCCTTTCTATCTTTTTAGGTGTAAAATAGCCTTTTTACATTTTTAGGGCTCATCCCAACAAAGAGATCAGCAGGCTTCCAGTTAAGAAAAGGCAAAAACTACAACAAATAGGTAACCTAATAAAAGCATGCACTGGGCAGATTTGCCAAGGTGCCCAGGAATCTATAGTTCTGTGCCAAGTACATGCCGCTACTGCCTCCCACTGATTCCAACTTCAACTCCCATCCAAAGTGATTGTGTTTAGCACTTTGTCCATAGGTTCTTGGCACTTCAGACACCACTGAGGTTTTATTGAACAAGTGCATTCTTTAGTTCTTTCTGCCTGATTAGAATGGCAAGACTCAAGCAGGGCTTGATGAACATGGATTTCACAGTGAGAATGTCTGCTCTTAAGAACATATGTTCAGAAGATGAAGGAGGAATAGGACAGGGAGACCACTTTCTCCCCCACAAATTCATCGAAAGATCATTTGAACGCTGAACAAATTCCACAAAACAACTTCTGAATGCTGGCAGAGGACACCAGGCACCCAAAAAGGCAACCTATACTCTTCGAAAGGAGGTAAGACAAAATATAAAAGATAAAAAGAGACACAAGAGAGTTAGGGATGGAGACCTATCCCAGGGAGGGAGTCATGAAGGAGGAGAAGTTTCCAAACACCAGGAAACCCTCTCACCGGCGGGTCTGTGGAGAGTTTTGAATCTCAGAGGGCAACATAACTGGGAGGAAAAAGGAAAAACAAAAAACCCACAGACTACACACCTGACCGCAACTCCCAGCGGAGAAGTAGCCCAGATACTCGCGAAGTGGGGGCTGAACAGGGAGGTGCCAGCTGCATTGCTTAGGGTAGGGACCAGGCCTAAATGCCCTGAGGACAACCTGAGGGAGCTAATGTGAGATAGCAACCCAAACTGTGGGATAGCCAGAGAGAGAAAAAAATAGAGAAAGAGAGAGAGAATTTTCCTGCAAAAAGCTTTAAGGCACAGCTTAGCCCACTCACACAACAAAGGACTGAGCGAATACCAGAGGAGAACTAGCCAGCTGCGGATCGGCCCCTCCCCTGACCAGAGGCAGAGAGGCAGGCAGGCGACAGCCAGAGCTGGAAGGCAAGAGGCAATCTGGGTCCCAGAGACGGCATCCTCCACCAAACTGTGAGCAGGCTCCCAGTTGGTAACCAAGCGTTCCTGGGATTTGGGGCGGTTGACATCCACCAGGAGACACACAGCACACCTGAGATGGCAATCTCGCTGCTCACCCAGAAAACCGAGCAGCTGGATCAGGGAGGTGATAAGATGTAGTGCACACCTGGGAGAGGGCACTCACCAAGTACCTGGTCGCCTGAGCTGCTCAGACCTGGGAAGGGCATAAAACGCACACCCAACCGAGGCTGTGCCTTTGTGGAGTACCTGAGAACCTGAGCGGCTTAGTCCTGGGAAGTGCACGCCACCCAGGGCCCGCTTTGGACAGTTCCCCTGCACAGCAACCTGGAGCCTGAGCAGTGTCGACAGGGAAAGCACACGCCACTGCCATGAGCTGGGGCAAACCCAATGCGGTCCATACTCTGCGAGCACTCCCCACATACACCAGTGATATCTGTTTGCAGTGTTCCTCCCTCCCCACAGCACACCTGAAAAAGTGAGCCTAAATAAGTGACCACCTTCGCCCCCTGTGTCAGGGCAGAAATTAGACACTGAAGAGACTTGCAAACAGAGGAAGCCAAAATAAACAAAGAAAAGGGAACCGCTTTGGAAGTGACAGGTGCAACAGATTGAAACCCTGTATTTAGCACTGACTACATTGGAAGGGACCTATAGACCTTGAGAAGAAGTATAAGTGGCAACAAAGAACTATCTGAAACTGAACTGATTCCACACTGCCCTCAACAGATCCAGAGAAATTTGTAGATATATTTTACTATTATCATTTTTTAATTTAAAAAAATTTTTTTATGTTTAAGTTCTTTATTATTCCTTTAATTTTCATTTTTATAACCTATTATTACCTTGCAAAAATAATACCCTATTTTTAAAGCAAATTTCATACATATATTTTTTATAATTTTTGTGATTATGTTTTTTTTAATATTGTATTTTTGACAGTCTATACTCTAGATTTTTAATCTTTGCTTTTTGGCATTTGTTATCAGTTTTGTACCTTTAAGAATCCAATCTTCAGTACCAATTTTTACTTAGGAGTGTGATTACTGGCTTGACTGCTCTCTCCCCCTTTTGACTCTCCTTTTTCTCCCCCAGGTAACTTCTATCTCCTTCATCCCCCTTCTCTACTCTACCCAATTCTGTGAATCTCTTTGGGTGGTCCAGGCTATGGAGAACACTTAGGGAACTGATTACTGGCTAGGTCTGTCTATCTCCTTTTGATTCCCTTCTTCTCCTCCTGGTCACCTCTATCTCCTTCCTCCCTCTTCTCTATGGAACTCGGTGCACCTCTCTGAGTGTTCCAGACTGTGGAGAACACATAGGGAATTGATTACTGGCTAGATTGCTCTCTCCCCTTTTGCATCCCCCTTTTCTGCTCCTGGTCACCTCTATCTCCCTCCTCCCTCGTCTCTTCTCCATGAAACTCTGTGAACCTCTGTAGGTGTCCCTCACTGTGGAGAATCTTTTCACCATTAACCTAGATGTTTTATCATTGGTGCTGTATGGATGGAGAAGTCTTGAGGCTATTGTAAGAATAAGACTGAAAGCCAGAGGCAGGAGGCTTAAATCCAAAACTTGAGAACACCAGAAAACTCCTGACTCCAGGGAACATTAATCAACAAGAGCTCACCCAAAAGCCCCCACACCTACACTAAAACCAAGCTCCACCCAAGAGCCAACAAGTTTCAGAGCAAGACATACCAGGCCAATTCTCCAATAACATAGGAACATAACCCTGAGCATTAAAATACAGGTGGCCAAAAGTCACACCAAATCCACAGGCACCTCAAAACTCACTACTGGACACATCATTGCACTCCAGAGAGAAGAGATCCAGTTCCATCCACCAGAACACTGACGCTAACTTCCCTAACCAAAAAACCTTGAGAAGCCACTCATCCAACCCCACCCACAGGGAGGAACCTCCACAATGAAGAGGAACCACACACTTCAAGCATACAGAAAGGCCACCTCAAACACAGCAATCTAAACAAGATGAAAAGGCAGAGAAATAGTCAGCAGGTAAAGGAACATGATAAATGCTCTCCAAATCAAACAGAAGAGGAGGAGACAGGGAGTCTACCTGAAAAAGAATTCAGAATAATGACAGTAAAAATGATCCAAAATCTTGAAAACAAAATGGAGTTACAGATAAATAGTCTGGAGACAAGGATTGAGAAGATGCAAGAAATGCTTAACAAGGAAGAAATAAAAAAGACTCAATCAATAATGAATGATGCAATAACTGAGATCAAAAACACTCTGGAGAGAAACAACAGTAGAATAACTGAGGCAGAAGATAGTATAAGTGAGGTGGAAGATAGAATGGTGGAAATAAATGAAGGAGAGAGGAAAAAAGAAAAAAGAATTAAAAGAAAGGAAGACAACCTCAGAGACCTCTGGGACAATGTCAAATGTCCCAACATTCAAATCATAGGAGTCCCAGAAGAAGACGACAAAAAGAAAGACCATGAGAAAATACTTGAGGAGATAATAGTTGAAAACTTCCCTAAAATAGGGAAGGAAATAGCCACTCAAGTCCAAGAAACCCAGAGAGTCCCAAACAGGATAAATCCAAGGTGAAACACCACAAGACACATATTAATCAAATTAATGAAGATCAACACACACACACACACACACACACACACACACACACACACACAAAACAAATATTAAAAGCAGCAAGGGGAAAACAGCAAATAATACACGAGGGGATTCCCATAAGGATAACAGCTGATCTTTCAATAGAAATTCTTCAGGCCAGAAGGGAATGGCAGGAAATACTTAAAGTGATGAAAGAGAAAAACCTACAATCCAGATTACTGTACCCAGCAAGGATCTCATTCAAATATGAAGGAGAAATCAAAGCTTTACAGACAAGCAAAAGCTGAGAGAATTTAGCATCACTAAATCAGTTTTTCAACAAACGCTAAAGAGGAGCTACCCATACCCGAGGTCAGGCCCAGCAGCCCAGAGGAGGTACCCCACGTCCAAGGTAAGGAGCAGTGGTAAAGAGCAGCAGCTGTGCTTTGCTGGAGCAGCCGTGAAGAGATACCACACATCCAAGGTAAGAGAAAACCAAGTAAGACAGTAGGCACTGAGAGACGGCATCAGAGGGCAGGCAGACTGAAACCACAATCACAGACAACTAGACAATCTGATCACAGGGACCACAGCCTTGTCTAACTCAATGAAACTAAGCCATGCTGTGTGGGGCCACCCAAAATGGACAGGTCATTGTGGAAAGGTCGACAGAATGTTGTCCACTGGAGAAGGGAATGGCAAACCACTTCAGTATTCTTGCCTTGAGAACCCCATAAAGAGTATG
The DNA here is from genome assembly GCF_029378745.1 of Bos indicus. Lineage (NCBI taxonomy): Eukaryota > Metazoa > Chordata > Mammalia > Artiodactyla > Bovidae > Bos > Bos indicus. The sequence goes on from NC_091769.1 coordinate 42,051,927, forward strand.
AAAAGGCAAAAAGCTAGGACACTGAAAGATGAGTCAGTAGGTGCCCAATATGCTTACTGGAGATCAGTGGAGAAATAAATCCAGAAAGAATGAAGGGATGGAGCCAAGGCAAAAACAACACCCAGTTGTGGATGGGACTGGTGATAGAAGTAAGGTTTGATGCTGTGAAGAGTAATATTGCATAGGAACCTGGAATGTTAGGCCCATGAATCAAGGCAAGTTGGAAGTGGTCAAACACAAGATGAGAAGAATGAACATCGACACCCTAGGAACCACGAACTAAGATAGACTAGAATGGGTGAATTTAACTCAGATGACCATTATATCTACTACTGTGGGCAGGAATCCCTTCGAAAAAATGGAATAGCCATTATAGTCAACAAAAGAGTCCAAAATGCAGTACTTGGATGCAATCTCAAAAATGACAGAATGATCTCTGTTCATTTCCAAGGTAAACCATTCAATATCATGGTAATCCAAGTCTATGCCCCAACCAGTAATGCTGAAAAAGCTGAAGTTGAACAGTTCCATGAAGATCTACAAGACCTTCTAGAACTAACACCCAGAAAAGATGTCCTTTTCATTATAGGGGACTGGAATGCAAAAGTAGGAAGTCAAGAAACACCTGGAGTAACAGGCAAATTTGGCCTTGGAGTACAGAATGAAGCAGGGCAAAGGCTAATAGAGTTTTGCCAAGAGAACTCACTGGTCATAGCAAACACCCTCCTCCAACAATACAAGAGAAGACTCTACACATTGACATCAACAGATGGTCAACACCAAAATCAGATTGATTATATTCTTTGCAGCCAAAGATGCAGAAGCTCTATACAGTCAGCAAAAACAAGACCGGGAGCTGACTATGCCTCAGATCATGAACTCCTTATTGCCAAATTCAGACTTAAATTGAAGAAAGTAGGGAAAACCACTACACCATTCAGGTATGACCTAAATCAAATCCCTTATGATTATACAGTGGAAGTGAGAAATAGATTTAAGGGACTAGATCTGATAGAGTGCCTGATGAACTATGGACTGAGGTTCGTGACACTGTACAGGAGACAGAAATCAAGACCATCCCCAAGAAAAAGAAATGCAAAAAAGCAAAATGGCTGTATGGGGAGGCCTTACAAATAGCAGTGAAAAGAAGGGAAGTGAAAAGCAAAGGAGAATAGGAAAGATATACCCATTTGAATGCAGAGTTCCAAAGAAGAGCAAGGAGAGATAAGAAAGCCTTCCTCAGCGATCAATGCAAAGAAATACAGGAAAACAACAGAATGGGAAAGATTAACAATCTCATCAAGAAAATTAGAGATACCAAGGGAACATTTCATGCAAAGATGGGCTCAATAAAGTCCCGGGAGCCATCTCCCGGCATATTGCATATTGAGTGCAGCACTTTCACAGCATCATCTTTCAGGATCTGGAATAGCTCAACTGGAATTCTATCACTGCCAGGAGCCAGCGTGAGGAACTCCGCCCATGGCAAAGGTCATGAGGAAGGAGGCTTGGCATACGCAAAGGTGGGATCGAGCCTCAGGAGTCCCCCTGGAAATTCTCGAGCATCTACCCCCAAAACCAGAGTCTGCCTACTTTCTGCTTTGTGCTCTCACCTATACCTCTGACTTTATGGGGGGGGGGGGGGGGGGGTGCTGTCCCCCATTGCCCCTCTCTGAAAAAAGAGTTAACTTACAGCTCCAGTTAATAAAGTTCCTGGGTGTGATAGTGTTTCAACCTACAAACTCCTTTGGAAGTCCTCTAGCCTGCCTGAATATGTTTTTCCGGCCACATGTGAGGCTCAGAGCCTCCCAACTGTGAGAGGGATGAGATGTTCTAAACTGTCTAAATACAGATTCCTTTGAGCAGTTAAAAGATTGATTAGAAATTGTATTGGTGAAGGGTTTTTCACTTGTTGGACCAATGTTTGCTGCTAAGTCTCCATATCCCTTACCTGCTGTGTCCCTGGGAGTGTATTGATTAATATAATTGGTGTAAGTAGTAGCTTTAATGTTTGTAATCTTGGACCCTTAGGTTAATTCTTTTTCTTGTTATAGCCCACCACACGTTTGCCCTATAGGAATGCAACTTTAATGCTTTTGGAGGGTGGTGCCTGACTAATTACCTTTAGAGAAAAATAAGTTTTCTGAAGAAAGGGTCTTAAAATGTTAACGGGCCTCCAGGCCAGAAGATGATGCAAATCACCTAAACTTTTGCATATGATAAGTTTGCAGGAAGAAAGCCTGGCTTACTGCATGAGTCTACCCCTTCCCCCATTATCCTCTATGCATGACTTAAGGTATAAAAACCACTTTGGAAAATAAAGTGCTGGCCTTGTTTACCGAAACTTGGTCTCCCATGTCGTTCTTTCTCTCACCTTCTGGCTGAATTATTCAGCCTCTTTTCTCCACTAAATTTTCTCACTGAGCTATCCTTATTTAACCACTCTTTATATCCTTAATTAACATTTAATTAAGCAGTTGTTTCCTGATCCTTGCCGATGCCGTCTCTCCTTCGAATACCCTGGATCAGCCGGGGCTGGACCCCGGCAATAAAGGACAGAAATGGTATGGACCTAACAGAAGCAGAAAATCTTAAGAAGAGGTGGCAAAAATACACAAAAGAACTGTACAAAAAAGATCTTCACAACCAAGATAATCACGGTGTGATCACTCACCTAGAGCCAGACATCCTGGAATGCGAAGTCAAGTGGGCCTTAGAAAGCATCACTACGAACAAATCTAGTGGAGGTGATGGAATTCCAGTTGAGCTATTTCAAATCCTGAAAGATGATGCTGTGAAAGTGCTGCACTCAATATGCCAGCATATTTGGAAAACAGCAGTGGCCACAGGACTGGAAAAGGTCAGTTTTCATTCCAATCCCAAAGAAAGGCAATGTCAAAGAATGCTCAAACTACCACACAATTGCACTCATTTCACATGCTAGTAAAGTAATGCTTAAGATTCTCCAAGCCAGGCTTCAGCAATACGTGAACCGTGAACTTCCAGATGTTCAAACTAGTTTTAGAAAAGGCAGAGGAACCAGAGATCAAATTACCAGCATCTGCTGGATCATCGATAAAGCAAGAGAGTTCCAGAATAATATCTATTTCTGCTTTATTGACTATGCCAAAGCCTTTGACTGTATGGATCACAAGAAACTGTGGAAAACTCTTCAAGAGATGGGAATACCAGACCACCTGACCTGCCTCTTGAGAAATCTGTATGCAGATCAGGAAGCAACAGTTAGAACTAGACATAGAACAACAGACTGGTTCCAAATAGGAAAAGGAGTACATCGAGGCTCTATATTGTCACCCTACTTATATTTTAATTTACATACAGAGTACATCATGAGAAAAGCTGGGTTGGAGGAAGCACAAGCTGGAATCAAGATTGCCAAAAGAAATATCAATAATCTCAGATACGTAGATGACACCACCCTTACGACAGAAAGTGAAGAAGAACTAAAGAGCCTCTTGATGAAAGCAAAAGAGGAGAGTGGAAAAGTTGGCTTAAAGCTCAACATTCAGAAAACTAAGATCATGCCATCCAGTCCCATCACTTCATGACAAATATATGGGGAAACAGTGGAAACTTTATTTTTGGGGGCTCCAAAATCACTGCAGATGGTAATTGCAGCCATGAAATTAAAAGATGCTTACTCCTTGGAAGGAAAGTTATGACCAACCTAGACAGCATATTAAAAAGCAAAGACATTACTTTGCCAACTAGGTCCGTCTAGTCAAGGTTATGGTTTTTCCAGTAGTCATGTATGGATGTGAGAGTTGGACTGTGAAGAAAGCTGAGTGCTGAAGAATTGATGCTTTTGAACTGTGGTGTTGGAGAAGACTCTTGAGAGTCCCTTGGACTGCAAGGAATTCCAACCACTTGATCCTAAAGGAAATCATTCCTGGGTGTTCATTGGAAGGACTGATGCTGAAGCTGAAACTCCAATACTTTGGCCACCTGATGCAAAGAGCTGATTTTGAAAAGATCTGGGAAAGATTGAGGGCAGGAGAAGAAGGGGACAACAGAGTATGAAATGGTTGGATGGCATCACTGACTCAATGGACATGGCTTTGGGTGGACTCCAGGAGTTGCTGGTGGACAGACAGGCCTGGCATGCTGCGGTTCATGGGGTCACAAAGAGTCGGACACGACTGAGCAACTGAACTGAAACTGAAAATCAAAGGATCTTTTCTGGACAGGAAACACAGAAAAGATGTATAAATTCGAACCCAAGACAACAAAGTAAACGTCAATGGGATCATACTTATCAATAATTACCTTAAATGTAAATGGGTTGAATGCCCCAGCCAGAAGACAAAGACTGGCTGAATGGGTACTAAAAGAACCCTATATATGCTGTCTATAAGAGACCCACCTCAAAAGAAGGGACACATACAGACTGAAAGTGAAGAGCTGGGAAAAGATATTTCATGCAAATGTAGACCAAAAGAAAGCAGGAGTAGACATATTCATAGCAGATAAAATAGACTTTGAAATAAAGGCCGTGAAAAGAGACAAAGAAGGAGACAAAGGATACTACATAATGATCAAAGGATCAATCCAAGAAGAAGATATAACAATCATAAACATATATGCACTCAACATAGAAGCACCACAATATGTAAGGCACATGCTAACAAGTATGAAAGGGGGAATTGACAGTAACACAATAATAGTGGGAGACTTAAATACCCCACTCACACCTATGGATAGATCAACAAAACAGAAAATTAGCAAGGAAACACAAACTTTAAATGATACAATGGACCAGTTAGACATAATTGATATCTATAACAATGAATTTCACCTTTTTCTCAAGTGCACACAGAACCTTCTCCAGGAGAGATCACATCCTGGACCATAAATCTAGCCTTGGTAAATTACAAAAATCGAAATCATTCCAAGCATCTTTTCTGATCACAATGCAGTAAGATTAGATTTCAACTACAGGAAAAAAAACTATTAAAAATAAAAATATATGGAGGCTAAACAACACACTTCTGAATAACCAACAAATCACAGAAGAAATAAAAATATACATAGAAATGAATGAAAATGAAAACACAGCAACCCCAAATCTATAGGATTCAGTAAAAGCAGTGCTAAGGGGAAAGTTCATAGCAATACAAGCTAACCTCAAGAAACAAGAGAAAAATCAAAGAAATAACCTAACTCTACACCTGAAGCAACTAGAAAAAGAAGAAATGAAGAACCCCAGGGTCAGTAGAAGGAAAGAAATCATAAAAATTAGGGCAGAAATAAATGAAAAAGAAACAAAGGAGACCATAGCAAGAATCAACAAAGCTAAAAGCTGTTTTTTTGAGAAGATAAATAAAATAGGCAAACCATTAGCCAGATTCATAAAAAAAGGGGGGGGGGGACAATAATCAAATCAACAAAATTAGAAATGAAAATGTAGAAATCACAAGAGATAACACAGAAATACAAAGGATCATAAGAGACTACTATCAGCAACTATATGCCGATAAAATGGACAACTTGGAAGAAATGGACAAATTCTTAGAAAAGTATAACTTTCCAAAACTGAAGCAGGAAGAAATAGAAAATCTCAACAGATCCATCACAAGCACAGAAATCAAAACTGTAATCAGAAATCTTCCAGCAAACAAAAGCCCAGGACCAGACGGCTTCATAGCTGAATTCTACCAAAAAATTAGAGAAGAGCTAACACATATCCTACTCAAACTCTTCCAGAAAATTGCAGACGATGGTAAACTCCCAAATTCATTTTATGAGGCCACCATCACTCTAATACCAAAACCAGACAAAGATGCCACACACAAAAAAAGAAAACTACAGGCCAATATCACTGATGAACATAGATGCAAAAGTCTTCGACAAAATTCTAGCAAACAGAATCCAACAACATATTAAAAAGATCACACATCATGACCAAGTGGGCTTTATCCCAGGGATGCAAGGATTCTTCAATATTCACAAATCAATCAACGTGATACAACACATTAACAAATTGAAAGATAAAAACCATATGAGTATCTCAATAGATGCAGAGAAAGCCTTTAACAAAATTCAACATCCATGTATGATAAAAACCCTCCAGAAAGCAGGCATAGAAAGAACATACTTCAATATAATAAAAGCTATATATGACAAACCCACAGCAAACATATCCTCAGTGGTGAGTCAGGAACAAGACAGGGGTGCCCACTCTCACTACTGTTCAACATAGTTTTGGAAGTTTTAGCCATAGGAATCAGAGAAGAAAAATAAATTAAAGGAATCCAGATTGGAAAAGAAGTAAAACTCTCACTGTTTGCAGCTGACATGATCCTCTACATAGAAAACCCTAAAGACTCCACCAGAAAATTACTAGAGCTAATCAATGAATATAGTAAGTTGCAGGATATAAAATTAACACACAGAAAGCCCTTGCATTCCTATACACTAACAATGATAAAACAGAAAGAGAAATTAAGGAAACAATTCTATTCACCATTGCAACGAAAAGAATGAAATACTTAGGAATAAATCTACCTAAAGAAACAAAGCCTATATGTAGAAAACTATAAAACACTAATGAAAGAAAACAAAGATGACACAAATAGATGGAGAAATATACCATGTTCATGGGTCGGAAGAATCAATATAGTGAAAATGAGTATACTACCCAAAGCAATCTATAGATTCAATGCTATCAACTACCTATCAAGCTACCAACAGTATTTTTCAGAGAACTAAAACAAATAATTTCACAATTCGTATGGAAATACAAAAAAAAAAAAAAACTCGAATAGCCAAAGAAATCTTGAGAAAGAAGAATGGAACAGCAGGATTCAACCTGCCTGACTTCAGACTATACTACAAAGCCACAGTCATCAAGACAGTATGGTACTGGCACAAAGACAGAAATATAGATCAATGGAGCAAAATAGAAAGCCCAGAGATAAGTCCACACACTTATGGACACCTTATCTTTGACAAAGGAGGCAAGAATATACAATGGATAAAAGACAATCTAAAGAGATTGTGATGCTGAGAAAACTGGTCAATCACTTGTAAAAGAATGAAACTAGAACACTTTCTCAGAGAAGGCAATGGCAACCCACTCCAGTACTCTTGCCTGGAAAATCCCATGGACAGAGGATCCTGGTAGGCTACAGTCCATGGGGTCGTTAAGAGTCGGACACGACTGAGAGACTTCACTTTCACTTTTCACTTTCATGCATTGGAGAAGCAAATGGTAACCCACTCCAGTGTTCCTGCCTCGAGACTCCCAGGGATGGGGGAGCCTAGTGGGCTGCCTTCTGTGGGGCTGCACAGAGTAAGACATGACTGAAGCAACTTAGCAGCAGCAGCAGAACACTTTCTAACACCATACACAAAAATAAACTCAAAATGGATTAAAGATCTAAACGTAAGACCAGAAACTATACAACTCCTAGAGGAAAACATAGGCAAAACACTCTCTGAAATAAATTACAGCAGGATCCTCTATGACCCACCTCCCAGAGTAATGAAAATAAAAGCAAAAATAAACAAATGGGACCTAATTACACTTAAAAGCTTTTGCACAATGAAGGAAACTATAAGCAAGGTGAAAAGACAGCCTTCAGAATGGGAGAAAATAGCAAATGAAGCAACTGACAAAGAATTAATCTCAAAAATATACAAGCAACTCCTGCAGCTCAATTCCAGAAAAATAAACGACCCAATCAAAAAATGGGCCAAAGAACTAAATAGACATTTCTCCAAAGAAGACATACAGATGGCTAACAAACACATGAAAATATGCACAACATCACTCATTATCAGAGAAATGCAAATCAAAACCACAATGAGATACCATCTCACGCTGGTCAGAATGGCTGCTATCCAAAAGTCTACAAACAATAAAGTCTGGAGAGGGTGTGGAGAAAAGGGAACCCTCTTACACTGTTGGTGGGAATGCAAACTAGTACAGCCACTATGGAGAACAGTGTGGAGATTCCTTAAAAAAACTGGAAATAGAACCGCCATACAACCCAGCAATCCCACTGCTGGGCATACACACCAAGGAAACCAGAATTGAAAGAGACACGTGTACCCCAATATTCATCGCAGCACTGTCAGGACGTGGAAGCAACCTAGATGTCCATCAGCAGACGAATGGATAAGAAAGCTGTGGTACATATACACAGTGGAATAATACTAAGCTATTAAAAAGGATGCATTTGAATCCGTTCTAATGAGGTGGATGAAACTGAAGCCTATTATACAGAGTGAAGTCAGAAAGAAAAACACCAATACAGTATATTAACACATATACATGGAATTTAGAAAGATGATAATGATGACCATATATACGAGATACCAAAAGAGACACAAATGTAAAGAAAAGACTTTTAGACTCTGTGGGAGAAGGTGAGGGTGGGGTGATTTGAGAAAATAGCATTGAAACATGTATATTATCATATGTGAAATAGATTGCCAGTCCAGGTTCGATGCATGAGACACAGTGCTCAGGGCTGGTGCACTGGGATGACCCTGAGGGATGGAATGGAGAGGGAGGTAGGAGGGGGGTTCAGGATGGGAACACATGTGCACCCATGGCTGATTCATGGTAATGTATGGCAAAAACCACTACAATACTATAAAGTAACTAGCTCCAATTAAAATAAATTATTTTTTTTTAAAGAAGCAAAGTTTTAAGACAAAACTATGAATTTGCTGACATTCTATCTTAAAATACTACATGAATACCACAAGATTTTCTGAGGTGTTTCCTATTTTAATTTGATTATTGATGACTTCAGGCACCATCTCTATGGCAAAACAGTTCTCTCTCCAAACATACAGTGATTTAAAGGAAATCAATTTAAGGGAAAATGTAGAATGGCAGTGCTTTACAAAGTGTGCACATCTAATCAGAGAAGATCAAGCATATAGGAAATAAAATGGAAATTACTTTTATTTGCTAGTTACAAATCATGACAAATGCCATTCTGAAAGTAAAATTCAAATGTTAGATCTATTTGTGTGGACAGTATATGTGCTTTATTATATTTTCATGTTTTGCTTTATAATCAAAAGTCTATTTATATGCTAAATAGTTGGCTTATGCAAAAATATCTTTAGTTATTAAAAAAAAAAAAAAAAGAATATAAGGATTCCCCCAAAAAAGAACATATGTTCATGTTTATGGGGCCAACTGTGAGCTCTTTCAGGAGCTCCTCTTCCTGACCCATATCAGCCACACCTTGCCTATATCTCAGACCTTGCTCTGCACATCTGTACTTATTGTTCATCTATATCTGTACCTCCCACTTCACATTTGCATTCCAGAACCAGTCAACATAAGCCATTTAGAAAGAAGATAAATATATCAAAAATGATCAGCAGCTGCATCTTATCCCAAGAACTCCATGTGCATGTTTTGATTTGGGGGGGGGTGGGTGGGGGGGACAAAAACAAGATTTCTTGAGTAGAGAAAAATTTCTAATCAACAAAGCCACATTCAACTTGTATTCTGGTGTCTATAGAACAAAAAATGACAGCCTGACCAACCACTCCAAATCAAAATTCCACTTCTCAAAACCCCAAACACCCCTGATTAAGAGGACGCACTTGGGAATCTGACAGGTGTGGGTGTGAAACTCACTCCCTAAAAGCAAGCGCTACCTATATTACCATAAGCAAGACACCATCTCTCCTGTCTTGAGCCACTTATTTGGTAGAAAGGGGATAATGATTTCTATCTGCCTTATAGGGGTGTGAAGATTCAAGGGAAGCATTTAGCATGGAGCCTTGAAAAATATTAAGTGCTCTATAAAGGTTAACTGCTATTATTAATATTACCATCAAGTGGCTCAGTCAATGCCAAGTAAGATGGATGATCTCTATTGTGAAATTTAACTTATAACTCTTAAAAGCCAAAAGACCAATGGCATGTCTGACCGCAACAGAACCAGGCACATAAATTCATGATCTTCCCACCCAGCTAGAATCTCATTACCTTCAACTGGCAGAAGCAATGAACCATCCTAGTTTCTCAACGTGCGTGTGAGCTCAGTCATGTCTGACTCTATATAAGCCTGCTAGGCTCCTCTGTCCATGGAATTTTCCAGGCAAGAATAATGGAGTGGGTTGCCATTTTCTACTCCAGGGTATCTTCCCAACTAGGGATCGAACCCGTGTACCCCGTATCTCCTGCACTGGAAGGCAGATTCTTTACCACTGCACCACCTGGGAAGCCCCCCTAGCTTCTCAAGAGAACCTCAATATTTTTCGTGAAAATCCAGTGTCAGACTTGGATAGCACTTTCCTAAGCAAAAGACTTTATTTTACATACATGCAGTTCTCCAGAGTGTAGCCATCAGGCAAATCCAGATATTTATAGTCTCATTATGCCATTATCTGCTAAACCCCACACGTTCCATATCCAGTCCTCTTGTAGGTTTTGTGTGGACCTCAGCTGACTTCATGCATTGGAGAAGGAAATGGCAACCCACTCCAGTGTTCTCGCCTCGAGACTCCCAGGGACGGGGGAGCCTGGTGGGCTGCTGTCTATGGGGTCGCACAGAGTCGGACATGACTGAAGTGACTTAGCAGCAGCAGCTGACCTCAGACACACCAGAGTGGGTTACCTCCTTGACTATAAAGACCATCTTAAAACCTTCCTTCAGAGTCCAAGGCTTACTGTTGGGTTTTTATCAATTCATATCCAATCCCTGAGAAGGATTTTGGTGCAGGGAAACATCCTGCTCAGCATACCAGTCAATCAGAAAGTAATTCAAATACGTTGCCCTGTTTATATAGAAGGAGAAAAGAAAACTCTACAACCATCCTCACACCAAACATCTTCAGAACAGAATGACAGACACTGAACCAGTATCATCCAAGCTACCAATATTATCCTCAAGATGCCAAGAGAAGGGGAGACAGTCACAGGTGGGACTTCCTTATCACCTTCAACACAGTTCACAGAGCCTTTAGTGAACTGACCACACATTTTCTCACCAGCTTCATCGCTCTTATTCCCTCCCTTGCACTCAACAGTCCAGTCTTCCTGAATGCATGAGGTTCCCTCTCATCAACTAATACTATTGTCCATCATCACTCCATATACCTGAAAAACAGGTGTTTGTTGTTTCCCTATTAAAATTCACCCAACTTTTCCCTTAGAACTCAGCTGAAACATCCTTAACCTGAATGTTACCTGTACACTGAACATACTATACTCTAGTTGCAGGTTTGTATGTTAATTTTGCATATCACAATTTAAGCCCTTGGGCAAGGACAATGCAGGTACATAGAAGGCTCTCAAAAGCTTTGTTAATATAATGGATATTGCTATTCTTAATAACTTACTATGCTTTTAATCTATTATCTTTTAATTAGTTACTATTAATTTATAAGAAAACTATTAGCATTATATTATTTCCCTATCTTGTTTCTGCTGCTGCTACTGCTGCTAAGTCACATCAGTCGTGTCTGACTCTGTGCGACCCCATAGACGGCAGCCTACCAGGCTCCCCCATCCCTGGGATTCTCCAGGCAAGAACAGTGGAGTGGGTTGCCATTTCCTTCTCCAGTGCATGAAAGTGAAAAGTGAAAGTGAAGTCGTTCAGTCATGTCTGACTCTTAGCGACCCCATGGACTATAGCCTACCAAGTTCCTCCATCCATGGGATTCTCCAGGCAAAAGTACTGAAGTGGGTTGCCATTGCCCTCTACCTTGTTTCTAGCTTACTGAAATTATTCAAAAAAATCATAGCTTCAAATGGTTCTCTTGACTGTTTTTAAACCAAAAATTCATATCATCTACTTATGATATGTTAAATGTTATTTTTGATTACTGATATCTCCTACTTCTATTTCACAATTCACTGCATTTTCCATAAATTCAAGAATATGTTCAAGCAATAATAGTGATTTAAGAATCCCACTTTATTTCTGGTTTTAGGACAGCCACTGATATTTTCCCATTAAATATAATGTTGGCTGTTAGTCTTCAATAGTCAATTCAGTTAAAAAGCAAAATTTGTCAAAGTAAAAAGCCAAAATCAATCTCATTAGAACAAAATCACAAAACTAAAGTAAACAAATAGTCAAGGTAAACCAAGCAAAGGGGAACAAAGAATGCAAACGGATAATATTAATACCAAAGTAGGCAAAGAAGCAGTTCATTTGCATATTTTTCTTGGACATGGAATATAGAGTTCCAGGTTGTTTAGCAGCAACTACTACAGAAATAATAATCTTTGCAGTCAAAGATGGAGAAGTTCTATGTATCCAGCAAAAACAAGACCAGGAGCTGACTGTGGCTCAGATCATGAACTCCTTATTGCAAAATTCAGACTTAAATTGAAGAAAGTAGGGAAAACCACTAGACAACTCAGGTATGACCTAAATCAATTCTCTTATGATTATAAGTGGAAGTGACAAATAGATTCAAGGGATTAGACCTGATAAGACATAGTGACTGAAGAACTATGGACAGAGGTTCATGACATTGTGCAGGAGACAGTGAGCAAGACCATTCCCAAGAAAAAGAAATGCAAAAAGGAAAAAAGGTTGTCTGAGGAGGCCTTACAAATAGCTGAGAAAATAATAGAAGCTAAATGCAAAGAAGAAAAGGAAAGATATACCCATTTGAATGCAGAGTTCCAAAGAATAGCAAGGAGAGATAAGAAAGCCTTCCTCAGCGATCAATGCAAAGAAATACAGGAAAATAACAGAATGGGAAAGACTAGCAATCTCTTCAAGTAAAGTAGAGATACAAGGGAACATTTCATGCAAAGATGGGCTAAATAAAGGGAAGAAATGGTATGGACCTAACAGAAGCAGAAGATATTAAGGAGAGGTTGCAAGAAGACACAGAAGAACTATGCAAAAAAGATCTTAATGACTCACACAACCATGATGGTGTGATCAGTCACATAGAGCGAGACATCCTGGAATGCAAAGTCAAGTGGGCCTTAGGAAGCATCACTATGAACAAAGCTAGTGGAGGTGATGGAATTTCAGCTGAGCTATTTCAAATCCTGAAAGATGATGTTGTGAAAGTGCTGCACTCAATATGCCAGCATATTTGGAAAACTCAGCAGTGGCCACAGGACTGGAAAAGGTCAGTTTCCATTCCAATCCCAAAGAAAGGCAATACCAAAGAAGGTTCAAACTACCACACAATTGCACTCATCTCACATGCTAGCAAAATAATGCTCAAAATTCTCCAAGCCAGGCTTCAACAATACATGAAACAAGAACTTCCAGATGTTCAAGCTGGATTTAGACAAGGCAGAGGAACCAGAGATCAAATTGCCAACAGCTACTGGACCACAGAGAAAGCAAGAGTGTTCGAGAAAAATATTTACTTCTACTTTATTGACTATGCCAATGCCTTTGACTGTGAGTCACAACAAACTGTGGAAAATTCTTCAAGAAATGGGAATACCAGACCACTTTACCTGCCTCCTGAGAAATCTGTATGCAGGTCAAGAAGCAACAGTTAGAACCGGACATGGAACAATGGACTGGTTCCAAATGAGGAAAGGAGTACATCGAGGCTGTATATTGTCACCTTACTTATTTTACTTATATGCAGAGTACATCATGCAAAGTGCCAGGCTGGCTGAAGTACAAGCTGGAATCAAGATTGCCAGGAGAAATATTAATAACCTCAGATATGCAGATGACACCACCCTTATGGCAGAAAGCGAAGAGGAACTAAAGAGCCTCTCAATGGAAAGTGAAAGAGGAGAGTGAAAAAGTCGGCTTAAATGGAGAAAAGACAATCTCTTGAACAAGTGGTCCTGGGAAAACTGGTCAACCACTTCTAAAAGAATGAAACTAGAACACTTTCTAACACCATACACAAAAATAAACCCAAAATGGATTAAAGATCTAAATGTAAGACCAGAAATTATAAAACTCCTAGAGGAGAACATAGGCAAAACACTCTCCAACATAAATCACAGCAGGATCCTCTATGACCCACCTCCCAGAATATTGGGAATAAAAGCAAAAATAAACAAATGGGACCTAATTAAAATTAAAAGCTTCTGCACAACAAAGGAAACTATAACCAAGGTGAAAAGACAGCCTTAAGAATGCAGAAAATAATAGCAAATGAAGCAACTGACAAAGAATTAATCTTAAAAATATACAAGCAACTCCTGCAGCTCAATTCCAGAAAAATAAATGACCCAATCAAAAAATGGGCCGAAGAACTAAACAGACATTTCTCCAAAGAAGACATACAGATGGCTAACAAACACATGAAAAGATGCTCAACATCACTCATTATCAGAGAAATGCAAATCAAAACCACTATGAGGTACCATTTCACGCCAGTCAGAATGGCTGCGATCCAAAAGTCTACAAATAATAAATGCTGGAGAGGGTGTGGAGAAAAGGGAACCCTCTTACACTGTTGGTGGGAATGCAAACTAGTACAGCCACTATGGAGAACAGTGTGGAGATTTCTTAAAAAACTGGAAATAGAACTGCCATAAGACCCTGCAATCCCACTGCTAGGCATACACACTGAGGAAACCAGAATGGAAAGAGACATGTGTACCCCAATGTTCATCGCAGCACTGTTTATAATAGCCAGGACATGGAAGCAACCTAGATGTCCATCAGCAGACGAATGGATAAGAAAGCAGTGGTATATATACACAATGGAGTATTACTCAGCCATTAAAAAGAATACATTTGAATCAGTTCTAATGAGGTGGATGAAACTGAAGCCTATTATACAGAGTGAAGTAAGCCAGAAAGAAAAACACCAATACAGTATACTAATGTATATATATGGAATTTCGAAAGATGGTAACAATAACCCTGTACGCAAGATAGCAAGAGAGACATAAATGTATAGAACATTCTTTTGGACTCTGTGGGAGAGGGAGAGAGTGGGATGATTTGGGAGAATGGCATTGAAACATGTATAATATCATATGTGAAACAAATCACCAGTCCAGGTTCGATGCATGATACAGGATGCTCAGGGCTGGTGCACTGGGATGACCCAGAGGGATGGAATAGGGAGGGAGGTGAGAGGGGGGTTCAGGATGGGGAACACGTTTACACCCGTGGCGGATTCATGTTGATGTATGGCAAAACCAATACAATATTGTAAAGCAATTAGCCTCCAATTAAAATAAATAAATTTATATTAAATTTCTTTTTAATTTAAAAAAATTTTTTTAAAAAGAATCTGCCTGCAATACAGGAGAACCTGGTTCAATTTCTTGGTCGGAAAGATCCCCTGGAGAAGGGATAAGTTACCCACTCCAGTATTCTTGGTTTTCCCTGGTGACTCAGAAAAAAAAAAAAAACAAAACTCAACATTCAAAAAACTAAGATCATGGCATCCAGTCCCACTACTGCTGCTGCTAAGTCACTTCAGTCATGTCTGACTCTGTGCAACCCCATAGACAGCAGCCCACCAGGCTCCCCCGTCCCTGGGAGTCTCGAGGCAAGAACACTGGAGTGGGTTGCCATTTCCTTCTCCAATGCATGAAAGTGAAAAGTGAAAGTGAAGTTGCTCAGTCATGTCTGACCCTCAGCCACCCCATGGACTGCAGCCTCCAGGCTCCTCCATCCATGGGATTTTCCAGTCAAGAGTACTGGAGTGGGGTGCCATTGCCTTCTCCATCCAGTCCCACTACTTCATGGCAAATAGATGGGGAAACAGTGGAAACAGTGACAGGCTTAATTTTCTTGGGCTCCAAAATTACTGCAGATGGTGGCTGCAGTCATGAAATTAAAAGACGCTTGCTCCTTGGAAAAAAAAGCTATGACCAACCTAGACAGCGTATTAAAAAGCAGAGACATTAGTCTGCCGACAAAGGTCCATCTAGTCAAAACTATGGCTTTTCCAGTGGTCATGTATGGATGTGAGAATTCAACCATAAACAAACCTGATCACTGAAGAATTGATGCTTTTGAACTGTGGTATTGGAGAAGACTCTTCAGAGTGCCTTGGACTGAAAGGAAATCAAACCAGTCAATCCTAAAGGAAATCAGTTCCGACTGTTCATTGGAAGGACTGTTACTGAAGCTGAAGCTCCAATACCTTGGCCACCTGATGCAAAGAACTGACTCATCTGAAAAGACCCTGATGCTGGGAAAGATTGAAGGCAGGAGGAGAAGGGGATGACAGAAGATGAGATGGCTGGATGGCATCACCAACTCAATTGACAGGAGTTTAAGCAAGCTCCAGGAGTTGGTGATGGACAGACAAGCCTGGCATGCTGCAGTCCATGGGGTCGCAAAGAGTTGGACACAACTGAGCAACTGAACTGAACTGGAGAAAGGATTTGGGGTTAATTGTTTCTAAGGATAATTCCATAGAGGATTGCTTAGAAAGAAAAGGGAAGATTCTGTTTAGGATTGTGAAATAGACCACAAATTTAAATTTTGTTTATACTGTGCAGGATCTGATCTTTAAATCTTAGTACTTAAGCTAAGATTTGAAAACTGGAGTTAAGAGCTAGGGAGTCAGCCTGGGACATGGGACAGAGGGTGCAGAGGGAGTAAAGTATTGTAACCTGATTAAGGAAACTCATGTACAGAAGACAGTAGAGCGTCTTCAAGGTACTTCTCCAGATGGCTGGAGCTTGGAATGTAAAGGATCAAGCAGAACAAATTGTACCTGAAGTGTAAGGTGTGCCTCCAAGTGTGCGGTGAGAGAAGAAAGCAGCAATATGGTATGAGAATGAACTAATCACTCTTAAGCACCCCAATGCTGAAAATTTATACCATGATCTTATCTAAATCATCCAGTACCATCTGAGGAAAGCTGAGTTGTGACCCAAAATTTGCTACAAGTACTGTCAATGTCTCACCTGAGAGAAAAATATCACAACACTTACTAGGAAAGTCTGTGGCTGACAATCACTCAACACAAATTTTAATCTGTAAGTGCTCAATAAATATTTGTTGATTAACTGCATCCAAATATATAGAAATGAAAAGAATAGCAATTAAATATGCATGCTTTGTTGCTCAGTCATGTCTGACTCTTTTGCAATGCCATGGACTGTAGCCCACAAGGCTCCTCTGTCCACAGGATTTTCCAGGCAAGAATACTGGAATGGGTTGCTATTTCCTATTCCAGGGGTCTTTCCAAGCCAGGGATGGAACCAGTATCTCCTGCGTCTCCTGCACTGCAGGTGGATTCTTTACCACTGAGAAGCCAAGCAATGAAATGTACCTATGGCTTAAATTTAATTTTCAGATTTGTCTAAGGTCTTTAACATTAAAATGAAACTGAAAGTTACAACCACAAAATATGCACATTTTACGAAAGATTTTTACAAAGGATTTTACCACCATAAGTTTATCTTCAATGGCTCAGAAGGAAAAAAAAAAAAAAAGGAAGATGGTCAAATGTCAGTACTTCTTTTCCAAATAGGAACAGAGGGTGCAACAGTGTAATTCATTACAAGTAAATCAAAGACTTCATGGACTAAATACAGCCCATGAACACCAGACTAATCCTCCCTGAGTCAGTGAGTTACTGTGGGAGCTTGCGACCCCACTTAACATGAGTGTGTCTCGATTCCACACTTTGTAAAGTAGGGTTAATAATTTTAACCTACTCCTCAGAGATAGTAGGTGTATTAACTATAATAACAATAAACTGATTAAAAACACAAATCATGAGAGTATTTTAGCATGAGCTGTAATTTCTCATAGCAAGAAATCTGACTTTCTTCTTCTCTAGAACTGTTCCAAATACTTCAGCTGATAATTTACAAGAATGAAAAATATATAGTGACCTTCCCTTTCAATGACTGAAGATACTCTCTGGACTGAGTCTGTTTTTTTAATAAAAACTTAACTTTTTTAGGTATAAAAAATGACTTTGATCCTATCTCAGCCCAGCAATTCAATGGATGGCAACTCAGCCAAGAAGATTTAAGAGCACTGTCCCCAACTTACAAGACTTCACTGAAAAAATATTCATTTAGCAGTTTGAGTTACCTTGACCTAGAATTTATTCCAGAAACAACAAGGGCGTAAATATAAAACAGCTTTAGCCCACTAATCAAAATAAGCTTATCCTAGACAAATTTATTGAATACAGGGCTCGCCAATTCAATTGTCTACCTAAACTTCACAGTCACCAGAATATAAATACCATGTGCCCAGATAGTTTTCCTAAAACAATTAAGCTTATTGTGTCTCCAGAAATTAGCATTACAGGAAAACACTGAAGTTCATTACTAAGCACTCACCATCACAGTTACTAAACAGTCACCAGCATTTGTACTTTATGGAAATGCTCACATTCCTATCACATCTGGAATGCTGCAGTTCTGGTGTAGGGAGCCAGTTACACAAAGATGAAGGGAATCTAAATCTGCGCGGTGCACATCAGTGTTAAACCCTGGCTGGCTACAATTCATTACCACCCACAGACATATTACTTCTGTTGAAGTAAAAAAGCCTGAAAACAAAAATGGATTTTCTATAATCTGGCTACCCAGTTTCCCTTCAGTTTTCGAAAGATTACAACTTCCATTTTATGACATGACCACATTTTTTCCACTAACAGGCTAAAGATAAATCTCATTGTGTATAATGAGGGTGGGATCCCAGGACAGGAGGGTCATAAATCCCACCTCCAGAAGGGTCGTGAACCCTCCCAATCCATGACACAAGTGGCACGCAGAACAAGGCTTCCACCAGCTATGTGGCCACTGGACCGCACAAAGTAGGTCAGAAAGTTCCCCAAATAGCAGCTCCTCAAACAGTGTTTCCAAGGACACAAAATACTGCTGCTTTCTACTGCCCTTCCTTCCAATTCACAAAGAGAGAGCTGTCCAATTATACTAATGCAATGCATCCTTCTGGAGTGATTCCAGCCTATTTTAGTGAAGAACTAAATCTGAAGAAGGAAACAGAAAACAAGTGCCAAGAGTAAATGATACTGGATGATTTTCAAGTCATTAACAAAGGTGTGACATTCATCACTTTGAAAGTTTTCATTCTTAAAAATATATTAAAATACAGTTGTTAAATTATAAAGTGGTAGGTTACATTACCATAAAATGCTGGGTTATTCTAACTACCTAGGTGATCACTGTTTCTAAAATAACTGGAGTTAAATTGAGGGAAAATTTAAAATAGAGCAGCAATAATCATGAAATAAAATTAAATTCTTATTATCCAGGCTAGATATCCAAGAATAATGAAAATTTGAAGAGAAAAGGAAAGGTTTAGATTGGTTTGAACAACTCATAAGAATGAAGGAAGTAAAGACTAAGTCTTTTTAATAAAAATAGAGCAAATTTTCCACTGGTACTCAAACAATACCAGAAGGTCATTGGTAAAATCCTATCTTCTACATACATTTCAGAGAGAAATTTTTACATTTACTGGGACAATTTAAATAATATAAATGGATATAGGCAGATAAAGCAGAAAGTATATCAGAAAAATTTCCAAGTCTGATATTAAAAATGAAATTAACACAATATTACACTGTCTCCATGCTTCAGACTTTCCGTTCCATCTTCAGTATTCCTTACCAGTGTTCCTTCTGAGGTCCCTGCTATAGTATTTATCAGAAAAATGTATCCAGATGAAGAACTTTTTAATTTTCCTAGAGGAATGTTTAACTATAGTTTTCCACTGCATAAGATAAGCATGAAAGTATGTTAGCAAATACGATGGAAATGCTAATTAGAACATTAAGGCAATTTTTTCAATGCAAAATTAACATAAAAATAAGCATTACAGGTGGTGGAACATTGAAAGTTCATAAATCAGACTTTGCACATTTGGAGAAAAATGTCAAATATGTATTATTCTCTTATTTCCTAACTATACTAAGTGTGTTATTAATTTGGCTAGAAATCTAAACTCATTGGTCACCAATGAATAATCAGAAACTTGGAAATACTAAACAAGAAGTCCCATGGTAAAGTGGTTTCTAATTTCTATTTTCAATTTCTAAAATATAATCAGAGATCCTACATAAAAATCAGAATCTGAGTCTGCCTTGTCCTGTTCAATGTACATGGTTAAATTTTCAGGTTCAACTATCCCTGTGCTAGAAACTGACAAACCGCACCCCCCTCCTGCTCTCTCCCCACACACAGACTCAGTGGAGTTTAAAAATTACTTTCAGGGGTTTCCCTGGTGGTTCAGGGATGAAGAATCCGCCTGTCAATTCAAGAGATATGGTGGGTTTGATCACTGGTCTGGGAAGATCCCACATGCTTCAGAGCCATGTACCACAAATACTGAGGCTGTGCTCTAGAGCCTGGGAACCGCAACACTGAGCCCACCACAATTGCTGAAGCCCAAGCACCCGAAAGCCCATCCTGCACAACAGAAGCCTGCACACCACAACCAGAGAGTAGCCCCGCTCATGCAGCAACAAAGACCCAACACAGCCAATAAATAAATACGCTTATTTAACATTTTAAGTAATTAATTTTAAAAATTAAAATAAAAATTAGACTTTCAAATAAAAACAAATGCTTTGTTGTTTACACATTAAGATGAAAAAATAAATTCTGCCAGAGGAAGGATAACTATAAATTTTAAAATCCTGGTGCTGAAAAGTTTATTAGAGATGCTATTTCTTTTACTATGGCAACTGAAGGAGAAGGGGACAACAGAGGATGAGCTGGTTGGATGGCATCACCAACTCGATGGACATGAGTTCGAGCAAGCTCCAGGAGTTGGGATAGACAGGGAAACCTGGCGTGCTGCAGTCCATGGGGTCGCAAAGAACTGGACACGACTGAGCAACTGAACTCAACTGAAGGAATTCATAAACAAGACTAATCTTGACTTTCAGTGTTCTCACTGGATAGCTATGGGTTCAATGTGATCATTGTAGGAATTATAATTTTGATTCCAAAGTTAGTTTTCATAAGCCATTGTTTATGGACATAGTAAATGCAATTAGTTCAGTCAATGGAATTCAAAAAGGACACACTCTTTTGCCTCCCTCCTTTGAACAAGTTCACTCCCTACTGTAGCACAAAATTTGTCAGTAGGATCCACTAAATTCTTTTTTTCTAATATCAATGAGTTTTTTTTTTTTTTTTTTTAAGTACTGATGTGAGTGACTCAGATGGTAAAGAATCCGCCTGCAATGTGTGAGACATGCGTTCAATTCCTGGGTTAGGAAGATCCCCTGGAGAAGGGAACAGCTACTCACTCCAGTGTTCTGGCATGGAGAATACCATGGACTGTGTAGTGCATGGAGTCACAAAGAGTCAGACATGACTGAGTGAATTTTGCTTTCACTAGTGTGAGTTAGCATTCTGTTCATTTGGCACATATTTATGAAATAATTTCCTATTCATTAACAACTTTTACAATTTCATCATTACCTTGGCAGTTGCTACAAATACATATCAATGATCTCCTCCAGACAAAGGAACATGCTAAGGTTAGCTCATTATTCCATCTCTACTCACAATAAATTGGCCAGTTTCATTCTCCCACATTTATGTCATCACCCACCTATCAGAAACACTTAGAATGTTGACAGGGGAGATTGGTCCTTTATAGTTCTAGACTTATGGATATGCTCATAAACCAGAGATCCCTTAACAATAACAATTACCATTTCTTGAGCATTGTGATGGTCAATTCACTTATCTTCTCTGCCTCTCTGGGCTCTGCAAGGCTGACCTCTGTGGACTGCTTGATCCAGGTTTGGAGCCCTCAGTTTCAAGCTCAGTTTCACCCATGGAAGCCATACACAGGAGATTAGAAGGCAGGAAAACAGAAGTAGGGGATTCTTCTCTGTTAATTCT
Source organism: Bos indicus (assembly GCF_029378745.1). NCBI lineage: Eukaryota > Metazoa > Chordata > Mammalia > Artiodactyla > Bovidae > Bos > Bos indicus. Next base: position 42,073,690 of record NC_091769.1, read on the forward strand.
CTGCTTCAGTCTAAGACTCTGGCAGTAGCTGCCTTCTCACAAGGCCATAGACGTCCCCTACAGTCCCAAACTCTCACCAGGCTCTGATAACAATATCCTGCTGTTGCTATTCTCAGGCAGCTTCATCATTCCTACTGTGCTTCCTTAATCCTGCTTACCTCTGTGTACAGTCTATTAACGTCTATGCAATTTGAGCCATTTGTGGAAGACACAATTCTAAAATGGTACCAAAAATTCTTGCGGCCCCATACGCACACCTTATATAATCCCCTCCTCTTGAGTATTAGTGGACCTTCCCTGGTAGATCAGGTGGTAAAGAATCTGCCTATCATGCAGGAAACCCTGGTTCAACTCCTGGATCAGGAAGATCCCCTGGAGAAGATATAGGCTACCCACTCCAGTATCCTTGGGCTTCCCTGGTGGCTTAGCTGGTGAAGAATCCCCCTGAAATACAGGAGGCCTGGGTTTGATCCCTGGGTTGAGAAGATCCCCTGGAGAAGAGGACAGCTACCCACTGGAGAATTCAATGGACTGTGTATAGTCCATGGGGTTTCAAAGAGTCAGACATGACTGAGTGACTTTCACTAAGTGTGGGTGAGTCTAATCTAGCCTAATCAAATGAGACCCCTTTAAAAAGAGGGTCTAGGGCACAGAGATAAAAGGAATCAGAGAGATTCAAAGCTGGAGCAGATTCTTTTCTGAAGGCCTTGAAGGAACAAACTGCCATATTATGGAAATGGCCACATGGCCAGGAATGGCAGGCAAACTTGAGGAGCTGAGAGTCACCCCAGCAGACAGCCAGCAACAAAGCAGGATCTCAATCCTATAACTACAACCAGGAGATGCTTGGACAAGGACCCCAAGCTCCAGATAAGATCACAACTCTGGCCAAAACCTTCATGTCAATTTTGTGAGTCCCTGAGCAGTAAACCTAGCTAACTCATACCCAACTTCTGTGTCACAAAACTGTGAGATAACAAATGCACAGTTACTACCATTGCTACACAACTACATCATACAGTTTATTAAGTAGAAATGCTACTGGTTTGCTTTAATAATTTCATGAACTTAATAGAAAAAGGATACATTTCTTTTAACATTTCATACCCTTTCTCATTTCAAGAAGGACTTAAAGTAACTAAGGTTTCCATATTATTCTACAGGTCAAACTTTTTTTTAAAAAAATCCACTTGAAGTTTGTCTATATCAGTGACTTTGTATTGTCTTGAAAACTGATTTCTTAACATCATTTGAATGAATTATGACTCTAAATATTAAAAAATCTTTATCTTCCTTAGGCATCTCTATAACTAGCAAGTTGTACAGTTCTGGTTCAATATCTCTTTTCTTTCCTCCTATTCCTGTAACTGTTTCAAAATTAGGTGAATGGCTGGCTAACTCCTTTCATAAATCAAATAACATTCTTCCTGTGATTTCAATGGAGTAAGTCAAGCTTCAGAAACTAGCACAGATACTTACAGTCACAATGTTCCGGGAACCCCAAGGAATGAAAGGCTCTATGAAAAAGGTCTATATAAGTCACGTTCCCACCCAGCATAATCACAGGCTCTGCTGCTGCAAAACAATGTCTGAATTCTAAATCAGTCCTTCAATTATCAGAGCTGTCACTCTTTTCCTTGATGTATTTCCTGCCCTAGCAAAGTTCCTAATCTTACTGCTCTTGCTTCAAAGCTCTCAATTCTTACCCTCAGAATTTTTCCAGAGAACAGAAAGTTTTGATGACACAATGACTACTGGTGGATGCTGCAGTAAGGAGAGCACTCTTCCTCTAGTATATTCAATTACTTCCCCTCTCTTGGGACTTGCTCCAAGAAAATTTAAACATCCTCAAGTGGTTCAATATTTTTAATATTTAAAAAAAATTTTTTAAACTCTTTCATGCCCATATAGATCTTTATCTCATATCCATTTCTCAGCCAAATCTGGAATTATCCATATTTACGTTATCCATTTCCTCTTGACCCACTAATTTCAGCTTCTGCCCCCATTGCTCTACCAAAACAATATTTACTATGGTTACCAATGATCTCCACATTGTTAAGTCCAAAGAATATTTCTTACTCTTTATTGTATTTGCTATTTCAGAAACATTCTTCGTGAAATTGATCTTCCTTTCATCTCTGGAACACACTCCCCTGGCTTTCTTCCTTTCCCCTCTAGTTCATATTTATTTGGTCATCATTATTTGTAGGCCTTCTGATCTGTCCTGTACTGTGCTTAATCTCTCAGTCATGTCTGACTCTTTGCAATTCCATGGAATGTAGCCCGCCAGGCTCCTCTGTCCATGGGATTCTCCAGGCCAGAATCAGGGAGTGGGTTGCCATGCCCTCCTCCAGGGGATCTTCCTAACCCAGGGATCAAACCCAGGTCTCCAGCATTGCAGGTGGATTCTTTACCATCTGAGCCACCAGGGAAGCCCAAGAATACAGGAATGGGTAGCCTATCCCTTCACAGGTGAACTTCCAGACCCAGGAATCGAACCAGGGTCTACTGCACTGCAGGCAGATTCTTTACCAGCTGAGCTATCCAGGAAATCCCCCTTCTGGTCTACCAGCCACTATAAATGTTTACAAAGAGAAATCCTAGGGTTGATCCTTGAGAATCACCTTTGGAATCTCCCTCTTCAAGTCTGATTAATTTTACCTCTTAAATAGTTTTCAAATCCATATACTTCTCCCCTTGTCCATTATCATCACCTCTCATCCAAGCTATAATTATCTTTTCCTTACTACTACCAACAGCCTCTTAGTTGACCTCCTCAAGCGACCCATCTCCCCTCTAAGATGTTTTCCTCAATGAGGCCAGAGGGAGATTTTAAATATACAGTCTGAGCACACTATCCTATCCCCTTTAAATAAGTATTTCCATGGCTTACTATTGCTTTTAGGGTAAAAACCTTTAAAGGACTTCCATGTTCCTTAAATCATCTGCACTTTCAGCTTGCTGTCTAACTACTGTCACTCTGCATCATTTTCTCTTCATTTTGCATTCCTGTGATTCCTTGAATAGTCAGTATTCCTCCAGTCTTAGCAACAGCTGTGTCCCCTGTAAAAAAAATTCTCACCTCTCAATTTACTCAATAATAGTCACTCCTTCAGGGAAGCCTTCTCTGACCTCTCAGCATCATCATATCCCTTAGTTGTGTCTCTTGTAATTATCTGAAATGCCATTAATTACATTAATTACCATGATCTTTCGAATGTTTACCTAAAGTCTGCCTCTCAGTTGAACTATAGGTTCCTTGAGAAAAGGAGCTGTGTACATTTGTTTATAGTTGGAGTATTTACTCAGTACAGTGCCCTGAAGATGCTTTAAGAGAAAAGCATTCAATAAATTCCTGAATAAGTGAAAGAATAATATTAAAACCATGCAAGGGAGATTGGCAGGGCCTAACTCTGCCTCTCTGCCCCTCATATCATAAGAAATGATGTGAGAAGTTCAGAAAAAAAAATATTTTGTTAAAGTTTTGTTTTTCACAAAGATGCACCTTTTTTTGTAAGTGTTTATTAAAAGAACAAAATGGTGGATTGAGATGTCTATGTATAACTCATAATGCCTCCAGGTCTAAGTACACTAACCAGAAAAACAGCACTAGGAGCTTTTAAAAACTAGCATTCAGGGGCTTTTGACTAGGGTCTCTCTTGTATGGCCCTCTACCAGCCAAGCCTCTCCCCAAGAATAAGAAAGGCCTGGGGTCAAGGGGATGAGCCACCTAGAGCTATGTTCCACCCTCTAAATATCACTCCATGTGCCCAAATATCCCTGAGCTGGAACCTGCATATGCTTCTTCTGGGGTCCATTCTCCAAAGGGCAGGTAGCACCATGGGTGACATGTCCTCAGGTCCAACACAGGGCCATGCGATGACTGTCATAGGTTAGAGTGGAGTTGGCAGACAGAGCCTGGACTCACATGCTGGTGTGTCTAAAACCATCTACCAAAAAAGTCCCTCCCAGACAGCACTGAGGCAGGGCGGGAAGACTATGGGGCCAGACAGCCAGCCAGGGGGTTTCATTTGTACTAAGTGAAAGAGAAAACAGAATTAAACTATTCAAATACTGGGGAAGACCCGCTAATTGGGTATCTATTCTAATAATAAAACTGACTTCCATCTCTCCCCTTCTCTTCCAATCATTAGGCCAGAACATTCTTCATGGCCTTCTCTCCTTCAGTAATTTACAAGGCAATTTTTTTGCCTACCTTGTTGAATACAATCTTCTCTTATAAGCCCTCAAAGCTTTCTACCATAGAATGTCAACTTGCATAGTCTCTGCAGTCGCTGGAAACTGTCTCTTCCTATCATGTTCATTTACACACACACACACAATTCACATTCCCAGCTCTGTGCTTTTACCTCTGCTACTCTTGCCCCCAGTATGTCTACCCTGCTCAGTCTTTCCAAAACCATGCCCACGTTTCAGAACTTTGCTGACAATCTATCTCAGCACACCTCTGTGATTGCCCAAAGCACACACTGAATATTCCTGTCCCTGAAGTTCCATAGTCAAGATATCATACTTTCCATTATGGGTAACATCATCAGAAATCCAGCTGTTTAAGCTCCATTAATTTTTGTAACAATGTCAAGGAACTTATTAACTAATCAGAAATAGGGATTGAAAAAGCAGTCACCAACAGAGTTAATTTTGTTTAGATATAAAGTGCCAATTGAGGCTCAGCATTCATCATTAATTGTTTTTTACCAAGTGAGTGAGAACTCTGGCATTTAATAAGCTGAGTTAGCTTTAAAAGAATTAGGGCATTTTCAGCCAGGATATATTTCAATTCTAACTCCAGATCCTCCTCACCAGGAGGAGGAGGATGCTTCTTGGTGTCTCTCTGAACAGATTCACAAAAGAAAACATACTTTCATGGAGCTTCTCTGAGACAAACAAAAGCATAGTCCAGGGACTTTCCACATAGCAAGGATTTTCAGGAGAGTTTTGATACTAATTTCCACCTACAGAATTCCAAGAATACTTTGGGATGTGCAGTTTATTTTCAATTCATTCAGTTCTTTCTGAAACTCACCTTCCTCCTCCACATGAAAAAGACTTTACTAAGCCAGGCATCTAATAAAAGCTCAGTAAATTCCTGCTGCTTAACAGGTATTTATGAAATTATAGTATTTCAATGCTACCCTTAATTGCAATCACCTACCAAGTTGTGGGCAGCTGAAATATTTAGCTCTTAATAGACTTGCAAACAAAGGCAAACCATGAAAGTATATTTGGATTCTTTTCTTCTTTAAAAAACAGCACTAATAGATTATAGATGCTCCTTCAATAAATGTTTCCCAACATGCTATTTGCTATATTTTTCAGTGATAAGTATACATAATAAGTCACTTCCTGACAAGTGCATCTAACAATTTACTGTATAACATCTAATAAGGAAATCCAATAATTTACAAAACCATCATGGGAAAAGAAAAACACAATTAACTCTATTGTAGAGGAAAATCTTTTTTTTTTTTTTGGTTAATCATCACTACTAGTCTGGCATATTATGCACATCATCACTTTCTGAACTAGCATTTTTATGTTTTTGATTGGCTAAATCACAGTCAAAAGAGGAAAAAGGAAGTCAATATTCCCTAAAGAAATCTGGACAAAAATTATTCTTATATTTTTCTCTTATTAGAAAGTAAAGAGGACACTAACAGATGGAGAAATATACCATGTTCATGGATCGGAAGAATCAATATAGTGAAAATGAGTATACTACCCAAAGCAATCTCAATCAATCTCAATTCAATGCAATCCCTATCAAGCTACCAACGGTATTCTTCACAGAGCTAGAACAAATAATTTTACAATTTGTATGGAAATACAAAAAACCTTGAATAGCCAAAGCAATCTTGAGAAAGAAGAATGGAACTGGAGGAATCAACCTGCCTGACTTCAGGCTCTACTACAAAGCCACAGTCATCAAGACAGTATGGTACTGGCACAGAGACAGAAATATAGATCAATGGAACAAAATAGAAAGCCCAGAGATAAATCCACGCACATATGGACACCTTATCTTTGACAAAGGAGGCAAGAATATACAATGGATTAAAGACAATCTCTTTAACAAGTGGTGCTGGGAAAACTGGTCAACCACTTCTAAAAGAATGAAACTAGAACATTTTCCAACACCATACACAAAAATAAACTCAAAATGGATTAAAGATCTAAACATAAGACCAGAAACTATACAACTCCTAGAGAAGAACACAGGCAAAACACTCTCCAACATACATCACAACAGGATCCTCTATGACCCACCTCCCAGAATACTGGAAATAAAAGCAAAAATAAACAAATGGGACCTAATTAAAATTAAAAGCTTCTGCACAACAAAGGAAACTATAACCAAGGTGAAAAGACAGCCTTCAGAATGGGAGAAAATAATAGCAAACAAAGCAACTGACAAAGAATTAATCTCAAAAATATACAAGCAGCTCCTGCAGCTCAATTCCAGAAAAATAAATGACCCAATCAAAAAATGGGCCAAAGAACTAAACGGACATTTCTCCAAAGGAGACATACAGATGGCTAACAAACACATGAAAAGATGCTCAACATTACTCATTATCAGAGAAATGCAAATCAAAACCACTATGAGGTACCATTTCACGCCAGTCAGAATGGCTGCGATCCCAAAGTCTACAAGCAATAAATGCTGGAGAGGGTGTGGAGAAAAGGGAACCCTCTTACACTGTTGGTGGGAATGCAAACTAGTACAGCCACTATGGAGAACAGTGTGGAGGTTTCTTAAAAAACTGGAAATATAACTGCCATACAACCCAGCAATCCCACTGCTGGGCATACACACTGAGGAAACCAGAATGGAAAGAGACACATGTACCCCAATGTTCATCGTAGCACTGTTTATAATAGCCAGGACATGGAAGCAACCTAGATGTCCATCAGCAGATGAATGGATAAGAAAGCTGTGGTACATATACACAATGGAGTATTACTCAGCCATTCAAAAGAATACATTTGAATCAGTTCTAATGAGGTGGATGAAACTGAAGCCTATTATACAGAGTGAAGTAAGCCAGAAAGAAAAACACCAACACAGTATACTAACGCATAAATATGGAATTTAGAAAGATGGTAACAATAACCCTGTACGTGAGACAGCAAAAGAGACACAGATGTATAGAACAGTCTTTTGGACTCTGTGGGAGAGGGCGAGGATGGGATGATTTGGGAGAATGGCATTGAAATGTGTATATTATCATATGTGAAATGAATCGCCAGTCCAGGTTCGATGCATGATACAGGATGCTCGGAGCTGGTGCACTGGGATGACCCAGAAGGATAGGATGGGGAGGAAGGTGGGAGGGGGGTTCAGGATGGGAAACACATGTACACCCGTGGCAGATTCATGTCAATGTATAGCAAAACCAATAGAATATTGTAAAGTAATTAGCCTCCAATTAAAATAAATATATATATTTTTTAAAAAGGAATAAGAAAATTGAAATTTTGAGAATCTGTTTTTTATACCTTATTTTGATTTTAAAAAAGATGCCTGTGTTCTTTACTATAATGCACCTATTTACCAACAGGTAAAGAAAATGATAATCTTGCTCTTTTTCTACTCTGACAAGATATTACATTATATGCAGTAGCCTCATTGAGTTTCAATGTTTTAATGTTTTATTTATTATTTTACACATACACACATGCACTTCCTATTCTCTAGTCCAAACCACTAGAAATTGTGAGCTGGTGACATCTTGCTGTTATTAAATGAAAAAAAAAAAAAAAAAAAAGACAAGAACTCTCTGCTTGCCTAAGAGACAGATAGATGTTTGGTCATTTTTAAAATTTTTTTTGTATATGACATGCTTTAAAGATCTTATCAATTTATCAGCAATGAAAATTTCTTTTCTTGAAGAAGTTCCTCTTCAGACTTTTCATTCTTCAAAGTCTTCTAGATGAGTCTAGGCAATGAAGAGGATATTGGAAGGCAGACCATAGTGTCAAACCTTAGTAAGTGTTTTCAAGTATATGTGAAAGGTATCATCTCTAGAAGAATCAACCAGATAAGGAGGTTTTCATGACTTTAAGAGGGTTTCACTGTCGGGATTTCAGACTAGTGAGAAATTTCCCTATGTATAAAAACACAAGAGTTAATTTGAAATAGAACATGCACTGTCCTTTTGAATAACTCAACTGTTTCCCTACCTTAAAATTATTATAACTATTCCTGTGCATCTGTCATTGGTAAATCTTATTTTAAAACCTCTGCACAAGTTAACTGTTCATCAAAAACACTAGAAACAATTTGTTATAAGAGAATATAACAAACTATGAAGTTCAAAGGAACTTCCTTGACAGTCAAGTGGTTAAGACTCTGCTTAACCACTTCCAATGCAACGTGTGCAGATTCGATCCCTAGTCAGGGAGCTAAGATCCCACATACCTTGCAGCCAACAAACCAAAATATAAAACAGAAGCAAAATTATAATAATTAATAAATTTTAAAGAATGGTCCACATTAAAAAATAATTTTAAAATGTTTCAGAATATGAAAACAAGGCCGAAAATGTTACATTCTCTGAAGTGAGAAATAAAAAAGTCCCCCCAAAAGAATGGTTATTTAAATAAGATTACCATCAGTTCAGTTCAGCCGCTCATCCGTGGCTGACTCTTTGCAGCCCCATGGACTGTGGCATGCCAGGCTCCCCTGTCCATCACCAACTCCCGGAGCTTGCTCAAACTCATGTCCATTGTTGTTCTCAATTTAATAAGGTGGTCAAGGTTGACATCAGGCAAGTAACTGACATATAAACTATTAAACAAATCAACAAAGGAGTATCTACTCAGAATTTACCTTGACCATATGAGATAGAGTTACATATTTAAATATAGAACACAGAGCAGGGGTCTGCAGAGACAGTTAAAGTAAGGGAGATCTTGAACTAAGAATTTGTCAGTTTCCACGGGTGCCCAGGATAGAGCATCTCTTTTCATAGGCAGAAATATCCCTGATGCACAGAACAATGATCCATACTACTGGCCTAGATTACTGCAGATGTGCCTTATGATTATCTGATCCCCTTGCTTTAGAATCACTTGTTCATTCAATAGCTCTCTTAAGTGTTGACTTTGTGAACAGCCACATAATACATGAAGAGAGCACCAGGAATGAGATGCTCAAGGAAAGTCCAATTTGGACAGAGAAGGAGACTAGTACTCAGTTTCAAAGCACTTCGATAACTCTTTGTTCACTGAGTCACCTGTTGCCATATATTGTCTTTCCTGAGGGCCTACCAGTGTGGTCATGGTTCCTAAGTCAGACATAACTTCTATGACAATTTAATAAAGCAGCATTCTGTTAATTAGCAAGTCCCCTGCAAATGTACTAACAAGAGTCAGCCTCTCTGCAGGTAAATACATCCCATTTAATTTCTGCATATGCAAAGTTGAGGTCCAGGCTCCAAACCCATGAGGACTCCGTTCCATGAGGCTCTGCCTGAAGCAGCCAAATGATATCTCTCAGATGCAGGAAAAGCCACGTATCAGCAACAGCCCTCACATGACAAGATTTCAATTACCCAATAACATATCCCTAAGTCCTGTTATAAATGCACATGGACTTTCAGTTTCTTCTTTACCAGTGATTCACCAACTTTAGAGAGGACAGCATTCTTCTCTAGAGGTTATCTTAAATGCAGAATCCTAAGCCCCAACCTAAGAGAGTGAGAGCCAGAAAGAGGGAAAGGGCCCAGAAGTACCTTTTTAAACACTCAAGGTGATTCTGATATGACTAAGAAACATTCTTCACTATAAACACTAAAAATGGTGTTCATAAATTTAAGTCAAATGCATCAATGTGGAGGTATTAAGTGACCTTCGTAATCTTTGTAATAGCAATTATACACCCATTACTATTACAGTTTAAGAATTGAATCCAGACATTGCAGGATAGTGCCTCCTTAGTTCCAGGCATCTGCTCCTTATTCCGTGGCCCTACCAGACAGAAGATCTGGCCTGCTATGCCACTCTGTATCTCAAGTCATGCTCTTAACTCTTACTGTTAACCTCTCCCAGGCAATTCAAACTCACAACAGCTCTTTTTGAACCCTGCTCATTTCTGGCCCTTGGTGTAGCTTCTTTCTCATAACATACTCTTGCATAAATGTTTCTTATTGTTTTACTGGTGTACCAGCTTCCCTGGTGACTCAGGTGATAAAGAATATGCCTGCAATATAGAAGACCCTGGTTTGATCCCTAGATTGGGAAGAACCCCTGGAGTAGAAAATGGCAACCCACTTCAGTATTCTTGCCTGGAAAATTCCATGGACAGGGGGGTCTGGCAGACTACAGTCCATGGGGTCACAAAGAGTCAGACATGACTGAGCAACTAACACTTTCTTCACTTGCATTGTTGTACCCTGGTCTGGATGTTGGAGATGGAAATAACACACAAAATTATTTGATTATTTTTAGATCCAAGTGAAGGGCATGAGTTAGAAACTTTGGTGGTTCATTAGTAAAGAACTCACCTGGCAATGTAGGAGACATGGGTTTAACCCCTGGGTCAGAAGATCCCCTAGAGGAGAAAATGGCAACACATTCCAGTATTCTTGCCTGGGAAATCCCATAGACAGAGGAGCCAGGCTACCATCCATGGGGTCACAAAAGAGTCAGATATGACTTAGCAACTAAACACCAACAAAAGGAATCCCTCCCTCTGACACTAGGCTGGAATATAGCCCCATGAGCTCCCTGCCAATGTTTGTCCTTCTAAACTAACTCCATCCTATTCACATGAGGTACACATTTGGTCTAGCCATGAGCAATTTTAATATTACAAAGTGATTATATGTGACTAGAGGTAGTAGTGAAACATGAAAAGCTATCAGGTCTAAAGGTTGTAGATACAGTACTAGTATTCTTAATAGAAATGATAGAAAACCTTACAGCTTCTGAGTAAGGCATGTGAATATAGCAAAATGCTGAGAGAAGACTTAGACCGTTGCCTCAGAAGTGGTAGCATGAAGACAATGGCAATGACAGAGATGTCAAATACTCTTCCTTTTAAAGAAATGTGCAGAAAATTGAGGGCCAGATCCCCCTTTCATGGCTACTAAGAACAAATGAAACAACCCTGAAGTCCCTCAGTGATCACTCCAATCCCCAGACCCTCTCCCCAACCCAGGCTGAGAAGCAACCCACTACTGGGGGAGGAGGAGGGCTGGGAAAGAGTAAGTATTCTGCTTAGTAAGTCAGGGTTCCAGCTTTCCAACAACCCACATGTTATCTGACTCCCTCACTGAGCTTTGTAGGCTGCATAGTATTTGATGGCTCAGCTGAAGACATTTCCAGGCACTGCACAAAGATGCCATCCAAGAGACAACAGTTCAATTTCAACAGTTTCCATCTTTGCCAATATAGCATGGCAATGATTGAATGTTAACTCCCATAGCCTGTAATATACCTTTCTTTCACACAGATTTTATAAACCTGTGACTGAGTCAAATATTTAAGTTATTTTTCCACTTCATCCATTCATCCTTTTAAACCCCTGCCCTTCTAGGGGTTAGTTAGTCCAGAGAATAGAAATATCCTACTTGCTTAGTAAATTGCTTACAGGTCTGGTGGCACCAAGGTTAACACTGCATTGCAAAGCACAGCCACTATAGGGCACTCTTCTTCCCAGCTGTGCCAGTGGAGAGATTTTTGAGGTTGGTGCAACACTAACCCTCAAGTGAACTAGAAAAAGAGTCTGATGCTTTTACCATTGCCCAGAAGTAATTTAAGAGAAGACTAGAAATGAAGTCCCATCTTTCTGCTTTGCGATACTAGATAGAGAAAAGGGATTCCAGATTTAGTAGCCTGGTGGCTCTGAATGAGCCAGATGACTTGACGATCCATCTTGTATTATCCATTAAATAAAAATGATGTTCTTAAGCTTTCAGACATACATTCTATCATTGTCATCCACACATGTTAAGAGGAGGGCAAGACTCCATTTATTTCCAGAGCTTCTTCAGTGAAAGATGCTATGTGTGATGCAGCATTCACTGACATATCAATTCACAATTGCTTGTGATTGTCACAGAAAGGTAAAGCTTCAAACAGTATAAAATAGAGATGGATCTTTGTCACAAAATACAGGATAATCTTTCATCTGAGTGTCTCTTACCTCCTTAGTTTTTGGTAACTTAGTATGAGGACATGTCTAACCTGCATCCCATTTCCATCCAGACCATGATCTGGGCCATGTTAGAGCAAACACCTGAGCTTATGGCAGCTATAATGTTAAGGGCCAGCTGTATTGAACTCTGAATCATCTAGATTGGGTTCATGGCCTTGCTTGATCACTTACCAGCTGGGTAGCCTCAAGCCCACAGTTTAAAAACTCTCAAAGACTCAGATTCCTCACTTACAAAATTCAGACACTGCTTTAACTCTTTGGATCATTAGGGAGTTTTAAGTTGAAAATATTTACAGAAATACCTAGTATAGTTGTTCCTGAGCACAGAAGCCCACTAATTAATCTTCCCCAAAATCTATGAATAAGTGTATCTTTCTAAGTTATTTTCCATGACACACATTCTTTTTCTATCTTTACCTGTTGTAGCTGTTAAAGTTTCCAAGTACAAATGAAGTGACCCTCATCAGGCAATAAACAAATTCTCCAGCCGCTATTTCCGGTCTGACAGTTGGTGTGCTTCACTGAGTACTGTTTAGCCTCGAAACCTTCATCATAAGTGTCATTTGGTTTTAACTTCGCAATAAGGTAATTATAGTGCTGGGCTTATTAAAAACAGACTCCATCACAGGAGACTTTGACAGATGTTGGTGGAAGTTCCGGCTTGACAGGCAAGGGGGATGAGCAAGTGGATGGCAGAGCTAAAGACATTATATTGCAAATGCTGTTTATTTTCTGTCAACTATAAACTATGCAGTAAATAACACATTATAAAAGAGATCCAGAAATAACATTAAGCTAAAATGGAACCATCAATTATTCTCTCTTCTTTAGCTTTCAGAAGATTTTTTTCCTGTTCACTATTGGTACTTTTTTCCTTTATTCGTTAATTGCTTTTTTTCCATGACTCCCCTGTTCTGCTCCAGTGCCTATAAATCACTGTAAAAAAGATAAAATGTTACTATTATGAAACAAGTATAAAAACAGTTTTTAAATAAATTTGCTTTTGCCATCAAGCCAAATTTATCTAACTTTTAAGGGAAAGTTTAAAGTTTCTACTGAGAACATAGTAAACTCTTTGGGGCAGAGTGCATGTATTTTTAGCACTCACACTATTTTAGGCAGTAGACAGAGTCCAGAATTGAAGGAGTCAGAAATTTTGCAGTGAGTTTTGAGATGTAACTTTCAAATATACTATGAGAGGAAGTTCAAGGTTTTACTCTAAGAAGTGACTTTGAAACATATTCGCCTATGGTAGTGAATCATACAGGATTTTGGATTAGCTGGCAGCAACAGAAGGATGATAATAAATGGAGCAGATAGGAAGAAGGAGAGGAAGAAAAGAGTATGTGAAAATTTATGTCTAACCTAACTCGATTCCCCACTGGCAGTCATGCTCACATCCAAGACTTAGGAAGTTAGTCCAGTTTCCCTTGCGTGAGGGCCCAAGGTTCATACTAGATCAATAAGTAGCTTCTGAAAATTTACCACATGGCCAGCATCATGCTAAATGCCATTTTTATCAAAACCACAATGAGGTATCTCATGCTGGTCAGAATGGCCATCAAAAAGTCTACAAACAATAAATGCTGGAGAGGGTATGGTGAAAAGAGAATCCTCTTTCGCTGCTGGTGGGAATGCAAACTGGTACAGCCACTATGGAGAACAGTATGGATATTCCTTAAAAAACTGGAAATAGAATAGCCATATGACCCAGCAATCCCACTGCTGGGCATATAAACCAAGGAAACCAGAATTGAAAAAGACAGATGTATCCCAGTGTTCACTGCAGTGCTGTTTACAATAGGTAGGACATGGAAGCAACCTAGATGTCCATCAGCAGACGAATGGATAAGGAAGCTGTGGTATATATACAGAGTGGAATATTACTCAGCTATAAAAAAAGAATGCATTTGAGTCCATTCTAATGAGGTGAACAAAACTGAAGCCTATTATACAGAGTGAACTAATTCAGAAAGAGAAACACCAATACAGTATATTAATGCATATATATGGAATTTGGTGTTGGAGAAGACTCTTGAGAGTCCCTTGGACTGCAAGGAGATCCAACCAGTCCATTCTGAAGGAGATCAGCCCTGGGATTTCTTTTGAAGGAATGATGCTAAAGCTGAAACTCCAGTACTTTGGCCACCTCATGCGAAGACTTGACTCATTGGAAAGGACTCTGATGTTGGGAGGGATTGGGGGCAAGAGGAGAAGGGGACGACAGAGGATGAGATGGCTGGATGGCATCACTGACTCGATGGACGTGAGGCTGAGTGAACTCCGGGAGTTGGTGAGGGACAGGGAGGCCTGGCGTGCTGCGATTCATGGGGTCGCAAAGAGTCGGACACGACTGAGCGACTGCTCTGATCTGATCTGAATGACAATCCTATATGCAAGGCAGCAAGAGAGACACAGATGTAAAGAACAGACTTTTGGACTATGTGGGAGAAGGAGAGGGTGGGATGATTTGAGAGAATAGCATTGAAACATGTGTATTACTATATGCAAAATAGATGACCAGTGCAAGTTCTATGCATGAAGCAGGGCACTCAAAAGCCAGTGCCCTGGGACAACTCAGAGGAATGAGGTAGGGAGGGAGGTGGGAGGGGTTTCAGGATGGGGGGACATATGCACCCATGGGTGATTCATGTCGATGTATGGCAAAAGCCATCACAATATTGTAAAGAAATTAAATTAATTAAAATATTAGTAAAAACATGCAAAAAATAAATAAATGCCATTTTTATAAGTGAGTCATTCTTTCAAGCATTTTGAGCACCTAATATGTGTCACATATATGGGATCCAACTGTGAATGAGACATAAATGATCCTTATGCTTAAGAATTTCACATTTTATTTTTATATCTGCTCTTATAATATTCAGATTTAACTGTAAAAACTCTTTCTTTCCTCCAAGATAATACCCAACCTAGTGCTGTCACCAGAGAACCCCTTTATTACATAATCTTGATGAGCATATTATTGTTACAAGTAAAACAATGAGGGAATAGGAAACTTCAGTTATTTCAGTTAAATACACCCATATATAAAGGCCAAAGCAGAGAACTGAGTGGGATAGAACTGAAGAAAATTTTAGAATGGGGCTAATGCATTTATCTTGATTTCATCAATGGGTTATAAGACTAGTATTTAGTCAACAACTCTATTCAGAATGGAAACTCCCAAAGACACATACGATAAAAACCAGTGAGCATAGTCCTAGATTTCAGGTTCTCATTAAAAATTAATATCACATAGCTGCAGATATACAGTGGTGCAAGCAGCAATGAGAACTTTAAATAGTGGCCAAGGTTGCTTGTAATTAAAGCAAAAATGGATACTGTCCTCCACTGAGCTTTTCAGCTATGTACAGGTAATTCATTCCAAGTTAAAAATAATAATAAATTATAATACATTTTATTAGAAAATGTTAAATTCCTTACATTCCTGCAGATAACTGGAGATCATCTGAAACATTAAACACCATGAGTAGGAATCACTATCTGGTTATCAAAGAGTTATGTGAATTACAAAGTTTTGGGAAACATTAATTGCAAAGAGCATGTGTCCTTAGAGCTTTCTGGCTAGCACAAAGTACCATGGGAAACACTGCAAAATGTCTAAAACCATTACCCATTATCACAATTGAACAGGAATAAGACATTAGAACAGAAACACTGAGGTACCTAGATAACATGATTAAATCTCATTGACAGAACTGCAAAGGAATTCCCACCATACCAGGCCAGCACAGGAACCTGCCCCCATTTCTTTACCTCTCTGAGCACTAAAATTCTCTAAAATCATCAATTTTGATAACTTCATTTAAATACTCTCCTGTAAGGAAAGTGAACATTATTATAAAGCAGATGTTTCTGCTCATAAAAGGAAGGCATAAGAAAGTTCATGGCATTTAAGATACAGGCAGCAGTCAACAAGTCCTCTTCAGTCTTGGGGGTTTCTTACAGCTACTGCTTCTCCAGAATGCACACATTTGCTGCTTGTTCATTCTGCCACTTTTTCAGCAGCATATTTTCACATACATGTTTGTCCTACATCTTAGGATATAAACATATTTTTGACACATACAGGTGATGCAGAAGAACACATGGACAATCAAAATCAGAAAGACTCAAATAATGGTATCACTGTGTGTTATTTATTCATGGTGCTGTGGTTTCCTTAACTATAAAATGAGGGTGGTGTTGGTTTCTTCTGCTTTGGTGTGTTAGTAGAAGTAAATGAGGTCACCAATGCCAAGGTCTTGGTGGTTGCTAATGGCGGTTGCTAAAATTACTCCTACAGGAGCCATATTAATAATACCTTTGCCAGTGGTACTGATATGCATATATACATGTGTGTATATTATGTACATAGAAAGAGAGAGACAGATGGAAATTATGCAGAATGAGTAGGAAAGGGGTCTGAAAAAGTGAATTTTAGAAATAACCAGACTCTTTCAGACCTAAAATGATTTCATAATTCCTCAACAATAACTCAATAGTCTTCCATGTCTCCATTGTATAGAATTCCACCCATGTGCCCAGGGCTCCTCTGGCAGCCTCTTCTGTCTCCACTGGCCAATCGAGGTATCTTTCAACAGCTTGATTCCCACAGCGCCTGGGCATACTTCCATGACAGCAGTGTGCACATGATGCTGAAATGATTTCTTTCCACAGAAATCTCCCTCACCAAACTGTCAACTCCTGAGAACTGACACCATCCATCTCTGAATCCTGCAGTCCTAACAGAGTGCCTTGCTCCAAATCTGAAGGAGGAGGAAAGGAAAACACAGCAGAGGAAAGGGAAAGGGAAAAAATAAGAGGGAGAAGGACAGAATATATACAATCCAATAAATATTTCTAGGTTCTGTTCTCAGAGGTTTTTATTGATTTCAAGAGCCTCCCCTGGAATTCTTTGACTCTTTTTTCCTCTGGTCTTGAGTTTTCAGTCTCAGAAGACAGTAAATGCTACTGGCTCAATAAATGAGACCTATGAAGCCACAAGAAAATTGATGAGAAAGAAAAGCCTTCATTTAAATATTTAGATATTATCCCCCTGCATATGGCAAGAAAATTAAGAAATTATACATCCTATGCATTTTAAGAAACTGACAATCTTTTTTTCAGGAATTCCTCTCATTGTTTGTTACTTAATAGAAGTTACTTAATTAATTCAACAAAGATGTATTGAGCACCTACTACTAATATATACCAAGCATTCTCCTGGGGACTGAAGCCTGCCTTATGAAACTTACATTCCCAAGAGGAGAGACAGACCAAAAAAATCAATAAGTAACTTACTAGGTGATGAATGGGATCAGGAGTAGGGCAGGGAAGGAGAAAGAAGGGGTGGGGGAATCAGAGTGCCTGGTTCCATTTTAAATAGGCCTATCAGGTTAGTGGAAGGAGAACATTTGAACAGAGAGCACAGGCAGTTCTCAGAGAATATTCCACACAGAGGGGAAAGCTGCTGCAAACATGCCCAGCACCCTTGAAAGGCAATGAGGAGGCCAGTGTTGATGGAGCACAGTTGCTGGCAGTGGGGGAAGAGGGTAGGTAAGGTCAGGGAGGTCACAGGAGAGAGGGCTGGCAGATCATGCATGGCCTTGGAGCCACTGCAAAGACTACAACTTTCCTCTGAGTCATGTGGCAACCCTTTGGAGAGTTTTGCTTGACTTACCTTCCAATAAACAGCTACCTAGAATTGCTATTCAATCCCTCACTTGACAGTTAGGAGCTCTTGCAGTTAACCTGCCTGCTCATGCTTTGATATCAAATGTACTTCCCTTAGATCTGGAAACTGGACCACTGTCTTGAATCCCCCCCCCCCTTTTTTTTAATCCTTCCCTGTTTTGGCCCTCTCCTGGTTCACCTCTCCTCCTAGGATGAGGAGTCCAGGAGGTCAAGGGACTTGCTCACCCGGAGCCGCTTCTCTCCTTCTAGATCACATTTCAACGCCCAGGAACTTTGCACACAAATAGGAGCCTCTCATCCCCAGGTTCTATGCACCCGTCTTCTGGTCTACCTTCCTTAAGCCAGGTGGCGCTCCTCCGTGTGCAAACACCGAAGCCCAAGACAGGCCAAGGTCTGCTGCTTGCAGGGAACTAGAGCTTAGTCTTTCAGGCTGGGGAGGGCACCTCGCGTGTACACTGATTGGAGGCTCCCTGTGTGTGGGTGGAGCCAGAGGGAGCAGGCTGGAGCCATTCATACTCCAATCCTAGCCCTTCAAGCATCCAGTGGACTAGGTTCAAAGCCTTTCGAGTGATCAACCAGAATATTCAAACTGTCCTTGCCAAAAGTGAAAACTTGCCTCACCAACCGATTCTAACTGCAACAAGAAGCTGCTTCCCACGCAGTTCTACTTTGCTCCCCTGGCTTATTTACTTCATCGAAATGAATTTCCAGATCAGGCAGAGATATGGATTCCTGCTGTCACCTGAGCACATCTCTCCCACATCCCCATGTTCCCAGGCTGCCGGCTTTCTATGAGATAACAGTTACCCGATCACCCCTGAGGCTCTCTTTTCAGCCACAGGTCATCAGACACACCATGGAAACTGATTATTCTACTCACTTCAGTTGGGAGGCAATAACTGTCCATCAAAATGGCTCTTGCCAGCAGCAATCACATTTTAAAGGGACTGAGCACTTAGGAACAATTTTAACTTGAATGTAACATATTTTCAACAGTTAAATAGTAGCTTTCTCCATAAGAGTACACTCTTTTAGAAGTGCTTTTAAATCTATTATCTCCTTTTATTATCTTAACATTTCTGTGAAGCAGGTAAAGTAGCTGAAGGGACAGAATCCCAGAATGAAGGATTGGACCATGACTACTTATGGAAAGAGCATTCCTATGATGTCTAAATCTTGGTCTGGACCTGCTTTCCATAGCATTTCCAGTATACCCTGCAAGTCCTTCTGAACCCCTCCCTCCCTCACCAGACAGCCTCAATCTATTTGGCCATTTCCAAGTGTCATGTGGTATCTCTTCCTTTCTGGATCTGCCACATCAGAATGCAATAAATGGAAAAGGCCATGTATTTTCCAGCGAAACTCTTTGTCTTTTCATTCACTCAGCTAATGTTTGCTGAGCGCATGACTCCAGTCACCATGCCTGGGAATACAAAATTGTCAACAGCCATGTTTACATGAAGCTTATGTTCTAGTTGACCAACTAGAAAACACACAAATGAGCAAGAGGGCTCTATCTACCACACACCTCTGCCTCTGCAATCACTGTTCTCACCCCTACCATCCACCAGCTCCCTCCTGTAAGCAACTGTGACTTGATACCCAAGGCACATATACCAGCCCCCTGCAATGGCTGAATTAGACAGTATATGAAGTGCAGTTAGAGTGAACCTCAGCCAAAAAAAAGAAATAGTGATTCAAGAATTTTCCTCTGGTTGTTGCCATACAATGCAACAATTCCACTCCTGGGCATATATCCAGACAAAACTGTAATTCAAAAAGATACATGCACCCCTATGTTCATGCTGCTGCTGCTGCCAAGTCACTTCAGTCGTGTCTGACTCTGTGTGACCCCATAGCAGCACTAATCACAATAGCCAAGATATGGAAGCAACCTAAAAGTCCATTGACAGATGAATGGATAAAGATATCGTACATATATACAATGGAATACTACTCAGCCATAAAAAGAAGGAAATAATGCCATTTGCCACAATATGGGTGCAGCTAGAGACTGTGCATACTCTAGTATGCACACTTAGTATGTGCCCTTATAGTAAGTGCAGTCAGAACAATACTATCGTATCACTTACACGTGGAATCTAAAATATGACACAAATGAACTTTATCTATGAAACAAACAGAATCACAGACAGAGAACAGACTTGTGGCTGCCAAGGGGAAAGAGGTGGGCAGAGAAGGACTGGGAGTCTGGGGTTAGCCAGTGCAACCTGCTAATAATATATATAGAATGGATTAACAACAAAGTTCTACCGTACAGCACAGAGAACTATATCCAATATTCCTGCTAATGGAAAAAAATATACACATGTGTAATTGAATCACTTAGCTGTACAGCAGAATTAACACAACACTGTAAATAAACTATACTTCAAAAAAATTTTTTTATGATTTTTGCTTTAGTTAATGAAAAACTTCCCAAATCTGTAGCCCTACCTCCCCCCCCCCCCCCAGGTCAGGAAGGCATTCGTCAAGTCCTTTGTGAAGAAAGTTATGGGAAGTACAGCTAGCACAATATTACTCCCAAATATGTCTCAAGCAGCCATATGCTCAAGAGTTCTGCATCTCAAACCTTAAAGTTCAGTGAATTCATCCACTTTCCTGGCAACCATTTTGAATTAAAAAGAAAAGATGTGTTCTGCTAATAAGAGAGCAATGAAGGTCAATTTATCTGACAATCTGGCCCCTGATTTCAAAAGATCAGTGCTTTAAGTACTCCCAGCTCTTAATGGTGCTGTACTAATGTATAAACCTCCTGATAGGAGCTGCTTGGCCATTCTGCCGTTTAATGTGGATGCTGCAGAAGCAGAGGTTAGAATCTTACAACTTTTAGGGCAAAAAGATAAGGCTAGTTAAGATGATGCTTGACAAGCAGTCAGAATATATTAGTTTCCCCTCTCTGAAATGTTCCTTTGTCAGTTTTGCAAGGGTCAGTAACGACTTGAGCTCAGCAAATGCTTCCAAGAGTAGAATTTCAGATAAGATGCAGAGAAGCTTACTTCAAGATCACTGCTTAGAGATAACACATCTTGATGCCTTTGACACAGTGCATGTGAGCCCATCTCCATATCCCCCCTCTCTTTACAGGGGGATTCCACCATTCTCCACTGTTCACCACCAATACCAGGAGGTATTGACTGGGAGGCAGACTATTTTGTGAGAGAGAGTGTTTCTAAATGCCTTAATCCAGTGGTAATGAAACCACCTGCCAATGCAGGAGACATAAAAGACACAGGTTTCATCCCTGGGTTGGGAAGATCCTCTGGAGAAGGGCATGGCTACCCAATCCAGTATTCTTGCCTGGAGAATCCCATGGACAGAGGAGCCTGGCAGGCTACTGTCCGTAGGGTCACAGAAAGTCGGACACAATGAAAGTGACTTAGCATGCATAGCACACATGCACTCTTTCTAAGAATTACGTATATAGAGAAAATGTTTCTAGAAATTAAGCAAATCAAAACAATCACCCACACTTTTTTAAGCTAAAATTTTTGTTTAAAAGAGTAAACAGCATTCCCTTCTCCTGGGGATCTTCCCAACCCAGGGATTGAACCTGGGTCTCCTGCATGGCAGGTGGATTCTTTACTGTCTGAGCCACCACGGAAGCCCCTAGTTCCCTGACCAGGGATCAAACCCAGGCTCCCCGAATTGTGAGCTCACAGTCTGAACCACTGGACCACCAGAGAAGTCCCTTTATTCACTTTTAATTCTGGATATTTTTAGGAGATTTTATATCACAAAAGAATCACTTCTTGATTGAAATATTTTTTTGCAATTTCAGTTCTCACAGCATTATCTTCTGCAATTTGAGTGTGGTGTTACTGGATAATAATAGAAAGTCAAACATCCCCAAGACAGAAACAGAGGTTATGTTTTTCTGGAGAGACAGGAAATTAGGTCTTTACTCTGTGCTCAGGAATCAACATCATAACCAGCAGAGGAACAAGGAAAGCCTACTGTAAACCCTACTGCAGACAAAGTCATTGTTGAGCGATGGAGGTGGTACTTTCTAATTGATTTTGATCTCATCAGTTCAGTTCAGTCACTCAGTCATGTCCAACTCTTTGCAGCAGCACACCAGGCTTCTCTGTCCATCACCAACTCCTGGAGCTTACTCAAACTCATGGCCATCGAGTCAATGATGCCATCCAACCATCTCATCCTCTGTTGTCACTGTCTCCTCCCACCTTCAATCTTTCCCAGCATCAGGATCTTTTCTAATGAGTCAGTTCTTCACATGAGGTGGACAGAGTATTGGAGTTTCAGCTTCAGCATCAGTCCTTCCAATGAACATTCAAGACTGATTTCCTTTAGGATTGATTGGTTGGCTCTCCTTGCAGTCCAGGGACTCTCAAGAGTTTTCTCTAACACCACAGTTCAAAAGTATCAATTCTTCAGCGCTCAGCTTTATAGTCCAACTCTCACATCTATACATGAGTACTGGAATAACCATAGCTTTGACTAGATGGACCTTTATCAGCAATGTAATGTCTCTGCTTCTTAATATGCTATCTAGGTTGGTCATAGTTTTTCTTCCAAGGAGTAAGCATCTTTTAATTTCATGGCTGCAGTGATTTGGAGCCCAAGAAAAGAAAGTCTGTCACTGTTTCCATTGTTTCCCCATCCATTTGCCATGAAGTGATGGAACCAGATGCCATGATCTTCGTTTTCTGAATGTTGAGCTTTAAGCCAACTTTTTCACTCTCCTCTTTTACTTTCATCAAGAGGCTCTTTAGTTCTTCTTCACTTTCTGCCATAAGGGTGGTGTCATCTGCATATCTGAGATTCTTGATATTTCTCCCAACAATCTTGATTCCAGCTTGTACTTCAGCCAGCCCAGCATTTTGCATGATATACTCTGCATATAAGTTAAATAAGCAGGGTGACAATATACAGCTTAGACGTACTCCTTTCCCGATTTGGAACCAGTCTGTTGTTCCATGCCCAGTTCTAACTGTTGCTTCTTGATCTGCATACGGATTTCTCAGGAGGCAGGTAAGGTGGTCTAGTATTCCCACCTCTTGAAGAATTTTCCACAGTTTGTTGTGACCCACATAGTCAAAGGCTTTGGCATAATCAATAAAGCAGAAATAGATGTTTTTCTGGAGCTCTCTTGCATTTTCTGATCTCATACTAGCAAAATAAGTTAAATTTCCATTTTGAACTTCTGTTTTGTGTTTTCAGTTGTGTCAGTTTTTTAATTCTTGAAGTAATTATCCATTTTGCAGTATTTGTGTAAATAACCATTCAAGCTTGTCAAATGTGTTTGTGGAATAAGCCCTAATGAAATCACTTGTTTTAAGTTACATATGTGAGTAAAGTAGAAAATATTGAGCTACAATTGCTATATTATCAATATGTGTAAGTATAGTCAAAATAATACATGATATTTATTCATTCCATCATTCATTCAACTAATTTAATGGGGGCCTCTTCTGCACCAGACCTTGTTCTGGGTCCTAAAAAGCAGCAGTGAACAAAACAGGCAAAAACTCTTCACCTGTTGGAGTTTATGTTCTAGTGACCAAAAACAGACCAATCAACAAGCCAGAGATAGATTATGCTTATGCCAAAGACAGTAAATGCTAAGAAGGAAACCAAAGCTAAGATGAGAAACAAGGAAGACCATGCCAACAGGAAGCCTATTTTAAATAGAGGGCCAGGGAAGCTTCCCTGATGCAGTGACTTTTGACCAGAAACCTGAAGGAGGTGAGAGAGAAATCCATTCCTAAATCCAGGAGGCATATTCCAGGCTAAAATAATGGCAAGTACAAAGACCCTGAGGTGAGACTAGGCTTGAGGTGTATAGGGAACTACAAGAAGGAAAATGTGGTTGATTCGGAATGAGCGGTAGGAAAAACCATAGGAAATGAGGACAGTGAGGTAGTAAACAGTGAGCCAGGCCAGACAATATAGGGCCTCACAGCTAGCTATAGAGACCTATTCTTCAAATGTCTGGTAGAAGCCAGGCACTGAGGACAGGGCAGTGAGCAAGACAGCTAAGATCCTTGATTCACAGAATTTACTTCTAGTAAACACAAACACACACACACACTTCTCTTCCTTACCCTTTCTTAATCCTCCAGCAACTGCACAATTTTTCCCCAGTCAATGGAGGAAGCAAGACCAGATTCTATGGGAAGTAAAATGGCTTGCCCTCTATTTTGCCCTGAGCGTAGCTGACCCAGAATTTCGTAGCTCATAGGGAGCCAATGCAGAGCATGAACTATATTTTGCCAGTAATGACAACAAAATACATTTTAATATGAAGAATTTCTATTTGTGTTAAAACAAGAAATCATTAGCAAAATTAAGACAAGCCAGTTGGGATTAACAGATATACACTATTATACATAAAATAGATAAACAACAAGAACCAACTGCATAGCACAGGGAACTATATCCAGTATCTTGCAATAACCTAAAATGGAAAAGAATCTGAAAAAGAATATATATATGTACGTATACACACACACATACATAACTGAATTACTTCACTGTACACCTGAAGCTAACACAATACTGTAAATCAACTACCATTTTAAAAATTTTAGAAAACATTTACAAACAATAAGAAAGACTTCAAAGAGAAAAATAACTGTTCTCTAGAATAACATTTTAAAAAGTAAATCTGAAGCCTAAGATACAGATCATTTCCAATAGCTCCCAGGACTGTGGTCATCATTTTATTTATAATCCTTATTAATTCATTACAAATTTTAACTTGGAAGCAAGCCATTATTCTCTGCTCTGGCTTGTTCTTTTGTTTAGGTTAAAACTTTAAAGTCCCCAATGTTTCTGGTTTGTTCCTCTCAGGAGCAAATTCACCTGCCATCCCCTGATGTTGTTCTGGTGACAATTAGCACTTCAGGCCCTGAGCCATCCACTAGCCACCAACCAAATGGACCACCTGCAGAAGGACAATCGGCAAATGCCTGGTTTCTGTGTCACTAATTCTCTAGCGCCATGTTTGTGATTCTCTGGTACTGTGTGAATCCAGATCTCCTGGACCCCACAGTGCTATGTGCTCTTCACTGCCAGAACCGGAATTAACGTCTAGCTGTCCAAAAGTTTCCACTTCTCACCCATCCCCTACCAAATACACACACACTCACACAGAGGTAACAGGACTCTCTTGCCACCTGCTAGGCACTAACCAATAGCTTATGTTAGTTTCAAGTCTTTGTTTTATTCCCTTTAAGGATGTTTTCTCCATAAGCAGAGGAATCCTGCCTCTTCATCTTCTTCCCTTACTGACTCCTGGACAAAAGCTACTAACTTCCTATTGGGAACTGGTGATAGAAAAGGGCGGGATGAGGTTGAAGCCAGGCTGTTCAAGCCCAATCCCCAAGCCCAGCAAAGCATGCCCACCCAGCCCATCGGCTTTCAAGCCAGGACTCAGGGGCTTAATTTGTACACAATGACAGAGGTTAATTAATTAACAGCTTCTGTCCTGGTTGCCCCTAGCAACTGGCTTTGGCTCATAACTAAATCCCAAGTTAGAGATATTTCTTAAAGAGATTTTAACTTATGCTAGAAGAAAGGAGAAATTTGTTCAGCATTTAGGACAGAAAATTAACTGGAGGTAAGAGAAAGCTTTTCCATTGATTAACATCCCTAAATCCACATCTTCTAACAGTGGTCCTGCCCTTATTACTCAAGGTCACAGTAAGAAAGCTCCTGATTGCATGATGTTCTATTGAGTTAAAGAAACAAGCATCCACTGGCCTTTAAACCAATCAAAAGCATCTCCTTGCAGGGCCTTGGAACACCAGTATGAACTGAAGCTAAGGGATCTGGAGTGGGGATGACAAAGGCTTCATAATACCTGGTGGCCAGGTTTAGTCACCAGCAGTGTTTGCCTAACACACGCCCCAACCAGCCAGCCTCCATCCTCTCCATTACGGAAATCACTCAGTGCCGCAGCAGAAATTGTTTGTGCCTTTTCCACCCCATTAATTTCTCTGTATTTAAGAGGAACAGCATTTCCATCTCTTAGATTAGATTTTGTTCATTAAACCCTCATCTCACTTCCCAACCTGCCAAATTTTCATCAGTAGAGATCTGGGATTCAGAACCACAACCCATTAAGCACAACATCTTGAAATTTACAATTCCATTTTACAAAACCCTCTAAAGATAATCCAGCTCACATATAGTAGCCTATTAAAAGATTAAATATAAATAGATGTCTTCTAAAGCATTTTGAATATATTATTATTGGCTTAACACTTTACAGACAGATAATTTCCATTTTGCAGAATACACTTAATCATACATACTATGCAAAGGCTTGAGAATACAAGTTTTTGATTGTTTGTTTAGTTTTTAATTATAACTAAACAGTGTAACCATTTGTTAACTTTCTTTTTTTAATTTTTTTTAATGAGGGAGGGAAATACACATGATGGTTTGGGAGCATGTTGTTTAATAAGGCTTAAAGTAGAAAATTTTGATAATCAAAGTGTTTTCTGCCAGAAACAAAAAGGGGTTTATTGGAAAAGCCTGAGCCCTTGGAGTAAAACAGTACAACTGCCTGGTCCATCTGGTCTCCTTTGGTGCGACCACCGTGATCAAAGGATACTGGACATAGAGGGAGTATTAAATAGCTCCAGGGCACAGATGAGCAACAGCAAGCCTCACACCTCAGCCCTCAGTCAACTTCCTTATAAGCAACGGGGTGTGAGTGTGCATACTAAGTCGTTTCAGATGTGTCCAACTCTCTGCGACCCTATGGACTGTAGCCCACCAGGCTCCTCTGTCCATGGGATTCTCCAGGCAAGAATACTGGAGGGGGTTGCCACTTCCTTCTCCAGGGGCTCTCCCCTACCCAGTGACTGAACCCACGTCTCTTAGTCTCCTGCATTGGCGGGGTTCTTTACCACTAGCACCACCTGGAGAACTAGGTCAAGGAGATCACGTAGGACTGATCATGCCTGCGGATGCTGAAAGTGGGAGAGAGCCCTTTATGGTGAGGAGAGCAGGAAAAACCTGAAAATAGGTTTCTGCCCGACAAGCTAGAAAGACAGCCCAGAGGCAGGAAGCTGGGAAAAGTCACAAACCCAGATACCTCGATTCAAATAAAGAAGGGTTAAACCGTGGGACAAAGCAGCTCTAGCAGTTTTACAAGTAATCTTTCAGCCTCAGGAAACTAAACCACAGCTGATCTGAGGAAAGTCTGATTTAAATATTTGCAACTTACATTCTCATGTAGGCTAATCACGTCAGAAATGAAAATGTCCAGATACTATTTCGCTCTGCTCCTGATCAGCCCCGTTCTACAATGTGATTAACACTGGTATCACAATAAAAATGTTTTATTTAGTGGATAATTGTATGTACCGGTATCTACCATTTCCAAATGTCTCCTTTTATTACCCTTATTCAAGAAAGTCTTAATATTTAAGTGATTTACTGATCACTTAAAATGCCAGCCTCACCATTAGGAGGTACATTCACTATACGTGGCTTAATTTTATAGTACATTATTTCTTTATAAACAGACACCTTACTGTAGCACATTAATTAAACCTCTTCCCCATTAGGCACTACATTTCGAGGACAACAGTGTAACCAAGTGCTAGCCTGATGGCTGTGCATATGACACTGGTTCTTGGCTCACAAAGGAAGCACACTTCCTGGGAAGTGCTAGGACTCCAGGACGAGGCAACAGACAGCATTGATTTGTGAAAGACGAGATTCATGAATAATGCATGGCAGATGCGCTTCAACAACCCAATTTGCTGAACTATTTAGCATCAATAACTTAGCTATAATAGAAACAGAAGGCCTTTTAGAGCTGGGTTATGGGAAGAGTTTTAATAAAATGATATCACTCCAATCATGTGCAGCCCATTTGCATTTAGTAGAACCTAGTGTTTGGATGGGTACAAAAATAAAACTTTTGCAGCCACATTTTTGTAAAACCCTCACTCAAAAATGTACCAGCCAACAGGAGCTATGCAAGGTTCAGCCATGAGGAAGGACTTGAAGAAACACTGAACGAGGTCTTCTCCCTTGAATTACACAGGACTAAAAAGACCAAACTCTGATTTCAGAAAATCCTCCTGGTTGAAAAATAGTTCTAGTGAGGAGCACAAAACTATAAGCAAATTTCCTATTTGCTTTGAGACTGAATGACAAATATTATACTAAAAATTTCCTATGGAAAAACATTTTTCTATCATTCATGAAAAGGGGCAAGAGTAGTGTCAGGAAACTAATCTTCATTTGCTAAACATGTTTGAATTACCTGTTTTCTATTTCCCTGTTGACACTTAACTCTCCAAAATCAAGAAGAAAAAAGTCTCATGCCTAACACCTGAGAGACCATGACAATGTTATGTGCAAAGTATCCAGTTAGCAATATTTAAATGAAAATTTATAATTCAGCACCTTCCCATTGATAATAAAGATACATGCACACATGCTCATTGGCTTCAGTCGTGTCCAGCTCTTTTTGACCCTATGGACTATAGCCTGCCAGGCTCCTCTGTTCATGGGATTCCCCAGGCAAGAATACTGCAGTGGGTTGCCATGCCCTCCTCCAGGGGATAGTCACAACCCAGGGATCGAACCTGCGTCTCCTGCATTGGCAGATGGATTCTTTACCTACTGAGCCACTGGGGAAACACCAATAAAGATATGCCCACATCAAATTTCCCAGTACTAAGAATATATGTAAAGAACAGAACTAAATTTGACAAGAAGAGTATTTTATTATTACATCAGCAGCATTTACTGCGTGAACAAAGAGTTCAACATTCAATA
Source organism: Bos indicus (assembly GCF_029378745.1). Taxonomy (NCBI): domain Eukaryota; kingdom Metazoa; phylum Chordata; class Mammalia; order Artiodactyla; family Bovidae; genus Bos; species Bos indicus. The sequence continues at coordinate 42,102,368 of NC_091769.1, forward strand.
TTGATAGCTGGAAATTTCCTAGAGCAAAAGACTAGTCTGAACCCATGGTCCATATAGAATGGCCAAAATCATCTTCCAGGAGCAACATGTTAAAATCCCCCCCGGGCCTAGTTATATCTCTGCTGCTGCTGCTGCTGCTGCTGCTAAGTCACTTCAGTCGTGTCCAACTGCGTGCGACCCCATAGACGGCAGCCCACCAGGCTCCCCCATCCCTGGAATTCTCCAGGCAAGAACACTGGAGTGGGTTGCCATTTCCTTTTCCAATGCATGAAAGTGAAAAGTGAAAGTGAAGTCGCTCAGTCGTGTCCGACTCTTAGCGACTGCAGCCCACCAGAGTACTGGAGTGGGGTGACTAGCCTTGAAATCCAATGATATCTCTGAAGTCTAATAGTTGGCCAAACAGCAGACTGGGCTTAGGGACCCCAATTCCTAAGAAGATTTAAGTTCAATATCTTCTACCATTGTCAGACTAAACATGGGAGGAAAGCTCTGTTCACCTGGGTGACTTAACTCCCCGTTCAGATGTGAGCAATTAGGGCCTTAAAGAAAGTCACTGTAAATGCAAAACACTGGGCTTCTGCTGAAAAAGAAATGATGACGGTTGAGTAGATTCTACATGCTAGGCATTGTGCGAGATGATCCACACACTGTCAGTAATGATTAACAAAGATGAATATTAGAATTGACAAAGTGAAGTGAAGTTAAAGTGAATGGAAGAACCGAAGTACGTATTTTTGCTATGTGGCTTTAGGGAAAAAAGAAAATAAACAGAAGAAAATAAGAGAGTAGCAGCCCTGTTGGGACTACACTCTTGTCTGTCTTAGAGAAAGTGCTAAATGAGCAGGTTGACATGTTCTGCTACATCCTAGCATGGAATTTCATTCCTGAGCAGCATAAAGTCATATGTCTATCCCTGGGAACTTAGGAAGAGGACGGGGAAACAGTCCACAGGCATGTTTCTCCTTAGCAACCCTGAGCTATTAATTTATAGAAAGATCCCAAAACTTCTCCTAAGCATCCAAATTGTCCTTCCTTCATACATGGCACTGGACTCCTGCCATATGACTTAACACATCTTTCATCTCAATGAGTTTTCCACTTTACTGAAGAAACCAAGGTTTAAATGTAAATTGTCCATGTCATAGACAGCCTTGGAATTATGTCTGGTTGACCCCAAAATATCACCTCTCAGATCTGAATAGAAGCTGAACATTTGGGGCAGACATTCAACAGAATCTTAATACTGTGGTTTAGTCAAAGATTCTCTTCTGTGCTGTGAATTAATTTCAAACCCCATTTTAAAGGAGGGGAAAGTATTGCAGAAATTCCTTATATTTCAACATGTTCAAGAACAACTCACAACTTTTCCACTTTCTCTCTCAGTGAGTGGTACCAGTATCCAGCCTACTTCTGTGAACAAGGGCATTGAAGTCATGCTGGAATTTTTCACAACCCCCACCCCAAACACCCGCAAGTAAGTATCATAGGCAGTCTATCACCGAGTCCTGCAAATTTTGCCTTCTAAGTACCTGTGGGAATAACCTACTTCTCTGTTGCAATGTTAATCCGGGCACCATCACTTCCCACCCTATCCCTCCTACCCCCCACCCCACCCCCCTTCAACAACCACAGCAGCTTCTCAGCTCCTTCCCCTACATCAGCCAGAGCCTTCTCAGCCCTCAATTCTTTCTGAGATGTAAGCCTGATGACAGCCCTGCTCCACTCCCCTTCACCAGTTCTTGAAACACACTAATAGCTTCCCATTGTTAACAAGACAGAGAACAAAACCCTGGCATAGTCCTTACAGACTAACTCTGCCCACTTCTCTCTCCAGGCTCATGTCAAACTATTCTCCTCTCTGTGTGTTCCAACCACTTACAATCTTATTTACAGCTCTTCAAACTTCCCATGTTTCTTTACTTCATAAGACCTTTACAGACATAGGGAACCCACTCTCAACTGACTAGCAAACTCCTACCCATCCTTCAAACCTGAGCTCAAACGGTGCACCCTGACAGAGGCCTCCTCTAAGCCCTAAAACTAAGGCCCTGCTGTTGTACATGCACATAGCACCCTGTACCTTCCCTTCATGGAACTTATCAAGGTTTATAATTATACATGGATTGGTATGATTATTTGATTCTCTTTTATTCAGTTGCAAGCTCCAGCAGGGCAGGGACTACATCTGCATTCTCTCCTAGAAATCCCTAACATCAAGCACAATTCCTGACACCCCGTAGGTGCTTAGTAAATATTTGTAGATGAGAGAAGGAACGAATAAAGGGAGGGAAGGAAGCAGGAAGGAAGGAACCTGGTGAAGACTACTCATTTGTATCCTGTCTCAGGATCGGTTTTGGAACTGGGGTGGAACTCGGCAACAGCCCAGCTGCTTGCTAAGAGCAGGACAGGAACTGGTCAAGAGAAAGGTTAAAAACAGGTTTACTCTGTCCTCCCTGGGAACCCACATGCTTGGCCACCTTTGAATCTACCCTATGAAAGCCAGAATCTCCCTAACAGGGCTTATTTGAGCATTTGACCTACTGTTATTGGATGTAAAATCAGAAAGTATGTGGGACCTGAGAAAACAAATACCTTGCACAGGTCTAAATGGACCACATTTATGTAAGCTGCATCTGTTCAAGATTGGTTCCTGAACAGTATTTGGTCAGGTTATGTGTTGCTTTTTCCCACTCAGTTGTTCAGCATTAACGTTTTCTGTATTTGTGCATCACCTGATTATTACCTAGCATTTCACTGCTGCCTTAGAATGTCTCCCTGAGGTATTACCTTTCCTCTTCCCTTAATTCCTGTGGCGCCAACTGGGAGCTGACCCCATCTGGCTTCATTTCTAACTCCCTCTGGGTTGCCTCCTAGCTTACACTTCTTCCTCTGTGATGTTGGCATCCACCTGATGTGGATTTTAGAAATGCTGACTCGCACACAGGGCACAAGCCTCTGGGCTACCATGTCTGCACCATGCCAATCCTGCTTATGTACTCAAAGAATTCTTACAGCAGGTTAGTTCCAGCTCAAAGCTGAAATCCTATGTTTACCAAAGACAGAAAAGAAGTTCCAAGTAACACTCTGGCATCAGCTGCCTCTGAGCACTCATTCCGGCCCAGTTTCAAGGACCACTTGACAATCTACTGCCACTGGCTTCCCTGCCAGTGTGTTTAACCAGCTCCATATTTTAGATTCTAAACAAGAACAGCCCATTCCACTGCCACAGAGAATCCAGGAAACAAAGAGCAAAGGCTGCAAGAATGCTGGCAGCACCCATGGCCCTTCACTTAGCTATTGATGGTAGAACAAATGAGGGCTTAAAAGAGAAGAATGCATGCTGAAAGTCTGTGTGATCCACTCTTTTAAGTGAAAATGAAACCTCGTCACCTCAAGCAGACATGAAGCATGGACCCCATAAAATTACAGCACCACCTTCCTACACCTACCAATAGCACTTGCAGGTAGATTACTGGTAATTAAGAGACCACCTCCAAACTGAACTCCCATTCGAGAAGAACTGGTTTGAGTAGACAGAAAAGGGAATTGCCGATGCAGCAGCTAAGAAGAATGTTTCTTTTGTACCAGAGACTTGAGTATTTTCATCAGAAAGAACACTGAGAGGCAGAACTCTCATATGTGATTTGGGTGGGCGCCCCTGCTCAGTTTGTAAGGGATTTGATTTAGGTCATACCTGAATGGTCTAGTGGTTTTCCCTACTTTCGTCAATTTAAGTCTGAATTTGTCAATAAGGAGTTCACAATCTGAGCCACAGTCAGCTCCCAGTCTTGGCTTTGCTGACTGTATAGAGCTTCTCCATCTTTGGCTGCAAAAGAATATAATCAATCTGGTGATGTCAATGTGTAGAGTCTTCTCTTGTGTTGTTGGAAGAGGGGGTTTGCTAAAACTAGTGCATTGACTAGACCATTCAGGTATAAACTAAATCTAATCCCTTACAATTATACAGTGGAAGTGACAAATAGATTCAAGGGATTAGATCTAATAGAGTGCCTGAAGAACTATAGATGGAGGTTCATGACATTGTACAGGAGGCAGTGATCAAGATCATCCCCAAGAAAAAAGAAATGCAAAAAGGCAAAATGGTTGTCTGGGGAGGCCTTACAAATAAACAGCTGTGAAAAGAAGAGAAGTGAAAGACAAAGGAGAAAAGGAAAGATATACCTATTTGAATGCAGAGTTCCAAAGAATAGCAAGAAGAGATAAGAAAGCCTTCCTCAGTGATCAATGCAAAGAAATAGAGGAAAACAATAGAATGGGAAAGACTAGAGTTCTCTTCAAGAAAATTAGGATACCAAGGGAACATTTCATGCAAAGATGGGCACAATAAAGGACAGAAATGGTATGGACCTAACAGAAGCAGAAGATATTAAGAAGAGGTGGCAAGAACACACAGAAGAACTGTCCAAAAAAGATCTCCGTGACCCAGATAATCACAATGGTGTGATCACTCACCTAGAGCCAGACATCCTGGAATGTGAAGTCAAGTGGGCCTTAGGAAGCATCACTATGAACAAAGCTAGTGAAGGTGATGGAATTCCAGTTGAGCTATTTCAAAGCCTAAAAGATGATGCTGTGAAAGTGATGCACTCAATATGCCAGCAAATTTGGAAAACTCAGCAGTGGCCAAAGGACTGGAAAATGTTAGTTTTCATTCCAATCCCAAAGAATGTTCAAACTACCACACAACTGCACTCATCTCAGATGTTAACAAAGTAATGCTCCAAATTCTCCAAGCCAGGCTTCAACAGTATGTGAACTGGGAAATTCCAGAAGTTCAACCTGGATTTAGAAAAGGCAGAGGAACCAGAGATCAAATTGCCAACATCCGTTGGATTATCAAAAAAGCAAGAGAGTTCCAGAGAAACATCTACTTCTGCTTTATTGACTACGCCAAAGCTTTTAACTGTGTGGATCATAACAAACTGTGGAAAATTCTTCAAGAGATGGGAATACCAGATCACCTGACCTGTCCCCTGAGAAATCTGCATGCAGGTCAAGAAGCAACAGTTAAGAACTGGCCATGGAACAACATGGTTCCAAGCTTCTAACCAAGACTGGTTCCAAATCGGGAAAGAGGTACATTAAGGCTGTATATTGTCACCCTGCTTATTTAACTTATATGCAGAGTACATCATGAGAAACGCTGGGCTGGAAGACGCACAAGCTGGAATCAAGATTGTTGGGAGAAATATCAATAACCTCAGATATGCAGATGACACCACCCTTATGGCAGAAAGTGAAGAAGAACTAAAGAGCCTCTTGATGAAAGTGAAAGAGGAGAGTGAAAAAGTTGGCTTAAAACTCAACATTCAGAAAACTAAGATCATGGCATCCAGTCCCATCACTTCATGGCAAATAGATGGGGAAACAATGGAAACAGTGACAGACTTTCCTTTCTTGGGCTCCAAAATCACTACAGATGGTGACTGCAGCCATGAAATTAAAAGACACTTACTCCTTGGAAGAAAAGTTATGACCAACCTAGACAGCATATTAAAAAGCAGAGACATTACATTGCTGACAAAGGTCCATCTAGTCAAATCTATGGTTTTTCCAGTAGTCATGTACGGATGTGAGAGTTGGACTATAAAGAGAGCTGACTACTAAAGAATTGATGCTTTTGAACTGTGGTGTTGGAGAAGACTCTTGAGAGTCCCTTGCACTGAAAGAGATCCAACCAGTCAATCTTAAAGGAAATCAGTCCTGAATATTCATTGGAAGGACTGCTGCTGATGCTGAAACTCCAATACTTTGGCCACCTGATGGGAAGAACTGACTCAATGGAAAAAATGCAGAGTGCTGGGAAAGATTGAAGGCAGGAAAAGGGGATGACAGAGGATGAGATGGCTGGATGGCATCACTGACTCGATGCACGTGAGTCTGAATGAACTCCGGGAGTTGATGATGGACAGGGAGGCCTGGTGTGCTGCGATTCATGGGGTCGCAAAGAGTCGGACACGACTGAGCAACTGAACTGAACTGAGTGGCCATGAGGTCTCCATCAGTGGCTGTCCAGAGACACAGGGGAGAGAATCTTTATTCAAAGACTAAGGAAAAAAAAAAAAAGCACAAATGCCTACATATAAGTGAAGGATGAAAGTAAAGCCTTGAGGAAGCTTCTGAGATGACTAGTAGACTAAGACTGTTCTAGGACCAAAGTTGGATCAAGCCCTGGCAATTTCAAATTTAAACTGAACAACTTTTTTCTAGGATATCACAAAAGGCAAGCCATCTCTGGATACGTAGTGGGATTTCATCAGTTTTCAACTGGAATTTCTATCGCCTCTCCACAAAATTCTGTGTCATACTTTGTATGTACCCATGTACTTTTTTGGGGAGAGTGTATCAGTCAGTTCAGTTCAGTCGCTCAGTCGTGTCTGACTCTTTGTGACCCCATGAATCGCAACACGCCAGGCCTCCCTGTCCATCACCAACTCCAGGAGTTCACTCAAACTCACGTCCATCAAGTCAGTGATGCCATCCAGCCATCTCATCCTCTGTCGTCCCCTTCTCCTCCTGCCCCCAATCCCTCCCAGCATCAGAGTCTTTTCCATTGAGTCAACTCTTCACATGAGGTGGCCAAAGTACTGGAGTTTCAGCTTTAGCATCATTCCTTCCAAAGAACACCCAGGGCTGATCTCCTTCAGAATGGACTGGTTGGATCTCCCCTCCCCACAAAATTCTGTGTCATACTTTGTATGTACCCATGTACTTTTTTGGGGAGAGTGGATAGACATTATCAAATTTTAAAGGTTACACACTACAGTTTTAGATAAACTTCAAAGCATCATGTAGTGGTATATGCATGTTTAAAATCAAATATTTGGATATTGGAAATATTCCCTTTCTTACTTGGTATTCAATAAAGGTTAAACGCTATGACTAGGATTAATCCCTGCTCTTTGGAGTCCTGAGAGTAAATAATGGATAAATACTTCTCAGAGGGCTTCCCAGGTGGTGCAGTGGTAAAAATTCCACCTGCCAATGCAGGAGATCCAAGCAACACAGGTTCAATCCCCGGGTTGTAAAGTTCCCCTGGAGTAGGAAATGGCAACCCGCTCCAGTATTCTTGCCTGGAAAAATCCCATGAACAGAGGAGCCTGGCAGGCTATGGTCCATGAGGTCGCAAGGAGTTGGACATGACTGAGTGACTAAGCACACATATTCCTCCTACTGAATGATTATACTTCAGATGGTACTCAGGATTGGGAGTTTTATGGAGTCCTGGGAACAAAAGCTTAACATAATGCGTATAGTAAATCCAGTCCAAAGGGTGATCCCTATGGTATGTGTAGTAGACACTGAACATTCCCTTCACCTCCCCAAACTCCTTCTCCCCTTTTGGCAACTGCCTTAATTTTTGTTTGGAGATAAGATCCTCCTACTGTTAAATAATGTGATCTGGACAGGCCCCCTCCACAGTTCTGGGGGTGAAGCCCCTTCAGTTAGAGTCAGACCTTCCCTGGCCACAGTGTCTGGGGTAGGATAGGTAGGCAAGTAAGCTAATCCAGTCTAGTCCTTGTGACTCTCAGGATACTTTCTGGCAACACCGAGACAAGGATCCTTGCTTTCTCACCCTGGATCTAAACGTCTGAGTTGCTGGCAGGCACCTCATAACTATGTGAGGTCCCCAAACAAAGCCAACACTGGATAACAGGAACTCAGTTCTTAGCAGTGTGGTCTGAGCCATGAATCAAGGCACACCTTGGTGTCACATCTCACTCATATGCACCAATAAACTCCAATGTTTAAACAAGTCAAGCCAGTTTGGGTTAGGTTTTCTGTCACTAGCAACCAAAAGAATTCTGACTAAAGCAAAAGGTGAAAATGCAAAATGACAGTTTGACAGTTACCATTTAGAGTCCCCAGTAAAAAGAAAAGAAAAACTTCTATCAATTAATGTGGCTTTCTCTTGTGTTCATGCTCAGTCACTCAGTCGTGGATGACTCTGCGACCCCATGGACTGTAGCCCTCCAGGCTCCCCTGTCCGTGGAATTCTCCAGGCAAGAATACTGAAGTGGGTTGCCATTTCCTACTCCACAGGATCTTCCCAACCCAGGGATCGAACTCACATCTCCTGCATCTCCTGCGATTCCTGCATTGGCAGGTAGATTCTTTACCACTGCACCACCCAGGGAAGCCCATGGCTTTCTCTATGCATACCTAAACTGAAAGAGTCTTCTTACCTGCTTTCTTCTCACTTGCATCTTTGCTTCTTTCTCCTCTTCTAAAGTACCTCCAAGATAACACAAATTTCCTGGAGGGCCCATATTTCCATTTAAAACATGCTCTGAAATGCAATCAGCTCTTGAAATAATTTCACAGAAATGTTACCAAGGCAAAGCAGAAAAAGGAATGTAAAATGTAATATGGCCATGGTTTTTGAACAGGGGGTATTATAGCATAATGAGGAAACAGACCTTCTTCCAGTTCCACTTATCCCAAGAAAATGAAATCGGTGTGAAAAATAATGTCATCTACTTTCACAGAAATAAATTAATTTTGCATAAGGAAAAAATACGAGTTTTATATCCTGTGACTTAATCCTCTGTTTATAATTTGTGAAATTATAATTCAAACACCAATTAGCCAATGACCAAAAACCAAACCAAGATCCCAGAAGGCTTGAAGGTTATTTATAGTAGAGACAGAAATGAAGCCAGATAAAGGAATATATCTTTCCCTGGTATGGTCAATGCACTCATGGGTACTCAGTAAATCACTATTTAGCACAGTCCTTTCTGTAATCATTTAAACCACATAAAATGTCCTAGTGGTAAATCAGACACATGTAGTCACACCTAACTTGAAATTAGGTGATTAATCAATCAATAAATAAAACTACCTGCCTAACAGTAAAAGTTTTAATTGCAAACAATTAAAATAGCAGCAAAAGAAGCTGAGAGCTGACAAGGTACAGAATTCTGCATACTGTAAAATTAAAGAAGAGGGATTATTTCATAAAGTAGCTATAAACATCAAAAGAAGTTGGGACAATCTTTCCAAAATGTCTTCAGCCTGAATATAATAGTTCACATGAAAATAAACACATGTAAATCTCTAAATGTCTAAGAATTTGCCTTAGTTAGCATATTTTCCCAGACTGACTCACAGACTGTCATTCCAGAGGCAAATAAAAATTTATCTGTTCAGTGAGTTCCTGGATTTTCTCAAGTTTATCTAGAGACACTTATTCAGATGAAATAAAGTTAATTCACCCAAATAAGTTAAAATCAAATTTAGTTTTATAAATTTCTCCAGTTCCAAAGGTTTCCTTTTGTACTACATTTAGCAGAAAATTTACCTTACAAAGTCATCTCATCATCCCTTTAGATTAACACCGAGGAAAATTGGTCAGACCCAATGGCTCAAAGATTTTGAAATTATGGTTTTAGATTTTGCAACATCCTTGCTCTTCCTGTTTCCTATGAATTCTTAAGCATTCAAATTGAAATAAAGTAATTTAATTTTTTTTTTAATTTTGTGCTTTTAGGATAACTGAACAGCCATACCTCTGATCAGGGCTTCCCAGGGGGCACTATTGGTAGAGAACCTGCCTGCCAATGCAGGAGATGTAAGAGACGTGGGTTCAATCCCTGGGTTGGGAAGATCCCGTGGAGGAGGGCATGGCAACCCACTCCTGTATTCTTGCCTGGAGAATTCGATGGAGAGAGGATCCTGGAAGGCTACAGTCCACAGGGTCTCAAAGAGCTGGACATGACTGAAAGTGACAGCATGCATGCACATCTTCTGATCAAGAGATAAACAAGTACAGAGCCTCTCAGAACAACCCTGTCTGTACTTTGACGGAGATGTACACGCTGTCTTGGTCTTGAGGCCAAGTTCTGCCTGACTGAAGGTCCAATATCCTGAGATTTGACTCACGTCAAAATATGATAGCAGAAAGTAATTATCTCAGGTCTTTAAAAGATACTTAATTTACTTAAACTAAGTACAAAAGATTATGGAATATTAGACAAAAATGTAAGTGGCTCTTTAAATGTCTCACAAATTTACAGTCCATAAAAAAAAACATGTGACACTAACCACTTAAGATTTGAGACAGCAATGAAAATAGGGTATTGGGAAAAGGCCAAGCAAAAGCACTCCCAGAATACTGTAAACACTTAAAGGGCAAAAATATGCTAATCTACAAAAATAATATTTTGTAAATAAGCTTTCCAACCTAAAATAAAGTGGAAATGCAATGAAGAATAAATTTGGAGCCTGAGAGTCAGTTCAAATAAAGATATTTTTAAACACCTAAATTCCTTGAGTAGTTTGTTCCATGAAATAAAACTCATAAATGAAATTTTCTTTTCTGGAAAATAGTAATAGCTAATTAAACCTCCCAATTCACACAGCTGGGGCATGAATTATTAATGAGCTCAAGGATTGAAAATAAGAGAGCCCTAAGAGGCAGCTTAACGCCATAAAATACCCTAGAAACAGGAGATTCAAGGAAGTGAAAAGCAGCTCTCTCCAGAAAGAAAAATTTAGCACTTTCTATAATTTTATTTTGAATATTCATAAAGCAGGAAAACTAGAGATTCCTGATAAAAGTAAAAATAATATAAAAATTCTATTAATGAACATTATTGTTGGAGTTAGCTACTAAAAGAGTAATAACTATTCTACAGTTGGCACAGCAGATACAGTATAGGTTTGTCTTTAAACTGGTATGGTCACCTAACTCATTATAAATATACGTTTGAAGGACTGTCTTGAAAGCATCATATGAAGGCAAGCAGCAAGTGAACCAAAAATATTAAAGCTAGCTCTGAGTTACAATTTCTTAAGCCCTAAATTCCCACTTGGAACATTTGTTTAGAGACTAGCACTCCCAAAAAGAGATCAACCATTAGCAGCGCAGGGATGTGTATACACCAAGGACAGCCAAAAGTATAGTAAAACAGGACAATGTGGAACCACCAGGCAAAATCAAAAACAGCTGTCTTTCATCTCTGCCCCGCCTTCCAGAAAGTTCTCATTTGTATAGGTTTATCAGCAGTTCCCATTCATCGACTCAGGTATGCAGAAGAAACCAAATTCATCGACCAGATTTGACATCTACTGTTCAAGCAGAGTGTGCCTCCATGGTTCTCTTAGTTGAAATATCTTAGAGGAGTAAATTGGGACAGTTAATTATGGTTCGAAATTCTGAGTAGTTAATTCATAGAGGTACTAGCATAAAAGAACCAGAGTTTAATACTATTGCATCTCCATGCTAAATTAGTCTTCTTGAAGAGTCCAGTATGAAAGCCTTAGACCAGTAAGTTGTTACCCTCTGTAGCCCTAATTTTTATCTCACCCATTCTGTGAGTGTTAGAATAAGGGATGTGCCTTTCCCTTGATTTGTGGGGTTTTGTTTACTGCTTTAATTATTGTAGGTCTTCAAATTTCATGATCTCTGGAACTGAGAAGTTCAGTTATGCTTAAAAGCAAAAGTATCTGCCCCTATAGGAGAAATTATATTTAACTCAATTTTTAATCAGTTAACATTAAACTAATGCTTATGATGTGCCACACTCTATGTTAACAGAAAACATAATACATGAGAATACAGAAAAGTCTAATCGTTGATAATTCCAAAACTTTATCAGAGCTAAAGTTGCAAACTAATCGCTGATGGCCCAGGTCTTTTGCCAGACCTGTTGATGTTGTTGGGAGTTCTCATCTTCCCCGACCTCTTCCCCTTCTGGTCTTATTGACTGTACCAGAATTGAAAGTCAGACAAAAGAAGGGCAGCAAAACTACAAGATTCTACAGCTCACCACCCCTCATCCCTCTTTGGAAAAATCTTGTCTTGAACTTTATCCACTGGTGATAAATATTGTATTGGAGAAGACCAACCTAGCCTGAGGCAAAACTCCCAAGGTAATGGGTTGATTTTCGGAGCCCGCCACACTCCTTTCAGCATGTCATTTCAATCACAGTGAAGGTTGGCTCTAGATTCCAGCACATAGCACAATGTTGAGCCCAGTGAGGTGTCAATAAATATTTGTAGGATCAAAAAATTGATTAATTAATATGTAGTTTCTATGCCTAGATTCCTTAGCCACCGTCAGCCAAGCTAGATAGCACCAATAAAACATGGCCCCTATCACACCTCATTACAGAAAGTCATCTGAGAAAGTCATCTTAGATTCAATTAAAATGCTCACAACACGGGAAGGCACTCGAATTTGAATATTGCAGCATAGATAAATCAATTAGCAGCTTTTTACTTGACAGCTTCCATAAATACAATGAATCTCCAGAGTTAAATTTTCATATTTTATCAAAAGCTGAGGCCAGGAGGTCCCTCAGATAACACAACACCATTCCCTGACCCACAAGGCTACGCCTAGAGCAAAACACTGTGGCCTCTGCTGGAGAAAAAGGAGAGAGGAGAATTGTTTTTCTCTATCTCTGTGTATATTTTACTATGCTTTTCATTACCAGAAAGTGAATCTAAAATAGATTATGACAAAATCATGTTAACGTCTATCACAAGGCTGACTCAAGAACAATGAAAATAGTCTCTCTTGTTTATCACACAGGTTATTAACACAGAGGCACAACAGTACACTGGTTAGCAACACAGACTTCAGAAGCCTTATTAGTCGTGGCTTTGGACAACTTGCATTAACTGCTCAATTTTCTCATCTCTTAGGAGACAGTAATTGAAGACCTGATGTTTTTGAACTGTGGTGCTGGAGAAGACTCCTGAGAGTCCCTTGGACAGCAAGGAAATCAGTCAATCCTAAAGGAAATCAACCCTGAATATTCACTAGAAGGACTGATGCTGAAGTTGCAGCTCCAGTACTTTGGCCATCTGATGCAAAGAGCCGACTCATTGGGAAAAGACCCTAATGCTGGGAAAGACTGAGGGCAAGAGGAGAAGGGGGTGACAGAGGATGAGACGATTGAATGGCATCATCGACTCAATGGACATGAGTTTGAGCAAACTCCAGGAGATACTGTAGGATAGGGAAGCCTTGCAGGCTGGGTCACAAAGAGGTGAACACAACTGAGTGACCGAACAAAAAAGAGACAGTAGAAAACACCTTCCTCCTAGAGTTGCTATGAGGAAGAACAGTGCATAGCACCAAATGAACAGTTAGTAAGGAACAACTTATATAATTTAAAGTCAAAGAAAATTGGACAATTATCAGTCAAGCTACTGGCCACTTTGGTTTTTACAACATAATTTCAAACTGAGAAATAAAAACAAGCACTAGATTTTTGAACAAACGATCAGAGACAATAGTTGGGGTCTCAGATTTAAGCATAGCTGAGGAATTCACGTTTTGGCAGTACTCAGACATTTTAAGTTAGTGTGATGAGTGAATGAAAATATAAATTATGGTATCAACCAACAAATGGGAATTATAAGAGAGAGTGGTCTTCCCAATAGCCCTAAAATATACGCAGAGTACGTCAACCTCTCAACTCAGGGATGATAATTAGCTATAAAAGATATTAAAATTCTTCCCTACTAATTGGTAAATGGCCACTGCCTCACACCTGTGCCCAGGCACCCTGCCAGCTTCCCAAACACCACAGTCCCACACCAAAGGGCTAAGCCTTGACACAAGTTCAGGCGTGGGCCTCTGAGACCTGACTCCAGAGCCATAGCCAGCATTCACACCAATACATACCACTTATTATGGGTTGAATTAGGTTCCCAAAACAGTATGTTGAAGCCCTAAGCCCCTCGTACCTCAAAATGTGACCTAATTTGGAAATAGTCTTTCCAAAAGTAATCACAATGAGGTTATTATGGCAAGCCCTAATCCAGTATTAGTGTCCTCATAAGAAGAAGAAATACGGAGATTGACACAGATAAACACACAAGGAGAATGCACGTGAAGATGAAGGCAGAGATGGGAATGATGAATCTACAGGCTAAGAACTCCAAAGGTTGCCTGTACCACCAGAAGCTGGGAGAGAGGTATGGCCTTCAGAAAGGACCACCACCACTGACCCCTTGATCTCAGTTCCAGGCCCCCAGAACTGTAAGATGAAAAACTTATGTTCTTTAAGCCACTGAGCTTCTGGTATTTGGTTACAACAGCCCTAGCAAACTAATACACCACTTCTAATAATACCTTTACATGATGTGGTATCTACCTCCTGGACTTTTCATAAAACCTAAGCACAGCTTCTCAACTCTTGGGAAGGTAAAAGCAAGATTATTCTGCAGTTGCCTGAGTACATTCTCATAACTCAATCAGAAGTCCAGAGCCTTTTAGGAAGTAGGGGTGATCTGAGAATAAAGATTAAAGAAAAAAAAAAAGCTGGATAAATATGGCCTTTCAAAGCCTGTGACAAGTTAGATTCTCATGTTCCACAACAGACGCCAGGTTTTACTGACAAAGGTTACTTGTAGCCCCACCTGCTCCTTAACCTTGGCCAACAGCGTCTGTGGTATGTGAAAGAGCAAATCTCCTGAGAAACCCAGAAAACTGGATAAGGTTAAAATAGAGTCCCGGGGAATTGTTTTACCAGGCATGCCTGGAAAAAAATGATAAAAATGGCTGGTCTGAAACTTAAGTAACCTGCACATTCTTCATCTTCAAACCTCATGAGAACAACATTGCTCATTATTAGAGAAATGCAAATCAAAACTACAATGATATATCACCTCACACCAGTCAGAATGGCCCTCATCAAAAAGTCTACAAACAATAAATGCTGGAGAGGGTGTGGAGAAAAGAAAATGCTCTTGCACTGTTGGTGGGAATGCAAATTGATACAGCCACTATGGAACATGGTGTGGAGATTCCTTAAAAAACTAGGAATAAAACCACCATATGACCCAGCAATTCCATTTCTAGGCATATACCCTGAGGAAGCCAAAATTGAAAGAGACACAAGTATCCCATTGTTCACTGCAGCACTATTTACAATAGCTAGAACACGGAAGCAACCTAGATGTCCATCGACAGAGGAATGGATAAAGAAGTTGTGGTATACATAGATAATGGAATATTCAGTTCAGTTCAGTCATGCTTGACTCTTTGCAACCCCATGAATCGCAGCACGCCAGGCCTCCCTGTCCATCACCAACTCCCGGAGTTCACCCAAACTCATGTCCATCGGGTCGGTGATGCCATCCAGCCATCTCATCCTCTGTCTTCCCCTTCTCCTCCTGTCGCCAATCCTTCCCAGCATCAGAGTCTTTTCCAATGAGTCAACTCTTCGCAGGAGGTGGCCAAAGTATTGGAGTTTCAGCTTTAGCATCATTCCTTCCAAAGAAATCCCAGGGCTGATCTCCTTCAGAATGGACTGGTTGGATCTCCTTGCAGTCCAAGGGACTCTCAAGAGTCTTCTCCAACACCACAGTTCAAAAGCATCAATTCTTCAGGTTTCAGCCTTCTTCACAGTCCAACTCTCACATCCATACATGACCACTGGAAAAACCATAGCCTTGACGAGACGGACCATTGTTGGCAAAGTAATGTCTCTGCTTTTGAATATGCTGTTTAGGTTGGTCATAACTTTTCTTCCAAGGAGTAAGCGTCTTTTAATTTCCTGGCTGCAGTCACCATCTGCAGTGATTCTGGAGCCCCCAAAAATAAAGTCTGACACTGTTTCCCCATCTATTTCCCATGAAGTGATGGGACCGGATGCCATGATCTTCGTTTTCTGAATGTTGAGCTTTAAGCCAACTTTTTCACTCTCCTCTTTCACTTTCATCAAGAGACTTTTGAGTTCCTCTTCACTTTCTGCCATAAGGGTAGTGTCATCTGCATATCTGAGGTTATTGATATTTCTTCCAGCAATCTTGATTCCAGCTTGTGCTTTCTCCAGCACAGCATTTCTCATGATGTACTCTGCATATTAGTTAAATAAGCAGGGTGACAATATACAGCCTTGAACATACTCCTTTACCTATTTGGAACCAGTCTGTTGTTCCATGTCCAGTTCTAACTGTTGCTTCCTGACCTGCATATAGGCTTCTCAAGAGGCAGGTCAGGTGGAATATTACTCAGCCATAAAAAGGAATGCATTTGAGTCAGTTCTAATGAGGTGGATGAACCTAGGACCTATTATACAGAGTGAAGTGAGTCAGAAAGAGAAAGATAAATACCGCATTCTAACACATATATGCAGATGACACCACCCTTATGGCAGAAAGTGAAGAGGAACTCAAAAGCCTCTTGATGAAAGTGAAAGTGGAGAGTGAAAAAGTTGGCTTAAAGCTCAACATTCAGAAAACGAAGATCATGGCATCCGGTCCCATCACTTCATGGGAAATAGATGGGGAAACAGTGTCAGACTTTATTTTTGGGGGCTCCAGAATCACTGCAGATGGTGACTGCAGCCAGGAAATTAAAAGACGCTTACTCCTTGGAAGAAAAGTTATGACCAACCTAAATAGCATATTCAAAAGCAGAGACATTACTTTGCCAACAATGGTCCGTCTCGTCAAGGCTATGGTTTTTCCAGTGGTCATGTATGGATGTGAGAGTTGGACTGTGAAGAAGGCTGAAACCTGAAGAATTGATGCTTTTGAACCGTGGTGTTGGAGAAGACTCTTGAGAGTCCCTTGGACTGCAAGGAGATCCAACCAGTCCATTCTGAAGGAGATCAGCCCTGGGATTTCTTTGGAAGGAATGATGCTAAAGCTGAAACTCCAATACTTTGGCCACCTCCTGCGAAGAGTTGACTCATTGGAAAAGATTCTGATGCTGGGAGGGATTGGCGACAGGAGGAGAAGGGGAAGACAGAGGATGAGATGGCTGGATGGCATCACTGACTCAATGGATGTGAGTCTGAGTGAACTCTGGGAGTTGGTGATGGACAGGGAGGCCTGGGGTACTGCAATTCATGGGGTTGCAAAGAGTCAGACACAACTGAGTGACTGAACTGAACTGAAGTGAACACATATATACCGAATCTAGAAAAATGGTACTGAAGAATTCATTTATAGGGCAACAATGGAGAAACAGGCATAGAGGATAGACTTATGGACATGGGGAGAGGGGAGGAGAGGGTGAAATGTATGGAAAGAGTAACATGGAAACTTACATTACCATATGTAAAATAGATAACCAATGGGAATTTGCTGTGTGACTCAGGAAACTCAAACAGGGGCTGTTTATCAACCTAGAGGGATGAGATGGGGAGGGAGATGGGAAAGTTTCGAAAGGGAGGGGATATATGTATACCTATGGCTGATTCATGTTAAGGTTTCACAGAAAACAGCAAAATTCTGAAAAACAATTATCCTTCAATGAAAAATAAATTAATTTTTAAAAAACTCATAGGTAAATTAAGAACACTTGTGGCAGCCATCTCATGCTATCATGAGTTGATCTGATGTACTTGAATTTCCTCCCATTTTATATGCAAAGAAAGAGGCTCAGAGATGCACAATCATGGGAGAGGCTGGAACTAGATTCTCGCCAGATTTTCCATGAAACCACTCCATTATTAAGTAGAAATTATATGCCAAGGATCCAAGACGAGAGTAGTCAGGAAGGGCGAGGAGTAGGGATGGGAACACTTAAAGAATTAAAGTACAAAAGGCTAATATGGTGAGAACACTTGGAGTACAAGCAGGTAAGAGTCTAAGGCACACAAAAAGATGCCCTCTGAGCTGAACCTTTGAAAATAAGTCAGTGTTCACTAAACCCATGCAGAGGCCAGGAAGGCCGAGGAAGAAAGGCTTTTCCCATCAGAAGAGCAGGAGAAAAGTGACAAAGCACAAGTGGGAGGTCCCCAGCGGGAAGTGTCTGGAGGAGGGCAGGCTGGGTCTCAGGTGTCAGGAGTTTGGGGCTTTATTTTTATTTTATAGGCAATGTAGAGCTGCTGATGGGTTTATATGGGATTCAATCAGTTGTTTCAAAAAACTTGCTTTGTGACAATGTTTAAAATGAACTAGCTCTGAAGACAGACTGGACGCAGGGAGACTTATTAAAAGGTTATTTCAAGAGTTCAGGAAAAATAAGAGTAGAAAATGATGAGCCATTTCAGAAAGGGAACTAACAAATCCGGGCGGCCAGCTGAACAAAGGGAAGGAAAGTGAAGCCAATGACAACCGTGAAGGCCTCTGATCCAAAAACGACAGTGACGATTTTATCAAGTAAGAAAATAAATCCTGGGAAAGGTAGTAATTCCAGAGGAAATTTTGGACTGTCTCTCACAGCTTCTTTCTGACACTAACAGGATCATAAAGTTGTGTGGAACAGACATAAACTGGGATAAAAACTCTATCCACTGATCTAAGGTAAAGAGAAGACAGTTTTTCTTTAAGTATTCAGCATCGACAACATATACATTTCAGATAATGCCCTACGAAGTATCTATATTTAACCCAATTGAACAAGGATAATGATTATAACTTTGAAAAACAATTGACAGAGAAAACCAAATATTCTGCTTGTAAGTTATACTATAAAATGCATCAATAAACCAAAGAATTTATTTTAATTACTTGGGATGTGCATTTTAGCACAAAGTCCAACATAACTCCAAACTAAATTTATGCTTGAGTGTGGACAGATACTCATTCAATCAATAGGAAGACACAGAAGTGGATGCAGATGTATAAAGACTTGGCCCCATCCTCAAGGAGCCTCCACTCTTAATTTATCATGAGTTTGAACAAAATATGGAACATGCATTAGTTTATGTCCAATAGCACTTGTAAAAGTATATCAGCTGTGTAAAACCAGTCAATAATATAGACCTTGAAATTATTCACAGAAGTTGCCTCAAGTCTTCTCAATTTATATCCTATCCTCAAGCTACCTCTTTTATTTCCATGCAAGGATTGTCTTATGATTCCAAATACAGTCCTCCCTCCTGGGCTGCAGATCTTTTTCAACTGGGTACCATGCCTCTCAGCTTAAACTCAGAACAACCAAGACTGAAGTCAAATCTTTCATCTCCCCAGATAAGTTGGCACTTCCTTCTTTATTGTCTATCTCAGCTAAGGGAATTGTCACCTATCTAGGCTCCCTAAGGGTGGAACTTCAGCATCATCCAGGATGACTCATTCTAAATACCTCAATCAGTCCCTACGTCCATTTTCTAAGTCTGCCCTCTCCCCTTCCAATCACACTGCTACCTGCCATGTTTCAGGATCCCAAAATTCTTGCATGGAAAACTGCAGTATCCTTTTTCACCTTGCCTCAAATATCTATACTTCCAACTAAGTGATCCTTGTGAAGCATGAATCTCTAAAGCACCACCATATTCTTTGGATAAATATATGTCAATAGCTTCTCCTTGCATTCAGGATTAATTCAAACACCTTATGTAGTAAGCAAAATAACAACCCTCCAAAGATATCCATGTCTCACGTCCAGAGCTTGTGATGCAGCCCTGAGCCATGGACTGCAGGCAGCCTCTAGAATCTGGGAAAGGCCATGAATGGAGTCTCCCCTAGAATGTCCAGAAGAATATAGTTCTTCCAGCACCTTCATGTCAGCCTCACAGGACATCTGACAGCTGAATGATAAATTTGTGTTATTTTAAACCACTAAGGCTTTGTTAATTTGTTATGAAATAATTGGAAACTGACACTCCTCTGTATGGCAGGTAGGGCCACTAACAAACTGGGCCCGACCTACCACTGGTACATCTCTCCACTCAAACTCAGCACAACCAAAACTGAAGTAAAATCTTTTTTCATTCCAAACCTGCTGGTTCCCCCTTCCTTATTTTCTATCTTGGCAATTAGAATCATTGTCTGTGAGTGTACCTTCCAAAGTCCCTGCTCTTCAACCAAATCAAATATCTATTTTCTCATGTTTCTATGTTTCTGTGCATGCAGGCCTTTCCACCTTCTTTGCTCATCCTTGATGAGTCCTTTAAAGCAGCACCTACTTTGAGAAAGTTTCCTGCTCATTCGGATGGAATCACATGGCCCCGTCTCCTTAGGTTCAGTCTCTTAACCTGGTTTTGTATTTATCACAATCCACTGTGTTGGCTCCTTTGTCGGAACCTTCCATTTGACCATCAGCTACTTGAAAACAGACATTCCATGTTCATCTCTGCCTCCCCAGTGTCTAATTCATAAAGGTGAACTGAACAGCACTATTGATGATGAGAATAAAAATAGAACAACAGACCAAAAGTAAGGGAAGGTTAACAGAAGGGGATTCTAGGAGATGAGAAAATCTTAATTTATTGTAGATAAATTGCAAAGGAGCCACTGGAGACAGGGATTAAATATGCAAATGAAAAAAAGGGAGAGAAATTTATTTTACTAGCCTGAAAGTAGTCCAAATAAATGAGATCACTGACAATAATGGAGGGACTATCCTTGAAAAGGAGGAAAGTTTTTTTTTCCTCCAAATAAAAAAATACAGAAGATTAATAAGATATTAATTCACTAAGAGATTAATATACAGATGAAAAAATGCAAAATGCATAATTTTACAATGTTAAAGACAATTTTAAGGCATTGTTTATGTAGTTCCTCCATATTGTCTTTCTCCAAAATCTCTCAGCATAATTTTAACAATAGACCAAAGAGCTACTGGCTCTTGGGAATTTGTTCTTCTGCATCGGGTTCTTTTCCAAATTAGGAAAGCATCTAAATATTCCCAGGTGCTTTTCATA
This sequence comes from Bos indicus, assembly GCF_029378745.1. NCBI lineage: Eukaryota > Metazoa > Chordata > Mammalia > Artiodactyla > Bovidae > Bos > Bos indicus. Next base: position 42,122,951 of record NC_091769.1, read on the forward strand.
TATATATATTTATAGCAGAACTTGATTGGTTGGAAAAAAACTGATATATATATCAGTTTTTTTTTTTCCCAACCAATCAAGTTTTGCTAACAGAGCCATAACAAATCTCTGCTAGGCCCAAGTCAAAACCAGTTTCTGTGCTTTGATCTCTAGACCACAGCACCTCAGCTATATTCTCTTAAATGTATTTTTCACAAGCAAAGCACACCCAGGTTTACTAGAACACCCCATCCCTACTGAAGTCAGTGGTGATGAGACAACAAGCAAACGCCGCAGAAACAAAAGAATACTGAGAGACTTTTACAGAGATATTACCTCAGAGGGTGGTGCCAGACACCGTGACCCTGCACTCGACTTGAGTCAAAAAAAGCCTCCGATATTGACAGACTTCCAGGGTAAGACAACCTTACAGAAAAACGTTCTCCAAGGGGGTAACACGGCTCACCTGGCAAGGAACAAGTTCATGCAGAAGACTCAAGTCCATATTTCTAAGAGAGCTGTTCTTCCCTCACAACTTATCAGAGCAGCACTAAAGGAAGCTGCTGCTGAATCAGCAGCTTTAGGTTCATCTGTCCAGTTTTTCTTTCCAGTCACTTTCTCCAACAATACTGATAAAGGTTTGTTTTTATTCCAAAAGATCAGACTTTAAAAGCTGATTTAAAAAATGTTTTTTCTAATGGTTCAGCTTCAGGTATGGGCCCAGAAATTTGAGATTCTTTTTTTTTTTTTTCCAGGATTTGTTTTAAATTTGAGTATAATTGCTTTACAATGTTGTGTTAGTTTCTGCTGTGAATCAGCTATAAGTATACATATATCCCCTCCCTCTGGAGGCTCCCTGCCACGCCACCCACCATCCACCCTTCTAGATCATCTCAGAGCACCGAGCTGAGCTCCCTGTGCTATACAGCAGCTTACCTCTAGCTATTTATTTTACACATGGTAGTGTATTCTCTCAGTTCTCAATTCTCAGTTCATCTCACCTTCTCCTTCCCCTTTTGGGTCCACAAGTACGTTGTCTATGTCTGCGACTCTATTCCTGCCCTGTGAATTTAAGTACATCACTACCATTTTTCTAGATTCCATAGAAAGCTGAGATTCTTAATCAGAGTTTGTATTTCCCACAGGGTATGGGTCCAAACAAGTTACCTTATCCCTTTAAGCAGAAACTTGGTGCCATCTGACTGTTTTTCCAGTTTCCAGTGCCCTATACTGGTTGTCATCACACTTGACATACCCCTCTGTAAGGCTATTTCCAGTGGAAGGTTCTATGCCATTTCTATGCCCTCCTTTAAGAGACTGCTTCTCCTAATTCAAAAACTGCATCCTATTCATTGTCTCATTCATTTATGGAATTAATACATTTTAACCTCCTTCTGCATACAGGCACTGGATCTTTTCAGAAAGTAAGCTGCCACAGACTTGAATGTTTTTATCCCCCTAAAATTTGTATGTTGTAACCTAATCCTCAATGTGATGATGTTTTGAAGTAGGGCCTTTAGAAAGTGATTAGGTCATGAGACTGGAGCACTCTGAATGGAATGAGTGCCCTTATAAAAAAAAGACTTCAATGAGATCCTTGCCCCTTCTATCATGTGAGGACACAGCAAAAAGATGCATCTATGAACCAGGAAGCAGGTCCTCACAAGAGAGAAGATTTTGGCCTTCCCAGTCTCCAAAACTATTAGAAATAAATTTCTGTTCTTTATAAACCATCCATCTATAGTATTTTTGTTGCAGCAGCCAAGTTGACTAAGACAGAAGCCAAACATAGAGGACCCGATACACTGCTCATACTGGGGTCCCAGATGTCACTCAGTCAAGAAAGATAATTTTCTGAATAGCTACTCTGTTCCAAGCATCACAGAGTTACACAGGACTTATAAAACATGGCTCTGGCTCTCACAGGGTTTGCACAGCAGTCAGAAAATCAAAACCCATAAACATGAAAGGACAAGAGAAAGAACCAAGCAAATAGCTTCTTTCAAGGTGAGTAAGGGTTAACATGAGGGGAGGGGGTACTTCAGTGTGGACTAAGATAAGACTCAGGAGATCCAGAAGGCCTGTCCCTTGAGCTCAGGGTACTGTCTGGTGTGGTGAAGTGTTGGATGCATTACTACAGGAAAAGGAAACATAAGAGCCAGTGCTGAGCTGAGAATCTGCACAGCATTTTGAAGACTACTTAGAATAGTTCCCACTTAAATCAAAGAAGCTGTTAAACTATTCCCCTCAAACTAAGAAAACATAAAAATATCCTGGGGCGCGGATCCACCGGGGCTGGACCCCGGCACTGAGGGGATAGGGTCTATGAAAAACTACTCATGTGGTAACACTTTGAAAATAAATATTACTTTCCCTTTTAACGGGGGAAATATTAACATTTTCAACTCCCATCTCATTCCATTATTTCAATAACAGAAGTGCTTTGAACTTTTAATCTACTATCCTTTTACAAACTATCATCAAGATAGAACATTTTCCCCCATATGAAAAAATAAATAAACACTATTTTTACTGGTGTTTACAAATTACATTGTGTAGAACCAACAATACAAATACAAATAAGATATCCTGGTTTCTATTAGTTTGGGCCAACAGAGACCTCAAAACTCCATTCCTCCAATCCTATAAGGCTCATTTTCATGATTTTATAAAATGTACCATTTCTAGGAACATTACATAACCTTAATAATTCAGAAACTAAAAGCATCCTTGTTAGGTACCCAACTTGTGGTGGATATCAAACTAACAGCAAAATCACTGATATTTTCATAAATGTGTGTCAAATTTATACTTCCAATATTATGAAATAGTTTGGAAAAATCATATCAACAATCAACATCACAAAGAAAAAGAGGGGCAGGATTTATAATGTTAAAATGGTATCACATTTGAATCAGTTCTAATGAGGTGGATGAAACTGGAGCCTATTATACAGAGTGAAGTAAGCCAGAAGGAAAAACACCAATACAGTATACTAATGCATATATAAGGAATTTAGAAAGATGATAACAATAACCCTGTGTACGAGACAGGAAAAGAGACACTGATGTATGGAACAGTCTTATGGACTCTGTGGGAGAGGGAGAGGGTGGGAAGATTTGGGAGAATGGCATTGAAACATGTAAAATACCATGTATGAAACGAGATGCCAGTCCAGGTTCAATGCATGATACTGGATGCTTGGGGCTAGTGCACTGGGATGACCCAGAGGGATGGTATGGGGAGGGAGGAGGGTTCAGGATGGGGAGCACATGTATACCTGTGATAGATTCATTTTGATATTTGGCAAAACTAATACAATTATGTAAAGTTTAAAAATAAAATAAAATTTAAAAAAAAAATGGTATCACATGACCAGGTGAGAAGAAGTCCAATCTCAAATCACAGCACTTTACTAGCCCAGTGAGATTTAAAGGGGAAGATAGAACATTGAAGATAAAGTCAATGGTTCTAACATTTTGTTGAAACAAGAACCACCCTTCTTTTTAGAAATGGTTTTTTCCTTTAAGGTATTTTGGTGACCTTTGATTAATCCTCTAAACTGATCTTTACTAATCTGGAAATAGTGAATGAATACCTCTTCAGGAAGATATTATATAATAGCCAAAACAAACTACATTTTGACAATGATCTGTTGAAAAAGAAAAATTATCTTATTCAAGGTTTGGATTCAATATACTGAAAACAAATCTGTACTGCTGCAGCACAGAAAGCTTGGGCTTTTTTCCCTCTGCTGAATAGAGAGGTTGGCAAGACTTGCTAGGTTTTTAAAAGAAAATAATTATATTGCTTAGCTTACAGTGCTTTGTATATAGAAGGTGCTCAAAAAAATACTTCGTAAAAGAACTAATTATTTTTTAACTGTGAAAAATTTAAATTAAAAAGCTGATTTATCGGGTTAGCCCAGCCTATACAAAAAGGACAGCTTTTGGAGGGATGGAACGACTTTTTCTCCATCATCTCCTGTTCCACCTCCGCCCTAATTTCAGCAGGGTCTGGCAGCAATCATCTTCCACTCTGCACACAGGAGCAATGCCTTATTATACAATTAGTTGTTATTGCTTTTCCTCTATAAACAAACCCAGCATTTCAAAAAATGGTAGCACTGGGTCGAGATTCTTTGTCATGTTTTTCTGCTTGGCAGAAACCTATGAAGAACAGATGGAGAAATACTGGTGGTTAAAAACAAAAACAATACACATATAATTGTTTATAGTCTTTTCATAAAATTGGAACAATTCTGCATGCAAATATTTAATCTGTCTTGGTAGACACAATGAATTTTCAATAGGCATAGTCAAGAAAAAGCTTTGATGAGGAAAAACATCAAGCAGTATTTTATACTAAACACGCTAGACTCTGAATATCTGAAACTTTCCAGATCCCCAAGTACACATTTTTGAAAAAAGAAACTAATTGAATGCTCTTCAGGTTATACTCATCTTCTTCCTCCTTAACAGACATAAAAGATGAAAACAGGGCTCTTACCAAGAATTTCCCAGTCTACCAAAAAAGAACAATAAATATCTGCTAAACTTTTATGTTTTTCTCAGGAAGGTACTGTCATACTGAGACCATCCTACAAAATTAATTCTTCCTAAAAATTGTGAAGAATAATAATCACCTCTTACAATGTTTATAAAGGCTCAAGTCCCAAAATTAAGAATGTATTATTTAAGAAAACTTTTTAAATAAAAACCTAACTCATTATCATTACTACCATTATTATTTAAATGAAGCAAAGATATTTCCAACAGCAACAACAACCCAAAACCACTAATGAGAATGATGCAAGAAAACCAAAAATTCCAAGTAATATGTTATTTGGGAAAGATATACGTTACTTAACATACATGCTAACCATGGTAATAAAATAAATATCAAAAAAGTTAATATAGCTGCTTATTTCATTAAAACATCTGGAGTTCCTGTGTAATATTTCTTTGATGGCAAGAGATTCAATATACACTATATGACTTAAGAGCCAAAAACCTATTGAATTCAGGGTATTGAGAAACTTCAGACATTTCCACAATACATAAATCTTCAACTTAATAGTTGACAGATAAAAAATTGAAATTTGGAAGCTACTTGTGTGCACATACACATAAATACAAACACATACAAATTTACTCATAGTTAAGAAGGCTCAGCAGGTAAAGAAGCCACTTGCAATGCAGGAGACTCAGTTCGATCCTTGGGTCAGGAAGATCCCCTGGAGGAGGGGAAGGCAACCCACTCCAGTATTCCTGCCTGGAAAACCACAGGGACAGAGGAGCCTGGCAGGCTACAGGCCATGGGGTGGCAAAGAGTCAGACACAACTGAAGCGACTGAGCACTGAGCAACAACTATGAAGATCTGAGGTTTTAACCTATTTGCTAGCAAATGTATTAGCCTGCCACTGCTTCCTGGCCAGTGACAGAAGACAGATTTCTAGGTCAGAGACAAAGGACATGATTGCTCACAGCACAGCAACCATGAGCTTCACATTTACTTTTGTTCTCCTTGCGCCTCAAGTCCCAGTGTGGTAATGTTGCACATCTCACATACAATCTGAACGCAGAGTGGATTTTCACCACAGCCAAGGAATACCAAGCTAAAGGAAACCCAATCTTTTATAACAGGCAGCAAGCAAATCTGCCTTACCTTTGAACTAGATGGAGACATTATCTTTGTTATACTGGACAGTAAATAAAGCTTCCCCTGCTCCAGAGGAAGACATCACTAGCTCCATCTTTCAAGGCTGTTCACTACACAAATATCCTTGAAAGGATTGTCTGCATAAAAATCTGTCAGTGTTTTTTCTCACCGGAGTGAAGAAGTACAAGAGACCCACAGAGAACTGTCTCCTGGTACATAGATATTATTTGTAATATATAGAGACAGCTTATGACTTTGATGTCCAATTTTGCCAGCTTGGAGAACCTCCTATTTCTCTGAGTATTCTATTTTAATATGACTCCCATGCCCCACCTCTCTACTGTGAGAGGATCTCTGGTCTGTCAGGGTCCTGCCTTCCTTAATAACTCTGAGACACCTAGGGGTCTAGTCAATGTAAAGGCCAACTGTGACTGTTCTCATATCTTCCCTGATACTCAGACTCAAATTCTCCGTGTTATGAGGGATGGTTTCCTGCTTCCCTAGATTCTAGGTGCTCTAGATTACCTCGTTTACTAGTTTTCTGTTGCTGTCATAATGAATTATCTCAAATTAAGTAATTAAACCAATACCCATTTATTACCTCATAGTTTCTATATCTCATAATTCTGGGCACAATATCTCAACTGGACTCTCTGATTAGGGTCTCATAAGACCAAAGAGGTTGGCAGGGCTCCATGCCTTACTGGATGCTTCGGAAAAGAATACTCTCAAACGCATTCACAATGTTGACAGAATTCAGCTCAGTTCCTCCTCATACTTTCATGGCCTTTCCTTCTTCAAGCCAGGAATCATATGCCAAGTCCTTCTCATATGTGGACTCTCTCCAACATCCTCTTCTCTGCTCTATGCTTTTAAGAGCTCGTGTAATTATATTGGACCCACTCAGATAATCCAGGATAATCTTCCTATTTTAAGGCCAATAGATTAGTAAACTTAATTACATCTACAAAGTTGCTTTTGCTGTGTAAGGTAACATACTCAGTTCTGGGGATTAGGGCATAAATTTTCTTGGGGGTCATAAATCTTTCTACTACTCTCTGCTACACAAAGTGTGATCTTTAGGCCAGCAGTATTAATATCACCTGGGAACTTGTGAGAAATGAATCAAGATTCACCCCATATCTGGTTAATTAGAACCTACACTTTTACAAGATCCTCAGATAACTCATATGTGCTGAGATCTGATCTTCAGTGTGAAATGATGTCCAGAGAATCACTAGGTATCTATCGGTCTAGAACATACTGCCAGATGCTGTTCCTACCACTCATAAAATTGGACATAGTCAAAATTTCAGTAATCAAAAATATTCCCCCTCTTCTCTCTGCTAATTTCAATTGTTATAGAGCCTTCACTTGAAAAAAACTAGAAAGCTGAAGCTTTGCAACTGGGTTAAGATTTCTATCCTGGTCATTACACCTCCTGCTGGCCCAGACTATGCCAAGGTACCAAGGTTCCTTAGGTTACAGAAGAAGGCCATTCCTCCCATGAGCATTAAAATTTTTCATTTCAAAGAAGTACAGCCAGTTTTCTCATGGCATGCTCCCAGTAAGGTTAATTGTAAGAAAAAAAAAACTTCATATTCTTAGTTTCATATTATTCCTCCTCCTTAACCTAGTAGAGATGCCAAATCTCTAGTCCAGAACTCCGTTTATATTAAAGTGAGTTTTTCCTTAAGAACTGGTACCATCTTACTGCTGACCTTAGTTGGGGCTACTTTCATCCAAAGATACTCTAATAATTTTGAATCTCTAAGTGAATATCCTTAGTCTCTATGCAATTTTGCAAACCTATACTGATTCAAATAAATCCAAGACTTTCATTTCATGTAACTTCATGTCACTCACTATTAATGGGAACAAAAAATAAATTAGTTTAGAGTCAAGGTCCCATGTCACTTTCAGTTGAAATAAAAATGGCTTTGTTAGCTAATAGCATAGTAATGTTCCTCATTCTTTAATATAAAGCAAGCTAGAAGTGGCATTCAAATTAAGAAGTGATGTCATCATCATGGCAAAATAAGTTTACTACTCTCTTGGCCTGGAAGAAGACCAATTTAGAAAACCTCTCATGGACAAGGGAGTCTTTGGGGAAATCTAGGAGTTTGGAAGAGAAGTTCTAGCACACCATTTGAGCAAAAAAAATATGATCGGAAGTACTGAAGAGGATAAGAGGAACAGCTTCACTTTAACCGCATCACCTCTCCCCCTAAAAAGCACAACTAAGTGTGAGGAGTCCTCCTTGTCCCACATTTCTCCCATGGGGAAAATGAGAATGCATCAGTGAGCACCCAGTTTTCCCAGCTGTGTAGGACACTCACTGTAAAAGAGACCAACTTCTTTCTCATCCCATCCAAATTATTGAATTGTGAACTGCAGGATCAGGGCAGGGAGTGGCTGGGACAACAGCGTCACGGGTCAGAACACAATTTTCAAAGGTAGGTGGATCCAGGGCTTCCCTGGTAACTCAGTGGTAAAGAATCTGCCTGCAGTACGGGAGACCAAAGTTCAGTCCCTGGGTCAGGAAAATCCCCTGGAGAAGGAAATGGCAACCCACTCCAGTATTCTTCCCTGGGAAATCCCATGGACAGAGGAAGCTGGCAGACTATAATCCGTGGGGTCGCAAAGAGTTGGACACTACTTAGTGAATAATGCACACACATACTATATAATAATTTGTTCATCAATACACAATTTAAAAAGGTAAGACATGGCAACAAAACAAAATATGGGAAGTAGAGGGTGGAGTTTTTGTATGTTGTTGTAGTTAAGTTGTTATCACTGTAAAACAGACTACTGTATCTGAAGATGTTTTAGATGTAACCACAGAGCAAACACTTACTGTGGATATACACAAAGCATATCACTATAGAAAACTATAAATTCACAAAGAAAGATATAGCAAGAGAGGAAAAAAGGAACAAGGAAACTACGGTCAGAAAACTACTAAGATAGCATTAGTAAGTACTTACCCATAAGTACTTTAATTAGATTAAAATCTCTAATCCAAAGGAAAAGAGTGAATTGATGAATTGAAAAACTAGACCTAACTATATATTGCCTACAGAAGACTTATTCTAGTCTTAAGACCACTCACTTCAGCTTTCAGAGAATGGATAAAGATATTACATGCAGATGGAAACCAAAAGAGAGTGGGGATAGTTATATCATACAAAATATACTTTAAATCAGAAACTGTAACAAGAGACAAAGCATGTCATTATTTTATGATAAAGAGGTTAATTTATCAAGAAGACATAACAAGGTAATATATATTCACTCAATATTGCAACATCTAAACAGATTAAGCAAACAATAACTAGCTTAAAGGGAGAAACAGATACCAATATAATAGTAGAAGGGACTTTAATATCATACTTTCAGCAATCAATATATCATCCAGACAGAAGCTCAATAAGGAAAGTGTGAACATGAATAACATTATAGATGAAATGAAACTAATAGATATATATAGAACATTCCATCCATCAGCAAATAAACATTTTTTCTCCATTGTATATGGAACATTCTCCAGAAAAGATCACATGTTATTTTAAAAACAAGTCTTAGCAAATTTAATAAGATTGAAATCTTCAATTTCAGACCACAGTTATAACTAGAAATCAATAAGAAGAAAACTGAAAAACCCATGAGAATGTAAAAAATAAACATAATCCTGAACAAGCATTAGGTCAAAGAAGAAATTAAAAGGGAAATCTGAAAGTAACAGACAAAAATGAAAATACAAGATACCAAAAATTATGGAAAGCCACAAAAACAGTGACACTTAAGAAAAAAGAAGACATGGAAAGAACAATTTAACTTCACTCTTCAATTACCAGAAAAAGAAGAACAAACAAAGCACAAAGTTAGCAGAAGGAAGAAAATAACAAAGATCAGAGCAGAAATAAAATAGACCAAAAAAATAAATAAAACAGAGAAGATCAATAAAACTAAGAGTTCCTTTTTGCCTAAGAGAAACAAAAACACAAACTTTAGCAAGAGTAAGAGAAAAAAAACAGGACTCAGAATCACTAAAGATGAGACATTACAACTGATACCACAGAAATAGACAAAATCATTAAAAAGTGCTATGAACAATTATATGGCAATAAATTGGTAAACCTAGGGAAAAATTAGAGTCAGACACGACTGAGCGACTTCACTTTCACTTTTCACTTTCATGCATTGGAGAAGGAAATGGCAACCCACTCCAGTGTTCTTGCCTGGAGAATCCCAGGGATGGGGGAGCCTGGGATGCTACCATCTATGGGGTCACACAGAGTCTGACACGACTGAAGTGACTTAGCACAGCATAGCATAGGGAAAAATGGATACATTCCTAGAAACATACAACCTACCAAGGCTGAATTTTAAGAAACAGAAGTTATGAACAGACCATTAATGAGTCTTAATCAGTAACTAAAAAAAAAAAAAACTCCCAAAAGGGAAAGTCCAGGACTAGATGGTTTTACTGGTGAATTCTACCAAATTTTGAAGAATTAATGTCAATCCATCTAAAACTCTTCCAAAAAATAGAAAAAGGAAGGAATACTCCCAAACTCATTTTCAGAGGCCAGCATTACGCTGATACCAAAGCCAGACAAGGACATTATAAGAAATGAAAAAAAAAAGTAGTACACTCAACAGATATAGAGAGCAAGAGCAAACCAGTGGTTATGAGTGGGGGAACGAGCAGTATGGGAGTGGGGGAGGGCGAGATAGAAAGTGTTGGGTGTAAGATAGGCTCAAGGATGTATTGTACAACATGGGGAATATAAGCCAATATTTTGCAATAACTGTAAATGGAAAGCAATCTCTTAAAATTGTATAAAAATTAAAAATTACAAAAAAAAGACACCTTAGGAAGAATTCTCTAAGGTTTACCACTAAAATTTTTTAAAAAAACAAAAAGAAATGAAAACTACATCTCTGATGAATATAATAGATGCAAAATTTCTCAACAAAATACTAGCAAAATGAATTCAACAGCACATTAAAAAGATTATACACCTTGATCAAATAGGATTTATTCCAGGGGTACCAAGGATAGTTCCAAATATAAAAATCAGTAAATGTAATATGCCACATTAACAGAATAAAACATAAAAATCATATGATCATCTCAGAAAACACATTTGACAAAATTTAACATGTTTTCATAACAGAAAGTCTTAACAAATTGAGTATAGAAGGAACATACCTCAACATTATAAAGGCCATACTTGTCAAGCCCACAATTAATATCATATACTCAATGAAGGTTCAAAGCTTTTCCTCTAAGATCAAGAACAAGACAAAGCTGTGCATCCCCACCACTCCTGTTCTACACAGTATGGAAATTCTGGTCAGAACTTTAGGCAAGAAAAGACATTTTAAAAGGCATACAAATTGAAAAAGAAGAAGTGAAATTGTCTCCAAGTGCAGACAATATGACCTTACACACTTTACCCTTGAACAAGATCGTTTGAATTACACAGGTCCACTTACGTATGGATTTTTTTCAGTAAGTATGTACAACAGTGTATGTACACATCCCACGGCTGGTTGAATCCAAGGATGCAACAGGCCATCTGTAAAGTTATATGTGCATTTTCAACTACATAGGAGGTTGTTGTCCCTAATTCCCACATCATTCAAGGGTCAATTATATGCAGAAAACCCTAAAGACTTCACCAAAAAAATTTTAAAACTAATAAGTTCAGTAAAGTTGCAGGATATAAAATTGACATAGAAAAATCAGTTCTGTTCTATACACTAACAACAACATACCTAAAAAAGAAATAAAGAAATTCCTATTTACAATAGCATAAATTAAATGCTTAGGAATATATGTAACTAAGGAGCTGAAAAATTTGTATGCTGAAAACTATAAGACATTAATTAAATAAATTAAAAACACAAATAATGGAAAGATATCCTGTACTCATGAATTAGAGAATTAAATTAAAATGTCCATACTGCTCAAAGCAATCTATACATTCGGTGCAATCAACTATACTTCAACTTTTCAAAATAAATAATCTTATGGTAATCATTTTGCAATAGACATATCAGATCATCACATTGTACATATTAATGTTAAATGTTTCTTATATCTCAATAAACAGGATATTTAGTTAATACAAATAATGATATCATTAATTATACCTAAATAGTAATCATACCTAAAGTTCATGCTGGCTGTGTAAGATAAATAAGAAAACATATCATTATCCCCATTGTATAGCATAGAAAACTGAGGCACACATAAACTAGATGATTTTCTTTAGTTAAGGCAATTAATAAGTAGAAGTATATTTGCAAAGAAATGTACCTAGCTTATGAATTAAGATTTTTAAATCACTATTTCCTAAAGCAGGACATATATTCCAAACTTCAAGAGATAGTACAGAGGAAGGGATACATACTTGGAGAGAAATATATATAAAAAACAAGTAAGGTAGACACTATCCATATCCTGAATACTATAGAATATCATTGCATAATATTAAATATTTTCCAGGGTACATGAATCTTTAAAATGTTTTGTGGTTTAAAATATGTTTCAGTTAAAGAAAAAACTATTATTAGCCTTGATACATTTCTGCTGTAATACATATAAAATTATATTGGTATTCACATGATCTGTAGAGAGTACCTTTACTGGGAAATCAATGAAATATCATTAACCTTTTAGTGAAAAGTGGTCGATCTAGACAAGTAAAGCAAATTTTGTACCTTTGAAGAGGGGCTGCTTGTTTTGAACACCCTTTCAGGTGAATGTGATTTATTAGCTATTGAAGCACATTAGATGCTTTAGGAATAAACACTTTATAAAGATATATCAAAATGTCTCTCAAATAGTTCAAATTGCATATCACAAGATTCCTTAGCTTTACTCAGCAATTATTCTTTGGAATGAAGGGAAAGCAAATATTTCCAGCCATCTGTTACAATGGAGTGAGAGATAAAGATAATCAACCATTTATATCATAGTTTCTACAAATAAACCACATCCAGGGAAAGTCATTCCATATGATGTCATCTGGGCATCTCTTATCCACATCTCACTGCTTTTCTGTGACCACAGAAATAATATCCTGGCCCTTTTCATCCTGATAATGTTGTTGTGTTCAGTTACATGTGCAATTGGCAAACAACACTTTTATTCACAATTCAATTCCATATCTCCAAATCTAAAAGTCACCAAAACACTAATTATACCATGTTTTTTGTAAATTGGTTGTATATTTCACATAAAATGCTACTTCATGGTTGTGATGCACTATTAAGATTATTTGGACTATCTCCAAGAAAGTGAGAAAATCTAAACTAGTCATATCACCAATTATTTATTTTCATCTTAAATATTTCCAGGAAGATGTTCTCTAGACTCCTTAGCTAAGTACTAGTGACAGATGCCAAGACTCTTAGTCGTATCAGACTTTTTCAGACCCCATGGACTGTAGTCTGCCAGATTCCTCTGTCTATAGGATTCTCTAGGTAAGAATACTGGAGTGGGGTGCCATTTCCTCCCCCAGGAGATCTTCCCAACCCAGGGATTGAACCTAGTCTCCTGCGGCTCCTGCATTGCAGGTGGATCCTTTACCACTGAGCCACCAGGGAAGCCCAAATACTAGGGATAATAGTTACCATTTGTCGACCAAATAAAAGGTGATATGCAAAGTACCAGGTACCAAATTAATTGTTTTACTCATCATCTCAAGCTTATAATAATCCTGCAAGAACAAATACTCACCAATGTTGCAGATGAGAAAACACAAAAATCCAGGGCCATAGAGAAAGTAAATGACAGATTAGAATTCTAACCAGCACTACAGGCTTCCCAAGTCTTTCTAACCAACAAGTTTCCCTACATTTACTTCATTCAATAAATACTCAATCTCTTCAGAATCAATTATAAAGGCCCCATATTATTGTGCCCTTAGAATTTTTAAATCTGCTCCTCCTGGAATTCCAAGTTATGTATTCACCAGTTACATTATCTTTCGTCACTTACTATGCCAAACATGGTCTCTAGACAGGAAATTTATCTACTCATTCAACAGCATTTATTCTATTAATACATCTACTGTGGGACCGTATCTGTTTGAGCCACAATATGTCAAATCATGAATTCCATCCAGATTCAGGTGACTTTACTACAAATAAAATTAAGTGGGATTTTGTGATTGAAATTTTAGAAAGGAAAAGAATCATCTAAGTAATTAAATTACATTTATTCCAGAGTCTACTTGTTGCAACCAACCTTCCCCCATATACAATCTCCCTTTTTCCTTGCTACTTATAGAGATAATACATGTCATGTACTTTTCTGGAAGTTTTGCAGTTTAGTTTTGTTTATAGCTCCTCACTCCATAACCACAATGTATTCCTAAGGTATTGTCTTAATTCTATTCCTCCTATACTTCCCCTTCCCATTGTTGGTAAAATATATTCTAGAGAAGAGTCTGAATATAAAGGCGGAGTTCTAACTTATATTACTAATTTCTCATAACTACAGAGTTGATAATGATCATCTAGTTTTTGGACAATATTTGTCAAAGGCCCTCTCCCAGGAATAACAACTCTTGATTAAAGGTAACGAGATGTTACATAACTAGTCTTGTGCCATGTAGCTCTTGACCTATAGAGGTATGAAATGCAGATTAAGAGGGACAGTGATGAAGAGCTGGCACTAAGTATAGAAGACCTTTAATGATCATCTCAGGGGGCTGGGCTAATTTTTTCCTACAAGAATGTCGTTTATTAGAAGGAGAGGAATTCTGGTAGTTATCCATAGCAGGGACAGCTCAGGGGAAGGACTGAGGATGGAGACCATGTAGGATGCTATTGCAATAATCTCAACAATCATTGACAAGGGCTGAAATAAAGTAGTGGGGATGGCAATTCAAAGTAATGGAAAAACTGGAGACACCCTGGAGAAATAACTGTATTTCCCTCATTCATTCATTCAATAGATTTTTAATAAGAACTACTATGTACCAGGCACTGTGCTAGTAGCCGGAGATAGAATGTTGAGTAAGGTGGGTATTGTGCATTATCTCAAAAAATTTACATATACAGCAATAAATATTTACAAATTGTGAAGAAAACAATAAAAAAAAATCAGAGAGAGTGATAAGATGGCCAGGGCAATGGATAGGTTGTGGAGAAAGACAAAGAATGGCATCAAAACTGCCACTGAGCACTCAAGCCTGGATGACTGAACAAATGGAGGCATCATTGACAGAAATCAACTGAATTTATAGCAGGCACAACAGACAGTGAGTTAACCTACAGTGTGTTATACAGGAGATACTTAAATTATAGAAAAATAAAACAGAAATGTTGGCCTGAGTTTATAGAAAAGTCAGAGCATTGGGTACAAATCTGGGAGGTAGCACGAATGCAAACAACCAAAAACTTTAGACTTCTTCACCAAGCAGGAAAGTAGCAAGTCCATGCAGAGAAGCATTAAAGAATTTGCACTCTTGTGAGATAAAAGGAAGAGGAAGCTAGTGAAAAAGATGAAGAATCCACAGGAGGAAAAAGAGAAGGATAACTCCCACATCCTAAGAGAAAATATATCAAAAATATCAACTACTGTATATTTCCAGAAAGAGTTCAAGGACAATGAGAGAAAATTATTTTGGACTTGATGGTAGAAAGATATCAGGGACTATTAACTGAGCACTTTCAGTAAAACTGTGGGTAAGTTCACTTCATAGGTAGGAATCAGGATACCCTAGATTTCCTGCAACACTCCAATTTCAATTTATTCTGTCTCAGAATGTACCATGTGTTGCGATTTTCCATATGAAACAGTGGTAACATCATGGTAAAGAGATAGAAACAACGCAGTTAAAGCTTTCAAGATGTTTCTCAATGAAAGAAAAGTAAATAGTAATCACCAATACTTATAACTGGAAGGAGAATCAAGAGGTTCTTTAGGAATGTAAAGTCCTCAACACATTTGGAAGCATCAGGGAACTAAGTAACTAGTGAAGCAGGAAGGTAAAGATTTGACAAATGAAAGGGCAAATATTAATGGCACTGAGTGTTAGAGGAAGGTAGAAGAAGTTGAGATCTATAGCATAAATGGATGGTACGTTACTTCTTTTAAATAGTAGTAAGTAAAGAATAAATATGCACAGTAACAGATGGGTTAATTAACTAGATGCAGGAGTCCTTTTACAGTATAAATGTATATCAAAATCAAGTGGTACACATTAAATATCTTACAATTTTGTCAATTATATCAATAAATCTAGCAGGATGAGGGGAGAAGAGAGAAAGATGGAGACATTTTCAAGATGAAAGTAGGGAATGAGGTAATGATGCTAGAAGCTCCATAAACTAAAATATAAACTACAGGAGATCAGGATTGATTATTTGATCATTCTGTTTGACTGGCTTTCAATAAATATCAGCAGCCTAAATTCTGTGCTGATAAATCCTCAGTCCTACCAGATAAATATAGAAGCATCCTGATCTCAAAAAGCTAAGCACTTGGCAGGAGCTTAGAGGGATTTGAAAACTTGTGTAGTCTGAGGGACTGAGTCAAAAAGAGATGGATGAAATAATTGCTGCTCATTCACAGGGGTCCAACCAAGGTTATAACAACAATCTGTTCTCCACTTTTTCCATCTCTTTATGCAAAAGCCATTTTCTCAGTAAGACTTTCAATACACATTCTACCTAAAACTGTAGCTTCTCTACCCATCTCTACTTCTTATTCCCACTCCCTGCTTTCAGTCTAAATACTCCTCAATATTTGTACTCTCTTGTGCTATATATTTTACTTTATGGTCCCATTTATTACCCATCTCCCCCTACCAGAAAGTAAGCAAGAGCAAGGATTTTGTCTGTTTCTTCACCACTCTCTCTTCAGTGCCTAGAACAAAGCAGGTTGAATGAATGGTTGCCTCTATATGAGAGAATTATCAAACATAAGTGACTTTCAGTAGCACTGAGTTATTTGGGTTGGGGGGAAGCAGAAGACAAAAACAGATGACAGATAAATTAGAAGTTTGGAATTAACATATACATACTCCTATATATAAAATAGATAACCAATAAGGACCTACTATATAGCACAAGGAATTATACTCAGTTATTTTGTAATAACCTATAAGGAAAAAGAATCAATACATATATATGTCTAACTGAATCACTGGTGTACACCTGAAACTAACACAACATTGTAAATCAACTGTACTTCAATTTAAAAAAAAAAAAAAAAAACAGATGATGGAAATGTTCCAGGATGAATAGTGACAGTAATTCAAAGGAAAGAGCAGCTCTAGAATGCTAACAGCTAGTGGAAAGTAGGGTCACTGGGGTCAGTGAAGTGAAATGATGAAGCACAGGGTAATGACCACCATGCAAATAGTAGCTATAAATACCACCTCCCTCTTAAGACTGTCACAAGGCAGCAGGTAGAGGGATTGGGGGGTATCAAGCTACAAGATCCACGTGAAAAACAATGTTACCTGGCACATAGCTAGATGATAAGTGTTGTTGCTTAGTCGCTAAGATGTATCCAACTCTGCAACCCCATGGGCTGTAGCCTGACAGGCTTCTCTGTCCAGAGGATTGCCCAGGTAAGAATACTGAAGTGGGTTGCCATTTCCTTCTCCACGGGGTCTTCCTGACCCAAGGATCAAACCCACATCTCCTGTACTAGCAGGCAGATTCTTTACCACTCAGCCACCAGGGAAGCCCAAGTACATGTTAGTTGGTACCATTTTTTATATTTTTTACCCTGCTCTGGTCCAGAGACACTGAGGGCCAAGGCAACTTCATGACTCCTAAGTCCGTATCACACTGCTATCTGGTCAGAGGGATAATCCTACAGACGAGAGAAAAATCCTGATCTCTTCACTAATAAGCAAGTCTCAAGCACAGCATATACTTCTGTCTGGAAAATCAGAATTTGCCAATCTTGTCAAGATGTAATTAAGTCACCCAGCTTTGCTGAGCCACACCATACTGGTATTTACTTATACACACATACACACACACATACCTTTTCTGGATCACTCATATGTACCCACAACTTGAAATTACACACTCTAAAACACGCCTGACACATGCCAAGACTCAGAAGAAGCCCTGCTATGCTGCCCTTTTACACCACAGCTCTGCTAACACAATCAGATTAACAGCCAACTCTAACCCTTGCATTCAGCCCACTTAGCCTTTCTTTACATCATGTCTGTAGAACTGAAACCATGCTCTTTTGCCCCTATCAATTACCTCATGGGTGGCTGGGGGAAATGGAATCATTTTTCCAATTAGAAGGTCATTTTTAGTACCAAGCTAACAACCTATCTCCATGTTAACTGGCTTCAAATAAAGAGCATATGTCATCATCTTCATTGTTTACTGAATTGTTCAAGTGAGTGAATGGGGGAGGTGCCAGAAAGGGACAGCTAAGCACCAACAAAGTTAAATCACTTGTCCAAGGTCACATAACCTGTAAATGGCGAGACCCAGATGACTCTGACCCCAAAGCCAACATCATCTCCCAGGTTTAAGATAGCATGACTTCTGTGTTGTCCATTTCTGAGTGCTGAGAAGGAGATCATGGCATGACAAGCTCTCAAAAAGGGACTATAGGCTTTTCCTTCCAAAATCTAAGAAAAATCCTTTTCCAAATCCCAACAATATCTACTATCTTTCAAAATTCTGCATTCACATTTTGAAATAAGTCATATTTGTTAGTTAAAAGAAAACATTTCTGCAGCAAACTTTTCTGACCAGGAGTTAATTAAAACTACTACAACCACTATGGAGAACAGTGTGGAGATTCCTTAAAAAACTGGAAATACAACTGCCTTATGATCCAGCAATCCCACTGCTGGGCATACACACTGAGGAAACCAGAATTGAAAGAGACACGTGTACCCCAATGTTCATCGCAGCACTGTTTATAATAGCCAGGACATGGAAGCAACCTAGATGTCTATCAGCAGATGAATGGATAAGAAAGCTATGGGACATATACACAATGGAGTATTACTCAGCCATTCAAAAGAATACATTTGAATCAGTTCTAATGAGGTGGATGAAACTGGAGCCTATTATACAGAGTGAAGTAAGCCAGAAAGAAAAACACCAACACAGTATACTAACACATAAATATGGAATTTAGAAAGATGGTAACAATAACCCTGTGTACGAGACAGCAAAAGAGACACTGATGTATAGAACAGTCTTTTGGACTCTGTGGGAGAGGGAGAGGATGAGATGATTTGGGAGAATGGCATTGAAATATGTATAATATCATATATGAAATGAGTCGCCAGTCCAGGTTCGATGCACAATACTGGATGCTTGGGGCTGGTGCACTGGGACGACCCAGAAGGAGGGTATGGGGAGGGAGGAGGGAGGAGGGTTCAGGATGGGGAACACATGTATACCTGTGGCAGATTCATTTCGATATTTGGCAAAACCAATACAATATTGTAAAGTTTAAAAATAAAATAAAATTAAAAAAAAAAAAGGAGTTAATTAAATCCCCTTTAGGTAAGGACCATTTTTCAGTAAATTTTCAAGAAAAAAAAAATACTAATTGATTGTAAAGCAGTTTAAATCAGTTTCTGTACATGTTTTCAAGCTGTGTGTATGTGATGTGAGTTTGAAAAGCCACAGTATGGTTGTTAGAGGTTGTTCTCTTTCTCTCACATACACACAGAGTCATGTTTCTTCATTCATATGACAAATAATCTATATGATGAAACAGAATAGAAAAGGGGAAGGACATCTTGATGTTGAAACTGCCTTCTGTCCTAGCTGAGAACTTTATCATAAAAATGTAAAACTTGTCATCAGCACTTATTAGCCATTGATGGTTGGCAGGATAGGCATTGAAGAATGTTATAAAAATGTAAATATATGGCCTTCTACAAAAAAAGAAACCAAATGGAAAAAAGAAATAAAAATATGTAGGAGTAGGTGTGGGCATTTCCATTTGTGCGTTTTTTCTTTACTCTCCCAGGTAACAGCTGTGTGACTATTTCTGGGTGACAGATTCTTCCTGATGGTAGTTGGCTGCTGCAGCAGAATGAATCACCTCCAAACTTAGGGGCTTAACACAACAAGCATTTATGATCTCAGTTTTGAGGGTCGGGAATTTGGAAGTTGCCTGAGCTGGGTGGTTCTGACTCGAGATCTCTCCTGAAGTTGCAGACAAAGTACTGGCAGGGGCCGCAGGCCGATGATGGCTCGGCCGGAGCTGAAGGACCAGCTTCTAAGCTCATGCCTGCGGTTATTGGCAGAAGCCTCAGCTCTTCACTGGCTGTTGGCCAGAACAATGGTTCCTTGTTACCTGGGCCCCTCCAAGGGCTGCTTGTGTACCTCAGGACACAGCAGGTGGCTTCCCCCAGCATGAGCAGACAGAGAGTGAGTGCACCAGACAGAGAGAGAACCAAGGAAATGCCACTGTATCTTTCAGGCCTCAGACACAGAAGTTACACCCATCAGTTCTGCCACAGTCAGTGAATCAGGAGTCACTAAGTACAGCCCGCACTCAAGGGGAGGGAAACGGCTCCACATTCTGGAGAGAGGAATATCGAATAGTTTGTGGGCATCTCTTTAAATAACTACACCCACTAACACACTTTTTGCCCCTCCCCCAGTTCTTTCTCGAACCCCTGCCCATGTATTAGACTTCCTGAACCAGCATTAACCACAATCATATATAAATACACTTGATTTCAGTATTTACTATGCATCTGATACCATTTGATTGTTACACATAAATAAATGAAGCCAAGTGCCTCCCCTTATAAAGCAAGTAGAAAGAAATTAAGAGTAAACAGATGAATATATAATGTGGTAGTGATAAATGCCATATCAAAAAATAATGATAAAACAGCCTAAGGATTTAGAAAGTTATGAGCACTTAAATAGCCAAAATAATTCTCAGATACATCCACATATCATACATTAGGCGGACACACTGCTTCTTGGCCTTGAAAATTCAAGTGACCTCAACCTACTAAAACCATTATCTTCATCCTTGACCACATGCTTCTTCCTTTCTTCTAACGTTCATGCAAGACCCAGCAGCTAGATTTGCTCCTGTGTTATTTCTCCCAGCTTTGCCAGCACTCTGCTGTATATGCCAAGTCTTAAAAAGCAGCCAGAAAATCTCTCTCAGCTCCTTCCCAAAGGGCCATTTCTTCTTTCTTTTGTTGCTGGCTCTCCTCCATGAAAGTCTGGCACGTAATGCCTCCCCTTCTGGAAAACCACAGGCTGTGCTGGAACTAATGTCTGCTCTCCACCTGAGGTACATCAATAACAAAGCCCTCACTCCTACCTGGAGTAGGGAAACCATTCTGTCTATTGGTAGGAGCCATCTTAGCTCTCACTGTCTAACTATCAGTTTATCTATCTTTACCTAGGATCCACCTCCTCTTCACTGGGTCCCCAATGTTTCTACTACCCAATCAGGATTCCAACACACCTCTAAAAACAATGTATAACAAACACAACAAACAAAATTCCCAAAGCACTGAATAACTCAAAGGGTCTTTATATCATGTAACTTTGAGGTATTATGTTATTACCTATTTCTAGTTCTATCACCATTTGAACCTCTAACAACTCTTGTATTTGGTAAACAGTAAGCATAGGAAAGTTTCACATTAAGAGGAGATTTTGTCGTTGTTGTTTTTCAGTCACTAAGTCATGTCCAACTCTTTGTGACCCAGGAACTTCAGCATGCCAGGCTTCCCTGTCCTTCACTAGCTCCCAGAGTTAGACTAATTACTGGTAATTGCAGATTTTAAAAACTGGGCTACAACTGAAACTTAAAAGTTGATTTCCTTCAAAGGCCAAAATCTCTTGCTTATGCTTTATTTAGAGTTATTTCTTTTCCCCATTCATCTGTGCACTAGTTGTTTATTTAAGAGAATCCAAATCATGAGATATTGATATAGCATATTTAGAAAACCAACTAGCTCTCTCTTTTGCCTGCCATATTACTCCAGATAGAAATACACATTCAGTTCAGTTCAGTCGTGTCCGACTCTTTGTGACCCCATGAATTGCAGCACGCCAGGCCTCCCTGTCCATCACCAACTCCTGGAGTTCACTCAAACTCACATCCATCGAGTCAGTGATGCCATCCAGCCATCTCATCCTCTGTCGTCCCCTTTTCATCCTGCCCCCAATCGCTCCCAGAATCAGAGTCTTTTCCAATGAGTCAACTCTTCGCATGAGGTGGCCAAAGTACTGGAGTTTCAGCTTTAGCATCATTCCTTCCAAAGAACACACAGAACTGATCTCCTTCAGAATGGACTGGTTGGATCTCCTTGCAGTCCAAGGGACTCTCAAGAGTCTTCTCCAACACCACAGTTCAAAAGCATCAGTTCTTCGGCGCTCAGCTTTCTTCACATTGGCATATCACATAAGCCTTCCTGGTTACCTTCTGTTCACAGTTGCTCTACCACTTGAAGAATATGAAAACTGGAACTTTCCACCAATGGCAGACAATATAATTGAATTAGAGTGTTCCAAATTTTCTGAATGGCACTAGGCTGCATGGTGGTATTTTACTTTTTCCCCCTCTGGCCTGAATCTGCCATATTAAGGTCTTTACATTAAAAAAAGAACTCAGCACACATCTTGTGGTATAAAGTACATTTCCTAGAGTATTCATCAATTTTTCCTTTTTGCATTTCTCACTAAGTATACCCTAATCGTATAAGCTGTTCCACTAGACTAGTTATAAAAGATATTTTGTTTAAAATATCTCAGTATCCAGTAGATGATAGAAATAAAACCATAACTAGCACTAACTAGAAGAAAACATAGTTATGAATCACCACTGGAGGCCCCAAGCACCCCCAGGGCTCTGTCACCTGCTTTTATTATGACCCCTTAACCCCACACAGTCATGCGCACAATCAGAGGAAAATTCGAGGATGGTTCAGTCAGGCACCAATCTTTTAGCACTCTGTCTTAGTCAGCTGGGGCTGCTATAACAAATTATTGTAGACTAGAAGCTCAAAAGCAATAAAAATGTATTTCTCATAGTCGTAGAGGCTGAGAAGTCTGAGATCAGCGTGCCAGGGTAGCTGGGTTTTGATGACAGCTCTCCTCCCACTTTGCAGACGACTGCCTTCCTGATGTGTCCTCACGTGGTGGGAAGAGAGAGACAGGACGCAAGCCCTCCATGTCTCTTCTTACAGACACTAAGGCCATGAGAGCAGATTCACACTTATGACCTAATTACCTCCCAAAGGTCCTGTCTCCCAGTACCATCACATTGTCAATCAGGGTTTCAACATGCAAAGCTGGTGGGGATACAAACATACAATCTGTAGCATACTAAACTATCATTGTAATAAATTGAAAATATTGTATCAATTATCTCAAGTTTCCACATGTAATCCCTTACATAATTAATGAAATGGAAATTGGCCTTACTCCCACCAAAATAGGGACCTTAAATGAAATGTTTTACTAAAATTAGTTTAAAAAAAAAAAACTCCTCATCAGTACTCAGTTCAGTTCAGAATTTTTGCTGCATTGTACAAGAGTCACACAATAATCACAAGCCTCAGCAACCCTGATTCCTGCCAGCTGATGATTATTTTGGGTCAATGCTCTCAAATCATCTAAAACTCTGAGAAAACACTAAACAGCATACTGTAGTTACCTGGAAAAACATCTCATTTTACTATGCAAATTTTAAACATTTTAATTGTTTCATTTAAAAAGTTACAAAAGAAATCTGGAAGGTGAAAAATAATTTTTAAAAATATTTTAAAAAACACTTTCTAACACTGAAATCAGAAGAAACAATCACTTTCAATACTTTAACCACCTGATGTGAAGAACTGACTCATCAGAAAAGACCCTGATGCTGGGAAAGATTAAAGGCAGGAGGAGAAGGGGATGACAGAGAATGAGATGGTTGGATGGCATCACTGACTTGATGGACATGAGTTTGAGAAACCTCGGGGAGTTGGTGATGGACAGGGAAGCCTGGCATGCTACAGTCCATGGGGTGGCAAAGAGTCAGACAAGACTGAGTGACTGAACTGAACTGAAACATTTTCAATGATTGCAATATTTTGAAAGCCATTAATGTGCTTTTTATTCTGACTTTTTGAGTATAAGACCATCATATTGACTGACATCTGGCTGGGGGAGGGGTAGAGAAAAGGATTTTTTCACTCAAAGATGCAATTAAGGGCTTCCCTGGAGGCTCAGTGGTAAGGAATCTGCCTGCCAATGCAGGAGACACGGGTTTGATCCCTGATCCATCACGATCCCACACGCTGCAGAGCAACAAGCCTATGCACCAAAACTATTGAGCCTGTGCACCACAGCTACTGAAGCCTAGAGCCCACACTCAACAAGAGAAGCCACTGCAATGAGAAGCCTGCTCACTATAACTAAACAGTAGCCCCTGTTTGCCACAACGAGAAACACCCGTGCAGCAACACAGACCCGGCACAGCCAAAAGTAAACAAATAAATTATATTTTTAAGGATGCAAAGAGAAAGAATGAAGTGATTTCCAGCTTCTAACACGCAAAATAAGATTATGCAGCAAGAAATAACTTTGAATGTCAGGCATTCCTTTTGAGTGACTATAATTGCCAGGAGAATAGGTATTTTCTGTTTTGTTTATGGCTGTATCCGCTATGAACAGAGCCCAGTAATGGACTCTCAACAAAGAACAGACATTCAACAAATATTTAGTGCACAAATGAACAAATGAATGAGGGAGTTTATATCTTTATCTCCTCCTCTAATATATCGGCAACCAAGCCTGGAGTTGCCAATTCAACCTGGAGTTGCCAAATTCATGGAATTTTTCCCTAGAGTAGAAAATACAACTTTCTGTAATAATGAAGGCCTATTCTATCAAAGAAAGAATGTGCTGCTGGGAGAAAGGAAGGAGGTTTCACCCTTATCTCCCCAAAGAGATTATAGAGGAAGAGAAAAGGAGGAGCAAGATTACCAGAATGTGTGCCCTGATTTCTGTGCATTGAACAAGTAAAGACAACACTGAAGGCAGAAGAAAATCTGACCCCATTTTGTTTCAGACTTCTGAAAAAGATGGCCCTTGTGTGGCTCTCACACCAACCCAAGGAATTGCTATGTCAATCTGCCAGGGTGGTTTGGTCAGACAAAGAAAGGTACTAAAATTTAGCATTTCAGAGCAACTTTACCTGGTTCTTCTGTGGCACAGATGAGATCAAGAAGTAGCTGCAGGATGACCAAGGAGCCTGGCAGAAGGGGCACCGTGGTGGGAAGCAAAGTAGAGCTGAAGCAAGGCCTGCAGAACAAAGGTCAGGTCACCACTGAAGGAGGGTCAGAACTGACTTCCGAGCACGGAACTGCTGCTGGGAGGGGCCGTCTTCCCAGGTGTATTAGTTTTCTATTGCTGTGTAACTAATGACCACAAATTGAGCTGCTTAACACAATACACATGTTTTATCTCAGGGTTTCTGTGGTCAAAAGTCTAGGCATGGCTTAACTGGGTCCTCTGCTCAGGTCAGAGAAGGCAATGGCACCCTACTCCAGTACTCTTGCCTGGAAAATCCCATGGACGGAGGAGCCTGGTGGGCTGCAGTCCATGGGGTCGCTAGGAGTCAGACAGGACTGAGTGACTTCACTTTCACTTTTCACTTTCCTGCACTGGAGAAGGAAATGGCAACCCACTCCAGTGTTCTTGCCTGAAGAATCCCAGGGACGGAGGAGCCTGGTGGGCTGCCGTCTGTGGGGTCGCACAGAGTCGGACATGACTGAAGTGACTTAGCAGCAGCTGCTCAGGTGCTCACAGGCTACAATCAAGGTGGTGGTAGGCTGCATTCTCATGCTAAGGCTCAGAGTCAGCTTTCAACCTCACTCAAGTTGTTGGCAGAATTCATTTCATTTTGGCTATAAAATAAAGAGCCCTGAGTGAGTTTTTCCTGACTGTTGGCTGGGGGTCACCTTCAGAGCTAAAGACCACCCACAGTGTCTTGCCCACTGGCATCCTCACTATTTGATACTTACTTCATCAGACCCACAGGAGTCTCTCCTGCTTGGAGTCTTTGACCTCCAAAGGGGGCAGTCCTTCTTTTAAGTGCTCTCACCTGATTATATCAGCCCTCACCCCCCCACCCCTCAAGGTAACTGTCCTTTCAATTTACTCAAAATCAGTTTAGTTGGAACCTTAATTATATCTGTAAAATCCCTTCACCTTTGGCATATAATGTAATAGCCACGGGTACGACATCATTTCACCTTTGCTACATTCAGCTGGTTAGAAGCAATTCCTGGGTCTCACTTCAAATAAGGAGAGGGATTACACAAAGATATGAACATTGCAATTAGTTAGGGTCACCCTGGGGTCTGTTTTCCACACCAGAAAAACTAGGGTAGTAGCACCCCACTCCAGTACTCTTGCCTGGAAAATCCCATGGATGGAGGAGCCTGGTGGGCTACAGTCCATGGGGTCGCTAAGAGTCGGACACGGCTGAGCGACTTCACTTTCACTTTTCACTTTCATGCATTGGAGAAGGAAATGGCAACCCACTCCAGTGTTCTTGCCTGGAGAATCCCAGGGACGGGGGAGCCTGGCGGGCTGCCGTCTATGGGGTCGCACAGAGTCGGACACAACTAAAGCGACTTAGCAGCAGCAGCAGCAGCAGCACCCCTCTATCCAGCAGAGGGGAAAGAGCAAAGGTCACGTGAGGCAGATGGCAACCAGGGTGATGATGGTGACACCACTCCAGACACTTCAGAGGCTAAAGAACCTCCACCACCACATGGTCACTCTTCACCTTCCTCTTCCCAAAATCCAGAAACAATCTCAGAAGGAGACAAGGAGGAAGAAGGGGACTCAAAACCCAAGAAATTAACCAGTTTCAGCTCTAGAAACTGAACTAAACTGTTTACGTCTTGAAGGCAGAGTAAAATCAGAGTTAACATTCCACTTTTTAACTCTTATGGACCACGTTAATTAGAAACAAAATAACCAGCACATATTTCACAGACATCCCAGAGAGATGTGTAATAAAAAAATCATTTGACTTGCCACACCTATTTTTATGAAGATTTTGTAAATCCATGGAGAATATCTCAGTCTTTGGTGAATAAGATTAACGCTACCCTCTTAGAAAGAATGGAACACCATAAAATAAGACCATTTTAAATAAATTTAAGTGTTGCATAATATTCACTACAAATAAAAATCCTTTTATCTTGAACATAAAGAAAAAGATACATGATTTTGTTATGAGAAAGTTAGTCTTTGCTACCAAAAAGTCAGGTTTTCCTTGTCTCTGCCAAATACATGTTGAATAAAGAATTCCACTTAAACTGTCGTAGAAATAGAAGGCAATCCAGCACATCTATGTGTCTCAAGTCAGTCTTTCACCAACTGCATGTGCATGCAGCTTGCAACAGAAGTCTCTGCTAGCTGTTTGTTAGAATTTATAATATATTTGCCACATTAACTACCATTTTAACCATTGATTATATGCCACACACTATGTTAAGTGCTTTGTATAATTTCAGGAAATCATTAAAACCTATGCTAAATATGTAAATATGCCCATTTTACAGATGAGAAAACTGAGGCAGTGAAAGTAATTTGCCCAAGGTCACATAAGGAGTCCTACAGGAATTTAAACTCAGATCCACGTGGTTCCAACAGCCATGCTTGGAATCCTTGCACTATACCTGTCAGTGCATGTGGATTGGTCTACAAAAGCCTACTGAACTCAGAATGTACCTAAATACAATATTGTAATTGTACCTATGACTTTCAGAAATGATACAACAGCAAAATATATTCCACCACAGAAAGCCTCCTTCCTCTCCCTTTTACAGCCCTGCAGAAAACAAGGGCAGAGTCACTCTGATTTCATCGTGGCTTCCTACCTCCAGGAAAGCAAGAAGATGCCTCCAGCTCCAAGTCTGTGCTGGCTGTTGTTCTCACAAGCTGAGTTAGTGACAGACATTTTCAGGAGTGGGTGAGCTGGGAGTCCACAGCCTCCTGCCACATTCAAGCCCCAGGTCACTCCTCAGTCTGGGATGCTCCCCTGTCACACTCTTACTTCTCCTCCTCAGGCCCCAGGGATTGGCCTATCTCTTCCTGCTTGTTTCTTCTAATCAAGGTTTTTCTCTTCTCTAACCTTCTATAAAACAGAAGCTGGCCTCGAGTCTTCTAAATTTTAACCTTCTTATCAGAGGAAAAAAACAAATCATAAGTTCCCTATTCTTCCTACCCTTCCTATAAGATGTGAAAGCTCACATTTGCATGTAATTGTCAGTGACCAGACTGAGAGATTCAGGTGAAAAAGGAGGTGAATATAACTAGTTGCTATGACAACAGGAAGATTATAAAATGGCATAGCAATTCATAGGACAAGCTTTTTAAATTACATAAATTTGAATTATTTCAAGAAACCATTCAAAACTATACATATATAAATGAAAGAATGAAGTATATCACACAAATAAACCACCTTGAATTAATCAGACACTTAAAGATCTGTACACAATTTTTATCCTCAAGAGACTATAAGAGGGAGAATTACTTACAATTCTGGAGCCTCTGTAAAGTTACTTGTCAATCAGGCTGATCCAGCCGCATTAATATTAACGTGTTTCATGTCTACGGCAGCTCTAAGAATTAAGTCACAACTAGATTACACGGCCAACAGCATGAATCAGAAGCATTTGCCTTCACAGTTTAACACTGTTGACTATTGCCTCTCTCTTAAAATGTTCTCTCCCTGGTTTCCCAAACACTTTACTCATTTAAAGCCTTCATTGCTCTCAGAATTCCTCTCTCTTTCTGGTATTTCCAAGATTTTGTAGATGGTACCCTTTCTTTTGTTGTCTATTAGCATGTCCTCAGTCATTACCTCTAATCTGATGTCTCCCAAATATTTACCTTCATTCCCCAACCCTCTCCAGAGAGGCAGACCTCACATTCCAACTGCATGAAGAAATCTCCACTTACATGTCCTAATGGCATCTCAAAATTGGGACTCCTCTATTCAAGCTTAAAGATTATTTCTCCTGTTCCTGGATTCCCTGATGAGATTAACGGCACCAGCATCTTCCAGGAATTCAGGCAAAAATCTTTTTAGTCATTGTCTTTCCCTTCTTTCTTATATCCAGGCACAAAAGTCTTATTAATTCTACCTCCATAGCAGCTGTTTAGTCTGTGTGCTCCAATACAGTCAACACAGGCACCACCAACTCTAGAGCTGTCTTTTACCTCTCATCTAAACTACGACTGTGGGCTCCCAACTTCTCTCCCTGATTTCAGGCTTTTCTTACTTCACTGTTGTTCATACAATTCTGATCATAAGAATCATATGAGTGGGTTTTCTAATATAAGTTTCCAGACTTTGCATAAGACCTACTGAATCAGAATTTATAGCAGAGGGGCTTGAGAACTTATATTTTCCTAAGTATTACCAGAGATTACTCTAATCAGATGAAAATAGTTTGCTTAGTACTACAGGCTGAATTAATTCATGGCTCTTGACCAAAATTTTCCATGGCTTCCATTGCTGGTAAAATCAAGTCCAAATTTCTGTCTTGACATTTAAGGCCCTCCACAATCTAGTCTATATACCTCCTTCCTGTCATCTTCCCCATTGTTTCTTCTCACATACTCTATGCCAAAACCACACTATTTGTCATGCCAGAATTTTTCCTGTTTTCCCTTCACAACGATTTTTTTCACATAGTACCCTCAGCCTGGACTGCCCTATACCCATCGATCTCTGTGTTCAAACCCTATCCATCCTTCAAAGTTCATCTTAGCTTTACTCATTCCCCATTTTTGTAGCATTACCACAGCAAGTTGATATATGCATTGTTGTGCTACCATATTGCTATTTTTGTGTGTATGCCTGCCTCTCTTCTATAAGATGAAGCTCTCTGAGGAAGATGACTAGCCATTTTCCTTTTTTTCTGTTATTGAAAATGTGCTTATAGTAAGCAGCACATAGTTGGTGCTCAAAATGTTTGTATAAATAAGTAAATGATATAGTAGCAACAATCAGAACCAGTGGCTTGGAGCAAATGTTTTATCTATTATTCCCTCTACTCACCCACATGGCCCACCTCATTATCACTGCCTGAATGCAAGGCTTTTTCTTCTGCCTTACTAGTCAAGTCCTGCTGTCTTTAAGACACTGTCCCTCAAATTATAGGCCACCAACTATTTGCATCAGAATGATACAGGTTTTTGTTAAAATGCAGATTTCCAGGTTACTGCTCTCAGACCTGAATTACAATCTCTGAGAGAAGCAGCTCCCAAGGGATCCTTTTGCACAGGGATGTTGAAAATATTTGCTTTTAAACCTGGTTAAAGCTTCACTCCTCCTAGAAAATTCAACACTTTGAGTCTTTACTATGGGTTTGATGCCATGTGGCTGCCTTATGACCTTGTTTACTATTTACTTCTATTTTTATTGGTAGACCAAAAAGTTCATTTGGGTTTTTCTGTTAGATGCTATGGAAAAATCCAAATGAACTTTTTTGCCAGCCCAACATTTTGTAGGTCCAGATAATTGTAATATTTGTAAGTTGTCAATATTAAACAGTACTGTAGAGAGAATGTCATATAAAACACATACATAGTAATAGTTTACAATGTGCCCTTGGAATCAACCTGCCTCCAATCAGATCTCAGCTCTAGTACTTAGGAGGTACATAACCTTGAGTGAGTTACTTGACCCCTCCATGTCTCCACTTTCCCAATCATAAAATAGAATCATGATGCTACTTACATCATAGGACTGTTGTGAGGTTTACATGGGATAATTCATGGACAGTACAAGCAGAGTACCCCAAGAGACATTAGTCATTATTACTGCTGCATAATTATCACTATCCAAAAAGTGATAGGACAGATAGGACACAAAATTAAAAGAGACTAACAAGACAGTCTTTTCAATCTGTGTCATCTATACTACAGAGTTATCCTGTACACAGAATAGTGGGTAAAACTATTAGACTCAACAAAAAGGGCTCCAAATTTAGATGATCCAATACTGAAACATCATACACAACTCTAATATCCAAGGGGCTTCCCTTGTGGCTCAGCAGGTAAAGAATCCACCTGCAATGTGGAGACCTGGGTTCAATTCCTAGGTTGGGAAGATCCCCTGGAGAAGGGAAAGGCTACCCACTCCAGTATTCTGACCTGGAGAATTCCATGGACTGTATAGTCCATGGGGTCTCAAAGAGTCGGACACAACTGAGAGACTTAAAAAATGAAAAAATATCCAGAGCCTTATTCCATGAAAAACAATCTATCCTTTAGTTCTAGAGGCAATTGACATAAAGGCAATTTCTCCCTAACCCATGACAAACATCTATCTCTGTTTAGAAATTTCACTAGTCTATCTATGTCCCAATGGGAGCATAATAACTTCTCAGTTTGTGATTTCCAGACTAAGGTATTTTGACTGATGCTTCTCTTCAGAGGTCTAGATAGCATCACCCAGCATCCAGTTCATTGCTCTTTCCCTGTCATCACTTCAACCATAGAGAGTGTTCAAGGAAATGCATTCTCTTCAAGATCCTAGTTTCAATCTTTGGACATATATACCCAGAAGTATGATTGCTGGATCATACGGTACTTCTATTTTTAATTTTTCAAGGAACTCCAGTAATTTTGGGAAAGCCTGTACCATTTTACATTCCCACCCATAGTGTACAAGAATTCCATTTCTCCATAACCTTGCCAGCACTTGTTATCTTTTGTTTTTTTAATAATAACCACCCTAAAATATGCGATGTACTATCTCATCATTTGTAGTTTTGATTTGCATTTCCTTGATGATTAGTGATGTTGAGCAACATCTGATGTGTCTCTCAAATGTGTATGTCTTCTCTGGAGAAATGTCCACTCAAGACCTTTGCCCATTTTTAATCAGGTTATCTGAACTTTTTTCTATTGAGTTGTAGAAATTCCTTTTATGTTTAGGAAATTAACTTCTTAGCAGATACATGGTTTGCAAATATATTTTTTCTTCTTCCTTTAGGTTGCCTTTTCACTCTGTTGACTGTTTCTTTTGAATAAATTTCAAGTGTTGAACAGCTTTGCAATCCTGGGATAAATCCCACTTCGTCATGGTATATTATCCTTTTGCATGCTATTGCTAGTATTTTGTTGAAGATTTTTATACCTATATTCATAAGCAATATTGATCTGTAGTTCTCTTTACTTGTGATGCTTTGTCTGATTTTGGTATCTGGGTAACAATGACCTCATAGAATGAGCTGGGAAGTGATTCTCTATTTTCAGAACAGGTTGTAAAGAACTTGTATTCATTCTTCTTTAAAATTCATGAACTTCACCAGTGAAGTCTTCTGGGTCATACTGAGACATGTTTTATGGCCTAACATATGGTTTATCTGGAAATGTTCCTTGTGAACTCGAGAAAAATTTATACTCTGCTATTTGTGGGTAGAGGGTTCTGTAGATGTCTTTTAGGTCTGGTTGGTTTATATATAGTGTTGTTGAAGTCTTCCTCAGGGACAGTTTCTACTGACTGCTTTTTCCTATAAATGGGCCATAGTTTCCTGTTTCTTGCGTGTCTCATAATATTTGGCTGAAAATTGGACATTATAAATAATATAATGCAGCAACTCTGAAAATAAGATTTACACACACACAGAGTATTTTCTTTTTGCTGTTTACTGCTGTTGCTGAAAAAGTGAACGCGTTACTGCTATTTATTTGCGTAGTGACTTTCCTAGACTATAAATTTGGTACAGTCTGTATCCTTTGTCATATGTAACCACTGAAGTCTCTGCTTATTTAGTTCAGTGATCAGCTGATGGCTGAACAGAAATTTCCTTGAATGCCTTGAACCAGTAAATCTCCCAACCTTTGCTGAAGTGCTGTGTGCATGTGTGTGTGTTGAAGTATGAGTCAATCTCTGGGTCAGGAAAATCCCCTGGAGAAGGAAATGGAAACCCACTCCTGTATTCTTGCCTGGGAAATCCCATGGACAAAGGAACCTGGCAGGGTACAGTCCATGAAGCTGCAAATAGTCGGACACAACTGAGCGACTGAGCATGCACACACAGCCATATAAAAACATGTAGGTACATGTTTTCAACAGAACTATTCATAACTGCCAAAAACTGAAAACAACTCAATGTCCATCAACTGATGAGTAAAGTAAAAAGGAACAAACTACTGGTGTATGCAGCTGTATGTTTGAATATCTAATAGATCATGCTACATAAAAGAAGTCAACCTCAAAAGGCTACATACTGCATGATTCCATTTCTTTGATATTCTGGAAAAGGCAAAACTATATAATAAAATAGATTAGTGGTTGACAGGAGCTGGGGTTGTGGGAAAGGAATGACTTCAAAGGGACATGAGAGAACATTCAGAATGAGGAGGAAATTAAATAAAGAGGTATTTGTGGGGCAGGAATAGAGATGCAGACATAGAAAACAGACTTGTGGACACAGCGGAGGGTGGGATGAATTGAGACAGCAGCACTGAAATGTATACATTACCATATGTAAAACAGATAGCTAGTGGGAAGTTGCTGCATTACACAGGGAGCTCAACCTGGTGCTCTGTGACCACCTAGAGCGGTGGGATGGGGTGGGGTGGTTCAGGAGGAAAGGAACATGTGTATACTTATGGCTGACTCATATTTATGTATGGCAGAGGCCAATACAACATTGTAAAGCAATCATCCTCCAATAAAAAAGAAGAGGTTACCTGGCTATGTGCATTTATGGATAGTAAAAGAAACATACATCTAAACAAGGCA
Source organism: Bos indicus (assembly GCF_029378745.1). Taxonomy (NCBI): domain Eukaryota; kingdom Metazoa; phylum Chordata; class Mammalia; order Artiodactyla; family Bovidae; genus Bos; species Bos indicus. The sequence goes on from NC_091769.1 coordinate 42,156,382, forward strand.
AATTGTACTATATATAGTAAATTATACCTCAAAGAAAAAAACTCCTTCCTGCTCTAAATATTTTTCTTGGTTTAATTAGTTCAGCCTAAGACTACCCTCCGGAGAAGGCAATGGCACACCACTCCAGTACTCTTGCCTGGCAAATCCCATGGACGGAGGAGCCTGGTAGGCTGCAGACCATGGGGTCCCTAGGAGTCGGACACGACTGAGCAACTTCACTTTCACTTTTCACTTTCATGCACTGGAGAAGGAAATGGCAACCCACTCCAGTGTTCTTGCCTGGAGAATCCCAGGGACAGGGGAACCTGGTGGGCTGCCATCTCTGGGGTTGCACAGAGTCGGACACGACTGAAGCAACTTAGCAGCAGCAGCAGCAGCAGCAGCAGCAGCAAGACTACCCTCTACCTCTGGCCAGTCTCCAATCATTATTTGTTTAGCAGATTATCCAGAATTAAAATAACCTTCATGAACATCTAAATATGTAATAATATCATGAGTTGTCTTCCCACAAAATCTGTAAGAGAATTCAATAGGAGAAAGGAAAAAAAAATTAATTTGATAACATAACTACAAGGAGATTCAATGTCACATTTTTATAATAACACAAAGATAAAAACATGAATGCTGATCAATAGCTGATTAGCAACTGGCAATATAAAACCATATCATAGGCTATTATGTAGCCATTAAAATAATTATAAAATTGTATATCAATATTTATTAATATGAAAAGTTATCAATATCTACAGCATTGTGTTAAGGTAAAAGCAAATGATTAAATAGTATGCTAGTGTGCTTTTATTTTGTAAATGCCTAGGAAACATTCCCCAATATGTAAATGCTGGATTCTCTTGGTGGGTTAATTAGAGATAGTTCATATTTATACATGCAGGATAATCCTACTAGTTGTCTCAAGACCTGCTGGCCTGAGTCTGGAGTTGCCTGGGTAACTGACCCCATCCTTGGTTTGTAGCACTCAGTTCAGAAAAGCTGGAAGCCCAGGCTATGAGAGTCTAGGGAGTCTGAAGGTGATAAATGAGCATTGTGTTCTAGCTTAAGTGTGCTTTACTGAAGCACACACAGGAGACCTTTTGTATATTTTTTAACACTGGCATGGATGAAATGCACCTGGCTCAGTGGAGCACTCCCAGCTCACATCAAACTATGCGTGCAAAACTGCTCTGGCCTCAGGTGTAAAAGGCTGAACTTCCAGAGGTTTTAACATAACCACTGGTCACTCAGACTTCTTACCCACGTGTATCTTACCCAAGTGTATCTACCGGAAAGGTCCTGTTTATTGGGAAGGACCTTCCCTGAAGGTCCTAGGAAAGTCACTGGATAATGTTGCTATGACCTCTTTCTACAACCTCTAAATTAAAAAAAAGCTTAGTTGATTTACCCTAATGTGATCAGCGTCCGATCAATATGAACCTATTACAACTGACATTTGTTCATTCAGTTCATTTCCATTTGTAAAAAGAAAAGAAAACCCATTTAGTGAGTCTGTAATATTATTCATGACAAATAATATTAAAAAGATAATCTGTTGGCTTTAAGACAGAAAGTCCTTATTAAATTAAAATTGACACCTCTTTGAACTATGGATTCTAGTTCTTTCAAAGATATGCCTCGAGCTTATTTCTGATCGGGTATAATTCATTATATTTTTCTATTATAGAATTTATTAAATGACACAAATTTTGTTAAACAAAAAAACTTCTGCTGTATAAATAATTTCTGGAGAAAATATTTTTTAAATAATATTCTTTCTAAGCCATACTAAAAGCAAACTATGACTTTTACAGTGGATATGGAAGATGGGTTATAAAATAAACAACAAAAAAGCTATTGAAAGGAACACAATAAATTAGTTGAGAAGTAGGAGAAATCTGAGCTGCTGAAACTACTTACATCCATTCCCTGAGCCATCATGGCCGAATGGAAATTATCCCCTTTTTTAGTGTCTGCTTTTACACTGAGTATTGGAAGGAAAACTGAAAACACACAAATATCTACATAAAAACACAGGCACCAAAACAAACACACAAAACCAAATTGCAGATGACTACCCAATTACATTCCCCAGTGGCACTGAAGAGCAGTCAGTGCTAATCAAATAATTCAGAACATAGGACTTGAAACATGCTAAATTCGTCTTGATCTCAGACCCATCACCTTTTAAAGTGCAGACAGGATTACTCCCTCATTTCCATATCATGAGTCATATTCCACCTGAACTTAAGCCCTGAAAAACTGAGGGATTACTGCATTGTAGTCTGAGTACATACAGTATTGAGCAAAGGCAACACAGATACCAGTCCTTCCACACAGACTAATACTTGAGTCTTTGTCTCAACCAACAGAGTAATTTTGAGCTTGCATTTATACATAACACTGTAATCATGGCTATCACACATCCCAGATTTTCAAAACATGTCTGATTTTAAGTGTTCCATTATTACATGGTCTGGTTTTTTTAAGACTGAAAAAGAAATGCAGTCCTCTAAATAGCATAAAACAGAGGGCTGTTATTGGCAAGGAGGCCTTATGGGAAGACCAGATACAGTTGAACAGTATAAGTTGGTAGAGAAGTAAAAGGTGACTGATCCAATGCCTGAAGTTCAGAGGAGCAATAATGACCCTGGTCTCATTATAGTCAAGGCTTCATAACACATGTGTAACTTTCCCTACTAGAACTGTGAGTTGTATATCTAAGTATGTTAATAACTTTAAATAGGTGTTAGAAGATTGAAAGGCATGCTTGTATTATTAATGCTATAGAAATAATCAAGAGCAGCAGTCTCTAAACTTTTTAATCACATACACATTCCCTCAGGAAAAAATTCTGAGTATTCACTCAAAATGTATATTTATTTATATAAACATACACAAGTACTTGGAAAAGGCAACGGCACCCCACTCCAGTACTCTTGCCTGGAAAATCCCGTGGACGGAGGAGCCTGGTGGGCTGCAGTCCATGGGGTCGCTAAGAGTCGGATACGACTGAGCAACTTCACTTTGACTTTTCACTTTCATGCATTGGAGAAGGAAATGGCAAACCACTCCAGTGTTCTTGCCTGGAGAATCCCATGGACAGAAGAGCCCGGCGGGCTACAGTCCATGGGGTCCTTAGTCACATTCGACTGAGCCTACACAGAGTTTACTTTTTAAACTCTTCTTGATGGTTTTAAACTGTGGTTGTTTTGTGATGTGATTGATAAAGGTTAAAATTAGGATGAGGAGTGTCAGGGTGGGAATTTCTGCATAGTTCCCAGCATTTCTAGTTTCACCTTAGCCAAAATTCTTTGGTTAGAATCTTTGTAAACCACTTGTCCATTTTATGAGAGTTTTTATTTACATCTAGACTATAATCCATAGATCTACTTAACCAGAGGCAAATTAACTGCAAAATATTACAACATACTGAAAGTAAAGAGTTGGGGCACTGACCTGTGGAGCCCCCAAGTTTCTCATGGCATATTTTTGTGATGTGACATACATGCTAAGGAAAGGATCCAATATCAACCTGCATATTAAATATTAGTAAAGCTTAATTTCTTTCTTAATTTCTTAATTTGGGGGCGGGGCTTCCCTGGTGGCTCAGCAGTAAAAAACCTACCTGCAATGCATAAGATTCAGCAAACATGGGTTAGATCCCTGGCTTGGGAAAATCCCCTGGAGGAGGAAATGGCAACCCACTCCAGTATTCTTGCCTGAAGAATTCCACAGAGGAGCCTGGCAGGCTACAGTCCAAAGGAACACAAAGAGTCAGACACAAATGAGCACACACATGTGATTTCTTTCTCATATATATAATACACATATGATAAATTTAAGTAAAAGTTCTAATGCTTTCTACATGAACCCTAACCACTCCCTCTCCCACCATGCACCATGTAAGTAATTCTCAACTTCCGAACAGAAATAACCAATATACTAAAATTAATATTATTTACTATTGAATTGCATTTAAGAGGGACCACGTAAGTATTATAAGGAAAGGATAGGTCACAAAAATACTCAAACCAAATAACAAGACAAAAACTTCAAGTACCTAAGAACAAACCTCTGTATGAGGTTAATCCAATGGACTTATCTCCCTGGTATCTAAATTCTATGGTATCTAAATGCTATACTTTCCAGAACTATTCTAGAGAAAATAATAATGACTCTCCATGGTATTGTCCTCAGTTACATCTCAGTATTTCCTATTTACTTTCACTGTTTTCTATCCTTCCCATTGGCACCATCTTTTTCCTAAGTAATCAATATTTAGATAATCCATTTCTCTACTAACAGAATCTCAACTTGGTACACCGTGGAACATTTGCCAAGATCACTCGATAGGCTCTCCATCCAAGCTCTTCATCAACTTTCCCTCCCTGTCCTTTGTCATCTGGTCTCATGCAAGAACTGTGTCCAAAGTAATTACCTATTACCATCTAAATTTAGATCCATCAAACTCCTCTGGATTTTCCCATTTCCCTTAGTCCCTCATACTTTTCAGTCTACAAGACATTTCAGACAGGCTATCTTACTGCTTAAACAAATTCAAGAAGACACAGAAAGCCACTCAATCTTACTTTTACATCCTTTTCCAGTGCCCTAAGGGCATCACCACATGCCATGGGCCTCAGAAAGGATCATTTACCCCACATCACTGTCTGCACACATCATGCAGAGTGCAGCCAGCTCCTGCTGCTGCTAACTTTGAAACAGCTGAACCTGCACCAGAGTCACTGCTATTCTTTTTTTTCCCAACTTTATTCAAGTATGGTTGACAAATAAAAAGTGTATATTTAAGGTATAGGCTTCCCCAGTGGCTCAGAGGTAAAGAATCCACCTGCAATGCAAGAGCCACAGGAGATGTAGGTTCATCCCTGGGTCAAGAAGATCCCCTGGAGGAGGGCATGGCAACACACTCCAGTATTCTTGCTTGGAAAATCCCATGGACAAAGGAGCCTGGTGGGCTGCAGTCCATAGGGTCACAGTGACTTAGCACACATATTTTAGGTATACAGTGGGATGGTTTGTTATATGTGCAGATTGTTAAATAATTATCATAATCAAGTTCATTAATACATGCATCACCTCACCTAGTTACAATTTTTTGTGTGTGGTAAAAACACTTGTGGTATACTCTCTTAGCAGATTTCAACTATAGAATACTATATCATTAACTACAGTCACCATGCTGTGCATTAGATCCCCAGAACGTGTTCATCTTATAACTGGAAGCCTGTACACGCTGAACATCTCCCCATTTCCCCCACACCCCAACTCCTAGCAGTCACCATTCTACTTTCTGCTTCTATGAGCTCAAGTATTTTAGATTCCACTTATAAATGAGATGATACAGTATCTGTCCGTCTGTCTGATTTATTTCACCTAGCATAATGGCCTCTAGGCTTATCCCTATTGTTGCAAATGGCAGGATTTCCTTCTTTTTATGACTGAATACTATCCCATTGTTTGTATATACCATATTTTCTTTATCCATTCATCCATCAGTGGACATTTTTGGTATTTCCATATTTGACTATTGTAAATGATGCTGCAGTGAACAAGAGAGGGCAGATATTTTTTGAAGGTATTGCTTTCATTTCTTTTGGATACATACCCAGGAGTAGAATTGCTGGATCACATGGAAGTGGTATTTTTTTTTTTTCCCAGAAACTTCCATATTGTTTTCCATAATGGCTGTACCATTTTACATTCTTATATGTGCTATGAATGTATGTACTTCTTGATCACTTTTACCACTGCTAAACTTCAGTCAAGCCTTTTGGAAGTTTTATGAGGTATTCATACTCCAAAAAAGTTATGGATAAACAAAGGCCATTTGACTTCTAATGAGTCTTTTTTTAAGTTTACCTTTACTTTAAACAGCTAAAAATAAACAGCATAAACCAAATGTCAACACATACTACATAGAAAAAATGCTGGGTATGGCCATTTTTCACAGAGGAAAAAAAACCCTGCATTTTTAAAGCCCACACAATGTGGGTTATGAAGTAATTAAGCAATGATTTTGAGATGCTACTATTTGGAGAAGGCTTTCTGGGGCTTTAGAAAGCATAACAGAGTGGTGTGTAAAGTGGGGCAAATCTATTTCTGGCCCCAGATTTAAGGAAGGAAATAACTCTACTCACCAATGAAGATACTTAATTTTCCTTCTCAGTCTCTCAACACAGAAAACTTCTATTTTCCACAGAGAGAACAAGACCTCAGAGAGAATGCAGTCACAATGTGCTGAAACTCAGTGAGTCATTTTCATTAACAAATAAAGGAGTTAACTTTTTCTGTAACCTATTTGAGGGAAGTAAATTCTATAGAAATCAACTGATTAATAACTGATTGATGAGTGTTTAAGAAAAGCCCAGGACACAGTGACAAGAGGTGGACAACCAGGATATATATCCCAGGACACAAGCATCAGGGCACAAAGAAAAAGATCTGAACAACATAATAGAAACCATATTTTTAACTCTATGGTTTTGGATTATCACTCCCTCCTTGAAGGAGTTGGAAGTGTTTCTAAAACACTATCTAACCTTACATTTTGTCATATATAAATGTTTATAGTAGACTGTTTGTAGACCACATTAATTCAGTAAGTCTTCACAAATATTTTATTATCTGATTTAAAGAACCCTTCCACCAGATATGATGATCCATAGAGTCGTATAGTGGCTGGGCCTTGTTAACTATTGTTCCTCAAGGCCAGGCCAACTCAGTCAAGGAGAATCCTTAATGAGCAATGTCTTAGCCAGGCTGAATTTTGTTTAAGTATGCTACAACTTACACTGAGAAAAATAGCTTCCAGCAAATAAACTGTAGGTATATGATTTTTAAAAGTACAGAAGTATTTAACACTACGAAAAGTCTTTTGACATTGGTTCAATGTGTTGATGATATACAACAGAACTATTATACTTACACTCATGTTCTGGTAAAGGTCTGAATGCTAATTTTAAAAATGTATCTATAAATACCAACTGTCCTCCACCCTCAGGAAACTGCAGGAAAAAATTGTCTCAGAGGTTATAAATTATACACTGTTCATCTTGATCTCAGTCAAACTGATCATGTTTGCTTCAATTGAAATGAAGACATCTTTTGAAATTTTGGATCAGAGATGTTTTCTTTCAGAAGAAATAAAATCAAGAAACAAACCAGACATCCATTCTCCACTAGCTACTACAGGTTATTATTCATCTACCGAGAAACCCCCAACAGGAGAGTGGACAAGTCTTACCTGTGAGGTCACTAGGGTGATGAGTCCAGGCTTTCTGGAACCAGAAGTACAACCTCTTCTGGGATTCTCTTCTCTGAGGCATTTCTTGGGCAGCATTCACAAGCTCCCCTCAGCCTCAACCACACTAGAACATTCTTCACTCTACCTGCACCAGTTGCGACAAAAAGCTTTAGGAAACAAAAACTCTCTCATTTGAATAGCAAAGATGGAATCAATGTGATGTGAAGATTTAGTGATTTAATGGTTTTGTGATTTAATGTCTAAATTTAATTTAATATAAAAGCCAGTCATAAAATTGAAGTTATATGAAGGAGATTTCCAATCTATGCTAGTTGGCACTGTCTACTAAATACCATACCAAAATGTACACGAGAGAATATTTGCTATAATGTGTTATGTTAGAGTGAAACAGATGAGTACCTATAACTGGAAATTACTCCCAAAGAAAGCTAAATTAGCAAGCCTTTTACTTTGATAGATAAGCAATTTGAATGATATGCTGTCAAATCCCTACTGTCTTTTGAAAATAGCTTTAAAGACTGTGTGTGAATCAGGGCTGTCTTGATTACAAAAGGGAAAAAATAACTCAAGCCTGGTTAAGTAGACCAGCTCATGAAAGCCAAAGAGATCACCTGATCAAACAGCAGAATATGCAGGGTTAGAACCAACCCTAACAGCCTGCCCACAACCTAGAGAAAAATCTCTGTGCCTGTCTGTCTCTGTCTCCCTCCTTCCCTCTCTCTCTTGCCCCCAACCTCAATCCCCTCTCACTGCCTACTAACGCCTCCAAACAGCAAGTTCTGGGCTGCATTTGTGCTTTACCTCTTGTGACTTTCTATGACTTTCACCATTCACGGAGAGAATACCTCACCAGCTCTCTGCAAATGTAAAAATCCCAGGAAGAAATGAATGTCCAAGTTCAGGTCAAGAAGCAAACTTTGGGATTTTGAAAGCATATCACACCTATCACAGGATTCTGCCCTGAGAGAAAAGGAGTTTCCAGTAAAAGAGAGAGCAATGAGTCCATAAAACCACCGTCTGATTCCACTGCATTGTAAAGATCAAAAGAGTTCTTGATGGGAAAGTCAGATTATTTTTGTCAAACTCATGATGTTTTTTAATTGCTTTGTTTTAATTTTCTCAGGCCTGACTCCAAATCTTTGATATCATTTTGTCTTTTGTTTAATGGGTTTATCAAACTAATGATTGACATTTTAAAAATAAAGTTTATTCTGTTTTTACCTACTTAAATCACAACCCCTATTATATTCAGGATATGAGAAAAAATTGCTTTTTTAAGAGATAAAAAGAATCAAGCAAGTTAACTTCCAGAAATTGACATGTTTTATTCTTTGCAAATAAAGCAGCAGAGGGAGAAAAGCACAACGAAAATATAGGTGGGGGGAGGGTGAATAAGAGAAATGAGTGAACTGTTTTGTTTCAGTATAAATTCACAATCTATTGTGAAACTGAATTCCTTTTAACTTATCGTACATGGCAATATTTGTTCTCAGTATAATTTCATCCAAATAAACTATTTGGCAAGCAAAAATAATAAATAAACAAATAAACTTAATTTGAAAATAAAATGCTTGATAAACAAGTCTTAGTTCTATACAGAACATTGTAAGGGGTCAACAGATGCTCTAAAATTCACAGTCAACTGGCCCACAAACGAGTGGGCTTATATGCTCGCTTGAGTTATTTTCTCTCTCACTCTTCTGAGGCAGGCTAAATAAATACACATGCAAGAAAAATCTCAGCAACTAAAAATCCTTGATATACTCTCTACTACCATATTAGTATCCAGAAAGTACACTAGGATAAAATCTCTTCCTCATTCACCTATACTGAATACCATTCACTTTCAATCATTCATTACATCCATTTCCTTTTCTTTTCAGAATCAATTCTCTATCACTCATGCTGTCTAAATGGTAGTACACATATTCTCCCCAAACTTATTTAACACTGTGGAGATCTTCAAAGAGAACATATACTGCACTTCAGAGCTTTAAAATGTATATATACACATGTGTGTGTATATTACTTAGAATATTTTATCGTGAAGTATTTTAGAAGTTTGTAGCAAGCCATACATTTTTACTTCTGTCGGAGGAAATTCATTTGTCTATGGTCATTCTTATCTCCTTAAGAGTCAGGCGTTACTTGCCTACCAACACCTCAACCTATAAAAAAACTGCTACAGGCTCCCCTTCCACTCAAGACATGCAGAGCACAATAGCCCTGGTGAGCCCTGCACAGGTGCTCCTGACCCCTTAAGTCTCTAGATAACCAAGTAGCATGTATCTTTTGTTATGCCCAGTGACAAGTGGGATGCATAGCAAGGAACTTATAAGACATTTCTTCAGGTGGCTCTTACACTATGACAACCTAGATGAGTCAGTGAGTCTAGGACAGAACAAGAAAGGCCAGTAAACCTGAAGCCTTGGCCCGTGTCTCCCCTGAGCTCTGCTTAGGTGACGTGGACTCCAGGGTAACTCTCCAGGGAAACAGCCCACTCAGCCAGAACAACACCTCCAAAGTTAAAAACATCTCAACTATTTCTCATAAATATATTACACAGAGAGCAATGGGGCCTGTAAAGGAGGTTCTTTTACACTATTTTGGGCTGAGATCAGTCCATCTGATGGCCTCATGCTTACAACAGTCACAGGAGACAATCTGATTATGCATGCCCTGGGTATTGGTCAACTGAAGACTGAAAAAGCAGCCATTCTAATAGAGCAATTAATATGGAACAAGGATGACTTTCTGATTATGGTCAGAATAAACATGCAATCATTCATGATGAGCCTAATAGACATGGCTGGACACAAATACAAAGCCAGTTGAAATCCAGATGATTTCAGTCAGTATACTTCTTTCATGTAATGCCTCCCATCCCTAGTCAAACCCTGTCTAGGATTGTCTGCAATGTCCAGACTGATAGTGTAATGAATCTGAGTATAAATTCCTTGAAGCCAAAACAAAGCATTTTTGTTCTACTTTGTGAATGGTATATGGGGCTTCCCAGGTGATGCACCAGTAACAGATCTGCCTGCCAATGCAGGAGATACGAGACGCAGGTTCAATCCCTGGGTCAGGGAAATCCCCCTAGAACAGGAAATGTCAACCACTCCAGTATTCTTGCCTGAGAAATCCCATGGACAGAGGAGCTTGGCAGGCTACAGTCCACGCAGTCGCAAAGAGTCGGACATGATGGAGAAACTGAGCACACACAGCACACACACATGTATCACATATAGCATCTATGGTGTGATAGTTAAACTTACGTGTCAGCTTGACTGGGTAGAGGGGCACCCAGATAGCTGGTAAGACATTATTTCTGGGTGTGTCTATGAGGTGTTTCTGGAAGAAATTAGCATTTGAGTAGGTAAACTGAGCAAAGAAGACTGTGCTCCCCAATGTAGGTGGGCATCATCCAATCTGTTGAGGGCCTTAATAGAACAAAAGAGCAGAGGAAGGGGGACTTCGCTCTCTTTGCCTGAGATGAGACATTCATCTTCTGCCCTTGGACATCAGCACTTCCAGTTCTTGGGCCTTCAGACTCAAACCAGGATGTAATACCATCAGCTTCCCTGATTCTTAGGCCTTCAGACTCAGACACTGAACTGTATAACCAGGTTTCCTGGGTTTCCAGCTTTTAGACAACAGACTGTGGTTTTTCTCAGCCTCCATAATCACATGAGCCAATTCCCATAATAAATCTCCTCATATATATCTATGCCTATGGACATATATCGGGCTTCCCAGGGAGCTCAGCAGGTAAAGAATACACCTGCAATGCAGGAGACACAGGTTTGATCCTTGGGTCAGGAAAATCCCCTGGAGGAGGGCATGGCAACCCACTCCAGTAATCTCATCTGGAGAATCCCATGGACAGAGGAGACTGGCGGGCTACAGTCCATGGGGTCTCAGAGTCGGACACAAATGAAGTAACTTAGCATAGGTTCTGTTTCTCTGGAGAACTCTAATAAATATAGTGTTCAAATATAATAAATAACATTGAGGTAACAAAAACTGGAAAAGTATGCTTTTTCCCTGAAATGTTCTAATTAAGTCAATCCACCAGACAGTTTCATTAAGAAAAAAACATATGGCAAATGTTCAAAATAGATCACTCACACAAATGCAGCAAAGGCAAAGACAATAGGATGTGTTTAATAAAGTTAAAACATCCCAACAGAGAGTCTTCACATTTTTAAGGGAAAATAGAGAATAATCAAACATATTTCCAAATAACTCTTTTAACAATCTAAGCAATGGTGTGGAGGGCCGGAGGAGGGAGGGTTTATTACAGCCAAACCCATTCCTACACGGCTTCAGTGAAACTTGGAGAAAGAAACGTTTCAAGGACAAACACCACCTCTTATTTCTTACATACCAATTACGTAGTTTTTAGAATTTTGAGTACAGAGATCCCTTGACAAGTGGGCACTATCACTGCACCAAGGGCAAATTTCCCCTACAGTCAGTTAATAGGGGACTGCCAATTACAGACCTTTCTCGGGCACCCTTGTGACCGCAGAGAAATTAGCAACTGAGTAGGGAGGGGCAAGACAGGGACACTGATGGACCCCACAAGCCAGGTAACCAAACACATTGCAATGGGAGAGAATGAGGTTGCAGAATGAACAATGCAAAAGGTTTTAAAATGGAGGCTTTTTAATATTTTAATACATGACAGCTTAAAAGCATTGATGTTCGGTTTGAGTTGCAGGTAATACTCTGTATCCGTACTGTCCAACCAAAATATAGTGCAAGCCACATGTGTAATTTAAATTTTCTAGAAACCCCATTTAAAAATGTAAAAAAAATGATGAAATTAATTTTAACATTACATTTTATTTAACCCAATATGCCCAACATATTATCATGTAAATGTGCAATAAATAGAAAAATATATTAATGAGGAATTCTACATTTTTTTCTTATTAAAGTCTTTGAAATCTAATGTGTACATTACACTTAGAGCACCTCTCACTGACCACATGTGGCCAGTGGCTACTTTATCAGACATTATAACTCTGTATGCATTCTAAGAATAGTCATTAATTCACTCAATTAATATATAACAAGTGCCTACTTTGTGCCAAATACTGTGCAATACATTAATAATTAACGCATCTCTGCTCAGAGCTTGGAGTTCATCATCTTAGCAGGAACACAGACATTAAGCAAATGTTTATGAGAGAGTGCTATACAGGAAATGTATAGTGTCGCAAGAGTATAGAATGTGTGTACATGTGCTAAGTCGCTTCAGTCATGTTCAATTCTTTGCAACCCTATGAACTGTAGCCCACCAGGGTCCTCTGTCCATGGGATTCTCCAGGCAAGAATACTAGAGTGGGTTGCCATGCCCTCCTCCAGGGGATCTCCCCAACCAAGGGATTGAACCCAAGTCTCTATGTCTTCTGCTTTGGCAGACAGGTTCTTTACCACTAGCTCCACCTGGGAAGCATCAGTTATAGAACAATATGGGCCTATCAGCTAGAAGGAGCAATCAAGAAAATATTCAGGAAGAAAGCAATATCTGATCTGAGATTAGAAGGACAAATAGAAGTTGATTAAGTTTGGAGGCTGAAAGAAGGGTGGAAACAGGGAGAAAAGTGATCCAGGCAACCCTTGAGGATCAGATAAGGACGAGGAACTGAACAAGAGCCCATGAGCTGAAAGCATAGTGCATAAGGAGAAGCACAGCAAAAAATGAAGTCAAAGAGGAGGGAAAAATCACACCCATCAAGAAAGTGTGTTTTACCATAATAGCACATGGCAGCTTGGGGATAATGTTAGAGAGGGTGTGAGATGATCATATTGCACGTGAAGAAGGTTATATAGAGTGATTTTTTTGGAGATCACACTGAGGGCTTTAACAGCTGCTCAGGAAAAAGATGGTGGTGGTTCAAAACAGGATGGAGAGAGATGCCAGAAATATCTAAGATGTAGACTCAGTAGGATATGATGCCAATGACTAAGTTGGGTGTGAGCAGTGAGAGAGAGGGATGCCAGCTGAGAAACCAGGTAAACGGTTTCATCACCATATGATGAACTGGAGATATCATGGAAGAGCAAGTCTGAGGTGGAAGAACATGAGTTCTATTTTGAACATGTTCATGTTGAGGTGCCTATTATACATACAAGAAGGAATATCATTTAGATATTGCACCTGGAGAGAGGTTGGAGCTAAAAGTTTAACTTTAGAGGTCAACAAAAAGATCTAAAGCCACAGAAAGGAATGAAATCACCTAGAGTCCAAATGTCCAGTGAAAGAACAGAGAACTTGGTCCTGAGAAGCTTCATCATGTAAAGACCGGATAAGAAGAATCCCAAATGGCTGAGATATGTCCAGGGAAGTCAGAGGATGAAAATGCAGAACCAAGACAGGACAGGGAAGCTAAGAAAAGAGTTTTCTCTAGGAAGGAGTGAATAGTGAATGTGTGAAAAGCACATAAAAAAGTCAAGAAAGGTAAAAGGTAAGAATTGTCCACTGGACCTAAAAACCAGACAGCATTGTAAGAGCAGCTCCCATGGAGTAGTGGGGGCCATGGAATCAGGACATGGAGATGACATGTTTCAAAAACTGTGACAATCTGGCTATGACAGGAAGATAAGAGTCAAGGCAGTAACTTCATCTCCATTCTCTATTCTCTATTGACTCAGCGCTGACATACACATAGTTACAGCTACACACAGAAGGTCTGCCCACAGCTAAAGCCAAGCAAACATAGTCCCCACAGTGGGGAAAGTGACTAAATATTACAAGGTGATTGTTGGCCATCAAAAGATGCTTCCTTTTTAAGGAACCCCCAAGTGTAAAAGGATTGGCACTCTGGTAAAGAGATTGTTCCAAAACATTCTTCTGTTGCTAAGGGACTCCTAGGCTACAGAACTGTATGTATGTGTTCATATATATGTGTTCATCTACCTCTGATCTATGGTGACCATCATTATTCCCTATCTATCTTCCTACCTTCAGAACAACTGGGAAGAAAAATTTCCATGGGCAGGCCAGTGAGACACTGAAGATGGAGAAAGAGAGATGACATAAAACTGAATCACTGGGTTTGAGAACCAAAGGGCAACCTGTCAACTCATTTCTAAGATCCTTAGCAGAGGGTCTGTAAAAGGTAGTTTTCATGGATTGCAAAACCTTGAAAGTATGGTGAAAAAAACAAGCTGAAATTTCAGATCTGCCTGGATCTGAGATTTCAGCTTATTAAACCCTGATATCCTTACTGCTGCATTTCCTCAGGTAACTCACTTCCAAAGGGTAAGCCTCCATTTCTTCATCCAAAAAAGGGTCTAATATCCCATTACAGTCTTGTGGCAGAAATTAAATGGGATAATGCTTAGGATGGAAAGTACTCACTCATCTGTCTGGCACTGAATAGTTATAGATAGTTAATAAATGTTCATTTCTTCCCATAAAAGGCTTCTGATCCTTCTGACTCTTTGATCAAAATGTCCCTTAAATGTGCATTAAACAGCATGAATGGGAGGTATGTGCCAGTGAAATACTTCAGCAGGAAGAATCAATGTGAAAATCAGAAGACCAAGCAATTTAATATGCCAACATATTCTGAAGGAGTTAGAGAAATCATGAAATCACACCAGTGATGATTATCTGACAGATGAGTGACTAAAATAGCCTCTGACACTCTTGTTTCAGACTTCTCAGAAAATAATGAAGTTACAGTGACCTCTAGTTTGGCTCCCCACAACACACATGAGATTTTGTCACTAATATCCTTCCTAAAACAAAAAACCAATGGGATTTTCCCACTTCTCCATGATCAATTTCAGAACCATAGCAAAACAACCACTTATTTTAAGGATTTAACATTTCAGGAAATATTTTTTTTAATTTCATCTCATTCATCAATTTGGAGATTAGTGGGCCTGTATTGCAGCAGGAAAATGGCAACCCACTCCAGTACTCTTGCCTGGAGAATCCCGTGGAGGGAGGAGCCTGGTAGGCTACAGTCCATAGGGTCACAAAGAGTCGGACACGACTGAGCGACTTCACTTTCACTTTCACTTTCATTCTGCTTCCTTATTCATTATCCCAGATTTTTAGCTATGAATCATTTCTCTAAATCTCAAGGTCAGCAGGGATGCTCTGACATCAATCTCTCTGCTCTTCTTCAGAGGGAGCTTGTCCTAAGGCCATGCTCATCTTCTATGCTCAGCACAGTCAGTGACAGTCTCTGGGCTTATCCAAGATTTCAAAACACTTTCCTCTCTTGCCTCCAGAAAACACTCAAAACACTGTGAATTAAAAGAGCATCATTTCAGAGTTAAATGTTTAACCAAATCTAACACAATTTTTAGAGTAAATTAGTTAGTACTTTAATATTCTTTTTGACTCTCCTCACAACTGAGCCAGATTCAGTACAGAGAACAAGTGAAGACTTGCCCTTTTCAAGGGCCATTTTTGTCCTGATCCACACTAGCTGGAAACCAGGGTGATGACTACTGAATTAAGAACAAATTCTTAAATGTTGAACTAAGGTTCCCTACAGCCCATTTTATCTTCCACATTTCCCTCCTGCAAACATTACAATCTCATTCATTAGCTTCTATGTGAGTGTGCTCAGTTGTCATGTCTGACTCTTTGAGACCCTATGGACTGTAGCCCACCAGGCTCCTCTGTCCATGGGATTTTCCAGGCAAGAATACAGAAGTGTGTTGCCATTTCCTTCTCCAGGAGATCTTTCCAACCCAGGGATCAAACTCATGTCTCTTATGTCTCCTGCAGGAGGATTCTTTACCACTGCACCATCCTGGGAAGCCCAAAGTGTTAATCGCTCAGTCATGTCTGACTCTTTGTGACCCCATGGACCATAGCCCACCAAGTTCCTCTGTCCAAAGGATTCTCCAGGCAAGAATACTGGAGTGGGTTTCCATTCCCTTCTCCAGGGGATCTTCCTGACCCAGGGATGGAACCCAGGTCTCCTGCATTGCAGGCAGTTTCTTTACCATCTGAGTTACCTTCTGGGGACTCCATTAGCTGCTAGCTGGTTCCCAAACATGCCCATCACTCTGTCTCATGCTGCACTTTACTGACAGTCACCTTTGCCTGGACTGACTCTTCATCTCCACCTAGTCAAACTTACTCACCCTTTAAGGTCCAATTCAAATGCCACCTCCTCTATGAAATTTTCAGGTCAACACAGACAGTGATGAGTTCTCACTCTACCAAACAGCCACAGCACTCAGACTATACCCACCCCATGGTGCTTTGCACAAATCAAATTTGACTCTGCTTATGTGGAGGTATAATTTATCTCTCCTACTAGTCTGTAGGTTTACTGAAAAGAAAAGTCATATGTAAACATCATAATAATTTCTATAAATAATAAGTGCTTACAAATAATCAGTATTCAATAAATAATAATCTGCTTTTAAAAAGTCTTACCAAATGCTCAAAATCACTAATCACATAATTCTCCATTCTCCTAACACACAAGGGCTGTGTGACAGGATGGGCAGAGCCAAGGTTCTTTTAACTAGTTTCCAAATTCTCACCACTTACCACATCCTAGTTTTCCTTCCAGTCATCACAACATATTCATTATGGCTTTCATTCTAAACCCAGATGAGTTCTTCAGAGAAGTCGATCCTCCTTGGAAACAGACTATATTTCATAATAAGGATTTGCAACTGGCATGGAAATTTGGTTTTCAGCCTATGGGCTGGTCCTTTAGGTTTTGACGTTTCTATTGTGACAAAATAGTAAACATATTCATCATGGAAGAAAACATCCTTCCTTCTATACAACAGATTTAGGAGTCACAGAGCCCACTGCCTGCCATTCGCCATCTCATCAGAAAGGCAGAGCTCATTATTGGGAAGGTGGGAGCTTTCCATGACCCTATCAAAAGAGGAACTTCAGCAAACACACCTGTTGAGGACAGCAGGTTTTTAATAGCTTGAAGACTGACATAATCTATAATCATTTTCAGTTTGAACCTATGTCATGCTCGTCATGTAAGAGATTATTTTTTTTCCTAGGATACACTTTCCTCAATCACTTTTGAAGGTTACCAAAGCAAAATGCTCTAATTCTACACTTTTTTTGGTGGGGGATAGGGGGACAGGTGATGCTTTTAGGAGAAGAGAAGACTCTGTGCCCCTGTCTGGAAGAATTAAAGCCAATCAGATCATTTTATAGGTCTTTTCTGACAACTCACCCTCTGCCTCAGAGGCAGAGTCCCAGCTGCATTGTGCAAAAGCAAACGATATGCAGGAGGAGACAGCTTGGGCCTCTCCTAAAGAGCTTTGCTACAGAAAAACCCAGCTGATGCTACAGCTGGACAGAGCCTAGGGAAAGGTGGCCAGCTCTGGAGAGGTCAAGGTTCAGGAATAGCTGCTTGAAGTTCAATTAAATTCTACAACATGGGAAATCTGTGCTTCTAAATTAAAAAAAAAAAATAGATGACAGACTAAAAAGCTAGGTCCTTTAAGTGGGGGCGGGGAATTAGGAGATTGGGATTGACACATATACACTATTGACACTATATGTAAAATAAATAACTAATGAGAACATAACTGTATAGCACAGGGAACTCTACCAAGTGAACTCTGGTGACCTGAATGGGAAGGAAGTCCAAAAGGGAGGAGACATATGTATCTGTGGGGCTTTCCTGGGGACTCAGTGGTAAAGAATCTGCCTGCAATGGAGATGCAGCGTCGAGAAGATCCCCTGGAGAAGAGAAAGGCAACCCACAACAGTATCCTTGCCTGGGAAATGCCATGGACAGAGGATCCTGGAGGGCTACAGTTCATAGAGTCGCAAAGAGTCAGATATGACTTAGCAACTAAACAATGACAAAAATACAGATAGCTGATTCATTTTGCTGTACAGTAGAAACTATCACATTGTAAAGCAAATATACTTCAATAGAAATTAATTTTATAAAAATTTTAAAGGGACATAAGATTTTGACAAAGCATAAGTAACCTTCAAGTCCCAATTCTAATCATGTAGTGAAGCCAAGATATCTGTGTTTATAGTAAAGCAGCATCCACATGACCATGTAAGTAACAGCCCCATTAACTGATGCCAAAGCAAAAAAACCATACTGGGTGGAAGATGGGCCACTGGTAAGAAGGCAGGCTGCACAGAGACAAACACGTCCCTTCCTCTTGCCACTTGTCCTAAAGACACCCTCAGAGCAGCCCAGTTTGGAGTGCTGCAAAGCATCACTACCCCTTTTCAACTTTTAGCTGTTCGATTAGTCTTCAATGAATTCAAAGAGGGCAGAGTTTGGTCAAGGTTTTATGCCCACACCTCTAGAAAAATTCACAGAGCTTGACCAGAAAGCAGTGTTGCTGCCTAAATGATAAAGGGATAATTCTAATTTAATTTAAAAGGGCAAACTGTCAGGGGACTGAACACCTCAGGGCTTATCTACAAGAGCTAAGGCCTTTCATTACTAGATTTATATATCCCCGTACCACTCAGATCAAAAGTGAGTGAAAGTCATTTCCACATAATGACTCTCCAGTAGCCTATGGATAATGAGTTTGTTATCTCCATCCATCTCTTATTAGGAAGGGATTGGCCCCTTTACAAACACAGGACGGAGTGACTAAACCTTACATAAAGCTTTTATGAAGAAAGAGCTGGGCAGAGTTTCCCAGAGCAACCAGGAAAGCAGATTCTATCCTCATCTTCACTGGCTGGGTCTGGTAAACTTAACCTTGACACGCCTCCATTTCTGAAAATGTAAAACGGAGACTCCCTAACAGCCCAACTGCAACAAAGAGTCTTTGTCAGGTTAATGATGTTGGTATGCACTGTAAGAAAAATGTACAAAAAGAATCCACAGCTATACTTTTACCTTGTTCTCTGGCCATTGCCAAGTCTGTTAAAAACAATGATTTGGAAAGAAAAAGAAAGCAAAAGTTTGTTTCCAAGGGTCAGCAGTAATATCCTTATATAGTGGACTTTCAGTGTTGAGGTGGCTATTAATCCACCCTTACGGTACTCAAGTGGCTAACCCACAACTCTGAACTCTTCTGATGAGGTGAGTATACCAGGGCCAAATAATCCTGTCAAGATGCCTCCCAAGAGAAGCAGATGAGGAGACTGATGAACTATATCCACTCTTCTGTCTCCTTATTATCTAGAGTATAGCTTTGGATTGCTTGTGTGTTACTTAAGTATTAAGCAGTAGCAGAAGGCAAGACAAGATTTAACACCGTCCAAGACATCATTCTCCCCAACCTGAAACCCAAACCAAAGTTCGTCATTAGGCCTAGCTCACCAAGTCCAAACAACATGTACAGTGCCAAAGCTATGAGAACAAGCTGGTTCCATACTAAGACCCGCCTGACACAGCAGATCTCCTACACATTAGGATCACCTGGGGAGCTCTTAAAATCTGGATGCCTAGGCAACATCCTAATTAAGTCACAATGCCAAGTGTGTGCTTGCATGCTAACTCGCTTTAGTCCAACTCTGTGTAACACTATGGACTGTAGTCTGCCAGGCTCCTCTGTCCATGGGGATTCTCCAGGATGGGGATTCTCCAGGCAACTAGTGTAGGTTGCCATGCCCTCCTCCAGGTAATCTTCCTTATCCAGGGATCGAACCCATATCCCCTGCACTGCAGGCAATTCTTTACCACTGAGCCACCGGGGAAGCCCCCAGAATTCCAAGGGAATGTCATAATATTTCAAGTCTCATTAGGTGATTCCAAAGTGCATTCAAGGTTGAGAACCACTGCAGAATACCTTTCCATCCTCTCTATGAGTTTAGTCCTGAAAAATGAAAGAGAAATTGTTAGTCACGCAGTTTTGTCTGACTCTCTGCAACCCCATGGACTGTAGCTCACCAGCCTTCTCTGTCCATGGAATCCTCCAGGCAATAATACTGGAGTGAGTTGCTACTGAAGTGGATTTCCTATTCCGGGGATCTTCCCAATCCAGGGATTGAACCCAGTCTCCCGTATTACAGGCAGACTCTCTACCGTGCCACCAGGTAAGACTAATTTAATCCTTGGATGACCAATTTATCCACAACTTTGTCAGTTTTAGCAATGAAAGTTCCACATCCCAGAACCCCTTCAGTCCCAAACAAACCAAGACAGTTGATCATTCTAATGCTGAATGCAATTTTTCAACACTTACATTTTAGCCTTATTAAAAAGAAGTCTTTTTTTATGCTTCTTACACTTGCCACTGATGAGTCATCTCAAAACAAAATCCACTATTTTTCACTTTCTCCATATATGCTTTTTATTCTATATCTCATTTCCTATCCAAAGTATTCTGAATAAAATATCTAAGACCCAGGGGTCTGTTGCTTGACTCACAAGCAACAGAAATTACCTGAAAAAGTTAAAAATGGATTTCAGTAAAATTTATTAAAAGTCTACTATATGCCAAGCAGTTTCAAAGCTGTGGATCAAAGATGAATAAGAGAAGTTGACATTCAAAGAGTTCACAACCCATAGCACTGTAACAGCCTAGGGAGAAAAAGGAGAGTAAAGGGAACAGAAAGAAAATAAAGGAGTAGATTGAAAAGTAGGCCAGAAGAAGAAGCTTGTAGATTTCGTAGATTTGTAGATTTTAACTTTGAACTTTAACCTTTATAGGAAAACATAATGCATATCTGCTCAAAATAAAAATGTAATGCTGGAAGAACAAAGAAACTTCCAGATGTAAATTTAAAGAGCTATTTCTTCATGTGTCATTTCAGAAAATATTTTAGTTCCAAATTTTAAAAATCAGGGCAGATGAGCTGATTCAAAACCACTTAAAGTTCCTAAAAAATCCAAGGTCAATGACCATAATAAAGCCCAGAATACATCCAACTAAAGGAAGCTATTTGGCTAGCAACTTGCCTCCCTTTTGAAATTTGATTTCATTATACTATTAATAATCCTCTCTTGTGAACCTTCCCTTAAGAAAAGCAAAAATTAAAAACAGTGCATATGGTAGTCTGATGGGTCAAGGCACATTGAATAAGACATGAAAATAGTGAAGAGAAAAGGTAATCGTAGAACTGTATAAGAAAATACAGATCTCTCTTTTAATAAGATCAAATATCAAAGAGAATTAGATAAGAATTTCAACATTCTTTTGAAACATTTTCAGCCACCAGACAGACTTCTTATGGTTGATTTTGGATAGGTTCAAATCTTATTTTTATAAATCTCCAGAAAAGGCAATTACTTTATTCTATTTTAAAATCTAATCAGAAAGTCTAGTCTAAATAGGTCTCCCTTTTCCCTATTTTCATTTCACTTCTGAAAAAAAAATGAAGAACTAGTCATCACATCAGGCTTAAAAGATACCTAAGAATATTTAAGTTCTATTTCTTTTTTTATTTCTTACTGAGAAGTGTGTAAAAGTGGATAAAAGTGAAATTAGCTCAGCTTAAACAAAAAGCATTTCTGGGTAAGGGTTCTAGGGGTGTGGGGAGCTGGCCTGTACCAACGTGCAGTGGCTGATTGCTGAATTTTGTGAGCTGCATGTGTCACACTGGTAGCTTGAAAACAGCCATGTGGAAGTATTCACACCACAGAAACTGACATTAAAAAACAGGACTGGTTAGTTAGTTAGGAAGCTGGTTGTTAAATATTTACCAGCACAATACCTCTTCTAACCCACCACCTATTTTTTTTTGAAATAAGTAAAAGGTAAATTCTGGATCAGAAAAATAAGAGTCTTGAGGATTACCATCAGTGAGATAGCCAAAGGAGCATGGAGATTGCAAATTGCTTCCCACCACAGTGATAGAATAGGAAGGAATTAAAAAGCTGCTCTGTGTTTCAGCTCAAAGTAGAGCCTCTTTAAGAAGAGGTGCACAAATAAGCCATAGTAGGAAAGAGGTTGACACTCTGGAGTCCCACAGACTCCTCGCCCTCTCCACCTGGACCATCTCTACATAGTACCATATGTGAGTCAGGTGGGGAGGACCAAATGCCTGGTTAGTGAGCAGGACCTGACACCATTTATATGAGATCTATCCAGTTTCACAGGCCAGAATGTCTTTCCAGGGTCCCACAGCGATGCCCTTCATGAAGTTTAAACACAAAGTTTGATTCCAAAGCTGTTTCTCTCCGTCATACCAGTCATGCTGAGGAGAGGTGGGGAAAAAAAAATAGCAGCTTCTTGCTTCCCATTCTGAAGGTGATGGTCAAGGTAAGAGATTTTCTATTTTTGTTCATGCTTTGTAAGAAAGAACACAAAATTATTGGGAGTCCTGACCTGTAGGTTTCTGTTTATGTTTTTCTTCAAACGTTTTGAAATATCACTTTCCTATTTCTTTCCCCAGCATATGCTTTACGTGTCCAGTGCTTCCCTCCTAATCTTTCACATCCGTTTTTGTGACAGTCTAAAGTAAAGGTGCAGCCAGGTGACCCTTCATCGATTTAGCAATGCTTCCCTGTGCTTGGAGAGGTGGAAAAATGTCCCCTATCCCTTTCAAGGCATAACGGTAGAAAATCAAGTTTTACAAAAGGCTGTCAGACTCTGCCCCTGGGAATACATTCCTTAGCCTGCTTAGGGCTCTGCGACCCTGGGCTGACTGCTCCCACACAGCAGTTTTAGACGCTTCATAACCCCAATCAGGCTCTGGCACTCCATGTCAGGCCACTAGTCTCCCACCTGTATGGATGCCCACCTCTGAAACCTTCTCCGGCTCTGATACCCACACTGGGCTACCCTATCAAGGGATCACCTTTCTTACCTCACTCATGCTCTGAAATCTCTGGAGGTTTTGGCCTCCTTTAAACTCCTCATATCTGGAATCATTTCTTTCCCCTCATCCCACCACCCCCGACCTCGACAGAACAAATTGCTAAATGTTCCTATGCTCTATAGAAAGAAAATAGGGAAGGAAGGAAAAAAGGAAGGTGGGAGGGAGGAAAAAGAAACAGAGGAAGGAAGGAAATGTCCAGCAACATTTTCTGCCACAAACCACTTCATGCTCATAAAACTAAACTTTTTTCCTTCTGCTGCCTTTTCGTGTCCCTCCCTGGACTGCCAATATTATTCAGCTGTGGCAACACCCATCAACACTGCAGCCACACACCATTTGCAATTTCTGTATCTCTTAACAGTTTACTCTTCTCCCAAGATATTTTAAGGAAAAAAGAAAAAGAAAAGATTAATATTTTTTGCACTGCAGCAGCCCTGGGAATTTTAAACTCTGAGAGGAACATTCACAACATTAAACTTGCTTACAAACAAACAAGAAAAACTCTGTTTTCCCAGAGCCCATTAAAAAATAATAACTTTTTAAAAAAATAATAAAAAAACAAAGCATCACAGAATCAGATGTAAAAATATTTCATTAATTTGAATGGTACACTGGGCTCCAACCTTCCTGGGATGACACTGATAACTTGATACCAAAAGTGAAGAAGGAATGAATGAACCCATCCCTCTCCCCAGGCAATGGCATACCTAATCTAGAAAAAATGAAAGGAGAGGCAAGACAGAAACCAGCTAGAAAGACGGAATTTATAATAGGAAGAAGGCTTACTGGAAGCCATCCTCAGGGTGACTAAGCTATTAGAAAGCATAAGTGATACAGGACTTTTTGGACAGCTGTAGACGCTCATTTGCATGTGAAGGTAAGCAATGACCAGCCAAAGGAGGTTTAATTAGATTTCATTACTACAGTGATGCAATTAATTATCTCCGTCCCCCAAACCATTATTTTTTTTTGCTTGATCTTCCGCTGATGGGATCTTACAAATGATGGAGCAGCAAAACTTTTTAACGCTTTGTGTTTCCTCAGGACTTTCAAGCCCTCCAATTGAAAATGCCAACATTAAGGATAGTCTCCCAAGTGAGTTGCACAAACCCTGGGAGGTGTGTCAGGTGAGGCTCTGAAGTGCTAAAAAATATTAGGACTTCTATTTTTTAATATATTTTAATCCTTCAAAAGAAAAGAATAAAGATCTGCTAACATCTAACCTATGGATCAGCTCCAGCATCCTCTCTCCACACAGATGTCTGCCTGCCAGGTCATCAGATGGCACCTCTCTAGGAGGGATGTGGGAGGAGCAGCCAGCCCTGCCCCAGCTTTCTCCTTACTTTTTAGCATCCTGCTCCCTATTGCATTGTACATGTGCCCAATTCAGTGGACTCACAGGCTGTATCATCTAGTTAATCAAACTAATCCTTCACAAAAGCTCTGATGGCTTCAAGATATTTCTGCAAAGAAACCAACTTACTAACAATGCAAGAAAAAACATAAGATGGCAAAAGCAAAGTCAACACTTCTCTGGCTTCCTGTATGAGCTCTTTCTCAGCTACTTACTTAATCTGTCCCTTCAAGGTAAATTAGATGCTTTAACAATAAGCAAGAAAGCAACTGCTTTTCAAAAGAAATTCATGTACAGAAAGACATTGTGAAAATGAATGCTTGAAAATCTTTCCATCATTATATGATTTTGTTGAAGAAAATACTGTAAGCATATTGCTATAAACACTATCCTCTCTGAAAACTGTTTTTAAATCTTCCAAATGGAGAGTTTCAGTGGGTTTTGAACACCTTTGTTCAAAACATTAAAATGCATTACCTTCAAATTAGTTTTGAGAAAACATCTGATTGATATCACAGACGATGGAAATTCACTAGCTGTATTTCAATGAAAACCTACTGCAAGATGAATTTGGGGCTGTAAATTGACTTACATGATGAAGTGAAGTCCATGATGAATTCCTTCTATTTGGGTGTTTTTGAGGACTATTTTTCAACTATGACAACAATTGAAAAACCAAGTTTCAAACTCAAACTGGAATACCTCTTCTAATTGCTTCATCACAAAGTTTTTTACAGATAGTCTAAAAACTAATAAAACATATTCAAGTACATTGCTCTCATTTTAAATGGTAACTATTTTAATGACAGAAAAAATATTTTGTAACCATAAACTAAATAAAATATCATTTAAGGTATTTATTTATATCATCATTTTAAATTCCTTTAAGTGTATGCTTTATAATAAATATATATGACTATTCGAGTACATGTAAACAGTAAAAAATATAAGTAGATTGTGGGTGAATGTTGAAAAATATTTCACAGATAGAGGCATAAGATCTGATAAGCTTTGTGACCACTGGCCTACAATGGCTGCTGACTTGGTAAGAATTTACTTCCAACACATTATGGTGCTTACTTTATACACCAAATAATAAAAGCACCTTGGCAGATAAGAGGACACTAAAAGCATATTCAGAGCAGTGCATCAATAATGCTTAAATTAAGACAAGACAGGTATTCCCACGTGGGTCTAGTGGTAAAGAACCCACCTGCCAATGCAGAAGGCAAGAGACACAGGTTCCATCCCTGGGTCAAGAAGATCCCCTGGAGGAGGGCATGGCAACCCACTCCAGTATTCTTGTCTGGAGAATCCCATGGAGAGAGAAGCCTGGCAGGCCACAGTCCTTGGGGTCAAAAAGAGTCAGACATGACTGAAGTGACAGCACACACGCACAAGACAAACCATACTAAAACACTGGCCACAAAACACAGGCTTTACGCATTCATACTCAGAATCACAGCAGGACGGTCATGCTGTTTTCAGTATTCTGTTTTAAATGCATTTGGAAACTCTGCTGCTGCTGCTTGCCGCTGCTGCTGCTGCTACTGCTGCTGCTTAGCCACTTCAGCTGTGTCCGACTCTGTGTGATCCCATGGACTATAGCTCTCTAGGCTCCTCTGCCCGTGGAGATTCTCCAGCAAGAGTACTGGAGTGGGTTGCCATGCCCTCCTCCAGGGAATCTTCCCGACCCAGGGATTGAACCCAGGTCTTCCACATTGCAGGCAGAATTTTTAGTGCCTGAGCCACCAGGGAAGCCCTTAGAAACTCTGAATACGTCTAATGTATGCTTTCAAGTCAAAGGTTCCTACAGCCATTTAACTCCCTTCCACCCTACAGTGAAATGTCATTTTCACTGGTGGCACCAAGATTTCTAATCATCAAAACACAAGTATCATTATTGACAACATATTTCTTAACCTCATATGTCAAATCACATCACTTCAACATTCAGCCTGTGACCTTTCCACGTCACAGCAAAAGTCTGGACTGTAGAAGGTCTTCTCCCATCTCACCCCTTCTTTGCCTGGTGGCTCAGTGGTAAAGAATCTGCCTGCTAATGCAGGAGATGTGGGTTCAATCCCTGGGTCAGGAAGATCCCCTGAAGAAGAAAATGGCAACCCCTCCAGAAAATCCCATGAACAGAGGAGTCTGATGGGCTATAGTCCATGGGGTTGCAAAAGAGGCAGACACAACTCAGCAATCAAACAACAACAACAACATACACACACTTGCTTTTTTATATTTAGCCGCAAGGATGATTTCTGTGTTTTATTCATGCTATATCCCCAGTGCATACAACAGTATCTGGCCCGTAGTATCATGTCTTTAAATAAGTATTCATCGTAAGAAGAAAACTGAAGCGTTGTTTCAAAATACTCAAAAAGACAAGGAGAAACCACCTCCATTAACATTTATTTATTACGTTATTGTGTACTTATTGGTGTATTTACTATGTATAAGGAAACTATTTTTTCTGATTTATTTATTTTTGGTTGTGCTGGGTCTTTACTGCTGCATATGGGCTTTCTCTAGTTGTGGGGGGGGTGGGCTACTCTTTGTTGCGGTCTGCAGGCTTCTCTTGCAGTGGCTCCTCTTGTTGCGGAGCCCAGGCTCAGTAGTTGCGGAGCATGTGCTTAGTTGCTCCACAGTATGTGGGATCTTCCAGGACCTGGGATCGAACCTGTGTCCCCTGCACGGGCAGGAGGATTCTTTAACCACTGGACCACCAGGGAAATCCTAAAGAACTCTTTTTGATTGTTTGAGGAAATAAAGATGAACCAAACACAACTCCCTCAAGAAATGTATGACCCGATGGGTGATACAAACATAAATAATTAAGGACACAACAGACTACAGATGTTCAGCACCCTGGTGGTATGCTGAGGTAGGGGAGAGAGAACCCACTTCTCTCCGATCAAAGAGGGAAGGAAAGTTAGGGACATGGAATATTGGAGATGATGTTAGAGAATAAAATACTCTCTCAGAGGTAAAATAATGTCCATGCTCTAAACAAGTCACACATTCCATAATATGATTAATTTTTCCCAGTTTTTCCCTCTTTCCACTTCCCAGAGAGATAAATAAAACGGACTTATAAGTGTAGGAATTATTAGAATTTTAACAAAAGCTTTTTCATTCAGAAACAGAGAAATTTGACCCAGCAAAATGAGGGGACATTGTGGGGACATCAGAGGAGAATAAGTGTGAGCTAAAGCCACTGGGATGCCCCCTGGTCTGAACAGGGGAAGACTGTGTTTGTTTGGCGCTAACACCAACAGTTTCTTTCAGCAAATGAGCAAATGCCACATTCCTGGCAGGTTGACGTTTCTTATGTCAGTTTTGAACTTAAAGAAGATAACAAGGAAAAGTCAAAGTCCCATGAATCTCTCTTAATCTTTGATTCAAACATCACCTAGAGGATCAGGACATCAGATGGGACATCTTTCAGCCTTTTTCCCCCCACAAGTACTCAAGTTCTTTTAAAGCCAAATGGGAAGAAAAGATACGAATCCAGGATTACCAGATTTATACTTGCTAGTATTTTTATCTCATTCTGTTATTATATATCTGTGATCATAGCACCTGCTGGTGCAGAAGCGCCAAAAGACCAGGTTCAAGAGCTTTTGCAACTGTTTAGTTGCTGGACTAAAATAGGTATCTGGACAGAAGAGACTTCTGCTTAAAAGAGAAAGGCAAAAATATCTTCCATGCTGCTCAATAGATACAACCTTCCAGCAACAGGGTAAGGGTGGGTCAGTGGGCACAGAGGATAGCAACCAACAGGCACTGTTAGGATTGCTGGGATGTGTTAACTGGATGTGTTCTTCACTGCCGAGGGTTTGTATCAAATGGGGCATCAGAATGACTTCCCAGGAGCCCTAGTGGGCTTGTTTGCTTTACAACAGTCCAAGCAGTGGTGTGATGATGAGCGGGTTCTAAGAAGACAGAACTCCAGCATTCTTTCCATATTGACTACAGAGATAGGGGTGAATACTGTGGGGACAGAAATATTTTAGTTTGAAAACAGCATATGAACAGAAAGGAACACATTTGAGTCAGTTCTAGTGAGGTGGAAGAACCTAGGGCCTGTTATACAGAGTGAAGTAAGTCAGAAAGAGAAAAATTTCATACATTAATGCATACATATGGAATCTAGAAAAATGATACTGATGAACCTATTTGCAGGGCCAGGAATAAAGACACAGACATAGAGAACAGACTTTAGACACAGTGGGGGAAGGGGGAAGGAGAGGGTCGAACCCAGCGAGAGAGTAGCACTGACATACATAGGCTACCGTGTGTATAATAGCTAGCTAGCGGGAAGCTGCTGTTTGGGCACAGGGAGCTCAACCTGGTGCTCTGGGATGACCTAGAGGGTGGGATGGGGTGGGGGTGTGGGGGGGAGGTTCAGGAGGGAGGGGACGTATGTGTGCTTGTGGCTGATTCACACTGTTGCATGGCAGAAGCCAACACAATATTGTAAAGCGATTATCCTCCAACTAAAAATATAAACAAATAAACAGCTGTTAATCAAGTATAAAATTATATTTCCTGCTTGAATAATTTTCTTAAGTATTTAGAATACATAAAGCAATGAAGAAAAATGTCTTAGGGGTAAAGCTTTGATCCTATGACCAGGATCTTCATCAGCAGTCCTCAATGTCACATCTACTCAATGTCCTTCAGAAGAAGGGCAAGGAGGGACACTGCCCTTCTCCTTTTACAATGCCCAGAAGAAATTCATTTGGTTTGCCGAATGAAACCAGGCCTTTTGTAACAAAGCGGGTTACAAACCTGCCTTTTGTAACCAGGCTCCTCTTTGTACTCTCTTATTGACTCACAATCAATGACGAGTTTATTTCTCAGTTCAGGATGTCCTGTGGATAAAAGCTGATTTCCAGAGCAAAGGAGTTGAGTTCCATGTTTTACATGACACTCAAGGGGTTAATTATTAGGTAGGTAGTGTGCCTTTCATTTCCAGGAAAAGATAAACATCTCCCCCCAGCAGTCCATGGGGATAATGAAAGGCAGACAAAAGATCTGATCTTCATTTCTCTGTTGATGAAGTGAATATCCTGAATGGATATTCTATAGCAGTCTAATGAGAGCACAGCTCACAGCGGAAATTTGAAATATTCTGAGTCCCTAGAAAAAAGGAGATTCAAACCTGCTTTTTTTAGTTCCTTACTTCCAAGAGCTTTTAAACCCTTTCTCCAAGTCTCTCCCCTACCACTCCTTTCTGATTGTGCATATAACTCAGTGCATAATAGCAATTCCAGCCAAGCAGTTATTCTAGCCCCAAACGAGCATCAGAATTTGGCTTCTGTCCAGGAACAGTGTCAGTGAAAATATTTCCATTCAGGCTCTTTATCCTCTTGCCACCTCAGAGAAATGGCCTTGACACAACCCAAGGCCCAGACCATAGGAGACGCAGCACACAGACCCAAGTAGCTCATTCCTTAACTCGTTCCAGCCTGAAAACCACACCTCAACCACACTTCAGAATCAAATGTGGGACGCAGCTCCAGCAGAAGTAAAGTCTGTAGCCCAAGGAAATACCACCATCCATTTTTACTGAAATCCTTTATCGGCTAAGGTCTAGTTTCTTTTAGGTTTACACAAATGTCTTTCAAATCCTACGGCCTATTAACCTACACAACTATTATGGCTGACCTATTCCATAAGTAAATGAAGCCTTCTGACCTTCAGAACTGTCAATCCAAAAATTGTCATCAAAAGCTTTTTAAAAACCCCCAAAATATATCTGAAAAGCAAAGCAATGCTTATTATCTCAGATTTCTCGACACTTCCCTTGGAGAAAATTCTCCCCTCTCATCACCCTTACCACTACCCTTTTCAAGTGCAAAACTCAAAGGCTAGCTCCTATTAAATTCTAAGTCAATGTTGCTTTTGTCAGTCAATCAGTCATGTCCGACTCTTTGTGACCACGTGGACTGCAGCACGCCAGGCCTCCCTCTGCCTCACCATCTCCTGAAGTTTGCCCAAGATCTTTAAGTGGGGGGAGGGAGACAACATTTTTATTGTTTAAAGCAAACCAGCACAAAAATTTTCTTCCATAAATGAAGTCGTAGGAAAAGAAAGAAAACTGGAAACCAACAATATAGCCCTCCCACTCAATCAAGATTTTTGTGAAAAGTCCATGACCTGTAAGCAGTACACACATACCCCTGGCTCTCTTCTGCTGCCAGAGAAGCAAAAGGTATGTGAGGTTTCCTTAAGATATGATACCTGCTGGCCAGAGACAAGAATTAACTATGAATAGCCAATAAATATTATTTTATGAACTTTAAGGCCCCAGGGCGACTTTATTTTACCAATGAACTAGCTCTTTAAACAGGATAGATGAGTACATGAGCACATCAGAGATGCCATCCTATGGCCGTTAACTGTCTGTGCATCTTTCTCGGAGATACCAGGTGGCAAAATAAACTGCAGCCCTGTAAGATGAAGCCATAAAAGATGAAAATTAGTTTCACGTCACAATGAACTATGCCCTGTTATATTCCACCCCTGCAGACCAATAGCATCCTCTGTCTGTCTCTCTCTCTCACCTTCCTCTCTGAATATCTTTTCTCTGTGTCTCCATCTGTGGAGGAAGAAGGCCGGAACAATGGGAAGAATTCTTTCTCCTTTGTCTCCCTTTACCTGGTCTCTTTTCCCCAGTTTCTCTCCCTCAAGTGTCTCTCCTCTCCCTGTCTCACTTTGGTATTTCCATTTGGGTTTTCCTGTTTTGCGGGGAGTAGTACTGATTTTACATTCCAGGAAATGAGAAGATACAGCTGGGCAAGGAGCTCCCTGGGACTGAATCACTATTGTTCCCAGTGGTTTTATCTGTCTTCTTTACAAGTCTCCTTGCTGCCCACAAAAGTGCCAAGCTCCTGATAAATGGGACAGCGAGGTGTCACATTTTTCCCCTCTAAATGCAGAGTAAACTCTCACAACCTTGCTTCACTGAAAAATGAAACTATAACTACATGCAGGAGGCTCCTTAAAGAATTCCTTTCTAGGTTCAGCCCGAGTAGTTTCCACATGGCTAATCAAGAGCTTCAGAGGAAAAATAT
The DNA here is from genome assembly GCF_029378745.1 of Bos indicus. Classification (NCBI taxonomy): domain Eukaryota; kingdom Metazoa; phylum Chordata; class Mammalia; order Artiodactyla; family Bovidae; genus Bos; species Bos indicus. The sequence goes on from NC_091769.1 coordinate 42,187,821, forward strand.
TTATTCTCATGAAATGATGTCCCACGAGATAACTTTGTTTCTACAGCTACCTGTTCCAGGAATCCTAGTGACATCACTGACGTTAGAACCCACACCTGTAATAAGAAGTATCTTGAGGGGGAAAGATGAGCAGCCCTTCCCAATGAGCTCTGGGTCCTCCAGACCTTTCCTTTCCATCCCCACTGGCTGGCACATTTTAAACAATAAATGTGTATTGGTAATGATGAAGCCTATATTTTATGGCCTCAAATCCTGCCAATACTGGAGTCCTGATCCATCCTTTATCCTTCCAGAATTTTATTAATTCTTGAAAATAATAGAAGTTTTCTTACAGGTTTCAATAAGCCACCACTACCCAGAATAAGAGCCTCCCTCTACAACTATATTATTTCATGCCCGTAGTTCCTATTGCTCCAAACCAGGGGCTGGCAAACTATGGCTCAAGGGCCATATCCACCCCACCACATATTTTTTTAAATTTCAGTGGCCATCATGCCTATTTGCTCATGTATTGTCTATAGCTGCTTTTGCAGTCCAATGGCAGGGTTGAGTAGTTGCCACAGAGGCTATTTGAACCATCACTGAAACAATCAGATATACCTGCTTTAAGCAACAGAACATCTGATGATTATACCAAAAATTGTACCACTCACTGAATATTTACCATGAAAAGATGCTAAATGATTTATACAGATATCTCATTTAATTGTCACAACCACCTTATAAGTTATAAGCACTTTCATTACCATCGTTTTAAGAAAGAAACCACATACATCATGTATCTATATCAAATCACCATGATATACACTTGAAATATCCTTTGATTTTATATGTCAATATAATTATACCTCAATAAAGTTGAAGGAAACAAGCTGGGTATCTTATAAGAAGAGCCAGAGTCAAATCTAAAAAGACAGGTTAGAGAGTCCACACTAGTCACCACTTTTCCAAACTGTCTCTAGATTTGAGGATGCTAATGCTCTGGTAAGCAAGAGATTGGACTTCAGGAGGACACAGTGCAAAACAAAACAAAGAAGGTTTATTTTCATGAAGAAAGTAGGACCAAAGAATGAGAAAGTATTTGCGTTCATCAGGACAAGAGCTGGAGCAGTAGACTTCAAACTTGTACCCACTTCAAACTTTAAACCACTTTCATAGATTTCCAGCATGAAATCCAGGAAAGAAAGAACAACTAGCTAGGCACTGAATAAATGTTTGATGAATGGATGGGTAGATAAATGGATGGATGGATGGATGGAAGAAAACCAACTGATCTCACAGAGTCAAAGGGAGAACTGAATGTCTAAGAACTGAGAAAAGTACCACAATAAATTCAAAAACCAACCTCAACAGGAGAAGTTAGAAATTTTCTCAGCAGACCACTATCATCAACATGACAGCCCACGAAACATTAAATTCCTGGGTATTTCCATGCCAGATTTCAAATTCCAAAGAGACAAAAATCTTATTAAGTCACCCTGACTCAGGTATACACCTCTACTAGAGGGTGGCTCTCATCCCTGGTTGCACTTTAGAATCACCTGGGGAGTTTTTCGAGCATCCAAATTCCTGAGCATCACCTAAGATCAACTGAAACTGACTCTTTGAGGGTGAAGACTTAGTGAACTCAATACTCTGTTCAGTGATTATGAGGCTGGCAATCATCTTACAAGACCAGCTGGAAACAGAGCAGAGAGCATCTCAGAGCTCAAGCCTCCCCACGCCTGCTCCCCAACCTGACTCTGGGGTTCTGTTCAGTTCAGTCGCTCAGTCATGTCTGACTGTGACCCCATGAACCGCAGCATGCCAGGCCTCCCTGTCCATCACCAACTCCCAGAGTCCACCCATGTCCATTGAGTCGGTGATGCCATCCAACCACCTTATCCTTTGTCGTCCCTTCTCCTCCTGCCCTCAATCTTTCCCAGCATCAGGGTCTTTTCAAATGAGTGAGCTCTTCGCATCAGGTAGCCAAAGTATTGGTGTTTCAGCTTCAGCATCAGTCCTTCCAATGAACACCCAGGACTGATCTCCTTTAGGATGGACTGGTTGGATCTCCTTGCAGTCCAAGGGACTCTCAAGAGTCTTCTCCAACACCATAGTTCAAAAGCATCAATTCTTCGGTGCTCAGCTTTCTTTAAGTCCAAATCTCATATCCATACATGACCACTGGAGAAACCATAGCCTTGACTAGACGGACCTTTGTTGACAAAGTAATGTCTCTGCTTTTTAATATGCTGTCTAGTTTGGTCATAACTTACTCTGGGGTAGGAGCTGATAAAAACCTCATTATTCCTTGTTGTTCTTTAGTCACTTAGTCGTGTCTGACTGTCTGCAACCCCATGAACTGTAGCCTGCCAGGATCCTCTGTCCATGGGATTTCCCAGGCAAGAATATTGGAGTGGGTTGTCATTTCCTTCTCCAGGGGATCTTCCCAAGCCAAGAATCGAAACTAAGTCTCCTGCTTGGCAGGCAGATTCTTTACCACTGAGCCACCAGTGTTATTTTTTAATTATTCTTTAAGCTAACTTACCTTAGAGCTTTTCTTTTCTGCAAAGTGTAACACCCTAACCAACAGAATCCTGATCCCCAAGAAGAAGGCACTCCAACTAATCTGCATCATCTCAATGAAATCAGATCCAGTTAGTTAATCAACACACCCCAAGGGCCACTCTATACCCAGAACTGTTCTGACTGCTTTAGAGGATATTAATAATTCTTAGACTCCCTGTATCCTTAAGAAACTCTTTTAAAATAGTAATTGTAAAACTCTGACCTACGGAATCTAAAAGAAACAGAGTAAGAATGACTTAAACCGAGCATGCTAGTAGTATATTTCCTTTTTTGTCTGGTTTATCTTTTTTTTAAAAAAAAAAAAAATGCATTTTCAAGCAAAGATATAAAAACTGTATTGGGGGAATTTTTAAGAATGGTTATCTTGTGTATTAGCATAGATTTTGACCTCCTGATATGGGAAGCAAACAAGTAACATTTCTAGGACTATTTTCTGGGCTGAATAAAAGGCAATCAAAAGAACTCTTACAAGATTATCTACAGCTGCAAAGTCATGATTCCTGAAGCAAATCAAACTCTCCATGCAAAATCCCATCTCCTCAGTGCAACCTTCCGAGGAAGCAAGAGGAACAAAGCACTGATTTCAAAGAGGAGCTTCTTACTGAACTCATTCAAACCTCCAGTGGCCACTTGCTTCTGAGTAAACCACCTGATCTTTGGGAAGAGAAATAAATCTTCTCCTTGGTGGTTCAACTGTTAGTCCCATGGAGAGTGCTTCCAAGATGGAAAAAGGCAGAAATTTAAATAATGAAGAGAAGAAGCAACTGCAGCTTCTCCCCTTCTAGCACTAGGGAATTCAGTTATTCGATTTTCAACCTTCCTGACTCTCAAGCAGCCACATGGGGCACACCAAGACTGCAACCATTTAGGGCCCATCTCTCACTATCGAGAGCTTGCACTGCCTCCCTAATAAGATCCATCTTATATTTTATGGTGCAGTTGAACAGGGAGCTTTAGACATTGGAGCCAGGGTTTATCACTGTGAGGATAATTGAAGAAACCAGTCCAACATGTTAAGTGAGCCTGTAAAAAGGGGCTGCTGCTGCTGCTGCTGCTAAGTCGCTTCAGTCGTGTCCGACTCTGTGCAACCCCAGAGACAGCAGCCCACCAGGCTCCCCCGTCCCTGGGACTCTCCAGGCAAGAACACTGGAGTGGGTTGCCATTTCCTTCTCCAATGCAGGAAAGTGAAAAGTGAAAGTGAAGTCACTCAGTCATGTCCGGCTCTTCGAGACCCCATGGACTGCAACCCACCAGGCTCCTCCGTCCATGGGATTTTCCAGGCAAGCATACTCGAGAGGGTTGCCATTGCCTTCTCTGGTAAAAAGGGGCAAATTCTGATAAAATTTGTAAACTAAGAAGGCAAATGGGTTTGGATAGTGATGGTGGTGATAATGATGAGTTGAAATTAAAATGTAATGCAGACTAATTTTCCTTTGGAATTCCAAAGTGGTTTTCTTTTTAGCTCTTGTACCTCAAAACTATTTCAGAGACTAGCGGTGGTTAGCACTAGGGAGTATATATTGTGGAATATTCATTCTGGTTGCAAAACAGATTCTTTTAGACTCCAAGAGCAACTGTTTGAATCAACCAAACAAAGAAACACAGTTTTCTAAATAGGAATGGCATCTTTATAAAATACAGTTCTCCTAAAATAAGAATGTTAGCACTGTTATTTTAACAGGTCTCTCCGAAAGACAAGTACCTGGTCAACTCCCTACCATCCTGAATGGAAAGACTCTGTAAAGGATAAGCAGATATTTGTTCAGCAAAATAGAGAACTATTTTTTAAAAATCTTTTTGTATTTATAGCTGTATGGGCCATGCCTTAACACATTTTTTGTATAACTAGCACAAGAGGATTTCTGCAGCTTGGAAACCAGAGATAAAATTAATATATTGGCTGATACCCACAACAGCCTCTCAGGTGTCATCACTGAGAATTATTATTTTCAGTAGTTCATGGCTCATTTCTTTAAAATTAAAATTAGTGTTGTGGCACCCAAGGATAATTTTCCAGCTGTCTCTACAGAGAATAATATAAGCTTGGTGAGTTTAATGAATGGTGGTTTACTGCCAGTCAGTGTCAATGCCGTGGATGCGTTTGTATTTAATAGGAACTAGAGTCATCTTCTTACCACTGTGTCTTCATTAATATGAAATCCTTATATAGCCATGTTAGCTGATAAATTATGCCCAGCATCTCAATTACCTTATCAAAGAAAATGATTCCTAATGACCAAGGAGGGGATACAGGAGTGCAGAGAGAAATCATGACCAAATTAGTTAGGCTGAAAGTGAACCCTCTGCAGATTGGCAGATTAGCTTTGCACTAGTTAGTAGGAAGTGTGCAGCCTGTATGAGCAGGAAGATGTGGAGGTGGCATGAATAAATAGGAAACAAAACATAAAAGTGGAGTTAAGGGAGGTGGCAGACCCCGCAACTTCTCCAAACGAGCAACAAGGAAGATCTCACACATTTATATCAGGTTCCCAAACACATACAACCAAGCATACACATAATCCTGAGGGCAAGAAATGTCTAGGGACTTTGCGGAGACCCCATGGGTGAGACCCACATGGGTGCTATGCCCTGGGTGTACCAGCCATGGGCCCCTTTGCTCCTAAAGTTTTTCCCAGCCTTCCCCTGCTCTACTATGCTGCAGAGGGACCTGCCCCTGTATCAGGCTGCTTCTCATCCTGTCTCATCAACTGGCTTCCAACTGGATTTGACCAACAGGAGCACTAAAAGGAGACTGGGAGGCAGGAGAAAGGGAGAAGTCACAGCAATTCCCCCACTCCTTCCCAGTCTTAAGTAGCATCTCCAGCAGAAGCTATGCTTTTTCCTTGATCCCAGCTCATACTGGACAGCCAGCTATGGGTGAGTCCAAGCCATGAGCTCCAATACCATCACCTTCTCCCTTTGCTTCTCCACATAAGGATAGGGAAGCTTCTGGTTGTTTCTAACCCCTTGAATATCTACTGTCCTCCCCTTGACTACCCATCTCTCCCTTGACTGATAATAACAAATACCTTGTATTAAATTCATTTAATTTAAATGCACAGAATGGCTTCTATTCTCTTTGTTGGACTTTGAGTGATGCAGGAAGTAAGAGCTGGAAAGGCCACAAGTGTAAGGCCTCAGGAATCTATATGACAGAATCATTCATTCTTACCAATGAATTGGGTTGAGAGGAGCTAATTCATTATAGAGAAGTGCCTGGAGAGCCAGGCACCCAGGTTTACATGAATTCATTGCATTATTCTCCATCCAGCAACCTAGGAATTCAAGAAAACTAGGAGCAATAGCCTTCCCAAGCAGGCCCTTGGGGGAAAAAACAGCTCTAAAATCAAAACCCTCAAGCTTTCCTTTCCCTCCAGAGAAGACTTGAGAAAACAGTTGTGAGAGCTTCTCTATTCAGAGAAAACCATGTAGGCCACAGAACCTCTTCTCTCCATTCAAAGGGAAGAGTTAGAAACATCATCAGGATCTCTACAGACTCTAAAGAAAGCATAGATTTCCAGCAACAGGGTGGATCCTTAAGCCAAGCAGCAAAAATTTATTTGAAAAAAAATGCTAATTAAAATTAGCACCTCTCTGTCTTCAAAATCAAACAAGTGGGCAAGTCTGGGGTGGGAATGCCTCCAGGCCAAAGGCCATATGCCGCCATCTTTACAAGACTTAGAGAATGTTTATGAAGGAACACTCCCCAGTTTCTTTCCCAGATGAGCCCCATAAACCACCAGATCCCCAAGAACTGAAATAATTCCATCTTCCCCATGGAAGAATGGAGGCAATGGAAGGGATCAAGACTGTACAACCTGTCAGTGGAAGAACAGAGACAAATAAGATTGAAACATAAGCAAAAGTCCCTGACATTAACAGTGAGTCTGCTGGCTCGTGGCTGCCTCCCAGGAATCATTACTATATTGCTTTTCATAATCTCCTTAAAGTGAAATTAAAAGTCACCACTGCTCTTCATCTCCCTGCCTATTTGCTCAATGGAATGAAATCGTCCTTCCTTATGCTGCAAATGAACTCCCTACTTCAAACATCCCTTAGACACTCATGGCATTTCCTTGAAGAAAGTCCTCCTCCAGCTATCCTTAATTAAACCAAGGTGACAGGAGAAGCTCCTATCACCGCCCCCGTCAGCCTGTGTAGCTGCACGTTGCTTCGCTCCCTTTCCCTGTGCTTCCCATTTAGGCTTGTAGCCACCCACACCAGCTGCAAGCCAGCTTGGCCCATGAGGAAATGGCTCATACCTACACTCAGGGAACCTTTCCCCGTAGTGCGTGGTGCTTTTTTTTTTTAATTTATTTTACTGAAGTATAGTTGACCTACAATGTTGTGTTAATTTCTGCTATACAGTAAAAGTACCCATATACACATTCTGTTTTCATATCCTTTTTCATTATAGTTTATCACAAGATACTGAATACAATTCCCTGTGCTTAGGACCTTGCTGCTTTTCCATTCTATATATAATAATTTGCATCTACTAACTCCAAACTCCCATGCCACCCTTCCCCCCAACTGCCTCCCCTTTGGCAACCACAAGTCTGTTTCTTTGTCTATCCCACGGTGTTTTGAAGAATGCTATGCCTCTGGGGTACCCAGCTGGGGAGCTGACTTCGAGCTCTGGAAGGAGGGATAAGGGAGATGAGCCAGTCTCTCTGCAAAAACTTGTACCCCTTACCAACAGCTTCCCCTGGGAGCCTCCAAGGCTTGGAGCCAGGCCATTTCTGCCCACAAGCATCTCACCAGATGGACACATGAACCTGACTTTTAGGTCCAGTATAAAAATGCTCCAGCAACAACTGCATCAATGTCACCTTAGTCTTGAATGATTTTCCATTTTAAGAAATTTTGAGACTATTTAAAGGTAGAGCAATACCTCCTGAAATTAAGCCATTTAAAAGAAATATATAGTAAAATTCAAGACTCTTCATAGGCAGCCAAGGTAACTAGTGTATGTGACCTTAAAGATTCTAGAGAGGTTGCTGTCAGCCCCTGCTGCTGCTGCTGCTGCTGCTACTAAGTCACTTCAGTCATGTCCAACTCTGTGCGACCCCATAGATGGCAGCCCACCAGGCTTCCCCCGTCCCTGGGATTCTCCAGGCAAGAACACTGGAGTGGGTTACCATTTCCTTCTCCAATGTAGGAAAGTGAAAAGTGAAAGTGAAGTCGCTCAGTCGAGTGTGACTCTTTGCACCCCATGGACTGCAGCCCACCAGGCTTCTCCATCCATGGGATTCTTCAGGCAAGAGTACTGGAGTGGGGTGCCATCGCCTTCTCCAGTCAGCCCCTGCTGCTGCTGCTGCTGCTAAGTCACTTCAGTCATGTCCGACTCTTACCTACCCTCCTCCAAAAAGCAGAATATACTAGTAGCCAAAAAACAGACTTCAGGGCCAGAGTATCTAAATTTGATTCCAAGTATAACAGTAAGAACTTTTGTATTCTTAATCACTATAATCACTATAGGAATGTTACCTATAAGCTTAAATTATACATAATGGTCCACTTCTGGGAACCCTGCCTCCCAGGTAATGATCAGTAAGCTAAAATACCTTTGTTTCACTCACAGGAAGCATCCTGACCAGGCCTGCCTGTGAATGACTGCAGAAAGAAAGAAATTGGAACCAGGAAATGTTTGACTTGACTCCCTCCCCTTCTAGTATAAAAGAAGCCTGAATTCTAACTCAGGTAAGATGGTTCTTTGGGACACAAGTCCACCATCTTCTCCATCTGCTGGCTTTCCAAATACAGTCTCAATTCCTTGTCCTAATAACTTATCTGGAGAAGGAAATGGCAACCCACGCCAGTGTTCTTGCCTGGAGAATCCCAGGGACAGGAAGCCTGGTAGGCTGCCTTCTATGGGGTCGCACAGAGTCAGACACGAATGAGGCGATGCAGCAGCAGCAGCAGCAATAACTTATCACTCAATTTATTGGCCTGTTTACAGTAAGTAATACAAACTTAGACTTGGTAACACAAGTTTCACTACATCCTAGATTACTAGAACAAGTTTCTTCTCTGTATTTTTATCTTACGATTTGTAAAAGTACCCACCTCAAGATAATTATGAGGATTGAATGGGTTGAATGCATGTTAAGTTGCTTCAGTCATGTCAGATTCTTTATGACCCGGTGGACCATAGCCCACCAGGCTCTTTTGTCCATGGGATTCTCCAGGCAAGAATACTGGAGTGGGTTGTTGTGCCCTCCTCCAGGGGATCTTATCAAGAACAGTTTTTAATGAATCCCAGTGAGTGGTGTTTGCCATTCATTATTGACCTATTCATTCAACAAGTATTTACTATTCTCCTTGACTCCTTATGTTATACACTGGAGGTGACAAACAGATTCAAGGGATTAGATCTGGTAGTCAGAGTGCCTGAAGAATTATGGACAGAGGTTCATAACACTGTACAGAAGGCAGTGACCAAAACCATCCCCAAGAAAAAGAAATGCAAGAAGGCAAAAAATGGTTGTCTGAGGACGCCTTACAAATAGCTGAGAAAAGAAGAGAAGTGAAAGGCAAGGGAGAAAGGGAAAGATATATCCAACTGAGTGCAGTGTTCCAGAGAATAGCAAGGAGAGATAAGAAGGCCTTCTTAAATGAACAATGAAAAGAAATAGATGAAAACAATAGAATGGGAAAGACTACAGATCTCTTCAAGAAAATTGGAGATATCAAGGGAACATGTCATGTAAGGATGGACATGATAAAAGACAGAAACAGTAAGGAACTAGCAGAAAAAGAAGAGATTGAGAAGAGGTGGTAAGAATACACAGAACTATACAAAAAAGGTCTTAAGGACCCAGCTAACCATGATGGTGTGGTCACCCACCTAGAGCCAGACATCCTAGAGAGTGAAGTCAAGTGGGCCTTAGGAAGCATTAATACGAACAAAGCTAGTAGAGGTCATGGAATTCCAGCTGAAGTATTTAAAATCCTAAGACCTGATGCTGTTAAAGTGCCATACTCAATATGCCAGCAAATTTGGAAAACTCAGCAGCAGCCACAGGACTGGAAAAAGTTAGTTTTCATTCCAATTCCAAAGAAGGCCAGTGTCAAAGAATATTCAAACAACTGCACAATTGCACTCATTTCACATGCTAGCAAGGTTATGTTCAAAATTCTTCAAGCTAGGCTTCAGCAGTATGTGAACCAAGAATTTCCAGACATACAAGCTGAGTTTCGAAGAGGCAGAGGAATCAGAGATCAAATTGCCAACATTTGCTGGATCATGGAAAAAGCAAGGGAGTTCTAGAAAAACATCTACTTTTGTTTTGCTGACTATGCTAAAGCCTTTGACTATGTGGATCACAACAAACTGGAAGATTCTTAAAGAGATGGGAGTATCAGATCACCTTACCTGTCTCATGAGAAATCTGTATGCAGGTCAAGAAGCAACAGTTAGAACCGAACATGAAACTGATTGGTTGAAAATTGGGAAAGGAGTACGTCAAGGCTGTATATTGTCACCCTGCTTATTTAACTTCTATGCAGAGTACATCATGTGAAATGCCAAGCTGGATGAATCACAAGCTGGAATCAAGATTGCTGAGAGAAATATTAACATCCTCAGATAAGCAGATGATACTACTTTAATGGCAGAAAGTGAAGAGAATTTGAAGAGCCTCTTAAAGAGGGTAAAAGAGGAAAGTGGAAAATGCTAGCCTGAAACTAAGCATTCAGAAAACTAAGATCATGGCTTCTGGTTCTATCACTTCATGGCAAATAGAAGGGGGAAAAAATGGAAGCAGTGACAGATTTTATTTTCTTGAGCTCCAAAATCACTGCAGATGTTGACTGCAGCCATGAAATTAAAAGACTCTTGCTCCTTGGAAGGAAAGCCATGACAAACGTAGACAGCAGAGACATCACCTTGCTGACAAAGGTCCGTCTAGTCAAAACTATGGTTTTTCCAATAGTCGTATATGGATGTGAGCGTTGGATGACAAAGAAGGTTGAGTGCCAAACAACTGATGCTTTTGAACTGTGTAGTATTGGAGAAGACTTTCAAGAGTCCCCCGGACTGCAAGGAGATCAAACCAGTCAATCCTAAAAGAAATCAGTCCTGAAAATTCATTGGAAGGACTGATACTGAAGGTGAAGCTCCAATACTTTGGCCACCTAATATGAAGAGCTGACTCATTGGAAAAGACCCTGAAGCTGAGAAAGATTGAAGGCAGGAGAAGTCGGTGGTAGAGAATGAGATGGTTAGATAGCATCACTGACTCAATAGACATAAATCTGAGCAAACTCCAGAAGAAAGTGAAAGACAGGAGCCTGCTGTGCTGCAGTCCATGGGTCAAAAAGAGTCAGGCATGACTTAGCGACTACACAAGAACAACAACAGATTCCTGCATGTGGCTGCTAACAAAGACCCAGACACTACGGTACAGAAACAAAACTCAGTCCCTGAGTCCTTGTTCCCCATGAGAGTCCTATAACCACAAAGAATGAAGTCCATAATATTAGCTCTTAGAGAGCAGAAGCCCACAGAAAAGTGGTGGCAGCCACAGCACTGAAACCATCCCATGTATGTATGGGAATATGTATAGCTCTAGACGTGCTCATTCCTTGGAACCTTTTCCAAATGTAAGTTGCAAAAGCAGAACTGGTTAGTACATCAGTTGCACTTTCCCCTCCTGCTCTCTCTAGAGAGTCTGATAGCAGGACTCCCGGGGCAGTCGGGAGCCCAATGTTACCTGCAGCCTTGCGGATCTGCCCTGGCTGCCCTGCCTCATGGAGGGACTCATCCATCCAGAGCTGCAGGTGCAGGCTGGCTTTCCATGGCCCCTGCGTTTTACAGGACACAGCATCCTGGACAGCAAGCATCTGCAGGAGAAGTCACAGCTGGTCACAGGGTGACACAGGCTAGACCTCTTCTCTTCACTGTCCCTGTACCTCTGGAAAAATGACTGATGTTTCTGAGATTGTGTCTCTCCAGAAGCCCCTCAGAGGTTCTGCCAAGCTGGGGTTGCCAAAGCTAGATGCCTCCTCTGTCTGGAATCTAAATGAGGAGCAACCCAGCCCAGGCTAAAACCTGCATTGTGATAAAAGGAAACTAGGAAAATGTCCCATGAATGGCCCAGAGATAAGGGGACCTGGTCGCTATGTGTGAACATCTTAAGAGATAAACAGGTAAGGAAAAAAGCATCCTTCAGAGAAGTCATCAAGGAAAATAAACCTCTCCGCTATGCTTGTAGTATCAATTAACAGAATCATGGATTGAACATCTGGGGTTAGAATTCTAATTCTGAAACATCCTAGCTATGTGACTTCAAGCAGCTTTTAACCTCTCCTTGTGTCTCATTTTCCCCACATGTCAGCTGGGGCGATAAGGCCTGCCCCCAGAGGATGCTATGAAATGAATGTGACCTGGTGTGGAAGTGTAACTGGGGGCCCAGAAATGGGGTCCTCCCTGTGCCTCCAAGCCTCAGTGCCTCCTTCACTCCCATAGCTTTACTTCTCCCTTCTTTCCAGCAAACTAGCACCACAATTCTTTTCAACATCTGTTCTGCTCCTTAGTTTTCTCCACAGTTTCACCTAAACATGGATTTGCTTATCTGTGTTTCCTCAAAGAGTTCCGAGAAGCTCACTGGCCACATAAAGCCCAGGCCACTCCTGGCATCACACTCTAACATCTGAACCACCTTCCCAGAGCAGTTTCTCAAACACCCAATCAATGCATTATAACTCATCATTGTTGTTGAATTGCTGTGTCTGACTCTTTGCCACCCCACGGACTGCAGCACACCAGGCTCCTCTGTCCTCCACTATAAAAAATAACTAATTTTGACAAATATGTCCCTAAAGTTCTTGCTCGTTGATAGAATGTCTTTTATCTTAAATAACACAAACAATCCACTTTGTTGCAACTGTGCAGTCAGAGCTTGTGTTCGCCTGAGACTCATTAGCTGTAGTTCCTGCATGTGGCTCAAAACTCGACGTGTCATCAGGAGCCGTGTGCTCCAACAGCACCCCCCCAATTCACAAGGAGACCCCAAGCAGGTTCCTTTGCCTCAGGTCACTTAAAAACATCTTCAACACTAAAATGAGGAATCTTGATATATATAAATAGCTTCCTGGGATTTATCGAGAAGTCGTTTTTTAAATTTTTTACAGTTTTAATTTTATCAATATAAATACACATCAAAAGATGCACTTCACAACTGTACAGTAACAGTTAAAAAAAATAAGGATTTTTTCAGGAAGAACTGCTTTAATATAAACATCTTTAGGGGGTTATATATTTTAATCACAATCCATGATAAATATTTGATTTGCATTCATTAGATAAATGGGAATAAAGTTATAATCCCAGGAAAGACATTTAGTGATTCTAAATGCTGAACATTTGAATAATAGTGCTAAGAGACTGAAATGGAAGTGAAATGTACCCAAGAGGAAAATTCAGAGACTTCAAAACAGCTTTTTGGAAAAATAAATAAATAATAGAATGATAAAAAGCACTGCAGCTCAAAAGATGGGGGAGGGGCAGAGATGTTAAAAATTAATGAACTGAGATCTTTTCTCCAGAAACATCATTTCTGTATCATTTAATCAGACTTGAGCTTTCTTAAATTGCCTTTGAAACAAGTTAATAAACAATGCATGCCTGCCCTAGCATGCATTTCTTACAAGTTAATGTACTCTGAGATTCGTCCTTCGGTAAATACCGGAGAAACACCAACGGTCCCTGCAGGCTTTATTTGAGGTCAACTGTGAAGGGTAAGGGCCTTCTCAAAGGCTTTGGAAGGCATGGGAAAAGACCACCTGCTCAGAAATATCATTCTATCTAACTACTGCAGGGCAGAAATATCCACTACCAGGGTCAAAGTCACTGATGGCCATTAATCCCTTGTCTCCAAAGGACTGTTAAAAATAAACATGGGGCAACATCAGGATTTCCTCTTTCGTGGCTGAATAATATTTCATCACACACACACACACACACACACACACACAACATATTCATGATGCACTCATCCACTGATGAACATTAAAATAGTTTCCATGTCTTGACTATTGTGAATAATGCAAGAATGAACCTGGGGGTGCAAATATCTCAGTATCTCATCGAAATACTGATTTCACTTCCTTTGGATACATATCCAGAAGTAAATTTGCTGAATCATATGGTAGACCTACTATTACTTTTAGAGGAACCTCCATATCATTTCCCATAATGGCTGAACCAACAAGGACAAAGCTGGAGGACACTATGCTAAGGGTAATAAGCCAAACACAGAAAGACAAATACTGTATGATCTCACTTACGTGTGGAATCTGAAAAAGTTGAACCCTTAGAACCAGACAATGGTGATTACCATTGAGGGATCACCATTGAGGGATGGTGGAAATGATATTGGTGAAAGGCTATGAATCTTCAGTTATGAGATGAATAAGTTCTGGGGATCTAATGTACAGCATGATGACTATAGTTAATAACACAATTGTAAACTTGAAATTTGCTAAGCAAGTAAATCTTAAGTATTTTCACTACCAAAAATATTGGTAACCAGGTAACAGGTAAGTTACTTTTGATTTTAGCAATCACTTCCAAATGTATACATATATTAAATCATCACACATTGTATACCTTTTAAAAATAAGTAAATAAATAAAATCTGAAAAAAATAATAATAAAAGAGATATGTGGACTATGACAGGTGATGTGCTGGTGCTAAGTCGCTTCAGTCGTGTCCGACTCTGTGCGACCCCATGGACTGCAGCCCACCAGGCTCCTTCGTCCATGGGATTTTCCAGGCAAGAGTACTGGAGTGGGGTGCCATTGCCTTCTCCATGACAGGTGATAGATTAATCCATTAGTACCCATCAGTGTGGGCTTCCCATATGGCTCAGTGGTAAAGAATCCACCTGCCAATGCAGGAGACAAAGGAGACACAGGTTTGATCTCTGGGTCAGGAAGATCCCCTGGAGAAGGAAATGACAACCCACCCCAAGTATTCTTGCCTAGGAAATCCCATGGACAGAAGAGCCTGGAGGGCTACAGTCCATTGAGTCACAAAGCGTAGACACAAGAGTCTACTCTTGTGTAGACACAAAGAGTCAGACACAACTGAGCAATTTCGCATATAGACATGCACTCATCAATGTACTAAGAGGAATCAGAATTTCTAGAAGACAAGTGTTGAACCAAAATATTTTGACAGAAAGGGAGGACTGAATTAAAGAGCAAAGACTGAGATGACATTTCAAAGGGCAGAGAGGATGGTGAGGATTGGAGTTGGGTTAAAATTGGAGAGGGAAAAAAGAAAGAGGGAATAGAGATATCTTAAAAGTATCCCCATCTATTTTTCAATTCTGCCTAAGGTGGTAATACTTCCCCACCAGGGACCTAGGTGTGTCTTAATGTACCATACTGAGATGAGCTGCCAAGGGGATAATTTTTTTTTTTTAATCACAGAGTTATTTCTCAAAGGCCACTGAGAATCAAGCTCCTTGGTTTTCAAGTCTACAGAAATCTACCTTTCACACAGTCTAGACCTAGGTGGAATTCTTTAACTCATTGTGATAACCTTAAAATAAAACTGAGAGCAAAATCATTAGCAAGGCGCAAGCTGAAGAAAATCTCACCTGCTTGGCCACACTTTGATTCCCAGTTGCTGTGTAAACACCTTTACACTACTGATGCTCAACATACTACCCCCAAAAAGGCTTAAATTTCCAGAGAAATAAATAATTATTCTGCAACTTGGGAGTGGAGTTTGTTTTTGTCAAAATTTTTGTAGGTTGTGACCTTTTCCATTTCTGAAATAGCAGAAAATACAGAGGGAACTGAGGTTTGCAAGTTGAGAGACTAGATCACTGTGGAGCTTGATATGACTCTAAGCCTAGTTAAATGTTGGCTAGAAATGTGCCCCAAACACCCAAACAAGGTGAAAAGGAGGGTCAGAGATTTTCCAAAGGGGAACGGTGGTGAGAAAACTCACTGCCTATTTGCTAGAGAGTTCCCCTCAGATACAGAGCCACTGATTGAAATTTCATTGCCAGCAATTTCACATTCTCCTATATTAAGCAGGCACCAAACCATCCCAAACCAAGTGCTAAGATACGTGAAATGCTCTAACACTTTTAAATTGCTCTCCCCACTCATGAAATGACTCCCAATCAACTTCCTATTCCTGAACATATTAATATGGCAGGAATTTTGTTAAAATTCAATCACTGTGAATCAGGCATGGTAATTTAAAACTACCGCAGACTAATGTTTGGTTGAGAACAGTATTCTAATTGAAAAAATGATAGAAAAGTTAGTCTAGTTCAAGGCTCCAGGACATATTGAAAGAAACCGTGGCTACAAAGCATTACCTAATCACACATTCTTGTCCTCTGTGTCCACTTGTTGAGAGGGCAGGATCTACCCCTGGCTCTCTTCATGGGACATTAGCCAATCTGGAAGAGATGTTGCAGAGTAAGCTGTGCTGAAATAGTAGTTTCAGAGATCCCAGTGTTCAAAAGTTCATCTCAAAATTAAAAGCACACCCACACCAAAAGGAAAGCATATTTAGACTGCTTTGGAATGTACTCGTGGATTCTAGGATGGACTGCCTAGAAGTCCAATGATTGGTATGCAAAGGAAAGACTGAAGTCAAGGAGAGAGCTGAAAAGGCCAAGCTTGGGAACATTCCTAAACCTTGGCAAGAAGACAGAGGCAAGGACCAAATCAGGAAGACAAATGTCTCAACAAAAACCAGCAGTGATGAAAGCATGTCAACAAGTAAAGTTTGAAATGGGCCAGAGGGAATGATTATAACTAAGCTCAGGAACCACAGAAGTGCTGTTTTCATATGGTCCAACCACATGGTGAGAAGGTGGGTTACTGGCTCCCAGGAACCATGCAGGTGGGTCTCCTCCCCCAGAGAGTGAAAATCACTCAGTCATGCCCGACTCTTTGTGACCCCATGGACTATACACTCCATGGAATTCTCCAGGCCAGAACACTAGAGTAGGTACCCTTTCCCTTTCCCAGGGGATCTTCCCAAGCCAGGGATCGAACCCAGGTCTCCCATTTTGCAGGCAGATTCTTTACCAGCTGAGCTACAAAAAAAGCCCAAGAATACTGGAGTGGGTAGCCTATCCCTTCTCCAGCGGACATTCCTAACCCAGGAATTCAACCAGGGTCTCCTGCACTGCAGGCAGATTCTTTACCAACTGAGCTATCAGAGAAGCTCCCCAGAGGCTTGGACAAACAGATACAGCCCAGGATCCAGCCAGGGTTATACTCTCAGATTGTGTTTGTGTGTCTGGTGTGTCAAGGAGTGAACAAAACCCCAAGATAAGCATGGCACATAGACTATGAATTGTCCTAAGTGGATAATTCAAGTGCTATTTTTATTTTAAAACAATCCTAGTTATATTATACAATAGAATTTGAAACTCCTAATAAAAACTGTGGCACTAATGAAAGGGAGATCTGCATTGGGTTCTGCCCCAAAGCTCCCTGGGGGAACAAATTTTCTCTATCAATAAGGGAGCTTGCCTGTAAGATTGACCAAATGTGTGAAAATAGTTGAACCCATTGGGGTCACCTTTTCTCAAAACAACCAAAACTCAAGTAAATGACCCCTCATCTCCTATAGTCTATGACCGGCCTCATAACAGATGTACATACCTCTTCAATTTGAATACTAATTTAAAATCTGATTTATATAGCGGGTTCTGGAGCCACAAAGCCTTAGGCTCACAAGGCTTTTTGAAGGACTGTTTGTAAGGACTCTCTCTCTGCTCTATAAATAGTCCTGAGTTTAAATGGCCTATAGAATTGACCAGTGGAATTGCCTCAGGGCCAATGTTATTCTTTTGCAACACCACACACAGCTACCTGGTCATTTGGAATTTACAAAGTGAAATTGCATAGGGATCTATGGCTAACGCTATTGTTAAACTTCCATTTCCATTTGTGGGGTTTCTCAACATGGTAGTTCTTAACATAAAATGGTTAGTTACCTACTATTTACTCTTTAGCAATACTGTGAGTATTGCTGTGTTCTAGAAATACTGTGGAAGAAAAAAACAACATGAAAATTAATTTCCTCAGCTAAACTGAAGAGAAAAAGAAGGTCTTTCCCAGGAATGAAGAGGAGGAGGGTTAAACAAGAGCACCACAAATAAACTCCTAAGAAAAAGCCGTCTCTTTCAAATCTTTGAGCTGGCAGGTGAAGGAGAGAAAAGACGTGTGGAAAAGCCAGAGTTGGCCAGAAGAAAGCTAGTATTTTTTGTTTTCTTTTTTGGGGATATAGTTGACTTACAACACTGTGTTAGTTTCAGGTGTATGGCAAAATGATTCAGTTATTTTTTTCTAGAGTATTTTCCATTATAGTTTATTGCAAGGTATTGAACATAGTTCCTTGTGCTATAGAGTAAAAACTTATTGCTTCACTATTTTATGTATAGTAGCTTGTATCTGCTAATCCCATACTTGAAATTTATCCCTCCCCCTTTCTCTTTCCCCTTTGGTAACCATATGTTTGTTTTCTATCCCTGTGAATCTGTTTCTATTTTGTACATAGATTCATTTGTACTATTTTTTATATTCTTACATATAAGTGATATCATATAATATTTGTCTTTCTCTGTCCAACTTACCAATACCACACAGTATGATATTCTCTAGGTCATTCATGTTGCTGCAAATGGCAGTATTTCATTCTTTCCATGACTAAGTAATATTCCACTATATTGATATTTATATATTACATCTTATTAAACCAATTGTATGTTGATGGATACTTGGGTTATTTTCACATCTCGGCATAAAAACAGATGTAAAGATATCAATGGAACAAAATAGAGAGCCCAGAAATAAACCACACACCTATGGTCAATTAACCTACAGCAAAAGAGGCAGGAATATACAATGGAGAAAAAATAGTCTCTTCAACAAGTGGTGTTTGGAAAGCTGGACAGTTACATGTAAATCAATGAAATTAGAACACTCCCGCATGCCATATTCAAAAATAAACTCAACATGGTTTAATGATCTAAATAAAAGACATGATACCATAAAACTCCTAGAAGAGAACATAGGCAAAACAGTCTCTGACGTAAATCTTAGTAATATCTTCTTAGATCAATCTCTTGAGGCAAAAGAAATAAAAGCAAAAATAAATAAATGGGACCTAGTCAAACATAAAAACTTTGCACAGCACAGGAAACCACAACAAAATGAAAAGATAACATACAGAATGGGAAAAAATATTTACAAATGATATGACAAAAATGGTTGTAATGGTATTAACAAATGGTTAATATCCAAAATAAACAAACAACTCATACACCACAATATCAAAAAAACACAATTCAGTCAAAAAATAGGCAGAAAGACCTAAATAGACATTTAGCCAAAGAAGACATACAGATGGCCAACAAGCACATGAAAAGTTGCTCAACATCACTAATTATTAGAGAAATGCAAATGAAAACCACAATAAGACATTACCTCATACCAGGCAAAATGGCTATCATTAAAAATCTAAAAATATTAAATTCTGGAGACCTGTGGGGAAAAGGTAACCTTTCTACATTATTGGCGGGAATGTACAGCCACTATGGAAAACAGTATGGAGTTTCCTTTCAAAACTAAAAATAGAGCTACCATACGATCCGATAATCCCAGCCCTGAGCATATGTCCCCAAAAGACAAAAACTCTATTTTTAAAAGATACATGCACCCCAATGTTCATAGCAGAACTATTAATAATAGAAAGCTAGTTTTTATTCTGTTCTCTAAGTCAATGAGAGCAGACACCTCAGAAATCATACACCAAGAATTAAAAGGTGACCACTTCCATCTATTTAACCCAGAGAGCCTTCTGAAATTTAGTTCCAAGCATCCAATTTGAAGAAATATGAGGTTCCCTATGGCTACTCCCAGCTTTCGTGACCTACTGAGGAGGCACATGAAGAGGAATTTTAGTTCAGATATTGCCTGGAGGAAACTGTAGTTACTTCATAGTAACCACAAGAAGCATAGAAGCTCACTCTGAACTAAGGAATTCTGAAGACCTATGCCTTGCCTCAGAAGTTCAAAACTGCTATAAGGAAACCTCACAGTAGATCTGTAACCCAGACTCACCTCCCTGGTGAACCCATCTTCCTTCCCAGATCCGCCCCAGAAGAACTCAGTTAAGTACTGAAGGTGCTGTGAGCTGTCCTCCACTAGCGGTGCTGAACTACGAGAGCTGCCTGCCAAGACGCCAAAGCAATATTGAAAGAGATGGGAGATAATGAGGAGTAGCTGCTGTCATCGTCTATAAAGGTTTCCAAAAGGAGCCATGATCAAAAAGTGCCACCACCTCTCACCACTGAGCTGCTGTCACTGAGAACAAGTGCCGATCGGTCCTAGCCAATCGGACAGCACCTTCAGTTGGGATTCCCACAGACAGGATTGTTCCTGGATGTAGCAGTGTCAGGCTAACGAGGAAGGAGCAGAAATTTTTTCCTGAGGGGTTTTCGCAGCCCTTCTGCCACCCCAGTGCAATAACACTCTTGCAATATCCAAAAGTAAATGGAATTATACAGCTTTAAATTTATACAGTGTTATATGTCATATCTATGTCAATTTTCTTAAGAGAAATGGGAGATCACTGGCCCTTTGATATGTTTAGGGAAGGCCTTCTGATAAATTCACTGAAGCAAAAGGACAATTTTATACTCACTAATTTCATGGGGATTAGAGACCCAAAATGTGGGGCAGCATCTACTGTGTCTTGAATACCCAAGCCTCTGACTCTCTAGGTCCCAGTATGTGACACTGGAAAAGAACATCACAGATAATAAGATGGGGTCAATGGAACATTGCTTTTATAACTGCTTCAAACCTCATCTATAAACTGTGGTTAATAATATCCCCCTCAAAGATTGTTGTGGAAATTAAATAATTTTTAAAGTATGTGAAAAGTCTCTGGCATGGAAGATGCATATTGAGATGCATATATGAGAAAACCAAGAGTCAGGAAATTAATTATATACATGTATAGAGATAGAGATTGCCATGATAACACTTATCACAATAGTAACAATTATAATTATGCATTTGTGTATATCCTTCAAAAAGACAAAATCCATATTTATTCAGATTCCTGTGTCTAGCTACTAAGATTTTTTGAGTGCTCAGTAACTATCTGTTGAATTAATTTTACTCGGATCCCCCACTACTAGCCTTGAAGCATGAAGAGTTGAGAGAAGCAATGAAATTATTGGAGTGTTCTCTAGTCTTCCTGCCTAGTACCCAGAGACATCTAGAGCAGCAGCTATTCCTCTTTATCTCTAACCTCTTTATCTATTTTATCTCTTTATCTATTCCTCTTTATCTCTAATCTCCTTAAACATCTCTCAGCATCTTAGCAGAAAGTCTAACATACCTACTCCACTATACCCCGTTAATGTGCTCTTAGCATTTACTTATCATGCTTCCAGGCTAACAGTAGAAAACATACCACATACTTGAAATGTGCTTTCTGTACTGCTCACAAGTCAAACAGCAGGAATGGGGGGGAAAGAAAACAGGACAAATGAAAAAAGAATTTGTTACATTTTCTGCTCTCATACCTGTGGTCACAGATGCTGGACACTTTAGTTAGTTTTTTTTTATTCCTGCAAAAAAATTCCTGAAGTTTCACTGAAGAAACAGCATCTTAACTCTGCTATAAATTTCCATATGTAAGTATTTAATTTTATTAATCTTTACTAATAAATTAGTCCAAACTATGGAAGAAGCACAAGCTGGAATCAAGATTGCCAGGAGAAATATCAATAACCTCAGATATGCAAATGACACCACCCTTATGGCAGAAAGTGAAGAGGAACTCAAAAGCTTCTTGATGAAGGTGAAAGAGGAGAGTGAAAAAGCTGGCTTAAAGCTCAATATTCAGAAAACAAAGATCATGGCATCCGGTCCCATCACTTCATGGGAAATAGATGGGGAAACAGTGGAAACAGTGTCAGACTTTATTTCTCTGGGCTCCAAAATCACTGCAGATGGTGACTGCAGCCATGAAATTAAAAGACACTTACTCCTTAGAAGAAAAGTTAGGAACAACCTAGATAGCATATTGAAAAGCAGAGACATGACTTTGCCAACAAAGGTCCGTCTAGTTAAGGCTGTGGTTTTTCCAGTGATCATGTATGGATGTGAGAGTTGGACTGTGAAGAAGGCTGAGCGCCAAAGAGTTGATGCTTTTGAACTGTGGTGTTGGAGAAGACTCTTGAGAGTCCCTTGGACTGCAAAAAGATCCAACCAGTCCACTCTGAAGGAGATCAGCCCTGGGTGTTCTTTGGAAGGACTGATGCTAAAGCTGAAACTCCAGTACTTTGGCCACCTCATGCAAAGAGTTGACTCATGGGAAAAGACTCTGATGCTGGGAGGGATTGGGGGCAGGAGGAGAAGGGAACGACAGAGGGTGAGATGGCTGGATGGCATCACCGACTCGATGAACTCCGGGAGATGGTGATGGACAGGGAGGCCTGGCGTGCTGCAATTCATGGGGTCTCAAAGAGTCGGACACAACTGAGTGACTGAACTGAACTGATGGTTACTAATGTTTACTAATAAATCAGTCCAAAATCTAGAGTTTAGATGACATTTCTTAAAGCAAATAGATTACTAATTTAAAAAAAAAAATTCTACTAAGCCCTGAAACTGGCTCATGGATGTCCATTTTACAACTCAGCCTACTGCTTCTAAAAGTGACAACCTCTAGACATTTCTTTTTTTAAATTCTGTTTTCTGTGCATAATTCCAAGTATATGGAGAAGCCTCTAGATGTGGCACTAAATGGATTATCCAGATGAGAAAAAACTTTCTTGCTGTATGCATATTTATGATCAAATACATTTGCAGCTTCTAAACCCCAAACTCAACACTGCTAATGTACAGGAGGAGTGAGGCAACACAGACCATGTAACACAAAAGCCAGGGCATTGATATGCATGATGAGAATTCACATCAAAAGATGTCACATTTGATCAAGGACCTGGACATAGCTTCATAGTAAAGTGTAGGTATTTTGGGTCTTTGATGTAGATAATCAAAGGGGAAAAAAAAGTCAATAATGTTTGATCAGACCTCAGAAGGAAATTAATCATAGCTGTTCCATGAAACAACTTGGGGGAAAACTCATTTTACAGAAACACATAACCTACATTTGATGCTAATTTCAGACACTGTTTTAAGTACCTGTACCAAGTTATGACTAAGCCAGTGTAGACAAGAAAGGTGAGAAACAAGTCCCCACCTGAATGAAAACTGAACTAACATTGAGAAAGAGCTCCACCTACTGGAATCAGTTTCCCTAAAACTGGCGAAAAATAGGAAAACACTCAAATCAGACTGGAGAACCACAAAGGTGCCCCCAAACTTTTCTGAACTAAAACTTCAACAGCATCAGAGGTCAAAGAACAGGTGCTGGTTGACCCTGATGTCAAGTCACACTGAGGTGCAGAGAATTTTCCAGTCAAAGGAAACTTTTTAAATTCATTATCTTCTTTCAACCATTGATCCAGAGAGTTGTATTCTAGCAACCAGAATCCATTTTATATAGAAAAATAGGGTTTTTCACATTGTATTTCTAAGAAAACAGAGATAATAATAGTATTACCTAACATCTGTGTAAATCTTTGGTTCACAGAGCTCTTTTATATATATTATCATTTAATAATATTTAATAACAACTGGAAAACTACTGCTTCCATGGTTAATATCCAGCCAGAACACACCAATATGACATATTAAAAGCATTCATTTTAACTGGTCAGTATCTAAATGATACAGCTTTAGTGGTGGTGGTGGTGTAGTCACTAAGTTGTGTCCGACTCTTGTGACCCCATGGACTGTAGCCTACCAGGTCCCTCTGTCCACAGGATTCTCTAGGCAAGAATACTGGTACCAGCTTTAGAAATTTTTAATATAACCTTTGACTCTATCACATTCAAATAAAACTGAATTGAAAACAGAAATCTGAGTAGATTTCAATCAAGAGGTAAATATTTTCTTAAATCTACGCTCCCATTCCATCCTCCCACACAAACCCTAAGTCAATATTTGAGCTGGGGTGGGGAGGAGGGAGTATAGCCACCAGTTCTAACCATAGTCTTCTTAGTCAGAGGGAAATACCTTTCACAGGATTTACACACACTCACACCTCATACACGCACCCCCCACACGCACTCACACCACATACACACTCACGCAATATACTCACACACTACACACGTACACACACTTCTTCTCCCCACTTTCGAGGAAACTTCAATTTCTTCAGTCAACAGACTTTACTGAACACTACCATGTACCAATTAAGTTCTAAAAATATAAAGAAAATAATGAGGAAACTAAAACTGGATCCCTGCTCAACCACATGCAAAGCCCTACACAAACTCTACCTGGATTCATTACTAGGTCAGTTCAGACTGCTATAAACAGCAAGAGTGTCTTTCTCACAGTTCTGGAGGCTTGGAAGTCCAACCTCAAGCTGCTGACACATGTGGTGTCCGGGTGAGGACCTGATTCCTGGGTTACTGGTGGCCATCTTCTTGTTGTATCTTCACACGGTAGAGAGCAGAGAGAAAAGAGGCAAGCTCTCCCATGTCTCTTCTTATGAGGGCACTAATCCCATCCATGAGGGCTTCACCCTCATGACCTAATTACCTCTCAAAGGCGCCACTTCTGAGTACCATCACACTGGGGATTGTATATGGAAATCAGCATATGAATTTGGGGGAGACACAAACTTTCAGTCCATAACAGTTACCTAAATGCTACAATGGCTAGTAAAAGAAAATGCAGAAGACCTACCATGACCTAAGAATGGGAAAAGTCTTCTTAAACTGCAAAAACACAAAACCAAGAATCAAAACATTGACTAATTAGGCTTCATCAAAATTAAGCTTTTCAGTTCCATAAAGAGTACCGTGGACAAAATTAATATAGCACTGACAGAATAGGAAGAGATAGTCACACGGCTTTACCTGTTTGAGATTAATATCTAGAACATCTAAGAAACTCCTAAATCCAAAATAAAAAGACAGCTCTCTCAAAGGAAAAATACGCAAAGGATTACAAAATGCAATTGATGATAAAGGAAATCTTGAAAGCTAACAAGCATAAGAATAGACATTCAAATCAACAAGTAATCAAAGAAAGGAAAGTTAAAATAACAATGAAATGCAACTTTACAACAAGACAGCTAAAATTTAGAAAGCTGGATAATGCTAAGTGTCGGCTGGGGTATAAGACAGTGAGAACTGAAAGACATTAAAAAAAGATAAATAAGACCATTGCCACAATAGTGACTAATGATATCATAGAAATCAGAAATATCTTTTTTAAAAACTACAATTTTAAGCACCTGCTCTGAGCCAGCCCCTGTCCTGCTCACTCTAACATGCATTGTCTCTTTAATCTCTGTGACAATCGTTACTATTTTCCACACTTTGTAACCAGTATAACACAACTTCTGCTCAGAGAGATTAAGCAGTGCTCCTAGGGTCACACACCTATGAACAGTTAGTTTAAAGGGCATTTAAAACCATGTCTTCTGACTCAGAGACCAAGGTTCTTTCTCCTACACCAGAGTCCTCTCCCATTTCTCTGTATACCCTACCCCTAAAAATACTCTAATGGGCCCAGGAAAGAAAACTTCCTTTTAGAAATAAAACACTATAATTGTTTCTGAAGCAGCCATATAAAATAACAGGAAAGTCAACTCCTTTGTTTGGGAAAGCTCATTAATGATGTTTTCTGGCTATGCAAAGGCAGGACCTTAGTCTGAGGTATACACTGAAAGAAATTATGAGCTTCTCACTGGCAAGTTCAAAAGGATAAGAAGGGAATGACTGTATGAAGTGTCCAGACTTAAAGATCAAAAGGAGAGAAAAATCAGCATAGGATGAGAGAAGGGGTCCAGCAATAAGGCGGAGCCCAAGAGAGGACTCAGGAGAAAGAGTGCCTGTTGTGGGGAATGATGGTGACATATTTAGGAACACAGACATTTGAAACCAATAGGAAACAGCTTCCTATTCTGTTCTGAGCTGGGACTCCAGGACCCCTAGTCCTCTAGGAAAGTCTGCCATCTAGCAGCCAGGCCTTAGTGGTGCTGATTCATAACCCCTCTCCCTCCAGCCCACCAGGCACAGTGGCATCAGACAGGACATGTGTGGCACTGTGGACATACACATATTTAGTTTACCAGCTGCACTGACCACAACTAAATCCAGGATTGTTTCACGCCTTTTATACAGGCAACCAACATTCCTTCCCTTGTGATTCCATTTGTCTGCTGCTCAAACCCCTCCAGAACTCCTTCCCATACCTTACCATTGCTTGGAGCTATCCAAACACTGCTCATCCTCTGATTAATAATCACTTTACTTATTTGTGGTTTTTCTTCCCATGATTTCATTGTCATGGTGGAGTGAGGGAGACCATGCAGCCAAGGCAACCCAGAGGAGTGTGTGCTCTAGTCAGTCTCACTAGACACCCTGTTCCGTTTGGTCCCTTTGGTCTGGAGTAAGGGGGAAATCAGGGAGGCCTTCCTGGAAGAGGTAATGTTTGAACCCAATCTGGAAGGCTAAGCAGTGATTTGCAGACAGAGAAAGAATAACAGAACATTCAGACAGAGGAAAGGTGTATATCTGAGATAAATGGAGTGTGGAATAACTGGGAATAAAAACAAGGCAGGATTTGCTGGGACACAGAGCTGAAGAGGACACTGAGCAATGTGCATTTCCCCCTAAGAGTGACAGGGTGTTAAACTTAAGAATGACAGTTAATTCTAATAACCTAAGAACACGCTTTACTTAGCCATACAAAGGATTGTCTTATGGAAGGCCTAGCAATTTTTTTTCCTATTTTTTAAATCAATTGCTACAAAAATATTTACAAAGATTTTTTTAATGTCACATTTGTTTCCTTCTCAAATCCATAGGAATACCCTAAAAATCTGTGACACAGATACCAAATTAATTTCTGAAATATGACAACTGAAAGATAGTAAGATAGTTCTTGTTCTCAGGGTCCTAATTCCAATTTTTTTTTATTTTTATTTTTTTATTGCTGCATGTATATTCTAATACATGATCTCCCAGTATACATGTTGAGTGTTTTTACTGTACTACTTTTTTTTTTCTGCATGTTATCACTTATATGTGGAATCTAAAAACATAAAACAATTGAATAAATATAACAAGAAAGAAACAGACTCATATATATATATAGAACAAACTAGTGATTACTAGTGTAGAGAGGGATGGGGGAAGGGCAAAATTGGAGTAGGGGAATAAGGGTACAGGCTTCCTGGTATAAAATAAATAAGCTGGAAGGATACATTGTACTGCACAGGAAATATAGCCAATATTTTTATAATAACTTTAGTTTTTAATTAATTAATTTTATTTTCAGCTTCACTGAGTTTTCGTTGTTGCGTGTGGGCTTTCTTTAGTTGGAGTGAACAGGGGCTACTCTTCCTGTTGGTGTGAGGGCTTCTTTTTTTTTTTTTTTCTTCCCACCCTCTCCCTCTCCCACAGAGTCCATAAGACTGTTCTATACATCAGTGTCTCTTTTGCTGTCTCGTATACAGGGTTATCGTTACCATCTTTCTAAATTCCATATATATGCGTTAGTATACTGTATTGGTGTTTTTCCTTCTGGCTTACTTCACTCTGTATAATAGGCTACAGTTTCATCCACCTCATTAGAACTGATTCAAATGTATTCTTTTGAATGGCTGAGTAATACTCCATTGTGTATATGTCCCACAGCTTTCTTATCCATTCATCTGCTGATGGACATCTAGGTTGCTTCCATGTCCTGGCTATTATAAACAGTGCTGCGATGAACATTGGGGTACACGTCCCTTCTGGGAAACCAGAAGGGAAAGAGACACGTGTACTAATTCCAATTTTTAAAAGGACATGGGAGTAAAACTTCACATCAAGAAGTTAAGGTCATCTACAAAAATCCAGGAGGCCAGCACATGGTACTGAAGACAAAACACCAGGTTTGAGGAGGAAGTCCTGCCAGGCAGGCTGGTAAATGCCTTAGCAAGGGGCAGGGGGATCTGCCAGAGCCATGGGAGCAACAGAAGGAACTAGGCAGAGATGTTAATATCAGAAAAGCTTTTAAGGTCTAAGACCAACCAAGGAATCCAGATGCACAAACCAGATCCTACAGGACTCACGCCTGCACCTCAAAGAATCCTCTCAAATCATGTGGTCCACACATGGCATGACAAACTCTGTCCTCTCTCTCTTCTCCTCCCCTAAACTCTACTACATAATGCCTCTCGTTTGCATGTACTTAGTTAGGTGCTCTGGAGAAGGCAATGGCACTCCACTCCAGTACTCTTGCCTGGAAAATCCCATGGACGGAGGAGCCTGGTAGGCTGCAGTCCACGGGGTCTCGAAGAGTCGGACACGACTGAGCCACTGACTTCATTTTCACTTTTCACTTGCATGCATTGGAGAAGGAAATGGCAACCCACTCCAGTGTTCTTGCCTGAAGAATCCCAGGGATGGGGAGCCTGGTGGGTTGCCATCTATGGGGTTGTACACAGTCGGACACAATTAAAGCAACTTAGCAGCAGCAGTTAGGTGCTTGCCTATTTCCATATGCATGAAAATCTGCCAGATACACACACACGTGCACACACATACACAACAATGCACCTGAGTGTTTGACAAGTACACTGTCCCCATTTCCACATACTTCATAAGTATGTAAAGTTCCCACAGTGTACTTTGGCCCCAACCACCCTTGTTATCATCAGAATCAACCAGAAGCCCAGTCTTCTGTGCTGTTACAGAAAGTACAAAGTGGTCAACAGTTTCTAGAGTTGTACATATTCTGATTTAGCAATTCCCCTGCCAGGAATTTATCAAATTAATAGGCAAATATGTATGGAGAATACCATCACAGCATTGTTCATCATAAAAAATAAATGTATTAACAACTTAGATAATCATCAATAGGAAAAAGTTTAAATATATCATAATAACCATACAACTGCACAAAGGAATCCTACAAAGAAATTAAATTTAATAAAGTAATTTCATATTGACTAGAATAGAAAGATCTTTCACGATATAAAAAGTTGAAAAAGATTATACATTTATATGTCTAGTATTATTCACTTTTGTAAAATACATTCAAGAACATATTAAATACATTCCTAAAGTATGATGAACTTACTTAGGTGACTTTTCCTATTTTTTACATTTCTTAAAGTTTCCACAATAACAATAGCTATATCTTTTATAAGAAAGAAGTTATTTCTTAAAGAAAAAGACCCATGGATTTCAGTAGCTGTCATAATATGAACCAATAACATAAGTGATATAAACACAAACCTGGTAGAAGTGTAGAGCTTAATAGTTCTATTCCCAGTTAATAGAATGTAGGGCTGAGAACCGGGAAGGCCTAAACTCAGGGTCCACAATACTACCTTCCAGTCTGAATTCCAAGTATCGAGCATGACATGAATAAACAAAAAGTTCATCCAGAGAAGTGTTCCCAGGAGACCAAAGGGCCAAGAAACCTGTCCCTGAGGCATGACTGATGAAACTGAGAGGTTTATCCCTGACACCAGATTCCCTGGGGCCAGCAGGAGGGTTGGCTTCAAATACAAAAAAGGGCTAACGTGTGTAAGAAAGATCTGCATCATTCTATATAGCTTTGGAGAACCAGTGAGTGGAAGTATAAATAAATCAAGATTTTCCTTTACAACAGAAGAAGGAATGGGAGAAAAGATGGGGAAAAGGGGAAGGAGGAAAAAAACAGAAAGAATCTTCTAACGATTCAAATTTTTTGAACTATTCGAATAGGCAGAAGTGGTAAGTTAGATCATCATTGAAAATGTGCAAACTGTAGCTGAGGTCCACCTATCAGGAATAGTGTAGCAGGGCTTCTTGTATTGGGGATAATCCCAAATGTTCTTTCCAACTCTAAGCTGTTACAAAATTCACTCGCCCCCAATTTACTCCAATATACACTCTACAAAACAGAAGACAGGAAATAAATGCTTGGGTTCAATAACCCAGAGAAATAAAGGTAACTAATTCCCTTGAGTGCAGAATGACTCATTCAGAGCATTCACATTTTTTCTGTGGAGTCTGAAGAAACTGTTATGAAAATGTTAAGTGCATAAGAAGTGAATGTCACTTAAAGTTAGAATTCTCTCATGTTTACACACTGCAGTAATAACAGCCTCTTGTCCATGTTCCAGATCTAGTTCATCACAAAGAAAGTTGGCCTAAGGATTTGGGTAATGTATGGTCCTTCAACCAGGGAGGCTTCTAGTTGTAATCCTTTCTTAAGAAGTTTTTCCCACACAAAAAGTTATCTCACTACTATGAATCTGTTTCATCTTTTGAAACTGAATGGAATATCAACTTATCTCTCATAAATATAAGGATGAATAATAATAATAAATTATTTAGCTAGAATATAGATGAACTATAGTGTGGGCTTCCCTGGAGGCTCAGACAGTAAAAAACCTGCCTGCAATGCAGGAGACCCAGGTTCAATCCCAGGGTCAGGAAGATCCCCTGGAGAAGGGAATGGGGTTACCCACTCCAGTATTCTTGCCAGAAGTCTATGAACAGGGAAGTCCATGGGGTTGCAAAGAGTCAGACACGACTGAGCTAACTAAGCTCAGCACTTTCACTTTTGATGATAAAGTGTATTTTGTTAGCACAATAAAAACATAATAGAAAAGGAAATAATAAAATAGTAATGTAGAATCGGTTCAGTTCAGTCGCTCAGTCATGTCCGACTCTTTGTGACCCCATGAATCGCAGCATGCCAGGCCTCCCTGTCCATCATCAACTCCCGGAGTTCACTCAAACTCACGTCCATCAAGTCAGTGATGCCATTCAGCCATCTCATCCTCTGTCGTCCCCTTCTTCTCCTGCCCCCAATCCCTCCCAGCATCAGAGTCTTTTCCAATGAGTCAACTCTTCGCATGAGGTGGCCAAAGTACTGGAGTTTCAGCTTTAGCATCATTCCTTCCAAAGAAATCCCAGGGCTGATCTCCTTCAGAATGGACTGGTTGGATATAGAATATTGTAATGCTAATAGAATAGATACTATTCATAATACACAATAGTGTAGTATATATTATATTCTATGCAATAATGTTAATAAAATAAGCCCATATAGAATCATGCATCAGACCTTATGATTGTTTCTGTGTATGTGATTGTTACCTAACCGTGCCTCATGATAACACCATCTGCACATTTCAGCATCCCTTAGAAGAGTGTGGTCCTTTGTCAGTAACATTTCCCCATGCCCCTTGAGTTCTCTTACACAAGGTGAACAAGTAGAGAGCAGTGGATCAAAGTCAGAGACCCATGATCCCATCAGACAGAAATACTAGACTAGAGAGAAAACAACCACCATGTCATGTATGATGATGCTTCGGGCTCTCTCCAGAGGAGTTCTCTACAAATAGTTGGTCCAGAAGATAGTCATACTCAAATGTCTTAATTTTATTGTTCAACTGAGCCAGAAATATGTCTTCACTGTAAAATAGAATGAGCCATTTATGTATTTAGTATCCACTTCTTTGGGCCTTCTCCAGAGTTTCCAGGGATTTCAGTAAGTGAATAAGTGCCTCTGAAACAGTACTTATGATAATCAGTTAATCAACTAATCAACAAAATTTACTTTTTCACTTATTGATTTAGAAAACTTAGGGAGTACCTACTATATCCAGGCACCAGACATCAAGGTTATAATGATGAATGAGATGGTCAGTTCTCTCTCTCAAGGTTATAGTCTAATGGGAAAAATTACATCAAGTATCTATCATTTACTGTCGTATGCTGAAAACTATGATTGTGTTAACTGGGGAAATACAGGAGGGAGGAAGAGAGGGAAGAAAGAAGGAAAAAAATACTATACCATGATATTATCTGTTCTCAAAATTTTCAACCTAGTTGGAAACAGACATAAAATCAACAGAAGTGAAACACCATAAACTTTGGAATGAAAAGTTCAACTTCAAAGGGATCACACACACACACACACACATGGTTTGAACTTTGGTATCATCTCAGTAATGTGTCAGCAGTTTTTCTTGTCAGCGAGGGAATTTGTCTGAAAAAGTCCTAATTAATAAGTCTTCCTCTGAAATCTGAGTTGAAATGCTGAAAGGGCTCTCCATGCTGGCACAAGGCAATTTGTACACATTTGAGAAATGATTCTGTAAAGAAAAGCTTCAAGAACATCATTACATTTGGAGTATACCTGGTAGGGAGCCAATTGTTGGACGTTATTAGATGATACCTCAGCAGCTGAAGAGGTTTGAATGTGTAATTATCATATTCACATTTTGCCAAAATTCTACATTGTAAAATATTGTCATTTTCCATACAATCTTTGACCTGCTCTTTACGCCCTGGTCCATTTGCTTTCCTAGTGTAACAGTGACTTAAAGTTGGTGACTGTGAAGCACAGAGTCAAGCTGTTCCATTAAAGATAAACAGAATATCCTCCTCCCCCAATTCAAATTTCTTAAAAATGCAAAATACACAAATCTGAGCCATTGTGACATATGCATCATACACGAAGCACAGAAAACTGGTATGGAAATAGATTACCTCTTGGCATCATTCTTTTTGCTAAAGCAATTTTTTTAGACTGTAGAGTTATGCCTCTAATACCACAAAACCAAGGGTAACAAAATATGCCAATTCTTTATTATCTTAAAATGAACTGAATTAAATGAGAAGTGCTAGAAATACATTTTTGCAATTCTTCCCAGGCAAATTCATCTCAGTGGGCACAAATGCCAGCTCACACATGTAATAACCCTATGTGACCACAACTAAAACAGTAGTTGGCACCTCTGAGGAGGGACTTAGTAAATATTTTTTAACTGAATGGATGGTTTGAGTGAATGAATAAATAAATTAATGACCTCAAAGGACCTCTAAATGAAAGGAGCTTAGGAGGTTTCCTTTTAGAAAACAGAGTGAGCAAGCGAGAGAGTACTATGAGACAAGGGTGAAGATGAAAACAAGAACCAATAACACAGCAGCCTGTGCACCACGGTAGAGAGGTAGACTGTATCCTTGGTAACACCAGGAAACTTCTGATGAATTTGTAGCAGTCCGTTGACATGATATGTGCTTTAACTGACTAGCACAGTTAGAATAGAAGAGAGTTAGAGCAGAATATGTCACCCCACTCCAGTACTCTTGCCTGGAAAATCCCATGGATGGAGGAGCCTGGTAGGCTGCAGACCATGGGGTCACGAAGAGTCGGACACGACTGAGCGACTTCACTTTCACTTTTCCCTTTCATGCATTGGAGAAGGAAATGGCAACCCACTCCAGTGTTATTGCCTGGAGAATCCCAGGGACGGGGGAGCCTGGTGGGCCACCGTCTATGGGGTCGCACAGAGTCGGACACGACTGAAGCGACTTAGCAGCAGCAGCAGCAGAGCAGAATATAGAGAACACAGTAGCAACTGAAGCAACTTGCACAGTGTTTCAAAGAAAGGTGAGGCAACTTGGGATAGTCCCACAAAAACTGATAGCTCAAAAGATCTGAAACTAGAGTATATTCTAGTTTAAAGCCTTGTTTATACATGGAGCATGTGGATCTAGCCAACTAGACAGTGCTACACAGAGAAAGTTTTCTTTCTTAACCTTCCGGGTAACAGCTGGTTTCCAAGGAGGAAATGTCATTATTCTGGGGAATGTATTCAACTACAGGTCCTGCTTGGCTTGTAAACTTGTCATTTTGAGTCTGGTTCTATATTTGTTGCTGAAATAAATACAGGAGCAATAAATCTATGTGCTGAGAACCCGGAGTAGAAATAGGTTTCCTTTCATTTTCTCTGACTCACCATCCAATCAGCACCACTGACCTACTGCACTGATAGGAGGAAACACAAAGTGAAGAAGATGATCAATTAACACTGTGCCCTTCACCAGCCTAAAGATGACAGTCATGTCACCCTCCAATTCCTACCTCTTCCTGGACACACAATTTTTCTATTACAGAACACATTGTATATCTTATTTTTACAATCCAAAATAAAATTGGCTGGTTTTCATTCTATCAATTTGCAAAGTATATCTAATTCCACCTGCCTACCAAACATCTGTGCACCTTACATTTTTTTCTCTCATTGTTCTGTTTTACTTTTATATAACTTCTTGACACACTCAAAAAACAACCCCTACTCCCCACAAAAAACCATCTGGGGAGTCATTCATTCAATTGTTCACATGCCGGCTTATTATTACCAGAATGGGAGAAATATAAAATATTATTAATAATTAAAAGAGACATAGAGCTCAAATAGTATAGCTTCCTCATTCTACAAATGGGTAGATGACCAAGGTCAGTGATATGTGGTAACCCAACCAGATCACAGAGAGGTGCTGTAACCCACAACTGCTAACTGGTAAAGCATTGGACAGTTTTCTTTACATGCCACTGGTTAGTAATAACAACGCTAAAGGAAGCATCACACTGGCTTTGTATTATAATTATTTGGGACTCTGTCTTGTCAGCAGATTGTAGATTTGTCTCGTCACTAGAGCAGGGACCACGATGTGCTTACTTTACTCACAGCAGCACATCTTGGACAAAACAGTGCTTAGGGAATAGTTGCCACCTTCCATGTGTTCCTGCCTTTGAAGTGGGCCTCATAATAACAAGATGGCTGCTCAGTAACGAGGATCACCTCGCAAGCATAACCGGGCCCCACAGAAGGCCTGGCTCTTCCTCTTCCTCTCCTCTTTCTTAGAAGTACACTCCCATCACATGGGCCACAGCTGGTCGCCTGAGCACCTCTGGGCCAATCACTGGCAAGAAGCACGGGGAAGCCATGTCAGATTTGCAAACTCCCCACACCTACATAACACTGTGCAACAGCGTGTGGAAGCTCGTTTATACAGACACAGAAACAAAAATGCAAACTGCAAGGTTGTGTGCATATTACAATTTAGATTTATAAAAGTTGACCAAAAAGAAAGACGTGAAATATACACTAATTAAAACAGCTTTATCTGATGGGATAACGATTCTTTTTCCTTCTGTTGTAACTTTCTTCCTTAATCTGATAAACTTTAGTATTCCCACATGTAGCCCAGTTTAACTAGACACAAAACTTGGATCTTTGATCTTGCCCTTCAGGACTGACTACCTGGGGATTTGAATGGCCCTTCCCAGGGCAAGTCTGTCCCAGAAGCAGCAGGAGGCAGGCTCCCCGGATGGCAAGAACCGGCACTGACTTTACTCTTCTCATCAATGTCCAATGAGAAAGAACTGAGGATCACTGAGATAAGTGGGGACAGGTCACATCACACTATTTGTGGAAAGTGGAGAAGGATGGTGGGGTTAGGGAGAGGTCTCAGGCACCCTTGTGATTTCCCACAGTCTCCTCAGATGCTGACTTCCAAAGGAGGCTGGTGACACTCTGTCGGATGACACAGCCGCCTCACACACCGTGTGGTGTGATGTGATGAGAAGAACAGGAACCTGCACCCCCACAGAGCAGGTCAAATAAGCAGCCCATGCCTGCTGGGACACACTCATTGCAGGAAAAGAAGCAAAGGAAAAGAGATGAAAGCCATGAAACTTTACAATATTGGCTGTTGGATGATTTTCAAGAGTAGAGCTTACACTGTTTGGTTTCTAAAACTTCCTTCTTATAAGTTGCAGCCAGGAAACTTGTAAATGAGAATATGGTGCCAGGCTATCAGGGAAGCTCAGCATGGAAATTTTTTAAGGCTCATGGGTAGGGCTTACCCCAAGTAAACCTTCTCCAAAGAGAGATGCATCATGGGCTTCTGAACAGCTCTGCCCATTTGCCATCCTTATTAAAGTCCCCCAACAGGCATAAAGACCTGTGACTGAATTCACTAACTTCTTTACAGTCAACAAACATTGCTTTCTAAAGGTACAAAAGGTTTGATATTGCATCTAATGAAATAATAAGCTATAAGTACTAAATAATCACTACAGATGAAAATGAATTTTAAAAAATACATATATTCTACTGACTGAATAAGAAATAAAACACCAATGTTTTTCACTGATTATATTAAAATACATATATTTAATAATATTAGATGCCAGAGAATATGTGAAACTGTAATTGATACTTCGGTGCTAGTAGTAGTGTAAATTAAAATTGCTTTTTTGGAGCGCATTTCAGCATAAAAACAAAATGATCATTTTGTTGGAACAGGCAAACTCATTGTAGAAATCTAATTCAAGAAATAACCCAAAATGTAGAAAAATCTGTTATGCTCAAAGATGTTTGTCATGGACTATTGTGCAATGGCACCCCACTCCAGTACTCTTGCCTGGAAAATCTGAAATCTGTGGGGTCGCTGAGGGTCGGACATGACTGAACACCTTCACTTTCACTTTTCACTTTCATGCATTGGAGAAGGAAATGGCGACTCACTCCAGTGTTCTTGCCTGGAGAATCTCAGGGATGAGGAAGCCTGGTGGGCTGCTGTCTATGGGGTTGCACAGAATCGGACACGACTGAAGTGACTTAGCAGCAGCAGCAGCAGCATTGTGCCACTGTTATAAACTGCAGTGATGAAAACTATGTTGAACACAGAAAAAATACAATTCAACTCACACTTTAGTTTTGAAATACAGAGAAAACGCTTATTTTTTCTATAATTAATTTATATAATTAATTAATTTGGTCATCACACTAAGCTCTCACTTTTTATTAAATGAAAAAAAAATAGCTTTTATTATTCTGTCCAGACCGAGATTGTATCCAATGTAATAATTTAATAATAACAATGATAATATTCCCTTTGGGTTTTATTCAGGCTTCCTTACCTCTTTTCTTTTTTCATAAGAAGATGGGCTGTGTTATATGATGAGAGTGACTGGAAAGAACATCACCCCTAACCTTGGCAGGATCTTCCGTGACTGCTGCCTCACCTCCTCTGATCCCTATACTGCCTCACTTGCATTCAAGGAGAATGCCTCTGGTGTAACATGTAGTCTGGTCTCTTTTGTTTCAGTGAATTAGGACTCCCTAGGTAATTTGGCCTCACCTTGGAGCACACTATAGAAGAACTCTGAGCCTCAGCCAGGTCCCCACCTGGCGCTTTGGCCCAGCATCCATCCCAGCCTTTGCCTTAAGTGAGTCTGTGGCAAGCACACTGGCTCTTGTTTTAGCATCTATATATATATGGCATAGGAATTACTCCCCCAAAACCTCAGCTCCCTGCCGTTTTCTTGAACATCTTACACTACTTTTCTCTCTGGCCATGACCAAGGGGAGATAAGGCAATAACCCTCTTCTTTTGGCTCAGGATTACCCCTAAAGAATGAATCTCTGCTACTAAACTAGAAAAAAAAGAGCTCAGGAAACTCATATCCAAATGCTTTGTCCTGTCCTTCTCTCCTACCCATACCTCCTGCAATCCACAATCCCCTAAGCCCAGAAAGGTTTACCTTTTTCCTAAGACTTTCTTTCTTCTAATTCCCAGTTAAGTCTTAGAGGTTGGCAGAAAGGTCTCCAACCATATAGTTGGAGAACACTGTAAACTAAACCTTCCAAATTCAGTTGTCAATATGCTAGCCAGAGAGCGGTTGGTGGGAAGGGACAGGGGTGGACACAGAGAGAGCGAGGGGAGCTACAGAATGTAATAAATCTCTCAAGTACATCTCTCACTGTTCTTGACCTACTGTATAATTTGATTTTGAATGTCAAACCAAAATATGACCTTCATCTCTCAGTTAGAATCCTTTCTCCTTGCATACAGAAAACCTAACTTAAATGTGCTTCAACAGTGAGGAAGCCAGAGGTTTCAGAGTTAACTGACTTAGTGCTCATCAACACCATCCTAGGTTCCTTTCATAACTTGGTTCTGCTATCCAAAGGTATAATGCTGGACAAGGACCAGCTCTTCTGGTACCCTTTTAAGAGCAAGAAAAGACTCCCCACCCTCATATCTTATCATCTAAACCAAGGATCAACTATTAAGCCACAGACTGGGTCACCCACCTCTGAATCATGTCAGGGAAGACAATATCCGGACAAGACCAGGGTTCTGTTAGCAAAGAAGACTGGTGAAACAGACACGGAGTAAGCAACCAACAAACGCCTGACCTTCCCGCTTAGGGCTAGGCATTTATTCAGTAGCAACCTCAAACATTTTTGTGGCTAGAGAAGTTACACTCACCAAAATTTGGGTACCCATTAAAACAAAAAAAGAGAGAAAAGGAGGTTGAATATTTTAAAATTACAATCCTTGTTCATGTTTATAATAGAATGTTTAATGACAAAAGCTAGTCGACTATAACTAAAACTGTTTAAAAATACATTTTAATATGAGAAATAAAATATATCAAAGTAATAATAGTGATTGCAGTTGAGGTCATGGGACTGTTGGTGCCTTTACCCCTAATTTCTAAGTCTTCTATAATATGAACAAATTTCTTATATAATATCTTAATTATAAGAATTCCAAACTGCACTTATATAAATTCTTTTAAAATTGTATCACCATTGTCCTCAAGCTTTCTTTATTTGAACATCCAAAATAATCTGTATAGGCTATCCATATTCATCTTATATATGAGGCACAAATACTCTCCACGAACAGGATAATTAAACAAAATGGCCCTCTGTCATAAATGTGTGCTCACTGCATCAAAACTTGCCTTTAAATGTGCCCCTTCATTAAATTTGGAGCGGTAATTTCTACAATTTTTCCCACAACCACTATAAAAACTCTAATGAGCCTTATAACTTTTTCCTACTTTCTCAAGGCATTTTCTAATTTGAACAATAGTGACACTGAACCTTTTAAGCCACCATTTTGGGGATAATATCCACTCCTAAAGCACCTTTAAAAGGGAAATATTAATTCTGCTCTCTCTTTATCTCCTGATTTCCTCAAGCTAGCCTGACTTCCAGAGTAATTAATATTTTGCCAGAAATATTTAGGGGGTTTCACCATGATGCCAACTCCCATTCATGCAGAAGCTAATCCTGAATATAATGTGTTCTCCTGCTTTGCATCTGTCCTGCCCTCCATTCTGCTGGGCTTCCCCACTAACTGCTGCTATTGGCAGGCTTCCCCCTATTGGTTCTGGGTGTGGCCTAACATCTGCATCATTGACTCAATGGACATGAGTTTGAGCAAACTCCAGGAGATAGTGATGGACAGGGAAGCCTAGCGTGCCACAATCCGTGGGGTCACACGCAGTCAAACATGACTTAGCAATTGAACAATGAACAACACCACCACATATGTGTAAATCAACCTGTAATCTGCCTTCTATCCTATC
The DNA here is from genome assembly GCF_029378745.1 of Bos indicus. Lineage (NCBI taxonomy): Eukaryota > Metazoa > Chordata > Mammalia > Artiodactyla > Bovidae > Bos > Bos indicus. Next base: position 42,226,720 of record NC_091769.1, read on the forward strand.
CAAACTGTATAATTTATGGGAATAAAAGTTAGTGAACTGAATAGTGACTGCTGAACCTTCATTCAAACCTTCTCCACAGTTTTGAAATTGAAGAGCCTTGGAAGAGGAGGAGAAGGGGACCACAGGGGATGAGATGGTTGGATGGCATCACCGACTTAATGGACATGAGTTTGAGCAAGCTTCAGGAGTTGGTGAAGGACAGGAAGCCTCGCGCGCTGCAGTCCATGGGGTCGCAAAGAGTCAGACACAACTGAGCGATTGAACTGAACTGAACTGGGAGAAGTGATATAGTTGCTTTCTCTCTACACAATACTTGCTAATTTCTCCATTAAGAGACATCTTCATCACAAACTAAAATCTCTTTCTAATTCTATTTTTTCTTCTCCTTCCAATTAATCCTCTAGCCTATATTTAACTGGGGTTCTGCAGAGAAATAGAACCAGTAGGGTGCATGTGAGTATATGTGTGTAGGTGTGTGTAGTTTATTACAAGGAATTGGCTCACAAGATTATGGAAGCTGACAAGTCCCAAGACCTGCAGGCAACAAGCCAGAGACACCCTGGTGTGTTCCAGTCTGAAAGCCAGGAGGCTTGAGACCTAAAAAGAACCCATGTTTCGTTAGAGTCTAAAGGCAGGAAAGAACTTGTATCCCAGCTCCAGCCCGTCAGGCAGAAAGAGTTCCCTCCTACTAAGGGAAAGGTCAGCCTTTTTATTCTATTCGGACCTTTGACTAATTGGGTAAGGCAATCCCCTGGAGAAAGGAATGGCAGCCCGCTCCAGTATTCTTGCCTGGAGAATCCCTTGGACAGAGGAGCCTGGCAGGCTACAGTCCATGGGGCCCAAAGAGATGGACATGACTGACTAACACCCACCTAAAGAGGGCAATGTACTTTACTCAGTTTACTGATTCAAATGTTAATCTGGTGGCTAACAAACAAATGAAAAGATGCTCAACATCACTCATTATCAGAGAAATGCAAATCAAAATCACAATGAAGTACCATCTCACGCCAGTCAGAATGACTGCTATCAAAACATCTACAAACAGTAAATGCTGGAGAGGGTGTGAAGAAAAGGGAACCCTCCTACACCGTTGGTGGGAATGCAAACCAGTACAGCCACTATGGAGAACAGTGTGGAGACTCCTTAAAAAACTGGAAATAGAACTGCCATACAGCCCAGCAATACACACTGAGGAAACCAGAATTGAAAGAGACACGTGTACCTCAATGTTCATTGCAGCACTGTTTACAACAGCTAGGACGTGGAAGCAACCTAGATGTCCATCGGCAGACAAATGGATAAGAAAGCTGTAGTACATATACACAATGGAGTATTATTCAGCTATTAAAAAGAATGCATTTGATTCAGTTCTAATGAGGTGGATGAAACTGGAACCTATTATACAGAGTGAAGTAAGTCAGAAAGAAAAACACCAATAGAGTATATTAACACATATGTATGGAATTTAGAAAGATGGTAACGATGACCGTATATGCGAGACAGCAAAAGAGACACAGAGATAAAGAACAGACCTTTGGACTCTGTGGGAGAAGGCGAGGGTGGGATGATTTGAGAGAATAGCATTGAAACGTGTATATTACCATATGTGAAATAGATAGCCAGTCCAGGTTTGATGCATGAGACAGGGTACTCAGGGCTGGTGCACTGGGATGACCCTGAGGGATGGGATGGGGAGGGAGGTGGGAGAGGGGATCAGGATGGGGAACACATGTATACCCATGGCTGATTCATGTCAAGTTATAGCAAAAACCACTACAATAATGTAAAGTAATTAACCTCCAATTAAAATAAATTAATTTTTTAAATGTTAATGTGGAACCCTGTGGCCTAGTCAAGTTGGCACATAACCATCACTTAGGCCAAGCCTGATTTTTTTAATAACTCTTTTGGTTTACTTCCTCTCCATCAAACTTTTTTTTTAATTGCTTGCTTATTGCTTTCCATTTCTCTTCAACCACTTTGCCCTGCTGCTTCTTTTTTTCCATTTAGATATCACCACTATAAGTTTCTTCTTCTGCAGATACTTAATGGAGCACTGTCAATATAAAACTTAGAAGATCTCAAGTTGTTTTAGTTTTTTAAGCAATAAGAACTATGGTTGTTAATACTACAGAGAAGTGAATGTAACAGCATCTTTACAACTTTTTTGCTTCTTAGACAAAAAAAGATGTTCATGTTAACTGAATATCATCAGCAATGTTTTCAAAAGATTGAAAGCCTACTCTTTGTGAGAAAGGAATACACAAAAATATGTCCAATTCCTCACAAGTGAGATCTTTACAAAAACTGGGGAAAGAAACATTCTTTGAAACATTCTTTTAATCTCATAATGTTTACTTCACCATCTGTACAGATAAGAAATTTCCCTTTATTGTTCATGAATGTTGTGAACATACACTGATTTGTGCAGTACTGGAAAATACAAACACAAAACATTATATGCTACTTCTTGTGGAATGGAAGAAATACTGAACCAAATTTAAAATCCTAAAAGGGACACCGACCACATCAAATGCAGGAGATTGTAAAAATGGCTGCAATAGTTCCCTTCCCTGTCTTTGCCTTTGGTAATCACATCTCATGCTGACTGTGTGCTTGGCCACTTGACTTGCTTTGACCAAGAGGACAATAGCAAACATGATACAAGCAGGAACTCAAAAACTTGCATCTTTCTGGAAAGAACTTGCAAGTTCAGGAACTTGCCTTTTTCTGCTACTTTTAGTAAATTGCAACTACCACAATATAAGAAAGCCAAGTCAGTTCCATCACCCCATAGACACCTAGGCAACTGGAAGACGTGTGAGAGAGACCATCTTATACCTCCCAGCCAAGCCAAGTCTACCCCAATGAGAACACCACCCAACTTACTCACAGGGTGTGAGAAATAATCAATATTTCTTGTTTAAGACATTAGGTTTGAAGGTGATTTGTTACAAAGCAAAATCTGAGAGAGAAATCTAATTTCAGAACTAGAGCACTAGTATAACAGAGTGTACTAGTATAACAGGGTGTACTAGTATAACTAGTAAAACAGGCAGCATTGGTTTTAAGACCAGGTAGATAGCAGGACCTGGAAAAGAAGCAGATACAATTTCAGACAATGCTGAAAAATGGCAAGCTAATTGTTAGCAGAGGCTGACAAAGCAATGAAGAGCCTGCTCCAGCAGGCTGGAAAATGACACCCGTGTTAGGTGATAAAGAAACAATTGGCAAAACTATCACTTATGGTAACTTAGAAGATAGAAAATGAGCATAATGAAACTGTGGACCTTGGCAAGATGATTTCCTAGCAGAATGCTGAAAGTGTCCACTGGCTCCATCTAGCTGATTCTGAGAAAGTATAGGAAGAGAGATGGGCTAGAGGAACAACTGCTCAGTTTGCAAGCAGAATTAGAAGCTACAGAGAGGAGCCAGAACTTGCTGGATTGGATGATAACATTGTTTAACGTTTCAGTTTCTATGGGTGGTAAAGGATTCTCAAAATAAGAAACAACCTCAGAACAAAGATCAAATCAAGGTGACCCTGAATGCCTGTTTGTTAATACCTTTGAAATATTTTAGGCAGCAACTGGTAGGCTCTCTCAGCTGTACAAAGTGCTTTCATTCAAGTTATTGTCTCACGGAAGCAGGATACAGCTCCCATAGAAGAGACAGACCTAGCTCAGAATCGCAAGTGAGACTTTTATTGCATGGAGTAGATCTGAATCAGTCTTAGAGAAACCCACAGACATTTTAGGAGTTGTTTTGATGCAAGTAATGTAGCTCTTTCATACTGTTCATGGGGTTCTCGTGGCAAGAACACTGGAGTGGTTTGCCATTCCCTCCTGCAGTGGAGGGTGGAGGATGGTAACTGCAGGCTGAGCACAAGCTTCCTGGAGCACTACCCTGTTACCTCACCACCAACCAATCAGAAGAAAGAATGCAGTGTATGCAGTGGAAGATAACAAAGACTGCCTCTCTCTTCAAATGATTTTCCCCTGAAAAACTTTATGGTCAGTTTGGAGCTGGTGTTTGGATACAAATCAGCCGTCTCCCCCAGGCTGCCAACCTCCTGAATAAAACAATCTTTCTTCTCCAACCAACACTAGCCTTTCGTACTGGTTTTTGAGCTGTGAGCAGCAGAACCGTGACTTCACTAATATAACTATATCATTACCCCCAGCCTTTGAACCTACCCCAAGTTCCCCAATTTCACCTATATTCAGACACTCGAATTTTGACTTCCTGTGGGACTTGAGCTAATCTTACTCTGTGTATGAATTCAGTTCAGCCAATGACTATCAAACACCTGCTCTGTGAAACACTCTAGTCCCTCTGCAGGATGATCAAGTAAAAGTTTCTGCTTTCCAACAGCTTAAAGAGGAAGCCATGCATAGAAGCTGCAAGGATGGTGGCAAGAATCCCTCCCATCTCTGGAGGTGTGCCTCCTTTGGAATGAGACTGTGTATGTCATCTCATCAATGTTGTTGTTTAGCTGCTAAGTCATGTCCAAATCTTTGCCAAGTCCACAAGACTTCTCTGTCCATGGGATTTCCCAGGCAAGAATACTGGAGTGGGCTGCCATTTCCTTCTCCAGGGGATCTTCCTGACCCAGGAATCAAACCCACATCTCCTGCACTGGGAAGTGGATTCTTTACCGCCAAGCCACCAAGGAAGCCCCCTCTCATCAAGTGTTGTTCAGTGGCTAAGTCATGTCCAGCTCTTTGTGACCCTATGAACTGCAGCATACCAGGCTTCTCTGTCCATCACAATCTCCCTGACTTTGCTCAAACTCATGTCCATTGAGTTGGTGAGGCCACCCAATCACCTCATCCTCTGTCATTCCCTTCTCCTCCTGCCCTCAGTCTTTTCCAGCATCAGGGTCTTTTCCAATGAGTCAGCTCTTCGCATCAGGTGGCCAAAGGATTGGAGTTTCAGCTTCATCAGTCCTTCCAAACAATATTCAAGGTTGATTTCCTTTAGGATTAACTGATTTGATCTCCTTGCTGTCCAAGGGACTCTCAAGAGTCTTTTCCAACACCACAGTTCAAAAGCATCAATTCTTTGGTGCTCAGTTTTCTTTATAGTCCTACTCTCACATCCATACATGACTACTGGAAAAACGATAGCTTTAACTATATGGACCTTTGTCAGCAACGTGATGTGTCTGCTTTTTAATATATGGTCTAGGTTTGACATAGCTATTCTTCCAAGGAGCAAGCGTCTTTTAATTTCATGGCTGCAGTCACCATCTGCATTGACTTTGGAGCCCAAGAAAATGAAATCTGACACTGTTTCCACATTTTCCCCATCTATTTGCCATGAAGTGAGAGGGCCAGATACCATGATCTTAGTTTTCTGAATGCTGAGTTTTAAGTCAGCTTTTCACTCTCCTCTTTCACTTTCATCAAGAGGCTCTTTAGCTCCTCTCCACTTTCTGCCATTAAAGTGGTTATCATCTACATATCTGAGGTTGCTAATATTTCTCCCAGCAATCTTGATTTCAGCTTCTGATTCATCCAACCCAGAATTTTGCATGATGTACTCTGCATAGAAGTTAAATAAGCAGGGTAACAATACACAGCCTTGATGTACTCCTTTCCCAATTTGGAACCAGTCCGTTGTTCTATGTCCAGTTCTAACTATTGCTTCTTGACCTGCATACAGACTTCTCAAGAGGCAGGTATGGTGGTCTGGTATTCCCATATCTTTAAGAACATTACACAGCTTGTTGTGATCCACACAGTCAAAGGCTTTAGCAGGAGCAGGTTAGGGGAAGTTTAGGAGCAGTTTATTGCTCTCATCAATAGGTGGGGTCTATTATTCCACTTCTTAAGTTATGGCTGACCTTCACTGACTTTGACCAATAGAATGCGACAGAATGGCATTGTGTGATGTCTGAGCCACAGCGTGAAGAGGCCTTGCAGACTGAGGTCTCGCTCTCTCTGGAAGCCAATGCTACCATGTGAGGAAGCTCACGCTGGCAGGCAGAGAGAAGCCAGCCCAACTTAAGACCTCCAGATAACTGCAGAGATATGTGTGACCCCCAGAGAGACCAGCAGCAGAGCCTCTCATCTAACACCAGCCCAAATCACTGACAACAGAATCATGAGCAAATAAAATGATTATTGTTTTTAAACCACTAACCCTGGGTGATTTGCTGTACAGCAAAAGGTAACTTACAGAAAAACATAGAGAAGGAAGAGATTAATTCTACTTGTGAGATCATTACTCATGCTTTCTACAGATAAATGCATGTTTTTAACAGGTTTTTATTTACCCAAATGAGTATCTGACTGACAGGATTTCAGGTTGAATTACAAAACAAAATAAAAGGGCTGGAGGATCAGCATTAGCTAGAACAGTCCTACCGGGGAGCTACCCTGGGTTGGGGAAGGAGTGTTCACTTCCTCTAAACTGCTTCTTATTTTCACAGCTTCTTCCCCATCTCATTACCAATTCCAGACTCACTATCTTCAAGCACTGGTGGACTGATAATGATGTCCACATCAGTGACAATCAAGCAAGAAAGGACAGGACTAGAGTGAAGACTTCCCATGTATAAGAATATCCATTTGATATATATAGAAGATATATATAGGTATTGCATCCATCAGGCAATAATTTCCAAATAAAGCTTTTTCTGTTCTCTGATAAAACTTTATTTTTTTATCTCAAGCACACAAAGGGAGAAGGAAATGGCAACCCACTCCAGTATTCTTGCCTGGGAAATCCCATTAACAGAGGAGCCTGGAGGGCTGCTGTCCATAGAGTCACACAGAGTCAGACACGACTGAAGCGACTTAGCATGCGTGCGTGCATTGGAGAAGGAAATGGCAACCCACTCCAGTATTCTTACCTGGAGAATCCCAGGGACAGAGGAGCCTGATGGGCTGCTGTATATGGGGTTGCACAGAGTCGGATACGACTGAAGCAACTTAGCAGCGGTAGCAAACACACAAAAGGAAGAGTACTTGCCATCTCCCTCAAACAAATGTGAAATGAGTACTTAAAAATTCAAAAAGCAAGAAAAAACTCATTATAATGTATTCTTATACTCAGGTTTCAAACAATAAGCCCATTCTCCCCAGAAGTGAGAGAAGACCTACCATTAATGATAATTAACACTAGAAATAGTCCATGGAGATTGTGCAGGGTAAGACAAAAGGCCAAAATAGGAGCCATTCCCCCAAATCTAGGGCAGAACCAACACCACTTAACAACTATAATTAATTATAGCTGTACCTCCCAGGAAGTGCTAACCAGGATCTGGAGACCATAAATCTGAGATGAGCCACCTATAGCTTTCCTAAAGCAAGAAAGGATGGTATACCATGAGTAAATTCTGGGCAAAGGAAAAATAAATTACTAGCTATGGTCTATGGGGGAAAGCAACATAGGTTCAAATCTACCTAAGAGAAACATTCCAGACTTTCATATTTAAGATAGCAACCTGAGTCCATAGATTGCCCACTCATCCGCTAGATCCCATTGACAGGACCAGGGAAACCTAAAAAGTAAGACCTCTGCAACAAAAACAGGAATGCAGGAAAGAGCGCCAAAACAGAGATAAAACAGAAGTCTGAATATGCAGCAGAATATGGCCAGATTGAAATTAAAGTCCATCAGTGCAGAAGAGCCAACACTTTGCACAGGCAAAGAAGGCTCCCCTGAGAAGCCAATCTCGTCAAAAAACCTTAACAGGGATTTAGGACTCAATCAGAACCCACAACAACTGTTGAGTTCTCTAACCAAACATTCCCTTCTTCTCTCTTTCATCTCCCTTTTGCCTTCTGTGACTGCTGTTCTCATTTGCTCATTTTTTAATTCAACAAATATTGTTGAGAAACTCTTCTGAGCCAGGCACTGTCATAAGCACTAAAGATCCAGTGATGGAAAAGAAAGACAAAGTTCAGGTCCCCTGGAGCAAATATGCTAAAGGGAGACATACAGTAAAAATACCAGAAAATAGTAAATAATGAGAAACGCTCAAAAAATAGAAGAGTGATATGGTAGATTTTCTGTGAGATATCCTTAGATTGACTGCTCAGGGAAAATGTCCCTGAGAAAGTTATCTTTAAGCTATCAAGGAGACAGCTATGCAGAAGACAGGGAGAATAGCAGTCCAGGCAGAGGAAACAGATAGCTCGAAGACCCTGCGGCACAAACAGCACATTCACTGTCTCAGCTTAGACATCACTTCCTCCAGTGCCCACACACACAAGGGCACATTCTATGTGTTCTCAGAGCATCCTGTTCTCCCTTACCACAGTATTATCATACTCTATTAAAATTGCTGCCAACTTGCCCATAGCCTCTTCCAGAGCTACTCCCTAATGGTAGTAACCATACTGTATCTCAGCACCCAGCAATGTCTAGACATGGACGATACCTAATTAATATATTTAGTGAACTAATCAACCATTGTCTCATTCCAAGCCCAGTCCTCTTTCCACTGTAACATCAGAAAACTGTTTTCCTTTTCCTTTTTTATGTGTTTACTTCTTCCATCTTAGATTTCCAGCAGTTCATATCTGGATAATAATTAAATCTTTGTTCTCTGTATAAAGCTCTTATATTTTGTTGAGAACAATGGAGCAATGGAGAGATGGACGTTACCCAGTCTACTTCCACTTTTAAATTATCAAAAATAATCTCCCTAGTTTTCATAATTTTCCTCTATCATCACTTCTGTAAACAGCAGCCAAAAATACCTCTGTATACTAGTTTCTACCAACTCAATGATCTCTTTCCCAAATGCCTCCTTCTGTTTTTCCCCTTCTTTTGATAAAGCCCAATTTCTGACTTTATTATTATGATTAGTCTGATTTTTAAATCCCCAATCGCTTTCCTCAGATAGTCACACCTTTATCGTTCCACTCTGCTAGCAACTGTCTATATGTTGACTTTACCCTTGGCACACTAAATCCAAACTCATTCACTCTGTAGTCCAGACCAAGTAATGCCACATTCAAACATAGCAGCCAGGGTGCTCCCAGGTGCCTGCTGTAATGAACACTGCAATCAAGTCATTTGATTTTACTTTCCCAGGTTCCTAAGCTCATAACTCTTTTCTGCATATATAAGAGTTTAATAAAAGAGGGGAATTTGCAACGCCTGCAGCACAGACATTCAGAAATGAGAAAGGGCAGCTGTCATTCATAATCTTAGAGCTTGCACTGTCCTCTGTGTTCCCATGGACCTCCACACACGTGATTCTATTCAACTTTCACAGCACCGTGTGGTGCTTCTAAATGGTACTACTTAGAATCTCTACCAAAACCTAATATGAAGGCCAGCAAAGTTAAAAGAATGAATGACCAAATACAGTTAGTATTTGGTAGCATTTATTCATTTACTCAAGATTCACTGAAAGTGGAAAGTGAAAGTTAGTCACACAGTCGTGTCCGACTCTGCAATCCCATGAACTGTAGCCTACCAGGCTCCTCTGTTCATGTAATTCTCCAGGCAAGAGTACTAGAGTGGGTTGCCATTTCATTCTCCAGAGGATCTTCCTGATCCAGGGATTGAACCCAGATCTCCTGCACTGCAGGCAGATTCTTTACCAACTAAGCTACTGGGGAAGACTCAACATTCAGTAGTACATACTATCTGCCAGGCCCTAGTCTAAGTGTTGGTGATAATAGCAATGAACAAGGTAAATAGTATCCCCACTCTCATGAGACACATTTTAGTGGAGAAAGATTATTTAAAAGTAGTCAATTGATAAGAGATTTTCACAAAACTCTAAGTGCTAGTTTAAATATATATCCTGATAGAGTGTCTGAACAGGACTCAGAGGAGTGGTCCAACTTGACACTGGGTAGTCAGAGACAACCTCCTTGAGGAGATGAGCTGAAATCTATCTGTATGAAGAAGAGGTAGCCATGTGATGATACAGAGGGGAAAAAAAGAGTTTCAGACTTGGTGAGAACAAGTATATCGACCTGGCTGGCAAGTAGTAGAGTTTAGTGTTTGAGTGATAAAGATAAGAAACTGGCTCAGAGGTCAAAGAATTTTAGAGTCAACATCTCTGTAATTCTGCAGGTTGTTTCTTCATTGTCAGAAGATGGCTGCAGTGGTTCCAGATAGTGTGTCTACAATCATGACAGAAAGAATGGGAAAGGACCAATGTGTTAGGTTTATTACCTCCTTTCAACAAGAAATGAATAGAGAAAACCTTCTCAGAAACACTCTAGCAAATTCAATTTGGTATTATTGGCCTGAGTGGTTAGTAAACATCCCCCAACCATGCATCTAGCAGGGAAGTGGGCTGGGAAAGTAAGGATTTTCATAATTCCTTGGATTAGTCTTATTCCACCACCTGGGGATATTGACATCATGCCAAAAAAAATCAAAATTCTGTTGCTAAGAAGGAGAGGAAATGACTATTGGGTAGGCCATAATAGTGACCATCATGATAGAGGACAGACGTAAAGATGAGGTCAGAGAAACTAGGAAGGACCAGATCATATTGGGCCTTGTAAACCATGGCAAAAAGCTTTAGATTTTTTTCTAAATGAAATGTAAACCATTAAGTGTCTAAGTAAAAATGTGACCTGGCCCTATTTACATCTTTAAGAGATTGCTGTGTTGCCACATGAAAAATTAATTGTAGAAAATAGGAGTACAAACAAGGACTTAAAAGACACTTGTAGTAGAACAGGCAAGAAACTACAGTAGCTTGACTAATTAGCAATAAAAATGCAGAGGTGAATGGGCTCAAAACAAATATTTTGGAGTTATTGTTGGGAGGACTTATTGGCATATTAGGTGAGGGTTGAAACAGGAAAGAAAACAAGAGCTATGATCTGAACCTCATAGATGCACTATTTTAGCATTTATGGAAAAAGACTCTGAAAGACAGTCTTGGATAGAAAAAACACGAGGGCCGTGCTTTATATATAAGCCTCTGCTGTCTGTTAGACTTGTGAGTAGCAATCTCAGATCACACTGTAGTGAATGCTATGTTGTGTCCTGGTTCTCTCATCAAGATCAAGGCACTAATTCCCGCACCTGCCAGGAGTGATGGCGGCTCATAGCTCATAGCTGAGTTCCTCCACAAACAATGCCCTTGGCCCTAGAAAATTGTCCCACCTGACGTTATTCCCTCTCCTTGAGGATAGTCCACACCCAATGATTGTTTGCTACGGGGGTTCAGTGGCCTGGCTCCCCTGCCTAAGTTTGGACCTACTCTGAAGCATCATCCCCAAAACAAAGTCCCTCATGGGATCGGTGGAGGCCTTTGCCGTGACTGTGTTGCAGCTCATCTTCTCTCTCTGCCAACCCTGCTTGCTTTACTTCCTCACAAGAACTGTTCCCAAGACCACTCCCCAGTGAACTTCCTGCATGTAAATCTCTGTCTCACAATCTGTTTCCCAAGACACCCAACCCAAGATACAGGAGCTGTTCCCAAGTCCACTCCCCAGTGAACTTTCTGCATGTGAATCTCTGTCTCACAATCTGTTTCCCAAGACACCCAACCCAAGATACAGGAGCTGTTCCCAAGACCACTCCCCAGTGAACTTTCTGCATGTAAATCTCTGTCTCACAATCTGTTTCCCAAGACACCCAACCTAAGATACAAGATGCCAGGAGCAACTGAGAAAGCAGAATCTAACATGGGATTTTGAAACTTGTCTACCTGCTAACTGGCTGGCAATAAAGACCCCATCACTGGTGTAAGATGCAGAACTGAAGCCCCTGGCATTTGGCAGGAGTGCAACTGTTAAAATCTTCACTGGTAGTGAACCAGAATGGGATACTCTCAGGAGAGAATGCACTGACAGGTACAGAAGTAACAGTTGTAAAGGCACTGGAATCAGATGGCTACTGCTGAGTTTTATCAATATATTGGAGAAAGACAAGGAAAAGCTAGAGTGATTCATCACTAATTGAAGGTGAATTATGAAAAACAAAGGTTCTAGTTGGTAATATATAAAAACATTTTTATCTCCTGCAGCCAAAAGATACAAAAAGCTAAGAATTAGGACTTAGTTACAAGCATAGCACACCTAAAGAGAAGGTTGAGTTCTTTCCAGTGCCAAGCTCAGAGCTCTGAGTAGGAAGACTCCTGAGAACTAAGATGTAGGCACAAAACTCCAGATTCCCCTACATAAGTGTCCCATTCCCCAGCCTTGAAGGCTAGAACTTCCCCCTTGCAATTAATACAGAGACCTCTACTTGCAAGACAATATGAGCGCCCCCTTTATGATTTTCCTCTAGCATATCCCTCCATACTTAGTAACTAAGACCAGTAATCAAGACCAAGTCAAAATATAACCCACCCAGAAAGTATTGGGTCTGTTAGAAGGATGGGCATCATATACCAAAGGAAAAACAAGGCCTAGTCAATGTTTACCAGCATGAGCCAGGAGCATATGTATGGGGCACATATAAGTGATATCATATGCTACTTGTCTTCCTCTGTCTGACTTATTTCTCTTATGATAATCTCTAGGCTCATTCATTTTGCTGAAAATTGCATTATTTCATTCTTCTTTATGACTAAGTAATATTCCATTGTATGTCTATATACCACATCCTCTTTTATATACCACATCTTCTTTATCTATTCATCTGTCAAGGGATATTAAGTTGTTTCCATGTCATGGTTTATAAACAGTGCTGCTATGAACACTTATGTGTATGTATCTTTTCAAATTAGAATTTTCATTGTTTCCCTATATATGCTCATGAGTGGTATTATATGGTAGTTCTAGTTTTATTTTTTTAAGGAATCTCCACGCTGTTCTTCACAGTGGCTGCACCAATTTACATTCCCACTACAATGTAGGAGTATTCCCTTTTCTCCATGCCCTCTCCAGCATTAACCATTTGTAGACTTTTTGATGATGGCCATTCTGACCAGTATGAGGCAACACCTCATTATACCCTTGATTTGCTTTTCTCTAATAATTATATATCAGCTAAATTTTTAAGTGAAAAATAAAGCTCTTTTAGATCGGTGGTTGCCAGAGGAGGGGAAGGAGGTGGTGGTGAAAGGGTGCATGGGTCAAACAGCCCAAACTTTCAGCTACAAAATAAATAAGTGCTAGAGATGCAACGCATAGCACGGTATATAGTTAATAATACTAGCTTTCAGATTTTAAAGGCATTAAGAGTAGATCTCAAAAGTTCTCATCACAAGAAAAATAAATTCTGTAACTATGTATGGTGATGGATGTTAACTGTGGTGATGTTGAACTGAAGTGATCACCACATCTTACTGTGGTGATCACTTCACAATATATACAAATATTGAACCATTGGTCGTACACCTGAAACTGGTATAACATTGTATGTCAATTACACCTCAATTTTTTTAATGAAGTTGTTTTAACTTTTTAAAAAAAATTTAAGACCACTATGTACATAAGAGCCTCTTAACTCTAAACATGTATATTTAAATTGTTTTTCCATTTCCATGAATACATTTGGATATAAACATCCTGGGAAATTATATATAGACATAAATTAACATATCACTGATGGTTGAGATATTTGAAAAGTCATCCTCGGTGCTTTCTCCTTCCTCTCCAGTTTTCTCACATATCCTTCTGCCATCAAGCTCAAGTTGAAGACACTCACCACTCAGCCTCACATTATCTTTCACTTAAAACATTCAGGTTGTAACTTCTCTCTTTCTCTGGCTTGCCCCCTTCAAGTCTCTTCCCCACAAAGATCTTCTCAGATCATCTCGCCTGCCTTCTTCTTTGACTTCACCTTCAACACTCTCTACCACACACTAACCTGCTTATGGCTCCACACTGCAAAATAGATTATTTCTCCCAAATTTCTACAGGGAGTCTATTTATTTATCAGTTTGTGTTCTGAAAAAAATGAGGGTTGATATTTGTTTCTTCACACATAAGCAAAAAAAGAAAAACAAGCAGAGGTGATAAGGACAATACTGGTGAGGAAGAAGGAAGAAAGAGGGGGTCAGAGGATGTTGGTTAGAGTGAGAATGAGGAATTCCCTAGCAGTGCAGTGGTTAGGACTCAGCACTTTCACTGCCTTGGCCCATTTCCATCCCTAGTTTGAGAACTAAAATTCCGAAAACCATGAGGAGTGCCCAAAAAAAAGAGTGCGAATGGATAAAAATAGTCCCTGCCCTGAGAATTTTGCAGGCTTTTCAAGAAAATTTTCTTTGGATAGGAATTCCTAACATAATATACATAAGTTGACAACTACACAGAATTACAATGTAAACACAGCTTGTTGGAATGCCCTTCACCTATAGCACTTTCTCACAATCAGACACTCGGTTTGAAGTTTCTCAGACTCTCCTCTATAGAACACTACTGTGTCCTGAGCTATTAGCAGGTATGTGAGAAAAGACTCCTGTGTTAAAATGTGGGAAATACAGCTCACAGTCACACCTCTGCTGCTGCTACTGCTGCCAAGTCACTTCAGTTGTATCCAACTCTGTGTGACCCCATAGACGGCAGCCCACCAGGCTCCCCCCGTCCCTGGGATTCTCCAGGCAAGAACTGGAGTGGGTTGCCATTTCCTTCTCCAATGCAGGAAAGTGAAAAGTGAAAGTGAAGTAGCTCGGTCGTGTCCAACTCTTCGCGACCCCATGGACTGCAGTCTACCAGGCTCCTCTGTCCATGGGATTTTCCAGGCAAGAGTACTGGAGTGGGGTGCCATCACCTTCTCCGAGTCACCTCTAGGAAGACACATTAACCAATTAAGACTTCTGAAGAGATTACTTCATTGTCAAGTATGTGAAAATACCGTTGAGTACATTTAGCAAGGAGTCTCAAAAGTCTTTAAAGTATTTATGTTCTTTGACTCAGTGATTCCAAAGCATACAACTTTATCTTAAGGAAACAATCTTGGACGTGTGCACAGATTTTCCCACAAGGATGTTTATCTCCCTGTGCTATGTATTGAATACATTAACCAAGGAATTACATGAAAGCCCAGTAGAGTAGGGAATTGGTTATATAAAGAATGGTATGAAAGTGAAAGTCAAAGTGTTAGTTGCTCAGTCATGTCTGACTCTTTGTGACCCCATGGACTGTAGCCCGCCAGGCTCCTTGGTCCATGGAATTCTCTAGACTGGAGTGGATTGCCATTCCCTTCTCCAGGGGATCTTCCCAACCCAGGAATTGAACCCAGGTCTCCCACATTGCGGGCAGATTCTTTACCATCTGAGCCACCAGGGAGGCCCAAAGAATGGTATGGCCATATAGTAAAATAGTATGCAGACAAAAGCAATGATATAGAATATTTAATGGCATAGAAAAATGTTTATAAAATAGCCAAAGGAAAAAACTTATACCTGAATATAAAAGGATAAGTACCTTTTAAAAAATTAAATGTTATGCAAGAGGAAAAAGTTGGGAAAGGATTTATAACTGGAGTTTCATACCCAAATATCTCCCCATACAGGCAGATAAACTATGACGGGGGTTCTTTCCTAAAGACAGCAGTTGTGAGCCCTGACATGCCAGAATGCAGGTCACATGATGCCAATCTTCACTATTTCAGAAGAAGCTAGAAGATATATGTGACTGTAAGAAATCACCCAATTGTTACATGTTGACAGTCTAATTTTTAAAAATGTAAATATTACACAGCCAAATAAAACACATCTGCAAACTACCATCAGCAGCTCTGATTTATGCAGAATGTCAACAGAGGTTTTCTCTGGGTGTCAGGATTTCAAGCGAATATTATTTCTTGCATATTGTTGTTTATGCTTTTTCTGTATTTTCTACAATAAAAAATCATTTCTATTTTTTCAAAAAGCCATTTTGTGTGAATTTTTAAGAGTTCTATTGTGATCCTTGCCACTGGAATTAGAATAGTTGGAATTTAAGAATTTTGGCTAGAAATAAAAACAACGTATTGCCAACCTCTATGGTGCCAGCATGAACCATAACATTTACACTTCGCAGCTTTGGAACTATCTGGGAAAAAAGACTTGTCTGACATTTTTACTTATTTTTTTGCCTTTATTCAATACATTGACAATACTACAAACATAAACAACCTAAGGTTATGGATATTGTGTTATAGTAATTCTTCTGTAAAAACCCTAAGAAAAATTAGACCCATCTATCCAGAATCCAAACCAGGTTTCTTGGAAGTTCCATGGTTAAATCGATTTGTAAAGTACTGCATACAAAGCCCAACGCGTCCTGGCAGGACCAGGCTCCAAAATGTCCCCCAGTTTAAGCGCATGCATACACGGTCTTGGTTGGCCAGAGAGTCTCAAATTTATTTGTTCACAAAACTGTTTTTGGAACATCTATTACCAACCCCTACAAGCTCAGATTCTTTAGGATGCAGATCAGAAAACAGACTGAGTCAGAAACAGGAAAAAAAAATCCCTTAGAAATCCATTTTGTGTAATTGATCACTTGTAGTGAATTTCCATATTACATAGTCCACCGTTTTTAAAGAGGAAAGACATGTTTCTGGTATTTAGAAACTCAAGGAACAAAGAACTGGCTCTTACCACTCAGGAGATTAACCCCACCATTCACAGTAAGGTGTATCTCAAAAACCCACACATTAAAGGGTCCCTTGAGGTCAAGTTTTGGAGTCTAATAACAAAATTATACTGAACTAAAACTTAGTAGGGGTCAGGTGTGGGGTGAAAGGAAAGACTGTCTGAAAATGGTTTTCCTTTTTTAACCATTTTACTTAGACTTCAGTTAACAGACTTCTATTCAGTACAATGGTAAAAAACAAACTTCATCATTTTATTTTAAAATAAAACAACTATTAAAGCTGCAAATCAGTCTTGGACACACTAGCGCCACCTAAAAACCGTATCCCCCAAGGCAACTGTTTTAAAATAGACTGTCTTCCAAAATCACCTGATATGTGACTATAAGTTTCTTCACCCACCACAGCTGCATCAAGGGAACCCAGGGTGATTAGACAGCAACATTTCTTCATTTCCTTTCTCCCCTCTCCCTGGCTCTTCCTCCCCCAGTTCTTCTCTGTATTATGCTGGTTCGTATCATCACAGGAGACAGGGGAGCAAGGCAGACTAACCTGTTTGTGATGTTTCTGCTTTCATGTGTCAACATGCATTATAGGATCTTAACATCCATGGCTATTTATTTTTACATGTATTGTTTTGTCTGCAGAGGATAATATATCATGTTGCTGTCTGACAGCTTCCTTCCAACAGACCCCAGCAGCAGGGAGCCAGATCAGCTTGCTTTCCCTCCCAGCTAAACTCCAGATGTTCCCTCCCCTCCTACTAAAATGGGAAGCATCTCCCACACAGCTTATTTTTTGGTTTTCCCTGGTTTTGACTTGTCCAGGAGATAGACTATACCCAGCTGATCCAGTACTTAGCAAAGTTCAGAAAATGGCCTCGGGGGAAGGATTCTCCCTCTTTGCTTTTGCTTGTTTGTTCACTAACTGCAAAGAAAATGAATTTCTGGTCAATAACCATTTGTTTCAGAAATGACACAGCCACTAAAATACACCAAAAATCCAAAAGACATTTTTCAGAGCTAGGGGAAAAAAAAAAAAACACCTACCTTTTTCAAGGATCCCATAAATACAGGGAGGAAGATAAGAACCCTACAGTCTTTGTGCCATAATAAGCTTAACTGAACACAATTTTCCAACCCAGAGCTCCCCTTTGTGGTTTTCCTCACAAAAAGCCGATGGGGGGATTTTATTTTTCCTATGAATCATGTTCCCCTTCACATTCAGTTGATGAAAAGCCTTCTTTCGTGTGAGCCATTTGATGCTCAAAGAGCTCTTCAAAATACATGTGAACAGCCTTTGGAGAACTCTTGGAACAGCAATCTAAAGGTGTGTCTTAATAACAGGAAAGCTGCATTAGCTATAAACAAACCCCAATGCCAAATTCCAAGTAGTAAAAATTCATGCCACTGTCATCTGCCCCTGAAGTCAAGAGCAGGTTAGAGTTTTACCTTCCACACACTTCTATCCTTCATCATTTAAACATCAGAAACTGATACTACTATACAAAGGTTACTACAGCTGAGCTGATGTGGCTTGTCATGGCTAAACTCACTCTGCTGCTATTGTCCAATCATAACACAAAAAAGCATAAAAATATCCATGGTCCCCAGGTTTCAAAATATTCCTACCCCTAAGTTATAGTTCCAGGTTCCCCAGTGCATCTGAAACTCCATGAAAACCCAGGGAAAGACAATATCATGGCTTGCATCCTTCCCCACCCTCCCACCCCCATACCATAGGCATCTTTAAATGTTTTTAGCAAAGAAATAGACCTTACAGCCTTAGGAACAGACCTTAGGAAAAGTAGGTAGGAACTGGGTCAAAGAGAACAGACTGATTGATGTGGTTTTCCATTTTTCACCATTTTGTCCAAAAACAAACTGCTTTTGGTTTGTAGGGGGCGGGGCGGGAGGGTTGGGGGGGCATATTTTCTTTTCTCTTTCAGGGAAGGTCCAAATCCTTCACAGAATGCAAAATGACCTTGCGAAAAGAAAATGAGCCCTGGGGAACTCTGTCTCATTGGTTTTTGTTTGTTTGTTTGCTGACTCTAAGGAAAATATATTCTGGTAAACAACCCCTTCTTCTGGGCTCTCATAGCCTCTGGAACACAATGAAAATTAGTTTTATGGTAACTGTCATCCATTAACCATCTGATTCTCATGTTCTAACTTACATTAGCTCCTCACTCAGAGGGTAAAGAATCTGCCTGCAATGCAGGAGACCCAGATTCAGTCCCTGGGTCAGGAAGATCCCCTGGAGAAGGGCATGGCTACCAACTCCAGTACTCTTGCCTGGAGTATTCCATGGACAGAGGAGCCTGGCGGCTTACAGTCCATGGGGTCGCAAAGAGTCGGAAACAGCTGAAGTGACTAACACACACACACAACCATAACAGAAATAACGAGATATACTGGACATTTATTAGGTGCATCTTACTATTTCACAAAATTCCATTTAATCCATACAGATTCTCCCTCAACTGGAGGTGTGGGAGGGCAATGCTAGTTTCACCTAAACATAAGTTATGCAATCAATGAGCTGAAATTAAAGGTGCCACTAGCTCCATATGTCCACTCTCAAACCTTCCTCCCAATCCACACCTCTCTGGGTCATAGACCCACACATCCAACACAACTTGGATATCCCACAAGCACTGCAAACTCAGTTTCTCTAAAACTTAATTTGTCTTTTTTTTAAACCAATCTTCTATTCCTCTTCTCTTCTCTATGCGAGTGAAGCGTTAGTTGTTCAGTTGTGTCTGACTCTTTGCAACCCCATGGACTGTAGCCCAGCAGGCTCCCCTGTCCATGGAGTTCTCCAGGCAAGAATACTGTAGTGGGTTACCATTCCCTTCTCCAACCTAGGGATCTTCCCAACCCAGGGATTGAACCTGCATCTCCTGCACTGCAGATGTATTCTTTACCACTGAGCCATCAGGGAGAAAATGGCATCAAAAAAAAGGGGGGGGGGGGGGGGAAGAAAGAAACCCAAGACCAAAGCCAGAAACCAAAGAATCATCTGACATACCTTCCTCTCATCCTCTACATCCAAGTCCACTAATCTGATCAAGACGGCCTTAACAATCCCCTCTACTAGACATAACTCTAGGCAGAGCTCCTCCTCACTCCAGGCCCTGACCTCCCTTTTCTTAGGACATTTCCTTTAGAAAATCTGAAATTATAAATTCTTTTTCTGCCCCTTTGATATGTAGAAAATCTTTTTAAAATGCTCTGGCCAGTTTTACAACCCAGGACTGTCTTTCTCCAGGACCTGGGAGCCAACTCCTTGAACTGAATCATCAAGGAGCATGTCCCTGCCAGTCTTAGTGGCAGGGTGCAGAACCCTAACTTCAGCTAGCACCCAACACCACCGTGTAAAACTACCTCCTGTAACAAAGATACAAGCAAGCTTAATTTGGGCAGGGGGTGGAGGGTGGGTGGTGATTAGTCAATACAGATGACCTGTGTTTTCTCTTAAAAATCCTCCCATCTGGAGAAGCTTAGTCAAGATGGTGGAGTAGGAGTACCCTGAGTTCACCTCCTCCCATGGGCACTCCAAAATTATACCTATTTGCAGAGCAATTATTGATAAGAGAGACAAGAATCTACCAGAAAAGATCATCTACAACTAAAGACATAAAGAAGGAACCACAATGAGACCAGTAGGTGGGACAGAGTTTCAGTATTGTTAATACCCATACATCCAGGTAGGTGACCAAGAAAAGGGAAAATAATTACAATTACAGAGATTCACCCCAAGGAGCAAGGGGGCTAGCCCACATTGGGCTCTACAGCCTGAGAGTCCTGCATTGGGAAGACAAGCCCCCAGAAATTTTGGTTTTGAAGGCCAGTAGGGCTCACTTTCAGGTGAGTCAGGTGGCTGTGGGAAAGAGAGACTCCATTATTGAAGGGCCCCTAGTGGCTCAGAAGGTAAAGTGTCTGCCTGCAATGCAGGAGACCCGGGTTCGATCCCTGGGTCAGGAAGATCCCCTGGAAAAGGAAATGGCAACCCACTCCAGTACTCTTGCCCAGAAAATTCCATGGACGGAGGAGCCTGCTAGGCTACAGTCCATGTGGTTACAAAGAGTCGGACATGACTGAGCAACTTCACTTTCACTTTTCACAAAATCTCACATGCTCTTAGACCTAGGGCAGAAGCAGTAATTCAACAGGAGCCTGGGTCAAACCCACCTGCTGACCTTGAAGAGCCTCCCAGAGAGGCAGAAGCAAACTGGAGCTCAACCTGGGACAGAGACACTGGCAACAGCCATTCTGGGGACTTTGTTCTTCCACATGGACACTGGTGCTGGAAGTGCCATTTTGGAATACTCCCTCTAGCTTATTAACCTTGAGATCTGGCCCTGCCTTTGTCAGCCAGCCTGTAGGCAACTGCACTGGAATGCCTCAGGCCAAGCAACTAGCTGTGGGAACCGGGAGGAGACAGCTACACACACCAGCAGGCAGGATCTCTTAAGATGCCCTCCCCCCAACCCCCAAAGCACCCCACCTCCCCCCCGCCTTAAGCCACCAGAGGACCCAGAATGTGGCTCCACATACCAGTGTGCAGGCACTAGAGCTGAGACACCCAGAGCCCTGCAGCCAGAAACCCTGGGACCCAGCTCTGCCACCAGTGGGCAGACACCATTCCCAGGGCTCCCTAGGCCCTGTCCACCCACCGTATGCTGACCCTAGCCTTGTGACCAGCCTCACACACCAGTGGGCAGGCATCAGCCCCTGGACCCACTGAGCACCAGCCCCTCTTACCAGCTGGCAGACATGAGCCTCAGGACTATCACAGTCCCACAGCCTGCTATGGAAGGGCCTAGTCCACGCCTCAGCAGTCCAGTACCAGCTCTAAAACACTTTGGTCCTCGCAGTCCAACCCCAGAATCCAGCCCCACTCACCAGTGGACTGATACAAGATTTGGGACACCTTGACCCCGCAGCCAGCTGTGTCAGGAACCAGTCCCACTTGACAGCAGTCCTACACCAGCTCTGGGATCTTGTGTCCTGCAGCCAGAGACCCCAGGACCTGGCTATGCCCATGAGTGGACCAGAACTAGCCCTGGCTACTTCATACACTGGTGTGTATCAATCCCAGAATATCCCGGATCCCCACCCTGCCCATCAGCAGGTGGACACCAGCCCCAAGACCACCCCAGCCGTGAAGTTTGCCTTGTCAGAAACCAGCCCACACACCAGGAGACCAGCACCATCCTAGGACACCCTAGGCCCCATCCCTGCCCACCAACAGGCCAACTCCAGCTCTGGAACACCTTGGGCCCCTTAGCCAGTATCCCTGAGATCCAACCCCACCTACCAGAGGGATGGCAACAGCCTTGGGATTCCCAAGGCCCTGCACCCAGAGACCCCAGGACCCAGTTCTGCCCACCAGTGAGTCAGCAGTAGCCCTAAGACTCCCCTGGGCCCCATTCTCACCCATCTTCAGACCAACATCAGTCCCAGGAGCCCCTGGGCTGTGGTCCCACTAACCAGCATGCCAATAAGCTCTGACATACCTTGGACTCCTCATCCGGCTGCCCTGGGAATCAGGCTGACTCACCAACAGACCAGAACCAGCTTTGGGACACCCTGTAGCCCAAAGTAGCCATACCAGGAAACAGCCCCATCCACCAGTAGGCCAACACTGAATCTGGGAACCCCAGCCCCACAACCACCCACCCCAGAACGTGGCTCTGCCTCCCAGTGAGGCAGTACTAACCCCAGGTCCCCCAGATTTCTTAAGCCAGCTTCCTCCTGACCCAGCCCTGTCAACCAGTAACTGACAGCATCTGCACAACACAGACCTTGGTAATTCACTGGACAGGGACCAGCAAGGCTTACTAGACCACCCACAGTAGTCAGCCCAAGACAACAGAAGGACCCATGCACCCCTCGAGAATACATCTCCAGTGACTAGAGCAGGGGAGGGGCTGGCGGGGGGAGATGCACTGCTAGGATACACAGAACATCTCCTACAAAAGGCCACTACTCCAAAGCTAGAAAAAGTAACTAACCTAACTAACTAATAGACACACAGAAATAAAAATTGCAAATTAGAAAAAATTAGGTGACAGAAGAGCACGTTCCAAATGAAAGAATAAAATAAAACCCCAAGAGAAAAACTAAGTGAAACAGAGATAGGCAATCTACCTGGTAAAGACCTCAGGGTACTGATCATAGAGAATCAAAGAAATCAGAAGAAGAATGGATAAACAGTGTGAGAAGTTAGAAGTTTTTAACAAAATGTTAGAAAAGAAGAACCAAACAGGTATGAATAACACAATAACTGAAATGAAAAACATTAGCTTAAGACACAGAGGAATAAATCAGCAAGCTGGAAGAGAGTAATGGAAATCACTGAAGCAGAACACAAAAGAAAAAAGAATATGAAAAATTAAAACAGTTTAAGAGAACTCTGGGACAACATCAAGCATACTAACATTCCCATTAAGAAGAGTTCCAGGAAGAGAAGAGAGAGAGAAAGGGATTTGAGAACATATTTGAAAATATAACAGCTGAAAACTTTCCTAACCTGGAAAAAGAAACAGCCATCCAAGTCCAGGAAGCAAAGAGGGTCCCAAACAGGATCAACCCAAAGAGGTCCACACCAAAATACACTGTAATTAAAATGGCAAAGGTTAAAAATAAAGAGAGAATGTTAAGAGTAGGAAGGGAAAAACAAGTCAGACAAATACGGTATGTTATCACTCATGTTGAATCTAAAAACTAAAGTGAATGAATGAATATAACAAAACAAATGGATTTATGGATAGAGAACAAACTAGAGGTTATGGCAGAATGATCCCTGTTCATTCCCAAGCTGAACCATTCAATATCACAGTAACCCAAGTCTATGCCCCAACCAGCAATGCTTGAAGAAGCTGAAGTTGAATGGTTTTATGAAGACCTACAAGACCTTCTAGAACTAACACCCAAAAAACATGTCCTTTTCATTATAGGGGACCAGAATTCAAAAGTAAGAAGTCAAGAGGTATCTGGAGTAACAGGCAAATTTGGCCTTGGAGTACAGAAAGAAGCAGGGCAAAGGCTACCAGAGTTCTGCCAAGGGAACATACTGGTCATAGAAAACACCTTCTTCCAACAACACAAGAGAAGACTCTACACATGGACATCATCAGATAGTCAATACCGAAATCAGATTGATTATATTCTTTGCAACCAAAGATGGAAAAGCTCTATACAGTCAGCAAAAACAAGACTGGGAGCTGACTATGGCTCAGGTAATGAACTCCTTATTGCCAAATTCAGACTTACATTAAAGAAAGTATAGAAAACCACTAGACCATTCAGGCATGACCTACATCAAATCCCTTACAATTATACCAGTGGAAGTGACAAGTAGATTCAAGGGATTAGATCTGATAGAGTGCCTGAAGAACTATGGACATTCAAGAACAATGTTCATGACATTGTACAGGCGGCAGTGATCAAGACAATCCCCAAGAAAAGGAGATGCAAAAAGGCAAAATGGTTGTCTGAGGAGGCTTTACAAATAGCTGAGAAAAGACGAGAAGTGAAAGGCAAAAGAGGAAAGGAAAGATATACCCATCTGAATGCAGAGTTCCAAAGAATAGCAAGGAGAGATAAGAAAGCCTTCCTTGGTGATCAATGTAAAGAAGTAGAGGGAAACAATAGAATGGGAAAGACTAGAGATCTCTTCAAGAAAATTAGAGATACCAAGGGAACATTTCATACAAACATGGGCACAATAAAGGACAGAAAATGTATGGACCTAACAGAAGCAGAAGATATTAAGAAGAGGTGGCAAGAATACACAGAAGAACTATACAAAAAAGATCTTCATGACCCAGATAACCACAATGGTGTGATCACTCACCTAGAGCCAGACATTCTGGAATGTGAAGTCAAGTGGGCCTTAGGGAGCATCACTACAAACAAAGCTAGTGGAGGTAATGGAATTCCAGTAGAGCTATTTCAAATCCTAAAAATGATGCTGTGAAAGTGCTGAACTCAATACACCAGCAAATTTGGAAAACTCAGCAGTGGCCACAGGACTGAAAAAGGTCAGTTTTCATTCTAATCCCAAAGAAAGGCAATGCCAAAGAATGTTCAAACTACTGCACAATTGCACTCATCTCACATGCTAGCAAAGTAATGCTCAAAATTCTCCAAGCCAAGCTTCAACAGTATGTGAACCGTGATACTGCCAGATGTTCAAACTAGATTTGGAAAAGGCAGAGGAACCAGAGATCAAATTTCCAACATCTATTGGATCATTGAAAAAGCAAGAGAGTTCCAGAAAAAACATCTATTTCTGCTTTATTGACTATGCCAAAGCCTTTGACTATGTGGATCACAACAAACTGTGGAAAATTCTTCAAGAGATGGGAATACTAGACCACCTTACCTGCCTCCTGAGAAATCTGTATGCAGGTCAAGAAGCAACAGTTAGAACTGGACATGAAACAACAGACTGGTTCCAAATCAGGAAAGGAGTACATCATGGCTGTATATTGTCACCCTGCTTATTTAACTTATATGCAGAGTACATCATGCAAAATGCTTGGCTGGATGAAGCACAAGCTGGAATCAAGATTGCCAGGAGAAATATCAATAACCTCAGATATGCAGATGACACCACCCTTATGGCAGAAAGTGAAGAGGAACTCAAAAGCCTCTTGATGAAAGTGAAAGTGGAGAGTGAAAAAGTTGGCTTAAAGCTCAACATTCAGAAAACGAAGATCATGGCATCCAGTCCCATCACTTCATGGGAAATAGATGGGGAAACAGTGGAAACAGTGTCAGACTTTATTTTTCTGGGCTCCAAAATCACTGCAGATGGTGACTGCAGCCATGAAATTAAAAGACACTTACTCCTTGGAAGGAAAGTTATGTCCAACCTAGATAGCATATTGAAAACCAGAGACATTACTTTGCCAACAAAGGTCCATCTAGTCAAGGCTATGGTTTTTCCTGTGGTCATGTATGGATGTGAGAGTTGGACTGTGAAGAAGGCTGAGCACCGAAGAATTGATGGTTTTGAACTGTGGTGTTGGAGAAGACTCTTGAGAGTCCCTTGGACTGCAAGGAGATCCAACCAGTCCATTCTGAAGGAGATCAGCCCTGGGTGTTCTTTGGGAGGAATGATGCTAAAGCTGAAACTCCAGTACTTTGGCCACCTCATGCAAAGAGTTGACTCATTGGAAAATACTCTGATGCTGGGAGGGATTGGGGGCAGGAGGAGAAGGGGACGACAGAGGATGAGATGGCTGGATGGCATCACTGACTCAATGGACGTGAGTCTGAGTGAACTCCGGGAGTTGGTGATGGACAGGGAGGCCTGGCGTGCTGCAGTTCATGGGGTCACAAAGAGTCGGACACGACTGAGCGACTGATCTGATCTGATCTGATCTGATGCAGATGACACCACCCTTATGGCAGAAAGTGAAGAAGAACTGAAGAGCCTCTTGATGAAAGTGAAAGAGGAGAGTGAAAAAGTTGGTTTAAAATTCAACATTCAAAAAACTAAGATTATGGCATCCAATCCCATCACTTCATGGCAAATAGATGGGGTAACAGTTTAAACAGTGACAGACTATTTTTTTGGGTTCCAAGATCACTGAAGATGGTGACTGCAGCCATGATTAAAAGACACTTGCTCCTTGGAAGAAAAGCTATGACCAAGCTAAACAGCATATTAGAAAGCAGAGACATTACTTTGCCAACAAAGGTCTGTCTAGTCAAAGCTATGGTTTTTCCAGTAGTCATGTATGGATGTGAGTTGGACTATAAAGAAAGTTGAGCACAAAGAATTGATGTTTTTGAACTGTGATGTTGGATAAGACTCTTGAGACTCCCTTGGACTGCAAGGAGATCAAACCAATCCATCCTAAAGGAAATCAGACCTGAATATTCATTGGAAGGACTGATGCAGAAGCTGAAACTCCAATCCTTTGGCCACCTGATGCGAAGAACTGACTCATTAGAAAAGACCCTGATGCTGGGAAAGATTGAAGGCAGGAGGAGAAGGGGATGACAGAAGATGAGATGGTTGGATGGCATCACCAACTCAACGGACATGAGTTTGAGTAAACTCTGGGAGTTGGTGATGGACAGGGATGTCTGGCATGCTGCAGTCCATGGGGTCGCAACGAGTCAGACATAACTGAGTGCCTGAACTGAACTGAACTGAACAACAAATTATTTATTTACATATCCCTCAATAGCTAAGTCCTATCAATCCATATTCAATCTGCCTCACCTCATTTCCCCCAAACTAACTCTGTACAACATCTCAGGTGACTGCATAAGCTCCTAACTGCTTTTTCTGCTTCCAACCCCACCCCCCTCCAAATTGCTCCCTGTTATCTTTAAAAATCAATTGAATGATATCATTCCACTATCAAGTTCCCAATGGCTCATTACCTTCTACAATATAAAATCCAAACTCCCAGTGTGAAATTCGAAGGCCTTCCCAAATGACTCCAACACTCTTCTTCTCATTCCTAACAACACCCACCTCCAACCCCACAGGGTAACTCATTCAACCCTGATCAAGCCACTATATTTTTGTTTGAGCAGCTCCTTCTACCTAAAGTGGCTCATATTCATTTTCCAAAAGGCAAACTCCTTATTTTCAAAAGTTCTGCCAAAGGGTTACTTCTCAAAGCCATCCACCACCAAGAATTAATCACTGTCTCACTTTTCCCACATTTTCCCATTTTAAATCACTATAGATCAGTTATCACAGCTCGGCTTGCATTATGTAAATGCTTGCCTCCCTCCTCAATAGTGAATATCTCTAGGACAAAAGTCAGATGACACTAGTAATATCCCCATTGCTAGTAATATCACTAGTAATATCCCCACTAGTAAGATTACTAGTGATATCCCCATTAGTAATAAGTGATTGTTGAATTCATTTGAGAAAGCATTTTTAAATCCCTAACTGGTAAATTTAAGACAGGCATTTCTAATAATTTCTGTCCCCTCATCCACTGGGGGGACTGGCAGTAGAAATAGCTTAGATCTCCAAGTCTTTAATATTATAAGAATTGTAGAGCTCAAAGAAGTCTTTGGAAACTGGGTTCGATATACATTTGACTGGTGAAAAAAATTGAGACCCTTTCCTGACAAAAGTACTTCCAAACACGATCTTTATTAAGCCAGTGCCTTCTAGCTTTTAGAGTTTGATGCTGTATTTTAACCATGCTCACTGGAAGGTCATTTATTGATAGAAGTGACACAGCCAAGTGATTTCTTACAAGATCTTAAGATCGTTCAAGGAGGTCTTCTCATTTCTAACCTTTACAGCAGCTTCAAAGCCCCTGTTTTTATACTAAAAGCTATTACAAGCTGCAAAGTAGAGAGTTTTGAAGCCTTCTTTTGCTCTCAGAAGACTGATACCACACTAAGACATATGCTATATCTTTAATTCTGGGTTGGCAATGATTGGTTTAAAAAGTAATATTCAATGACAGGGCCTTTCAGACACTTTCAGGAATCATTTCCACTGCCTTATCAAATACCAACATGGTATCTACCTCTGCATTTAGGATAAATGAGATATAGAAGAAATACATTAAGGATAAGATTCAGATTTTTTTCTGAAATATCCTAAAACATATACCATTCTCTGAAATTTCTCATACACAAAAATGCAGTAAAAACCCTGATGCAGATGAAAATTTCTTAATATTATAGTTCCTTAAATGAACACTCTTACTACATATTGTTACCTGAGTCAAATGTATGCAGCCATCCTCCTTCATGGGCAATATGAGGAGGTAGGAACCACAATTTTTATAATTCTGTATTTATTTTAAAGTATCTTAGGAAAAAAATATATAACTAGTACAACACACCCAAGGCTCTTGTGGCTTAGAACACAGGTTCCCAGCCCCCAGGCCACAGACTGGTATTAGTCCATGGCCTGTTAAAAACATACATAGCAGAAGATGAATGATGGACAAGTAAGCAAAACTTCATCTGTATTTATAGCCATTCCCCATTGCTGGCGTTACCACTTGAGCTCTGCCTCCTGTCAGAGGCATAACAAATGCAATGTGCTTGAATCATCCCAAAACCATCCCACTCCCCACCCCATCTGTGGAAAAATTGTCTTCCATGAAACTGGTCACTGGTGCCAAAAAGGTTGGGGATCACTGGCTTGAATGAGACAATAATTGTTGCAACTGCAGTAACCTATCTTATTCCAGTTGAACAAGGCACTTTGCCCTGGCACAGCTTGAATGCTTCAGATCTTTAGGAATTGACTTTCTTGATTTATTGGGAGCATTACTAATGATGGTGGCCTAAATCTCTAACACAGATCCCCATATACCATGTTTCCATACCCATCACTGACCTTGTGTATGTATAACCTGAATAATTACCCTTGACTCTTTCTGAACACAAAACACCTATGAGCGACACTCTCTGTGCTGAGTGACACTCTGTGCTAAGTGACACCAGAATCAAAGAATAAGGCTACTGAAGTAGAACTTCAACTTTGTTTTAAACTAAGTGACATTAAACATACTTTATTACTGACTGCTAAAAAATTCCATTCTTCTCCTCAAGGAATTTACTTTTAGGTATGCATTTTTGTAAAATTAATTATATTTATAACTTGATATTATTGTTTTCCTTTGTTATTTAGTTAATGACAATGTGGAGTAAAGGTATTTTATTTATTATAGTTATATTTGTGACAAATGAAATTGGCTTTTACTAATAGTAAAAATGTTTCTTTTTAAAATATATTTAAAGTTTTTAGAAAGGGATTGTATTTAAAGAAAAATAAGTAATTAATAGTACAGATGAGAGGAATATCATAGAGATGGCATGATGGATATGTTTTGGAAACACTACCCTAGAGAAAAGCTCTTTACAGAGATAAACTCTCTTCCACAGAGGGTAAATAACTTGTGCTTTTCCACTGTTGGTTCCAAAAGCTAAGAACACATAAACAGGCAGCCACAAAGAATATCACTCTAGAAGACAGAGAGATGAAAAATTGAAAAAAAAAGTATGTGGATTTTGAATAGTACAGAAAAACTCTAACAGGGATGAGTAACTTTTGAGTCAATAGTAATACACTCAAAGACTACTTTAGTCCCTTTTTAACCCCTTATGCCACTGCGCCTTCACATAATATAAAATCTTAAGCTTTCCAAAAAAAATCTTTAGCTTTCCAGTAAGAATCACTAATTAAAAAAAAAAAAAAAAGGTACTATCTCCCATAAGCATCCTCAACCACTCAAAAAAATTTATTTTGTTATGCTTTATGTTTCATTGTTTGTATGTTAAATATAAGGTTCCCCATACAGACTTTGGGCTTCCCAGGTAGCTCAATGGGTAAAGAATTTGCCTGCAATGTAGGAGACATGGGTTCAACCCCTGGATCAGGAAGATCTCCTGGAGAAGGGCATGGCAACCCACTCCAGTATTCTTGCCTGGAGAATCCCATAGATGGAGGAAGGAGCCTGGGGAGCTACAGTCCACAGCGTTGTAAAGAGTCAGACAAGACTGAAGCAACTGAGCATACACACATACAGACATTTGAGGAATTAGATTCTGGTAAATATTCCTTTACAAACTCCCCATTTTTGAGGTTTCCTAAGTCACACCCATTAGGGAGTCACCTAAGTTGGGAATTACTCTCTACCTTACACTATCATTAAGAAAAGGAGAAGCTGCTCTTAGTAACCAAGACACTATTCATTACTTCTTACAAAGGCACACTATAATTACTTCAGACTCCTTAAATTTTCCCAATGATAGTGAAATGCACTGTTAGAAGCCATAGTTAACTTGTTCCAATAAAGACAAATTACAGAGCAATACAATTAAACTAAGTTATTTTCGGTCTTATTTTTAATAACATGAGAAGACTGAGTTTGAGGTAACACAGCAACTCTATAGCTTGTAACAGAAAAATAGTAGTAGTAAATATGATTTTTATGATGAAAACAAACAATTGGTATGAAGGGAATGCAAGCCTACCCTGATTAGCATTACTAACCTTGCAAATATGCATATAAATAATTTTTATACAATGTCAAATGCCAAGACTAAAAATGTTTCAACTATACTTTGATGGATAACACATCTACAATGTGTGTTTTCAAATAATGTAAAACAGTCTGTAAAATAAAATCATAAACCAGGAAATGTAGAAAAGCAGCACCATAAGGTACATGTGGAAAGTCAAGTGTTCTTCCAAAATTTACTTTTTATGTAGCAGGGTGACCATAAAGAATTTCCAATGGACCCAAAACTTGTGCTTCCCTAGTGGCTCAGCAGGTAAAGAATCCCCTTGCAATGCTGCAAATGCAGGTTTGATCCACTCTTCCATAGTAATAGGGCTTTCCTTGTGGCTCAGCTGGTAAAGAATCCACCTGCAATGTGGATTCCATCCTGGAGTTGGGAAGATTCCCTGGAGAAGGGAAAGGCTACCAACTCCAGTATTCTGGCCTGGAGAATTCCACAGTAATAGAATCCCTTGCTTTTAACTGAGTACCTGGCAGCCAGGTGTTTCAAATCCTTTTAGAACACAGTTACTGTAGATAGTTTAAAGCATTAACTGTTATGAATAGTGGAAAATATATATATACAAGCAATACAAAAAGAGTTCAGTATTTATTCATTTAATACAAATGCTTCCAATGCTTTTAAAGTTCTTGCATTTCACTGATGAGTAAAGGAAAGCATAAAAAATAAGTAAATTTGTTCAAGTTCACATTCAACGTTCAACACATATTAAGTAAATGATAAACTTGAAGTGAATCTTAGATTCTATTGGACACGATGAACAAAAAATAAGTAAACAGATAAATAAGGATGAATGCAGACATGATGAAGGCAATTAGGGTTGAGATACAGCCTAGCAGGCAGGAGGGGGAGGATGGCAGGCCAACTTTTGATCAGCATCATGGAAGGCTGAGCCCTAAGGGGTAAAATAGCAAAGGCTGCAGGAGAAGATAACACAGGTAGAAAGAGGTTGGAAGGCCCTCATGTGTATGATGCTTCACACTTAAGTAACTGGAGGTGCCTCTTTCACATTCCTGCAGAATGCTGTATTTGTAATGTTTTCACACTTCTCTAGGTACCATGAAAGGATCTGTAAATGCATGATTGCTTATTCTCCCAACAGAGCACATCACTGGAAGCATCTGCACTGAAACTTGAATCTGCCAGCACCCATGCTACCATGTGGGCAATGGATTGGGAAGCAGACACCAGGGGCTACCATGGATCCTAACAGCCATGATGGGACACTGGCAGAATGAATCTGAAATGGAGTCAAGATCAGTAACTCTGGTATGAGCATCTGAAAAGCTCACCAGGCTAATGACCTGGAATATTCTCCAAAACAGTCTTGTCTCCTGCTGCTCTTTCCCTCAGCCCCGACCCCCTTACACTTTCCTTTTTATTATTAATTTATTTATTTTAATTGGAGGCTAATTACTTTTCAATATTGTAGTGGTTTTTGCCATACATTAACACGACTGAGCGACTTCACTTTGACTTTTCACTTTCATGCATTGGAGAAGGAAATGGCAACCCACTCCAGTGTTCTTGCCTGGAGAATCTGAGGGGGCCACCGTCTATGGGGTCGCACAGAGTCAGACATGACTGATGTGACTTAGCAGCAGCAACATGAATCAGCCATGGGTTTACATGTGTCCCCGATCCTGAACCCCACTCCTACCTCCCTCCCAATCCCATCCCTCAGGGTTGTCCCAGTGCACCAGCTTTGAGTGCCCTGTTTCATACATCAGACTCGGTCTGGTGATCTATTTCACATATGGTAATATACATGTTTCAATGCTATTCTCTCAAATCATCCCACCTTCGCCTTCTCCCACAGAGTCCAAAAGTCTGTTCTTTATATCTGTGTCTCTTTTGCTGTCTCACATATAGGGTCATTGTTACCATCTTTCTAAATTCCATATATATGTGTTAATATACTGTATTGGTGTTTTTCTTTCTGACTTACTTCACTCTGTATAATAGGCTCCAGTTTCATCCACCTCATTAGAACTGATTCAAATGCATTCTTTTTAATAGCTGAGTCCCTTGGACTGCAAGGAGATCCAACCAGTCCATTCTGAAGGAGATCAGCCCGGGGATTTCTTTGGAAGAAATGATGCTAAAGCTGAAACTCCAGTACTTTGGCCACCTCATGCGAAGAGTTGACTCATTGGAAAAGACTGATTCTGGGAGGAATTGGGGGCAGAAGGAGAAGGGGACGACAGAGGATGAGATGGCTGGATGGCATCGCTGACTCGATGGACGTGAGTCTCAGTGAACTCCGGGAGTTGGTGATGCACAGGGAGGCCTGGCGTGCTGTGATTCATGGGGTCGCAAAGAGTCGGACACGACTGAGCGACTGATCTGATCTGATCTGATCTGAATATTCCATTGTGTATACGTACCACAGCCTTCTTATCCATTCATCTGCTGATGGACATCTAGGTTGCTTCCATGTCCTGGCTATTATAAACAGTGCTGTGATGAACATCGGGGTACACGTGTCTCTTTCAATTCTGGTTTCCTCAGTGTGTATGCCCAGCAGTGGGATTCCTGGGTCGTATGGCAGTTCTATTTCCAGTTTTTTAAGGGATCTCCACACTGTTCTCCATAGTGGCTGTACTAGTTTGCATTCCCATCAACAGTGTAAGAGGGTTCCCTTATCTCTGCACCCTCTCCAGCGTTTATTGTTTGTATACTTTTTGATAGTAGCCATTCTGACTGTCATAAGATGGTACCTCATTGTAGTTCTGATTTGCATTTCTCTGATAATGAGTGATGTTGAGTATCTTTTCAGGTGTTTGTTGGCCATCTGTATGTCTTCTTTGGAGAAATGTCTGTTTAGTTCTTTGGCCCATTATTTGATAGGGTCGTTTATTTTTCTGGAATTGAGCTGCATGAGCTGCTTGCATATTTTTTAGATTAATTCTTTGTAAGTTGCTTCATTTGCTATTATTTTCTCCCATTCTGAAGGCTTTCTTTTCATCTTGCTTATAGTTCCGTCCATTGTGCAAAAGCTTTTAAGTTTAATTAGGTCCCATTTGTTTATTTTTGCTTTTATTTCCAATACTCTGGGAGGTGGGTCAGAGAGCATCCTGCTGTGATTTATGTCAGAGAGTGTTTTGCCTATGTTTTCCTCTAGGAGTTATATAGTTTCTGGTCTTACATTTAGATCTTTAATCCATTTTGAGTTTATTTTTGTGTATGGTGTTAGAAAGTGTTCTAGTTTCATTCTATTACAAGTGGCTGACCAGTTTTCCCAGCACCACTTGTTAAAAAGACTGCCTTTTATCCATTGTATAATTGTATATTCTTGCCTCCTTTGTCAAAGATAAGGTGTCCATGTGTGCGTGGATTTATCTCTGGGCTTTCTATTTTGTTCCATTGATCTATATTTCTGTCTTTGTGCCAGTACCATACTGTCTTGATGACTGTGGCTTTGTAGTAGAGTCTGAAGTCAGGCAGGTTGATTCCTCCAGTTCCATTCTTCTTTCTCAAGATTGCTTTGGCTATTCGATGTTTTTTGTATTTCCATACAAATTGTGAAATTATTTGTTCCAGCTCTGTGAAAAATACTGTTGGTAGCTTGATAGGGATTACATGAAATCTATAGATTGCTTTGGGTAGTATACTCATTTTCACTGTATTGATTCTTCTGATCCATGAACATGGTATATTTCTCCATCTATTTGTGTCATCTTTGATTTCTTTCATCAGGGTTTTAGTTTTCTATATATAGGTCTTTTGTTTCTTTATGTAGATTTATTCCTAAGTATTTTATTCTTTTCATTGCAATGGTGAATTGAATTGTTTCCTTAATTTCTCTTTCTGTTTTTTCATTGTTAGTGTATAGGAATGCAAGGGATTTCTGTGTGTTAATTTTATATCCTGAAACTTTACTATATTCATTGATTAACTCTAGTAATCTTCCAGTGGTGTCTTTAGGGTTTTCTATGTCAAGGATCATGTCATCTACAAACAGTGAGAGTTTTACTTCTTCTTTTCCAGTCTGGATTCCTTTTATTTCTTTTTCTTCTCTGATTTCTATGACTAAAACTTCCAAAACTATGTTGAATAGTAGTGGTGAGAGTGGGCACCGTTGTCTTGTTCCTGGCTTTAGGGGAAATGCTTTCAGTTTTTCACCATTGAGGATAATGTTTGCTGTGGGTTTATCATATATGGCTTTTATTATGTTAAGATATGTCCCTTCTATGCCTGCTTTCTGGAGGGTTTTTATCATAAATGGACGTTGAATTTTGTCAAAGGCTTTCTCTGCATCTATTGAGATAATCATGTGGTTTTTATCTTTCAATTTGTTGACGTGGTGTATCACATTGATTGATTTGCAAATACTGAAGAATTCTTGCATCCCTGGAATAAAACCCACTTGGTCATGATCTATGATCTTTTTAATATGTTGTTGGATTCTGTTTGCTAGAATTTTGTTGAGGATTTTTGCATCTATGTTCATCAGTGATATTGGCCTGTAGTTTTCTTTTTTTGTGGCATCTTTGTCTATAGGTTTTGGTATTAGAATGATGGTGGCCTCATAGAAAGAGTTTGGGAGTTTACCTTCCTCTGCAATTTTCTGGAAGACTTTGAGTAGGATAGGTGTTACCTCTTCTCTAAAGTTTTGGTAGAATTCACCTGTGAAGCCATCTGGTCCTGGGCTTTTATTTGTTGAAAGATTTTTGATTACAGGTACAATTTCTGTGCTTGTGATGGGTCTGTTAAGATTTTCTATTTCTTCCTGGTTCCGTTTTGGAAGGCTATACTTTTCTAAGAATTCATCCGTTTCTTCCAAGTTGTCCATTTCATTGGCATATAGTTGCTGATAGTAGTTTCTTATGATCCTTTGTATTTCTGGGTTTTCTGTTGTGATTTCTCCATTTTCATTTCTAATTTTGTTGATTTGATTCTTCTCCCTTTTTTCTGATGAGTCTGGCTAATGGTTCATCTATTTTATCTTATTTTATTTTATTTATCTTCTCAAAGAACCAGCTTTTAGTTTTGTTGATTTTTGCTATGGTCTTCTTTGTTTCTTTTTCATTTATTTCTGCCCTATTTTTATTATTTCTTTTCTTCTACTAACCCTGGGGTTCTTCATTTCTTCTTTTTCTAGTTGCTTTAGGTGTAAAGTTGGATTATTTATTTGATTTTTCTCATTTCCTGAGGTAAGCTTTAATGCTATGAACCTTCCCCTTAGCACTGCTTTTACAGTGTCCCATAGGTTTGCCAGGAGAAATATCAATAACCTCAGATATGCAGATGACACCACCCTTATGGCAGAAAGTGAAGAGGAACTCAAAAGCCTCTTGATGAAAGTGAAAGTGGAGAGTGAAAAAGTTGGCTTAAAGCTCAACATTCAGAAAACGAAGATCATGGCATCCGGTCCCATCACTTCATGGGAAATAGATGGGGAAACAGTGGAAACAGTGTCAGACTTTATTTTTCTGGGCTCCAAAATCACTGCAGATGGTGACTGCAGCCATGAAATTAAAAGACGCTTACTCCTTGGAACTCTCTTGCTTTTTCCACGGTCCAGCGGATGTTGGCAATTTGATCTCTGGTTCCTCTGCCTTTTCTAAAACCAGCTTGAACATCAGGAAGTTCACGGTTCACATATTGCTGAAGCCTGGCTTGGAGAATTTTCAGCATTACTTTACTAGCTGTGGTGTTGGAGAAGACTCTTGAGAGTCCTTTGGACTGCAAGGAGATCCGGCCAGTCCATTCTGAAGGAGATCAGCCCTGGGATTTCTTTGGAAGGAATGATGCTGAAGCTGAAACTCCAGTACTTTGGCCACCTCACACAAAGAGTTGACTCATTGGAAAGGACTCTGATGCTGGGAGGGATTGGGGGCAGGAGGAGAAGGGGACGACAGAGGATGAGATGCCTGGATGGCATCACTGACTCAATGGACATGAGTCTCAGTGAACTCCGGGAGTTGGTGAGGGACAGGGAGGCCTGGCGTGCTGCGATTCATAGGGTCGAAAAAAGTCGGACATGACTGACTGAACTGAACTGATAGGTTTGGGGTTGTCATGTTTTCATTTTCATTTGTTTCTATGCATATTTTTATTTCTTTTTTTATTTCTTCTGTGATTTGTTGGTTATTCAGAAGTGTATTGTTTAGCCTCCATATGTTTTTATTTTTAATAGTTTTTTTCCTGTAGTTGACATCTAATCTTACCACAATGTGATCAGAAAAGATGCTTGAAATGATTTCAAATTTTCTGAATTTACCAAGGCTAGATTTATGGCCCAGGATGTGATCTATCCTGGAGAAGGTTCAGTGTGCACTTGAGAAAAAGGTGAAATTCATTCTTTTGGGGTGAAATGTCCCATAGATATCAATTAGGTCTAACTGGTCGATTGTATGATTTAAAGTTTGTGTTTCCTTGCTAATTTTCTGTTTGGTTGATCTATCCATAGGTGTGAGTGGAATATTAAAGTCTCCCACTATTATTGTGTTACTGTTAATTTCTCCTTTCATACTTGTTAGAACTTGCCTTACATATTGTGGTGCTACTATGTTGGGTATATATATATAATTGTATATCTTCTTCTTGGATTGATTCTTTGGTCATTATGTAGTGTCCTTCTTTGTCTCTTTTCAAGGCCTTTATTTCAAAGTCTATTTTATCTGATATGAGTATTGCTACTCCTGCTTTCTTTTGGTCTTCATTTGTATGAAATATCTTTATTCCAGCCCTTCACTTTCAGTCGGTATGTGTCCCTTGGTTTGTAGTGGATTTCTTGTAGACACCATGTATAGGGGTCTTGTTTTTGTATCCATTCAGCCAGTCTTTGTCTTTTAAATGGGGCGTTCAACCCATTTACATTTAAGGTAATTATTCATAAGTATGATCCCACTGCCATTTACTTTGTTGTTTTGGGTTCGAGTTTATAAACCTTTTCAGTGTTTCCTGTCTAGAGAAGATCCTTCAGCATTTGTTGATGAGTGCTTTGGTGATGCTGAATTCTCTCAGCTTTTGCTTGTCTGCTTTCAAAGAGAATGGGCTGCCTTTCTGGGTGCCGGGTGTCCTCCATCAGCATTCAGAAGTTGTTTTGTGGAAGTTGCTCAGCATTCAAATGATCTTTTGATGAATTTGTCGGGGGCAGAAACTCTCCCTGTCCTATTTCTCTGCCATATTGGGACCACCCCCCACCCTTACACTTTCCTCTTGCCCTATCTACAATAAAAAGAAAAAGAAAAACCTACAGTTCAGTTCAGTTGCTCAGTCATATCCAACTGTTTGCAACCCCATGGACTGCAGCATACCAGACTTTCCTGTCCATCACCAACTCCAAGAGTTGGCTCAAACTCATGTCCATCGAGTCAACGGTGCCATCCAAACAGCTCATCCTCTGTCATCCCCTTCTCCTCCTGCCTTCAATGTTTCCCAGCATCAGGGTCTTTTCCAGTGAGTCAGTTCTTCACATCAGGTGGCCAAGTATTGGAGTTTCATCTTCAGCATCAGTCCTTCCAATGAATATTCAGGACTGATTTCCTTTAGGATTGATTGGTTGGATCTCCTTGCAGTCCAAGGATTCTCAAGAGTCTTCTCAAACACCACAGTTCAAAAGCATCAATTCTTTGGCACTCAGCTTTCTTTATAGTTCAATGCTCACATCCATACATGACTACTGGAAACACCATAGCTTTGACTAGATGGACCTTTGTCAGCCAAGTAATGTCTGTGCTTTTTAATATACTGTCTAGGTTGTACATAGCTTTTCTTCCAAGGAGCAAGTGTCTTTTAATTTCATGGCTGCAGTCACCATCTGCAGTGATTTTGGAGCCCAAGAAAAGAAACTCTGTCACTGTTTCCATTGTTTCTCCATCTATTTGCCACAAAGTGATGGGACCAGATGCCATGGTCTTAGCTTTTTCAATGTTGAGTTTTAAGCCAACTTTTTCACTCTCCTCTTTCACTTTCATCAAGAGGCTCTTTAGTTCCTCTTCACTTTCTGCCATGAGGGTAGTGTCATCTGTGTATCTGAAGGTCATTGATATTTCTCCCAGCAATCTTGATTCCAGCTTGTGCTTCATCCAGTCCAACATTTCACATGATGTACTCAGCATATAAGTTAAATAAGTAGGGTGACAATTTACAGCCTTGACATACTCCTTTCCCAGTTTGAAGCCAGTCTGTTGTTCCATGTTTGGTTCTAACTGTTGCTTCTTGACCTGTATACAGATTTCTCAGGAAGTTGTACTTGCAACAGTACAGAAAGGTACGAAATGAAAGCAGCAGTTTGCAACCCTTTCTGACATATCAATAATCTCTCTTCTCTGATAAATTCACTTTTGTCAGTTTCTGCTTTTACTTCCTTTGGTTGTTACCCCCATACACCTGAGGACTTCCCTGGTAGCTCAGACAGTACAGAAACTGCCTGCAATGCAGGAGATCCTGATTTGACCCCTGGGTTGGGGAGATCCCCTGGGGAAAGGAATGGCAACTCATTCCAGTATTCTTGCCTAGACAATCCCACGGACAGACCGTGGGGTGGCAGAGTCAGACACGACTAAGCAACTAACACACACACTCATACCATACATCTAAATGGTGAAATATGCCTATTTCCTCATTTATCAGTTTTAAACAGTTTCTGTTACTCCTTGTTCTTTCTTTTTACTTAAATAAGCATCTTTCAGATATTTCTATTATCAATATAAAGAGTGTCTTCATTGCTTTTTTATAGCTGCAATAATTTTCTCCTGCCCTCACATACTGAGCTGACCCACTTGTGACTCAAGCTTGGGAAATTTTCATCCCCCATCAGCTAGTCACAGGAACCCCACCTCCACCCCATGAGGTAGGAGGTATGGATCACCCTATGAACTTTCTATAACCATATTACATGGGAGTATAAGATGAGTATTTCACCTTTAAATTAACACAGTTTCAGTAGGAAACTATGTACTCCAACACAACAATTCTGATCATTGAAAGCAGACCCTATCACCAGCTCTACCATGTGAAGATTACAGATCAAAACCTTTCTCATTCTACCTATAAAACAGCCAAATAGCTTCACCTACCTACCTTAAGACCTACTAGGGGAATTTTAATCTGCCTAAAACAAAATTGAGAAGACCAACAGTCACATGAAAAGATGCTCAACATTGCTAATCATCAGAGAAATAAAAATCAAAACCACAATATCTCACCTCACTCCTGTCAGAATAAGGTAAGGTAAGGTAAGTCACTTCAGTCGTGTCTGACTCTGTGCGACCCCATAGACGGCAGCCCACCAGGCTCCCCCATCCCTGGGATTCTCCAGGCAAGAACACTGGAGTGGGTTGCCATTTCCTTCTCCAATGCAGGAAAGTGAAAAGTGAAAGTGAAATCACTCAGTCATGTCCGACTCTTATCGACCCCAGGGACTTCAGCCCACCAGGCTCCTCCATCCATGGGATTTTCCAGGCAAGAGTACTGGAGTGGTCAGAATGGTTATCATCAAAAAGACCAGAAATAACATATGTTGATGAGGATGTGAAGAAACAGAACACTTTTACACTGCTGGTGGAAATGTAAATTTGTGCAGCCACTGTGGAAAAGAGTATTGACATTTCTCAAAAAGCTAAAAATAAAATGACCATATGACCCAGCAATTCCACTCCTGGGTATATATTTAAAAAAAAAAAAACCACAGTAATTCAAAAAGATACATTTATGTTTATAGCAATATTAATTACAATAGCCAAGATATGGAAGCATTCCAATATATACAATAGGATATTACTCAGCAACAAAAAAAGAATAAAATAATGCCATTTGCAGTAACATGGATGGATCTAGAGATTAGCATACTAAGTCAAGTAAGTCAGACAGATACCATGTGATATCACTCAAATATGGAATGTGAAATAATGATACAAATGAACTTATTTACAAAAGAGAACACTCACAGACATAGCAAACAAACTTATGGCTACCAAAGAGGAAAGTATGGCTACAAAACAAACTTCTGGCTACCCATTTCCCCTTTCCCTCCTCCCCTTTGGAGGGATAAATTTGAAATTTTAGAAATTTAACATATACATACTACTATATGTAAAATAAACAACATTGACCTACTGAATAGCACAGGGAAGTATATTCTATATCTTGTAATATCCTATAATGGAAAAGAATCTGAAAAAAGAATAGGTAGGTAGGTAGGTAGATAGATGACTGAATCACTTTGCTGTACACCTGAAACACTGTAAGTCAACTACTATTGTTATTGTTTAATTGCAAAGTCATGTCCAAATCTCTTGAAACCCCATGAACTATAGCCTGGAATGCTCCTCTGTCCATGGGATCTCCCAGGCAAGCATACTGGATTGGGTTGCCATTTCCTTCTCCAGGTAATCTTCTTGACCCAGGGATTCAAACTGTGACTCCTGTGTTGACTGGCAGATTCTTTACCTCTGAGCCAGCAGGAAAGCCCAAATACTTCAATTGTTTTAAAAAAGAGTATTATAAGGTGATAAGTGCTATGAAGAAAAATACAGCACACAGGGCAGATACAGTGTCCCATGTATTATGTGATGCTGTAAAGGAGTGTGTAGTTTTAATTGGGTGGCTAAGAAAGACTCACTGAAAAGGTGACAATTAATTAAAGACATGAAGGAAGGAAATAAATTAATGCATTAAATATTCACAAAAAAAAGATTACCCCAAACTATTCATAGCCCTTAAATTATTTGGTTTAATTACACTCTGTTCCCTGAAATAAAATGTTAAATTCAACAGATATCTCAAGATTTATTCAACTCATGTATAGTTTTTATCCTTTTCTCTTATCTTCAATTTTATTTTTTCAGTCCTCACTGAATTCCTTATGTGGTCTACTGAGTCCTATTTTCAGTCCATAATGGGAGCTTCAAAACAAAA
Source organism: Bos indicus (assembly GCF_029378745.1). Lineage (NCBI taxonomy): Eukaryota > Metazoa > Chordata > Mammalia > Artiodactyla > Bovidae > Bos > Bos indicus. Next base: position 42,268,098 of record NC_091769.1, read on the forward strand.
GAAATAGATCTTGAGTACTTTATAATCAACTCAGGCTACTATACATTACTTGTTTGGATTTTCAATTTCTTTGAATCTTAAGATTTTAAATATCCTTTCATCTAGCTATAATTATCTTTGCATATGACAGAACTCTGCAACTTATCATATTCTCCATATCTGATGGGACCTTATAACTCATAAATATATTAAAATGGCATTCAATTAACTTCTGGCTATTTCTCAAGGCCGTCTCTGGCTTGCCATCCCAGCTTTTTAAGATCATTCTACTGACAAGCACTTTATAAACATCTGCCTTAAAGCATTCTAGAATAGATGATAGGAATATTTACCCTGGAGACAAAACACAGCTGTGCCAATAATTGCCTGTGGCACCTTGGGCAAGTCACTTATACTTTCCAGGGTTCAATTTCCCTACTGTAATATGGAGAAGATAAAATTGGTACCTATCTTATTGAGTTATTACAGGGATTAAGCAAGAAAGTGCCTAAAATGCTGCCTGGAACATTACATGTGCTCAATAATTTTAATTTATTATTATCATTATATTCCCAACTTGTGATATATAATTTTTATATTCATTTGCTATTTGTCCTCCTTGATAGTAATTCCTATATGTCAGAATCTAAAAAACAATCATCAATTTGAAATGACTTCCATTTACATCCCATAAGAACAAGCTGAATTGAGCACAAAGCTTGGTTCTTTGGCTCCTAATATACTTAAGGATTCCCAGGTGGCTCAGTGGTGGCAAATCTGCCTGCCAGTGCAGGAGACACAGGAGACAGGTTCAATCCCTGGATTGGGAAGATCCACTGAAGGCGGAAATGGCAACCCACTCCAGTATTCTTGCCTGGGAAATTCCATGGGCAGGGGAGCCTGGTGGGCTACAGTCCACGGGGTTGCAAAGAGTTGAACATAACTTAGTGACTGAAAACACACTCACACAAATATTTAAGCATGTGCTAATTTAAGTAGTTTCAATGCTCTTCTTTTGCACTTGCTCCAGTAATGAATTTTACTAACATAACACACAAAGTCCAAAAGGAGTTCCCCTATTGTTTTCCTCAGGCTGGCAGAATCTCCCCTCACTCAGTTCAGTTCAGTTCAGTAGCTTAATCGTGTCCGACTCTTTGCGACCCCATGAATCACAACGCACCAGGCCTCTCTGTCCATCACCAACTCCCGGAGTTCACTCAAACTCACGTCCATCAAGTCAGTGATGCCATCCAGCCATCTCACCATCTCATCCTCTGTCATCCCCTTCTCCTCCTGCACCCAATTCCTCCCAGCATCAGAGTCTTTTCCAATGAGTCAACTCTTCACATGAGGTAGCCAAAGTATTGGAGTTTCAGCTTCAGCATCATTCCTTCCAAAGAACACCCAGGACCAATCTCCTTTAGAATGGACTGGTTGGATCTCCTTGCAGTCCAGGGACTCTCAAGAGTCTTTTCCAACACCACAGTTCAAAAGCATCCATTCTTCGGTGCTCAGCTTTCTTCACAGTCCAACTCTCACATCCATACATGACCACAGGAAAAACCATAGCCTTGACTAGACGAACCTTTGTTGGCAAAGTAATGTCTCTGCTTTTGAATATGCTATCTAGCTTGGTCATAACTTTCCTTCCAAGGAGTAAGTGCCTTTTAATTTCATGGCTGCAGTCACCATCTGTAGTGATTTTGGAGCCCAGAAAAATAAAGTCTGACACTGTTTCCACTGTTTCCCCATCTATTTCCCATGATGTGAAGGGACCGGATGCCATGATCTTCATTTTCTGAATGTTGAGCTTTAAGCCAACTTTTTCACTCTCCTCTTTCACTTTCATCAAGAGGCTTTTGAGTTCCTCTTCACTTTCTGCCATAAGGGTGGTGTCATCTGCATATCTGAGGTTATTGATATTTCTCCCAGCAATCTTGATTCCAGCTTGTGCTTCTTCCAGCCCAGCATTTCTCATGATGTACTCTGCATATAAGTTAAATAAGCAGGGTGACAATATACAGCCTTGACATAATCCTTTTCCTATTTGGAACCAGTCCATTGTTCCATGTCCAGTTCTAACTGTTACTTCCTAACCTGCATATAGGTTTCTCAAGAGGCAGGTCAGGTGGTCTGGTATTCCCATCTCTTTCAGAATTTTCCAGTTTATTGTGATCCACACAGTCAAAGGCTTTGGCATAGTCAATAAAGCAGAAATAGATGTTTTTCTGGAACTCTCTTGCTTTTTCAATGATCCAGCAGATGTTGGCAATTTGGTCTCTGGTTCCTCTGCCTTTTCTAAAACCAGCTTGAACATCTGGAAGTTCACGGTTCACGTATTGCTGAAGCCTGGCTTGGAGAATTTTGAGCATTACTTTACTAGCGTGTGAGATGAGTGCAATTGTGCAGTAGTTTGAACATTCTTTGGCATTGCCTTTCTTTGGGATTGGAATGAAAACTGACCTTTTCCAGTCCTGTGGCCACTGCTGAGTTTTCCAAATTTCCTGGCATATTGAGTGCAGCACTTTCACAGCATCATTTTTAGGATTTGAAATAGCTCAACTGGAATTCCATCACCTCCACTAGCTTTGTTCATAGTGATGCTTCCTAAGGCCCATTTGACTTCACATTCCAGGATGTCTGGCTCTAGGTCAGTGATCACACCATCGTGATTATCTGGGTCGTGAATCTCCCCTCACTACAGTTGTCTAAATCTCCTTTCCAGTTGGGTGTTTTCATCCATCTTCTCTTAGATGCAGTTCATCTGCTCTGTGTACCACCTCTTTGAGGTGAATGATGAAACCCCACTCTTCAGTATCAAGGGTCTTGATCACTAATGTGTTGTGCCAACTTTTCTGGCTGCCTGAATGGGGTGCATGACCTGCTGTATCTACCTGGACTTGAACCCCACGTTTATGTAGATCCATCTAAATCCATTGCCCATTCCTATAATTCTAATTCCCTGGATCATTACAATAGTTATATGGCCTCATAGTTTATAAAGTACCTTCAAGGACATTTTCTTCTTTGATCCACATTTTCTTCTTTGAGATAGAAATACTCATATTATTATTCCTAATGTGGACTAGAAGAAATTAAAAAAGGCCAGAGAAGTAATAACTCTCAAAACTAAGACTGGAACAAGGATTTACAGTGTGAGTGTATTGTATAGATGCCAGGAGGAAATAAAGACCAGAAACTGTCCTGAACCCAAGAGAAACAAACTGAGGGTAAGTTAAGTAGTCAACCTCACCAGGATGGTTTGATGGATGGACCTTTAAAGGAATTCGGAAGTACCTTGAGTATGAACATGAAAGCTTCAACTCTAACACAAACATTAACACAATCAACTCTAACACACACAGAGTTGATTTTTTGAAAACCTGCTTCCAAAGTAGACACGGTATTCTCTACAGTTTTTCTCAAAGTTCCACTGGAGAATTAAATCCTGCAGAATATGATTGGTGTGTATTTTTTTTCTCAATTCTTCCCAGAATGGAACAAAACTAGTACCATCCTAGAGGCATAGACAGGAGAAGGCGATGGCCCACTTGCCTGGAAAATCCTATGGATGGTGGAGCCTGGTAGGCTGCAGTCCATGGGCTCTCGAAGAGTTGGACACGACTGAGCAACTTCACTTTCACTTTTCACTTTCATGCATTGGGGAAGGAAATGGCAACCCACTCCAGTGTTCTTGCCTGGAGAATCCCAGGGATGGGGGAGCCTGGTGGGCTGCCGTCTATGGGGTCGCACAGAGTCGGACACGACTGAAGCGACTTAGCAGCAGCAGCAGAGGCATAGACAAGAAGTTAATTCACTATATTCATTGGATGCCTTAACACATTAGGAAGCAATTTCTTTGTGGAATCTTGGTTGAGAAGAACTAAATGAGAGCACTTACATTAGACCTACTCTGTGGAACAACCACCTTCACCTGAAAAGAGTATTTAGTCTTAAGAATTAAAAAAAGCATTAGAACTGAATAAATAACTCCTCTAAAGAGTGGGCAACCCATGCCCATGTACAGTTACTTCTCCAACAGGAACCTATTTTGGGTGTCAATCTTACAAAGGGCCAACTCATTGTAAAAGACCCTGATGCTGGGAAAGATCGAGGGCAGGAGGAGAAGGGGGTGACAGAGGATGAGATGGTTGGATGTCATCATCAACTCAATGGACATGAATTTGAGCAAACTCCAAGAGATGGTGAAGGACAGGAAACTCAGGCGTGCTGCATTCCATGGGGTCACAAAGAGTTGGACACAACTGAGCGATTGAATGGCAAGAACTTATGAAGGGCAATGCTTTAAGGTTAAGAACTATATATGTCAATGTGGCAAAAGTCTACTAATACTCCCAGGCAAATATGCCTATTAAAGTCACATGTTTCATTATATGGGAACCAGGGAAGACAATGTAAAAAGTTTAGCACCTTCCAGTCCTTCCAGATGGGAGAACATGTCCAGAGGATGTTCTCTGGGCAGGGGACCAGTCAGAGCAGTTCAGTCTGTGAACAAGAGTGACTTCAGGTATCAAAACAGATGATAAACTTTGGAAGCAGGCTGACTGAATCAGGCTAGACAGTTTTCTTTTCTGCAAAAGGCTTTCAGAGATTTGTGGAGGATGTTTCTAGAGGCTGGAAAATTTATCCCCATTAATTCCAGCAAGGAAATGATGACTTACAAGCCCTGTTTTGACTGTGGATTGGTGAGCCAGGACAGTCTGGCAGTAAAAACAAACCAACCAGGCCTGTTCTAAACTGACTAATCATCTCCAAGCCAAGGAAACAAATCTGCTTTTGCCATTAATACAGCTCTTAGTTCAAACAACAAGCAAAAAGGAAATACAACCAGACAGATTGAAGGGAACAAGGGATCAAAATCAGCGGAGTTTTGCCTCCCGTTCATTTTCATCCATAAGCTCTTTTTTTAATACTTTAAACATGTTTACTTGAGAATCAAGTAAGGAAGGAAAGCCCTCAGAGAGAGAAAAAAATTGTGAATTTAGAACAGAAGCATAAAGGCCTAAGGAAATAAATCCCAAGGAAGCAGAATAGAATATTATTTGAATAAACTGGCTTAATCAAGATTAATTTTGTTTATTAACAAGCAGAATTGTTATTAAAGCTAAGTAAGCAGTGGTCTGTATCCAATTAGAGCAGACAATTCTCAGGAGAAAAACAGAACAGGAACCAGAGTGAAAGCTGCCCTCAATGTAGGGAGGAAGGGAAAGTCCTTTGTCGAAGATCTTCAACACGAAGAACTAAAAATGGGATGAAATACAGATTTAATTGACACAAAGTCTCTATTTATTCTCACTCTTAAAAAATGAAAGTGTATTTGAAAAACATAAATGAGTATGGAAATTTGCATTTAAACACTATCTGATCCCTTTTTGAAAGTAAAGAAAGTGTTAGTGCTTAGTGTGTCTAACTCTTTGCGACCCCATGGACTCTTTCTTTGCAAGCCCACCAGGCTCCTCTGTCGATAAAATTCTCTAGGCAAGGATACTGGAGTGGGTAGCCACTCCCTCCTGCAGGGGATCTTCCCAACCCAGGAATCAAACCCAGGTCTCCTGCATAGCTGGCAGATTCTTTACCATGTGAGCCACCAGGGAAGCCCAGTGAAAGTAGCAGGAGTTAAAATTCCATCTTCTCCGGATGCCATACTAAGTGTGCTGTGAATTCTCTCCTTTTGTCCAACTCTCCTATCGCTGCTGCTAGAACCCTAGGGGGAGGTACTAGTGTTACCTCTTTTGACTGAATTGTTGTTGTTCAGTCACTAAGTTGTGTCCGACCCTTTGCAACCCCATGGACTGCAGCCAGAGCCCTCTGTCCTTCACTATTTCCCAGAGTTTGCTCAAATTCATGTCCATTGACTGAATTAATTGGTTTCTTTTCTGCTACTTGGGATTTTTTTTTAATACTCATTGTGTACCTTCTGTGTGCCAGGCACTGTGCAGGACTCTAGATAATGGTTGTGGCTTCAGAAAACTTACAGACAGTATAAACAGTAAGGAAAAAGAGAGAGGGTTGTAGTAGAAACAGTGAGGGAGGGAAGCACCTATTTAAGTGGTCAGATCAGCTGAGGCCGGAAAGAGGAATAGGAACCATCATGTGAAGTTCAAAAGGAAGCAGAGGACATATATGCAAGGGCCAGGCTGGAAAGAACTTGGCACATTAACATTTTCAGAAGGTAGGTTAGTGAGAACAATGAACAAGAGTGACAGGAGGAGGAGTTGAGGGGGGCGCACAAGGGGGTTTTAGAACTTGTTACAGAGTTTTGTGTATGTTAAGTAGAGTGGAAGCTCCTGGAGGGTTTTAAGCAGGGGTGATATAAGATCTGATTTTCATTTTCTAGAAAATTAATTCAACTCTGGAGCATAGCTTATAGGGATTCAAGAGGGGAAGCAGAGAGACCAATGAGGAAACTATTGTCCAGGTAACAGAATCAGTGGTGGCTTGGTCTGTGGGATGGCCACAGAGAAGAGAGTCAAGATATGCTTTGGAGGCAGGATTAATAGAACTCAATCTTCTATACTATTCTGTAATCACACTTACCACATTTTCTAGTAACTTTGTTTGTCTCTTTCTGCCAGTGACCATGACCACTTTGAAGGTAGGAGCAATATGTCACTAACCTGGGTTCCTCAGAGGCAACCATAAGATCTGATAAACCCTCAAAAAGGATTTGATAAATATATGTTAATAAGATAAGAAAATGCAACCACCTCTGGGAGGATAAATTATCTATTCTTTGTTGTCTTACCTAGGTTAGGACTGTGAAAGATCAAAACCAGAAAGTACCATCCTGATAGAGACACAGTCATCCTAGTTATGCCCCGAGATCAGGGGATCCTGATCTAGTAGCACATGTGTGCTGCTGCTGCTGCTGCTAAGTCACTTCAGTCGTGTCCGACTCTTAGCGACCCCATGGACTGCAGCCCACCAGGCTCCTCCGCCCATGGGATTTTCCAGGCAAGAGTACTGGAGTGGGGTGGGTGCCATTGCCTTCTCAGTAGCGCATGTGTAGATTCTAGTTAAGGGATATGTTGATATCGTTGCGCTTGAATGACCCAAACTCCTGCTGCCAAAATATCAGTAAAAGTAGCAAAGTATAGTAATTGAAAGAATGGACTCTAGTGTCAGGTTCAAATTCTGCCCCAATCCTTCTAGCTAAAAGACTTTGTGCAAATTACTTAACATTTCTGCATTTTATCAGCTATAAAATGGGTAATAATAATACTTACTATGGAAGGCAGAATCATGGCCCCCAAATATGTCCACTGGATAGTACACCAGGGCTTCCCTGGTGGCTCAGACGATAAAGCGTCTGCCTGCAATGCGGGAGACCAGGGTTCGATCCCTGGGTCAGGAAGATCCCCTGGAGAAGAAAATAATAACCCATTCCAGTACTCTTGCCTGGAAAATTCCATGAACTGAGGAGCCTGGTAGGCTACAGTCCATGGGGTCACAAAGAGTCAGACATGACTGAGCGACTTCCCTTTCACTTTCAAATATGTCCACAGGCTTCCCTGGTGGCTCAGTGGTAAAGAATCTACCTGCCAATGCAGGAGATGAGGATTTGATCCCTGGGCTGAGAAGATCCCCTGGAGAAGGAAATGGCAACCCACTCTAGTATTCTTGCCTAGGCAAGAATCCCATGGATAGAGGAGCCTGGCAGGCTACAGTCCCATGGCGTCACAGAAGAGTCAGACATGATTTAGGGACTAATCAACAGTAAGAATCCCATGGATTGAGGAACCTGGTAGGCTACAGTCCATGGGGTCGCAAACAGTCAGACACGACTGAGCGAATTCACTCACTTTCTTTCAAGAACAACAACAAAATATGTCTGCTTTCTAATCCTTAGAACTTGTAACTGTGTTACATTACACAGCAAGGGAGAATTAAGGTTACAGATGGAATTAAGGTTGCTAGTCAGATTACCTTAAAATAGGGAGATTATCCTGGATTATCTCAGTGGGTTTTAGGTAATGACAAAAGTCCTTAAATTTCTAAAAGAGAGATAAAAGAGTCACTCTCCAAGTGATACAGTGTGAAACAACACTCTACTGTTTGCTGGCTCTGAAGGAGTGCAGAATGACTAAAAGCAGACAAGGGCAAGGAAATGGATTCCCCCCGAAGGCCTCCAGAGGAACATGACTGTACCAACACTTGGCTTCCCGGGTGGCTCTAGCGGTGAAGAACCCACCTGCCAGTGCAGGAGACTTAGGAGGTGTGGGTTCGATCCCTGGGTCAGGAAGATGCCCTGGAGTAGGGCATGGTAACCCACTCCAGTATTCTTGCCTGAAGCATCCCATGGACAGAGAAGCCTGGCAGGCAACAGTCCATGGGGTCACACAGAGTCAGACACAACTGAAGCGACTTAGCATACACATACTAATACTTTGATTTTCAACCCAGGAAGAGCCATGTTGGACTTCTGACTTACAGAATTGTAAGATAATGTTCGCTGTTTTGAGCCACTATATTTGTAGTAATGTTACAGAAGAAATGTAAAGCTAATACATTATTACCCTTCAGAAATACTAAGTACATCTAAATGAGTCAGCATGTGTAAGAATGTTCTTAACACAGACCAGGGTAGTATAAGCATTATCTATCATCCTGCATGAGGATGCCTGACTCGTTCAATGTCCTTGGCTGCACAGCCCACTCAAAATAGCCCTTCATCCTACAATTACATGTTATGATAAAGACATTCAAAAATAATGATGTTAGAGAATCCTTCAATACACAATTTTAGACATTTTGACTTAAGATATAGACAACATTCTCAAGCATTTTCCAAGTCCCAATATCATTTTTCTCTCAACAAGTTGCTCCAACTGGGTAGGAAACAATTGACTTGGCTATAAAGATCAGTCTGGAAATTCCAGATGCCAGTTTTAAAACTGAACTGGCATGGGATTTCTTGCCTGCTCCTCCCATCATCTAGAAAGGAAGGGTTTTTATATGCATTGTAAGACACTTCTGTCATAAATGAATAACGTGAGCCAACATGAAGAGAATCATTAATACTTTCACCAATTAAGAAAGCACACACTTCCGTTATCAACTATAATCACTGGTTGGCTTCAACTGAAATCTCCTTAGTTTAATAAAAACATCACTGCCATTTATTAAAAAATAATATGCTTTTCCAGGAATACTCTTATACCCTGCATAACTGGCCAAGTCTCACTGGAGATTCAAAATGTAGTATCAAGTGAGAATTTAATGCCTAACCCAACCCCATTCATGATTAAACCTGTCTTATAAAACCTAGGTCATTCCTGGAATATTCACAACCTACAAGGCTAAAAGATGCCATTGCCTTCATGAGAACCACTTATTGAGAGGAAGGCTCTGTTTATTCCAGTCAGGTTTCACCCATCCATTTACAGCTTTCTAATTTCACTCCTTGGTAATTGTTCCCTCAGCATTTCCTGTAACTGTGCCTTATCTGATTCTTTCACTCTAGAGTGTTATTTTTATTGCAGTGTAAGACAGAAAACATTTTTGAATTATAATTGGAAGTCCTGACTGGTTTCCCATTTGATGCTGAATAATTGAATCCTGGCTAATTAGGTGTGCGGAACCCCCAATTCACCCTGCAGCAAGGCTTACCCTGACTTCTGATGATGCTTCTGAAATATGGTTAATTGTCAGAAGCCATGCATAGTGATAATGAGCACATCTTTGCCTCTCTTGCCCTCATGAGGAAAACTGGAAATTTCTAACGTGGTATTTAAATGAGCTATGATGCTTTTGCAAGTGTCCTAAATTATCAGCTGAAACATCCTGAAAATGACTAGACCATCAATCTTACTCACCTCTCTCTTCAAAGGGAAGGTAGCCACGTCAAGACTCCTACTGTGGTATTTTCTAGGAAACAGAAAGTTAACCTTAAGTCACTTTTCACTTTTTTTATCTAGGAAAACTAGACAATTATATTGCTTTGCATCCTTCACAAACTCTTTTGAAGATTTAAGTAGAGTTACGAGGTGAAGATGTGTGCCTGGGCTAATTAGCAGTTCCTGCTTCAGTTTGAGGACTTACCCTAAGAAAAGACAAAGGAGGCATATAGTACCAGAACACTTCTGGAAGCCCCATACAAGTGCTTTTTGACAAATACAAATTTTCAGGCCAAAAAATCATGTCTATTCTTAAAGATATTTTCATCAGAATCTGATAGTACTGCAAGGGCCTTCTGCCTATATTCATTTTATTAAATGTTGACTTCACATCACCAACCATTTCCATCTTTTAGAAAAGTTTCTGCTTTCCTTAAAAGGAAAAAGAAAGCTGTCAACATAATTTTAATTATTTTGCTAACTTATTTTTTTATGTTCTTATATTTGCATTTTTTCTTTTTTGCATTATTTGGTTTATTATTTGAAAGGATCTCTTTTCAAGTACTGATAACAGAAAATTTAGGAGGACATCAAATTCAATTGGTTTCTTTTAAGGGATGAAATGTAGCTAAGGAATAAGATTTATGGGGCTGAAAAGAAGCTTTAAGACCCTTCCACATCTGAGTGCATGTATTGGAAGTCCTGCTCAGTATGCCTCTCCCACTGGGACTTCTGCTTGGCTGCTCTGCAGGCCAGTCCAGGGTTTATAAAGGCTGTGTAACAGGGCAGGTTTCACTTCGACCATAGTCCAGGCAATTTTGCATCTATATTGTTTAACATTCCCGCAACTTCATCCATTTACACTAAGCAGATGCCCTTTGCACCCAGGTTTGACCAGCAGCCTCACTGCTTAGCAAATGGGCACTATGGACCAATCATCTGCCCATGACCATTGCTGGTTAATGACTGGACCAAGGGTGAGAACCAGAGACTCTCAATCACCAACCCAAGGTCCTCTCCACACTGTTCTGTCTTCACCACGTCCAAGAGACTGAAAGATTCATTAATTGTTACCAAAAACTTTAATACTGATCTTGGAAGCAGAGTAGTGAGCAAGAAGAAGGATGTTAGTTCCCTGCCTAAGAATGAAACCTGGGTAACCTGGATGAAAACTAGGAGTCCTAGCCACCAGACCACCGGGGGCTAAAGGCTGAAAGCAAAGTGGCCCTGGCTCTTGCCCCTGTTTGAAAGCAAGGATGTTTCAAGGAGGTGAAAATCTGTAAAAATAGGTACAAAGTTTATTAGAGATATTGCACAATGTATGGGAGAGCACACAGGAAAATATTTTGTTTATCTAACTCAGAAGCAGGGCAAAGATACACACCCAAAGAGTGAGTTACATACCCAGAGAGGAGTGCGGGCATCCTGAATGAGGCAGAACACAATAAGGAGGTGATGTGAATCACTTATATAGGACAGTCCTTCTGGGTCTTTGTTTACCTTTGGCGAACTATCTTGGTTTTTTTCTTCATTTGACTGGTCCTTGAACCCTCCCCAAGATGTGTGCATGACTTTTTTCTAAGATGGATCCCACTCCAGAGGCCTAGGGCTGCATGTCCGCACTTATTATGGGGTGGAGCCCCTTCCTTTTTTGACCCTCAAGAAGGCTTCTTGCTCATGTGCAGACAGGAAAGTCTTCCTTGATCTCAGGAGTGGGCACCTTATCTCTTTGCTTTAGCAGAGCTCAGCTTTTGCCGCTAGCTTTGTCTTTGGAGTGTCTGGATGAGAAAAAAGCTTGAATTTTATTTCATTTGACAAATACCAGGTGTCCAGCCCAGAGGCCCACTATCTCCTGCCTCAATATTGTTTCTCATATCAGGGAACCTGACATCCATGCCTATTCAGAGAGAAGTTACCAGATAATTGATAGCTGAATAAAAACTAAAAATTTAAGAGACTGTCAAAATTCAAAGATTTCTTCACACAAGCTCTAATAAGTACAGTTCTTTTACAGAAATTCCCTCCAGATTTTGGCTAGTTATTATTTACTAAACAATTAGTATGGTGCTAGTAGCATGCAAGTGGTTTATATTTATTGATTTCATATTATCTCATTTTATCCTCATTCTCCTATGGAGTAGGTCTTGCTTTACAGAGAAGGAAACTGAGGCTTAGAGACAATTAAAAAAATCTCCTAGAGTTACACAGCCAGTAAGTGACCAAAGCAGAACTTCATTTGAAAATAGAGCTCAATATACTGTTATACTCTGGAGAAGGCAATGGCACCCCACTCCAGTACTCTTGCCTGGAAAATCCCATGGATGGAGGAGCCTGGTAGGCTGCAGTCCATGGGGTCGCTAAGAGTCAGACACGACTGAGCAACTTCACTTTCACTTTTCACTTTCATGCATTGGAGAAGGAAATGGCAACTCACTCCAGTGTTCTTGCCTGGAGAATCCCAGGGACGGGGGAGCCTGGTGGGCTGCCGTCTATGGGGTCGCACAGAGTCGGACACTACTGAAGTGACTTAGCAGCATACTGTTATATTCAGTAACTCCTCCCCTATATAGTCACATCAGGTAAAATTTATCAAAAATAATTTTCACTCTGTGCCTTTTATTCTGGACTACCTTTGATCAAGCAAAGAAAATATATTCAATATTACTAGCATTCTCCAAAAGCTTGAAAATTTTATTATTACATCTTTCTTAAAGATCTCTCAAAAAAGGATTAATGATACATCCCAATGATAGAACCTTTTTGGACTCTGGTCTAAATTCATTATAGTGATTCTTATTATAGTCCCAATAAAATGAAGAGTAACTGCTCACCACCCACCAGACCATATCCTTTGATATTCCTTTCCCTTCTCTTGCTTTTCTCACAGATTAAATAACTCCAAATCCTTAAGGTTTTATTCCAAAAGGGCCCATTTCCAATAGTGTAAGGAAATCTGCATTATTCCTGTCAACTGAAAAAAATACACAACCTAAAATTTGAGAGTGATGTTCTACTCAGTGGACAAATCTGAGGACATAAGCCCAGGACACAGCATCTCAGATAACTCTGAGAGACTGCTCTGAGGAGACAAGGGGGGAGCCAGGATTTATAGGAGTTTTCAAAATAAAATACCAGGTAATTGGAATATCAGAAGATCACTGTTAATAAAAGAAAACCAGATATTTCAAGTTAAGAATTTAGTGCTTTTCTATGTATGGGAAGCTGCAAGCATCGGGGCTCATTGAAATCATTCCTTTGACATGCACCTCAGCTATCTAGGGCCAGTATCTATATTTTCCCGCACCTTGCGGGAGCAGGAAGGAGGACTGTGGTGTACCAACTGGATAGCTGCAACATTCTTTGTCTACTGATATGGCAGGCAATATTTTTCATTGATGTTCTTAAGTGAGAGGTCCTCTCACTGGGGTAGCAGTGTGCAAAGGCTTTCCCTTAGGCTCTCAGGAAGTCCTAGAGGAGACCATTTCCAGATCCTAAAATGCCTATAAGTGATGTTCCTGAGAACAAATGTCCTCAAGGCACCATGCTGACTCTCCTTTCCTACCTCCCCTTTCAGGAGAGCCCTTCTCCTATTCTATGAAAGAAAGGCGGAGCTCACCCAGGCTAGATCTCTCATCAGTGCATTGCCCTGCAATATAGAAACCTCAGGCAACAAAGAGACAAATCAAAACACTGCTGAGAAAGTAACTCTCTGACTGGGTTATGTACCCTTTTACAACTCAGATGATGTCCAATTTCCTGCTTTTAATCTGGTTAAATAAAGAACAAGTCAATAATTCACTGATAAAAACTCTTCCTTCTATTCTAATGAAAGATCAAGAGTTGATTTTTCTTTGACACTTAACTTGAAAGGAGTCCAAAGAATTGACTGACATTGAAATAACCTGCTTTCCATTTTTTCAGTGATGAACAAAGTTTCAAATGCTTACAAATATAAAAGAATAAAAATAGATTTTATATTGATGCTAACTCTGTTCCTTTCTAGCAAAATTCATCCACAGATACAAGAATTTTTAAAACCGTCTCATTATGTGATGCATTTCCAACTAATTTTTAACTTAAGAATTATCCCAACCTGTAATAACTCTGTACAGAAAAATGTTAACACTTTGAGACTTATGGTGAGAGAAATACATGAGATAAATTCAACTTCAGTGTAAATTGCTATGGTCTTTAGGTTCTTAGAGAGTCAAAGGGAAATGCGATAAAATAAGAATAATGTAACAGTCTTATTTTTAAAAGTCCATAGTTACATGTGATAAATTACATCTTTTCTTGTATATAAGTATGTTAAAATTTTAGAAACTGACTTTAAAATGTGGGAAGGAATACTTTGTTTTTCAAAATTCTTTAGCAATACAAAAGGAAAAAAAAAATTGAAGATAAGCTGTTCTGCAAACTCCAAAGCTCTTTTTATCCTTCTTAGTACTTATTCCTACTACCCTAAACTGAAGTCTTTAGCATAAATATCCTAGAAACTCACAATGGCTTGATTAAATCTTAGCCCAGTGCTGCATCTAGGAGAACTACTTTGTAATTCCTACACCTTTTTTAACTTCCTGTTTAACCACCTCGGATTCATGCTTTTTAAGAGATAGTTCTTATTGCTCATTGGCCCACAAATTCTCTTCTATCGAAGGTATATTTAACCACTATAGGCATGTGATATTACATGCCATGTAAAATAAAATAGCAGTGAACCCAGAGTGTTCTTGCCATTCACTTCCCATTCTTCCCCATCTAGGGAACAACTTAGGCAAGGTGGCTTGGAGTGATCAGATATCCCTTAATGGCTTTCCTTTGCTCCTTCTCATCCCTCGATCAAATAACTTTGCGTGAAAACCTTGAGCCCAGTTAAATTCCCTCTGTAAACAGCGATAAGAAGGGAAAAGAAAAGAATATTAGTGTTCCTATTTGATACATAAAATCAATAACTTCATATTTTTTAGATTTGGCATTGGGGAGCCAAGGAGTCTGATCATAGTTTCAGATCCTTTAAAAACAAGATTAGACTTCAAAGGACCAAGAATCAGTTTTGTCATATATATAACAAAGTGTGAACAGCGAGTGTCGTCCAGCAATTTCATGAGAAGGATGGACTTGTTGGCTTTTGGAAAGGATCTGGGGAGCTATTGTAAGTTTGGTGCTTAAATCTTCTCTCTCTGAACTACCTCCATCTTCTGAGAGTTGATTGAAGTCATGTGGTCAACAAAATCTCCTAAGATCCAGTCTGGCAAATGATGTTTCTCTTTTCTTACTCTGGACAGTGTAGGCCACAGCCTTCAGAGAGGATGGACCTGGTTGTCCCAGTACTCAGCCCTTTTACCAACCCTCCTACTCAGGCTAGGGTATATCTAAGCATAGAGGCAATGAGAGCAATTTTCTCCTACATGATAGAATTAATGGAAGTTTCTCAATGAGCATCTGGGGGCTTCTAGGTTCAAGAGCTGCAGTGGAAATAAGAAGAGGCATCAGGAAAGAAGGAAGGGGCCGAGGAGGGAAAGAGGAGGAGGAGGAAAACAGGGAGAAGGAAGAATGTCCCCAGCCATAAGGAGCACACCATTACCTGGGAAGGCAGAATAACAAAAGAGAACATGTTCAAATAAAGGAAACCTTTTGTTCAGATGCTTAGTCATGACTTAAAACCAAATACCGTCTATAGACACAGCAGGAAATAACAGTTAGCAAATTTCTTAATTAGGGTACTTCTTAACCTTCTAGAGACAATTCTGATTCTTTTCATACAACTAAGAATTCTTGCTACTTGCTAAATACAGAAACACTGGTGAACAAAAGTAAATGAATTTCTACCAAAACGTTAGCATTTCACCATCTCGCATTTCTCCACAGGGATCCAGGTTCAGTCACTGTCACACTGTGACTCCCACAAGTAAGGTATGGGGCAGAAGGGAAGCTAACATTTTCCTTCCAGATAAATGTATAATTAAAATCCTGATTCATGGATTTGTTAATTGAACTTCCTGCTGTGGACATAGGACATTCTTGGCAGGAAGAATACAGAACTGTTCCAGACAGCTCAGTTTGCTTTATTTTTTTCCCCACTACTTCAATATACTCTTCTTTGAACAGTGATTGGAAACAAAAGAAGGTGTGTACTAAATCGCTTCAGTCGTGTCCACTCTTTGTGACCCTGTGGACTGTAGCCGTGTGTGTGCGTGTGTTAGTCGCTCAGTCGTGCCTGACTCTTTGGGATCCCATGGACTATAGCCCACCAGGCTCTGTCCATGGAATTCTCCAGGCAAAAATACTGAAGTGGGTTGCCATTCCCTTCTCCAGGGGATTTTCCAGACCCAGGGATCAAACCCGGGTCTCCTGCATTACAGGCAGATTCTTTACCAGCCAAGCCACAAGGGCAGCCATGTGAGGGGGAGTTAATTCAAGAAGAGAGAGAAGTCTAATGGTTGTAGAAATGTAATAGGTGCTTCTCAAATAAAAGGAAATTGGTAGAGGAGGTTCACCTCCTACGATAGGGCTCTCTGCTCTTGAAACCCAACAAGTCATTAGGAGCAAGGAGTTTACTCTCTGTTTCCATCATGGCATGGATGGCTACGTCAGTCCCTGGCTGACCCCAGCTCTCTGTGCTCTTTCTAAGTCACCAGGCTGCATGTCAACAGCCCATGTCCCTTCAGGTCATGGGGTTTAGAAATTACAGCAAATGCCCTTGGCCACAGGGCAGAAGCGCAAGGATGCTCCTGAGCAGTCCCCCTCTGCAAAGCACCCCCATCCACACTTTTCAACATTTTCACAAATGTCTTAAGGATCTGGTTTTCTCCATTCCTCTTCTCTCCACTCCAAATTCTCAAGCTAGTTAGGAGGGTTCTACTTGGTCACTTCATTCCTTCAAACCCTCTGTCTAATACATAATCAATACTCTACAAATACGTGATGAATTTATGAATAGTCATGCTCGTTTCCATCTCTTTTACTTCCTGATTTTCTGACAATTTTAGCACAGCACTTTCAAAGCCATTTCTCTATTCCACAAGCCACTGGTCATGTCACTCTGTCCACTAGATTTTCACAGCCTACCTGGAACTGGGTCAGATATATGGACCATTTGGTCTGGATCTCCTGTGGCTGGTACCTTCATGGAGGTGCTCCCGTATGACTTCCCACTCACCCTTGTATTCTCCACCTCTGAACTCAGTTACCGCTTCATCCCAGCATATGCACAGCCAGCACCATCTAGTCAGAGTCCTACCATTCCCAATGTCTGTTCTGTCCAGTGGAATGCTGACTTCATGGGAAGTTAGTAGATGTTACAAGAAAAAAAATCTGTGAGCAATGTGTGGAAATATCATGTATTATTTTCCCATCTTGGAGATTCACATTACTGAGAAGTTTTGGTTAGGGGATCTGGAGATAAGGGGGCAAAAGTTTGTCTACGCAGGATTTCCAACCTATTTCATCAACATGGGTACCTTTTGTCATGTGATGTCTACTGAAATGGGAAGCCATTCTCTTCTCCAGGGGATCTTCCCGACCCAGGAATCAAACCCCAGTCTCCTGCACTGCAGGCAGATCCTTTACCATTTGAGCCACTAAGGAAGCCCAAAATCACTTGGCAGCAGTGTGATTCGAATCCATGCACCCAAAGAGACCGGAGCCTTAATCCAGCACCTTAGACCACTCAGCCATGCTACCCTGTTATGGACAATTAACATCCCATAAAGTGTCATCCCTTACAACACATTCTAGAATGCACTGATAAAAGCCTGTTCTGAAAATTAAGTGTGGAGCCCACACCAGCAAGATAGTCATCAGTATACTGATTAGTGTAAGTTAAGGAAGACTTTGGGAACAAAGGGAGTCTTCAGCTTGATCTCTGGAAAGTGATGGATAAAACTGAGAAAGAGAAACTAAGTGATGCTATCAGGGAAGTGAGAAAGATAAGTCTAGGAAAGGCAAGTCTGAAACATACCTTAAGAGTTGAAAGGAGGAGAAAACATACCACACTTGGTAGAGTCCTTTAAAAAAATGATTTAGGTTAAAAAAAATAGGCTGTTCTAAGGGTAGCAGTTATAGTTTATTGTCTGAAAAATAAGCTTCTTTTTGAATTCTTAGTTGCCTCCTGGCTTACCTTTTCACATTCTGATTAAACACTCCTCTATCTGCACTTGTCCTTAAAAAAAAATCATCGTACAACTAAAATACTACTTAAATGAAAATGGTGTCCAGACTTGCTATTTACCCTTCTGATTTTACCTGTAATATAAGTACATTTCTCTCTCCAAGGGTTTGTAGTGTAAACTGAATAAATCCCTCACTTTAATAATACAGTCCCATGGTAATTTAAATCTCAGCAATTTCTGAAATATCACAGTGGTAAAGTAATCCTACCACACAAGGCTTTCCTCTTCACACATATGCCAAAATGAGATGTACCCACTAAATTGTACCCCAGGCACTGAACAGCAGTCTGTTATTATTAAGAAAGGTTGTGAAGATACCAGCTCTGCCAAGTGTTTGCATATATAAATTCTCAGAAATCTGAGATGACAGACGATCTGTTGTGTGCCTGAAGATAAATGCACACGGTTCACATAACCATGGATAAGCAGCACCAAACACAAGTAATGCTAATCCCTTCCTAGCCTTTCCGCCTTCGTAATTGGGTGGCTGTTGTGTCCAAGAACAGAGGCAGGGTTAATTTCCTATAAAACATAAATAACAATTTTTAAGTGATGCCTTCAACTCTGACATATCCACACGAACAAGACTCACCTCTCCTACTCAAAGAATCTCTTCTCTTGACCAACATGGAATCCTCACCGGCTAAGGAAACATCATGTCAAAAGCCCTCACCCTTCAAGGGAAAGTCTCCTGTCATTGCTAAAGATCCTCAGGGGCATTGGAGCCATGACAACATATACAGCTTTATTAGCATGCGGGATTTCAATTCACCTTTTTATCCTTCATTCTCACAAACCCCTCAAGCAGCAAACTCTGGGACTGAGATGTTGGCAGAATCTTATGATAGACTCATGCTCATGCTTTCCCAGCAATTCTGTTTTTCGGTATGTATTTATTTTGTAGTTCCTTTTCATAAATGTTCTTCCTCAAGCAAAGTTTTGTTAATTGCCACACTGGTTGAGTGACTGAATTCAGCATTTCATTAGAATCCCTCAGTAACAGTAATTAGTTTGAGCATTCACCCAGAGAGATTGCATACCTGCAAAAGGGTGAGGAAGGCGAAATGTTTTTAAGACAAACTTGTTTGTTTTTCTTCACTTTCCCATTTAAAAGGAACTACAGCCCCCCAGCTAAAATAGAAATAAAACCTACTACTTTAATTCCTCTAGTTAGAAAATATCTTTTGAGTGCCTCTTTAAGTCTTGCAAAAAGCAAAGGTTTTAACTCAGTTCATATAACAGGGAAGAACAAAATCTGACTCCATGTTGGATCTGTTTCTTCTACTTTAACCTTTGCTCTCTGTTGCTTTTGTTACTATAATCACTGAAAGGACGCTACCTATAAGCTATAAGCACACATAATGACCTGTCTCGGGGAACCCTGCCCCTCTGCCTGAATGTTAAAATGCCTTTGTTGAGCTCACAGGAAGACATTCAGACCCTGCACAACTGTGAGAGGCTTGGCTGCAGAAAAGAAGAAATTAACACATCCTCTCCCTAATGCTGGGGGCCTCCAGGTGGCGCTATTAAAGAACCAGCCTGCCAAGGCAGGAGACATAAGAGATGTGGGTTCGATTCCTGGGTCGGGAAGATCCCCTAGAGGAGGGCATGGCAATCCACTCCAGTATTCTTGCCTGGAGAATCCCACGGATAGAGGAACCTGGGAGGGCTACAGTCCACAGGGTCTCTAAGAGCCAGACACGACTGAAGCAACTTAGCACACGGGCACTCCATAACACTGGTCAAACCAGGAGACATTTTGCAAGACTTATAGCCTTTTTACTTTACTTCCTCACCTCCTCCGCCTCTCTGTTCTATAAAAGAAACTGGCATCCAGACCCCGATAAGATGGTACCTTGTCTCAGTATTATTGGCCTGTCATGCAGCAAGCAGACCAAGCTTGGTAACATTCATATATCAAATCAGTGGTTATCAACTGAGGACACACAATTTTACCCCTCATGATATTTAGCAATGTCTAGAGACATATTGGGTTGTCACAACATTGGTGGGGGCTGGGAATTGCTACTGGCATCTACAATGCACAAGAGAGTCCCCAAAAAAAGATTGATCCAGGTGCAAACATCAATAGTACCTAGGTTGAAAAACCCTGCCCTAAATGAGAAATGCAGCTACAGAATAATTTTAAATACTAACTTATTTTTGTTCCTTATTTTGTGACTTTTCCCTTTTCTTTCTACTGCAGTCAAATAGGTACAGTCAGCCCTATGCTCCTTGCCTCAGGCCAAGTAGGTACACAGCAGGAAAACAGCAGCTTACAAGGCTTTCCAATTTTTATGGGAAGAGAATTTGAAAGCAAAGTCAGAGTTTCTTGCAAAAATTTGAAAGAGGAAAGATTCCCCCAGTATTGGAAGAACATGCTTCTGGATTAGCAGGGAGAGAAAAGGAGAGGGTTGATGAGTCTCAAAAACAAAGAGAACCTAAGGCTTGCATACTGGCAACACTCCTCGGGATCCAGAAATACAGAATGGTTAGTGGGTTGCATCTGGATCCTGCCGAAGATTCCCACACCCCAAGCATAACCAAAGAGGTTGTGTCCACAGGAATGATGGCCACCTGAACAAAACCCACTACCCCAGGGCTTTGGGCCCCCACAATAACTCTAGCACAATCCTAGGAAGGTATTTGAGGGGAAGACATTCCAAGAAGGGCTTCCCTGATGGCTTAGCAGTAAAGAATCCGCCTGCAGTACAGGAGACAAAAGAGACATGGGTTCAATCCTTAGGTTACGAAGATCCCCTGGAGGAGGGCATGGCAACCCACTACAGTATTACTGCCTAGAGAATCCCATGGACAGAGGAGTCTGGGGGTCTACAGTCCATGGAGTTGCATAGAGTCGGACACAACTGAAGCGACTAGCACCCATTCCAAGAAAGGGTGAAATTGTTTGTCTGGGTTTTTTCCATATCCAGCAGCATAGAGGCTTAGAGACAGAATTATTACAGAAATAAAATCTGTTAAATTTCTTGAACACCTGTATTTATGAACTCTACTTTGGGAAACAGGATTAACACAGAGGAAAAAGGAACTGATTAGGAAATCTTCTGTGGTTACAATTCCCACAATCTCCTAGATGTACCACAACAAACATCTATCTTGTGCTCACATCTTAGGTCACTCCTGCAGCATCACCTGTTTTCTCATTCTAGGACTCAAGCGACTCCTATGTGCCACAAACCAGTCTTGCGGCAGCAGGGATGAGAGAGAGAGCTAGCAGAAACACACTTTCTCTAAGGAGAACATGATGTCTATCACGCGTGTTCACATTCCATTGGCCAAAGCAAGTCATGTGATCAAGCCCAAAAGCAGCAAGGTAGAGATGGATAACCCTCTTATAGGAAAGGACAAAGAAACTGTACACAATACTAGTAAAAGGAGAGATGATCAGAAAATGCACCAGAGACTGTGCGGACATTGAGATGGGAATAAAGGCAAGACACAAACCTTGTTTGATGTCCTACCATGTGCCAGGAAATAAGCTCCATTTTTTCATGTTGCCTAAGTTAATCCAACCCTCTTGTGAGGAAACAAACTCACTATCTTACCCATGATCACTCACATTGCAGATGATGAAATATCTGTTTCTAAAGTCCATCTTCTTTCTAACACATGGCATAAATGAGGAAATTTTAAAACCATTAAAAGGAAGAGGGATTATTGCAGGCAAAAGAAAAGCTAAGAACATGGTCACAGACACAGGATTTTCACTTTCACATCACAGTTAAAAATCTGCCTTCATCAGAACAGCAGGCTGAGTTGGAGACTTGTAAGAACCAAAGATTAGCTGGAAAGATCAGGTCATGGAGAGCCTGTAGAGCCCAGAAGAGTAATAAGAGGCGAAATGATAGATTGGGGTCAAGACATCTTGCCATTAGTAGCTGGATGAATTTGGGTGAGTGTCTACAGGCTCTGGGGTTCAGCTCACTCGTTTATGAAATGGAAAGGTGTGGGGACAGATGATTTCTAAATTCCCTTATGGAGGCAATGCGTAGCAGTCTAATAGATTTTAGAGAAAGGTCATTAACTCAACCTCTTGGTTTATTGTCTCTTCCCAGCTCCCTGGGCTGCAAGAGATGCTGGGAAGGAAGCAAGCCATACCATACTCACAAAACCCTGATTCTGAGGATAGGGAAAGTGGCCACATTATCCCTGTTTCAGCCGGCTAAAAATTCTGACTTTCTCTAAGAAACCGCTGTCACTGATGTGATGAATGAGGTGTTTAAGAGAGATCAATGTGACAAGGAGATGCTATACAAAATGGAGAGTGGGGCTGGCATCAAAAAAGACAACCAGGGGGTCATGGCGGCAGCCATTTTGGTAAAAAGTCTTCGAAGGGGAAAGCAGTGGGAATGGAGAGGGAGGGGCATTTAGGAGACACTTCCAAGGTGACAATGGAAATGTACAGGTCTCAGAATCTTAATTTAGGGTGTGAGATCTAAACGGAGTTCTCTTCTGAAATGGATTCTGGAAATAATTCATGAGTAACTCAGATCCTGCCCCCTTCACCTTCTCAGGGTAAAAAACCGTTATGTGCTTTTTAACAAGTCAAACACATCAGAACTTGGGCCACGCTAAAGTGCTCTAATATCACACAGATGGGAGTTGTCCTCCAGTAAATTGGCGAAGTATACTTTAGGTCCAAGTGTAAGGGGCCCATTATTTACAGCAGCACAGGCAGTGCCAGACACCCTGTGGTTGTGCACTAAATATGGGATGATAGTGATTATCTATTAAAGGTTTCAAATTCAAGCCCCACAGATTTGTCTCCTGGCTGAACAGAGAGAAAAATGGCTTTTCTATAGGAAAATACGTAAAAATATGTACTTCCTAGCCATGCCAGGTGAAACATGACACATTTTCAAAATCTTAGGAAACTTTTCATTCCATAAAAACCCATTGTCAGAGTGAGAACATAGAGGATTCTAGCCTAATTACCATCTTGGATATTTATCCAATCTAGAAGGCAGACAGCAGATGAAATTTAAACTCTTCGCAAGGAGGAGAAAAGAGTGTGCCAGCCTGCTCAGTAGAAATGTGTAAATCAAAAAACACTCAAAAATCCATTTTAACTGGAAATTTGAGCTAAAAGTGTACCAGAAATAGGAACTAGAATTAAAAAAAAAACCTATTTCCACAGTCATCTGTGGTCCACAGTCAGAAAAGGTTTGTTCTCTCCTCCATCACTCCTCAAACGCTTGTGGTCTCACAGACAGATACCTTCAGGAAATGTCCACCAATTTAGCTCACAACAGTTGGTCTGTCAGGACTTAGGGTTTGGAGGGATACAAGTGAAAAGAAAAAGATGATCTTATCCCTGAAGAGTGGGGACAGAGAGGAAGTGGTGTTGAAGAGATATTTCTAAGATCATTGAAGAGTTGAGCTTCTGAATTATTAAAGAACCATACAAGAGAAAAATCCACCCAGTTCTGCATACAAGAGCTAAACAGAGAACAAAACAGACCAGAAAAACCCTGAAGGCCTGGTCCAGGACTGCCGCCAGTGGCCTGGGCCTCAGTCTCTTTTCACTGCATCCTTGTGCCAAGCACCATGTGCCAGGCAGTATGCCAGGCATGGAAAATCATGACATGGCCCCAACTCTAGTGGAGGAGACAGGAGTAAGAGTATAAATTACGTGACCAGCAGAAAGAACCAATGGACTCATAGCTGCTCAGGCCCACCAGCTCCAACTTTCTCCAGAGTCCCTGAGCTCAGAGAAGGACCCAGTCGGCCTGGGAAGAAATGCACAAGGAGGACTTCACCAAGAGATGAGGCTTGAGTTGTGCCCTTGAGAAACAGATAGGATTTGAAAACAGCATAAGATGAAGGTGAGGTGATGTAAGCAGAAGGGAAAGAAGAAGAAAGTAATCATCTTCCTAGAAACTGTATTTATGTAGGGGAGTAAAAAGAGTAAAGTAAAAACCAAATCTTAAAAGCTAGATCAAGAAGTTTGGAGCTTTTCCTATGAGGAACAGGAATCATAGAATTTTATAAAAAAAACAAAAACAAAACAACAATGTATTGCAAGGACTGAGCCTATTAATAATGTTAATAACACAGGATGGACTGAAGCAATAGGGACCAAAGCAAGAAGATGAAGCAGAAGGTTATTGCAACAATCCATGGGCCCCTGAACTGGGGTATGGAGGTGACTCTGACAGGAAGGCACAGCCCTCTGCCAAGATGAGACAGATTTGAAACAGAGGAATGGACAAGACTTGGCAAGTGACCACAATTACTGGACAAACAGAAGATCCACAGTGACCCAGAGATCTTAACACTGAGTGAGCTAGGTGTTAATAGGGTTATTTACAGAAAGGAAAAAGCTGGGAAGGGACATGTGCATATGGACATACTCTGAATGAGCTTCCAGACAAGCTCACCCAGAGTAACACCAGGCAAGCTTTAGACACACAGGTAAGAATGGGTTTGCAGTTGGTATCTGTTGCACCTCTTTATTTTTACAACCATCTTGATGAAAGTGAAAGAGGAGAGTGAAAAAGTTGGCTTAAAGCTCAACATTCAGAAAACAAAGATTATGGCATCTGGTCCCATCAGTTCATGGGAAATAGATGGGGAAAGAGTGGAAACAGTGGACACAGTGTCAGACTTTATTTTTTGGGGCTCCAAAATCACTGCAGATGGTGATTGCAGCCAGGAAATTAAAAGACACTTACTCCTTGGAAGGAAAGTTATGACCAATCTAGATAGCATATTCAAAAGCAGAGACATTACTTTGCCAACAAAGGTCCTTCTAGTCAAGGCTATGGTTTTTCCTGTAGTCACGTATGGATGTGAGAGTTGGACTGTGAAGAAGGCTGAGCGCCGAAGAATTGATGCTTTTGAACTGTGGTGTTGGAGAAGACTCTTGAGAGTCCCTTGGACTGCAAGGAGATCCAACCAGTCCATTGTGAAGGAGATCAGCCCTGGGATTTCTTTGGAAGGAATGATGCTAAAGCTGAAACTCCAGTACTTTGGCCACCTCATGTGAAGAGTTGACTCATTGGAAAAGACTCTGATGCTGGGAGGGATTGGGGGCAAGAGGAGAAGGGGACGACAGAGGATGAGATGGCTGGATGGCATCACTGACTCAATGGACATGAGTTTGAGTGAACTCCAGGAGTCGGTGATAGACAGGGAGGCCTGGCGTGCTGCAATTCATGGGGTCACAAAGAGTCAAACATGACTGAGCGACTGAACTGAACTGACTGATGAATCATAAAATGCCTTAGCTCAGCTAAAAGACGAACTGTTCCATTTTTAGCTGCCAGTGTATTTAAATTAACCTTCAGCTTGGTCATTTACAGCCACCCTTGTATCTTGGTTCTAGTTAATTGTAGAGACCTTACAAGGTCACCTTTGCCAAGAGAAAAGTTCAACTACAATATGAATTTTCTTGTCTTAATCACAATTCTTTACTACACAAAGGAAGATATGGACAAGAAGGTTGAACAAGTAATTGCAATGCCTTCCCCCAAAAACAGAAAAATTCATTTACCCAAATCAGGTAACACAATTACCACTACAGTGACACCCACAGGAGGAGACTGGATGACAAGATGCTGAAGAAAATTTCTTGAACACCCATAGTCTCAGGGAATAAACAGTAGAAATGCCAAGAAATCAATCTTCTCAGAGAAAGGACACAAAAAACTGCATTCCCAATTTAAAAAAAAAAAAAAGGAAAGGAAGGAGACAAACAACAAAAGAAGGAAAACCCAGTAGCAAGAGTTGTTCCTTGAACAGTCACTATTGAGAACCAGAATTCTTCCTAGCACTTTGGGAAAAAATAAGAAATAAAGGAAGCATGAGTCAGATAAGACCCTTTGGGAGGCAAACATTTAAAACAGCATATGAACACTTTCAAATCTCAGAGTTCACTAGAAATGATCAAAGACACTTTTCCCAAGTACAGACCATTTTGTTTAACCTATTTAATATATTTTTGCAAGCTAAAGAATATGATTTACAGTCGAGCACTCAGTGTAAATATCTGGAGATCTCTTACAGTGCTAGCACATTAAAGTATTAGATCAGATCAGTCGCTCAGTCGTGTCCGACCCCATGAATTGCAGCACGCCAGGCCTCCCTGTCCATCACCAACTCCCGGAGTTCACTCAGATCCATGTCCATCAAGTCAGTGACGCCATCCAGCCATCTCATCCTCTGTCGTCCCCTTCTCCTCCTGCCCCCAATCCCTCCAGCATCAGAGTCTTTTCCAATGAGTCAACTCTTCATATGAGGTGGCCAAAGTACTAGAGTTTCAGCTTTAGCATCATTCCTTCCAAAGAAATCCCAGGGCTGATCTCCTTCAGAATGGACTGGTTGGATCTCCTTGCAGTCCAAGGGACTCTCAAGAGTCTTCTCCAACACCACAGTTCAAAAGCATCAATTCTTCGGCGCTCAGCCTTCTTCACAGTCCAACTCTCACATCCATACATGACCACAGGAAAAACCATAGCCTTGACTAGATGAACCTTTGTTGGCAAAGTCATGTCTCTGCTTTTGAATATGCTATCTAGGTTGGTCATAACTTTCCTCCCAAGGAGTAAGCGTCTTTTAATTTCATGGCTGCAGTCACCATCTGCAGTGATTTTGGAGCCCAGAAAAACAAAGTCTGACACTGTTTCCACTGTTTCCCCATCTGGTTCCCATGAAGTGATGGCACCGGATGCCATGATCTTCGTTTTCTGAATGTTGAGCTTTAAGCCAACTTTTTCACTCTCCACTTTCACTTTTATCAAGAGGCTTTTGAGTTCCTCTTCATTTTCTGCCATAAGGGTGGTGTCATCTGCATATCCGAGGTTATTGATATTTCTCCCGGCAATCTTGATTCCAGCTTGTGTTTCTTCCAGTCCAGCGTTTCTCATGATGTTCTCTGCATATAAGTTAAATAAACAGGGTGACAATATACATCCTTGACGTACTCCTTTTCCTATTTGGAACCAGTCTGTTGTTTCATGTCCAGTTCTAACTATTGCTTCCTGACCTGCATACAAATTTCTCAAGAGGCAGATCAGGTGGTCTGGTATTCCCATCTCTTTCAGAATTTTCCACAGTTTATTGTGATCCACATAGTCAAAGGCTTTGGCATAGTCAATAAAGCAGAAATAGATGTGTTTCTGGAACTCTCTTCCTTTTTCCATGATCCAGCGGATATTGGCAATTTGATCTCTGGTTCCTCTGCCTTTTCTAAAACCAGCTTGAACATCAGGAAGTTCACGGTTCACATGTTGCTGAAGCCTGGCTTGGAGAATTTTAAGCATTACTTTACTAGCGTGTGAGATGAGTGTAATTGTGTGGTAGTTTGAGCATTCTTTGGCTTTGCCTTTCTTTGGGATTGGAATGAAAACTGACCTTTTCCAGTCCTGTGGCCACTGCTGAGTTTTCCAACTTTGCTGGCATATTGAGTGCAGCACTTTCACAGCATCATCTTTCAGGATTTGGAATAGCTCAACTGGAATTCCATCACCTCCACTAGCTTTGTTTGTAGTGAAGCTTTCTAAGGCCCACTTGACTTCACATTCCAGGATGTCTGGCTCTAGGTGAGTGATCACACCATCGTGATTATCTGGGTCGTGAAGATCTTTTTTGTACAGTTCTTCTGTGTATTCTTGCCATCTCTTCTTAATATCTTCTGCTTCTGTTAGGTCCATACCATTTCTGTCCTTTATCGAGCCCATCTTTGCATGAAATATTCCTTTGGTATCTCTGATTTTCTTGAAGAGATCTCTAGTCTTTCCCATTCTGTTGTTTTCCTCTATTTCTTTGCATTGATCGCTGAAGAAGGCTTTCTTATCTCTTCTTGCTATTCTTTGGAACTCTGCATTCAGATGTTTATATCTTTCCTTTTCTCCTTTGCTTTTCACTTCTCTCCTTTTCACAGCTATTTGTGAGGCCTCCCCAGACAGCCATTTTGCTTTTTTGCATTTCTTTTCCATGGGGATGGTCTTGATCCCTGTCTCCTGTACAGTGTCACGAAGCATTGGCTTAATTTCTCAATTCTTCTCTTATTAAAATTTTTGAGACTACCCCCTCTTTTAAATTTGCCTCAATGCTTAATAGCTTCTTATAACTGAACAAAATGAGTGTGCCATTGGCTCTGAGAGAAGTTATAACTTTTATTTTTAATTCTTTCTGGAGATAGGCTATCTAATATAAGGCAGCTTCCAAATTGATCCTTGCTATATCCATACCCATCCCCAGGCACAGACTACTTCTACAACTAGACTGTTCAGCATCAGAACATCTCTACTGGAGTTCCAGCATCCTCAGGGATTCACCACTTCTCATTTTTCAAGTTACACTGGCTTTCATAGGTGAAAAGATTCTCACACTCAAACGATAAAAACACTGTTACAATTTTTAATAACCTGGAGATCATCCAGTGATGATTTTCTTCAAGGAAAAAGAAAAGCGGAAAATGCAAATACTCAGAAGAGAAAACACCTTCATACAGCTAATTTGAGTTTTCCATGAACCAGAACATCACCTGGCTATTTATCATATTGCAGAAAATGGAAGTTCCTGGTTAATGAAAAACAGCAACCTTCTCCAGTCAAGGAGTTTGACAATTGGGGTCTCTCTACTACACTTATAGTCTTGTAGCATAAAATGCTCTCTCTGATGGTTTCCAGTGCTCCCCTGCAAAAAAGAAACTCATTTACTCAAATCTGATAAAACTATAATCTCATCAACGGTCAAACCTAAAAATACTCATTCCAATAGGACAGAGCTACAATAGTACTTCCCTTATCCCAACTGCCAGCAGACCGAGACGCCTATGCATGGCTCCATGCTTAGTGATTTAGCAAAAACCACAAGGAAACAATCAAAAACAAATATATATAAATAGTGGTTTTATTATTTTTTCAATGTCTGTTCATTTGAAGCAAAAAAAAATCATTCTTAAGAGCATAGATTCAAGAAGACTCAAGTCCCATGCCTTCACATCAAGACCCACATGGAGATGACTCTTACCCACCATTTTTCCAAGTCATGTTTGTTCAACAATGGATTCTGTGGGACAGACTGCTATTGTCTCACAATATCCATTTTCCCCTCTCCCTCTTGTAACAGAGCATCAAATTCTAGCTAGGCACATGGCTACCCAACATAAGTGATAGAGTTTCCTGTTGTTCGTGTGACTGATTTCTGACCAATAGGTTGGTAGCCAAGCGATGTTCACCTGCAGCTTCACCCAGGGTCCAGTGTGGGTGTCACAGTAGCCCCAACTCAGGCATCTTGAATTCAGCAGTATCCAGTAGTGGTCCTGTACTCTTCAACGGCTGGAGCACTGTCTTCGCTCCATTGTGCTGAACCTGGCACTCCATCCCTCCCAAAAGTCTGTGAGCTGTTTGATATCCTCTCCTACTTAAAATAGCTACAGGTGGTTTATACTACTTATGACTTGATAATTCTGAGACTCAGACACCATTCTATGCTTAGGTGTGAATAAACATGTGCGGTCCCTGCCGCTATGGAATCCTCAAGGTCCAGGCATTAATTTGTTGTCTTTAGCACCTTCCTGCCAATGTGGAATCCCTCTGTAAAATGAGATTAAAGTCGTGAAACATTTCTTTAACAAACACATCAGAACACATACACCCAAGAAACGTATGCATCTTCGGCCCCCTCCAAGTGGCAAATCTTTGTTCACAGCACACTTTTTATTTATTTATTTAAACAGTGGTACTACCATTGTTTAAAACTTTAAGGAAACGCTTGAGAATCACCTTGCACCTGACATTTATTCTATTTGTGTTTTGAACATATGTATTCAAAAATTTAAGTATTATAAGATAAAAAATTATCTCCTTCTCAACCTTTCTCTTTGGTTTCCTAGTTCCCCTTCCCAGAGTTAGTGTGATACCTGTTTCTTCAAATCCTTTCAGAGATGAGATAATACAAATAGAGAGAAACACAGGTATATAGATATAGATGCTTAAAGTCTAGAAGTCAATATGTAATTATATCCTTTTTTAACAAAGATGGTAGTATACACTTCTGCAACTAGTTTTTCCATATATTATCTTGGAGACTGTTCCTTACCAGCACATAAAACTGCCTCATTCTTACTAATGATGGAATAGTATTGTGATTTATGGTTGTTCCATAATTACTTAACCTGTCTCTTATTGTTGGATATTTATGTTTCTTCTAATCTTTTCCTGTTGCCGTAAATAATCCATACAAGATTGCTTCTGTACTTTCATGAGTGTATCTGTCAGATAAATTCCAAGAAGTATAATTGCTAGGTCAAAGGTTAAGTTTATTTAAAACTGATGTTTCTAAAGTGCCTTCCAAAGAGACAGTATAAATTTTAACTCTTAAACAATGCATGAGAGTGTCTGATCCCTCTCTTCTTCCCAACCTCCCTGCCCCCTTTTTTAATTTCATTTGGTGATGGCAAATTTCCATCTTTTGAGAACAGGTTTAACTTCTGAAAATTGCTCCCAAGTCACTCAAAGTCAACCCTGATAAATAAAAGCACAATCTTGTTAGGTAACACCATTCTGAGTATAAGCTGAGCTGTG
This sequence comes from Bos indicus, assembly GCF_029378745.1. Taxonomy (NCBI): domain Eukaryota; kingdom Metazoa; phylum Chordata; class Mammalia; order Artiodactyla; family Bovidae; genus Bos; species Bos indicus. The sequence goes on from NC_091769.1 coordinate 42,298,659, forward strand.
GCTTTAAAGTAATTGAGTATTCTTGTTTGGTTTGTAAAATGATTCTGAAATTAGATCCAAAATGAGATCCAAACATTCTGATGATGCAACAGTAGCTTCATTCAAATAAGTGTGTTATGCTCAGTCACATCCGACTCTCTGCGATCCCATGGACTGTAGCCCACCAGGCTCCTCTGTCCATGGAATTTTCCAGGCAAGAATCCTGGAGCAGGTTGCCATTTCCTACTCCAGGGGATCTTCCCAATCCAAGGATCAAACCTATGTCTCTTGTGTCTCCTGCACTGGCGAGCAGACCTAGGAAGCCCTGGCAAATAAGTGTACTGCTTCCCAAAGGGATACTGTTGAAGAGGACAGTGTTCAGTCAAAGGCAGATCTGGTGTATCAAATCAACAATTCTTATTGCATCATAGGCACACTACAAGTGAGGTATAAAGATCAAGTCATGAGGCTGCTTGGTGTCTGGTTTATGCAACTCAGCATCATCACTTTATACCCAGTGTTTTTTTTATCATTTATCTTAATGAATTCTTACAACTTCCTTGAGTTAAAGGTAGCAAGTGGTATTTCATCTCTGCTGAACCTAAGAATTCCAGATACTCTCAGTGACTTGCTCACAACAGCACTCACATAAAATTCCACAGAACACAGTGTGTCACCAGAGAAATCCTGGAAAGTATTCAGTTTGCTTTTCTGTTAGGTTTCAGTATGATTCCAAGGGTCACTGATAGAAGGCACCCTCAGAATCATAATTCTGAGAATTATACCTATGTTAGTAGCATTACAATTAACTAAAGTTTCTTCAAATAGAGGGTAAAGAAGAATAAAACTCAGATATGCAACTAGTATTGTTCTAGTGATATTTATCAATTATTCTCAGTCCCTGAGAAGGAAAAATCACTCAGTGGCATTTGCCAATACCTGGCATAAATGCTCTTACCATGGCTGATTTCAAGACTACTTACATGACATCAACTGGCTCACAAAATTTCTGAAAATTCAACAATAGATATCACTGCATGGTAACCATAGTATTTTCTGAAATTTTCTTAAGTTTTTTTAATTGAAGAATAATTACAATATTGTGTTGGTTTCTGCCATACATCAACATGGATCACCCAAAGGTATACCTATGTCCCCTCCTTCTTGAATCTTTCTCCCTCCTCCCACTCCATTCTACCCCTCTAGGTTGTCACAGAGCCCTGATTTGAGTTCCCAGAGTTATACAGCAAATTCCCACTGGCTATCTATTTTACATATGGGAGTGTATATGTTTCCATACTACTCTCTCCATTCATCCCACCCTCTCCTTCCTTAATATTAATAGCATGAAATTTTTACTGAAACTGCAAATTCTTCAGGGCTTCAATATACTACACCTCCGACTTTTGCATTAACACTACTGTGGATTATTGTGTTCTTATTTCATATATTTCAGAACTCAAACTTTGCTTTTAGCTTCATTATCCTCAATGTACTGTGCTTTAAAGCATGTAACTTCAATTTTCGTAGAAATATATTTTTACATAGGTTGATATGTGAGTCTATTAACATTCACTCATTCGGTACTTCCTTTCTGAATTTTTCTCTATCTCATAAATATGAAATGAAAAGAGAGCAAGAAGCATGTACAAGATCATTTTTCTATATTTACATAGTGAAAAAGTTATAAGTAATGTGAACAAAGGAGTCAAAAGGGAATTCAATACATGGCAATTCAGGACATCTTGATAGATGGAACATTTTGCAAAGAATCTGCTTAAATAACAGTTGAGACAATGCATTGCTCTTGAAAAGATAATTCTCTTAAACCACAAAAATGTTTAAAGATGACTTAACATGCTCATCAACTCATTCTGTACATGTGTATATGTGTTTCTGCAAGGTGTAAGTAAGTATCACGAAATAAAATTCTATGTGAACTTCCTAATAACGTCCTTCAAAGGAATCTCCCAAACAGATGTACATGTTAAGTCATGTTTCTAATGCTCAAAATATTTCTGGAACTGCCTTTGGGGAATGCATAAATCAAAAAGGGAAATTAAGTCCATACATGTCTTTACTTAGATGAAAAATTAGAGCCATCCAACTTGATGGTCAACCTTATTCAACAGAGTGAACTCCAAGTGACTTATAGACATTTCCAAAGATCAAATCCACCCTCAAAAGATTAGATCTGTCAACAATCAAAAGAAGTTTCAAAAATGTCCTAAGCAGTGGACACAGAAGCAACCTAAATGTCCATCAACAGATGAATTGATAAGAAGTTTTAGTACATATATACTGTGGAATATTACTCAGACATAAAAAGGAATGAAATTGGGTCATTTGTAGTGATGTGGATGAACCTAGAGTCTGCCATACAGGGTGAAGTAAGTCAGAAAGAGAAAAACAAGTATCGTATATTAATGTATATAGCCAATTTGCTTTCTTGTACGGCAGAAACTGACACAACATTGTAAAGCAAGTTTATTCAATAAAAATAAAATTTTCTGAGCAGTAGCTGCTTCAGTGAAATAATTGTGTGACCTTTCAAGATGATGATTTAGAAGGGCACATTTAGATGTATATACTCTGGCACATTTTATTTTAAAATCTCATTATGTTATGAGGGTCTTCCCTCATAGCTCAGTTGATAAAGAATCTGCCTGCAATGCAGGAGACCCCAGTTCAATTCCTGGGTCAGGAAGATCCCCTAGAGAAGGAATAGGCTACCCACTCCAGTATTCTAGGGCTTCCCTGTGGCTCAACTGGTAAAGAATCCACCTGCAGTGTGGGAGACCTGAGTTCGATCCCAGGGTTGGGAAGATCCCCTGGAGAAGGGAAAGGCTACCCACTCCAGTATTCTGCCATGGAGAATCCCATGGACAGAGGAGCCATGGGGTCACAAAGAGTCAGACACGACTGAGCGACTTTCACTTTCATGTTATGAGAGGTCACTTCACAGAGTGGTCAAAAACACATATCTGGGAGTCATCTGTGGTCTGCCTCCAACATTTCCCAGCCATGTGAACTTGAACAAGTTATTTACTCTCTCCACACGTCACTTTTCCTTATCTGCAAAATAAAAGGAGCAGCACACTCCTGGTGGGACTGTTTTGAAAGTGAAACAAGGATAATGTATGTAAAATCCTTAACTCTAGGCCTCCAAGTGATAGCTACTCAATCAATGGTAACTAGTTTTTCTTTCTATCTTTATTACATTGCACATAGTCCTGCACGTCCTTTTTTGCAGATGACGTTATTATTTTACCTCATTTGCTAGAAATGAGGTAAACACTACCACACGGTTACTTTATTGAGAGGTTTAAACTGGGGCACACGGCAGGACCTTGAGCTGGAAAGCAGAGACACCACAGTAATAATTACTATTCACGTGTGGTAGAAAAGTAGAGAGAAATTACACCTAGATAGCAGAACCATATTCCTGGGAAGAAATTATGGTTCAAATGGAAGACGAATGGAATATAATCAACTCTATTCTTAGTTGAAAATGTAGTGGTGGTTACATTAAATAGCAGTCTCATACTTAGAGAACTAGCTTATGGGTAACAGGGGAGAAGAATGAGGGGAAGAGAGAGAGAGACTGGGATCAACATGTACACTCCGCAATATTTAAAATGGATAACCAACAAGGTCGTACTGTACAGCACAGGGAACTCTGCTCAATGTTATGTGGCAGCCTGGATGGGAGGGGAGTTTGAGGGAGAATGGATACATGTATACACATGGCTGAGTCCCTTTGCTGTCCACCTGAAATTGTCACAATCCTGTTAATCAGCTATACTCCAATATAAAACAGAAAGTTTTTTTTAATTAAAATTTTTAAAAAATAGTTGTCTCAAATGGGAAAAATAAGCAGTCTCATTATTCTTAATCTCTTTATCCTTACAAGTCATCAGAAGCCCTAGTCTCTTATCCCTGTTTGTGTAACATCAGGCGCCCTATTGGGAACTCCAAGGTCTCAAACCCTGTGCCCAACAATGAAGGAAGTCCTGGAAAAGTCGTCACACAGGGAAGAACAGGAATGGAGCTGAGCCAGGCACGTCTCAGGAACAAGTTCTCTAACCAGTGACCAAGAGGAGTCCAAAACATCTTCAGGGGTTGAGGTACTCTCCAGGACACCTTTGGATCGGGGGCAAGAGGATCAAAGAAGCAAGGAGAGATGTCAGCTCTCCTCAACTTACTTTCAAGCTAGCTCTGCCTCCCTTCTTCAATAATAGCCTTCTTGGGGGTCCTTTAATATTTGCCAAAAACTCCCAAAGTGTTAGGTATTGCCAGAACCTATAAGGAACCTTCTCTCCCCAATAGGAAATATTTCTAGACACTAACTTCTGGGAAATGATAAAGTGCGTACATTGCAAATATAAAGGGTTATATAAATACTTAACAATCGAAGCATTTCTACTACTCTGCCCACAAAAAGCCATTACCTCTGTCTTTATGACAGAAGGTTTAATGTCGCTGAATCTTGCTCAAGTGTAATATTCACTTGAACACAAAGGTCCAATTTTATAGTGGCAATTTTTTATCCCAAATCACAGTCACAACCTAATCCAATTCAAGTATTCTGATACCACATCTTCCATGAAATAGCTTTTCTTCAGCCATACTTACTTTCCAGCTCACTGCCTTCCCACCTCCCCAGAGCCCAGCCTAGTGCTCGACTCAGAGTACATACACAATAAATTATAAGTGGAGAGAGGAACACTTCAAAATCATAACATGTCTCCTTAGGAAAGGTGCCCTAAACAAGAGAAAGAATAGTAATAACTGCCATATGTGGCAGGCTCTCTAAGTATATTATCTTTAATCTTCACTACCACCTTGCAAAGAAGGTGAAATTATTATTCACTTTACACACAGGAAGTTGAGAGCAGATCAGTAGCTATCTTGCCCAAGAATTCAGAATTATTAAATGGCAGAGCTGGGATATAAACAGCCTGTCTGTCTCTAGAATTGGAACTCTTAACCACTTTGGTAAATAGCCTCTAACCTAGGAAATCCCCTCAAAGAGATCCCACACCTATTATGTAACAATCACTAATTTCCTCCTCTCCTCTCATGGATCACTATAACGCTGCCTCTTAGTGTTGCCAAGAATGCAGTCAAAGCTCCAGCACCACCCAGTCATGACACCCTCATCTGCTTCCTCTCTGTTGGCAGAGATGAGCAGATATAACCCAAGGCTTAGTCTTCACATCCATTCTGGGCTTCCAGAAGCTCCATTTCCCTTCCTTCTGTTGCCTTAAGTGCTAATAGGGCTAGGCTGAGCAACAGTGAGCTGTGTGACTAGCAACATGCTATCATCAACACTGCTCTTCTTGTCTAACACCAAACTCACTGTCCCCGGGACATCTTTTGCAAACAATCTCCTGGAGCATGCAAAGATCTACTGTGGAATCACATTTTATAGACACTTGTGTTCTAAAATCACGGAGTATACAGTCATAAAAAAAAAGAATGAATTATTGCCATTTGCAGCAACAAATATGAACCTAGAGATTATCATATGGACTGAAGTCAGAAGTCAGAAAGAGAAAGACAAGTACCGTATGATGTCACTTATATATGGAATCTAAAATATTATATAAATGAATGTATTTATAAAACAGATTCAGATGCACAGAAAACAAACTTATAGTTACCAAAGAGGTAAAGGGGGGAGAGGGATAAATTAGGAGCTTGGGATTAGCAGACACAAACTATTGTACACAAAATAGATAATTAACAAGGACCAACTGTATAGTACAGGGAATTACATTCAATATTCTGTAATAAACCATAATTAAACAGAATATATATATATACACACACACATATATATATATACACACACACACATATATATATATACATACACACAAACACACACCTGAATGAGTGACTGAACAAAATATAAACATGTATATATAAATGAATCGCTTTGTTGTACATCAGAAACTAACACAATATTGTAAATCAACTATTCTTCAATAAGAAAATACAAATAAAATCAAGAAGCATGGCAAAATAAGATAAAATTACCTTTAAAAATCACATATATGGGGCAAAAATACACAATGGGAAAAAGACAGTCTCTTCAACAAGTGGTGCTGGGAAAACTGGTCAATAACATGTAAAAGAATGAAACTAGAACACTTTCTAACACCATACACAAAAATAAACTCAAAATGGATTAAAAATATAAACATAAGACCAGAAACTACAAAACTCTTAGAGGAAAACATAGGCAGAACACTCAATGACATAAATCACAGCAAGATCCTCTATGATGACTTCCCAGAGTAATAGAAATAAAAACAAAATGGGACCTAATTAAACTTAAAAGCTTTTGCACGACAAAGGAAACTATAAGCAAGGTGAAAAGAGAGCCCTCAAAATGGGAGAAAATAATAGCAAACAAAACAACTGACAAAGAATTAATCTCTAAAATATACAACAGCTCATGCAGCTCAATACCAGAAAAATGAAGAACCCAATCAAAAAGTGGGCAAAAGACCTAAACAAACATTTCTCCAAAGAAGACATACATATGGCTAATAAACACATGAAAAGATGCTCAGCATCACTCATTATTAGAGAAATGCAAATCAAAACCACAATGAAGTATCATCTCATGCTGGTCAGAAGGCCATCATCAAAAAGTCTACAAACAGTAAGTGCTGGAGAGGGTGTGGAGCAAAGGCAACCCTCTTACATTGTTGGTGGGAATGCAAACTGGTACAGACACTATGGAGAACAGTATGGACGTTCCTTAAAAAACTAAAAATAGAACTACCATATGACCCTACAATCCCACTCCTGGATGCACACCCGAGGAAACCAGAACTGAAAGAGACACATGTACCCCAATGTTCACAGCAGCACTGTTTACAACAGCCAGGACATGGAAGCAACCAAGATATCCATCAGCAGATGAATGGATAAGGAAGTTGTGGTACATATACACAATGGAATATCACTGAGCGGTAGAAAGGAATGCATTTGAGTCAGTTCTAAAGAGGTAGCTGAACCTGGAGCCTATTATACATAATAAAGTAAATCAGAAACAGAAAGACAAGTACTGTATATTAACACATATATATGGAATTTAGAAAGACGGTACCAACTATCCTGCATGCAAAGCACCAAAGAAGACACAGATGTAAAGAAGAGACCTTGGACTCAGTTGGAGAAGGCAAGGGTGGGATGATTTGAGAGAATGGCATTGAAACATGTATATTACCATACGTAAAATAGATGGCCAGTTCAAGTTCAGTGCATGAAGCAGGGCACTCAAAGCCAGTGCTCTCGGATTGGGGAGGGAGGTGGGAGAGGGGTTTAGGATGGGAGGAACACATATACACCTGTGGCCAACTGATGTTGATGTATGGAAAAAACCATCACATTATTGTAAAGTAATTAGCGTCCAATTAAAACAAATAATTTTTAAATAAAAAATACATAGAAAAAATCATATATAATGTAACTATATTGTAAAAATTATATCTAATTATATATTCAAATAAAATTACCCTTACAATCACCTACAAAGTACACTGTTTATGATATCGTGTATTCAGTTCTGCAATCAGAATTCTTAGCAGATTTAATTTTGAGAATCACTAATTTAGGAAGAAAGTCAAGATGCAGATGCCTACATATTCCAATCATTCTGCCTATCAGAAGGAGAAAATGTTCCTGGCTGCTTGTAGGGTATACTCCACCCTTTTTAAGGTATAACACGATAAAAGTTGTGTGTGCTATTGTGACACCTTACTCTAAGATAGTTTCTTAAGTCAGAGAGCAAATTGGGTCCTTGAGTAGCCGCGGTGTCATCCAATTTCCTGCTCAGAAAGAACAAATAAGTCCAGGGATAAACACAACTCAATTTCTCAAATTGAGATCCCCATTATATTAGGAAGGAAAGATGAGAAAGCCAATTCATGAGAAAATTAACCCCCAACTACTTGCCTCTGTCTTGCATGGCTATTTCTGTTTCCTTTCTCTGCTTACTTTTTTCATGCCTTTCTATATGTGTAGTTTTTTTTTCCATAACTATTTCTTGGACACCTTTATAAAGCACTTAGTCCTATTCTCAGTTACTATGTAAACTTCTACATTTCCCTACATGTTTTCTTTTCTGTGGAAGTTTCTTGTTTGTTTCCGTCTTCATTTACTCATAGCCAGTCAGAATTCTAAAGGAGCAACATCACACTTAGGTCTTCTGACACTCTGCCCCATTTTCAGATTCACATCTCCCAACTCCTTTTATTGACCAAGGTTATAACCGTGGCAGAGATGCCATCTGGTTAAATTCTGAGTGTATGAAAAGGAGAAAGTCTGAGGATGACCCAGCACAGCCAACAGATCTGGAAAAACATGCTGTGTCTGCAGCCCAAGGCTCACAGATGCCCAACAGCATCCCATGAGGCAGCTGGCCCTGCTCTCCTATCTGTAAGTGAGATGATGTTCAATCTGTTGCTTTCATTTTCTAATTCCCAAAAGTTTTTAAGAAATGTTCACCACAGTCCTTTTTATAAGAGAAATCATTTTCGGAGGAACACAAAAGGAGACCAACTTACATTGGTAAAGGGCAAAGACAAAAATAGAAAAAAGTTCTTCTCAGGATGGGTAAGGAGAACCAGAAACTCTCAGGCTGGAAGTTAACTTGGTCAGGAAGTCAAAGTCTTGAAAAAGCAAAAGCTGTAAAGCTTTGATTAAAATTCCCACCGCTGGTTATATTTATATGCCCATTCAGGTGCTCATAAAGGAAGGGCATTTTTATTAAGAACACTGTAGATCACTTTGAATACATTTCCTTGTACTTTTCTTTGCTCCTTTCTCCATCTTTTTATAATGATATAAATTAAGGGGCAGAGGCATCAGGTGATAATAATGGATTTTCTCCACTATTTGGCTTGTGCCACAACAAACCTTAATATTATTTTAGCAGTGTGAGTTATTTGATCTAGAAGGATCCGCCTGTTCAATACAGTCAGAGGTAGCGCTCAGGAATTAGCTGGCTTGACCTGGGGCAATCAATAGATTGACAAACTAGCCTTTTTTAAGTCCAAGACCTATTTTATAAGAATATGAAGCTTGTGGTGTTCATACAAGAAAGGGACCTGAAGACTGTGCCAAAGGTTTCACAGCTGAAAGCATTCACGGGACACTTTTATATCCTTAAAGAGGTTCTCATAGGCTCTGAATCAGCCAAAGGCAGGAGGGAGCGGCCACTAAGGAGACACAGCCATTCATCTGAAATAATTATGGACAGGTTTAAAAATATACAAACATAGCCTTGAATATCTGGGGAGGGGGAAAAAGGTACTTTGTGTGAATTATCCTGTGATTGTTGCAACTTCAAACAATGCTCCTGTAACTATTTTGTAGACATGATGTGACAAGCAAAATAAGTGAGTAAAAGATGAAAGGAAAGGAGTAATATTGATACCATTTCCCCAGTCTCATGCGGAGTTTTCATGGCCTAATTCATGTCCCTGTGTCAGAAGGTGGAAAAGTACTTTAAGTTCAAAGGAAGCTTGCCCTGAGACTGTATAGACCCTCCTGACAAATCATCCTATTATGTGATCCCAGCTGGTGGCAGATGGGTTGGAAGGGGAATATTAAGAGGGAGAGGCGTTTGGGATGTCGATCTGTAAGGGTTTCCGCCTTCTCAGAAAGATGCTGCCATTAGCCTCATTATCAGTCACTGGAAACTGCTTAAACACCCTTCCCCCACTGAAAGCTAACAGGATGTCAGACTCTTCAGTCATCAAAGTCTACAGGGGGTCTTGCACTGGAAAAGCAGGCTGCTTTTTCAAAGAAAAAAAAATATTTCTTCTGTGGGCTCCTTCACTATTATCATGGACTTTCCCATCAGGGTGATGTTTATTGCTTTCCTCTTCTCCCAGGCTTTTTAAATGTCCCCTATTGAAAAGACAGAACCTCATGCAGTGAATTTTGATTAGAAGTTCGTATCATCTCTCTTCTAATATGAAGCTAGTGTTCAAAGGGTACCAGAATGGAGGCCTGTAATTTTTAGCTGGAGCACTCTAATATTTCAAACAAAGGATATGATAAATGACAAAACAGGCAAGAAATTACTCGATTAAAAATGACAGTATGAGCTATTTCCCTAGAGAACATATGACTGGCCCTCCAACTGATGCCTCTGGTATCTACAGAGGGTGAAATCAAACCTCTCCAAGCAATCTGCTGCAAGGCCAGTGCCAGAGAAGGGAGTTAGAGGAGGAAACTCAGAGCCGGGCAGGAGCAGGCACAGCAGAAGGAGGGACACTGATTATACTCCAAATCAATGTGTTATGCTGACAGGGCCCTGCAGTAGGAAAAGCTAGCAACCAAATTGCATCTCCTGAGCCCTGCCCGTCAGTAGGTGTTACTATTCATACATGCAAATCTACAAGCACTGAGCAGAGATTAAAAGGGAGAGGGAGGCAGAAGATAGCAAGAGGAAAAAGACTTTAGCTCAGGCTGCGGATCAGAGTGGCAAGCATTATCATAAACATAAAAACTGAAATTCTCCCTCATTCCAGTTCATAGGTGCTTTGCTTTAAGGGGAAAAAAAAAAAAAAAGTAAACCACAGATTCCTTTATGTCAGAAAAAAAAAAAAGCCTAAATTCTGTTTTATCACTAAACAGCTGTTCTTTCAAGTTCTGGCTAAGCCCCTTCAATCTCTGTCTTGATTAGTCTAATTATGCATCTACTGAAAATCTAATGCCAACCTTGAATTTAGTTCATCACTACCCACGGCAATATCCTCATTTATTTGAGCCCATGGATCCCATCCTGCAAGTGCCTGGGGAACATGTCTGAGAGTAAATATTTCTAAGGGCATGTGTGATATGCAGAATAATTACTCAGATGCCCAGGTAATATACAGCAGAGATCTTGTGCTTCTCTATCCCCATGAGTAGATTTGTGTTGGCATAGGATTTTTCCATGATGAAGTTAGTGCTTGTTCTCCTAGGATGCTTCCCTAAGGTAGTAAGACTGACTTTTCATTATGATTACGCACATACAGCATCACTGTAGACCAGCTTATCAGCTAATGGGGACAATGTGAAGATCCACAGAAAACATCAAAAGAGCATCTTTCCTACCCCAGGGAAGCCACTGATAAGCCGGAACAGGGCCTGGGCATGAAAACCCCAAGAGTCATTAGAAACACCAGGATGAAAAACGTACCACCAGCCTGGATTAACTGAAGGGCCATTACCAATTCCCAGCCCTAATGCTCAATAGGGATGTGTCAAACTGCCAGATTTGTGCTATCCAGACACAGCCAAGCTCTGGTTTCCCCTGGAACGAAAACAGGCCCCATATGGGCTCCGAGTTACATGTAGGATAAACATCTCCCCTTCCCATTTGGAAAAAAGCACTGCTTTAGACTTCCCTAGCAGCTCAGACATTAAAGAGTCTGCCTGCAATGTGGGAGATGCGGGTTCGATTCCTGGGTTGGGAAGATCCCCTAGAAAAGGGAATGGTAACCCACTCCAGTGTTCTTGTCTGGAGAATCCCATGAACTGGGGAGCCTGGCAGGCTATAGTTCATGGGGTCACAAAGAGTCAAACATGATTGAGTAAGTAACACTAACATCTCTTTAATCAAGTTGTGTTGAAGAGGGCTGTTTTACTGGGAAATCTTTTTTAGATTTTGAGGCATTTTGGAATGCTGATTAATAGCCCTTTACATTTACACACTGCTTTCATGCACACTGATTTATTTATCTCATCCTACCATCCGGAAATCCTCCCATCCAGAAATCTATTGCCATGACTAATTCACCACCCATAAAATATTCTCTATAATAATCACTATCTTCTGCTTGGTTTTAAAATGTGCTAATTATTTTTGCCAAGGATGTTAAAGCATCCGAAGTGCTATCAGACCTCTCTTTAAAGCTGAGAAAAGAGATTCCAAATAGCTGGAGGAAAACTCTCATGTTCCCAAAGTTCAAAATTAGTCTTTGATAAAAACCAGATTTGACACTTCAGGGGAGGGGGTCATTTCTTTTAAGTAAAAGAAGATTCATATTACAGAAGAAACAAAGTAGTATCTTCTCTCACCCAACCTCATCTCATTTTTCCAATCACATATGTCTCCCCACAGCAGTTCTGGAGAAGAGTAGACCGCACTGTCGATAGTAAAAGCAGAGGCATTTTTTTACAGAAGAAAGTTTGAGAAAAGTCATGAGGAAAAGAGGATCTAAATTAGGATCCTTATATTAAAGCAGAGAATTAATAAAAATCCCACACCCAAACATTCTTTATGAATGAAATACATCAAACTTGTCTCTTTCTATTCAACTGAAAATAAAATTCACCATCGTCTAAAACTTGAAGAGTGAATCCTCAAATTTAACTTTAGAAAGGTTGGTTTCTCTTCTGATCTGATTCCATGAAAAAATCATTTATTGACTGCCCATCATTCTTCTTATTGACATGTTCTATGATGGTGACAGCCTTTCTGGATTGATGTCAGAGACATTATCATCTTCAGAGGGAAACAGTTGTGAACAATTTAAGTATCCCATTTGCATACATCTTAAAAGTCACTGTGATTGTTTTCAAATAAAAGAATTTCAAATCAAATTCTTTGATATTGTTTCCTTTGGTGGAGATTAATTCCCCTTCCTTGTGTGTGGATCAAGTGACTCTCTTTTAATAAATAAATTGTGGCAGCAATGATAGACCATGACCTAGGAAGGCAGTCATGAAATACACTTAGACTTCCCTGTTGCTCTCTCTGTTGGGTCACCAGCTGCCACGTTGTGAGGGCACTCAACCATTCCCAGAGAGAGGTCCACATGGTGAGGAGCTAAAGCCTCCTTCCGACAAGTTACGCAAATCTGTCATGCAAGTGAATCATCCACTTTAGAAGTAGCTCCTTCAGCTTCATTCAAGCTTTCAAGGACTGTGCACCTGGCCACATCTTGACTATAATCTCAAGAGAGACCGTAAGCAGAACCACCCAGCAAAGTCCTTCCTGGATTCCTGAACCACAGAAACTGTGTGGGATAATAAGTGTTTACTGTTTTATGCCACAAAGTTTTGGGGCAGTTTATTATATGACAACAGATAACTAACACAGTCACCATTATCAATAAAAATGTATAGGGCACCTACCCTGAATGAGACATATGCAGGTGGCCCGTGTATATGTGTGTGTATAGCTTCCTTTCTGAAGAGACTATGCTTTTTCTTCAGTGAAGTCCCCCAATCCTGAGGGAAAGTCTTGAAACAGGCATCTACAGACTCCACTCAACTCATTTAGAGAAACAGGTTTCCCCCATCTTCTCTTTTCTTCACTCTAGAAAGGACTTTGTTTGTCATTTAAAAACAAGTCTTGCTGTTATCACGAGTGCCTTCAGAATCTGACACTGCACCATATTTATGTTTTGTCCAATTTGTTGTCTTCCAAGTGTAGCTGAGACACAGCAACATTTTCAAATAACAGGCAAAGAAAACAAATTCTTGGAAGAGAGCTGTCACCCAGTTTTTATTGGCAGCACAAAACTGAGGTTTTAGCTAACAGGACACATATAAATATTCCTGATGCCTGCTTATTCTGAATGTTATGTCTCCCTGGCTTGTCATTAACAATACGGATCAACACTCTAGACTCCTGAGTAGGGAGGGGACACCAATGCCAACAGAATGTCAATGCCCATGGATGGCACAGATGATCAGGCAACTATTCAGAAAAGCTTATCTCAGGAACTAACTCTCAGTGAACAGAACAGGCTCTTTCATATGATTTACTTTTTAATGACTGTTCCCATTTTACGAAGGCCTGAGAAATGTCTGCCTGCCTCTCAACAAATAGTTCTTCTCCTTCTGCACTTGATCTCTCAAAGACTCTACAGGCCAGGCCAGGAGACTGTCCAGGAGAGTGGGCCATTCCCGACCTAACCAGAGCCTCCCTCCACATCACCAGCCAGTACAGTTATGGGTCAAGGACCTGAGGGCTTGGGCTCCAGTCTTGGTACCAACTCCTGGGGTGAGACAGCCCCCTTGATGTTTTCTGTGCCTGGACACTGGCATTTCAGAATTTAAAACTAAAAGGAAGGAAGGAAGCTAGGAAGTTGGAAGGAAGGGAGGAAAGGGAGGGAGGGAAATAGATAACAAAGAGATCCAAAGGGCTCTCAGCTTTCTGTGCTGCTCTTATTTCAGTCAAATCAGTTCAGTCGCTCAGTCGTGTCCGACTCTTTGTGACCCCATGAATCGCAGCACACCAGGCCTCCCTGTCCATCACCAACTCCCGGAGTTCACTCAGACTCACGTCCATTGAGTCGGTGATGCCATCCAGCCATCTCATCCTCTATCATCCCCTTCTCTTCCTGCCCCCAATCCCTCCCAGCATCAGAGTCTTTTCCAATGAGTCAACTCTTCACATGTGGTGGCCTAAGTATTGGAGTTTCAGCTTTAGCATCATTCCTTCCAAAGAACACCCAGGACTGATCCCCTTTAGAATAGACTGGTTGGATCTCCTTGCAGTCCAAGGGACTCTCAAGAGTCTTCTCCAACACCACAGTTCAAAAGCATCAATTCTTCAGTGCTCAACTTTCTTCACAGTCCAACTCTCACATCCATACATGACCACAGGAAAAACCATAGCCTTGACTAGACGGACCTTTGTTGGCAAAGTAATGTCTCTGCTTTTCAATATGCTATCTAGGTTGGTCATAACTTTCCTTCCAAGGAGTAAGCGTCTTTTAATTTCATGGCTGCAATCACCATCTGCAGTGATTTTGGAGCCCCAAAAAATAAAGTCTGACACTGTTTCCACTGTTTCCCCATCTATTTCCCATAAAGTGATGGGACCAGATGCCATGATCTTAGTTTTCTGAATGCTGAGCTTTAAGCCCAATATTGCTCTTATTTAGTTCCAAGCAAATGCCATTCAGAAGGTGACATGTATCAGTGCTCAACACATTTGGCAAAAAGGAGAAGCAGTATAATTCAACCATTAGACAGCCTGGATTTGAATCCTGGCCTAACCATTTCTTGGGTTTGTGACCCTCAGCAAGTAAGCTTCAAGTTCTCAGCTACAAAATGGGGTGACAGACCTGTCCCCATAGCTCAAGCACATAAGGAGATTTAAATGAGGCTGTACGGGTAAAGCACTAAGCAACATCTGGCCTGTAGCCTGTGTTCAAGTGATGTCGTTGCTCAGTTGCTCAGTCGTGTCTCACTCCTTGCAACTCCATGGACTGCAGCACACCAGGCTTCCCTGTCCTTCACTGTCTCCCAGGGCTTGCTCAAACTCATGTCCATTGAGTTGGTGATACTATCCAACCATCTCATCCTCTGTCGTCCCCTTCTCCTCCTGCCCTCAATCTTTTCCAGCATCAAGATATTTTCCAATGAGTCAGCTCTTCGCATCAGGTGGCCAAAGTATGGGACCTTCAGCTTTAGCATCAGTCCTTCCAATGAATATTCAGGGTTGATTTCATTTAGGATTGACTGGTTTGATCTCCTTGCTGTCCAAGGGATACTTAACAGTCTTCTCTAGCATCACAGTTTGAAAGCATCAGTTCTTAAGGCACTCAGCCTTCTTTATGGCCCAACTCTCACATCGGTACATTACTACTGGAAAAACCATAACTTTGACTAGACGGGCCTTTGTCAGCAAAATGATGCATCTGCTTTTTAATACTGTCTATGTTCATCATAAAATTTTCTTCCAAGAAGCAAGCACCTTTTAATTTCATGGCTGCAGACACCGTCCACAGTGATTTTGGAGCCCAAGAAAATAGTCTCTCACTGTTTCCATTGTTTCCCCATCTATCTGCCATGAAGTGAGAGGGGCCAGATACCATGATCCTAGTTTTTTGAATGCTGAGTTTTAAGACAGCTTTTTCACTGTCCTCTTTGATCTTCATCAAGAGGCTCTTTAGTTCTTCTTCTCTTTCTGCCATTAGGGTGGTGTCATCTACATATCTGAGGTTATTGATATTTCTCCTGGCAATCTTGATTCCAGCTTGAGCTTCATTCGGCCAGACATTTTGTATGATGTACTCTGCATATAAGTTAAATAAACAGGATGACAATATACAGCCTTAACATACTCCTTTCCCGATTTGGAACCAGTTCATTGTTCCATGTCCAGTTCTAACTGTTGCCTCTTGATCTGCATGCAGGTTTCTCAGGAGGCAGGTAAGGTGGTCTGATATTCCCATCTCTTAGAGAATTTTCCACAGTTTGTTGTGATCCACTCAGTCAAAGGCTTTAACATAGTCAATGAAGCAAAAGTAGATGTTTTTCTGGAATTCCCAGGCTTCCTTGGTGACTCAGATGGTAAAAAATCTGCCAACAATGTGGGAGATCCAGGTTTCATCCCTGGTTGGGAAGATCCCCTGGAGAATGGAACAGCAACCCACTCCAGTATCTTGCCTAGAGAATTCCATGGACAGAGGAGCCTGGGAGGCTACAGTCCATAGGGTCATAAAGAATTGGACATGACTGAGCTTTCACTTGCTTTCTCTATGATCCAATGGATGTTGGCAATTTGATCTCTGGTTCCTCTGCCTTTTCTAAATCCAGCTTGTACATCTGGAAGTTCTAGGTTCACATACTGCTGAAGCCTAACTTGAAGGATTTTGAGCATTACTTTGCTTGCATGTGAAATGAGGACAATTGTTCAGTAGTTTGAACATTCTTAGGCATTGCCTTTCTTTGGGATTGGAATGAAAACACCTTTTCCAGTCCTGTGGCCACTGCTGAGTTTTCCAAATCTGCTGGCATATTGAATGCAGCAGTTTAACAGCATCATCTTTTAGGATTTGAAGTAGCTCAACTGGAATTCCATCACCTCCACAACTTTGTCTATAGTGATGCTTCCTAAGGCTCACTTGACTTTACACTCCAGGATGTCTGGCTCTAGGTGAGTGATCATACCATCGTGGTTATCCAGATCATTAAGACCTTTTTTGTACAGTTCTTCTGTGTATTCTTGCCACCTCTTAATATCTTCTGCTTCTGTCAGGTCCATACCATTTCTGTTCTTTATTCTGCACACCTTTGCATGAAATATTCCCTAGGTATCTCTAATTTTCTTGAAGAGACCTCTAGTCTTTCCCTTTCTATTGTTTTACTCTATTTCTTTGCATTTCCTTTATTTCTTTGCATGTTCAATAGATGTTAGCTGCTAGTATTTGTATTGTAAGTGCATGACTGCATGACTAGTAGAAGCTGTGTTTCTCAGTTAGTCCTCTGGTATAAAGAACCACCATCCAGGGACTTCCCTGGTGGTGCAGTGGTTGCAACTTCACTTTCCAATGCAGGGGGTGTAGGTTCGATTCCTGGTTGGAAGCTAGGATCCCACATGCCTCAAGGCCAAAAAACCAAAATATAAAACAGAAAAATGTTGTAGTGAATTTGATGGGGACTTTAAAAACGATTAACATCAAAAGAAAAAAACATTCTATTAAAAAAAAATCTGTCTGAGAACTAGGGTGTGTATCTCCCAGCTTTCCTGCTTCCCTGATTTGTATTACCCTATAATCATTTAGAAGAACAATCAAACAGCTTTGCTGAACAACAACAATATGTCTAAAGGGGTCTGGGTTAAGGTTGATCACAATTAGAGGGAACTTTGGGCATGGAAGACGTATAGCTAATACCCTTCCAGGTGAGTTGACACCTGGATGGAAATGAGAGAACGCCTTCACCTCTGGTTCTAAAGCAGGTGAGGTCAGCACAAAAAAACAGTAACACCTTCTCTTTCCCATACACGTTATAAGGAACAAGCTTTCAAAACCATGGACAGCTCTTTGAGATGCACAGCCTCCAGGAACATCAGCTGTGGAGGTACCCTGGGCAACCAGGCTGGTCTGGGTTCCCATACTCAGGAACAGCTAGAGCCACAGCCTATCCCCAGACCACCTGACCCCCACATAGACACTTCCATATTCACTGGAAGGAGCCCGGGGGAAACTAAGGCAGGAGAATGGCCACACCAGAGTAGAAATCACTATGGTTTCCCTTAGCCCCTCAACATTCCTTCCCTGCCAAAGCCCCCCAGCCAAAACCACTTCTATTTTTTGTGGATGCCCATAAATTTTTAAAAATTTTAAATGGGAAATTTATTGTTCAGTCACTCAGTTATGTCCAACTCTTTGTGACCCCATGGATGGCAGCATGCCAGGCTTCACAGTCCTTCACTGTCTGCCAGAGTTTGCTCAAACTCATGTCCATTGAGTTGATGATGGGAAACTAGTGTTTATAAAAAGCAGATTAGGTAGTTGGACCTGGTTGCTGGAGCATCCAAGAGGCTTGTGAGAGTCTGAAGTTTCTTTGTTAGGGACAAAAATTTGTAACTCTGCAAATAGAGCTCTCTTGGTATATGAGTATGACGAGAAGTAACCCAAAATAGCTGGTATCAGATCCTCTTTCCTGAGAGTAAGTTTTAATGAAGTGGGTAGAAAGGGAAATGGGCTGAAGACAAAGGTGGGAAGTGACTGGCCAGGAGGTAGGTCATCATGAGGGTCTTCTCTACAAAACAGAAGTCAAAGTGGGATGAACACATTAGAAATGTAGTAGGGGAAATGCCTATCAGAAAATGAAGTAACCACAGGACTTGGAGAGCCTCAGAGCACAGTGCAGATATGAGCCTGAGAGAAGGAGTGAAGGAAGGACAGGAGACTGGATGGAAGCATCTGACACTGGCATTACCCTATAATCATCCAGCATAGCAATCACATTGGACCATAAAGAAGGCTGAGCACCAAAGAATTGATGTTTTCAAACTGCGATGCTGGAGAGGACTCTTGAGAGTCCCTTGAACTGCAAGAAGATCAAACCAATCAGTCCTAAATGAAATCAACCCTGAATATTCATTGGAAGGACTGATGTTGAAGCTGAAGTTCCAATACTTTGGCCACCTGATGCAAAGAGCCGACTTATTGGGAAAGACTTTGATGCTGGCAAAGATTGAGGGAAGGAGGAGAAGGGGACAACAGAGGATGAGATGGTTAAATAGCATCACTGACTCAATGGACATGAATCAGAGCAAACTGCGGGAGGTAGGGGAGGACAGAGGAGCCTGGTATGCTACAGTCCATGGGGTCACAAAGAGTCAGATGAAATTTAGCGACTGAACAACAACAGCAACAATCTGACAATGCAGTACTGACTTCAGCAAGGCCATCAGGGAGTCCCTGAGCCAAAGTTGGCCATCAAAGAAGTCTCACGTTCCCCAGACACAGTCCCTGCCTCATGCTGTCATTGAAAACAGCTGAGCAGGAACATGGCCTTGGTAGAAAATAATAAACAATACTGTTCTATAGACTTGAAAGTTGCTAAGACAGTAGATCTACAGTGTTTTCAACACACACACCTAGAAATGATAATTTTGTGAGGTGACAGAGGTGTTAACAAATATTATTGTGTAATCATTTCTCAATGTATATGTGTACCAAATCATCACATTGTATATCTTAAATTACACAATTTCATATATCAATTATTTTTTAATACATGTGGGGGGAAAGTAATAATAAATGTTAAAATTTTTAAAAAGAAATCTGGGCCCTCCGTCAACTGTGCTTCCTGCAGTCAGGAAACATGTCAGTGGGAGACCTGACATGCACATCCCAGGGTGGCCACAAGAAGAGAGATTGGGAGATAATAGACCAGAATTGTCTCTTGTGATGCTAGAATCAGCCCTGCCTGCATCAGCATGAGACAGAGAAGTTGTTAGCACCCGTCATCAGTTCACAAACAGTCACGACTTACTCCTGATGCCACCATGAGGACACAACAGGCCAAACAATCTTCTTCAACCCTTAGCTGTTTTTTGTTTGGTTTATGTCTTGGAATTCCCACTCAGAGGCCCTAGAAGATGTGATTGAGAAGACAAGAGATTCTGTGCGGGAAGCCCCTGTTCTCTCCTTTATACCCTCTCCCCTGGAGCAACACTCAGCTTTGGGTGGAGAAAAAGAGAATAGTCAATGAGGTTGTCATATCAGGTAGATCAAAATTAAAGTGGGGAAATTTCCCTGGTGGTCCAGTGGTTAAGACTTTGTCTTCCGATGCAGTGGGTACAGGTCCCATCCCTGGTTGGGGAGCTAAGATCCCATATGCCTCATAGCCAAAAAAAAAACAAAACAGAAAACAAAAACAATATTGCAACAAATTAAATAAAGACTTTAAAAATGGTCCACATTGGGACTTCCCTGGTGGTCCAGTGGTTAATAATCCACCTGCCAATGGAGGGGACACAGACTCAATCCCTGGTTTGGGAAGGTTTCACCTGCCACAGGACAACTAAGCCCATGAGCCCCAACTACTGAGCCTGTGCTCTAGAGCCCATGTGCTGCAACTGCTGAAGCCTATGTGCCTAGAACCTGTGCTCTGCAACAAGAGACGTCAGAGAAACCTGCACGCTGCAACTAGAGAAAGCCCTCAAAAAAGACCTAGCACAGACAAAAACAAAATACTTTAATTGAATTTTTTAAAAAGTGGTCCACATCAGAAAACTACAGGCCAATATCACTGATGAACATAGATGCAAAAATCCTAAACAAAATTCTAGCAATCAGAATCCAACAACACATTAGAAAGATCATACACCATGACCAAGTGGGCTTTATCCCAGGGATGCAAGGATTCTTCAATATCCGCAAATCAATCAATGTAATACACCACATTAACAAATTGAAAAATAAAAACCATATGATTATCTCAATAGATGCAGAGAAAGCCTTTGACAAAATTCAACATCCATTTATGATAAAAAAAACTCTCCAGAAAACAGGAATAGAAGGAACATACCTCAACATAATAAAAGCTATATATGACAAACCCACAGCAAACATTATCCTCAATGGTGAAAAATTGAAAGCATTTCCTCTAAAGTCAGGAACAAGACAAGGGTGCCCACTTTCACCATTACTATTCAACATAGTTTTGGAAGTTTTGGCCACAGCAATCAGAGCAGAAAAAGAAATAAAAGGAATCCAAATTGGAAAAGAAGAAGTAAAACTCTCACTGTTTGCAGATGACATGATCCTCTACATAGAAAACCCTAAAGACTCCACCAGAAAATTACTAGAACTAATCAATGATTATAGTAAAGTTGCAGGATATAAAATCAACACACAGAAATCCCTTGCATTCCTATACACTAATAATGAGAAAACAGAAAAAGAAATTAAGGAA
Source organism: Bos indicus (assembly GCF_029378745.1). Lineage (NCBI taxonomy): Eukaryota > Metazoa > Chordata > Mammalia > Artiodactyla > Bovidae > Bos > Bos indicus. The sequence continues at coordinate 42,319,827 of NC_091769.1, forward strand.
ACAATTCCATTCACCATTGCAACGGAAAGAATAAAATACTTAGGAATATATCTACCTAAAGAAACTAAAGACCTATATATAGAAAACTATAAAACACTGGTGAAAGAAATCAAAGAGGACACTAATAGATGGAGAAATATACCATGTTCATGGATTGGAAGAATCAATATAGTGAAAATGAGTATACTACCCAAAGCAATCTATAGATTCAATGCAATCCCTATCAAGCTACCAACGGTATTCTTCACAGAGCTAGAACAAATAATTTCACAATTTGTATGGAAATACAAAAAAAACTCGAATAGCCAAAGCTATCTTGAGAAAGAAGAATGGAACTGGAGGAATCAACCTGCCTGACTTCAGGCTCTACTACAAAGCCACAGTCATCAAGACAGTATGGTACTGGCACAAAGACAGAAATATAGATCAATGGAACAAAATAGAAAGCCCAGAGATAAATCCACGCACATATGGACACCTTATCTTTGACAAAGGAGGCAAGAATATACAATGGATTAAAGACAATCTCTTTAACAAGTGGTGCTGGGAAATCTGGTCAACCACTTGTAAAAGAATGAAACTAGACCACTAACACCATACACAAAAATAAACTCAAAATGGATTAAAGATCTCAACATAAGACCAGAAACTATAAAATTCCTAGAGGAGAACATAGGCAAAACACTCTCTGACATACATCACAGCAGGATCCTCTATGACCCACCTCCCAGAATATTGGAAATAAAAGCAAAAATAAACAAATGGAACCTAATTAAACTTAAAAGCTTCTGCACAACAAAGGAAACTATAAGCAAGGTGAAAGACAGCCTTCAGAATGGGAGAAAATAATAGCAAATGAAGCAACTGACAAACAACTAATCTCAAAAATATACAAGCAACTCCTACAGCTCAATTCCAGAAAAATAAATGACCCAATCAAAAAATGGGCCAAAGAACTAAATAGACATTTCTCCAAAGAAGACATACAGATGGCTAACAAACACATGAAAAGATGCTCAACATCACTCATTATCAGAGAAATGCAAATCAAAACCACTATGAGGTACCATTTCACACCAGTCAGAATGGTTGCGATCCAAAAGTCTACAAGTAATAAATGCTAGAGAGGATGTGGAGAAAAGGGAACCCTCTTACACTGTTGGTGGGAATGCAAACTAGTACAGCCACTATGGAGAACAGTGTGGAGATTCCTTAAAAAACTGGAAATAGAACTGCCTTATGATCCAGCAATCCCACTGCTGGGCATACACACTGAGGAAACCAGAAGGGAAAGAGACACGTGTACCCCAATGTTCATCGCAGCACTGTTTATAATAGCCAGGACATGGAAGCAACCTAGATGCCCATCAGCAGATGAATAGATAAGAAAGCTGTGGTACATATACACAATGGAGTATTACTCAGCCATTCAAAAGAATACATTTGAATCAGTTCTAATGAGGTGGATGAAACTGGAGCCTTTTATACAGAGTGAAGTAAGCCAGAAAGAAAAACACCAATACAGTATACTAACGCATATATATGGAATTTAGAAAGATGGTAACGATAACCCTGTGTACGAGACAGCAAGAGAGACACTGATGTATAGAACAGTCTTTTGGACTCTGTGGGAGAGGGAGAGGGTGAGATGATTTGGGAGAATGGCATTGAAATATGTATAATATCATATATGAAACGAGTCGCCAGTCCAGGTTCGATTCACAATACTGGATGATTGGGGCTGGTGCACTGGGACGACCCAGAGGGATGGTATGGGGAGGGAGGAGGGAGAAGGGTTCAGGATGGGGAACACGTGTATGCCTATGGCAGATTCATTTCGATATATGGCAGAACCAATACAATATTGTAAAGTTTAAAAATAAAATAAAAAATAACTAAATAAATAAAAAGTGGTCCACATCAAAAAGAAAAAAAAAATCTTAAAAAAAAAAACAAAACTTAAAAAAGACTAGGGTGGACAACCAGGGATGGGAAAGGGAGAGGGTGAATCTGGGAAGTCAAGAACAATTTTTTTCTTTTTCATAACCTTGCCTGGTATCTACCTAGACATGGGACAGGAGGGAATGACATCATCCATGGTAGCATTCACCTAGATTTCACTTTCTGAAGAGAAATGGGTCTCTTGAATTTCTCCTGGCTCTCAGGGGACAAAGGGTGAAAGAGGCTCTGTCTTCCTTTGACCAGTCCTCAATTGAGCCTTATTTGCCAGGAAAAGGGGGGCCCAGCTCTTTCTGACAAAGTTGACCAAGAAAGGTATTTACTGGCAAATAACTGTTTTCAGCTCCCTAAAAGCCACCACAAGGCTCCACAGGTACCTGGTAAGAATGTACTTGATTCAAGAGGTGCAATAACAGAATCAAAAGAGGTAAAGTAGGCAGTCCTACAGGACTCACTTTGATGAAGAGCATATCTGCAGGTCTTATTTCATTTTAAAACATCCTTGAAGAAATTTGCTATGTACTCTATAATGGTTCTAAATGAAAACCATTATATTCTATATTTCATTACAGGAAATATAATCATAAATTGTATCCAGATTATACTTATATATTTTAACATTCAGAGGATTGATGTGGCAAGAGAGGCAAAAAAAAAAAAGAACAAGCAAGTATATATATATAAACTAGATAACCAATGAGGACCTACTGTATAGCACAAGGAACAATATTCAATATCTTATAATAACCTATAATGGAAGAGAAAGTAAAAAAAGAATGTGTATGTATATAACTGAATCACGTTGCTGAACATCTGAAACTAAAACACTGTAAATCAGCTATATTTCAGTAAAAAAAATTTTTTAATAAAAATTACATTAAAAAAGAATACATAACTCTACCTGGTGAGTAAAATAATTAAAACAATATTCTCACAAACAGTAAAGGAAAGTGGAAGGGACTTAATTGTGCTATTTTTGTATTAATTTTTTATTTTAAAGGTAAGATTTTACACATAGAGAGATGACATTATACGTAAATATAATAATTTCTTCTTTACCCATACATAAGAATTTGCCTGGGTTTTTTTTTTTTTTTTTTTTCATACTCTATAGAGTTGTACTTGGTTTGCATTTATTCCTGGGACCCAAGAGATACACCACAGTGACTGCAGAAATTATTTATCTCATGTATTTGTTAGGTTTGAATATTCATCTATTCTTGAATAGCAGCCTGATTGTGACATTGAAATCTCGCATAATTTTTTTAAAGATGCTGCTTAATAACTAAGCTTAATGTGCATTCAAAACAGCCTCTGAGCGGCCACAGTCCCTTCAGTCCTACCGAGCTTCCCACTCCAGTGTAAGTCAAGCGACAGCATTAGCCCTCTACCTCTCGGCCCATTTGTGTTAAGCTCAGACTAAACTCTTTCTCGGGCTGGGAAACACATCAGTCGGGCCATTTTTCACCTCTCAAACTAAACTGGCAAGAAAACAGGAAAGAGAATTTATGAGATGCCTATTGTGTGCCTAGCATTGCACTGGATCAGTGGTTTTTAAACTCTTTTTCATTACTTTTTCATTACTATTCCCCCTAAGGAACATTTTTTCAGTGACAAAGAATCTGCCAGCAATGCAGGAGATGAGGTTTCCATCCATGGGTAGGGAAGATCCCCTGCAGAAAGAAATGGCAACCTACTCCAGTATTCTTGCCTTGGAAATCCCACGGACAAAAGAACCTGGCAGGCTACAGCCCACGGGGTTGCAAAGAGTCGGACTTAGTGACTAAACAACAACAAGCAGCCTTTTTAGACATTTTATTTCTAATCACTCCCCTCCCCCATTTATGTTTAATACTACAAATATACTCTGTATCTGTTCATATACTGCATGAATATCTGTGCTTTATACAAAAAGTGTAAAACATTTTTGTCCCCTAATAACCAGTTTTTACTCCTTTAGGAGGGGGGGGTGATATTACTCCCACAGAGAAAGATATACTAGATGCTCCACATAAGCCATTTAACTTGATTTGAGGCAGCGTAGTGTCATAATTAAAGTATAAATCTGAGCCAGACTGCCTGGATTCAAATCTGAGCATTATCTAGAGGTATGATCCTAGACAATTAACTTCAATGTGCCTCAGTTTCCTCATCTACAAAATGGGAATAATAATAGCATGTAATTAAGAAAATCACTGTGCATGTTAATTTAGTTAATATAACTATATACTGTTTAAAATAGTTCCTGGCAAATAGTAAGCACTATACAAGTGGCTGCTATTTTTTTTAACAAATCAAAGAACCCTGTACCACCAGTATTATAAGTATTGTAAAGCCTATTTTAACAAAGAGGAAACATACATTCAGAGAAAAATAGAATAACTGGCCTCAGTCCACACAGTTGGTAAAAGCAGAGCTAGGACTAAAGCCCAGGTCTTCAAGACACCAAAATAGGCATTTTCTGTCTATACCTTCTCCATTATAGAGTAGACTCCCTAATCACCAGTTTCACCTTCTGCAATTGCAGTTATTCATGGCCAGCCACAGTCTGAAAATATTAAATGGAAAATTTGAGAAATAATTCATAAGTTTTAAATTATATACCTTTCTGAATAGCATGATGAAACCTCAAGCCATTACTCTCCTTCCTGCCCTGGACATGAATCATCCCTTTATCCATGGGATCCCTCCAAGCCCCCAACCCCTGTTAGTCATTTAGTAGCTGCCTTGGTTATCAGATAACTACTAAGGATCAGGACATCACAGTGCTTGTGTTGAAGTAACCCTTATTTTACTTAATAATGGCCCCAAAGCACATGAGTAGTGATGCTGGCAATTTGAATATGCCAAAGAGAAGCTGTGAAGTGCTTACTTTAAGTGAAAAGGTAAAAGTTCTCAACATACTTCTTTTTTAAAAAGGGAAAAAAATCAGATGGTTTTTTTTTTTTTGCATTTTGTATAAAGCTACCAGGATATTCTTGCACATAGATTTTTCTATAAACCTTCCTTTGTTTTCATAGAAGTGCAATTACAGAGTCAAAGTAGATGAATGTTTTCAAGGCTCTTGAACATAGTGTCAAATTACCCAATAAAAAGATAATGCCACCAGCAGTACACAAAACCCCTATATGTTTCAGTTTTGTCATGTGTAAAAAGGGGATAATAATAGAGTACATAATGAAGTCACTGTGCTGGCTAAATTAATATAAGTAAACTGTTTAAAATAATGTCTACCCTCTTGTCACCCACATTCTTGTCAGTTTTTAAAATATTCACCAATTTGCTAAGTTAAAAATAACGTATTTCTGCTTTGATTTCTATTTCTTTGTTATTGGGGTTGACATCTCCATATATATTTCTTCTTTTGTGAAGTATTTGTTCATGTTCTTTGCTGATAAAACAAGAACTTTCTTAAAAATCCCTCTAATAATGACCTTTGGGCTCCCCTGATGACTCAGGGGTAATCCGCCTGCCAATGCAGGAAACACAAGAGATGTGGGTTCGATCCCTGGGTTGGGAAGATCTCTTAGAGAAGGAAATGGCAACCCAGTCCAGTATTCTTGCCTGGGAAATCCCATGGACAGAGGAGTCTGCAGGCTACAGTCCAGTAGGATTGCAAAATAGTTGGATACAACTTAGCAACTAACCAACAACAAATAATGTCTTTTGTGTTCTATCCTAGCTAATGATTCTTAAAGCTGCTGCATTTTTATAAACCATTTTTGAGGCTCAAATATTAAAACAGTCCTAATTTTTCATTACTCAGCTTTTGTTTTATAGCAATTGTCACTTACTTTCCTGCAGGGCCTGGGTGTAGGGGTGGTGGGAGGGGAAAACTACCAGACGTTGATTTTTTTTAATGCCTTTCAGCCTTAACCACACCTAAATCATCCTAGATTCTATCGCAAGATGCCTCATCACGTCATTGAACGAAAAGAACTGAACAGAAATAGTAAAAAGCATCATGCAAAAGAACAAATCATGCTGTCAAGACTCCCAAACAACCAGACGCGCAATGTTTCTTTGCTGTGATCCACCTGTCCCCCAATACCCTGGGAGAACTTCCGACAGAATTTACTCAAAGGACAGATCCAAGGCCCCTCCTCAGAACTCCAAACTTAGGATCTTGAATGATAGGCTCTAGAATCTGCTTATTTCATGAGCTTCTTGAGTGATTTTCTGAGAATCTCAGTGCCAAAGTATGTCTTGTTTGCCAAATCATGTGGTTTGTAATCTGTCTTACAAAGAATAATTAAACCAAAGGCAGAAAGCCTCTGTCATCACTATGGTAGGTGTCTACTAAATTTAAAGCATGATTATTTCTAAGCATGGATCTCCCAGTAATTTGTTAAGTGATCAACACAGAGAAACTTGTCTCCCTCCTCACCCCCATTTCCAGCTGTGTGATCCTAGTAAGTTACTTCATTTGCTGGGCCTCAATTTCCCCATTCACAAAGGTAGGGAATCAAGCTACCTGTTATCTCACAGAATCATTCCAAGTCTCAACTGAGACTATATACATTAAGTATCTAACAATTTCTGGTGCCAAAAAAATGACAGTTGTTACACCAGTAGAATGAAAAATTATGCAGCTGAGGATGAGAAATTGGTCTAGAGTAATAGCTGATCATAATGGAACACCAGAATCTATGAACCACTTTCACAGGCAATTTCTTGTTTGACTCTCCAAACGTTTCAGTGAGATAGGAAGAAAACATATTGTTACATCCCTTTTACAGATTGAGGCAACTGAAGAGTGACCAAGGCTATAAAGCTATATAGTTAGTATTGATAAATAGTAGCACTTGGAATGTCTGACTCTAGAACCCAATATCTCAATACTTGCTAAACAGGTAAAAGAAAGAATTCTTCAAGAGAGTTTATAGTTCATTCAGTTATTTCATGATTGGAAATATTCTCTAGTGTATTCAACCTAAAGAATGCCTTTCCTAGGCTTAGAAAGCACAATAAACAACACCTAAATGAAACTGAGAGTAATTATTTTTCCAGAATCTAGCTTGCTCTCATTTACTTTCAAGGTTACCTGAGTTCAAGAGAACTTAGGTGTGGCCACTGTGGCCATTTTCAAGCTCCCATACCACAAAAACTGTTCAAAACAGATTTAAAGAACAACTCTAAAAAAGGCCCTCTCCTCTTCTAAGACCTTGCAACCTCTCACACTTAGAGCTGAAGGTCCTTTCCCAGTTCTTCTTACAGCTCCCAAACACCTTCCTCCTTTGCTTTAAAGAGTTTTTACATAATATTCATGGTCAAGTTTAGGTCTAAATTACCAAAATTAAAACCCTCTGTCCTGAGGTATAAGTTAATGAAAACGGATCTCATTTTTATTCAATCCCCCAAACTCTTGATGTGGAAGGCACTCTCTCTCTCATCTATATACCATTATACGCTGTTTCTCCACAACCAAAAATATTAACTGAAGAATCATAGAACTATGAGGGAAACAACCCACTGAGATTGCAAACAGCATATTTCTCTTCACAGAGCAATGCATCATTTGAATATAGCCTCGTTCTGTGTTCCCAGCTTTGAGTCAGGACCATTCATAGTTCAGCACTTTATAATTACATACAATTAACAGCTCAGAGGCTGAGCAGCAGCAGCAGAGTGACTGGGAAGCAGTGAAAGCTACAAATCTGTTTTGCAGTAGTGTGTATTTTTTTCTCCCTTGATTTTCTTTATTGTTGTTTTGCTTGATGCTTATTAGCATACCTCTGGGGAATGTTGCAAAGATGTAATGCTAACGAGCAAACACTTGTGAGATTGCCAGCCATTTCAGATGACTTTCTTTCTTTCCAGGGCACAGAAAGGGGAAAAATGAACTGACACATTGTTATGCAGCAAACTAGAATTATGCAGAAAATGCAAAATTATGCAAAATATTATTTATGCAGAGGAAAGTCCTAAAGAAGTCAGGGCATCACTGACTAGCAGTAAGAAAGTAGGAATGGGTCTGAATTTCACTGTCTACCAAAGAACCTTGTTAATGCCAGAGCATCATAGCTACTTCAATGCAAGAGGCAAGTTACTCTATCTGTCCCTAAGCTTACAGACCAAATGATAGAGCACTGAGCTGGGTGGGGTAAAGGAAGTAGAAGTTTGCAATGGTAATAGGTATACAAAGGCCTGTCAGAGATTCAAGGGTCACTAGATGATAATAATAAAGTAATAAAACCCACAATAATAGCATGAACACAGCCAACGTTAATTGAATGCTTACTCTGTCATAGTCACCGTTCTAAATGCCTCACATGGACTAACTCAGGTAATCCTTGCAACCACTCTGTGAAGTAGGTGAAGTTATCAATCCATGTTACACTTGAAGAAACTAAGGCTCAAAGAAGCTAGGGAATTTGCCCAAAGTCATACAGTGAGTAAATGAGCCAAGATGGAATTTGAACCCAGAAGCCTATGCTTAAGTCCATTCTGGGAGATGCTAAAAATAGGGCTCCACTCCTGGGGAGTTCTAGAGCTGTGTTTCTAAAGTCTCAGGTTTACAGACCCTTTTGAAACCAATGAAAACAATGGACATTTCCAAAGAAAAATGTATATACACTCATGCCAAATTTCAAAAATAATTTTGAAGATACAGGGACCTCATGAGCTACATCCTTGGATCCTTGTGACAAACCCTGTTCTAGATGAAACCAGTCATGAAACTGACATATGTAATTGACTCTGGACTCTCAGAAATTCAAGAAATCCCTCACACACCGCAAACTATCACACGGTGATAGTGGGACGCGGCATGTGGTGGGACACGGGACACAGACGCAATCACCCTGTTGTTTTCAAGAGCACTTGAGACCCAGCTCTTCTGCTGGCAACCTGATCACATTTTGCATTTACAATTATATGTTGTCTTTGTGGTTCTTATTTGTTCCATTAGCACTCATTTCATGTTTCTTCTCAATGTCCTTACCTCTCAAGAGCAGATACTCTTAGGGTTTATTATAAATGGAAGGGACTTCCATTTATAAGGTTTATTATAATGGAAGGGAGGGGAGATGGTCCTGTAAACATCATCTGCTATGGAACTCCTTCACTCCTGGGTCCTCTGGGTTCCATCATGTTCTCCTTTTTCTCATAAACCTAATTCTAACTTCCAGGTGGAACGGGCACCAAAGTAACAGAATAATTCAGTTTTCCTTGCAAAAAAGTAATCCTTATATTGGCAATTTACCAATTTTTCCAGCAGACTCAGAGACGTGGGCCAGTAGCTCCCACCATGATGGGGTTTGAGGGCTGTGGCCAATGTGCCGAAATCCAGGCCTGCCCCGAGGTGTTCCCCATCTGAGAGCCCATGTAGGAAGACAGGATGGAGTGAAAAAGGCCCCCTGCCAGACTCAGTGATGACTTCACAAGGACACGGACATTTGAGCGGGGTCTTGGAGGATAAAGAGGAACTGGTCAGTAAGGAAAGGAGAGAGGGCATGGCTAGTGAAAGGACAGGGAGGTGCATTCAGGCATGGGAGGAGACCAGAGAAGTTCTGAGTCCTGGAGTGGACATGGGAAAGGTAGGCTGGGGCCAGACTGTAAAAGGACTGTACCTTGGGTGAAGAAATTGTAATTTTATCCTTTAAGCCATTGGTTCTCAAACTGCAGTGTCCGTAAAACCGATCTGAGTACTTGTTACAGATATAGACCCCCAGGTCTGCTCCCCATGCTTCTGAATCGATAGGTGCATATTTGACAAACAGGTGATTCTAATGCAAGCGGTCAGCAGACCACACTTGGGGGAAAAACCCCCACTCAAAACAAGGGGTGGGCTGCTAGCAAACTAAATAGATTACTGAGAGGAGCTGTCTTTACACTCGCTGTACAAAGGAGAGTGTGCACACAGAGGTCCGGTGCCCCCTGTATCACACCCACAGTGATTCCTGGGTGGTAAAACTCATCCAAAGGTACTCTGCCCTTATACCAGAAGAGAGAGACCATGAACAGCCCCACCTTTCAAGACAACTACACTCGCAGGCTATCCTACACTGCAGGATTTACCTATGAAAAGTACCAGTCATGATCCCTGACCTTGGTAGGTACTCAAGAAAGTTTGTGGATGGAATCCTCTCTCCAGGAGGCAAAGGAAATTGAAGGTCCTCTTTACTGCAATTCAGAAATCTCAAAGTAACAGATATCCATCTGGCATTTTTATCAGCAATGACCCCGTTTCCCCAGAACAATGTTGGTGAAAAGGCAGTTCCCTGTAATGGGTTTGCTTTATAAAGGGGGTTTGGAAGTTCTTCAGAGAGACGCTGTCTGATGGCAGTCTCTCTCCAGGCGTCTAGCAGAGCTTCTGCCTGTTACTGGCTGAGGTGGGAAGACACCGCACAGATCTTCGTACTTGGCCCTGATTTCTCCACCTGCGAATGTCACTGAGGGGTCTGAGCTGAGTCCCTGAGAAGGTTTGGATTCACCATCTTGGATATTAGTAGATGAGAAACACTCATTTAGCCCTTTCAGAGAGCTGTGAAGAACCCTCATGCCACACACCCCAGTGGGCACAGGAGCTTCTCTCAGAGGCACCAACCAAAAACCTCTGCAGGAGCAATGCAGGACCTGCCCTGTTCAGAGCTTTCATTGACAGTCAGACTTCTCATCTTTACAAAGGGAAGATTCAGGGACTTCCCTGGTGGTCCAGTGGATAAGAGTCTGTCCTTTCAATGCAGGCGGACTGGGTTTGATCCCTAGTCAGGGAACTAGGTCCCACAGGCCTCAGCTAAGAGTTCAGATGCTGCAACTAAAGAGCCCGCGTGCCACAACTAAGACCCATGGCAGCCAAGTGAATAAATAATACAATTTTCTTAAAGGGAGGATTCAGTTCCCAGTGCCCGGGACTCCCTAACACAGTCCACCTCTGTGCTCCACTCACCTGCTTCAGGATTCATCATGTGCCAAGGTCTGATTCAGCCTCACCACTTGTAAGAAATGTGTGATGTCTGCGGGACCTAATAGCTGCATATTTGCCGGGGGTCACTCTACGAGTCAACTAGTGTCAGCTGAAACGGATCAGGCTTCTTACAAGACATGCAGGAAGAGGCGAATACCTTCCCTCTCAGCGTTTACTCCTCTGAACACTCCATTACTGCACACTGAGCAGGAGAAGGCACACGGGAGGACCTGCTTTAGCCGTGATTAACTGCAGAGTCATTGTTGAAATTATTTGCATTTGTCTGAATAAGACTAACTTTTCAGACTATGTCATTCAAAGAAATGGTTAGATATTATTTTTCTGGCAGCAATAATCAGGCATTTTTCATCAAATGGCTTCCTTGCAGGAAAAATCACCAAATAATGGTAGAAAAACACCCGGCTGTAAATACAATGAAGCATGAGGAGGCAAAGTCAAGATTTAAATGGCTCTCACGCTGCAGGGAAAGACCCGGCTCACTGAAACGATGTCGTGCTGTTTCTGGGGACACTGGGAGCCGCTGCTGAGGCGCTAATGGGCCCCACACAGGTCTTGAGAGTGGCTTCCTCACAGGGCATCTGTAATAACTGGGCTTAGGGTTTTTACCAGATAAAGTAAATGCAGGGCCCAGAGCCCAGGAGAACAATAGCTTCTCTGCACCAGAGGAGATGTGCAGGCTTCCGCCTGGGGCTTAGACTTGTTTCCACTCCTGTGTGCCCCTCATTCCATGAGGCCGACAAAACACATCTCACACCCGAGGCCTCCACACAGGCCCATGGAGGCCCTGGGGGAACCCTGGAACCCCAAAGCTGATTGTTTCTAATTTGGCTGCACCAGGTCTTAGCTGCAGCACACCGGATCTTCGAGATTCTTTGGGGTACACGGAATCTTTAGTTACTGCACTCCAACTCCTAGTTATGGCATGTGGGATCTAGTTCCCTGACCAGGGATCAAACCCAAGCCTCTTGCACTGGGAGCACAGAGTCTTAGTCACTAAATGACCAGAGAAGTCCCCCACAGCTGATTAATTTCCTATTGCCACCCTATCTCCCTTGCCCCCAGCAAAAAAGGGGGAGATGGTCAGGGGCCTTTACAAGAGTAACAGCTTTTCAGAACTAGTTCTTAGGTTATACCTCTCCCCACAACCAGAGTCCCATAAAAAGCTGCCTCTGATTCTTGTTAATAACAAGACCCTATGGGGCCTTCCTGGGACAGACCCCTCCCCCATATCCTCTGCTGCAGCTCCTCTCTGAAGTACCTAGATAATAGTATCTGATGCACATTTCCTGGATTGTAGATGCTAAAACCACCACTAAATGAAAGAAATTAAATATTTGATGACCTTGGGCACAAAGGCCCCAGACCTACTGATATCTAAGAATTGATGATATTAACCCCTGTGACACCACCCTGTTATCTCACCATCAACCAATCAGAGAAGTGTGCATGAGCTGATGAGGTACTCTAGGACCATCCCACACACACACCTCACCTGGCCTTTGAAAATGCTTTGCTGAAACCACTCCTGGCGTTTGGGGGTTTATAAGCACCAGCCACCTATTCTCCTCATACAGCACCTTTTTTTCTTTTTGGAATATAGCCGATTTACAGTGTTGTGTTAGTTTCAGGTATACAGCAAAGTGAATCAATTATACATATACATATACTCCACTTTTCTTATAAATTCTTTTCCCATACAGGCCATTACAAGTATTGACTAGAGTTCCCTGTGCTATACAGTAGGTCCTTATTAGTTATCAACTGTATATATTGTAGTGTGTATATGTTGATTGCAATCTCTCCATTTATCCCTACCCTCTCCCCTACACTGTGGCCAAAAGTTTGTTTTCTACATCTGTGACTCTATTTATGTTTTATAATAAATACATTTGTACCATTTTTAGCAGAAGATCTAAATACACATTTCTCCAAAGAAGACATGTGCTCAGTTGCTCAGTCATGTCTGACTCTCTGCAGCCCCATAGACTGTAACCCACCAGAATCCTCTGTCTCCATGTCCATTCTCCAGGCAAGAATACTGGAGCAGGGCATCCCCTGCCCTAGGGGATCTTCCCAAGCCAGGGATCAAACCCATATCTCTTGCATCACCAGTACCACCTGAGAAGCCTATACAGATGGCCAAAAAGTACATGAAAAGATGCCCAACAACACTAATTATTAGAGAAATGCAAATCAAAACTACAGTGAGATATCACCTCACACTAGTAAAAATGGCTATTATCAAAAAATCTACAAACAAGAAATGCTGGAAAGAGTGTAGAGAAAAGGGAACCCTCCTACATGTTGGTGGAAATGTAAATTGGTACAGCCATTATAGAGAACAGTATGAAGTTTCCTTAAAAAAAAAAAAAAAAAACAGCACCACAACCCAGTGTCAGGCAGTGAATTTGTGTGCATGTGTGTGCACATGCATAGGATTTTAGTTCCCTGACCAGAGATCGAACCCATGCCCCTTGCAGTTGGTGCATGGATCTTAGCCACTGGACTGCCAGAGAAGTCCCCACAATCTGGTGTCAGTCAGTTCAGTTCAGTTCAGTCCAGTTGCTCAGTCATGTCTGACTCTGCGACCCCATGGACTGCAGCATGCCAGGCTTCCCTGTCCATCACCAATACCCAAAGTTTGCTCAAGCTCATGTCCATTGAGTCGGTGATGCCATCCAACCATCTCATCTTCTATCGTCCCCCTCTCCTCCTGCCTTCAATCTTTCCCAGCTTCAGGGTCTTTTCCAATGAGTCAGTTCTTCCAATCAGGTGGCCAAAGTATTAGAGCTTTACCTTCAGCATCAGTTCTTCCAATGAATATTCAGGACTGATTGCTTTCAGGACTGATCGGATGGATCTCCTTGCAGTCCAAGGAACCCTCAAGAGTTTTCTCTAACACCACAGTTCAAAAGCATCAATTCTTCGGCACTCAGCTTTCTTTATAGTCCAACTCTTACATCCATACATGACTACTGGAAAAACCATAGATTTGACTAGATGGACCTTTGTCAGCAAAGTCATGTCTCTGCTTTTTAATATGCTGTCTAGGTTGGTCATTGGCTCTATTGTGTGCAGGAGAACAGACCTAAGTTTGGTTCAGTAACAATCTAAGTTATATTTTCAAATAAGAACTACAGATGTAAAATCCCTTCCAATCCATTTTATATAACACCCAAATTTGTCTTTGATTTAGTTCAACAATTGTGTACTGCACGTCTTAATGAACCTATATCTTCCCGGTACTACTCAAATCAAGAACAAGCCCTTCCTCCTGAGGTCATGGCCATCAGTGAGCCAGCCCTGATCTATGACCAGCCACATCCTCTCCTATTCCTCATCAGACACCCCTTCCCGAAGGTCGTCTTTCATTAACTCCACCACATCAGCTGTCCACCACATCAGCTCTCCACCAAGGTTGGAACTGCCACACAGCTCCTCCACATTGTCCCTTCTGTTCTTCCTGCAATATGTCGCATTTGTTCCCAGCACTCCACCTTCCCAGAAATCTCCACCCAGAACAGGCCCCTCCTACTCAAACTCAATTTATTCCTACACGTCCTTCTGGGTGCCGCTCACAACTTAACCCACACCAACCAAATCTTTGCTGAGGGCTGCTGCTCTAGAATGCTCTGTCCCTTCCATGGTTGCCCCATTAAATAGGCGGGTTTTCTCTTCTGCTTCACATGTGCATACTTTCTTCCCACTGGGATGTGACATTTATAAAACTGGAAACCAAACCTGTACCTCTTTCTGTGGATTCACCTCCACATTCATCAAATGCCTATTGCGTGCCAGTCATGCTGTCACTCAAAGCATCAAAAATGGTAATTAGTATGGAATGCGCTTGAATAAGGAAGTAAACATTTGTTGACTTATCGAACAGACTCAGAACCCAACAAGCTCATTTGGGTTTCATGGCTTCTCTTCATTCTCATAGGGAGGAAAAGGCAGTTAAATACATATACATCCACTTGGATGATATTTTTCACAGGCAGGCTTCTGTCTCTACATGAATAGGGATAACATAATTTTAAACATTGAGCTTGATACTTCCCACCATGGAGGGATAATGGTCCAACCCACACCAGGTAAGTCATCCTGTGTGGGCAGGGGAGGAGCCTCAGACTCTCTTTCAGCTGGGTGACATGCAGAGTCAGCTTGGGGAGCCGGCCTGAAAGAAACACAGTCACACCAGCTCAGCCTATGTAGGACCTGATTCCCCTGTGATGGCCCAGAACCTGCCCAGCTGGAAGTCAGGTGATGATGGCCCAGTCTCCTAAGTGGAGCAGGTGGAGAGGGGTTCTCACAAGCTTGGGCTTTGCTCACACCCAACCATGGACCCCGGAGAAGGCAATGGCATCCCACTCCAGTACTCTTGCCTGGAAAATCCCATGGATGGAGGAGCCTGGTGGGCTGCAGTCCATGGGGTCGCTATGAGTCAGACACGACTGAGCAACTTCACTTTCACTTTTCACTTTCATGCATTGGAGAAGGAAATGGCAACCCACTCCAGTGTTCTTGCCTGGAGAATCCCAGGGACGGGGGAGCCTGGTGGGCTGCCGTCTCTGGGGTCGCACAGAGTCGGACATGACTGAAGTGACTTAGCAGCAGTAGCAGTAACCATGGACCCATGCCCACAGTCCACTGTGGAAACAGTAGTTTCCAAAACCATCCACTCCAGAACACACCAGCCCTCAGGACAATGCTGGGAGGCCAGCCAGGCAGCAGACACTGGCCGCTGAGATGCCATCTCTCCCACTCAACCCAAGCCATTCAGGGCTGAGAGGGACAGACAGTAAGCCAAACGGAATTTAAAATCCTGGCTCTGACAGCTGTATGACCTCAAGCAATTTGCTTAACTGTTCTCTCAATTCTTCATCTATAAAATGGGGACCATAATAATATCTATACTCACTGAATGTGGAGAATCAAATGAGCCAAATATATGACAAACTTAACACAATGCTTGTCACCCCATAATAGATTGAGATTATTAACATTAACTGTGATCACTGATATCCAAATTTGGACTTTTTCTCTTGGATCCTAAAATGGTTGCATGTCAAGTATTTTTGCAAGAATCTATTAGCTTTTCCCTTCTTTCTCAGCTACATTCATGCTTCAATTTTCTCTTTCATTTCCCCTTTCCCTCCACTCCTGTGACTGCTAATGACAAGGAAAACACAAAGACACAGACTTGTTCTGAAATTACATTGAAGACAAAAGGAAGTGAATGCTCTTATACTGTTGGTGGGAATGCAAATTGGTGCAGCCACTACGAAAAACAGTATGGAGGTTCCTCAAACAACTAAAAATAGAGTTGCCATATGATCTAGAAATCTGAATCCTGGGCATATACCCAGACAAAACTGCAATTCAAAAAGATATATGCACCCCTATGTTCATAGCAGCACAATTCACAATAGCCAAGACATGGAAAAAAACCTAAGTGTCCAGTGACAGATGAATGGATAAAAAAGATGTAGTATATATAAACAATAGAATACTATTCAGCCTAAAAAGGAATTGAAGTAATGCCATTTTCAGCAACACGGATGGACCTAGAGATTATCACACTAAGCAAAGTAAGTCAGAAAGAGAAAGACAAATATCATATGACATCGTGTATGTAGAATCTAAAATACAACACTACAAAACAGAAACAGACGCACAAATACAGAGAACAGACTTGAGGTCGCCAGGGGATGGGGGAGGAATGGACTGGGGGCTTGGGATTAGCAGATGCAAACTAGTATATACAGAGTGGATAAACAACAAGGTCCGACTATATAGTGCAGAGAACTATATTCAATAGCTTGTGTTAAATCTAATGGAAAAGAATATGCATATATATATATATGTATGTATAACCGAGTCACTTTGCTGTACAGCAGAAATTAACACAGCATTGTAAATCAACTATACTTCAATAAAATTAAAAAAGCCAAAGGAAGTGATGGCCCCATGTTCAGCCTGCCTCCAGCTGTGAGCACCACACCGCAGCTCCATAATCTGCCCATCTCTCATGGTCGAAACATCACTTCATCTGCAACCCATCACTGGCATCTCTGCACTGGAAATGCTTTAATTTCTCAGAAAACAGGGTGCCATTTTTTCCCTGTGTACCAATTAGAAGCCTGCAATAAGACATTTTCTCATCCAGTTTGTTCCAAAAAATGAAGCATTCCAGCAGCTTCTATTTTGACCCAATTCACCAGAAAGTAAACTGTTTCAAAAAAGAAAAAGTGCATGTGCATTTGTGTGAGTGTGCATGCACATGCTGGAAAGACGGAAACTTGTCTTTGTTCACATAAAGTTCTCTGTATTCAGTTAAACTATTTGGACTTTGTCTTTTCTTGTAAGAAAGAAAATATAATACAGAACATTAGTCTAGATTTTCCTGGAATTTGGCAGCCCTGTAGATCTTGTTCTACTCTCCATTTACTGAATACTTTGTTATTAATATTTCAGTCTCTCAGTGTGCTTCCGTTGTGGTGATGGAAAAGTGTTTGCCCTCTAGGAGCCAAATACAACATCTAATAGATCTGTTAGCCAAGTATGTAGCTTCATCCTTTATTTATTAAATAATGAGACTGCTTTCCTAAATAGCACTTTTCTATACTTAAAATTATGTACTTGAAAAGACTATAAGACCATACCCTTCTGTGGGAGGCAGAATAATGGCCCCAAAGATGTTCACATACTATTCCCCCAGACCCATGACTATGTTACCTTATTTGGCAAAAAAAAATAAAAAGTCACTGTGGCCTTAAAGATGAGATTATCCTGAATTATGTGGATGGGCTCAGAGTACTTAAAAGTGGAGACACTTTCCTAGCTGTGGTTAGAGAGAGCTACAATGAAAGAAGAGTTAGAGATACCTTGCAAGAAGGACTTTACGCACCACTGCAGGCTTTGAAGGCAGAGGAAGGGACAAGAGGCAAGGAATGAGGCGGCCTCTAGAAGCTGGAAAAGGCAAGGAAAGGTATCTTCCTTAGAACACCCAAAAGAAATGCAGTCTCGCCAATTCCTTGATCTTAGCCCAGTGACACCTGTCTTGGACTTTAATGACAAAACTGTAAATAACAAATTTGTATTGTTTAAACTCGCTAAGTGTGTGATAATTTGTCACAGCAGTAATAGGAAATAAATACACAAACTCAGAACTAACTCTCTGACATCACAGTCAGTATGTGGGGTTCATCGAGCAAGCTGTAGGGAGTTTCCATCAGAAGTGGGATGAATTACAACTGCAGGTCTTGCACATGCTATTCAGTTGCAAGTATGCAGTAGCATGAATGAAGGAAGGAAAGAATGTCTACTGATTGGAAACCCAACGTATCTACTGATAGATACACTGAAGGAAATATACGGTGTACTAATGTATGGATTATACAGGTTATGAACTGTATGACCTGGTGGCTCAGATGGTAAGAAATATTAAGCACCAATATTAGCCATGCAAAAGAGTGAAATAATGCCATTTGCAGCAATATGGATGGACCCAGAGATTATGATGCTAAGTGAAGTAAGTCAGACAGAGAAAGACAAATATAATATGATATCACTTACATGTGAAATCTAAAATAATGATACAAATGAACAAATTTACAAAATAGACTCACAAACATAGGGAAAAAAACTTATGGTTACCGAAGGGGAAACGGGGACGAGTAGGGATACATTAGGATTTTAGGATTAACAGATACACACTACTATATGTAAAGTAAACAACAGAGACCTGCTCTATAGGGCAGGGAACTGTATTCAATATCTTAAAATAACCTATAAGGGAAGAGAATCTGAAAAAGAATATATGTGTGTGTGTATATACATGTATAACTGAATCACTTTACTGTACACCTGAAACTAACACAAAGTTGTAAATCAAGTATACTTCAATTTTTAAAAAAGGCAATCTGTCTGCAATGCAGGAGACCCAGTTCAATTCCTGGGTGGAAGGTCCCCTGGAGAAGGGGTAGGCTACCCACTCCAGTATTCTTGCATTTCCCCGGTGGCTCAGACAGTAAAGACTCCACTTGCAATGTGGGAGGCCTGGGTTTAACCCTGGGTTGGGAAGATCCCCTGGAGGGCATGGCAACCCACTCCAATAGAATTGCCTGGAGAATCCCCATGGGCAGAGGAGCCTGGTGGGCTACAGTCCCTGGGGTTGCAAAGAGTCAGACATGACTAAGTGACTAAGCACAAACCAATCACCTGAAAAAGAAATTCTCTGTTCCTTATATGTAGTGATTATATCCACAAGTAGGAAGTCAATATATGGGCTAGTACTATTTGGCTAAGGATATCAAACATTTTATAATTTGATGGCCTACCGGGGTAGAATTGTATTGCTTTTGTTAATGAAATGGGTGAGTTCATCAGCACAATTCTTTGTCAGAAATTTGGTTAAAACAGAAGGCAGAGAATTCCACTAGGTAAATTTTAAAAGGCTTAACCTCCAATGCCTAGCTGAGAAGGCAGTATACGATACAGTAAACAAACATAAGCAATTGCTTGATCTCAGGTCTTTCCCAACTTAGAGGAAAAGGTGCGGAGGTAAACTGGAAAGACTGAGAGGCTGAGAATACTGAAGTCCAACCTCACAGAGGCTGGACCATCAATTAGACAGAGGCACCTGGTGTGTATAGCTGCTCAATCATGTCCGACTCTTTGTGGCCCCATGGTCTGTCCATGGAATTCTCTAGACAGAATACTGGAGCGGGTTGCCCCTCCCTTCTCCAGAGGATCTTCCCGACCCAGGGATTGAACCCCGGTCTCCTGTATTGAAGGCAGATTCTTTGCTATCTGAGCTATCTGAGCTATAAGGAATTTCTTCAAAATGGCACAAACTCAAGCCCAGCATTTGCAAAATTTACATAGACTTCAGGTTTATTCTTTTCAACACTGCTATTGTGATAGATCTTGCTTTCCAGAAAATTCTTTCATCAAGGTACCAACACATATTGTGAATTCCCAAAATTGTATACTTCCAATGGTTATAAGAGTAGACAGAAGCATCCAAGGTGAAGTTTCTGTATAACTGGCTATGTAATGTGAAAATTCCTGTTGCATTTGTTCTCCTCGAAAACCAACTGAACTCACAGAATTGCAAGTAGCTGCTTCCCCTGAGGTTTCATGATGCAAATGAAAATGTTACAAATTTGAGAACAATTCCATTTTTTCCCATTAGAAACTGTGTAGCAATCATATTTTTTCCATCCTTGGCAAATTGACAGATAACAGAGTACATGATGATAATAGTTATAGATCACCCTAATTGCCATTCAGAGTAAATTAATAGATTCCTACCCTTAGTCTTTCTTCAACAAGTACAGCCAAGCATTCTCATTAAACTTGGAGAAAACAGAAAGTTGCCTTCTGGGGAGTTTTGACTAAATGTAATCAGAGCAGGCACCAGAGAAATCAGACAGGATGTACATTTGGAGATTTCAGAGTCAGTACTATCTGCTGGCACACTTCTTTCATTTATCTATGATAAAGTAGTCTAGTGATGACTGTATTGTCTCAGTAAAGCAAATTTTTATTCAGATACTGTCAGAGGAAACTTCTACTCAATCCACTTGACTTCTCTCAAACCAATTGACAGAAATTTCTCCAGTTATAACTACAATAAAACTGAGACACTCAGGGACCATTGCAAGTTACAAATTTTCTCTTTTACTATCCCCAAAGCCAATAAAAATTTCCCCTAACTATGATATTTCTATATCTAAAAACACCTCCTGCACAGCTTCACAAACCCAAAGCCACACAAAAGTCTTGCTGCAGGAGCTGATTTTTTTTATGAAAAAGAAAAATCATATTCATAATCAACTCGTCTCCTTCGATATGTGAAACATTTTCAAAACAGCTTTCCAGACAAAGATGAGCCATACAATATCCAAGTTAGCTGAATATTAAAATGATATATAAGTTGAACAAATTTTCTACTTCTGTGCTGGAAAGACTGCTCTTGTCACACAAAATCCATTCTGGAAGATTTTTCTAAAGATATTAAAGAAAATCATTCTCCTTCCTAGACTGTCAGTGAAACTTGAATATGAGGTTTCTCCCACAATACATGAAGGCAGACAAAAGTGAAATGGAATATTACAGTCTTCATACTTCTGCTGAGTTTCTTCTCCATTCCCTCTATGTGAAGGACCATATATACCCAACAGACAAGAGAATCAAGGAAACTAACAGAATAACAGACTTCGTAGGGTTCAGAACCAAAGATGAGTGCAAAAAGCAGGAATGCCAAGGCAAGGTACAAGTAATACAAGAGATTTTAAAGATATAAAAATTTAAGTTCAGAAATAACCCTGGCTACTGGCTGCTCCTGGCTTGGCTTTAGTACTAATAGTCACCAAAAATGTCAGAGTTTTGTGTGCAGTCTCAACAGCAAATTCTAAGATGCTGAAATCAGTTTAAGGCGGGTGGGACTGGGATAGTGTACTAGTTGAAAACCTGGAGTCTATATCCCATATCTGCTACTTACTAGCAATGATCTATTCTCTTAAACCTCAGTTTCCTCATCTATAAGATGGAGATAATAATAGTTTATCTCATTGGATAGTAATGAAGATTAATTGTAGCATGTAAATTCTCTAATATACACTGGGAAGTTAGAGTGGAGTTCATGTAAAACATGATTAATGTAAGAAAGGGGATTAGATAATAGAGATGAATGAAAAACTTCAGTATGATGATGGATCCCTAGCAGGGGGAGGGGAAAACAAAATGGGATGCTTTTAGTGGGAGTGTTTGAAGGTGACCACAGAACATTAAATGTAAGCAGAATAGTAATGTGTGACTGTTAGAAAGAGTTAGAGGTGTGATCACTATTTGAACCCAATTCAAATGTCAATTGAATTGAAATTGAATATAGAAAAAGAAAAAACTCAAAAGTGTTTCATAAACCTGTGGCTAACTTACCTTCCATGTTTGTAAGGTTAACAAGAGGGGTAAAAGGCTGATGCTGGAGCAATGATACTTCACCGTCTAATCCTACACATGCTGTGGAATCCTTGAGCTGTGGTTGACATGAGGAGGTGTCAAGGCCTAGGGCAGAATCCCATGGTTGGTCCCGATGAGACTCTCAGTGGGCAGATGCTCCTGGGACATTTTCAAAAATAGGTAACTGAAATATTCAAGCCTCACCTACCACGGAGCCTGGCCTGGTATACCTGTATACATTTCTGGAGGTTGTCTACTACTTGGGAAGCACCAACTTAAATCCACTCAACAAGAGCTCTCACTGGAGGAATGTAGAAAAGAAGTTGGAAGACTTCACCTCCTTGATGCTACACATAAAAAAACCCTCCCAAAATTGAGTTATTTTTATGTAATAAGCCAAAAGTTTCATCATGTTCAAGGATGGCCTTGCAATACTATTCAAATGCACAAATAGTGATGAATAAACTCAGTGTTTCTAGGTATAACAGAAGAATGTCCGTCAGCTGTATTAAGGGCGTAAAGTTGATCAGGTGCCAAGCAACGTGACTGCTTTCCATCAAAGGATGAACTCAAGTAGATGAACCCAACAGAGCATGAGCCTCCAAAATGTCAAGACCTTGAGGGTAAGGAAGACCCAGGTTCTTGTTCTACCCTAGTGCATCTGTGACTCGGGTAAGGTCCCTTCTCTGGGCCTCCATTTTCTCATTTGTAAAATGAGGTGTTGGGACTAGATAATCATTCAAATTCTTCCCAGTACTCTTCACTTGTGAGTCAGGGTTGGGTACTTTTTTTAAAGCTTCAGCCACTATTTCCTGCTATGACAAGATTCATGTCCTATGTCTAGGACCACAGTAACTGTCCGGGATAATCGGCCCCAAGTCCAGAAAAGGCCCTGAGTTGATCGTAGGGCCTCTCGATGCTGGACTGGAGAGAAGGAAGCCTGTTCCTCTGCTTAGGGCAGGATAGGGACAGCACCTGGCAGCAGAATAAAGAATGGGGATCTAATTTCTCCCTGGTACTCTTTCCCCCTCTATTCCAAAGCTGCCTGAGGCAGTCACTGACTTAGGAAGAAGGTACGAGAAGCTGAAGCTCTTTCAATTAAAGCTATCAACAAGTCCAGTGGTGAGGAATGTTTATTAAAAAAAATAATAATAAATTCTGCCGTGTGCCTGAACTACAGATTGCCTGCAAAGTGGCCCATGTGGTAACAGCTATATAAACTTTATTACCTAGTAAAATTTGTGTCTTAAAACTCTTGGCAAAAGCCTTCATTTGACGAACTCAGACTTTTCTTTTCCCCTTGGCTGGCCCAGATAGAGAAGAGTTAGTGCCACTGAATAACATATGAGGCATTTGCTTTTTGTAGCAGATTTGCTGTTCTTTGTATTGTTCTAATGCTTTGTCATATAAGTTAACTACCATCCAAACAATAAGCAACTGTTCATACTTTTTTATACAACTTAGCTGAAGATTTGAACTAAATTCAGGATCCTTTGATTCTTGAAAGGTCCTTTCCTCCTTCAGATCTCTGGCGCTCTACCCTTTTTGATATATATATCTATACAGTCGGCACAGGAATGATTATATTTAAAGTTTGGATTTATTTTTAAAGTATTGTCTACTGAGTTCAAATGAAATGCAGAGCAATATTTCAATATCTCACTAGTTTTGGAATGTGGATTCTGGATGGCAAATCTTACATTTATTTCTATTTTCTTTGAATGGCTAAGAAACCATGCATGTGTGTTCTTTCAAATTTACAGCCAACTCTGAAATTACAATGTAATAGCCTTAAAATGGTTCAAAGTGCCTCTCACAGGAATGAATTATAATGGAAGTATCAAGAAAGGCATTGAGCGTTATTTGGAATGCAGCTTTGTTTCTATCTTGGTTTATCCTTTGCCAATGGCTCCATTAGGGTATCACTCAATCAGACTCTCTGCTGGATGGCAAGTTCACGTTCATCCATTCACTCATCAGTCAAAGGAGAGCAGAAGGCTCCACTCCTGGAGAGCTGTGGCCCCTTGAGAAGAGAAGCTTTCTATTTCATAGTTTTTAATTCCACCGATGGTAAAAGTACCATATGGACAGATCCATTGCTCTTCTCATGAAACGTATTTCATGCCTCCTCTCTTGTCCCTCCTATAAGAGCTCCATTGAACATCAAGACTAAGAGCCTTTTCTAAATAAATAAGAAGATATTTCACACCACAGGGTGTGATGAAGTGACGTGCTACTTAATTCTTCAGCCTTCAAGAAGCACATGCTATAGCTCTTGATGATTAAAAAATGTAACAATAAAATTAATATTGTTACCGAAAGGTGTGGGATCCAGCTGATAGCCACTCAAAAGCCAATAAACAGGCCAGGTTGGTGGAAAGGAAAGTTTAGTTTTTTTCAGATACTGGCCACTTGCAGTCCAAAGGCCAACTCCCCGCACTAACAATCAGTGTGATAGAGCTTCTATAGGCTAAAAGAAGGGGGCTACACGCAGAAACAGTAGAGTCAGCACTGACAGTTATCTTCAGAGTAAACATCAGTGTCTGACAAGCGTCATCTTGGTCATTGTGCTGTTCATTGTTGTTCAGCTGCTAAGTCATATCCTGCTATTTGCCACTCCATTGACTGTAGCCAGGCTCCCCCGTGCTTCACCATCTCCCAGAGTTTGCTCAAACTCATGTGCATTGAGTCAGTGATGCCATCCAACCATTCCATCCATTGAAGCCCCCTTCTCCTCTTGCCCTCAGTCTTTCCCCACATCAGGGTCTTTTCTAATGAATCAGCTCTTTGCATCAGGTGACCAAAGTACTGGAGCTTCAGCATCAGTCCCTTCAATGAATAGTCAGGGTTGATTTAGGTATATTTAATCTTCAGTTCCAGGGTCAGTTTGTTTTCATTTCTATGGAACCAGTTCTTGGAACTGTGGCAGCTTATGTCATGGCTATAGTCTGCTCATCATGTACTTAACCTCTTCACTTGGTGAAGGTTTCAGTATCTATAAGATAGTTCACAGGTTAGGGCTCAGAATATTGTCTATAGACTTTGAGGAGGAACTAAAGGTTCTTGACTACACTTAATGAGTACATTATTATCATCTGGTCTCCCCTGACTGCTTTCCTTTGATTCTGCATTTCTCATTTCTCTGATTAAACTTATTCTTTGACTAAAGTTTTCCATAGGCAAAAGTCAGGCAGAGAAGATGGAGGAAGGACCACAAGGCCCTGCTCTGTTCCAGTATAACACAATAGTCACTTACAGTCCTAAAGAACTTATTACATACTAGACACTGTGCTAAATGCTTTATATACAAGGGCTCATGGAACGCACACTTTCTCTGTAGAGAGTAATAGTGTCCCCATTTGATAGATGAGGAAATTGAGTCTGAGAGAATTTAATCAGTTTCTGAAGATCACAAAACTAAACCAGATGGAATCAAGTTCTAAGTCCAGTCTGATCTCTGAGCTGATGCTCTTGCTGCTGCTGCTGCTAAGTCGATTCAGTCATGTCCGACTCTGTGCGACCCCATAGACGGCAGCACACCAGGCTCCGCCGTCCCCGGGATTCTCCAGGCAAGAACACTGGAGTGGTTGCCATTTCCTTCTCCAATGCATGAAAGTGAAAAGTGAAAGTGAAGTCGCTCAGTCCTGTCCGACTCTGAGTGACCCCATGGACTGCAGCCTACCAGGCTCCTCCGTCCATTGGATTTTCCAGGCAGAAGTACTGGAGTGGGGTGCCATTGTCTTCTCCAGCTGATGCTCTTAGCTAGGCCTATATGCTGACAATAGTCAGAAAATCCCTTAGAAAACCAACAAGTGTCTTGGAATTAGTACAATAAGGAGAAAGCAGTTGCTTAAATAGCTTTCTGAAAAATTTCTCTCAGGGACAAAACTGCCTTGATTATGCATACATCTCAATTAAAAAAAAAAGTTAAAAGAATGAAAGTTTGCCACTTGCAACAACATGGATGGACTTAGAGTGCATTATGCTAAGTAAAATGTCAAGCAGATACTGTATGATATCACTTATATGTGGAATGTAAAAAATACAACAAACTAGTGAATATAACAAAAAAGAAGCAGATTCACAGATATAGAGAACAAACTAGTGGCTACCAGTAGGGAGAGGGAGCAGGGAGGGGCAACACCGCGTACAAGATTAAGAAGGGCCAACTCTTATGTAAGAAATAAGCTACAGAGATATATTATACAACACAAGAAATACAGCCAATATCTTATAATAACTGTAAATGGAGTACAAACTTTAAAAATTGTAAATCCTTATATTGTATACCTGTAATTTATATAATATTGTACATCAACTACATTCAATTCTAAAAAGATAAGAGATAATAAAAACACAGGTTAAGATTTAATAGGTGCTTACTCTGGGGCTTCCCTGGTGGCTTCGTCAGTAAAGAATCCACCTGCAATGCAGGAGACCTAGGTTCGGTCCCTGGGTTGGGAAGATTCCCTGGAGGAGGGCATGGCAACCCACTCCAGTAGAATTGCCTGGAGAATCCCCATGGACTGTAGCCCACTAGGCTACTCTGTCCATGGGGTTGCAAAGAGTCAGACAGGACTGAGTGACTAAGCACACACACATACTCTGTGCCAAGCATTTTTCTAAGTTTTTTTTTTTTTTTTTTTCATTCTAACTCATGAGATCCTCATTACAATTCCTATCTTATATCATGACAGTGACCATCCTACCAAGGAGGACCCTGAGGCAGCAAGAAGTGAAGTAGCCCGGAGAAACCACAGAGCCAGTAAAGGTGGAGACTCAGTGTGGAACCAGCTTGTTTGGCCCTAGAGCCCATCCTCTTCCCATGACCCTCTGCTGCCTCCAACTTAGTCATTATGGACCAGTTTCATTACAAAAATAAAATCCTAGGGACAGAATCTGAATGAGAAAAAGCCAGGCAATGAAACAGCTAAGCTGGGTCTGCATAAGAAATTAACAGGAATTGGGAAACTTGGGTACAGAGCAAAAGACAAAGAGGGACCCAGAATCATCACAGGAAGCTACCATCCAAGTCCAAAAGATGAGCAATAAAAAGTTCAGAGATGGAATAGACATAGGATCACTCAAACAGGAGATGTATCAAATTTTAAGTTGCTGGCTGCAATGCACTGCTGAGTAACTACGACTCACAGAGCTTTGAGAGGGAGCACTTTGGGCAGTAAGGGAATTGAGATGGTGTCTAGTAGAGAGCTGCCGTAGAGAAAAGGACCACCAGGCAAGGTGATAAATTGCAAAAGGTCAGCAGAGATGTCTGGGAGAAAGAGAACCATCCTCCAAAGTCCCACAGAGATGAGATGACCCACCATAAATGGGATGGAGACTCAGGCCAATTTCACTCAGCCTTTTTTTTTTTTTTTTGACTTCACTTGTAGGATCTTAGTTCCCCAACCAGGAATTGAACCCACACCCTCTGCATTGGAAGCTCAGAGTCTTAACTATTGGACCACCAAGGAAGTTCCAATTTCACTCAGTCTTAATGGACAATCTCACTGCAACAATCTGGGAGACCTGGGGACACCCAGAGAGCTGACATCTGGGTTGGGTTAGACTTAAAAGCTTCTAATTTCTAAAATTAAACACCATTCAATAAGTATTTACTGAATGCCTACTGAACACCAGATCTTATTTAAGATACTAGGGATAGTAAAACAGTGAGCAAAACACACTTGACCCCTGCCCCACTGGAGCTTATAATCTAATGGGAATGTTGACAATTAAGCAATAAAATGCACCACAGTAAGAAAATGAGTACAGTAAGAGAGATCCAAATGCTAGGGGATGAGATAGCCAAGGTCCCTAAGCTAGTAGAGAAGTCATAACGCTTATCTTGAATTGAAAACCAGAGCAACAGGAAGAGGTCTTCTTATACAGATGGAAGGAAGGGAAAGCACTGAGGGAAAAGAGCCCTGCATGTTTGGGAATGGACAGGAGCGCACGTCTGGAAGATAAAGAGAGTAGTGGCAAGAGATGAGGCTGTTGGAACTCCTCTGGCAGTCCAGCGGTTAAGACTTCACTCTTCCACTGCAGGGGGCAAAGGTTTGATCCCTGGTCAGGGAACTAAGATCCTCATGTCCCAAGGACTGGCCAAAAAAAAGAGAGAGAAAGATGAAGCTACAGAAGGTACGTAAGGTCAGGTTATGTGGGGCTTGGAAGGCACAATGAGAAATCTGGAGTAATAAGAAGACAATTCAAGGGTCTTCTGTGGTGGTCTAGTGGTTACAACTCCACACTCCCAATGCAGGCAGCCCAGGTTCAATCCCTGGTCAGGGAACTAGATCCTATATGCCATAACCAAAGAGCCCATGTGCTGTGACAAAAAGATCCTCCATGCCACAACTAATACCTGGATAATTTTAAAAAATAAATATTTTCTAAAAGATAAACATTTTCAAAATAAATTTTAAAAGAAGACAATTCAAGTGTTGAACAGGGTAATGATATGTTTAAATGAGAACTGCAAATTTCTTAAAAATTAGGTGACAAGGGCATTAAAGTTATATTTTCTTTTCCTGAGCTACAGGTCTGGGATGTTTTTCAGTTGATAATAAAGTTTTCACTCCTGTAATGAGATTTATTCTGAAATCACATCTAACCATCTTTGCACAGGAGGCAAATTTGCATGGTACTAATCAGCAAAGGTCATTCTCTGTACAATATGGGGACTGGGCCCATAGTCATCACCTTTCCATCTACTGTGTTGATGTAGATTCCCCAAAATTATTTTACCTATTCAAAATACAACTTCAATAAATAAATAAAATACAACTTAAGTGTCAGTCAAAAATTCTTCTAAGGAGTTTGCAAATATTAACTCATTTAATCCTCAGAACAACTCAGTAATCCTATTATTATCCCCATTTTACAGATGAGGAAACCAAGGTTTATAGCAGTCACATAGCTCATAAGTAGTAGATGATTCCAACCAGCAGACTGACTTCAGAGCCCATGCACTCAAAACACTACCCCATGAAGGCTAAATGACTGATTTGGGGAAGACTAAAGACAAAATGATCAGATGTACTTGAGGTAATTCAGGATCTCCTCATTCTTGGCACTTTTCTGATGCTCGAATTGGCTGCATGGGAAACTGAGCAAGACCACAAGATGGGCTCTGGTCCCATGCATCTCAGCCTCCCCTTTCCCAAGCCACACTCCCCTACTAATAAAGTGCCAAGTGCAATCAGGAAAAAAAGACAACAAGGTTCAGAGAAAATACAGACCCAGGTAGGCATGACATGCAGTCGTCATTTGAACAAATGTTTATTGAGCCTGGGCCAGTCTGGAATACAGTCTTGAATATGGCCTGGTCCCTTCTTTCCCCACCTAGAGCACCCAATCTAGCAGGTGAACAGACATTAACCCGAAATAACCACCCAAGTGAGAAGAGTGATGAGCGGAGAGAGTGTTGATGCAGCGCAGGTGGCCCCTCACTCCCTTTGGGGCAGAGGTGCCACTAGTAGAAAACTCCTAGAGGATGATAGTAGAGCATCCACTGAATGGTGAGTGAGATCTGACCAGCCGGGCAAAGAAGGGAGGAACACACAAGTACGAGGCGACTTTCTTTAAGGAACAGAACATTGTTCAGCTTGGCTACAGACGGGACCACTGCAGGGAATGGCAGAAAACGGGATGGGAGAAGTGGGATGTTCCAGGCTTGCCTGAGCAGGACTGTGCCCTGATAAACAGAAAACAGCCATGTTCTCAGAAAGCACACGTTCTGCTCATATAACCAATCTAGCGATACGTATGTATACCCTGAGAACAGAGGCTCAAAAGTCTCTGTGGCTTTTAAAGTGTTTCCTTGACCAGAAACTTTGGCTAAAATCTTCCTCCCCAGGGTCCTGGGCCTTTGTCCTTGGGCCCAATTTTGAAACTGTAACATCCCTCAGGTTTCCTCCCCTCGGACCTAGCATCAAAGTCTTGTGAGAAATTTGTAGATTATTCCATGTAAGATGGAGCAATACCTTATGAAACGGTGCTTACTTCACCTCAGGACTTCCATCCCTTGGAAAAACAGCTGAACTCTGTGCCAAGGATAAAAACAAATCCCTAAATCCTAGCACAATCATTTGGAAATACTGTATCAGTTTTGTTCACATCAAATACCCAGAGGCCTGTCTCAGACCTGCATGCATGTGTCTTCCAGCAACCTCCAAGCCACTCTGAGTTTTAACATCTCTCCTCTAATGATAATAATCAAAACAATTCCACTTTTTAATTAATTTGATTTTTTTAAGTATTATGCCTGGAAGAGACTTTAAGCCAAGAACATAATTCGACAAACCTAATTATACACTTCAGACATAAATACATATGTATGTTCAAATGAAAAGGCCAGGTTGGAATTGAAACCACATAAGCGTAAAATTAATTAACATGACTGTATGCTATTCTCTATTTAACACAAAGAGCTTTGCAATAACTTTTATTCTTGGTGGCTTCCAACCACCTCATGGGGGCATTAATACCATTTTACCACAAATAGTGCAAATAAAAGGGGATCTGTAGAGACTACAAGGTGGCCATGGTTTCGTGTGAAGTGAAGCAGAATATCGAGACCCAAATCTAGGTAATTCAGGAGAGAGGAATGCTAATGAGAAAAAAAAAGAGAGAACATTGATTCCAAACTCCCCCCTTTACAGAGGAGAAAACAGAGATTCAGAGAGAATAGGCAGTTGACCTTCAGGTACGTGGCCTGTGAGCAGAGAACCAAGGTCATAGACACATTCTCCCATGTCTGGTTCAATGTTCTTTCTAATTCTTGACTTGTCAAATTCATCTATACATGACCCCAGAGGGTCACAGAAGGGAGCCACCAAGGGTGTGCAGTCATGCCATAAAGCATGCGTATCACGTATATCCGAGGACTAGAGAGGAAATAATATTATTTTATTTATGCAAACTTTATATCACTCAATATTTAACTATTAGAACAATACAGATATAGTATGGATTTTAAATTTGTTAATTGCCTGAATGTTTTTCAAAATACAACAGGACACTTCACAGAAAGGTTGTGCTTTTGTAGAAATCTCTTTGGACCCCTCCCCCGAGACTTCTCCAGGAAGCACAGTGCCCCCACTCCCTGCAGCCCAGACACAGCATGCTTGCCCCAGGGAATCGGGGCATCTTGTGAACATGGACCAGGTTCTTCTCACTCAACCTCCCCCAGACCAGTCTGACCCTAGAGAGCCTAAGAAGTGGGCTGGGAACGTGAAAACTTTGGGAGCCGTTAATCCCAAGGCCTGAGTCATCCCTCTCCAAAAGAAGGTAAAGGAAAGAGGTTAACTTACAGCAAAAGTAGTAACAGTGAGAGACAAACTCTTTGACAGAGCTACAAAGCAACCATTGAGCAGTGAAAGTGTTAGTCATTCAGTCATGTCCAACTCTTTGCAACCCCATGGACTGTAGCCCATCAGGCTCCTCTGTCCATGGGGATTCTCCAGGCAATTCTACTAGAGTGGGCAGTCATTCCCTTCTCCAAGGGATCTTCCCAACCCAGGGATGGAACCCAGGTCTCCTGCATCAAAGCCAGATCCTTTACCATCTGAGCCACCAAGAAAGCCCACAAAGCAATTCTTAAGTCTCTGCAAGTAAGAGGCAGCCTGTCAGAAGTATTAACAACCAAAAGAGCAGAGATATATTCTGACAGTCTAGTTAAAACACAAAGGTCTTGTATTCGCTCTTAATGGCGAAAAAAAAAAAAAAGGCTCTCTCCACTATGGACATGAGGAAAACCTGAATTAGCCACCTGGCCAGACCCAAGAGACATCCTACAGCAGGGTCTTAGGATACTATGCTGCTGCTACTGCTGAGTCACTTCAGTCGTGTCTGACTCTGTGCGACCCCATAGACGACAGCCCACCAGGATGCCCCGTCCCTGGGACTCTCCAGGCAAGAACACTGGAGTGGGTTGCCATTTCCTTCTCCAATGCATGAAAGTGAAAAGTGAAAGCGAAGTTGTTCAGTCATGTCCGACCCTCAGTGACCCCATGGACTGCAGCCTTTCAGGCTCCTCCATCCTTGGGATTTTCCAGGCAAGAGTACTGGAGTGGGATGCCATTGCCTTCTCCGTAGGATACTATAGTTCACAATGGCTTTGATCCATGACCATGAACTGGGACTGTGCCCTTTATATCCTGATACCATAGTTTAGGATAAAGGGCACAGTCCCAGTTCATGGTCATGGATCAAAGCCATTGTGATCACTCAGCACCTCTTGGTCTCAGCTTTTAAGGTTCCTACTTGTACATCTGGTGGCTCAGAGGATAAAGCGTCTGCCTGCAATGCGGGAGATACAGGTTGAATCCCTGGGTTGGGAAGATCCCCTGGATCTTCCACTGGAGTGGCAACCCACTCCAGTATTCTTGCCTGGAGAATCCTATGGACAGAGGAGCCTGGCAGGCTACAGTCCACGGGGTCACAAAGAGTCGGACACGACTGAGTGACTTCACTCTCACTTTCACTTGTACATCAACCATACTATGCTCCATGCTAGAGTTTTTCTCTCCCTTGCCATCTCTCCCTGTTCTTGGCTTTAAGAAAAATCTTCCGATTTCCCTTGCAAGCCCCTCCCAGCCTCCCGGTTTCAAGGGCTACGTCTGTGAATTTTTGCCTGTTTCATCTTCTGTTTCCCTTTCAACTACTAATTCCATCTTCATCCTGTAGCTGCCCATATCACAGTTACATTAATACTATGCCTTAGATCACTGCTTGGAGAAGGAAATAGCAACCCACTTCAGTATTCTTGCTTAGAGAATTCCATGGACAGAGGAGCCTGATGGGCTACAGTCCATGGGGTCACAAAGAGCTGAACACAACTGAGTGACTTTCTTTTTTTCTTTCTTTAAATTGCTGTTAGATCCCACATAACAGCAGCTTAGTAACTTTCATTCCTATTTTTCATCAGTTGTATTTATCAGGTCAAAAATTAAATCTCTTGAAAACATTTCTGCCTAAGGGAATCACTTCCTCCTTTCTCTGTGATTAATTTTTCTTTGTTCATGTAACTTTTAAAAGTACTTGCTGCCTTTCCAGAAGGTCAAATGCATTTGATTTTTTTAATTCTATTAACTTATCAGTCATTGAACCTCAGATATCAGCAGCAAGGCAAATTATAATAGAACTGAGAAATAACAACTTATAAACTTTAAAAAGGCAGTTTAATCGGCATTATAATCACCAGGCTCAGAGGCACTCAGAATTGAGGGCAGGAGTGAGATGCTAAACTGAAAATCAGAATTAAATGAAGCCTGCTTATTATTAATAAAGCCTCCATTCTATGTCCAGGATGCTAACAGCCAGGCACACATCTCTTGGCAGGAGACAAGAAATTTGAGGGAGAAACTGAATGGTTCAGAGAAAAGATCTAACAATCATGATCTTTAAGGCTTCCCTGAACAAAAGGTCTGCTTATAACCTGTCATGTCAGAGAAGCCCACCTTATGCCCACAGAGTTTTCTTTCAGCATTTTTGTGCCTCACATTTAAATGGGAAAGACAACCAAAGATGATTAGAAATTTGAGGAAAGAATTCAAAGTATGGAAGTGTAAGATCGTAAAAATAAACAGGAAAGAAGAACCTGGAGGAAATGGATAAACTATAAACAAAACAAAGAAGAAACTTTAAAGTCTGTATTAAATGTGCCCAGGAAGTGAAAAGAATGTAGTACATCCAAAAAACAGAAACAAGAAGCTAATACTTTTTTAAATAGTAATGGGGGCACAAGAAAGAGGTACTGGAAATGTTTAAATACATATGAAAGCAAAAAGAAAAGCTCAATAAAGGTTGGAATGAGATCTCAGCCAAGGAAACCCCTCAAAGTTGAAAAAAAAAAAGGCAAAGAAATGGAAAATAAGAGATGAATAAGAAAGTTAGAGAATTAGTTCAAGAGATTTAACCTGAAACAGGACAAGTTCCATTTAAGAGAGAACAGAGAAAAACAGAGGAAAGGAGCCATCAAGGAAATAATACACAAGACCCACCGTGTTCCAAGCACAGTGAATAACACTTGTACCAGGAATAAAGATTCTCAAAGTTCCCAGGAAGAAAAAAGAAAGGCAGAGTAAGGCAAAAGTAAGCCTAAGATGGGAGAACTAAGGGAGAGCATCCAACACCCAAAGGGGTGAAGACAAGTCCTGGGACATCAGCTGTGCATCAAGCCTAGAACTCAACCCAGCCAGAGGAGAGCAGGAGGAAAGAGCTGCAGGAGGAAGGCTGCATAAGGAAACAGCGGAATCAATAGGATGAACGATGTGCTTGAGCATTTGGAAAAACCAGTAGAAGCATTTGACAGCTCAATTAAAGCATTTGGGAAATGCAGTATAGCAATAAGTGCAGAGACAAAGTCAATGAAAAAAAATGAGATATTAACAATTCCAGGAATAATATAAACATAGATGGGATCTCATCACTTAATTACTGATGAAATTTAACTGATTAAAAAAAAGGAAAAGAAAAAAAGAAGCAAAAAATAATTTCACTGATTATCCTTAAGTGTTATAGTCAACCTGAAAAAAATTAGCACAAAAAAAGAAACTTATCATACAGCTCATAATGGTCCAGAAACATAAAATATTTATAATCATCATAATAATGAAAGCAGTGGTTATTTAACCAAAATTTGTGACATAACTATTTTAGGGAAATGGGTGCGGTAACTAAGTCGTTTCAGTACTATCTAATTATTTTTGTGCACAAGTTGCTTTGATAAAAGTAAAAATTAAAATGAATTTTAAAAGCTATTAAAATAGTATGATGTTCCTCAAAAAATAAAAATGGGGGACTTTCCTGGCAGTCGTGGACTCTGCACTTCCACTGCAAACAGTAAATGTTCAATCCTGGTCAGGGAACTAAGAATTCATATGCCAAGTGATGCCATGTTTTTCAAAAAAAAAACATGAAATTACTGTATGATCTATCAATCCTACTTCTGGTGACGTACCCAAAGGAAATGAAAGCAAGGTCTATTATTAAAAAGATATTATCAATGTTCAAAGTAGCCTTATTTGCAGTAGCCAAAACACAGAAGCATCCATCAACCATTGATGAATGAATGCATAAACAAAATACATCCATACAATGGAAATATTACTCAGATTAGAAAGGAAGGAAATTCTGACATGTGCTACATTATTTATGAACCTTGAGGACATTATGCTACATAATATAACCCAGTCACAAAAAGACATATACAATAGGATTTCACTTACATGAGGTCAAATTCACAGAGACAAAAAAGTAGAATAGTAGTTCCCAGGAGCTACAAGAACGGTGAAATGGGGAGTTGTCCTTTAATGGGTACAGAAGTTTCAGGTTTGCAAGATGAAAAAAGTTCTGTAGACTGGTTGCACAAGAATGTGAATGTACTTAACTCAAATGAACTGTACACTTTTACATGGTTAAGATGGTAAATTTCATGTTCTGTGTATTTTGGCCACAATTTTTTTTAATTTTTAAGGGAAAAAGCATGATTATCCAAAAAGTAAAATGTTTAAATTCAGGCCAATGCAGGGGACATGGGTTCTATTCCTGGTCCGAGAAGGTTCCACATTCCTAGGAGCAACTAAGCCCCTGCACCACAACTACTGAGCCTCCAGAGTCCAGGAATCAAAACAATTAAAGCCTGAGCACCTGGAGCCCATGCTCCGCAACAGAAAAGCCACCACACTGAGAGGTCCACACACCACAACTGCAGAGCAGCCCTGCTCGCTGCAACTAGAGAAAAGCCCACGCAGCAATGAATACCGGCACAACCAGAAACTAAATAAATAAACACAATTATAAATTCAGAAATGGAAAATTTTAATGTACATAAAAGGGAGCTTTTATCTAGTGATTGACTTTAAATTTCACTGATAGTCCTAAAATGTTATTCTCAACACGAAAAAAAATTTTTTTTTACAAATATGTTTCCTTTCACGCACTAGTAAAGCCGTTAAGAATGAAATGTTGTTGCCATTTTGTTGCTGTTATTGATTTTAATAATGTAACTTCACAATAGTTATCATGTTTTAGTTTAATTCACTGTAATAGCACAAATCCAGGTGGTCATGACATGAACCAAAGTATAAGATAAACTCCAAATATAGGCCAAATAAAGGAAATTACCTGTTTTACTATAAAAAGGTAAAAACGTAAATCAAAAATTTTTTTATAAATAATAAAGCTCCTTTCAAATTGCATTAGCTGCATATCCTTGGCTCTAAGATTTGCCTAATAGCTATCCTGTCCATAATTTTTAAAAAGAGGAAGAATGTGAAAATTTAAACAGAGGTTTCGTTCTATTTTATATAGAGAAACCATCAAGAACTGCTATTCCAGCCCACTTGAGTTTCAAATATTTGTTAAGAATCTATAACACACAGAACACTGTATAGGGCAGGACAAGGTGGGTGGGGAGGGGTGTTGCACCATGAGACCCACAGAAAGTCAAGAAACTCTTTCCCGAATCTTCTTTCAAGTAACAAAGTGCCTTCCTGTGCCTAAATTGAGTATGGATATTGTGTTTTAATCCAGCTTCCCTGATAGCTCAGTAGTAAAGAATTTACCTGCCAATGCAGGAGACCTGGGTTCAATCCCTGGGTCTAGAATATCCACTGGAGAAAGAAATGTTAACCCACTCCAGTATTCTTGCTTGGGAAATCCCACAGACAGAGGAGCCTGGCGGGCTACAGTCCATGGGGTCACAAAGAGTCAGACATGACTGAGTGACTAAACACCATTCTGTTTTTATCAGGTAACTCAGTAGTTTGTATAAATAAATGAGAAAAGTCACAGCCAATCAACTACCTAAAAAATAGATGGATCCTTTATACCTTCTCCTCCAAAATATAACTGAAGATTAGAGTTTCATTCCATCAAAAACTGGAGAGCTTCCCTCCACCTAAAAGAGATATTCCTGTTTTTCTGCCCCTACTGTCTTGGGAATTCTTCATTGTTCAGCATTTCCAATTCTGTACTCTCATGACCAAAAGCCACAGATTTCATTCACATAAAACAATTGTACAACACTTACTCTATTCTCACCACTGTTCTGAGCATTTTGCAAATAATAATTTAATCCTCATAAAGCATTAGGTAGGTAAGATATAGGCTCCCTGGTGGCTCAGACAGTAGAGAATCCACCTACAGTGCAGAAGACCTGGGTTCAACCCCTGGGTCGGAACAATCCCCTGGAGAAGGGCAAATTCCAGCTCTATAAATGCAGTGTGCCTACATTAACTGCTTAACTACTATGAGTCTGTTTTCACACCTATAAAAGAGACCATAATATCTATTGCATAGAATTGATAGGGAGATTAAATGAGATAACAGATAAAGTAGCTAGTAATGTGCCTCTCACATTGGACATATTTAACAAGCTACAGCCTTTGTAGATCGAAGGTTCTAATTGTCATGTATGACATGACAATTTTTTTAATTTTTCTATGAGAGACTCTCAAGTAATTAAACAAATTTTTTAAAATTCTACAAGAAACCTAATAAGCAAAGAGTAATTCTAACTCTGGAAACTATAAAATTAACAATTTAATTCAATGTTCAAGTAAGTTTTCTGGGCATGACATAAATTAAATGGTTATGGTCTCCATATACTATAACCACATAGAAATAATAAAAGAAGGTATTCAGAATAACCTACTTGACCTTCTAAATAAAAATCAATCACTTATCACTGGAAATATCCTGTTATTTCATTCATTGAAAATGCAAAGAGCAAAGTAAAGTATTACAGATAATATCTTACCAATTCAATGTGCTACTACATCATAGCTGTATCACTTGTTTTTTTCACTCTTTTCAGAGCCTTGGTGGGACTGTGTTTCTCTGACCCCTTAACTGGGTGTGGACATGCGACTCACTTTGAGCACCAAAGAATTGATGCTTTTGAACTGTGGTGTTGGAGAAGACTCTTGACAGAGTCCCTTGGACTGCAAGGAGATCAAACCAGTCAATCCTAAAGGAAATCAGTCCTGAATATTCATTGGTAGGACTGATGCTGAAACTGAAACTCCAATACTTTGGCCACCTGATGCAAAGAACTGACTCATTGGAAAAAACCCTGATGCTGGGAAAGACTCAAGGCAGGAGAAGGGGATGACAGAAGATGAGACAGTTGGATGGCATCATCGACTCGATGGACATGAGTTTGAGCAAGCTTCTGGAGTTGGTGATGAACAGGTAAGCCTGGCATGCTGCAGTCCATGGGGTTGCAAAGAGTCGGACACAACTGAGCAACTGAACTGAACTTGGGCAATGAAATGTGAGTAGAAATGGTATGTCTCTTGCAGGCAGAAGCATTTAATTACTAAGTTGATACTCTGCAGAACTCCATTTATGCTTCCTGGGAATTACAGATGCTCAGACTGAGTTGGAATTACCATTATTCTGAGTGTTTCTGCATAATTGAGATAAACATAGCCCTCCTGTCAATTCTCATCGATCACGTGGCATGGGCAAAAAAGTAAATTTTTGTTACATATAAGCCATCAAAATGTAAGGGCTGTTTGTCATTGTGACTTCACCTAGCTTATCCTAATAACAGAATAATGGGACAACTTGTATAAAAAGTGAGTTAATGCTGCAGACTGACATCTCATTTATGTCACAGAATGCGGATTAATCAACTCAACCACTGGGCGTCAGAAAGAACAAATGTGGTTGATTGTATCATTGTGCTCCCACTCTTTAGTCAGTAGCTGCCTCTCATCTTCAATATTTATTGTAATTTATAGGGATTTGTTTCTTTGATGTTAAATACTATTAAACCTATTTTTTAAACATTACTTGGCTTTCACAGGCTTGAGAAATTGCTAGACATATTTAGCAAACTATCAGTATGTTATTTAGGCATTAAGATTATCCATGCCTTTTAACACAGGCCTAAGTTGTCTGGATAAACTATAAACCTTTCTCTTTTCGACTCTCCAGGAAGAAATAGTGATGGCGGCTTCCCACTGCTTACTCACTTATCATGGAGTCATAAAGAGTTAAAACTCTGAAACACATAGAAGCCTACAAAACAGAGAAGTACATATCAGCTTTTTATTACATTGAAAAGCTATAATGATCACAGAACAGATCCAAGCCTAAAGATTCAAAGCAAGCTTTCATAAGAAAAGCTCACTGGAGGGTTATAAAGACAAATCATATCTTCTCTCACCACCACCAAACAAAAAGTGTCTCCTATTTCCTACCCAAGTCCCAGGTTTGCAAGCTCAGTCACAAGCTCAGCCGGAACTCTACAGGATAAAACATAATTGATCCCCCACAAATTGCTGCAGAGTTCAATATGAAAATCAAAAACTTTCATTGAGCCTTTTAACACAGCTAGAGTGAGTTATAAAACCCTAGTCAATGATCAGGCTTCCCTTGAAGCAACAGATTCCTGGAAAAGTTGCATATAAATAATAAAGAAATAAACAGAAATAGACCCAAACAAATTTATGGTTACCAAAGGGGAGTTGTGCTCAGATGCTTCAATGGTGTCTGACTCTTTGCAACCCTATGGACTGTAGCCTACCAGGGTCCTCTGTCCACAGGATTCTCCAGGAGAGAATACCAAAGGGAAAGGCAGGGATAAATTAGGAGTTTGGGATTAACATATGCACACTACATAATACAGATAGTCAACAAGGACTGGTCTAGTGCAGGGAACTATACTCAATATTTTGTCATAACCCATACAGGAAAAGAATCTGGCAGTGTGCCCCCACGGTCCCACAGATCTGTCTCTCGCTTCAACAATGTTCAGATAGAAGAGACCCAGGGACGCCCCTCGCTCCAGTCTCTGACCACCCTCCAACCTTTTTTCCAGTCCCAATATTCAGAATCAGCCACTCAACTATCCTCGGTCACTGGGACCAGCCAACACCATGTTTTGAGCTTAACTCCTTATTGCCCATCAACCACGAGCTCCCAGATACATTAGAATTATTCTGCGAACAGGGAGGCTGTCAACTCCCTGGTCAACATGCATCTGCGGGCCTCCCACACCTACCTCTCGTCTATTTCGACTGTGACGATATGGCTCTGGCATGGGCCACATTTTCCCCCAGATTGTCCAGGAGAAGCAAGAGGGTGCTGAGTCTCTCAAAAATGCAAAACCAGCACAGCAGCTGCGCTTTCTTCCAGGACGTGCATAAGACGTCTCAAGATGAGTGGGGTAAAATCCAGGATCGTGTGGAAGTGCCATTCTCATGAAGAAGAACCTGAAACAGGCCCTTTAGGATCTGCATGGCCTGGGGTCCACCCACACAGACCCCACCTCTGTGACTTTCGGGAGAGTCACTTCCTGCAGGAGTAGGTGAAACTCATCAAGAAGATGGGTGACCACCTGACTAACCTCTGCAGGCTGTTTGGTCCCCAGGTGGGGTTGGGTGAGCACAGCTTGGAAAGGTTCACAAGCACAGCTAGGAGCCTCTGGAGCCCAGTGGTGTTTGAGAAGCCCCTCTGGTGTTAGGGCTTCTGTCTGGAGCCCCTCTCTGCAGCAACTAGGCAAATTTCTAACCATCCTGGAGCCCTCTCCCAAGCCTCGGACCAAATGGAAACAATAAAGCTTTTTGCAGCAAAAAAAAAAAAAAAGAAAATCTGAATATATATATATATATATATATATAAACTGAATCACTTTGCTGTATGCCTGAAACTAACACAACATTGCAAATCAACTATACTTCAGTAATTTATAAACAAATAAATCACAGATAGCCAGCCATATTAGATATGTCTAAATATTTATATTTCTAGAATACATATTTACGTATATATATAACTAGCAAATAATAGGAGTACCTACTCAGTAAAACATTTCACACAATGATTAATCACTTTCTAATACCCCTGTATTAATCTCAAAATTTATACTATTAGCCCTATTTTATAACTTTGCATAAATGTGTAGAGATAATTGCTCTAACAAAAACGCCCAGCTGCCTGAGCATTTTGAACACGTCCTCATGTCAAGCAAAAACCCACGGGGACTCCAGATGACCATTTTTCCTCATTTTTAAAAAATTTTTGCCTCTGGTGAAAGCTAACAGCTGAAGAGAACAGACCCTGAAATTCAAGTCAGAAGACCTGGCTTCTGGTCTGAGGACACATCTTGGTTCTGCAATGGGCTGGACATGCGCCGTTAGGGAGTTCTTTACCTGGCTGAGGCTGTTTCCTTATCAGCAGATGGGGAACAACAAT
The DNA here is from genome assembly GCF_029378745.1 of Bos indicus. Classification (NCBI taxonomy): domain Eukaryota; kingdom Metazoa; phylum Chordata; class Mammalia; order Artiodactyla; family Bovidae; genus Bos; species Bos indicus. Next base: position 42,360,892 of record NC_091769.1, read on the forward strand.
GCAGATAATCTCTCAATTCCTTTCCAGATATAAAGACTCCTAAGCAATAAGTCGGAGAAGGCAATGGCACCCTACTCCAGTACTCTTGCCTGGAAAATCCCATGGACGGAGGAGCCTGGTAGGCTGCAGTCCATGGGGTCGCTGGGAGTCGGACACGACTGAGCAACTTCACTTTCACTTTTCACTTTCATGCATTGGAGAAGGAAATGGCAACCCACTCCAGTGTTCTTGCCTGGAGAATCCCAGGGACAGGGGAGCCTGGTGGGCTGCCGTCTATGGGGTCGCACAGAGTCGGACACGACTGAAGTGACTTAGCAGCAGCAGCAGCAAGCAGTAAGTGAAAAATTCAACATCTACTCTTATTGCAGGATAGCAAGAGAACAAATTGAAACAGCAGGATAAGGCTGACTCAGCACAAAGGGAAGGATTTCTGGGAGAGGGGAGAATGATTGTTGTCATTATAACGTATCCGCCTTCAGGGGAAAAAGTTTTCACTGGACTCATTTGCATTTTCTCCCATACCTAGAGTCTCCACCTTTATTAAGTCTTTATAAACAGACTCTCCATGCTTCCAGGGCCCCCATATGAGGCAGTTTCTGCCCCGGTCATCAGAGGAGGGTGACTCCAATAAAATAAGAATAAAAGGATGAAGATAAAAGACCAGAAAGAAAATAGACTCACCAATAATATGTGTAAATGTGCTTATTTTCATGTTCTCTAACAAAAACTGGAAGCTGCAGTGGCAGGGTCTCTGTTTCGGTGAGATCTTTTACATGCAAAACATTTTTACATTTTTACATAAAGAAACAACAGAAGCAAACACTAAAGTAGGCCAAGTTAAGAGTGAAGGTTGTTAAGATCAGTAATAAATCTGCAGTGGCTGATAGTGAACCCTGATTCATCCCTGATTCATTTCTAATAACCTTGTTGATGGAAAACAGAAAACCCCAAGTAGCTCAAACAAAATAAAACAGAAACAGGAGCTGGCAGTACAGTAGTGAACATAGCTGCCTTCCAGAATAAAACAAAAAAGCCAGGAGACAGGAACACGACACAAGTCTTATATTGTGGAAATCTTGTAGTTTTTGAGGACCTATTTAAATAATCTGATCGATTCACTACGGCTTACCAGCATCCTTCACTTAAAGTGCTCTGAATTTACCTCCTCATCTCCCATCTTCTGCACATTCTGTTTTTCTGCCTAAAATACAACCCTCCTACCCCTTCACTTTTGCCTAAGTAATTCTTATTCATTGTTCCGGTCTTCCTTCTCCAAGAACTCCTCTTGACACTCTAAAGCAAAGGCCAGGCTTCCCTGGTGGTCTAGTGGTTAAGAATCCACCTTGCAATGCAAGAAGCAGGGGTTCAATCCCTGGTCTGGAAAAGATTCCATGTCTCCGAGCAACAAAGCCGGTGCACTGGCCATAGTCACACTGCAGCAAGAGAAACCACTACAGTGAGAAGCCTGCACAGCACAATGAGGAGTAGCTCCTGCTCACGCAACTAGATAAAACCCGCGCAGCATAAAGACCCAGCTCAGCCAAGAAATAAAATAAATCTTTTTTTAAAAAGTTCCTTAAAAATAAATAAAACTAAGTCAGATATTCCTCCATGTGTCCCACAGCCCTGTATTAAAATTGCTTGTGTGCTCATCCGTGTGACCCACAAGACCACAAGCATTCTGAGGGCTGATCCTGTGTCTTACGGTGCTTATATCCTCAGCATCTACAGTGAGCCTGGCAAAAAGTACGTGTGCGACAAATACTGCCAACAAATATCATGGCCCACTCTCCTGGCCTAATCATCAAAATCTTACAATTGAATCTGCCAAATCATTCCTATTCCTCTCTCCAGCATAAAACCAAACAATCTGAAAAGCAGAGCAATGCTTTGTGAAGACAGTAAAACTCTTCACAGTCCTATCTTAGAACCAGGCCTGGCACAAATCAGATAATCATGTCCTCTTTCCCTTTTTTCCACCCTTCATTTTACTCTGAATTCACCCACTTCCTCACATCCTTGTTTATCAAGTGTAAACGTCAAGCACAATTCATAGACTAGTTATTGTTCAGTCGCTAAGTCGGGTCTGACTCTTTGTGACCACATTGACTGTAGCCCTTTCCCGCCAGGCTCCTCTGTCCATGGAATTCCCCAGGCAAGAATACTGGGGTGGGTTGCCATTCCCTTTTCCACGGGATCTTCTGGACCCAGAGACTAAACCCAGATCTCCTGCATTGCAGATAGATTCTTTACCATCTGAGCCACCAAGGACCCCAATAAAGCCTTGCCTCAATTTCTTGTCTGGCCTCTTATCAATTTCTGTTGAACACTGGTTGGTAGCAAAGCCATCCCAGGCCATCCTATCTTCAACAATTTTTTTAAAAAATTGTATATCCCCCTTCTTTGCTTTATTTTCATCTTTAACACTTATCATTAACATACTCTATACTTTTGAATTTATCTCATTACTTTCTAGCCCTTCTCCCTAAAATGCAAGCTCCACAAAATCTGTCTTTTCTGTTTGGACCACTAAACATAGTTTGGACCACTAACATAGTGGGAACTATGTTAGTGCCAGAACAGTATCTGGAACGGAGCAGGTATGTAATAGAAATATTTATTGAAATAATGAATGAATGCGTGAGTGAATGAAAGTGAAAACTGTTGCTGTAAACTTGAAAATAAAATGATTTGAATTTAACTAAAAACATGCCACCAAGTTATTTACTTTATTCAGTAAATAATGCTTCAAGCATCAACTCTTTCCCAGCATTCTACAAGTGTGTCATAAGAAAAACCTTCATAGGAAAAAAAAATCATAGTCATGCAGGTAAATCTTTGCTGTTATTCATATTCATATGTTATTCAGGAGAAAAACAATCTAAACGTGATTGGTTTTCAATGTTTGGCTTCCATTCTCAGCTGGACACTCAATCTTACTAAATAAGCCATTCATTTGGCCAATCATGCCCCCCAGTCTATTCTTAATAGCCTAATAGTCCCAAGACTTATCAATTTCCTCAAGCATTCAGCCCCAATCCATATTTGCAAAGAAAAGAAGCCATAGTATCTTTCTCTTCCATTTTCATACATATTATAGTAAATAGCAAAAAAGATCACAGCTTTTCACACCTCTCTTTAACCACACCCTTTACGCATGAATTTCAAGTTTCCTCTCACCAAGAGATGAAGTCTTTCTGAGCCCATAAATCTGGACAAATCTTGGGATTCCCTTTACCCTGTAAAATGCAGCAGAAGGCATGCTGTGGAAGTTCCGATCTTGGCCTCAGCAGAACTGAGCACACTTGTGCTCACTCTCTTGGCTAGCCTACTAGAGGACAGGATACCACATGCAGCAGAGACGAGTCATCCCAGCTAAGGCCATCCTAGATCAACCATCTCCCAGCTGCCCTCAGAGCAACGATTGATACATAAGTGAACCCAGCAAAGCCCAGAACTGCCCATCTGAGCCCAGCCCAAATTATTGGTCCACAGAATCATGAGATTAATAAATGGTTGGTGTTTTAAGTTACCACATTTTGGGGTGATGTATTACACAGCAAAAGCTAAATGATAAACTTATGTAAATCTTTTCCTTTGTTTATTACCTTCCTTTTTGTCCCCAGTAGCAATGACTTAACTCTTTCAGAGCCTTTTTTGCTTAAGCACATCCTATTCTTTCTCCTGGTTTGCCTTCCCGACCTGGTCCACCTAGAAAACTCATATTAAGGCTCAGCTTAATACCACCTTGGTAATCTCCCCTCCCACCACCTGCACCCCTCCCCCACTCCTCTCTGAGCTTACAGCATACATACATGCCTCCATCATAGCACTTACTTTTGTGTCTTGCTACCCTAGAAGACTATCCGTTCCTCAAAGGTTGAGATTATATTTCATTCAGTCTCTAAATTCTAGTCCTTAACCTAGGAGATGCTCAGTAAATATTGGATAAATAAACCTTGAATGCTTCGACATCTCTCATTTCTGTCCCTCTTCTCCATACCTGCTACCTCTGCCTTCATGACTGACCTGGATAATTTAAACAGGCCTTCTTTGCTCCCCAGCCTCCCATCTACTCCACTGCAAACATCTTCAACACAGGACCATGATTATTCACACAGTGTTTTTCCCATAAGATTTCTAGCTCTTTCAAGGCAGAAATCATATACCCTTCACTTTTGTATTTCTAGAAGCCAGTCTAATTTATTAACAAAAGGTAGTTAATTTAATGATGAAACCAATTTTAACAGTTAAAAAAGTACTCTGTTTCCAAAAACTAAAAACACCCTTTTTAAAAATGATGAAGGACTTTTTTTTCTTGACTTCGCTGCATGACATGTGGGGTTTTAGTTCCCCTACCGGGGATTGAACCCATACCCCTTGCACTGGAAGTGCAGAGACTTAACTGCTGGTCCACCAAGGAAGTCCCTGCTTCCGAAAAAAACTTCTACAGAGCTGACTTTTTAATAAGGTGTTGATAACAGTCAATACAACCAAGAGTGCTGTCTAGACTGAGTCACGCCTGGGAAGAAAAGGAATCAACTCTGGCCTTGGAGGGGTTTTTCTGGAACAGTCACTGTCATCCTGTATTGTCCTACTTGAAGCCCTAGAAGTCCATCCATTGTAGGGTAGTCTTCTAGGGTAGCGAGAAGTCTCTACTACCAATTCATCTACTACAAAGTTTTCAATATTTAAAAATGTGAGAACATCAGTATGAGAGAAATCACTCCATTAACTGCCCCCAAGATTGTCAATTAATGGATTAATGCTGAGCTGCTCAAAGACTCTTCCCTTGATGTTCAATGTCATGTTAACAAGTTTGAAGATGCAGAAAGTAGGTTTACCAAATTCATAAATGCCCAAAGATGGAATGAAGACCAATTACCTCAAACTCATTCATCCCTTCAACAAATACTTATTGCATCAGTTCAGTTCAGTTCAGTCGCTCAGTCGTGTCCGACTCTTTGCGACCCCATGAACTGCAGCACACCAGGCCTCCCTGTCCATCACCAACTCCTGGCATAGTTACCTACCGTAAGCCAGGACACTAGCCTAGGTATCAGGATATGGCACAACATAGACATGTTGCTTTCTTTCATAGAATCAAAGGAAGAGGTAAACATTAACCAAAGAAATTAATACATGTAATGAATAAGCAAAACTAACACTTTGTCCTGCCACCATTGTGACCAAGCATACTACATACTAAAAAAAAAAAAAAAAAGAAATTAAAAACAAAATTTTTTTAAAAGCACTTCACATCTGCAGATAAACCTTGAAAACAGGAATATCCTATCAAACATTCATCCTCAAAATAAATGAGACCATGAGCTCCGTCCCAAAAATTGCTAACTCAAGAGTGAACATGTTGACTCCTGACTTTTACAATACCAGCATCTAAAGATACCTGAATATTCTACAGATATGTTTTTAATCTTATGTTGCGTGTTAAATCAATTCAGGCATATCTGACCTTGTGGGACTCTGTGGACTATAGCCCACCGGGCTCCTCTGTCCATGGGATTCTCCAGGCAAAAGAATACTGGAGTGGACTGCCATGCCTTCCTCCAGGGGATCTTCCCGACACAGGAATTGAACCCATGTTTCTTATGTCTCCTGCATTGGCAGGTGGGTTCTTTACCACTGGCACCACCTGGGAAGCCCCATTTTTAATCTTATCAGTTGTGATTTATTCATACCTTCTTCATTTAATATTAATACATAGAAAGTATAATTATTGCATACAAGACAATGTATGCATACATCACTGGAAAGTAAATTTACATAAAACTTCTCCATTTATACAGCTTTAATAACTGCATGAAAAAACTGCCATTGTTTCCCATCATGAACAGCTAACCAGTGGTAACCTTGAAGGGCTTTTTTTTCTTAAATACTTGCTATGTCCTTTACTTGGAAAGCCAATTCTGAAGGCTGGTCTTTCTTGCAAAATATTGCAAATAAAAATCCTTTTGTTTTCTTATTGCTCTTATCCCTGAGTTTCTCTTCCACCCACTGGAAGAGAAACACTTAATTAGCTGTGTTACCTGATAATATACAACTCAGACCTCTTTCATCCAGATTTGACTTTCTCAGCTCCTGAAGTAACAGGCTATGGAGATGTAGCTTTTACTCCAGATGACTCAATTTCTGTTTCTAATCATTTGTCTCTTGGTTCCTGGGGTAAGTCTGGTTCTTGACCAGTCTGGGTCTGTTCTGCACATGACTACTATTTCATTTCCTCTGTAAGTAGCAAGAGTGCCAGGAGACAAGCTTCTATCCTGTGCTCTGACCATCTAGTTTCCAATGGGTGGCAGACAACAGGGAACGTGCTGTTCTTCATATCCTTTTCTCATCAATTGTCTTGAGAAATTCTGATGTGTCCAGGCCTTAGAAAAACTGTCACTTTGCCACCAAGTCATGAACTGTAATTTATTTAGGACACTGGATAGTCCCAACCATGGCATTGAGAATTCACTCATGCCTCATCCTGAACCACCGATTACATAGTTTTATTTCCAACTATCAGTAAAATCTTCATGCTATTTGGCCTGTCAACCGTGAGCTCAAATTACTCCAATTTTTTTTTAAAAAGAGAGAAATGTTCTGTGCACCCCTGAAATAGAGACTCATGCCTGGGTCAAGGAACATCACAGCAAAGGCAGCGTTGGCATGCAACATGTTGTCCCTGCTGGACATAAAGCTGCTGCAACTGACTGGTGAGTTTTTGCTGAGACCTGACAAACGGGGCTTTGTATTTACTTTTGACTCATGACAGAGGTTGCTGTTCTCTGTGCGTCTGTGCCCTTTCTCCTCTTCCCCTAAGGAAGATAATTAAACTTTAACAGTGGAGCAGGACAGACTGTAGGGGAATCAGGATGGAAGCAGAGAGGACAGTGGGACACTAATACATTAGTGCAGGCAAGAGACAGCCAAAGCTCGGACTACACTGATAATAGCAAATGTGTGAGAAGCAATTGCATCCTATATATGTTAAAGGCTGAGTTGACCAACTTGGCAGAAGGAATGGATGTGAGAGATGAGAAGAACTAAGAAACCAAGAATGACCCCAAGATTTCTGATGGATGACAGAAAATAAAAACTCAAAATTACCTTGACTGTTGAGAAAAATGGAATGTAATAGGGATGTGTAAACCCAGCTCTTGAGTTTAGAAATTCTACTACAAAATTATAAGATAAGGGGAAATGGGCCTTAATGGAGTCTATGAGAAAATGACCAGGAGGAGTGGGGGTAGGTATTAGTGGAACTAAGTTCAGAGTGATTCACTTGGCAATCAAAAGCGCCTACAACTCAAAATATAGCAACTGAAGTAGAGGGCCTGATTTGAGGGAGATGATGTTTTCAGGACATTCCACCCTAGACAGTCAGCATTTCAAATCCCTTCCACCAACAAGGATCTACTGTGTAGCACAGGGAATGATACTCAATAATTTTGTAATAACCTGTAAGGGAAGAAGAATCTGAAAAAAGAATAGATACATTAATAGATAACTGAATCACTGTGCTGTACACCCAAAACTAACAAAACACTGTAAATCAACTATGCTTCCATTTTTCAGAAAAGAAAAAATAAAATTAAATCACACATACCACACATACATATATGAATAAAATAAAATAAGATCCCTTCCAATGCTCAGATTCATAAATCTTTAAATCCATCACTTAGGAGAAGCAGCAAGTACTTGTAGCAGTCTCCATGGGTGACATATGTACAGGAAGGAATCACAGACAAATCTACATTTTTAAAGACTAAATAATAAACTGTAATACCATGCTAAGTACCTCACTAGCATGCTTTACATACATGATTACTGAACTTTCTCAGTGATTCCTTCCTAACACAGGAGGAAGCTGTCCATGCACCCACACTGAGTTCCTTATTTGTCTTTGAAGTTTCTTTTTATGAATAGGCCTGGAAGTCAGGAGAAGAGTGTGATTACCCCATGTGTGTGTCTGTGTCTGTGTGTGTGCATGCAAGTGTGAGTGTGTGTTTTGCAGAAGCAACATAAACACCAGAGCAGTCAACAAAGTCAAAAGAACTGAGTTCTGGGTGGGTTGGGTGGGTCTCAGGCTTCAGCTTTCCACAGGACTTCAGGCAAGTGTTCTTTGCCTGCAATCCAGTGTCCTGAGCTGTAATGGAGCAAATAATGGCAGCCTCCGTGCCCACTGAAAAGAGACTCTCAAGACAAATGGGGTGTCCTACAATCATAGCCACCTACGGAAGAGTTGCTGAGTACAAGACAGTATAATTAAGCCCTTAGGAGAAAAATGTGCTCTGCGTTCTCCAGAGAGAAAAAGGAAAGAGGAAAAGTAAATGAGAAAATGAAAAAGGACAGCAGGCAGGAACAACAGTCCCTCCCTGGGAGCTGGTGTAAGATGTGTATCTCTCCAGAAACATCCATCCAAGGCACCAAAGCTTTTAAACACACCAGCCAGTAATGGAGTGCAAGAGAGGTCACTGCTAGAGACGGATGCGGTGTTCACTGAACAGCAGAAATGGATGGTTTGTGTAACAAGAACAGATGGTTCTGCCAAGGTAGTGTCTCCCCTGTCCTTCCTGCCTATGTTTATAATGCTGTGTGTAATGTCATGGGACAAAGATCAAAGAAGGAAATGACAACCACGCGGGTAGCACAGGAAGACTGTTAGATAGAATAAAAGTACTTAAGGCAGTTTCAGGTAAATTAGTGTTAATTCTCAGCTACCCCAACACCCATTACGGGCCTTCCAGATAACATCTCACCAACTGAAAAACATTCTTTTGTCTCTTTTTCTCCAGATTGTGGGCATTTAATTCCTACATAAAAAGAAAGAGCCTTAAAACATAAGAACCCAGAAAACCAAAACCACTGTTCCTTTTAAGCAATTTTAAACTAGATCCACTAAAAACTATCTGGTCTACTGGTTTTATACTGAAAAGTTTAGCTGGCTGAAACCCATACTGTTTTACAACTATAAGGAACACAAGAATTCAAAACTCTGGCAGAATATAAGGTCTCTGCATTCTCATTTTAAAGCAGTATCACTTTCCTTGAAGATGAATATTGTATTTCTAAATGTCTGGAATTGACCTTTACAAGTGTGTGGTTTCTGTCAGCAGCTAATATATATGTATTTCATTTATATGTATATCATTCCTGCTTCTCATTCTCTTGTTTCTATTAATTACTTTTTCTCTTTACATACTACATAATCAGTAGGGACATGTCCATTGCCCGTCTAGCTGATTTCTATTATTCCTCATTACAGCCTTTGTCCCAATTCCCTGCTTCCCAATATTTAATATTGTCTAAATATTAAATATTTAGACACTGAGTCTAAAATATCCTATTCCCGCCACCGTCAGAGTGACCATCCTATAGTTGTATAATCAATTAGCCTGGCATCTGATCTCTGTTTAAACTGTCTTCTTAGAGGAAACTTAATTATGATTAATATCTTTTCATGACTTTGAAATTGTATAGGCATGATTCCTTACTCAGTCATGCCTGTTAAAAATCATAAATCAATTTATTTTATTCCCTCTAGATCTGAGGAGACCTTATAAATTCTGACTGAATTTTGACAATGTAAAAAAGTCCAGGAGACATTAGATGAATATACTTCTGTTCTTCTCTTGCTGGAAAACCCTTTCAGTAAAATCTTTCAGTTGGGATATTTGAGGAACAAAGCCCAGGTTCTGTGATGTTTACATGTTAACATCACATATGTTTTTTTTAATATATTGTATCATTCTGTATAGTCAAATACCAAAGGTTACGGTTTATTTACTATTAACCTGTTTTGTCTCTAACCTAGGAAACTTACTTCAGCAAATTACTCCTCTCTACTTTGAACTTCCTTTACCTATCTTGCTTCTTGCCTTATTAATAAATTAATGCTCGACATATATTCTTTATCTGTATGAGGCACATTTTATTTCTTTAAGTCTTTGTTGTATTTTTTACAATATTGCTTCTGTTCTATGTTTTGGTTTCTTGCCCCTAAGTCATGTGGAATCTTATTTCCCTGATCTAAGATTAGGGGATGGACCGGCACCCCCCTACATTGGAAGGTGAAGTTTTAACCACTGGACCATCAGAGAAGTCCCCAAGAGTCACATTTTAATTTCTTTGAAAACTATATTTTGACATCCACCCCTTCTTTCTTTCCAAGCTTTTCCAAGGAGAGCCATGCAACACGACTCCAGTCATTGAGATACAAATAGAAGTGTGACTGGAGTTTCTAGAAAAGTTTTCGTTCCTCTCATAAAGAAGACAGTGGTAACTGGCATTATGCTCTTTCCTCGCCTTTCTGCCTTGATTTCCAACCTGATTTCTAGAGTTGGGGCAGCCAGCCTTGCTCCCAAGAGGCAATAAGATCAAAAAGAAAGGCTAAGAGACTCTGAGACACACCAGCTTGACATCACCGAGCCTATGAAACAAGAGCAGCAGTGATCAACCTCCAAACTTCTTATCTGAAAAAAAAGAAACATCCATTTGTTCAACTCAACCCATTGCAAGTCAGCGTTCTTCTTGCCTTCCACCAAACACGTTATTTATTGTCTTGTTTAATCGCTAAGTCATGTCCGACTCTTTTGCAACCCCACAGACTGTCGCCCACCAGGCTTCTCTGTTCATGGGATTTCCCAGGCACAAACATTGGAGTGGGTTGCCATTTCCTACTCCAAGGGATTTCCTGACCCAGGGATTGAATCTGCATCTCCTGCACTGGCAGGAGGATTTTTTACCACTGAGCCACCAGGGAAGCCCAAACACATCTGTAACTGTTTCAATCCCTAAACCTCATCTATGCTCCTGATTTTGCAAGGTACCAGATTTGTAACCAGAAAAGCAAGTTCTACTCAGCCTAAATAAAGTTAGCCCTACAAAAGTGCACACTTTCCAACAGAGATCATGGAACAGGCTTGGCAATGCTTTACAACAGTTTATAAAAATAAATTGATAGTGTGTCCATGTGTGATAGAAACAAGCAACAAGCTGCCTGCAGCCTTCACTCCCCATCCCCCTCCACACAGGCAAGCTGGAGAACCACAGTGGCCCTGCAGTGCTCGCAGGACCTTCCCAGCCCCCTGCCCCACGCTCCAGGACTGATCCGGACTAAGACCTGGCCTCCACCCCAGAGAGGAGAGCCCCAGGGGAATATGAGTTGACAAGCAAAAATAACTAGACCCTGCTGCTGCTGCTAAGTCGCTTCAGTCGTATCCAACCCTGCGCGACCCCATAGACAGCAGCCCACCAGACTCCGCCGTCCCTGGGATTCTCCAGGCAAGAACACTGGAGTGGGTTGCCATTTCCTTCTCCAAACCAGACCCTGAGGAGTATTCAAAGTATAACTAAGCTCAACTCAAGCTTTTGACCTAAACTTCGCTTTCTTCTCATCGTTGGGTACCTAAGAATTTTTTTTCCACAGCTGCTGGTTGCGTGCTCAGGGTTTATTTCTGGCTTCTCATCAAAGGGAGAATGCCAATTCCTTTTTATGTATCTCTTCTAAATAAGGAACATTTGCTTTACATGTCTCCATTTAAGTCTCATATGGCCTACAGATAGCTCTGAGCCAGTCTGCTCTCTAGCATATGAAGAGAGAAAGGAAGGAAGGGAAAGAAGAGAGGGAGGAAGGAAAGATCCCTAGATGGAAACAGGAAAGGACACACACCCACACACTTACACATGTATCTATTTCCTTATTCCCTTTTAGTCAATCCTTTTCTAGTAAAAACTCAACTCTTAAAAAAGTCAACTTTTTTCCACGTAAAAACTCATTACTCAAGAGAATCAAAATGTCCTGCACAAACTGCCTGTTTCTTAGGATTTCTCTGAAGATTGTGTAGCCGTGAGTCATGCTCTCTGAGATGGCTCCTGTGGAACTCTCTTAGGATAGGATACGGGCTCCAAGGATTACTTTCGCCCCTTGAAATCATAGTGGTTATGTCTTCTTTCTTTTCTTTTTTTTTCCCCTCCTTTCTTTTTGACTCAAAGGTCTGTATGGTCACTGACATTTCATTACCCTTCCAAACCCCCATTTCCTCTCCCTTTCTTTCCTTGATTTGCTTTCTTCTTGGCTCTCTCCACCACATGTGAAAAAGAATGGGTGGGTGGAAGCAAGTGAGATGAGAAAATGACAAGGAAGAGTGGAGAAGCAATAATATAGTAACATGAACCTTGCCTGAGAAGAGCCTTCAGTCACAGGGCACAGTTATCTGTGAGAGGAAAGCAGCTCACCCTAAGCCTTGTCAACGTGTCACTGGAGCCTGGACACCCCAGGGGCCACTCCTGCAAGTCCTGGAGGAAATGCTGCCACCCTGTCGTCTCTTCTCTGGTCAAGCTATTGCACTCAGGATTGGATCTGACAAGTCTCTGGCCACTTTTTCATTGTCCTGTGATCTAACTAAACCCATGGATGGCCCTAACAGGATGTTTCCTTAGTTGATCAACCAGAAAGGCTAAAAAATGACTTTTGCAACCATTTCTTTGCTCCAGAAAAAGCAAGAATATAATGGGATGCACCTTTTCAGATAAGGTTACTTCTGTGACAGCCATCCCTCAGAATGAAAGTAGGCAGCCAAAGAGGGCTCGTGCTGAGGAAACCTTATGTTAAAGTGGCCAGATCTCCTGCTCCTCCCAACACAGATCTTCAAAGGGGGTCCAACCAGTAAGTACAAGAACATCAGACACACTGTCTCAAAAGTGAAAAGAGGGATTTAGAATTCATGCTTTTTTTTTAAGTTTCTTCAAATTGTACTTTTCTATACTGATGAATTCTTTTATAGTGATTTACCAGGCTTCTCTGTTCATGGAATTCTCCAGGCAAGAATGCTGGAGTGGGTAGCCATTCCCTTCTCTAGAGTTATCTTCCCCAACCCAGGGATCAAACCCAAGTCTCCCACATTGAATTGCAGATGGATTCTTTATTGTCTGAGTTACCAGGGAAGTATGTATGTATGTATGTGTGTGTATGTATATATATATATATATATACACACACTGATGAATTTCTTTTATAGTGATTTACCTATTTTTACCTAAATACATTAAATTTTTATTCTAGAAGTGACTACAAAACACATCCCAGAGGGTTGCTACTGACTCTCCATCGAGGGGTAAGTGAAGTGAAGGCTACTTGTGATGGTGACCCCCACCCTAACCCTCTCACAACCTCCTGTTTTAGGAACCTATGGGCTCTTGGGGAAATGGATCCTATTTAAGCAAAAAAAGAACCCTGTTTCAAGGATAATTATTTTGTCCAATCCTCATTTTGCACAAGTCTTTCTCAGAATTGACATTTCCCCGAAAGTGGCAAAGTGTTCAGCTCAATGTCAAGTGCAACGAAGCCTTCTATTTTCCTTAAAGCAAAAAGGTTTCAAATATATTTTACCATCCTGACAGCAGTGACAAATGGGACTTCAACTCAAATGAATTACAGATGGGCTTTCTGAATCACATAAAACTCTATGTAAATAGAGAACCACCAACATTTTTTTTTTTAATGTCAGGAATACTCTTAGGATTTTTTGACATTTGTTTAAAAAAAAAACAATTACTAGCTCCCATCTCTTCATTACTTTTTTCGTTTATTAATGGAAGTAGAGTGAGGCAGGATGCACGAGCAAGGAAGCGGGAGGAAGAAATCAACGTCAGGAAAACAAGAAGTTCCTTGATCAGCTGACAGTGCCAAGGACGCAGCGTGGTCACAGGCAAATTCCTCGGACCATTCTGCTTGTCTGAGGAATGGATAAGCAGAGGTCAGCAAACTTTTTCTGCAAAGGATCAGGTAATAAATATTTTAGGCTTTGTGGACAATGGAGTCTCAGCTGCAATTACTCAACTCTGTAGGGTGAGAGCAGCCAAAACACTATGCAAATGGGTGGGCAAGGCCATGTCAAATAAAACTTTTTTCAAAAGGAGGTGGCCAGATGTGCCCCCCCAAGCCAGATTTCCAGACCCCAGAATTACTGCATGACACATTTTTTTAAAATAGTGCTTGATGGCACATAAAAAGATGCTCAGCATTGCTAATCATCAGGGGAAAAGTGCAAATCAAAACTACAGTGAGTCAGGACTTCCCTGGTGGTGCAGTGGATAAGAATCCATCTGCCAGTGGAGGGGACATGGGTTCAATCCCTGATCCGGGAAGATTCCACATGCCTCAGAACAAGTAAGCCCACGCACCACAACTACTGAACCTGAGCCTTAGGGCACAGAAGCCACAACTACTGAGCCCCTGAGCTGGAACTACTGAAGCATGTGCCCTCTAGAGCCCATGTTCTGAAACAAGAAAAGCCACCACAATGAGAAGCCCACACAACACAACAAAGAGTAGCCCCTGCTCCTCACAACTAGAGAAAGCCCACACACAGCGACAAAGACCCAGCATGGCCAAACAGTAATAATAAACCAATAAAATTGCTAAACAAGAAACTACAAAGAGTCATCACCTCACACCTGTCAGAATGGCCATCACCAGAAAGAATAACAAATAACAAAGGTTAGTGAGGATGTGGAGAAAGAAAAAACACTGTTGATGGGAATGAAAATTGGTGCTATCACTATGGGAAACAGCATGGAAGTGTCTCAGAGAACTAAAAATAGAACTAGTCTATGACCCAGCAATTCCACTCCTATATCAAAACAAAAAATCACTAACTCAAAAAGATACATTCGCCCAACATTCTTAGCGGCATTGTTTACAAGGGCCAAGATATAGAAGCAACACGAAATACAGCAAAAACAAGCATACTCACCAATATAGAGTAAACTAGCGGTTACCAGTGGAGGTGGGTGAAATATAGAGGTGGGGGAGTGAAAGGAACAAACTACTGGATGTAAGATAGACTATGAGGATGTATTGTATGACATGGGGGAATACCCAATATTTTGTAATAACTATAAATGGAGTATAACCTTTAAAATGGTATAAGAAAAAAAAAAAAACTTTAACAGTGCTTGGCAAGGAGAAGGGGACCACAAAATATCATCCCCAAGAAGCATGTACTGGTAATGGAGCTGCTGCAAGTGCAGAGGCCTCCTGTGGGACCAGGCATTAACCTTTTATTATCGGATTGTGAGGAGAAGGGAATTCCAGATGAGGGGCTGGAAGGGTTGTCAGGAGCTTCAGGACAATAGCTACATCAACCAGTATAAAAAGTTCACCACTATTTTAACAACAGCTAGGGCCATGCTGACAGTACCAGCTAACAGCCTGTGTACAGTCTGGATTCCTGCATTAAGACACTATGGATTAAGACACTTAATCCAAGAAAAAGATTAAGAAAAAAAATTAAAGACTTACAAAAATGTGAAATTTGTTAATTCTGCTGCTACTGCTGCTAAGTCGCTTCAGTCGTGTCCGACTCTGTGTGACCCCATAGACGGCAGTCCACCAGGCTCCCTCGTCCCTGGGATTCTCCAGGCAAGAACACTGAAGCGGGTTGCCATTTCCTTCTCCAATGCATGAAAGTGAAAAGTGAAAGGGAAGTCTCTCAGTCGTGTCCAACTGTTCACGACCCCATGGACTGCAGCCTACCAGGCTCCTCCATCCATGGGATTTTCCAGGCAAGAGTACTGGAGTGGGGTGCTGTAATTCTATCCTCCCCCCCAAAAAAACTCCAAACAAAAATAGCTGTATTCATTTACAAGCAAAAAAAACTGTAAAAGCCATAAGAAGACAACACAACTAGTAAGTTCCAAGGTCATTTTAAAGCAGGACAGGAGAGAAAGTACAGGGAAATGCTTCCTCCCATCAGGCTCCTCCCATAATTAATGGCATTCGTGATAAGGACGGTGGCTTTGTGGCCCTCTGGTGGGTGGAAATGCTACAGAAATAGTGCTCTGAAGAAAACGACAACAGAGGAACAAACTGTCTTTGGAGCATCCCACCTCCCACCCCAGGTGCTCAGGACCCTCCTCATTTACTCCCACTCCCCCAACACACGCATATACACATGTATCAACTAAGCTGCCGTTGTGCCTTCCCAAGGAGCCCTCACCTTGCTGCCATTAAAAAGTCAGTAGCCTGGGAACTCCCTCGAAGTCCAGTGGTTAGGACTTTGCACTTTCATTGCCAAGGGCGTGGTTTTGATCCCCAGTTAGGGATCCCACAAGCAGTGTTTCCAAAAAAAAAAAAAAAATTAATAGCCAAACTAATTCACTAAAGTGTTTGTGAATAACAATGGCTGCCTTTTATTAAGGACTTCCCTGGTGGCTCAGATGGTAAAGCGTCTGTCTACAATGTGAGGGACCTGGGTTCGATCCCTGGGTTGGGAAGATTCCCTGGAGAAGGAAATGGCAACCCACTTCAGTACTCTTGCCTTGAAAATCCCATAGATGGAGGAACTTGGTGCAGACTACTATCCATGGGGTCGCAAAGAGTCGGGCACGACTGAGCGACTTCACTTTCTTTCTTTCTTTCCTTTTATTAACACCTCTCAGAGGTTTGAGTTTGGGGTTGGTTTTTTGTTTGTTTTTTGGGGGTTTTTTTTGTTTTTTTTTTTTCATTTTTGGCCAAGCTGCAAGGCATGTGGGATCTTAATTCCCTGATCAGGGATCAAACCAGTGCCCCCTGCATTGGAAGTACAGAGTCTTAACCACTGAACCACCAGGAAAGCCCAGAGTTTTTAAAAAGAGGATCTGGAATGAGCAATTCCTTTACCCAAATGAAATATTCTATAAACAGGAAGGAGGATAAGCAGATATTTTCAGTCGGGGAGCCCTCTCCTTTAAACACGCTACCTTGATGAGTGCCAATCATTTCCCTGAAAAAGTAGACACCCCTCCCCACTACAGCTCATGATGGCAGAAAGTCTAAATTTTTTAAGTTGAAGGTCTTGTCTTCATATCCAGATGTCCAAAACATCAAGAAGTTTAGTACAAGGTGCATCCTGCATACACATCCCAACCACTTCTCCAGGACTGTACATTAAGGGTTGCTTGGGGTTACACTATGAATGCAGAGACTTTTTCTGGAGCTGGGATTATGCAGTTTGGGGGTGGGGGCAGGGGGTGGAGTTAGCAATGTTGCCTCAGTGGCTCCCTGCCCACGAAGGGTGCTCTCTTATCTCCAGGACAGGAAGAACACATCTCTGAAATTTAAACTGCCCTTTGTGGAGTTCAGCTTGGGCCAACAGGCAGCCAGGCAGATTCCTTTACAACAATAGTGTCCCAGTTTAAAAAAACAAAAAAAACAATGCCGGAACCGAAAAACATACATGGCTTCTCAGTCACGAAAGGAAGATGAAGGCAAGACCTGTGACCTCCAGGTCCCAAACTCACAGCCCCGTGCTCTTTCCTGGTCAGCACAACCTTACTCTTTAAACACACAAGCTGCATCTCTTAAAAATGTTCAGCCTTCAGCCGACCACATTTAATCAGAAGAAGGAATTCTAAGCCCCTGGCTCCATGCCCTTCACAGCAATGACCTTGGAGGCACCCAGAGAGCACGTGCTTCAAGGGCCTTATTTCCTGGCAAAGGCAATGACAGCCTCAAAGTTTGGGCTCATAAACTCCTCACTAAAAACTCTGTCTGACCTCACCTGAAGCACTGTGATTTTAAAGCTTTGCACAAGCCTTTTTAAAGAGCCATTTGGTTTTGCTAAAGGGATGGAGGTGGGAAGAGAGGTGCTTTCCCTTGCCAAGCCACAGGAGAGCAGCATGGAATTAGGCCACTGGCCTCCCAGCCAAGCACTGAAACTGGGGAGCAGACCGGGGTTAAGACTGTGACTGTGATAAAGGATAATAATCGCCACCATAGGCAAGAGGATCTTTTTCTAATTAAACTCTCCTTTACCTCCTGGGAGAAGTGTTGCCGAGCCAAAAGCCCCAGGACCAAGCGAGCTGAGAGAGAGAACTGCAAAAGGAAAATAACCACACGATTGAGATCTCTAGCTCCAAGGGGGACATCACAGTGAAATGCCTCCGGTTGGAAAGGAGTTCTCGAGTGGGAGATATGCATGCCCATGGGCATCTTGGCAGTCCCAGCTGGTGGCCTCACACAGCCTCAGCTTTGCCTCAGCGTCCAAACCATAAGGCTGTGTACACAAAAGCACGTGAGCGTGCTCATGAACACTGATATTGCCGGGATTCAAGGGAGGGGCCAAAATGCATCTGAGACACACAGGGAGAATGCACCAGGAAGGGAAGCCCGAGGCGTGTGCTGCAGGCTGAGCACTTGGCCCAGAACCTGCCCGAGCGTCCCTGGGACCAGAACAGGCAGGCTGTGGGGCAGGGAGATTCGTCTGTGACCCCAGGCTGCCTTCCCATCAGCCTTCACTCTACCCTCCTCAAGCCCCAGGCCCTGACTGCCTACACGCAGTTTCCTTCTGAGGCAGCCCTCTTCCTAATCAAGAACCCAAGTCCGGAGGATGTTCCCCTTCTCTGTCAGAACATATTCTCTGAAGCTGTATTTCTCCTAGGACCTGGTCCTCTGTCAGCAAGTTTTTCTGATCAACTGACCTCTGTTAGACATTACTTTGCTGACAAAGGTCTGTCTAGTCAAAGCTATGGTTTTTTCAGTAGTCATGTATGGATGTGAGAGTTGGACTATAAAGAAAGCTGAGCACCAAAGAATTGATGCTTTTGAAACTGTGGTGTTGGAAAAGATTCTTGAGAGTCCCTTGGACTGCAAGGAGATCAAACGGGTCAATCCTTAAGGAAATCAGTCCTGAATATTCATTGGAAATACTGATGTTGAAGCTGAAACTCCAATAATTTGGCCACCTGATGCAAAGAACCGACTCATTGGAAAAGACCCTGATGCTGGGAAACATTGAAGGCAGGAGGAGAAGGGGATTACAGAGGGTGAGATGGTTGGATGGCATCACCGACTCAATGGACATGAGTTTGAGCAAGCTCCGGGAGCTGGTGATGGACAGAGAAGCCTGGTGTGCTGCAGTCCATGGGGTCACAGAGTCGGACATGACTGAGCGACTAAACTGACCTCTGTTAATAGGTGACAATGAGGATAAGTTTCTTCTGTAAAGAGTTTTGCATATTAACAGGGTCTTTCAGCATCAATTCTTTAACTAAAAACTGTGACTCAAATGCTCGGAATTGCAAATACCTACTCAGACTGAGAAAGGGCTAACACAGTCGTCCACTGAAACAAAAAACCAACATTAGGCATGAAGCTTCTGGGGGTCACATCTTCATGTCTCCTGGACGTTAATGAGTCCCTTCTCCACTTTACAGCTAAAGAACAGCATGTACCTGTATAATAAATGTGCTCAGTCATGTCCAACTCTTTGTGGCCCCATGGGCTGTAGCCCACTAGGCTCATTTGTCCATGGGATTTTTCAGTCAGGAATACTGGAGTGGGTTGCCATTTCCTACGCCAAAGGATCTTTCCGACCCAGGGGTTGAATCCAAGTCTCTTGTATCTCCTGCAATGGCAAGCAGGTTCTTCACCACTAGCACCAGCTGGGAAGCATGTATGATACATACACATCTATATTTTTTCCTTTTTTAAAAATTTTGCTTCTGAAAAGATGAGCATTGTGTGTGTCTTGATGGTTAACTTGGTGAGGAAAGTATATTTCCCTGTAATACTTAGAAGCTAGAGTGTAGAACTAAAAAGAGAAAATCAGAAGATCCATCTTTGATTCAGAAAGATCCCACCTGGAGTAGAGGATACACTGAGGCGTGTTTACTGGATGAGGGAAAAGTATCAGAGTGAGGGAGATGGAAGGATGGATGGATGGATGGATGGATAGCTGGACAATCAACAATGAGAGTAAGCACAGACACAGCATCCTCAGCAGACTACAAAGGATGTGGGAAGATGAGAGACAGATTAGAATATGCCTTCCTACCATCAGGGCAAATTCTTTTTTTGATATCAAAATTACCTATAACTAAAGGATCCCCCAAAGGGTCTCTCATAGTAAGTGATATTCCTCACAACAACACTGTTAAAGGACCGAAAACTAGTTGCTTACATTAGTATGATTTCTCTCCTCCCCTTTCTTTAGAATATGTAACAATTTTTTTCATGGTCATTAATAAAGATCAGACAAAAAGTCATTCCTTTTGACTGCAGAACACAGACTCCAAGGCACATCTGAGAGTCAGAGGTAAGAGTAGCCCTGGGCGAAGGATCAGTGGAAGGAATAAAGAGTCAAAATGAACATCTCTCTATGCAGACTCAAGATCCCTAAGACACACACACAGCTCAGTGTAGAGCTGGGGCAAGGAACCTATGGATATTCTTCAACATACAGCAATAGTGGATTCTGAAAAGGACTGTTGCTGAATTGTGTGTAGATGAAAATGAAGCTTCCAAAATTGTATTCTATTCCTATATTCTCTCTCTCCCACCATTTCTTCATCAAGTTCATCTAATCACATGAATGAGGAAGCACAAACTGAAAATAAAATTAGTTTAAAGATATATCTATCCTGGAAGTAGAAATATCATATGACATTCTTTACATGTGGAATCTAAAAAGAAATGATACAAATGAACTTACTTATAAAACAGAAAGACTCTCACAGACTTAAAGAACAAACTTATGGTTTCCAGGAGGGCAGAATAGGGGGAAGGGATAGTTAGGGAGTTTGAGATGGACATGTACACATGAGTGCTCAGTCACTCAGCCATGTTCAACTCTTTGTGACCCCATGGATTATACTCTGCCAGGTTCTTCCGTGCATGGGATTGTCCAGGCAAGAATACTGGAGTGGGATGCCATTTCCTCCTCCAGTGGCTCTTCCCAACCCAGGGATCAAACCCACGTCTCCTGTGTCTACTTCATTGACAGGCAGGCACTTTACCACTGAGCCACGTGGGAAGCCCTGGACATGCACACACTGCTATATTCAAAATGAATAACGAACAAATTCCTGCTGTATCAGATCAGTCGCTCAGTCATGTCCAACTCTTTGCGACCCCATGAATGGCAGCACGCCAGGCCTCCCTGTCCCTCACCAACTCCTGGAGATCACTCAGACTCACGTCCATCGAGTCAGCGATGCCATCCAGCCATCTCATCCTCTGTCATCCCCTTCTCCTCCTGCCCCCAATCCCTCCCAGCATCAGAGTCTTTTCCAATGAGTCAACTCTTCACATGAGGTGGCCAAAGTACTGGAGTTTCAGCTTTAGCAGCATTCCTTCCAAAGAAATCCCAGGGCTGATCTCCTTCAGAATGGACTGGTTGGATCTCCTTGCAGTCCAAGGGACTCTCAAGCATCTGAGTTAAATTCACCCATTCCAGTCCATTTCAGTTCGCTGATTCCTAGAATGTTGATGTTCACTCTTGCCATCTCTTGTTTGACCACTTCCAATTTGCCTTGATTCATGGACCTGACATTCCAGGTTCCTATGCAATATTGCTCTTTACAGCATCGGACCTTGCTTCTATCACCAGTCACAGCCACAGCTGGGTATTGTTTTTGCTTTGGCTCCATCCCTTCATTCTTTCTGGAGTTATTTCTCCACTGATCTCCAGTAGCATATTGGGCCTCTACTGACCTGGGGAGTTTCTCTTTCAGTATACTATCATTTTGCCTTTTCATACTGTTCATGGGGTTCTCAAGGCAAGAATACTGAAGTGGTTTGCCATTCCCTTCTCCAGTGGACCACATTCTGTCAGATCTCTCCACCATGACCCGCCCATCTTGGGTTGCCCCACCGGCATGGCTTAGTTTCATTGAGTTAGACAAGGCTGTGGTCCTAGTGTGATTAGATTGACTAGTTTTCTGTGAGTATGGTTTCAGTGTGTTTGCCCTCTGATGCCCTCTTGCAACACCTACCATCTTAGTTGGGTTTCTCTTACCTTGGGCGTGGGGTATCTCTTCACGGCTGCTCCAGCAAAGCGCAGCCATTGCTCCTTACCTTGGACGAGGGGTATCTCCTCACCGCCGCCCTTCCTGACCTTCAGTGTGGGATAGCTCCTCTAGGCCCTCCTGCGCCCTCGCAGCCACGGCTCCTTGGACGTGGGGTTGGTCCTCCCTGCCGCCGCCCTTGGCCTCGGGCTTAGGGCACATGGAATTCTGCTCAATATTACAAGGCAGCCTGGATAGGAGGGGAGTCTCGGGAAAATGGATACATGTATATGTATGGCTTAGTCCCTTCGCTATCCACCCAGAACTATCCCAATATTGTTAATCAGCTATACCCCAATACAAAATAAAGTTTTTTTTAATAAATTAAAAAATACAAATCTATCTATAAGTGTGGAGCTTAAAGTGTTCAAAATAGGATTGAGTGACTACCCACTTCCAACAAAGGGCTTGATGATTTCTTGTGTTCTAGGTCAACTCTACAAAATGTGGTGTCCCATTAAGTCCTACACACATAGCATTTGTAAGATTGCTCCTTGCAATGTCTCTTTTAGAGTATCAGGATAAATCAATTCTTCTCTATTTCTCATGCTTAGCAAGCTGAAAATCTTACTACAAAATGAGGGAATCAACTTAGAGTGACTACACTTTACCAGCAAAACCCAGACTAACTTTTAGTAGAGCCAGGGTTTGCCTTACAAGAGTGCCGCCTAGTGTCTATATGTGGAACTGGACACAATTTGTCTTAACACATTGAGGACCTAGATTATTTGTGTTGTGGGACAGAAGAGCCTTGCTTTATGCAATCACGAAGAGTAGGACACGACTTAGTTATCAAACAACAAAGTTTCTAGGGGGCTTCCCTTGTGGCTCAGGGGTAAAGAATCCGCCTGTCAATGCAGAAAAACTCGGGCTCAATCCCTCGTTGGGAAGATACCCTGGAGAAGGAAATGGCAAGCCGCTCCAGCATTCTTGCCTGGCAAATCCCAAGGACAGAGGATCCTGGCATGCTACAGTCCATGGGGTCACAAAAGAGTCAGGCATGACTTAGAGATTAAACAACAACAGAATTTATAGGCAGACATGATTTTGCGAATCAAATTATATTCTAATTGATTTCTGCCTATTTCAACTATGCTTTCATATCGAAAGGGCCCCTGACACATAATAAAGATCACAATTTAAAATATAGCAGGGGACTTCCGTGGTGGTTAAGAATCTATCTGCCAATGCATGGGACACCGGTTCAATCCCTACCTAGTCTAGGAAGATGCCACATGCCACCGATCAACTAAGCCTGGATGCCACAACCAGAGAAACCCATGCACTCTAGAGCTGATGCTCCACAAGAGAAGCCACCAGCATGAGAAGCCCAAGCACCACAACTGGAGAGTGGCCCCTGCTCTCCCCAACTAGAGAGAGCCTTTGCACAGCAATGAAGAGCCAGCGCAGCCAAAACTAAATATTTCACTTAGAAAAGCCATTGTTTAAAAATATATAAATAGAAAAACAATGACACTAATTAACTTGTTCACAAAACAGAAACGGACTGACAGGCAGAAAACAAACTTATGGTTCCAAAGAGGAAAGAAGGGGAGGGATAAATTAGGAGCTTGGGATTAAAAGATACACACTACTTTATATAAAATATATAAACAAGACCCTACTGTATAGCATAAGGAACTATATTCAACATCTTGCAATAACCTATAAAGAATCTGAAAAAGAAAAAAAAAATATATATATATATAACTGAATCACTTTGCTGTACAACAGAAACTAACACAATGTAAATCAAATATAACTCAATTTAAAATAATTTAAAATTTTTAAAAATAAAAAAGAGTCAAGCATAGCTTTCAGGCCTCCCAGTCTCCAGGGACAGAGTCAAACTCTTCCAAGAACTTTCTCTCCATATTTTGCTCCAGTCCCTTCAGGCCCTGAGTCCTTGGTTCAACAAGCATCCAGTCACGCGTGAGACACTGGTCTTCAAACTTAGCCTTTCTGCCCCCTCACTTGGCTCAGACGGTATGGAAGGAGGTAAACAATCAAGGTATTCTCTACTCCTTATAAAGTAACTCTGACAAATCTTCTACTAAATTCTAGCTTTCTGTTATACAGCCAGTGGGTACAGTCACTGGATCAATTTGGCCATTTTTTTCACAGCTATCATCTTGGTCTTGTCTCATCACCTCATGTTGAGTAGCAGCGGCCACTGGGTGGTTTTCCATGTCCTCTGGTATATTAGTTCTCTACTGTTGCTGTTAACAAATTACCATGAACTTGACTGCTTAAAACAGCACACACTTATTATATTAATATTATGGTTCATAAGATCAGAAGTTCAAATTGGGTCTCCCTGGGCTTAAATCAAGCTGTTGGTTGCAGTGTTGTGTTATTCCAGAGGCTCTATGGCAAAATCTCTTTTTTTTGATTTTCTAGTTTCTAGAACTACATTTCTTGACCTCATGGCCTTCTTCCACCTTCAAAACTAGGAATGGCCGAGCAAGTTTTTCTCTAGTAATATCACCTTGATACTGTTGCCTCTGCTTTCCTCTTTCATCTTAAAGGACCTTGGTAATTGCCTTGGACCCACTTTGATAAATCAGCAGGTAAGAGATAAATTGGGAGTTTGGAATTAACATGTAGTACAAGGAAACATATTCAGTGTCTTAAAATAACCTAAAATGGAAAAGAATCTAAAACAGATGTATAGATATGTGCATAACTGAATCACTTTGCTGTAACCCTGAAACTAGCACAATGTTAAAAATTAACTACACTTTAGTTTTTTTTAAGTGGTTTTTAAAAAATGCCCTCCCTAGACACAGAGTTTAGAATTCTCAAATAGACGAGTGGCTAAAAATCCCCAAGCCAGAGCTTAAAGGGGTTTTCTTTCTAATTGTAATCATTCAGATTTCACATCTAAAGAATTAAAACAACAACAATAAAAAATACTGCAGTGATCAGTGGTGGCCTCGGGTTAGGACTAGAAGGGAGGGGACAAGCAGTGGGTGCACTTATAAAAAGGCAACCACGTGGGTTTCCATGTGGTCATTCCAACTGAGCAAGACTCAAGTGTTGAGTCCAATCCTGACTGCAGCAGTGATACACAAACCTATCTATGAGCTAAGATGGAACAAGACTAGGGTTAGACAGTGGTGATGGCTGCATGACATGGTGATACACTGAAGACCACTGAAGCATACACATTCAGTGATTACAGTGTTCAGAACTAAATATGTGTGTACACGCTAAGTCACTTAAGTTGTGTCTGACTCTTTGCGACCCCATGGACTGTAGCCCACCAGGCTCCTTTGTTCACAGGATTCTCCAGGAAAAAATACTGAGGTGGGTTGCCATGCCCTCCTCTAGGGTATCTTCCTAACCCAGGGACTGAACCTCCATCTCTTGTGTCTTCTGCACTGGCAGGCAGGTTCTTTACCATTAGCGCCATCTGGGAAACACAAGAATTAAATATACACATAGATAAAAAATGAACAAAAGCAAAGCTAGAAAAAATCTAAATAAGACTGTGGATTCTGAGACTTCCACGATGGCCCAGTGGCTAAAACTCCACACTCTCAGTGCAGGGAACCTGGGTTCAATACCTGGTCAGGGAACTAGATCCCCACATGCCGCAACTAAGACCTGGCACACCCAAATAAATAAATAAGTAAATTTTAAATAAAGACTGTGGATCCCAGCGATGTCAATATCCTGATTATAATACTGTAGATAGTTTTGCAAAATGTTATCACTGGGAAGAACCGGACAAAAGGCCCCCTAGGAGTTCTCTGTATTATTTCTTACACCTGCATGTGAATCTACACTTCCCATAAAAATGTCCATTTTTTAAATGGCTATAGTTTTGCAAGACTGGTTTGTTGTATAATTTTCTAATAGTATCTGAAAATAGTGGAAAAAGAAATGCTTTTGGTTCATTAATCATAAATTTTTCCCAAATGTGAAATCCATCCTCTAGGGTTCAGAGATTCCACACTACCCCCAAGTGGTCAGTATTCTTTACTAACTACATATTTATATAGTCAGGGGGCTTCCAAGAAGTGATGTATCCTGAGAAGGCCTGAACTACATTTATTTGTTTTCAATCCACATTTCATCCCTAAGATACATTTCTTTTAGAGATCTGGAGATAAAAACAGCATTTATAAAAATTATCCTTCCCATCACTTTTGCTGTGGGGGCAAAATAAACCATTTCATTCAAGTTCTCCAGCCAATTGTACTAAATTCAAATAAGGACACTGCACACATATGCATATATGGAAGTCCACAGAGACACTGGCAAACCTCAATAACTAGATCTACATATTCTTAATCCTAAAAAGTAACTGTTTTTCTGTCCTGTCTCCCTCTGTGCCCCCCTCCCCCAAAGTCTTAGTTAACGATAACCCAAGATAGTAATTCCACCCACTGAATTTGCTTCCTGGCCTTGACACTTCCTATTGTGACCAAACACATCTTATTGATCTGACATCCATGCAGGACTCCTCATTCACAATAGAGTTGTGCTTTCTTAGCAAACACAAAATTTTCAAAGTACCCCCCCACCTTAAGTGGCTATACAATTATTCCTACAGTAGTAGATGTTGGTTTATGAAACCTTTTGGAAATTCTTTCTTACCGTTACCTTCAAGGCTTGTAGCATTTGTTTTTTTATCTATCCTAACTAGTGGGATTCTTTTTTCCCTTTAAGGAAAGGATTTGTTGACTGGGAACAGCTAACTAGAATTCACAGCTAAAGTTGGTCAATAATGTGGACAATGGAGCATGTTAAAATTACTTTGTCATCTAAAATGCCCATAAAGCACTGAGAATGAATTTTTAAATATGTATGCTCCCAAGACTAGTTCTGAAGGCAGACTAAGAAGAATGTCTATTATGTTTCAGGCAACAATAGCAGTAGAATAAATGTACTATCAACCTCATGGAGATCTCTTAAGAAGACAATTGCTTGGATAAATAACTTCATAAAAGGGACCCAGGGCTCTCAACTTCCACCCCCAGCCCACCTACAAGCTAATACTCTGTGAGCCCAGAAGGGGTAAAACTTTTAGAACTGTGAGACCTGTGATAGAATTGTCAGAACTACATGAACACAATTCCATAGGTTGTGGCATAATTAATAGACTACTATAAAATTTTATTCAACACAGAAAATTAAAACAAAGCCCATGAGCACCTTGAGCACCATCTTGAATAGAAAACTACCATTCACAACCAGTCCAAATTTCTGAGTCAATTTTTTTTTTTAACCAGGCTTTTTACTATGTAGGTGTAAGTCATTTTTAGGAAACATGTAAAGTGCCTGGGCTCAGGAAGGAGTTCAATAAATGGTAGCTATTATGATTATGCTTCCTATCACCCATGAGGGGCTGGGTGGAATTACTACCTCTGTTCTTAGAAGAGAGACTACAGCGGATCCTTGAACAATGTGGCTATCAGGGGTGCCAACCTTCTGCACAATAGAAAATCCTTGTACAACTTATAGTCAGCCCTCCATATACTTGTGTGTGGGGGTGTGTGCTCAGTTGTGTCCAGCTTTTTTCGACTCCATGGACTGCAGCCCACCAGGGTCCTCTGTCCTTGGAGTTTTCCAGGCAAGAATACTGGAGCAGGTTCCCATTTCCTTCTCCAGGGAATATTTCCAACCCAGGGATTGAACCCCAGTCTCCTGAGTCTCCTGTATTGGCAGGTAGATTCTTTACCACTGAACCACCTATCCATGGATTCAACCAACCATGGATCTATAAATATAGTGGCACTGTATCTACTACTGAAAAATATTGCATATAAGCAGACCTGCAGCAGAGCAATAACCTCAGATATGCAGATGACACCATCCTTATGGCAGAAAGCGAAGAGCAACGAAAGAGCCTCTTGATATACCTAAGAGAAGAGAGTGAAAAAGCTGGCTTAAAACTCAGCATTCAAAAAATGAAGATCATGGCATCCAGTCCCAACACCTCACAGCAAATACAAGGGTAAACAATGGAAACAGTGACAGACTTTATTTTCTTGGGCTCCAAAATCACTGCAGATGGTGGCTGCAGCCATGAAATTAAAAGATGCTTGCTCCTTGGAAGAAAAGCTGTGGCAAACCTAGACAGCGTATTAAAAAGCAGAGACATTACTTTGCCAACAAAGGTCCTTATAGTCAAAAGGTCCTTAGTCAAAGCTATGGTTTTCCCAGTAGTATAGTTTTTCATGTATGGATGTGAGAGTTGGGCCATAAAGAAGGCTGAGCACTGAAGAACTGATGCTTTTGAACTGTGGTGCTGGAGAAGACTATTGAGAATCCCTTGGACAGCAAGGAAACCAAACCAGTCCATCCTAAAGGAAATCAGTACTGAATATTCATTGGAAGAACTGATACTGAAGCTAAAGCTCCAATACTTTGGCCACCTGATGTGAAGACCCAACTCATTGGAAAAGACCCTGATGCTAGGAAAGACTGAAGGCAGGAAGAGAAGGGGTGGACAGAGGATGAGATGGTTGGATGGCATCACTGCCTCAATGGACATGAGTCTGAGAAAGCTCCAGGAGTTGGTGAAAGATAGGGAAGCCTGGCGCGCTGTAGTCCATTGGGTTTTGCAAAGAGTCAGACACAATGGAGTGACTGAACAACAACAGCAGATCAAACCAGTGTTGTTCCAGAGTCAACGGTATTCATGTCTAAGATTACCAAATTACTAAATCCTAACACTGTTAGCATGGCTGAGTTTCACAAATTGTATATATTCATATAGAACTTGGTCTAATGTGTATTTTGTCACATAACACTTATTTTATATAATATAATGTAATACATAGTACATATTTATATAATATTCATGTAATATACATGCTACAATTTATGTTTATATAATATGCTTATGTTGTATATGTTTATATTTTAAATATACATATTTATATGGTATTTATTTTTCTGTTATATTGTATATTTGTACTATATAATATTTTAAGTATATACTTATATAATTTATATGTACAGATTACTCACAATTTTCTACAAATGGAATTCACTTGAAGTCAATCATTTTTCCTAGTAATTTTTAAAACACTAAAAGAGGAAGAAACGAGAAGCCCAGGAACTCTTTGAAAACTTAACAAGACAAACACGATAAAGGGTGCTCGACTTCTGCCATGTCTTCTACCTTCGTCTTTATTTCTTTTTTTGACAACCACCTTTCCTGCCCCCTATTTCAACTAGCCAATAAACCACAAGGCTTACAAAAACAGTCCTCAGAAAATACTGCTGGAATGGTCATCTGGACCCCAAACAACAGACATGGAAACAAGAACAAACCTCAGCTGCAGGTTCAATTAACACAGAAAACCACTGCCTAAGTTGGCACCACAGGGCTACCCCGGCGGTGCAGCAGTAAAGAATCTGCCTGTGAATGCAGGAGATGTAAGAGACTCGGGTTTGACCTCTGGGTCAGGAAGATCCCCTGGAAAAGGAAATGGCAACCCACTCCAGTATTCTTGCCTGGAGAATTCTGTGGACAGAGGAGCCTGACAGGCTACAGTCCATGGGGTCACAAGGAGTCATACATGACTGAGCACACACAAGCTCACACCACACGGCCAGAACTCAGCCCCCTACCCTGCCACTCCCTGCTTGACGGAGGGATCACCCAGTCGGCAGGTGCTCTCTGATGTACCTCAGCTAAAGAAAGCCTTTCAGCTCTATTTGAGTCACTAAATCGTTTTCTTCTGACACCATGAAAGTACTTATTCCATCATACAACTGCGAACATTTGTATTAGCAGGGGGAAAAAAATGATCATGTCATATCATATTGATAGCGGGTATTTATGATTTAGCAACATTACAACTATGAGTCCCTGAGTCCACAGGAAAAATAACTCCACCTAAGCCAGATCAGCAGTCTCAGACTCTCCCCATCAACACTCACCTGCTCCTCAGTCAGTCATTTTTGGTATGCTCAAGTTTGCCCACAATAGTAGATGCCAATGATGTAAGAACTATATAGGAGAGAACTTGATTCTTCTCAATCATTTGGAAAGTGTACTTATGTACAAAGTACTTATGTACTTCAGGTTGCCTTTTGTTAGAGTACCACTAAAGCACCAGCATTCCACAGCCTGGGGGCAGCTCCTTTTCATACACAAAATTCCCATCATCTTCACGGGTTACACTTTGCAAATGGAAACAGCATCCAGAAAGCAGTAAGACAATGACCATAATTAACTCAAAAGGGGTACACTTGGGTAGATGTACCATCTGAGAAAACAATACATCTGTCCTCAGCATAATGAATCAAAGGGTATCAGCACACTGTAATCACAGCCTATGGCAAGGGATTAAGTGACTTTCCTGGAGTGAGACAAGATGGAGAACCTTGGCCCAGAATAGATAGATAAATAGACAGACAGATAGATTAAGAACTAACAAGAGACAAGAAGGTGAATATATTTTATTACTGGTTCTATTTTTGTTACTACACCAATAATCTTCCATGCCAGTGGTTCCTGCTTAGAAAAGGTAAATGAAGGGGAAACTCTTCTAAGAGCCAAGTTGACGGATTCCAATTTAAATGCTAACTGGGCACAGGAATGTTACCTCCTGGGTCCTTAGTGACTGAAAGTTGGGATCTAACTCAGCTCTAGTTCTCATTTTGAATGTCAAAACCCTTGCCTTGCTTGATGTCAGCAGCTATTTAAAGAATCACCAAACTGTTCTTCATAGTGGCTGTACTAGTTTGCATTCCCAAATGAAACAATGTATCCTATAATCAATAAAGATGCAAATACGTTATTTAAAAAATAAAGAATCATCAGGGGAATCAAACTAGTTTTGTTGTTGTTCAGTTGTTCAATCATGTCTGACTCTGAAACCCCATGGACTGCAGCACATTAGGCTTCCCTGTCCTCTACTATCTTCTGGAGTTTGCTCAAACTCATGTCCATTGAGTCAGTGATGTCATCCAACCATCTCGTCCTCTGATATCCCCTTCTCCTCCTGCCTTCAATCTTTCCCAGCATCAGGGTCTTTTCCAATGAGTTGGACCTTCACATCAGGTGGCCAAAATATTAGAGCTTCAGCTTCAGCATCAGTCCTTCCAATGAATATTCAGAGTTGATTTCCTTTAGGATTGACTGCTTTGATCTCCCTGCTATCCAAAGGACTCTCAAGAGTCTTCTTACATCATTTTTCCAAAATCTTATCAATAGCGAACAGCATAGCCAAATCCCAGAGATAATGATGGGGGGAAATGTATCCTCTGAGGCTTTCAACAGGATATTACAACCTCAAGGAAGACTCCACAGCTCAGCCCTGAGTTACCAGTTACTCCACTGAGAGGAAGAATCCTGAGCTGTCTGTAGCTCCCTCTTACCTCCGGCGGCCTTTAGGTAGTAGAGCTCCGGCGATACCAGAACCTTGAGGAAGGATTCTCTTCGTCATTGAGAGGTAGGAAGAAACTCATGGTTAGGATGAGGTTTTGATAAGCCTCTTCCCAAATAAATAGTCAAGGCCCCGTGATTCCCAAGTCCAAAGCAAAAGCCAAGTCCCAAAGTCAAAGCAAGAATACACTGCTCTGTAACAGGAGCACAGTGAACACACATACATGTGTGTGCACATGTCAGTGCCCCTCTGTGTGCCAAGGCAATTAACTCAAGTTCCTTGGTCTGCCATTTATTGCTAAGGCTGTGGGCAGAGATCTCGGGTCATACAAAGACTAATGTCCACAGTTCTCTCTGCTAACACACCAGGGGCCAGGGAGCATGCTGAGGCCTTCACAATAACAAAGGGAGGAGTCACCAGCTGGGACAAAGGCCCATCTAAAAGGCAGGTGCCCAGTGTAGAGAAGTCCCTGGCAGACACATGGCTATCACACATAATACCTGTGGTGTGTTGAATAATGGCATCAGAAGGTATCGGATCCTAATCTCTGAAACCTATAAATGTGACCCCATATGGCAAAGACCTTGCTGATGTGACTGAGTTCTGGCTCTGAAAAGCAGAGATGATCCTGAATTATCCAGGTGGACCTAAATGCAATCACGTGCCATGCCATGCTCAGTTGCTTCAGTCATATCCGACTCTTTCGACCCCATAGACTCTAGCCCTATCCCGCCAGGTGCCTCTATCCATGGGATTCTCCAGGCAAGAACACTGGAGTGGGTTGCCATGTCTTCCTCCTAGGGATCTTTCCAACCCAGGGATTGAAACCATGTCTCTTGAGTCTCCTGCATGGCAGGTGGATTCCTTACTGCTGAGCCACTGGGGAATCCCCAAATACAACCACAAGTACCCTTAAAAAGCAAAGCAGAGGAAGACTTGGCACAGACAGAAGAGGGGAAGGCAATGAGACATGGAGGCCAGAATGGAGTGAAGCAGCCACAAGTTAAGGAAGACCGGCAACCCCAGATGCTGGAAGAGAGAGTTCTGAAGGGAGTGGGGCCCTGCTGACACCTAGACTTCTACCAACTGATGTCAACTTCAGACTTCCAGCCTCCAGAACTGACAGAATCAGTTTCTGATATTTGTGGTGATTTGTTATTGTGGCAGTTAAGTAACAATTAGCCAAGTTATCTAACAGGAATTTTCACAACTTAAAACTTCACTAAAGGTTATTTTAGGCTTGGAAATGTAGTACTTCTTAATGAATAATTACCATGTGTCTGCATCAGAGACTACCTCCATGACCAAACCCGCTTGCCACTATCATGGCCCATGAAGTATATTGATAGGTCTGCTCAAACAAAACTGGCCCAGAGAATCTGCCTATCACAGGAGGCAAATATCCAACCTAGTTTAAACATGAAATCTCACTTCATCTTCCTCTTTGCTATATTTATATAGAAGTCATTCTGCCCATTCTAGGGGGTAAGGCAATCTTTCCAAGGATGGGCTGCAAGACCTGTGTTCCCTTTTTCTCTGGCTACAGCATTTCTAAGGCTAAGGCCATCTTCCCGAGAAAAGGGATGTGCTTTTTGTGGTCCCAGGGACCAGGCCTAACTGGAAGAAAACTCCAGAGCCCCCTAATGAACCAATAGCCACTCCAAAAGAAATCATTATCAGGAAAGGGATTTTGCTGAACTGGAAAAGAAGGCAGTGGACAAGGAAAGGGATCAATACCCTAGGAAGGGGAGAGGGAATCAGACATTGTGGATAGAAACCAACCACCTTGCTTATGAGGAACTTCCCAGAGATGGCAAGGTCTCATTATGAGAATGGACAGTAAACATCTCAGGGATAACTAGCAAGGACTTAGCCCCATGGAACTACTCCAAGCCAAGTGCAGGGAGGTGACCATGAAAATGACTCCTTGAAACCTAGCACTCTTGATGGAGAGGGGTCTGGAAAGACCAAGATCTTAGGGGCATCACTAGAAAGAGAGGCCCACGTGGAGCTTGATTAGGACCAGGCAGTGGTTTTAATAGGAGGCAAAATGGAACATGATATCTAGGAGGGGAACTCTCAAGGAGATGAAGTGCTTACAACAAATGACATCAAATTTACGACTCTGCTTCCCTGCTCCAAAATTCAGGTTAATAGTGGATATGTGTGAGAAACTCTTTCCTGATTATTCCAAGTTAGACATGGAAAACTTTTTGTCGTGGGTTGAACTGTATCCCCCCAACAGAGACACACTGAAGTCCTCACCCCAAGCACCTCATCACCAGACCATTTTAGAAATAGAGTCTTTACAGGGATAGTCAGATCAAACTGAGGTCATTGCGGTGGGCTCCAATCCAATAGGACTGGAGTTTTTTATAAAAGGGAGGATCTGGACACAGAGACGGACATGCCCAGAGGAAAGACAGCGTGAAAAGACACAGGAGAACGCTACAAGAAGACAGGAGTGGCGTGACACATGTATCAGAAAGAAATCCCAGAGACTGCTGGCCACCACCACAAGCGAGAAGAGGCCCCTACAGGCTTTACAGGGACCGTGGCCCTACTGACACCTTGGTTTTGGTCTTTAGTTTTTAGAGTCATGAGACAATTCATGTCTATGGTTTTAAGCTGCCCAATCTGTTGGTTACAGCAGCCCTAGGAACCTGATATGCCTTGCTTTTCCAAATGTATAATATATGCCAAAATTTCTCAGACATGTTCAATTCCCACCCCATCCTCCAGCAATTCCCATACCACTCAGACACACTCACAGCCCTCTCTCAGGTGCTCGGGAAGGTCATGGTTCCAGAGGGTTAATCCCTTTAACGCACACTATCAAGAGCTTTCAAACTATTTTTTATTTTTTTAATGAAAACAAGCTCAACCCATCAACAAAGTGAAAAAGATGTTTCTCCCACATGCTTTTACTTTGATACAAAATTTATCTAAAACAATATTACGTTATTACTGTTTGACAGCACCCCTTTCAAACCTGGCACCAGGAGAAAATAATCGACTCTATATGCTCTAAAGACAACAACAAAAAAAAAGACACCAACCTGACAACAAATGACACTGTCTTCCTCCTGAGTCTCTCAGGAAAAGACACCTCATATATTAGAAGTTTTAATTTCGGTTTCTCATAAAACAGACAGCCAATGCCAAAGACAAAGGACACAAAAAAATATTAACTAAACATACACAAATATCTGTCATGATCCTCAGGATATTTTGGCTCAAAAAATAATTACATTAGATATATACAGCTAGAGATATAGTTATATGTAAAGCAATAAATAAGACTACTTCACTAGGAAAAAAAAACCTTAGTCTCTGATACGGAACACACAATTTTGAAGGTCAAAGACAGGAATCTTCAGACAACTCACTCACTTAGGCTGAGTTATGTTTGTTCAGTAACTAAGATAAGGCTCTGTTCAGATTGTGTTAAGCTGTATGCAGCAGGAATCTGACTTGATTGCCTTCACAAATTAGGGTTTATTTTTCTTATAGAGGCAGAAATCAGAAGCAGGCCAACCATGGCGGAACCAGATGCTCAAAGAAATCACCAGTGATTCAGGCTTCATCTAATCCCCTGCTCTTCCATCTTTAGCATGTGGCCCTTGTCCTCATGGTCACATGATGACTTCCTTCTAGGCAGCAGTAGAAAGGAGAAGCGTGTGTGTGCTCAGTCGTATCCAACTCTTTGCTACCCCATGGGCTGTAGCCTGCCAGGCTGCTCTGTCCATTGGATTCTCCAGGCAAGAATACTGGAGTGGGTTGCCATTTCCTCCTCTAGGGGATCTTCTCAACCCAGGTATGGAATCTGAGTCTCCTGTGTCTCCTGCATTGGCAGGCAGGTTCTTTATGACCAAGCCACCAGGGAAGCCCCCATAGAAAGGAAAGAGGAAAGGCTAGAGGTAAATGATGTGTACCAACTGAATCTGTCCATTTGTCAGGAAAAGAATAGTTTTCCTGGACTTGTGTCTAACTGCCCAGAAGAGTCACTCTTATTTCTAAAAAAGCCTGGAAAATCTAGTTTTACACTGCTCCATTATTGCCCCAAACCAGTGCTAGTAGGGAACATGAAGGAGAATGATATTCAGTTCAGTTCAGTTCAGTTGCTCAGTCGTGTACAACTCTTTGTGACCCCACGAATTGCAGCACGCCAGGCCTCCCTGTCCATCACAAACTCCTGGAGATCACTCAGACTCACGTCTATTTAGTCAGTGATGCCATCCAGCCATCTCATCCTCTGTCGTCCCCTTCTCCTTCTGCCCCCAATCCCTCCCAGCATCAGAGTCTTTTCCAATGAGTCAACTCTTCGAATGAGGTGGCCAAAGTACTGGAGTTTCAGCTTTAGCATCATTCCTTCCAAAGAAATCCCAGGGCTGATCTCCTTCAGAATGGACTGGTTGGATCTCCTTGCAGTCCAAGGGACTCTCAAGAGTCTTCTCCAACACCACAGTTCAAAAGCATCAATTCTTCGGCACTCAGCCTTCTTCACAGTCCAACTCTCACATCCATACGTGACCACAGGAAAAACCATAGCCTTGACTAGACGGACCTTTGTTGGCAAAGTAATGTCTCTGCTTTTGAATATGCTATCTAGGTTGGTCATAACTTTCCTTCCAAGGAATAAGCGTCTTTTAATTTCATGGCTGCAGTCACCATCTGCAGTGATTTTGGAGCGCCCAAAAATAAAGTCTGACACTGTTTCCACTGTTTCCTCAGTGGCCACAGGACTGGAAAAGGTCAGTTTTCATTCCAATCCCAAAGAATGATATTAAGGAGAGGGAAATTTAGCAGAATCCGCCATGAAGTATGAGGAAGAAAAACCCAAAATGCTATCTCTCTCTTAAACCATAAAATCTCTCCTAGTTTTAAGACATAGTTAAATTAGTATATACTATCATTTAATCTTATGATGCAAGGTAAAACCACCTAACCTGCAATATAAATGGCTTTAAACAGCTTTTTTTTTTTTTTTTAATTTAACAGTTCCAGGCTGGAAATAAGCAAGAATTTGACAAAATTAGGATGTATGTACAACAATGTTAAGGTCAGCATCACTGTTTATAAAAGGTCAAAGCTTCAAAGTTCAAGCAACTTTTTTTTTGGCTGTGCCATGAAGCATGCAGGATCTCAGTTCCATGACCAGGGATCAAACCTATGTCCCCTGCAGTGGAAGTGCAGAATCTTAACCACTGGGGAGTCCCAAAAATTCAAACAACTTTATATAACCATCAATATAGAATTTTTTTAATTTATGGTACGACCATATGCTGAGAAATCTAAGCAGCTGTTTAAAAATGAGGTAGAATTAAATGTTGACATGGGCAATGTTCCAATTTTGGACAATGTTCCAATACTGACTGTGAAGTGATAAAGCAAATCAGATTCCATTTACCTGAACACTTGAGTGTGCACATACCTATTGATATCATTGCATAAAAGAATGAATATAATATACATACCCATTGTTGAGGCCAGGTGAACAAGGGGAAGAACTAGGAATGGTGTTTGCAGGACAAGAGAACTTACATTTTGCTCTCTATACACCTGTATTCTCTGATATTTAAAAAATAAAAGTGCATTTATCTATTACTTGTGTAACTCTAAAATAATAAAATCAGAAAAGATTAATTTATACTGTTTTGTGCAACAGGAAACTTCAGTGCTCTGGACAAGAAGATCTAGTCCCACTTTTGTTACAATATATTTTTTTTTGACCACTGGGCTTGTGGGGTCTTAGGTCCCAATGGCACCCCACTCCAGTACTCTTGCCTGGAAAATCCCATGAATAGAGGAGCCTGGTAAGCTGCAGTCCATGGGGTCGCTAAGAGTCGGACACGACTGAGTGACTTCACTTTCACTTTTCACTTTGATGCATTGGAGAAGGCAATGGCAACCCACTCCAGTGTTCTTGCCTGGAGAATCCCAGGGACAGGGGAGCCTGATGGGCTGCCATCTATGGGATCGCACAGAGTCGGACACGACTGAAGTGACTTAGCAGTAGCAGCAGCAGCAATTCCCTGACCAAAGATTGAACCTGGGGGCTTAGCAGTGAAAGCACAGACTCCTAACCACTGGACCACCAGGGAATTCCCTGTCACAATGTTTTAACTGCAATTCTTTCATTTGTAGAAATAGGAGAGATTGTGTATCGATTTATAGGACTTTTTTGAGAAACAAATGAGATGAAGAATATATAAGTTCTTTGAAAAAAATGGAACATCCCCTAGAAAGACAGATGTAAGATGTCATTATTACACCCTAAAACTTTCCAGAATTCATTTATTCATTCAATAAGTCTTTTTTCTTTAAGGGAATGCCACTCTTCTATACACTAGGGTAAGATATCAACACCAGTGGAAATGGATGGAAAAAAGATGGAAATTTTGATAAGACATACCATCAAGTATGTGTGTCAAGACAAAATTAAGTTTGTCTCTGATTGCCATAAAATGATTACCCAAAGATAGCTTTGTGATGATTTATTAGTTCTCTCCCAAGTGACATTTATTACTCTTGAGCTACCATCAGATCCACACTCTCTGCGTGAGTAGTAGTGGATTAGACACCATCATTATCATAAAATTATTTTTTAAGTTATTGGTATGGTAATAAAGCAAAACAACAGAACAAGATATCAAACTGTGGGGAGGTGATGTCTATTTTTTAATAGACATATATTTGCATATCCTAATTTTTATGAGCATTGAATTAAATGAAATGACAACAAAGTAACAATGAGCTAAAATCAAGAAAATATAGGTGATTTTTCCTAATTAACCTAAATCCCTAAAACTCAGCCCAAAGTCAAAACATTTTCTCTCTAGACTTACAGTCAACAACTTGCTCATAGCTAAGAAAAACAAATGACTAAGACAATATTGGTTAAAGTTTCCTTTTAAGACAGCTGTCCTTTTAAGTCAACCTGTCTTCCGAACATCAGAGTCAGTCCCAGAAATGGAGTTAAAGATAAACAGGCCCCCAGAGTGAGGTACAGAGGAGTAAGTTTGACCTCTACCATCAGACGCCTGAACCTGATGCGGCCAACCAGGTCAGAGGAGTGCTTAAGGTGCAGACCCTTGTCCACAACAATCACGGGCTGTGGAAAGGAGCAGAGAAAAGCCAGGCAGGGGACAGGAGAGTAGGGGCAGGTCCCGCCCTCCACTCACTCCCGTCACCACCAGCATCACCAGAGGATGAAGGGGTGTATGATATTGTTTCGTCCTTGCAATGGTCCCACATTGTCCCCCTAGATGAGACGAATAATGGTTTGACAGCAAATTGGGAAGGAACGGGAAAAATCTGATAGAATCCAGGTTCTCTCCCCACTCTGTTTCATCTCTAGCCCCAACTACTAGGTGAGTGCTGGGGAGTTATGGGCACCCCTGTCCACACCTATTCTCAGCTGCTACCCCAGTGGCATCTCCGGCTGGGCATAACCTAAATCATCTAGTTTCTTTCTTCTCACTCTTCGTCTATTCCACACTTTTCTGATTTGCTCCCCTCATTTTTCTCCCATAAATGTCCTTGCACTTTGAAGAAGTGTTGAAGAACTTATGGTTGCCAAAGGGGAGAGTGGGGGAAGGGAGGGTATAAATTAGGAGTACCATACGTACTACTATATATAAAATAAACAGCAAGACCTACTGTATAGCACAGGGAACTATATCCCTTATCTTGTAATAACCTGTAACAGAAAAAAAAAAAAAGAAAAAAATTTGAATCACTTTTTTGTTCACCTAAAACTAACACAACATTGTAAAGTAACTACTTCAATTTTTAAATGGTTTAAGAAGAAGAAGAAGGAGAAACGTTGAAGAGGAGAAAAGACGACTTTGAGGAAAGGATGGTGATGAGCAGGGTCATGAGATTTACAGGGTTGAGGTTAGCCTTTTCCTATTTTCTGGTTTATTTTCCTATTTCAACAGACTTTACCTTGAGTAAGTATACCGTTACACCCAATGTGAGGCTCATGGAATGCAATGGGAAGGCGAGGAGGGCTGGCGAGGACATCTAGAATCTGCCTTCAAAGCCACTTTCCTGGCAAGCGTGTGCCCGCTTGCCCCAGATGGGCTCACTCTCTATCTTCCCAACAAGTTCATTGCTTCAACAGTGGGACTCGGACAGAGCATTTTTTTACACTAGATGTGTGCACATGTTTTGGAAGAGAGGGTGTTGAGTGTAACCCTGGAAAACCTGGGCCCTCATCTGATTCAGAAACAGATAGTGCTCATTAAGACCACCACAACAAACTGGCACACCCAGAAAGAAAGGGAGCATCACAAGTCGCTCTCAGCCTTGGGACTGTGATCAGAATGATGGAACCATAGATGAGAGAGCCAAAGAGGGCCTTGAGGTCACCATCCAGTGCCCACCCTTCCCCGTCCCCCTCTGCACAGGCGAGGCTTCCCACTGAGGCCTCCAGACTCCTGAAGCGTTCATCTTCACCGAAGCCAAAGAAGCACATAATTGCGTCCATCCATCAAAGGGTCAATGATCCTTTACAGGTAACAATAAAGTTTCCAAATCTAGTCCCTGGGAACCTTCAGTACAGTGAATAAAACCATGAGGCACTGCATCACTTTGTTTATTGCTTTTTTCATAGCTCATACTGGCATCTGTTCAGCCCAGGATTATTTAAGGCCTAATGTTCATGGCGCTGGAGTGTACAGTGAAATAAATGGGGTTTCAGCTAATTAAATGCTGGCGCAGCTGAGGTGTTTGAAAAATCTCAAAATCCATCTATTACCAGTGGGTCCCAGAGCCAAGAGCTGCTGCTTCTACATGACACAATAAAAGAGATGCTGTGTAAATTTTAAATATTTTATTGAACATAAATAATTAGAATATTTAGTTATTTTCTAAGGCAGAACTATCTAGCAGCTAATGTGCAGAAAGCACTGCAGATGTTCACAAATGGCAGAAATGCCAATTTGCTTTTAAGTTCCTTTTAAGCAATTTTTTACTCTAAAGAAGTAAACATTTATAACTGTGAATAAATCGTTTGTGGTTTGGGCAAATGTTTAGGAATATTCAATAAAGCATCCATATAAATATTCAGTTATGGAGATAATTTGATTTAAATAGATGATACTTTCAATAAATAAACATTGTTCAACATGAATAAACATTTTAAACAACCAGCAAGCATCAAAACCCAGCTGATGTTTCATGCAAATCTTCAGAAAACATTTTATTTAGCAGTTCTCCTTATATACACCACACATTGTCAATGATTCTTTCAGATGCCTCATTATAAGGAACATTTGCATGAAAGCAGCACCTTCTTTCAAGAGAATTCATCTTTTACAGCACCATCCTTTTCTTACACTCTTCTCTTTGCAAAATCACCATGTCACACAGTTCAGTTCAGTTCAGTCGCTCAGTCGTGTCCGACTCTTTGTGACCGCATGAACCGCAGCACACCAGGCCTCCCTGTCCATCACCAACTCCCAGAGTCCACCCAAACCCACGTCCACTGTGTCGGTGATGCCATCCAACCATCTCATCCTCTGTCGTCCCCTTCTCCTCCTGCCCCCAATCTTTCCCAGCATCAGCCGTGTCACACAGCTAGAGTGTTATGTGGCACAACCACAGGAACCAGACTGCTTGGACTACAGACTTTCTCTGCCATTTATGACTCTGTGACCCTGGGCAATTTAATCTTGCTTATCCTCTGTATCATCATATTTTAAATGGAAACCATAATACCCTCCTCAGAGGAATGAGGGTTAAATAAGATCATATTAAGTAAAATGCCCAACAAACACTCTATAAACTTATGTGCTATCACTTTATACGATATTGTAGAAATCGAACGTTCTCTCTGAATCATTTAAAACAGACTGTGTGCCCAGCGTTTGAACCTGCAAGTACGTTCCTATGCTGCTGTTGAGAATGCAGATCGGTACAACATTCTTGGAGAGCAATTTGGCAATAGCTATCAAAATTTGAAATGCACATTTTCTTTGAGCCGTTAACTCTGCTCCTAGAAATTTACTTATCACTAGTTAGCAAATGTATCACCAGAGGTCCCAGGATGTTCACTGCTGCATTTTTGTAAGAACGAAACAAAGGAGCAACTGTAATGTCCACCAATAGATAATTAAGTTATCAGGAATGTCCACTTATGAGGTTTGCCACAATGCAAATTTTACCTTTGTACATTTGATTAGTATTGTATTTCTTCCAGTGAGGAGAGAAGAAGTTTCCTTCCAGGGACTTCCCTGGCACTCCAGTCGTTAAAGACTCTGCACTTTCACTGCAGGGGTCACAGGTTTGATCCCCAGTCAGGGAACGAAGATCCCATATGTATGACACTGTATGATGCAGGCAAACAAAGTTTCCTTCCATAGGAGAGAGCCCCATGTGTGATACACTGCTGACCTCTCTCTGTCCAAAGATGCACTCAACCCAAGGAGGTAGAGTAACTCATGCGACTGGGAAGTCTGAGAAGAGTAACTGGGCATGCTGTGCTCAGCATCCCCTTTTTATCACAGCGGACGAACAGGAGCTCTCTCCTGATCCCGCACCCCACCCCACCAGTGTCCTACCAGGGACGCCTACTCCAGCATAGCCCTTCCTGTCACTGGCTGGGTACAGCTGGGTTTAAACATGGATTCTGCCAACCTCTATAATTTCTATGACAGTGTAAGTGCTATGAGGGCAGGAACCTGGCCTGTCTGGTTCATGACTGCATCTGAGATTAGAATTGGACCTGGTAGAGAGATGTCCCTCAATATGTCTGCAATGTGATCGGCCTGGCTCTTTTTCAGAGACTTCATGCACACTGTACTTTCTAATCAGGATGCCTTTCTGCTTCGCCTGTCACCAACTTTGCCATGTGACTCTGGATGGATCACATAACTACCTGGAGCTTCAGTCTTCATACGTAGAAAATGACCATTAGATGATCTTTCAGGTCCCTTTCAGGTACAAAAATCATATCTCTCTGCCTTATCCCACTCATTTGATGACTTCCAACAATGATGCCAAAATGCATCAGCTCAGAGGAAGGCACTAACACAGTGCCCTCCGGTTCTTACCTTACAACTGAGCCGCTTAAGACACAGCCTCTGGAAACAC
This sequence comes from Bos indicus, assembly GCF_029378745.1. Lineage (NCBI taxonomy): Eukaryota > Metazoa > Chordata > Mammalia > Artiodactyla > Bovidae > Bos > Bos indicus. The sequence goes on from NC_091769.1 coordinate 42,403,182, forward strand.
ATTGAATACAAAAGTAAAGCCTCCCACACTCAATAAATCCTTGTTGAATTTCAGCATGAGACCAGAGAGAGAGGTATTGATGCTGGAGCTGTAAAGTACTTCAAAAAAAGACAGTCCTAGCCCATTCTTTGCCCTCTTGGGTGTTCACATCCTTTCTTAGCTGTCACCCAGCCCAGTCAGATAAATATATCTCTTTTTATCTTTCCACATACATCAACCCCTTTCTTTCCTGAATCATTTTTGTTGCTTTTCTCAGAATCTTCCCCACTCTGTCTCTGACTTTGCAATATTTAATGTCAGGGCCATTCACAGGGTAGGAGTAGGGGGACCACAGAACCAGTAGAGGGGGTGGAGCCACATAGACAAATAACAGTGAGGCAGCCACACTCCCTGAGCATCTGCTGTGCCCTGAAGGCTGCAGGACACTCAGTACACCCATCTGAAGGCTGCCAGATGTGCATAGCCGGCCACTGCCAATGACGTGGATTTGAGGGCCTGAAGTACAGTCTCCTACTCACAAACGGCTAGCCGTGGCTCAAACCCCAGCTTCATCACTAAGTGTGTGTGACCTTGCACGACTGTTCCACTCCTCAGTTTCCTTGTTTAGAAATAAGGATGACCTAAGTGAAGTAGGTCAGTGAAAAATGTCACATGACATTGCTTATATGCAGAACTTCAAAAGATGATGAACTTACTCACAAAACAGAATTTATTTACAATGAACTTATTTACAAAACAAACAAACTCACAGACTGAAAGAATGAATTGATGGTTGGAGGGGAATGGTGGGGAGGGGTAGATTGGGAGTTTGGGATGGACATGTACACAGAGATATATTTAAAATAGATATCCAACAAGGACCTACTGTATAGCACAGGGAACTCTGCTCAATATTCTGTAATAACCTAAATGGGAAAACAATCTTTAAAAGAATTGTCAGAGGAGTGTGTAATTTCCTCAGTTCTGTGTCATTGAGACAAAAATTTGAAGGGTAGGATGGACCAGTGTTACAGCTCAGTTTTATTTAGAAAGTAAAGGAAAACACATTCTGGAGGCGTGCGGGCATGCCGACCCAAAAGACGCAAAGAGGAGAGAGGTCCACGGCCCAATTTTGGCTCCTCTTTTTATATGTTTTTTCTCCTCCCCTGGGCCTGCCCTGTGTAAACTGGGCTAGCCAGGAGTGCTGTCTGTTTTACCTGAGGTCCTCACTCTGGTCCTAGAACCTTCGTTTGTTCTATTTTCACGGGTTGTTCCCTTCCTTGTCTTTTAGCCACAGCCATTCTGGACTTCTTTTTTGTATTCTAACTACCTAACATTCCCCTCTCAAGAGATAGCAGGCCCAATTCTTTGGGAATAGGGACATCAAGGTACTCTTTGGCTACTTCCTGCTGAACTGGGTTGGCGAGGGGCACTGGGCCTTCCCTCTTGCTAGTCTCAAGCCTCAGAATTCTTATAGTGGTGTCCATCCAAGGGTGAGTGATATTTTCTGTGGTCAGCTGTAGTTTTATATATCCTTGTTGAACCTGCACTGCATTTTGTAGCTTGTTGACCTGGGCAGAGACAAAACAGGTCAGACAATTGATAATACATGGGACAATCATAAGCAGCATCAATATGGTGATGACAGGGTCTAGTAGGGGCATTAGCCAACTCCAAATTTCCCATCACCAGGAGGATCCCCCAAAGAGAGACTGTGGCCACCTCGAGAACTCTCCAGCTTGTTTTTTGAGATCCCATAGGGTCTGAATGTTTTTCTTGAGGACTGTGAGGCTTTCTTTAACTTCAGTTCAGTTCAGTCGTTCAGTCGTGTCCGACTCTTTGCAACCCCGTGAATCACAGCACGCCAGGCCTCCCTGTCCATCACCAACTCCCGAAGTTCACTCAGACTCACGTCCATTGAGTCAGTGATGCCATCCAGCCATCTCATCCACTGTCATCCCCTTTTCCTCCTGCCCCCAATCCCTCCCAGCATCAGAGTCTTTTCCAATGAGTCAACTCTTCGCATGAGGTGGCCAAAGTACTGGAGTTTCAGCTTTAGCATCATTCCCTCCAAAGAAATCCCAGGGCTGATCTCCTTTAGAATGGACTGGCTGGATCTCCTTGCAGTCCAAGGGACTCTCAAGAGTCTTCTCCAATACCACAGTTCAAAAGCATCAATTCTTCGGCACTCAGCTTTCTTCACAGTCCAACTCTCACATCCATACGTGACCACTGGAAAAACCATAGCCTTGACTAGCCAGACCTTTGTTGGCAAAGTAATGTCTCTGCTTTTCAATATGCTATCTAGGTTGGTCATAACTTTTCTTCCAAGGAGTAAGCGTCTTTTAATTTCATGGCTGCAGTCACCATCTGCAGTGAATTTGGAGCCCAAAAAAATAAAGTCAGCACTGTTTCCACTGTTTCCCCATCTATTTGCCATGAAGTGATGGGACCAGATGACATGATCTTCGTTTTCTGAATGTTGAGCTTTAAGCCAACTTTTTCACTCTCCTCTTTCACTTTCATCAAGAGGCTTTTTAGTTCCTCTTCACTTTCTGCCATAAGGGTGGTGTCATCTGCATATCTGAGGTTATTGATATTTCTCCTGGAAATCTTGATTCCAGCTTGTGCTTCTTCCAGCCCAGCGTTTCTCATGATGTACTCTGCATATAAGTTAAATAAGCAGGGTGACAATATACAGCCTTGACGTACTCCTTTTCCTATTTGGAACCCGTCTGTTGTTCCATGTCCAGTTCTAACTGCTGCTTCCTAACCTGCATATAGGTTTCTCAAGAGGCAGGTCAGGTGGTCTGGTATTCCCATCTCTTTCAGAATTTTCCACAGTTTATTGTGATCCACACAGTCAAAGGCTTTGGCATAGTCAATAAAGCAGAAATAGATGTTTTTCTGGAACTCTCTTGCTTTTTTGATGATCCAGTGGATGTTGGCAATTTGATCTCTGGTTCCTCTGCCTTTTCTAAAACCAGCTTGACTATCTGGAAGTTCACGGTTCACATATTGCTGAAGCCTGGCTTGGAGAATTGTGAGCATTGCTTTACTAGCGTGTGAGATGAGTACAATTGTGCAGTAGTTTGAGCATTCTTTGGCATTGCCTTTCTTTGGGGTTGGAATGAAAACTGACCTTTTCCAGTCCTGTGGCCACTGTTGAGTTTTCCAAATTTGCTGGCATATTGAGTGCAGCACTTTCACAGCATCATCTTTCAGGATTTGAAATAGCTCCACTGGAATTCCATCACCTCCACTAGCTTTGTTCATAGTGATGCTTCCTAAGGCCCACTTGACTTCACATTCCAGGATGTCTGGCTCTAGGTGAGTGATCATACCATCGTGATTATCTTGGTCATGAAGATCTTTTTTGTACTTAACTGGATGTATTTACCCAGAAACAACATGTCTCACTCAAGATGGCTCAAGTCCCTCCTTGTTCAGGGATCAGGAGATCTATCTCCTATCTGTTTTGGAGTACAACCCCTACCAAGGCTCTTTAGAGCTCTCCTGAGAAATTTTATCCCCAGAAACTTAATTTTGGGGATGTCCATTAGAACAGCACTCATTTGTAGTCCTGAATGGGTATCTGAGATCTCCCAGGGGCTCACAGGTGTATTGAGTGTCCTCTTCTGTTTTCTTTCATGGCTTGACTCATGAGTAGTGAATCCAGGAGTCATGTCCTGATACCTTGACTGTGGTGGGGATAGAAAGTATTACAGGGTAGGGGCCCTTCCATGTAGGCCAGAGTTGAGCCTTTGGGGACCCATCTTTCCAGACTTTAATTAGAACTTGAGTCCCTGGAGCATATAGTGGTGACTCTTCAGAATCTTTTGGGTCCTGGTTGACTCCCCACAAGCGTATATCCTATTGGAATTGCCCAATGGCCACAGTATAAGACTGGAGGGTCTGAGCTTCTGGATCTAGGAAGAGGTCATTGACATAAACAAAAGGTCTCCCATATAGCATCTCATAAGGACTAAGACCAACCTGTTCCTTGGGGACAATACAGGTGCAGAGGAGAGCTATTGGTAAAGCCTCCTTCATCCCAGGAGGTCTCCTGGGTTATCTTTTTATTGCTGATTTTAAGAATTGGTTGGTTCTTTCCACTTTTCCTGAAGACTGAGGCTTCCAGGCACAATGGAGATAATAAGCAATGACCAATGCTTTAGAGACCCCTTGGGTGACCTTAGAAGGAAATGATGTCCCATTGTCACTTTGTAATGACCTGCACAGACCAAATCTCAGAATGATTTCATGGAGCAGTTTTTTTATCACCTTCTCAGGTTTCTCAGTCCAAGTGGAAAAGCCTTCAATCCATCCTGTAAATGTATCTATCATGACTAATAGGTATTTATACCCTTGAGAAACTGGCTTCTGGGTGAAGTCCATCTGCCAGTCCTCTCCTGGGTAGGTCCCACATCGTTGCACAGGCTGGGCCAGCTGGGATCTTTGAGCTCCTTGGGGGTTGTTTAATTGGCAAGTGGGACATGAGGAAACCACTTGCCTTATAGTCGTTTGGAGGCCTTTTCCTCTGAAGGATCTTTCTAGTAACCTTTGGAGGGCCTTTTCCCCTAAATGAGTCGTGGCATGTAAGGAATTAACCAACTTCCATTGGAGGTTCCCAGGCAAAAAAAGGAGTCCCTCCTTTTGGAACCACCCCATATGATTTTCTTGAAAGCCCCTCACTCTTAGCTTTAAGAGTCTCACCTTCAGTATAGAAGGAGTTTCTGGCAAATTAGTCTGTGGAACTAAGGTGACAACCCCTATATTAGATCATTGCTCTGTAATGCTGCTCTCTTAGCTGCCTGATTGTCTGCTTGGTTCCCTCATGCGACTTCCGTGCTCCCTTTTTGGTGTCCTTTACAGTGGGAGACTGAAACCTCAGCAGGCAGATGGACTGCTTCCAAGAGCCTAAGGATTTGATCACCATATTTGATTAGGGACCCTCGGGTGGATAAGTGGCCTCTTTCTTTCCAAATAGCAGCATGTGCATGTAGCACCAGAAAAGCATACTTGGAGTCAGTGTAAATGGCTACTCTTTTTCCTTTTCCCAGCTCTAAATCTCAAGTCAGGGCTATGAGCTCAGCAAATTGGGCTGAAGTACCTGGTAGCAAAGGTTTAGCCTCTATGGTCTCAAAATTGGAGACTCCTGCATATCTGGCTCTTCTTTTTCCATCCAAAACAAAGCTGCTTCCATCAGTGTACCAGATTTCCTCAGGACTGGTCAGAGGATCTTCTGACAATCCCTCTCGGGGTTTTGTCCAGTGGTCCAAGGTTTCTAGGCAAGAGTGAAAGGGGAGAGAGCCCTCCGGGGTAGGCAGGAGGGTGGCTGGGTTAAGAACCTCACAAGGGGATATACTGAAGCCTGGATTTTCCATCAGCACTACTTGATATCTGAGGATTCTTTGATCAGACATCCAAAAATGACCCTCCCATTTAGGAGTTCTTTCACTTGGTGGCTGGTAAAAATATTTAGTTTGCCCCCCAAATAGAATTTTAAAGGATTCTATTCTGTCAGGATTGCAATAGCTGCAAGATTTCGAAGGCAGGGAGGCCAGCCTCAGGCAGTTGGGTCAAGCCTCTTGGATAAGTAAACTACAGGCTGGGGCTCAGGTCCCAACCTTCGAGTTAACACTCCCAAGGCTATTCCTTCTTTTTCGTGGACATGGCAAATAGATGGAGAAACAGTGGAAACAGTGGCTGACTTTATTTTTCTGGGCTCCAAAATCACTGCGGATGGTGATTGCAGCAATGAAATTAAAAGACGCTTACTCCTTGGAAGGAAAGTTATGGCCAACCTAGACAGCATATTAAAAAGCAGAGACATTACTTTGCCAGCTAAGGTCCTTCTAGTCAAGGCTATGATTTTTCCAGTAGTCATGTATGTATGTGAGAGTTGGACTATAAAGAAAGCTGAGTGCTGAAGAATTGATGGTTTTGAACTGTGGTGTTGGAGAAGACTCTTGAGAGCCCCTTGGACTGCAAGGAGATCCAACCAGTCCATCCTACAGGAGATCAGGCCTGGATGTTCATTGGAAGGACTGATGTTGAAGCTGAAACTCCAATACTTTGGCCACCTGATGTGGAGAGCTGACTCATTTGAAAAGACCCTGATGCTGGGAAAGATTGAAGGCAGGAGGAGAAAGGGATGACAGAGGATGAGATGCCTGGATGGCATCACCAACTCAATGGACATGGGTTTGGATGGACTCTGGGAGTTGGTGATGGACAGGGAGGCCTGGTGTGCTGCGGTTCATGGGGTCGCAAAGAGTTGGACACGACTGAGCGACTGAACTGAACTGAACTGAAAGTTGGAATGCTTTTTCTGGGTCTGGGCAACCTCAAGGCAGGTGCTTGAGTTAAGGCTTGTTTTAGTGTAGCCTATGCCTTCTTTGGAGGAGTTCCCCATATCAGTGGGATTGAATCATCACGTCCCTTCAAGCTTTCATATACGGGCAGGCCAATTAGACCATAGTTGGGTATCCAGATTGTACGATACCCAGTTCGCCCCAGGAAAGCTCACAATTGTTTTCCAGTCGTTGGGGAGGGCAACTGGAGGATTCCTTGTACTCGATCAGAGGACAGCCTCCTGGATCGTGTGTAGTCTGAACTCCCAAATAAGTGATCTTTGTCTCGACCATCTGTGCCTTAGCATGGGAGACTTTATATCCTCTCTCTGCCAAAAAGTTTAGAACCTGAATTGCGTGTTGTTGGGCATTTTTCTCATCTGGAGAACAGATTAGTAGGTCATCTACGTATTGTAATATCTTCCCATTTGGCCCCAGGTCCAGATCTAAGAGATTCGGGCTAAGAGCCTGCCCAAACAGGTTGGGGCTATCTCTGAATCCCTGAGGTTATACTGTCCAAGTCATCCGTTGGTGTTTTTCTCCTGGAGCCTCCCACTCAAAAGCAAAAAAATATTGGGATTCTTTAGCCAGTGGTGTGCAAAAGAATGCATCTTTGAGATCCAAGACTGTAAACCACTTGGCACTGGGTGGGATTTCTCCCAAGATTACATAGGGATTGGGTACTATGAGATGGAGGGGGACTACAGCTTCATTTATGATCCAGAGATCTTGAACCATTAGCCAGATTCCATCCTTTTTCTTTACAGGGGAGGATCAGGGTGTTACATGGCAAATTGGTGGGGACCAATAGCCCACAGGCAAGGAATTTATTTATTAGAGGCTGTAGTCCTTCCTGAGTTTCTCTTCTGAGGGAATATTGTTTCTAGTTAAGAAACCGAGTGGGATCTCAGAGGACAATGATGACTGGTTCAGCTTGGTGGGCTCATCCAGGAGTCCCCTGGTCCCACATCTGGGGGTTAATTTTGTCCTCCCATAGATTTTGGTCCCTCTCTATTGGAGAGGGTGTAATGGGTTCCTCAGTAGTAACCAGAAGCTCTAGGGCTCTAGGGGCTGAAAAGTTTCCCATCACAAGGGTGGTCCCCAGTTTAGTCTATCTGTTCCCAATAAGGGAGTAGGATACTTAGGGACCACCAGAAACTGGTGGGAAAATATTTGTCCATCCCAGCAACAAAGAAGTGCTTGGGTGAATCTTTTAGTAATTGTTTTTCTTGCAGCACCCAAAAATGGTACAGGTTTGGGAGGAGAAGGCTCTGGAGTAGGAGGTCAGGACAGAGTAGGTAGCCCCTGTGTCAACCAAGAAATTCTCAGACTCACCTGCCACATCCAGTTGCACCCTTGGCTCTAGCCCCATGATGGTTATCTGTGACAGGCGGGCTGGCTGGAGTGGGCTGATTCAGTCCTGTTGAACCGCTTGACCTTGAGGCTCTTGGATCCCAAGAGCAGAGTGCAGCCCAATGTCCCAATTGATGGCATTTGTAGCAAGCCGTTTTAGGAGACTTATCACGGTTTGGACACTCTTTGGCCCAATGCCCCGCCTGCCTACAGATTAGGCATTTGCCTGGTGCCTTGTCCTTCAAAAACTCGGGGTTTGCCATAGGGCTTCCCTGGAAGGCGGCCAGCATCTGGGCATGCCTTATCTCTTTTCTCCCTTTCCTGGGCCTTGGCTTCCCTCTTCTGTTCTCTGTTATAAAAGGTATTGATAGCTGTCTGGACCATCTCATCTAAAGAGGCAGCAGGGTCCTGCTGCTGTAGCTGTTATAACTTTATCCTGATGTCTGATGCACATTGGGACAGGAATTTGTCCTTTAAAATCACCTGTCCCTCGTAAGAGTCTAAGTCCCAATTGGTAAACTTTTGGAGGGCCTCTTTTAGCCTTTCCAGAAAGGCAATGGTGTTCCCGTTGGGCTCCTGAGTTATTGCTAAGACCCGGGCATAGCTGATTACTCTTTGTTGGGCTGCTTTCAGTTCTGCTTTCACACAAATCAGAAAATGATCCCTTTCTCAGATGTGCTCAGGGTCAGTTTAATTTCAGTTAGGATCTGAGGAGGGGACTGCAGTTTCCCCTACTGGGTATTTATTGCTTGACATGTGAAGCCCCATAGCATAGCTTCAGGCTTCCTTTAAGACCCCAGCATGCTCAGGGTCAGATAAAGTTTGACTAAATATGACCATGATGTCCTTCCATGTCAAGTCAAAGGCCAAGGTAATGTGTTGGAATGTGTCTATATATTTGCCTGAGTCATCTGTATAGCTTCCCAGGTCTTGTTTGATGTGTCTTAGTTCTATGAGGGAGAAGGGCTTATGGACCTGGGTTGGTCCAAATTCTCCTCCAGTTTCAACTAAGAGACATACTGGAGTTGGCTTTTGTGGAGGGGGTGCTCCCAGATATGGGGGCATGTTTGGATACAGGAAGGAGCACCAGGCAACTCGGGGGCTGTGGGAGGTGAGCCTTCATGGGGGTGGGTTCCTTCTCTTGGTTGTCTGTGCCTAACACTATGTGCCTAGTAGGCTCACTTTTAGGGCATATAACAAACCCATACTTAAGACAGAGTTCCTTCATATCTCTTAGTTGGAAGAAAATTTGGACATAGGGGATCTCTGTCCATTTCCCTTGTCTTTTGCAGAATAAGTCTAGCTGAAGAATGGTATTGTTATTTAAACTCCCACCCTCAGGCCAGTGTTCCTTGTTCCCCAGAGGATACTGTGGCCACGCAGTGGCACAAAAGAATTTTATCGACTTCTTAGAGTTAGAGGATGGAACAGCTTCCAATTATCAAGGACGCATCTCAGGGGCGTCTGTCAGGAAGTGGATTGGTTATTTCCCATCTGAAAGACAGTGATGACAGGGAGGAAAAGAAAAAAGAAAAAACTAATAGGCCTCCTCCAGTTTCCATGGGTGGACTTCCTTAGGGGTGAGTCTTTTTGAAGCTTATCCTACCCAGTACCATTGCAACCTGAGAGCCAGGTGTCCCTGGGTCAGGGTGCCAATCCCCAGGCAAGCTGAGGCATGACAGCCTCCTGGAGATCGAATGCCCAGGCAGGTCGAGGCATGTTGGCCTCCTGAGAATTGGGTCCCTGGGCAGATCAAGGCATGTCGATCTCCTGGGACCCCTGGACTGGTGGGTCCCTGAGCAGGGTGAGGTGTGACAACCTTTCAAGGACCAGATTCCTAGGCAAGTCGAGGCAGGTCGACCTCATGGGACCCACAGACTGGAGTTGGGCGTCCCCAAGGTCTCCAGTGTGACCAGTCCTGGGTAGGTTGTAATCTTAACTCATTGCCAGTTTGTTCACCACAGATGGGAATAGATATCATGATGTAAAGCAATCCAAGCCTGTGCCCTGAGACTGGGAACCTGATGAAGCGGCCATAAACCTTATTCTCTTACTGCTCTAAGGGAATGTAAGTCACTGATTTCCTCCCCTAGTCCTCCATAAGAGCAGGTTAGGGTGTCTCCCATGATAAACATTTCATTGTCACAGACCCACTTTAGGTAATAACAGAAGTGATGACAAAGGAGTGAGTTATCTGGCCCTGTTAGGAGCATTAAGAGTATCTTAGTAATAAACAGGGTGGAATAATGTTGCCCACAAGGGGGCAGGGTCCTGGTTGCAGGAGTTAGTAAGAAGCTTAAGAACAAATTGATAAGCGGCAACAGACCAGATGTTCCATAAAAGTGGAGTGGAGATTTGATCCAGGGATATGTTTGTAACTTTAGGAGAGGGGTAATTTCATGCATTGGAGAAGGAAATGGCAACCCACTCCAGTGTTCTTGCCTGGAGAATCCCAGGGACGGGGGAGCCTGGTGGGCTGCCGTCTCTGGGGTCGCATGGAGTCGGACACGACTGAAGCGACTTAGCAGCAGCAGCAGTAAGGGTCTGGGCCCAAATGGCCTATAGAGCTAACTCCCAAAGTGGCGAACATTATCCCCAGAAGCCCAATTGCCCTTGAAGGGATGCCAACAGATGGACTTTTAGTAGGCATTGAGTGCCTGTCACCAACCCTAGTGGGTTCACTGAGAGATGCTGTTGTTGCACATGTTGTAGGAAACATGGAGGATGAAGGCCTGAATATTTAGAGGGATTGGATATTATACAGTATTTCCCTCCCAAGGGCCAGCTATTTTCTGGTTGTCCCTTCAGAAAATTGTAGAGGCAACATTGTGGGCCCAGACTGGGTTCAGGAAAAGAGCATGAAACAGGAGGGAAGGGGGCAGGACACAACTTTTGAAAGAATGGCATAGCCCAAGGGCATAACAATAACTGATTAAAATTAAAGGGGTCCAAGATGACAAGCCAAATTCAACTAAACCTTGATCCCCAATCTGCAAGCTAACTGACACTCCCAGAGGTGGCAGAACAGTTCCAAGACACTGTCAAAAGACAGAGGAGTAGGTGGTTCCCCAGTGATTGGGATGATCCTCCCACTCATTAGCATATGAATTCACTAGCTGGCAAAAACTAGCCGCACCACATTCCATGGCCGAAGCACTTGCCCTCTGCAATGGCCCACACCCTGTGGAGTGTGCTTCTCTCTATATCAGAACAAATCCACCTCTTAACTATTGCTGTGTCTCTAACTGAATTTTTGCAATGAGATGTCAGATCCTGGGATTCATTAGGTCCTGAAGCCAAGCACCATAAGTTTTGGCCAGGCTCAAGTCCCAGAAGAGAGGAGCTGAAGGACATGAGGAAAAAGCAGTGGGAAAAACATGCTGAGGAATCCCCTTCATAACCTGCTGGAAAATCTGCTAAATACCTGACCTGTGCTCACAGTTTTCATTGGCCTGATTCTTGGCACAAAGAAGATTAAGGACAGAAGAACCCTCACCGGCTTGGGTAACAGCTACTAGAGCGCAGAGGATAGTGGAGCCTTCACAACACACTGAGGAGTAGTCTCTCCAGAGTCCCTCAGTTGCATTCACTGCCCCTCGCCTGTTCGCTGGGGGTTTGAGGAAACAAGAAACGAGAGGTTGTAAAGGAATTAAGACTCTGTTAAGCATATGTCCTTCCAGCCATAGGAGCAAGGACCTCCTACCTTAACCGGAGGTCTTCTGGAATTTGAGACTGAGCCGTGTGAGCTTTCTGCTGAGCTCGTTTGGGCTTCTTGTCACTTCCCCTGCTCTGGGTTTTCTTTGCATTCACCTTCCACCGTGGGAGCTTTTCACTGAGTTGGGCTCCTGCTGTGCTTGGCCTCCTCCTTGCGGGACCATGCCGAGATTGTTTCAGCCAGGTTAAATCCAAGAAATGGCACCATAGATGTCAGGGGTGTGTGTAATTTCCTCAGTTCTGTCTCGCCGAGACAAAAATTTGAAGCGATGGATGGGCCAGTGTTACAGCTCAGTTTTATTTAAAAAGGAAAGGAAAATACATAATTGAAGTGTGAGAGCATGCTGACCCAAAAGACTCAAAGAGAAGAGAGGCACCTGGCCCAATTTTGTCTCCTCCTTTTATATGTTTTTCCTCCTCCCCCTGGGCCTGCTCTATGTAAATTGGGCTAGCCAGGAGTGCTGTTTGTTTTACCTGAGGTCCTCACTCCGGTCCTCAAACCTTCCTTTGCTCTACTGTCGCAAGTTTTTCCCTTCCTTGTCTTTCAGTCACCACCATTCTGGATTCCTTTTTCCTATTCTAACTGTCTAACAGAATGCTGCTAAGTCGCATCAGTCGTGTCCGACTCTGTGTGACCCCAACACCAGGCTCGTCTGTCCCTGGGATTCTCCAGGCAAGAACACTGGAGTGGGTTGCCATTTCTTTCTCCAATGCATGCATGCATATCAAGTTCACTTGTGTCAAAAACCATATCTTATTTAGGATTACTCGAATAGATCCATGTATATGTATAATTGAATCACTTTGCTGTACACCTGAAACCAACACAACACTGTTAATCAACTATACTCCAATATAAAATTTTTTTAATTTTTTAAATAAGGGTGATAAGGGACTTCCCTGGTGGTCCAGTGGTTAAGAATCTGCCTTCTAATGCAGGGGACACAGGATTTATACCTGTTTGGGGAACTAAGATACCACAGGCATTGGGGCAACTAAGCCCATGAACTGCAACTACGAGCTCACACACCACAACTAGAGAGAAGCCCACGCGCTTCAACAAAGACTCCAGATACCGCTACTGAGACCTGACGCAGCCAAAAATAGATAAATAATTTTTTTGTTTAAATAAATGAAAGTTATTGGTTACCTTCTTTAAAAAAGAAGGATAACACATCCTACTGCACAGGTTGTTGTGAAGCTTAAATGAAATAATACACATGAAATGCTTTGAACAGTACCTAGCACATAGAAAGTGCTCAATAATTGTGAGCTGTTATCTATTATCTTCCACGATGCCTGAAATTCTACCACTAAAGACTAACTCCTTGGGGTTAAGGAGGGACTCTGGCCTGGCTGCTAGTCCTATGCTTTTCATAGTCTCAGATTAAGAAGTCCAATGACACTCCTACCATATTCTGTGGGGAGTGAGACCCCTGCCTGGGGCCCCTGTCATTGCATCCCTGCCTTGGTAACCTACCCAAAGTCCAATTCCTCTACCATCAACACCATATTTTTAGTCACCTTCTTGTGGCTAAACTCCAGCTGCTGAAATGCAGACCCATGAATAGAGTTCTCCCAGGTATGAAGTAGCTATTCAATTAATAGTTGATTGACCAGCTACATTCCACTGGGCTCCTTGAAACTGACCTCGAATAGTACCCTGTGTGTTCTCTCCATTTGCCCTCAGTGGCCACATGCTCACTGCCCACACTGGGGCACTCCTGCCATCCTCCATGAGCAGATATGTCCAAAACATCAGCCAACAACGACCCTTTTTCCATCTTCTTGACTGATTAAACCACATCATTAAATCTCTGAGGGCTCTCCTCCAGAACACATGTTCCATGATTCAGTTCATTTCAGTTCAGTCGCTCAGTCATATCCAACTCTTTGTGACTCCATGAACCACACCACGCCAGGCCTCCCTGTCCATCACTAACTCCCAGAGTCCACCCAGACTCATGTCCATTGAGTCAGTGATGTCACCCAACCATCTCATCCTCTGTCATCCCCTTCTCCTTCTGCCCTCAATCTTTCCCAGCATCAGCATCTTTTCAAATGAGTCAGCTCTTCGCATGAGGTGGCCAAAGTATTGAAGTTTCAGCTTCAACATCAGTCCCTCCAATGAACACCCAGGACTGATCTCCTTTGGGATGGACTGGTTGGATCTCCTTGCAGTCCAAGGGACTCCCAAGAGTCTTCTCCAACACCACAGTTCAAAAGCATCAATTCTTCAGTGCTCAGCCTTCTTCACAGTCCAACTCTCACATCCATACATGACTACTGGAAAAACCATAGCCTTGACTAGACGGAACTTTGTTGACAAAGTAATGTCTCTGCTTTTTAATATGCTATCTAGGTTGGCCATAACTTCCCTTCCAAGGAGTAAGCGTCTTTTAATTTCATGGCTGCAGTCACCATCTGCAGTGATCTTGGAGCACAAAAAAATAAAGTTAGCCGCTGTTTCCCCATCTATTTCCCATGAAGTGATGGGACTGGATGCCATGATCTTAGTTTTCTGAATGTTGAGCTTTAAGCCAACTTTTTCACTCTCCTCTTTCACTTTCATCAAGAGGCTTTTTAGTTCTTCTTCACTTTCTGCCATAAGGGTGGTGTCATCTGCATATCTGAGGTTATTGATATTTCTCCTGGCAATCTTGATTCTAGCTTGTGCTTCTTCCAGCCCAGCGTTTCTCATGATGTACTCTGCATAGAAGTTAAATAAGCAGGGTGACAATATACAGCCTTGATGTACTCCTTTTCCTATTTGGACCAGTCTGTTGTTCCATGTCCAGTTCTAACTGCTGCTTCCTGAGGTGCATACAGGTTTCTCAAGAGGCAAGTCAGGTGGTCTGGTATTCCCATCTTTTTCAGAATTTTCCACAGTTTATTGTGATCCACACAGTCAAAGGCTTTGGCATAGTCAATAAAGCAGAAATAGATGTTTTTCTGGAACTCTCTTGCTTTTTCAATGATCCAGCAGATGTTGGCAATTTGATCTCTGGTTCCTCTGCCATTTCTAAAACCAGCTTGAACATTTGGAAGTTCACAGTTCACACATTGCTGAAGCCTGGCTTGGAGAATTTTGAGCATTGCTTTACTAGTGTGTGAGATGACTGCAATTGTGTGGTAGTTTGAGCATTCTTTGACATTGCCTTTCTTTGGGATTGGAGTGGAAACTGACCTTTTCCAGTCATGTGGCCACTGCTGAGTTTTCCAAATTGCTGACATATTGAGTGCAGCACTTTCACAGCATCATTTTTTAGGATTTGAAATAGCTCAACTGGAATTCCATCACCTCTACTAGCTTTGTTCTAGTGATGCTTCCTAAGGCCCACTTGACTTCACATTCCAGGATGTCTGGCTCTAGGTGAGTGATCACACCATCATGATTATCTGGGTCATGAAGATCTTTTTTGTACAGTTCTTCTGTATATTCTTGCCACATCTTTAATATCTTCTGCTTCTGTTAGGTCCATGCCATTTCTGTCCTTTATTGAGCCCATCTTTGCATGAAATGTTCCCTTGGTATCTCTAATTTTCTTGAAGAGTTTTCTGTCTTTCCCATTCTATTGTTTTCCTCTAGTTCTTTGCACTGATCACTGAAGAAGGCTTTCTTATCTCTCCTTGCTATTCTTTGGAACTCTGCATTCAAATGGGTATATCTTTCCTTTTCTCCTTTGCTTTTCGCTTCTCTTCTTTTCACAGCTATTTGTAAGGCCTCTTCAGACAGCCATTTTGCTTTATTGCATTTCTTTTTCTTGGGCATGGCCTTGATCCCTGTCTCCTGTACAATGTCACGAACCTCTGTCCATAGTTCATCAGCCATAAAAAGGAACACATTTGAGTCAGTTCTAATGAGGTGGATGAACCTAGAGCCTATTATACAGACTGAAGTAAGTCAGAAAGAGAAAGATAAATATCATATACTAACATATATATATGGAATCTAGAAAGATGATACTGGTGAATTTATTTGCAAGGCGGCAATGGAGAAATAGACACAGAGAACAGACATGGGGAGAAGGGAGGAGAGGATGAGATGTATGTAGAGAGTAATATGGAAAATGACATTACCATATGTAAAATAGATAGCCAATCAAATTTGCTGCACCTCTCAGGGAACTCAAACAGGGGCTCTGTATCAACCTAGAGGGGAGGGAAGGGGAGGAAGATGGGAGAATGGTTCAAGAGGGAGGGGACATATGTATACCTATGGCTGATTTATGTTGATGTTTGGCAAAAAACAACAAAATCCTATAAAGCAATTATCCTTCAATTTAAAAATAAATTAAAAAAAAAAAGAGTTTGCATGCCATAACTAAAAATCCAGCATGCCGAAACAAAGATTGAGATACACATGCCACAACTAAGACTTGGCACAGCCAAATAAATAAATAAAAATAAATAAATATTTTTAAAAAAGACCTCTGACAGAAGTTGCAACTCTGTTAAGACTTGTCAAGGACCATAGCTACTGAGGTGCAGATCTAGTTTTTTTGGGTAGCAGGTTGAAATATTACTCAACTCATAATTTCCTCAGTTTAGCCAAAGTCATAATTCAAGAGGGATGACCTTCACTGCCCAGCCACGCATATAATCTACTTTGAGACCTTGATCCCCTCCCTTTCTCCTCTCTCCCCGCATGCCTCTTATTGGCCAAAAGCAGCAGGAAACCAAGTAGAAAGGCTATGGATGCAAGACACACACACAGGTTAGCTTCCCAGGACAGGGATAATGAAGGAGAGGTGTATGGGACTTCTTTCGTGGTACAGTGGATAAGAATCCACCTGCCAATGGAGAGGCTTAAATTCCACATCAGAGCCACCAATGTCATTCTCAGAGTCTGATATGACCCTTCGTTTTTTTTATTTGGCAGCTACTTCACCTGGATCTTTGCACCTTTGGCCTCACTTCCTCTTCACTCTCAATTTCATTTTCCTCTTCACTCTTATCTGATGTATAAGTGGCACCTGCCTCCGTCTCTTCTTCCTCCTCTGGCTCTGAGGGCTCATCACATACTGCCAACTCAAGCCTCTTAATCTTGTCTTTATTCAAGGCTTAATTTGCATGTTGCATTGCTCTGAGTATTTCAGGCTTTGCACTGTAAAAATGACCTCCTTTCTGGGCTTCCTTTGAATGTGAACCTGTATACGGCTTTAACAGCCTTCTGC
This sequence comes from Bos indicus, assembly GCF_029378745.1. NCBI lineage: Eukaryota > Metazoa > Chordata > Mammalia > Artiodactyla > Bovidae > Bos > Bos indicus. The sequence goes on from NC_091769.1 coordinate 42,419,761, forward strand.
TAACCCAGCCCCTTGTTGGGCTATTATCAAAAAACTGTACATGAACTCAGGCAGACTTTCCTTTCTCACAAATGAATGTTCCATCAAAAGAGTGGTTATAAAGCAGGCAAGGCCACCAAGGGTAACCCTCCATCTTGGTCCAAACCAAATCACCTGGTGAGAAGTCACAAGAACTGCCAGTGGGGACCGCAGGGGATGCCGACTTCCGCAGCCCTCCGTTGAGGTTCCTGGCCTCGGCCCCCGACATGGTAACCGCTAGGGGCTCTGGCCCTGCCTCGCTCCAGGCCACATCCCCGCCTGGGGGAAGGGAGGCCCCGGTGCTAGTGGCAGTGGCTCTGCTTTCACTTGAGGCCCTGACAGGGGCTTTGTTGGCATTATTCACGCCTGGAAACTTAGGGAAGAAGCTATGCAGTGTGTTCTGTCGCGACATAGCCACCGTTGCTGAGGCTCAACCACTCGGTCGTAGCGAGCCACTAGAGGCAAGGATCTACCACTCAGGGCCTGCTGGCGGGAAATCTCTTTCTTTCTTTTTAAATTTGCAATATTTTTTCTTCCAGTTTTAGTGAAATATATGTTATGACATATAACACACACACAAAAAATAAAACTTAAGAAGAGATATAACTGACAAAGAGCACTGTGTAAGTTCAAGGTAAACAGGGGTGTTTACTTATAGTAGAAAAGTACTTTTCTGGATCCACAGGTATCCCTTGCTTTTCAAAAGTTCGCTTTTCATCACTTTACTTTTATAAAAGAGGTACATTAGTACCTGTTTTCACCAACCAGAAGAAATCAGAGAAGGATTTTTGCTTTTACCAAAGAAAGATGAAAATCAAAAATAGTGTTCCACATTCGTTTTGCAGTGAGCCCTTAAACACTTAAGAGAATCTAGCTTGCACCCTGAGAAGCCAGAGTGGCCCCACTAAGCTCCCTCCTCGGAAATGATACACAGCATCTCAGCATCAGGCCGCCGTAACATTGATCTGTCTCTGTGAGCATCTATGTGTTCTCTCTATTTATCTTGTGCCTCCATTAGCAAGATGTGTCTTAAGGCAATTGCTTCTTTGCCTTATATCTTTCAGCTTAAAGAAGATTTCCTAGGAATGCTCTACTTTTGAATAGCAGGAGAAACCTGTAAGTCTCTACCAAAGTGGAAAAACAAAACAGGGCTGAATTTTTCCTGAAAAATGGAAGAGAACATTTTCGTTATGGAAGGGAAGAGCATTCCCACAGTGTTATAATATGCACACAAAGTGTTTCTGTGTCAAAAGGATATAAATCAAGAGACCATTTTTCTTTCATCCAGCCCACTTCACTCAATTATGTTACCTGCCTGGAACCCTGTAAGCAATGCAGCTTGAGGTTCTGGACTAGAGCCATGCAGGTGGAAAGCAGAAAAATCATCTAAGTTTCATGTCACTTACCCACAATATTCTTTATACTTATTGCTATTCCCTACCACTATTGCTCAATCTCCAAATATCTCTGAGCCAAAGAGCTCCCCGCCCCCACCATCACCTCTGTCTTCTAAATAACTTGGGGGCATCTGGATCTCAAACGTTCTGCAGCATTGCCAGGTGGGGACATCCTCTAGGCAGGTAGAAAAATGGTACTAGAGGCAAATACCAGTGGCAGAGGTAATGGTAAGTTCACTGAGTCAAAGCAGTGCGGAAAGAAAACTGTAGAGATCAAGAACAGAGCTATAAGTGGCACAAATAATTAAAAACTGAGGAGAGGCAATTCAAGTAAAGGAAACTCAATAAAAGTAATTAGTTACCCAAGTGATGGAAGAGCTGAGACACTAAAGGGACAATGAGGCAATCCAGAGATTAGCAATACCATGAAGTTTTTGCCACCCCTGGGCCTAACAGAACAAAAGAAGGAGACAATGATGCCAGAAACCAGAATCAGGACTTTTGGTGGAAAGGACAGGACCCGAGGCTGCCTACCATGAGCTGGGGCTACAGGGAAGAAAGGGTGCTGTCTACTGAGCTGAAAATGACAGAGACTGAAGCGCTGCCTGAGAAACCATCCTAGTGTCCTGCCTGCTCCTTTCATGGGCCATGGCTGACTCATGTTGATATTTGACAGAAAAACAACAAAATTCTGTAAAGTAATTATTCTTTAATCAAAAAAAAAAGAGTTTGCATGCCATAACTAAAAATCCAGCATGCCAAAACAAAGACCAAGATACATGTGCGACAGAAAGGCTTTGTAGGCTTGATACAAACAACAGGGAAAGAGTAGAGAATGAATCTGGGAGCAACTGCAAATAACTAGGTAGAAATCAGACTTTGGAGGATTCACAAGGAATTGAGGAATAAGAAACAGAAGCAGCAAATGCAAACCACACATTTGTCCTTTGTGCTATTTCAGTGCAAACTTGGTCCTGTTTGCCTTCTTATATTCCTGAGATTCAGTTCAGTTCAGTTCAGTTGCTCAGTCATTTCAGACTCTTGCGACCCCATAAACCACACCATGCCAGGCCTCCCTGTCCATCACCAACTCCCAGAGTCCACCCAAACCCATGTCCATCGAGTCAGTGATGCCATCCAACCATCTCATCCTCTGTTGTCCCCTTCTCCTCCTGCCCTCAATCTTTCCCAGCATCAGCATCTTTTCAAATGAGTCAGCTCTTCGCATGAGGTGGCCAAAGTATTGGAGTTTCAGCTTCAACAGCAGTCCCTCCAATGAATACCCAGGACTGATCTCCTTTAGGATGGACTGGTTGGATCTTCTTGCAGTCCAAGGGACTCTCAAGAGTCTTCTCCAACACCACAGTTCAAAAGCATCAATTCTTCAGCTTTCTTTCTAGTCCAACCCTCACATCCATACATGACTACTGGAAAAACCATAGCCTTGACTAGACGGACCTTTGTTGGAAAAGTAATGTCTCTGGTTTTTAATATGCTGTCTAGGTTGGTCATAACTTTCCTTCCAAGGAGTAAGCATCTTTTAATTTCATTGCTGCAATCACCATATGCAGTGATTTTGGAGCCCAGAAAAATAAAGTCAGCCACTGTTTCCACTGTTTCCCCATCTATTTGCCATGAAGTGATGGGACCGGATGCCATGATCTTAGTTTTCTGAATGTTGATTGGGGGGAAGCTAATGCCTAAACGCTGATTTTAGAAGCTCCATTTCAAGTTACTATTCCCTAAATGGAATAGCTTTTCCCCGAGTTTCTCCTTCCTCATTTTCTGCTGAAATTTACCTCTTTGTTACTTTATAATTTCTTTTCTTCAATGAAGATAATAAATAATTGTATGATTCTCCCCAATAACATCCTGAGTTGTTTCCATGAATAAGTTCTTTTTACACAATTTTTAACTCTTCTGCAATCAGGAATTCAGCAATGGGATGTTGTTCTTGTTATTACTTTGCAATTACAAAGCAGTAAATCCATTCATTTGAGAGCTAGTCGGCCTGTGATTTAAAACAACATCTAAGTAGAAGCTAGGACCCTTCCTCTATTGGAGAGATGAAGTTTTCCATTTCAATAATAGGAACAGCGAACAGCACACAATATAGATACTCTGTATCCATTAAGTGATGTGCTCCTAAATCAGGTGATTACCATTGTAATCATACAGTCAGTGCAACAAACGGGGGTTGATTTAAGAGAGCAAGACATTACCCGGAGACAGAACAAGACCAAGACCTGGAGTATTTTAAAAACCTAGCTCTAACTTTCAATTTTCTCATTTGAAATTTTATAATAATGATCGATGCCCCAACTACCTCACAGAGCTTTTGGAAGGTCAAATGAGACAAGCGCATGAGTATGCCTTTTTGAAATGCAGCACAGATCCTTTCCAAGGAGCCGACAAGACGGCGGAAGTGGAACAGAATTAGAAGCAGACCATCCGCAAGTTCACCTACCGTGGCGTGGATCTCGACCGTGTTCTACGACCTGGACATGTCCTACGTACAAGCAGCCGTAAGGCGAGCGGCGGCGGTGGCTGCTGAACCGCGGCCTCCGGCGGAAGCAAGACTGGTTGCTGAAGCGGCTGCGCAAGGCCAGGAAGGATGCGCTGCCCCCGGAGAAGCCCGAGGTGGTGAAGACGCACCTGCGCAAACGGATCTTCCTGCCACAGATGCTGGACAGCATGATGAGCGTCTACAACCGCAAGACCTTCAGTTCAGTTCAGTTCAGTTCATTTCAGTCGCTCAATCGTGTCCGACTCTTTGCGACCCCGTGAATCGCAGCACGCCAGGCCTCCCTGTCCATCACCAACTCCCGGAGTTCATTCAGACTCAGTCCATCGAGTCAGTGATGCCATCCAGCCATCTCATCCTCTGTCGTCCCCTTCTCCTCCGGCCCCCAATCCCTCCCAGCATCAGAGTCTTTTCCAATGAGTCAGTTCTTCGCATGAGGTGGCCAAAGTACTGGAGTTTCAGCTTTAGCATCATTCCTTCCAAAGAACACCGAGGACTGATCTCCTTCAGAATGGACTGGTTGGATCTCCTTGCAGTCCAAGGGACTCTCAAGAGTCTTCTCCAACACCACAGTTCAAAAGCATCAATTCTTCGGCCCTCAGCTTTCTTCACAGTCCAACTCTCACATCCATATATGACTACTGGAAAAACCAGAGCCTTGACTAGACAGACCTTTGTTGGCAAAGTAATGTCTCTGCTTTTCAATATGCTATCTGCTGCTGCTAAGTCGCTTCAGTCGTATCAGACTCTGTGCAACCCCATAGACAGCAGCCCACCAGGCTCCCCATCCTTGGGATTCTCCAGGCAAGAACACTGGAGTGGGTTGCCATTTCCTTCTCCAATGCATGCAAGTGAAAAGTGAAAGTGAAGTCCCTCAGTCGTGTCCAACTCCTAGTGACCCCATGGACTGCAGCCTACGGGGCTCCTCCATCCATGGGATTTTCCAGGCAAGAGTACTGGAGTGGGGTGCCATTGCCTTCTCCAAATATGCTATCTAGGTTGGTCATAACTTTTCTTCCAAGGAGTAAGCATCTTTTAATTTCATGGCTGCAATCACCATCTGCAGTGATTTTGGAGCTCAAAAAAATAAAGTCTGACACTGTTTCCACTGTTTCCCCATCTACTTCCCATGAAGTGATGGGACCAGATGCCATGATCTTCATTTTCTGAATGTTGAGCTTTAAGCCAACTTTTTCACTCTCCTCTTTCACTTTCATCAAGAGGCTTTTTAGTTCCTCTTCACTTTCTGCCGTAAGGGTGGTGTCATCTGCATATCTGAGGTTATTGATATTTCTCCTGGCAATCTTGATTCCAGCTTGTGCTTCTTCCAGCCCAGCGTTTCTCATGATGTACTCTGCATATAAGTTAAATAAGCAGGGTGACAATATACAGCCTTGACGAACTCCTTTTCCTATTTGGAACCAGTCTGTTGTTCTATGTCCAGTTCTAACTGTTGCTTCCTGACCTGCATACAAATTTCTCAAGAGGCAGGTCAGGTGGTCTGGTATTCCCATCTCTTTCAGGATTTTCCACAGTTTATTGTGATCCACACAGTCAAAGGCTTTGGCATAGTCAATAAAGCAGAAATAGATGTTTTTCTGGAACTCTCTTGCTTTTTCAATGATCCAGCGGATGTTGGCAATTTGGTCTCTGGTTCCTCTGCCTTTTCTAAAACCAGCTTCAACCTGGTGGAAATCAAGCCTGAGATGATTGGCCACTACCTAGGCGAGTTCTCCATCACTTCCAAGCCCATGAAGCACGGTGGGCCAGGCAAGGGGCCAGACACTCCTCCAGATTCCTCCCTCTCAAGTAGCCTGCTGGCCAACGGAGGCAGAGACTTCTAAAAATAGATAATTTTTTTAAACACAGTATAAAATATATCCACAGTGCCAGAATGCCTAGGGTCCAAATACAATCCCACCAGTTTTTGGCCATGTGAACTGGAGTAAATTATTCAACTTCTCTGTGCCTAAAGTTTCTCATCTGTAAAGTGGAAAGAGTAGGGGGGCCCTCATCATGGCTTTTAACTAATGACTAGCTGAGGTGAGGGTACAAAAGCCCTCCTCCATTCCTAGCAATGAGGCAAAGTACCATTTACACTCCAGAGCCCCCAGACATCACGCTGAGACCATACTTCACCTGAAATCCCATCCTTGTGTAGTACCTTCTCTTTTCTTACTCTGCTTCCCTCTCTCCCTTACCAGTTTTCCTTAAGAACATTCTCTTAATAAACCTCATGCACACAAATCACTTTTGCAGACTCTGTTTTTATAGAGCCCAAACTAAGTTCAGTACTAGTCACACGGAGTTGCTGATTATACAAGTAGAGCACTGGAAACAGTGCCTGGCATGTAGTAATTTCTCAGTAACACTGAGTAGAAAATGGGCCAGAAAACACAGTCACATGGTAATCACAATAATGATGTTACAAAACCCCTGGCTTACCGGGGAGGCTCAGGAGGCACAGGATATGTGTACTCATAGCTGACTCACATTGTTATACAGTGGAGACTGGCATAGCATCGTGGAGCAATTATACTCTAATAAAAAATAAATTAAAAAAAAATGTTTAAAGAAAAAACCTGGCTTGCAGTTAACATGTATGGAGATTAAAAGTCCTCTCTCTTGAAGTAATACCATTTGCAGCAACATGGATGGACCTAGAGAGTGTCAAACTAAGTGAAGTAAGTCAGAAAGACAAAGACAAATCCCATATGATAGACACAGCAAACAGCCTGTGGTTGCAGGCAGGGAGTGGGGAGGATGGATTGGGAGTTTGGAAATTATGTGAAAAATAATATATATGTGTATGACTGAATCACTCTGCTGTACAGCAGAAGTTACGACAGCACTGTAAACAATTATACTTCAATATTTTTTTTTTAAAAAAGACATCCCTCTATCCTAACAAGTAAAAAGCTGAACAGACTGAAAAATCAGCAGTTCGACTTAGATCTGGCAGAATTGAGGTTACAAGGTAACACCCCTAAAACTGGAGAGACAGGGGGATACTGAGAATTACAACTTATTAGAGCAGAAATCCACAGGCAGAAAGCTCCACAGAAACAGTTGCTGGGGTAAGAAAACCTGAACTGTAATTGACAAACTGCTGGAAGCTCAGGGTGGATATGGAGAAGGCAATGGCACTGCACTCCAGTACTCTTGCCTGGAAAATCCCATAGACAGAGGAGCCTGGTAGGCTGCGGTCCATGGGGTCGCTAAGAGTCAGGCACGACTGAGCGACTTCACTTTCACTTTTCACCTTCATACATTGGAGAAGGAAACGGCAACCCACTCCAGTGTTCTTGCCTGGAGAATCCCAGGGACAGAGGAGCCTGATGGGCTGCCGTCTATGGGGTCGCACAGAGTCAGACACGACTGAAGTGACTTAGCAGTAGCAGCAGCAGGGTGGATAAATCTGAGAGATGAAAATCCCAGGTGGACCCAATCATTGGATGCGGGGGTGGGAAATAATGGGGGGGGTGGGGATTCTATGAGTTTTACCTCCAGGAGCTCTTCCAGGTTCTTACAGTGAAGAAATGAAAAAAAAAAAAAAAAATCCCCTGGTGCTTCCTGCATGGGGAAGGGGAAAGTAACCATTTTGAAATAATCAAGAGTATCCTGTTCTAACAGAGCTTGCCCTCAAGATAAATTATTTTACCAGATCCTAAATTATTGGGGTTTTATCAGAGCCTATTTAACCCAGCAGAAGGGAAATGCCCAACTCTAATCCCTCTAGCCATCCTGTCCCTCCTAAGACGGTGGGGACACTTGTGAAGTTCACAGTCCCGGGGCACAGGCTCGCTAAGAGACTGATACTTAATCATAGGACTGTAGAACACTTCCTCTGCCCCCACAAAAAAAAACTTACCACCACATCCCTGAAGGACTATTTCCTGGAGTTCCTTTTAACCAATACATCACATCCCACTTTGAACAAAAAATCACAAGACATAATAAAATGCAAAAAAAAAAAAAAAAAAACAGTTTGAAGAGAGAAAGCAAGCATCGGAACCAAACTTAGATATGGCAAAGATGTTGAAATGATCAAATGGGAATTTAAAACAACCATGATTGGGAATTCCCTGGCTGTCCGGTGGTTAGGACTTGGCACTTTCAGGGCCAGGGCCTGGGTTCCATCCCTGATGGGGCAACTAAGGTGGTGCAGCCCTCCCCACCCCAACTGCACCCCCACAAAAACAACTCTCTCAATATATTAAGGACTGTAATGGAGGTTGAGTTTAATTTCTCTCTGATTGAGTATGGAATGGACTTACTGGATCACATCTATTGAATAGATTAAAGCAGAAGTGATAGGATGTCTCTTCCAATAGTAGGTTATAGAAAGACTGGAGTTTCCATCTGGGGTGCTCTCACCGCCTCCTTCTTTGTCCTAGATCCTGTACTGTTGAGGAAGCCCTACAAAAATGTTCACGTGACAAGGAGCTGTAGCTGCTGCCAACAACCCCCATGAGACATCTTGAAAATGGACCCTCCGGCTCTTCGCATGTTGGCAGCCCTGGCCGACCAGTTAACTGCAACCTCACAAGAGATCAGGAACCAGTGTCTGGATTCTTGACCCACAGAAACTGTGACCCTAGAAATGTTTGTTGCTTTAAGCTGCCAAATCTAGGGCAATCTGTTACACAGCAATCAATAGCTGACCACATGGAAAGATAGTAAAATTCCAGATAGCAATGGTTTGATAGAAGAATAAGGGAGAAACACCAAGACCATGGACAGAATGAGATGGACTGAAAATGGAGTTACCTATGTGTATGAAGAGCATCAGAAAATGAAACTGGAGAACACAAATCTCACCATGTTGGTACTGGAAAAGTCAAAATAAATATAATCTACAGGAAACTCAGTGGTGAAACTGGATCCCTAAGCTCAGTGAGGTGGCTCTGCTATTAAAGGGAGCACTGCCAGTAGAAGCCCAGTGTCTTTAAAGCAAATGCAAAGTGTCATTATGAAGGAGAGAGCGAAAACAGAAAAGCATTTCCTTGGGGAAAGAGAGCAAAGGCAAATAATCAGTCTTTAAAAAAAAAAAAAAAAATCCAGAATGAATGCTTTACTCTTCTCCTGCTAGAACAAGGGTATCAGATAATTCAAATTCTTTGTATTGAAGGTTGCTTTTTCTGGTCACCTGAATATAAATTAATAAGATGTTCCTATACAATTCAGTCTTAACTGAAAGGATTTCAAAGAAACTTTCCAAAGTCATTAGACACGAATACAGTCCCCAGGACTCTCAACTTTTCCAAGGTGTCTCGATAGCTTCTTTCCCAAAGTTTCCTTTACTCTCGGATGACCCTGCTCGTCCTCCTGACAGAAGAGGGTGTTGAAGGCTAACAGGGCTGATCCAAGTTCTGCTCTCAGCTCCGTCTAAGCAGCCACAGGAATTCAGATAAGACCTTTCTCTTTTGCAGCTTCTTTCCTTATTTGTCACAGTGTTGACAATGCCATGCTTCACAGCACTGATGTCAAACAGATTACAGAGAGAAAAAGCACTTGGCCAACTGTAAAGCGCGGCACAAAGAGAAAATGGGGATTCCTTTCAGCTGCCACGTCTCCCAAAGAACCCTGTCTCTCAGCCACTGTCAACTCCTCAGTCATTGCAGACCTTTTATCAGCAGGAAATGCTTCTCTCCGACATTTGCTGTCTCTTTGATTAGAACCATAACAATATCCCTGCGCTTTCAGCACGCCGGCCCACCTCCCTTACTCGCCTGTGGCTGGTGTTATTATTTCTGCCTTCCCTCTGGCTGCTCTCAGAGTTTCCTTTTACTCCCTCTCTGCCTCCTTTCACCTGGGAGATAGTTCCCCCCAGAAACCGCTTCAGCAGTATTTTGAGGAAACGACTGTGGAGTCGTTCTGTTTTCATTTTCCCGAGAATAGCTGCCTGCTGAGTGAGAACTCGTTCTCCACTGTGCTGCCGCCCTAAAAATCGGCTCTGAATTGTCTGGCCAGCGCAGTCCGGAACTACTGTGGACCAGGGATACTGAAATTCTGAACAACATCTTCTCACTTTCCTAAGACACCGAATTCCCCAGTATTCTAAATCCAGGATGCTTCATCTCCCTCCAACCTGGCCTGCACCCTCTTTTCCATGGAGGGACTGTTGGTGGTTCAGAACATGGACTTCCGAACCTTTCCGTGCTTCATTTCTCAGGAGGATCATGTTAACTGCCTGCCAAGGTCACAGGTCAGCACGAAGTAAGACAGTATATAGGGGCTTCCCTGGTGGCTCAGTGGTAAAGAATCCACCTGCCAATGCAGGAGACGTGGGTTCAAGCCCGGATTCAGGAAGATCCCACGTGCTGTACAGTAGCTAAGCCCCTGCGCCACAACTAGTGAGCCTGTGCTCTAGAGCCTGGGAGCTGTAGCTACTGAGCCCACATGCTTAGAGCGGGAGCTCTAAGACAAAAGAAGCCACTGCACCAAGAAGCCCACACACCACAAAGAAAAGTAGCCTCTGAAGTAGCAACTGAAGAAAAGCCTGCAGAGCAACAGAGACCCAGCCCAGCCAAAAGAAATAAATAAAACTTAAATACATGTATATATATATATATATATATTTTAAAAGACAATATACAGTATGTTTACAGGTGTGCCAGGCACAGATATGGCCTCCAGGAAGGCACTGTTACAATAGAATTACTGTTCACAGGGTTTCAGTTCCTCTTCCAAGCTACCCTAGCTTCTTCGCTCCGCAGCCCTTTCTCCCCGCCACCCCTACCCCACCACTTCCTTCCTTGCCTCAGATCCCAAAAGGCCCCAGCAGGGCCTCCCTCCTCTGCAGAGTGCCACTGCGCCAGCCTACAACACTGTCTCCCTCACTGAATGCCCACAGCTCTGTCTCTGCCACTCATGGGGAAGTAGTCCCCTTCTTCCTTCTGCTGTTCATTATCTTTCTTTGTATGCTGTTATTTAACCCAAGCAGGCTTTATTTGCTGACACTGTGGATTGTTATCAATATTTTATCAGACTTCCACCCAGGCCCAGTAATGAAGATGCTGAATTTTAAAACAATGTAAATAAATACCAATGAATAACACTACAAAGAGGAATGTTGGCTAAATTTAGGGTCCAAAAGTGAGTCTCATTTTCCTCAGGGCTCCCTTTATACCTTCTAGAGCTGTTCTTATTAATAAAGAAGATTCAGTTCCCACACAGATTTATCAGTAAAATTATCAGAAATGGAAATAACATAAAATATGTAGATGTGTTCTGAAAAGGTGGCAAGAGGATTCTACAGTTTAAAAAAAAATGTTATTAGATAAAAGTCATTAGATTCTAAGTAAGGTAAGGTCAACTGGCTGGAAATTACAAAATAAACACCTGGGAGGCTCAATTTTTAAAACCAGAAAAATACTGAGGTAAAGTTAGTAAAGTTGTTGAAAAAGAGAGCTGGCTATAAACATCAAGGAGGAGTAACCAGGAGAGAGAGAAGTTCCACCATGTAATCTGTGCCCAAGACCCAGGAGTGGGTTTCTATCAGTCCTCACAAACTAGGGATGCCTTCTAGAGTGGAGACACATTCCTTTGCCCCTCTTCCTGGCCCTTCCTGGCCCTGACCAACGAGACAAATAAGAGGTATTTTCAAAGTCAGTATTAAAAAGAGACCAAGGGTGATTTCAAGGGTCACCCAGGGAAATCTCTCCCCACTTACTTGCTGATTCCTGAAAAGTTCTTTCTGCTCTAAGTAGAGACTGAGGCTGAATATGTGAACACAGTTCCACACACTGATGAACAATCTACAAATGCACACAGGGCTAAGCCATGTTTTCTGGGTTTTATTGGGAAAAGTGAAAGTGTTAGCTGCTCAGTCATGTCCGAATCTTTGCAACCCCATGGACTGTAGCCCTCCAGGCTCCTCTGTCCATGGGATTCTCCAGGCAAGAATATTGGAGAGGACTGCCATTTCCTTCTCCAGGGGATCTTCCCAACCCAGGGCCTGAACCCGGGTCTCCCTTTATTGGGAAGAAAGGAATCAAAAAGACCAGTATGGAATGAGACCCCAGAAGTGTTCAACTAGCTTTGAACTTCAAACAAAATAAAGAGAATTTGTGTTCCAGGATTGCCTCCACTAGGTTTGCTGGTATGTTTGCAGGGAGCTCTGCTAGTTAAGTTACTTTGTGACTCCCGTAAAGTTGTGGATTCACTTGGGCCAGCCCTGGAACTGTGCCATGATCAAACAAGCACAGTGTTTAGTAGTAAGAATAATTTTAAAGATATTTCCTCCAATTCCTCAAAGAGTGTTGAAGAGGGTTGTCATGGACCAAATCGCATGCCACCTGCACAAAATTCCTAGGTTGAAGCTCTGGCCACCAATGGGACTGTATTTGGAGATAGGACATTGAAGGAGGTATTTAAGATTAAAAGAGGTCATAAGGGTGGGGCTCCAATCCAACAAGAAGAGAACACCAGGAGTGCAGAAAATGCAGAGGGAAGAACATGTGAGCACGCAATGAGGAGGCATGGTCTGCAAGCCAGGAAGAGAAACCTCACTAGAAGCCAACCCTGCTGGCTCCTTGATCTAGGGACTCCAGCCTCCAGAAATGTGAAAAAGCAAATTTTTCTTATTGAAGCCACCCAGTTTGAGGTATTCTGTTATGGCAATCCAAGCATATGAATACAAATGCCTCGTTTATAACCAACACACACACACAAACACACACATACACATCTCCCCATAGGGAGATAAAGAACCCAAGTTGACCCTTGCAGAGTCCTCTTGATGGACTCCAGGGTACAGGATGGAAAGTCCACAGATTCTCTCATATTAATACTTTTTATCCCATCTCAACACAGTCATTAAAATAGAAAGAATATCTCTTCCTGGGGCATTCATACACTCAGGTCAACACACACTTATTATGCCCCTGCAATGACACACACTAGGACCTGGGATACAAAGATGAAGATGTCTGCTTTCAAGGCTCTCATAGCAGACTCACCAGTCACTGGGTCTGAGGCCACTGGAACTGGCTGCTCCTTCCTGGTTACCCTCTGCCCACCTCGGCAGGGGGGTGCAGAACATGCCTCTGAGCCTTAAGTCCTATAGTCTCCAACTCTGTGGATGGATTGGGCTTGGGCAACTTTCCTATCTTGTCTGCTTCTAAGATGTTTTTACCTCTGTGATATGGGTACCATTGTAAGCTCCATTTTTACTAATAAGAAAAATGAGACAACGAAACGCTATGACTGGGCTGAGGTCATAAGCCTGAGGATTGGAAGCTTGGTGACTCCACAGTTCCAGGCGCCTATTACCCTATTATATTCTTCCTTGGTTGCATAATCTGTAATCAATTGTCTTAAGTATTTAAGTCATTTGCATTTGTTACTTAGCATCATAATTTAAGGGCTTCCCCTAGTGGTAAAGAATCTGCCTGCAATGTAAGAGACCCGGGTTCAATCTGGGTCAGGAAGATACCTGAAGAAGGAATGGCTACCCACTCTGGTATTCTTGCCTGGAGAATTCCATGGACAGAGGAACCTGGTAGGCTACATTCCATGGGGTGGCAAAGAGTTGGACGTGATTGAGCAACTAAACCTATTTAATCATAAAGGACTTGATGTATACTTTACAGGTGAGACCATAAGGAGGAGAAGCCTAAATAACAGGGTAATCATTAAAAGGGCTTGGAAGACACTCTTCATCCAGGCTCATTCCAACTCCATGCTTCTAATACACCCCCTACCCCACTGACAACCCCACAAAAGGGTTAAAGAACACTTTTGCATGAAGTTGGTTATGATAATCAAATTCCTGTCATAGTGGACAATTTTCCTGATTTTTTTTTAACCTTGAAAATTGTTCCTCTTACAAACTAGGGGTTAAGGCATGTTTCTGTAGTGTAGTGGTTATTATGTTCGCCTGACAAACTAGGGGTTATCAGTGGGGAGAGAGTGGGGCAGGGGCAAAATAGGGGTAGGGTATTAAAAACTACAAACTATTAGGTATAAAATAAGCTACAAGGATATACTGTACAACACAGGGACTATAACCAATATTTTATAATAACTGTAAATGAAGTATAACCTTCAAAAAGTGAATCACTATATGTACACTTGTAACATACAATATTGTACAGCAACTCTACTTCAATAAAAGAAAAAAAAAATTGTTCCTCTTAAAAACAAAGTAGACTGGTGGTTACCAGGGAGTCAGGGTGGGAGAAATGGGGAGACCATGGCCAGAGGGTACAAACTGTCATAATATTAACAAGTTCTAGGAATCTAATGTACAGCATGGTGACTACAGCTAATAATACTGTATCATACACTGAATGTTGCTAAGAGACTAATCTTAAATGATCTTACCACCAAACAAGCGGGTAATTACCTGATAGGGTGTTTCTGTGATGGAGGTGTTAGCTAATGCTGTGGTGAGTAGTAATCATTTTGCAATATGTAAATATATTGTATCAAACACTGCAAACTTTACAAATACACAATGTTATATGTCAATTATATCTCAGTAACCTGGAAAAAATTGTTCCTCCTAAACCTCCTAAACATCACATTCAACTGCCTCTTTTCTATCATTCAGACAGGTAAACAGGAATTTCATTTTTTTTTTTTAATGAAGACAGGGTTTATCTTCTCTCCAACCCCACATAAAGCCTTTAACTGTGTGATTACTCTGCCATCTAGCTTCCTAAGCCTATATGGCTGTTCATGAGACTATCCTGGGGCATATTAGGGCTAAGCACTGCTTTGGCTTAAAATGCATTATTTTAGATTACTTAACAACCGCTCAGTGATCATACACACACATACACACAGCAGGAACAAGAAGCATGCTGTCTCTTCAACAGGAAGACATCCTTGTCAGAAAGGTCAGTCTACAAGGTGGTGAGAGAGAACTGAGCCCGTTGAGATTTCTGCTTGGAAAAAAAAAAAGAACAAAGGAATAGCACTCCTTCTTTTCAAGAATCTGGAATGCAGATTTTAAGACTTAAAGTGAGTGAAGTTAACATGAAAAGCCACCATACAAAACACCAAGCATCCACGTGTTGACTAAATCTTCTACATTTCGTTGAAAAGAGAAACTGCTTTGTAATAGCCTGTGTACGTTCTACAACAGTTTCTTTAAACTTGCTACACCTCAGCTACTCTCAGCTCAGTTCAGTTCAGTCGCTCAGTTGGGTCTGACTCTTTGCAACCCCATGGACTACAGCACACCAGGCTTGGCGTTGGTCCATCACCAACTCCCGGAGCTTGCTCAAACTCAGGTCCATTGAGTCGGTGATGCCATCCAACCATCTCATCCTCTGCGTGCCCTTCTCCTCCTGCCTTCAACGGGGAACAGAATTTGCCACCCTGGTTATTTTGTAAGAGACAGCAGACTCTTTGAAAACCAAACGTTTCTTTTGTAAGAAACGTTTACATTTGCAAGGAAAATCCCCAATGGTAAGGACAGCTCCCTCTCCAGATACCCAGTAGAGCAGGAGTGTTGGGCTGCAACCCACAGGCCCACAAGCCTTCTAGTTGCCCAGCCACAAGACCAAAGAAGGAGCCCAAAGGCAGCAACAGAGACATCAGTGATTTAGTGGAGAGGGAATCTTACAAGTCCAAAGCTAAAGGTCCTGGAGGAACACTACTGCAGACAGAAGACAGGACACACAGCCTCCTCCTCTGCTCCTTTCTCAACACTACACTTCTCAGGAGAACTCTGCCTCTGTCATTCTCCACATAGACTTACTAGCTCTATCTTATCCAGTAGACTGTAAGCATCATGACAGCAAGAACTGTGAACATTTTTTTTTTTTTGCCATCACTTTATCCCTGGTACTTAACATAGTTGCTTGCACTAATGAGACAGTTCATATATATTTGTGAAATGAATGAATGAATGCATGCATGAGCATATCTTTCTTCACTGGATTGACTATAGAGTTATAGAATTCAAGCCAGGACTTTCTAATCCTAACACTCATCCTCACCTCTATCTCCACCCCACCATCACTGGGTTCCTTGAGGGGTAGCAGCAGTGGAATTTCTGGCATCCAGTTCTGAGCATCAGTGGTAACAGATGTTTTCACTAAAGAAGTTCCCTACCCCACAGTAATGTAAGACATCTTCTTGTCTGTGGCTTCAGACCCTCTGACCTTATATATTAATTAACTTTTAAGTTAAAAGAGAGAGAAAGAAGTACAAAGGTCATTATATAAATTTTAATTTTTTTTATATTTTAGGCTGTGCCACACAGCATGCAAGATCTTAGTTCCCCAACCAGGGACCCAGCCCATGCCCCCTGCACTGGGAGCACAATGTCTTAACCACTGTACTGCCAGGGAAGTCCCAACAGGTCATTATATGATCAAGGAGTCAATTCATTAAGAACATATAATAATGTTAAATATATTCTCACCTAACATTGAAGCATCTAAATATATTAAGCCAATACTAACAGATCTGAAAGGAGAAATAGACAACAACATAATAATAGTGGGGGACTTCAATACCTCTCTTTCAATAATGGATAGATAGATAATCCAGACAGAAAATCAATAATGAAACATTGGACTTGAACCATATTGCAGACCAAATGACCCTAACAGATATACATAGAACATGCTATTGTTGAATGTTGAATGAATAACATGCTATTCAACAGCAGCAAAATACTCATTCTTCTCAAATACATAGAACAATGAAAACAGGGTACTGATCTCCAGAAAGAGTGTGACCTGTTTGGATACCCAAGGCACTCATTCCATAGTGCTTTGATATTCTAACCCCTGGAACAGCAGAGCTCAAGTAGTCAACACACTCTTCAGACCCTGGGAGCCACGACCATTCCAACTCTTGGTGACTATTCAATGGGCCAATGAAAGTGAGATGTGTGCTCCTAGCGCATTCAGTCATCTCCTCGAGGGTCCTCAGATGCCTCAAGTCTTGCATCAAGTATCCAGTCTTTAAGGCCCTGTACCACCCTAAACCATCCACAGTCAACAGTCTGTGCACTTTTACACATTAACTCACTAGATACTTGCAACAGTTCCATAAGGTAAATCTGGTTATTATGCTTATTTTATAGATGAGGTTGCTGTCCTCTAGAAGGACCCACATTTCATTGACATTTTATTATGAAAATAACTAACCAATTACTGTGTTTAAATGTAAGAATGGAGGGCTTCCCTCGTGGCTCAGTGATAAAGAATCTACCTGACAATGCAGGAAACTCCGATTTGATCCCAGGTTTGGAAGATCCCACATGCAGTGGAGCGACTAAGCCCATGTGCCACAATTACTGAGCCTGTGCTCTAGAGCACGGGAGCAGCAACTACTGAGAACACGAGCTGCAATAACTGAAGCTCAAGCTTTCTAAATCCTATGCTCCGCAATGGGAGAAGCTACCACGATGAGAAGCCAGCGCACCACAACTAGAATAGCCTGTGCTCAAGGCAACTAGAGAAAAGTCCATGCAGCAACAGAGACCCAGCACAGTCAAAAATAAAATAAAATAAAAAAGATAAGAGTGGGAATTTTCACTCAGACAGTAAGGGTTATTTTGGGTGATTAGGCAACACTGTAAACCAGCTATTTTCCACATAAATATAAAATCAAAGAAAGAGAAGTTGAACTTGCAAGGAGAGATTCTGAGGCATACACTTGGATGGAGGTTGCCACAGCTGTATTAGATGCTGATCTATCCTACTTTACAGGCTCTCAAGAAATGAGCCTCGCAAATTGTACCTCCCAACTCCTCCGTCTCCACTTCTCTCCATCTCTGCCTCTCTCTCCCTCACTTCCTGGGAGGGCTTAGCTTTCGCCTGGCCCATCTGTGGAGGAATTGTATGACCTAGTAGTTCCAGGCAGACACAAGGATACTTCTCTTGACTCAGGCATCCACATGGCACAATTAGGTCTCAGAATCTAGTACCCTGTGCAGAGGCTATGCACTTAAGCTCCAATTTCTATCAAGAAGTTTGACAGACTTTTGTCTCATTTTCCCACAAAGCATTGCACTAGAAATATCCTGCAGGTAGCCTGGGGACTTGCCCAGTGTGGCTAGCATCGGAAGTGGGGGCAGTCTGGCTGTGGACCTATGACCTTTAACTTGTGAGGTGTGTGCTAACTCTAGTTAATTTAGTTCAGTTCAGTCGCTCAGTCGTGTCCGACACTTTGCAACCCCGTGGACTGCAGCACGTTAGGCTTCCCTGTCCATCACCAGCTCCTGGAGCTTGCTCAAACTCATGTCCATCGAGTCGGTGATGCCATTCAACCATCTCATCCTCTGTCATCCCCTTCTCCTCCTGCCTTCAATCTTAGTTAATACCAGAATTAAATTTCAGTATACTGGTTGGTATCAGAACACTTTCCAATTATTATTACTTTTATAAGCTTTTTTATTTCCCCACTACTTAATTGGTATATTTTGTGTTTTGGTAAATTTTGTATTTGTGACAATTACTTGAGGATCTTGTGGGGCAGTGGAACACACCATATTTTTTTTCTAATAAAACTAATGAAAAATTATTTTTATTTAACAGCTTTTAACCTAGTGGCAGTGTTTTCAGGAACAAATTAAAGTCATTAACAAGAGATAAGGTTATTTAGAAAACCTATAATGAAGGCTCCAAATGAGGAGCAGTCATCTCCATGAGGTGCTTCCTTGGTAATAAAGAAGCTAGGATGCTCAAGAATCAGGTAATGAAGACTCCTGATCACGGAGAAAACTTTAAAGGAAATTGTGTTTAAGATTACTTACCCAAAAAGTTCCAAATATGAATACGTTTGTGAAAACGTATTCTTTTCATGATGGACTGAATGTATCATCTGTGCTAGCCATCCCTACTTAATCTGAGGGAATGGAAGTAGGAGTTAATTAGCATCAAAGGACAAACAGATGCACCACTATCATCTTAAAATGGGATTTGTGGGTATGTGAAAAGAGACCACAAGATAAACCAGACTCAGTCTATGAAATGCAACTAACTGGATTGCCAAGAAACAGGTTCCATTTTTTCTTATTTGATGCTTTTATTGATTTGCCGTTGCTGCCATGAATGAACGTTTATCACTTTGTCAACTAGTCCTTTATTATGTAATCTTTTTATTATTTAGGAAATAAAACAAAACCTCCTTTAGCATTAACATAATGGGATATTACTCTTTATGGGCAACTATTAACAGTTTTAGTAACCTACATATCTTTGGTTCCCTGGGTAAAGGCTTATTGATTTTTCTAGCTCCTGCTGTTAATTATTGATGTTTGGCAGTGGAGGCTCAGCTAGTCTACACAGGGAAGCTGTTTACACGATCAGCATAATTATTATTGGGTTGTATAATGTGCATGAGGCTACTGGTACTTAACACTCTTTACAACTTTATTAAGCAAGGCTGTTTCTTCCTTTCATTGCTGCAACATCTAAAACCATAAACATACCTATGCTCCGCAACAGTGATCCTGTTCTGAAACCTGGATTATACACAGTAAGAAGTTACACAGTAGCTACTGAATACGTACCTGTCTTAAAATGTGTTTGAAGAGGCCAATGAGATCCTGAATTACTGGCCCCAGAATCACTGTTACATATAAGCCGAAAAAAAGGCTGATGTTTCTCTTAACACTAATCTGTCTCCTCATCTCTCCAGGTATTTCTTCAGTCACCCCCCTTTCACTGGGACGTCAGCAACTCTAGTCACAGTCCCTGTTGACAGAAATTCATTCCTCCCTTTCCTTTTGTTAAAGCTGTTAAGTTCTAAGGTTATCTAAATTGTTGCAGGAAGGAGGACCCAAGAGTGGGCTCTTGTCTAACACTCAGAAATGAATTGTCCAAGGAGACACATATACTGACAAAGCAAGAGGCTTTATTGGGAAGGGGCACCTGGGTGGAGAGCAGGAGGGAGAACCCAGGACTGCAGTGTCGTGTGGCTGGCAATCTCAGGTTTTACAGTAATGGGGTTAGTTTCTGGGTTGTCTCTGGCCAATCACTCTAATCTCAGGGTCCTTCCCGGTGGCACACACATTGCTCAGCCAAGGATGCCAGTGAAAAGGATTCTGGGAGGTTGGTAAAACATATGGGCTGGTGTTTCTTCTCTCCTTTTGACCTTTCCCCAGTACTTCCAGGTGGTGGCAGCTTCTTAGTTCCACATTCCTTACCAGGACTCCTGTTGTTCCGGAGCTTGCCTGACTAAGAAGATGGCAGATGAATGTCTCAAAATAACCATTTTATTGGGGTCTTGGATGCCAGGTTCTTTTATAGATCAAGATGCAGGCAGGTAAGGAAACAAAGGAAAAAAGTCATTAATCTTGCAAATATTTCCTAGAATGGCAAGCCTCGGGCAGAGGATGTGTTAATTTCTTCCTTCCTGCCATCTACAGGTGGACAGGGTTCTGAACAAAGGCACTTTAGTTTCACAGTCGGGCCAAGGGGCAGGATTCTCTGAGGCAGGCCAGTATGTTATTATTATAATTTTAAAAAGCAAAGGAAAGCAAGTCAAAGAAACAGTTCCAAATGGGAGTCAGAACTGGCTTTTCCCTGCAACACCGTTGTAAGCTAACACATACAAGAGGTTACTATTCTGCTGGGTGAGGGTGGGTAGTTTCAGTCAGTGGTTCCCCTAATAGAATTAATAAAGGTTTTACAGGCTTCACTGGTGGCTCAGTGGTTTAAAAAAAAAAAAAAATCACCTGTCAGTGCAGAAGACATGTGTTTGATCCCTGGGTCGGCAAGATCCCCTGGAGATGGAAATAGCAACCCACTCCAGTATTCTTGCCTGGTAAAGTCCCATAGACAGAGAAACCTTGAGGGCTACAGTCTACGGGGTTAGTCACACATGACTGAGAGACTAAATGACAACAATAACATTACAGTGAAACAGCTGAATGGCAGTCTGCTGAGCAACTAAGTGAGCTGACCAAGGACATCAAAGTACTGGTCAGGAGTCACCCAGAAAACGTCAGCAGCATCATCCCTTAGATTCCAGCTGAATCTGGTAGCTGGCACCCAAGAGGGGATTTAAATTCTGCAAAGTAGCTCCAGACAGTGCGTTAGTCTTTACCATTGAAATAGAACTGGGAGTCTTTACAGCTGACTTGTTATCTTTGTTATCTCTTGCCTGGAAGTTTGTCCTTTTGTTCTCCTAAGATTATTATTACTAAGACTGTTAAGGACAAGGACTGTTCAAGGACAAGCATTGTGGCCAGGCTTAGATCACAAAATGGCTTAGCCAAAAAATGGCTTCTCTTCTCAAGAAAGCCATGACTGGTTCTCTTTCTCTGATGATCTCCTACCGATCTGCTGACAAAACAAGTCCAGGAAAGTGACCAACAGCAGACATTCCAAGGTAAAGGGAATGTTGGCCATTTTGGCCAGGAGGACAGCTTCCTAAAATGTATCCTTTGAACTCTTAGGATGGTGTCCAGTTGAGGACCCCAGCAGCCACTCTCAGAACTAGAGACATTTTAGTCCTTGCCCCATGATCAATGGTTCTGAAACAATTTAGGTAGGTTCGGGATTTCTTTGCAAGCAGATAAGATGTTTAGGGGATAAGGGGACCAATAGGAACAATGTGAGGGGTTGGGAGAACAGAAGGAGGGGGTGGGGCATTGTGGGTCTAAAGGCTTTCAATTCTTCTGTTGGGGAATCCAGCATTTGTTTATAGAACTCAGAAGGTCAAGTCTGGAATTAGCTCAAGGGAATGGTCACCATTGATGAACATAGTAGTCTGAATTTAAAACGATTTTCAGGAAAAACAAAGCCAGCCCTGCTTTCTTTGAATTATTTTCTCATTAACCAAATGACTTTAAATTGAGACATTATATGATAATTAGTCCATCTAGATAAATTTGTCAATTTCAATCCCAATTCTTTTAAAGCTCTTACAGACAGAGGACACCAGGAGCAAGCACAGCCAATAATCTAACCTTTGGCCCCAATACATCTTTGATTGCTACCCATGTAAATACTCAGTGATATCAACAAACTGAGCCTTTAATTTCTAGATTAACCCTCAAGAAATATCTAGTAGCTCAGCCTTCTCTTTTTTCCCTTTTTCAATTTTTGTGGATTTGAGGAAATTCAAAACACCTTGTTTTACCCTTAGTCATTTCACTAGAACAGCTTTGTTCTGCCTACCCAAAAGCCCAATTCTCTAAGGTACCAATTTTTAAAGATAGTTTTCAACAAGAACTATGTCTCAGACAGAGGTTATGCAGAGCAAGCTAATTTAAAATTATCAGGGGCATTACCCATGTAGATAACTGTTGAAGGCCAGGGTCTCTGGTCTTTCTGAAATGGTAAAAAGGGTCCATAAAAAGTGAAAAAATAATGATGCCAACCAAATTAAAGTCATTACCAAATCTGCTCATTCATTCATTGTATTTTTTTCTGCATGCCTGCCCTATGAAACATGCTATGCTGGGCACTGTTAGGATCTAGCTGGAGTGGAAATCAGAGAACACCAAAGATGGCCCTTAAATCAGATCCTAGAAGGAACAGTTCAAATAACAGGAATGGTTTCGCCTGAAATAAGGTTTCAGAAGATGAGAATCCTCATGACTAAATAATTAACCAGTTTTCTTGCAGAAGAAAGATTAGATTTGTTTTATATAGGACCACATAGAATCAATATCAATGGGTAGAAATCAATGGAAGAAAGTAACAAGAACTTGCTCTCAGAGCAATCTAAAGGTACAATCAGATGTGTGGGGAGGAGCAGAAGCCTAATTAGCAAAGTTGTTACCTGGGACATTCTAAACTGCACCACTGGATACCCCACCTCTAAAACAAATCTTAATCTGATGCTTCAGAGCAAATCGCCTCTAACTCTATGACCCAAAGGCAATCACTGATAACATACTAGCAGGTTTTTTTCTATGCATTTTAACATAGTGAATTTATACCATATATACAATTTCCCACTTTTTATTGAAAATTTTCTGTGCTATTTTGTAGACTACCAATATTTACCAAAGTTTTCTCTGATTGTTGGACATTTAGAATTTAACAGTAACAGCAAGAGTTCTCAAGACATCCTACTTGTGGTTTGAATCTCATTGTGCTTTCTTGGAAAAGGTCTTCTTTGTGCCTCACTTGCCTCATCTGTAAATGGGGATTATGCCTCACAGAGTTGTTTTATTAAAGGAGTTAATTTAAGTAAAGCATTAACAACAGTGCCTGACACAGCATTCACTTTTTGTTTTATCAATTTTAGGTAAAAGCATTAAGTCTATGGAGAACTACTGTGAAAGACTTCAAAATGGACCAAAAGATTACTAGCTGTATTCCATGGAACTTATCTTTGCCTATACACTTTTCAGGTAAAGAACCCCAAGCTTTTGTGTTAAGAGCTATTTTACAACTTTCCAAGTTATAGATAAGTGATACAGACATACACATTGTCCACACACATTTACCCATAAACACGCACATTCATCTGGTGGATAACTGACTTCCCTTCTGTTAAAAAAAAAAATCCAGTTTTGCATTTATTTATAAATTCATTATAAAAATCCTTGATTTACCTATTGTGATGCTTTCAATTCTCCTTTGAACCGGTAGAAAAATCTTACTGGTTTCATTAATGAGTTATGTAAAATCTTCAACAGGTCCTTTAACAGGTCCCATTCAGCCCAAACTCAGTAATACAACCTAAGACTATATACTCTTTAATGGTAGTTTAAACCTCTCCTGTACAACCTATTGTGCTTTGCCATCAACATTATTGAGCTTGGACTTACCTGGTGGTCCAGTCATTAGGACTCCAAACTCTCACTGCCAAGGGCCCAGACTCAATCCCTGGTTAGGGAATTAACATCCCACTTGCAAGGTGTGGTCAATAAAAATTATCAATCTTTTACTAGCAAATTTAATTCAACTCTTCCAACAATTCAGTATCTACTATTAATACACAATGTATAATGCTACATGCTGTGGTAAATATGAAGATAACTTATTATCATGTAAATTCATCCTTTGGGGACAAGGTAGTCTTTCAACCTTTAAAATAGTACTTCCTGTCATGTAAATTCATCTTTGGGGACCAGAGGTACAGTCTTTCAACCTTAAAATAAGTGTGCTGTGGGTATTAAGAACATTAACACTGATGTCAGTCTCAAGTTTAGTCTTGACGCCATTCTAATTTAGGCAGCCTTTGCTTAATCTCTAGCTTATCTTCTGCTTAATCTCTAGCTTTGTAACGATATCCACAATGTGGATGTGGATATCCACAATGTGGATATATCGATCCACAAATGTGGATTGAGACTCAAAAAAGATAATACACATAAAAGCACTTAGCATAATGTCTCGCACATACATTTTTATTTTTTTGTTATCAGTTGATATACAATGTTGGGGCATATACATTTTAAAATAATCTTTCAGTTCAGTTCAGTCGCTCAGTCAAGTCCTGAGCAATCCCATGAACTGCAGCACGCCAGGTATCCCTGTCCATCACCGACTCCCGTTCACTCAAACTCACGTCTGAGTCAGTGTCGCCATCCAGCCATCTCATCCTCTGTCGTCCCCTCTTCCTCCTGCCCCCAATCCCTCCCAGCATCAGTCTTTTCCAATGAGTCAACTCTTCGCATGAGGTGGCCAAAGTACTGGTTTCAGCTTTAGGATCATTCCTTCCAATCTTTAGCACTAAGTTATTCAACTCTGAAGAGAGATCATCTGCCCACACCAGCCTTCCTACCCACCACACCACAGGGCCAGGACTGGCTACAGAAGGTTGCCTTCCACACAATTCTCAACACACACACAATTCTTACAGGAGCACTTACCCAGGACTATCCCACTAGACCAGTGTTCATCTTTCCCCCAGCTCTCATACCCAAATACATCAACTTCATTTACTTAAATCACTGTTTAGGCCTCTCCTCTTCACCTAAAATTTTTTACACTTGCTCAGCTGGTAATGCTTCTCACCCAGCCACTCTAACATAGAAAACTTTCCTGTTTCATCTCCTCTCCCAAAATTCTATCCACTTCCTTATCCTGTTTGAAACCTGTTCCCTAGAAGTCCACCACAGAATTACCATGTACTCCTGTGACTTAGGGCTAATAAGAGCTGAATTTACCATGAAGCTCTTGAGACCTAAGCTTCAGGGTCCCTAACCTCCATGAGCTCAAGTCTTACACTGTGTTCAATTGTTTTTGGTTTTCTAACACTTTTTTGCTTTCCCTTCTATCATCTTACCTGCTCTTGGGAATAACCCAGAACAGCCTTCTGAATGTTTATCATTTAATCTCTAGACTTTAGGGCTAAGATCTCACCCAGAGAATGAGATCCCCAAACAGCAGATACTATTCATAACCTGAGAAAAGCCAGTCAAGCCTATCTTGTCATAGTTCAGTTCAGGGTTAGTCACTCAGTCTTGTCTCTTTGTGACCCCACACCAGGCTCCTGTCTATGGAATTCTCCAGGCAAGAATACTGGAGTGGGTTGCCATTTCTTTCTCCAGGTTATTTAGTGACAATTCCACACCACCCACTGCAGGATCCCCACACAATAGCAACCCCCAGAGGGAGCCCAGGATAGGCTGTCAATTCCAGATGAACGCCTACTTCAGAGCTTAACACAAATGTCTAACAAGCATTTTAAATTCAATATGCCTGAAACTCAACACTTTTTCTTCCCTAAACCAAGCTAACTTTCAGTCCTAGCTCAAGAGTAACCCTTCCAGTTGCTCAGGCCAAAACCCATAGAATCTCTCGGTTCTCTCCCACACCTAATCCTTCAACAAATCCTGTCTTCCTCTTCAGAAGTCATTTTGACTTGTGTGCTAGTTGACTAGCTCAACTTTTATGCAGCCTGTTCTGATAGACCTTGCCCAACTAAAAGCTACTTTTGTTCTTAAGACCCATTTCACTTTTAATCACCTCACCCAAACACACTGAGAAATTTCACAAGCTTTCTTGTAAACTGGTGAATTATCCCAAAAGCCAGGACTACTAAACACTAGGTAAATGCTCAGAGCAGGTCTTTTTTTTCCCCCAGAGCAGATCTTAATGACAGCAACCACTCAAGAGTCCAATTTGTTTCCGGTTATATGCTGGATGCTATATGCAGTGGGCACCTTAACTAAAAAAAATGGCTTTTTTGAAGTATAAAGCTAAAACTGACACTACAAGAGTTCAGCATTAATACTTTAGCATAAGTCAGGGAAAACTAAAAAAAATACTTATAAGCTGAATCCAGAGAAGTAAGTTTTTAAAAGATTTCACTCATATTTGAAGTTTTGAAAACTTTTATTTTATATACAAAGAGCTAGTATTGTTTCTGCCTAAGGTTGATGTGCTGGATGAGCCATCTAAGGAAGTTTGGTTAGTCCAACTGGAAAAAAAAAGAAAAAGGAAATTAATTCAAAATGCCTTAAATATCACCATTTTATTCTCAGAAAGAAATGGTTCATTGTAGAATGAGGTTTAAACTGGAAACCTGACCCACCCAAACTAGTAATCCAGGTCTAAATACCTTACATATTTACTGAACACCTATTACAAGCTGCTCCATGAATCTCAGCTTGATTTGTTAACTGAATTTTAGTATTGGGAAACCCACTTCTACCTTCAAAGAAATTTCCCAGTAGAAAAACATGCTTCAGAAAATGATCCTTACCAAAAGCTCAGGACGTCATTAAGTAGTAACTAATTACACAGCTAATATTTTGTTACTCAGAGTGTGCCAGACACTATTCTATGAGACATTCATAAATCAATTCATTTATTCTTAATCTCTGAGAAATGCGACACAAAACTGGCAGACTTTTGGCAGAATGGATGGGAGTCCATTCTCCCATCTGTGATACAGAGTTATTTCAACTTCCATAATTAACACTAAACATGTATTTCTTAACTATTTGGTCAAAATCAAAAGTTTAAGCTTAAGATACTTTGTCACAGAAATCGCACATTAACAATTCATCTCTGCTATTACATTAACAAATTGTACCCACGGTAACACTTCAACATAAGAACTTCTAATTTAAACAAATACGTTCTACTCAACATCGTTGCATTCTAATTACTAATAAAAAAGTAGTGACAGAATTTTATATCTCAAAGAGCCAGTTAGAAATTAATCTTCAACTTAAAAAAAAACACTAACATTTAAGTGACTTTTAGGAGCCAAGAAACCGTCACATATAACTTTTTCAACAACCCTACTATTCATTTTTCACAGGAAAAAACTTAACTTTGAGCGACTTGACCAAAGTCATAAGACTATTAAATGACAGACCTCTGAATCCTAAAAAGGTCTATGTGGCCCCAAACCTCAAGCTCACTACATGACCCTATTCAGTTATTTCAGGGCAGCGGTCAAGGCATGTTTTTTGCCGAAAATTAACAAGATATGATTAATGATTTAATGTTTCATTTTAGCGACTTCTGAAAAGTAATGTTTATCCAACATTACATATAGCACCTAAAACTAACAGAAATGGGTAAAAA
Organism: Bos indicus; assembly: GCF_029378745.1. Taxonomy (NCBI): domain Eukaryota; kingdom Metazoa; phylum Chordata; class Mammalia; order Artiodactyla; family Bovidae; genus Bos; species Bos indicus. Next base: position 42,447,120 of record NC_091769.1, read on the forward strand.
GGTATTAGAAAAACTACTTTTCCACGCCTTCACATCCCCCTCAATCCTATTAAGATGACTGCCGAGCCTCTCAACTGTGTTGTCCGCTACAAAGGAAGAGCCCTGCTAGCTGAAAGAGAAAAACGGCACTGATCAAACGCCGACACCGAACTACCGGCTTGTCGTCCCTCCCTGAAACAGGAGACCATGGCGTCCGCCAGCGTACCTTAATGAAGCCGATGTCCTTCGCATACTGGCGGAAACACTGGCGGCACATATTGAGGCCGTATTTCCGGATCAGACCGTGCCGGTTGGAGCAGACCCGGCTGCAAAAAGAAACGGCGTTATAGCTAGTCACAGAAAGTGAATTATCGGCACTCCGTGGGGCCACCACTCGCCCTGCAGGTCTCCACGGACCCATCGGAGGCCTGCAAATGGCGGCAGCCACCTCTCCGGTTCCGTCTCCCCTCCACGCGCCGCCCGTGGGCTCCTCTACACTATATTTCAAGCAGTGTCGCGCCCCAAAGCAACCCTTCCAAACAACCACATTCTGTTTCTCACCAAGAGCGAGAACCCTGGCCGAATTTTCTCGGATGGCTCCAGTAGAGCTGCTGGTGACCCATGTTGCCTTCTCGGCTGCAACGAGGTAAAAGGAACGAGGGAGCGTACGCATGCGCTCTTCAAAATTTTAGGACACAGTTTACCCAGAAGGCAGTGCTGATAAATGACGCATGTGCAATGTGTCCATGGAGTCTCGGGGGCCGAGAGAGGCTTGCAAATATTCTAGGCGGGCACAACTGATGACGTCACCACACCTCAGCCTCAAGTGTTGTCTTGCGCAGGTTTGCGATCGCCGGGCGCGGTGGCGCGCGCCTGTAATCCCAGCTACTCGGGAGGCTGAGGCTGGAGGATCGCTTGAGCTCAGGAGTTCTGGGCTGCAGTGCGCTATGCCGATCGGGTGTCCGCACTAAGTTCGGCATCAATATGGTGACCTCCCGGGAGCGGGGGGCCACCAGGTTGCCTAAGGAGGGGTGAACCGGCCCAGGTCGGAAACGGAGCAGGTCAAAACTCCCGTGCTGATCAGTAGTGGGATCGCGCCTGTGAATAGCCACTGTACTCCAGCCTGGGCAATATAGCGAGACCCTGTCTCTTTTGAGCCTCCAGGAAAGAGTTTTGAACTTTTAAGAAATAAACGATGTAACTATTCTGTTTTCTTGCTCGTCGTCTGAACCTTTATACATTCTTCTAATTAAAATTTTGCACTTGGAAAAAGGATTTTTTTACTGAACTCAGCACTGACACCTACTGGAATAAAATTGCAAAATAACTTAAACTCAACTGTAATAATTAGGAGTGGACGGTAGGAGATGCTGTTTTGTTAGACAACTTCGTTTTAACTGGCACACAACTTCTAGGGAAACCTACACTATTCCAGAAGAATGACAAGAGACAATGTCTTTAATATTTAAGTGTAGCTAGTTGAGTTTAAAGTAAGAAAAAGCAAATAGCCAATGTGTGCTGCTTTGACTAGATGACTCGGTAATAAAACAACTTGTGAAAACAAATGCCATCCAATAAACCAGCGAAAACTGTCCCTAAAATCCACGTAGTCATTTATAATGCCTCTAAATAAACCTAAAATTATACATGGCTCTGATATCAAAGCTTTAACCAGATCTATAAAATGTACCACAAGGTGCAATAATGCAGAAAACTTTTACACATGAACTCTTATACTAGAATTGAAATACCATACCTCTTGAAGATATATTGTTTCAGGTCTAGTGCCCCTCCCAACCTAAATTAGGCACTTTGTTACCTGATAAAGGTAAGGAGCAATGGCTGCGCTTTGCTGGAGCAGCCATGAAGAGATACCCCACGCCCAAGGTAAGAGAAACCCAACTAAGACAGTAGGTGTTGCAAGAAGGCATCAGAGGGCAGACACACTGAAACCATACTCACAGAAAACTAGTCCATCTAATCACACTAGGACCACAGCCTTGTCTAACTCAATGAAAGTAAGCCATGCCCGTGGGGCAACCCAAGATGGGCGGGTCATGGTGGAGAGGTCTGACAGAATGTGGTCCGCTGGAGAAGGGAGTGACAAACCACTTCAGTATTCTTGCCTTGAGAACCCCATGAACAGTATGAAAAGGCAAAATGATAGGATACTGAAAGAGGAACTCCCCAGGTCAGTAGGTGCCCAATATGCTACTGGAGATCAGTGGAGAAATAACTCCAGAAAGAATGAAGGGATGGAGCCAAAGCAAAAACAATACCCAGCTGTGGCTGTGACTGGTGATAGAAGCAAGGTCCGATGCTGTAAAGAGCAATATTGCATAGGAACCTGGAATGTCAGGTCCATGAATCAAGGCAAATTGGAAGTGGTCAAACAGGAGATGGCAAGAGTGAATGTCCACATTCTAGGAATCAGCGAACTGAAATGGACTGGAATGGGTGAATTTAACTCAGATGCCCATTATATCTACTACTGCGGGCAGGAATCCCTCAGAAAAATGGAGTAGCCATCATAGTTAACGAAAGAGTCCGAAATGCAGTACTTGGATGCAATCTCAAAAACGACAGAATGATCTCTGTTCGTTTCCAAGGCAAACCATTCAGTATCACAGTAATCCAAGTCTATGCCCCAACCAGTAACCGCTGAAGAAGCTGAAGTTGAACGGTTCTATGAAGACCTACAAGACCTTTTAGAACTAATATCCAAAAAAGATGTCCTTTTCATTACAGGGGACTGGAATGCAAAAGTAGGAAGTCAAGAAACACCTGGAGTAACAGGCAAATTTGGCCTTAGAATACGCAATGAAGCAGGGCAAAGACTAATAGAGTTTTGCCAAGAAAATGCACTGGTCATAACAAACACCCTCTTCCAACAACACAAGAGAAGACTCTATACATGAACATCACCAGATGGTCAACACCGAAATCAGCTTGATTATATTCTTTGCAGCCAAAGATGGAGAAGCTTTATACAGTCAGCAAAAACAAGACCAGGAGCTGACTGTGGCTCAGACCATGAACTCCTTATTGCCAAATTCAGACTTAAATTGAAGAAAGTAGGGGAAACCACTAGACTGTTCAGGTATGACCTAAATCAAATCCCTTATGATTATACAGTGGAAGTGAGAAATAGATTTAAGGGCCTATATCTGATAGATAGACTGCTGATGAACTATGGACTGAGTTTCGTGACATTGTACAGGAGACAGGGATCAAGACCATCCCCATGGAAAAGAAATGCAAAAAAGCAAAATGGCTGTCTGGGGAGGCCTTACAAATAGCTGTGAAAAGAAGAGAAGCGAAAAGCAAAGGAGAAAAGGAAAGATATAAATATCTGAATGCAGAGTTCCAAAGAATAGCAAGAAGAGATAAGAAAGCCTTCTTCAGTGATCAATGCAAAGAAATAGAGGAAAACAACAGAATGGGAAAGACTAGAGATCTCTTCAAGAAAATCAGAGATACCAAAGGAACATTTCATGCAAAGATTGGCTTGATAAAGGACAGAAATGGTATGGACCTAACAGAAGCAGAAGATATTAAGAAGAGATGGCAAGAATACACAGAAGAACTGTACAAAAAAGATCCTCATGACCCAGATAATCATGATGGTGTGATCACTCATCTAGAGTCAGACATCCTGGAATGTGAAGTCAAGTGGGCCTTAGAAAGCATCACTACAAACAAAGCTAGTGGAGGTGATAGAATTCCAGTTGAGCTATTCCAAATCCTGAAAGATGATGCTGTGAAAGTGCTGCACTCAAGATGCCAGCAAATTTGGAAAACTCAGCAGTGGCCACAGGACTGGAAAAGGTCAGTTTCCACTCCAATCCCAAAGAAAGGCAATGCCAAAGAATGCTCAAACTACCACACAATTGCACTCATCTCACACACTAGTAAAGTAATGCTCAAAATTCTCCAAGCCAGGCTTCAGCAATATGTGAACCGTGAACTTCCTGATGTTCAAGCTGGTTTTAGAAAAAGCAGAGGAACCAGAGATCAAATTGCCAACATCTGCTGGATCATCGAAAAAGCAAGAGAGTTCCAGAAAAACATCTATTTCTGCTTTATTGACTATGCCAAAGCCTTTGACTGTGTGGATCACAATAAACTGTGGAAAATTCTGAAAGAGATGAGAATACCAGACCACCTGACCTGCCTCTTAAGAAATCTGTATGCAGGTCAGGAAACAACAGTTAGAACTGGACATGGAACAACAGACTGGTTCCAAACAGGAAAAGGAGTTCGTCAAGGCTGTATATTGTCACCCTGTTTATTTAACTTATATGCAGAATACATCATGAGAAACCCTGGACTGGAAGAAGCACAAGCTGGAATCAAGATTGCTAGGAGAAATATCAATAACATCAGATATGCAGATGACACCACCCTTATGGCAGAAAGTGAAGAGGAACTCAAAAGCCTCTTGATGAAAGTACAAGTGGAGAGTGAAAAAGTTGACTTAAAGCTCAACATTCAGAAAACGAAGATCATGGCATCTGGTCCCATCACTTCATGGGAACTAGATGGGGAAACAGTGGAAACAGTGTCAGACTTTATTTTTCTGGGCTCCAAATTCACTGCAGATGGGACTGCAGCCATGAAATTAAAAGACGCTTACTCCTTGGAAGGTAAGTTATGACCAACTTAGATAGCATATTCAAAAGCAGAGACATTACTTTGCCAACAAAGGTTCATCTAGTCAAGGCTATGGTTTTTCCTGTGGTCATGTATGGATGTGAGAGTTGGACTGTGAAGAAGGCTGAGCGCCGAAGAATTGATGCTTTTGAACTGTGGTGTTGGAGAAGACTCTTGAGAGTCCCTTGGACTGCAAGGAGATCCAACCAGTCCATTCTGAAGGAGATCAGCCCTGGGATTTCTCTGGAGGGAATGATACTAAAGCTGAAACTCCAGTACATTGGCCACCTCATGCAAACAGTTGACTCATTGGAAAAGACTCTGATGCTGGGAAGGATGCGGGGCAGGAGGAGAAGGGGACGACAGAGGATGAGATGGCTGGATGGCATCACTGACTCGATGGACGTGAGTCTGAGTGAACTCCAGGAGTTGGTGATGGACAGGGAGGCCTGGCATCCTTCGATTCATGGGGTCGAAAAGAGTCGGACATGACTGAGCGACTGATATGATCTGATCTGAAAGGAAGTAGTCAAGCCAGAGATTTAAAAACTGATATGACCTGATCCTGCTCTCAAAACGAATGTATTGAGAAAAATAGAACTATCTCAGAGCCCTTCCTTCCAGTTTCAACTTCTTTGTTTTGTTTTCAGTTTCAACTTTCATGACTCTAAGTAGGTAGGACAATTATATTCTATGATAGATGTGCTCATAGAGCACAAGAAGAGCAAAGAAGAAAGAGATTAATTCCAGGGTGAGTTTCATTTGAGGGGCCTTTGAAGTAGACCTTAAGTGAAGAGTGAGGTTTACACAGGCAGCAGGGAACATAGTGAGAGGATGCCTTTGAGCCCAGAACTGTTGTTGGGAAAAGCTTAGGGAGGATAACAACCTACTGTAACTAGAGAGGAGGGTGCACGTAAGATCTAGTGACAGATGATTAATTAAAATTTAAAGCCTGACTGTAGAAGGTCCAATGTCAAGCTTCTACAGTTTGCCTGGAATTTGTATCAGTCATAGATGTGTAGTTTACAAAATCCATATGCTTCTCAGAAGCTAATCAAACATTTGCCCACCTATAGTCTCTCAGGCCTTTCCTAGTTGTTCTCCATCATTGTTAAAAGATGACAATGGTACTGAGATCAATTCCGTAAATACTTTCAGTACTCTGCTATAAAATCCTCAAGGGAGCAGGGGAAAGATAAACAAGAAACAATTAATTATACTTGAACAATAACAATCTCTTATAGCTTAAACTATCTTGAACTATGGTGATATTCAAGTAGTTCTTAATGTTTATTCTGGTCTTGAAAATTATTCTCCTTGATGGAGATATTACAGAACTGCAGTTGAAAAGTTGTACTTCCCACTCAGTCTTAAGATGATGTAGCACCATCTATCTCCATCAATGGAATTATCAATTTCTTTTTCAATAAGAAAGCTGAGAATACCATTTTAAAAGTCCATTTTAACCCAGTATTTGTAAAGAGCTTTTAGCTTAATTCTATACTATTTTTACAAAATCCTATTACTCATTTATATTTGGCTTTTAAATACTTCTTTTAGATTACATTTTCCCTGAATATAATACATACCAAGTACTCTAAGTTATGACCAACCTAGATAGCATATTAAAAAGCAGAGGCATTACTTTGCCAACAAAGGTCCATCTAGTCAAGGCTATGGTTTTTCCAGTGGTCAGGTATGGATGTGAGAGTTAGACCATAAAGAAAGCTGAGCGCCGAAGAATTGATGCTTTTGAACTGTGGTGCTGGAGAAGACTCTTGAGAGTCCCTTGGACTGCAAGGAGATCCAACCAGTCCATCCTAAAGGAGATCAGTCCTGGGTGTTCATTGGAAGGCATTAATTCAGCAACTGAACTGAACTGACTGACTCTTTCTTTCTTTCTTAAATACAATGAAATTCAAAGAAAAAGAAAAAATGTGCCACTAATCTCCTAGCCCAGATAACCCCTATTAATATTTTGTTTCACCTGAGTATAGATATTATTTTTTAATTTAAGAACATTGGAATGATCTGCATGTTCGGTTCAGTTCAGTTCAGTTCAGTCATTCAGTCGTGTCTGACTCTTTGCGACCCCATGAATCCCAGCACACCAGGCTTCCCTGTCCATAACCAACTCCCGGAGTTCATTCACACTCATGTCCATCAAGTCGGTGATGCCATCCAGCCATCTCATCCTCTGTCGTCCCCTTTTCTTCCTGCCCCCAATCCCTCCCAGCATCAGGGTCTTTTCCAATGAGTCAACTCTTCACATGAGGTGGCCAAAGTACTGGAGTTTCAGCTTCAGCATCATTCCCTCCAGAGAAATCCCAGGGCTGTTCTCCTTCAGAATGGACTGGTTGGATCTCCTTGCAGTCCAAGGGACTCTCAAGAGTCTTCTCCAACACCACAGTTCAAAAGCATCAATTCTTCGGCGCTCAGCCTTCTTCACAGTCCAACTCTCACATCTATACATGACCATAGGAAAAACCATAGCCTTGATTAGACAGACCTGTGTTGGCAAAGTAATGTCTCTGCTTTTGAATATGCTATCTAGGTTGGTCATAACTTTCCTTCCAAGGAGTAAGCATCTTTTAATTTCATGGCTGCAGTCACCATCTGCAGTGATTTTGGAGCCCAGAAAAATAAAGTGTGACAGTGTTTCCACTGTTTCCCCATCTATTTCCCATGAAGTGATGGGACCAGATGCCATGATCTTCATCTTCTGAATGTTGAGCTTTAAGCCAACTTTGTCACTCTCCTCTTTCACTTTCATCAAGAGGCTTTTGAGTTCCTCTTCACTTTCTGCCATAAGGGTGGTGTCATCTGCATATCTGAGGTTAGTGATATTTCTCCCGGCAATCTTGATTCCAGCTTGTGTGTCTTCCAGTCCAGCGTTTCTCATGATGTATTCTGCATATAAGTTAAATAAACAGGGTGACATACAGCCTTGACGTACTCCTTTTCCTATTTGGAACCAGTCTGTTGTTTCATGTCCAGTTCTAACTGTTGCTTCCTGACCTGCATACAGATTTCTCAAGAGGCAGGTCAGGTGGCCTGGTATTCCCATCTCTTTCAGAATTTTCCACAGTTTGTTGTGATCCACACAGTCAAAGGCTTTGGCATAGTCAATAAAGCAGAAATAGATGTTTTTCTGGAACTCTCTTGCTTTTTTGATGATCCAGCAGATGTTGGCAATTTGATCTCTGGTTCCTCTGCTTTTTCTGAAACCAGCTTGAACATTTGGAAGTTCATGGTTCACATATTGCTGAAGCCTGGCTTGGAGAATTTTGAGCATTACTTTACTAGTGTGTGAGATGAGTGCAATTGTGCGGTAGTTTGAGCATTCTTTGGCATTGCCTTTCTTTGGGATTGGAGTGGAAACTGACCTTTTCCAGTCCTGTGGCCACTGCTGAGTTTTCCAAATTTGCTGGCATATTGAGTGCAGCACTTTCACAGCATCATCTTTCAGGATTTGGAATAGCTCAACTGGAATTCTATCATCTCCACTAGCTTTGTTCGTAGTGATGCTTTCTAAGGCCCACTTGACTTCACATTCCAGGATGTCTGGCTCTAGGTCAGTGATCACACCATCATGATTATCTGGGTCGTGAAGATCTTTTTTGTACAGTTATTAAGACATCATTATTCAAGATATCACCTATTTTCCTCCTTAACTTAGTCTCACAATTATTTGTGATTCTACATCCATAATTAAAGACTTACATCTCTACTGAGCTGTCTTCAATTTCAGTATATATATTGAATATATATATTGAAATGGGTATATATATATATATATATATATAAACATATATGGTTTATGTTTATGATGCATTAAGCTCTGCATCATCAAAATTCAAATAGAAACAAGAGTTGCCATTTTTAGGCTTACAGAAGCACAAGTACAAAAAAAAAAAATGTTTGCTACTGTTAAGGAATGTGGAAAAACAGATACTTTCTATGAGTATGAGTTGAATTGTTACAATTTCCATAGAAGGCAAATTGGTAATCTCCATCAAAAATTTAGCAGATTTTTCTTTTAGAAAATATTTCAACAGATACTGATATTTTAATTAATTGTATAGTGTAAAGTGGGCTTTGTGGTGGCTCAGACCATAAAGAATCCACTTGCATTGCAGGAGACCTAGGTTTGATCCCTGGGTTGGGAAGATCCTCTGAAGGAGGGCATGGCAACCCACTCCAGTATTCTTGACTGGAGAATCCCCATGGACAGAGGAGCCTGGCAGGCTACAGTCCATGGGGTGGCAAAGAGTTGGACACGACTGAGCGACTAAGCACAGCACAGCACATACTGTAAAGCAAAACACAGATACATAAAGTATATTTTTAAAAGTAAGTATTTATTCAACCCAGATCCCTGTTTCTCTAGTCTCTCTGTCCAAACTCACCTGTTACCAGTTTTGGAGAGGATCTTTAAAACAGTGTTATCTCCAGTCTCTCTGTCCAAACTCACCTGTTACCAGTTTTGGAGAGGATCTTTAAAAAACAGTGTTATCTGTCTACCTATGTATTCATCCACTCAGAGGTGTATGTGTGATATACCTATGTATATGTATAAATGTGTCCATATACACATTTGTACTTATCTTTTTTTTTCCTTTTTTTTAAAATTTTATTTTATTTTTAAACTTTACATAATTGTATTAGTTTTGCCAAACATCAAAATGAATCCATCACAGGTATACATGTGCTCCCCTCCTGAACCCTCCTCCCTCCTCCCTCCCCATACCATCCCTCCAGGTCATCCCAGTGCACCAGCCCCAAGCATCCAGTATCGTGCATTGAACCTGGACTGGCATCTCGTTTCATACATGATATTTTACATGTTTCAATGCCATTCTCCCAAATCTTCCCACCCTCTCCCTCTCCCACAGAGTCCATAAGACTGTTCCATACATCAGTGTCACTTTTGCTGTCTCGTACACAGGGTTATTGTTATCATCTTTCTAAATTCCATATATATGCGTTAGTGTACTGTATTGGTGTTTTTCCTTCTGGCTTACTTCACTCTGTATAATAGGCTCCAGTTTCATCCACCTCATTAGAACTGATTCAAATGTATTCTTTTTAATGGCTGAGTAATACTCCATTGTGTATATGTACCACAGCTTTCTTATCCATTCATCTGCTGATGGACATCTAGGTTGCTTCCATGTCCTGGCTATTATAAACAGTGCTGCGATGAACACTGGGGTACACGTGTCTCTTTCCCTTCTGGTTTCCTCAGTGTGTATGCCCAGCAGTGGGATTGCTGGATCATAAGGCAGTTCTATTTGTACTTATCTTTATATATGTTTACTACTTCTCTTTTCATGTACACAAACAGAATACCATACCCAGTATTTTCACAAATAGATCATAAAGCATCTTAGAAGAGTATAAAAGCTATAAAGAAATAAGTAGCAAAAGTAGAAGATGAAATTAAATGGAAACATCTTTGAACATTCTTTTGCACACTTAAAGTGTAGTCATATCTATATAGTATATCCATATTATAAAGTAGGTCTATAAAATAAAATTCTGGATATGGGACTCAGAGACCAAAGAATATGAACTTTTAAATTTTTGATAGAGATTACCAGTTTGCCTTCTATGGATATTATAACAATTCAGCCTCATACCCATAGAATGTATCTGTTTTTCCACACTCCCCCAACAGTGTGAAGTAACAAACTCTTTTTTTTTTTTTTCAAACTCTTTTTTTTTAACAAACTTTTTTTATATTTGGCCTTCTAATAGCCTAAAGATGACAACTGTTCTTTCTATTTGAATTTTGATGATGCAGAGCATGTTTTCCTATGTTTATAAGCCAGCCATGTATCTTTATCTGATAATTTCTCCTTCCAGTCTACAGTCCACTTTCTTAATGTTTTACTGGGCTGTAGTTTGTGTATTTGTAAATGATTACATGAAAGAAAATTAGCCCTTTGATCATCATATTGGTTGCAAATAGTTTTAAAGTTTTTGTATCAAAATTTATAATTGATAGGTTTAAAATTTTTTCCAGTGTTTTCTTGTAGTACTGTTATAATTTTGGTTTTCATTTTAAATCCTGAATCCACCCAAAAGTTATGTCTCTGTCCCCCAAAAGTACGGGAGAAATCCAGTTTCTTTCCCTACCAAATGGCTAGCTACTTATTCTAACAGAAGAAGGATTAACCAAATGCATACTAATCAGTAATCTTACTCTATTCTAGCACAATACAGGCTTTCATACATATTTGTTAAGTGATATTCATTTACTCATTAATTTATTCTGTAAATATGCATTGAGTACCTACAATATGTGAATATTATGCTTGATCTTAAATATGACAGTAGTGTCCAGGAAGCTTGTAGTCTATTGGTGAAGACAGGCATTAAATAAGTAATCATATAGCAATTATTTTAGACAAGATACCCTAAGATTCCTCTTGCTGTGAACATCCAAACTTGCTAGAAGAAACATGGTACACTTTAAAATGTAGAGTTGAGCTCCATGGACTCTCAAAGATCACATGCTAAGAACTAACTGAAAACCACAAAGGCTGCTCTGGAGAGATTTGTCCAGCTAGTTTATAGGACCTGGATTCCGAAGAGAAAAAGAGGCAAGGCTTTGGGTAACTGTATTCAATTAAACTGCAGAGTGGAAATCCATGAAGGTTTCTTGGAAGAATTAAGTACAGCATTTGAGACAAGTTCTAGTACTATTCGTTCTACCAGTGACTACCTGTGAGGTCACAGGCAAATTCCTTTACTCTTTTTGGCCTCCACTACTCTTGTGTCAAGTGAGAGAATTGGATTAGAATACTATAAACTGTGTTTCAAGGTAAGAGAAACCCAAGCAAGATGGTAGGTGTTGCCAGAGGGCATCAGAGGGCAGACACACTGAAACCATACTCACAGAAAACTAGTCAATCTAATCACACTAGGACCACAGCCTTGTCTAACTCAATGAAACTAAGCCATGCCCGTGGGGCCACCTAAGACAGGCCGGTCATGGTGGAGAGGTCTGACAGAATGTGGTCCACTGGAGAAGGGAATGGCAAACCACTTTAGTATTCTTGCCTTGAGAACCCCATGAACAGTATGAAAAGGCAAAAAGATAGAACACTGAAAGATGAACTCCCCAGGCCTGTAGGTGCCCAAAATGCTACTGGAGATCAGTGGGAAAATAACTCCAAAAAGAATGAAGAGATGGAGCCAAAGCAAAAACAACACCCAGTTGTGGATGGGACTGGTGATAGAAGCAAGGTCCGATGCTATAAAGAGCAATATTGCCTAGGGACCTGGAATGTTAGGTCCATGAATCAAGGCAAATTAGAAGTGGTCAAACAGGAGATGGCAAGAGTGAACATCGACATTCTAGGAATCAGCGAACTAAAATGGACTGGAATGGATGAATTTAACTCAGATGACCATTATATCTACTACTATGGGCAGGAATCCCTTAGAAGAAATGGAGTAGCCATCATGGTCAACAAAAGAGTCTGAAATGCAGTACTTGGATGCAATCTCAAAAACGACAGAATCATCTCTGTTCGTTTCCAAGGCAAACCATTCAATATCACAGTAATCCAAGTCTATGCCCCAACCAGTAATGCTGACGAAGCTGAAGGTGAACGGTTCTATGAAGACCTACAAGACCTTTTAGAACTAACACCCAAAAAATATGTCCTTTTCATTATAGGGGACTGGACTGCAAAAGTAGGAAGTCAAGAAACACCTGGAGTAACAGGCAAATTTGGCCTTGGAATATGGAATGAAGCAGGGCAAAGGCTAATAGAGTTTTGCCAAGAGAACGCACTGGTCATAGCATACACCCTCTTCCAACAACACAAGAGAAGACTCTATACATGGACATGACCAGATGGCCAACACCGAAATTAGATTGATTATATTCTTTGCAGCCAAAGATGGAGAAGCTCTATACAGTCAGCAAAAACAAGACCAGGAGCTGACTGTAGCTCAGATCATGAACTCCTTATCACCAAATTCAGATGTAAATTGAAGAAAGTGGGAAAAAGCACAAGACCATTAAGGTATGACCTAAATCAAATCCCTTATGATTATACAGTGGAAGTGAGAAATAGATTTAAGGGACTGGATCTGATAGAGTGCCTGATGAACTATGGACAGAGGTTTGTGACATTGTACAGGAGACAGGGATCAAGACCATCCCCAAGAAAAAGAAATGCAATAAAGCAAATGGCTGTCTGAGGAGGCCTTACAAATAGATGTGAAAAGAGAAGCGAAAAGCAAAGGAGAAAAGGAAAAATATACCCATTTGAATGCAGAGTTTCAAAGAACAGCAAGGAGAGATAAGAAAGCCTTTCTCAGCAATCAATGCAAAGAAATAAAGGAAAACAATAGAATGGGAAACACTAGAGATCTCTTCAAGAAAATTTAAGATACCTAGGGCACATTTCATGCAAAGATGGGCTTGATAAAGGACAGAAATGGTATGGACCTAACAGAAGCAGAAGATATTTATTAAGAAGAGGTGGCAAGAATACACAGAAGAACTATATAAAAAAGATTTTCACAACCCAGATAATCACGATGGTGTGATCACTCACCTAGAGCCAGACATCCTGGAATGTGAAGTCAAGTGGGCCTTAGAAAGCATCACTACGAACAAAGCTAGTGGAGGTGATGGAATTCCAGTTGAGCTATTCCAAATCCTGAAAGATGATGCCATGAAAGTGCTGCACTCCATATGCCAGCAAATTTGGAATACTCAGCAGTGGCCACAGGACTGGAAAAGGTCAGTTTCCACTCCAATCCCAAAGAAAGGCAATGTCAAAGAATGCTCAAACTACCACACGATTGCACTGATCTCACACACTAGTAAAGCAGTGCTCAAAATTCTTCAAGCCAGGCTTCAGCAATACGTGAACCGTGAACTTCCAAATGTTCAAGCTGGTTTTAGAAAAGGCAGAGGAACCAGAGATCAAATTGCCAACATCCGCTGGATCATCGAAAAAGCAAAAGAGTTCCAGAAAAGCACCTATTTCTGCTTTATTGACTATGCCAAAGCCTTTGACTGTGTGGATCACAATAAACTGTGGAAAATTCTGAAAGAGATGGGAATACCAGACCACCTGACCTGCCTCTTGAGAAATCTGTATGCATGTCAGGAAGCAACAGTTAGAACTGAACATGGAGCAACAGACTGGTCCAAATAGGAAAAGGAGTACGTCAAGGCTGTATATTGTCACTCTGCTTATTTAACTTATATGCAGAGTACATCATGAGAAACACTGGGCTGGAGGAAGCATAAGCTGGAATCAAGATTGCCAGGAGAAATATCAATAACCTAAGATATGCAGATGACACCACCCTTGTGGCAGAAAGTGAAGAAGAACCAAAGAGCCTCTTGATGAAAGAGGAGAGTGAAAAAGTTGGCTTAAAACTCAACATTCAGAAAACGAAGATCAGGGCATCCAGTCCCATCACTTCATGGCAAATAGATGGGAAAACAGTGGAAACAGCAGCTGACTTCATTTTTGGGGGCTCCAAAATCACTGCAGATGGTGATTGCAGCCATGAAATTAAAAGACGCTTACCCCTTGGAGGGAAAGTTATGACCAACCTAGATAGCATATTCAAAAGTAGAGACATTACTTTGTCAACAAAGGTCTATCTAGACAAGGCTATGGTTTGTCCAGTAGTCATGTATGGATGTGAGAGTTGGACCATAAAGAAAGCTGAGCGACGAAGAATTGATGGTTTTGAACTGTGGTGTTGGAGAAGACTCTTGAGAGTCCCTTGGACTGCAAGGAGATCCAACCATTCCATCCTAAAGGAGATCAGTCCTGGGTGTTCATTGGAAGGACTGATGCTGAAGCTGAAACTCCAGTACTTTGGCCACCTGATGCAAAGAGCTGACTCATTGGAAAAGACCCTGATGCTGGGAAAGATTGAGGGCAGGAGCAGAAGGGGACAACAGAGGATGAGATGGTTGGATGGCATCATTGACTCCTCAATGGACATGAGTTTGGGTAAATTCTGGGAGTTGGTGATGGACAGGGAGGCCTGGCGGGCTTCGGTCACAAAGAGTCAGACAAGGAGTCCGAAAGGTCCGGAAGGTCTTTCCAAGTCTCTGCTGTTCCTAAGTCGCTTCAGTCGTGTCCGACTCTGTGCAACCCCATAGACAGCAGCCCACCAGGCTCCTCTGTCCATGGGATTCTCCAGGCAAGAACACTGGAGTGGGTTGCCATTTCCTCCTCCAATGCATGAAAGTCTCAGATGCAGTCAAATCAGTCACTCCATCCAATCCACTAGAGGTTGTAAACAGGGAATCTGTATAATAGGAGTTGTTGTTTAGTCTCTAAGTCCTGTCGGACTCTTGCGATTCCATGGACTGTAGCCCGCCAGGCTTCTCTGTCCATGGGATTTTTCAGACAAGAATACTGGTGTGGGTTGCCAGTTCCCTCTCCACCATGTATCCAAGAGAAATACTGTAATATTAAGTTCCATTGTGATGTGGCAATTGTCACCTCCAGGGCACCCAAAACAAAACACCAGCCTATCAGCGCCCCAGCTGGCAGTAGGCAACTCGCAAAGCTGGGTAGGCAAAAAGACTCCCCCCAAAACACAGGAACTACGGCCTTTCTTGGGAAACTCAAAGACCCCACGTGTGCGGGCAGCGTGTAAACTGTCAGCAGTGGAAACTAGGATTCGGCCCCAAAGTATTACACTGGGAATGTGAGCGCGCGCTCCCGGGAAAGGACGTGGCGCCCCCGCCGATCGCCGGGTTCGGGAGGCGCGAGCCGGGTCCTCCGGCGGTCGGTGTCCGCGGTCCGCAGCCACAGTGCAGACTTGGTCTTGCACGGGAGAGGGGACCCCGTCCGCCCCCGCAGGATTCGTGGAGCCGCTGCCCGAAGAAACGGGGATGTCGCACCGCGAGCCGGCAGGCAGATCCCTGGACAGCCCGCGCTCGAGGGCCCCGGCGGCGGCGCGGCGGGGCGGGAAGGGGGAAGTTTTAAAGCCGAGTTGTGGGAGCCGGTGGCTGGCGTCCCGGCGGGATGAAGCTGCATTGCGAGGTGGAGGTGGTCAGCCGGCATTTGCCGGCCTTGGGGCTGAGGAACCGGGGCAAGGGCGTCCGGGCGGTGTTGAGCCTCTGTCAGCAGGCGCCCAGGACTCCGCCGGGTCCCCGAGCGGGAGGCGAGCGGGGCGGCCGTCACCCCGCCTGTTTGTTCATTTCCACCCTGAAGGACAAGCGCGGGACCCGCTATGAGGTGCGTGGAACCGGCGGGTCAGGGGTGGCAGCCAGGCGTTCTTGCTCTAAGCGCCCGACTGTTTCCCCAGCTGGACTCCGTCTTGGGGGTTGCCGAGCGCCCGGCCCCTGAACCCCACCATCACCCGGACCCTGGCGTCTCCCTACCGGCCCGAAGGCGGAAAGATTTTAAGAGTCACTTCTTAATTTTCTTGCCTATTTCTGCGACTTTATTGACAGCCTTGCTGCTTAGTAGTAGATAGCAACCCTGCCCCTTTAATGCCTTTGAAATTTCGGCCTGCGTGTAGCATCAGTCAAGTTTGGGAGAACCGTAAAATGACTACACTTTGGTTCAGTAGATTATGTTTCTCCCAGTTTCTTCGCTAAATTTGTTTGTTTGTTTTTAAGGCTTTGTGGGATGCATCTAAGGTCGTTAGGCCAGATTGTGCTGTGCTCAGTCGCTTCAGTCGTATCCGACTCATTGCGACCCCAGGGACTGCAGCCCGCCAGGCCCCTCTGTCCATGGGATTTTCCAGGCAAGAATACTGGAGTGGGTTACCATTTCCTACTTGAGGGGATCTTCCCGATTAGTACAGTAGTAAAGCAGTGATGCTTGGGTTGCAACTTGATAATTTTATTAAAATTCTTGGCTACTGCATCTCTCGCTCTTTCTTAACTGTTTAATTTCCTAAGTTTTTATTTGTTAGGTACAAGGCTTTTTTTGTATCTACATACCAGTAGTAAACCCTCTAGAAGAAGTTGGGAATTGAATTTTTAAAGCACAAGTTTTATAAAATCCTTTTACCTTGATTCCCAGGCACGTTCTTTTGTGAAAAATGACTGGAATACCCTTGTACCTACTATCATAAAATTGAGGGGTGATTCATCACCCTCTTTGCATCTAACTCTTGACTGGGTTTTATACAATTTCTGGGATTGTTTCCCTTACAGTGTTGTATCCTCAGTAAATACTCTTAGTTGAGGAAGAGTTATTGCTGTTTCATTCAGAGCCACGTAAATGTTTGTGTAAGTAGTTGAAAGTCTAAATAATTCCCCTTTTCCGGTGGAATCAACTCATGTAATGTTTTAAAATGGAAAGGACTTCTGTCACCAAATTTTAAAGATTAGAAAACTGTTAGGTGAGAGAAACAAACTCATAACCAGAATTGGGTCTCCCTTTTTTCCCCGTTGACCTCCCTAAAACCTATCTTTTCATGCCCACCTTAGGTACTGTCTGTTTTAAGAGTCTGTTATGATCTCTCCTTTAAAACTTCCGCTGTGCTAAGGTCAGTAGCTGAAAATCCTAACAAAAATGTTATTGTAAACCACTAGTTGAAAACTTAGTGTGTGTGCAGGGTGCAATGCTGGATAGATACGATGGGAAATAAACCTGATTTAATCTCTGTTTTTCCAAGACTAGAAAGGGAAAAACAGACATCACCACTTACAAAGGTGGGCTATAATTGCTGTAATAAAGGTAGAAGCAGAGTGGTATTATATAGTATAATATTAAAAATGAAATGAATTCTGATTCAAGTCTTTGAGAAAGTTTTGTAGAAGAGGTGGTGCCACAGGGCTTGGGACATAGTAGGTGTCAAGTAAACATTTATTTGTTAGTTAAGGTGGTTTGGTCTTGGCCTTGAGGAGTAGGAATTAGTGCTGAGTGTGGAAGCACCTTGGGGCTCTTTCTTACAACCTTCTACTTTTCTGTCCCATGACGCTGTCATCCATCTGACTGATTTCCAAATCTGTGTCTTTTGCTAGTCCTCTCCCTTAATTTCCAACTTAAGCCAGCTACCTACTGGAAATCTTCATTTGGTTGTGTCACAGTATTTCAAACTCAGAATACCTCCAGATTAATTTTCCTTGCCACCCCTGTCCCAGCTTTTCTGATAGTGTTCTGCAACTCCTTTAAGTAGTATTCTGTCCCTTTCCAGGAACCTTAAAGGCTTTTCCTTCCCCATATCCAATATATTATTGAATTCTTTCAATTCTGCTTCCTGGGTAACTTTCGTATTTTCATACCCCCTTCCATCCCAGGTATAGCCTAAACCACCATTGTCCCTTGCCTGGCTGGTTTCTTAAAGGATCTCCTTACCTCTACCATTGTCTTTCCTCCATCCCATTCTCCCCTCTCCCAAAGTTCATTATTAAACTTTGTAGTTAACGGGAATTTTCAAAATGTAGATCTAACAGTAATATCCACTGAATATTCATCTAATCTCCGTTTACCTCTCTACACTCTCTACATCTGCCTCTTTTCACTGGATCTTCCAGGCATACTGAATGTCTTTCACCTCCTCACAGTTGCCAAACTCTCTTACCTTCAAGGCTTTGCACACTATTCCATTTTATTTATATACTACCTCCCTCTCCTCCCCTCAGTATCTTCACTTGCTTAACATATTAATCCTTCATTTCTTACTCATTTTGGTTCTCTTTTATACCCCCAGACCAGGTAAGAGTCCTTTCCTATATAAGGTCGTATAGTAGCCTGTACTTCCTTGTCTTAATATTTGTTATGCTTATAATTACTTGTTTAATAAACTTTCTGTCGTGAAATTGGCAACTTGATAAGTGTAATTACCATGCTGGTCTTATTTACCACTGTTGTCCCCAGCCCCCTGTCATAGTGCCTGGTTCATAGTGGCTTCTTAATAAATAGTTGTTAAAGCCTTCAGTAGAAGCAACATCAGTTATTAAAAATTATTGAGCAGCTATTATATGTTAGTCACTCTTCTGGCTCTGGGAAAATAATACTGAACAAAGGAGACATGATTTCTGCTTTCATCAAGTTTATATCTTGTGGGAGGCATGCCTACCCCAGGCTAATAGACTAAAGTTAAGAAAGCAGGTAACTACTATTGGCAACTCTTACTACACCCAGAGTTAGAATGGGAGAGAAGAAGCATTCTCCTCAAACAAAGGGGATTCTGTTCTTGAGGAAGGAAGAGTTACTGGACAGGTAGAACAATTGTATCTTACCCAAAGCTGGATAAGGAGTGTAAATACCCCCAAAACCAATCAAACAAAAACGTTTAAATCTTAAAACAACAAAGCACCCAGATGTAAGGTCTAAAAGCCAAACTGAATCCTGGCAAAGTGGCATATTGCAGATGTAATAAATACTGAATAACAGTACCTGGTTTTGTAATTTTCTTCTCCCCCCCCCCCCACCCCCCCCCCCCCCCCCCCCCGCCCCGTCCCATTGGTTTTAAGCAGCTAAAGGAGAATATTGAGCAGTTCTTCACCAAATTTGTGGATGAGGGGAAAGCCACTGTTCGCTTAAAGGAGCCTCCTGTGGATATCTGCCTCAGTAAGGTATGGTATTAATGCGTAGGTTGGTTTACTGTAAAGAGAATAGAGGCTGTGTTAGGAGCCTGATCTCCCACAGAGCTGAACAGAGACAGGCACTTGCAGGCATGTTTGAGGAAATGATGGCAGCTCCCCTGGCTTGCTTGTGTGGCCTTGAAAAGAGCAGAGTCAGTCTTAGAGAAGTTGCCCAGAATGAGAAGGAAAACTGATTTTGCTTCTGTGCCCAAGATGGAGCCTCAGGGTGTTCTTAGAACTCTATAAGCAGGTGGCACAGGTCTGCATCTTGCCAGCTGAATCACAGGCAACAAATCTAAATTTGGTGTTAAAAAAAAAATGGATAAAATACAATTAGAAACACTTTAGGGGATATTTTACTTACTATAATCATTTTTTTAAATACATAAACCATTAAGATAAGAAACTGTTTTCTTCTTTGCCTTGTCTCGCTTTTTCCTTTTTTCCCTTCCCAGAGGGTAGGAGCTGTGACCTTGCATTTGCCTTTATCCTTGACCCCAAGTCAATGCTTTGTAAACATTTAAAGTTTAATAACTGTTTAAGCTGTTTTATTGAATGGAGGTGCTTTGTTCTACCTCCTCCTGTTCTGGTTTTTCATTTTCTCTTGCTAATCAGCCTGTCCTGCCACTGACTCCTTCTACCTACAAACAAGCTGAGAGTCCTACCAATTAGAATAGAAGAGACAAATTTCTAGAAAGTTGAGGCTAAAGCTGTCCACTTTCTCAGTATCTCTTTTGACCTCTACTTTCACTGGTTTGGGCTTCCCTGGTGGCTCAGAGGGTAAAGCGTCTGCCTGCAATGCAGGAGACCTGGGTTCCATCCCTGGGACAGGAAGATCCCCTGGAGAAGGAAATGGCAACCCACTCCAGTACTCTTGCCTGGAAAATCCCATGGACAGAGAAGCCTGGTAGACTACAGTCCATGGGATCGCAAAGAGTCAGACACGACTGAGCGACTTGACTTCACTTTCACTTCACTGGTTTATTCATAAAACACTGTCAAAGGTCAGTGATCTCTTCCTATCTGCTAATCACATTGCCGTGATTACTCATCCTTTTTGAGCTCTGTAGAATTTGACACTAATGACCACTCCCTTCATAATAACTTTTCTTTCTTGCCACCTGTGATAGGGCACTGTGCTGGTTTATCTTCAGTTTTCTTCGACCCTCCTTTGTTTCCTGTTTCTTGGCAACCTTTTTTCTATCCTGGGAGTGAAGACTTTATTCCCATCCTCTGCCTGCTCTCTGCCATACATGCTTTCTGTTAACACAGCTCCCTTTAATGTGTGTAACTCCCAAGTAGGTCCCTCTGCTGGACCTACTTAACCCAGGTCACCAGACTTTCCTCACTCCACTTCACCGTGTATATTGCTGCGAGAATAATATGTAGCTCTTGTTACGTAATTCTCAACTCAAAATTCTTCAGTGATCTCCCACAGCTTGATCATTCTGTCCTCTTACCCTGGCATCAAGGGTACTCATTTATACGCTATAGCCATACAGTATTTCTACTCTTTTACTCCTCTGCAAAGCTCCCACATCCCAACCAAATACTTAGCTTCCCAAACTTGCTGAAAGTTCACTAGTCCTTCAGATAGAAAGGTTTTGAAGCTTCTAAAGTATCCAGGAAGTATTTTTATTGCTGACTTAATTCACATATCACTTTAATAGTGATTTCTGTGTCCAGTTGAAAGCAGTCTCTTGCTTTTGATGTGTTGTTACTTGCTTTTGGCAATAAGTGCTAAGTTACACCTGCCTTTTTTTATTTTTAAGTTTCTTGATATATATATATATAATTTTTACTTATTTTATTTTTGGCTGTGTTGAGAGTTGCAGTGCATGGGCATCTCACTGTAGTGACTTCTCTTGTGGAGCACAGACTCTAGGCGAGTGGGTTTCAGTAATTGTGACATGTGGGCTCAGTAGTAGCTCTTGGACTTAGTTGCTCTGCAGCATGTGGGATCTTCCCGGTCCAGGGATGGAACCCATGTCCCCAGCATTGGCAGGCAGATTCTTATCCACTGCACCACTAGGGAAGTCCTTGGCCTTGCTTTTGACAGGGCTATTGCTTTTCAAAATTCCTAGTCTTTGTGAACAACCCCCCTGGGTATGTTGTACTGTACAGCACTACTTCAGTCTGTCTCTGAGGCACCAGAGATTTGAGTCAGTTCATCTTTTCATTTTCTTTTGGTTACTAAGGTTAAGTAACTTTTAAAAAAAATTTTATTGGATTATAGTTGATGGGTCAGTTCATCTTAAATCCAAGTCTTCAGTGGAATCTTTATATTTTCCTGTTTTATTGTATGCTCATATGGTTACCCCTGTGAACAGTTTTATTTAGAGTATGTCAACATAATTTTTTCAAAAACTTTAAAAATTTTTGTATATGTAATTAAATTTAGTGAAAATAGAATACTGAAAAAAATGTAGTAATTTTCAATAAATAATTGCATGATTTACATATACAACTTCACCACGTTTGTTTAGGATGAATTAGCATGCATGTATTACCTAAAATGGAATTTATAATTGTACAACCTACTTTTACATCTTCAGGCCAATTCCAGCAGTCTAAAGGGTTTCCTTTCAGCTGTGCGACTGGCTCATAGAGGCTGTGATGTTGAGGCACCACTTTCAACCCTCACACCAGTGAAGACTTCAGAATTTGAAAAATTTAAAACTAAAATGGTTATCACATCCAAAAAGGACTATCCTCTAAGCAAGAACTTCCCCTATTCTCTGGAACATCTTCAGACTTCTTATTGTGGGCTTGTCCGGGTTGATATGCGTATGCTTTGCTTAAAAAACCTTAGAAAGTTAGACTTGAGTCATAACCATATAAAAAAGCTCCCAGCTACAATTGGAGACCTCATCCACCTTCAAGAACTTAACCTGAATGATAACCACTTGGAATCATTTAGTGTAGCCTTGTGTCAGTCTACACTCCAGAAGTCACTTCAGAGTTTGGATATCAGCAAGAACAAAATTAAGGCACTCCCCGTGCAGTTTTGCCAGCTCCGAGAACTTACATATTTAAAACTTGATGATAATGAATTGATTCGACTTCCTTTCAAGATGGGACAACTGAGGAACCTGCGGTTTTTGTCAGCAGCTCGAAATAAGCTTCCATTTTTGCCTAGTGAATTTAAAAATTTATCCCTTGAGTACTTGGATCTTTTTGGAAATACTTTTGAACAACCGAAAGTCCTTCCAGTTATACACCTGCAAATGCCATTAACTTTACTGGAATCTTCTGCACGAACCATATTATATAATAGGTAAGCCTTTGATAGCATCATGGTATTTTCATCATTCTCAAGAGTTAAGTCTTTAACATGGCTGTTTATACTATGCACAATCTGACCCTTTGCTCCAGTGGCCTTCTTTTAAAAAGAAATGACAAAAGTTATGGGTCTAGAAGAATGGGCATATGAATAAACACAGGTAAACTTTGTAATGCTCATAGACACCCACTGAAACCCAAGCCAGTCTTCCCTCTTCATCATCCCTAGCTTAAGTGCTCTTATCGTAAAGCAGTGGTTCTCAGATTTTACTTCACATTAGAATTACCTAAGAAGCTTTAACAGAGAAGGCAATGGCACCCCACTCCAGTACTCTTGCCTGGAAAATCCCATGGGTGGAGGAGCCTGGTAGGCTGCAGTCCATGGGGTCGCTAAGAGTTGGACATGACTGAGCAACTTCACTTTCACTTTTCACTTTAATGCATTGGAGAAGGAAATGGCAACCCACTCCAGTGTTCCTGCCTGGAGAATCCCAGGGACGGGGCAGCCTGGTGGGCTGCCGTCTATAGGGTTGCACAGAGTTGGACACGACTGAAGCGACTTAGCAGCAGCAGCAAGGAGCTTTAAAAAATTCTGGTGGTTAGTCCCCACCCAAGACTTATTAAGTCAGAATGTTTGGGAGTAGGACTGAGTATTTTTTTTCTTTTAACTATCCAGGTGTTTCTAATGTACAGCTAGCTAGGATTAAGAGCCTTGGCTTACTTCTCAAATTTTAATATTCATCACATCCCTGGGAGTCTTGTTTAGCAGATTTTGTTTTAGAGGTCTGAAGTGGAGATCTGCTTTTTAAACTGCATTCAAGGTGAGGCTGCTAGTTCATGATTTATACTTGAATACTAAGGCTCTAAAAGTAACTTGGGCTATCCTTGTAGCTTAGTTGGTAAAGAATCTGCCTGCAATGCAGAAGACCTGGGTTTGATTACTGGATTGGGAAGATTCTCTGGAGAAGGAAATGGCAACCCACTCCAGTATTCTTGCCTGGAGAATCCCATGGACGGAGGAGCCTGGTAGGCTACCGTCCATGGGGTCGCAAGAATCAGACAACGACTTAGTTACTAAACCACCACCACCACCAAAAGTAACTAAGGGCTCATTATTGTTTTAAGGCAGTGATCCTTGAAAGTTGAGGAATGCATCACCAATCATGCTTATTGTAACACAGTACTTAACTAAAGCAGATTGCTGGTCCCAACCCTTGGAGATTCTTATTCAGTAAATTTGTCGTGGGGATGAAGAAACTGCATCTCTAACAAGTTCCAAGGAGATGCTGATAATGCTGGTCAGGGGACCACACTTGAGGACTGCTGGTTTAAGGTATTGACTCTTAAGTAGGAGTTTAAAATTATCTCTCAAGTGACAGTACACGTAAGTGCCAAGAACAGTACCTGGTTCATAATAGGTCTCAATAAATACTCACTGGATTTATAAATACATGTAATTTGCTTATTTGGCAAATTAAAAATCATTAATTGTGTTATCATTAGTTGTAGCTGCTGCTGCTGCTGCTAAGTCGATTCAGTCGTGTCCGACTCTTAGCAACCCCATGGACTGCATCGCACCAGGCTCCTCCGTCCATGGGATGTTCCAGGCAAGAGTACTGGAGTGGGGTGCCATTGCCTTCTCCACATTAGTTGTAGAGGAACTTCTAAATAATATAGATGTGAAATACATACCTAGATCTGGTCATATAGGTCCTAGATTCTACCTCAGATCACCTAGTTCAGAATCTCCAGAGATGGGCCCCTACTGTGTGTCATAGATTTTTTAAAGTCTCCAGAAAGTGATAACTCATGATTCAGGTTAAAACCGCTGATTTGAGATAACTCTAAATGGTGTCTTTTGGCAATAAACCACTCCCAAGTGTCTTGTTCTTTGCTTTCTCTGAGACTTATATATGAAAAAAAAAACGTATTTATTCAAATTTGAAAATTATGTCCAAGTGAGAAATACTGTAAATGGTCACTGATAACTTGAAAGGATCATAAATTGGCTAGGATGACTCTGATCTTTACTGAAGTATAATTTTGCAAATTTCTAGCTCCCTTGGTTTAAGAATATAGATCCAAAGCCATGAGAACAATCTCTGCTATTTAGCTGTTGAAGTTATAGTCTTAGAAAAATATGTGGGGACTTACATTGGCTAGAAAATACAGTTTTTAACTGTTTCCTGTTTTTCTTAGTCTATAACCAAAAGCCTGGAATATAAGTAAGTGGTTTGTTTTTGTTTTTGTTTTTAAAGTTACTTACACAAGTTAACAGATTAGTACATGTGGAAAAAATGAAAAATTGTAAACAAAGTCAATCCCATCCTTTAAGTAAATAAGCCACTATTTTTGATTTGATGTGCACTTTTCTACTAGGGTTTTAAACACTAGTTTAGGAACTTCCTTGGAAGTCCAGTGGTTAAGACTGTACTTCCAGTGCAGTGGGCACAGGTCAGGGTACTAAGATCCCACATGCTGTGTGGCAAAACAAAACAGCACCAGTTTAAATTATAATAGTAGGTTTTACTTGTTGCAAAAGATCTGAACACCTGTTAATGTGCCAGCCCATGTACTAGAGAAAGAATAAAGAAAAGCGTGTGGGAGACACAAAGCGCTTGGGGTATGATTGTGTTTAGGGTGCAGGAGAGATCTGGGCACTGGGCAGGCAATCTCAAGATTGTCTCAGTGTTATGCAGGGTGAGAGCAATTGTATTGGGGGCCACTGAAGTTTTAAGTAAGAGGGTGGATGACTTAATTTAAGCACAGTTAGGACCCTTGCTTGCTTTAGTAAAGTAAAACTAATATCACATTTAAAAAATTTGTTTCACACAGTTTAGGATTCTCTTTTGAACACTTGATGCCTAGGAGTGTATATGTATTTATTTAAATGTTTCTTCACAGATAGAACTGAGAAATTCTCTCATTACCATTTATAGGAATTGTATGAGAGAGCCATACATTTAAATTATGTTACACTGGTCATACAGTATAATTATATAAAGGACTGATGACTCTTTCCTTGTATTCAGTGGGTTATACTATTAAGTGGCAATACTGAAAGGTAACTACTTTATGTAGTATAGATCCTCTTAGGCTTATGTCATATGCTGTTATTTGGTATTTTTCCCATTTGTACCAGTTTGGAAAATAAAAACAATATACTGAATTAATAGAGTAATTTTATTTTCTCATGGTTATAATTCAGTGTCTAATAATTCATGTCCTAATACATGAAGTTTTGAATCATTAAAAAATATCTTTAAAATGTTTTTTTCCAATAGGATTCCATATGGCTCTCGTATCATTCCTTTCCATCTTTGTCAAGATTTGGATACTGCAAAAACCTGTGTTTGTGGAAGATACAGTATAAGCAGTTTTATTCAAGGAACTACTACCATGAATCTACACTCTGTTGCTCACACTGTGGTCTTAGTAGATAATATGGGTGGTACTGAAGCACCCATTATTTCTTACTTCTGTTCTCTAGCCTGTTATGTAAATTCTTGTGATATGCTCAAGTAATAGGTGATACCACAAAAAGAAATTCCATTTAGTCTCAGACTAATTTGGGATTCAATTATGGTTTAAATGTCAAATTGGAGAAAGGGCAGCTTTCCACGGATTTTGTATACTTGATTGAGGGGAAGAATGTGTGGTAGTCTAACATTTTCAATCATTTGATTGTAAAATCTTAATTTCATTAAAACCTGGTTAATTTTATTGTGGTGTTAACTTTTATCAGTTTATCACACTTGTGTTGATTTTGGCCTAGTATTTCCGGTTGTGGGGTTATCTTTTAATGTTAAACAGATATTGATCCCAACCACTCTGTTCATAGAATTTTCTTAATTTTTGTCTTGCATTTAAGTTAAATTGAGTTTCTATATATAGAAAATATACTTTGGACTAATACAGTCTAAATTGTAGTGAAAATTTGTTCAATATGAAACTACATGTTTTTAAACACTTGTATTTTCAGGTATATTTTTCTATATACAGAATTTTATATTCACCAAACATAAAGTAGAAGTTGTTTTGGACAAATAGACTTCGGCCTTAAAAGTTTTATATTAATCGCATAATCTTTGTTGTGATTTTTAGGTTTTTCTTTTTCTTTTTTTTCCATTTTTAGGGTTGGAATAAGGTTTTGGTGTTGGATAGGAATAGGAGAAAATTGCCACTTTTTTTACTGATTAAGTCTGTATTATATGAGGGTTGTTCTTTTTCTGTTGGTCAGGTTTTTTTAAATTGGAGTATAATTGCTTTACAGTGTTGTTAGTTTCTGCTGTACAACATAGTGAATTAGCTGTTGTTATATCGTGTGAGTTACTCAGTCGTGTCACTCTTTGCAACATAGCCCGCCAGGCTCCTCTGTCCGTAGGAGTCTGTATGTATACATATATCCCCTCACTCTTGAGCCTCCCACCGCCTTTGAGCTCCTTATGCTATACACCAACTTTTGGTCTTTGAAACTACGAATTTTAAGAATCTTAGGATTTCCTAAACTCATAAATTACTGAGATATTGACCAAAAATATTATAAAATTTTAGTAACTTTCTTTAAAAACATGGTTCTTTAAAAAGTGATGGGGGGGGGACATATTTAAAAGTAATTCAGTGCTTACCTGATTTTTACATGTTCCTGTAGAGAATTATTTCAATAAATGCAGGTGTAATAGCATATGTTGGGAATAAGTGCTAAACATGTTATTCCTATACAGCCCTTTGCATTCTTCCTCTCTTCAAGTCATCTCCATGTAAGCATCTTAGCCTACTTAAAATTCATGTACAGAAAGCAGAATTTGTTCTTATAACCCATACCCCTTCCCAATTTATTTCTCCTTTCACTCAATATTCAAACTCCTTTTTCTTTCTTGCCTTTATGTGTTTACTAGACTCACTTCTTTGATTCTAACTTTCCGTTTTATTCAGTCAAAGTTGTTTACCTCCTCAACCCTCCCCACAGTCAATTTATAACATTTGAGTACCCCCCAGAGTATGCGCAAAAGGGTTCAAACAAGAATTTATGTTGTCATGAACTCATGCTTTTTTCACAAGCTTCAGAACTTTTTGTAGTTAGAAGTCAATTATCAACTCCTACCTTACATTCAAGACTGAGGTCTAAAAAGGTACTGTCCAAAAAACTGATGGAACTGTTGTCTCTTGTTCAATAGGGTGGTCATTAGCCACCATGTGGCTATTGAACAATAAATGTAGTAAGTGAGGCATTGCATTAATTTAAGTAGCTATATGTGGCTAGTAGTCCCTGCTGGAGTGTACATTTGCAGAAAAGTCAGGGGGTTTTTTTTGGCAGCCATTGTGGGATATTAATTCCCCAACCAGGGATTAAACCAATGTTATTAGCAATGAAAGCACGGAGTCCGAACCACTGGACCACTAGGGAATTCCCAAAGTCAGCTTTTAATTTTTCCAACTTGGATCCTGTTTCACTCAGTCCACTATACACAGATCTAGCTTATCCCCTTCACTTTTAAAATTTCATATTGGAGCATAGCACAAATAATATTGTGTTAATTCCACATTGGAGCATAACACAAATAATATTGTGTTAGTTTCAGGTGTACAGCAAAGTGATTCAGTTATACATGGATTTTTCAAATTATTTTCTTAGGTCATTACAGAATATTGAACAGAATTCCTTGTGCTATACAGTAGGTCCTTGTTGGTTGTCTGTTTTAAATTTATCAGTGTGTACATGTCAATCCCCAATTCCCACTCCATCCCTTCCCCCCATCAGAAATTTGTTCTCAATCTGAGTCTGTTTTGTAACATTTTAAATTCATTTGTATCAGTTTTAGCCATGGCATGTCTTTCTCTGACTTACTTCACATAGTACGATAATCTCCAGGTCCACCCATGTTATTGCAAACGGGACTATTTCATTCTTTTTAATGGCTGAGCACTCGTCATTTACTTTTTTTCAAAATCTGATTAAGAACTTTCCCAGCAGCTCATCAATCATAATTATGAATTCACCCAACATAAATATATATTTGAAATTGACCTGAAAAAGTAAACCATCAGTTTTTCCCTTCTTTATGATTTAGCTCCATAACCTAGTCAGAAAACTTGAGGTGAGACTCCTATCTTCTTTGTATATAAATACAAAATGCCAGTTCTTGTGGAACGAAATTTAAATAATGAATTTGAGAAGACGATGAACTTTAACCCACAAATAATTTACCACTATTTTAACTTAGAACCATATTAGGCATGCAACTAATGTAAAACATACAAAAGATTTTAGTAGGAATATCGCTGTATTTATTCTCATTCAGGCAATTTTTCTGTAACTTCAACATTTTCCTCTCAAAACATAAGAACAAAAGAATCCCAAAGCTTAGAACTGGATCACTTGGCCCTTTCTCTTCTTATCTCCTCCAAGTTCAAAATGCTTGCACCTCTTAATGGCCAGCATCCTCTTAGATCTGCAGTTGGGCTCAACGCATTCAAGTCTCAGCACGATCTTCTTGGTGGTTTTAGCCTTCTTCCGGAAAATTGGCTTGGTTTGCCCACCGTAGCCACTTTGCTTCCGATCATAGCGCCTCTTTCCCTGGGCATACAGGGAATCTTTGCCCTTCTTATACTGGGTCACTTTGTGAGGCTGATGCTTTCCACACTTCTTACAGAAAGTCCTGCGGGTTTTAGGTACGTTGACCATCTTTGCAGTAGAGGTGTCTTCGCGGTGCAAACTGTTGTAAAACACGGGAGCAAAAGTTAGAACACTTGAAACAGCAAGTATAAACCCACCAAGTACTCATTTTCCGTATGAGTAAGTGCACAACTTGATGGAATGCTTAGATTTGTTAGGTGGGTAGAATAGGGAAAAGGAGTCCAAAATGGCCGTGGCTAAAAAACAAGGAAGGTCCGAGGACCAGAGTGAAGACTTCAGGCAGAACAAACAGCACTCCTGGCTAAGCCCAATTTGCATAGGGCAGGCCCAGGTGGAGGAAAAAACACAGAAAAATAGGAGCCAAAGCGTTTTCTCACTGACTCACTCACTCTCCCGCGTGCGTGCGCTCTTTCTCTCTCTCTCTCCACACCGCCCCCACCTCTCCCGCGCTCCTCCACTCTCTTCCAGTCTTTGGGTTGGCATGCCCTCACGCTTTGAGGATGGATTCTCCTGCTATCTCCTAAATAAAATGGAGCCGTAACACTGATTTGCCAAAGAGCTGTAGCACGGTATGTCCAAGACCCAGAGCTGTCACGCGCCGAGGGCTTTAATGTCCGTCGCTCCAAATCTTCGTTGTGACGAGACAAAGAACCGAGGAACATACACTCTCGTGACAGATTTACAGAATGAGACTCACTGAAAAACAGCAAGAGCAGCAGCACAGGGACGCCTAGTACGGTCAGTCCCGCGTACAACAAAGTGGGATCCTTTGGGGCTTAATTTATCGTGGTTGCCCAACAACTAAAGCGTAATGGTGTGATTTTCTCCAGCAGAGAGAGGACCGAAGCTAGAGTTTATTTTCGACTCTCAGCGCACCCTTTCCCTCCAGGTTCTAGTTTCCGTGCATGCCTGGCTCGGCGGGCGGTGTAGAGCCACCGCCACGTACTGCCACGGCCCGCCCAGTCCCTGCGAGGACTGCATCTGCCTAGTTTCACTTTTGCCTTCAGAGCACCGTCACCCGTAAAAGCCCTAAAGGCTGACGTGTCCTTAATGAGTGCCGCCAGGCCCAGCAGCCGCCATGCGAGTGCCCTTTCCGGAAGGGAAAAGTGAATTCTGGAAATCCACTAACCAAGGCGGTGGGCCTCAACCTCTCTCTCCTAACAGGGCTCACCAGGCCCGGCCCGGCCCAGCCTCGAATCCTGAGCACTGGAGGCTCCGGCGTAACAGCCACCACCCAGCACCGGGCTTACCGAGAGACCCGACGTCCACGTTCCTGCCTCGCTCGTCTCGCGCCTCACCGGAAAGGGAGGGACGTGGCGGAAGTAGGAACTGAGCCTGAGCGGCAGTGCTGCGAACCAATAGGTGGCGCGCAGCGACGGCCGGGCGTCTCCGGACGTGTCCGGGAAGCGCCAACCGACGGCCAGGGGCGGGCCCGAGGGGTGTGGGTCCCCGGGCCGCGGCGCTCGGCGGGCGAGTCGCTGCTTGTCAGGACAGTCGCCGCCGGAGTGAGGCCAAGCGAGGCTGTGTTTCTCGTTCCGGGATGTCCGGGGCCGCATAGAGATGAGAGCGCCGAGGACGCAGGGCCGCTGGAGGCGCAGGTAACGGAGTCGAGGTACAGCGGGGCCGCGTCGGGCTTCTTACCGGACCGGTGCTGGATGGAGAGGACCGAAGCGACGCCGTGCCGCTGCTCCTAGCGGCGGGGCCGCTGCCCGAGCTGCAGTTGCCAGGTGAAGATGTGTGGAGCCCGGGCGGCGCGGGGGAGCTGAAAACCTGCGGGTCCCCGGACCCCCGGGGCCCGGGATGAGTTAGCGAGGGCAGCTGCGGGGGCCAGTTCCGACTGCTGCAGGCCACCGCCACGGTCGCCGCCCGCCCGCCCGCCCCTTCCCCGCCGGAGCCGCTAGCTCCTTTCCGCGCCCGCCCGCCCCCCTGCTCGCGCTCCCGGCCCCGGAGACCATGAGGTTCCGCATCTATAAGCGGAAGGTGCTGATCTTGATGCTCGTGGTGGCCGCCTGCGGCTTCGTCCTCTGGAGCAGCAATGGGCGACAAAGGAAGAACGAGGCCCTCGCCCCGCCGCTGCTGGACGCCGATCCCGTGCGGGGTGCCGGCGCCCGGGCCGGGGACCATCCCGCCGTGTCGGTGGGCATCCGCCGGGGCTCCAACGAGTCGGCGGCTCCACTGGTCGCCGCGGCCCCGCAGCCCGAGGTGGACAATCTGACGCTGCGGTACCGGTCCCTAGTGTACCAGCTGAACTTTGACCAGACGCTGAGGAATGTAGATAAGGCCGCCTCCTGGACCCCCCGAGAGCTGGCGCTGGTGGTCCAGGTGCACAACCGGCCCGAATACCTCAAACTGCTGCTGGACTCACTTCGAAAAGCCCAGGGAATCGACGACGTCCTCGTCATCTTTAGCCATGACTTCTGGTCGACCGAAATCAATCAGCTGATTGCTGGGGTGGATTTCTGTCCAGTTCTGCAGGTGTTCTTTCCTTTCAGCATTCAGTTGTACCCTAACGAGTTCCCGGGCACTGACCCCAGAGATTGCCCCAGAGACATGGAGAAGAATGCAGCTTTGCGAATGGGATGCATTAATGCTGAATATCCCGACTCCTTCGGCCATTATAGAGAGGCCAAGTTCTCCCAAACCAAACACCACTGGTGGTGGAAGCTGCATTTTGTATGGGAGAGGGTCAAAGTCCTTCGAGACTATGCTGGCCTCATACTTTTCCTAGAGGAGGATCACTACTTAGCCCCAGACTTTTACCATGTCTTCAAAAAGATGTGGAAATTAAAGCAGCTAGAGTGCCCCGAGTGTGATGTTCTCTCCCTGGGGACCTATACTGCCATTCGAAATTTCTATGACGTGGCTGACAAGGTAGATGTGAAAACGTGGAAATCCACAGAGCACAATATGGGTCTGGCCCTGACCCGGGAAGCCTATCAGAAGCTGATTGAGTGCACAGACACTTTCTGTACTTACGATGATTATAACTGGGACTGGACCCTTCAATATTTGACTGTATCTTGTCTTCCAAAATTCTGGAAAGTGCTGGTTCCTCAAGTTCCTAGAATTTTTCATGCTGGAGACTGTGGTATGCATCACCAAAAAACTTGTAGACCAGCCACCCAGAGTGCCCAACTTGAGTCACTCTTAAATAATAACAAACAGTACCTGTTTCCAGAAACTCTAACTATTAGTGAGAAGTTTATGACATCCCTTTCCCCACCTAGGAAAAATGGAGGGTGGGGCGATATTAGGGACCATGAACTCTGTAAAAGTTATAGAAGGCTGCAGTAAAAAAAAAAAAATCACAATTACAAAAGCAAAAGTAGTGACAGTCTTCTATTTTTGATATTTGTCCAAATAGGATACACAATTGAATAAAAAGGTTTAGGAACTGGTTTCTGCTTTAATACAACAACAAAATTCTTGTAAAAGTTGTCCAAATATAGTCATCTTTTCCTTTTACGTCTGATTAAGATTTAAAACGCAAGTTTTCATTTTGAGAATTGCGTTTTAAAGTTCAGTGTGTATCTGCTAGAGGTAATCATTGTTAATTGATAGAAGAAGGGAAACTATTTAAATTGCATCTATTAATCTTTTTATCTGGAACTTTGTACACTTTTCCACTTTCAAGACTTTAAGTACAGCAAAATTTATTTAAAATTGTCATATCAGTAAAAAGTATTACAGTGAAATTAATAAGAGTATTAATGTAACAAGCCCAGCTTCACTCTTGACACAGTAACTAGGAAGAGGTTGCTTCAGTGGTTTTATAATTCAAAAATTATGTTTGTTAAACACCCTGTCAGAACAGAGTCATTTTCAGTATTAAAGATTCCTGTATTATTGTGTTAAGAATTGCCTGTGCTCTGGAACCTGCATAGAACACACTTTTCTTTTGGAATGTATTTGACTGATAAGAAAGTTTAAACACTTTTCACCTCAATGTAGAAATACAGTGATTTTTTTTCTTTTAGTGCTGCCAAAATAAAATACTTGTTTTTGCATAAAAAGGTTCCTAATCATTTTTCAGAATAATTTTACATCAAAGTCCACTAAAGACACTCTTGAAGGTTTAAAATTAGCATTACATCTTATTTGTACAGTGTATAAGTAAGTTTGAAATAAAGAAAACCCAGCTCTTAACAGTGCATTCCCTTTGGAGGAAACTGGCTTTCAAATTAGCCACGCAGAGATAATGAGCAATAAAAAGCTGCTGTGTAAGTGAAATACAGCCAGAAATGAAACAAAGTTCAGTCCTGCCAAAGTGAAACATGTTCTAGAGCCAGCTTTATTTTACCAGAAATCGTACTTTTTAAAACAACAAAGTAAATAAGAAACAGGCTTAAAATTTATTCCATATTTAACATAAGTTTCCCTTAACATACATAATTGCATTCAACCAAAAGTATACTCATAGACTAATTTCTGTGTTGATACTGCAAAGTCATTTCAACCTAAAGACTGTGTACCTAATGGACAGTCACAGAATTATTACTGAATCAAATAATTCCCATCATGGTTGAAAAATATATATGGTCATCTATAATGGCGCACGGAGAAGGCAATGGCACCCCACTCCAGTACACTTGCCTGGAAAATCCCATGGATGGAGGAGCCTGGTGGGCTGCAGTCCATGGGGTCGCTAGGAGTCGGACACGACTGAGCGACTTCACTTTCTCTTTTCACTTTCATGCATTGGAGAAGGAAATGGCAACCCACTCCAGTGTTCTTGCCTGGAGAATCCCAGGGATGGGGGAGCCTGGTGTGCTGCCATATCTGGGGTCACACAGTCGGACACGACTGAAGTGACTTAGCATAGCATAATGGCGCAAATAGTTCTGTTTTATGAGTTCCTTTATACTGCCTGGAGCCCAGTTGGGTCCAGGTTTTACTGGAGATAAAGTGTATATCAGGATGAACTGCCAGGCGTTGTTCCAGCTTTTGGTGCTCTGACCTGACCTCCCTAGTTCAAAAAGACTAAAGAAATTAGGTAGTTTCCTGGACGAAGGTAAGGCCAGAGGTTTGAGTTAGTAGCTGACTTTGGAACAGAAATACATCATCAGCTCATGGTCTTGGGGTCAGCAATTAGATCAACAAATATTTTCCTTTCTATATTGTCTTTCGTGTTGTCCTAAAACTTTTTATGAGAGAAAAAAGAAACTATTGGGATTTTCTCCTGGCCTTATGTAAAATATTCCACAAAACTCATAATTTAGCAACTATTAGAAACATCTGCTGCCCTCTTTTAGGTATTATAAAAGAAACTGATTAGAAAACACTAGCTTTTGTTGTTGGAGAAGGCAATGGCACCCCACTCCAGTACACTTGCCTGGAAAATCCTATGGACAGAGGGGCCTGGTAGGCTGCAGTCCATGGAGTCGGTAGGAGTTGGACACGACTGAGCGACTTGTTTCACTTTTCACTTTCATGCTTTGGAGAAGGAAATGGCAACCCACTCCAGTGTTCCTGCCTGGAGAATCCCAGGGACTGGGGAGCCTGGTGGGCTGCCGTCTATGGGGTCGCACAGAGTCAGACACGACTGAAGCAACTTAGCAGCAGCAGCAGTAGCAGCAGCTTTTGTTGTTGTCTTCATGTATTACTATAAGGAAGACAATTTTCCTATTGGGGTAAATTCTCAGATTTTCTTAAATTGTCTTGTTCTAAAACTTGTAAACTAATTTTATAAAACCAAGGAATGTTTTACTAATTTCCAAAAAATTATTTTAAATTTTGAGTTTTCAAAGTCATTAATAACCTTTATTTATATATATGTATACACCCACACATACATATGGTGACTTACGAGAAGAGTAAGATACAGAGTTGAAGCAAATATACTAAATTTCAGTTTATTTGTATTGTTTGGATCATTTAATATTGGTTAATAAAGTTCTTTCAGAATCTCTATGACAAGCATAAATACTGAATAAATCCTATTTAGTGAGACTTATTGGAGAAGGCAATGGCACCCCACTCCAGTACTCTTGCCTGGAAAATCCCATGGGTGGAGGAGCCTGGTAGGCTGCAGTCCATGGGGTCACTAAGAGTCAGACACTACCGAGCAACTTCACTTTTCACTTTCATGCATTGGAGAAGGAAATGGCAAGCTACTCCAGTGTTCTTGCCTGGAGAATCCGAGGGACGGGGGAGCCTGGTGGCTGCCGTCTGTGGGATCACACAGAGTCGGACACGACTGAAGTGACTTAGCAGCAGTAAGACTTATAAACACATAGTTTTGAGATTCTCCTTCCCCCAACACACACACTATTGTGTGTGCTTTTAGTTCATTACATTCTTGAGAATTACTTTTTATGACACAGTATTTTGGAAACTTTATTAAAGTAATGGCAAACAAAAGCCAAAAGACTATAAACAGGTTGTTTTGACACTAAACATTTTACTCTCCATTAGAAAAAATATACAACAGAGGAATCACAAAACTTATTTCCATAATTCAGGAAGCTTTGTATTGACATAAACTCTCTGTACACACACACACACACACACACAAAATACTAGCTTCAGTTTCCCCATAAGAATAAAAATACAAATTTTCATTTTATACTTTTTTGAATACTTTTGGTTTTAAGATAGTAAACAATCTGTTTCACGTCCAAAAGTTTTTACTCAGCCTCTAAAAATGATACAGAATTAATCCAAGTCATAAAGCAAATTATTCTGAAAACTGAATGAGCAGTGAGTCACATGATCTTTAATGATCTGCACACTACCATCCTGCATATTGGTTTCCTTTATGTGGTCAAAACCAGGTGTATCGCGAACTGCAGTTTTGTTCAGTAACGAAGATGGGTGGTTTCCATCCAGTTCTTTCTCTTCAGTTATTACTGGTTCTTTTAAGTTATCTTTTCTTTCATTTGCATAAACAGCACTTTTGTCTTTTATAAATTCACGTTCCTTTTCTGACTTAGGTTGCTGAGACTCTGCAAACAGCTTCTGAGAAACATCAAGAGCCCCTTGTTGCAAGCACGTGGCTGAACCACAACGGTCTGCTTCTAGGACTGTGACTGCTACAGATGAAGCAGAATCAGTTGTTGAAATGGTAGCATGTTCTGTATTTTCTTTTTCTGTTAAAGGACTTCCTTCATGGACTCTTTCTTCTTTTTCATGAAGCTGCTCAGAGTTACTGCATTCTTGCAACTATGTTAAGAGAAACAGCAAATTAAGAATTCATTGAAACAGAAAAGTAAATTGTACCCTCTGAAAACTTTTAAGTTGTGAAGGAATAACCCGGTAGACTTGCAAATTCAATTTCTGGCTTCCCCCTCAAAGTCAATCTCCAAATGCTGCCAGTCATTTTTTAACAATCCAAACCTGGCATTGATTCTCTAATTAAATCCTTTCACTGATTCTTCATCTCCTTCAGGATAAAACAATCCTGGCCTACAAATCTTTTAACATGGCCCATAAAGCTCGGTCGGAGAAGGCAATAGCACCCCACTCCAGTACTCTTGCCTGGAAAATCCCATGGACGGAGGAGCCTTGTAGGCTGCAGTCCATGGGGTCACTAAGAGTCAAACACGACTGAGCGACTTCACTTTCACTTTTCACTTTCATGCGTTGGAGAAGGAAATGGCAACCCACTCCAGTGTTCTTGCCTGGAGAATCCCAGGGACGGGGGAGCCTGGTGGGCTGCCGTCTATGGGGTCACACAGAATCGGACACGACTGAAGTGACTTAGCAGCAGCAGCAGCATAAAGCCTAATAACAGTCATTCT
This sequence comes from Bos indicus, assembly GCF_029378745.1. Classification (NCBI taxonomy): domain Eukaryota; kingdom Metazoa; phylum Chordata; class Mammalia; order Artiodactyla; family Bovidae; genus Bos; species Bos indicus. The sequence continues at coordinate 42,483,961 of NC_091769.1, forward strand.
TATAAGGGCATTCTTGGTTCACTGGTTAGGACTCCACCCTCTCACTTCCAAGGACCTGGGGTCAATCCCTGATCAAGAAACTAAGATCCTTCAGGCCTCCGGAAGCAGCCAAAAAATTTAAAAAGGGTATTCTTGAATTTTTCTGTATTTCTGTGATTCTTCAGAACCTCTTTCTCACCTAGTTCACATATAAGTCAACTGTGCTAGTTACTAAATTAGTTAAGTCTAATATCAAAGACTATAAAGATAACCAAACTTAAACTAGAAAGAATGAACAAACCATATGTAACATATATAGTTCCTGTGGTTTGAGAGTCAAAAAGAGTTGTTAGTCCCTGGACTAATACTCACATTTCCCAAATGTTAGTTTCTCTCTATTCCTCACTGAACAGTTATTTTGGGATTAAATGAGATAACATAAGTGAAAATGAATCACAGATATTTAATAGTAAAATACACATCAAAAAAAGGTCTGTATTCTTCTTAACATCACTCTTCCCAGCCATTATGTGCATTTAAAGTTATGATATAAAAAATCAAGAATTAAGTGATTTGTCAGGCTTCAACCTTGCCCCAAATCACTACTCTATAAAGCCTGCCCAAATCCTTACCTTTGCATGTATTTCAATCTTACTATCAGTAACCTGAAGAACTTCAATTAATGGTGGAGTCAGGGGTAATGTCTGTTTGAATGGAGGGCTCAGGACCTCTTCAAGAAACTCATTAACATTGTCTTCATTGACAAATAACCTTTCCTAAAATAAAAAGAGAAAAAAATATTCTACTTTATTGGTCATACTTGACAGAATTGTATCTAAAATCAGCTCATAACAATTCTCACACAGTTCAGGTATTCACTTTTAAAATGTTTATTTCATGTTATTCCTATGCTGTTTTGGCCTAAGAAAACAGTATTGTACAGAGCAAAAAGACTAGCAAGAGTACACACATATATAGGAGATCCTAAAATAAAGTCTTAGGTCCTTTTCTACGTTTGTATAAATCTGAGGTATGCTTTCCCTCCAGATAATCCTATTTACAAATCATATCTTCCTTTTTTCCCCCCTCTCAGTATTTTGTAAGAATAACATCACCTCTAGTTTTCAATGCAGTCCGAACTATAAAATGTAATTCAATTTTAGAACACTTCCTAATGAGTCAGCTAAAGATAAGACAGTATGCATTCAAATTTTGTGTGACCAATTTGCCTTTTAGTTCTTGGTTAGGTAAGAGCCAAGTATAATATTTTACTTAAGAGAATTATATTCTATTTTTAAGCACTGTGATAATCCATTGCAACACTAGCATATAACTATATAAGAATGAGGAAACACTATAAATCAACTAATCTAAAAAAAAAAGAGGAAACACAACATTGTAAATCAACTAAAATAAACTTTTTAAAAATTAAAAAAAGGAAGGCAGTAGGATTACCAAACTACAGGATATACAAAAATCACTTATGCAGGCAATCCCAAAGACAAAGCAATTTGTTCCTATTCGAGTATGTCAAGTGAATATAGGTATATGGTTAGGTCTTTGAAGGAATAACCATATTTTAAATTCTTCAAATCAGTTCACCATTGCCCCAAATAAAAAGTTTTCCTCTGTACTACAATATAAACAAATTAATTACAAATACACACAAATGCATTATTTGGTCCAAATTGGGGGCGTGGTGGGGAGGGGAATCACAAAGTGATGTTTCGAATTCCCTTCTATTAAACAACCTGTGAACACGTACTAAACAAAAGTGAACTTTGGCGAAAGAAAAACTTCACATTTGAAATAATTTGCCTTGTATTATCTGAAGATCTAGGTGACAGAATAATACTGTAGGGTACAAACAACCCTCCCTGCCAAAGCATTTCTAAGGTTCATGTCTCTGCAAAAGACTTACACATTAACTGCAAAAACTACACCAGACAGTTCAGTTACCTCGGAAGAATAACATTTATAATGGAAATAGTTATGATTAAAATAGAAAGGATTTGCATAAACCTGCTTTCTCAGTCTAATGACTAATTTTACTATAAAAGATAATAAATTCAGAGGTCCTAAAGCTCTAGGAAAATTCCCAGTGAGACTTAAGGTTTACAGAAATGTATTTCGTACTTGTATGTAAAGTAACAAATTCTGACCTTGACAGCCACAAATCAGTCTCTTTATAATATTTTCATATAATGCATATAATAATGTAATCATTATATATGTCTACTCACAAAATACTGTTGTGATTTTTTTGTAAACTTTTTTACTTTTTTTTTACTTTAATACTTACAGCCTGGTTAGTAAAATTTAAAGGAAAAAAGTTGAACATAATGGTTCCATCAGCCTCAGCTAATGTGATGATTAATGAAGTAATTATAAATCTATTTCAGGCTTCAAAGATATAAAACACAGTTGCCCTAATCCCATTTTGGTCTAGTTTCTTTGCTAAAATAACATTCAGATACTAGAAAATCAGATCAAAATATACTTTAGTATTCTCTCAAATGCTGTCCATTAAAGCTTTCTTCCCACCTTGTGAGTTATTTTCTCATTTACTAAAACAATTACAGGAAAACGACTGCCCTTTCCTAAATTTCCCCCTTCTGATGACATAAACAGATAGTCAATTTCATATTTTATTTTCTCACAAAGTATCTTACCTAGCCCTGCCTATTTATTTTACCATTTTTGGAGGGTTTCAATTAACACTTCTCATACAAGATACACCTCATAAATATAAAAATTTAACTTACTAGTAAATTTCTAGAAAAACACAGGAAAAAGTAAAACTTTCTGGCAGGTTAAAGCCCAAGGCCCAAAGCTTAAATTTTAATATACAATCTGTGCAACTAGTGTTCTGAATTAGGGAACTTAACCCTTGAAGATCTTATAAGAGCAAAAAAAATTACATGTAACATTGATACAAACCTCAAAATACCAATTAATTGTTGAGTTATGAGTGTAAAATTTCTATAGAACTTCAAATTTTAAGTAGGTTCTCTCCATCCCCGCCCCCCCCCGCCCCCAGTACTTGCCAATAGTACTGGAGTACTGAATTGAATCTCAAGACCCTAGTAGTAACTACAAAATTATATCCTACGTAAACCCAAGATTCACCCTCAGTTTTTGACTAAAAGAGATGGAGCTGAAGTCAGAGCTAACAAAGGATTATATTACACTTTGTTAAATGCCAGCCATTATGCCAATACTAGTAGGGAAGAGATTAAAACTGATGCCAAAAGAAGTAATTTCAGTGTAATGTAAAGACCACTAGAGGTCAATCCCACTAAAATCAGGGAGTAAAATTAAGCTGCACCGTATGGCAGAGAACGCAAGGTATTTAGATTCAGCCCTGGGTCTGAGTTGGTTTTCCCACAAAAAAACTGGCACCGGCCGAGTTACTTTTGCTCTCTGGAAGTAAACTATTATTTACTTTCTAAGGTTGGGAAAAGCTATTTAAAACTGAAAATAACGCTATGATAGAATGTCTCTTCCCTATTTGTGTCACAAACCCCTTTGAGAATATGACCAAAGTTATAGTCCTTCTCCCCAGAAGAAAACCCTCAACTTTGTGTATACAATTTTAGAGGTCTACGGATCCCTGAGAAACCATTCATGCATTGAGGGCAACTTTGAAGACTTGAAACCCATCCACCAAAGAGGATGCGTTAAATTTTCGTTTTTTTTTTTTTTTTCTCCCAAGTCTTTGATCAAGGGTTATCAACTTCTAGTCGTCAGGAGAGAAGTTATAATGGAAAATCCTTTGTTCAGGATAAACTGTGAGGATGACTGTGATAAGTGGAATAGAATATGTCAAACATTAAGACTCTAGAAAGAACTGTTACCTCCAAACAATAGTTGTTTAAACCGTAATACCACTCTCTCCAGTATCCATGGCATTCTGGAGACTTGGCCAGGTTTATCACTGCATTGTTGGAAGAAATGCTAACCTCTGGTTCTTTGGTACTCAATTTATTCTCTGGAGTAAATTGCAAAAAGAAGGAATAATAAACTAAGTCTTGGGTAGAGAAAGACAATTTGTACCAGAGGGGGTTCACTTCCCCTTGAAGACTTTGAAGCAGGATCCAAGGCACTTGAACGAGCAGTGTCAGGGATTCTTCATCCTGACTACACTGCAAAGGCGGGCACAAAGCTTCGCCGCGGTCGGTCCCTGGACCACCCATCGCTCGATAAGCCGGCTCCCTGCCGGTGCCTTCCCGCGTCTCGCGCGCCTCCACGCCGAGGGTCGGGCGCACGCTCGCGCTCCCTACAGAAAGGCCCGCGTCGAGGTCCCCCCAGGAAGTACTAAGAGCGCCTCCGCCACGGTCCCCAGGTGAGTTCCCGGCTCCTGAAGGCGGCTCCTCCCGGGTCCCCGTGGTTGATATCTCTTGCCCGCCGAAATCCCGTTCCTCGGATTTTGCGACGCGCTCCTTCCCGGGGGCGTCCGGAGTTGTGATCCCGGCGTCTGCAGCCCGGGTTCGGCTGGGACCTGAGATTGCGTCCCCAGCACAAACCCCCGCCGGGCCCGCCTCCCCGCGGCAAGCGGAAGCGCACGCTGCGCCGTCAGTTCCTGGCGGGTCGGCTGCCTCTTCCGGGGACGCGGCGGGCTCCGGGCGCGAAGCGGTAGGCGCCACGGGAAGTGTCACCACCAGCTGCCGCCGGGCCTTGTTGAACTGTGCTTTGCCGCGGCTGTCATCCACCGGGTACGGGAGCGAAAGTCGCAGCCGGTAGTCGGGCTTCCTTGAATCAAGGCACAGCAGCTTCCCCGTCACCTCCAGCGCCGCCTGCTCGGCCGATCGCAGCAACGGCAGCTCGATGGTAACCACCAGCTCTTGCGGCACGGTGCCGGGCGCCGAGTCCCGGGAGCAGCGGTAATCCTGGAGGTCCACGTGGTGGCGCTGCACCACGCTGTAGCGAGGCTCGGTGGGGGCGGGCTGCCGGACGGCCTCCGGAGGGGAGGGCGCCTGAGGCCGGGGGACTGCAGCGCTCGCACCGGCTGCCGGGTATCGGTAGGGGTAGGGGAAATCGGGGAAAGGGCTCTCCGGCTCCCCCTCGGGCCGGGCCGGCGCGCCTCCGGGCAGGGGCGTGCGCAGTACGGCGGCATCCGGGGTCCCCTTGTACTTGATCTTCAGGGTCTTGGCGTTCCTCCGGTCCAACTTCACGCCGAACTGCTTCTCCACGGCCTCCAGGGCCGTGGCGTCCAGCATCTGGCGGAAGCGCTCGTGGCGCCGGGCCAGCGCGATCGCGTCTGGGTGGAAGACCACGTCGTAGACAGTGTAGCGGGTGCCGCGCCCCCACGCGTACTCGCGGCCGGGGGCCAGGCTGTAGGGCAGGGACCACTGTCTGCCGGACACCGCGCTCCCAGAGCCGGGCTGGCTGCTGGGCGCGCCTACCAGCGCGTTGCTGCACACGTTCACGAAGCAGCGCCGGGTCCCGTCCAGGCTGGTGCGCAATACGTGGCCCGGCTCCGGGTGCACGAACCGCACCTCCACTCCGCGCTCACGCTCCAGCGCCGTGATCTCCTCCTCGTAGCGCCGCCGGTTCTCAGGGTCCGTGAGCTCCTCGGCGTACTCGGAGAACATTCGCCGGAACTCCGGGTCCTGGAAGGCGGAGGTGAGCCGCTGGACCTCCTCTCCACTAAGATCCAAGTCTTCTAGCGGCGAAGAAGCTGCCTCCTTGGCCATGCTGTCCTTCGGCTCCTTGCGCGGAGGCCAAGGGAGATGGATCTGAGACCTAGTGGGTGGGACGCGAGGTGAAATCGCTAGTCTCCGGAGAGTGAGGAGGCGGAGGTCCGTAACGGCTTCAGAATTGAGCCTGGGCGGCGCGTGCTCGTTGCCATAGTGACACCACCAACACCCAGGAGGAGGGGCAGGAACAGGGATGATAGAAATGACAGAAATAGCCTTAGTTTCTTCAGACCAACATCCTACGTTGTTTAGATTCCTGTGCCATGGTGCAGTTACCTGTGCAGAATAAGCATCTTAATAATTGTAATTTCCAGCATTATGTACGTTATTCGTTGTTCAGAACCCTTCAAGGTAGACCTGATCCTCAATTCACAAAGAAGATGAGACCTGAAAAGTTACCTCACCAGAGTCACACAGCTAATGCACCACCCAGTAGTCATAAACTGTGATTCTATCGTAAGTTTTTCTGTTTATTCACTTCGCTAAACCAACATTTCAGTCTAGATATTTCACCAATTCACCCTATTTACAACTCTCATTTGGTGTGAGAGTTATGCGCAGGTTATTCATAAATAACCAATCATCAGCAAACATGACTGTTAATAAAAATGCAAATATAAGATACCACATATCACCTATAAAAATGGAAAAGGCTTTCTTTAAAAACAAAACAATTATTTCCTTGCGGTGGTAGAATTTATATTAAAATTTTTTCTAGAAAGTAGTTTGGTACCTATGTCAAAAGCCTTTAGAATGTGCATACTTTTTTTAATGCAGAAATTCCAATTCTGAGAGCATGCTCAAGGCACTATTATGATTCTAAAGGTTTGGGAAGAATCTAAGAATTCAACAGTTGGTTGAGCAGATTTGGGTAGAGCCATACAATGGGATTCTAAGCAGCCATTCAAATTGATATTATAGAATATTTATTGACTGAGGTAGTTATTAATTGGTAGTTAAATTCAGTGATCATTTTTCTGTCCTCATTTTGTTGACAGCCTCAGCAACATTTAACATAATGTTGGCATTACCTCAGTGACAAGACACTATCCAGGTTTTCCTCCTACCTCATCAGATACAGTTCCTGTGCTTTCCCCATACTGAGACCAAGTGTCGGCTTTTTCCATAGCACAGAAATCTCAGCCCACTCCCCTCTTGTGTGATCTACCTGGCCTCTTAAAGCATAATGTCACATGACGGTGCTTTAGACCCAGATTTCTGAGGTGAGGTCAGCCATGCTGATTAAACACCGAGCAGGTGAGCGCACCACCTCTCTGTTGGTCCTCACTGTATTAGCTCTGGGTGCTCCTGCAGTACTGTTCATCTGCTACCCCATTTTTCAGATCTATGCTTCCTTTTAATTTCCAGTCAATGTCCACCACTAACTGGTTCTCATTTGTCTTACTCAAATAATTATAATTCTGGTAATTTACCTGCTCATAGTTAATTGCCCTGCTTCATCTTTCTTCACCTTGCTAACCCCTAAATGCACCCTGTATTTCTAGGCATTAAATATGTTCCTAAAGAAATCTTTCATGTTTAGCTCTATGGTTCTTGAAACTAGACCAACAATCTGGCAGTGTCTGTTTCAGTACCACTTTCAAGGCCTAGATTGTAAATTTTCCCAAGTAATCTAGTAGCTTTTGGAATTATGCCTTGATTTCACTTTTAATCAAAATTTCCAGGCTGTTCTTGAGATTAAAGCTCAATCTTACTGTTTTAACATCAGGTCTTTTCTAATATTTTGAAAATTTCCATCCTCAAACCATATCTCAAATTGCCACTTCATCCTTAACCGCAATTCACTTATCACAATATTCAGATTAAATTTCTTGAGGAATTTCCTTCAATGTCATTTTAGTTTTTTTATTAGTATCTCTTCCCCCAAAAGCTAAGTTTCTTTGAAAGAAGGGTCTTCCATTTCAACTTGTCTATAATATTAAGATTATTCCTACGTTTGAAACACTCTTTGTACCTTTAACAATGTCGTATCACTCATTCATTTCTGGGCTCTCATTGTAGTTCCCGCCATAAACTAAAAGATAAGGGGATGGTGTTGAGTGGTTATGCCCAAAATAGAAAAACAGGGCTGCTTCAAAGTGAGTATTACTCCTCTTAAAGGTATTACTCCTCTTAAAACTATGGGGACAATGTTTTTAAATTTTCAGTGCCAAAAGGTAATGTAATGAATATCACAGTGATATCCTGAAACAATGGTTTTCACTATCATTAGAATAAATTCTATGACTTGAAATTTAAACAATTTGAAATTATTAAATACACCATTAAGACTCTTATGGTGAACAATTAGCATGTGAATTGTTAAGTGGCTCCCACGCCAGGCTCCCTTCTCCTTCACTATCTCCTGGAGTTTGCTCAAATTCATATCCAAGCATATAACTAGTATAGAAATAATGAAACTTAAATTTTTATATACAAATATATACTTAGATTATGTATTTTTACACATTTTCATATTTTCCTTACAATTATACAGAAAATATTTTTCCTATGAAACTTTGTAAAGTATACCATATTTATAAAAAAATGTTATAAATAGAAATTTAAACAGGACATTCTAAAGTTTACCAAAATTTTATTATAATTTAATAACAAAATTACATAAAATAAGCAGATGATTGATGAATTCTGTTTCTTCAGATGGTCTAAGAATCTCAAAACCCTTGAAGTTTGCTGAAAATAGAAAATATTCATAAAATTAAACATCTTATAAAGCTAAGTTATACATTTCTTAATATCTAGTTTTAATTTTAAAAATAGGTCAATACATGCACATTGCTCCAAATTCCCAAGGAGACACAATGGAAAATAAGTCTGTCTCACTCTATTTCTGTTCTCTAGAAGCAACAGTTATATCCTTACAAAGACTGTCTAATTATATATAAAGGACTGTCTAATCGCATATACATGTGTAAATGCTTTAAAAACACAAACACAAGTGGTAGAATACATGAACACTATTCTATGCCTTTTTTTCAATTAGTAATAAATACACGATATATTTATAATTTTAACTAATCCTTTATGACTTGAAATTAATGTAAATCAGAATATAACTTTTTTTTTTTAACTTTACAATATTGTATTGGTTTTGCCATATATCAACATGAATCTGCCACAGGTATACACGTGTTCCCCATCCTGAACCCTCCTCCCTCCTCCTTCCCCGTACCATCCCTCTGGGTCGTCCCAGTGCACCAGCCCCAAGCATCCAGTATCGTCGAACCTGGACTGGCGACTCGTTTCATATATGATATTATACATGTTTCAATGCCATTTTCCCAAATCAAGAATATAACTTTTAAATGGGTATATATTTAAACTATTTGTTTTGCTGTTATAAAAACTACAGTAAAAACAGCTGTACCTACTTTTATGCATAAACCCAAGTATACCTGTAGGATAAATTCCTAGAAATGAAATAGATGGTATATGCAGTTGAGGTCTTAAGAAATCTTGTTCAATTGCCCTCTGTAGAGGTTTTTTTTTTTTTTTTTTTTTTTACCATTTTTATTCTGACCAACTATTGTGTGAGAATGGGAGTTTCTCCTGTACATTACTAACATTATGTTTTTAAATAAAACAACTATATTTGAAAGCACATGTTGAAACAGGGTTAACCTCAGTCCACTTTGGCTACATTTCTGTGTTAACTCTAAAATATGATTTCACAAATATTCTAAGAAAAAAATTGTTTTTGGGAGAACTAAATGTTATTTATAAATATAAGTTATTTCACTAAATTAGTTATTTCACAAAATTATTTCACTGTATCATAAAAATTTTTCCTCTCAAAACAAAGGAAAAAAGCATACATCAACTTGTTTGATCTAGCACTGAAGAAATTCCTCAAATTATCACTACCAAATTATAGTTTGGAAATTAGATCAAGGGTTTTAGTATCTGACTCCACAGATGATAAATGGACCAACTATGTCAACAATAGTCAGTATCAACTGCAAGTCAAGGCCTGTGCTAGAAACTTTAAGAGAGACAGGCACATAAGTGACTTCTCATACAGCATGTTAAGAACTCTCATAGAAGTCTGTATACAGTACTTAAAACACTAAACAATAATGCATGTCATTCAGGAAACATTATAAGAAATTTAACTGAAGTGTCCTGTGCCATCATAATTAATAAATCAGTTAAATCCTATTGTGGTTTTTCTATCTCTAGAATATTAAATGGTTTGCTAAGATAGATATAATAAAAGGATAAAAGTTAAGGAAAGAAGGAAATTCAGGTAAGAGAAAAATACAAATCAAAGAAGATGAGGCCAGAGCCACAGCCAACATTTATGCTAGTAATTCCTGCTGCTATAGAAGTGGACTGCACATTTGGCTGTGCTCCTGGCAGCTAAAGCAAAGGGAGTCTATCAGATTTATAGTCTTCTCAAGATGAAAATGAACAGTTGCTTGGGACAGGCACAGATTTCTTTTGTTCCGAGACCTGTTGAAAGTGCTCACTGTTGGTTTTCATAGCAGAATAAGTTTCGTATGTCTGTTAATTTACAACAAAACTCAGTTCAGTAAAAGTCAATCTAAAGGTGGACAAAACAGAATTCCCTGGTGGTCCAGTGGTAAGGACTCTGCACGTTCACTGACGAGGTCATGGGTTTGATCTCTGGTTTGGGAACTAAGATCCTGAAAGCTGGCATGGTGCAGCCAAAGATTGTTTTGAAAGATGGACAAAATATGCTTCAGAAGTAGCTTAATCCTGGGGTCACAAAATCGCTGTCAACAACAGGGAGTGGTTGAGGGTAAGAATGTTTGCCCTTACCTAAAAGCATTCCAAATTTAAAAAATTTCTTTAAGGATTCATTGTTAACTAAAGTCAAGCATTATGTTCAGTTTATGGAACAGAGGCTAGAATATCAGTGACTTTTATAAGTATCTGCCTGGTTATATTCCAAAAACTAAGCTGTACCTGGAATATAGTAAGAAATACATGTCAAATGAGTGAATCCAATAATAAAATTTAGTATGTCCCAAAGTGAACAGACTTTTTCCTCCGTGAATACTGAGCAGCAAAAATAATGCAAAAAATTTTTTTCAAGAAATATATATAAGAAACTGTTAATCATGATTTCAGGGTTAGGAAGTAGAGGTATGTTTTCTTTCTCTATTTTATACTTTTAAGCATTGTTTGAAATTTTTATCATGTATTTGTGCTTTTATTTAAATAAATTTGTTAATTACAAAAAGTAAAAAAAGGTTGAGTGTCAAGATTATATTCTCTAATGAGAACCTGCGGGTATTTGGTTACTGTTCTTAACCAAAAGAAAGAACATACGATTAATGGAGAAGTCACATGTTAGGATGCCTGCATCTAAGGGGAACTGTTAAAAATGCACATTTCTGGGTGCTACAACTGGAGAGACATTTAATAAGGTTGGGATGGGATCTTGTAATTTAACACTTGTAACATGGACCTCAGAGGATTCTCATGCATGTGGTCTATAGGACACCCTCTGAAAACTACTACCCACCAGGTAATTATTTTTTCCTCAGGACCTCCCCACACCAATTCTTTCCTGCCAATTTAAGGCAGATTACCAGGGTTTTGAGTGGCTCAGCTGGTAAAGAATCCGCCTGCAATATGAAAGACCTGGGATTGATCCCTGGGTTTGGAAGATCCCCTGGAGAAGGGAAAGGCCACACCCTCCAGTATTCTGGCCTGGAGGATTCCATGGACTCTATAGTCCATGGGGTCTCAAAGAGTCAGACATGACTGAGGGACTTTCACATGTGGAAGGCAAGCCTGCCCTTTCGGAATAATAACCTCATCATGAGTCAGCCTGTAAAAGAACTAGCCCAGCCCCACAGCCAATCTGAGGTTTCCCACAGAAAACAGTTCTTGGTGTAGCTCATACAAATGTGCCATCAAGTACATACAATTCGTGTCACACAGCATGAACACAATAAGTTCAGCCTAGAACATTGCCAATGAGCTACTGTAGTCATTTTAAAAAAACTCAGCACACCTTCAGAACATCTGATTTTTAGCAGTATTATGCCAAGAGGCAGCTGTTTCTGAAGGCACACTTACCTATCTTCTACTACCTTATTGGAAGGATAAAAAACTTTGAATGAAAATCCACTTCTTGGAAAAGAGCCCTTTGGAGAGAAAAATGCCCATAAGTACTCAAAATACTCAACTTTTAAAAAAAGAACCCCCATTTTAAAAAATCAAATTCCTTACTCGTGGCTTAAAGATGAAGGTACAAGATGTGACTATAAAGTAATGAGACAAATTTCTGCATGCTCTTTGTAGAGAAAAAATATTATTAAAGTATCTCCAATAGAAGGAAAAAGTAAAGTTGACCAGAACAGTCATGCTAAAAAATGTGGCCAGAAATGCTTAGGAGTGGGTCTACTTAAGTATAAGAAATAAGCAGTACTGAATGATGCTTAGTAAGCACATAAGACACTCAAACATCATGTTCAAGAAATCTTTCCTGCCCTTCTCCCCAGTGAAAATCTGGGATTGATGCCCCACCATGGTCCCCTCAAAGCAACAGAGCAGGGTCACATATACAACTGTCCATTACTAAACTCTAAATAAAGCAGACTCTTGTCTTTTCAATCTTTGTGTCCCTGGCACTAGCTCAATATGTGGCCTATTGCAGGCATTCATTAATGGGAATAAGTATCAAGAAAGGATGCTGCTAAATCACTTCAGTCGTGTCCGACTCTGTGCGACCCCATAGACGGCAGCCCACCAGGTTCCCCCGTCCCTGGGATTCTCCAGGCAAGAACACTGGAGTGGGTTGCCATTTCCTTCTCCAATGCATGCAAGTGAAAGTGAAGTCGCTCAGTAGTGTCCGACTCCTAGTGACCCCATGGACTGCAGCCTACCAGGCTCTTCTGTCCATGGGATTTTCCAGGCAAGAGTACTGGAGTGGGGTGCCATTGCCTTCTCCGCAAGAAAGGATGAAACAATGTCAAAACCAAGTTTTAGGAACTTCTCTCATGGTCCAGCGGTTAAGAATCTGCCTGCTAATGCAGGAGACGTGGGTTCGATCCTTGCCCCTGGAAGATCCCACATGCTGCAGGGGAACCATGCACCACAACTACTGAGCCTGTGCTCTAGAGCCTGGTAGCCACAGCTGCTGAAGCCCGCTCACCCTAGAGCCCGTGCTCTGCAACAAGAGAAGCCACTGCAATGAGAAGCCCACGCACTGCAACTAGAGAGTAGCCCCCATTCGCCACAACTAGAGAAAGCCCACATGTAGCACCAAAGAACCAGTGCAGCCAAAAATAAATAAAATTTTTTAAAAGTTTTGAGCTTGTCCACAAGGTATAAATAATGTAAAAAAAAAAAAAAAAAAGATGATGGTGTAGGAAATGGTGGTTTACTCATTTACAAGATGAAAAGAAAAATTCAGAAATAAAGTGTTTTCAAATGCAGCATTAACTATGAGAACACACAAAGAGTTCAGTTTAAATAAGGAAATAGCCTCATTATGACAAGAATATTGAAATATAAATAAAGATTCTGTAAAAATTAGGCCACAAATTACAAAAACAATGAAACCAAATCAATTGTGCACATCCTTATAGCAGTAGTTCCCAACCAGGGTCAGTTCTGTCCCCTAGAGACATTTGGCAGATACCTGAGGACATTGTCGATTGTTAAAACTGGGGGCTGCTACTGGCATCTAGTGGGTGGAAGCCAGGGATGCTGCTAAACACCCTGAGATGAACAGGACAGTGCCCAAAACAGAATTATCTGGTTCAAAATGTCAATAATTCTGTGGTTGAAGAAGCTGGACACAAAATAAATGTGTGAGAAAAGCAGTAAGGGATGATGTTTCCAAAAGTGACCTAGATTAAAAAAAAACGCCAAAAAGTTAAAGTCTAAAACTCATAAGAATCAAGGAAACATACATATTAAAAACCACTAGTGAAGATACTTGATATAAATAGCAACATTTATGCAGCATTTAACCCCCAAGTTCAAAAAGTCAATTATACTTTTACAAAAATTCAGAAGCAACTTCAGGATTCTGAAGCATTTCAAGGTTCCACATAAAAATGAAATATTAAAGTGTGTCCCAGTAAGAAATTCAACATTCATCTGGCTTAGATTTTGGAGACCTGGACAATTTCTTAAAAAAAAAAAATCACCCTCAATGGACAAGTACCATTAATATGTGCACAGAGAACAGGATACATGCTCTGAAAGTAATTTCCAGAAAGGAACCCCAAGGCAAATTACTTTGAAGGGGAAAATACGCATTTGGATTTATAATGGTGCCTTTAAAAAAAAAAAAAAAACAACTAAGTCACATTACTTTATAGTCACATGTTCTTCTGAAAGTTTAAGAACTTTCTCTTTATACCAAATTAATTCCGTTATTTCATTGATGGTATGTTTTTACTCCGACAGTAACTGATTCAACATATACTTTAAAGAAGTAACACTCTAATCTTGACAAATTATGATACATAATGTTAACTACATTCTTACAGGGTTTATGCAGAGGCATTCGGTATTGGTCAAAGTAAAAGGATCATATTTGTCTGCGATGACAAGTAGGTCAGGCACAGGGTACACTCTCAGAGCATAGTCATACGCCCAATACACTGGGCAGACATAGAGAGGGAGAGGAGTCAGGTGTCCTTGGGATAAGACAGTCTTTACAAACTACAAAAGAACGACACAAAACAAACTTCAGTGCATTTGTAAAAGCTAAAAGAGCAACAGAGAATTTAAATTAAATACTGATTACCAGACTTAAAATTTGAGAAACATTTGGGAAAACTGAATCACAGAGCTTTGGGAACACTGATATGAAATTATCCTGTATTTTAGGAGAAATTTATGAGTTTTCATTTAATACTATAAAAGCTACTTCCCCAAAGAGTCATTTTGGAGCAGTTATATTTTTAGCTGTATAATAAACTCATTTCCTAATTCTGTTCATCTAAAAATAATTCCACAGCTTGGGTAATGGCAAGAATATATACTTGACCTACATACACATTGAAGGTTATAAAATACATACTAGAAATGCTGTGTATGATCTATTTCCATACTTCCAATTGTGGATACATGTAACCAGTGATTGACAGCTGTATGTCAGGGAATCTTGATAAACACCACATCTTCCTAATGTGGGCATATCATAGGAAATATTTAATAAACATGATTAAAAACACATTTTCTTTAAGTATATATAAGTACAGTGTAAGATTTGTGAGTTCTAAAGGCAAAATGGGAAGCTCCAAATAAATTTCCTGCTTGTTCTGGACTTTCTTCTGTCCATTAGGGGATACCTCAATAAGAAAACTGAGAAACACTGATTTAGGGAACAAAAATTACCTTACAGACAAAAGTGTGTTGAAATTATTTTGAACTATAAACAAAAAACAAAAGGGCAAGTGATTAAGTGACTTAAAACTTTATATAAAGTCACATGTAAGATACCTTAATAAAGAAAATCCTTAACTTACATGATTAGGAATATCCAAATTGCTACTGGGAAAACGGACACAGTTTCTGCACATTTTATTCACTAAGTCTTCACGAAAGACAATAATTTCTTGTGTACAATACTGAATTCTGAAATGAAAATGGTAGTTGAATGTGACTTCCACAGAAAAAAAATATAATTTTAAAGGCAAGATGTTTTATAATACATTCCCACTTCAAATTCAACCATAATCTATTCATCCATGCATTTGACAGTAATTTATTGAGCTCTCTATATGTGTCTAGCATTATTTTAGGGATGAGTGAACAAAACAAAAAGACCCCAGCCCTGATGCAGTTCATTCTACTGGGGGTGGGCGTTCAGAGACGATAAACAACAGACATGGAAATTAATAGTATGTTGAGAGATGATTAAGTGTAAAGCAAAAAGAAAAAGACTAACAGGGATCATTTGCAGGAAAGGAAGGTCAAAGGCTGGAATATTTAATAGGAGGACTGGAACAGGTAGGACTCATAATGAAATTTGATCTAAGCACAGAGTTGAAGAAAGTGAGAGAGTCATGCAGACATGCAGAGGCAGGCAGAGGCAACAGGCAGAGCAGAGGAGGCTGGAGGGCTGGAATAAAAGAGAAGAAATCACAGAGGAAACGGGGCCAGCTCACGCAGGGCCATGACTACCATTGCAGAGGATACGGGCTGTTACCAAATAAAACTATGGATCCATCTTTCTGAATCCGTAAGGGCAGTGTGATACGCCTTCTGGTTTAAAGGATCACTCGGACATGGTTGAGGGCAGACTACAGAGGAGCAGGAGAAGCTAGAGACCAGTGAGGAGGCTATTACAGTAGCCAAGGGTAGAGAAGATGGCAGAGGGTCATAGAGGGGGAGCTATAGAGAAATGGCCAGATTCTGGATATAAATGTTTGAAGTCCTCCTTCAGATTTTTGAAGGACTTCCTCAAAGCCTGCATGTAAGGAGAAACCCCGAAGATTGGCCTGAATGAATGGAAGGATAAAGGTGTTCAGAACTACAATGAGGAAAGCTGCAGGACAGGGTGGGGCTGCTGGGGGAAGAAGATTAGAAGTTTGGTTTGAAGTTGTTTATTAGACATCCACGGGGAGATGATGTGTAGGTAACTGAATATGTGCATCTGGAGTCAGGGAGAAGGTTTGAGGTGGAGATATCAACGTGGGAGTTGTCAATACATAGAGGATACTTAAAGCTCATGGACTGGACACTGAAGGAGTGAATGTAGATAGAAAAGAGAGGGAACCAAAGACTGAAAGCATTCTCTCCGTAAGAACCTATGGTCACCGTGGCACATAGAGTAAATGCGTAATCCTTCCATTCTTCCACTGTAACTTTTCTTAAAGGATGTATAATCGGAATATCTATTATAAAATCTCCATCCATTATTAAGTTTCTGAATTCAATGTTAGTGAATTATTTAAATAAAGTATTGTTAAAGTTTTCAGAAACCTAAAATAAAAAGAAATTTTCTTTTTACCCCATGACAACCAAAATCCAGAGACAAATTTTAAGAAAAAGGTTAATTTTTAAATGAAAGGTTAAAAAAAACACAATACAAAATGCTAATATTTACCTGCAAGGATTAGTAGTAAAAACTGAAAATGGTACTCTTTGCCTGAATTCATTAGTGATGCTTTCAGCAAATGGTGGCCTATAAATACAATTAAGACGATACAGTATATATTTTTTAGTTTACAAAGTTTTCTTTACTGTTGCAAATATCTGAATAAAACTTACCTTGGTAAGATGGAACCAAATCCAGGATCCTCTGGGCCAGGTACAAACACAAAACGACTACTGTAGCAAAATTCAACATAATTAATTCTAAAAATATTATACCGCTACCCAATAGTCTAAAACCAAGTTATTGCCTTTAATTAAATTATAAAATTTTTAAATTTTATACATTTTAATAAATGAACTAATAAAAGTCTCTAGACCGATACCATCCAATAGATCTTTTTTGCAATGATGGAAGTGTTCTAGATCTGTATTGCCTAATTACTGAGTACTTGAACTGTGGCTAGTGTGACTGAATTTTTTTTTTTTTCAGTTTTTTAATTTTAGGCCACACTGCCAGGTTTATAGGGTTCTTTGAGTTCCCTGACCAGGAATCGAACCTGGACCCCTCCTCAGTGAAAGCACAGAGTCCTAACCACTGGACCACCAGGGAATTCCTTTAAATGATATAGCTTTAAATTTAAAGAGATCCATGTGGCCAGTGACTATCATTTTTGAAGAGTATAGTTCTAGACCCTTAGAGTAATAATGTCATCAAGAAATTTGGATTATGGTTGAAATTATCACTCTTCCAATTAATACTTTTCAATATAAATCTCTATTAGAATATAACATATATTATTGTGATAGAAGGATAATTTTATCTCCCAGCTATACTAATTTTCTCAAATTTTTCTTCCACTTATTTCTTAAATTAGGATTTATTTTTGTTTCTCAAATAACCCTTTAAATGAAAAAATACAGCAATAGAAATCATTACCTTTGATGAATATTTGGGTATTCGCATATTATATCTGCCAAAGTTTTTAGGGAATCTAAAATTTTAAAGGGATATTGAATTTAATTTGCATATGATATACATAAATAAAATTTTATTTGATCAGATACAACTCTACATATTATTAATAAATTTAAATTAATATAGATTATTTCTCATCAACTTAGTTTATATAAATGTAGGAACACTTATTAAATAGATCCTCAATACCTTTCAAAGCTTGAACTTGATTTTTTCCATAAGGTGCAGATGAAAAATTACCACACAGAATAAAGCAGGTTGGAGGTGCTGGTGAGTAACCTAAAAAGAAAAGAATAAATGAACATCACTTTTCTGGTCTAGAAATCACATTAAAATCTTTTAGCCATGAGCTTTTTTCTTTTTTTAGCCATGAGTTTTTAATAATAAAACCTTACTGTCTAAAAGCAATACCTTATTTTAATAACAACTTATTATAAAAACAGTAATAATAGTGCCCATTTATTGAGCACTTACTTTGTGGCAGGCCCTGCAACGGCTTGATTCATCCTCACAACATCCCTCTAAACTGAGAGAGAGATTAACCTGCCTAAAGTATTAGGCTGCAGTTTAAACCCAGTTCTGTCAAACTCCGAAGCCTAAGCTGTTATCTACTCTTGTACTGTTTTAGGACTAATTCTTATTTATCATGAACACACACATACAGTTATTTTTCAAATGTAAAAATGTAACTCTTTAAGATGAACTCATTTAAAATATTTCACCTCTGAATCAACTTTTTTAACAAAAACAGACTACTCAAAAAGATACATTTTTTAAAAAGAATTTAGTTTTAAGACATGAGCTCTCATAAAAAAGAATAAAAACAAATGACACCTACCAGAAAACATGATGTGAAGTTTTTCCAATACTTCTACTTGGTCCAACCAAACATCAGATATAAAGACAAACATGGCATCTTTATTCTCATCCTCTAGTTGTTTTAGTTTTGCAGAAGTCTTCACAGATGTATTAGAAGGCCCTCCGAAAAAATTAGTATTTCCATAGTATGCCCTAGGTAATTATAACACAATTATTACCTTCTATCCTATATTCTGTTGAAGATATTTTTCTGCTAATTCTACAAATTAAGCTTCTGTCTATCTAATGAGGTTATTTTCCCATCAATGTAAATTGTAGCATGAAAATGTATTATTTGTACCACTTAAAAAGCAAACAAGTTGATTTAAACATTCTAAAATGAGAAAGGAAGCAACACTGAGGCAGTAAACAAAGCAAGATAAGTAAACTATATCTGGACCTTTTAAAACTTACTAAAGCAAACATTAAAATAAATCATAATTTCCTTATATAGTTGAAAGTAGGAGAAATAGGTACTCAATTTGAATAATAACTAATAAAAGTATCCCCAAAAAAGTGCTAGCCATTTGACCAAGCAATTTCACTTCTAGATATCTAAGAATTTAAGGATGTCTACAAAGACTTATCTACATCCCAGAATTGTGAAAATCTGGAAGACACACTAAAGCTTGCCCAAAATGGAAACTGGAGTGATCTTCTGCACTCCCAGCCTCTACTGCTCTTGCCACCTACCCTTCACCGGCTGCCATCCTACCGTCCTCCGTTTAAATGTTGAATACTGTCCCACAGAACTGTCCCTTGAGGATCCCAACAGAAGTCAGATTTCCCCATTACACACACTTGGAGGACCCTGTACTTCTCTTTCATAGAACTTATCAAATTTGTGATCAGCAAATTATTTGGGTGACGTTTAATGTCTATCTCCCTAATCCAACACCTACCAGAGTCTGGCAATATAGTATGTGCTCAAAGTACATTGCTGAATGTCACAAATCATGTAATAAAAAATTTCATGGTAATGGAAAATGTTGACTGAATATTATTAAATGATGAAGCAGGTTACAAAGCATTGTATAGTATGTATTCATTTTCAACATCCAAAAAAGTGGATATAGAACCTGTATATTCTTATTAAGTCACTGTAATTATATCCTATAAAGTCACTGCAAACACTGCATTAGGGAATACTGAACCTTGCTCTTAAGGAAAATGTGTGCTGCTATCAGACAGACTGTAATATTAAATTATAAAAAAAAAACCTCATCTTGGTAGATTCTATTTTCTTCATCTTACAAAAGAGAAAGCAAGGTTCAGGTTTAGAAATGTTAAGTGATGTGCCTGAGGCCATCCCAATAACAGGTGACAGTGTTAGGTTACAATCTTGCAGTTATCAGAGGAATGAAATAAGATGATACAGATGATTTCAGTTATATACCCAAACATAAACCAGAATACTACAAAGAGAAATACCTATTAAGCTGATTCTTGAGAAATTAAAGCTTAAAAAGGCGTCAGTAACATCTTCCATCCTTGATTCATGGAATATAAGGTACAAAGACGAGCAAGAGGAAGGCTGTTTTCCCAAGAAATGATCTAGGAATTCTAGGAACTTTAACAAATACATCAGGCCCAGAAAACATAAGTCACGTCTTGTACCAGTGAAAGAGAGCAACATGGCAATGGAATCCTAGCAAATCTGTACTTTAATTTAGAGAAAGTGGGACAATTTAAATAGAAGATTATTTGCGACATTACAAAGATGAATGCTTGGCTAAACTTAAACGAATGGTAACACTCAAGGCCAGCTTCCTTGATTATACCTCTCATTCGGAAGAGTAATTTTGAGGCTTGTATGAAACTATAACACCAAGACAACAGCAATTATGCTTTCAATATAGCCCCAAGAAACCCTACCATGATGTAAACCTAGCCACAAACTAGCACTAAAAGCACTCACTTAAAAGTAAACTGGCTTGATGCGGGCTTGTATTCTCTGTGGCATGACCAGCACTTTACCCTGGATTTACTTCACCAGGAAGCAGATGCACAGCAAAAGCTGCCTGCCAGTGACTCCCCGCCAGCAAATGTGGCCTTGGTGCCTGATTTATAACAGCAGACTGGATTTAAAACCTTAATCATCAGACTTCTTGAAATCATCACCATCATCATGGAATCTCAGAATTAGAATGCAACTACTTTAATTACCCCAGATGCCTACAGGCTCCAGGAAGCTAATACTAAATATCAAAGCAGCAACCAGCTGAGGCTGACTAGGTGTGAATAAGGGTACATAAATTTATCCTGCCCAAAGTGAGCTATCACTGAAGATGTTCCAGGTGAGAATTTAGGTGCGAAGTACTGCCAGAGCTGATTATTCAAGATAACTCAGATCTCCTAATTTTCAAATATTGGACACTAATTCAAAATATGCTTAAATACCTCCAAGGGGAAACAAGAAATGTCTATAGACTACATTCAACCCACAGGCCACCGGCTACAGCTTTCACACCATTATTCAGCCTCTGTCAAATTCCTTGAGTGACAGGGAATTCACTCCTCTCAGACAAAGTCCTTTTGGAACCCCTCTAATATTATAATGATTTTGCATATATTAAGTAACTATATAATTTGCCTCTTATAGCTTTCACTCAGTAAAATACAAAAATAAGAACTTTATATTAACATGGGAATTATATTCTTCTGTTTTCCTATCTCTTGTCTCAGTCCTGTAGATAAAGAAGACCAATGGATTAGAAATCTTTCCCAGTGAAAGTCAAATACAAAGATGCAATTGCAACCAGTCTGGAGTCAACCCACTAGTTTTCAGTTTTATATAAAGTCCAGTCTTTTAACTCTCATTTTCCATTGCTCTTCACCTTCTAACACAAAGTCTGAGGACTTGTAATAATTGACATGTGATATACTATCTTAGATTTATTACTGCCAGTATTCTAAAATTTCTATAGAGTTTAAGTCAAACATTTTTATACCTAGTAGTACTAGAGGGTTCAGTGGGTGGAAATCCAAAGGCATTGACATGAAACACCTGATCTTCAAACCAACCTGAAAAACAGATAAGTAACAAATCACTTTCATTTGTCCAGTTTTCTTGTTTGAAAAGACAAAACTGTGGAACACAAAGCAGTAATGCTAGGCCATCATTTAATCCCCGGTCAACTAACTACAGAATTCACCAGTCCCACTGAGCTACAAAACAGTTTCAGGTTCAGAGACAGTCTCAGTTCTTTTTTTGTTTTTTATTTTTGGCCACACCATGTGACTTGCAAGATCTTAGTTCCCTGACCAGGGATGGAACCTGGGACCATGGAAGTGAACATGCCGAATGCTAACCACTGGACCACCAGAGAATTCCTGATAGTCCCAGATCTATTTAAAAAAAAGTCATGAAATTGTAATAGATTTAGAAGTAAAACTTTTCCCTTTCTTATTTCACAGTACATGTTAGAGTACAGACAGATAAGGTACAGAGATAAAAATGTGTTTTTTTAACATTTATTTTTTATTGGAGTATAATTATGTAACAAAGTGTACAACAGAGTAAATCAGCTAAATGTATGCATATATCCACTCTCTCTTAAGCCTCCTTCCCCCTCCATCCCACCTCTCTAGGTCATCACAGAGCTTCAAGCTGAGCTCCCTGTGCTGTACAGGAGCTTCTTACAGCTATCTATCTTACACATGGTGAAGTGAAGTGAAGTGAAGTCGCTCAGTCGTGTCCGACTCTTTGCGACCCCATGGACTATAGCCTACCAGGCTCCCCCCTCCATGGGAATCTCCAGGCAAGAGTACTGGAGTGGGGTGCCATTTCCTTCTCCAGGGGATCTTCCCGACCCAGGGATCGAACCGAAGTCTCCTGCATTCCAGGCAGACACTTTACCCTCTGAGCCACCAGGGATCTATTTCAATCCTGCTCTCCCAATCGGTCCCACCCTCCCCTTTCCCCCTGTAGCCACAAGTCCATTCTCTACATCTACATAAAAATGTCTCATTTTATGACTCTATGTGCAATCTTTGTTTCTTTTAACCTCATTGAGATATAATTCACACGTAATACAACCCTTTAAAAGTGTACACCTCAGAACTTCCCTGGTGGCCCAGTGGTTACAAAGCCACCTTGCAATGCAGGGAACACAGGTTTGATCCCTGGTCTGGCAAGATTCCCACATGCTGCAGGACAACTAAGCTCCTTTGCCATAACTACTGAGCCTGCTCTCTAGAGCCTGGAAGCCGCAACTACTGAAGCCCGCACACCCTAGAGCCCATGCTCTGCAACAGGAGAAGCCACTGCAATGAGAAGCCCATGATTCACAACTAAAGAGTATCCCCCACTTGCCACAACTAGAGAAAGCCCACGCATAGCAACAAAGACCCAGCGCAGCCAAAAATAAGTAAATCAATAAAGATAAAAGTGCATACCTCAGTAGTTTTTAGTCTATTCACAAGTTGTACAACCATCAGTACTAATTTCAGAATATTTTCATCATCCCAGAAAGAAACCCTGTGCCCATTAGAAGTCTGAGAGTTAAATAATCTCAAAAGTATGCTCTGATAATCAATATTCCCCTGAGTTACACTGTTAATGTATTTTAACCAGTGTAGAAAGGGTTTTACTGTAGAATGATAAGGAGGACAGGGAAAAAAAAATACTAACTTACCCTCTGCTAAGACAAAGCATGATTCTGTGTATAAACCACTATGAAACTGGTATACAGTAATTAAGGAAAATAATTCTATTTCTATGCTTGAGGTGGTGATAAAGTCGATATACATTTTGGGTTCAACAGGACTTTCAAATAATACATTCAAAGACTGCTGCTGCTGCTGCTGCTGCTACTGCTAAGTCGCTCCAGTCATGTCTGACTCTGCAATCCCATAGATGGCAGCCTACCAGGCTCCCCCATCCCTGGGATTCTCCAGGCAAGAACACTGGAGTGGGTTGCCATTTCCTTCTCCAAAGCATGAAAGTGAAAAGTGAAAGTGAAGTCCCTCAGTCGTGTCTGACTCATAACGACCCCATGGACTGCAGCCCACCAGGCTCCTCCATCCATGGGATTTTCCAGGCAAGAGTACTGGAGTGGGTTGCCATTGCCTTCTCCGACATTCAAAGACTACACATTTAAAACTCTGAATAGATTATAGCTTAAAAAATGTTAGGTTTAAATATCCTCATATCTGATTCTAAGATGTAATACTGAAAATATAGATCATTTTTAGCATGTTATAAACTTTTTCAGTGATTTGTCTGGATACAGCAAATAAGGAGGAATTAAACATTTTTGTCTCTAGTTAGGATTATGTCTCTAGATTCCTACATCACCATATGGAAGTTACACTAAGTACCCAATTAGGTAAATTTGAAAATGATATATAATCAATTTCCCCAATTCATTTAACACATTAAAAAAAAATAAAAGTGAAGGATATAGCTTTACTAAGATCCAGTTGTATTGTTCCTGTAGGGTCTTCCAGAAAAAATTTTCCCTAAAAAAAATTAAAAGAAATATGTCCACATTTATGTAAAAATGAATACTATGGCAAAACAATTAAGATACTGACAATTTTGACAATAGACTATAGTAGAGAGTACCATGGATTTTTTTAAAAATCAGTAATTCCAAGTCTAGGCTTTTCCATCATTTAATTGAGACTCAGAGTCCTCAGAGGTATCAAACAATGACTACTGCCGATCAAGAGATGGCAGCAGGGACACTTGCTGGCTGCCACAAGAGGGACCTCACCAGGTGCCTTCACCTAAGAGAGCCAACAGCATCTCCCAGGGAGCAGGATGTGGTCTGCATCTTTGAATGCTTAGAAACTGAGAAGTCAACCAGAGATTACTGGGGAACTAATTTTAGGCTATGCAAACTGGTGGCTTGTCTAAGACACTCCTTTCTGATGTCTACTCAGGAAACCAAATGCAAATGAAAAAGTTATTTGGTAACTGAAGTAGATGCTTTCAATGAAGAATACATTCCGGTGCCCTCTGTAAAAATGCTGTATTTAACTGACATTTCATCAGTTTGAAGGCTGAAAATAAAGGATGGATACTTATCAAGTTTCACTTACCTCTTTTAACTGGGTTATCATCCCAAGAACAATCACATCTCCAATTTTGCTTGTACTGCCCAATAGGGTTTCTATTGTCTTAAGCTAAAATAAACAAAATAAACTCTTAAGGACTGAAAATATGTTCCTTTAAAAAACTAATCTTTTTTTTATAAAAATAAGTAAATTTTGAGTGCACATTGCAGTATTTACACCTATTTTACAGTAGAAAATCAAATAAAACTTAGAAAATATAATTTTATCCTACAAAAAGCTAAAATAGCAACTGATGATGTCTTGGAAGAATTACGCCTAAGAAACACCATGTCAACATAGGCCCTTACCAATGACTGAAGTTTCATACCATATTATTTTGAATAATGATAGGTATATTTATCTTTAAAGTATAGAAGAATATGAATTTTATTTGTCAGTCTCTTCAGCACCTGCAAATTAGCGGGCTATTTAAAAGGTTATATTCTACTGTAACTTTATTTAGTATTTTGAAAGTATGTCATTATTACTTATATTCTCAATTTGATCATTATATTTTTATCAGAAAGTTAAAGGTAGTAATAATTGGGGCACTATTTTAAAGAGATCTTTTCTGACCTTTTCTATACATATAATCCTAACAATATATTAATACAAACATACATAATTTATAAACACATACCCATACAGTTTGTTTTATTTGCAAAGATGAAATCATATTATTTGTATTATTCTTCAACTTAACTTATCTTAGACATTATTGCATTTAACTATATTTAGATATACTTCATTCTTCTTAATGGATAGAAATATCTATAGTATATATACAACAATTTACCAAACAACTTAAAGGCCATAATCACAATATCCCATAATAATGTTAACATATGACACTAAAGTTCTCTTTAATAACATGAACCTCAAGCGACACAAGAATAGAATGTTCATTTTAAACAATTTTTTTAAAATGAAATACTTGGGAATAAATCTGAAGAAAAGACATGTATCCTAAAAACTGGATTAGGTAAAGATTTCTTAGAAACAATACTAAAAATATGAGCCATAAAAAAAAACTTATAAGCTAGACTTCAACATAATTAAGAACTTAAGTATTTCAAAAAGACCGTTGAGAGAATAAAAAGACAGCTTACAGAATGGGAAAAATATTGCAATTCACAATCAGTAAATAAAGCAACACAGGAGTACAAAACTATAACAGTGAGGATGCCATATTTGTAATTTGCAAAGGTAAAATGCCATACAGGGACTATAAATGGGGATTTTAATAATATACCAACAGGGATACAAAACTAAACAGCCTGGAAAGATAAGAAGAATAATAAATTATTTAGCTAAGCCTTTGAAGGAAATGGCAACCCACTCCAGTATTCTTGCCTGGAAAATTCCATGGACAGAGGAGCCTGGTAGGCTACAGTCCATGGGGTCGCAAAGAGTCGGACACGACTGAGCGACTTCACTTCACTTCACTTCACTTTAACATTACTTTGGCAAAGAGGAAAGGTGAAATAATGCTTCTGGGCTGTAGGTGTCTGAGTTGCTATAGGAAATCTAATATATATGAGAAAACACATAGATAATCATTGGTAGAGAAATATAAATAATGTCAATTTCCAAAACTTAATATTTTTTTCTGATAGCAGAAACTATCAAACACTATAAATGTTTTCTCCTCATGGTGCTGCCATCAAATGCTTAATTTAAGCATTATCTAGTATTACTGTTTTAGTATCTATCAGACTGCTCATCATTATGAATTCTGATCTAACATGGTAGAGAACTGAATGAACCTGAGCAGAGCCTGGGCTCTTCAGAAGTTATGTGGAAACTCATAGAAACGGTGGGGCCTAGCCAGAAGGAGCTAAGGACTGTCCCCCAGCAGGGTTCCATGTGCTGAAGCAGGGAACAAAGCCACTGATAGACTGACAGGAACCAGGTATGTGGCTGGAACAAAAGTGACGGTGCTGTTTGGTAACCGCTTCCTGAAACGAAACGGCAGAAGGAGCACACGTGGCAGGAAACATTCCCCCTCTCCCTGGACGACACTGTGGCCTGTCTGCGCTCTCTCGTACATTCTATAAATGTGGTTTCCTTAGTGCCTTCAGTAAAGTTTTCACTCCAACTGATATAACACGTCTTGGCTGAACAAGTGTGTGGTGGTCACTAGATGGCTGGACTGGGCAAAGAGCAGGATTTCAGAGTGGGAGTGAGGATGAGATGGGTAATGTTGAGTGAGGGTTGGTCAGAAAGTCAGCAAATGGACCAGGAGGACTAGGGTTCTGTCCTGGTGGTGAGAGCCTCTCTGGGGGCTACCAGCGTCTCAGGGCCTGACCCAAAGAAGGAAGTAGATGATTCTGTTAGAGATTTGTAGCACCCAGGACACAAGGCACGGACTTTCCCAAGAGGGGGTACACACAGGTCAGTTAGCTAGACAGTTATCAGTGGTTCATTTGCATTTAAAATTCAATAAATTAGAAATAAGCAACAAATATTAAACTTGTATACTTACACCCCCTGAATAATAATGATAACATTCTAACCTGGAATTTGCTTCCACTTTCATCAGGGTGAGAACCAATCACTGGAGGAGTAAATAATTCATGTCTGTGGGTTCTCTAGAAAAAAGAAAAATTCACATGAATTACTGAAGTGAAAGTGAAGTCGCTCAGTCATGTCCGACCCTCAGCAACCCCATGGACTGCAGACTTCCAGGCTCCTCCGTCCATGGGATTTTCCAGGCAAGAGTACTGGAGTGGGGTGCCATTGCCTTCTCTGTGAATTACTGAGGCAAACCTTTAAAACAGAGCGCTATTCATTAAAATAGCACCCTGACAAACCATTGTTCTTAAATTAACATTACTATTATTTATTCTCAACAAATTTGAAACCCCACATACTTTAATGTACAAATATCTAGAAATGCAATTAAAAAAAAAATTAAGGCTTTTTAAAAAAGGTCTATTGTGTACCTGGCAGTAATGCACTCTGGGCTGATATGAAATGACAAACTAAAGCTGTCATCCTCAGAGGCAGGGGCCAGTGAGAAAGAAGTGTCAACAGGTCATAAGACAACCAAGGACCCTGAGAAGAAGGGGCCATTCAATGAGATCCTAAATGATAAAAAAGATGCTGCTAGTAAGAAACAACAGGAGACTGAGACAAGATATTTTAGGCAGAGGAAGGGATGTGTCACAGAAGGAGTTAAGAGTCAAGGAGTGTTAGGGACGTGATATGAAGTTCAGTACAGTTGGATCACAAGGTGCACAAGTCAGACAATGCTTGAGATTGGCTGGAGTCTCTATTTGGGAAACTATGCCCCCCATACGCACTGTGGTACACAAAGTTTAGGTAGGGCAGGTGCCCTTCCCCCTCCACTGACATAGCACCAAGATCTAGCAAATCAAAGTACTGCATCCCCTTGGCCATTGATTGGTTCAGGGTTGAATAAGTGCCTAAAGCTGCGCAATAAGTGACAGTTACTAGAACTTTTGAAAAAGAACAACTCTCTAAGAGTTACTAAGGCCACTAGTGGCCACCTCTGTCACCTCATAGGGAGAATTTGTTTGAAAGTAAGATGAATTTTTTAAAGTTGCTAGGAGATGGAAAGAGCTAGATGCCTCAGGACATCGTGTGAGCACCTGGCTCCAGTTGTGCTTGACACAGCTGGACTTTCTCCACAAACCAAGAAATTGCTTTGTCTGTTTTTGCCAATTTGAGTTTCCATTACCTCTAATAGAAAAGCCCTAACAATACAGACTCTGCATGCCAAACCAAGAAGTTAGGCTTACACACAATTGCAAACAACAATTTTGAAGTAGAATGGTAAAAGCAGATATGTGTTCAGGAAGATAACTGCAATAAAAATATGCGTGGACTAAAATTCAACCCTTTTAAAAAACATATGTATTTATTTATTTGGCTGTGCTGCATCTTAGCTGTCGCACAGGGGACCTTGGATCTTCACTGAGGCATGCAGGATCTTCAGCTGCAGCATGCAAACTTAGTTGCAGCATGTAGGATCTAGTTCCTTGATCAGAGATCAAACCCACCCCCCTGCATTGGGAGTGTGGAGTCTTAGCCACTGGACGACCAGATTCAACCCTTTTAATGAGGCTTGGGAGGGTTTAGTGACACCCCCAAATAATATCATAGGCTCTAACACATAATTTTTAAAAAGAAAGAAAAAAGAAAGTGGTATTTACTGAGCATCTTCTCTGTGAAAAGCACTATGCCAAATGTGGAGGAAATAAACAAGGAGTGTGCAGTCTGACAACAGGGCTACACACCCCGAATGCCCAGCAGGACCAACTCTAGTAACTGACACAGGAGACACACTGAGTCGTCAGCGGGTTGAAAGCAGAAAGAGACTGCATCCAACTGGAGATCACAGATGGCTTCGGAAAACAGGAGGAATCTGAGCGGGCCCTTCCAGAATGAGGAGGGTTTCAACAGTAGAGATAAGACAGAAGAGCAGCGAGAGAGTGAATAGTTTACACAAAGTCACAGAAGACGTGAAGAAACAGAAAAATTCCACGTTTCAGTTTTGGCTCCTCTACTTTTCTAAGGGAAAAGTAGAGATTAGGCCAAAAATGTGTGACTGGAAGACTTGTACTTAATTCAACAAGAAGTAAACTTCCTTGAAAGACTTGTGAGCAAAATCATTACAGGATCGGTGCTGAACTTTGGGAAGAGCAATCTGGTAGCACTGTGTAGAGGATGGAGGCAGGAGAGAATAATGTCTTCAGGGCTCACTCTCTTCAAGCTCTGTTCAGTGCTTACTCCTGCCGACCACTCTCTCTTCCTTGAAACCTCCCTGTGCTTCTGCCGTATAGCACCACCCTAACCTAGCCCCCAAACTTATCCCCTTCCCTTTTCCGTCATCTCTCAGGAGCTCAGCCTCACCTGTGACTCAAGGCAGATGCCCCCTCAATCTCTCCCTACCCAGATCTCTTTCTTTCCCTGCAGACATGCATCTCACCTGATATCCTGCTGGTGACTTGAACTCAACTGTTTGAAATAGAACCTGCCATCACCTTCCCCCTTCTCCTTTTCCTAGTTGTTAACTTATTATCATTACGCTACCCGTGTACTCTCTCAGGCTCAAAACCTTAATCATCTTTGAGTTTTCACTCTCCCCGTTCTTGTCCAGTCACCATGAAACTATGGCTTCCATGTTCCTGGACTGCCCCCTCTTTCTGCTCCCCTTGCCTGCCTTCATTCAGGCTATCATTTATGCCACGACTAATATCACAGACACCTGTAAGTCTTCTCTCATACTCTAATTCATTCTAAAATCTACTGAGAGAGGAAGTGTTCAAGGAACCTGATGTAATGAATAGCTGTGGTATTTTAAAGCTCCTTGTACCAAGAGAACAGAGTCCAACTCCCAAGAATGGCATCCAAGGCACATCCATGATTTAGCTGCCACTTGACTTTACAGCCTTATCCCATGCTACTCCTCTTCACAAGCCTTCCTCTCCACACGAAGGACTGAGTGCTCATCATTTCCTGCAGAGTCCACTTTACCTTTTGCTCTTTGTTCACACTGTTCGCCACCTTTCCCCCATTTCCACAAGATCAAAGCAATTAAGGTCCCTGTCAAATGCCATCGTTTCCCTGAAGCCGTCTGATTCTTCTATGGAATGCATCCTCTTTGTATTTCTTCTAAAGCATGTATAAAATTCTACTCTATATTTTATTTGTGCACATGTCTTCAACTTCATAGACTACAGTGTAGGAGGCAAATGTTGGGCTCAAGTCAGACTGACTAGATTCAAATCCTCATTCTACTTACTAGATATAGCCTCTGGGCTAGTGACTAAACTTCTCTATGTCTCAGTTTCCCCATCTGTAAAATGGGAATAATAGCATTTATACATACTGAATGTTGATATTATGGTGATAAAATGATAAGCAATGTCTGTAAAGTAATAAACAATGCCTGGCATATCAAAAGCATGTGAAAAATGTTAGCTACTATTTTTACCATCATCATGATTGTTAAAGTGTTTTTTTCAGATCTGTATCCTCTAGATGGTCTCAAACACAGAGAGCCCAACAACAGTCTACTGAATGACAAACTTCAGAGTACAAAAGCCCATCCTTTAGTTATTCCTGAGTCTCACCTAAGTTGAAACAGCCTCTTTCTCCCCCTCCAACTTACCTGGTGCAAAATTGTGTATCGTTCACGAAACAGCTCTGCTTTATCTCTTGCTGTCCCAAATAAATTTGGTGCAGGGTGGTTGGTCATTAATAAACTAGAAAAAAAAGAATATGTCTATTTATGACTATCATAATACACAAAGATAGATCAAAAATGAAAGACTATATACCTTCTGAAAAAAAATATACATCTGAAATTAGCTTAACCTCAATGGATGGCATACTTACGGAAGAAATTTTTTTCTTTCTGAATTGTACACAAAGCGTGGGATATCAAATGCTCCTATGATATTGAAGATATGATCTCTGAAAAACAACCCATAAGAACAAACCTGATTTACTAAAAAATAAGTATTCCAAGTGAACATGAAAACTTGCATTATAATCTTATGTCATACACATATACTTTCCACAGATCATGTACACAATTTTTTGTAGTGTCAAAATAATACAAAATGTCAAAGGTCCCTGTCAAATGCCATCGTTTCAAAATAATACAGCGTTTGTAGCCTGTATATTTTCCTCTCAGAGAAAAGAAAGCACTGCCAATACTCTCAAACAAACAAAAAATTTTATCTACTTCTAATTAATAATGTCATCTGTTGGAAAAGAACATTTATAATAAAATAGTGACATCTTAAAGAAATCTCTCCTAATATATACTACTTTTATAAGCTACAATATTATTTAAGGGTGTAATTCATTTCCAACTATTTTTTAATCCAAAATATCATGCAAAAGTGATCCAGGAAAAGATGTAAACAGAAAAAAGAACTGCCCCCCAAATTCTGACTATATCAGAATATTGACACATATAGTGTCAGAGAAGGGCAATTCACAAAATAATTTACCTTCAGACACTTGTAATATAACCATGTTTCAATGAGGTTAAATAGCACTATTCTCAGCACTACTGCATAAATATTCCAATCTAAAAAAAAACTTCCCTAAAATTATATCTATTTCCCAAAATGAAAATGGTCAAAAAACTTCATGCTCACCTGTTGGTAGCACCTAGTATAGAGAAGCAGAAAACCAGTGAACTTGAAGCAAGCCTTGATTCTAGGCACAGCACCATGGTTTTCTAGTGGATCAGTCTCAGCAAGTTATTTAACTTACCCATGCTCCTTATGCATCTATAATAATGAGAGCCTCTTCCTTCTGCTATAATATAATGACTTTCTGACAATTGGAGTTGCAAAGATCATTTATAATTCAGTCCCCACTCAAACTCTATATTGGCTGACAGTAGCATGGCAGCCCACTCCAGTATTCTTGTTTGGAGAATCCCCATGGACAGAGGAGCCTAGAGGGCTGCAGTCTGTGGAGTTGCAAAGAGTCAGACACAACTGAGTGACTGAGCACAGCACAGCAGCATATGAACAGCTTGACAGAAACAATGGGTAACTTTAACGCCTACTTTAGGATGATAGTCCTTATACTTTGATACAATCGTTTTGAATTTCTAATGAGGGATTTAGGAGCAAGTACTCTAGTATCTTAAACAATGAGTTGGCAAGGATAAAATTTAAATACCTTAATTTCTCTATTTTTGCAGCTCTAATAAGTTCTAATAGGAAAAAGATTAAAACTTTGGGATAGACATGTACATACTGCTATATTTTAAATAGATAACCAACAAAAACCTATCGTATAGCAAAAAAAAAAAAAAAGATTAAAACTACTGACCAAAAGGAGTAATGACTCCTTTCAATCATCTCCATTGCCCCAGTAGGAAAAAAAAATGTTAAAACTGTTTCTTTTCATTTTTCCCAGATGTTTTTGTTTCAGTTAAACCCTGTGAATTTGGAAAGAAGTATTACATTCAAAGGAGGAAAGGAAAGCGGTACACTTGGGAATAAAACCCAGAAAAATTACTGCCATATAAATTCCTAAGCTCTAACAGTATGAGACAGGGTAACAAGTCATAAAGCTAAGGTTCTACCCTCCTTGGCCATTCAGCATGTTACCTAAGTTAAGTCCCTGAACTTTTGGGACTCAGCCCTTTCCTAAGATAAAAAGTAAATTATACCTCTGAATAATCAATTCAATTCACCTGTAGCATATAAAATATTAAATCAGTTGGGTAAGTGGAAAAAGTCTGTCATGGTACAAACACATCAAAATCTCAAATCCTGAGATAAAAATAGTAAAGATGAGTCATGTAATATTGAGGTTTATAATGTAGTGAAGTGAAAGTCACTCAGTCGTGTGACTCTGTGACCCCACAGGCTATAGCCTGCTAGGCTCCTCTGTCCATGGAATTCTCCAGGCCAGACTACTAGAGTGGGTAGCTATTCCCTTCTCCAGGCAATCTTTCCAATCCAGGGATCAAACCCAGGTCTCCCGCATTGCAGGCAGATTCTTTACCATCTGAGCCACCAGGGAAGCCCAATGATAGCTTATAATGTAGCTATCAACAAAAAGAAACACAAAGAAAGAACCACTGTAGAAATGGTGACCACTGGTTATTTTCCCAAGAAAATAATTTAAAATAAGCACTCAATAACACTTCTGTACAGGTAAAAAGTGAAATTTGTCCACATACATAGTTTCATCTACTGACTGACTGCATTCCTGGACTGCTGCTTCCACTACTGATCGTTCAATCATGTTTGATGACACTGAAAAGAGAAGTTCAAAGTCAAATTTTAAAAACAGGCATACAATTTAGTTCTCTCCACACATGGCTGTTTTTCCTTAAAATAATCTGTAAACACTAAACCCAAGATTCTCATTACATAGGTTTTAAGAGGAAAAAGCATGTTAGGTTAGAACAGTAACTAACAAAAGTCTTATCTCAAATATCTTAATTTTCTTCTCTCAAATACACTTATAATACCTTGATACACAGTCAAATGCCTCAGCTTTCTAAATATTGTTTAGCAATATACATTCAGGTATACAAATGCTTCTGTAAGCTCCTAGGTTAATATGGTTACCTTAGTATAGCTTTTCATCACAACTGCTATGTTTCTTCCTTTTTGTGTGTGTGTGGCTGTGCTCCCACGGTATGCAGGATCCTAGTTCCCCATCAGGGATAGAACCTACGTCCCCTGCCCTAGAAGGCAGATTCTTAATCACTTGACCACCAGAGAAGTCCCCACAACTGCTATGTTTCAACAGGCATGAGAGTAACAGTAATAACAATAACTGCCACCATTTATTAAGCCCTTAGTAAACAAGTGACACTATACTCAGTACTTCACAAGCATTACTGGATAGATGTCTTATAAGACTGATGTTCAAGCCATGTCTTACAGGTGAGGAAAGCGCAACTCCAAGAGGTCAAATAACCTGCTGATGAACATAACTGGAAGGAGTAGAAAGCAACACAAACAAGAGCCTCTTTCCCGATTGGGTGCCCTTAACCACTGTGGTATGTTCTCAGGCAAAATGCCATCATGTGCCATTAATGTATACTAATTTTATAAAATTAATCATTTCTAAATTTTCAACTGTAAGGAAAATTTTAAAACAAAGATATATTTAAAATTCTGCCCTTAGAAAAAAAATAAAATAAAATTCTGTCCTTAGAAGTAAAAATGAGATATAATAGCAATTTCTCCTCTATCACAGAAAGTTTCCACCCATTTAACTGAAGAAACCGGCATCTGTACAACCTATGAGAGCAAGCCACACCCACCTCCCTTCTTCAGTGCTCTAGAAACTGGACATTTTTTCTAGGAGAAGAGCATTTCTCTTTTGTAGGTCCATGCTTATGGCAAAAGATTGAATATTTAACAAAAAGATCCCTCAAGAAAGGCTGAGGCAGGAAGGGAAAGTTATTCTCGCTCACTCTTTTTTTCCCTCAAACATTTAAAAATAACTAACTTGAGAAACCTGTATGCAGCTCAGGAAGCAACAGTTAGAACTGGACATGGAACAACAGACTGGTTCCAAATAGGAAAAGGAGTACATCAAGGCTGTATATTTTCACCCTGCTTATTTAACTTATATGCAGAGTACACCATGAGAAACACTGGGCTGGAAGAAGCACAAGCTGGAATCAAGATTGCCAGGAAAAATATCAATAACCTCAGATATGCAGATGACACCACTCTTATGGCAGGAAGTGAAGAACAACTAAACAGCCTCTTGATGAAAGTGAAAGAGGAGTGAAAAAGTTGGCTTAAAGGTCAACATTCAGAAGACTAAGATCATGGCATCTGGCCCCATCACTTCATGGCAAATAGATAGGGAAACAGTAGAAACTAGCTGACTTTATTTTGGGGGGCTCCAAAATCACTGCAGATGGGACTGCAGCCATGAAATTAAAAGATGCTTACTCCTTGGAAGGAAAGTTATGACCAATCTAGACAGCATATTAAAAAGCAGAGACATTACTTTGCCAACAAAGGTCCATCTAGTCAAGGCTATGTTTTTTCCAGTAGTCATGAATGGATGTGAGAGCTGGACTATAAAGAAATCTGAGCGCCAAAAAATTGATGCTTTTGAACTATGGTGTTGGAGAAGATTCTTAAGAGTCCCTTGGACTGCAAGGAGATCCAACCAATCCATCCTAAAGGAGATCAGTCCTGAGTGTTCATTGGAAGGACTGATGTTGAAGCTGAAACTCCAATACTTTGGCCACCTGATGCAAAGAGCTACACATTTGAAAAGACCCTGATGCTAGGAAAGATTGAAGGCAGAAGGAGAAGGGGACAACAGAGGATGAGATGGTTGGATGGCATCACTGACTCAATGGAGATGAGAGGGAGGGACAGGGAGGCCTGGAGTGCTGTGGTCCATGGCATCTCGAAGAGTTGGATGCAGGGAGCCAGCGTGAGGAACTCTGCCCGTGGCAAAGGTCATGAGGAAGGAGGCTCGGCATACGCAAAGGCGGAATCGAGCCTCAGGAGTCCCCCTGGAAATTCTCGAGCATCTACCCCCAAAACCAGAGGCTGCCTACTTTATTGCTTTGTGCTCTCACCTACACCTCTGACTTTATGGGGGGCTGTCCCCCACCACCTCTTTTGGAGAAGGGGTTAACTTAGAGCTCCAGTTAATAATTTCTGGGCATAACAGGAGTGTTTCAACCTACAAACTCCTCTGAAGGTTCTCTAGCCTGCCTGACAGGTTTGTCCGGCCACATGTGATTGTTCACAGCCTCCCACCCGTGAGAGGCACGAGATGCTCTAAACTTTCTAAAAACAGATTCTTTTGAGAAGTTAGAAAATTATTAGTATAGTATTAGTGGGCTAGTTAGGAATTATACCGGTGGAGGGTTTCATTGTTGAGCCAATATTTGCTGCTAC
Source organism: Bos indicus (assembly GCF_029378745.1). Lineage (NCBI taxonomy): Eukaryota > Metazoa > Chordata > Mammalia > Artiodactyla > Bovidae > Bos > Bos indicus. The sequence goes on from NC_091769.1 coordinate 42,519,987, forward strand.
ATCTCCATATCCCTTGCCGCTTATACACATTAATGAATATAACTAACATATGAGAGAAATAAGTATTAACCTTGATATTAATCACATTGGACCTTAGGCTAAGTAAATTCATTTCTTGATTATAGCCCACTGCACCTTTGCCCTGTAGGAATGCAAATTTATCTGGTGCCTTCGGAGGGTGGTGCTTGACTTAAGAAAAGTCACCTTTGGAGAAAGTAAGTTTTCTGGTTGACTAATCATAATCAGAAAGGGTCATAAAATGTTAGCAGGCCTCTTGGCCAGAAGATGATGTAAATCACCTGAGAACTTTGTATATCGGAAGGAATGCAGAAAAAAAGCGTGGTTTCAATAAGAGTCAGGACTGCTGCCCGAATGACTACTTTTGTATTACATCTCTGTGTATAAAAGTGGACCCTGGAAAATGAAGAATGGGATCAGTTCCTAGAAAGACTGGTCTCCTCATGTCGTTCTTTCTCTCACTTTCTGGCTGAATTCCCATCTGGAGTGTGGAGGCTCATCAAGCCTACTAATTTTGCCTGGGCTTCTAAGATCTGACCGGGGAGGCCTTAGTGTCTTCTCTCCTTTGGGAGAACGGAAGGATGCCTGCGGCCTATGTAGGTGACCCAAACTCCTTGTCTTGGAGTTTTATTGGTTTTCCACGTAAACCAAGTTATTCAGCCTCTTTTCTCCATTGAATTTTCCTACTGAGCTATCCTTACTTAACCACTCTATATCTTTAATTCTATCGTATCCTGATCGCCGAAGCCGTCTCCCCTTCGAATTCTCTGGATCCACCGGGGCTGGACCCCGGCAGTCAGACACGACTGAGCAACTGAACTGAACTGAACTGAAGCAACACAAAGAAACAGGCAAACAGAGAAAAGAAAGTAACCATAAAGGAATCAGAGGGAAATTCATAAAAGGGAAGAACTGTAAAAGAGTTTCTGGGAATGCCCCAAGGTTCCAACAGAATTAATAGGCTCCCCCTTAGCAATAAGTGCTACCAGGGGTAGTGCTACCAGGGGTATGTCTCATGCCACCGGGACATTCAATTCTGAGTCCTCAACTTCTCCTTAAACTTTTTAAGATAACTGAGGATGTAGAACGATATGAACAATATACGTTACAGAGAATGTTACTTACAGGGTTGCTTTTCAACTGCATCGATGATCTTTTCCAGTGCATCTTCAAGCTCTATTTCATTGATAGACTGAAGAGCTTCTGTGAGGTACTTAACAGCTTCGCTGATAAGAGAGACTGGTAATTAAGGCTACACGTTTTATGCCAAAGTCTGGCAAAGATTCGTCAATCCAGCATTGAAATTATGACCTACTCACTCACTCCTCCCTGCAAGCAATACTCCCCTTTCTTGTGCTTTCTGAACAAAGTCTTTCTCTTACCCACTGCCAATAGAACCATTCTTAAAATCCCAAATCACATCCTTCTTCTAGGAAGACTTCCTAAACCAGCTCTACCAGCTACAATCTCCCTTTCCTTCTGAAATTGTTAATCTCACATATAGGTACCTTACATCTGCTATATCAAGTAGCCTTGTACTATGTATTACTTGACATTAATAAACTCAGTCTGCTTCAATGTTCTGAATATAACAGACAATTAAATAAATATTTATTAACTTGATAATGCATTTGCTTAAGTTCCAGTAATTTCATCATCGTTTTCAACTGTAAAATAAGAAAAAAAAAATGGGCTAGAAAAAACTTTGACATTTGAATATCGTCGTAGAGGTAATAACATTCACTAAAATCACATAACTCTCTCCCGGCCCCCCCATAATCAATAAAACTGAAATTTTGAATAAATCATATTAATTCTTGATTTAAATAACGATAATTCTCAGAGTGAACACTGTCTCCTTAAACAATTAGCTAATTCCATGCCATTCTGTATTTGTGGACCACAACTTTACACTTTATATCAATATTGTTATATATCTTAGGTTGCTTATTGTTTCATGTGTGGGTGTCACATCCCTTTAGTTTATTATAGAACATGATTGATTCCCTAAAATCACACATGTATTGGGTGACTCTTGGGAAAGCTACTAGGATAGACCAAAGTCATACAGGATCTGGTCCCTGTCAAATCTCACTGGTCTTATCCAGTGTCTCTGGACTTCCTGATGCTCTCCTGCTTCAAGATCTTGATATGGTCACTTCTCCCCTACTCTTTACCTACTCAAGTCCTGCTCATACTCAGTTCAAACCATTCTTTTTTTTCTTTCCCCCCCAAATCATTCTTTAATGAAGCCTTTCTTGACTCTAGAACTCTTTATACACCTGGTTATACACTATCACAGCACTTCTTTCCTCGGATCCTTTTCACAATTGAAAGTAAATAATTGTGAATTATTTAATATCCATGCTAGACAGACTTCTAAGATGACGCCTAATAATCCACACCTCCTGGTAATCACATCTTTGTTTAATAACCTCCCCTTGAGTGTGGGTTGGACCTAATGACTTGCTTCTAATAATAGAATATGGCACAAGTGATCAAATATTTTACTGTACTGTACTTTTTTTTGGTATTGTACTTTTAAAAATAAACATTTTTAAGTGACAAGATGTCACTTTCTTGCCTTAAGTTACAAAAAACTGGCTTTCATTTACTAGCAGACTCTCTTGCTAATTTTGATAAAGTAAGCTGCCATGTTGGGGAGCCTCAAGAGCCAGCAAGGACTAAAGCCCTCAGTCGGACAATCCTGGATGAACTGAATCCTGCCAATCACTGAATGAACTTGGAAGCAAACCCTGCCCAACTGACTGTGAGATGACTGCATCTTGACTGCAACCTTTTGAGAGACGGTGAAGCTAAGGACCCAGCTAAGCCTACCTGAATTCCTGGCCCATGGAAAATGTGAGAATCTAAGTGCCTGCTGTTTTAAACGTCTGAATTGGGGGTAATGAGTTATGCAGCAATAAATAATTAATACACTATCTGACCCCCACAACCTCCGCAGTGTTCTACTCTCCTACTCCCTTGCTCCATAAATATTTTGCAGCTAATATATTTCAGTGTATTTCTGACTGAATTAATGAATGACAGCTCCGTGTTAAGTCAAATCCTAAGTGAAAAGAAAAATACCAACTGATTTATTGCTTGTATTTTTTAAATGTCGGGGATCAATAGATAATCAAATAATCAGAATTTATTATTTTCTCCTACAGAATATCCACTCTTGCCCCTGTTCACTAACCCCAAAACATGGTAAACGTCCCATAAAACTCATCTTCACAAAAACAAACCAAAAACCTCTACACACACAAGACCAATCAAAACCTGGTAGAGACGTGTGTCCCGTCCGGCAGGTGTTTACATATGTAAATACCGTATTCTTTTTTTTTTTTTTTAAGGCAGATTTAATGAGAAAAATCTTGTATAGGATCATTCTACAAATCGTAGAAAACACAGATATGGCAAGAGACGTTCTAAAGGAAATCTTTAAAAAAAAAAAAAAAAGACATGCTTCAAACCTACCCACTTTTTAACCCTTCAGGAATTCTCTCTCAAGAATAGGACCTGACCTAAAATTGGGAGGGCTGGCAGGGCCTACAATTTGTACTAATCTGACAGCTACTGGCAAGCAATGGGCTTTCCCAGGTCTCTCATTCGCTGTCTCCGTAACCACGTGAGCAGCGACGCTGGGATTCCCACGCCGCAGAGGAAAAGATTAAGCGGGCAGAGAGCGCCCAAGCACCGTGCTAATATACGGATGCTGCGGAACCTATCGCCGCTTCTCCGGCTGTTTGGCAAGTGCAGGAGAGCCTCATCCCTTCCGGGAGAAACTTTATGAGTCCGCGTCGGGGAATCTAGGAAGGCATCGCCAGATCCTCTTCGCTTCTTAGAACTCTCTCAGGGTCTCTGTCATTTTAAGGCCAGAGACCAGGTTCCGTCTCGGAGTGCGGCTCATCCCGCTGCCCCGCACGGCAGTCTGGCCCTGGCTCTCCCCTCCTACCCCGCCAGCTATACGGCCGACTCACCCCCGGAGCATCAATCCGCGAAGCTTGAAGGCGGAGAGCGCCCGGCTCCTTAACCGCTCAGGCGCCATGTTTGCGTTTTGGCGCCACGGCCCCGGCTCCGCCCCTTCCCGGGAGAGCCCCGTCCTGGCCCCGCCCCAGAAACGCCAGTTCTCTATAATTAAATAGCGCCAGAGGCCACTACTCCTCTCAGTGCTTGGAAAGATCTGCGGTTCCGCAGGCCAGGCAGGCTGCCTCCCTGCACCCTCTAAGTTGCAGGAGAAAACGAGCCTACACTGCTCTGATATTGCGATACTGACCAGCGAGTGCCCTGCTTTCTGGTTGGGAACGCGCTTCCCTATCTCAGGTGCTTTCTTGGAACCCACTTTGCGCTCTCATCGCTCCCCTCCACCTTCCGTGACTCCCGTCGGGCTCATCCGGACCTTGGGGCCCTTCAGTACTTATGTTTTCTGCTTCACACAAGCCCTGGAAATGCTCTGTGTCACCACAGGGTTTTCCCTGACATTCACTCGCAGCTGTTATACGTCACCATAATTCTCACCCACTCCACTTTATATTTAAGTTGCGGGCTGCCTTTAAGCGCTTTAAATGTATTAATATATTGCTTGTAAAGCCAAATGAGTTGTGTGCTGTTTTTTCAACATCTTCCTTTTACTGATGAGAAAAGTGAGACACAGATATGGTAGGTAGATGGCTCACTCAAGATGAAACATTCAGTGAGTGATGGATGGAGCCAGGATTACTCAGTCTTATTCCAGCAAGTGAGCTGTTAATTTGCCACGCGTCAAAACGCTTGCTCCAATGAGTTACAATAAAACCTTGGAGTGCTTATAAGTGAACGTGCAGTCTTATGAAATGTGAGGATGATTCCTAAGAACTGCTATACAGTGACTTCCAGTGTATTCGACTTGTTGCTTATGTACGACTCTGCTACCCGTTGGACTGGAGCCCGACAGGTTCCACTGTCCAACGGATTTCCCAGGCAAGAATATTAGAGTGGGTTGCCATTTCCTTCTCCTGGGAATCTTCCCGACCCAGGGATTGAACCCAGGTCTCCTGCACTGGCAAGCAGATTCTTTACTGCTGAGCCACCAGGGAAGGTCAGTACCTACATATTTAGAATTTATTTAGTATCTATTACTACAAGACTCTAAGGAGTCAATAATACTTGATTATTTCAGCGTTTGTGTCTAACGGGGCCTCAGTACCAACTAGCTACAGCAAGCAGGCACTTAATAAACATATGCTGAATAAATTAACGTTCTGAGGGGTGAGCGGCCACATTGTCTTAAAGGACAGGGGCATTTATAGACACTGGCATGATTATTGTCTTCCCTCTTGGCACTAGTTTCACTTCAGTAACATCATTTTATAGCAAGGGTTAGGCAGCTTTCTCTGGAAGGGGCCAGACAGTAAACATTTTCCACAGTGAGACCTATCTGGTCTTTGTTGCAGGTACTCAGCTGGGCCTACTCAACTCTGTGGCTTACATCAGCAGCCACAGACAATCCTTAAACGAATTAGAGTGGCTGTGTGCCAATAAACTATGTACAGATGCTGAAATTTGGATTCATATTTTTTATGAGTAATATAATTTAAAATTTTTTTCAACTATTAAAAAATGTATAATTATTTTTAACTTGTGGGCGCCACAGAAACACGTAGTAAAAAGATTTGGCCTGCAGGCTGTAGCTTGCTGGCGTACGTTTTAGAAATTTTTCAATTAAATATATATATAAATTCTTATTCTCTCCTATTCTCTCCCTCTCTCTGGATAACTGTCTCTGCCGGAAGTTGAATGGAAAAGGCAAACCCTCATAAAGCATTTGTGTACTAATACATTGATTTAAGTCACAGCAACATCAAGTCCGTGTACAAGAAGTCCATCGAGTCACTGGATAAGGTACAGAGTTAGGCTGTTCCGCCCACACAACACAATCGCAAGTGACACGAAATCAGGGAGCAGCAGTGCTGCGGAGAAGCGAAGGCACCACCCTGCCCACTCAGACCTCAAGCATCCCTAACTGGCGAGGCCACCCCGCGCTCGGCTTCCCGGGCGGGCTTGGGGACGGCGCAGCCGCACTGGTGCCGCCTTCCCACCAATCTCGACCCTCGACGCGTTCCGTTCGTGCGTGGAGGAGCCAGGCGGGAGAAGAGGCCGCTCCGTGGGCAGGGGCTGCGGCGCGCCGAGCGGCTGAGCCCAGCGACCGCGCGGATGGCGGACTCGCAGCTGTTCTGCGTGGCCGAGGAGCGCAGCGGCCACTGTGCCGTGGTGGACGGAAACTTCCTCTACGTATGGGGGGGCTACGTGGTAAGGGGAAGAGGCGGGACGGGGCGGACTCGCGCCGGGAGCCCGCCCGGCGTCTCGGCCCGACCGGCCGACTAGCCCCCGCCCACACTCGGCCCAGAGGCGGGGGCCGGTCCGAGGCCCGGGCCGGAGCCGTGGGCGCCCCGCCCGGCCCTCTCCTGTCGGCCGCTCTCCCGCCGCTTCAGGCTGGACGCCGAGCCGCCGTTGCTTGCACTAGGAAAGCCTTCAAAGCCCGCTCCGGGGCTCTTCCCATTCTCCAGTCCGCCGGGTCCTCGCAGCTGGCGGATAGCTCGGCTTGCCCAGCGCTCAGGCGGTTACTGCGCGATTGATGATCATTTTTAAATGCTTACGCAGACGCAAAAGCCCACCGAGGATGCCGTGCTATATTATTCCATAAATACTTCCTTATTCCCGTGGCGCGATTCTGAATCACTGAAGCATTTAAGTATTCTTAAGTAGTTTTTAGTGGCATTCCTTTACTAGTGGGTAATGACGAATTTTTTTTTTCCCCTGAATCTGAAAACAGGCTCATATTAACAGTATGAATGTTAGGCTTTAAAATTCTTATTACAGTGGAGGTTTGAAAATGTGCTTTGTTTCTATAATCGTAGGATTATAGAATCAAGGATTCTAAAGATGGAAAGCAGTTCAGGAATATATGCCGACCCCTTTAGTTTAAGATTTAAGGGGGAAGAAAAAAAAAAAAAAGCGAGCCATCTGGAGTTCTACTGGAGGTAAAACAGATATTTTTCTGACTGATTCGATACTGTTCTGTGACAGATGTAACATGACTGAATCGCTCAAAGAAATAAAGAACATACTGTGTATGTTAAATGATTCTCAAATCCAAGTTGGTTTTTGTTGTTTTGTTTGTGTGTTTATTTTTAATCTGATTCAGTGTCAGGATGGGAAAATCAGAACTCACATTTGAGTGCCTACTATACGTGGCGTGTGTTAGGAAATCTCATATTCGTAATCTTATATAATCCTTGTTAAATATACTATTTAAAAAATAAGATCTATGAGTCAGTAAGAGTAAATAATTTGAATGACCGTTTGGCTGCACGGGCAGCAGATTCCAACTTAGATATATTGGATTTCCAAAGCCTATTTTTTTTGTATGATAAACATAAATTAGGCTTTCTTAAGGTCTAATAGTTCCACCTCGTGTTCTTGGTGAAAAAATAGTCTAGATATAATGATGGTTTTTGCAGAAGAAATATTTTTATTGTTTTGAGCTATACCACTTGAAGATGTACAGTTGTCAGACTTCAGGGCTATATTAATTCTTAGTGTTGTGACATGAAAAAAATCTCAAGATAGTAATCTGTAATATCTCATATGTGGTGACAATATAGATTTCTGTTGGGCCCATAACTGAAATGTCTGGAGTTTTTACATTTAATTTTATTCTTGAAAATTGTGTAATTGGTAAGATTCCAGGTTTTCAGGTGACAGTCAGTGAATAGAAATACTTCCTGCTACTGATCCAATGAGTAAATGCTATAAGAACTACCCTGGAAAGTACCACACAGATTTGGATCAAACCTACTTTTAAATCCAGGGATTGTCAGCACTTAAAATATGTCTAAGGCATAAGACAAGGAAAGAGAGAGTGGGAGGCAGAAAAGAAGACATGGCATATCATGATGAAAAAGTAGAATCATTCCAACAATTGTTTTAGTCATATCCTTCTGAACAGCTAAAAGGCCCTGGAATCTAGAGATAATCCAGTAGTCAGTCGTTAAGAATAGTATTCAGTTGATTCCAGATAGTTTGTTCCAAACCCAGTTTTCCTCCTCATGAACACAGTGTGTGTTAAAATTAACAGAAGTATATCCTAAAACTTGAATGGCCCACATTTATCTGTCTAAATTATTATTACCCTATTATTGAACATCTTGTAAAATCCAGTATATCTGAAAATAGCCCTACCTCTAGAGGTAAGAGCAGCAATGCTGAAAAAAGTAAATTCTAATTGATGCCAGAATATTCTCTTGTTCCTAGTTTTTTCATATATTTTCCACACTACTGAAATTCATACAAACTTAAGTATTACAACTAGGAACATTTAAAAGTTGTGAGTAGTTTTTTCTAAATTTTTGAGAAGCACAATGTTTTAGCATGTTTACAGATGATATACTTTCCTCTTAAGGTTTTCATATGAACAGTTTTATTTGCATAATACAATTGATGTTAATACATTTTGCCCTAAACCTTTCCTTATACAAACTAGCTGCATGAATCTGTTTAACTATATGTTTCTGTTTTGGAAAAGGACTTAAAGGAAAGAAGAATCAATTTAGAAAATGTTTGAAAAGAATGAAAGTTGGAGGTTTACAGTACCAGATTTTAAAACATAACACAATACTGAAACAAATCAGTGATGCAAGTTAAGATAGCATGATGGAATGGAGAAGGAATTACATAAACAAGCATATAAGAGTATTTTGTATATAAAAGGCAGCATTTCAATTCTGGAAAAACAGTTGCTTATTCAATATGTTCCTGGGACTACTGGAGGAAAATGATAGTAGAGTTTAGGATTGATAAATATGGAGAAATTAAGCTATTTGATACCAGAAGAAAATTTGTGACTTGTAAAATTCTGAGTTGGGAAAAGAATAACTGAATTGGGAAAAAACTATAAGGGAAAACGTTTGCTAGACCAAAGTTGTTTTTTAATATAAACGGAAAATTGTTTAATCATAGAGCAGTTAAGATCAAAGTTTTAAAAATTAAAATCTGTGCTTTTTAAACACCATAAAATGAGAAGGTGAATGACAAACTGGCAAAGTTACTTGCAACATATGTCATAGACAAAAGTTCTGTAAAAATAAAGGTTGATATTTCTCTGAAAAATGAGCAATGGACATGCACAGAAATTTAAAAGGAAAGAAATAGATTGTGAATCAAAGAAACACAAATGAAAATTTTCTTTTCCAATTTGTAAATATTAAAAATTTTTTGAGAAGAGTGTAGGGAAATGAATTACTCATGCACTAGTAAACTTTTTTGGAGAGAAAGTTAGCAATGTGTATTAAAAGCCTTAAGTGAGTATTTCTTTAACTTATTTATTCATAGATGGTCACACAGACCATCCATATTATGTGGAGATGTTAATTCTTTTTAGATGGCCAGAATTTGAATCCCCTTCCTCTTGTAGTATCCCCCACTAACTGAGTCTTGTTTTAGTTGTCTGAGTATTTATTTTAGTTGTCTGAGTACCTCCTACGTACCTTCATAGAAAATATATTCTGTAAAGATAGGAATTTTGTTCCCTATTATGTCCTTGGTGCCCTGAGTCAGACAGCTCATAGTAGGTGCCCAATAAAAAAGAACCAGAGTACCAGGTTTTTTCCAGCTTCGCTTGCAGCTAGGTTCTGGGCAAGTAGCCTGGATGCTATTGGTTAGATGTATGTGTGGTAGATTTGGACTCAAGAATAAAGATGTAAAAATCAGGACTTAAAGAGGATTCTTAGCTACCCATAGAATTTGTAGGAAGATAAGGTCCCTGGCATAAAAGGCGGTTCTACAAGCTGCTCACCAGCGACTGGGGCAGTTTGCACTTCAGACTGGTGTTCTGGGTTTTTAGGTCTTGCTTCTCTTAATATAAGCTGGTTCTCCAGCTTCCCTGATGATTCCATGAGCTACCTAATATTCATTTATTAGAATTTTATTCTTTAATTTAAAAATTTGAAATGTTTATACAAAAGGATATGTAAAATAACTCTTCACGTTGTACTTCCAGATTAAGAAATCAGCTAAAATCAGCACCTTAGAAGTTTCCTGTTTATCCTTCCCTGATTATATTGTTCCTCCCACGCTCATAGGGTACCACTATCTTGAGTTCTTATTAATCACCATTTTGTTTATAGTCTTATCACTTATGTGTCTGTCCCTAAACAATATATTATTTGGTTTTTTAATCAGAGCATGGGTTTTCTTTCATGACTTAATTCTTTTAGTTAACATTGTGTGTTTTAGACTCATACCTTATTTGTATTCAGCTCGCGTGCACTTGCGTGGCTGTGACTGTGTTTGCTTAGTGTTTATTTTGTTTGGTCAGTTTCTATGCTGTGCAATTGTTAAATATTTTGAAAATCTCCCCTAGATTTATTCTTTGAATGTGTGTACTATATAATATTCTATTGTGTGAATTCACAGCAATTTCCTTATCTATTCCACTATTGATGTATATTTGAATGTTTCAGGTTTTTTTTTTCTTTTTGGAATTGTAAGCAGTGCTACGTTGAGCATTCTTTGTAACATGTCTCCTATTATACATGCAGGGGGGCATATACATTCTCTGGGGCATACACCAAGGGATGGAATGCTGGGTTGCCTGGTCACACACTTCCAAATTAAATTGGAAACATCAGTGTTATCAAAATATTTGCATCAGTTTACACCACCCTCACCAACTTCCTCCTTGTTCCACATCCTTGACAACATTTGGTACCATCTGGCCTTCAAATTTGCCAATCCAGTGAGTGTGATGACATATTTCATTGTGGTTTTTATTTGCTTTCCATGATTACAATACAGTGGAGTGTCTTTTCATAGCTTTATGAACTATTTGTGTTTTCTGTAAAAACACTGGTTTATGTCTTTTGCTCACTTGTCTATTGAGTTCTCTTTTACTGATTTATAGGAATTCTTTAATTATATAGTTGTATGAGTTTACTATGTCTTTTCAGTTTGAAGCTTCCCTGGTAGCTCAGTTGGTAAAGAATCCACCCGCAATGCGGGAGACCAGGGTTCGATCCCTGGGTTGGGAAGATCCCCTAGAGAAGGGAAAGCCTACCCACTCCAGTATTCTGGCCTGAAGAATTCCATGGACTGTAGTCCATAGGGTTGCAGAGTTGGACACGGCTGAGCAACTTTCACTTTTCTCAGTTTGCAGCTTATCTTTGTATTTTCTTGATGATTATATTTTGTTCAACAGAGGCTTTTAATTAATGACATTAATGCTTTGTACTTTCTGCATCTTAAATCTTTCCCACCGTGGAGATCATAAAGTCTCCTATTTTGTCTCCTAAACAGTTTTTGGCTTTGCCTTCCACATTTAACTTTTTTAATCTGAATTTTTTGTTTGGTTGGTTGGTTTAAGGTAGGGATCCAATTTTATTATATTTTCAATATGGATAATCAGTTATTCTTGTGTCATATATTAAATAGTCCCTTCTTTCCCTACTAACATGCAAACTCTGTCACGTGCCATGTTTGTGTCATCTGTTTCTAGGTTCTTTATTCTGTGAAGTTTGCTGTCTATTCTTGTGACAGAACCTCCCTCAGTATCTAAATTACAACAGCTTTACTAGAAGTCTGAATGTTGGATGGTGAAAACCCCACTCACACTCATCTTGTTCTTGAGGAATATTTTGGTTATTTAGGGACGTTTGTTGTTTCATATACATTTTCTTTACTACTTTTATTATAGTAAAATGTATAAAACATTTAATTTGTCATCTTCACCAAGTTAGTGTACAATTGGTGGCATCATATTCAGTGTTGTACAGTGTTGCCACTATCTGCTTTCCAGATGGTGCTAGTGGTAATGAAATTGCCCACCAGTGCTTGAGAGGTAAGAGAAACGGGTTCAGTCTCTAGGTCGGGAAGATTCCCTGGAGAAGGGCATGGCAACTGACGCTAGTATTCTTGCCTGGAAAATCCTATGGACGGAGGAGCCTGGCTGGCTGCAGTCCATAGGGTCTCACAGAGTTGGGCCTGACTGAAGCGACTTAGCATGCACCACTGTCTCGTTCCAAAACTCTTATTCCAAACAGAAATTCTGCCTCCCTCCCTTTTTACCCCAGTCCCTGCCAACTTCTAATCACTCTATCTTTATACATTTGCCTTTTTCTAGATATTTCATGTAAATGAGATCTTAACAATGTTTATATTTGTGAGTCTGGTTTCTTTTATTTAGCATATTACATTCATGGTTCGCTTATGTTGCTGTATGTATCAGAACTTCATTCCTTTTGTGGAGAATAGGATTATATTGTATGCATATGCCACATTTTGTTTATCCATTCATCTGTTTTTGGGACACTTGGGTTGTTGCCATCTTTTGTGTATTGTAAATAGTTCTGATATGAAGATTGGCATTACAAGTATCTGAGCCCCTATTTTCAATTCTTTTGGATACATAGGAGTGGAATTCGTGGGTCATGTGGTCATTCTACATTTAACTTTTAGAAGAACTGCCAACTTGCTTTCCACCATACTTCCTCATTTGTATAAACTTTAGAATCAGGTTGTCAAAATACTCTATTAAGATTTTATGTTACTGTACTCAATCTTTAGATCATTTGAGAGTGATAGACATGTTATGAAATTGAGACTTCAGGTCCAAGTATGTAGTATATCTCTATTCAAGACTTTTTGATGTCTTTCAATAAAGTTTTGTAGTATCTTCAATATCTTATATATCTTTTGTTGGGTTTACCCTTGGCTTCTTTGTATTTTTTGTTGTTAATTTCTTTAAAAGTAAATTTCTTGATTATCACTGGTATTTTGAAATACAACTAACTTGAATATTTTTTACTCTGGCAAACTTTCTAAACATACATTCATTCTCAGAATCCATCTGTTAATTGTCTTTATTTTCTATGTGGAATCTACACCTGATGACAGTTTTGTTTCTTCTATCCTAATCTCATGCGAAGAGTTGACTCATTGGAAAAGACTCTGATGCTGGGAGGGATTGGGGGCAGGAGGAGAAGGGGACGACAGAGGATGAGATGGCTGGATGGCATCACTGACTCGATGGACATGAGTCTCAGTGAACTCCGGGAGTTGGTGATGGACAGGAAGGCCTGGCGTGCTGCGATTCATGGGGTCGCAAAGAGTCGGACACGACTGAGCGACTGATCTGATCTGATCCTAATATTTATTCCTATTTATTTTTTTACTACACTGGTGGACCTAAAGTACAGTGTAAAACGAAAGCTTTTTTTTCTTGCTCCTAATCTCAGAGGGATTGTTTTAAACTATTAACCATTAAGTTTGATGATTGCTTAGGGTTTTGTTTGTTTGTTTGTAGATGTCATTTTTCAAATTAATGGCCCTTTTCAAATGAATCAGGTGCCCTTCTACCCAATTTTCAATTTATGAATGTTCAGTTTCCAAGAGTGATTTTTGCATTATACTGAGATAATTATGTTTTTTCTTCTTTACTCGCCAAATGTGATGACTTATAAAAAATAGTAGTAATATTTGTAATATTAAATCAATGTTCCATTCCTTGGATTAAGTACAAGTTAGTATCATATGTTACCTTTTATATACATCAACTGGATCCTATTTACTCATTACTTTTTAAAGCAGTTTTACATCTATGTTCAAAAGTGGTTTGGGTAGTATTCCTTCTTTTATATCCTGGAGTAGATTTTTTGGAAGATTTAATTATTTGTTCTGTGAGTGTTTAGAAGAACTCATCTGTAAAGCCATCTGGGTTTGGTACTTTGGGGGGGAGATTGTAAATCTCTGATTCAATCAAAACTATGAGATTATTCATATCTTCCATTTTTTCTTGAGTCAAGTTTCCTCATTCTCATTCTCTATCTTCCTCCATGTCTCTTAACTTCTTTTTTATATATTCCATCTCTCTGGGCTATGTTTCTGGATTAATAAGTTCACTAATTCTTTTTTTTTAGGGTAACCGTGACAAAAGCAGTTTTAGTGGAGTAAGTCTGAATTGATTAATCTGGGTTGATGCTGTAATGAGCAGTGAAGCAATGGAGAGTTGCACTATAACTCAGTATGGAACCTTTGTTATGAAGGTAGCCGAGAAATAAGAGGAGTTGTGGAAGAGTTTTGTTTTAAGATGAGCAATACTAAGGCATGTTTGAGTATCAATAGGGGTGATCTACCACAGAAGCAAAATTTGATGATGTAAAAGAAAAGGGATAATTTAGGAGTGAAATCACTGAGCAAATAAGGAACTAGGGCCAAATTGTTCAATTCTGTGCTCCATTTGGTTTTTTGCAACACCGCTTTTAAAGATTAAACGGACTTCTCTTTTTATTCATGAGATGAGCATACAGTCAGTTTAATAAGTATCATTCATGTAGCCATTCTCTTAAGCCACAAATATTCTATTTGTCCTGTATGTCCAAGTCACTGTGAGACTCTGGGAACAACAAAATAAACATGATCTATGCACTCATGAAGCTTGTATCATGGCAGTAGCGGTGCTGTGTGGATATGATATAGACAAAGGACTTGGAAGGGAAAGTACAGGATTTATGAGAGCATTTAACAGGGACCTTAATCTCTTAACCTTATTCTAGAAGATTAAAGAAGCAGCAAAATGATTCCCAAAGAAAGAGTAATTAGCCAAACAAATTCTGGCAGAGATTGCAAGAAGAGAGAAGAGCATAGGTGAAGGTCCAGTTAGAAACTTGCATGGGTTTAGGAACGGAAGGAAGACTGGAACTTAATGACTAAAGGCAAGAACTTTGGAGGGATAGCAGGTGCCATACTGCGCAGAATCATAAGAATTTTAGACCATCCTGAGACCAACAGGGAAGCACTGAAGGGACTTCAGCAGAAAAGTGACAGAAGCCATTTTCATCCTATTTCTGTTGTAAAGGTGCACTCATGTGGCTACTGTAGCTGGATGCCATTAAACCTTAGAGTCATACAATTAACTCCCTTTCTTAACAATTATTTACCTGTCCATCAGTCAGACATGGTTTCCTCAGTCAGAGTGGAAGTTTCCTTGGAAATATTATGATGTTTTTCTGCTCTGAGTGTATGTGTATGAGAGTGGGGGTGGGGGAGAGATACAGACGGACAGAAACAGAGATGGAGTTAGAGACATAGACCTAGTAGTCAGGATACGATTTTAAAAATTTAACTAATAGAGCAAGGAGGATATTAACTAATTCTACTTAGCATATTAATAATTTATACATCATGCAGAAATTCTTAAATTGTTATACATTTAATTCTTAGATATTCTTAAACATCTTTTGCAACTAGCTATTTTTGAGTTATTTTATAACTTTTAAGTAATCCTGACAGATTTATGTAAGGATTTGTTTTAACCCCTAGGTTTTTAACCTTAACATAAAGAAAATTCTTATTTTATTCTTATTTCTCTTTTCATTATAAATATCAGAATGTACTGTATATATTATCATCTTCTGTAGAGATTATTCATATTCGGAGTTGGCATTTTGACTAGCTAAATTTATCTTGATCCTTAGATTCTATATTTAATCAACATCTAACACTATGCCTTGCACATAGTAGGCACTCAAAAAACATGTCCAGTGAATCAAGGTATATTATATCGTGCTCTTAATTATGGGAGAAGGCAGTGGCACCCCACCCCAGTACTGTTGCCCGGAAAATCCCATGGATGGAGGAGCCTGGTGGGCTGCAGTCCATGGGGTCCCTAAGAGTCAGACACAACTAAGCAACTTCACTTTCACTTTCCACTTTCATGCATTGGAGAAGGAAATGGCAACCCACTCCAGTGTTCTTGCCTGGAGAATCCCATGGACGGAGAAGCCTGGTGGGCTGCAGTCCATGGGGTCGCACAGAGTCGGACATGACTGAAGCAACTTAGCAGCAGCTCTTAATTATACTTCATAAAAGTTTCCTTTCTTAACTCCTCCCTATAGCTCTTTTTCAATATTCCTTTTCTTTCTGGATTCTTAGTCTTCAGAATTCTGCTCTAATGTTATTGTTTTGCTGTTTTCTCTTTCTTAAACTTCCTTGGAAAGTTTAATGGCCCTCAGTCTTTTTCTGAGACTCATGTACTTGCTAATTTGTATTTGCCTACTTTCTCTTAGAAAATGTCTCTCTTCCGATCTAACTTAGTTTCTATTGAAAAAACCATCTTTGAGGCTGTTTATTGCTTTTGTCTTTTTCACTATTTTCATTGTGGTTTTCCCATCCTGAGCAACTATTTAGTTGTTACTTTGTAAATAATAAACATAATTTTATGTATTCTGTGTTTTTAGTCTATTGAAGACAATGAAGTATATTTGCCTAATGATGAGATTTGGACCTATGATATTGATAGTGGGTTGTGGTAAGTAATTTTACATTGTGTAATGTCCCATCTTAGTATCTGTTATAACTGTTGTCATAGACAACAGGAGATTTGAGACCATACTCAGAACATACTGCAATATTCTGTTGTCTCCCTTTCCTTTTCTTTCAGTGCTTTATTCCCTCTGGATGTTTCTCTCCCCACATCCCTTCCCCTCTTCATTCCTTGTCCTTTACCATTCTGAAGACTTTGTTTTGTTCTACTCTTTCCCAATTCTGGTGACATGAGAAGATTTTGTAACTTTTTTCTTCAGTAGGTTGAAAAATCTTTACCATGGATCTTCTTAACAGTTTTTAGAGTATTGGCTACCATGATATCTTAATTGTAATTGTTAGTGACAATTTTCATTGAAAAAGTACTGATGGAGTTGAAAAGGAATATAATTTGCCTTTCTGGAAAGTTACGGAATTCCACGTTATTCTTGCTGCAGGACAATGCACCTCATGGAAGGAGAACTCCCTACCTCCATGTCAGGAAGTTGCGGTGCTTGCATTAATGGAAAGCTGTACGTTTTTGGAGGATATGATGACAAAGGATACAGCAATCGAGTAATTTTTTTTTTTTTTTCAATTCAGGAGTGCAGAAAAATGTAATGTTTAATGTGTCACTTCATCTCACAAGTTTACAAGTATTTTGCAAAGAAGACATGTAGAAAAGCTTGAGCTAACTGATAAGATTTTAAAAGATAGAGTGAAAATGCAGCATACCTGCTCCTCTCTGGTCCCAGATCCTTCTGCTTCAGAATTAACTGCTTACTTGGTTGATATCCATAGGGCAAGAACAAGAAGGGTAAAGATTCATTTCAGTGTGTTTCATATACCATTTTTGCTTCTAAAACATAGTCCCATTTTCATGAACTCTACAATTAAAATTTTTACATTTTAAAAATAAAAAGTAATATTATTAATTTTGAATCACCTATCCCTGTGACATATATTTAATTTTCCGATGCCCTGTCTGTTAATAGTATTCTCCTCTTTTAAAAGCTTTATTTTGTTAATTTGCGAACAAGAGATGGAACCTACGTTTGGGAAAAAATCACCAACTTTGAAGGGCAACCACCCACACCACGTGATAAACTTTCCTGCTGGGTATATAAAGACAGGTAATGCAGCAAAACCACCTCATTAACTGCATTCAAGTAAGGATTATAGCTTGTGTCCAAAACAGAGGAAACCTGAAACTCTGAATTTTTTTCAAGATATAATTACAAACTGTTTTGACACCGATGGTAAAGGCAGTTTTGAATCCTAGATAAGAGCCAGGTCATAAGAATAAATATGGTGGAAGCAACTATTCGTTTTTTAAAATTAATTATTTTATTAGTTTTCTGGATAGTTAATACAGTCATGCAGTTTAAAAATCAAAACCATATTCAAAAGTCTGGCTCCCGTTGTTGCTCCCATCCATCCTGTTCCGACCCCTCCAGATGCACAAATAGCTACTTTTATCAACATATTTTGTATTTTTATAGCAGTGGTTCTCAAACTTGTCTGCCATAGGAATAATATAGGGATATTGTTTTTTAATGCTGTGAAGCCCAGGTGATAGCCTAGACTAACTAAATTATAATCAATGGGAGTATGATTTTTTTAAGTTCCTCAAGTAATTCCAGGGTGCAGACATGTTTGGGAACAATTGCCCTCTGTTACTTTAAGCAAATAGAAGCAAATACATATGTATGTATATATGTATGTATGTATATATCTCTCTGTATATTTATCTGTATCTCTTCTGCCTCCTCTTTACACAAACATCTGTGTACTCTACAGTATTCTGTGCCCTACTGCTTCTTTTAGTCTACACTGCACCATGGAGAACTTTCATTTTTCTGTATCTCTAGTTGGAAAGCTTGTTTTTTTGTTTTTGTTTTGTTTTTACGGCTGCATAGTAATCTCCTATGAGGATTATTTAACTTTTTCCCGATAGATGAAGCAACACTTAGATTATTTCAATTCCCATGCCATTACAAACTATGCTTTAATGAATATCTTTGTGTTTATATACATATAATTGCAGATCTATTTGTTGGATAAAATTTCACAATTTGATTTCTGGATCAAACAATTATACATTTATAATTGTGGTAAATGTTTATTTTGCTCGGGCTGATGTAATAGAGTTCTATAAGTTGAATGATTTAAACAACAGAAATGTATTTCCCTGGTTGTCAGTGGTTAAGACTCTGCACTTCCACTGCAAGGGTCACAGGTGTGCATCCTGGTCAGGGAACTAGGATCCTGCATGCCATGGGGTGTGTCAAAAAATGTATTGTCATATAGTTTTGGAGACTAGAAGTCTGAGATCAAACTGCCAGCAAGGTTGGTTCATTCTCTGGATTTTCAGGAAGAATCTACTTCATGCCTCTCCCTAGCTTCTAGTGACTTGTTGGTAATCTTTGGTGTGTAGAAGCATCACTCAGATCTCTGCCTTCATAGTCACGTAGCATTCTCTCTGTACTTGCTTGTCTTCCTCCAAATTTCCCCCTTTTGTAAGAATACCAGTTATATTGAATTAGTGCCTACCCTAATCACTTCATCTTAACTTGATTGCCTCTATAATAGGGGTCCTCATGTCTCTGCCAAAATTACCTTGTTCTTCCTGAACTTTGTCCGCCTTTTACAAATTGGTCTGTTACTATTTCTGTTAGAATTACTTTAAAGGCCGGGTCTGCTGTTGCTGCTGCTAAGTCGCTTCAGTCATGTCCGACTCTGTGCGACCCCATAGACGGCAGCCCACCAGGCTCCCCTGTCCCTGGGATTCTCCAGGCAAGAACACTGGAGTGGGTTGCCATTTCCTTCTCCAGGCCAGGTCTACTAATTCCAATATCTGGGCCACCTTGAAGTCAGCTTATATTGACTCTTTCCTCTCTTGATCATGGGTCACTTTTTTTTTTTTGCCTTTTCATATACCTTCTAATTTTACATCATATGACAGCCATTCTGTTTGAAAGAACAGTAAGGGTTGTAGTAAACAATGCATCTCTCCAGAAAAGGACATGCCCTTTCTTTCTTTTTCAGGCTGCTGGAGTGGACTTTAAGTCAATCTAACCTGCAGTTGGCCTGTGCTTAGGCTTTGTTGCAGCTTTAGTTTCTTTCAGTTTTAGCACTGGCTTCAAATGTTCTGATGCAAGATCAAGACTTTTCTTTGCTCCACATTTTGAGCGCTAGGGATTGTGTAGAGATTTTGAGCTGGGCTTCACAGCCATGTTCCTACTTCTCAGAACCGTGAGAGATCCCTCGTTTCATAGCCTAATTGGTAGGTATTTAGGTTGCTAGGGAGTTCTCTTTGCTCCCCAATCCCACTTAATACTTTCTGTACCTTGAGTGATCTCTTTAAGCATTGGATGTCCTCCCTGACCTTTTGCGGGCAGCACTCTTGAGGTGTTTCCTTCAGATTTCCTGTCCTGATCCCAAACTTTAGAGTTGATAGCTTAGATTGCCTCAAGAATAGTTGCTCTGCTCTCTGCTGCTTCATACTCTTGGTGACTAACCCTAAGTCCTCTCTGAAGATTATGTGAATACTTTCTGAATAGATTCAAACCCCCTAGGTGACTGAGTCTCTTAAGGTTCTAATTTGCTGTGCTAGCCTACATGTGACTATTAAAATTTTGGCTGGCTTCTTTTCCAAACCCTGTGTGTGCCAGGTTCTTCCTCCTCCTGCTGTTGCATCAAGGATGAAAGCAACAATGGGTTTCTCTCTCCTACTGCAGGCTCATCACTTTCTGGAATTGTTCACTTAGGTCTCTTTGTTCCCATAGCGGTTTGATTTTTGTTTTAATTATGGTTTTGTAGTTTATATGGCTTGTTTAGGTTGTGAGAGAAATGATGTCTTTCAACTTTCTGTGAACAAGCTGAAAGCAGAACCCCAAAGTGTGTCTTTTGTTTTGTTTTTCAGATTAATATATTTTGGTGGCTATGGGTGTAGGAGACATAATGAACTCCAAGATTGTTTTGATGTTCATGATGCATCTTGGGTAAGAGAGTAATCACTGTTTACATTTTCCTCTAATTTAGTGTCTCCTTAAAGTTTTTAGAAATAATGAGCCCAGTCCTTCTCATTTTAATTTGCTATAAGTGATGCTATGAAAAAAAAGTGTCTTTTCTCTCTTTTGAATTTGGGTTCAGTTGCAAGAGATTCTCTCCCCTAATGGTATCAGCCTTCATTGCTACTGGCAGAGTAATTTCTTTTCTGACGTCATAAATCACTTAAAGATGCTTCTAGTAGACAAGTAGTGGCTTTAGCACAACTTGAAAAACTTTGTTCATAGGTAACCACAGTGGCTGTTGCTGACATACACCTCCTTTTAGGTACGTCCGCCAGAACTATTCATAGCTCAGACTGGCTTCTGTATGACAGTGAGTAAGTTGGTAGTGATACTGCTTTTTTCTACTTATTCTTATTGGCTAGAGAATAAACTATTATATTAATGAAAGAAGTCATGACTTACAAAAATGAAATCTTTTAAAAGATAACTTTAAAAGCCATTGATCTTCCCACCAAGATACACAGTAACCTCACTTTTACCTTCTACTAGCGTATTTTATTATTGTACATTATTAATGTAAAGATATATGTATATTTCATGCATATCTCTTTGTATATGGGTATTTAAAATTTCTCCATAGGCTTTACTTAGACTATGTGTGAAATTAATATATGTTAATAAAATTGAATGGTTTTAAGTGATAAAAGTGGTTTACATGGTTTTTGAGTTTTTAAAATGAAGTATCTTTTAAGTTTTGCTGCTTACAGTATTACTGATAATTTTTAGTAACATAACTTCCTACTAATTATGTCTAATTATTTTTACTCATCAGTGAAAGCTCTCATTTTTTTTCTCAACTAGTATAGTTAGGCTAATGAAGTTTATGGTGTACAGGTAGATTTTTTTTCTAACTATAGGCTAATGTTAGCCTATAGTTAGGCTAATGAAGTTTATGGTGTACAGGTAGATTTTTTTTCTCTTAGATTCTGAACTAGGTAAATTATTTAGTTTATTTGACTTGTTTGACAAGTCCTAATGAAAATGAATGATATAGTCCTGACGTATAACACAAAACTGCTGCAGAGGTAAGCTTGAGTAGTGGTAGAAGATTTCAACAATGCGGAAGATACTAAATACAGTCTAACTGCTAAATCTTTGCCTTGCCAAGTCTTCCTAGAAGACAAAGGAGAGTAAGCATACATTTAATGTATAAGAATAAGCTGCTTAATTAAGTGATTAGAATTCTTTTACAAACAGAACCACTGTTCCCTAAAGTTTCTAACAGCAAAGATTAGAAATTTGGCACATGTACTTTAGGAAAACAGATTTTCAAATCTAAATATCATTCTATCCTCTGCAATTTTCAAAGAGATAATCCTTTGAGAGGATTGGAGGATTATCAACAAGTATAGTGATGAATCATGCAAGCAATGCCATGAGAAGAACAGTTGCTAGGTGATGCTGCTATAGCCTAGGGATCACACTTTGTGAGCCACTGGTGATACGTGTTAAGTTTATAACTATCATCACACTTGACTCTATTTCTGTAAAAACGTCTATTAGTTCACCAGTAAATATGCAGTGAAACTATCATACAAATCTAAAAGTCATTAAAAAGTTTTAAAATATTTAAAAAATTTATGTTTTAGGAAGAGCAGATATTCTGGGGATGGCATAATGATGTTCACATATTTGACACAAAGACACACAGTTGGCTTCAACCCGAAATTAAAGTAAGTATTGTGAAAAGTTACCTTTATGTTTTTATATTCATTAACACTTTTAAAGTGAATTTCTTTTACTAAGTTATTGGCTGTTAGTAATTGAGTTTGTAATCATATACAAAGGGGTTCTCTTGAGTGCAGTCACTTTTACTGTTTTTTTATCACATATTTTTCTTCAGGTTAAGGTTTTCTAGAAAAGCCATCATCATTCTTTACCCACAAGTATAATGCCCTGATTTAATGAAGGCTCTTTTTAAAAGTCCTTTTGTAACAAAGTTCATGATTTTGAAAAGCTCATGTTTCATAAACTCATGAAATCCTAATACTCTTTCACGTGCTAGTGAGCAAACACAAATTCACATTAGTTTAAGCCATAAAGAATTCTTGCATAGCTGGGAGGTATATTTTGAAGTGGCTCACACAGTGGAAAAGCTGCAGGGACCAGGGCCTTAGGAACTGGAGCAAGTTACCCAACCTCATCACAATATTTCCATCTTTCTATTGGCTTCTCCCTGCTTCTCTGTGTGCTAGCTTATTCTGTCTGCTGCAGACTGGCCAGCTCATTTACGAGGGAATATGGCCCTGCCTCTACCAGCAGTTCTTTCTGTTGGTGCTGTATTTTCTCAATGTCTGTATCTTCACCCTAGAGAAAGGACTCTGGCTCTACTTAGGTGTGTTCCTCCTCTATATCAATCCCCGTTGCCAAGGGTATGATTGGCCAGGCCTGAGTCTGAGACCTGTCCCTAGGGGAGCAAGGTATTGTGATTGGTCAGATCATTGGAACTGTGCAGAATAAAATACTGAACAAAATTTTTGTTCGAATTTTTGAACAAAACCAAAAATTTGGTTCAAATTCTATTCTCTGCAATTTTAAAAGAGAGGAGAGAGGATTTGAGAGGATTGGAGGATTGTCAACAAGTACAGTTATGAGTCATGCAAGCAATGCTATGAAAAGAACAGTTGCTAGGTGATGCTGCTATAGCCTAGGGAAAGACCAAATTTTTGTCCACTAACATGCATGTGGGCTTCCCTGTTGGCTCAGCAGTAAAGAATCCACTGACAAAGCAGGAGATACAAGTTTGATCTCTGGTTTGGGAAGATCCCCTGGAGAAGGAAATGGCAACCCACTCCAGTATTCTTGCCTGAAAATCCCATGGACAAAGGAGCCTGGTGGGCTCTAGTCCCTGGGGTTGCAAAAGAGTTGGACACAACTTAATGAATAAACCACAACATGCATATATGCATAAAATTCCTTGCAGTTCAGCTTCTGTAAATGGAAGTGAGGGAAGTTCTATGCAAAATAAAAAGTGTTACAAGGCTTGACACATCTCAGCATCCTCTTTTTCCTAACAGTGGCTTTCACATTTCCAATGTTCTTCTGTTCTATTCTAATTTTGGAACTGATCAACTATCAGTCAATCCTATTTGTTGATGGAAGTTTCCTGCAGTCAGTATTTGAATGTTAACAGGGAGGGAGGAGGGAGGAGGATTCAGGATGGGGAACACGTGTATACCTGTGGCGGATTCATGTTGATATATGGCAAAACCAATACAATATTGTAAAGTTAAAAAATAAATAAATAAGATTTATGTGTTAATGAAATAAAAGCATCTTGTCTCTCTTAAAATAATTTCATATCAGTAAGCAAGTGGAAAGAAATTTTATTGACACTGGATCTACTAAAACTCATCCTAGATCTCTTTCAGGCTTCTTAACCCTTTGCTTCCTTAGAGAATAAGCAAGAATCTGGAGCTACTGCACACATAGTTTTAGAATTGGATCAGTGAGCTGAGGTAGCTTATAGGAAGTTATTTGGGACTTCAGGTCTTTCTGTGACTGTCTCTCCTTACCGTAGTTCGTATCCCTTCCACCCTTCTGTGCCAACAGCCTAACAGGCACGGGACACTTTTAGTTAATATTGGACAATATTTTCACTGTGACCTCTCTAATCATTTCTTCAGATATGTTCTTCGGTTCAGTTTAGTCGCTCAGTTATGTCTGACTCTTTTTGACCCCGTGGACTGCACCACGCCAGACTTCCCTGTCCATCACCAACTCCCAGAGCTTGGTGATGCCATACAATCATCTCATCCTCTGTCGTCCCCTTCTCCTCCTGCCTTCAATCTTGCCCAGCATCAGAGTCTTTTCCAATGAATCTGTGCTTTGCATCAGGTGGCCAAAGTATTGGAGCTTCAGTTTCAGCATCAGTCCTTCCAATGAATATTCAGGACTGATTTCCTTTAGGATGGACTGGTTGGATCTCCTTGCAGTCCAGGGGACTCTCAAGAGTCTTCTCCAACAAATGTACTCCAACAAAGAACTCTTACATTGTTTATATTCTATCTGAAAGTTTTTCTGATATGGTTGCAGCTAGAATCTGTTTTATTTTCTAGAGACTTGCTTAAATTAATTCATTGTTCCTAAATACCTGCATCAAAGTGCAAGGTAACTTGGTACAGTATAACAGTTACTTGTTTTGAAGTTGAAGAAATTGGATTTGCATTCTAATTGTGTCATGAAAGAGCTGTGTACTTTTAGATAAGCCATAGAGTGTGACATAGGCTTCCCAGGTGACCCTAGTGGTAAAGGACCCACCTGCCAATGGAGGAGATGCATTGGTTATTAATACTTAAAGAATCTGCCTGCAATGCCAGAGACCCAGGTTCGATCCCTAGGTCAGGAAGATCCCCTGGAGGATGGCATGGCAACCCACTCCAGTGTTCTTGCCTGGAGAATTCCATGGACAGAGGAGCCTGGTGGGCTACAGCCCATAGGATCACAGAGAGTCAGAGTCAGACATGACTGAAGCGACTTAGCACACACATAGTGTGTCATCCATAAAGTGGAAGGTGGAAAGAGTTTTCCTACACAGGATGCTTAACCCTATGAGAACAGAACTGTGTGATTTTGAGTATTTCAAACAACTTAATAAGCACCGTGCATCGTTTGCACAGTTTACACATTCACATAGTAATGCAAATGCCATTACTTTCTTTTGTTTGGACTGATATGAACCCAGTTTATTCAGAAGCTTTGATTGGCTATTAAATGTATTTCATAAATAAAAAAGGAGAAAGTCAACATTTATTTCATAATGAACATGTATGTAGTAAAAGAATTTTTCTAAAATTTCACATCAGAGACTGCCTACTAAAACTTGTTTTGCTTAAAGTATTGGGAACCGCAACACAAATGGTTCCCTCTCATTTATTTAAAAGTCTTATATAGGTAATGGGGCTTCCCTGGTGGCTCAGATGGTAAAGAATCTGCCTGCAATGCAGGAGACCCAGGTTCGATCTCTTGGTCAGGAAGATCCCCTGGAGAAGGACATGGCCACCCACTCCAGTATTCTTGCCTTGGAGAATCCCATGGACTTTGGAGCCTGGTGAGGTATAGTCGATGTGGTTGCAGAGTCAGACATAACTGAGCAACTAACACACACATATAGGCAATATCAGAATTATTTCTTACCATGTTGACCTTATAGTTATTCAAGTAAACCTGAAAAGTGTAGAAAGTTATGATCTTTGATGCAGAGATTAAATTTTATATGCCCACATTTGGTAGCCAACGAGCTGAAAATACTGGGTTCCTTCAGAATTTGGAATGAAAAATACAAACAGAAAAGTACTCATCATGAACATGTGGAAATTATGCAGAATATTATTTATATTTTATTCATTCATCTACTCATTATACTTTTTTCCCACCAATCTAAAACTTCTCTGAAGAACAGATCTGCTATATTTATTCAAAGTAAAGGATAAAGGTGTATTATCAGTTAATGCCAAGAGTTTTAGTAAGAGATAAAACACTGGCTTAAGCCAAGAGTAAAGTTCTTATTGTGGAATTTGAAGCACCAAGAGTCTCCAGGGACAGATTTAATTTTTTATTAGAGTCTCTGAGATTACCACTCTGTGTACTGCTCATTCATATTATTAACTCTGTGTATGTGTGTGTGTGAGAGAGAGAGAAAAGAGAGGAAAGAAGGGGTGGGGTGTGTCAGAGAGACAAAGAGAATGTCTTTAAATTTAATTTTTAAATCTTTACATTTTGAGCTAAAATTAATGTGAAATCTCATGCTGCCAAATAGTGTCAGGTATTTAAGGAAAACATTAAAAAAAAGTAAACATCTGAGTGAATTAATTCCTTAAGAGTAGTATTTGTCTATAATTGCTTACTACCTTGAACAAACTTTTGCATTAGGGTTTTTAATTAAGTTACATACATAATTGTAACTTAGCAGCAAGTATTTTGCATACTGAGCATAGGAATGTAACTTACAGATGTTTTAAGCCTTTGTGCTATGTTTTCTGATCTCTGCTTGCAGGGTGGCATTCCACCACAGCCACGAGCCGCGCATACGTGTGCAGTTCTTGGAAATAAGGGCTATATCTTTGGCGGACGTGTTTTGGTTAGTGTTTTTTATGGAAATGGTCTTTTTTTGTTTGATGTTTCCTATAAAAATTTATCCTTTGATTTTGTGGAATAGCTGAACATTCAGATAGTCTGGAGATTAAAATACCATTCAATAATAATTTCTAAAAATCTCTTATTACCTGAACAGACCGTATCTGAGTAATCACAGATGATTATAAATCATATTTTAATGGGGAGAATCCTTCACTTAAGTGATTTATCAGAAAAACTTTACCTCTTATTATCTAAATCTTACTAGTTTATACTCATTTTTTCCTTTCTCCCTTGACACATTAATTTGGTAGCTCTATGCTGATTTTATTAATGCTTAGCATTGTTTCCCAATATGTAAACTTCTGATATTAAGTAAAATAGAGTTGATCTATTTTTAATATGACTTTATTTTAAAGCCAAAATTTAAGTCCATTAAATATGTAAAACACCAATTTCATACATTTTTATTTTAGCAAACTAGGATGAATGATTTGCACTACCTAAACTTAGATACCTGGACCTGGTCTGGAAGGTAAGTTCGAAATTCTAAGTATTGTTTTAACCGATAGGTATTTCTGTGTCTGTGTGTGTCTGCACATGCATGCTATAATCCAAATTTGGGTCTGTAAAACTGAACAGATGTTTTCTTCCCCTTCTGATTGTTTGCCTAAGCAAGGAATATATAGATATAAATATAGATTTTGTTCTTTAATCAGGCTACCTAAAACATGAGAACACTAACAGTTAAAAATTGATTATGTGAAAGTACTGGGTTTTTTTTGAAATTACTGGTTTTATATTACAAATTCTTAAGGGTCTTTAAGAAATAATGAAGTTTTAATGGAGTCAGATAACAAACAAATAATCGAGTCAAAATCAGATTTTATTGCTCCTAATATATATTTAGAAATAGAATAATATATTTAGCTATCAATTCAGCTGTTCACATAATGAGATAGAATCAGAGCCATCAGTTCATTTCAGTCGCTCAATCGTGTCCGACTCTTTGCGACCCTGTGAATCGCAGCATGCCAGGCCTCCCTGTCTATCACCAACTCTAGGAGTTTACCCAAACTCATGTCCATCAAGTCGGTGATACCATCTAGCCATCTCATCCTCTGTCATCCCCTTCTCCTCCTGCCCCCAAGCTCTCCCAGCATCAGAGTCTTTTCCAATGAGTCAACTCTTTGCGTGAGGTGGCCAAAGTATTGGAATTTCAGCCTCAGCATCATCCTTCCAATGAACACCCAGGACTGATCTCCTTTAGGATGGACTGGTTGGATCTCCTTGAAGTCCAAGGGACTCTCAAGAGTCTTCTCCAACAACACAATTCAAAAGCATCAATTCTTCAGCACTCAGCTTTCTTCACAGTCCAACTCTCACATCCATACATGACCACTGGAAAAACCATAGCCTTGACTAGATGGACCTTTGTTGGCAAAGTAATGTCTCTGCTTTTTAATATGCTGTCTAGGTTGGTCATAACTTTCCTTCTAAGGAGTAAGCATCTTTTAATGTCATGGCTGCAATCACCATCTGCAGTGATTTTGGAGCCCCTCAAAGTCAGCCACTGTTTCCCCATCTATTTCCCATGAAGTGATGGGACCAGATGCCATGATCTTAGTTTCTGAATGTTGAGCTTCAAGCCAACACATTATGCCAAAGTACAAATACTATTAAAAAATGAAACCACAGAAGTACTAGAAGGAAATATAACAATTTATCTTTAAAATCTTGGCGCGGAAAAAGCTTTTCTAAAGATGATATAAACCCAAAATTCATAAATGAAAAGACTGATAAGACCACTTAAGAATTAATGTTTCTGTGTAGAAATTAAATATTTCTGTGTAGAAATATATACCATAAAAAGTTAAGAGGCAAGTTGGAAAATGCAAGCAAAAAGCAAACTAGAAGTAATATTTACAGTAATTCTAACAGCAAGGGCTGTGATTCACAAGAACTCAGAAAATCAGTAAAAAAAAGACAATACAGTAAAACTGAACAAGGAACGTGAATGAGCAACTCATAGAAGAAATACAAATATTTATAAATTATTTTTTAAATGTTCAACTTCATAAATTATTAAAGAACTTGAAATAAAAATAATAATTTTCACTTACCAGGAAGAATAATTACAAATGACCAGTGTATCCTAGGTTGTAACAACACAATTAGTGGGTGTTTAAATTTGTACAGTTTTCTGGAAGGTGATCTGGCAATGTGTTTAAAATATGGAATTTCTACTTTGATCCAAAATTCCTCCTAAGACAAAAATTGGACAGGTGTTTATATGTGTGCACATATGTGTATATGTGTGTGCATACACAACAAAGATGTTTATGGCAACATTATTTATAAAAGCAAAAACATGACATCAACCCTCATGTCCATAAGTGGGGTCTGTTAAATCATGATACATTTGCCCAGTGAACTGCCATGCTTCCATTACCAAAGGAAACTATGCTTCATGGAAATATTCTGCAACATACTAATTGAGTGAAAAAATTTACAGAACAGAATATGTGATCCTATTTGTATATTTTTAATAAATATGTTTAAATGTGCTTAAAAGTCAGGAAAGATATATACCAAATTATGATTTCTTATTGCTGGAGAACAGGATTACAGAACTCTCCTTTATAAAAAATAATTTTGTGGTTGAACATTTTCTAACCCAAATATTTTTTAATAGTTATAAAAGCAGTAAAAACATGTCCATTTTGGAAAAAACAAATTACATCTTCTACCACAGGCCCATGTTATTCTCACTTCCTAAATTACTTAAACTTTTGCACTTATGGTCTTTTTGTGTGGTTTTTTTGGGGCCTCAATGGATCTTAGTTCCCTGACCAAGGTTTGAACCTGTGTTCTATGCACCAGGAAGTCCTTGTGCTTATGTTTTTATTTTAAGAATATGACAATATTTGTTTGAAATCTTTAGAGGTTTATCCTGGATCTGGAATGGCTTGCATGCTTTTATTTTGCAGTTAGAGTAGCTAGTATTTTCAGGAAATTCCATAATAAAAAGACCAAAGTCAAAAACAACAAAATCCCGTAGTCAGCTGAAAATACAAAATTAAACATGAAACAACAGTCAAAAATGATAGACATGAAAATAATTACATTGAAAACCTAAAGAAGTTTTTACTGATTTACCAACAGGGAAGCCGAATCTGGCCTCTGTACACTGACAGTGAATTAAATCTCAAAGATAGAGTTTTGGGTGAAGTAAAAAGGAATAGCTCTATTGCTTTGTCAGGCAAAGGGGCCCACAGTGGGCTAATGCCCTCAAAACTGTGGGTCCCCCCCCAAGGGAGCTTGTGAGGACTCTTACAGTCCAGGAACAGGGCTGCTGATAAGGATCAGGGTTTGTGCAAGGTCCACATCCCTTCAGTCCAGAGATGTCAGATGATGACGGGCCAACTGTGACCTTCTCTGCCATGATGAATGGTTCATCCAGTAGTTAACATCTTCCATTTGGTGAGGGTTTCAGTGCTACATCCCTTGAGGCGGGAACCAGGACCCTGCCCCAAGAATGCACTTTTGATTCCTCACTACTCTTCCCTTGTTTCTACACCCCCTCCTTTCCCTGATTAGCAACTGTTTCAACCTGCCCTGGTTTTAGAAAAGGCAGAGGAACCAGAGATCAAATTGCCTACATCCTCTGGATCATGGAAAAAGCAAGAGAGTTCCAGAAAAACATCTATTTCTGCTTTCTTGACTATGCCAAAGCCTTTGACTGTGTGGATCACAACAAACTGTGGAAAATTCTGAAAGAGATGGGAATCCCAGACCACCTGACCTGCCTCTTGAGAAACCTGTATGCAGATGAGGAAGCAATAGTTAGAACTCGACATGGAACAACAGACTGGTTCCAAATAGGAAAAGGAGTACGTCAAGGCTGTATATTGTCACCCTGCTTATTAAACTTCTATGCAGAGTACATCATGAGAAATGCTGGGCTGGATGAAGCACAAGCTGGAATCAAGATGTGAGAAATATCAATAACCTCAGATATGCAGATGACACCACCCTTATGGCAGAAAGTGAAGAGAAACTCAAAAGCCTCTTGATGAAAGTGAAAGTGGAGAGTGAAAAAGTTGGCTTAAAGCTCAACATTCAGAAAACTAAGATCATGGCATCTGGTCCCATCGTTTCATGGGAAATGGATGGGGAAACAGTGGAAACAGTGTCAAACTTCATTTTGGGGGACTCCAGCAGCCAAAGATGGAGAAGCTCTATACAGTCAGCAAAAACAAGACCAGGAGCTGACTGTGGCTCACACCATGAACTCCTTATTGCCAAATTCAGACTGAAATTGAAGAAAGTAGGGAAAACCACTAGACCATTCAGGTATGACCTAAATCAAATCCCTTATGATTATACAGTGGAAGTGAGAAATAGATTTAAGGGCCTAGATCTGATAGATAGAGGGCCTGATGAACTATGGAATGAGGTTCGTGACATTGTACAGGAGATAGGGATCAAGACCATCCCCAAGAAAAAGACATGCAAAAAAGCAAAATGGCTGTCTGGGGAGGCCTTACAAATAGCTGTGAAAAGAAGAGAAGCAAAAAAGCAAAGGAGAAAAGGAAAGATATAAACATCTGAGTGCAGAGTTCCAAAGAATAGCAAGAAGAGATAAGCCTTCTTCAGCGATCAATGCAAAGAAATAGAGGAAAATAACAGAATGGGAAAGACTAGGGATCTCTTCAAGAAAATCAGAGATACCAAAGGAATATTTCATGCAAAGATGAGCTCTATAAAGGACAGAAATGGTATGGACCTAACAGAAGCAGAAGATATTAAGAAGAGATGGCAAGAATACACGGAAGAACTGTACAAAAAAGATCTTCAGGACCCAGATAATCACGATGGTGTGATCACTGGCCTAGAGCCAGACATCCTGGAATGTGAAGTCAAGTGGGCCTTAGAAAGCATCACTATGAACAAAGCTAGTGGAGGTGATGGAATTCCAGTTGAGCTATTCCATATCTGAAAGATGATGCTGTGAAAGTGATGCACTCAATATGCCAGCAAATTTGGAAAACTCAGCAGTGGCCACAGGACTGGAAAAGGTCAGTTTTCATTCCAGTCCCTAAGAAAGGCAATGCCAAAGAATGCTCAAACTACCGCACAATTGCACTCATCTCACATGCTAGTAAAGTAATGCTCAAAATTCTCCAAGCCAGGCTTCAGTAATATGTGAACCATGAACTTCCTGATGTTCAAGCTGGTTTTAGAAAAGGCAGAGGAACCAGAGATCAAATTGCCAACATCTGCTGGATCATGGAAAAAGCAAGAGAGTTCCAGAAAAACATCTATTTCTGCTTTATTGACTATGCCAAAGCCTTTGACTGTGTGGATCACAATAAACTGTAGAAAATTCTTAAAGAGATGGGAATCCCAGACCACCTGATCTACCTCTTGAGAAATTTGTATGCAGGTCAGGAAGCAACAGTTAGAACTGGACATGGAACAACAGAGTGGTTCCAAATAGGAAAAGGAGTTCGTCAAGGCTGTATATTGTCACCCTGTTTATATAACTTATATGCAGAGTACATCATGAGAAACGCTGGACTGGGAGAAACACAAGTTGGAATCAAGATTGCCAGGAGAAATATCAATAACCTCAGATATACAGATGACACCACCCTTATGGCAGAAAGTGAAGAGGAACTCAAAAGCCTCTTGATGAAAGTGAAAGAGGAGAGTGAAAAAGTTGGCTTAAAGCTCAACATTCAGAAAATGAAGATCATGGCATCCAGTCCCACCACTTCATGGGAAATAGATGGGGAAACAGTGGAAACAGTGTCAGACTTTATTTTTCTGGGCTCCAAAATCACTACAGATGGTGACTACAGCCATGAAATTAAAAGACGCTTACTCCTTGGAAGGAAAGTTATGACCAACCTAGATAGCATATTAAAAAGCAGAGACATTACTTTGCCAAGAAAGGTTCGTCTAGTCAAGGCTATGGTTTTTCCTGTGGTCATGTATGGATGTGAGAGTTGGACTGTGAAGAAGGCTGAGCGCCGAAGAATTGATGCTTTTGAACTGTGTTGTTGGAGAAGACTCTTGAGAGTCCCTTGGACTGCAAGGAGATCCAACCAGTCCATTGTGAAGGAGATCAGCCCTGGGATTTCTTTGGAAGGAATGATGCTGAAGCTGAAACTCCAGTACTTTGGCCACCTCATGCGAAGAGTTGACTCATTGGAAAAGACTCTGATGCTGGGAGGGATTGGGGGCAGGAGGAGAAGGAGACGACAGAGGATGAGATGGCTGGATGGCATCACCGACTCAATGGACATGAGTTTGAGTAAATTCCGGGAGTCGGTGATGGACAGGGAGGCCTGGCATGCTGTGATTCATGGAGTAGCAAAGAGTGGGACACGACTGAGCCGAACTGAACCTGCCTTTTCGAACTCAGGGAAGGGGACACAGAAAGGCTTTTGTGCCTAGGAGGCCCACAGGATCCAGCTCGGTTGCTGTAGGAATGATGCTCAGTATGCATTGTGAATAACTAGGAATTAACTTTTTAAATTTTCAGTCTGTATTCTGTGGCCAAGAGGGATGGACGTTACAAGGAAAGAAATTGCGTAAATTTGTCTAAGAATTTAAGAATGTTTTAAAATATTCTTGTTGGTGGGATTAGTAGAATCAAATTTTTTTAAACTGGAAAGGGCAGTTTTTTCTTTTGAGATCTGAGATGATCAAAAACCTTTTATTTTGACTAGACTTTTCTTCTTTTTCCCTCACCACAGGATTCCTATTAATGGAGAAAACCCTAAACATCGGTCATGGCATACTTTAACACCAATAGCTGATGATACGCTTTTCCTGTTTGGTGGACTAAGTGCAGACAATATTCCATTAAGTAAGCTGAAGTTTAGCCTACAATTAATATCTTATTCTTTTTACCTGATTGTATTTGATACTATGGTATCTTTTTTCTGATTTTATAGTTTACCTTTATCCCCAACTATGTGGTCACATCAAGAATTAGAAGGCCCCTTTGCTTTTGTACCCTTACCTCTCTTTAGGGTCTCCTGTTACCTGGGTGTAGGGAAAGGAAGTAGTTGAACTTAGGGGAATTAAAGCCCCTTTCAACTATAGTATTCTGTGATTTTGTGTCCTCCTAATTTTTGATCCAGATGCTTACGCTGTAGTCTAGAATAGGGATTAGAAGAAGAGCCTTTCCCAGAAGGCTCTGAAAAGCAAGATGGGAATGCCAGTTGCTTCTTTTTTTGTTCCAGAAGTATAAAGAAAGTGCTTAGCTAGAGTATTTTTAACTCCTGACACTACTGATTTCAGCGGCTGTGAGTTTGTATCCCAGTTTTTCTTCAGCAGTAAAAATTGTGGCATCAAGATAGACAAATGACCAAGAATTATTCACTTAGTTTGACATATTAAGTGTTTTGTAATTTACTTCAGAGTTTTGTATAGCTAGAGACAGTTTCCTTAAGATACTTTATATACCATTAAGACCTTTTATATAGGCTGTAAAAACAATTACTTGTTTTCCAACAAAAATTTCTCTTGAGCATCAGCTGTGTACCTGGCAGTCTGCTGGCCAGGAAACTTCAGATGCTGGTTGGAGGAGCAGCCAGTTTTTGTAGATTTTTATACTTGTCTAATTTGTGGGTTTTTTAATTAAAAGAGGGAATCTAATTTAAAAACTAACATCGATACATCTTAGATACAGTATTGTGTGTCACTTATATCTCAATAATAAAACTGGAAGAAAAAAATTAACATTTACCCATTACACTAGGGTTTATTTAATATATCTTCATGAGCTCTAGTGCTTCAGATCCCTATATGCTGGTTTTTGTCATAGTTCAAACTCCTAGTCCAGTCAGTTTCTTACCTTAGAGATTCAGCTTAAGATACAGTCACGTGGGTATCAGATGATCCCAAAAAACCACTTGTAGCTTTCTTGGCTGTGACTGTAGCATTGTGGTTAAATGATAACAGCATTGTGGCTGTTTACAAAATGTCCAGTTTTTTGTTGTGTTTTTTTTTTAGTGATGCTCACTGAACTATGTATGGGGAAAGTAATAAGAGAGCTAGGATTTGCTTTAGAATAATTCAGCAGCAAGAATAACAAAAAGAGATAAATGGAGCACATGCGGCAAAATCTCAGTAGTTGTTGAATCTGGGTTATGTGAAAGTTCATTGTCATGTTCACCTGACTTTTGTCCATGTCTGAGAATTTTTATGATAAAATATGCACACACACAAAAGATAGTCATATAAATGTAGCATGATAAATTTGGGGCAAAAAATTAAAATTTTATCCCAAAGACCTGATCTTAAATTTTAAACTGTCATAATATTGCAGGTGATGGTTGGATTCATAATGTCATAACAAATTGTTGGAAACAGCTTACACATTTACCTAAAACAAAACCCAGGTAAGTCCAAAAGTTGGCAAATATTGAAATAGTTAAGAATTTTAAAGTATTAAAATATAGCAGTAAATTTATAGTGTTTGTCATTAAAGCAAGAAACCATTTGGAAGGATATATTTCAAATAAACTTCATATTACCCAAATAATAGATAGGAGAAAGGATATATTCAGTTTCTATCCATATTTGTATATTTGAAAGTATTACTCTTTTAGCTAACTGCATAATCTTGCCTGATAAATATGAAAAGGCTAAGAAATTGAAAGTCTCATATAATGTTAATATTTTTAATAAGTAGATGAAAATGAGGTTGGCTTTATTAGTAGTTGGGTTTTGAAGTGGTTTATAGAAATTTAATGAGGAAGTTGCTTTCATGTTTATCAAGTAGATGACAGATTATTATTTTATTAACTGATGTACTCATTAATGTAAATTTCTTGAAAATGTATTAGTTACTTGTGGTATATTATAGAGTAAAAAATTGTAGAAAAATATACCATTATTAGACTGCAAAGAAAATCACATTCATATTGTAATTCTTATTTTTTCTAATTTGATTGAATGTAATGAAGATATATTCATAGGAGATTCAAGTAGTTTTTTTCCTTTTCATGTCATGTATTCCAGAATTTTTTACTAGATTATTTATATTAATGTGAAGCTAATTAATGATATATTAATGCATAACCTAATGTTATGTATTTCAGAAATTTAAGAAATAACAAGTAACATACTTGAGAAAAAGGCCTGAGAAAATATATATACATTGTGTATATATTAATATGCACAATACATTTAGAGCTTATCATAACTTCATATGTGATTATTATATTCTTATATATAAAAATTCAGTGGAATGTATTAGCAATTCTGGGTCTTTTGAAATATATTGTTTAATTTGAAGAGTTTTATATTAAAATCCAGGAACCCAATGTTCTAGTCCTTGCTCAGCTAACACTTAGTTTTTTGGCTTGGGAAAGTCACTTTGAAGAAGCTGAGCATCAATTTCTTCATCTATGAAATGAGGGAGTTGGACTAGATGAGCTCTTAGTTCTCTTCCAGTTGTCTGTGTGAATGCATTACTTATAGACCACAGTGGTAGTAAGAATGTGTTTAATTTTTCATTGCTCCTGTTTAATATTTAAATCCTTAATGAGTAATTAGAGCCATACAACTGTTATCAGTAAAATACTAGTTAGAACTGAGCTATGTGAAGAGATTTCTTTGAACTCAACTGATGTGTCATGTAAATCATATGCTTTATTAGAATGTTTAGGTGATAAGTTTAGAGCAGCTGTGAGAGGACAGAAACTATCAGTCTATAGAAAAAACATCAGGTTGCAAGCTAGATGTCACCAAAATCAAGGCAGGAAAGGCTTTCCAGTATTCCGAGATGATGAAGTCCAGGCCAGAGTTCCCCTCAGGCAGATAAGACAGAGGCAGATCTATCTTCAGGTTACAAGGTGAGGAGGAGAACAGGTGGGATACAGTTTATTGTAAGGAGAACATACATAAGTGTATATATACTAATTGTTTTTATGAAAGTAAGAATGTACTTAACATCAAAATGTATTTTGTGCAAACTTTTCCAAGTTATAATCTGAAAGGTAAGCTGCCTAATCCTCCTCTTGTAATGCTACAGAAAGGTTTCTTAACTTTGTTATTACTGACATTTTGGACCAAATTATTCTTTGTTGTTAGGGGTGTCCTGTGCATTTTAGGATATTTAGAAGCATCTCTGGCCTTTATATA
Organism: Bos indicus; assembly: GCF_029378745.1. Classification (NCBI taxonomy): domain Eukaryota; kingdom Metazoa; phylum Chordata; class Mammalia; order Artiodactyla; family Bovidae; genus Bos; species Bos indicus. The sequence continues at coordinate 42,556,661 of NC_091769.1, forward strand.
ATAGATGCCAGTGGTGTTGTGCCCACTCCCTCTTGCCACACATACCTGGTATTATAACAATCAAATATCTCCAGATATTGTCAGATGTCCCCTTGGGGGCAAAATTGACCCTGGTTGAGAACCACTGTCCTACAGTCTAGCACACTCTTCACTAGGTCTCACTTTAGATAAACTATGCTTAATAGCCATCTATGTAATCATATCAGATCATCTATATAGGTGGCTATCAGCAAGGTCCCTTTTCTGTTTCTGTAAAAGATGTCCAGTAAAGAGTTGCTATGTAGAGCCTTGAGCACTGTTGGATCCCATGAGTATTGCCAAGGTTACACATGGCTTTCTCTTCTCAAAATTAAGCTGTTCCTTCCTGTGAGGGCTGTCTCCTTTGCTCAGTCCCTCCTCAAAACCCTGTCCCCAATCCTACAACATAATCTGCGTGTTGCTGAAGATCTATACAATTTATATTCTAACATACAAGTTGGAGAATTGGGCAGAGTATTTCCCAAACAGAATTTCTAATGACTCAGTTCTGTTCTGAGTTCCAAGTGCATTAGTCCTTAAATGTGTCATGATTGTTTGAGAAAACTATTTTAACAAATTGTACACAATCCCACTGTTTGCACTTGTGGAAATTAAATAAAAAGAATTAATGTACTAAAAATAGTTGTGTGGTAATAAAAGACATGTTGGGAGGCATCTGTTGCTTCAGCAATTTGGTCTGTTAAGGAAAGCAATCAATTACTCTCAGAAACAAAGTAATGACTTTGTGAAACTTTTCATTTATTTTCTAAAAGTGAGAAATTATGTGTACTGTTTTCTGAGAGTTAGACCCCCAGAAACATTGAATTTTATAAAAACGTAACATTGCTTTTGGTAAATAATATGAAATCATACATGAATATGAGCTATCAAGCCATTTCCAAAACAACATTAGATGCTCTAGCTCTTTCTGAAATAATTTGTGTATTGAGTTAATGATGCTCATATTTTGTGTTTGCTTTTGTTAGTCAGAAGTTTTTGAGCACCTACTGGATGCAGAAAACCTTATTAAGCATTTTTAAGGAGAACATAAAATTAGATTACCCAAATTCCAGTGGTGTGCTGGTACATAGTTAACAACTGCTCTCCAAGAAAAACAAAACCAAAAAAAATCCTAATTTGCTGATTTCCACTGTGGCCAACATATCATTGAACATGGAGTTGACAGGCACCACTGGCTTTACCCATGGGGCACACTACTGGGGCCATTTTTGACCTTAAAGACTTTATAGAGTTTTTGTTGGGGGTTAGAAAACAAATTACATCAAACAATTGAAGTAGTAGATAGAGCAGTTTGTCTTCAAATGTAAGTTAAGATATTATAAAATAAGCACATAAATGTTGAAAGGTGCTGAGCAGGGAGGGTAACAGAGCCAATTTGGGTGGTCTTTGGAATGCTTCCTGGGGATTTTGAGCCTGTTTTTAGGCTCTGAGAGAATGACTTCTCATTCTAAACCTAAGATACAGGGTGAACCAAAGCCTAGAAAGAGATATAAGCTTTTCTCTTAGGGGACACAAATGAATGAACTTGGCTGAAGTTGGAGGGAGGGGTCATTTGTGAAAAGAAAGGAATTACAATTTATCAGAAAAAGAAATAGCTGTTGATCATAAATTTTAGGCTAAGAACAATGGCACAGATGCTTCCTGATCAGGAAATATCCATGTTTAAAAACAATAAATATTTGAAATATATTATTTATCAGCTCTATGTAGCTGGAAGAGATTAGAGACAGACAAATGAGGAACATGTTATGGTATTCTGTACCCAAAGTGATTAATGTGACAATGTAAAGAGAATGATGAGAATAGCGCCATGGCAGATAGCAATAAGAAAACTGTTTATGGAATAGGCTGGTCAGTTCTTTTTAAAATTGTTTTATTTTGTGATACTATTTATGAGATAAAGAGGTTAGAAAAAAGTTGAAGGATATAATATGAAAGAGTTATTGGGAGTCATCTCTTTCATTGAAATAATGTGATTTAATGAAACCTAGAACTTAAGTCTCTAATGATTCCAGAGGAATCTTTAAAATCTAACCTCTTTGAGGATATGGCACAGGCTTACGTTCAATCATGCCTCTTTTGAAATAGATTCAGTTTTAGAGTGTTCACTTTAAAATTGATTTATATGTGATGTACAGCTTCTTCCTTGATAGTATGTCACTGTTTATAATTTTCAATCACAGGTTATGGCACACAGCCTGTTTGGGAAAAGAAAATGAAATAATGGTATTTGGCGGGAGCAAAGATGATTTACTTTCCTTGGATACAGTAAGAAATTTTCATATCTAAATATTTTCTCTGAGTAATTGTTTTATTGAAGCTAAATGGCTGTTCAAAAAGATTATTGATATTCTCACATTGAAAAATATGGAAGGGCACAAAATGTTACACCGTTGTATGATTAATCTCCAGAATGAGTGACTTTTGTGAAGCATTTCAGGATATTTGGAGTTGATAAATCAAAATAGGTCTATTAACATTAGTCAAGTTATTAAGAAGAGCTTTAAAAAGATGACTCTTCCTTTTCTCTTTGACCCTTCCCATAGTCTGGGTATTTATAATTTTATCAAATTAAAATATTTTTAAAATATTTGTAAACATGAAAAGAATACATATAATGTATATGTAAACTACTAAGTATAAGTACTCTCGAAATTTGCTACCTAACTTAATAACTGGAACATTATCAACGCTAGCTTTTCCCTTCATGAGGAAACTACTTTGAAATGTTTATATTTTATTTCTATTTTATGTTCCCTTTGCCACTGCTTTATCCACCCGTTTTACAATTGAGTTTAGTTAAAGCATTCTTATTTTAAAATCTGATAAAACTTAAGTCAAAGGAATAAATGAGTAGATTTTGTAGTTTGTGTGGCTCAGCTGTTAAAGAATCTGCCTGCAATGTGAGAGACTTGGGTTCGATCCTGGGTTGGGAGGATCCTCTGGAGAAGGGAAAGGCTACCCACCCAAGTATTCTGGCCTGGAGAATCCCATGGACTGTGTAGTCCATGGGGTCGGAAAGAGTTGGACTTGACTTTCACTTCTCACTTTGGAAAGTATTTTCCTTTCCCTCCTAGCACCCTGGGAAATTCAGAGAGATGGGCACAGTCTGTACATGATGGACCAGGAGCTCAGGATTGCTTGCTCTGGTTTGCATCAGGTGCTGGGGAATGGCTGACGCTGGGAGCTGGCAGGGGTGGGCTACTCTTGAGCCAGAGCCCGCCCCCAAGAGCCCCAGTGCCCTCTCACGTCTTCAGGCATTGTTTTCTCCAGAGTTGCTCCCACAGAGTGGCAAGCCCTGAAATAAGGTGGCTTTTCTCCTGGGAATTTGGTTTACTGTAAGGTTCTGGGGCCTCCAAATCAAATGTTAGGTATAGTGAAAGTTTTAGAACTTTCTTTGGCTAAGAACTCAGTGCTTTAATAAAAGATTAAAACCACAACTTTACCTTTATTTAAAAAGCAAATTTTTTGGTTTGTCTTTGTTTTCTTGGCACTAGAAATCTCTATTTATTTAGGATACAAACTTTATCATTAACATATGAATTCTGATTAAAATCATGATCATAAATTGTGAAATTCTAAAGACCTATTTGAAAGGATAAGAAAAATGTTTGCTGACTCCTCCCCATTAACTTTTAGATGAGAGAGTCATTATCCAAAAAATCATCCAAATCTGTGATTTTCAAATTAGGAATTCCCAGGGAATCTATCACCTGGAAAAGGGAGACAGAATAAAGAGATTTTAAAATGAGTCATGTGGAAAAAAAGTTCTGCTTAAAAGACAAAAAACTTGAAGACCACTACCATTCTCATTTTGAAACCATGTTCTAAGAAAAAAACATTTGCAGTTATATAGGCTGTGCTTAGTTAAAAGTTGGGTCACTGAAAAAATTGTAACCATACACCCAGAGTTTGTATAGCTAGGCAGGTATGTATATATTTGTGTGTGTGTGACTAGAGATTTATTTGCTGCTTTACATGATTTCTTCTACATTTATAAAATAGAAATACTCAGTTATTAATGTTATTGTTATTTTTATTAAAAATCTTGATAACTCCTTTTTTATGTTGATTAGGGTCATTGTAATGATTTATTGATCTTTCAAACACAGCCTTATTCATTACTCAGGTAAGAAAATTCATTACTTTACAATATATATGTTATTAATATATGATCATTTCTTTCTTCTTCCTTTTTGGGAAGTGTTACAATATTTTTCAAGTAGTTTATCACTTGAATTTAAGTTTACAGCTGCCTAAGAGTATAACCAAATTTGTAATGATGAACCATACGCCAGTGTAATTTCTAAAAATTAAAATATACAGTGTAGTCACATTTTTGTTTCTAAAATTGAATTTAGTTCATGTAGGAGTATTAAACATAGTGTATTTCCTTGATTCTAGGCCCAACTTTTTCATATTTTAACTTTTCTGAAATCAGAGTGTATTATACTAGAGTATAATATCAGAGTGTCTAATACTAGACACATATATGTGCGTCTCAGTTAGTATATAGAATTTCTCTTTTAACCCCAAAGTTGTTGTTTAGTTATTGGTGTGACTTTGTGGGTCAGCTCTGCCCAGGAAGAGTTTTGAGAGTAAGCAGGGGGCCAACAACGGAGCATTAAGAACTCATAGCATTTGAGGCAGAAGACAAGGAGGCACAAGAGAGTGAGCAGAGTTAAAGATGAAGCAGGAGGTAACAGAGCGCAGAAACTGAGCGGGGAGATCACTGCAGATGGAGCATCTGCCCACTGTGAGGAGGTCACGGAGCATCTGGGTCGGCAAGTGCCGTGGAGTGTGGCGGTACTAAGACGTCGTTGGTACCGTAAGGGGGAAGCCAGGATAACTTCTGGGGGTGAGCACCACAACCAGAGGAGTGAGGGTATTTGTTTCCATGATTATGGGAGAAGCCATCAGCGAGTCAGCTATTGGAAACACAATAAATGAAGGGCAAATGAATGGAGCAGGCTCTTGAGATTTTAGCAAGAGGTAATAGAATTATCCCTTGACTGGAGGAAGAGTACTTTTAAAATAATGGGGAAAGGAGGAAATATAGCTATAAAAATAGGTGGCTTTGTTGGTTGGGGCAGGGCACGGAGGAGGTTTTGGCTGACAGCGAGGTTGTCTGACGAGGAGGAGGAGAGGCAAGGCTATGAACTTAAGAGTGGTGAGGGTGTGCCACAGCTGCTGAGGAGACGGTGAGCAGATGCTGACGAGGGATGTATTAACACAGCATTGTCCTGCTGAGCACTCAGGGGGCTCAGCTGAGATGGAGCAGAATCTGTATGCCACACCCACAGAAACGTGGTTTTCTCCAGCATGAAGCAGCCAGGTTGTAAGTGCAGAAAGGAGATGGCTGGCTGAGTTTAGCCAGGATGGTATAAACAGAGTGACAGTGGAGAAAGAAAGAGATTGTTGGCAAGAGAATGAAGAATGAAGTGCATCTGGATAGGAAAATGCACATGGATAAACTGTGAAATGAATATGGACAGGCTGGTTAGGGAAGAAAGTTACAACCGGACGGGTGTTATTATTTGGAGATCTGGAAAGAGTCAAAGGAGGAAAGGGGTATAAAAGTTAAAAGAATATAAGGTTGTGGTCCAAGAGGAGGAGAGAAGTTTAAGATTTCAGAGGTGAACTGTCCAGAGTGAAGTCATAAGAGTAAAAAGGGTTTTCCACAGAGATGTTAAAATCAGTCTAGGGACAAGACTGTGATGAGCCCAGGGCCAAAGTCCTCAGCAGTGGGGGGAAATGAGCAGGAGGTTAACAGATGGCAGCACCGGAGGGTGAAATGATTGCAGCCTGGAAGCAGGAGGGAGGAGCAGGGAGAATGCATACTAGTTATCTGCTATAAAAATGGAAATGAGGGGACATTTGTTCCCTTTTCTCAAGGAGGCTGCGCAGAAGGCAGTTTTCTTAGATTTCACTTAAAACAAGGACAGAAAGTCAGAGGAAGCAGGAGTGTCTGTGGACACAACTGGTGTTCCAAAAAGCACAAAGCAAAGCTTTGTAAGGGGAGATAAGCAGTGATGGGGAAGATGAAGCAGTATCGGACACTGGATATGCCTGCCTTTGAGGTTGAGACTCAGCTTGGCTGTTAGTCAGGCCAGTGAAGTCATTTCTGGAGGTGGGTGCAGGCTGCAGGGAGGGTCGGGTTACAGTGAATGAAATGGCTGCAAAGTGTTGCATCTCAGGGTGATGGAGAAGACAGTTCTCAGAGAAGAGTAAATGGTTATTGGGCTGGAAGAATACGTGAAACGGGGTCTGCTTCAGACTAACATGCTTCGAAATTAAGTCTGAATCTTTTTTACTTAAAGAACAGTATGCACGGTAAGTTGTAACTGGATTTCGGTCAGAGACAGGCACTGTGCTGCTATAAAAATACACAAGTAATGTGGCGCTCTGGAAAGAACAAGAGTACAAAGGGAGTACATAATCCTGTGAGATTTGTATAATTTTAGTTTTATAATACTTGCCTATAAATATTTTATAAGTTCAGGTTCAAAAGTAATAATTCTGTTATGTTTGGCTTACAGGTTATGCCTTGACTGCATTGGTAAAAATGCTATAATTTTAGAAAGTCAGATATCTTTATTACCTCCTAAACTTCTCCAACAAGTACTCAAAAAAATAACATTTTGGACTGCAGCTAATCACCGGGAAGAACAAAGAGCCCAAAAAGAAGAAACAGAAAATAAATATCAGTGGATCAGTAGCAATTAAGTTGTTATATATGCTTTATGTTTAATATGTTTAAACATTTTAATCAGACTGTATATTTACCCCCCAAATTGGAAGCTTTATTTAGAAGATAAAATCTGAAACAGAAATTCTATGTTAAAGTGATTGTATGGCATGAGATATATGGGAAGAAGATGTTAATGGCAGATATTTATATTTGTAAATTAATTTAATTGTAAGTTGCAGGAAAAAAATCTACTTTCTGAAAATAAGTACAATTGTCAGAGACTTTAACTCACTGTGTCCTCTTTACAGGAAAGATTATACAAATTTGAGAAGAATAAGAAATTACCCCCAAGGACTTAGGGATTCTCCAATATAAAGACAAATAGTTGTATAAAAACACCTCATGTCAGCTTTCAGAAAGAATAGATTTTTCTCAAGTCACTTTAAAGTCACCTAAAGTTTCCCATTAAGTAATTCAGTTATTTAAAGAACTTCTCCTTAAATAACTAATGTAACTGGCCAAAACAAGAAAATAGGCAGGCACTGGTATGGTATTAAATACTGAACTCCTTTTAGCATTTATCTAGTAAAGTATTCTTGGTCGTCTTTATTTGAGTAGGGAAATGAATGTCTTCAATTGTCTTTCTGTCACCTCTAAGTTGTTAGATTGTCCCATTTTTTCTGTATATATAAAGACAATGTTTGAAAGTGTTAGAGATTTATCATACAGGGTTTGACATATTGAGAGGCAGTATAGTTATTAACTTTTGATACACCTTAAAATACATTTTGTCTTGGGGACATACTTATAAAAAGTAACCTTCAGTAAATTATGAAATGGGATGATAATCTAGTAATTTATCTTTCTAGAAACTCATTTTGGCCCACACCATTCTACAGAGTTGGTGCTCAAGACCCAGGATATTCAAAATACCTTGTCTTCCCATTTCTTTTCAGTATTAACTCCCTATAAAGAAATGGAACATGAATATTTATCTTTGTAGTCCTTAAATAGTACTTTTGCCATAATTAAGAAGTTCTTCATATATCACAGTCATATCCATCCATTGGATTACTAATAACAAGGAATTACTGAAAACTCGGTGTATAAAATTACTCTCTACCGTACTACCATGCAAGTTGGCTCTGCAATTTAAAATGTTAAATGTATTTCTATATTGAAGTAAATGTGTAATTTATAATGAAAATTACAGTAGTTTGTAGATCTTCTTGAATTTGAGAGATATATTTTATATATATATGTACTGTATTTTGGATGTGTAAAAGTTCTATTTATGTATTGAAATATTTTGTGTTTGCATTTTATTATACAAACTATATAGAATTACTATTTTCCTAGTTTTGTTAGTGTGAACCAGTCATTAGAATTAATTGTGCAAACAATACTTCAGCATAAGTTTTCATTTCTGCTTACTATTTTTAGGCTGAATAACAGACTTAGAAAGTGAGTCTCACAGGTAATACAGGTCTTAGAAGTAATTATTTTATTACTATGAACTTTAATATCAGCAGTCTATAAGGAAAAACTATCTAAATCTATTAGATAGTGATAAATGACAGAGTGGGATGACCTCTTAAATGGTTTCTGAATTATTTCAATACCTTCTCTAGCCTCTTAGAAAAGCACTTCTGTTTATAAATGGCTTACCTAAACATTAAAAGTTATATTAGCCCCTCAAAACACACACAAAAATACACACACTTGTGTTGTTAGATTAGCCCCTCAAAACACACAAAAACACACACACTTGTGTTAAGAGGATGAAAATCTATATATTATCTTTGGCACACAAAACTGGAGCTCTTCTTATTTGCCTGATTATGCTGAACTACTTCAGAAAGTTATGTTCTGAGGTAGCCCCATGGTACGAGTGGTAGGGAATTCTAATCTGATCTTCAATTTCCAAAACTTGCCTTAAAGCAGGGCTTCCCTACTACTAAGAGATATAGAAATTCTGGGAGCTGGCAAAACCAGTTTTGAAAATCCCTAGTCAAGCAGTATTCATTCCTCATTCTTACCTCTTACGGTTTACAGTCAACTCTTGTGTTGTTGACCTGTATAGGAGCCCAAGGCAACATCAGCCTCATAACTTTAAACCCTCCCTTATGGATTCTCTGTTTGAAAGATGGGTCTAGAAGGTTGACTTTTTCTTTTTCCAGGTGGTTCACAAAATAGGTTTCCAGTCTGATTTTCAAGGAAAAAGAATTTCTGGCCATCTTAATTATGTATATCAGAATATTCTTCCAGTTGTCAGGAAGGATTCTTTTGAGGTATTATCATTTTTAGAATGATACGGTAAATGGCATATCAAAATTAGTATCTTTTCCAAGTAGTGTCTTTGCAAAAACACCTTTAAAAATTATTAGCCTCTTGATAGCTTAAAAATATTCTTTAGAACTTCATACTGCCAACCCAGAAACAAAGTGATGTTTTCACAAATACATTATTTATATGTATGTATGTGTGTGAGAGAAATAATACAAACTCAATAAAGTAGAATGATTTTCATGGAAGTACATACTGTTTGAAAAAGTAAAATTTTGATTTCAGAACACTTCAAAGGAAAAGAAACAATTTTAAGAATTCCCATTTTTTGGTGCCTGTTTTTCCACTGTATTAATATTGTGATTCTATTGGAATTTCCAGCTTGATGAAGTTACCATGTGGTTCAGCATGTGGGTTCAGCAAGAACATTTTCTAAATCACCCACGTAATGGACTGAATGTTTATATCCCCACAAAATTCATATATTGAAACCCTAATCCCCAGTGCGATGGTTTTTGGAGGTGGGGTATTTGGGAGGCAGTTAGGTTAAGATGAGGTCATAAGGATGGGGACCGGTGATGGATTAGTGGAAGAGACCAGAGCTCTCCTTCTATGTCCCTTCCCTATGAGAAAGTAGCCCACTGCAAGGCAGAAGAGGGCCCTCACTAAGTACCAAGTCTGTCTGTACCTTGATCTTAGACTTCCTAGCTTCTAGAACTGTGAGAAATAAATGTTGTTTAACCCATCCAGTCTGTGGTATTTTGTTATGGTTGCCTGAGCTAAGACAAACCTGAAGTCCACAGTTTACCTCAGGGTTCATTCTTGGTGGTGTATGTTTTATAGGCTTAGACAAATGTGTAGTAACATGTATCTGCCTTTATAGTAACATAGAAACTAAACGCTGCTCTAAAAATCCTCTGTGTTCTGCCCATTTATTCCTCCCTCCCCACTAAGCCCTGGCAGCCATAGATATCTTACTGTTTTTATATTTTTGCCTTTTTCATGTTATACAGTTAGAATTATACAGTATGTACCCTTTTTAGATTGACTTATTTCATTAGTAATATGCATTTGGGCTTCCCTGGTAGCTCAGATGGTAAAGAATCTGCCTGCAATGTGGGAGATCCGTGTTCAATCTCTGAGTTGGGAAGATCCCCTGGAGAAGGAAATGGCAACCCACTCCAGTATTCTTGCCTGGAAAATCCCATGGACAGAGGAGCCTGGCGGGCTACGGTCCATGGGGTTGCAAAGCGTCGGACACGACAATACGCACTTAAGTTTCCTCCATGTCTTCTCATGGCTTGAAAAAAAATGGCTCATTTTCCAGTACTGAATAATACTCCATTGTCTCAGTGTTTTACAAGTGAGGAATCAAATTTAGATCACGATAATTCTTAATTTTCTCTTGATCTAATTGAAAAAAGTCATATAAAATGTAAGCTAAAATAGTGTCTGTGAACAGGATTCACTTTCCTCCCTGAAGGCCTGGGAGGTGAAGATTTCTGAAACACTTTTTAAGCACAATTTTCCAAACTGGGTGGAGGATGCACCACTGAATTAAAATTTCTGCTGGACCAAAAGAGCTTATCGAGAAGAGTCGTCATGAACCGATCAGCAGGCACATCGGGGAGCCACGCAGTCCCGGAGCTGCCTCGCACACACAGCGGCGCCTCCGCCCGGAAGCCGCCCAGCAATTGCGGCTGGGGCCACCTGGGACCACGCGTGAGGGTAGTGATGCCACCCCCATCCACTGTCCTGGGAAAGACAGGGCACCGACTCTGGAGACCCTGAAACCTGAAACTTACTAGCTGAGCAATTTGCTAGCCCTTTCTGGGCTGTGAACATCCTTCAGTCAGACAAGACCTTCTTTTTTTGACAGAGTCTGGCTAATTCAGCATCTCCTCGTAATGAAGGGAGGCTCGGAGGTGCTTGGAAGTGCCTTTAGCTTCTGGACCCAGGCCCAGCAGGCGCAGGATGCGGGAGGACCCGGCGCTGGGGGCGCTCAGCACCAGCCGCGCTTCCGGATCCCGGCGAGCGGCGTCAGCGGAACGGGCGGCTCCCAGCGCGGCGTAAACAAGGGCCCTCCGCGGCGAGAAGCGAGCTGGAGGCGGGGCTGACGGGCTGGAAGCTGGTATCAGCCCGAGGCGGACCCTTGCCCGCCCTGCTCGCGTCCCTGCGCCCTCGCTGCCTCCAGCCCGCAACCCCTACTCAAGCGGCCAGAGGCCGTCCTCGCAGAGACGGGCCGGGAGGACAGAATCCCGGGCGGCGGGGAGCGGCCGTAACACCAAACCTTTCGCCGCCGCCGCACGTCTCTTTCTTTTCCTTTGTCTTTTTCTCCTCCGCGGGTGCGGGGATTCCTGGTGAACCGAAGTGCAGCCTCAAGATGGCCGATGGCTACGAGGACCTGCGGGAGGACGAGCTCCCAGGGCCAGCCTACGAAGGCTACGAATCCGCGGAGCTCGCCTGCCCCGCCGAGCGCAGCGGCCACGTAGCCGTCAGCGACGGGCGCCACATGTTCGTCTGGGGCGGTTACAAGGTCAGTGGGCGGCCGGGTCGCGCGGGCGTCGGCCGGCAGTTACCGGTCGGGGGCGGCGGGAGGGCCAGGGTGGCCACCCCGGGCGCCTTCAGCGCCCCCGCGCCGCGACTCCGCCGGTTGGTTCATTCTCTTGCGAGTGTGGGAATCTTCCCACGGGTCTCCCCACCCGTCCCAGGGCTCCTGGGCTGTTGTCACGCCCGCCTTCTGCTTACAAAGCCTGCTCCCCGCTCCCTGCCCGCGCTTGCCCATGTCCGAGCTTTACCTGCGGAGGGCGCGGCGGGTGGTGGGAGACCGCGGAACGTTTTTATTTACAGGGTTGGTGTGTAAGAAGTGACGGTGTGTGAGGTCACTCTTGTTATTGGGCATAGAGCCGGGGTCCGGTGCTCGCTGATGCCGTGGCCCACTTAGGGGGAGACGGCCTCTTAGGGAAAATGCATTGGAATTCTCCAAGGCCGCAAAAATTGGCTTGTTGAACCTTCCCGCCGGTTCAGGAGTCCCAGCTACACCTGTGCACCTGCCATCCTGGTGTTATTCGAATGTTTCGGGGCTATTTTCCTTTTGGTTTCAGCTGAGAAAGGGTTGAGATTTTTCACATTAAACTCCTATAAAGAAAATTAATGGAAAATTTGTATCAATAACCGAAAAAAAATCAAGAGTAACAGCTTTTAACTACAGAACGCAGCCCTTTGACCCTTAGTCATGAACCAGTATGATTAGTTACCAGTTGAGAGCATGTAGTTGAGTTTCTTCTCTTTTCCTCTGTCTGGAAATCCTGCCCAAGTGCCTCCTATTTAAACCTTCTCACTAGTTCTCTTGCCCTTTTGCTTTTAGAGCTTCCTAATAACACTCTGCATTCTAGAATCGTCTTATTTCATTTGCTGGAGTGGTTCGGATCTGTTCTTACCAAAAATATTTTTGTCCCTTTTTAAAAAAAATGATCTGCCCCCGCTCCAATTTGCTAGAAATCTAGTCCTGTACACCAGTGCCTTGCCTGACTTGGAAGCACTAGGTGATTCTGGGTCATAGATTTTAGCTTATGCTACAGTTGATGTGACCATTTTTTGAGATGACTCTGAAAAGATAGCTGGGAAAAAGCTGTCTTGATTACTTCCTTTGGTTCCTTTCTCCTAATCCTGATTAATCTGAAATGTTTTCCCCAGCCTCCAATGAATAGGTGTTCAGAAGAGAGGGTATTTGGTAGGAGCAAGGTGGCTGGTACCGGGTGACTTTTATTAAAATGTAAATAATTGCCTTGGAGAAAGGTAAAACTGTTAATCTTCAGTAGGAAGAGGGAAGGTGAGGGGATAGGGGAAAAGGGTTGTGCGGGTGGAAGATTCTGAAGGTGAGTTGTGGAGGGCCTGGACGCCCAGGTCTGAGGCGGGGTGGAGAAGCGTGACTAGTGAAGTAAGTTTGTAGTTCTCAAACAGGCCTTCCTCCACTTTCTGGCTACAACCCTAAGAGTACCACACACCGGAGGCCCTTGGAAGATTGTTTTGATTTCAGTAAACCTTAGCTTCATACACAGAAGTCAGTTTTCCTCCTCCTGCCAAAGTGATGTACTCTGAGTCAACCTGCTATCTTGCTGCCAGCCTTTTTATTTCATAAGTGGTGGAGTGGAAAGAGAAATATTTACATGCCCAGATGTTCTGTTCTGTTTTTCAAGCTTACAACTCTGACACCCATTCTTAGTGAACTGCATCTGTTTGCTTTATGTCAACATTGTTCAGAAAGTGGCCAGGGTGGTTCAAAGTCTGGAGAGGTCAGGCAAAGTGGTTGAAGTTGCAAATTCAGGGAAAGGAGGCTGGAATCCTGCTTCCACCATTCCTTGTTGAGTAGCCTTGGGCAACTTCTTGGAGAAATCTATACCAGCTATTTCTTACAGTTGTTGTGTGATTCAATACAGCACTCCATGGATAGCACTTCATTAGTTCTGGCATATAGTAAGCTCTATCTGAAGGGAAATGGAGCAGAACAGGGAACTTAAGATTTTGTACAAGGACTTAATATTTGCAGTTCTGCCCTCCCTGCTTCTTGGCAGAGAATGAATGGCTAAAAGGGAAGAACATCTGACCTGTTAGTGTGGATCAGGTGCTTTCAAGGTAGAACTTTCTTTAGCCTGCCAACATGACACACATAATCTTCCATGAGGTCATGTAACTCAGATTTGGTGTGTGGAGTGTTATGGATAAAGTGGCCTTAGAGATTAGCTGGAGATCTAACTTCATGCATCATTGCAACTGCTGTATCAAGAATTTGAATTGAGGCCTCTCTATATTAAGCATTACTTTGAGTATGAGGCATGGGGTAGGGAGAACTGTACATGTGATAGAATTGTTAAAACCTGTTTCTTATAACTCTCAGTATCTCAAATGAGATAGATGTGAAAAAATATACAATAGTGCCTCTTTAGAATACAAGTTATATTTTGTATTTGCAACTTTTTGTTGTTGTTTTAGAGTAATCAAGTCAGAGGATTATATGACTTTTATCTGCCTAGAGAAGAACTCTGGATCTACAACATGGAGACTGGAAGATGGTAACTGTGGATATTAAGAGGGGGACTAGAACATCCAAATAAGGTTGCAAACAAAAACATACTCTGTAAAACCCATACTACTGAATAAAAACACTTTAATTAAAGATACTAACCTAGCTGTGTATTTTGAAAACAGTGTTCTACTAGTTTAGCTTAGCTCCTGAGCTTAAATACTTTTGTATTTCTTCAGTAGTTACTAGATGCTTTTATGACCTTTGAAGAAATTTCTGTTCAGAACTGTGTCAAGTATTATAGCAGTATTAAAGAGGTAGAAGCTTCAGATCCTGGAATGGAAATACATAAAAGTTCCATATATATATTCAATATGTTATGTCTTCTGTTATGTATTTTGAATGAGAGAAGAATTTGTAGACTATATTTGCTAGAAATAAAGGTAGTATTCTATTTTAATGAGCTCTAATATTAAAATTTCTATGCAGATTTCTTTGATTTAGCATGTTTTGCCTTAAAAACAAAATTAAATTTGCCATCCATGCAAATGGGTTATTCTGAAAGGACTTTTTGCCAGTTTCATACCAGTAATACTTGTACATTCTTAGCAGAATTAATAAATTCTCAAAATGCTGGGTTGGCTGTGTTTGAGGATTTAGAACGTAGTTTTCCCCATGGGTTGCTTTGTGAAAACTTAGTCTGTTATATATTTTAGCATATTTGAGATCTCAGAACTAGGAGAATACTAGTTCCACTTAAGAGTTCAACTAAAAATAAACCAGGATTATTTTTGCATATAGCTAGTGTTAATCTAGCTGTTTAACGCTCTTTTTCTAGAGAACTGGACATTTATAATTGTATTCCTTTAATGGGGAAACTTAAAAAAGAAATTCAATCCCAGGAAGAATTTTTACAAAATCAGCCTATCAAAACTTAAAAATTGGGAATTCCCTAGTGGTCCAGTGGTTAAGACTCCACGCTTCCACTGCAGGGGCACAGGTTCAGTTCCAGGTCAAGGAACTAAGCTCCTGCATGTCCCACAGCACAGCCAGAAACAAACAAACATAAAGCTTAACACAGATGAAGCGATATTAGGAGTAGAAGCCCTTGAATGTAATATTAATATTCTGAATCTTAGAATTAACTTTTTGATTCAGATTCACTTTTAGACTTAGAATGAGTTAAAACAGGTAAAGAGCACTCAGAGGAATGGTTGGCCTATAGTAGACACTACCTGAGTGTCTGTAGTATTACATAAGGTCGGAATCAGACTAATTCGAATGGCTAAAGGTGACTGAATTAAAAAACACTTATTAATCTGTCAGGACTCAGATATTGAAGTTTTCTTCCTTTGGGTTCTTGGCCCACTCAAAAAAACAAAACCATCATTTATGGTCAGGTAACCAGAAAAAGCAAACAATTTAGTTAGAGAAATGTTGAGATGGTTTGCTCCTAGAGTGATATATGACATGTAGGCTTTCAGAACCTCCCATGCTGTCACGTTAGTGCCTGCTGGCGCAGCCTGTGGAGTGGGTGAAAGGGACAAGTTAGAAGAGACCTCAGTATAGCTACTCACCCCTTATTTTTTCCTTTTATTGTGGGGATAGAATTAGAAGACTGGATACATTGTTGCATTTCTTCTTGGGGAAATTTATTTACATTCAGTTTTTTCCCTCTCAGGAAAAAAATTAACACTGAGGGTGATGTTCCTCCTTCTATGTCAGGAAGCTGTGCCGTGTGTGTGGACAGGGTGCTGTACTTGTTTGGAGGACACCATTCAAGAGGCAATACAAATAAGGTTAGTGTGTGTAAGGATGGTTTAAGGTAACTTTGTTCTTTTTCAGACCACTTTAGATTTCTAAGGTTAGCCCAGTTTATTCCTGTTCAAGTTCAAAAACATGTGTACTTGATTGTGGTATGTTCTTTGCAGCTACTTATTCTCTTATTAATAAAATGCTGTATATTAGATGAATATTAGTAAACTAAAAACAAGATGCAGTTTGGGGGACGGGGCGGGGTATTGATGGCTCAGATAGTAAATAATCTGCCTGCAATGCACGAGACTTGGGTTCAATCCCTGGGTTGGGAAGATCCCCTGGAGAAAGGAATGGCTATTCACTGCGTATTCTTGCCTGGAGAATTCCATGGACAGGAGCCTGGCGGGCTACAGTCCATGGAATTACAGTGAGTTGCACACAACTGAGCAACTAACACACACAGTAAAATTTAACAGGCCACAACTCAAAAAGCTGTAAGGAGAAATTAACACTGACAAAATTTCATATACTAACATTCCTATAACATGCCACTATAAGATACTGTTGTTCAGACTTTGTCTATGTTTTGCCCAAATAGGGAAAAGGCATGTTTTTCTCAGGCCCGTACGAGACAGATGCAGTCAGAAAGGTGCATGTAATGTACGTTCAGTTCAGTTCAGTTGCACTCATGTCCAACTCTTTGAGACCCCAAGGACTGCAGCACGCCAGCCCTCCCTGTCCATCACCAACTCCCAAAGTTTACCCAAACCTATGTCCATTACGTTGGTGATGCCATCCAGCCATCTCATCCTCTGTTGTCCCCTTCTCCCGCCTTCAATCTTTCCCAGCATCAGGGTCTTTTCCAGTGCGTCGGTTCTTCGCATCAGGTGGCCAAAGGATTGGAGTTTCAGCTTCAGCATTGGTCCTTCCAATGAATATTCAGGACTGGTCTCCTTTAGGATGGACTGGTCGGATCTCCTTGCAGTCCAAGGGACTCTCAAGAGTCTTCTCCAACACCACACTTCAAAAGCATCAAGTCTTTGGAGCTCAGCTTTCTTTATAGTCCAACTCTCACATCCATACAGGACCACAGGAAAAGCCATACTACTAGCTTTGACTAGACGGACCTTTGTTGGCAAACTAATGTCTCTGCTTTTTAATATGCTGTCTAGATTGGTCATAACTTTCCTTCCAAGGAGTAAGCGTCTTTTAATTTCATGGCTGCAGTCACCATCTGCAGTGATCTTGGAGCCCAAAAAAATAAAGTTTGTCACTGTTTCCCCATCTATTTCTCATGAAGTGATGGGACCAGATGCCATGATCTTAGTTTTCTGAATGTTGAGTTTTAAGCCAACTTTTTCACTCTCCTCTTTCACTTTCAAGAGGCTCTTTTCTTCTTCGCTTTCTTCCATAAGGGTGGTGTCAACTGCGTATCTTAGGTTATTGATATTTCTCCCAGCAATCTTGATTCCAGCTTGTGCTTCCTCCAGCCCAGTGTTTCTCATGAGGTACTCTGCATATAAGTTAAATAAGCAGGGTGGCAATATACAGCCTTGACGTACTCCTTTCCTGATGTAGAACCAGTCTGTTGTTCCATGTCCAGTTCTAACTGTTGCTTCCTGACCTGCATACAGGTTTCTCAAGAGGCAGGTCAGGTGGTCTGGTATTCCCATCTCTTTCAGAATTTTCCACAGTTTGTTGTGATCCACACAGTCAAAGGCTTTGGCATAGTCAATAAAGCAAAAGTAGATGTTTTTCTGGAACTTCTTGCTTTTTCGATGATCTAGCAGATGTTGACAGTTTGATCTCTGGTTCCTCTGCCTTTTCTAAATCCAGCTTGAACATCTGGAAGTTCACGGTTCACGTACTGTTGAAGCCTGGCTTGGAGAATTTTGAACATTACTTTTCTAGCATGTGAGATGAGTGCAATTGTGCAGTAGTTTGAGCGTTCTTTGGCATTGCCTTTCTTTGGGATTGGAATGAAAACTGACCTTTTCCAGTCCTGTGGCCACTGCTGAGTTTTCTAAATTTGCTGGCATATTGAGTGCAGCACTTTCACAGCATCATCTTTTAGGATTTGAAATAGCTCAACTGGAATTCCATCACCTCCACTAGCTTTGTTCAAAGTGATGCTTCCTAAGGCCCACCTGACTTCACATTCCAGGATATCACACCATTGTGATTATCTGGGTCGTGAAGACCTTTTTTGTACAGTTTTTCTGTGTATTCTTGCCACCTCTTCTTAGTATTTTCTGGTTCTTTTAGGTCCATACCGTTTCTGTCCTTTATCAAGCCCGTCTTTGCATGAACTGTTCCCTTGGTATCTCTAATTTTCTTGTATAGATCTCTATTGTTCTATTGTCCCATTCTATTGTTTTCCTCTATTTCTTTGCATTGATCCCTGAGGAAGGCTTTCTTATCTCTCCTTGCTAATCTTTGGAACTCTGCATTCAAACGGATGTATCTTTCCTTTTCTCCTTTGTCTTTCGCCTCTCTTTTTACAGCTATTTGTAAGGCCTCCTTAGACAACCAGTTTGCCTTTTTGCATTTCTTTTTCTTGGGGATTGTCTTGATCACTGACTCCTGTACAGTGTCATGAACCTCCGTCCATAGTTCTTCAGGCACTCTTATCAGATCTAATCCCTTGAATCTGTTTGTCACTTCCACTGTATAATCGTAAAGGATTTGATTTTGGTTATACCTGAACATTCTTGTGGTTTTCCCTACTTTCTTCAATTTAAGTCTGAATTTGGCAATAAGGAGTTCATGATCTGAGCCACAGTCTTGTTTTTGCTGACTGTATAGAGTTTCTCCATCTTTGGTTGCAAAGAATATAATCAATCTGATTTCGGTGTTGACCATCTGGTGCTGTCTATGTGTAGTCGTCTCTTGTATTGTTGGAAGAGGGTATTTGCTATGACCAGCGCGTTCTCCTGGCAAAACTCTGTTAGCCTTTGCCTTGCTTCTTTCTGTACTCCAAGGCCAAATTTGCCTGGTACTCCAGGTGCTTCTTGACTTCCTTACCATTGTGTTTGGCAGGACAGAGGAACAGAAAACAAAAAGTGTTAACCCAAGAGGTGATGCTTGAGTGGAATCACAGAGTATAGTTGGAAGGAGTATTATGCAAGGTATATAGGTACCAGGATGCAGAGTTACACGCAGATATGTCTGGTTTATGGAAGTGCCAAGTGATTTGGTGTAGACAGAGCATGTAGGTTGAACTGGTTTCAGATTTCAAACTGTGCTCCTAGGAACTCTAGTGATTTTGGGGGGGATGCTTTGGGACACCTGTGAGAGAAGTATATGGGGTTAGGCAGGCTCCACACCACCCTTTTCCTCCTTCCTTTTAACAATTGTAGCTCCGCCCATTTATTTATTCACAGTTCACCCTAAGGTAAATCACAGTTCACTTTAATTAAGTGAATAGTGTTGCATGCTCTTTGGGTTTGGACAAAAGAGCTATTCCAAATCCTGAAAGATGATGCTGTGAAAGTGCTGCACTCCATATGCCAGCAAATTTGGAAAACTCAGCAGTGGCCACAGGACTGGAAAAGGTCAGTTTTCATTCCAGTCCCTAAGAAAGGCAATGCCAAAGAATGCTCAAACTACCGCACAATTGCACTCATCTCACATGCTAGTAAAGTAATGCTCAAAATTCTCCAAGCCAGGCTTCAGCAACATGTGAACCGTGAACTTCCTGATGTTCAAGCTGGTTTTAGAAAAGGCAGAGGAACCAGAGATCAAATTGCCAACATCCGCTGGATCATGGAAAAAGCAAGAGAATTCCAGAAAAACATCTATTTCTGCTTTATTGACTATGCCAAAGCCTTTGACTGTGTGGATCACAACAAACTGTGGAAAATTCTGAAAGAGATGGGAATACCAGACCACCTGACCTGCCTCTTGAGAAACCTGTATGCAGGTCAGGAAGCAACAGTTAGAACCGGACATGGAACAACAGACTGGTTCCAAATAGGAAAAGGAGTACGTCAAGGCTGTATATTGTCACCCTGTTTATTTAACTTATATGCAGAGTACATCATGAGAAATGCTGGACTGGGAGAAACACAAGCTGGAATCAAGATTGCCGGGAGAAATATCAGTAACCTCAGATATGCAGATGACACCACCCTTATGGCAGAAAGTGAAGAGGAACTCAAAAGGCTCTTGATGAAAGTGAAAGTGGAGAGTGAAAAAGTTGGCTTAAAGCTCAACATTCAGAAAACGAAGATCATGGCATCCGGTCCCATCACTTCATGGGAAATAGATGGGGAAACAGTGGAAACACTGTCAGACTATTTTTCTGGGCTCCAAAATCACTACAGATGGTGACTGCAGCCCTGAAATTAAGACGCTTACTCCTTGGAAGGAAAGTTATGACCAACCTAGATAGCATATTCAAAAGCAGAGACGTTACTTTGCCAACAAAGGTTCGTCTAGTCAAGGCTATGGTTTTTCCAGTGGTCATGTATGGATGTGAGAGTTGGACTGTGAAGAAGGCTGAGCGCCGAAGAATTGATGCTTTTGAACTGTGTTGTTGGAGAAGACTCTTGAGAGTCCCTTGGACTGCAAGGAGATCCAACCAGTCCATTGTGAAGGAGATCAGCCCTGGGATTTCTTTGGAAGGAATGATGCTAAGGCTGAAACTCCGTACTTTGGCCACCTCATGCTAAGAGTTGACTCACTGGAAAAGACTCTGATGCTGGGAGGGATTGGGGGCAGGAGGAGAAGGGGACGACAGAGGATGAGATGGCTGGATGGCATCACTGACTCGATGGACGTTGAGTCTGAGTGAACTCCGGGAGTTGGTGATGGACAGGGAGGCCTGGCGTGCTGCGATTCACGGGGTCGCAAAGAGTCAGACATGACTGAGGGACTGATCTGATCTGATAATGACATATATCCGTTATTATAATGTCACACGCAGTATTTCACTGTTCATAAAAACTTCTGAACTTGTGTATACATCTCCTCTCTCCCCCTAAACTCCTGCTATCAGTCTTTTAATTGTCTCTATAGTTTCGTCTTTTCCAGATGGCATATAGTTGGAATCTATTTTTCTTTTCTTTGCCATCCAAGGAAAAGCCTTTATAACACCACTCATGGCTCACCCATGCATGGACCTGACTTGCTCAGTGGCAAACTTCCCCACTAAATGCTGTAGCTTTTCTTTCCATGTTGAGCCCTGTCACACTGGTCCTGCCCAGCAGCATGTGGAGGTGCAGGGGAGTCTGTGTTTTCTGTTTATTCATAGGAAGGCCACAAGTCTTGCCCCTTGTCACAGTGAACCCAGATTTCTGTTGGGTATGTTGTAAACAGAGAAGCCGTTTCTTCGGGTTCTTATTTTTATATTTAGGCGTTTGCTTAAGACTTTGTTGGAAGAAAGGGTTTTGTGCCTAAAAGGTTTTGTGAGGCACTGCTGTAGGCTGTTGTTGAGCCATCTATTTTTCAGGGTCAAGGGGGAGAAAACTAACTTTGACACAACATGAGGAAACTTGGGGAAAAGACTAGTTGTGGCTTTAGTAAAGGGGAGTGGTCAGAGAAATGGTTAATAGTTAAATCAGTACGGTTGAGGAAAAGAAACCTTAGGAGCCTAAAAAAAAGAAGCTAACTTATTGACTATTTAAATGTAAGTACCTGGATGTGAACCCTCTGAAAGACAAATGAATATTTAATCTTTTAAGATTTATCCTTAGCTCCTAGAGTTAAGTGGGCACTTAAGACATGTTTGTTAAATTGAAGATGAATTGCTAAGTTTGTTTTTTTTTTGTAATACCATCCCATAATACATAAATTAGATCAGTACAATTTAAAGTGCCTATCTCAGGCAAAGAATGTAGTAAATTAACTCACTTTCTAGTCCTTCAGCCAAAAAGTGGTATGGGGGGAAAAACAGGCTGAACGCAAACAAGGTGCACAGTGACTTAAGTAATTCACATTCCGGCAGAAATTTCTTCCCTGGACTCAGACTAGGTAACATTTTACAGACTGGCAGCCAGTTTGCAATTATACTTTTAGTAGTACTGAATTAGATGACATTCTTATCAGCATAAATGCAATAACATTAAATGCCAAGGTTGAATTTCCTTCATGTAACAGAATCTAACATTGCTTCTGGCAGTTCTACATGCTGGATTCAAGGTCTACGGACCGAGTATTACACTGGGAAAGAATTGACTGCCAAGGAGTTCCTCCATCATCAAAGGACAAACTCGGTGTCTGGGTATATAAAAACAAGTGAGTGAGCCACACTATAGGTTTGGGTTTTTATGTGGAAAGTACTTTGCCATTCACGTATCCTTTGCTAATAACCATTGTAATCATGTAAAATGCCTCTGAAGGCCCATAAAGATTGAGTGAATTAATGGCAAAGCACCTAAGACATCATTGTTAGTCATATTAGCCATTATTATTTGAATAAGTATTTTTATATACTCCAGTGTGCCTTCTCAGCTCATGAAATATTACAAAACAAACAAAAAAATATCTTGTATCCTGTGGATGTTTGAATTATTAATTTCTTGGTTTTTTATCAAACAGGTTAATATTTTTTGGAGGGTATGGATATTTACCTGAAGACAAAGTATTGGGAACTTTTGAATTTGATGAAACATCTTTCTGGGTAAATGAAGTTTCATATTTGCAAAAGTGGCCTACTTAGTCTATTGAAATAATATACTTCGTTTGCTATTAGCTTTGTTCATTTTGCCCTGTTAATAAACCAAAGGTTGTTTTACAAACATTATTTGTAAAAACTAACTCAGATTCTTATTTTCTGTAGAATTCAAGTCATCCAAGAGGATGGAATGATCATGTACATATTTTAGACACTGAAACGTTTATCTGGAGCCAGCCTATAACTACTGTGAGTTACTGAAGAATAATGAATTAATTATTAAAGCAAGGGCAGTTGCCAACTAGTGCCCTTCAATGAGAAGGGCAGTTGGCAAGTGGTGTAAAATTGACAGTTCATTTTTCTCCAAGGAGTCTAAAACTAAAAAGTTAATGAATGTATAGACTAGCCCAGTATCTGTCATCTAATAGCTGTTAAAAGTGGTATAGTTTGTAATTAAATAAATGACCTAGTGCTGGATTGGGATTTAAATTACTCAAATGTTAGATGTCTTTTTCCTCTGACACAGTGTCATATAATGTTCTAGCTTTTATTTTTAAAGAAAAGTAAAGCAAGTAAGCATTCTATTAACTAGCCCTTTCAGTAATGTTTCTCAAAAGCTCCCAGTTTTGGTAGTCAGCCTTTAGTACTGCTGTTTACTACAAGTTTGCACTTAAGCTTAAGAGCTCAAGTGTTCTGCACATTCTATCCCACTTCCAGAAAAGACTTCTTTCTGGTATTTATAAAACGTTCATTTATTCATTAAATTGTTTTTACGACTTAACTAGGGTAAACCACCTTCACCTCGTGCTGCCCATGCCTGTGCGACTGTTGGAAACAAAGGCTTTGTGTTTGGAGGCAGATACCGCGTGAGTATATAAAATAGTTTCAAAGATGTGCTTTTCAATTACTCAGAATGATAACTAATTTATCCTTTTTTAGGATGCTAGAATGAATGACCTTCACTATCTTAATCTGGATACATGGGAGTGGAATGAACTGTAGGTATCATCTAGATGATTATTTAGGAAAGTTTTTCAAAAAAATTCCAATGGATTTTCCCCTTACTCTCTATTATTAGTACATAATGTACCTGCTTTCCTTTTCTGTAACAGTGAATCTTAAGTAAACATGATCACTAAATCCTTAAGGAATCTTTAAATTTTCAGTGCCCATAACTATGTCTAGCACATAGCATGTGCTCAGTGTTTGTTGAAAAGATCTAAAGTTGACCTTCCTTCCAAGGAAACAGTTCATTGAAAAGCATGTAGTTGTTAATATCTAGAAGCCTTTTTAAAAATCTCTTCAAAATTCCATATAAAATTTTAGTATTTCTCTGCTTTAAATACAGTAGCAGCTTTTAAATGCAGATATTGTAACTTAGCTATCATTTTCAGAATTCCACAAGGCATATGCCCAGTTGGCCGATCTTGGCACTCACTAACACCAGTTTCTTCAGATCATCTCTTTCTCTTTGGAGGATTTACCACTGATAAACAGCCACTAAGTAAGTACTCTTAAAATATTTTTACAAGTTATTATACATCATTTGTAAGTAATATAAATAGCTGGAAAAAATCAGTATTTTTAGGTGTATCAGAGGGCTATAGGAATGGTTAGAAGATTTGGTATTAATTTTGATCCTATAATATATATACAGTTGTTTTCATATGACACATCTATCTGTCCAGTAAAAAAAAAAATTACCTAGAGCTCTTTGCCCTGCTAAATAAATGGCTGTAACATGGAAAGGGCTTACATACCTAACTGCAGGGGAAAAAAGGAAATATACTTTCTGTATCTACTCAAAATCTGATTTATTACTGTTTTTACTAAAGCTGCACTCTTTAAATATCAGTGTCAAAAATAAATAAATATCAGTGTCACATTGACAGAATAACATACTTAATGCTTTCTTCTTTGCTTTAATCAGGTGATGCCTGGACATACTGCATCAGTAAAAATGAATGGATAAAGTTTAATCATCCCCATACTGAAAAACCAAGGTATGAACTATTTAAAAGGTAGTTCTTGAGTGAGGTCCTTAGAGATGTATAAGACTGGTAATGAATGAGAAAATTCAGTTGGCTGCATTCACTTCCTCATAAAAACCCTAGCATTCACTAAGGTTTAATTTGAAAGAAAACCAAAGTTCTTAGTATTAGTGCTTTCTTTTTCATCATCAGTGCGTGAAAAACAGGGCTGGATTTTGCTTTTTGCTTCATTAGAATAATGACATCGTTAAAATTTATACTAAAGCTCTTTACCAGAGTAGAACTGTTTCTAGATTTGTCATCTGAAAAAGGAAATTCTAGTTCTCTTCTAGGAGAGAATTCAAAACCCTAAACAATGTTTGACGGTGAGGGAATTAAGAACTTACAATCAAGTTTACAGCTATGCAGTATAACAAATACTAGGAAGTTGAATTGTCCAAAAAGAGCCTGTTAGAACACTTGCTACTTTTCTTATCTCAGAATTGTTACAGAGACTGCTAAAAGGAAATGATGTAGTCACAATTGTTGTTCAAAGCATATTTGTTTAATGTTAGCTTGCATTTTGGAGAAGGCAGTGGCATCCCACTCCAGTACTCTTGCCTGGAAAATCCCATGGATGGAGGAGCCTGGAAGGCTGCAGTCCATGGGGTCGCTGAGGGTCGGACACGACTGAGCAACTTCACTTTCACTTTTCACTTTCATGCACTGGAGAAGGAAATGGCAACCCACTCCAGTGTTCTTTCCTGGAGAATCCCAGGGATGGGGGAGCCTGGTGGGCTGCCGTCTATGGGGTCGCACAGAGTCGGACATGATTGAAGCGACTTAGCAGCAGCAGCAACTTGCATTTTTATCCACGCCTCTAACCTAAGTAGTACAGTCATGCCATTAAGATGCCTTTCGGCACAAATACTCTTTCCAGAGAGTCAGGCCTGAAGATGCTCCGTTTCACTCAGGCAGAGTAAAACATTCCTCAGATGTTTTGCATAAGGACAGCTGACCCTGCCTATGAAAAGAAGGAGAGGGCATATACCACTCATCTCCCAAAGACTTTTATTGCTCATAAAAACCTAGAGAACAGATCGTTCATTTCAGACTCCTCATTGCATAAATTAGGAATGGACCAGAGAGATAATGATATCTAGATAAAGACACTGATTTTTCTAGCTTTTTGTACTTTTCCTTGAGATAACTGTGTCTCAACTTTATGTTTTGGTCTGTGCTAAAGACCTTTAGTCTTTATTTCATCATCTCAATTCTCTAGTATAAATTATCAATTTGGTAATTGGGTTGACTTCAAACAAGTTCTTGTTTTAAACGTAGATTATGGCATACAGCTTGTGCCAGTGATGAAGGAGAAGTAATTGTGTTTGGAGGGTGTGCCAATAACCTTCTTGTCCATCACAGAGCTGTAAGTACACCACCCTTTATTAAAGGACACTCCATATTATTGCTGAAACTTTGTTGTGAAGTACTTTTAATGTATTCTTGTCTATTTTTCAGGCACACAGTAATGAAATACTTATATTTTCAGTTCAACCAAAATCTCTTGTAAGGTAAGTAACTTTTTTACTTGGTACTTATTTTAAATTGTTTTTTAAACACTTTGAATTAGTGTTCTTGAAAAAATAGGTTTATGGATAATTTAAGGGCAATAATAAACTTTCATTGATAAAACTATCCAGTTTCTATGAAAATCTTTAAAGTGGTTTTTCTTTTTTGGTAGTTTTAATATACTTCTAACAGTAAAGTGAAATTATTTTTCTTTGTCCACTTTCAGGCTAAGTTTAGAAGCTGTCATCTGCTTTAAAGAAATGTTAGCCAACTCATGGAACTGCCTTCCAAAACATTTACTTCACAGTGTTAATCAGAGGTTTGGTAGTAACAACACTTCTGGATCTTAAGGCTTCATAGATAATGCCTCTGATCACTTGCATGGACATCAATTCTGTAAACATCAGAGTGAAATCATTTGTATAATTATATACACTGTTGTAGTTTGCAGCTTTTTAGTTTTAATGTGCATGTGAATGGCCTAGAGAACCTATTTTTGTGTCTAAAGTTTACAATAAATGTATTTAACAGCATAAGTTATTACTTGGGCTTTTTACCCAAAGGAATGATTATTTCCTATTTGGTAACAACAGGGTCTATATCTGTAGAAACACTGTATTAATTATTCCTACCAGTATCAAAATGGTGAAGTTACTTTTTAAAGACATTAATATTTTAGCTGTTTCTTGAGTAGTCTGTTATGTTGAATTTAAAACACTAGGCTACATAAAGTGGTTGTTGATAGGACTAAGCTGGTAAAAGAAACCTTGGAGGGACCAACGGCCGTCCAGTCCTCGACCCCAGTGCTTTGGTGTAAGGGTCGGGGCAAGTGGAGTTGCTCATGTTGACCCTAGGCAGCCTGTTCAGTTGTTTTAAAGTTAACAGCTTTTACAGCTCATAAAAGAATGGAAATAATGTATGACTTTATTCTCCATTGTTAGGAGACAGAAAAAAGCGGGGTCAGGAGTCTTTAGTGGTAAACCTCAAAGTGCACTTATAATATTATAGGTTAAGATACTCTGTAACATGCTACTGATAATTACTAGAGGTGGAAAATAAAATGGCACAGAGCTGAATGAGATTACAAGAAAGAAATTAAGATGAAAAGTAAAGGTATTATATAAATGCGTGGAAATTATCAACACCAATTTCTTCTAGGTGTTATCTTAAGCCAAGTCATGGGAATGATGAGTAAAGACAGAAGTCTACTTCCTCACAACTTAAATGTATAACCACCCCAACCCCCACCAGGAAAAACAAAACTTGCGATTGGCCTGTAATAGATATATTAGATGTTATGTACAGCAGACTACCGAGTCAACAGTCTAACCAGTTGAGCCACTTCACTATTCCATTTCTTTACAACATGAAATGAATACTTACTATTAACCTTCCAAATTTCAAGAAAATGTAGAATTGCAGTTGTTTACAATTAGCATTTGCTGTCCACAAATATTTTAGGAAGTCCTATCATAGTGTTTCCTCTCTATAAAACTGGAAAAAAACCAAGTCGTTTTGGTGAATACAGCAAGGCAATGTTAGTTCACTTTTAAATACGGAAGTCTTGTTACATGATGTTTTCATCTCTGAACTTCCAAAAGACTATAAAACTGACTCTTCTCAAATATTTTAGGATTTCATTTCAGCTATTTTCTTTTTACATTCAGAAGATTGGGTGCAGACACTTTAACTTTGCCAGGAATGTTTCTTGATAAATCCGTGTCCTAAAAAAAAAGGGGGGGGGGTGCTGAATATTTTCACAATCACATTTTTATGATCTTTATTATGTCCTCTGCTGCCAAAAGAATGGCATTTCTAAAATTTTCATCTGAAATTTACTTT
Organism: Bos indicus; assembly: GCF_029378745.1. Lineage (NCBI taxonomy): Eukaryota > Metazoa > Chordata > Mammalia > Artiodactyla > Bovidae > Bos > Bos indicus. The sequence goes on from NC_091769.1 coordinate 42,584,458, forward strand.
CTACCAAAATGATAGCTGCAGCTTCCATCTGCTAACAATACAAAAATAAAAGAATTATAACTGCTCACATTTAACTGTACCACCAATCTCTAGAGATTTCTACAGGAACACTTTACCTTTACACTGCGGAATAAGTCTTTTTCTCTTGCTGTTGCTTCTTTGGAATGCATGAAACTATTCAAGGCTGTTTTCGCAGCTGTAAGCAGAAAATAGAAGAATCTACTTTTGTTCAGCCAAGAAATACTTAAAATCATAATTCATAAAAAGATTTTAAATACCTTTTCCCTTTTTCTGAACTCCAGGAGTAAGTTTCACTTTGTATCTTTAAAAAGGAATTGCATGTGTTACTAAACAGATAACAAAATGATTCCTAAGTCAATGCTGTGGCAGCTGTTTGAGTAAACTCATAATGACTTACTTATAGTTTGTCATGGTGGTATAGGGGGCACATATTGGAATGGCAAACAGCAGTACATCTTCAGAATGTGGCTGCCCTGTCAAAGAGTCAAACAGATTTTCCTAAAAAGGGAAAACAAAAACAATTACAAAAGCTATTTATACCAGCCCTAAACTAGGAAAATTCTAATAAAACAATCAATACATTTTATCATTTTCTGATAAGATTTCTTTTACCCTTTGGGGCTATATATAAAGCAGAGATTAATGACGATTTTCAAAATGACACTTAGATATATTTAAGAAAAAGGGAGGCATTTTTGGTTGTCATAACTGAAGCAGCGTTGGGAGCAGAAACATTACTGACATCTTTTAGTGGGTAGATGCCAGGGATGGGACAACTCCCCACAAAAAGAGTTATCCATCCTCAAATGTTAAAGATGTCAAAGTCGGGAAACTAGATTACAACAGTCATCTCTCATGCCTGTTCTTAAGGAGAAATTCTAGGGCTGCTTAGAGTTCCCATTTTGTCGGCTGCCTAGAAGATTGTCTGTATTTATCTAACAACGTGAGTAAATTCAGATTTAGGACAAAACACTTGGTACACTTAGTGCTTACTATATGCCATGAACTTTTCTAAATGCTTTATGTATACTATCTTAGTTCTCACACAACTCTCCCGGTAGAGGCAATTATATCCCTGTTTTTCAGATGAGGAAACTGAGGCACAAAGAAAAATGTTTCCAAGGTTGTAGTTATATGTAACAGAGTTAGGATTCAAATGTGTTATTCCAGAGCTTGTAGTCTTTTTTTTTTTTTTTTTTACCCTTTTAAGTTCTAGCTAGAAGTTGTATGCCAGATATTGTGGGACCTGGATTGCAGTCAATGTTGTAGTATGAACCCCAACACAAAATCATACCTCATTTCCCTGCTGGTCTACATCTTGTTCTTCCTGTTTCAAATATATAAAATTTTAAAAGTCAGTTGTAACTTAAATTGAAACTCTATACCATTGAAATCTATGAAGAGAAAAACTGATAAATATAAGATAGACTAAGTTAATACATGTGTCTAATATATGAGAAAGCAATGCCATTCAAAGAGAAAAAGGATGTGCCCTAAAGTTAAAAAAAAAAGACTTCCACAGAATATATGCTAATGAAAGTGTTAGTCACTCAGTTGGGTCGGACTCTTTGCAACCCCATGGACTGTACAGCTCACCAGGCTCCTCTGTCCATGGGATTCTCCAGTCAAGAATACTGGAGAGGGCTTGCCATTCCTTCTCCAGGGGATCTTCCCCACACAGGGATTGAACCCAGGTCTCTTTGCACTGCAGGCAGATTCTTTACCATCTCAGCTGCCAGGGAGGCCCATTGATAATTATGAATATTCTAACAGTTATGAATATTTGAGTGTAAGGTTTACAGAGTAAGTAATATAAAAATCTGAAGACAAAGTGAGTTTTAATATTACTAAACAACACTGTTCGGGGAACCAAGAAAACAGTAATACGTTTAGGATCCCTGTAAGCACTACCTGCACTGAATGGAGCACACAATACAACCAAAGTTTAACTGCCATGAATAAAAATATAAAGGTGAAACAAAATTTTTTTACCAATTTATAAAACAATAAATCCTTTGTTCAGAATTTCAAAAAGATATATTCATGCAAGAAGATATACATTGAGGCCAGACTTTCATACTCAGCTGATGGAACAACTAGGCAAATATCTTAACTGGAAAAATGTCAACATTTCACACTGTAGTCACATTTGACATCATGTAATATAGTATATATTCTTATAGAAAAAACTAGAAAACTGCAAATTCATTTCTCATTCATGGTCAACATAATCCTAATTATCTGTTTTAACTAAGTTTCCACCAGAATCTAGTTTCTCCATAAAATTTTCTAATGGCTTATGATAAACTTTTTAGGAGCTAACCAACACTGCCATTTTTATATATAGCAATTAAAATTTAGGTCTTTTAGGCTATATTTCTAAGGTAACTTCCCATTAAGAATAGGGTTACCACTCACCCTGGTTTTATTTTAGCACTGTAAATCCCATGTCCTGGGAACCTTGAGATCGTTGGTCACCCTAATTAAGAAGCAAAAGCCCATGCATGTGGTAGCCTTACCTTGTCATCATGTGGTTCATCTACAGCCAAGTCTTGTAACTCATGAGTGGTAATTTCAAGGGATGGAGTTTCTTTCTTTATGCTGTCTGAAACTCTTGGTCCACCTCTAGGTTTCTGGGGCTGTTTCTTCACTGGTTCATCCTTTATTTTGCCTTTCTTTCCCTTTTTCCCTTTTTCTTCTTTGTTCGAACCTGCAGACTTCATAGAGGGAAAAACAGTTAATGTTGACAGTATTTTCACTGTTGTCAGTTCTTTAACAAATGCACAGCATATGATAGGCAGTGGTCTGGATGCCCCTTGACAAACAAATGAAATTATTATTAAATGTTGCTTACTCCCAGCAATAAGGCAGTGGTCTGGATGCCCCCTGACAAACAAATGAAAATATTATTAAATGTTACTTACTCCCAGCAATTTCATGATGAGCTCACGTTCTTCTTCATCTTGGTCCTTGTATTTTTCCTTCATTTTTTTCATTTTACTCTACAAAATAAACATTTTTGATTGGAAAAATTTAGCAGTAAGAAAATGTTAAGACATGTATATAAAGAAAAGCCACTTCTTTAATTCTGTCAAAATGCTTATTCAGTAAGGCACCACTTTAACAAACAATATGGAGTCTTTGAAGATGGATAAAACCATAGTCCTCACCCTCAAACAATTGATCATCTTGTGGAAAAAAGATACACAGAAGAAGAGTAAATTAATGCAAAATATTCTAAATGCAAACAAGTTTATATCTAAGATAATTTAGAGAAAGGAGACTTTTTTTAAGCTTGAGCAAGAACTGAAAGATTCATTGCATCTGGGAATACAAGAAAGGCAAGATTATAACGTAAAGACAGAACAGAGTAGTAATGGCTAGTCATCACACGTGGTTGCCATCAGGATACACATAAGAACAGGAAACGGGGCAGCAAAGTTTAGCTGGGTATTTATTGCAGAGACTCTTAATACCTTGTATTTCATCAATTAAACTACTGATTCTTTACTCTGGGTACACATCCAAATCACTCGACCAGTTTTTAAAACCACAGACATACAAGCTTCACCTCCAAAGGCTTTCATCTTGACTAGTCTTAGCTAGGACCCAAATAACAAATTTACAAAATCATAAAGATTTAATAAGACACACAAAAAACACTATACAAGATTGACAAATCAGACTTCATTAAAATTGACAAATGCTGTTCATCAAAATACTACAGAAGTGAAAAAGCAAGTCTCAAAACATGAAAAAAATTTTAGTACAGATAACCAAGAAAAGACATGTATTTAGGATTTCAAAGAACTATAAATCAGTGAGAAAGCTGGACAACCCAACTTTTAAAAGCTAAATTAAGATTTCAGTATGTACACATTTGAATGACTTGAAAAACCCCAACAATACCAAATGAAAGTGACGATGTAAAGCAACTGGAACTCAGATACACAGCTTGGTGGGAAACTGGTACAAGCACTCCGAAAACTGCTAATACCTACTAAGCCAAACACAACACGTGCGCTATAACCCAGCATTTCCACTCGCAGCTACACAGGACAGAAACGCATATTTGGGAACCTAAAAGATACAGGTCTTCAATGATGAACAATGTAGTAGACGGAAACTGGCAGATGCTATTGAGCAGTGCAAATGAACTGTTAGAACAACATGGATGATTCACAAGGTTGAGTGAAAGATGTAAGACAGGAATATATAAACGATGATTGCTTTTTTACATAAAGCTCAAAAACAGGCAAAATAATCTACTGTAATTAAGACATGTTTTTCTCTGGTGGGAATACTATTTAGAAAGGGGCAAGAGTGAGCTTTCTGGAGTAATATAAACATTCAAGGGTCTTGTTCTGGGTGTTGGTTTCACAGATGTATGTGGATATAAAAACTGAGCTAAAAGCAAAGTATCTGCATATTACTATATATATGTAGCATGTGTACTGAATCATGTCTGACTCTTGGAGACCCCATGGACTGCAGCCTGCCAGACTTCTCTGTCCATGGAATTTTTCCAGGCAAGAATACTGGAGTGGGTTGCCATTTCCTCCAGGGGCTCTTCCCAACCCAGGGATCAAACCTGGGTCCACCGCGTCTCCTGCACAGGCAGGCAGGTTCGTTCCCACTGAGCCACCTGGGAAGCCCACTATATGTACATTACACCACAAAACAACAAAAACCCTGAGAATAAAATGAACAGTATCACCAATACACTGAACCAAGAAATGGAAAACTCAACAAAAAGAATAGTTTCTTGGCAAAATATAACTTAGGAAAACCAACTTTGGGGAAAAAAAAAAAAAAAACCTGAATGGAGTTATGATCGCTAAAGAAATTAAGTACTTAAAAACTTACCCTGAAAGTGTTACTTGCTCAATTGTGTCCGACTCTTTTGTGACCCCATGGACTGTAGCCAGCCAGGCTCTTTTGTCCATGGAATTCTCCAGGCAAGAATACTGGAGTGGATTGCCATTTCCTTCTCCAGGGGATCTTCCCAACCCAGGGATGGAACTCGGGTCTCCTGCATTACATGCAGATTATTTACCATCTAAGCCACCAGGTAAGCCAGATATCCCTAAACATCAGGCCCAATTGCTAAAAAAAAATTTCAAGGAACAAATGATCTCCATTTTATACAAAGTACTGCTGCTGCTATGTCACTTCAGTCATATCCTGACTCTGTGTGACCCCATAGATGGCAGCCCACCAGGCTCCCTCGTCCATGGGATTTTCCAGGCAAGAGTACTGGAGTGGGGTGCCATCGCCTTCTCCAATACAAAGTACTAGAGAGCATAAAAAAGGAAAAGTACCAAATTCACTTTATGAAGCTGGTATCACCTAGATACCCAAACAAGGCAAGGACAGTATTAGGGGGTTTTATTCTGTAATTTACACCACATGAACTCATTGAGGGAGAAAAACAGATGCAGAAAAAGCATACAATAAAATTTAACTCATGATTATTAACACTAGCCCTTTGTAAAGGATATCTACCAACAACCCACAAGAAACATACTACAATGTTAATAATCTTAGAATTAGTCCCTTTAATGTATTACTATAACAAAGAGGCATGCTATTCTTACTTTTATGCCACACTGTACTGATGTTTGAGTCAGTATAAGAAACATGAGAAAGAAAAGCAAAGCCATTATTTGCAGACTGCCTAAATTTCATCTGTAGCTGCTGCAGCTGCTGCTAAGTCACTTCAGTCGTGTCCGACTCTGTGTGACCCCATAGCAGCCCACCAGGCTCCACCATCCTTGGGATCCTCCAGGCAAGAACACTGGAGTGGATTGCCATTTCCTTCTCCAATGCATGAAGGTGAAAAGTGAAAGTGAAGTCGCTCAGTCGTGTCCGACTCTGCGACCCCATGGACTGCAGCCCACCAGGCTCCTCCGTCCATGGGATTTTTCGGGCAAGAGTACTGGAGTGGGGTGCCATTGCCTTCTCCTTCATCTGTAGATGAAATGTTAAATACTCAGTAAGACTGCTTAATACTATCAACTGGACAAATACCCTTAGTGCATACATATGACTTTTTTTAAGATAATGACTAAAAATAAGTATTGCTGAGTCAGAGGGTAAATGCACTGTTAGGACTCTTGATTGGAATTCCCATGGTATATATTCAAACTTGTACTGAATGACTGAATACACATTATCTATTAATTTGATGGGTAAAAAAATTCCCCTTGTTTACATAAACATATCTCTGATCTACCCCCTACCCTGCAATTTGCCCTATCAATTATATTGAATTATATTGATGGTTCTTTTCTCCACCAGATATTTACTTTCAGTTCAGTTCAGTTCAGTCGCTCAGTCGTGTCCGACTCTTTGCGACCCCTTGAATCGCAGCATGCCAGGCCTCCCTGTGCATCGCCAACTCCCGGAGTTCACCCAGACTTATGTCCATCGAGTCAGTGATGCCATCCAGCCATCTCATCCTCTGTCGTCCCCTTCTCCTTCTGCCCCCAATCCCTCCCAGCATCAGAGTCTTTTCCAAGGAGTCAACTCTTCGCATGAGGTGGCCAAAGTACTGGAGTTTCAGCTTCAGCATCATTCCTTCCAAAGAAATCCCAGGGCTGATCTCCTTCACGATGGACTGGTTGGATCTCCTTGCAGTCCAAGGGACTCTCAAGAGTCTTCTCCAACACCACAGTTCAAAAGCATCAATTCTTCGGCGCTCAGCCTTCTTCACAGGCCAACTCTCACATCCATACATGACCTCACGAAAAACCATAGCCTTGACCAGACGGACCTTTGTTGGCAAAGTAATGTCTCTACTTTTGAATATGCTATCTAGGTTGGACATAACTTCCCTTCCAAGGAGTAGGCATCTTTTAATTTCAGGGCTGCAGTCACCATCTGCAGTGATTTTGGAGCCCAAAAAAATAAAGTCTGACACTGTTTCCCCAGATATTTATAGTATTTTTTAAAACATTACTAGCCACTAATTTTGAATGCTTCATACCCTTTAAAGCACAATTTATCGTTCTGTGTCTAGATTTTATTCTGCTTCACTTTTCTACTGGCTGTTCATTAATACCATTCTGTTTTAGAAAGTCTTAACAGTAAATGTTTTACTACCTAGTAGGGAGATCCATCCTTCATCTTCTTTTTCAAGACTCCCTTAACTATTCTCTGGTATGTACTCTTTCAAATGAACTTTCAAATGTTAATTTAAAATCGCAATTCTTTTTTGAATGATTTCATGTTGAATTTGCATAGTAATACAGGGAGAATTGATTTTTTTTTCCCCTTTTCATCCCTGGTCCAGGAATTGAACTGAGTCCATGTACCACAACTTGTGAAGCTTGCATGCCTAGAGCCTGTGCTCTTCAAGAGAAGCCACTGAAATGAGAAGTCTGTGCATTGCAACTAGAGAGTAGCCCCTGCTTGCCTCAACTAGAGAAAAGCCCAAGCAGCAGTGAAGTCCCAGCACAACCAAAAATAAAAAACTCCATAGCTGAAGAAAACTAAATTAAAAAAATTTTTTTTCAAAGGACTTTAATTTTCTTAAAGATACACCTATACATCAGTTCACAATCTCTACACAGCTACATTTTTTAAAGTATAGTCTATATCCACTACCTCCTCTTTCTTCATCCCCTACCTTTATAAAATATGTAAGAACTGTAACCAAAATTGCATTAATAATTGAAAAAGAAACGACTAAGTTAAATTATCAGATCAGCACTGCCAGTTTTTAGCTGAGTGTCTCTGGCAAATAAATCAATCTCCTATTCCTCTTCTACATAACTTGAGAGTTTCTGTATAGATGATCTTAAAAGAACAGAAAGTGATCTCTATGCTCCTTAACACTATCTTTTCAACTAATTTTCAAAAGAAGTCACACAAGATTATTCTTCTGTTTCACTTAAACCTTAAAAAAGGAGCCTCACAACTTCACTTGTGGATCATATAGTGCCAAGTATTACCTTTTGTCCTCGCTTCATTGGCTGAACAACCGGGACATTTTTGCTTGTGTTCTGATGAGTTTCAATGTGTAGAGCATTTTCTTTTTCTTTGTCCTTTGCTTCTGTCATTTCTAAATCCCCTGAGTCATTTGGAAGCTTCTTTTTCTTCATTTCCCTAAATATAAATGAAATGGAAAATATCTTAATCTTAGAATTTCAAATTCTTAATACCCTAAAAAAATGACACACGGAAGGGAACGTGTATGAGATCGTGCCTTCTGCTTAACTTGTCATCACCAGGCTACAGTATAAAAGGAGTGCAAGTCATCACACTAGAAAAGCTAAAAAATTTCCTCTCATGCATTTATGATTCTTCCTGGCATCCAGGCTCAACACACTGTCATCCTTGACTTATCCTGAATCAGTAGCCACATTCAGTCCCTCAACACCTTGATGGCGAGGCAAAGGGATTTGTAAGTCTTTGTCCTTGGCAGATGTTAAATATTCAGTAAAACATTTGTGGGTCTGTCAGTGGAATAAATGGATCTTAGAAAATAAAGAGGAAAGGAAAATCCTATTACTGTGCAATCACCTTACCAGTGCCACTGCTCTAGTCCAAGTCCTCATCACTTACCACCCAGACTTCCTCCATATTTCCCCCATAATCTGTTCTACATGAACTTTCACATTAATTTTCCGTTATTGTTTACCTATGTCACATTCCCATTCAAAATCTTCCAAAAGTCCTCCTCACATCACTTTTAGGATAAGTCTAGAACACTTACCTTGTTATTCTAGGTTCTCCACTTTTGATTCAATTGCACGTTGCCAATTTTATCATCAATTCACAAACATGAACATTTTGTTCCTTCCGCCTCAATCTACTTATCCATTTCCCCAAAGCACTCTCAACATTACTTCCAAATACCTATCACCTCCCTGTCTTTGATCATACTTATTCTCCTTGAAGTTTCTGACCTTAACTTGCATTATCTAAGATGCAACTATATCTTCAAGGTAAAAACTTCTGATGGTATTTCCCAAAACACTTCAGTGCACAAAAAATTCTTATTCCTGAAATGCTGTATCACTTTCAGATAACACTATTTACAGACTTACGGCTATTTCTTGAATCCAGGACTCAAAAGCTTCTTGAAGGCACAAACTTTATATTTTCCCTCTTTGTATATACTACCATAGTATCTAGCATAATACCATACTCATAAATACCAGCACTCAGTTTTCTATAATTTATAAAGATGATCAAACAAAAGGGTTTATTATCCATTCCAATCTAGGGCCTCTTTCTGGAGTGCTTTACCAGTTGTAGTCTTTTCACCCTCCAGTAGTTGTCTTTTATCCCTTTCACTCTTTATCTTTTTCTGTTTGCCTTCTAAGCCCTATCATGTTAAAGGGAAAAAAAAAGTGGGGGGGAAACCCCCAAGTCTTCCTCTTACATAAAAATTGCCTAATTTCAGTACAGGCATGCCTCAGAAATATTACAATTTCTGTTCCAGACCATTGCAATAAAGTGAATATGCAGTAAAGCAAGTCATGAATTTTTTGGTTTCCCAGTGCATATAAATTTATGCTTATACTACCCTGTAGTCTATCAAGTGTGCAAAGCAATATGTCTTTAAAAAGCAATTGTATATACCTTAATCAATACTTTATTGCTAAAAAAAAATACCACCACCTGAGCTTTCAGTGCCTCATAATCACTTTACAATAGAAACAAAGTTCACTGATCACAGATCACCTGAACAATTAATAATAAAAAGCTTAAACATTGCAAGAATTATCAAAATATGATCCAGAGACATGAAGTAAAAAAATGATGTTGGAAAATGATGGCAATAGATTTGCTCCATACAGGATTACCATAAACCTTCAATTTGTTAAAAAACATTAAAAATCTGCAAAGCACAATAAAATGTGGTATGCCTGTATTCCTTTTCACTTTTGTCAATAGTATCATAGAATCAGCCTATTTAATATACTGCAATTATTACCATACACATTTATGTAATAAAAGGTCTGTTTTGTGTTACTTGACCTATCTGATTATAGTGGCAGACTGGGCCCCTTAAAAAGAAAAACCTATTAGAGCTATTAGAGCTGAATGTAAAAAACAAAACAAAATTTATGCTAAATCTTGGTAATTTTAATGAGATCTTTATAACAGCCAAGTGATCTGTCATAACCGAACTGTCAATTATAAAAAATAGATGCTTTTCAGTTAAATAACACAAGTATATTTACCTTCTTTCCTTGGCTGACAAATGCCTTCGGCTCTGCAATTTACTGTCACTCTATTAAAATTAAAAGAAAAACACAAGCAAATACAAACAATAACATCACTAATGTTAATTTTTCAAAAGTCAAAATTAAAAAGTAGAAAATTATTCTTATTTATTGAGAATGACATGATGTTCTTCAAAACACTTTGAAGAAAAATGTTACCATATTAGAAGATTCCTCTTTTGAAGACAATTTCTGAAGGGACCTATGGAAACAAACAGAAAGAGGAGTCCACAAGTCTTTACAGGCATTCAGTTACAAAGTCCCCAAACATTCCCATATCACTCTCCTAATTAATTATTGGCAATGCTATACATTTTCAAATTTGGTAAAATTAGAAAAAGTATAATCAAATTGCTCATCCTAAAAAAAAACTGCTCATCGTCTCACTTTATATTCTTAAATAGCTGACATGTATTGGACACTGTGAGATGCTTTACATGCATATAACCTTCACAAAAACCCTATGAAGGGTGGTACCATTCTCTTTTCACCAAGAAGGAAACTGAAGCTTAGACTCAGTCATTTGCCCAAGGACCCACTTTAAGACTCAATACTGGTCTGACTCCTAAGCCTTTCCTAACTACTCAAATAATAAACTTTTCATAGCTATGGTGTTTACCTAGTGATCTGTGAGACATTAAAGACTAAGACACCCTTTTAAAAAAAAGTGTAATTGCCTTTTTATTATTAGAATTTATAAACATTAACTTGTTTCTATTTTCATCTAGTTTGGCAACTTTCATATTTACTGTATTTTTCTACCCTGGGTCCTGAGATTTTAAGAGAGTTCTACCCCCTTATCAAATGGTGAACAGACAGTAAGATCGTAGGACAATGGAGGGTAAAAGCACTGAAGTCAATCTTAGCATTATTTTTATAAGGTCATCACTCCCAGCTTACAAAATAAGACTGAAAATTATGGCTTTGAAATTACCTTTGGGACTGAAGGTGGGACAAGTCGATGGAAGTATCAGGATAATTTAATGTCTCTTCTCCTTCATCCTTCATTTCACCAACAGGTTCCTGATCTTTTACCACCCCCTCAGATTCTCCTTCATCTTCAGAGCTTTCTTCCTGAATTAGTTCATTTAGTTCATTGCCACCACTCTGAATAGTAACATCCTCTTGGTCAACCTGAGTCACGAGCTCCACTTCCACAGGAGTTTCATGTAATTCGTCTTTATCTTCTTCACTGCTACTTTCACCCCCATCTGCTAAATTACAATAAGGAAAGTCAGCATGCTATCATCACAACCAAGTTAGATGATTTCCTTGAAAACTTCATAAAAATATTCTATTCACTCCCTCGTTCTCCAAAACATCACCAGAAAAATACTGGATCATCCCCAAAGGTTACTCTGACTTAGATAAAAGGATACTTGGTATCAGGAACTGACTGGAATAAATGATCTCCAAGATCCTATACCACAATAAATTTCTTAGACATTGCAATCATTTCTGCAATGAAAACTGTATCTTGTCTTTGTTATTTCCGAAACAAGAAAAATAGAAGCAGTTATAGAAATTCTGCCAATTTTATCATAATTTGAGCATGAGAACTGAAATGAAATAAAACAAGTTATGTAACTGGCACACAGAAAGTGTTCACACTTTTGCAAAAGGAACACCATCTAGTGGTAATAATATGGTTCAGTTGTGTGTGTGTGTGCGCTCAGTTGCTTCAGTCACGTCCAATTCTTTGCGACCCTATGGACTGAGGCCCACCAGGCTCCTCTGTCCATGGATCCTCCAGACAAGAATACTGGAGTGGGTTGCCATGCCCTCCTCCAGGGGATCTTCCTGAACCAAGGATCAAACTCGTGTTTTCTGCATCTTCTCCAGTTACCTCACCTATAAAAATGAGATGCCACCAACCAAGGATGGTTGTGAGAATTCAATAAAAAATAATGTAAATAAAGTATTCATGTCAGGAACATGGTGAAAATTCAATAAAACAGAATCATGTACAACAGTAGTTGTTAAGTGAAACAATGAGATTTTATTCTTAAGAAGCAATGACTGCAGAATATGTAAAAATAACTTCGAGGGCATATATTCCCTAGTTCCTTTAGGTAGGCAGGTTTATTTACTCCAGCAACCATAGCTGCTCTCTACTTGAAGCAAATATATTATTAAATCAAGGTAAATTCTCATAAGAAACTGCATGTATAATAACTCATCTTTGTATTGCTTCTAAATCCTAAATCCAAAAGTAAATACTTATTTATATATACCTGAGTCTATCTCTAATAAACACATTTATGTATTACTCATTAATACTGGGTTTCCCAGGTGGCACTAGTGGTAAAGAACTCTCCTGTCAATGCAGGAGACCTAAGAGACCCGGGTCCAAACCCTGGGTCGGGAAGATCCTCTGGAGAAGAGCACAGCAACCCACTCCAGTATTCCTGCCTGGAGAATCCCATGGACAGGAGATCATGGCAGGCTACAGTTCACAGGGCTGCAAAGAGTTGGACACAACTGAAGAGACCTACCATACATGCATGCATGAAATATTGAAGTTTTACAATATAAACATACATTCAAGTATTGGTTATGGATTCAATTAAACACTTTATAATTCACTGGAATAAGTATACTGAACATTTCAAAAAATGAAAATTCAATTAAGTTGATAAGTTGGGTATTTTTGAAATTTTAATTATCCCAAAAGAGACGATCTTCTAAAAATTCACAAGCAAAACTAGACAATGGAAAACATTATAAGCTGCTTTATTAAAATCTGTATACTACCTAGCTGTTCCATTTCTTCTGATATGAGTTCACTTGTACAACTTGCCAGTGTCTCCATGTCTTCATCCTGCACTCTGACTTTTCGTTCACCCCGATGTCTCCAAACACAAGACTCATCTACCTACAGAAACAGTTCTTTTCATTGGTGGAACTTTAGGTAAGACTAGTGAAAATCAGGGGGGAAAAAAAAAAAAAGAAGCAGCTGAAGAATACCTTAAAGAGGAAGCTAAACCCCATCATTAGATGTGAAGGAGGAAGGAAATTCTTTTTTCCTGCAAAGATAATGTACATTTTTAAAATTCCATTTTCTGCATTTTATGATTATAAGATATCTGACACAGTAGTCAAATCTGTTCTTTTTTTTTTTTTTTGCTGTCATCAAGCAACATTTTCCATTAACAGACTTTGGCATTATGTATAGGAATTAGAATTAAGAAAGAAAAATTATGAATGCTTGCTCTCATCTTCTGGGTTAGTCAGATCTTGAATAATCTATTTTTAGAAAAAAGGTCATGCTATTTACTTTCTTACCCTTATAAACGTAAACTATGTGAAAGAACACTGTCATTAATAAAAAATATATATGGCATGAGCATGTCAAATGCTAAATTTGCCAAACCATAGTAAAATCTTCCTTATTTAATAACATACTTCATATATGAAATCAGAATATAGTTTCTGTTCTGAGAATGTTAGCAGATGGTCTTCAAACCTGTCTCCACAATCCACTGACAAGTCATTACCTCTTATCATGAAGCTTCCTGTGGTCAAATATTCCCCAGTTGGTGCTGTTTTAGATACCTGAGAAACATAATGATACATTATACTCTTGTCTTAAACACATTTCTAAGATTTTCACCTGAGAAAGTAAAGCCATATTAAAGTAAACAGCAGTATGTCCTGAAAAGTTTATAATTTAGCAAAAATTCTTAACACTGAAAGGACAAATATCTCTTCAAAGATAGGTGTAACTTTGTCAGTAACAGAAGAAATAACAAAGGATATACTACATCAATCATTTTCAAATGCCGTGGACCAGAGCCACAACTGACCCACATTTGCCTCTCATGTGAGATAAAACAAGAAAAATAAGGATAGTTTAAAAAGCTTAACATAAAGGTATATAAAACTATATTAACTCTATTTATCACATTAAATCCTTTCCTGAGATATTTTTCCTGGCCTGGGTGGGGGAGGAAGAAACAATCTTTCATCTTATTTATTTGGGGGGGGGCGGAGTTGTTAATGAAATAACCTTTCATTTTAGTAAATAAGGATAATAGCTTATTTTTAAAAATATATTCTAACTTGGCAAAATAGGAAGTGAGCAATATAATTCCACAGTTTAAAAAAATTTTACACATCTGTGAAACACCCAAATCTGAGAGTATCTTTACTAGTAATAGGTATGCAAGGGATTAAAAGCACACTAAAAAAACCTATTCATAAAATAATCAAAACCATTTTTATTACACTGCAACAAGGCATAAAAAATAACCCCAGAAGTGATATTAATTTCCTAAGAACACAGTATTACAGCACAGCAGAAAACAAATATAAACAAATATAAAATGAAACTAAATCTAAGGGAGGATAATGGTATTGAACTTTTTTAATCTTGCTGTATAACTTTAAGACTTTGAAAAGCAATGTGAAATCATATATGGAATGAAGTACCATCAAGAAAATAGCATTAACCACAAAAAAATGGCAATTACTAAAACCAAGGATATAATAAAAAAAAAAAACCACCACCACCACCACTGATAATCCACTTTACAGGAAAAGCCAAAGAGAATTCAGAAAATTTCAACAAAGGTGAACAGGTGAAAGACCTTTTAGGTCAGTGTGCCAGTCATAACTGGAACAGTCTATCCCATATAACTGCATGGATCACTCTAAGTCTCTCCTCAAATCTTACCCTTCCAGAAAGGCTTTCCCTGACACTATATTCAAAATGGTACCCTGTATCACTCTCTATCCCCTTACTATGCTTTAAAAACACTTTGTTACCTGCCACTATATATTTTTCTTCAATATCAAAATGTCAACTCTATCACAAGGTACTTTGTCTGCCTTGTTCAATTCCATACCCTCAAAATTTGGAACAGTTACCCTTCTCACTAAATTAAGAAACAGGACCACAGCCCTTATTACCTGATGATGGTACACCCACCAAGCACTAGTGATAACTCGAGCGTCCCAAGCAGCACTGTAGCAAAGAGCCATTGTGCCAGCTTCAGTCAAGGTCCGAGGGGGAATCGGTTCTCCTGTAATAACGATACTACAATGTATCAGTACCGAAGTATGGACTCTCTAGAGCAAGCCATGAAAACCATATACAGGATGACAGGTTAATTTCTCTTGTATTTTAAATAACAATATCACACTTTAATTTCAGTAGTGTATGAAGCTACTATTTTTATTTAAAAAATGTATTTATACAGCAGGTTTTTAAATGGTCTAAGTAAATAAGTTCAGAAAATATCCTTTCACTTTTATCAGTAATTCTAACCTCATTCTAGAAAGGATAATTTAGAAAAACCTATTTAAAGGTTAAAGACTGCCAGAATTACTATATTGCCTAAAAAGTAAAAATCAAGAGCATATTAACAGATCCCTAAGAATTCAAATATTTTAAAACTGGGATATAATTCACATACTATAAAATTCACTTTTAAAGTATACAATTCTGAGTTTTGATATATTCATAAAGCTATACAATCATTACCATTAATTTCAGAACATTTTCATCATCTGCAAAAGAAATTCTGTATCTATTAACAGTCACTTTTCATTTTTACCAGCCACTGGCAATCACTAATCTACTTTCTGTCTCTATGGATTTTCCTATTTTGGAATTTCATATAAATGGAATCATATATACCTGGCTTCTTTCACTTGTTTTCAAGATTCGTTCATGTTAGAGCATTTGTCAATACTTCATTTCAAGACTAATATTGTATTTTATGGATATACCACATTGTATCTATTAATCAATTGACAGAGATACAGGTTGGGGATTCCCTGGTTGCTCAGTGGTCAAGAATCCACTTGCCAATGCAGGAGACTCAGGTTTGATCCCTGTATTGGGAAAATCTCCTGAAGAAGGAAATGGCAACCCACTCCAATATTCTTGCTTGGGAAGTCCCATGGACAGAGGAGCCTGGTGGGCTATGGGGTCACAATGAATGGGACACAACTTAGTGACTAAACAACAATAACAACAGAGATACAGGGTATTTCCATTTCTTGGCTATCATAAATATTTACAAACAAGTTTGGACACATTTTTAATTATCTTGGGTATATATCTAGGAGTGGGTCACATGGTAAATTTTATGTTTAACTTTTTCAGAAACTATCAAACTATTTCCTATTGCAGCTAGATCACTGTCCATTCCCACCAGCAGTGTATAAAGAGTCCAGTCTCTCCACAACCTCACCAACTCATTACTGTTTTTGGCTTTTTTATTTGGATTTTTCCCCACCCTATGTGGCTTGTGGAATTTTCTTCCCTAACCAGTGACTGAACCCAAGCCCTCAGCACGACAGCTTGGAGTTCTAATAACTGGACCGCTAGGAATTTCCACTGTGTTTTTCAACTATTCTTGTGGGTGTTAAGTGGCATTTCACCGTGGTTTTGATTTTCATTTCCTTAATGGATGAATGATGCTGAGCATCTTATCATGTGCTTGTGGGCTACTTGTATATCTTTAGAGAAACATCTATTTGACATTTTAAAAACTGTTCATTTTAAAATTGCCTTTCTACTGTTGAGTCAAAACAGTTCTAGAGTTTTTTGGATATTGGTCCTTTATCAGATAAATGATTTGCAAATATTTTCTCCCATTTCTGTGGAGTGTCTTTTAATTTTCTTGATACAGTCCTTTGAATTAAAGTTTGTTTTTGCATAACTCTAATTTACGTTTTTTTCTTTGGGTGCTTATGCTTTTGGTGTCATATCTAAAATGACACCAAAGCCAATGACTTACAGAGCCAATATTATGAAGCTTTACACCTCATTTTCTTCTAACAGTCTTAGAGTTTTAGCTCTTAAATTTAGGTCTATGATGTATTTGAGTTCATTTTTATAAGTGGTAGGAAGTTCCTATTTCTAACTTCATTCTTTGGCACATTGCCCCAGCCCTATTTGCTGAAAAGATTATTCTATCCTTACTGAATGGCCTTGGCACCCTTGCTAAAAATCAACTGACTATAAACAAGGAATCTCCATTCTCTTTATTAATCTATCAGTTCATTCTCACACCAATACCACACTGTCTTGATACCACACTGATAGCTGTTTTGTAGGAGGTTTTGAGGAATTGTGAGGACTCCAATTTTGTTCTCCATTTTCAAGAATGATTTGGCTAATCTGGTTTCTCTGCATTTCCACATGAATTTTAGGATGAATTTCGTCTATCTCTGCACAAACAGGCAGTGGTGAGAGAGACGGCACCACATTTGTTGATTAGTGTGGGAAATACTGCCATCAGAACAATATTAAGACTTCCAATTTATAAACATTGGAAATCTTCCCATTTATTTAGATCTTCTTTAATTTCTTTCAATGATGTTTTGTAGTTAGGTGTATATGTCTTACTTTTTGGTAAGTTTGTTACTAAATATTTTATTCTTCTTCAATGCTATTGTAAGTGGATGTTTTATTAATTTCCTCTTAATATTGCTCATTACTAGTATATAAAAACATAACTGACATTTTATATATTGACCTTATATCCTAGATACTGCTGAACTTGTTAACTAATAACTTTTGGTGGATTCCTTAAGGTTTTAAATATATAAGATTATGCCATTTGCAAACAGACACTTTTATCTATTCCTTACCAATTTGGATATTTTAAACTTTTCACTGCCTAATGGCCTACTCAGAGCCTCCATACGATGTTGAGTAGAAGCGTGGCAAGAACAGATGTGCTCATCTTACTCCTGATCTTGGGGGAAAAGCTCTCAGTCTTTCCCAATTAAGCATGATTTTTAGCTGTGGATTTTTTATAGATGTTATTTACCAACTTGAGGACATGTCCATCTATTCTTAGTTTGTTGAGTATTTTTATCACAAATGAGTGCTAGATTACCACCAAAGGCTTTAAGGCTTTTTTGCATTAGTTGAGATCATCATGTGGTTTTTGTCCTCTATTCTACTAATGTACTGTATTACACTGATTAATTTTCATATGTTAAATTAACCTTGCATTCCTGGGAATAAATCCCACTTTATCATATGTATAATCCTTATAATATACTGCTAGATTCAATTTCCTAATAGTCTGTTGAGGATTTTTGTGTCTCTGTTCATAAATGATATTGGTCAGTGGTTTCCTTCGCTGTGATGTCTTTGTCTGGTTTTATTAGGGTAATACTAGTCCCATAGAATGAGTTAGAAAGTTCCTGCCTCTTCTGTCTTTTGGAAGAGTTTATGAAGGATTGATGTTCAGTCTTCTTTAAAAGTCCTATAGATTTTAGGAATTTGAATCTTATTTTTTTAGTATAGTTAAAGGTTTATCAAATTTTATTGATCCTTTCAAAGAACTTTGGTTTTATTGATTTTCTCTACAGTCTTTCTGTTTTATTTCTACTCTATATCTTATTGATGGACTGAAACATCATTATAAAGTGTCCATTATCTCTATTAGTGTTTTTTCTCTTATATTAAAAGTAGTTTAAACAAAAGAATTAAAGTTCTGAATAACAGAATGAATTACATTACCTGTTGGATTCTTAATTACACAGCTAGTTGCTCCATGAAGGTCAGCATGGACATAAATGTCCCCTTTAAAGCAAATAAATACTACTGTAAGTCTTATTTCTGTTTAAGTTGAAATTGTTTATTTATTGTTTAAAGGGTTCAAAACCTAAAAAGTATAAGAAAGTAAATAAAGAAAAGACCGTCTCCCACCGTGGGAGGATTTCTCATAGGCCTCCTCAGAGGAAAGCCATGCTAATAAGGCACATAAAAGTCATAGTTCTTCTCTCTCTCTCTATCCACACCTCTCTGCTCTATGAGCCTGAAGCTGCATCAAGAGGTGGAGTCCACTTCCCTGTCACTCAAATATGGGTCTACCCCTTGACGAAGAGAATGTGGCAGACATGACCAAATGCCAGTTCCCAGTCTAGGCCTAGACAGGCCTTGTATGCTTCCTCTTTTCCTCTCAGAAATTTGCTGAGTTACCATATAAGCGAGCCCAGGCTAGCCTGCTGATTGGTGAGAGACACCTGGTGATGAATGAGTCATCCTAGCAAATGCAAACAAAGGTCCTGAGGACCACAGATGGTTGACAAATGTGACAAACAATCATGAAGCCAGACTGAAGATAAGTAAGAAATGAGACTAGAGAAGAAGCCAGGAACCTTGTAAGCCACAATAAGGACTTCTGGTTTTATTCTGAAATGTGTGATGACAAATGAATAAATGAGGAAATAGATGAATGCATGGATGATGGTCAACTAGGGAAAAGTAAAGTGCCTGGTTTCTAACAGAAAAAATGAGCAGCCCCTGTTTGCCATGGATAGTTCATCTGAGATTTGAAACTCAAAGAAGAGCAAAGCCCATACAGTTCCATGAAAGGCTCAGCTCACACTGAAAAAAGTTAGAGAAGACAGAGAGCAAGCCCTGGGCACCATGTAACCTGAACTCTGTTTGCTTTCCTGCCTCTGGATCCTCAAAGGACATAAGATTAGCTCTGATATTGATTATTGATTTCTGATACCCATACTGAGGGTTCAGCCACAGTGAAGTGATGGTTATCAGCAAACAAAAACAAATGAGAGGCCTTACAACACAGGGGTGAAGCCCTGTTTCTAAATGCGTAAAATGTTTACAAACTTCAGGATTTAAAAATTAAGCTTTAAAAAATTTGATGTCCAGCCACTTTGGAGAATTAAAAGCTATTTTTTTAATGTAGCAGAAAATCAGAAATCTAATACTACAGATTAGCTCAGCATTAATCCTTTAGGAATATTCACTTAAAATGAGAATTAAGTATCAAAGCACATATTCAACCATAAAACATGAAACTCTACCAATTAAATCTGTCAAACAAAGGAGTACAAGATGAAAATCTACACCTACTATTGAGATAACCAATCCAATTACTTAAGAGAAAATTCTTTAGAATTTTAATCTTACTTACCTGGTGTCAAGTATCTTTTCACAATTATTTCATTCTGTTGCTGATCTCGTCCACCAATAATCAGATAGTTCTCTGAGCTAATGAACCAGAGGAATTTCTCAAACCTACCAAATTTTAAAGAAAAAAGTTAACATTTTTTCCCCTTCATAGTTGCCTGAATTCAGATCCTTTTAATCAACAAAATGAACCAGAAGGCTCTCCTACGTGTAGGTTAAGACAACTTGATAGCTTAATTTCTTTTAAGATATCAAGCTGAATTTTACTGAAAACTTGTAATAAATTGCCTTAGGATATTCTTAAGACAGTCTTAGTAGAAAGCAATTTAATATTATGTTTAAAAAATGTTCTCTCTTTATCTCCTTCCCATATAGACAGTCTTAGATTGAAGTTGTTATAACGAATTACAAAAAACATAAAATGTCACCTGGTCCCTAGGTTTAGCTCTCTTTCAGTGGGGCACTGGATATTCTTTGGGACTGCAGGTAAGAAAGAAAAATTGTTTTCCCATTCTGTCCTCAATCAACTCAATGTTTACATATATGACATTCTTTGTCCTCAATTAATCAACTTAATGTTTACATATATGACATTCTTCCCACTTAAAATACGTAAAAGCAAAAATTGTCATCAGAAGTATAAAATTACTTTTCTGAAGAAGCAAATTAACTTGGGTTTTCGTGGTTAATACATGCTACCACTGATAAAAAGAGTATAACTGTTATATTTAAAATGGATAACCAACAAAGACCTACTGTGTAGCACATGGAACTCAGCTCAATGTTACATGCCAGCCTGGATGGGATGCGGGATTGGGGGAGAACGGATACATGCATATGTATGGCTGCGCCCTTTCGCTATTCACCTGAAACTCCCACAACACTGTCAACTGGCTACACACCCCAATATAAAACAAGGTTTGTTTGTTTGTTTTAAAGTGAAGAGTGTATATTTGTATGATATTTAGAAAATTAGATGAACATAAATATTTCTATGCTACATATGACTAGTAAGATAATCTTTTTATGATTTAACCTACAATTTTAAAATTTCTGGCTAAATATGATAGATTGGAGACTTCCCTGGTGGTCCAGTGGCTAAGACTCTGTACTCCCAATGCAGGGGGACTGGGTTTGATCCCTGGTCAAGGAACTAGACCCCTTATGCTGCAACTAAGGGACTTGGCATAGCCAAATAAATAAATATTAAAAAAAAAAATGACAGGTTGAGCACAGGCATTAAACGAAACTCTCTTATATCAAATATAACAGCAGAAGGATTCTACTCTTATTTTCTAAAATGATTTTTTATTAAGTAATACATATACATGGTTCAAAATTTAAGACTATATCCTTTTCTTTTTTTAGACACAACACACTGTTCTGCATCTTTTTTTCTCTTTTTACTTAAAAATATATTTTCCTCATTGCTGAATGGATGTACTATGGATTTAACCACTTCCCTATTGATGATAAAAAGGTTTGTAAAAGGACATATACCCAATAAGGACAAAAAGAATGAGAAAGGTAAATTAAGGATGTATTTTGTAATCATCCTAACAAAGGAATGCATAACTAACAGGCCAAAAAAAAAGTCAACTAATCAAAAGAAAGCAACAAGGAAGACAAAAAAGAACATAGAATGGGACACATAGAAAGCAAACAGTAAGACAGTAGATTTAAACCAAAATATATCAGAAACTGTATTAAATATAAACACAGTCAATTCTCTTGGAGCTTCCCTGGTGGCTCAGATGGTCGAGAATCTGCCTTCAATGAGAAAGACCTGGGTTCGAGCCCCAGGTTGGGAAGATCCCCTGGAGAAAGGAATGGCAATCCACTCCAGTATTCTTGCCTGTAGAATTCATGGACAGAAGAGCCTGGTGGGCTACAGTCCATGTGGTCACAAAGAGTTGGACACGACTGAGTGACTAACACACACACAGTCATTTTTCCAGGTAAAATGCAAAGACTGTCAGACTGGGGAAAAAACGATATATATATATCCTTTAAAACATAAGGATATAAAAATGTTGAAATACAATGATGGCAAAAGATAATACCATGCAAACACTAACCACAACCAGTTGAAACAGTCTGAACATCTCGCATATAAAATAGATGTAAGTTAAAAGGACATTTCATTAAAATTAATAAAAGGCTCAATTCACTGAAAAGATAAAAACAGTTCTATATTGGTAGCACCTAACTATTTAGCCTTAACATATGTGAAACAAAAATGCAAAAGGAGCGACAATCCATAATTGTATGATATTCAACACATCTCTCTCAGTAATTAGAAAAACAATCATTAAAAAGAATCAAAGGTGCCAAAAATTTGAACATGATTAATAAACCTGACTTGATATTTAAAGAAATGTACTCAATAAAAAAGACATTCTTTTCAATTATACATGAAACATTTATAAATAAAGCTGTCTATAAATAGACTGGATCAGAAAGAAAGTTTCAATGAACATCAAATATCTGAGATATAGAATATCATCTCTATTATACAAATTAAGCTAAAAATCAGTAACAAAAATATAACCAATCCCCCTCTCAATATGTTCAGAAAGTAAGACATATACTTCTAAATAATGCACGGGTGGAGAAATCACACTGGAAATGAGAATATATCTTGACATGAAAGATAATGAAAATATTAAACAACAAAATGCTTTAGATGCAGATAAAGCCATGCTGATATAAATTTATTGCTTAAATTTATTAGAAAAGAAGCTGAGGGAGGGGGGAAAAAAATCAATGAACTAAGCTTCTGTTTCCAGAAATCAGAAAGGGAAATGCAAAAAAAAAAAACCCAAAGAAAAGCACAAAGATGAAAATAATTATTAAAATAGCACATACACAATACGGAGATCAATAGTTAAAAACTAGTTTTTTGAGGATCCTAATACTACTAAAAATCCTCTGGTCAGATTAATTAAGAAAAAGAGAAGACACAAATAATTCTTGAATGAAAACAGAGAAGTAATTAAAGATTCTAGGGATGTTAAGTTAAGTGGAAGGACTCCCCTAATGAACTAGTGGTTAAAACTCCACGCTGCCACTAGAGGGGGCACAGGTTTGATCCCTGGCCAGAGAACTAAGATCCCACATGCCACATGGTACAGCCAAAAAAAAGAAAAGAAAGTTAAGTTGGATATTATAAACTTTTTGCGAATAAATTTCAAACTTTGGACAAAATAGACAACATCTTAGAAAAGCACTGCTAACCAAAACTAGAAAATCAGAGTGGTCCTATTATTTACTAAAGAATTTGAATCTGTAATGAAAAACTTTCCCATAAAGAAAATCTCAGATGACTTCCATCAAGGACAGTTGACAAAGGAACACTTCTCAGTTGTTTTATGAGATAATATAATCTTGTATCAATAGCTAACAAAAGCATTATGAGAAATGAAAATTACAGGTCAATGATATTCAAGAGATGTTAGAGAGAAAAGAAAAAAGCAAAAAAATTTTGAAAGGCGGAAAATAAACGGACAAGTAAGCTAACTCAAGAAGTTGAATCCTAAGATGATGGTGCAAAAAGTCAAGAAACAAATCAACTTACACTTGTGTGACCCATAAAAAGCACAAGGTACTGCTAGAAATAGGCTAAGATGAAGTTTAAAACAGAAAGGCTGGCTAAAAATCTGATTAAGAAGTAACAACTTCCCTAGATCTTTCCAGCTTTGAACATGGTGGTAACTACCCCTAACAGAAATGCCAGAAATTAAATCTATAAAAAGGGTACAAAGAGGATCACTGGACTAGGGGAAATAAATCACAGATTACATACATTAATATGTAAAAATAGGGCAATTAAGTAAATGTATGAAATACTGAATACTAAGACTCTCTGGCTTATTATTTCCATGGGGCTCCTAAAACAGAGACAGCCAAGTCTTCACTTTACAAGCATAAGCAAAAGAAGCTTTTCTAGGAAATGAGACCAGCTGAAGAGGCAAAAAGAAATTAAGAGTTGCACAGAAAACAGACCACACATATTATTTTACAAGTCCAACAAACCACAAAGAACTTCCAATCAGCATTTTACAGTTCTACTAGAAAACATGAGCAGACAGTCAAGGATCACCAGACATTAACACAAATGAACACTGGAGACAAAACCAAAAAATAGAAAAAAGAAACTTGGAGAAGACAGACCTATTAAGAAAAGAATACTAAATAAAATGTAATATAGCAAAACTATTCTCAGTTATAAAGAAATATACTATTAAAAAAACAGTAAGTTTTTTAAGTAACATTGAAATAACCAAAAATAGCTCAAAATTTAAACATGATAGGAAGAAATAGAAGATCAAAAATTCAATGGAAGGATTGAAGATAAAGTTAAAAAAAATCTCAGAATACAGAACAAAAAGAGAGAGATGGAAAAAAAAATGCCGTGAAACTGGAGAACTGGTGAGGGGGTCCCATATGTACAAAATAAGACTTTTAGAAAGAAAAAGAACACAAAACAAAAAACAAACAGAGGGCAGGCGATTTTCTAAGAAACAGTTCAAGAAAATTTCTCAGTTTCCAAACAAAAAAGGCTCACAAATTATCCATCATAAGGATAAAAACATCCTTACCAACCTATATTCTTGTGAAATTGTGGAAAATTAAGAGAAAAAAAAAAAAGATCCAGAAGCTTACAGAAAGGCAAAAACAAGTTTCCTATTAAAATTCAACTGTCAAATGACATCAAACTTCAAGATCAAATCTGGAAGTTAATACAATGGAAAATGCCTTTTCAAAACTCTGAGGAAAACATTTTCAAATCAGAATTTTACCCGTCCAAACTGTTAAGAGTAAAATAATTTTTTTCTACATTAGAGACCTCAAAACTTTACCTCTTACATACCCGTTTTCATGAAGTTTCCAGACCACACAGTCCATCAAAAAAGAAAATGGAAGTTTGAGATTCAGGAGAGAAAGGTTAAAGAGAACTTGCAGAATAATAATAAAAGGAGAATTTAAAATGCTTAGAGAAACCATCTAGAACAAAGTAGATCAAAAAGCTCGAGTGAAGACTTCTGCAAGGAGATGATACTGATAAGATTCCAATTGTTTGAACATACTTGGAAGAGAATTTGAACATGATTACTAATAAGAACAAAAGAAAAAGAAAGTAAATGAAACAAGACAATTATTAACTTCAGGGAAGATAAAATGCTGAGCAGGAAAGGAAAAGAAAGCAGAATACTGTATGCTCCAGCTGTGACTACAATTTAAATACCCATAATACTCTTAACCCAAAATATCAATCTTGACAAAATTATGCTGTAACTATATTGAGAAGCTAGGTGATGTGTGTGTATGTAATGGAACACAAATGAAAAGAATAAAATCTTCATCTTTCCATAATGGGAAGTTATTAATAGAGTGTAAAGCAGAAAAATTAGGCAGCAATATATTACTAAGAGAAATGGAAGTACACAGCAAAAGAATCAGCTAAAAGAACTAAAAGTTTCCTTGGGAGAGGAGGCAATAGGAGCAGGCAGAGACATCCCTGGTGGTCCAGCAGTAAAGAATCCACCTTGCAATGTAGGTGACATGGTTTTAATCCCTGGTCAGGGAACTAAGATCCCACATGCCACAGAGCAACTAAGTCCACGGGCGACAACTCGAGAGGCCATATGCCACACTATTAGAGCCTGCCCTCTCGGGAGCCCACATGCCACAACTCAGACGGCTAGCTACAAAAGTTTGCGGGGTTAGTGGTTTTTAACAAGCTTTGTAGAACTGCTTGATGTTCTAAACAATGTGCATGTAGAAGAAATTTGATAAAAACAAAATATATTTTAAAAACAAACACTTACCAATATACTTTTCTTGCTTTTTGAATCGAGGTAACTGTTTGGACTTCTTTTAAGGTTTGCTTTGTTTTCTTTTCTGCTGATTTGAATGCCTATTTATAAGAAAAGAGTTTTTAAGTAATTTGCTGAAAATTTTATTTAAATAATAGCAAGTAAATGATAGGGCAAGAAATAGTTTAAATGTCACAAAATGACACAATCTATATATTAATACACACAACATGCACATGAAAGTAATGAAAAAAACTATTAAAATGATTTTAAACAAATATCTGCTCAAGACTGACCAAAAAAAGCAGGGGGGGGGTGGTCAAACAGTTCATTTGTTTGCCAGATAATCAGTGCAACCATACAGGAGGTTTGGGGCTAGATGTCAGAGACACAACAATTAATAAGTCACTGGTGTCTAGGAGAAGAGATATATAAATACATAATTATTCAAATAAACATGGTAAATGCTACAGGGATGCTACAAGAGTATAACAAGGGAATCTAGATTTATAATTGATTATGGTCAAAGCTATTTCTGAGGAAATGGCACTTAGGCTAAAGCCTGAAGGATTAATGGAATTACCAACGCAAAGAATAAAAAGATAAGGAAAAGGGCAGCTTGATCAGCAAGTATAATCACAGGGTAAAGTGTCAAAAAATGAGCTTGGAGAGGAAGATAGAACTAAGTCATGAAGGCCATTCGTTTAACAGATTTTAGTGTGACTAGGTTCCAGGCAATATTCTAAGGACTGGGACACAGCAATGAGTAAAACAGATAAAGATTCCATGTTCATGCAATCCATATTCTAGAGAGAAGATAGATAATCATATGTTGGGGTGTATGTTTTTAAACAAGAAAAACAAAGAGCAAAGAGAAATTGAGGGCAGTTGTATTTTTACTGAGAGTGGTCCAAAAAGGCCTTTCTGATAAAGGCTTATTTAAGCAGACATATGAATGAAGAGGGGGATCCAACCGCAAAAAATCTGAGGGAAGAACGTTCTTGGCACAAAGAGTAGCAAATGCAAAGGCCCTGAGAAAGTAGTATGGGCCACTGTTGTAGGAACAGCTTAAGATCCCACTGTAGTTGGAAAGAGTATGTAACTGTGTGCTGTAGTTACCAAATCATGTCCAACTCTTGTGACCCCATGGACTACAGTCCACGAGGCTCTTTTGTCTGTGCGATTCTACAGGTGAGAATACTGAAGTGTGTTGCCATTTCTTTCTCCAGGGGATCTTTCCAACCAGGGATCAAACTCCAGTCTCGAGCACTGCATGTGGAGTCTTCACTGACTGAGCCACCAGGGAAGCCCCGTTGTAACAGGATAGGTGATGTGATCAAAGGGAAGTAGATCGTGTAGGACCTGATGGGCCAGAAGGGCTTTCAGTTCAGTTCAGTTCAGTCGCTCAGTCGTGTCCGACTCTTCCCGACCCCATGAATCACATGAATCACAGCAGGCCAAGTCTCCCTGTCCATCACCAACTCCCAGAGTTCACTCAGACTCACATCCATCGAGTCAGTGATGCCATCCAGCCATCTCATCCTCTGTCGTCCCCTTCTCCTCCTGCCCCCAATCCCTCCCAGCATCAGAGTCTTTTCCAAGGAGTCAACTCTTCACATGAGGTGGCCAAAGTACTGGAGTTTCAGCTTCAGCATCATTCCTTCCAAAGAAATCCCAGGGCTGACCTCCTTCAGAATGGACTGGTTGGATCTCCTTGCAGTCCAAGGGACTCTCAAGAGTCTTCTCCAGCACCACAGTTCAAAAGCATTAATTCTTCAGCACTCAGCTTTCTTCAAAGTCCAACTCTCACATCCATACATGACCACAGGAAAAACCATAGCCTTGACTAGATGGACCTTTGTTGGCAAAGTCATGTCTCTGCTTTTTAATATGCTGTCTAGGTTGGCCATAACTTTCGTTCCAAGGAGCAAACATCTTTTAATTTCATGGCTGCAATCTCCATCTGCAGTGATTTTGGAGCCCAGAAAAATAAAGTCAGCCACTGTTTCCACTGTTTCCCCACCTATTTCCCATGAAGTGATGGGACTGGATGCCATGATCTTAGTTTTTCTGAATGTTGAGCTTTAAGCCAACTTTTTCACTCTCTTTCACATTCTTCAAGAGGCTCTTTAGTTCTTCACTTTCTGCCATAAGGGTGGTGTCTATCATCTGCGTATCTGAGGTTATTGATATTTCTCCCGGCAATCTTGATTCCAGCTTGTGCTTCTTCCACCCAGCGTTTCTCATGATGTATTTTGTAGATAAGTTAAATAAGCAGGGTGACAATATACAGCCTTGACGTACTCCTTTTCCTATTTGGAACCACTCTGTTGTTCCATGTCCAGTTCTAACTGTTGCTTCCTGACCTGCATACAGGTTTCTCAAGAGGCAGGTCAGGTGGTCTGGTATTCCCATCTCTTTCAGAATTTTCCACAGTTTGTTGTGATCCACACAGTCAAAAGCTTTGGCATAGTCAATAAAGCAGAAATAGATGTTTTTCTGGAACTCTCTTGCTTTTTCAATGATCCATTGGATGTTGGCAATTTGATCTCTGGTTCCTCTGCCTTTTCTAAAACCAGCTTGAACATCTGGAAGTTCACGGTTCACGTACTGTTAAAGCCTGGCTTGGAGAATTTTAAGCATTACTTTACTAGCATGTGAGATGAGTGCAATTGTGCAGTAGTTTGAGCATTCTTTGGCATTGGGATTGGAACGAAAACTGACTTTTTCCAGTCCTGTGGCCACTGCTGAGTTTTCCAGATTTGCTGACACATTGAGTGCAGTACTTTCACAGCATCATCTGTTAGGATTTGACATAGCTCAACTGGAATTCCATCACCTCCCCTAGCTTTGTTCATAGTGATGCTTCCTAAGGCCCACCTGACTTCACATTCCAGGATGTCCAGCTCTTCGTGAGTGTGAGTGATCACACCTTCGTGATTATCTGGGTCCTGAAGATCTTTTTTGTATAGTTCTGTGTATTCTTGCCACCTCTTCTTAATATCTTCTGCTTCTGTTAGGTCCATACCATTTCTGTCCTTTATTGAGCCCATCTTTGCATGAAATGTTCCCTTGGTATCTCTTAATTTTCTTGAAGAGATCTCTAGTCTTTCCCATTCTATTGTTTTCCTCTATTTCTTTGCATTGATCACTGAGGCAGGCTTTTTTCTCTCTCCTTGCTATTCTTTGGAACTCTGCATTCAGATGGGTGTATCTTTTGCCTCTCTTCTTTTTACAGTTATTTGTAAGTCCTCCTCAGACAGCCATTTTCCTTTTTTGCATTTCTTTTTCTTGGGGATGGTCTTGCTCCCTATCTCCTGTACAATGTCACAAACCTCCATCCATAGTTCATCAGGCACTCTGTCTATCAGATCTAGTCCCTTAAATCTATTTCTCACTTCTACTGTATAGTCATAAGGGATTTGACAGAGATCATTCTGTCATTTTTGAGATTGCCAAGAAATAATTAAGTCCATTAAATTAATAAGGCAGAGAAAAACAATGAACGTTTACTCTAAGACATATTAAGTACCTTCTCAGCAGCTTCAACAGTCTTCTGCGTTTTCTTAGCAGCATATCTCTTGTGATCATAATACCTAGAAAAATAGATCTCTTAATTTTAAATAAAATCTTTACACTTGAGTTTTCCATTTACATTATTCATAATTTTACAGACTCTCAAACAATTAAGAACAAGTTTTGCACATTATGTTAACTTTGTTTTGTATGTTGTATATGAAAAAGTTAAATAATGCACAAGTTTTTAAAATGTTTTCTGAAAAGTATTTTTCCCCAAAGTATATATAGTCAAAATAATACTTATCCTTAATATCCTAACAGATTTACTGCAGATAATATTGTACCTAAAACTTATACTTATGGGAATTCCCTGGCAGTCCAGTGGTTAGGAATCCATGTTTTCACTGCAGGGGACACAGGTTTGATCCCTGATGGTCAGGGAACTGAAGTTTCGCATGCCTTACAACACAGCCAAAAAATAAATTTAATTCATACTTAAATTTGTGACTTACTTTTTGGCATTGGCATATGCTGACAAGCTGAGATCAACATCAACAAGCAATGGCCTGTTTTTCTGAGGCTTCTGCAGTTGCTTATTCTTTTGCTTTTTCTTTTTTCCTTTTGGTGGTTCAGGTTCATTTTTCTCAGTACTGATGTCACCATCAACATCGTCATCTTCCTCCTCTGATAACAAGTATGGATTTCTATTAAAAATATTCAATAGTATTTCACTAACGTCAATGACATCACTGTCTTATTTTCAGTTTTTTTCTCAATGAAATTATAAATGGTCTACAGTACTTAAAAAGTTGCATTATTTTAATGTAAATTAATGTTTCCCAGTATTTTCAAAGAAAATTTTTCAAATAAATTTTTAATGAATACAGTGAAAAATTAAATAGCAAAATAAACATTAACTGCTTAACTAAGAATCAAACTTACCTTAGCAGCATTGTTACATGGTTTGTTTGTAGTTTTAATTCTTTGATTGCATTTGCAACAGGGTCTCCTTGAGCCTGGGCTTCTTTCACAATTAACCCAATTTCCGTCCAATCTATCTGGTTGGCTAAAGCACTTCGAACAACCTGAATGGCTCTGTCAACTATTTGTAAGTTCATTTCTATAAGTTCTCCTTTAAGTTTGTCTATTTCCTTAAGAAATAAGCCAAAAAAACATTTGTTTCAATGTCAGTTAAGGTTCGCATTTTTTAAAAAGTATCTGAAAGAAAGCTAAACATGATACCTGTGCCTGCTGAAGAGCTTCTAATCTGTTTTCGTGATCCTTTCGCACATTATCTAATTTCTTCAATGCTTGTTTTTCCTTTTGTTGACAAAACAGAATTTTTAAAAATCAGATTTCTTCTGCCATCTGTACCTTCTCTCTCTTACCTCCCGAGACTCTCTCCCACCCCTACTTATGCCTCCTCAATGTTGCTACTAGCCAGCTGGAGCTCCCTGTAGTCCACCTCCCCAGGTCTATCGTACCGCAAAGTGGTTGATGCTCCAAAATTACCTCTCCTGACCATCTACCTCCCATTCGCTATATAGGAATGTATATTTAAGATATGTCCCTAATGTCCTTGCGTTATTCAAGGCAGAATTCAATGACATATGTAATTCTATGACATAAATGTAAAATTTGGGGGAATGCATCCTTAGCATGAGTTCCTAAAATAGCTTCTTTTTATTTTATTGCTGCTTTTAATTTCTCTTATTTGTATCTATTCTTTTTCCTAAATTTACTATACAAAGGTTGATGGTAGTTATCTGACCTTTAATATAGTCTGTACTCAGTTTCTGCAGATACAAAACCTACAGATATGGGAGGCCGACTATATTCATTGTACTATACCATTTTGTAAAATCCTTGGATTCTGGTACCCACAGAGGCTCCTGGAACAATCCACTGAAGGCAGTGAGGGATGACTGTGTACCATTTTATCACCTGGAACTTACATTTTAAGTTCCACACAACTTACTGATATGGGAGCTGATTTTTCACAATAGTCACAGCATCACCAATTAATGAATATTTGCATGCTGGATATAATATTAAAAATACTTAAATTGTAAGAATGGTGACTATTAAAAGAATGCACAACAAATGCTAATATAATCCATGTGTATTCTGATACACATAAAAATATGGGGTTCAATGTTACCCTTAAACATGTTTACTTGCTAAAGTGCTTCCACCATATGGCAATCATACTATGTAACTGGTAACCCACCTGCTTTGAAATTCTGATTTTTACTAATTTTTTTAAAAAAACAACTGAGGGTAGGGAGGACACAGGCATTCACGTAAAGTTTTTGCACACATATTTTAAGATCCTATGAATATTTTTAAAAATCAAATCTCCTTGAACTCGAGTGACTGTGGTCATTTTCTAAAACTTCTCTGCAGTGAAAGCCCCTTAAACATGGTCAGATGTGCTGGGAAAACACAGCATATTAAACCTTCCTTGTGGAGTCATGATGCACACAAAGCATATTAAAGGTCTAGTTCAAAAGCCCACTTTAACATATGTATTGAAAAAACTTTCCTCTGCTTTGGCCCAGGGCTTCCCTGGTAGTTCAGATGGTAAAGAATATGCCTGCAATGCGGGAGACCTGGGTTTGATCTTTGGGTTGGGAAGATGCCCTGGAGAAGGGCATGGCAACCCACTCCAGTATTCCTACCTAGAGAATTCCATGGACAGAGGAGCCTGGCAGGCTACAGTCCATGGAGTCACAAAGAGTTGGTCATCACTGAGCAACTTTCACTTCATTTTCACTCCTTTGGCCCATTTAAAAATCTCCTCCTTGAAACACTATTCCTTTTACAGCAAAGTTTGAGAAGCTCTGGGTAGTTGTAATAAAGCAAATCATACTAGGGAATAAATAACAAGCCTCCTTGTCACTGTATTTTCTGGTTTAGAGAGTTATCTTATATTCTGACAGAGCAAATGAGTGGGGTTTTTGTCTGTTTAACACTGGTTCCCCTGGACCTTTATCAGTATCCCAAGAGATCAGGGCATTCTCATACTACTTCTAAAAGGCTACCCATTCCTGTATGAGAGCATCACCTACCCAGCAAACCACACTTAAGTCCAGTTTATATTAAATAAATTTAATATAATAAATTATATTAAATATAATGTTATTTATATTAAAGTGTGGTTTTATATAAACCACACTTAAGGTTTAATATAAATGTTTTTAATAATGCCATACCTGTTGTAAAGCTTTTAAATCTATTTTCTGACCTTCTATCTTGGAATAAAATTCATCTACGGCCTTATCAAAAAAAAAAAGAAAAAGACAATCAACCAGCTGAAAAAAAATCCCGAAAAATATAGTCTCTGCATCAACTTTCACACAAGAATTTTAGAGTCCATTTTGTTTCATAAAACCACTTGATGAACTTGAGCAGATTTCCAGTAAATGTATTATACAGTTAAACAGTCAAGAATCAAATTAAGTTCAGATCTTTGGTCCTTCATCTTAAAATAAAGTGGCAACAAACTTTTCCAACAGTCTGTATCTGTGATCTCAGTGATTTTTAATGTCCAGATTAATAGTGATTGTAGAGCAAAAATATTTTCAATTTCTCAAAGGAAGCTGGATTAATCTAATTCATATCATGCTAACTGGTCAAAAAACAGAATCAGAAAACCCACCTTGTCAAATGATTCAAATTCTATATATGGACATTGTGAATGTTGAGAAAACAAGAAAGGATGAAATTCCTCATACCTGTAAAACATATTTACTATATCACATTCAAGAACATTAATGAACACCCAAAGCAAACAGACCCATGCCTACATACTTACGTGAGTATGTCTTCAGTTGGCTTATCTACTTCCAGGCTTGGTTTTATTTCCCTTTTCTGAATGATATACCCCTACAAAAATCCAACATTAAAACTAATTTCTATTTATAATTAACAAAGATTTACTTTCCTTGAATGATACTGACTTTATTAGCTTATAAAATTATTCTAGTTAAAAATAATCAGTAGGATTTGTCTATTGATTGTATCACTTCTCAAAATGATGTTTTTAAAGATCAGTAAGAATCATTAGAACCTACTAATTCACATGGACAAGAGAAAATCAGGGAATAAAGAAAATGAATATTAATGATTTGATAAAGTAGTAGGATTATACATGTGCATTTTGCTTTTTTCTTCCATTTTTCAGATGTTCTGCAATTTTAAAGAGCCAAAAGCACTTTACTTCCAGCAGAAAAAGTCTTTGGTTCACACTGCTGGTAGGAAATTTTAGTTCATTTTAATAACTGGGTGAAGGGTACATTTGGACTGATTTAGCTATAATTAATCAGAACTTTTCCTAAACCTTTTTGTAAGTGAAGTTATACTTGGAATAGGAAAGAAAAACAAGATATGAGGTAATTCAGCAGATATTTAATAATTAAAAAGATGTTAGTAAATTTTTAGAAAGCGATGGCAAATTAAAATGTGCTTTCCTATCTAAAAATCAACCTGAGGAAATATCTTCAAATTCCTCAAATTTCTGAGAGTGCTGATACTGACCCAGTGCTTTGTAGAAGATTTAAGAAACAGAACAAAAATCAGAAACCAACAGCAATTAAAAAAAAAAAAAAAAACTACCCTAGAATAAGCATATTATAGGTGTTAAATTTCCAAATTACAACAAAAAATTTACATATGCTGATCCTTCAGTGAAAATTCTAATATCTAAGCCTCAACAATATATAGCAAGTATTATGTGGCACCTTTCCATTGAAGCTGGATGTTGTTTTCATATACTCTTCTGCTTTCTGTAGACAAACAAGTACCTTTTCAACATCTAATAGGGAAATAAGAAAGGAAAGAATGAGTACCAATCAACTGTCCATTAGCTATTACTAAACATCTATGCAGAAAATACAAAGTGCTTATGAAATAATAAAGTTATTTAAGAAAATTAGTTATTTCATGCTTATAATCAATGTATTAAATAAGAATATATCTTGGTCAGTTGTTGTCCCAACAGCTTTTATTGAATCCATCTTTCCCCACATGATCTGAAAGGTACTTCTGTTCATATGCTAAAGTCTCACATATATTTGGGCTTGTTTCTGAATTCTTTATGCTGTGTATTCCTTCTCCCAAAACTTAATTACTACAGTTTCATAATGCATTTTAATCTATGAAAAGATTATTCTCTATCATAGTAACTATTATTTTCCAGAGTTTTCCTGAACATTTTTATATGCTTTTTATTGCACATACAGATTTTAAAAAGGAAGTGTAATACCAAAATTAGCAATACCACCTGTTAGCATTTTGAACTGGACTGCACTGAATTCATATATTTCAGAAACTAAATCATTCATTTCAAACATTCAGTTTGTATTTTTAAACTCACAAAAAATTTTGACAGCATAAAAATGATCCCTAAACCTTAAGAAATAATATATAATCCCAAAACATAAATAGCAAAAATGATTTTTTTTACATTTTACATGATAATCTGCAGATAAAAATTTGTCAAAGACCAAATCTTCCATTTTCCTTATATTTCCTATAATTTTTTATTATCCTAATCTGGAAGTTAATTTAAGTTTAATTAATCTAGAAGGTGAATTTAAGTAGTTACAAAAGCCTAATTCATTATGTAGTCACAGCACAGCATTTACAGAGTTAAAATGCATAAATAATGCTACTTCTAGAAACACCTCAGGTGCTGAGTCTGAAGGTGAATAATTCAACTCCTTCAAGCCTCCAGAGATTGTCTCAAGTGCAGTAACCCCTTCTAAAATTTAGGGGGAGGGAGGGAGAATATTTCATAATTGAAAGTTAATAGGGTAGATCAAAAGATTAAACTGCATGTTACTAGGGATAAAATGTCACAGAGTACAAAGTCAGGAATATCATATGGACAGAATACTCATAGGTCAAATTCTTTTTAAGTTTAAAACTATGCATTCACTGATTACCTTTCCCAGAAATAATTTTCATAGGTTTAAAAAAATGAAATAAATAAAAATGTGCAAAACTTGTAACATGCACATATACCTTTACTTTCAAATTTTTCATCCACTTTGACATTGGCAGGGAATCCATTTTCTATGAGACAGTGCTCAATGAGAGCTGGCCCATACGCTATAAAAGCAAAGGATATTATTTGTAGTATTTTCCTATAAAATTTCACATTCAAAATATAATATTAATGTATATCCCAATATAAGTCATCTACTCAATAGCAGTAACCAGTAAAAATAACAATTAGTTTACTTATTTTGAAATGTTATCAGAAATGAGTTACTAGAAATTACTTATAAAAATTTGAGACAATAAACCTGTGGAAGTCGGTGTAAAAGTTACAAGAATTTAATGTAATTTAGCCACATATAAAAGGATTATAAACCAGGGATGCAAGGTTGGTTTAGCATCCAAAAACTGGTTAATGTAATATACCACATTAACAGAATAGAAACAGAATAAAAATTTTTCTATTGAAAAATCCAAACCTACAAATTTTCACATGTTATACTAACTAATGGAAAGTTTTAAAGATAACTTCTTAATGCATTCTAATTTCACAGGAGAGGAAGAGTAACTTCTTTAGTAATCAATGGTACCTGTCTTCTCATACGTCCTTTTCAGATTCCTTAATACAGGGATAAGTGATGACTTTTTTCTCAAGTATAAAAGTTTATTGGAAAATCTTTATGCTGGTTATCAACAGTACCAGGCAGATCCTGGAATCCTCTTGAGACTCACCAATAAAAATCAAAGAGCAAAAACAAAGAAAACCCAACCAAGCTAAGTGGGTTATTAAACCAAAAAGCTTATGACACTGAAAAATACCAACTGATTTCTTAGAAAACTACAGCTAGCAATCAAGTACTAGATAACATACTATTAGTTTATATAACTATATTGCTGTGAAATAAGACCTAAAAGGTAACGGTCAAAGTTCATACAGTACCATAAATTTCTCTTTCTTTGAAAATAAACCTCTCTTTACTCTAAAGATCATTTTAAACTCCTTTCTACACTTATCAAGTTGTTCTAATTTTCTACTAGATTTAAATTTCTACTAGAACTAGATCTGAATGTGTTAAATATATTCCTGAAAACCATTATTATTTTACAAATACTTTGTTGCTCTATGTAGGATTACTCACGAAGTAATGGGTTAAGAACTCTCTTCAATAGTTCACCCTTGGGTGCACCGGCTAGTATTTCAGTCAATCTGTGAAACAAAATTAACACACCCCTTACTATCTTATATTTAACAGATCTTACAGAAATCTTCACAATACTTTGACATGCATCTATTTACCTGATCTTCAAAATATCCTAAAATATAAGAAGAGTTAGTTTACTCTATAGGTTGAAAACAAAAAGGTGGGGGTGGGGGGGTGGAGTCATAAAAGTAATTTATCTAAGGTTACTAGGTTCCTGATCAGCAGGCTGGGACTCGAAACCAAGTTTTCCAAAGAAACCCAATATTTTTTCAACTAAGTCATACTGCTTGTCATCAGTGTGCTCATATGACATGAAAAGACACATTTTTATGCAACAGTTAAACGTAGTTTGTGGAGATTGGTGTTACCATCTTTTTTAAAAAAATTGTATTGAAGTATAGTTGATTTAAAATGTTAGTTTCAGGTGTACAGTAAAGTGAATCAGTTATACCTACACAGTGGATACTCTTTCTCTTAGATTCTTTTCCCATATAGATCACTACACAGTAGAGTAGAATGCCCTGTGCTTTCTGCATGTTGTTAGTTATCTATTTTGTACACAGTAGTGTGTACATGTCAATTCCAATCTCCCAATTAATCCCTCCCTGGTAATATACCTTAACACCTGAAATGGCTTTACCTAATTAAGCATTTAGAAAGAACTCAAGGATGCTGTGGGCCATTACAACCCCCTAACCAGCATCAACTTCATCTACAAACTTCTTAGAAATGTAAATTCCCAGGACCTACACCAGAACTACTTAATCAAAAAATAGAGGGGGAATGGTGCATGGAGTCTGTATTTTACCAAGCCCTCTAGTTGATCCTGATGCACGCTAAACTTTGAAAACCACTGTTGTAGCCTCTTAGTCAGCAAAGTCTTCCAGTCAGAAGATTACAGCTACAGTCAGAACCTTATCTCACCATATTCCTATTTCTTTTAGCTAAACCAGAATTTCTATCTCCTTTCGCACTCTGCCAAGATATCCATTGTCTTCTTAAAGAATAGCTAATAAGTCCCCTCACTTCATCAAGAAATTATAAAATCTGATGTAACAACAAACTTATAAACTTATAAGTTTGTAACAAACTTATAAACAAGAAATTATAAACATCTGACGTAACAACAAACTTATACACTTGCTACTCCCAAATAAGGCTTAACTGCTTACATTCAAGTGCACATTTGTATAATTCAAGCAGTCCAAATTTATTTTATGCAAGTAAACACATTATTTCCTTATGTGACAGTTCTTTCATATCCTGACGTATAATCTATTTTACTATCTAATACAGTATGAAATGAGTTAATAAACAAAACATGTTACCTTTCCAAGGTAAGCAACGGTTCGGCAGCTCTAGCATGATCAATTGGATAGCGTTCACGAACAGCAAATTTAACATCATCAGACTCATCAGTTCGAAATCTTAGGATATTTAAAATTAGGTACTCATAATCTGTAAGAACAATGTTCCCCTGTAATAGAATAAAATATAATTTAATGTTTTTCCTAAGTCATTCTTAAATTTTCTTAAAAATTGAGAAAGGAAATGTCTCTTAAAACCCCAATGAAGGCTACAGAAAGGAAGTTACAAACAAAAAGCATTTGAGTCACATCTCAACAATGCTCCTTACACTGACCCAGCACAGACTGTGAAATAAATAAATCTAAACACAATGAAGGGATCTGGAACAACTTTAAACTCTGTCTGATGGTTCTGCAGAGGGCACTATTAAAGTAATCAATTAACACCCTGATGACCACCAGTTGAACTTAATCTGCACCTGGCTGAGGCAAATCTACACACACTGTGACTTATTAAGAAAAACCACATAAATTTCAGAAGCCAAACACAAAGCTATTTATTTATATTTTCACTTGCAATTTGTCTTTTAATAGCAGTTATGTGGCAAAATCAATAAAGGTCATAATACCCTCTGACCAAGGAATTCCACAATTGGTTATTTATGTGGCCTAATGTAGTAACTCAATAAAACCAAAAGCTACATGCTTAAATTGCAGCTTATTTAAAACAGAAAAAAAAACTGGAAACAGCCTAAATGTAAAAATTGGGGAAAGTGTTAAATAAAATATATCAATATGACAAGATATTTAAAACCTGTTAAGACTATGTTTAAAAAGTAGAAAAATGTTTTATATTAAGAAAAAAAATTGGAAGACAAAAAAATCCTGTATCCTGGCAAGCAGAAGGCAAATACAGGAAAAAATTAAAATACTTATTTGCTCAGACAGTAAAGAATCCGCCTGCAATGGGGAAGCCCAGGTTCGATCCCTGGGTTGGGTAGATCCACTGGAAAAGGGAACGGCAACTCACTCCAGTATTCTTGCCTGGGAAATCCCATGGACAGAGGAGCCTGGTGGGCTACAGTCAATGGGGTTGCAAAGAACTGGACATGACTGAGTGACTTAACACTTCAACTTTTTTTTTTTTCCATTAAAAAGTGAGGATTTTAAAAATCTTTTTAGAATTTAACATAATCTGTTTAATAAAAAAGAGGGGAGAAGCCTAATGAAAATAAACTGCCCAAAGAATACACCCTTCCAAATTTATTTATAGATAGTGAAGCTACAGGTTGTTGTGTAATTAAAATACAAAAAAGCATTCATGAAGCAGTCACAAATGCCTTAGCAAGTACTCAGAAGGTGTCATCAAAGATGGTGGGAACAGTCTCAACCTGATGAGGAATAACATCAATTTCACTAGATGGGGCCATGATTCACCTTGATCACAGATACACAGGTATACCTTGAAGGTATTATAGGTTTGGTTTCAGACCACTGAAATAAAGCAAATATTGCAATAGAGCAAGTCACATTAATTTTTTGATTTCTCGGTGCATATAAAAGTAATGTTTATACTATACTGTGTAATAATGTGATATATAATATATAACAAAACATATAACAGTGTATAAATAATACACTGTAAAAACAATGTACATATCTTAACTTAAAAATACTTTATTGTAAAAAAAAAAAAAAAATACTTTATTGCTAAGAACTCCAAACCATCATCTGAGCTTTCACCAAGCTGTTTTGTAGTAACATTAAAGATCACTGACCACAGATTAGTATAAAAATAGTAATGAAAAAGTCTGAAATATTGTGAGAATTAACAAAATGAAAGAGATACAAAGTGAGCGAAGGCTGTTGAAAAATGGCACATCAAGCAAAAAGTTACTTGATGCAGGGCTGCCACAGACCTTCAATTTGTAAAAAAAAAAAAAAGAAAAAAAGAAAAAAATTCAGCATATGAGAAGCACAATAAAATACAGCTCAGTAAAATGATGTATGCCTATAGATAATCTGAAGTTTCTGGTGTTGAAAGAGTAGGACCTACTGCTAAAGGTTCTAACTTCAAAGAAACCATGCATTTATAAATTTAAATATTTATTTAACTTAAAGAACAGAAATGTTAACTGCAGAAGGAAAGTAGGAGACTTGGACAGAAGTCCATATAGTGTCTAATTAATTCATAAAGATGTGACCTGAAAAACAGACTTAGCCATAGGGCCTGGCATGTAGAAAGTCGTCAATAAATGTTTGCTGAATCAAACTGTTCAGTTACCAAGAGCATCTGGAAGATTCAAGTAAGGTAGTTACTTCCCCAAAAGGGCTTTCTTTAAACCAAGGTTTCCAAAAAGTTTTCTGTTAAGATGGCTCCCACTACTTCCCATTAAAAAAAAAAAAAAAAATTATGTGATGTGGTAAGTTTTGGAAATTCTGTGTAACATACCCTTCCCTAGGGCACATACACATCATACTATCATATTAAAGGTAGTGGTAAGTCCTAGAGTTAAAAAATTTTTCTTTACCTTATTGGGGACCCATTTTTCTAAGCTATTATCTTACAGAAGTGGTGTCAAGGAACTTATTTGGGTAAACACTGCACTTGATTCTGATGTACTTAAAAAATCTACTTTCTAATCTTATTTTCTCCAGAGTCTTTCC
Source organism: Bos indicus (assembly GCF_029378745.1). Classification (NCBI taxonomy): domain Eukaryota; kingdom Metazoa; phylum Chordata; class Mammalia; order Artiodactyla; family Bovidae; genus Bos; species Bos indicus. The sequence goes on from NC_091769.1 coordinate 42,625,141, forward strand.
TACTGGAACCTTCATATCACAAATTAATAAACTGAGAGTTTGAGTGGCAATAGTCTCTTTACACTGATCAATTTTAAATAAACCATACATCAAAATTCCAGACATGAAGACTAGATGTTCAGATCCTGCTATAAAGAGACAAGAGCGCAATCTTCAAAATCTACTCTAAGAATCAACCAACATATTTCTCTTAGATAACACAGTGAAAATTCCCAAGCACTTACTCTCATATATAAATCTTGAATACCTATTCTAAACTTATCACTAACTGGGTCTCTGGAATCTAGACAGCATACATGTCAATTGTGCAGAGACTTCAAAACAGAAAAGGCCCTAAATGCAAGGGGGTATCGTGGACTGAATCCTGGAACAAAAGAAAGAACATGAGTAGAAAAACTGGCGAAACCTAAATAAAACCTATGGTTTAATTAGCAGTAATATACCAATGTGAATTTCTAAGTTTTGACAAATGTACCACGGTTATGTAAGATGTTAACATTAAGAGAAACTAAGTGAGGGGTATACAGGAGTTTTCTTTATTATCTTTGCAAATTTTCTACAAATCTAAAATTATTATAAAATTGAAAAATTCTTTAGATCTTTAAATGATAAAAAAGATTTATTCTATGGAAAAGTTTTGCATTGTTAAGTGTTAAGTTAAACTGAAAAAAGGAAAAAAAAGAAAAAGGCCATGTCTGATATATAAGCTTAAACTTCATATTGAGTTAAACCTAAGGCACTCTGTAGTTATTTAAATTCTAGAGATTTTTCCTCTCAATGAAAAAAAAAAACCCTTCTCCTTTTTAATTGGAAGGGGAGGAAGGGAAGTGATCATAAATAGGACATCAAACATAGTGGTTACTCTGGAATGAGGAACTGGTTGGGCCAAGAGTGATAAGAAAGACCTTCAATTTTAATTCTATGAACTTCTGTATATACTGAGTATGTATTCATGTACTAATTGTATAAATATTTTAAATTTAAATGGTAGATTAGATAATTCTATTATGGTAGTCTAGATAATTCTAACTATTGAGAAAAACTGGACAAAATACACAAAGCAAGTCTTTTCAGAAACAAAAAATGCAAACAAGGTAGGTAGTAAACATTTACAGGATAAAAATGTAGGAGAGGAAAACTCAGAAAGGTGAGCACCATACGTGGAGCTACTTTAGGATCATTTATTTAATAGTTAAGAAGCAGCTGACAGGCTGGCAAGCCGAGCATGAATTTCGATAGAGTCACAGGACAACTAAGGAGAATAAAAATTTGAGTTCAGGGTCCAAGTTAAAGGTGTGGGAGCTAGGGGGGGTTATCCCTTATAAGTTCAGATATGAATAGTGACCCTGAAAGGCTGCATCCCAGAAGAAGGAGTGAATTGGAAATTATCCAGCTTTCCCAGGCCCAACTCCTAATCAATTCAATTCTTGATTGGATTATCTGTGTCCTTAGCTACCTGTCAAAAACAAGTACCCTTTCTAAAGGAGGGTAAAATCATTCAGGTATCATAGCATATCTATTACTTTTCCTATTCAATGCATGAACACAATAAAATAATCAGGCATGTGAGGAGAAAAGACAATGTATTAAAATCAAAACAACAACAGACTATAAAAACAGACATCAGAGGAATCAGGTAACACAACAATTCCAAATGATTCTTGTCTGAGAGCAATAATATTAGTGAATTGGAAGACAGGTCAAAAGAAAATATGACTGAACTTTCCCAAACTGATGAAAAACACCAAATCACAGGTTCTAGAAAAGCACTATGAACCCCAGAAGGTACAAAGGAAAATCAACTATGCACATCATAGCAAAACCACTGAAAACCAAAGACAAAAACAGAAAACAACAGAAACAGTGGTCACCAGAAGACAAAACACAATTTTAGTAACTGCCAAAAGTTATTTAACTAATTAATGAGACAACTAGATGACAAAACTGGCACTAAAAGAAATGAAGTTAGTAAAGTACTTAGCATGGCTGAGAAGAGTGGCTGTGTAAGACTGCCAACTGAGGGCAATAAAACCGCAACTTCCGGGGATATCTTTTCTCCTGACAGGAATAATCTGAGTATCTTATTACATGAAATTAATTTTCATTGCCATCAGACAAGAATTGTTTGCACTGTCAGTTTTCTACAAGTTAAAGCCCACGTTTAACAAGTTGTAAAAAAGCCTAATCAAAAGTAGCAGGGACTTCTCTGGTGGGCCAGAGGTTGAGAATCTGCCTGCCAAAGCAGGTTTGATCCCTTGTCCAGAAAGATTCCACATGCTGCCAGGTAACTAAGCCCGAGTGCCACAACGACTGTGCCTGAGCTCTAGGACCCACAAACCACAGCTACTGAAGCCTGCACATCTGGAGCCCACGCTCCACAACCAATGAAGCCACTACAACGGGAAGCCACGCGCCACAGCTAGAGAGTAGCCTCCACTTGCTGCCAATCAGAGAAAGCCCAAGTGCAGCAACGAAGACCCAGGATAGCGAAAAAAATAAACTAATAAAAATTTTAAGAAAGGGTAGCAAATCAAAGATATACATCCCTAGAATCCCCAGGAGTACTGGCCAGACAACACCTGGCAGGATATTCAAACAACATTTTATGCTTTTTTGTCTCTTCAAATTTTGGATAATTTTTAAATCTCCTCTTACAATCACAACATTTAAAATTATTCTTGATTACACATATACAAGCTACTCTGCTTCTTGGACTGATTTACACAGGTATAGTAAGAAATGTTAATACCAACATATACTACATAAACCTCCTTGTACTATAGAAAGCAAATCTAGAGCCACATGGTATCAATAGTTACAAAGTCATAATAATCACTGCTGCCCGAAGAATTCACAAGAAATTTGGAATTTTATTTTCAATAGCCTCTGTTATTCCAGAAACTTAAAAATTACTATTTGCTTCTAACTCAAAGCCACAGAAGCCAAAAAAGAAAAAAAACAAAACACCACTGGCTTCATCTGTGGTACACCTACAAATACAAGTAAATTCTTCTCTACCTGAAGTCATGCAGATCTACAAGAAGTGACCTTCCTCACTTACTGCAGGCTAGGCTCCTATATGCCACACAAGAGGTCCAAGGTTAGGTTCTCAGGAGGACTTTGTGGACACAGGCTCCACTCATGAAGTGTTACGTTTATTCCTTAATGGTGAGCTTTTCACATCTAATTAAATGAGATTTATCTTCAAATTTGCCTAATTGTAACCTGGTAAAAAGGAAAAATTCTTACTGAACCTATGTAAATATACATATTGTCAATGGGCAGTAAAACAATCTCAGTAAAAGGCAACTGTACCTAAATTCTAAGGGATCAAAGAGAGCAAACTACCATTTAAAGAATATATCACTCAGATTTGCACTAGTATAGTCTACTAAATTATAGGTCAGAGAAAGGTAAAGAGCTTTATCATGTAACCATCACAAAAATAAAATCAACGATATTCTGAAAAAAATAATCACAATCAGATTTACTCAGTCTCCAATTACTCTCCAATTTACTCAGTCCTGTATAATCAATTCTAGTCGTCCCAGATCATAGGTTAACACCCTATTTTCATGAAAACATCTGCTTCTAGACTAAAAAGAGTCTTAAAAATTCTAACTTGGCATCCCTGATACAGACTGGTATCTGTCCAATATTGGCTGACATATGAGTCTATTATTTAAGAGCAGGGGTAAGCAAACTTTTCCCATAAAAGGCAAGATGATAAATATTTTAGGGTTTGTGGGCCACATATGGTTTCTGTTGCATATTGTTCTTTCATTTTAAAGGGCTCTTTCAAAATGTAAAAGCCATTCTTAAACACAGCCTTTACAAAAAGAGGCTATAGGTTATATAGTTTATCAACTCCTATTTAAGAGTATCCGGTATGTCCTTTTAACCAAGGTTTTGAGGCCACTTTCTTTGTTAAAGATTCAATTTATAATGACAAAATTATGAAGATGAAACAAATTAATTGTTGCCAGGGTGCTGGGATGGGAGGGAGTGAGGTGGGTGTTACTACAAAGGGTTATCCCAAGGAAGATCTCTGTGGTAATGGAAGACTTCTGTATCTTGATTGCAGTGTTGGTTACATTAATCTACAAACGTGGTAAAATGCACAGGGCTCTATGTACCAATATTGATTTCCTGGTTTTGACACTGTAATATGATTATATAAGATGTACAACTAAGGGAAACTGGGTGAAAGTTACACCAGACCTCTCTATCTTTGCAACTTCCTATGAATCTATGATCATTTCAAAACAAAAGTTTTTAAAAAGTTATCATACAAATTTTAAAAAATGGACCACTACCTGAGACCACATACAAAAATCAATTCCAGGAGGGCTACAGCTGTAGCTGCTCTTGCCTGCAGGGGAGGAGGGGGCAGAAGAGGGCCTGCAGGGGAGGAGGGGGCAGAAGAGGAAAGGATCACTGGCAAAGAGAAGTGCACAGACAGTTAGAGAAAGTGCAGGGATCAGCAGCTGGTCTTGCTGTCCCTGTCCCACATTCAGGTCAATAACTAACACAGGTAAGTTCACTTGTGAGGATTCACTAAGTGCACATTTATCTAACAAAAATCTGAAAATTCTTAAAAGTATCTTGTGAAAACATTCGTAAGAAAAAAAGTCCCAATATTATTTTTAAAAATTACACAGTATTCTATTATTTGGGTCTCCCTTAATTATTTAACTAATTTCTTATTCAAAGAAATTTAGCTTTGAATACTGGAGTTGCCTGGAGTCTAGAAAGAAGACAAAAATTCTCTTCTATCTCACATATAAGGAACAAATAGGGACCAATTTCCACCGAAGAGCTGTAGTTAAGTCCAGTCCAAATGACTCATGCAAGAAATAAATGGGACCATTCAGGAGATAATAATCACAGAGAAAAGGAGAAAAAGCAAACAACACAGACATTCAGGTTCTTTCCAAGTTTAACTATTATAAACACTATAAGAATATCCCTGACATGGTCCTTTCCAAGCACTTGCCTCAAACGCTTATAATAAATTCCTAGAAGTGGAATTCCTGGGTCAAAGGTTTAGGCACATAAACTTTAAAAATCATGTTACAATCTGTCAAATAATCCTCGAAAATAATGTTCTAATCTGCCCTTGTTCCTGAACAACTTTTTAATTCGTCTTTTTTCTGGCCACGGATTAAACCTGGGCCATGGCACTGAAAGCTCAGAGTCCTAACCACTAGGCCACCAGGGAACTCCCTGTACATTCTTGATAATATTGGTTGTCATCAAACATTCCAATCATTTATATGCTGACGAAAAAAAAAAGAATAAGAGGAGAAAGAAAAATATCTCATTTTCATCTTTCAGTAATTCGTGAATTTATACATGTTTTCATGCTTTCATAAGCCATTTGTATTATTCTTTTCTGAATTGTGTAATCAAGTACTTTACCCATTTTTTCCACTTGAATGGTTTGTGAAAACTACATATTGAGGGTAATGAACACTTTATTTATCCTGTGAGTTAAAAACACTTCTTCCCAGTTTTTCACTTCATATGTAGCTCATGGTGTTTTCTGCTTTACTCAGTTTTTAAACTGTCTTACTGGTAGGTTAAGTAGTAATATTTATTATTTTCACTGTTAAGCTTAAAAGCCTTTTTCATCCCAAATTCGTCCATCTTAATCCATATTTTTACCTAGCACTTCTATGATCTCACTTTTTATACTTAAATTTTTCATGCAAATGGTATTTTGCTGTTGACAGCTCACGAAAAAACATTTCCAAGATAGAACAGGTAACTAAGAGAAGGATTAAGAGGCAAGAAGAATGGTGAGGCCATCAGCAGTCTTCCTTTTATAACTGATGACACTGAAAATGTGGCAATGTCCCTAGGTCTCAAATGCTGTTTATGACAAAACTATTTGACAATTTGCTGGCTCTATCACATTAGTTCTGAAATTTAAAGTACCAGATAATATCTTCAATTCTCAGATTTTCATCTACCACATTTAAATGCTATTATTTTTTGTTTTTCTGGCTGCACACATGGCATATGGGATCTTAGTTCCTAGTGGAAGCACAGTCTTAATCACAAACCACCAAGGAAGTCCCTCAAATACTATTTTAAATGGCTAGATCAGATCAGATCAGTCGCTCAGTCGTGTCCGACTCTCTGCGACCCCATGAATCGCAGCACGCCAGGCCTCCCTGTCCATCACCAATTCCCGGAGTTCACCCAGACTCACGTCCATCGAGTCAGTGATGCCATCCAGCCATCTCATCCTCTGTCGTCCCCTTCTCCTCCTGCCCCCAATCCCTCCCAGCATCAGAGTCTTTCCCAGTGAGTCAACTCTTCGCATGAGGTGGCCAAAGTACTAGAGTTTCAGCTTTAGCATCATTCCTTCCAAAGAAATCCCAGGGCTGATCTCCTTCAGAATGGACTGGTTGCATCTCCTTGCAGTCCAAGGGACTCTCAAGAGTCTTCTCCAACACCACAGTTCAAAAGCATCAACTCTATGGCGTTCAGCCTTCTTCACAGTCCAACTCTCACATCCATACATGACCACAGGAAAAACCATAGCCTTGACTAGATGAACCTTTGTTGGCAAAGTAATGTCTCTGCTTTTGAATATGCTATCTAGGTTGGTCATAACTTTCCTTCCAAGGAGTAAGCATCTTTTAATTTCATGGCTGCAATCTCCATCTGCAGTGATTTTAGAGCCCAGAAAAATAAAGTCTGACACTGTTTCCACTGTTTCCCCATCTATTTCCCATGAAGTGATGGGACCGGACGCCATGATCTTCGTTTTCTGAATGTTGAGCTTTAAGCCAACTTTTTCACTCTCCACCTTCACTTTCATCAAGAGCTATTTTAGTTCCTCTTCACTTTCTGCCATAAGGGTGGTGTCATCTGCATAGCTGAAGTTATTGATGTTTCTCCCGGCAATCTTGATTCCAGCTTGTGCTTCTTCCAGTCCAACATTTCTCATGATGTACTACTCTGCATGTAAGTTAAATAAACAGGGTGACAATATACAGCCTTGACGAACTCCTTTTCCTGTTTGGAACCAGTCTGTTGTTCCATGTCCAGTTCTAACTGTTGCTTCCTGACCTGCATACAAATTTCTCAAGAGGCAGATCAGGTGGTCTGGTATTCCCATCTCTTTCAGAATTTTCCACAGTTTGTTGTGATCCACACAGTCAAAGGCTTTGGCATAGTCAATAAAGCAGAAATAGATGTCTTCCTTTTTCCATGATCAGCGGATGTTGGCAATTTGATCTCTGGTTCCTCTGCCTTTTCTAAAACCAGCTTGAACATCAGGAAGTTCACGGTTCACATATTGCTGAAGCCTGGCTTGGAGAATTTTGAGCATTACTTTACTAGCGTGTGAGATGAGTGCAATTGTGCGGTAGTTTGAGCATTCTTTGGCATTGTCTTTCTTTGGGATTGCAATGAAAACTGACCTTTTCCAGTCCTGTGGCCACTGCTGAGTTTTCCAAATTTGCTGGCATATTGAGTGCAGCACTTTCACAGCATCATCTTTCAGGATTTGGAATAGCTCCACTGGAATTCCATCACCTCCACTAGCTTTGTTCGTAGTGATGCTTTCTAAGGCCCACTTGACTTCACATTCCAGGATATCTGGCTCTAGGCCAGTGATCACACCATCGTGATTATCTGGGTCGTGAAGATCTTTTTTGTACAGTTCTTCTGTGTATTTTTGCCATCTCTTCTTAATATCTTCTGCTTCTGTTTAAATGGCTAAGGTCTGCCTAAATTCTGGCCTCCAGATAAAATGAAGATTAATGGAAGATTACATTTTACTTGCATTGCACTACATTATCCTAGTGTATCAATGGCCTTTCACAAGAAAAAAATGTTCCCTGCTCATGTCTGATAGCACTATTACATGAATAATCGACAATACAGTGAATTCTCCTCACCCCACCCCCAAATTTAACTTACCCTGTCATAGAGCTCAATGATTAAGTGATAAGCAGCTTCATCACTTCCAAACTGAAAATCTACAATTCTATCCACACCAAGCTGCTTTGCACTGACTAATCTCCGACTCTTCAAATGTTTTCGGCACTAGCAAGAAAGAGAAGAAAAAGGCATTTAAATAGTAAAAGTGAATTTCTAATCATTCGGTATTGGTTTATAAGTTTCTCCTTCTAATTTCCATTAGGAATAATATCTTAAGACTAGTAGATAAAACAGTATAGTCTTAAAATCAAAACTTACAGAATGATAATCAGAAGAAATACATTTTATTTCAGACCACTGACTGCTAACTCTGAAACAGTATTTCATATTCAATTTTTAAGTAGACAATAACAGATAATGAAATTTACTTTTTTGCTTTATACACTGCTAAATAAATTCCTGTTCTTGTCCTGAAGACCACACACAAAACTGTAACCTTTTTTAAAAGCCTCTTTCTACTCCACTTTTTTAAATATCCCAAATTCCCTTTTGTGTGTTTGTGTCCAAGATTAATGATTTCCACTAATCTTTCAGTTCAAATACAAATTCTAAACCATGAGCTTACTGAAATACTGTAAATCAGTCCTCCAACTTACAACTAATAACCTATTCTCACGAACTTTATTAATAAAGCCCAAGCAGAATTTTTCTGGTACTATCTCCAAGTTTTTGAACAACTTAGCTCAACTCCAAATGCAGCAACTCCTATCTTTTATCAAATTCCATTTCTATGCCTAGTCATAAGGTTCTTGTTCTTATCAGCAATTAAAATAAAATGAACATATTAAACCCAAAGGCAACTTACTTGGTAAATACCTACTGTTTTATATTACACGTACTACCCTTCGAAGTGAAAGTCACTCAGTCGTGTCCGACTCTTGCGATCCCATGGACTACAGCCCCCCGGCTCCTCTGTCCGTGGGACTCTCCAGGCAAGAATGCTGGAGTGGGTTGCCATTTCCTTCTCCAGGGGATATTCCCAACCCAGGAATTGAACCTGAGTCTCCTGCAATGCAGGCAGATTCCTTACCAACTGAGCTATGAGGGAAACCCATACTACTCTTTAGTATAAATATCTTATGTACGACATCAACCAAAAACAAAACTACTCTGTGGCTCCTTAAAAAATTTTTAACAATTGTTTCTCATTTTTTAATTTGAAAGACCTCTTAGTCAAGACCAGAAAGAAAGGATGCTTTCTTTTCCTCAAGACTCAACTCCAAGACAAATTTTACAGATAAATTCATCTAAAACCATCTTTAAAAAAAAAAAAAAGAAGAAGAAATATCCAGGGTCATTCTTCAAATCAATGCCAATTCTTTCATAACTAAGAAGAGTTCTCCAGAGCTACAGTTCAAACTGACTAAAATTCTCATTTTATGTATTCAGGCAGAATTTTATACTCACATTATATTGAGGCAGATATGAGACTTTTCAACCTTCACAGAATAAATAATTTCCCCCTCCTAAATTTAACAGTTTTCATTTAGAAGTGGCCTACATTAATTTTGATTTAAACAGTGACCTACATTCAGGGCTATCTTTAAATCCCCAGGTGAAAATCATAGTCAATTTCCCCAGTAATATTTTTATGAGAAAAATAAAGTTAAAATGAAGATAAAAGGCATCTTTGAATGGAATAGAAGTCCACGCCATGGAATGGTAAAAAAGGGAAAATTATCATGAGTATAGGCAGACATATAATACATATGTAAAACCTCTTTTTTCTTTCTCTACTAGCATCTTGGTGAAAACAAGCTTCTGTCAGTGTCACAAAGCTGTATCTGGCATTCCCAAATGTGAGAATCAGGAAAAGTCACTGATTTACCACATACTAAACATGATCCTGCCTGACATACAACAGTAACAGCTGTAGATATTTATAAAGTGCTTAATGTTGTCTACTCCACTGGAGGGAATTTGTATACATATTTAGATTGACATGTATACCTAACTCATCAAAGTTTTTTGTTTGTTTGTTTGTTTTTTTTTGAGTGTCTGATCTCCTATTGATATAGCCTTATTTGGGGATGTTTACACAATCCCAAAAGCATATAGCTTATTATCTGTTATATCATCTGTAAAACTGAAATGATATTTGTTCTTCATATCCACTGAGTTGCTAAACAACTCAAATGAAGTATTATTCCTTGAAAAGTGCTATACAAATATAAAGTGTCATTATTATTAAGGACAATTTCCAAAAGATACATTTTGGGTTACTATTAAGTAAATGAAACTTTTAAGAATTTGATAATTTTGTGACAGGCCTTGCGATTTGGGAAACACTTACCTAACGTGTAATCCAAAACAGATTCTAAGTTGCTGGGGATAAGGATCTTCTCTGTAAAGCCTCTAATGAAATAACACAATGCCAAAACAAATAAATTTCTGAAGGAAAGTGAGGAGGAGAGGAAGAAGGAAATTAATACATATGGAGCCCTACTATGTGTCAGGCATTGTGTTAGGTGCTTTACATTTAACTTCAATCAATCCTCACCAATAACCCCGTAACAGAGGCATTATCTATATTTTACATTTAAAGAAACAAGTCCCAAGAGGTTAAGTAAAATTTCCAAGTTATAAAAGTATTCAAGCAGCAAAATCAGTAATTCAAAGTTATGTATATCTGAGTCTAACGTCTTTCCTCTGTACCACGAGCTCTCAGTATACCTGTTATGTCAATAAGCAAATGGGTAATACATTCACAGATGCAGGATCTCAGTTTTAACAGTAAAACAGAGAGAAGTGAAAAGTAAAAAGATATGGCTGGTAGCATACTAATGTCATTGAGTATTCCAACAAAATACATACTGGCAGCTGAAAAGTGAACCGTGGAAGACAAGGCTAGGGAAGGAGGCAGAACACAGAAAGCCAAGAGTGCTGGGGTGCAGGATACAGACTCAGATATCAGACAATTGTAAAAGGTGGGGTAACTAATCAAAATGATGCTGTAGAAAGATCACTGCTGGTCTGAAACAAATTTTTTTTGATAGTGAGAAGCACAGAGTTAAAAGACTATAATGTCCAGCTCTATAAAAGCTTGAATTAGAATGGTAACTTTGGGAAGGAAAGATCTGGAACACAAAGTGGTGTGATGGGTAAAAGGAAGAAGTTAATAAACATCTCCTTTATTCATCCTGTATGTCTCAACTACTCTGTATTTATCTGTTTTATTTATACCAACGAAGAAAAACCAGTTTATAACTTCAATTGTTAGTGACCACTCTCAGAGCCTTAACATTAAGCTTCAAGTATAATAAGGTTTACCTTCATGGCAAAACTAGACGGCATCATATTCTTAGGCCACTCAAATTCTGTTGTGTGAATTCGTATGCCAGATTCGAGTAAAAGTGTAGCTTTAAAGTCTGGTCTGTAGAAGAAAAAAGTCAAAATGTCTTTAGGGTCCTACCAGCACTAACAGTAGGTTGCTTTAAAAAAAAAAATTAATTACATAAGATAAAACAAGCCTATAAAATGCTCTTACTTTTGAAGACGAATAAGATACGTTTTATTATCCACATCGTAAACATTGTTTACTCTCATTCCTAGCAAGCTGCAAAAAGAAAAGAAACAAGTAATAAATCATACTACCATTTGAAACATAAAACTCCCCACAATTTAAAGCGTAAGCGGAAACACAGCCTGCCAAAGAGGGAATCTTTAAAGACAGGGGGTCAACCAGAGTGCAGAGGCTGCTGCTACTGCTAAGTCATTTCAGTCGTGTCCGACTCTGTGCGACCACATAGATAGCAGCCCACCAGGCTCCTCTGTCCCTGGGATTCTCCAGGCAAGAATACTGGAGTGGGTTGCCATTTCCTTCTCCAATGCAGGAAAGTGAAAAGTGAAAGTGAAGTCGTTCCGTCGTGCCCGACTCTTAGCGACCCCATGGACTGCAGCCCACCAGGCTCCTCCATCCATGGGATTTTCCAGGCAAGAGTACTGGAGTGGGGTGCCAGAAGGCCAGCAACCTTCTGGCTAAACCTCGAATGTAACTGTTTAAAAAAAGTGATAGACCAGCTCCAGGAACATACAATGCTTTAAAGAGTTTTTTTAAGGGATCCAATACATGTATTAGGAAATACAGTAAAATCTAACTCAACTAATTACAGAAGAAAAGATGTAAACGAAGCCCTGAGAAATACGACAAAGCTCACACAGCTAAATAATATTAATAAAATATTAATAAAAACCGAACTAGAATGCAGATCTCCGGCCGAATCTATTACCTCCAGCTAAAACTCTTTGGGGTGAGGAGGAGAGTCTACCAAACCAAGCCTCTGGTCTGGAAACCTCTGGAACTAATGAGTTAACTCTAGTGTCCTGGCGTCCACCTGACTTCTTTTAGTAAACGTTTCCTGCCAGACCCGGGCGACTCAGGCCGGCAAGCCGACAGCCCTGCCAAAGTGGGACGCAAGACCTGGCGAGACCAGCAGCCCACGAGAGCCGGGGGGTGGCGCACGTGGCCGCCGGGGTCCCCCGGGTATCCTCAGGGCCACGGAAAGATGTCACGCGCTCGCCCACTCAGGCCTAGCCAGGTCTATAGGAGAACAGCACCCGGGGGAGGGGGGGGCGGGGGCGGGGGCGGGGAGGGAAAACACAAGGCCCTTCTTATTTCTACGGTAGGGCCATGGCCTCTGCCTCCTGCACCCCCTGCACAAGCTTGGTCACCCGACGTACGGTACCTGGCATTCAGCTCCGCAAGTACCGCACGGAGGTCAACGGTGCTAAAGCGGGTCTTCATGGCGAGCCTCGAGGTTCTCTACCGCAGTTTCCTCCACTGCCGGCCTGACTCAACGCCGCTACTCTTATGCGCAGGCGCACTAGGCGGATCTACGGCCGCGCAGAAGATCCAATACTCCTCGAAGCGAACGTCTTTGAGTCACATTTTGTGAAGCGTTTGGCAGTCAAGTCGTCGTCGATTAGCTTTTCGTCGTACCAAAACAATTCGAAATAGATACAAATTATTCTCTTGAAACTGCATTCCTTCCTGGAAAGTTTACAAACTAGTCCAGTTACTTTGCTCCCTTGCCTCTCGGGATTCAAGCCAGCCCCCATAGTGACCCCTACTGGTCATAACAATTTATGAGCAATGTACTAGGAGGATTTCCCCAGGTACCGCTTTGTGTACCTGAGGAACTACCACTTTCCCTGGGGCGTACACTGTTGAAATTTAACGCAGTGGACTATTTCATTCGCCCTACAGTTACCCTCAATGATCAAGGCAAACCAACTCTTAAAAAAAAAAAAAAAAGTTCCTATTCTGATAAGTCTTGCTCGCCGAAGAGCATTTTGCGTTTTACTGTGAGATTCTTATCCATTCTAGGTATTGGGAGAACCTGGGCTCAGCATAGTACCCGATATACAATGCTGCTCCTGCTGCTAAGTCGCTTCAGTCGTGTCCGACTCTGTGCGACCCCATAGACGGCAGCCCACCAGGCTCCCCCGTCCCCGGGATTCTCCAGGCAAGAACACTGGAGTGGGTTGCCATTTCCTTCTCCAATGCATGAAAGTGAAAAGTGAAAGTGAAGTCGCTCAGTCGTGTCCGACTCTTCGCGACCCCATGGACTGCAGCCCACCAGGCTCCTCCGTCCATGGGATTTTCCAGGCAAGAGTACTGGAATGGGGTGCCATCGCCTTCTCCGTGATATACAATAGGGGCTCCATAAATACTTGGCAACCTTAATATTCAGTTGTTTCGCTAGATAATGGTGAAGTAAGATTAAAAATAAAAATGAAAAGATATTAAAAAATAAGAAAGCCTTTTTTAAGGTAAGAACTCAAAAGAGACGGGGTCTCGCTATGTTGCCCAGGCTGGAGTACAGTGGCTATTCACAGGCGCGATCCCACTACTGATCAGCACGGGAGTTTTGACCTGCTCCGTTTCCGACCTGGGCCGGTTCACCCCTCCTTAGGCAACCTGGTGGTCCCCCGCTCCCGGGAGGTCACCATATTGATGCCGAACTTAGTGCGGACACCCGATCGGCATAGCGCACTGCAGCCCAGAACTCCTGAGCTCAAGCGATCCTCCAGCCTCAGCCTCCCGAGTAGCTGGGATTACAGGCGCGCGCCACAGCGCCCGGCGAGGAATCCAGACCTACCAGAATCCTAGGGTTTACCGGCTGCAAGTCGTGGCAAGCCGAATTCCCACCAGTAGAAGGCGACTCTAAGTAAAAAACGGTTCGGTGGGTAATTTCAGAAGAAACCGGGAATTGATGCCCCAGTGGGTCGCTTTAGCACGTACAGCGCAGCATTACTGCATCAGATGGCACAGTAAATCATGCAAAATAGATCAAAATATGGAATAAGCCACTTGAAGGTTTTAGGAAAGACGGGGAACCCCATTAACTGTAGTACAAACAGTAAAAGCGAGAGGTCTAACTGGACATAAATAATACTAAGGTTCTTATGTTGGCTCTTTCAGGCATTTCCCGAATAATGCCTAAATATTTTACATAAAAGCAATCCACATAGAAAGGTACAACACTCAGATCTTCTTTACAAACAAAAACTGAAATACGTTATGGCAAAACACCCACTTTAGGGCCCTTAGACCTAGACTCATAAGATAGGAGCAGGATACTAATTTAAGTTATACATAAGACAACCACTCTACTAACTCATACATAGCTTATGCTTTGTCTATCAAGGAAAATGAGCGACAGAAGGAAAATACAAGAAAACACATAAGGGGGGAAAGAAGATAAAGATAAGTGTTATAATTACTATGGAATTCTATCATTTCTGGGTTCTGGAATAATTTCTTGATTTTGAAAAACTTCTGAATCAGGGATACTTAGAGACTTGTGAGAAAAATTAGAGGTAAGAGTAAATGGATAAATCATCTTCCCATTTTCAAAAAGAAGATAAAGGTGAATATCTGAAATCACTAACAGATTTATTGGCATTTGTCCCAACTGAAAATTTAGAGGTAGTTATTTATGGATGACTGAAGCGACTTAGCAGCCGCAGTAGGATCATCTAGAGCTGTGATTCTCAAGCTTTGGTGTGATTCACTCATCACTGTGGTGATAATCAAAGCAAATTCCTGAACACGACACCAGAGATTTTGAATTAACTTTGGCTCAAGGTATCTGCATTTGTAACTGTCAAGATGAATAGGGCCTGTAGCCCGTACTTGGAAGTTTACTGATCTCAGAAAGATGCAGTGGTAATCATTAGGAACCAACAGAGTTTCACTTCAGAATAATTTATAGTCTTATAAGACAAGATTGCCTCACCAAAGAGGATTCACGATACAGCAGGAAATCAGTCTTGCAAAAATATAAACATGGTACTTCTTATTGAGATATATATGTGGGAAGAAAGTCTATTTATTTTAATGTTTCTTACTTTTATCATATAATTATTAAAGCCAATTTTATTATATAATTATCAAAACTATTTTAATCTTGTCTTATTTTTACCATATAATTATATTTATATAATTTATTAATTTTACTTTCCATTCAACTCATAGAAATAGTCAATGTGTAGTGTCAGCAAGGGAAAAATCTCCACTTTTATCCCTCTTCAGTTCTTCTGGCTGGATTAATAATAAAAGTGATGCAAGACAACATAAGAGGAGAAAGAAAAATAAATTTTAATTAATGCACATGGAGGTTTCATAGAAATGGGACCTAAGAAGTGGCCAAAGCAGGCAGCCTTTATATTTTTTAAATAAATTAATAAATTTGTAAGGAACTGACAGAACAAAAAAAACAGGTTTTCAGGCACTCAAGTAGTGAAGAATCTAAACTGAATATAGACTTGGGTAATAAAGAAGTAATGAGGTTCATTTATACAGGCTTCTCAGCCTGAGTTCCCTGACTCTGGGGTTAAGGGTGTCCTACCTCTGGAGGCAGGGAGTGTACCTTTCATATGAGAAATTATTTCCTGCTTTCAGAATAAGAGAAAGGAGGATGAGAGTGTCTCTCTCATGTTGGCCATTTCTTAAGTAACTTTAATTCAAAGTAGTCAATGTGCCATTCAGGCACAATTTGGGGTGGCCTACACTGGACCAGAGGACACTTCTTGCCCCACAACAGTGAGAAATAAATTTGTGAGGGGGTCCTGCGTACCCTTGAAGATATCAGTGATCACGTTTCTCTGTAGGCCAGAACTTAAAGTGGGAGCAGGTGCCACTGATTCAGGAAACCTGAATGCAAGGGGAGTAACTGCAGCCTGAGTGGCAGAGAGCAATGGCAGCAATCATGTGCAGAGGCCAGGTGGGTGTGATGATCATAGTGAACAGCAGAGTCAAAGCAGCAATCAGAATAGTCTGACTAGGGAGACTGATGGTGTTGGCTATTTGAGCACGGTGTTCCTAGAACTGAAATGTATAGGAAGCTTACTAAATTCTTACTTGGTCTCTGTAAGCAAAAGAGTTGTAACTTAAGTGAACAAAAATGATAAAAACCGAGTCATAGTCTTTCAGTCAATTCTCAGACTCCAGCCAGTTCACAGACCCAGAACCTCTTGTTTGAGAGGAAATCTGGGTGCCCTTGAGGAAGGACACTGCCAAAAATGCATACTGCTCATCTTTCTCCCAGACTTCCCCAAAGAGATCTACATCTTTTTACCACGGTAACTGTGCATTGGGGAAAAGGAAATGGTCAGGCTTTGTGGGGGATTCCTGGATACTAGCTCTGAACTCACAGTAATTCCAGGAGACTCAAAACATGGCTGTGGTCCACTCAGAGTAGGGGTTTATGGAGGTCAGGTAGTCAGTGAAGTTTCAGCTCAGGTCTGTCTCACAGCGGGCCCAGTGTGTCCTCAAATGCCCCATGCAGGTATTTCTCCAGTGCTGGAAAGTATGATTGGAATACACATTCTCAACAATTAGCAGAATCCCCACACAGGTTTCCTGACCTGTGAGAGCAATTATGGGGAGAAGGCCAAGTGGAAGCCACTAAAACTGTCTATATGTAGGAAAATAGTAAACCAAAAGCAATACTGCTTTCCTGGAGGGATTGCATAGATTACTACCACTATCAGGACCTAAAGATGCAGGGGTGGCCATTCCCATGACATCCCATTCAACTCACCTAATCAGCCTGTGCAAGAGATGGATGGACCCTGGAGAATAACAGTGCATGTTGTAAGATTAACCTGGTGGGGACTCCTGTTGGAGTTGCTATATCAGATGAGGTTTCATTGCTTGAGCAAATTAACACAGCCCCAGCACCTTGTATGCAGCTATTGATCTACTTATGTCTTTGCCTCTGTTAGAAAGACCACAAGAAGCAGTTTACTTTCAACTGGCAAGGCCAGAAATACACCTTTACTGTGCTACTTCAGGAGTATCAGCTCTCAAGTCCTACATCATAATTTAATTTGCC
The DNA here is from genome assembly GCF_029378745.1 of Bos indicus. Taxonomy (NCBI): domain Eukaryota; kingdom Metazoa; phylum Chordata; class Mammalia; order Artiodactyla; family Bovidae; genus Bos; species Bos indicus. The sequence continues at coordinate 42,642,441 of NC_091769.1, forward strand.
AGAACCTTGATCACCTTTCTCTTCCACCAGATATCACATGGATCCGTTACATTGATGACACCACAGTGATTAGACTTAGGGGAAAAGACACAGCAGCTACTCTATACTTATAGGTAAGTATAGAGTAGTGTCAGAGAGAGAAAATAAATCTGACGAAAATTCAGAGAACTGCCTCAGAGAAATTTCTAGGGATCCAGTGGTGTGGTATATGTCAAGATATCCCTTATTAATGTGAAGTTTAAGTTGTTGCATCTGGCTCCTTTCCAACTAAAAAAGAGGTGCAACACCAGTGGGCCTGTTTGGATTTTGGAGACAACATAGTCCTCCTTTAGGTATGTCACTCTGGCCCATTTACTGAGGGACCCAAAGAGCTATTAATTTTGAGTGGGGTCCATATCAAGAGAAGGCTGTGCATCAGGTCCAGGCTGCCATGCCAGTTGCTCTGCCACATGTGATCCAGCAGGTCCAATGGGGCTTGCAGTGGCTGCGGCAGACAGGCATGCAGTTCGCAGCATTTGGCAGGGCCCTGTAGATGAAGCACCCTGTAGGCCCTTAGAATTTTGAAACAAAGCCCTGCCATGCTCTGTGGATAACTGCTCTCCATTTAAGAAACAGCATTTGGCCTGCTGCTGGGCTTTGGAGAAACTGAATGCTTAACCACATGCCTCCAAAGTTATCGTGCAACCTGAGCTGCCTATCATGGACTGAGTGTTACCTAACCCACCGTGCTATAAAGTTGGGGGTGCACAGTAGCCCTCCATCATCAAATGGAATTGGTAGATATGAGATCAGACCCAAGCAGGTTCTGAAGGCACAAATTAGCTACATGAAGATGTGGTCCAAATGCCCATGTTCCTCACTCCTGCTACACCACCTTCTCTCTCCCAGCCTGCACCTATGGCCTCATGTGGAGTTCCCTATAATCAGTTGACAGAGGAAGAGAAGACTTGGGCCTGGTGTATAGGTAGTTCTGTATGATATGTCAACCCTAAAACAGACAGCTGCAGCACTATTGACCCCTTCTGGGACATTCCCTGAAGGGATGTGATGAAGGAAATCCTCCTAGCAGGCAGAACTTTGAGCAGAGTACCTGGTTGTTCATTTTGCTTGGAAGGAGAAATTTCCAGCTATGCAATTATACACCAATTCATGGGCTGAGGCCAATTGTTTGACTAGATGGTCAGGGACTTGGGAAGGAATGTAATTTGAAAATGGGTGATGATGAAGTCTGGGAGAGGTATGTGGACAGACCTATCAAAATAGGTGGAGAATATGGAGGTATTTGGATCCCATAAATATGCTCATCAAAGATTGACCTAAGTAGAGAAGGATTTTAATAATCAAGTGGAAAGATGACCAACTTATTCTGTAGATACTAACCAAATTCCTTCCCCAGCTACCTCTGTCATTAGCCAAAGGGATCATGAACAGAGTAGCCATGGTGGCAGGGGCAGGGGTGGAGCTTATGCAGGGGCTCAGCAACATGGACTTCCACTCACCAAGGCAGATGGCTGCAGCCAGTGCCAAGTGCCTAACTGGCCAGCAGCAAAGGCCAACACTGAGTCCTAGACATGGTACCCTTCCCCAAGGTGATCAGCCACTACCTAGAGGCACATTGATTACACAGGACTACTTCCATCGTGGAAGGGACGAGGTTTTGTTGTTACTGGAACAGACATATATTTGGCCACAGATTTGCCTACCCTCCATGCAATGCTTCTGCCAAAACTACCATCCAGGGCTTACAGAATGCCTTTTCCAGCAACATGGTTTTTCACACAGCATTGCTTCTGATCAAAAACTCACTTCACAGCAAATGAAGTAGAGTAATGGGCTTGTTCTCATGGATTTTACCGGTTTTACCATTTCCCCCACCATCCTGAAGCAACTGACTTGATAGAATGATGGCATAACCTTTCAAGGATTCAGTTACAACACAGCTAGGTGCCAATACTTCACAGGACTGAGGCAAGGTTCTTCAGGAGGGTCTATATACTCTGACTCAGTGTCCAATATAGGGTGCTATTTCTCCCATAGCCAATATTCATGAATCCAGGAAAGAAGGGCTGGAAATGGGAATGGCATTATTCACTACTACCTCTAGTAACTCACTAGCAAAAATTTTTCATCCTGCCCGTTGTGGGCTTGTAATCTGCTGGCCTAGAGGTCTCAGGCCTAAAGGGAGAAATGCTTCTTCTAGAAGACACAATAATGATTCCATTGAACTAAAAGTTTAGACTGCTGCCTAGTAATTTTGGGCTCTTTGTTCCTCTGAATCAAAAGCAAACAAGGGAGTTGCTACGCTGGCTGCAGTGATTTGTTCTGACTACTAAGGAGAAATTTCACTGCTACTCCACCATGAGGTAAGGAAGAGTGTGCCAAAAATATAATAAATCCCTTAGAGCGTCTTTTCCTGCTGAACTGAAGAGTGGGGAATGGAACAGAGAAAATGAAAATGCCACAGAGCTCCAGTACTGAAATTCTGTAGGTTTTTTTTAATTCATTAAACATTTTCCTGGTTGCTGTAAATTTTTAAACTTAAGATTCTAAAGTTCTAAAAAACATGATTCTAACAGTTTTTGCCAGCTTTTTCATTGCTTCTGAGAGGAACAGACAGAACCTAGGAGTTCCCTACTGTGCCATGTTCCAGTATGCCAACTTTTTACGAGGTTTTAAAATTCATCCATTTATTCATTCAACAGCCATAAATTGAGCCCCAAGCATTGTTGTATATCAGGTATTTTTGTCCCTTGTAAAGTCAGCATTAGGCATCAGTGTTATCTGGCTTTCTCAGTAGAAGTTTGGGATCTAGAATGAAAGATGAGACATTCTACACTTAGATGATAAACCAGAAATAGAATATTATGCTCTCTATTGGGGCTATTACTTTCCAAGACAGATACACAAACTGGACAAACAGAAAGGTAAAATGAGATTGGAACAATGCAGGGCAAGAAATGGTTGAAGTGTTGAGGGATGAAAATGTTTGATTTATTATCTGTAACCCCTGGGGTTACAGTTTCAGAGAAATAAATTGTCTTAATGCAATCAAGAACTTCCTAGAAGTCAACACTGCTTGAAGGAGGAAAAACTATTTAGAGATGCATATACAGGTGGTAAAACCATAAAGTATAACAGGATAATGTCACAAAGTTAGAATAGTGGTTATGTCCAAGAGGAAGGCTATTTGGGTATGGGCTTCTAGGATGCTAGCAAGTTCTATTTCTGAATACCAGTTATATAGTTGGTTATTTTATAAACACTTTAAATTTTACATTTGTATCTTTCATATGTATGACGTATCTCACAGAAGTTAAAAACAAAACACAGGTAATGGATACATACGGGGGATTAAAATAGTTACAAATTCTTTTTTTTTTTTTTTGGCTGCTCAGAGTGACATCTTAGTTCCCTAATCAGGAATTAAATATGTGCCCCCTGCAATAGAAGCACAGAATCTTAACCACTGAACCATCAGGGGAGTCCTGGCCACAAATTCTTTAACATCCATAGAGGAGGTTCTGTTCTCTCCACACCTTTGGATATAGGCTGGCCCATGGCTGCTTTAACTAATAAAGCACAGCAGACAGAAGCGATGCTATGCTCTTTCTGCCTTTAGCCTTTAAGAGGACTGGTAACTTTCAACTTGGTCTCTTGAAGAGTGAGTCACTGTGTAAGAAGTCTCACAATCTGCCACAGAGAGTCCTGAATACTACATGGAGAGGGAGTGTCATGACTGAAAGTTTTGCAGTCAAGCCTACCAAGGTACCAGACATATCAATCAAGGCACCTTGGACTGTCCAGATCAGACCAGCCAACAGCTGAATACCAGTAAGTGACCACAGGCAGTATCACCTGGAGTAGAATTGTTCAGCAGCTGCTGCTGCTGCTAAGTCGCTTCAGTCGTGTCCGACTCTGTGCGACCCCATAGACAGAAGCCCACTAGGCTCCCCTGTCCCTGGGATTCTCCAGGCAAGAACACTGGAGTGGGTTGCCATTTCCTTCTCCAATGCATGAAAGCGAAAAGTGAAAATGAAGTTGCTCAGTCCTGCCCAACTCTTAGCGACCCCATGGACTGCAGCCTACCAGGCTCCTCTGTCCATGGGATTTTCCAGGCAAGAGTACTGGAGTGGGGTGCCATTGCCTTCTCCGTTGTTCAGCAGAGCTTTGCCCAAATTCCTGACCCTCAAAATAATGAGATAAAATAGTTATTTCAAACAACAAAACTTTGGAGTAGTTTATTCTACACTGTCTTAGTCCCTTCAGGCTACTGTAACAAAAATACCATAGTTTGGGTGGCTTAAGTAATAAATACTTTTTTTCTCACAGTTCTGAAGACTGGGAAGTATAAGATCTGGTGAAGAACTGCTTCCTGGTTCATAGATAGGCATCTTTTTATTGTGCCCTCTTGTGGTGGAAGCAGCAAAGGAGCTCTCTAGGGTTTCTTTCACAAGGGCACTTAATCCCATTCATGAGGACTTCACCCCCATAACCTAATACTATGTCCCCATGTCCAAATACTATGACCTTGTGGGTTGGTTTCAACATATGGAATTTTGAGGGGGCACAAACATTCGATCTACAGTATACCCTATAGATAACACACACAAGGCAAATAAGCAAAAAATGTTTTAAGAAAGTAAGTGTTCTAATATTAATAGTAAAGCAAAGCAGGCTTAAGAACAAAATGCATTGTTTTGGAGGGACAAAACATTATTTTTTAATCAAGTATGTGTGTACTCTGAAGATAAGAGAGTCCTAAAACATTAACGTCATTATGTATATGTTCTTGGAATGGTGAGACCCTTCAAAGCAAACACCAAAAACAGAAACCATAAAGGATAAGGCTTAGTAGGTTTGAAAACATAAAACCTTAAAGTTGCTGAATGTCTAAGATATTCCACTGTTAACAAAATTAAAGGCTTAGAAAAAAGTATGGTCAACTGCATACTTCTTTCATGGATATTGTAGGAAATTGTAGAGTATTACTAAGTATTGGGTAGAGGGTTAAATTACATATTTAGTAATGGTGTTGAGTAAATGCCAAACAAAGTGCATTGTGACAATGACCTTCTGAAAACCATATTTTAACCCAGGCCAGGAGAAATTTTTTTGGTATTGGATATTTTAGGCATTCAGACTCGTCCAAGGTAAGGAGCAGAGGCTGCGCTTTGCTAGAGCAGCCATGAAGAGATACCCCACGTCCAAGGTAAGAGAAACCCAAGTAAGACAGTAGATGTTGCAAGAGGGCATCAGAGGGCAGACACACTGAAACCATACTCACAGAAAACTTGTCAATCTAATCACACTAGGACCACAGCCTTGTCTAACTCAATGAAACTAAGCCATGCCTGTGAGGCCACCCAAGACTGGCGGGTCATGGTGGAGAGTTCTGACAGAATATGGTCCACTGGAGAAGGGAATGGCAAACCACTTCAGTATTCTTGCCTTGAGAACCCCATGAACAGCATGAAAAGGCAAAATGATAGGATACTGAAAGAGGAACTCCCCAGGTCAGTAGGTGCCCAATATGCTACTGGAGATCAGTGGAGAAATAACTCCAGAAAGAATGAAGGGATGGAGCCAAAGCAAAAAGAATACCCAGCTGTGGATGGGACTGGTGATAGAAGCAAGGTCCGATGCTGTAAAGAGCAATATTGCATAGGAACCTGGAATGTCAGGTCCATGAATCAAGGCAAATTGGAAGTGGTCAAACAAGAGATGGCAAGAGTGAATGTCGACATTCTAGGAATCAGCAAACTGAAATGGACTGGAATGGGTGAATTTAACTCAGATGACCATTATATCTACTACTGCAGGCAGGAATCCCTCAGAAGAAATGGAGTAGCCATCATGGTCAACAAAAGAGTTCGAAATGCAGTACTTGGATGCAATCTCAAAAATGACAGAATGATCTCTGTTCGTTTCCAAGGCAAACCATTCAATATCACTGTAATCCAAGTCTATGCCCCAACCAGAAATGCTGAAGAAGCTGAAGTTGAACGGTTCTATGAAGACCTACAAGACCTTTTAGAACTAACATCCAAAAAAGATGTCCTTTTCATTATAGGGGACTGGAATGCAAAAGTAGCAAGTCAAGAAACACCCGGAGTAACAGGCAAATTTGGCCTTGGAATACGGAATGAAGCAGGGCAAAGACTAATAGAGTTTTGCCAAGAAAATGCACTGGTCATAACAAACACCCTCTTCCAACAACACAAGAGAAGACTCTACACATGGACATCACCAGATGGTCAACACCAAAATCAGATTGATTATATTCTTTGCAGCCAAAGATGGAGAAGCTCTATACAGTCAGCAAAAACAAGACCAGGAGCTGACTGTGGCTCAGACCATGAACTCCTTATTGCCAAATTCAGACTGAAATTGAAGAAAGTAGGGAAAACCACTAGACCATTCAGGTATGACCTAAATCAAATCCCTTATGATTATACAGTGGAAGTGAGAAATAGATTTAAGGGACTAGATCTGATAGAGCACCTGATGAACTATGGACAGAGGTTTGTGACATTGTACAGGAGACAGAGATCAAGACCATCCCCATGGAAAAGAAATGCAAAAAAGCAAAATGGCTGTCTGGGGAGGCCTTACAAATAGCTGTGAAAAGAAGAGAAGTGAAAAGCAAAGGAGAAAAGGAAAGATATAAGCCCCTGAATGGAGAGTTTCAAAGAATAGCAAGAAGAGATAAGAAAGTCTTCTTCAGCGATCAATGCAAAGAAATAGAGGAAACAACAGAATGGGAAAGACTAGGGATCTCTTCAAGAAAATTAGAGATACCAAAGGAACATTTCATGCAAAGATGGTTTCGATAAAGGACAGAAATGGTATGGACCTAACAGAAGCAGAAGATATTAAGAAGAGGTGGCAAGAATACACAGAAGAATTGTACAAAAAAGATCTTCACGACCCAGATAATCACGATGGTGTGATCACTGACCTAGAGCCAGACATCCTGGAATGTGAAGTCAAGAGGGCCTTAGAAAGCATCACTACGAACAAAGCTAGTGGAGGTGATGGAATTCCAGTGGAACTATTCCAAATCCTGAAAGATGATGCTGTGAAAGTGCTGCACTCCATATGCCAGCAAATTTGGAAAACTCAGCAGTGGCCACAGGACTGGAAAAGGTCAGTTTTCATTCCAATCCCAAAGAAAGGCAATGCCAAAGAATGCTCAAACTACCGCACAATTGCACTCATCTCACACGCTAGTAAAGTAATGCTCAAAATTCTCCAAGCCAGGCTTCAGCAATACGTGAACTGTGAACTTCCAGATGTTCAAGCTGGTTTTAGAAAAGGCAGAGGAACCAGAGACCAAATTTCCAACATCCACTGGATCATCGAAAAAGCAAGAGAGTTCCAGAAAAACATCTATATCTGCTTTATTGACTATGCCAAAGCCTTTGACTATGTGGATCACAATAAACTGTGGAAAATTCTGAAAGAGATGGGAATACCAGACCACCTGACCTGCCTCTTAAGAAATCTGTATGCAGGTCAGGAAGCAACAGTTAGAACTGGACATGGAACAACAGACTGATTCCAAATAGGAAAAGGAGTTCATCAAGGCTGTATATTGTCACCCTGCTTATTTAACTTCTATGCAGAGTACATCATGAGAAACGCTGGACTGGAAGAAGCACAAGCTGCAATCAAGATTGCCGGGAGAAATATCAATAACAGTCAGACACGACTGAGCGACTGAACTGAACTGAATGAATTAGATATTTTTGGCAGGGATCATGAGAATCCAAATCACTTTAAAAAGGGCCTATTTTTAAATTACTGTTACCCCGCCCCCCTCCCTGCCTCGCTTGTAAAAGCCCATGGACAGAGGACCACGGTGGACTATATTTCATGGGGTTGTAAAGAGTTGTACACAGCTGAGTGACTGAGCACGTTGACCCCTGCCCCACCTTTCATTAGACCTGAAGCTCTACAAAGGCAATGGCTTGTCCGTCCTATTTCTGATTATGTAGTATCAGTATCTAGTACCTAATTACCTAGGGTCTGGTAAATATTTGGCATGTAAACTTTTAAAAAATGGATAGATGGATAAATGAATGGATAGATGAATAAATGGATGGACTGTTAAAATATTATGCTTTAAAGAAAGATACACACACACACACCCCTCAGAAAAAGATTAACCCTGAAAACTTATTGAACGTGAAAAGTTTTTTAAACAAAAAGTACAAGCATTTTAAAGAAGACAGATACTGGAATGATTCCTTTCTGACCTCACAAGTTTTTTCAGGTACAGACTGACCTTCTATTTGCTTTCTATTGCTGCTGTAACAAATTACCACAAATTGAGTGGCTTAACCAACACAACTTTTTTATCTGACAGTTCTGAAAGTCAGAAGTCCCAAACAGGTCAGCAGGGCTGTAGTTTCCAGAGGCTGTTCACATTCCTTGGTTGGTGACCCTGCATGACTCCAATCTCTGCTTCCAGTTCACATCTCTCTGACTCTGATCTTCCTTCCTCCTTTATATATAATTGTAATAATCCTTGTAATTACATTGGGCCCAAAGGTATAATCCAGAATAATCTCTCCATCTCAAAATTTTTAAGTTACTCACATGTGTGAATTATCTTACCTCATAAAATAACGTAGAGGAAGTTCACTCTATGAACTCATAAAATAACATCAGGAAGTTCACTTTTTTGTGGGGCATTATCCTACCTACCACACCTCAGTTCCACAAAACTGAGAAGTTCTGTCCCTAAAATGCCTAAATTTAAAAGGGGAAGCTCTAAGACAGTTCTTTCATAAAGATAAAATTACTATTACAGACCACCAAAAACTTCTGACAATTTTAAAGAGTCTCTTCTTTCATACCTTATTCACTTATTTCTTTTAAAAACGAGACAAAGATACAACACTTGCTCTACATAGCTCAGTGGAGGGCTCTGAGGCATTGCTCTAACCAGTTGAGTTCCAGATCCATCCCCATATAGTGCTCGAAGTTCCCTGCACTTCAATTCCATCTCTAAGGTGGTTGTTCAGTTGCTAAGTCCTGTCTGACTCTTTGTGACCCCATGGACTGCAGCACACAGGCTTCCCTGTCCTTCACTATCTCCAGGAGTTTCCTCAAACTCATGTCCATTGAGTTAGTGATGCCATCCAATCAAGTCATCCTCTGTCACTCCTTTCTCCTCCTGCCCTCAATCTTTCCCAGCATCAGGGTCTTTTTCATTGAGAAGGCTCTTCGCATCAAGTGGCCAAAGTACTGGAGCTTCAGCTTCAGCATCAGTCCTTTCAAAGAATATTTGGGGTTGATTTCCTTCAGGATTGACTGGTTTGATCTCCTTGCAGTCCAAGGGACTCTCAAGAGTCTTCTCCAGCAGCACATTTTGAAAGCTTCAGTTCTTCGGTGCTCAGCCTTCTTTATGGTTCAACCCTCACATCCATACATGACTACTTGGAAAAACCATAGCTTTGACTATATACAGTCTCTGCTTTTTAATACGCTGTCTAGGTTCGCCACAGCTTTTCTTCCAAGGAGCAAGAGTCTTTTAATTTCATGGCTGCAGTCACCATCTGCAGTGATTTTGGAGCCCAAGAAAATAAAATCTGCCACTGTTTCCTTTCCCACACCCCTCCCCCGCCCCATCTATTTGCCATGAAACGATGGGACCGGATGCCATGATCTTCGTTTTTTAAATGTTGAATTTTAAACCATCTAAGGTTAGCTGTGGGCAATCCGAGAAGGTGAGACAGGCTGACAGCATTTTTCCACATTGTTCCGGTTACCTTGGTTATAACAGGAACGTCTGGGTTCCTCTTATAGGTTTGCTTGTTCCCCTAAAAAGAGGGAGTATTTGGAAGGTCAGCCCTACCTGTAAACCCGCACTAAGTAAGGCTTGGCAAAAGGGCTAGATACTTCGCCAGAAACCTTTAAAAGCAAAAACCTTGATAGTCTAGTGGTGAATGAGGTTACATCCAGTGGCAGGAGGGTGGGGAGGAGAGGTCGGTTAACTAAGGGAAACGGCGATAAAAATTAGCAAACCTAACCGTTACGGGAAGAATATAGGAAATCTGGCCTCGGAGGTGCATTTTTTCCACTGACGCGGAGCAACCATTTTCTCCAATAGGTTGTGAGGAAACGAGCAACCCCTGTTGGTTTCGAGGGTGATAACAGCTTTTCGCAAAGACGTTCTGCTGATTGTCCAGTAGGGGTCAGTGATGAGGTAGGTGCAATCCCTCGAATATCCTAGTTAACCAGTGAGTTTTAACTGTAAAGGAGACATAAAATAGGAGACAAGTGTTAAAGAGTGAGCCAGTAATAAAGGCCAGTTATATCTCGTCTGTTTTTAATGCACACATTAGTGAACTACTGAACACGTAAAAAGTATCTGGAAAAAGGTAAACGTTTGTTGTTTACACAAAATTTGAATCCGTTAGTTGTACAGAAAATTTAGGTTCCCTTAAATCATCAGGGCGATGATAAATAAACAAAAGAGACGGGGTCTCGCTATGTTGCCCAGGCTGGAGTACAGTGGCTATTCACAGGCGCGATCCCACTACTGATCAGCACGGGAGTTTTGACCTGCTCCGTTTCCGACCTGGGCCGGTTCACCCCTCCTTAGGCAACCTGGTGGTCCCCCGCTCCCGGGAGGTCACCATATTGATGCCGAACTTAGTGCGGACACCCGATCGGCATAGCGCACTGCAGCCCAGAACTCCTGAGCTCAAGCGATCCTCCAGCCTCAGCCTCCCGAGTAGCTGGGACTACAGGCGCGCGCCACCGCGCCCGGCGATGAAAAACCTCGGCAGAGAGATACTAGAGGTTGCGGTGTTGTGACGTCATCTGGGGCGGGGCGAAGCAGAAGCCCTGCCAGGCATAAGACACGCCCGGCTCAGGGTGGGCCGGGAGGCTGAGGACATGTGACGTCATGGGGCGGAGATATCGTCTTGCCCTGGTCTGTTTGCGGGCTTGGAACTCGCACGTTTTCTTGTTCCAGCTTCGGCTCCTGGTGTTTTGCTTGGACTACTGTATTTTCTGGAGAAGGAAATGGCAGCCCACTCCAGTGTTCTTGCCTGGAGAATCCCAAGGACGGCGGAGCCTGGTGGGTTGCCGTCTTTGGGGTCGCACAGAGTCGGACACGACTAAAGCGACTTAGCAGCAGCAGCAGCAATTGTATTTTCGTTTAAGAAAAGTTGGTCGGTTGGCTCTTAATGCTCATAGGTGTTGTGTTCGGACACGCAGGTAGCACAAAAGGAAATGCAGTGCTCGGTCCCTCATTTTTCCCTTTCTTCAGCAGATCTTAAACACGTGCTGCACTCTGTGAAGAAGTTATTTACGAAGGAACCGGACCTTCTGTCCCTAAATCTACCATTGTCCACAGCAAGCATTTAGGAGGTGTCTTCGCTGTACCAAGGAATGTGATCCATAGTAGCGGGGGTTGGGGTCCACAGAAGTGCTGGAGGCCAGCTTAACTTTCACTGTTGAAGAGAGGTGGGGGAGCCGTCCGTTCATTGCCCGTTATTGTTGGGGGAGAAAATCTAGTATTGGAGTAGACTGTGCAAGAATTAGTATTTGGCGACCTGAAGTCTTTTAGGAGCAAGACTAGGTTGCTGCTGCTGCTGCTAAGTCGCTTCAGTCCTGTCCGACTCTGTGCGACCCCATAGACGGCAGCCAACCAGGCTCCGCCGTCCCTGGGATTCTCCAGGCGAGAACACTGGAGTGGGTTGCCATTTCCTTCTCCAATGCATGAAAGTGAAAAGTGAAAGTGAAGTCGCTCAGTCATGTCTGACTCTTAGCGACCCCATGGACTGCAGCCTACCAGGCTCCTCCGCCCATGGGATTTTCCAGGCAGGAAGGCATAAAGAGGAAGGAGGAAAAAAGAATTTCCAGCCATGGTAGATCTGCAATCAGCAGACCTTTTCTGTTTTATACAATCTTTACCATCTTTTTCTCTTAAAAACTAGTCCAAATCCCCCCTCCATTTCCTCCCTTGCAACACATTATTTTGCTCCCTCTTTGTAGATAATTTAAAGGCCGTCAGAAACATCTCAACTCCTTGTTACTCCGCTCTCCTTTAAAATTTATCTTTACATTTTCTTTTATATACATATTTGAATTTATTTATTTTTGCATTTTAAAATTTATTTTTAATTGGAGGATAATTGCTTTACAGTATTGTATTAGTCTCTGCCATATATCAACATGAATCAGCCATAGATATACATATAGCCCTGGAGGAGGGCATGGCAACCCACTCCAATATTCTTGCCTGGTGAATCCGCACAGACAGAGGAGCCTGGTGGGCTGCAGTCCATGGGGTCTGCATGTGTCCAAAGAGCTGGACACGGCTGAGCGACTGAGTACTGCATAGCACATACATATATCCATCCTCTCCCTCTTGAATCTCCCTCCCACCTCCCTTTCCATCCCAGCCATCTAGGTTGTCACAGAGCACCTGATTTGAGCTCCCTACTTCATACAGCAAATTTCCACTGGCTATCTATTTTACAGATGGTAATGTATATGTTTCCATGCTACTGTCTCCTTTCATCCCACCCTCTTCTTCCCTTTGTGTCCACAAATCTGTTCTCTACATCTTCATCTTGATCGCTGCCCTGCAGATAGGTTCATCAGTACCATCTTTCTAGATTCCATATATATGCATTAATATATGATATTTGTTTCTCTCTTTCTGACTTACTTCACTCTGTATAACAGGCTTTAGGTTCATCCACCTCATTAAGACTGACTCAGATGTGTTCTTTTTTATGGATGAGTAATATTCGATTTTATATATGTACCACAGCTTCTTTATCCTTTCATCTGTCCATGGGCATCTAGGTTGCTTTCACGTCCTAGCTATTGTAAACAGTGCTGCAAAAAACACTGGGGTACATGCGTCTCTTTCAATTATTGTTTTCTCAGGTTATATGCCCAGTAGTGGGATTGCTGGGTCATATGGTAGTTTTATTCCTAGTTTTTAAAGGAATCTCCATACTGCTCTCCATAGTGAGTCTATCAATTTACATTCCCACTAACAGTGCAAGAGGGTTCTCTTTTCTCGACATCCTTTTCAGCATTTACTGTTGGTAGATTTTTGGTGATAGCCATTCTGATTGGTGTGAGGTGATACCTCATTGTAGTTTTAATTAAAAAATATGGAACACTTCACGAATTTTTGTGTCATCCTTGTGGAAGGGCCATGTTATTTGTATTGCTCCAATTTTAGTATATGTGCTGCTGAAGTGAGCACTATCTTCACATTTTCAAAGAAGGGTAACGCTTTGTTGTCTCTTCCTGTCAACTGCTCCTATCAAATTCTTCCATCAGTTATTTCCACACCCATCTTCGCTCCCTCTCTCCCCTCCCCTCTTATATAGAGACTCTAAGCTTTCTTTCAAGTGTCCTTTGACCTTGCCTCTCTTTCCAAATAAAATGTTTTCATGGTTGCCCTTCCTGAAAGCATGTTCTACAGTTACTACATTCACTTCCTAACATTCTGTCTTCAGACCACAGCCCACTACCCACTGAAATTATTATAAGGTTCCCGTATCTAAGCCTCCTAATTGGCAGTTCTAAGGGACTCTTTCAGACTATGTGACACAATTTATGCCCCGCTCAACCATCTGAACTATTTGTGACCACTACCTGCTCCCTGAAGGTTTCTCCCTGGTTCTTGCTGACAGCCCCTGCTGGGTCCTCTAAAGTTTTGCTGCTCTTTCTGCCCACTGTATAAATGTTATTCTTTGTAGATCCTCCTAAACCTTCTCTGTAGTTTTTTCATGCTCTTCATGCCTGATCTCACCAGTTCTCAAGGTTCTTAAATCTGTAGCTCCAATGTAATGGTCTTTTCAGAGCTCTAAATCTGTATTTCAAGCTGCCTACTAGGTGTTATATTGAAATTATTCAAAACTTCAAATTCAACATGTGCAAACAAAACTGATCATCTTCTGGTCCCTTCCTCCAAACTGTTTCTAACTTCCTATATTCTCACTTTCTACCAATATATGTAGTTGGTCACTTCAGAACTCTCTGAGTCATTCTTGACCACTGTTTGATGCATTTAACACCAGGTAAAATTTATTTTTTGTCTATCCAATAATGAGCAGTGTGCTAGGTAATGGAGATATAGTGGTGAAGAAAAGGGACACGGTGGGGAGACAGAACATAGCAAAAAAAAAAAGTTACAAGTTGTGTTAAGTGCCATAAAGTAAACAAAGTGCTGAGATAAAAACAATAATGACAGGAAAAGGGGAGAGGACCTATTTTAGAGAAAGCAATGATGTAAGCAGATCAGGGGGGAGGGGGCTGTAGGAAATCTCTGGAAAGAGAGAACCATGCATGACTTTCCTGACATAGATCAGATCAGATCAGTCGCTCTGTCGTGTCCGACTCTTTGCGACCCCATGAATCACAGCATGCCAGGCCTCCCTGTCCATCACCAACTCTCAGAGTTCACTCAGACTCACGTCCATCGAGTCATTGATGCCATCCAGCCATCTCATCCTCTGTCGTCCCCTTCTCCTCCTGCCCCCAATCCCTCCCAGCATCAGAGTCTTTTCCAATGAGTCAACTCTTCACATGAGGTGGCCAAAGTACTGGAGTTTCAGCTTTAGCATCATTCCTTCCAAAGAAATCCCAGGGCTGATCTCCTTCACGATGGACTGGTTGGATCTCCTTGCAGTCCAAGGGGCTCTCAAGAGTCTTCTCCAACAACACAGTTCAAAAGCATCAATTCTTCGGTGCTCAGCCTTCTTCACAGTCCAACTCTCACATCCATACATGACCACAGGAAAAACCATAGCCTTGACTAGACGGACCTTTGTTGGCAAAGTAATGTCTCTGCTTTTGAATATGCTATCTAGGTTGGTCATAACTTTTCTTCCAAGGAGTAAGTGTCTTTTAATTTCATGGCTATAGTCACCATCTGTAGTGATTTTGGAGCCCAAAAAATAAAGTCTGACACTGTTTCCACTGTTTCCCCATCTATTTCCCATGAAGTGATGGGACCCGATGCCATGATGTTCGTTTTCTGAATGTTGAGCTTTAAGCCAACTT
This sequence comes from Bos indicus, assembly GCF_029378745.1. Classification (NCBI taxonomy): domain Eukaryota; kingdom Metazoa; phylum Chordata; class Mammalia; order Artiodactyla; family Bovidae; genus Bos; species Bos indicus. Next base: position 42,657,489 of record NC_091769.1, read on the forward strand.
TTTCACTCTCCACTTTCACTTTCATTAAGAGGCTTTTGAGTTCCTCTTCACTTTCTGCCATAAGGGTGGTGTCATCTGCATATCTGAGGTTATTGATATTTCTCCCGGCAATCTTGATTCCAGCTTGTGTTTCTTCCAGTCCAGTGTTTCTCATGATGTTCTCTGCATATAAGTTAAATAAACAGGGTGACAATATACAGCCTTGACGAACTCCTTTTCCTATTTGGAATCAGTCTGTTGTTCCATGTCCAGTTCTAACTGTTGCTTCCTGACCTGCATACAAATTTCTCAAGAGGCAGATCAGGTGGTCTGGTATTCCCATCTCTTTCAGAATTTTCCACAGTTTGTTGTGATCCACACAGTCAAAGGCTCTGGCATAGTCAATAAAGCAGATATAGATGCTTTTCTGGAACTCTCTTGCTTTTTCCATGATCCAGTGGATGTTGGCAATTTGATCTCTGGTTCCTCTGTCTTTTCTAAAACCAGCTTGAACATCAGGAAGTTCATGGTTCACATATTGCTGAAGCCTGGCTTGGAGAATTTTGAGCATTACTTTACTAGCGTGTGAGATGAGTGCAATTGTGTGGTAGTTTGAGCATTCTTTGGCATTGCCTTTCTTAGGGATTGGAATGAAAACTGACCTTTTCCGGTCCTGTGGCCACTGCTGAGTTTTCCAAATTTGCTGGCATATGGAGTGCAGCACTTTCACAGCATCATCTTTCAGGATTTGGAATAGCTCAACTGGAATTCTATCACCTCCACTAGCTTTGTTTGTAGTGATGCTTTCTAAGGCCCTCTTGACTTCACATTCCAGGATGTCTGGCTCTAGGTCAGTGATCACACCATCGTGATTATCTGGGTTGTGAAGATCTTTTTTGTATAGTTCTTCTGTGTATTCTTGCCACCTCTTCTTAATATCTTCTGCTTCTGTTAGGTCCATACCATTTCTGTCCTTTATCGAGCCCGTCTTTGCATGAAATGTTCCTTTGGTATCTCTAATTTTCTTGAAGAGATCTCTAGTCTTTCCCATTCTGTTGTTTTCCTCTATTTCTTTGCATTGATCCCTGAGGAAGGCTTTCTTATCTCTTCTTGCTATTCTTTGGAACTCTGCTTTCAGATAGTTATATCTTTCCTTTTCTCCTTTGCTTTTCACTTCTCTTCTTTTCACAGCTATTTGTAAGGCCTCCCCAGACAGCCATTTTGCTTTTTTGCATTTCTTTTCCATGGGGATGGTCTTGATCCCTGTCTCCTGTACAATGTCACGAACCTCCATCCATAGTTCATCAGGCACTCTATCTATCAGATCTAGTCCCTTAAATCTATTTCTCACTTCCACTTTATAATCATAAGGGATTTGATTTAGATCATACCTGAATGGTCTAATGGTTTTCCCTACTTTCTTCAATTTAAGTCTGAATTTGGCAATAAGGAGTTCATGATCTGAGCCACAGTCAGCTCCTGGTCTTGTTTTTGCTGACTGTATAGAGTTTCTCCATCTTTGGCTGCAAAGAATATAATCAATCTGATTTCGGTGTTGACCATCTGGTGATGTCCATGTGTAGAGTCTTCTCTTGTGTTGTTGGAAGAGGGTGTTTGTTATGACCAGTGCATTTTCTTGGCAAAACTCTATTAGTCTTTGCCCTGCTTCATTCCGTATTCCAAGGCCAAATTTGCCTGTTACTCCGGGTGTTTCTTGACTTGCTACTTTTGCATTCCAGTCCCCTATAATGAAAAGGACATCTTTTTTGGATGTTAGGTCTAAAAGGTCTTGTAGGTCTTCATAGAACTGTTCAACTTCAGCTTCTTCAGAGGTTACTTGTTGGGGCATAGACTTGGATTACAGTGATATTGAATGGTTTGCCTTGGAAACGAACAGAGATCATTCTGTCGTTTTTGAGATTGCATCCAAGTACTGCATTTCGAACTCTTTTGTTGACCATGATGGCTTCTCCATTTCTTCTGAGGGATTCCTGCCTGCAGTAGTAGATATAATGGTCATCTGAGTTAAATTCACCCATTCCAGTCCATTTCAGTTCGCTGATTCTTAGAATGTCGACGTTCACTCTTGCCATCTCTTGTTTGACCACTTCCAATTTGCCTTGATTCATGGACCTGACATTCCAGGTTCCTATGCAATATTGCTCTTTACAGCATCGGACCTTGCTTCTATCACCAGTCACATCCACAGCTGGGTATTCTTTTTGCTTTGGCTCCATCCCTTCATTCTTTCTGGAGTTATTTCTCCACTGATCTCCAGTAGCATATTGGGCATCTACTGACCTGGGGAGTTTCTCTTTCAGTATCCTATCATTTTGCCTTTTCATACTGTTCCTGACGTAAGAGAAGGCATTTTAGCCTAAGTCATTCTGTGATCCAACCTTGGTCCCAATGCTTATCCTTGAACAAGTCTCTTATGAATAATCTTAAGGGAAAAAAAGAATGCAGGAACAAGTGACTGTTATGAGGCAAGAGAAGTAACAAAAGCACAGATAATAAATCATTTATAAAGACTCCCAGTTCTGTTTCAGTAGTAAAGATTAGCCTGAAGTGCTTAACTCCCAGATTAACTGGAACCTAAGGGATGATGATGTTGACCATTGGTCAGACCCTGATGACTTTAATCAACTAAAGCTTAGACTCTGCTTATCTTTGCAGCGAATCTGTGCTGGCTTCTCCTCTGCCCAAGCCCCTTCATGATTATGCATTTACCCTTAGCTTAAAGTTTTGCAGTTCTGAGCTCACTGCTTGGGAAAGATTCCTGGTGTTCTCCTTTTCTGCTGCAAGAAATAAATCCTTCCTTCTTTCAATCTTTGGCTTGGATCAACACCCACCAAGAGAACAGAGTTTTTGGGTAACAGCTAAATAAGCCTCCTTGAGGAGGTGTCATTTAAATTGAGACCTGAAGAATGAGGCATCAGTTAGGGTACCTCAATTGCAAGCAGTAAGGACTGTCTGTAAACTGAAGTAACAAACTCCACTTAAGAAGGGATTAATTGGAAGGGAAGAGGAGTGTGAAATAAAATGTATATTTTATGAAAAAAATTTAAAAAATAAAAATGTATGTTTTATGGCAAGATAAGAAAAATTTAAATATAAAAAATTCTGCCTTTTGGCCTCCTCTCTCCTGCCACCGTGCATAGTGTATCTGCATCATGGATTAACCAAACCGTCCCCATCAGCAGGAACGTCTCCCCAACCTTAAACAGCAACATTCTCCTAGCACCAACAAGGCAACTCCTTCAAAGATAACATTTCTTCTTGATCTTGTAAGGAAGGGGTCACATGACCTACCACAATGGCGTTTAGATCTTTATTATGTAATCTGTCCATATACATCATTTGATGTGTCAAAAAAACTTATAACTGTGCCTATACTTCTACAATGTTCTCAGAGCTTTCTGATACACTCTTCCTGAGTTATAATCCTCAAATTTGGTTGGAATAAAATTTTCCAATTCTTAGATTGACTAACTTTTTTTTTGTCGACAGAAGAAATGTGGCAGAATGAGAGCTGTCCCCCAAAGTCTGTTCTTTCCTTTTACTAAACTAATAAATTTTCAGTTGAGCACATGAAGCCCCGGCTAGAGACCACATTTCCTAGTTTCTCTTAAGGCCAAGTGTGGTCAAGTTCTCAGTAAAAGTGATATGTGCCACTTCTGCATCACTTGCTGAAAAATAAATCAACTCTGCTCTTTTGCCCTTACCCCAGCACTGAAGTGAAGTCGCTCAGTCATGTCCAACTCTTTGCGACCCCATGGACTGTATCCTGCCAGGCTTCTCTGTCCATGGATTTTCCAGGCAAGAAAACTGGAGTGGGTTGCCATTTCCTTCTTCAGGGGATCTTCACAACCCAGGGATCAAACCGGGATCTCCCGCATCGTAGGCAGATGCTTTTACTGTCTGAGCCACCAGGGAATTCTCCCCCAGCACTAGATGGCGCCAATGCAAACCTCTGGCAGTGCCCCAGCTTTAATCATGCAAATAAGGAAAATGATAACACTCTAATGTCAGAAAACGAAGAGCAATTGAAAAGCTTCTTGATGAGGATGAAATAGGAGAGTGAAAAAGCTTGCTTAAAACTCAACATTCAGAAAACTAAGATTATGGCATCTGGTCCCATCACTTCATGGCAAATAGATGGGGAAAAAGTGGAAACAGTGATGGACACATTCAGTAGTCATGTATGGATGTGAGAGTTGGACCATAAAAAAAGCTGAGTGCCAAAGAATTAACTGATGCTTTTGAATTGTAGTGCTGGAGAAGATTCTTGAGAGTCCCTTGGACAGCAAGGAGATCAAACCAGTCAATCCTAAAGGAAATCAACCCTGAATATTCATTGGAAGGACTGATGCTGAAGCTGAAGCTCCAATACTTTGGCCACCTGATATATAGAGCTGGCTCATTGGAAAAGATCATAATGCTGGGGAAGATTGAAGGCAGGAGGAGGAGGGGGCGACAGAGGATGAGATGGATGGTATCATCAACACAACGGACATGAGTTTGAGCAAACTCTGGGAGATGGTGAAGGACAGAGAAGCCTGGGGTGCTGCAGTCCCCAGGGTTGCAGAGTCGGACCTCACCTCTGGTGAGGTGATGTGCAGCATTAAGAGGAAAGAAACCAGAGCCCATGGATAACTTACTGGAGTTGAACAACCCTGTTTGCCTGGGCCACTTCTACCTCCAGACTGTTACATGAGAAGTAAGTTCCTGTAACCAAGCAGAACCCTATGTGGCTTTCCCAAGACATACCCTCCCAAGCAACTCATATCCTCTGCCTGTCTTTATTTTGTAGAAAAACTTTAGCATCCTCAGCCTTCCCTGAGTTCCAAAGAATAAATTTAATCAGAGAAGTGAGAAAATGTAAAAACAAAAGAAAACAGACAAGCAAGAAAAATAATAAGAGTTTAGCCATGAAGTGAAGTCAAGGACTTCTAGGGCCTCATCAAGGGCTATAGATAATGTTCTGAGCCATGTTCTTTGAGCTGCTTTGCAGATACTGAAACTCCCACTAGGTGGAAGAAGTTAACAGTATGCTGCCCACAAGAATGTAGGCTGCAGACCAGCTGGTATCAGAAGGGTGATGATGTTGACTTCTAATTATCTCACCACCAATCAATCAGAAGAATGTGCATGAGCTGATCACACACCCTGTAACCTTCTTGCTCATCCTATCTTTAAAAACCTTTCCCTGAAGGCCACTGAGGAGTCTGGGCCTTTTGAGGATTAGCGACCTAGACTCTGCTCGGTGTCTGCAATAAAAGCTGCATTTTCTTTCACCACCACCTAGTGTCATTAGATCGACTTTACTTCACACAGTTAAGTGGACTCAAGTTTGATTTGGTAACACGCCTATCTCATGTAAATCATTATATTTTGGGGTGTCTATTATTGCAGCATACTCTGTCCTCTAATTTAGGGAAGCTCACAGAGGAAACTCTGGCTAACCAAAACTCAGAAAGGGCAGGAACTGAAAGAGCTCCAGGCATCTTCAGGGCACCCCAAAAGGATGAGTCAGCCTTGACCTCCTGTAAGGAGTCTGATTTTCTATTTTGCATTCTGTATCCTTCTACAATCACCCTTTTATACTCATATCCATTTTTTAAGATAAGTAAAACTTTTATGTTCTGCTTTTCAAATTTGTCACTATACTTTTAGTGGCAGTATGTCTCTCAACTTGATGTATAATTGATGATTTAAATTGAACCACTATCAGTTACACTAACCACTATTTCATCATTCTATACTTTTCACCTGTATTATTTTATGAATTAGTGATATACATAATACCCAGTACAAAGTTAATTATGCACAAATTTGCATCAGTCACTTTTCTTTCAGCTTTATTGAGGAACAATTTTCAAATAAAATTGTAAGACATTTAAGGTCGTGTACAATGTAATGAATTGTGTCCATTGTAAAAGGATTTCTGCCATCAAGTTAACACATCCGTCACCTCACGTGTTTACTTTTTTGTGGGGGCGACATTTAAGTTTTACTTTCTTAGCAAATTTCAATTGTACATCCAGAAGTGGAATTGCTGGATCATGTGGTCGTTCTACTCTTTCTTGAGACACAGCCATACTGTTTTCCATAGCAGCTAAACTCGTTTGCAACTCCACCGACGATGCACAAGGTTTCCATTTTCGCCGCATCCTTGCCAGCTTTTATCTAAGTTTTTACTTATTAACATTGCTCTTTCAAACATAACCTGAATGACAGTTAATTTTGAGGCACTAAATGTCAGAATCGATTCTGCATTCATTCCAAATGGAATGTCTCAACCTGTATACACACGTCCATTCACTTGCGCTCGAGTCATTTATAAATCAGTCCTTCAGGGGAACGTTAATGGGGTCAGACCCACAGGGTTTCTGCCCTGGCAGCCGGGAGAGAAGGCTTGTGGGTAAACCGGGTCCCGGCTTACCGCCTCAGCAACAACCAAGCAGGGGACTAGCCTAAGGCCAGACCCTGGACCGCATAGCCGGAAAAGAACACCAGAGGAGAGCTGACGCGGTTGAAGAAAAGAAGGCGTTAAGATCACCCGCCAACAAGATAAAGAACGAGCCCAGTGCACTGCTTCCAGCACCAACCGCCAGCTTGGTCCAGCCCAGCCCACTACTGAGGAATGAGGAAGTGGGGAGGCGGGGCCTCCGAAAGGGAAGGTGGGGCCACCTGGGCAGGGACAGGCGGGGCCGTCTGGGGTGTGAGAGGCGGGACCCGCAGGGCTGGAGACGAGAGTAGCCCGGGGCCTGCGGAAGGTGGGGCACGGAGGAGGGTGGGGTGGGACACGAGGGAGGGTTCGGTGCTGGGGAAGGGGGTGAGAGGCTGGGTCACTAGGGGAAGGTGAGGCGGGGCTTGTCTAGGACGGAGACTCCGGAGGCGCAGGGGGAGAGGAGAGAGGGGTACCGCCAGGGGGCGAGGATCTCCGCGGTCTGCGGATCTCAGTCCAGTCCTGGGCTTCCTCCTCCCAAGAAAGCCTCCCGGCCCCGCGGCGCCTCGCAACCGCGCGACAGTTTCGCTGCTGCGGACAGGATTTTCTTTATGATAGGTTATTTGCATTTCAGAGACACGCCCATATGGGCTAACCCCGATTCTGTTACATTTAATAAAGGAACAATGGATTAACGAGAGGTAATAAACATTTACTTCTTGGGCACACTCTGAAGGAAAAGCCTTTAGTGTAGTTAATACACAGTATCTCACAATGTCTATCAGAAGCTCATTTCTTGTGGCAGGTTTTCAAATATCAGAATAAATCCTTAAGTGAACACAGTTACTTATACGGTGTCACGCTGCTAGACTCATAAATTAAACTTGTGGGGTTATTGTCCTCAATTTAAATATCTTTGACTTTTATGCGACAGTAGCACTCCATTACAACATGGCTATTTGTTACACTGATTTTGATCTGAGGTGAAATAAATCACGTCCCCAAACCAAAACAATACATTAAAATCCTGATATTTAGCAAACTTTGTCGCAGTTATTGATTCTAACTCTTTACACCAATGTGGCAAAAGCTTTCTACTGTATTTAATTTATTCATTTGCCTTAGAACGTTTCACTTTCATCAGATTAAGTTTGAAACAGTGCTTCCTTTGTTTAAGGACACCATAGAATCAGACTAATGCCACACCCTGCCAGAATAATTGGCAAATTAATTTGCTTTTTTGTAACTTTCTATTCTCAAGGTTAATTATTTATTGAGGTTAGTATATTTGAACAGCCTGGCTTTTGGTATAGAAACAAATATTTTAAACTGCATACAGCTTATACTGACGAAGGTGAGAGAGGATCAAGATAACGTTCTTTAAATCATTCATTCACTCATCCAACAGTTAACCATTGAGCCAGTGCCTGCTATGTGCTGCTAAGCTGCTAAGTCACTTCAGTCGTGTCCGACTCTGTGCGACCCTATGGACTGCAGCCCACCAGGCTCCTCCGTCTATGGGATTTTCCAGGCAAGAGTACTTGAGTGGGGTGCCATTGCCTTCTCCGTGCTATGTGCTAGGTGTCCTGAAATGTTAACTATTAATTAATACTGGGGATAAAAGTTAGATTAAAAGTGTAAACAGAAAACAAGGAAGTTGTTTGACATGATACAAATAGTCTAAGATACAGGCTTATGACTATTCAGCTTGAACCTTGAGAAAAGGGCATAATTTCTAAGAGAAGAATGACTGGAATAGTTCTAATCTTGCATGACTGCTGGCCTCTGGTTATGACTAGTATCAAAATCCTAGGGCTTTCCCTATACAAAGGTGGTGAGGAGGGTAATATCTTCCCCTTGAACTCCTCCCCTTACCTTGAATCAGTGGAAGCTCATTGAGGCCTTCTGAGGTTAAAATGGCAATGTACTTTCACTTTTATTTTGGAGAGGGAAATTTTAAACTTTTGGAGTGTGGTTTAGACAGCTTCTTATTGAGATTTCATAATGTGATGATTGAATATATAGCACCATGGTGCTTGCTAGGAGATGTTTTATAAATACATTATTTTATCACAAGTCACATTGATAATAATTAAAATGTATTGTTATACCAAGTTTTCTCTATATTACAATTTAATATCAAAATGATTCATAGTTTCCTCAGGGTGTGCCCTGAAAAAAGGCCTATTTATACACAGTATTAAAGGCACAGTCTGCTTGTGCCTATTCAAATGAACCCCCTTGCTGTACAATGGCAGAGCTCTAATTCATTTTGTTCAACTCATTTCCCAAGAGGCCATGGCCTAACATGTGGCAAGAAACAAAGACAGACAAAATCACTATGTATTAGTTGCAATATTCTGTAAAAGGAGATAATCTATAGTCACCATGATGTATGGATAAACAATATTACATATTACAAAAAGAGTATTTGTATAAGCAAGACAAATAAATACAAATGCTGAGTTATGCTTTATCGTTTTTAAAACAAATATTAGTGCTCTTGTACAGTAATATAATAATATAGACTAAAAGAGTGATTTACCCTTTGTGATAGAAATTTATTAAACTAGTAAGCCTGTTTATGCATTTATTCATTCATTCACTCTATCATTAATCATTGAAAGTGAAGTTGCTCAGTCATGTCTGACGCTTAGCGACCCCATGAACTGTAGCCTACCAGGCTCCTCCGTCCATGGGATTTTCCAGGCAAGAATGCTGGAGTGGGTTGCCATCTCCTTCGCCAGGGGATCTCCCTGACCCAGGGATTGAATTGGGGTCTCCCACATTGTAGGCAGACGCTTTTACTGTCTGAGCCAACAGGTAAGTCATTAATCATTAGGGATATACAATTAAAACCACAATGAGATACTATGTCATACCTACTAGGATCACTATAATTTAAAAAAAAACTGTATAATAATAAGTGTTGGCAACAATATGGGGAGCTCTTGCACATTGTTGGTGGGAATGAAAAATGGTGCTGTGAAAAATGGTTGGCAGTTCCTCAAAAAGTTAAGCATATGATTACTATATAGTCCAGTGATTCTATTCCTAGCCACAAGAACTGAAAACAAGGAATCAGTTACTTGTAGATGGACGCTTGCTGCAATATTACTCACAATAGCCAAAAGGTGGAAACAACCCAAGTGTCCTAATAGAAAACCATGTGAACAAAATACTCACCCATAAAGAGGAAAAAAGTTCTGATGCACTCTATAGCATAAATGATCCTTGAAAACATTATGCTAAATAAAAATTTGCCAGACACTAAAGGACATATATTGTAAGATTCGACTTATATGAAATATCTAGAAAAGGCAAATGCATAGAGACAGAAAGTAGAAAGAGGCTGAGGGGAGCAGAGAACGGAGAGGGTGGGGGGGGGTGCTTAATGGATATAGAGTTTTTGTTTTGGGGTGATGAAAAAGTTTGGCAAATGGTGCTATAAATTTCCTTTTCATCACTGCTTTAGCTGTGTCCTTCAAAATTATATACATTGTATTTTTACTTTCATTCATTTCAGTGTATTTTCCTTCCCTTTAAGACCTCCTCTTCGACCCATGAATTATTCAGAAGTGTGTTGTTTAGTCTCCAAGGGTTTTGAGATTTTCCTGTTACCTTTCTGTTATTAATTTCTAGTTTGATTCCACTGTGGATGGAGAATATAGTCTGTATGATTTATAGGTCTTTAAATTTTGTTGGTATTGCTTTTCTGGCCCAGAATATGACACTTGATAAGAGTGTATATGCTGTGGTGTTAGGTGAAATGTTCTATTAGTTTTGATTATTTTGGGTTGATGCCATTGTTGAGTTTTTCTATAACCTTGTCGATTTTCTGTCTAGTTTGTTCTATCGGTTCTTGCAAAAGAGGGACTGATGCCTCCAACTACGTTGTTGTTGTTGTTCAGTCGCTCAGGCGTGTCTGACTCTGTGACCTGATGGACAGCAGCACCTGAGGCCTCCAACTATGTGGATTCATCTATTTCTTCTTTCATTTCTATCAGTTTTTGCTTCACACATTTATATTCCTTTATTATTGTTTATAATTATATATAATTCTTCCTCAACAATCTTTAGAACCAAATCAGAGAGTGTTATAAATTTTTACTGCAATCATCAAAAATAATTTAGAAAGAAGAGAAGGGAAATCTATTATATTTACCCATATTTTTGCTTACCATGTTCTTTCTTCCTTCCTGATGTTCCGAGATTCTTTTTTAAAAATATTTTATTTTTGTTTATTTATTTTGGGCCATGCTGGGTTTTCGTTACTATGCAGGCTTTTCTCTAGTTTCAGAGATCGGGGGCTACTCTCTAGCTGCAGTGCACAGGCTTCTCATTGGGGCCTCTCTGGTTGCAAAACACGACCTCTAGGGCATGCGGGCTTCAACAGCTGCAATATACAGGCTCAGTAGTTGTGGTTGCTGTGCTCTAGAGCACAGGCTCAACAGCTGTGATACATGGACTTAGTTGCCCTGCAGCATGTGGGATCTTCCTGGATCAGGGATTGAACTCGCATCTGCTGCATTGGCAGACAGTCTTTACCACTGAGCCACCTGGGAAACCTCCAAGGTTCTTTTTTTAAAAAAAATTCTTTCCTTTCTGTTCAGATAACTTCCAGCTTCCTTTGGTAATATTTTAGGAAACATCTGTTGGTGAAATTCTCTTTATTTTCCTTTGTCTGAGAATGCCTTGATTTCCCCTTCATTCTTAAAACGTATTTTCACTGGATATAGGATTCTAGGTTGACAGCTCTTTTCTTTCAGGACTTAAAAAATGTCCTACCACTTCCTCCTGGCCTCTATGGTTTTGGATAAGAAATCCACTGTCATTTAAATAGTTTTCTCCCTTGTAGGTAAGGTGCTGTTTTTCTCTGGTTTTGTTCAATATGTTTTATTTGGCTTTCATTTTAGGAAGCTTGATTATAATGTATCTTGATGTGGGTCTCCTCAGGTTTGTTTAGCTTCTTAAATCTATAGGTTTGTGTCTTTTGCCATATTTGGGAAATCTTTAGCCATTATTTCTTTGGGAACTTTTTCAGCCCACTCTATACTTTCCTTCTAGGAGTCCAGTGATAAAAACATTAGAAATTTTGTTATAGTAGCACAGGTTTCTGAGTCTCTTCTCAATTTTTAAAAAATTCTATTTGTTCTCTGTTGTTCAAATCAGGTCATTTCTATTGTTTTATCTTGTAGTCCACTGATTGTTTTCTCTGCCCCTTCTATTCTGTGTTGAGTTCATCTGTTGAGTTTTAAAATTTTGGTTATTACATTTTTTTCAGTTCTGAAATTTCAATTTAGTTCTTTATATCTTCTATATCTTTTTTGAGACTTCCTATTTCTTTGGTGAGACTTTCTATTTTTTCAGCTGTTTCGAATGTGTTCACAATTGTTCACTGAAGCATTTTTACAATGGCTCCTATAAAATCTTTGTCAGGTAATCCTAACATCTTTGCCTTACTGATATTGGCATTTATTGATTGCCCTTTTTCATTCACTCTGACGTTGTTTGAGAATTTGATGTTTTTTTTTTTTTTTTTTTTTGAGAATAAGCTGTGCTTTTTGTTTGAGATCTGAATATTTTGACTATTCTAAGACTCTGAATTTTATTTAACCTTCTGTTTTAGCTGGCTTCCTCTAGCACTTCTCCAACAGGGAAGTGGAACATCACCTCACTACTGTCAAGTTGAAACAGAAGTCCAGGTTCCTTACTAGAATCTGTTGACAGCCTGGGGGGCTTGTTACTTCTGGGTGGGGGTGGGATCACTGGCTCCCCACTAAGCCTCCAGGGATACCTCCCAGGCTGGAAGGGGTAGAAGTGCCTCTTTACTGCTCCCAACATGGTTTTCACTGATACCACACCATGAACGGTGAGCACTGTTGAGGATCAAGAGGGTAATGGTGGAAGAGGGGCCTGGCCTCTATGTGATGAAAATCTGACTTTCCAGTAGGCCTTCGCTGATACCACCCCCACTGATTCAACCTCCTTACTGCCTAGCTGAGGTGGCAGTGCAGGCTCCCCATGAAGTTTCCAATGACACCAAGGGCTTGGATGGGGCTCATCAACACGACATGGGGATGAAAGACCTCTTCCCCACTCTGCCTAGTGAGGAGGCAGGAGATTAGGGCACCTTGTTAAGAAACTGGCGAGGGTGAAAGCCTAAGCTGCTCACCTGGCCCTTCACCATGGGTGAAGGTGGGGCTACAGCTTTTTTCTTTGGGTTTTGGCTGGAGTAAAGTGGTTGTTTTTGAAAAGTTTTCTGTCTTGCTAGGTTGCCCCTTTCCTAATTCTTTTTTAAAGAGAGAATATCCCTGGAGGTTTTTTGGCATTTCCAAGTTGCCAGATTCTTAAGCTCCAAGTCTGGGATACATGAGGCAAAAAGAAAACCCAGGGAACTCACCACCACATCATTCCTTGAGCCTTTAAGTCCCTGGTCAGTCTGCCTTCTCTTCATCTTTCAGTCTTCTTATGCTTCTTTTCTATGTAATATCCAGGGTTCTTAGTTGTACTTAGAAGGAGGAATTGAAAAAAGTATGTTTACGCCACTTCCTGGAAGAGGCTGTGTTAACTTTTTTCTTTTTAGATGCACCATGTGGCTTGTGGGATCTTAGTTCCCCAACCAGGGACTGAACCTTGGCCACGGCAGTGAAAGCACCAAGTCCTAACCACTGGACTGCCAGGGGATTCCCCTATATTTTATTAATTTTATTGATTAACTTCTAATCAGAGCAAATGATACTGATCAAAAAAGTTCTCCAGAAATTCTATGATGTCTTTTCCTCCTACATTAAGAGAATTATTGCTCTAGCATGCTGCTGCTGCTAAGTCACTTCAGTCGTGTCCAACTCTGTGGACCCCATAGATAGCAGCCCACCAGGCTCCCCAGTCCCTGGGATTCTCCAGGCAAGAACACTGGAGTGGGTTGCCATTTCCTTCTCCAATGCATGAAAGTGCAAAGTGAAAGTGAAGTCGCTCAGTCGTGTCCGACCCTTAGCATGGACTGCAGCCTACCAGGCTCCTCCGTCCATGGGATTTTCCAGGCAAGAGTACTGGAGTGGGGTGCCGTTGCCTCCTCCATGCTATAGCATAAGAGAATGCATTAACATATTCTAAGAGCTCTAATAAAGCAATTCAGAGATAGGTCAAAAGACCAGGTCACAGAGTGGTTTAGAGCTTTTTATAAATCAATTATTAGATTTGTCAATAGTCCGTTCCTACCTACTCCAGTTCTAATGGTGGTTTTATTACATAATAGTGGTGACAGTATACAATTATTTTATATTAGGTATTATTCATATCATATATAATTTTCAATGAAGCATTAAAGTCTGTAACTTTGATATGTTGTTAAAATTTGTTTTGCTTGCATACTACATTAATACATTTTATAAAGCTATAACTTTTATTTTTAAGTAACAGAAGCCTACTGGAGCTTGAAAGAAAACTGAAGGTGAAAGTGTCAGTCGTTCAGTCATGTCTGACTCTTTGCTATCACATGGACTGCAGCTCTCCTCTGTCCTTGGAATTTTTCAGGTAAGAATACTGGATTGGGTAGCCATTCCCTTCTCCAGGAACTTTTCCTGACCCAGGGATCAAAACCAGGTTTCTTGCATTGCAGGCAGATTCTTTACCATCTGTTACCAGGGAAGCCTTGTGGAGCTTGCTTTAGCAAAAAGAAAGGTCATTTTGTATAAAGATGCAAGTACTTCATGAAACTCAAGGGTTGGTATGGAGACAGACTCCAGGAAGGGCCTGGAACTGTGCAGTGGAGCCCAAGGTATAATATATTTTGTCTCAACTTCTCACTGTACATCTGCTTTATCTTTCTTGCCAAAGACTCTGCCACCAGAATATGGCTGTGACACAGTCCCTAGTTAAGAGAATATGGACCCACTGGGAAGAGACAGACTGATAATGGTCTTTCTTCCTTCAGTTCAGTTCAGTTGCTTAGTCATGTCCAAGTCTTTTTGACCCCATGGACTGCAGCATGCCAGGCCTCCCTGTCCATCACCAGCTCTTAGAGTCTAACCAAACTCGTGTCCATTGAATCAGTGATCTGATTTTAAATTCTCAGGAATGAGTACAATTAGCAAGTTAGGATCATGAGTCTACCTGTAGTCCATTTGGTATGATGTGAGGTGTATGCGTGGAAGTAGAACATGGAAAAACCAGTAGGGGTGACAGACGTCTACTCCTGTGTTCCTGTGGGTGGGGGTGCCATTTCCAAAGACAGCCAAAAGTGTTCAATACACTGGGTATCTTGTTCTATTCCTAGAATCTCTGATACATGGTTAACAATGTATCTACATTGAAACTGTTATAAAGTCACAGGTTTACCTTCTTATACAACCAACATCACTACTGTGAAAGTTGAATTCATGACTTAGTATTTCTTGTAATGTTTAAAAGATATAATAAGCAGCAGAAAGACCCATTTTTACATTTGGAAATGAAGTCAAACATCAGAAACTGCTTCAAAAGGCTCCAGAACTTTCCTTTTCCAGCATCAATCTAGTTAATTTGGGAAGTCAGCATACAGGGGACCAAGGTTTCCCTATGGTGAAGAGAGTATAGGAAGTGTCCCCCTAGTTTACCAGAGAGAGTCACCACACCATTGACTCTGGTTTATAAAACTGTAAAGTTACCCCTGAAGCCAGTCTTGAGCTCAGCAGGCTTATATTATCTGACTAGTATTTGTGGACATATAATGTAGTAGGTGTCTTTCTAAGCCTTTTGGAATATAAATCTTTTTTACTTGAAATGGAAACAAACTCATAAAATTTGCCCAGCTAAGCCATTGTTAAATTGGTTATAGTGTAACATTTAGCTAGGATTTTACAACCATTTCCACACTCATAAATCTTGGTCATTGTTCTCAGAATTTTATATTAGAAGTAGAAGTAACTACAAACAGTAATTTACTGATAGTCCAAAGGTACTGAATAGCAAAAAACTGTAGTTCAAACTTTTGTTTTTAGTTATATCTTTTCCACTCTTAATACTGCTGAAAATGAGAGAAAGTCTTCATACTCAGGGATAACTAAAGTAATTATCAAGGTTTTGATTGGGATATACTTTTTTTTTTTATGGTTAAAGAGGAAAAACTAGCAAGTAGTTCTTCAGCTGACATGGGAAGAGGGAGTGAACTATCATTTTGGCTTCCACCCTCAATGTGTGGCCAGAATTTCCCTGATCCTGCATAGGATAGAAAGAAAGATACTACCGAGATACAAAGTGAGTGATTTTTCAAAGTTATAGGAGTTCAGAAATAAGGGTAAATAGCATGAGGTGCTATTGTTAAAGAAGACATTTATTTCATTTTAAAGTGGAAAGCTAAGTCATTTTATGAAAGTAAATATTTTTCTTATAAGATGATGCTTTAGTCAGGGATACAATAAACATGTGATATTGAACAGATTAGACATTATGAAATGGCATTTAAAAGTGAAGTCTTGTTTGAAAGCAAGCTGGAGAAATCTCTTCATTTGCAAGCTGAGTTAAAAGCAGAGATCCATTTTTCTATAGGAGTTAGCTTACATTTGTGTCTGTAACTTAAAACAGTGAAATAAAATGCAAACTGAGAAATTTAATACTTTATTTTATAAATATAAATTTGTTTATTTATAAAATATTTCACTGAATGACAATAATATTTTTTAAATTGAAATTTACTTTTTAAATTGTTTCAAGAAAGTGTCAAGAAAAAATTTTATCAGTGATATGATGATTTAGTAGTTCTCTAAGTTGTTACTTTTTGCAGATATTTTGGTTTTAGTGAAGTTCACTTTTTTTTAAAAAAGTGTGCATATATAGAGTTAAAATTTTTCACTGTATGTATATTCTGGTTATTATTTTTTTATGATCATTACTTAAAATAATCTATTGTATAATTTGTTACATGAAGAGCCACTGTAAGATATGCTACTGTATGAAAATCTTGACTAACCTATTATTTCAAACCACAGATAAAAATTGTATATGTGCTTCCTTTTTTGTTTTACCTCCTCTGTGGTATAAAAGATATTCATTTAGTAAATAATGACTGAACTCCTGAGACCTACATGCTGTCACTGAGGACATTATGTGGAGAATGCAAAATCTCTGTCTTCACTTACTCTGTTAGAAGATAAATGGAAGTTGGCTTTCAAACATAAACTGTTTTAGCCCTAGCACAGTACCAGTGCCAGGTAGATGCTAGTGCTTCAAGTTGCTTCAATTTTTAATTATATCACACCTTTCACTGAAAAACAAGTAAAAGCCCAGAAAATCAATCTTCCATCTAGTTGGGAAAACTGGAATCTGCTCTGAGAAAACTATTGTGTTGGAATGAAGCAAGATACAATAGTCACTGCCTCATATAAAAAATTCCTTCCTCAAACAATAATTACCATGGAGCTTTAATAATTACTATGGCATCAGAAGGACTGATGCTGAAGCTGAAGTTCCAATACTTTGGCCACATGATGTGAAGAACTGACTCATTGGAAAAGACCTTGATGCTGGGAAAGACTGAAGGCAAGAGAAGGGGACAACAGAGGATGAGATGGTTGGATGGCATCACTGACTCGCTGGACATGAGTTTGAGCAAGCTCTGGGAGTTGGTGATGGACAGGGAAGCCTGTTGTACTGCAGTCCATGAGGTCACAGAGTCAGACACAACTGAGCAACTGAACTGAACTGATGGCACCTTATTTATATTGGCTTGGCCAAAAAATTCATTCGGGGTTTTCCCATATCATTGTACAGAAAGACCTGAATGAACTTTTTGGCCAACCCAATAGTTATAAAGCATTGTAAGTTATAAGAAATACAGTTGACCCTTGAACAATAGGGACATTGGAGGTCTCACCTCAACACAGTCCAAATTCTGAGGATAACTTCTAGGTCACCCCCAATATCCCAGGTTTCACATCTGTGGATTCAACCAACCCGGATTGTGTAGTAACATACTACAAATCTATTGGGAAAAAAAAAAAAAAGCCAAGTATTGATGATACAAGTGGATCTGTGCCATTCAAACCCATGGTGTTCAAGAGTCAAATGTAATATAATCGAGCTTCCAAACAACCGTGTGAAGTACTCAGGGAGATAGCATAATTTTGGGTTAAGAGGATGAGCCATAGATTCACCATTTGATCTCAACTCTGGAACCTTCAAAAACTTACTTAACCTCTCTGACCCTCAGTTTCCACTAATACTCAAAGTTACCTCACATGGTTGCTGTGCAGGTTGAAGGAAAATATTTAAAGTATGTAATACAGTGTTCATCATGACAATCAATAGTGACTATTTTCATTCTGGATGATATCATTCTTCATCTGTTTCAACAGCTTAAAGAAGATGGAATTTACAAAGGTTTAGAGGAAAGGATTCACAGCTATGAAATGGAGGGGTGACACTCTGAACCCCAATCTTCTGACTCTAAATCCTTTTTTCAGTTTTAAGACAGTGCATGCATATTCAGGCTGATGGTAAGTAAATCACTGCTAGAATATTAACAACTTTGGTAATTAAATTTACTTCAGGCTGACGTTTATGAGGTTATCATTTAACCCATCTACCACTATCACATTTTCTTGAATTGTGAAATGAGAAGTATGTTACCTTATGTTATTACAGCATTTTCTTTAAAAAAACGAAACACTATTTTCCTGTTTTTCCTTCATTTCCAGCTTTCACTTTAAGTCTAACTTTACCAATAAACATCTGACACAAAAAGGTTTCCTGAAGTTTTCTACAAACATTATACTTATTATTTAATCCTCAAATAGGGTTTGCGGACAGCAAAGTCAGTAGTACACTCAGTTTAAACATGAGATAACTCAGTAAGGTTAAATGTTCAAATCGAGGCAACAGAAGTAGTCTTTCTAATTCTTAAAGTTGAGAATGAGTGGCTGGGTGAGAAGTTACTACTAATTACACTAAAAGATGATAATATTTACACATGAAAAATTATCACCTTCTAAAAAGTTGAAAAAGCATGGAAACTGTTGATAATACTGTAATTTAAAAAAACACACAACAGAAACGTGGACTGGTCCTGCCGAGATGTGTTAAGATTGGGCTCAAATGCCCCAAAGACGGGCTTCAGAACAAACCCAAGCTCAGTAAAAGCTCCGCACTGACTGGCAGATTCCACGCGAACCACTTGCCTACCACGTGTCTTTCAGGAAACGCACAGAACACAAGGGATAAAAGGAAGCCAAAGAGGGCCAGGGGAAAGGTAAAAACCGTGGCTAGGGCTTCCCTGGGAGACTGAGGGCTCCCGAAGGCTGCGGCAGGCTGGAGGGACCTCGCGGAAGATCAGGCAGGCACTGGGGTCTGCGAACAGGCCTGTAAGGAGCATGGGGAAGGCGTTCGTTGGGGGAGCCGGCGGTCCGTGAGCCCCACCCTTTGGAGCTCCGTAGAGGATCGGCTCCCCTGGATCGAGTTGGGGGTGGAGGAAGTGAGAGCGCAGAAGCAGGAATGCATAGAGGAAGGAGTCGCTAGAGGAGCAACAGGTGGGAGCTAGTCAGAGTCCGAGGTTCGCGGGGGTGGGGGTTGGCCGCACCTGCGAGACCTCCGGGCCGCCGTAGCCCCGCCCTCCGCGCGTGGCGCCCCGACGCTTGGCGCGCGGGCCGCTCTCCTTACAGAGGTCGCTCTTGCCCGAACGGTCGGACTCCCTCTGTTGCGCCTGCGTAGTCGGGAGGGGAAGTGAGGCGGTTTCCTCGGCGCCTTTTCCGGCGGCGGCAGCGGCAGAACTGGGAGGAGGCTGTGGAGGCCGGAGGGAGCCCGCGCGCGGGGCGGCGGCTGGAGGTAACCTCCTGGGCTGAGCTGGCGAGGCGGGCCCCCTCGGCCTCCGCTCTCCTCTGGGGGTCCAGCAGTAACTCCCTTTTCCCTCTCTGTGTCTCCGCAGGCAGCGCACCGAGTTCCCGCGAGGATCCATGACCTGACCGGGCGCCGGAGCCGCGCTGCCTCTCGGGTGGCCTGGGTCGGTGGTGAGCGCGGTGCTCGCGGACCGGGGACCGGGCCGAAGGGCCGCAGTCTCCCGCGGCGGAGCCAGGAGAAGGCGGAGGAGCGGGAACCGCGGCGGCGCTCGCGCGGCGCCTGCGGGGGGAAGGGCAGTTCCGGGCCGGGCCGCGCCTCAGCAGGGCGGCGGCTCTCCCGGCGCAGACTCAGCGCCCCGGCGGCCGCGGCGCCTGGAGGAATCAAGTTGTGTGGTGGGTGATGCCCGAGTGAGCGGCGGGCCCGGGCCTCTGCCCAGAGGAGGCGACTCCCACGCAGGCCGCGCGGGCGCCCTCGCGACTGGGAGGCTCCGTTTCTGTTTCGCGGCGGCGGCGGCGTTGTTGGCGGAGGGGACCCGGGACACCTGAATGCCCCCGGCCCCGGCTCTTCCGACGCGATGGGGAAGGTGCTATCTAAGATCTTCGGGAACAAGGAAATGCGGATCCTCATGTTGGGCCTGGACGCGGCCGGCAAGACAACCATCCTGTACAAGTTGAAGCTGGGCCAGTCGGTGACCACCATCCCCACTGTGGGTTTCAACGTGGAGACGGTGACTTACAAAAACGTCAAGTTCAACGTATGGGATGTGGGCGGCCAGGACAAGATCCGGCCGCTCTGGCGGCATTACTACACCGGGACCCAGGGTCTGATCTTCGTAGTGGACTGCGCCGACCGCGACCGCATCGACGAGGCCCGCCAGGAGCTGCACCGCATTATCAATGACCGGGAGATGAGGGACGCCATAATCCTCATCTTCGCCAACAAGCAGGACCTCCCCGATGCCATGAAACCCCACGAGATCCAGGAGAAACTGGGCCTGACCCGGATTCGGGACAGGAACTGGTATGTGCAGCCCTCCTGTGCCACCTCGGGGGACGGACTCTATGAGGGGCTCACATGGTTAACCTCTAACTACAAATCCTAATGAGCATTCTCCACCCATCCCCCGGAAAGGAGAGAAATCAAAAACCCATTCATAGGATTATCGCCACCATCACCTCTTTCAATTGCCACTTTCTCTTCTTTTGAATTTGAACTCTGGAGTTACAGTTCTGCGGTTTGGGGGAGGGGGTTAGGGATTTTCTTTCTTTTCTTTTTTTGCTTTGCGTTAGGATGCTCTGATCTGACTTTTTGACATGAACACAAAGTGCTAGATGCTCTTGTTGACTTCCAGCAAATGGGATGGGGGAAATATAGCAGTTCTTGGTAAACTCCTTTATAATAATGGTTTGATTTTTTTATCTCGAGAGAATCTTCTTTTCCAATGTATGCTTTTTTCCTTTTTGCCCAGTTTCCTTATCACTTGCTGTAGATGGCTTATTTTGCATTCATGCAGACTATGTTGCAAGTCTGTTTCATCTAGTAAACTGAAAATTATTGCTTAATCAAACTGCCGTTTGTCTTTTATATTTAAGGCCTTCCCCCCCCTTATGAGTTCTGACTTTAACTTAGTAAATTCAAATGTGACCTTTTATATCTAAGACCAGTACAGTAAACTTAGACCACAGTGGCAAATAATGAGTAATATCCTTGTAATATGTTCCAGTTCCACATCAGTATGTTAAACAGGTAATGTAAGAAGTTCTTTGAATTTTCAGCTATTAAGTTCTGAAACATACATCATGCATGAGTAAGGATAAAACTCAAGTTCCCCATTGCAAAGCTAACTTACACTGCATAAAACTATGAAAATATAACCTGTCAAGGACACAGATTTTTTTTCGCTGCAAAGTTAGCAACTTTGCTGTGTTTTCCCTCTTTGTTAACTTTTAAAACATACTCTTCCAGAAAATGGAGCAATAATGGTGTATAACATACACAGATGAAATATTTGTAGATATTTTAAGTGACTTTTGGGCAAAACTGGAATATATCCTTTTACCATGTTTCAAATATCTAAGACCAGTAGATTTTAAATTACTGGAATGGTTATTTTGTTCATTAATAAGTCATTTAACAATTCAAATTATATGCACCTTTTACCTAGTTGGAAAAAAAATCTGTTTCCACATTATAGCAACCTGAAGATGTCTTTTTTTTTTTTTTTTTTAGTAAGTGAGTGATCCATATCTCCATTAATTAGAACACTGGAAAAGATGTTTTATAAAAAGTATTCTGTTGGATTAACTCATGCAAATAGATATCCTGTTGGTTCAAAAATACACTATCTCCTTTAAGGAAGGAAATGTGATGAATGAATGATGTGTAGACTTGAGGAATGACAAAGGGGAAGTAGGATGTAGAAGAAGAACCTACAGATGACAATGAATGTAAACTTATTTTCTTCAAGTGTAAGCAATGTGCTTGCTGGTGATACCCAGATCTTAACAAGATTACTTGCTTAGCTGGTTAGGACCAGTAACTAGATTATTGAGACCACTATGATAATACTTTGAACCAAATGTTAATGCTTGATACAGAATAGTGTAGCAGCATCTGGTTCTTATATAGCCTTAAGGATTAATTGTAGAGATCCTCAAGGAATTAAAACTTAGGGAATTTCAGAAATGTAGACTGCAAATGCAGTTTACAGGAAAAGGTGAAGTGGGTTTTGTTTATGAGGGTGTCTGAAAACAAAAATTGAACGGGATATCATGGTATATGATTGGACAGTATTGGTCCTTCATGCTTTGGCCATATTGTATAATGGAGCTTTTACCAAAGATGTATGAGAAATACAAGGCTATAGAAAATTAACTCTTCAAAGTAAAACTCTTGACAAACGTTTTACTTAAAGCAGATGAGAAAAGGTGCTATGTTGTAGGCTCCTAATGGTGCAGAGGGATTTTTGAATTCAAAATGCAACTAAAGTATCAAGTTCTCAGTTTCACTTTAGTAGAAGTATCTCTGGAAATGAAGCTGACACACATCTAAGAACATTTTCGTTGCTTTTAAAATTCCCAAAGCTCCATCATACATTTAATTACTAGTGTGTTAAATGATTACATATAAGGTACATAAACATGGGTTATACAAATATCAATGTTACAGTAACATCCTGAAGCGACAAGCACAAAGGTATAAATGCCTAAACTGGAGGAAACTTGAAACCCTCATGTTAATTCTTAAATGTAGTATTTCTAACTTGTGACAAGACAGATTGGTAGGCAGCCATTTTTGTGTCTTAAAATAACTGGGGGCATAGTTAAAATTTTATACATCAAGTGATTGCTAAGGAATGTTGCAGGTGAGATGTGGTTATTTTTAGTTTATTTGAAATGTCTTAAGGTGGGGGGAGGAGGGGAAGCAAATATCTGAAATTTGGAAAACCCTAAATCTTTTGATAAGAAATTGTGATTTTCACTTACGTTATCTTTAAGGATATAAAAGGTTGATAAATTGGTGTAGTTAAATTGAGCCATAACCATTGGTGGTCATGGGGACCGGTAATTAAGCCTGCAGAAAAAAATTACAATCTAAGAATTTAAGAAATAAGATCCTGAAGATTTTGTTTAATTGCATCAATTTCTGTATTTTATGTGCATTTAAAAACTGCAGTAAGTTGAATGGGGTTAATCTTGTCTAATAATAAGTAAATGAGTCTGTAGACTGTGATCTCCCCAAACTAAAAAGTACAGTACTTGGAATTGTGTTCTTTATGGTTGTAGTGTTGGTAAAGCACTAATATGCAGAAAATAAAGGAATTACACAGTGCAGTTTCTCACGTTATGTTACTCGTTTGAACTAGATTAAGTGGGACGTGTGGTGTGTTGGGCCATGTTTTATTCCAGGGATATATGGTACAAAGTGACTTAATTTGGGAGTCATTTAGCCTTTGTAAGAAGAAAAAGAATCAGTTTGGTTCTTGTGATTCTGGCTATCAAGGAAATTTTGTGCTGATTTAGTTCCACCAAATTTAATCTGAATTTATGATAACTTTTAGGACACAAAAACAGTTGAAAAATTTAGAAAGTGAAAGTTCTATAGCAGTTTTTATTATGCTGCTTTTTTTTTTTAGAACAGAATTGTGTCTCTCGAAGAATTGACCTACAGCATAGTTTTAATCCTTGACAATTGACTTGGATTTTAGAAAGTTTGTCTTTTAAAAACCAAGCCTGCATGTCTTATAAGCATGGCAGAATTGTAGCCCTTTAGAAAATAAAATAGATGAAGAATAACGTATAAAGGGTTTTTAAAAACATCTTTTTTGTGTGGGCATTCCTTCTTAGCAAGGAATAGTAGTATTTTACTATTAACTTAGTAGTTTGTTTAGAATATCTTTGATCTCTAGTATAATTTAACTCCCACATTAATATTATTAATGGCTATCAAGTATCAGAGATAGTGGTAGAGGATATTTTATTTTAGTTTTTATGTTTTAATATAAGCTTAGAAATATTATAGCTGTAATCTGAATGGTGGTGAAGTTTACTGAATTCCCAAAGTTATTTCCTCTTTACCTTGCCGAGTATATATATGGGTGGTGGTAAGGCAGATTTTTCCTTAGAGGTAAGAATTGTAAAACCGTATACAGCAACTAGAAATAATTAATCACTGAGTATAATGTGTTTGGAATATAATATTCACTAGAATCTCCTTTTGCTTTGTTTATATTGAATGGTAAAGACAAAGTAGGAAAGATTACAATATTATGAAGTTTACAGAAAGGGAATGTTGGGAGATGGAGTGATAAATGAGGCAAAGTAACTTTTCTCTCCCTGCTTTACTAAACTTCAAAGTTGCCAGACTAGATAAGTGAGTTGAATGGGCAGGGAATACATAGAGGTGAGGTCAAAGAGGCGGAATAGAGGGGTTTAGGAATAACAACTGAAATTTGTTAAATAAGCCAAAGTAATGGTAAACTTCCAGGAATTAGTCTAGAAATAACCTTACTTTTGTTGGCAGTAAGAAAATACTTTTGAATTTTAAAATGTTTTATGACTGCCGGAAACAATGTTTAAAAAAGTATTTGTCAGTCTTCTTGGATACCTTTTCTCCTGTCTTCATTTGGATATACAGTTGGCCCTGAATAACATGGATTTGAACTGTTTGGATATGAGTGGGTCCACTTATACATGGGTTTTTTTTCCAATAGTAAATACTACAGTATTACATAATCTGGAGTTGGTTGAATCAGCAGATACTGTGCAACTACAATATTATGCGAAGATTTGGATTTTCCATTGCACAGACGGTTGGCGTTCCTAACCTCCAACTTGTTCTAGGATCAACTGTGTATTTCCTCCATGGTTTTTCTAAGTGTGTAAGTTTACTTACTGAGAGCCCACTGATGTGCTTGGCACTGTTCTAGGGACAATGAAGAAAAAAATATATATCAGTGGACAAAAATCTCCTTTATGGAATTTATATTGGTGTTGGGAGGTAGGAATGATAAAAATGTTAGGTGATATACTATGTATTACATAGTATGTTTTATATATATATATACACACACATATATATATATACACACATAGGGAACAGGTAGGCATGTATCCAGAGAAGTACTCATTGAGAAGGTGACATTTGAACAAATATTTGAAGGCAGAAAAATTAATATCAATGAAATTGACATAGTAGCAAAAAGATAATATGTATAGTGTAAAACAAGGGTGGGGAAACTGGCCAAGGGCAAATGTAGTTACTCTTGTTTTTATAGAGACTAAGCTAAGAGCTAAGAATGTTTTATATTTTAAAGCATCTTAAAAGACTGATCAAAAAAACCAAATGAGAATATGTGACAGAGACAGTATCCTGAAAAGCCTGCAATATTTACTTCTCTGGCCCTTGATTGACAATGTTTGTTGACCCCAGATCTAAAGCCCTGTTTTTTTTGACCACACTTCGAGGCTTGTGGGATCTTGGTTCTCCAAGTAGGGACTAAACACATGCCCTCGGCAGTGAAAACATGGAGTCCTAATCACTGAACCACCAAGGAATTCCCTAAAGCCCAATTTTAAAAACATTACCAAACTATAAAGCAAACCCCTCAAAAGACCATTGTTAAATGAGTCTAATCAAAACTTTAGGAAACAGTGGCACATGTAATTTACCACATACGAACATGTAGTGATCTTTGAGACTTGTATTTGAGTAGTCTAACCGGGGTTCTTTTCTTGCTGGATGAGTGTGTGAAATCCATAGTTTTTCAGTATCAGTTTTCATATTCTTAAAAATTTCATGAATCATTTCATTAAAAAATATTCCTCTTATTTTTATGGTTGTTTTATTGGTCTTTGGATATAAGTTAAGCATGCTTTTCGTACAAAGCGCCTTTCCTCCAGGTAACCTGGATTAGTTTAGAATAGTTTGATAACATCATTGAACTGTGGCTTTTATTCAGTTGGTATTATTTTAATCAAGTACTGAATCCAGTATTTTTAATTATGAAACTTTGTAAGAGGAAGTGTTTTATTTGGACTTGGAAAATAATATAATGCATGGTATTTGGTTTCTTATTGTACTGTTCATGGACCACAACACTATTCCTCTAATCAATATAAATTAGGAAAAATAATTTACATGTGAATTATTACTTGCATAGAAAAATTGTTCCATACTATATACATAGTAGGATGTGGGAATTCCTAACTATCTTAAAAGAGAACCTAAAATGATTTAGGAGTTATAGAAGTAAGTTTTACGGAGGATATTTACAAGGGAGCTTTAACAAATAAAAATACTTCTTGTTCATAGAAGGGTCTATGTGAAACTGGCTAGTCATAAGCATGAAAGCTGTTTCCCATTACACTGGCCTCAGAAAGTCATAGGATGTAAGGGCAAAAGCCAAATTTGTTAAAGGAGTTAAAGAAGCAAGGATCAGGACTTTTGAAATTTGTTCTAATACAGCAAAGTGTTTTCTCTCCTCCAGATCTTTATTTCTAAAAATTAGTTTTGTGAATAAGTCCTAAATTGGAGCTAGAGGGGCACGAAGAAATCAAATTGGAAAACATTCTAAGAATAATAAGAGTTAGCATTTTTTGAATGTTTGCCATGTGCCAGGCATTGTTCTAAGCATTTCATGCATATCTTCTTAATCCTCACAACGCCTTGGCAGAAAAAGCTCCCGTTTTATAGCTGAGAAAACTGAGGATTAGATCAGTTCAGTTCAGTTCAGTCGCTCAGTGCTGTCCAACTCTGCGACCCCATGGACTGCACCATGCCAGGCCTCCCTGTCCATCACCAACTAGATAGCATATGTTAATAAGTAGCAGAGACAGACTTTGGACTCAGATAGTCTATACTGTCCTGAGAATATAACTGAGGTGAACCACTGGTTAATAATGTACCTAAAATTTTGTGTGTGTTTACAGAAAGCTTATTCTGAGGAATATCCCATAATTTTATTTGGTCATCAACAGACTTTCAGTCCCTATATAATTTGAGTCTTCTGTATAGTGGCGAACATAGTATTGTATTAAACTCCAACTGAGAAAAAAATTTTTTCTGTAAAAACATGTGACCACTTCCTGGATTGTGAATTTTACAGATCATTGTGAAAAATAGGTAAACATTTCAATGAGCTGATTATCGTACAATTATTTATATATAGACTCCTGATTTAAGAAAGTTTTAGAAAATTCAGAGTGTACAATTTATATTGTCTTTACTTCCTAAATTTATAACTATGGACATTTCAGGTACTAATACATGAATTTCTTGCTTTTTGTAACCTCACATTTTGTAAGTGAGGTTTATTGAACACTGTATCCTCTGACAGCAAGAGCCTAGAGTCCAGGGTCATCAAGGGCACTTTATTCATGTACTTAGGAATTTAAGCTTGAACTTAAGAGTAAACGTTGATAAAAAGTTGCAATATGCCTTATTTAACAATCCTATTTTATTTCTCAGTAATTTCTATATGAGATGGAAATTTAAGGCTAGATAAGACACATATGAAATGTTCAAAGTAAGTAATGAAATACTTTATCAAATACTAGATTTAGGAGAGAGGTTATATTTTGTACTGGACCCACAAAGTCAGAGGGATAACAATATTAGTACTTACTTCAAGCTTATTGTGTGCTAAGCACTGTTGTAAGTGAATTGATTATCTCAGTTAAAATAGGTAAGCAAGGGTAGTAATCTATGTGTAGTATTTGGGAGATAGCGAATAGACTTGTCTGACTAGGAGTGCCAGATTTAGCAAATAAAAATACAGGACACTGAGTTAAATTTCAATTTCACACAAACATTAATTTTCAGTACAAATAATCCCAAACCATATACTAAAATTATATACTAAAAATTGTTGTTTATCTGAAACTCCAATTTAACTGGCTGACCTATATTTATCTGCCACTTTACGCATATGTTAATGTGGAGGGAGAATTTACGTAAAAGATAATGATAGCATCATTGATAGAAAGCAGGATATACAGCAGCTTTGAATAGAAAGTTTGATAATCGGGTAAAGTGTCTCATTTATAATTTGAATGAAAAGAGGTTGAATCTGTTAGGCATACTCTTATAATTATTCTCTCTTAGAGCAGTGCTGTCCAATATAAATATATTGCAAGCCACATATATGATTTAAAATATTTTAGTTGTCACATTTTAAAAAGTAAAAATAAACAGTGAAACCAATTTTAGCAATATGTTTAACTCAAATATATCAAATATATTATTTCAATGTCACTACTATAAAATAATTGTTACTAAGACAGTTTCACCTTTGTTTCACACAAAATCCTCAAAATCCAAGAGTATGCAATACTGTATACTTAAAGCACATCTCATTTAAGACTAGCTACATTCCTTTACTCAATGACCTCATGTGGTTAGTGGCTACTGTACTGGACAGTTCATTTTTAGAGTGTAGTTATTTCTTCCTGATACCGTGCTTATAATTTCAATAAATTTATTTGAGGGTACCAGTTAAGGATCATTGAGATATGATAAGCTCTCTCAGCCAGGGACTGACAACCAATGTCCACAAGTCAAATCTGGCCCACTGCCTGCTTTTGTAAATAAAGTTTTATTGGAACATAATCATGGTCATTTATTTGTGTACAGTCTATGGCTGCTTTTGCACAGCGACAGCAGAGTTGAGTAGTTAGGGCAGAGACCATATGGCGCACAAGGCCTTTACGATCTGGCCCTTAACCAAAGTTGCCAAATATCTTTCTAGGTCCCAAACTAAAGTTCCAAGGATAAAACCCATACTTTATACATTTAAATGAGTTTTCAGAAAGAAATAATATTGAAAGAGCTAAAAGATAATGTATATATTGATGCATTTATTAACCAAGCGTTCATCTATTAGGTTCCAGGCACTGCACTAGGCTCCATAGCTGGAACAAATAAATGTCTTTAATCTTCAAGAAGGTCACAGTTCAGTTGAAAATAAATATACACAGTAAATTACAAAGATGTGTTATGGTAGACGACTCATTGACTGTACACCAGTGAGGCACCTTCCTCTGACTGGGAAATGGGAGGCTTCAGAAGAAGAGGACCATCTGAGGTGAGTTTTAAAGGACAAATAGCAATTACTCAGCTAAGCAAAAGCTGGTTGACATTTTAGGCAGAATAGTTATGTGTAAAACTCAGAAAGTGTTACCACCACTCTCTGGAATTTATGGTTTGTTAGGCCTGGAGCATAGCGTGGACTGGTGTGAGATGAAGATGAAAAGATGATGAGGGGATGGATCATGAAGTGCCTTTGGTTTTTTGAGGAACTTTGGATTCTATAATTTGGGTACTAGGAAAAAGCTGTGAGATTTTTAAGCACGAAACTACCTAAAATTTACACTGTAGGGAGCTCATGAAATACTGTATAAAAGATGAATAAAGCTCCTAGGCCGGAAATCTACTGTATAGACTAGGTGAGATAGAATTTCCTAGTTGAAGCAGTGGCTATGATGGTGTAGAGGAGAGGATCCATTTGAGAAATCCTTGAATGGCATTTTGTAAAGTATGTTCTCTGGTACACTGACCACAGAAGATAATCCTTGGAAAAAAAGGCTTCCAAGTTATTTGGGAAACGCTTCAGATTGTATCTGCATTTGGGATTCCCAAGACTCTTTAGCAGTATATTGAAGATTCTTAGAAGTCCTGCCTTAACCCAGCATTTCCCAAACTCATTTGATCCCACACCCCAATATTAAAACAAAAACAAACAAACAAAAAAAACACAGCAAACAGACAAGGGTCCCAAGGACTGTAGTTTGGGATACCCTATTTTAGAGACAGAATAAATGAGTTTGGGTCAACCAAATGAGAGGAAGAAGAGGGAAATTTTGCATAAGTGACTGCTAATGAAAGTTTTATATTTGTAAAAGTATAGCTGGAAAAGAACAAGTTTAAGGGGAGGAAGGAGATGACATACCCAGATTTGACAGCAAGTTGGAGAAGACTCTTGAGAGTCCCTTGGACTGCAAGGAGATCCAACCAGTCCATTCTGAAGGAGATCAGCCCTGGGTTTTCTTTGGAAGGAATGATGCTAAAGCTGAAACTCCAGTACTTTGGCCACCTCATGTGAAGAGTTGACTCATTGGAAAAGACTCTGATGCTGGGAGGGATTGGGGGCAGGAGGAGAAGGGGACGACAGAGGATGAGATGGTTGGATGGCATCACTGACTCTATGGACGTGAGTCTGAGTGAACTCCGGGAGTTGGTGATGGACAGGGAGGCCTGGCGTGCTGCGATTCATGGGGTCGCCAAGAGTCGGACACGACTGAGCGACTGATCTGATCTGATCTGATGGTATGGACATTTACGTGAAGATGTCCAGTCTACATCCAGCTAGGTTAGGAGACTTCTAGATTACAGATAGAAGTTTAGGAATTAGCTTGTAAGTGATTTTTCAAGCCAAAGATGCTAGTGAGATTTCCTTGGAGTAAGAAGAATAAAGGGCAGAGAATAGAACACCTCCCTGGGGACCACCAATGTTTAAGGGATGGTTAGAAGAAGAGGGTGTTAACAGAGAAGACTTAGAAGACATGGGTCAGAATATCAATGACATCATATCCTACAGGGAGATCAAGAATGTTGAAGTTCAGAATGACTTCTTTAGAATTGACATTAAAAGTCATTGAGATCTTCCTTAGATAAATTTGAGTGAAGTGGTCAGAAACTAGTTTGCAATGAAAAAGACAGGAGATAGCAGAGAAGCTGCTAATAGAAGTGTTCCAAGAAGCTGGAGATGAAGGGATGATAACACTTTAATACAAGAGGGTCATTTAATTTTCAAAACATTATTTAGGTAGGTAGGTCTTGATTCGGAGAAGGCAATGGCACCCCACTCCAGTACTCTTGCCTGGAAAATTCCATGGACGGAGGAGCCTGATGGGCTGCAGTCCATGGGATCGCTAAGAGTCAGACACAACTGAGCGACTTCACTTTCACTTTTCACTTTCATGCATTGGAGAAGGAAATGGCAACCCACTCCAGTGTTCTTGCCTGGAGAATCCCAGGGACGGGGAGCCTGGTGGGCTGCTATCTATGGGGTCGCACAGAGTCGGACACGACTGAAGTGACTTAGCAGCCACAGCAGCAGCAGCAGGTCTTGATTATTAACGGTGGAGTAGGGAATGGAGAACATGCACTCCCTACCACCTGTTTCCTAGAGGGAAAGTAAAATTGAAAAAAGGAACCATTTGAAAAACATTCACCTTAATTCCTGTGAAAGTGAAAGTCAATCAGTCGTGTCTGATTTTTAGTGACCCCATGGACTATACAGTCCATGGAATTCTCCAGGCCAGAATACTGGAGTGGATAGCCTATCCCTTCTCCAGGGGATCTTCCTGACCCAGGAATTGAACCAGGGTCTCCTGCATTGAAGGCAGATTTTTTACCAACTGAGCTATCAGGGAAAACCTTAACTCCTGTAAGATACTTTTTTTTTTTTTTTAGCTTAGTTGGAGCTCTCTCCTTGGAAATGCAGTGACCATGCCCAGGTAGTTATAGTCCCAGTGTAATTACAAATGTGATGGTGGTATCCCAATCTCAGAAATGTGGAAAGTAAGCCATGGTGGCTCTGACTTGTCCAGGAAACCATAGCAATTAGTGATGTAGCTGAGACTAGGTGCAAAATGTATTTGTATTTGGCAATTACATGGCCATGGAGTGAAATTTAAAAGAGTTTCTAATTTGTAGACATAATGATTGACCTAATCCCAATTTAACTAAAATATAGTTACCACTTTATTAGGAAGCTTAAGATTTGCGGGATTCCCTGGTGACTCAGTGATAAAGAATCTGCCTGCCAATGCAGGAAACACAGGTTCGATCGCTAGTCTGGGAAGATCCCACATGTTATGGAGCAACTAAGCTGGTGCACCACAACTACTGAAGCTCATGTGCCCTAGAGCCTGTGCACGGCAAGAGAAGCCACTGCAATGAGCAGCCCCTGCTCCCTGCAACTAGAGAAAACCCAGAGCAGCAATGAAGACCCAGCACAGCCAAAATAAATTTTAAAAATTATTAAAAAAAAAAAAAAAGATTTGCAAATTGACAATACTGCCTGTCAGAATCAGTTCTGAATTTCATGGTATTTCTTCTGCAATGATTTAGGAGTTAGAGGTTAAAATCCTACAGGATGAAAAATTGGAGTATAGTACTAAATAATTTTATTGACTTACACATTACTGAATGGTTATTGTGTGCCTGCCAGTGTGCAACAGACTTTAAATGTTATCCTCACAACAGACTAGCAACATAGGTGGTGTTATCTTTCATTTTACAGGTAAGAAACTTACCGTACAAAATTCAAGCAATTTGCCCATGATACCACAGCTATTAAATGGGACAGCCTAAAAAAAAATTAAAAAAAATAAAAAAAAATAAATGGGAGAGCCTACATTCACACTCAGGTCTTATTGACTTCAAAGCAATAGGCTTTAGGAGGGGAAGGTTCTAACAAACTGCAATAATTTTCTTTTTTTTTTTTTCCCAACATGGAATCCAGTAAAACCTGGTGTCAGTCATCCAGGAGATCTGTCCATCATTAATCCAACTTATCAGGGACTTGTGGATGCTCCTGGAGGCAAAACAACTTTTGGAAGGGCAGGGATTGTTGGAAGTGTATAAGCAGGGTACTTCCCTCCAAAGAGTGAAAAAGTTGGCAATTTTAAATAACTCCCAAACATTCTTCTTTATATATCCACTATCACCTGCGGGCCTGGTTGACAAAAAAGGCTTTGGGGTAAATGAGGGGTGGGGGGCTGTGGGGTGGGAGGGGTGCCATAGATGGTGAGGAGGAAGAGGCCTTCTCTCCTACCTTATGTTAAATAAGGTGACCCCAACTTGTTTTCCCTGATAGCTCAGTTGATAAAGAATCTGCCTGCAGTGAAGGAGACCCCATTCAATTCCTGGTCAGGAAGATCCCCTGGAAAAGGGATAGGCTACCCACTCAGTATTCTTGGGCTTCCCTTGTGGCTCAGCTAATAAAGAATCCGCCTGCAATGTGGGAGACCTGGGTTTGATTCCTGGGTCAGGAAGATCCCCTGGAGAAGGGATAGGCTGTCCACTCCAGTATTCTGGTCTGGAAAATCCTGGGTCCCAAAGAGTTGGACATGACTGAGTGACAGTGACTTTCACTTTTTCTTTCAACTTGGTTTGAACTACATACCTCTATATGCCTCTGATTAGGGGATGGTTTGTTGTTTTTCAGGAGCAGCATCAGTACACATGGTTTCTGAACTCTGTGTGGCTGGCTAGTCTTGCCCTTACTTGGGGAGGAGGAGCCAGATGTATTGGTTTCTGCTGTGAATTTGGCCAGGAGTTCTGGGCGTGTGTAGACGTGCCTTGGGTGTATTTGTATTAATTCTCTTCATCTGTCTTTGTGGGTCTCTACTTTGTATTAGCTAAGCTCATGAACATGTTATTCATCAGGAACTCAACATTTGAGGTATATAAATATTTAAAGAATACATGGAGAAGTGAGATGAAGCCCAGGCTTCTTTTCAAGGGTTTATGCAGGGTAGCAGAAAGATGCACATTTTAATGAAATCATCTTTGTGCCAGTGACATATTTAAGAGGTGGAAAAAACACCTCTGCATTTTTTCAGTAACTTTTGGAAAAATCAACGTAGTATCTTTGAGCCACTGTTAATTATATAATAGGACTTTAATATCAAAAGTATATAAAAGCTTGTAGAGAGACTTAGTTTACTTAAAAGATTATGATGTGTTAGCACAGGAGAGCTAGCTGTTTAGTGGTAGAGGTTTATTTTCCCCCAGTACTGAATTAAAAGTGGAAGGGGGAGGGGAGGGCAAGGCACTGTTAAAGCCAGGAGGTTGAATCATCTAAGGAAATGAGTCAGTGGCTATGAACCATAACTTTCCTTTTTCTGAGGCTTTGACTTTGAGAGCTTAATGTTGAATTATTTAAAAAAATCTGCTTCCATGCTTTAAGTAAATTTAAAATAGAAGTTTTAAAAAAATAACTCTTTTATTATTAGTATTTGGGATTCATTCATTTTTCCAACACATTCACTGGTATCAAAAATAGTAGTTAATACCTTAAACTAAAAAAAAATACGTAGTGATCTGGTAGTAAAGTGTTAAGTCAGTCAGTATCTTTGTATTTATATTTAGCTCAAGGTAACCAATAGTGATTCTTAAACTACTTTTAAAGCAAGATTTTTGAGGTTACTACCACTGACTCATTTGTAGACTTAACAGGGCAAACCTGAGACACTGGTAGCTATTGACACATTGTATTTTCATTTGATACACTCGAGGTTTTTCCTAGACCATGAATTGTTCCTTAGGAACCTTAAGTCTATATCTGAAATGAACACATTGTATTATGGCTTATTTTTGAAATTAAAAAAATCTGAACTGTAAAGATCAAGTTTGAGGATAAAGATAGGTAAGTATCGCAAAGTAAACAGTAGTACTGGTATATGAAAAATTCTTAGCCTTTTGTGGTTGATTGCCTATCTATGATTTGAATTCTTTTTTATAAGATCGATTTATATTTTTTATTCTCTTCAATTCATAGATAATACTTGATTTAAGATAGTCAATGTATTTCACACAAGAACCTAGTATTTAGAAACTTATTTGAGGAATCTTAATTTTTTTTGTCGTTGAGACAAACAAGTTACACAACAAAATATCACATATTGATTCTTTTTTTTTTTTTTCTTTACTTAGTGTAATAATGTAATAGGGACATCTTGGAAAAAATATTTTAAATAAATGCTAACAGGTAGTCTTATTTGTTGGAAATCTCATTGGAGTATAGGTTTTATTAATTAAAAATTTATTTATTTTTGGAGCATAGATTTTAGACTAGCATGGAAAATTTTCCAAATTATATCCTGGGTAACTAATCTTCCTTCTAGTATTGTTGACAGGGTTTTTGTTTCCATGTGCTTAGACATGTTAATATTTATTTTTCTATACTTATGACGATTTCTAGGCGGTAGGGATTTTTTGTTGTTGTTTGTGTTTTTTTCTTAGTGCACATCCCTTCCTAATAAACCCTGAAGTGTGTTGCCTACTGGTGTACATCAGAGTCCATGTCGCTTTCCTGAGCATCAAAATAGTGACTGAGCAAACTGTGACTTCTGCATAAGTGTTAGAAATACTAGAGTACAGAATTAGACTCTGGAAACATCCTGTGTATGATGTTGGGATATCATTCATAGCATGGAGGGAGGGCTGAAGACGGAAAAGGTGCCTCCTCCTCAAAAAGGTTGTCTAAGACAACTCCTACCTTTCCACCAGCATTTTAGGACCCTACCCGACAGGGTCAATTTGGGGAAACAGCATAACGTTTTGAGTCAGACCTAGGTTTGAACCCAAGCCCTGCTACTCAATAGTTAAGTGACATTGGAAAATTTCTCTCTTTGCTTCTTTTTCTAAACATGGGACTGGTAATGTTCACCCAGCAGGGTTTTATCATTAAAAGTGGTAATTTAGGAGAAAGTCTCTTGCATAACATGTGGCATGGGAAGCACTCAGTAGATGTTAGTTCTATTTTCTTTCTTCCCTCTAACTTAATCATAAAAAAAAATGAAAGCAGAAATAAAATTCAAGACTTATGCTAGCCTTGAAGTACTTAATGATGAAATTACGTATCTTGGATTTGTCTTAAAATAATCTGGGAATAAGGAGTGGGTTTACAATATTTTGGCAACCTGATGCGAAGAGCTGACTCATATGAAAAGACCCTGATGCTGGGAAAGATTGAGGGCAGGAGGAGAAGGGGATGACAGAGGATGAGATGGTTGGATGGCATCACCAACTCAATGGACATGGGTTTGGGTGGACTTCAGGAGTTGGTGATGGGCAGGGGGGCCTGGCGTGCTGCGATTCATGGGGTCGCAAAGAGTTGGACACTACTCAGCAACTGAACTGAACTTATAGGTGAAACTATATGGACTATGAGTTGCTAACTGTTGAAGTTGAGTGAATGGGTACATGGGTGTTCAATTGAATGTTTGAAATTATCCATAGTAAGTTTGAAAAATTATACTGTACATAAAAAATATTCAGTGAACAAAGACTTTCTCAAGATACTGCGGAGCCAACTATTTGTTGTATTAATACCTTTTCAAAGATGATGATTGAGAACAGGCATTGTAGGTTTATGAATAGTGGTAGTTTTTTCCTTTCAACTACACAAAATGTGTAGTCACCAAATCTATGCCTAAGAGGAAGGAATGTCAAGAGAGAAGTCTGAAAAAATCCTGGAGAGGTTTACATGCTTTTGTCTAATTATCTGAGTCACTCCTCAGGGTGGAGGTTCTGTGGCATGGCTCTCAGCCAACATAATTTTCAGCTGGAAAAAGACAGCAGTTGGTACAGGAAACACAGTAACCAAAATGACTGCTATGACACTGGATCCAGCTTTATATGCAGACATTTTTTTTGTTATCGCAGGATCACAATGGATATATACCAGTGTTTCCTTTTCTGTGCCATATCACATTTTCTAAGAATGAATGTATACTGAGTTACAAATACAACAGAAAAAATTCCAGAGAGTGAACAAGTGTAGAGCACTTCCTCATAAGGATGTGTTATTCTGTACACCACTGAAATATAGAGGGAAAAAAAGTTTGACTTTTTTTGTGTTGAATGATTGATTCAAGGCACATTCATTACTGCAGAAAGCTAAAGAACTACTTTTTAAAAAATCTCTGCAAATCTTCTGGGGTGAATTCTAGAGGTTAATGTGTTTGAGAAATAAAAAATTGCTGTTAATATATTTAAACAATTGACATTCGAAATACAGGAATATGATTAGATTAATGTGCTTAGTATTTCATCAAATTTGATATTCTTGATCACTGATTAAATTGACGACTTACTTTTAAAGAACAAAATCAGAAGTGAGGTGCCAATTTAGAGAGAACAGAGAATTTTACTTTTTTGTTCTGCATTTATAAAATAAGTGTTTATTTCTTAAAGCTTTCCCTGAGGATACTGGTATCCTTACCATAACTTACTATAGTAAACTGATATTTGAATAATTTTTCATTAAAGTCTCAGTTCAGAAATTATGACCACTGAACAATGACAACCTCTCTGTAGTCTATTACTGTGAAAGAGACTTTCCTGGTGGCTCTGATGGTAAAGAATCAGCCTGCAATGTGGGAGACCTGGGTTTGATCCCTGGGTTTGGAAGATCCCCTGGAGGAGGAAATGGCAACCCACTCCAGTACTCTTGCCTGGAGAATCCCATGGAGGGAGGAGCCTGGTAGGCTACAGTCCATGGGGTCACAAAGAGTCGGACACGACTGAGCGACTTCACTTTCTTTCTTTCTTTCTTTCTTATAATTCATGGGAAACTCAGGTTAAATAATTTGTCCTTTGCTCTAGAGAAAAAAAAGTAGTTTATCTGGCATGTCAAATGCTGTAGCCACTGTGGTGTGACAGTTTGGCAGTTCCTCAAAATGGTAAACATAGAATTACCATATGACATGGCCCCTAAATCCAAGCCCCACTCTATGTGAGCCAGTTAAACAGGGCTGTAAATGCCATGAGGTGGGGAACACTGACGGCCTCCTTAGAGGATGCCTACCAGAGCATGGAATGATCCTTTGTCCACATCAGGACACAGGGATACTTCAGTGCTCTTCTGTGAGGGGTCACCCATCTCTCTTTAGTGGGAAAGCAAAATGTAACTATATATATATATATATATAATTCAGTAATTTAGAACTCTCTTTTTAGTTGCAGTAAAGGAGAACTAAATGCTTACAGAATAACTTAAACACATTGCAATTGAAGAACTGAAACTCTCCCTTTAACTAATATAAGCATTTTAATTATTGCTTCTCCTAGCCTCTCTGAACTTCAGCGAGGGTAGTTTCTACACAAAGCTGTAACTGGTGGAAGATATGAGTGTCTACATATCTAAGCTGACAGTTTACTAGATATGTGTTGGAACTGTCAAGTGAGTTTTTGCACATAAAAACACTCATGAATTTATTAATATTAGCTATTAAGGGTATCTTATTGTTTGAAAATAAATAATGGAAGTATGCCATGTATATCAGTTTGGAAGTTTTTTCTGCAGCAAAAAACAAAGACAGTCAATTGTAGCCTAAACAATTGGGTGCTTATTTTCTCACCTAATTTAAGGCCAGAGGTAGGCAATTGTGGCCTGGTGTGACATAAGGAATGGAATCAAGGACCTTGCAATTTGTGTTTTTCCAGGCTGTAAGACTAAACAGGCTGCCTTGTTTGTTTATGAGCCCATG
Organism: Bos indicus; assembly: GCF_029378745.1. Classification (NCBI taxonomy): domain Eukaryota; kingdom Metazoa; phylum Chordata; class Mammalia; order Artiodactyla; family Bovidae; genus Bos; species Bos indicus. Next base: position 42,695,511 of record NC_091769.1, read on the forward strand.
ATGGTTGCTGCAGTTCTGGGTACCTGTGCTCATTTTCAAGGCAAGAAGGAGAAGGGAGCAGCACCATTGGCTAGAACTGTGTCACCTGGTCTTTCCTAGTTCCAAGGAAGGCTCAGAAAACAAGTACTGAACTTTTCCAGCCTCTCTAGTGGAAGTGGACAAGGATGAAACAGTGTTTTGAGTTAGCTTTATTGAAGAGAAATGGTCAAAAAGTTGAGAAATACTGCTTGAAATGTTCAATGGGATTTGGATAAGCTGAGAAGAGGAAATAGGGGTACAGCATGAATCAAGGATGCAGTGAACACTGGGGTACTTGAGGAGCCTAGTCCTGTAAGAAGAATAATGCTGAGAAGTGACAGAGACTGAATGTGGGGCTCCGCTTGGCTGCAGTGATTAACAGGACACCGATAAAGGATTTTGAGCAGGGAAATGATATATGAGGAAAGGGTAAGAAATATCTGGCAATATAAATTGTAAAGTAGTGAGCTGCATGATAAGGAAGCCTGGAAACTGCTGCAGTAATCCAGTTGTGAAACGCTAATTACTAAGGTGGAAATATACATAATTCCAATATTCAACCATTTTAGATTCACTCATGTTTGTGGCGATGGTAGGATGTCCAAATGGAAAAGTCTGGAAATGAACAAAGACAGAGGACATAGATTTTCTAACAGAGTGTCAGAGAAAAATGGGACTATCTAGACAATTAGATACTTTTCATCCTATATTTCCTGGATGTCTTTTCAACACTGAAGCTGTCACTTGCCAGTGGCTTTGACTCCCCATATTATTTCTAAGTTCTGCATTCTTGTATTCAACTGTTCCCAGGATATCTGCCTGCAGATATCCCAGTGAACTCTTCAATTCATCATGTCAAAGTAGATATTATTTTCCTTTTATCCTTTGCCTTATCTCTATCATACTTGCCTCATATTCTTTGTCTCATTTAGTGATATCACATCGAACTAGCTATGTTAAAAACTTGCCTTTTATTGATCCCTCTCTTTACCCACCTACATTCTGTTGCTTACAGATCTGATCAGTGCTCTTGAATCTGTCCTTCCTCTTCATCTCCCACTGCCCCTCTCTTAGTTTAGGCTCCCATTATTTCTCACCTGGATTATTGGAATACTTTGTACTTGCTTGAGTCTTAGCAAAGGAGCATCCAGATTGCTACCAAAAGGATCATTTTAAAATACAAAGATGATCTTGTCTCCTTCTTGCTTAATGCTTTTAATGGCTTTCAATACATAAAGAATAAAGTTGAAACTTATTACCAGTGCTTAGAAGAGCTCTCCATAGCACTCACTTTATCTCCGGCCTTACTTCCTTCTACCCCCTTGAACTCCTCTAAGTTCTTCCACATCAAACTTGTCCTTAACATGTTATGCCATGTCTTTGGACTGTCTCCTTAGCTTGAAATTTTCATATCCACCTTTGAACATTTTGGTCGTCCTTTAGCAATATCTCCTTCTGTGAAAACTTCTCAGATGTCAGTCACATTCTTTTTTTTTTTTCGCTCCTATGATTTGCATGAACCTTTAGTAGGGCACTTACCACATTATGGGCTTCCCTGATAGCTCAGTTGGTAAAGAATCCACCTGCAATGCAGGAGACCCCAGTTTGATTCCTGGGTTGGGAAGATCCCCTGGAGAGGGGATAGGCTACCCATTCCAGTATTCTGGCCTGGAGAATTCCAAGGGAGTCACAAAGAGTCAGACATGCCTGAGCAACTTTCACTCAGTACTACTTACCACATTATACTGTTGTTACTCAAGTGTTTTTCTCTGGCTCATGGACAATGTGTTCTTGGTGTGTTCTGGTGAATAGCATAGTGCCTAGTCCATAGTTGGTGCTCAGTAAGTTTTCATGCATTATCATGGATATGAATGAGCTGTCCCCAGGAGAAAGGTTAGGATGGGGATCCAAGGACAAATCCAAAGGGAAGGCTGATAATTAGAGGATGGGGGGAAAAAAAAGAATGGATGGAGGATCAATCAGTACGATGAAGCAAGAACCATACACTCATCATGTTGTAGAGCACTGCACTGTGTGTGAGGAAATACGCTTGTGTGTTAAGTAAACTGTATTTGTTTTGGCTTTGCTCTGTCTCCAGGTTACATCTAGTCTCAATATCAAAGGGAGAACTTTTCTCTGTTGCTTTGATTTATAGTTTCAAAACAACTCTTGTAAGTACTGTCCTATTTTCTTAAAGATACTCAACCTATAGGTTTTTGTACTGATGAATTAATTTTAATTCAGTGGGGAGACATACAGAGGGGAAAAGTCTGAATCTAAAAATCTCAGAGATAAGTTCCTTCCTAGGCCCTCACTAAGTTGACACAGTCCCTCTGTTATGCTTTGAGATCATACACACTTTCTGGGGATGTTACTGCCCATGCTCACTATTGATCTCCTGATTAATCTCAGTGCCCAGAAAGTGAAAGCAAGTACCAAACAAAATGTTCAATCTCTTCTTAAGCTCACCAACTGCAGAACTGATATTATTATATAAAAATTTATAGGAAGAACTAACCACAACCGTGCTAAATATTAATTCCAAACTGTTTATAACCTAGTGCTCATACTCCACTGTATGTTGCAAAAAAATCCTTGCTTTTTGTATATGTGATGTTGTGGTCTATTGATTAACTTAAATACACATACTACATGGGACTTCCCTGGTGGTCCAGTACTTAAGACTTTGTCTTCCAATAAGGGGAATGTGAGTTTGATCCTTGGTCATGGAGTGAAGATCTCACATGCTTTGTGGCCAAAACCCAAAAAAAATCCCCAAATCAAAAAACCAAGAGCGAGAAGAAGAAGGAGCGACACTGCAACAAATTCAATAAAGAATGTAAAAATGGTTCACATTAAAAAATCTTTAAAAATAGGCATACTACAGCAATACGTACACTGAATGCTTACTTTAGTCTCCTTAGTCCACCTATTATTTAGGTGATTGCTATGTCTGTATATTCTGTTCTCTGTTTCATTTTTTACTTCCTATTGGCCTTGACTCCTGGGATTTGCCATATTCCTATTCCTCTTGGGTTTGTGCCATATGTGTTCGATTATTTCCTAATCCAATTTTCCAAGTCATAGCCTCATCAAACTGCTTCTTCTTTGGCCTATCTTACTGCCAACATCTGCTCTTGATTAACTACCAAGCTACCCACAGTAGATCTTGGTTTATTTAATGAACCCAAAGTCACCCTCTTGAATTTTTTTCATTCTTTTGCATTTCACCTTCTCTAGGCTCTCATTCAGGCTTTAAAATTATAAAAATGAGCCATGGATGAAAAATTTGAAAAATATAAAAACAGTGGGAGATGGAGAGGAAAGTAATCTCTAGTTTCGCCATCCAAAGACTATCAAAAGAGATATCTCTATTCTTCTTAAACTTTTTCTTAGTATGAAAATATATTTCTCTCATCTCACACGCTAGTAAAGTAATGCTCAAAATTCTCCAAGCCAGGCTTCAGCAATATGTGAACCGTGAACTTCCTGATGTTCAAGCTGGTTTTAGAAAAGGCAGAGGAACCAGAGATCAAATTGCCAACATCCGCTAGATCATAGAAAAAGCAAGAGAGTTCCAGAAAAACATCTATTTCTGCTTTATTGACTATGCCAAAGCCTTTGACTGTGTGGATCACAATAAACTCTGGAAAATTCTGAAAGAGATGGGAATACCAGACCACCTGATCTGCCTCTTGAGAAATTTGTATGCAGGTCAGGAAGCAACAGTTAGAACTGGACATGGAACAACAGACTGGTTCCAAATAGGAAAAGGAGTTCATCAAGGCTGTATATTGTCACCCTGTTTATTTAACTTATATGCAGAGTATATCATGAGAAACGCTGGACTGGAAGAAACACAAGCTAGAATCAAGATTGCCAGGAGAAATATCAATAACCTCAGATATGCAGATGACACCACCCTTATGGCAGAAAGTGAAGAGGAACTCAAAAGCCTCTTGATGAAAGTGAAAGTGGAGAGTGAAAAAGTTGGCTTAAAGCTCAACATTCAGAAAACGAAGATCATGGCATCTGGTCCCATCACTTCATGGCAAATAGATGGGGAAACAGTGGAAACAGTGTAGACTTTATTTTTTGGGGCTCCAAAATCACTGCAGATGGTGACTGCAGCCATGAAATTAAAAGACACTTACTCCTTGGAAGGAAAGTTATGACCAACCTAGATAGCATATTCAAAAGCAGAGACATTACTTTCCCAACAAAGGTTCGTTTAGTCAAGGCTATGGTTTTTCCTGTGGTCATGAATGGATGTGAGAGTTGGACTGTGAAGAAGGCTGAGCGCTGAAGAATTGATGCTTTTGAAGTGTGGTGTTGGAGAAGACTCTTGAGAGTCCCTTGGACTGCAAGGAGATCCAACCAGTCCATTCTGAAGGAGATCAGCCCTGGGATTTCTTTAGAAGGAATGATGCTAAAGCTGAAACTCCAGTACTTTGGCCACCTCATGTGAAGGGTTGACTCATTGGAAAAGACTCTGATGCTGGGAGGGATTGGGGGCAGGAGGAGAAGGGGATGACAGAGGATGAGATGGCTGGATGACATCACTGACTCGATGGACGTGAGTCTGAGTGAACTCTGGGAGTTGGTGATGGACAGGGAGGCCTGGCGTGCTGTGATTCATGGGGTCGCAAAGAGTCGGACACAACTGAGCCACTGATCTGATCTGATCAGTATAAACTCTTAAACATTATTTGTAAGGGTACTATATGTTCCACTTTTAAAATGACAATATCATTTTTTTTTCCGTTAGAATATTGGCTTAAAAGAAACCCACCGACATAATACCAAATTGCTTTCTAAGAGGATTAAACCAATTTCTGTCACCAACAATAGTATGTTAGTGCCAGTAACATTGCATTTTCCTCAATATTTACTATTACTACACTAACTTAATTGGAGAAGGCCATGGCACCCCACTCCAGTACTCTTGCCTGGAAAATCCCATGGACGGAGGAGCCTGTTAGGCTGCAGTCCATGGGGTCGCTAAGAGTCGGACACGACTGAACGACTTCACTTTCACTTTTCACTTTCATGCATTGGAGAAGGAAATGGCAACCCACTCCAGTGTTCTTGCCTGAAGAATCCTGGGGACGGGGGAGCCTGGTGGGCTGCAGTCCATGGGGTCGCTAAGAGTCGGACACGACTGAAGCGACTTAGCACACTAACTTAATAGGTAAAATTTTCTCTTTAAAGGTTATCAGAGCCCTGAAAACAGTACCAATGAACCTTAAATTTAAAAAAAAATTTTATATTGGAGGGTTGATTAACAATGTTATGTTAGTTTCAGATGTACAGCAAAGTGATTTCGTTATATATATACATGTATTTATTCTTTTTCAAATTCTTTGAACCATTGAACTCAAAGCTCAGAGTCAGAATTTAGGAGTTAAAAGGAGCTACAGAAATCATGTAGTCCAGTTTCCTCATCATTCAAATGAAGAAAAGGATCTCCAGTTGATTTGCCCAATGTCATAGGTTAATAATGACAGAGTTGGGGCTAGAGTTTAGGTTTCTTGAAATGTGGTTCATTTTTCCCATTTTATTCTTCATACTGGTACTGAAATTAAACCTCATTTTGGGTTTGATATTGCTTTGAATGCAGTTTTTAGGATGGATTAGCATACACGAAATTTCCAGGAGTAGTTTATCACTTAGAACTGTTTCAGATCAGTTTAGTCGCAGCCAACTCTTTGTGACCCGTGGACTGCAGCACTCCAGGCCTCCCTGTCCATCATCAACTCCAGGAGCCTACTCAAACTCATGTCCATTGCGTCGGTTATGTCATCCAACCATCTCATCCTCTGTCGTCCCCTTCTCCTCCCGCCTTCAATCTTTCCTAGCATTAGGGTTTTTTCCAACAGGTTGGTTCTTCACATCAGGTGGCCAAAGTAATGGAGTTTCAGCATCAGTCCTTCAAATGATAAAAAGTTACCCAAATAACAATTGTGTCTCCTGCATTGCAGGCAGATTCTTTACCATCTGAGCTGAAACTCCTCTTATATAACAAGAATTCTGATGTATCTGTTACTTAATTCTGCAAAACAAATAATCCCTAAAGTTTCATGGATTAAGCAATAACAATAATTTATTCTTGCTCATGATTTCTATAGTTCAAGAATTCAAGAGTCACTTGGCTGGGTAAACCAGGTTTAAGGTCTTTGATCAGATTGCTGTTAACTCTCATGACTGTAGTCATCTGAAGGCTTGACTGGGGCTGGAGGATATAGTTCCAAAGTGGTTCACTTTCATGATTGGTAAATTGGTACTGACTGTTGGCAGGAAGCATTTTCTCCCTACATGTGCCTCTCCAGAAAGCTCCCTGAATGTCTTTAAAGGATGGCTGCTAGCTTTCCCCACAGTGAGCAATACAAGAGAGCAAAGCAGAAGCTGAGATGCCTTTTATGATCCAGCATCAGAAGTCACACAGCATCACTCTGCTCTATTCTGTTAATCACACAGGCCAGCCCTAATTCCTTGTGGAAGGATACTACTCAAAGCTGTAAAGGCCAGGAGTTAAGGGTCACTGGGGGCCAATTGGGATGCTGGCCACCACAGTAGGAAATTCATAGGTAATATGAAGATAAAGGTATGTTATCATAGATCCAAGCTCTTTCTCATCTTGCCAGTCTGCCATCCGTAGTTATGAATCTCTGTCCTGTGGCTGGAATGCAGCTGTGGTTCTGCCAAGTGTTACTTTTAGGTGCCAGAATGGAAAGCAGAGGAGGAGAAATATGAAATACAGAACACTACATTCCCTCATACCATATATAAAGATAAACTCAAAATGGTTTAAAGACTTAAATGTAAGACATAAAACCATAAAACTCCTAGAAGAGAACATTGATGGGACACTCCTTGATAAAAATCATAGCAATATTTTCTTGGGTCAGTTTCCTAAAGCAAAAGAATTAAGAGCAAAAATAAACTAATGGAACCTAGTTAAACTTAAAAACTTTTGCACAGAAAAGGATACCATCAACAAAATGAAAAGAGAACCCAAGGAATGGGTTTGCATATTTGCAAATGATGCAGCTGTCAAAGGGTTAATATTCAAAACATAAAAACAGCTCATACAACTCAATATCAAAAAACCCAAACAATCCAATTAAAAAATGGGCAGAAGACTTGAATAAACGTTTTTCAAAGATGACATACAGATGGTGAACAGGCACATGAAAAGATGCTCAACATCACTAATTATTAGAGAAATGCAATGAAAACCACAGTGAGATATCACCTCAAACCTATCAGGATATCTACCACAAAAAAGTCTAAAAGTAACAAATGTTGGAGAGAGTATGGAGAAAAGGGCACACTGTTGATGGGCATGTAAATTGTTATAGCCATATGGAAAACAGTACAGAGGTTCCTTAAAAAATTAAAAATAAAACTACCATATGGTCCAACAATTCCACTCCTGGGCTTATACCCACAAAACCAAAAACATTAATTTGAAAAGATTCATGAACCCCAATCTTCAAAGCAGCACTATTTACAATAGTCAAGACATGGAAGCAACCCAAGTGCTCACTAACAGATGACTGTATCAAGAAGATGTGATACACACACACACACCACACACACACACACACACACACACACACCTATAATGGAATATCACTCAGCTGTGAGAAAATGAAATACTGCCATTTGCAGCAAAGTGGATGAACCTAGAGAATAACATGCTCAGTGAAATAAGTCAGAGAAAGACATATACCAAGTGATTTCATTTATATGTGGAATCTAAAAAATAAGTAAATATAAATGCAAAACAGAAACAGAGTTACAGATATAGAAAACAAACTTGTGGTTACCAAAGGGGAGAGGAAATGGGGAAGAGATAATAAGAGATATGGGATATTATATATAAAATAGAGAAGCAAAAAGGATATACTGAACTGCACAGGGAAGTAACACCTGGTATCTTATAATAACCTCTAATGGAAAATAATCTGTGAAAATTAATGAATCACTAATTTGTACACCTGACAATTAACACAATATTGTAAACCATCTATACTTGAATTAAAAAAAAATTCAGCACACTTTCCCTTGTGTCCTATTTGTAAAACTGTGTCGTGTGACCACACAAAGTTGCCAAGACAACTAGGAAAGTGAGTTTTTACCTTTTATACCTTCTGCAGTAGTGGCAGGCGAGGGAGAAGAGTGCTGGAAGTGGTGGCTGGTCAGCCAGCATGCAGTGTCTGCCACCGGTAGCTTTTACCACCATAGTAAGGTGGTCATAGTACTTAATGGCTTCCCAGGTGGTAAAGAATTCACCTGCCAAGCAAGAGATGTGAGTTTGATCCCTGGGCCAGTAAGATCCCTTGGAGTAGGAATGACACCCACTCCAGTATTCTTGCCTGGGAAATCCTATGGACAGAGGAGCCTGGTGGGCTAGAGTCCACAGGGCCATAAAGAGTTGGATGTGACTTAGCGACTAAGAATGCAAGCACAGTAATATTTAATATTGAAGAGGAGCATGCTAAGTATCATGTATTCTTAAAAACAATTAAGGAAGATTTTTCAAATAATAACACAGATTTTTCCTCTCAGAATTTTTGAGAGCAAAATGATTAAAGGCCTAACTTGGAAAGAACTAAAACGATAATAGAACATACAAAATAATACTGACTTCTAAATGGTTCTATGTTTAGGTTTATACTATACCAGATTTATGGTATTCCACATGTGTTTTAGTATTATCCTAGCATCATAAAAACATATTCTGTTTTAATGTAAATGTTATGCTCTACTGTATAACTGCACAGTGCTTATATTTATGTCATATTTTCTTCTCTACCAGTAATATCTTAGTCAACATTTACTGTTGACTGCAATATAAAAATGGCCATTGCCCTTGGGAGTTTATAATCAAATTGGAGAGGTAGGATCATCTGTGAAAACACACAAACAAAGGAAATATTACACAATTTTGGGGGAAGAGATAAGGGTATAGTGTTTCAAGAAATAAATATGAATAATTTGAAATTAATTTAATATACATAAATTCTTTTAATTAAAGGGATCAATTCAGGTAAGATAGAGACTATGAGGCAGAGAAAAAAAACTAGAAAAAATGATGTGCATGATCTCATTTCAGTACAAAAGGTGATGTTCACATTCTCTGCTGCACTTCATTTCTTAGGGTTATTCTGGAATCACAAGCTCCAATAAGCCTTTGGATTGCACTGAGGGATGTTATATTTAAAAGGGCAATTTGATACACAATGCATATTTATCATAGAACACAGTTGAAAATGTGTACTATAGAATCAATCAGGATCTTCTATATGAGACCCTACAGGAGAGATTCCTTATGCCCAGTACCTTATAAATGTTTTGTCCTGAACAGTTAATAAGTTTTTACAATAAGGACAGCATAAATCCTGGTCATGTTTCCCTCTTTTATTTGGCCACAAAGATCCCCAGGGTCTGATGAAGTGGACCACTTTTAGTAATTACAAAGCACTTACTTCATGCATTTATTTCTTTGTACTAATACTTCCTGAACTCATCATATCTATGAACACTTATTCTTTTTTTCACTCTAATTTTTGTGTTTGTTTTTCAACTTAAATGGATTTTAGTAAACTGCACATATTTTTTGGAATAGAAGGAATATTTTAATTTAAAAATAAAATTGCTTACACACCTACCAAAAGACTAAAACTAAAATGACTGACAATACCAAATGTTGGTGGTGATGTGGAGCAACTGGAATGTTCAAATATTGTGGGTGGGGATGTAAAATGCACAACTTTTTTGGAAAAAGTCTGGCAGTTTCTTATAAAACTAATCCTAGCTACTTGGGTCACAGAAAAGTGAAAACATGTTAATAGAAAGAGCAGCTTTATCTGTAATGGAAACAGCCTTCAGTTCAGTTCAGTTCAGTCGCTCAGTTGTGTTCGACTCTTTGCGACCCCATGAACCGCAGCACGCCAGGCCTCCCTGTCCATCACCAATTCCCAGAGTCCACCCAAACCCATGTCCATCAAGTCAGTGATGCCATCCGACCATCCAACCATCTCATCCTCTGTCGTCCCCTTCTTCTCCTGCCCTCAATCTTTCCCAGCATCAGGGTCTTTTCCAATGAGTCAGCTCTTTGCATCAGGTGGCCAAAGTATTGGAGTTTCAGCTTCAGCATCAGTCCTACCGAAGAACACCTAGGACTGATCTCCTTTAGGATGGACTGGTTGGATCTCCTTTTCGTCGGACTCTCAAGAGTCTTCTCCAATGCCACAGTTCAAAAGCATCAATTCTTTGGTGCTCAGCTTTCTTTATAGTCCAACTCTCACATGCTACATATCCATTAATATGAGACTGGATATATACACTGTGATATAGTAGAATACAACTCAATAGTATATAATAAACACAAAAAACAACATGGATGAATCTTGAAAACAAGGTGAACAAAAGAAACCATATACAAAAGAGTATATACTTTATGATACCATCTATATGAAATTAAGCAAAACTAATCTATGATTGCAGCCATGAAATTACAAGACGCTTACTCCTTGGAAGGAAAGTTATGACCAACCTAGACAGCATATTAAAAAGCAGAGACATTACTTTGTCAACAAAGGTCTGTCTAGTCAAGGCTATGGTTTTTCCAGTGGTCATGTATGTATGTTACAGTTGGACTATAAAGAAAGCTGAGCACCGAAGAATTGATGCTTTTGAACTATGGTGTTGGAGAAGACTCCTGAGAGTCCCTTGGACTGCAAGGAGATCCAACCAGTCCATCCTAAAGGAAATCAGTCCTGGGTGTTTATTGGAAGGACTGATGCTGAAGCTGAAACTCCAGTACTTTGGCTACCTGATAAGAGAGCTGACTCGTTTGAAAAGACCCTGATGCTGGGAAAGATTGAGGGCAGGAGGAGAAGGGGACGACAGTGACAGTGGATGAGATGGTTGGATGGCATCACCAACTCAATGGACATGAGTTTGGGTAAACTCCAGGAGTTGGTGATGGACAGGGAGGCCTGGCGTGCTGCGGTTCATGGGGTCTCAAAGAGTCGGACACAACTGAGCAACTGAACTGAACTGAACTAAATCTATGTTGGAAAAAAATCAGAATATTGATATCTTCTAAGGGCATGGAAGTATGGATTAACTAGGATGGGGCAGAAGGGAATTTTTGGGGGTAATAATAATGTTCTGTATTTTGATAGAGGTTTGGTTTTCACAGATGTACGTGCTTGTTAAAACTCAGTAATATGTGCATTCATTGAAACTCAGCAAACATTGAAGTGTATTCATTGTATATACAAATTTTACATAAAAACTGTAAATAAATATTGAATTCTAGTTAATCATAGGGAGGAAATATTTAGGGGGAAATGTACTGATGTTTATAATTTTTTAGAAAATGCATCTGTGGGGGTTTCCTGGTCTAGTGGTTAGGATTTGGCACTGCCATGGTCCAGGTTCAATTCCTGACTAGGGAACTGAGATCTTGCAAGCTGTGCATGGTGGCCGAAAGAAAAAAAGCATTGAAAATTAAGGTGGATTAATAATGGTAGAGGGATGGATAAGGTGATAAAGCAAGTATAAACAAAATAGAAATAATTGAATCAAGGCAGAAGGTACATTGATGTTCATCACAAAACTCTTTCAACTTTGTTCTTTGTTTAAATTTTTAATGAAAAGATTTTCTGGCGGAGGAGGAATGCCCTCAGACTTTCATTAATGTGCTCTGACTGGGTGTGTGCACTGCGTGCTCAGTCATGTCCAATTCTTTGCAACTCCATGGACTGTCACCCCTCGAGGCTCCTCTGTCCATGGAATTTTCCAGGCAAGAATACTGGAGTGGGTTGTCATTTCCTACTTCAGGGGATCTTCCTGACCCAGGGATTGAAAGTGCATCTCTTGTATCTCCTGAATTGGCAAGCAGATTCTTTACCAACTGCGCCACCTGGGAAGCCTGTATATATTCTTCTCTAATATCTCACATAAATGTTCAAACATTTCCTCTCAGGGGGAATGTGTCTTACTTTCAGAATTTATATAATGCCTAATTTACTCTATTTTTCAGAAATTCAATGAATGGCCTTCAATCTTGATATAACTCACTTAAAAATTTGGTAAATGGAAAAAAAAAAATTTGGTAAATGGTGGTATATTTTGATATATTTTGCCTTGTTCATGGCAGGATATTCCCAAGGATACTGGGGATGGAGCCAGATGAGTGCCCTACATAGGATCCATGATTTTCCACGTCTCTTATGATTTTGAAATAAACTCACCCTTATCCACTTTTTAAAAAAGACAGTAAAGTTCTGGTTATGTTAGCTAAAGACCAGGTGCATCAATAATACTTGTGTCAACACACATTTCACCGTTAAGCTTTTTCTCTTTTAACTTAACTAGTTTGGAATTCAATATCCTGTGTGCTAATTCACTTCAGTCGTGTCCGACTCTTTGCCACCCTATGGACTGTAGCCTGCCAGGCTACTCTGTCCATGGGATTCTCCAGACGAGCATACTGGAGCGGGTTGCCCTGTCATGCTCTCCTCCAAGGGATCTTCCCAACACAGGAATCAAACCCACATCTCTTATGCCTCCTGCATTGGCAGGTGGGTTCTTTACCACTAGCACCACCCGGGAAGCCCATTCACTAGCCTAGTGGACCAGAAGTATGGCTGTGGGGCATTTTGATCCCAGAAAAGGCCAGGTTAAGCTAGGACCATTCTTAGTTTTATATCTGAGGTTTTGTGTTGATTTAGCACATAATGACAGCCATGGTGGGCAAACAGAAAGATCAGTCAGTTGGGATGGCTGAGGTGCCCACTGACCAGGAGAAAATGGTGGATGGAGAAGAGAAACTAGCTGATGAAGATGAGAGTAAGGCAGATTCTTTTCTAAGTCATTGATTTTAAACTCCTGTTATGGCTATTTCCAAGAAGAAGAAATATAGCTGATGAAAATCATATGCTTCAAGGCAGGTGAAGTGAAGTGAAAGTTGCTCAGTCAGGTCCGACTCTTTGTGACCCCATGGACTATACAGTCCATGGAATTCTCCAGGCTGGAATACTGGAGTGGGTAACCTTTCTCTTTTCCAGGGGATCTTCCCAACCCGGGGATTGAACCCAGGTCTCCTGCATTGCAGGCAGATTCTTTACCAGCTGAGCCACAAGGGAAGCCCAAAGCAGGGGAATTTGCCAAAAAAAGAAACTCTTGAGTGATGGAGATGTAATGCATAATGAAGAAGTGCTTTAAATTGGAGATATTGCATTGTCTGATTTTAAATATTTAAAGAACCTCACAAACCACAGTATTTTATTTTTCATAAAAAGGCTTTTGTATTGGTCACATCTAGCCTATTCTTTGGGTTTAATATTCCAGAAGGACTTCTTCTCTCTCCAACCCCTACCCTCCTCAATGAGTGCCCACTTGACAAGCCAGGCACTGATGCAGGCGCTGGCAGTGTGGTAGTGCCGTAACAGGCCAAACCCAGCTCGTCTAGAGTTTAATCTAAGGAGGGAAGACAGTGAATAAAGAGATGAATGGATATTTTGGGAGAATGAAATGCTTCCACTGAATTTTCATGGGAGGTCTTCAGAGGAGGTACCATTTGAACAGAGATGCAAACATGGAGGAGGAATCAGCCTTGGGGAGGTCTGGGAGCACAGTATTTCAGGAGGACACAGCCAGTGGGAAGACCTGAGTGGGTACCCAAGCCAGCATGTTCCACCGTGCGGGGTTCTAGCTCTGAGACTGAGAGAAAGATCGTTGTTGTTACACTAAGGAAGCACCCATCTATTCCTATTCTAGGGAGAGTTTTTAATCAAGAAGTGATAGTGCATTTATATCCAATCTTTTTATAGCATCTATAGAGGCAATCATACATATGATTTTTCTCTCCACATCTATTAATATGGTGAGAAAACCTATTATTATAATAGGTTTTCTAATATTAAACCAAACCTGCATTCCTAGAAGGAAAGCTACTTGGTGTATTATTATTTTAATATGATGCTGGATTCTGTTTGCTGACACTCACTGTAGGCTTTATGGCATTGATAATCATCAAAAATATTGGCCTATAGTTTTTTGTGTGTGCTATCTTTGTCATATTTTAGCATCAGTTTTATCTTAATTGGTATTATCACAAAGTAACACTGAAAATAATGTTATAAATTATGTTATAGTTACTATAAATAATAATTACTTATTATACAAAGTAATAATATCAATAGTAATATTTCAAGGTAAGAATTTACCTTGTAAATTATTAACAAGAATTTCCTTTATTTTTCTATGGAAGGGAGCAGTTTGCTTTTTTTTTTTTTTTTTGGCTGCACTGAAAGGTTTGTGGGATCTTATTTCCCTGACCAAGGATCAAACCTGGGCCCTTAGCAGAGAACACCAAGTCCCAACCACTGGACTGCCAGGGAATTCCCAAGAGCAGTTCAAGTATCATTTTCAATGTCTTTAATAATTTGAATTGTGCTTCTCAGCCTTGGCTAAATATTGGAACACTTGAGGAGCTTAAAAACTACTGCTATCCCAGAGATGTAGATTTAATTGGCCTGGGGCACAGCCTGGACTCCTAGAGATTTCAAAAGCTTCCCAGGAGATTGTAACCTGTGTCGTTTCACCACTTTCTCTGTTTCTTCTCTACAGTTGGTCTGTTTCGATTTTCTGTCTTGAAAAGTTAGTTATATACTTTTACATCATCAAACTTTCATGAGTGTTTCAATTTCTTCTGTATCTCTATTTGCCCTTATGTTTCATTTATTTTATGTTTTCAAATTTTCTCTTTTTGTCCTTGATTTGTTAGACAGGATTTTATTTGCCTTTTGTTTTGTTTTTAAAGCAACAGCTTTTGAAATTTATTTCTACCTTTCCTCTGGCTTTTAATTCACTAATCTCTATTCTTATCTTTATAGCTTAATTCTGTTTTCCTTAGAAAAGAAATAAAAATAACTAAACCTAACATATTGAGAGTTTAAAGTTTTGTCAGAGTTTTAAGTTTTTGTTTTCTTTTTCCTTTTTATTTAGACATAGCTGTTATTGAAGACTATAAGATTCCCTGGGACCACTGTTGTAGTCGTACCTCTAAAATCTGATTTGTAGTGTTTTCATTATTGCTATGTTTCAGATATTCTGAAATGTCAATTTTTTATTTCCTCCTAGATCTAAGAGTTTTCTATTAAGGATGGTTGATACTGTCCTTAATCCTCTCTTTAGCCAATAATCTGTTAATTCTCTCCTGTGAACACTGATGAGATTATTATACTGTATACCCTTTTTATTTTCCTTCCCTTTCTTTTTCCATCTAATTTTAGTTATATTATCTATATGATATTATTATAAAAAGATATCATCTTTTTTGGTAACTTAATTATTTCTATATTCTTATTAATTGCTTTCTCAGTTTAAAGAAATCTTGAGGCTCTCAGCTAGAAGAAATGGAGAAGTTAATATTCTTTAACTACCTCCTACCTTTCCACCTTTCCTTCTCAACATTTTTATTCAAATTCTTTCTACTTTGGTAGAGTTTTTGGTGTTTACATTCGGTTTTGAAACCATAATTCCTACTTTCGTTTGCGTTCTAGTCCCACAATTAAATAGACTCAGGGGCTCACAGGCAGTTCTTGGCTGCAGTTTTTCCATTTATGTCTCGGTTGACTGAAATTTGTCCTCTGATCGTTTCTTCAGAAAGAGCTCTTGGTGTTCATTTCGGCAGCACATATACTAAAACAGAAAGAGCTCTTGGAGACAGTATTTCCTGAGCGTTTGCATATTCAAAACTACTTATTGTCTTTGGAAGTGAGTGACAGTTTGGAATATATACTTTCTTTCTGGGAGAATTTTTCATGTATTGCTATAGTATCTGTCTAATGTTATCACAGAGAAATCTGGGGCTAATTTGAATGTTTTTCCTTATAAATATCTTGATTCCTCCCTTCAACCTGCTTGGCTGCTCAAAGAATATTTATTTTAAATTCTCTAGATTTCAAACTATAAATTTACTGTGACTGTTCCAAATCAAGATTTTTGTGGGACATGGTATGCAATTTCGATTTGTAAATTCAAGTATTCTTTTATTCCAGGAAAGTTTTCTTAAAATATATCTTTAAATGTTTGTTCTCTTCCACTATTCATGTTGTCTTCTTCAGGTACTTTTATTTTGCGAATATTGAATTCCCTCTCCTGTGTACATATAAATTGGCCAAAATTCACACATTTCTCTCTGAACATTTTGGTCTTTGTTTACATTTCCTTTTGTACTTTCTCCTCATTTTTGGCTACTGCGTTCCACACTGTATCTTTTTCTCCTTACCCTGCTTCTAGCTTTGCATATATGGCTACCATAGTCTTGGTTTCTTTTTCATTTCTTTCTTTCCTGAGCTCTGTCAGCTTCTGTTTCTGCTCCTTCAGTCACCTCCCCCCATCGCTTCTCTGAGTGTTGCTTCTTTGTTTCGTGCTCGTTTACTGAAAGCAATTGCTCCATTACATCTTTCGGAAAATTTAAGACAAAATCTGTGTTTAGAATTTTCATCTGCTCTGAGGTAACATTTTCATGGTGACTATTCATCAGCATTTGTGTTTCTGTATGTTTTCTTGTTTTTTTCTTATATCTTTGTTGCCTTCTTTTCCATTCTTCATGTTTGAATGAGGAGAATTTTTCCTATATTAAATATTTGTTTATAGGAGGTTTGAATATGGAATGGCAGCCCATTCCAATACTCTTGCCTGGAAAATTCCATGGACACAGGAACCTGGTGGGCTACAGTCCATGGGGTCAGACACGACTGAGCAACTTTGACTGTATAGTGAAGGGGCCAAGGACACCTTCTATACCCTGGGGAGTTTTTCTTTTACTCAGGGTTTGTGTGTGAGATATTTTAGCTTTTCTCTTCCCCAGCCAGTGAAGACAGGCAGTGCAGAGCTGTTCACAGCGTAGTCTCTTTTCTTTCTTCCTCAACATATGACTTCCCGTGAATATGGTTTGTAGGTGGAATTCTAATTTAGGTCTACTTTCTCTGCTACTCAAAACCAAACTAGGTCCAGGGAAACTCACGCTACCAGCCTACCCATCTGTATTAGACAGCTAGAGCTGCCGTAACAAGTACCACAGATCAGGTGGCTTAAAACAACAGAAATGTATTGTCTCACAGTTCTGGAGGCCAGAAGTTCAAAACCAAGGTGTTGGCTAGGTTGGTTCCTTCTGGAGGCTCTGAGGGAGGATCCATCTCATGCCTCCATCCTAGCTCCTGGCTGCCAGAAACCTGGGTGTTTCTTGGCTGGTAAAAGGATCATTCTAATCTCTGTCTTCATCTTCACATGGCATTCTCCTCTCTGGGTCCAAATTTCTGTCTTATAAAGACACCAGTCATTGCACTAGGGCCTACCCTAATCTAGTATGATCTCATTTTACCTTGATTATGTCTGCAAACTCTATATAAGGCCACATTCAGAGGTTAGAAATTCAGTGCATCTTTTGGAGACACACACAAATCAACCCATAATTCCACCTTACTTCCATTGTTGTGTGAACCGAGCTATTAATTTCTAGCCTCAGTATGTGCCTCTCATTGGTTGCCCTGTTAAGCTCTTTCTAAGATATGTAGCCTTGGGTGCCCTCTCTCAGCTTCCTTTCATGCCTTTGGTCAAACTCCACTGCTTTTGGTACCCCTTCCACTCTTTTGAGGGCATCCTGTTGGCTCAGTCGGTAAAGAATTTGCTGGCAATGTAGGAAAGAGATTGCCTGCAATGTAGGAAACCTGGGTTCAATCCCTGGGTTGGGAAGATCCCCCAGAGAAGGAAATGGCAACCCACTTCATATTCTTGCCTGGAGAATCCCATGGACAGAGAAGCCTCGACATAGTGACTGAACCACCAACACCACCGCATATTTTGTGGTTAAATTAAAAATGACTTTTGTTGGAAGATGAGATTTACTCCTTTTTATTTCTTCTTTCCTTTGTTTTTTGTTGGGTGCTTTTTGAGAGATGACAGAAATGTCCGTTTTATGTGACATCTTCCAACTGGAAATGCCTTTGGTCTCCCTTATTTTTTAGGAGTCATTAACATGCTGAATTGAACAAGAAAGGAATGCACAGTATTTTTAGTACTTATTTCAGTAAAATAGCCTTCAATGGCACCCCACTCCAGTACTCTTGCCTGGAAAATTCCATGGATGGAGGAGCCTAGTAGGCTGCAGTCCATGGGGTCGCTAAGAGTCAGACACGACTGAGCGACTTCACTTTCACTTTTCACTTTCATGCATTGGAGAAGGAAATGGCAACCCACTCCAGTGTTCTTGCCTGGAGAATCCCAGGGACGGGGGAGCCTGGTGGGCTGCCGTCTATGCGGTCGCACAGAGTCGGACACGACTGAAGTGACTTAGCATCCTTCTAGTCTCAGCTTAGCATGCCAGTTCTACCAACAGACTCATGAGTAGGAACTAATAGAATTTATTAATGCTTACATTGAACTTAAACATCTTTCATAAGGATTGTATTGAATTGATATACAATTGCATTATTTTTACTTTTATATAACAATCAGTGTCACACTTCTTTACATGATCATCAAAAAGTTAATATTTATTTTTTGCAGTATTTAGCAAGTCTGTGTTGTATCTTTAGAACTATGTAGTGTTGAATAACTTTTTGACATTTAAATTATTTTTGCTCTAGTTGAACCTTTCTAAAAATAAATACTTTAAGAAATCTAAAACTATTATATCAAAAACAAAAGCCGTTTTGTCAACTTAAGGGATTTATTTCCAGGAATAACCACTACTTCTTACATATGAAATACTAAAAAAAATTCTTTGCTTCCCAAATATTCCTGAAATCTGCTCATTTATTAAGATTTATTTTTGTGATACTTTCTACTATGGTCCATTAAATACCTGATTCCATTAAATGCTAATAACAAGCCTGGCTTTTCAAGTCTCTCCAAGTCTGTCAATTTTGCATTATTACCACTTCAGCTTCAGAGCGATTCTTCTGAATGGCAGAGTCAGCAGTTATATTCTGCTACGTAATGGATGCACTTAACATACAGAACTGCTCAGAATTACAGAACACATGAAGCAGCTCATTTTAACCATTTCTCTGCTTAGGACTGTGAGAGGTTACATATGATTTTGGGGAAATCTTTTGGCATTTGGGGACAACATTTGTCTGCTTTTTAAATAAAACATTCTTGGGATACCATTAACCTAATCATGTGAGAATCAATGTAGCACAGTGTTTAAAAATGTGGACTTGGAGCCAAGCTGCCTGGGTTCAGATCTTGGTTCTATAAGCTGTGTGAGCTCAGGCAAGTATCTTAACCTCTCTGTGCTTCGGTTTCTTCAACTATAAATGAAAGTCGGTGGTGTTGAATTAAATGGGTTAAGGTATGTAAAGCCCTGGGAACTGTGCCTGGTCCATTTTAAGCCCTGTATGAGTGTTAGCTTTTATGACAGGTCTTAATTATTTTATTCATTCACTCCCTGGACCTGCAGCCAAACCAGCAGAGTAGCAGTTACTAACTAACTACACTGAGAATTATTAGTGCATAGTAGATGTTCAGAAACCACTGTTGAAACAAGTGAAAGACTAGGGAAGTTGTACGTGAAAGAGGGACACCAAACTTGAACCCTCACCTCAATATCTTCCAGACAGGAAGTTACATTCAAGAGGGAAAGCACCTCAGATTTCCAAGAACAGTGTCTGGCACATGGGCGCTCTGTAGCCAAATAGCTAATGACACTATTTCAGAGTTGGATTGTTTAAACCCCTCATTCCAACTGCAGAGAAGCAAGGATAAGGTACCGAACACCAAGGAATGGAGAGTTTCTAAAAGGAACAAGTCAACTTGTGACGCTAAGCAAAAAAAAAAAAATTGCTTGCCCAAGAAATAAGCACCCAGAAAAAATCCAGGTGATTAAGTAATAAGATGAAGCTACTGTATCTGATCTGTTCTGTGACTATTTTAACCCTTGTCAATAAAACTCCCTTCTTTTTTAGGAAGAACGTATGAATTTTTAACAATTAAACATTCTAGGCAAGGTGTTGGGCTTCCACTTTGCTCTGTGTGGGAAAGGCTGAGTGAGGTGTGCTGGCTGTGTCTGCGCATCCCCTCTGAGGCCCCCACCCTACCCACAGACCTCAACTGGCTGCTCCTCATGAGATGTTTCAGTTTTCTTGTGAGAGGACGAAGACCAGTAAAGCTATTTCGGTCAAGTGACAGGAGGCCTGGCGATCAGATGGAAAATAAGAGCCCTGTTGAATAGGTTGGGTGGTGCTATGAAAAGAACAAGAGGCTTCGGAGGTAAAGACTGATCTTCCAATCCAGGCTCCAGGACCTACAAGCTGGGTGATTTTAGGCAAGTTACTTAATGCCTCAGAACCACATTTTTCCTATGTGTAAAGTGGGGGTGAATATTACCTTCTAAGTCTGTTGTAATACTAGGTACAAAGTAGGCCCTAAACTATTACGGCTTTTTTTCACTATAAACTGAAGACAGAAGCATCTGAACTGACTCTACTTAAGCCAACTTGATATTTCCTGTCTCCAGCAGTGAAAGGAGAAATAAGACAAAATTTTATATACATAGAGATTCTATTCAAGGTCTCTATGCATTATAGAATAATGGAGGATCTAAAGTTTTAGAAAATTGTCTATTTTATCCAGTTATCAGAACAATATGGCCACTTGCTCGCAGTGAAACAAATGAGTTTTGATGTTAGCTGAGGAGCAGTATAAAATCAGATTTAGACGCTAAGGGCGGAAACTGTCTTCTTTAGGGTTCCCGGAAACAGCTGCTCTGGTGTGGTGTACACAGGAAGTGCTGAAAGTGCTTGTAAAGTATTTTACTGAAGTGCCCTTTATACATATTTATACACAGATACATTTTTGTAACTCATTTCTGTACCTTTGAGGATGAATCTTAAAAGAAAAATATGTAATCCAGAGGGTGGGATGAGGTGGGGGATGGGAGGGAGGCTCCAGAGGGAGGGGATAGATACATACATACATATATATACATCTATGGCTGATTCATGTTGTTGCAGAAACTAACATAACTTTGCAAAGCAATTATCCTCTGATTAAAAATAAAAATTAAAAAAAAAGAAAAAAACATAGTCAAGCAGAGCCTTTGCTAGGACTGTCAAGGCCAGGCTTGAACATTGATTCATCCTTTGTCATTGTCATGAACTCTTGGCGCTGTACAAACAAGCAAGCCTGGGTAGGTAGAGGATGTGAGGGAAATAAACAAGGTGAACTCCTGCTCCATGAGGGCCTGGACTTCCAGTAATTTTCTTTTACCTATGTTTTAATTTTCTTTAATGAATATATTGAATACTTTAAAACTTTTAAACCCAGATCCCTTCCCTCCAATCCTGGATATACAAGCATGTATGCATCCCCCATCCACTTCCTCAAAACATACACACTACACCAGATGTGAATACCACCAGACAGGAGTCACTGGGGTCAACTTGGAGGCTGACTACCAGTGTTCTACAAAGTGTGATACAAAAATATTGCTGTTTTTTAACATCTGCAGAGTAGAGATGGAAGTAAGGGGTATGTGGGGGGAGATTTCCTTCTTTCCTGAGAATCATTTGCAACTTTTAGCATATTCTTTTACTGTGCTTACTTTTGATATAGATTTTCTGTCTCTTCTACTTTTTCTCACTTCCTATCCCAGTTTCTAAAATACTGTCCCTACTCTTCTTATTCTTGTTCTAGTCTTCCTGGATTTGTGGGCAAATAAAAACATTGAGTGTGGATGAAGGTAATGAGGTAACTTTCTGTAAGTTAAACATTTAAGTTTCACAGAATGATTTCTCTGGAATATCTAACACAAAACATTTACAACTTGGACAGTGTTTAAGGATGTACAATTTGCTTATCATGGAAGGAAATAGAACGTATTATCTATGTAATAAAGACATTTGGGCATTAAGTGCTATATGACACATTATGAAGTTAGACATATTAGATGTGATTCCTGGCTTCAAAATTACCACAAAGGGAAGAGCCGAGATGAACTGAGATATTTTAAAGGACAGTTTGATGATTGCATATCTACTTAATCCCTACATAAGCTTTTTAGTAGAGTCACACGTTTGCCAACTCTACAGGGCTATACAGTGCCCCCAGTGCCCTGGAGGACCAACTTCATGGGATGATGCTGTACTTCAACATCAATAGAAGGTGGACTCCTTGCTCTGAGGGCTGGCTGTGAATCAGGCAATAGAGAGCCATGGGAAGAGGTGGACTCTGGACACATCGAGAATTCCCGTGGCTCTTTAAGAGCTTTTCAGACTCCTTCTGACTCTCCTGGTCATCTCTCACTGTTTTCTGGGCTCGGCCTCCACCTCGCAGTCACTTCTAAGTTTTTATTCCTTTAGAATTGCTGTGGACCAAGAAGCAAAATAACCAAGCATATTTCATTTAAGTAAAAAAAAAAAAAGGATATTAATACTATTAATAAAATGAATAATACTAAATGAATGCAGCCACCAGATCCCCTGGGATCTGGCTGTGTGTTGGAGGGGGTCCAGAGCTAGGTAGAAGAGTTGTGAGTTAACCCAGTTAAAATGTTGACCTACTAGTACTGAGTTACTTCTGCAGAGCAACTCCAACGGAAGCTTCGTTGAGGCATTCCAAGAAGGCAAATGTCTGTTCCCTGGTGTGCAGGTGGGGTTAAGGGATGATAAAAAAGAGTCTGTGGATTCAGTCAGTACAAAGACTTCATCCTGCCAGCTGGGTGAACTTGAACAGATTTTTTAGCCTCTTGAAGCCTTAATACATCTTCCTTTAAACAGGAGAGAAAAGTACCCAGCACATAAGGTTTTGTAAGGATAAATGAATAAATATATATAAGGTCCTCAGCACACTGCTTAGTGTACCATAAGCTTTCAAACACTAGCATTTATTAAAAAACACATGCACACACCTTGGAGCCTCACTGTATTTCACCATGGGATTTCATTTCTTAAAAGTAGGACACTTTAAAGTGAGAATCTTCTCTTTTTTTCCCACCAATTAAAATCTCTCGTTTAAAGAACAGTGATAGAGCAAGAATGAGTCTCATGGAATAGCAGCTAGGATATGACTACGGGATGGAATGTATTCGTGTACGCATATATCAGAGGCTTGAAGGCTTTGCAGGTATGGGTTTATATAGGAAACGTCCTTTCAGAGTTAGGTGCTGATCTGAGTTTAAAGGACTACAGGGGATAATATGGAAAATTTAAGGCAAAGGCCACAAAAGGGTGGAAGATAACCATGTAAATAAGTTAGGCAGAAGCTGGGGAGGGGATGAGCTTAGGTGTTGGGAGGCTTTCAGGGAAAGAATCACAGAGTATGTAGATGAAGCAAACATGGGACTTGACTTGCTCACAGGAGTGAACTCCAGGCTCCAGACGGTCAGATGCAAGGCTCAAATGGTGTGTATGGGAAGTCCCCTGCCTCCACCTGGCAGACATATTCTCTCCAAGTGGTGAGCAAGACTCACATTCTTTTAGCTCAGTGCACAGAGAAAGTGTTATCTGAGAACTCAAATTATAAGAGGTTTGGCTTGACCTGGGTCACAGGTTCAACTTTATCCCAGTCACTATGGCCTTGGAGGAACTGGGGGCTCTGAGGATGAGGGGGGTTCAGCTGACCCACATGGACGGGCTCACCACAACCAAAAGGAGCTTTTCTCCTAGAAAAGCAGGGCAAAGGATGCTGGGCAGGCAAGAGGAACGTGGCTCCAGCTGGTAGTGCTTGACGTAACCATCCCTCGCCATCTGCCAGTACTCCATGGGCATCCATACCTTCTGCTTCAGCTTGACACCAGCCCTCTGAGCCAACAAGACCCCCTGAGATGATTGTGAAGTCACAAGGGTTCCTGGAAATCCCATCTTAGAGTAGATAGTTGTTAAGAGGACTGAGTGTAGACAGTTCCTTTGTTCCAAGAATGACAGAATTCACTAAATATGAGATCAGCAGAGTGAAGAATGGGGTGAGGGTGTTGCTCAGGTGGTATAACACAAGCACAGCCTCTAGGACCATGTAGGATCTGGCCACAGGTTGAAGGGAGTCCAGTGCTGGGTAGGTTACAGTAGACCTGTTGTGAGTTAGCCCAAGTAAAACATTAGTAGAGACCTGTTAGTACTGAGTTACATGTACAGTCTCATTTCTAGTATCTTTCCCATGTAGTGTCCTTCCCATGAAGACATGTGGTCTTCAGTTCAATGGGATGTTATTCTTTCTCTCTAGTAGAACAATCTCAGGGACATTTTTAGAGAACTGTTTATTTACAGTAAGAATTAGTACATATCCTGTGCTTGACATGCATGCTTCAAAAGCTTCTGGGTGAAGAGGCACATGGGGCTGGGGCAAGGACCGAAGGAAAGTCGAGCGCAGGTTACTAGAATGCTTTAGAAATCCTTTTCTGCTTCAGATAAGTGGCTAATTAAATTTGGGATTGGCTACTGGAGAAGTGCCAGTTATGGAAACGAGCATCTGTTGATCACACTTTGCTTCGGAAGCTTGGCTCCTGACTCGAGCCATGTTGGGGAGAAAGCGGGGTGCCGTGCTCGCACCACACACCGGCTTGGTGGGAGGAGTGATTCATCGTATTTACTTTCAGGCTTTCATCTTGTAACAAGATTAATTCAGAAGAATTCAACTTCCAGAGAAAAATGGACCATTTATTGTTTTAGATTCAGACTTAGGCACAGCAGGTGGATTTTCAAAACTGCCTCATCTGACATTTCCTGGAAATGTAAGCTAACATGATTCCATTTTTTGGCAACTGGAAAGTTATATTTGAACATTCTATAAGTCAGTTGGCAGGACTGGGAATTTCGAACATTTAACTATCTTGCTTGAGCTTGATTTTGTCAAATGATTTGTAACTGTGTGACAGTCCTTTTTGTGTGACAGTCCTGAGATCTGGAAATCATCTCAGAAAATGTAAGTCATTTGCCAAAGGTCACTGAATAATATACACATGAAAACTGGGAACTGGTGAATATTGATTAGAATCCAGTTCTCTTATATCTCGGAGTCACTTGTAAAAAGTGACCACAGTTTGTGATGTGTGTAACTTTGTTTAACACATGGAGGAAATGAAGATTTTTGACACCCATCTCCTCCTGACTTTTTCCCCTGGTACTTCTAGGGCTTGCTTACTATGGTGTCTACTCTACAGTAAGTGAGTGTGAAAAGCTACAGATCACATTTACCTTTCTCCTAGAAGCACATGTTTCCTGCTCTGTTGGGCAGATCCAGCAAGAAAATCAACTTTGCCAACAGTAATACCATATTCCAGGTAATGATGTCCTTTGATCTTTTCAGTGGGAAGTGGTAGGCCTAAGCAAATTAAATTCAAGCAAGAACCATCAGTTTTGACTTCTTAATTAATAGCTGTCTCATCTTCACCAGTTGTCCCTAAGATACCATATAAATTCACTATTTAATCTGTTTTCCCATACATCTTTGGGGGTTTCTTTATTCAATAATTTTTTAGATTATTCTTCAGTGTTTTTCTTGTTTGCTTTTATGGATATCACAGATTTCTTCCATATTCCTCTATATCTTTGGGATTGTTTAATGTGTGTAGCATTTTCTTGTTTAGAATTTCTGATGTTTGAAAGTAACTCTTAGGTTGATAAAATTCAGGCATTTTCTGGGGATGTGGATTTGAAAAGAGATGAGAAAATAGATGAGTTTGGATTTAGGCTTATTTATTTAGGTGCCTCTGGCACATCACCTCTGGCACAGCCAGATGGACATAACCAGTATGCACTGAGAAATGGTTTGGAACTACGAGTTTAGGACTAAAGATAGATCTTTGGAATTACCGGCTTTTAGGTAATATATGACATCATGAGAATAGATGTAAACATCCAAATAAGAAAGTGCAAGTGGGAGAAAAGCTAGGATTAAATGCAGTCAGGACAGCATGAGTGGCAGGTGAAGAGAAAGGAGGACCGTGGATTCAAGGGGATTGGCAGCAAGAAGGGGAGGAGTAGAAGGAAGAGGTTTTTCAGGATGGAGAGCACTGACCATGTTTCTCAGGGAGAAGATGGGGTTGGGGAATTACTGGCAAGGGAGAAAATGAAGAAAGAAGATGGAGCACTATCAGGAGCATTATGCAGGTCTCGGAAGGTGTACCCATTCCTTCAGCTGGAGGCAGGAGGTGAGTGAACATGTAAAGCAGGAAGTAGAGAGGAGAGACATGAAGCAAGTTATCAGTCCTGATGCCCTTTTTCTTCTTCATGGATCAGGAAACTGAGTTATCTGCTGAGCACAGAGGGAACTTAAACTGCTGAGCACTTGGTAAAGCTTGCAAGCATCTTTATAAATTAAAAATCCGGTGTACCTAGATCTTGTGGAACTATATGGTACACTTCCATTTTGGAATTGAAGTCATTTTCACTTCCTTCTAAGCCCTAAAACATGATGATTGAGAGCCAGCAACTTATACCAAAAGACATGGAAGCATGAGGGTCCCAGCACTGCTTGTAAAACTCACCCTGGGAATTTCTGACCAGCTGAAGGCTTGCCCTCAGATGAGCAACTTGGTCTCCTATAGCACATCTATGCAGATCTGAATGATATAAAGACTGATGGCCGAGCAATGGATGCCTTAACTAATGTGATAAGTTGACTCACTCCTTAAGAATGTTCTATCTTCTTTGGAGATGGAGTAAAAACTCCTTGGGGCAGGGAGGTCCCTTAAGAAATGTTAGTGTTCCTGAAGTAATAATAGGCTAGAAAGCCTTTTACTGTGGGATGATTGTGACAGCTAAGAAATGGAAAGAAATGAACATGAGTCACACAAAAACCTCAGTCCATGACCTTCAGTTGTTGTCAATCATATTTAAGAAAATGTTGTGAGGAACTTCAATATTAGGTATTTTATTTATATTTTCTATTATATCTATAATTGTATATATGTTGGCTTCAACTCAGATGAGAAATGAGACAAATACGTAGTTTCACTTTCCCGGAGGCAGAAACTCCTTAAGCAGAGTGATCAGTCATGAGGGAAGGGGGCAGGGAAGAGATACAGGCTTCTGTGTCTCAGCGGAATCCTTAGAATTTTAAAATTTGCTCTATTTTCCTTCAGGACTCTTTACCTTTGCCCCAGGTTTCCCTTTTCAGAGCCTAAATTGGAGTAAGCCCAGAGCAGGCTCCTCGCCCCCGTGTATGCCTGTTCTTGTCCGGGCTTCACACCGCACCTCAGGGTGGGGTACAGAGCAGCTTTCCAAATCTGAGGTGTGGCCGGCCAGAACCTGTTCACTGTTGGCCAGTGGCCGACTTTGGAGCCACTGGTGCTGTGGCTCTCAAAGCCCTGCTAATTGGCACATTCAGTTACTTGGGACTGGGGAAGGTGGAGGGAGGCACGGCCTGGGATGACTTGGTCTTTCTTTGGCCTAACTAACAACGTAAGACCCTTATAGCGTGAACCGAGGGACAAAGCTAAGGAAAACTAGAACAAGAAGCATTGGAAAGATTTTGCCTTTACTTAAAATTTCCCTACTTCTCTTTTTAAAAGAAATTCAATGAATTCGCATATATCAAGCATTGGTCATGCTTTGACCAATGCTAAGACCTTTGTAGTGCTCACTGCAGGTTTGTAGCATAGCGGCTCAGAATCAGTCTCCAATGTGGGAAACCCAGGTTCCATCCCTGGGTCGGGAAGATCCCCTGGAGAAGGGAATGTCTACCCACTCCAGTATTCTTGCCTGGAGAATCCCATGGACAGAGGAGCCTGGTGGGCTATAGTCCATGGGGTTGCATAGAGTCGGACACGACTAAGCAACTAATACACACACAGGTTTGAATGTGCCCTTAGACCTCATCTGGTTTTTCCCTTTCCAGAGCATGTGTTCCCCTCTGTCTGGATCCTGGTGAACCTCTTGAAAAAGGGAGATTCTTTTGTCAGACTCAGATCCTGTGGCTTCTTCCCTCCAGCGCTGACAGATGTGAGAGAAGCCTCCGCCTCCAACAGAGGCTATGTCTGCTCACTTTGTCTGCTGCCTGAAGCTGGCAAAGCAGCCAGGAGCAGTCACACATGTGGGGAAGTTATGTCCCCAGCCACTGTCGTAATCCCTTGGACAGCCTCTTCCTCCTATGCTTGTCTATCTTCCTTCACATTTTTTT
Organism: Bos indicus; assembly: GCF_029378745.1. Lineage (NCBI taxonomy): Eukaryota > Metazoa > Chordata > Mammalia > Artiodactyla > Bovidae > Bos > Bos indicus. The sequence continues at coordinate 42,723,678 of NC_091769.1, forward strand.
GGTTTGTTTTTTAATTTAAGTATAGTTGCTTACAATATTGTGTTAGTTTCAGATGTACAGCACAGTGATCTAGTTATATGTTTTATATATATATATATATACATTCTTCTTCAGATTCTCTTCCCTTATAGATTATTACAAAATGTTGAGTACAGTTCCTGTACTATACAGTGGGTATTTGTTGGTTGTCTATTTTAAATATAGTGCTGTGTATATGTTAATCCCAATCTCCTAATTTATCCCTCCCCCCACTTCCCATTTTTACCAAGGGTTCTCTGTTTTCTTCTGAGTCTTCAAACACAGTTTGTGTCTTATGTATTTTTGGATGTATCGAGGATAGTGTTTTTTTGCGTCTTGAAGAGCTTAAAAAACAGGCCATATTCCTACTTTTCAAGAATTTAGTTCTATCTCTAAGTAAGGAGATGAAATAGCTTTCTAATTCTGTGGTCCTTAAGCCTGAATATGAATATATGTGTGCATGCACAGACACACATTCGTATCCAACTCTTTGGGACCCCATGGACTATAGCCCACCAGGCTCCTCTGTCCATGGGGTTATCCCGGCAAGAATACTGGAGTGGGTTGCTATTTCCTCCTCCTCTGAGGGATCTTCCCTACCCAGGGATCAATAAGGTCCTTAAACTTATCTTCCTTCTTAACTTCACCAGGTAGCCAACAGGACTCATGTGTACCCTGAGAGGTAAGAGGTGAGAGATAAAGTGAAAGTGTTGTTCTAAATGTGGGTGCCTGGCAAGCCTCTGTCCCTGAGCTGGAATTGCTATCATAATCTAAAATCAACAGAAGAAGCAATCCAGGGCCAAGTACGGGGCAGGAACCAGGGTCATGGGTTACAAATTGATCTGGGAGTGAAATTACAAGCCTATGTAACATTTTTACAGGGCTTGATTCCAAGAAATAAGGCAAATGTGTTTCCAAGGTAGTTCATTTAAAGCTGGAGCTTTCAGAACTTTAATGCCCTTTCGTTCTCCCTAAATGGTTGGGAATGTGGTGGACATTTGCCTAGTTTGTTTTCTGCTCAGCATCTCCCTTTCCATCTGGAGGCAATGCCTCGCTGTGTGTCGTACTGGGGAGGAGCAGTGCTCCACTCTGTATCAAGGATGATCCCTCCTCCCTACCCCAGTCATTCTGAGGAGGATCCCGGGTCAGCCAGTCAGACCCTCCTCTCTGGGACACTGAACATCAAGGGAGGAAAGCGAAGATTCAAAGATAGTGTAGAAACCACTTGTAGTGATGGTGTGTGCTGTGGGCAGCAGTGGGGATTAGCAGGGGCAGACACTCCTATGGCATGACTTTGGTCCCTACTGTCCATCCTCTCTTGGTGTCCAGCCCATTTTCTGAGCCTTGGTCTCCAATCCTCCCATGTATCCTATGAACTCTTCAATATCCTCCCAATACTCTATCTAAAATAAAGTGAGCAGAGTTGTCTTCTGTTGCTTGCAACCAGGCATTAGGTTGGACCATCTGATGCTCCTGAAATTTAAAGAGGTGTTTCTGGTGCTGCTAGTTGGTCTCTATTTAGAATAGTCTGGCAGCATGCATGCTGTGCCCCTCCACATGAAAGCCGCTGTACTTAGAGATTTTAAGACAAATTTAGAGTCAAGGGTTTCTGGCACTTTCCCAAAGTGGACACAACTAACTTAACGTAGAGAGGGATTTCGCTGAGGGTGGGCCCTAAATGGTCAATGTTTGCAGGTATGAATTCTAGGTCACAGACCTAGGTGGCAAGAGATACTGAGTTTTTGCATGTATTTGCTGCTAAGTCACGTCAGTCATGTCTGACTCTGTGCAACGCCATAGATGGCAGCCCACCAGGCTCCCCCGTCCCTGGGATTCTCCAGGCAAGAACACTGGAGTGGGTTGCCATTTCCTTCTCCAATGCATGAAAGTGAAAAGTGAAAGTGAAGTCGCTCAGTCGTGTCCGACTCTTAGCGACCCCATGGACTGCAGCCTACCAGGCTCCTCCATCCATGGGATTTTCCAGGCAAGAGTACTGGAGTGGGGTGCCATTGCCTTCTCCATGTATTTAAATCAACTTAATTTCAACCTCACCTTTTCCTATATAGCAAGAGGGTAATGTATATCTATAGGCATACATGACTGCCCTCAGAGCCTCCTCACCCCAAGGGTTGTTTGGAAGTTCGGGGTCTCATAGCACCAAGATATAGGGGAAGGCCCTCTGGTCCTCAGTCCCTGGACTGTACTTGTGACCTCTGAGACACCTTCTACCCCAGCCAGTACAGTCCCTTCAAACCTGCTGGCTCTGTTTTTTCCCCTGGAGCACATACAGCATGGTGACCTATAGTGAGGCTGCTGCCTAGAGTTCTAGTTCCTTGGTTGTATCATAAAGTTGAGCCTTTGAAGATCTGGTCACTCCTTAGGTCACTTATGGAGATGGCTCTGGTTGCTGATGCTTGAGGAGCCCAGACCTCTGTCCATCTCCCCTGTCTCCTGGAATCTTTTAGTTTGATGAACACTCCATTTTCTTCATGTTTCCCTTATAGGTCCCCCACCCCTCCTGCCACACATGCACCTTACAAATGAATCAAAACAAAAGTCAAGAAGGAAAATATATTGCAGGTAACTTGTGCTCTATGCTCTGCCACAGCATCCTTTGAGACAAGGAAGCACGGAGCCTGTTCTTTGCTCACATGGTAGAAGGGAGAGAGTGGTCACTGCATGGGGTGGGAGAGGGATTAAAAACAAATGAATAGGTTAAAAAAGTCTTGTCAATAGCATTTAAAATTAATGAGGGGGAAAAGAAAATAGACATGTTGAAAGGCTATTAGCTGCCAAATAGAAGGGTTAATTGACTTTGTATTTGGTGTCACTATCTTCAGTGATTCCTTAAAATTTTATACATGATGCCACCTCATCTTGAAGCTATTCTGGTATGAATAATGTCACTCCTCCTTTCCCCGTCTAACTTTTTAGAGTCAGGAATGAGGAGTGTTTCTTGTCTACATTCTGTAAACCAAGTCAGCAATTCTAGCTCTAATTAATATGGGACTCCTACTCCAGCTGCAAACAAATATTTGTGTAACAAATGAAACAGCATATAATCCACAATCAAGCTTCTTACTGAGCCCCTTATTCCAGCTACTTCTCTGAATAGAGCCCATTTACTATTATAGTCTCCAATCTTGCATAGCAAAGCAGCTTAGGTGGGGTATCTCTGCTGGCATGTGAGCCTAGTAATTTATTGATACATTTAAGACAAGCAAGCATATGCTAACATTTTTTTATTCATTATAGATCCTATTCCAAGAAGCAGAGAATCCACATTTTGGGGATTCACAACTCTAATTCATGCCATACATACGAAGGCTGGATTCTAGTAAAAAAATTGATGAATCACTAGAAGAGGGAAGGTCAGTTCTTCTTAAACCTATAACCATGATTGACTGAGTCACAGAAACTCTGATTCAAATGGGGTTAAACAATAGGGGGATTTATTGTTCCATTTAAAAGGCCAGAGGCGAGTTGATTCTAGCATTGGTTAATCCAGGGGCTCAGTGACATCATGGAAGACCCGGGCTCTATCCAACTTTCTTCTCTGCCACCCTCTATGTGTTGGCTCTTCCCTTGTCCCAAGACAGATGAAGCTCTTCCAAGCTCTAAATCCCAGCAAGATTTCCAGAGTCAGAGGGAAAGAATGGTCTCTTCTTGCCTGTCACTCCTTAATAGCAAGAAAGTTTCTTCCAGAAGTATGCCCCTAACCAGAAGATTTATTCTCATGTCTCATTGGCTAGAATTGAATCTAGAACACCGTCCCAGGGCTTGACCCATGGTGCCCCTTCCGTGGCACCTGGCCATGGGAACCAAGTCAAGGCTTTCCTAAGAGTGGAAGGGATAGATTTAAACAGGCAACTGACAGTGTATATCATACCAGCTTATCCCCTATGAGCTAATAAATGGCTTATAAATGTGTTTTCAGGAATGTAGTTAGAAGTAAATATATGATGTTAACACATATCCTATCAACTGTTTTTTTGTGTGTGCATGTTCCTTTTGTTTACTTTTTTAGCCTCAATTTTAGTTCCTTGACCAGGGATTGATCCAGGATCCTTGGCAGTGAGAGCACAGAGTCTTAATCACGGGACTTCCAGGCAATTCCCTACTCTATTAACTGCTAGATGTTTCATCTGAACTTTCATCAACTTTTGGAAGACACAAAATAATTTTTAATGAGTACCTTTAATGATCCAAGTCTTTCTTAATTCATATCATTTACACTTATTTAAGAGATGTCTTAGGAGTAGGGGAGATGTTATAGGACTTGGAGGCTGCTGCTTCTCAAGAGTCATCCTGAATGCTCAGGTGTCTTCCGCGGCTCCTCTGTAGACTCATCAAGTCATTGTCTCTGCATCTTGGTCTTGCTCTTTGCTCTTCTTTGTGCCTGTCTGCTCCTCTAGAGAGGCGTCTGCTTGTGTGATGCTCCTATCGCAACCATGTGAATTACGGCCATGTTTACATTTTGGTTCTTTCTTCCAAACTGCCTCTCTCACATTTCCATATGATTGATGGATACTCCCAGTTAGGTATATTGCTAGTAACTCAAACTCAGCACATTTAAAGTCACCATGCCTTCTCTCATCATCTCCAGTTTTATTCCAAACATTTAATCAAAGCCAACCAACTCAAATTTTATCTTCTTTGTAAAGAACTTTCTGATTTTCACCCATCCAATAAAATAATGGTATGGACCTAACAGAAGCAGAAGATATTAAGAAGAGATGGCAAGAATACACAGAAGAACTGTACAAAAAAGATCTTCACGACCCAGATAATCACAATGGTGTGATCACTCACCTAGAGCCAGACATCCTGGACTGAGAAGTCAAGTGGGCCTTAGAAAGCATCACTATGAACAAAGCTAGTGGAGGTGATGGAATTCCAGTTGAGCTATTTCAAATCCTGAAAGATGATGCTGTGAAAGTGCTGCACTCAATATGCCAGCAAATTTGGAAAACTCAGCAGTGGCCACAGGACTGGAAAAGGTCAGTTTTCATTCCAATCCCAAAGAAAGGCAATGCCAAAGAATGCTCAAACTACCCCACAATTGCACTCATCTCACATGCTAGTAAAGTAATGCTCAAAATTCTCCAAGCCAGGCTTCAGTAATATGTGAACCATGAACTTCCTGATGTTCAAGGTGGTTTTAGAAAAGGCAGAGGAACCAGAGATCAAATTGCCAACATCCACTGGATCATGGAAAAAGCAAGACAGTTCCAGAAAAGCATCTATTTCTGCTTTATTGACTATGCCAAAGCCTTTAACTGTGTGGATCACAACAAACTGTGGAAAATTCTGAAAGAGATGGGAATACCAGACCACTTGACCTGCCTCTTGAGAAATTTGTATGCAGGTCAGGAAGCAACAGTTAGAACTGGACATGGAACAACAGACTGGTTCCAAATAGGAAAAGCAGTACATCAAGGCTGTATATTGTCACCCTGCTTATTTAACTTCTATGCAGAGTACATCATGAGAAACGCTGGACTGGAAGAAACACAAGCTGGAATCAAGATTGCCGGGAGAAATATCAATAACCTCAGACATGCAGATGATACCACCCTTATGGCAGAAAGTGAAGAGGAACTCAAAAGCCTCTTGAATGAAAGTGAAAGTGGGGAGTGAAAAAGTTGGCTTAAAGCTCAACATTCAGAAAACGAAGATCATGGCATCTGGTCCCATCACTTCATGGCAAATAGATGGGGAAACAGTGGAAACAGTGTCAGACTTTATTTTTTTGGGCTCCAAAATCACTGCAGTTGGTGACTGCAGCCATGAAATTAAAAGATGCTTACTCCTTGGAAGGAAAGTTATGACCAACCTAGATAGCATATTCAAAAGCAGAGACATTACTTTGCCAACAAAGGTCCATCTAGTCAAGGCTATGGTTTTTCCTGTGGTCATGTATGGACGTGAGAGTTGGACTGTGAAGAAGGCTGAGCACCAAAGAATTGATGCTTTTGAACTGTGGTGTTGGAGAAGACTCTTGAGAGTCCCTTGGACTGCAAGGAGATCCAACCAGTCCATTCTGAAGGAGATCAGCCCTGGGATTTCTTTGGAAGAAATGATGCTAAAGCTGAAACTCCAGTACTTTGGCCACCTCATGTGAAGAGCTGACTCATTGGAAAAGACTCTGATGCTGGGAGGGATTGGGGGCAGAGGAGAAGGGGACGACAGAGGATGAGATGGCTGGATGGCATCACTGACTCGATGGACGTGAGTCTGGGTGAACTCCGAGAGTTGGTGATGTACAGGGAGGCCTGGCGTGCTGCGATTCATGGGGTTGCAAAGAGTTGGACAGGACTGAGCGACTGAACTGAATAAAATAACACATATCAAGTGCCTGTCATGGGTCTTGACCTACTGTCGACCTCACTATAAGGTGGTGAGCAAGCCCCCATGGAGCATATGTTCCTGAGCAGTGATGTATCAGATCATGAGTGACCAGTCATCTCTGCAGAAGCTGACCTGTGGTCTCTGATCTTCCAGAACTTTCACTGTCTGTGTGAGACACTGTAATAGCAAATTCATACCTTGGAAAGAATTTGGGCAGGGTGCGGTTCTAAGTGCCTAAAATGTAATAACTCATTTAACTATCACGACAACCCTGTGAGGTGGCCCTGTTTGCCCCACCCTTTATAGAGGAGGAAACTAAGAGAAGAAAGATTAAGAAATTCACTCAGGTTTTCAAAGCCAATAAGTAATAAGCTTCCTTCCTTGAAAGCCAGGAAAGTAAATTAGAATAAATTCTAGTTTGAGTAAAAGTAAAACATTGAAACTTAAAATAATGTGATATTTAGTGCACCTACTTTTTCATTTTCAACATTTTCTCAACTACATCAGTGTCACAGAAAAATAATAGCAGTTAAAACTACAATGAAACATCTACATAGGGATACATGTTTTTCTTTTGTTTAGGGCTCCAGTATGACTTGACACAGGATTGCTGGAGACTGTATGTATTTAAACTTTTGCTATTTTGTGCATCATGAATTTTTTGTATTAATTTTGATTTTTTAAAATATTGCATTAAAATATTTATCTCGATCACCAAACTTTTGGCACCCTTGTAAATTGTGTGCCCAAGGTGAGCCCTTAACTCTAATCCTGGCCTTCAGGGGTAGAGCTGGGATTTAAAACAAGGCACTGCGCTCCGGGTCTGTCCTTTTGACTACGGCACAACTCATGTCCTAGCACTGTTGATTTTTGTATCGATATCTACATACCACTGCTCTTTCCAATTAAACTAAAAATGCCTTGAGGACACAGACCATATATCATACTGCCTTCCTGTATTCCTAAAGCATCTGGCATGGTGTTTGATATATAGGGTGCTTGATAAAGATTGGCTGAAAGGGACTTTTCTAGTAAGCTAAAATTTACTGTAGAACCAGCTAATTTTACCACAATTTGTAGTTTTGCTTTCTTTCTGGCAATTTCCCTCTTATATATTACATTTTAATTTTAGAAAGATAATTAACTGAATAGCGCATCTCATATAAAGATGATGAATGAACACGTGCTAACAAAAATGTTATAAAAATAAAATGCTTTCTTCCACCTAGTATTGTCTTTTTAGTGAGACCTTTTGCATTTTTCAGAAATATATGGCCTTTGAAAAGAACATCTGTGTTAGTTTTGTAAGTGAACAGATGGATATAGTAAAGAGAAAGTAGAATGTTCATTGACATAATTATCAGCTCTTTGGTTACAGTGCAGCAGTTTCTGAAGTACAACATTTCTGTGATTTATGCCTCCCTGCAAACTAGAGCTCTGCTCATTACCTCCCACACCTTGCTGGGGATCAGTTCACCTGTGGGTGTACCCCTCTCAGTGTAGTGATGACACGCCTGGGTGGTTATGTTTTCTCCAGCACTACTTCTGGGAAGGATTGAGGGAAGGGTAATGAGTATCTTCTCTCCTGCCACTGAACTTAGAAATGTGGCCTTTGGAGGGAAGAGGGAATCAGTGATGAACGCAGGGATTTCTTCATTATATAAAAGCCATTGACTTGTTTTTCTGTATGTTAACATCCTATGAACAGGTTTTAACAGCTTTTGAATTTTATCTTTAAGCAGTCTACAGGTAAATTATACAGGATATTCTACCAAGGTATAGAGTAGTATATTCTATACTTTACTATAGTAGATATAGAATTCTATACCTTCTAGTTTATTTATTAATTTTACAAAAGAGATTTTACAGAGGAGAGCCCAGCAAATTGTCACTTGCTTGACATTTGGGAATTATATGGATGAGCCCTTACTCTCTGGGTTTCTGCTGAGAATACAATGCTATACTCAGGCTAACTTTGAAATGGTATTATATGATGCAGTATGAAGCACTTTGTAATTACCCAAATTCTGCAGCTATTAATATTTGCTTAATTTTTTGAGGAAACAAGGTGTGAGGAGAACAGTGAGAATTGTGAGTTTGCTCTGAAGGCACTTTTACTAAAGGTCACACTCCCCATAAGATCTGGTCTTGAAAACCCTGCTCTATTTTTGGTACAAACACAACCTCGTGTATCTTGAGGGGGAGAAGACACACTCCTGGAGAAGATATTATTTTCTCCACACAGCCTTTAGCTACTCCAGGGGCACCTCTGTATTCATCACTTAGACCAGTATAGACTGTGATGAGTGGCAACAAACTTAGTGAGACTCAAGTCCATTGTAACTTCTAATAAACTGAGCAGAGAAAATAGTTTCGTGGGTCATCTGAGTGAAACAGGTGAGACACAGTCTTCAAATATATGAAGAAGGGCAGCACGAAGAGTTGGTACAACATGAGAAAAACAGTTGCAAAGGGTGGAGAGTGGTAGGGTCCAGTGCCTAAGTCCCGGCGTGGACCTTACCTCTCTGAGTTCTCAGGGGAGAGAACAAGGCAGCCAGAACACCCTGTGAGGTAAGCTGGAACTTAGACCAGGCACAGCACAAAGGATCAAGTACCCTTTCTATTTCTGCATTGAGGCTAGTTCTATGTACCGTGGCAGGATCCCGTAAATTGAGAGACATGAGGATTTAGAGTTCACTTCTGGTCTTAGATTTAGATGCTAGAGCCCAAGAAAGTAACAAATGGGGAGGTCTGTGAGGATGTGATTCAAGAAATACTTGAACTGGGGTCTGAATTGGGGTCAGATTCCACTCTCACAGGAGCCAGGGAGTCATCCGGGCAAGCATGGCTGTCACCACCGCTGCTCGTGCTGCCCTTGCTGCTGGCTGCGTGGCCCGGGGCCACCCCTTCCGCCCAGGCTGTGGCTGCTACCAGCCCCTGTGCTGGGAACAGCATGCCCAGCTGGGGTGCAGGACGGACTCTGGGCCTTGTGAGTATGGGTCACCATCGGATCTGCCCAAGAGCTGGAAATGGTGCAAGGTGGGATGGGGCTGACTAGGCCAGTGTTACCAGGAACAAGCACACCCCAGCATGGCAGAACCCACTGGATCCAGCATCCACCCCACCACAGCCCCAAGGAAACCAGTAACAAGTACCAGGCCAAGGACCAGGAGTGTGACAAGGTTAGCCAGGGCAGAACAGGCGCTGAATTCAGACAGTGCCATATCCTCCAGAACCACAAGAAACCACTAGAAAGTTGGTGACTTCTCCCTCTCTGGGAGGGAGAAGATGATGGCAGAAATCTAGGCGAGCGGGTCATCAGCCACAGTACAATGGCAACAGGCAAGATGTCTAATCCCTCTGGAGGCATCTATGCTGAATTCCATGAGGAGGCCCATTTCCGTGGCCAGGTGGGATGTCACCGATGGAAGAGAGTACTGAATTGTCCAGAATTTACAGAGTGAACCATGGGGTGAGAGAGGCTGTGTGAGGACAGTGACAAAGATGGGAAGAGTACTGATTACAACCTAGCTACCCAGGAGAACTGCACATTTGGGGACCCCATCACTTAAGGCAGATGTCTCCAGAAGAACACTTCTTAAAGAAATAATCTCATGATCCATAACCAGAGGGGATTCCATCAACATGGGCCCTGGGTTGGTCCTACCATGGTTTGAAGGAATGGGAGTTAATGTTCAAGTATCTGATGGCTGGTAACAGCACTGAGTACAGAGGAGGGACAGCTGTCTAAATGCCAGCGTGTGCTGAAGGAGCGTTCCTGGGGGAGAGTCTGACTGTGGATGACTTGAACCTACACAGGATGACTTCCTGCCACAGTGATGGCTGTGAACCATCTACCTGGAGAAGAGTGATCGCTAGACAGTGAATGATGTGACCTACGTTTTATTCAGTGAATGATTCGGCAACTGTAGTCTGTGATGAATTTAAGAGGCAAAACAGTTCAGACTTGTCACCTGTTTGTCACCTTGAAATCCATGGGAGGGTGGAGGGAAGGGAGATGGCAATTTCAAGTTGCCTAAGGGATGAAAAAATACACATGTCACACCAGAAAGAGGGAAAGAAGGGAGAAAGAGAGAGAGAAAGAAAGGGAGGAAGGGAGGGAGGCTGGCAGGAAGAAAGAGGGGAGGGAGGGAGGGAGGGAGAGAGGGAAAGGAACTGAACACCCATCCTGGGGCAAGGTGCTGGCCCCAGGACCGGAGAGACCGGCACGATTAGACACGATGCTGCCCTCCTGTAGCTGTGATCTGTCTGGGATTGTATATGTTACATGCCAGCCTACTGTAGGTTTTCAAGATTGGACAAGTTGCAAATACACTTTCAGAACCACGTGCTAATATGTGTGGAAATAATAACTGAAAAGTCTATAGTGATAGGACTCTGTTTTCCTTCCTTACTTTAGTAGTATTTCTCACACTTCAGAAAACCTTTGTATTATGCATCTTCCAGGCCATATTTCTTCAATACCTGCCTTGACTTCTCTCCTGCTGAGCTCTGCTCTACAATACATTTGCCTCCCTAGAAGCTAATTATAAGCCTGTATTTTAATGCCTACTTACAAGGAAAGCTTGTGTCAAAAGCAGCACACATACACACACACACACATATATATATATAAATTGCAAAGAGTACAATTCCAGAACAGTGATGGAGCAATGCCCTTGGATATGTTCACCAAGGAATGATTCAGGGAAGTTGAAATAGGTTTGTTCATGTTAGTGCTGGCCAAGTCCTGATGCTTAATCAGTGTTTATTGACAATAATCATCATGATAGTGATGAAATGACCTGGTAAAGTTCATTTGGGACACTTTCTAGCTATAAAAAGGGGCAGATGAACTTTCGTGCTCGTCAAGATCAGAGCTTAGGTTACTGCAGCATTGAAGGTAAGTTCATGCCTTTGCAGGTCCACAAAGTTTTTCACTAGTCCTTCTCAATCTTGAGAAATAATGTTTCTGTTGTAATAGTAGCTTAGAATATTTGAGTGTTAGGTCTTAAGTTTTGGACTTTTAATCACAGGCTTTCTAGCTAATGTTACAATCTCTTTTCGGCCTTTGGTCTCCTGAGCCAGTTCTGAAAAGCTGAGATGCTATTATCACTTTCTCTTTTGTACTGAAATGTTATGAGGTATAAGGGGGAAAAAAGTATAAATAGGAATAGTTTAAGGATGTATTTACATCTTGGATTTTTGAAGAGAAAACTCAGATCTCCCAAACTGTCTTTTATCATCTATTTAAGGTCTAGAGCACTATTGAAGTTCGCCTCCCCTTAAAACCAAACAAACAAAAATTTTTTTCAGAGCTTCCATGAACTTCCGTATTTATAGATGGAAAGATATATGGGACTACACACTTTCAAGCCTCATTGCAGGACCCTAGTTTTAGTGGGATCATGTAAAACCTTGTATTGTTGAAAACCCAACCTTGTATTGTCTTCCATCTTGAAGCAGCATTGAGTATTTTATCAAACTGATAGCAAAGACGTGTTTCACCTGCTTGACTTTTTCTTACTGTTTCATCTGAGTTTCAGTGCAGTGTGTCTACACCCTGCTGGGTGTGGAGGCCGTGACTCACCTAGAGAGAGGATGTAGTTCTCTGGCCACATCCAGGGTGTTGCAGGATGACTGAGGCACTTCTCACTTGGGCTTGATGCCATTTTGTTCCTTCCCTGGTTCTCACTTGGATATTTGCTTGGCTACTTGCTACCAAGGAGAACCAGTCCGTTGAGTATTTGAATATTAATTCCTCTTTCTACACAAGTGGCTGAGCAAGTTTTTACTGGAAGCGTAGACTACTGCCTGAGGAAAGATGGGGGTGGGGAGAAGCGAGATTGAGGTTAAAAGGCAAAGGACCTGCAGAAAATAGCTTTCCTGTCTAATTACAAGTTTTATGATGCTTTCCCATTGTCCAGGATCTCTGAGCATAAGACTAAGAAAACGTTTTGGTGAGAACAACCTCACATTATCAGTTCACACCAAGGAGGTCCCTCTCCGGCTGCAGCACCACAGCTTGGTCCATTAGAGCTCAGGGAGGGACCTGATACCTGGTCATCTGAGTCCTGTGAGTTGCATTTTGTACATAGCACCTTCTCCTTTCACCCTCTCTCAGACTAAGCAGTTTCCCAGAAAGCTAGTGGCTGCAGGCCAGGTATAACTGCGGGGAGAAGCTACCTGGATAGAAGCAGGTGCAGTCAGGCAAAGGGTGAACTTGTACACCAGGCGACCTTTCCTCCCGAGGGTGTCAACGTTCTCCTCATTCTCAGAGGCTCGCTCACCCCTGTGTCCTTTTCTTTCCCTCCTGTGGGCACTTCCAGAGCTGGGTAGCTTGGGTACATTTCTTATCCAAAGCCTTTTCTTTCTTTTTTAAAATATAATATGACTAGTTGATCAAGAGTTGTATCTAAGAGTGGTCAGATTGGGTATTTGGGGTAGTCAGGCCCAAACCCAGCTCTTTATCAGAAATATGGGAGCAGGGGAGAGGGAGAAGCTGGTTAAAAAATATACACTCCAAAACAACAAGTACCTACTGTATATCACAAGGAACTGTATTTAATATCCTATGATAAACCATAGTGGAAAAGAATATGAAAAAGAACGTATATGTGTGTAACTGAATTACTTTGAGGTACAGCAGACATTAACATAACATTGTAAATCAATCATGAAAGTCAAAGTGTTAGCCACTCAGTGGGGTCTGGCTCTACGACCCCATGGATAGGCTTTTCTGTCCATGGAATTCTCCAGGCAAGAATACTGGAGTAGGGTAGCCATTCCCTTCCCTAGGAGACCTTCCCGACCCAGGGATAAAACTGAGGTTTCTGACACTGCAGGCAGATTCTTTATTGTTTGAACCACCAGGAGATCATACTTCAATAAAATAGGGAAAAAACCATTCCAGGATGATATATCTTTACTGATGCAGTCCACCAAAAATTTAAAGAAGCCTTAATACCACTCTTTCTCACAATCTTCCTAAATCGAACAGAAGGGAATAATTTTTAACTCATTCTATGAGACCAGCATTACCCTGATTCCAAAGCCAGAAAAAGATACTACAAGGAAAGAAAACTATATACCAGGGTCCAATAAGAATACAGCATTTAAAAAAAATATTAGCAAATCAAATTCAGCAACATATTAAAAGGATTATGTACCATGACCAAATGGAATTTATTCATGAAATGCAAGGAGAGTTCAATATTTAAAAATCAATTTCTGCAATATACCACATTAATGTAATGAAAAAAAAATCTCACAGGATCATTTCAATTAATGCAGAAAACTGTTTGACAAATTTAACACTCAATGACAAAAATACTCAATAAACTAGAAACAGAGGGAAACTTCCTCAGTATTAAAAGGCCATATATTAAAAATCCTCAGCAAATATCATACTCAATGGTGAAAGACTGAGAGCTTTTCTCTTAAGATTAGGAACGAAAGAAAGATGTCTGCTTCTAGTCAATATAATATTGGAAGTTCTAGCCAGAGATATTTAGGCAATAGAAAGAATGAAAACATATGTAAATTGGAAAGAAAAGAATAAAATTATCTCTGTTCAGAGATGATAGAATTTTTTATGTAAAAAATTCTAATGATTACGCACAAAACAATTAGAGTGAATAATATTTAGCAGCTGCAGGATACAAAAAAAATACAAAAAATCAGTTACATTTCTATATACTAGCAATGAAAAGTCTGAAATGGAAATTAAGAAAATTATTCCATTTTTTAGGATGTCAAAAAGATAGTATTCAGGAATAAAAAAATATATTTTTATGGTGACACTGTGCAGCATGTGGGATGTTAGTTCCCCCCCAGGGAACAAACCTGTGACCTCTGTGGTGGAAGCATAGTCTTAACCACTGGACTACCAAGGAAGTCTCAGGAATACAGTTTTAATCAAGGAGGCTAAAGAACATTGAAAATTACAAAACATTGCTGAAGGAAGTTAAAGAACACAAATAAATGGAAAGACATCCTGTGTTCATGGACTGGAAGGCTTGGTAAGATGAAGTGTCTTAGTCACTTGGTTGTGTGTGACTCTTAGTGACCCCATGAACTGTAGCCCATAGCCCACCAGACTCCTCAGTCCATGGCATTCTCCAGGCAAGAATACTGGAGTGAATAGCCATTCCCTTCTCCAGGAGAGCTTCCTGATCCAGGGATCAAACTTGGTCTCTTGCATTGCAGGCAGATTCTTTACCATCTGAGCCACCAAAGAAGCCCATTAAGTTGAAAATATTACAGAAATTGCTCTACACATTCAATACAATCTCTTTCAAAATCCCAACAGCATTTTTTTCAGAATAGAAAAATCTATTCTAAAATTCATATGGAATATCAAAGGACCTGGAATAATCAAAACAATATTTCAAAAGAGAAACAAAGAACAGAATTGGAGGTCTCATTCTTCCTGATTTCAAAACTTACTACAAAGCTACAGTAATCAAAACAGTGTGGTATTGGCATAAGGACAGACATATAGACCAATGGTACAAAATAGAATCCTAGAAACAAACCCTTGTATATATGATCAAATGATTTTTGACAAGGGTGCCAAGACCATGCAATAGGGAACGGACAATCTTTTCAACAAATGGTACTGTGAAAACTGGATATCCACATGTAGAAGAATGAAATTGGACACTTTCCTTATATTATTTAAAAAAAATCAGCTTTGTTTAGGAACAAAGACCTAAATTTAAGAGCTAAACTATAAAACTCTTAGAAGAAAACACAGGAGAAAAGCTTCATAACACTGGACTTGATAATGATTTTTTGGCTATGACACCAAAAGCACAGGCAAGAAAAGAAAAAATAGACTGGGCTTCAACAAAATAAAAAAGCTTAGTGCATCAAAGGACACTCTGAAGAGAGTAAAAAGACAGCCCACACAATGGGAAAGTATGATAAGGAGTTAATATTCAGAATATATTAAAACTCCTATAACTCAGAAACAAAAAAATAAAACCAAACCTAATTTTAAAATGGACAAAGGACTTGAATAGATATGTCTCCAAAGAAGATATACATATGGCCAATAAGCACACAAAAAGATGTTCAACATCATTAGTCACGTTGTTATTGTTTTCTTGTTAAGTGGTGTCTGACTCTTTTGCGACCCTATGGAAAAGTAGGCTGCCAGGCTCCTTCTGTCCATGGGATTTCCTAGGCAAGAATATTGGAGTAGGTTGCCATTTCCTTCTCCAGGGGATTTTCCTGACCCAGAGATCAAACCCACAACTCCTGCATTGGCAGGCAGGTTCTTCACCATTGAGCCACCAGGGAAGCCTCTATTAATCATGCTGCTACTGCTAAGTCGCTTCAGTCGTGTCTGACTCTGTGCGACCCCATAGACAGCAGCCCACCAGGCTCCCCTGTCCCTGGGATTCTCCAGGCAATAACACTGGAGTGGGTTGCCATTTCCTTCTCCAATGCATGAAAGTGAAAAGTGAAAGTGAAGTCACTCAGTTGTGTCCGACTCTTAGCGACCCCACGGACTGCAGCCCACCAGGCTCCTCCATCCATGGGATTTTCCAGGCAAGAGTACTGGAGTAGGGTGCCATTGCCTTCTCCTCTATTAATCATGAGGAAAATGCAAATCAAAACTACAAAGAGATATCACTCTACACCCCTTAGAATGGCTTTTACAAAACCAAAACCAAACAAAATGAAAAACAAAAAGAATAAAACAAAAACAATGAAAAAAGAAACAGAAAATAGTAAGCATTGACATAGTTGTAGAGAAATTGGAACTCTAGTACACTGCTGATGGGATGTGAAATGGTGCAGCTGTTGTGGAAACCAGTTTGATTGCTCCAAATGGTAAACATAGCATTACTTGTATGCAGTAATTCCACTCCTTGGTATATACTCAAAACAACCGAAAGCAGGCAACGAAACAGAAACTTATACACCAATGTCTGTAGCAGCATTATTCACAATAGCTGAAAAGTAGAAACAACCCAACTGTTTACCATGAGATGAATGGTTAAAGGAAATGTACCTTATATATATAATGCATATTTGGCCATAAAGAGGAATGAAATTCTAATACCTGTTATAATAAATGAAACTTGAAAATATTATGCTAAGTAAAATAACAAAAGGACAAATAACATATGATTCAATATATATATGTGGTACCTGGAAAGTAGAATAGAGATTGCCTGGAGCTCAGGGGGAGGGAGAAATAGGGAGTTACTTTTAAACTATTCCTGAGTTTCTGTTTGGGATGATAAAAATGTTTTGGGAAATGAACAGTGGTGATGATGGCACAGCATTGCAAATGCATTAAAGCCACTAAATTGTACATATGTCTGCTTAGTCGTGCTTAGTCCCTCAGTCGTGTCTGACTCTTGTGACTCCCTGCCCCCTCCATGGACTGTAGCCCACCAGGCTCCTCTGTACGTGGGATTCTCCAGGCTTGAATACTAGAGTGGGTTGCCATGCCCTCCTCCAAGGGATCTTTCCAACCCAGAGATTGAACCCAGGCCTCCTGCATTGCAGGTGGATTCTTAACTGTCTGAGCCACCAGGGAAGCCCAAATTGTACATTAAAAAACACACACACACACCAATTATTTTTAAATTGTACATATAAAAATGGTTAAAATTGTAAATTTTATATTATAAATATTTTACCATAGTTAAAAACAGTTTAAAAAAATACACATACCAGAGCTCCATTCTTGAAGAACAGAGAGGCAGATGCTGTAAATATGGGATGGGTACTTGGAATCTGTAATTTTTTTTTTTAATGCCTTCCTGTCTTTCTTGGGCATAGACAGGTTTGGGAATTTAGGATATAATCTCTATCAACTCTTTCCAAGGGGACTGACACCAGCCTGTGAGGAAATGTTTAACAGTATATGAGGAAAACGTGTTTTTCATAAGATCTTAGTGTGTTAGAGTGCTGCTTTTAAAATCTGAGATTGTCATTTTCACATTGTTTTGGTATTAGAGTCAGGTTGTTTTTGAAACCGTCTGTACTTGGTAAAATGAAAATCATTAATCCTTTGTTGGGCTCCCCCGAAACTGTGAAATTTTAATGGCTTATTAAATTCCAAAGGCTGGAAAAGTTTGCTCCAGATGCTAACCATTTGAAAATATGGTAGCATAGACTGCTCCTGCTATTTATTTGTACAATAAGAAACTGGAAGGATGTATGCATTTTTTGTTGTTCGTAGGATCCTCGAGGAAAAAAAAAAAGGGCAGAGTTGCAGTCGACAGTATTAAGATATTATTTCTCTTGCTGCCTGCTGCAATGCTCTTCCTCCATAAGGAGAGGCGGGACCAGGAGGACAGAGAATAGTATAACTCTTCCGGGAGAAGAACCGCCTTCTGGGCAGGGCCTTGAAGGCCCTTGCCTCAGTGTTTGGGGGCTGAAGAAGGGCAGGGGCCAGGGAACGGCCACTGCTAAGGGATGCCTTTGCATTCCAAAGGACTGTTTCTGTCCAGGGAGTGTAGAGTCTGTGGGAGCCACACCCACCCCCACCCTTCAGGCAGTTTAATTATTGAAAAGTGCTTCGGAAGCACAAAGGGCTGGAGAGACTCCATGTGCCCTTGCTCGGGCCTGTGTGGGAGTTGGCATTTGTGACACTGAGGCTCCTCTGGGAGGCTGTGGAACAAGAAACACTTCTTTCCTCTTGCGGTTCAATCTTAGGATTTGTCCAGGAAACAGAGAGACGGTCCAGGGACAGCATTCTATCTCCAGAGAGAAGTGCTTTTTTTTTTTTTTTTGGTGATAGGATTTGTAAGATATTTAAATAAATGAGCCACATCAGATTTTAGTTTTGTTTTCTTGTTTTAAATTTTATATTAAAAGTTTACATTCAGGTCATTTGTATATAAATGAGATCATGTAATATGTTCCTATTCTGTGACTTAACTGTTTTTAAACTTAACAATGTTTGCTGGAGTTCTTTTTGTGTTAGTACATAAAAGCTTCCCTCATTTTTCTTTAAAGGCTACATTCTTGCCAAATTATGGACACATTGGTGGTTTGCCATTTTTCAGCATCAAACAAACAATACTGCTGCAAGCTTTTGTTCACAAATTTATGTGCTTATGCATCAATATTTCTGAAGGATATATTTCTGAAGTAGGATTTCTGCATCAAAAGGCATGCACGTTTGAATTTTGGGTAAATAATGCCAAAGCTTCTCCCTGAAAATTCTGTTCTAATTTACAAAGACACCAAAATACTCATGGACATTGAACATTATAAATTAAAAAAAAACTGCCAGCATCATATGCAGAAAAAGCTGCATCATTTAAAATCGCATCTTTTCATTGTGCATCTTTTCATATGCCTATTGACCATTTGGATTTTTGGTAGCATTTTCTCAAAGTATAAAAATACAGAAAAGTATAAAAGTATACAGAAAAGTATTCTACTGAAATAATTAACAGAATTCTTCTTATACCACCATCCAGGTCAAGAAATAGAATATTATCAGAACTTTTCCCACCCCCCCCAAGTAATCACTATTCTGCAATATAACTTGCATAGATTAGACGTGCCTGGTTTTAAACTTCATAAAATGGAATCATACAGCATGCACTCATGTCTAGCTTCCTTCATTCAACATTATGAGTCATTCATGTACTTGCTTGTAGCTGTAATGTATTCATTTACATTGCTTATTATATTCCATTATGTGAATATACCACAATTTATTTACTGATGGATATTTGGATTCTTTCCAACTTTCAATTACTAGCAAATAATGATGCTATGGATGTTCCTGTGCATGTCTTTCAGAATACATGTGCATACATTTTTGTTGGGTATATTATCTAGGAATGAAATTTTGGGGTCATGAGTAATATCAACCTGTCCAATTATATTTGTGAATTTTCTATAACTCTTCCTTGTACGTTAATTATTGGGTGGTTTGTATGCATTCTATTTATTCTGGATGTTTTTTCTGTTTTATAGCTCTTATAAATATTTTCTCCTGGTCTTTATTTATATTGACTTTTACTTCACAGAGTTTAAAATTTTTATGCAGTCAAGGTTATAAATCTTTTTCTTTATGGTTTCTGAGCTTTATATTTTGTTTAGAAAGTCTTTCCCTATCTCAAGATTGTAAAATATTCTCTTATGTTTCCTTTGAATACTCATTTTGATTTTTACATTAGGATTTTTAATCAGTCTGAAATTTATAATGGTGAGAGGCAGAGGCTAATTCATGCCCAACACTCAGGGCATGAATAAAATGATACCATTTGCTGTCTGGATTTTTAGATATTTATTTTTAAAAATTCCAAGATAGGTGATGACACCAACGAGCTAAGAAACTGTCAAAAAAATTTTTTTAATTCTTTTTTTTTTTTTTTTTTACTTTTTAATAGTTTTCCCTAACATAAGCCTCAGATCTTAAATGGGCAAAAGTTCTGTATTAGTGGTTGCTACCACAAATGCCATGCGTGTAAATGGTCAGTGACAATTCATTTACTGTGTATTTATGGAACTTTAAAATGCAGTTCTCGTGGATTTTTGTGTCTGATAAGGAGAAAGATTCCATCCTAGAATCTTCAAGGCAGACTGATGGCACATTGGATCTGGGCTCTCAGGCCGGGAAACCCACAGCTGCTTCTTCCCTCCTAAGGGCCCAGCTCCTGTCCATCTGAGCAGATGCCCCCAGATAGGTTATGCGATCTCAACCTATCCTCAGTATAGTAAGGGGTCCAGTTAAGATTTTATCCAGTCCCCAGGGTCAGCTTTTGTTTATAGACATGACTTCCTCCAGCAAGTCTGCTCACCTAAGGGAAACTATTTTCTTGCCCACCTGGATGATGGGTGCAGGGCCACATGTGGAGAAGCGTGTGAGAACTCAGTTGTCCTCCCAGTGTGTCTGAAACGGAGCACTGGCTTGTGCCTGTTAACTAGCAGTGCCCAGTGTGGAGTTGTCTGTTCACAGACTTTCCACTGGCTCACAGTGTGAGCTGGTTTTATTCTGTTCGCCCCTCCTTTTTAAAACCTTTTTCCTTACACGTTTTGGAGAGGGCTGGTTACCTGTGGTTTAGTTAATAAGTTATATGACTGGAGCTTGAGCTGGAATGAGAAGAAACATCCCCCTAGCTTGACAAAGAGCTTGGTTTCCGGCTGGTGAACCACACATTCCCTGGTGAACCGTCTGAGCTGGTTCACTTGGAAATTGATCTGACCAAGCTCCAAAAATATAATCAAAGTGGGTTGAAATCACTCATTTTGTCACTTTCATTCTTAGTTTCACTATTTAAGGATTTGGCTGAAAGCATTTTAAGGATTTTGTCCTGAAAGCATGGAATTTTCTATTTGTGACAATGGCATTGTGTGTGCGTGCACATATTCAGTGTCCTGGGCTTGCCTGTACAGGCATGTTTTCAGCTGAACTATTTATACCTAAAGGCATGCAGTGATTAAAGATCACAGCGTATGGCAAGTTTTCTTTGATTTCCAGAATTGCCTATCTGAATTTGTAGGTTAGTGTCTTTGGAGAAATGCAATGTGCATCCAACTGATCACCTAGGTAGAGGACCTTGCCTCAGAAATATCTGAGGATAATTTACTTAGAAGAAACCAATATGCCTTTTTTTTTTTTTTTTTTTTGAGGAACAGGTGTATTTGACCACACATTGGGGAAGTGAAGACCTGAGCTTTGAGGAAGTCAAGTGTGAGGCCTCAGAGTGGTTATTTATATCTGAGTGATGTGTATTGAAAGTCAAAGACTTTCATTCCCCCAACATCACAGAACCAATTTAGAGAAGAGAAAAGGTGTGAGTTTTGCCTTGTTAAATATCTGTTGCACAGAGAAGAGTTCTGGTGTGGGTCAGACTGGGTCATGATCCACACACAGGCTCTACTGTAGACAGAAGGGTATTCACATGCTCTTGCTTCAGTACTTTGTGGATAAAGTGGCTCATTTCCCATTGGTTGACAGATGTGTGACTTGATTCTTGCTTCTTTTCCCAAGATGCTCCTCCCCCAACCCCACCATGTGAGCAGCCTGGTGTGGATGTTTGGGGGAGAAGGGGAGGAAGAACCTTACATTTTCTCTCAGCTCAAAATAAGAACACTGGACTCTAACAACAGCCCCAAACTATACATTAGAAACCCTTGTGTTCGCTGTTAGAACAAATGAAGCCTCATGTGACTAGTTTCCACTTTTCTGTCTCTTGAATTGTAAAGTTCCCCTGCTCCACGCTCTTCTGGTTATGGGAAACGAGTGTGTTTTCAGACCAACATGTCAGAATTATGAGGAAGAAACTTGGCTGTGGAACAAACTACGTGATATGCTTGACAAGAACTGAGTAAAAATACGTCTCAGATTTTCTGAGGCGGTCTTCCATTTTTGGTTCAGAAATAGGACCCAGCAGCCGCAGAAAGAGAAGCACCTTTGCGGCACCATTAGGGTCACATAGAGTCCCAAGTAAGGAACCAACAGAGGATTTTTCTGCACAGAAAGATGGGGTGTCTCTAGGAGGAGAACTTAGTCCTGTTTCTACCAGAGGTAGGTGGAAACTGAAAAGAGAATTTGTGATCATCTGCTCTAAATGAGAAGGCCAAGGTGCAGAGTCCTCAGAAGGATGGAGCAGTGAGGAAATGTGAGGTGGCGGGAAATCACGAGCCCGTTTACATAAACATTTAGCTCCTTCTGGGCTCGCCTAAGCCTAGTCCTTTGGAGTTTGCCTTTTACGAGGGTAAACATGGTTTAAGAGTGAGCAAATATTAGTTCACATAATTAAAACCTGTTGAGTTGAACAGGAAACGTTCAAGGGAAATCTGCAGGTGTCTGCAAGCAAGGGTGACTCTGGAAGGATCTCTGTATGTCGGCGCCTTTTCTCCCAAGGGGAGTGTCCCTGGAAGGAAGCCACTAAGGACAGGAGAGGAAACAGACTGCTTGTAAAAAACTGGAGCAGCGTGGAAAGGTTCTGAACTGATTAATAAGCCGCTAGCCCTGGGGAGGGTATAAAAGGCATCTGGGATATTTGCATTTTTGTTTATTGAAGAGAGGAAGGCGCCTCACAACTCTCTCTCCCTAATTCATTCAGGACATGATATTTTTAAGACTGCTGCCATCTCAAGGCTTGAATCTGTTTTCAGCTTCTCTCCAGGTTTCATCACACATGTATATTAAAAAAAAAAAAAAAAAAAAAAAGACGGTTCCAATATGACTTTAAAAAGAAAAGCCAGCCTGACTTCTAAAATACAATTTTGCCCCGTGGATGTATTTTCTTCCTGGAGGGGGCCATGTGATCTCTCCCCTCCTCACCATCCTGCATTCTCTGCATTCCAAGGCCTGGTCACAGCCAGATAGAAACTCTTATCCTCAGGCTGTCTGTAGTGAATGAGAGAGGGGCCTTGTTCAGACCAAGGGTGGAGACAAATGGGTGTGTAACTCACCATAATCCATGGCAAGAAATGATACACGTCATGAGAGAAAAATAAAGTGCTGATGGAAAAGTAATCTCATTAGAAGGATTTGTTTGTGGTGGCATTTGAAATGAGCCTGAAAAAATGAGTAGGATTTTGACAGATGGCAAAGAGTATCACTGGTATTATTATGGTGTTAACTTTCAATAAAATCAAATGAATCTGAATCTGTTCAGAACTCTTTAAACTTTTGTGAGGCTGGGCCTGGGCACACTGTTCTGCTGGTAGTAGTACCTTAATTATGCTCTTCACTTCACTTCAGTCGTGTCCAACTCTGTGCGACCCATAGACGGCAGCCCACCAGGCTCCCCTGTCCCTGGGATTCTCCAGGCAAGAACACTGGAGTGGGTTGCCATTTCCTTCTCCAATGCATGAAAGTGAAAAGTGAAGTTGCTCAGTCGTGTCTGACTCTTAGCGACCCCATGGACTGCATCTCCCAATCTCAACCCACCTCCTGGCTCCAGGTTCAGGCATGCGACCCAGACTAACCAATAGGAGAACCACATTCCCTTAACGCAGTGATTGGGTTGTAAGCATGTGACTGAGGCTGAGCCAATCCTGGAGCTTTTTCTGGAACCACTGGGTAAAAGGCATCCTCTTTCTGCTGGGATTGCTGAGGTGGTGGGTTGATATGCAGGAACCCCAGGTGGCCAGTCTTGTTACCACAGAGAGAGAACCTGAGAGACACAGAGATTCCTGAGCACTTGGAGCCAGCTGTGCCTGAAATTCTACTCTGGACTTTTTAGTCAGGGCAATAAATTCACCTTTTAATAAGGCATTTTGTGTTTTTCTCTTGCAAACAAAAGAGTCCTAACCTATACATAAAATTTTAGTCTGCTTTAACAAACAAAAAACCCCAGTGGGGCAAGGGTGGTTACAGAATCATAGAGCAGTTTCCTAGCAAAAAGAAATCTTCCTACTGCTAACATTTCCAGGTGCCAGTGACTAAGAATTTGGAGACTTTATCCTTAACCCCCTTGTCTGAGGCTGCTCACCAATCTAAGTGTGCTGGATATTTTCCAATGAATCAGAAATGAAATACGCAGCACAATAGCCACAAAGCATTGAAAACAGCTCGTTGCCTTTTGTCTCTCTCCAAGCTTTGTTTTTTCTGGATCACATTTTGTAAGTGAAGAGTCGTAGTGATAATTCTGTTTGGATTTATTAACAGTTGAATAGACCTTTGAGAAAAGATTTGTTAATCATCAGAAGCAAATTCACCGCAGAAGCATTGTAGACAGAGAGTGGGATGGTTGCCTTGAGCCAACTAATTCTCTGCCCCTTCAGGGAAAACTCTTGGATGTTTGAATTAAGTGCCACATCTGGAAACTCAGAAAGAGAATTGCTTTTATTGAATGCATAGTATGTCCTTGGTACAAAGAACAGCATTTTGCCTGCATTCTCTCTCAATTTCATCAGTTCTACAAGGTAGGTCTTAGTCCTGTTTTACAGGTAGGGAATGATGCAGACACTGCCAGTTGCTACCCCCAAATCCATCCTCTTTTTGTTCCTTACAGATAGATAACCCCAAGAAGTTACTGCTTCTAGTTCAACGTTTATACTCCATGGGTGATTCCTGTCAACATTAATCATTTTGCAAACATTTGTCATGTCTTTCCTGCAGCTATGAATGGCCGTGTGATATGGTTCTGACCAGTGAGACTTAAGTAGAAGTCTTCTGGGGATTTCTGGGAAAGTGTGGCTGTCCTTATATGGACATTGCCCCTTCCTCCTATTCTTTCCTTCACCCTACTTGGAACATGGATGTGAGACTGGTGCTGGAGCAGCCATGTTGTGACCTTGAGGCAACCGTAAGGCAGACAGCCATATCCTGAGGGTGGTGAAGCAGGAATACAGAAGAACACTGGGGTATTCTGACATTGTGAAGCTACTCTTTCTGCCCCCAAAGGCCTACTTTCAGTCTTGGTGTGTGAAAAAATAAACCATTGTTTCATTAACCCAGTGAGGCTGGGTTTCTGCTACAGACAACTGAATTCTATCCCTGACTACACAGAAACTGAACTAAAGAAGTTTAAGGGACTTGCTCACATTTCCATATAAAGTAATGTCTCAAAGCTGAATGAGACATAGTACCCAGCTTTAAAGAATTCAAGCCTAGTTTGGGAGGCAGATACATAAATAGATAATTATAGTGTAATGATGGGATTTACCTAAGGGTAACATAGATGCCTCAAAAAAAAAAAAAGAGAGAGTCAGAAGTGGAACAGGAGTTAGCCAGGCAGAGGAGTGAGGTGGGGAAAAGAGAGTATAGCTTGAATAAAAGGTATGTAAGTGAGACACAGCACAGCCTATGCAGGGAGTCACGCAGGCTGCTGTGAGTTGTTGAAGCATAAAGTATGAGGCAGGCAGTCAGGAGAAATGCAGCTGGAGGGGTGTTTCATTTTACTATTGAGCATAATAAGCCACCACCCAAAACTTGATGGCTTGAAAGTACATTTTATCATTTCTCATAATTCTGCAATCTGAGCTGAGTTCAGCTAGGTGGTTCTTCTGTTCATGGAGTATCTACTGGGATTAGGACATCCAAGAAAACTTCTTAACCCCCAGCTTTGGTGCCTTGGCTGAGATAAATGGAAGAGCTGGGCCATTCTCTCTCTTTCTCTGGCCTCTTCAGGTGGCTTCCTCACAGTATGATGACATCAGAGTACATGGCAGATGGCTTCCAACTGGGAGGAAGAAGAAGCTTCCAGTGCATATAGGGTCTGGGTTCAGAACTACCAGAACATTATTTCTACTGCACTCTGTTGATCAAAGCAAGTCACAAGACCAGCCCTTCAGGGAAAGGAAGCACTTTCTACTTCTTGATAGAAGGAGCACTTTGCACACACAGGGAGAGATGAATTAACAATGGTCCTCTTTGGAGACTACCTACCCCAGAGGTAAGAAGGGTACAGATGAAGGACAACCTTGTCTGCTTGTCAGGGAGGTTGATGTGAACCCCAGACCTGGGAGTGGGTGGATGTTGCTCTGCTTCATATTTGGGATCAGAAAGGAAAATACCTCTCAAACTGCCCCAACTTATCACAGTGAAACAGAGTAGTGTGATTAGGCAGAGGAAGGCTGGAGCTTGGCTTCTCTGAACTCCCTTCAGTTCCCATGTCTTATGGGAGATGGTTGAGTTGAGAATCAGAGAGTCTCCTCTGGGGTCTGCAGTGGTAAAGGACAAGGGGAGCTGCTAGCCAAGGCTGTGGAGTCAGAGTGGCCCAGGAAGCTGAGCAGGCTGAGTCCGGCTACCCCACAGCAGGAATCAGCGAGGATCTGGAGGGTGTGGTATGGGTCTGAGGACCTTGTCTTTTACCCTCCCAACCCCTACCCAAAGGGTCCCCAAAGACACCACCCCTCCTACCCAGTGAATTTACACAAAGCATCACGCTGGAGAGCAGCAAGGAGGAGAGGTGACCTGAGAGGCCGAGAATGTACCTGAAGGGACAACTTTTTCAGTGGTCTCTTCATAGCATTTCCCGGACTTCCCTGAAATCTAACCAGCAAGAGAGGCTCGTAAGGAATAATGACAAGTTATAATGAAATAGAAAAGCCATGCTAAGGAAAATTGCAGAGACATCAGAGGAGTGCTGGCAGATGCAGAATGGCAGTTACCTCTGTGGGAGGGGAGGGGAGGGGACGCAGGGGCAGTTTTGGCTGTTGTAGAGATAAGGCTTTATCTTTGAAGTTAGGGAATGGGTATGCATGTGGTTATAGTCTTTATGCCTTTTTGTGGGTTTTAAATAGTTCATAATGTAACTTTTAAAAAAGCTGCCATTCTGAATAGAATTGTGAGCTGCCAATGCCAAGTTTAGGTTTTGAACATATTGCATGGGAGTGGGAACATAGAAAGAGGCTTGAAATGGAATCAGATTTGCTTGCTCGAAAAATCAGCCAGGGTGGATATGAGGAGGACAAGAGTAGAGACAGGGAGGCCAGGGAGGGGGCTGCCACTCCAGTCCCCTGAGAGGTGACGGTGGCCTGACTGACATCCCAGGTTGTAGTTAGGGTGGCTATGGGGTCTAGTTGGTTATAAGGACTTGGTAAGATGCAAGGGTGGGGAAGATTTCTGCTGTGAGTGAGCACCCCATCCCCTGACTGAGATAATAGAATCCAAGTGGAGGGCGTATGAGAATGGAGAGGCACCAGGGTCACTCAGGAAAGGTTGGATTTGAGGTGCCAGTGCGATGTCATGGTAGAGGAGGGATGCATGAGTCTGGTCCCCAGGGAAGAGATCTGGGGACCTCGAGCACTGATGCAGATGGGAGCTGCAGAGGTAGGTGAGATGCTCTGATGCTCCCGGTAGGGGAGAAGCAAAGAGGATCCAGGGCAGACAACTGCAGTACCCACTCAGTCAGAGAAAGGGAAGCTCCAGCAGCTCCCAGCCCTGAAGACACCCTTTGGCGTCTGGTTAGCAGGAAAACCATCCCCCACCACAACTTGCTGTGGTGGGCTCCTCCCTCTGTCCTCCCCCAGTGCGGCCCTACCCTTCCTGCCCCTGCCCATCCTGTTCTCTATTTGCTGTGCAGGTTTGCCTGCCTGGGGGATTGTATTCCTTTCCCTCTAGAATTAGTAAAAGGGCCAGAGAGAAAGGCTCCCTCCATAACCAGATCTGGATTGAGATCCTCACCCAGGAAGCAGAAGGCCCAGCAACCCCCTGGGCCTGTCTCTTTCAAAGACAGAGCCCTGAAAGACCCACCCCTGGAGCCTCCTCTGAAGTAGACGCCAAATTGAGGAAGAGTACATAAGATGGGTTACAGCCTAGCTGGCCCCTTCCTTCAGCCTCCCACCTCCCTTTATTTTTCCTTATGATAAACGCGAGACAGTGTCAGGCTTTATCTCCGTTGACAACCTAAGTATCCTCTTTTGTATGTAGCCCCTGTCTTCTAGAACTGGGAATCTGTTTCTTACAATTTGAACTTTGATAGGAAGTTTGGGCCCTGAGTTAGGCAGGGATGGCTCTGGGCTCTAGGGGGAAAAAAAAAAAAAAAAGTGTTTCTGTCTCAAATTTGGGAAAACTAAAAACAACGAAGTTGCATTTCAGAAATACCAATCTCTCAAAGCATTTCTCCAAAAATGTAGATTTCGACTGTGGTATGAAAATATACTGGAGGGAATGTTACAGGGTTTTGCTTTTCTAAAACCAACCCTATGGTCAAAAGTAATAGAGCTATGAAATAAGATAATCAAAAAGGGAAAGTTTTCATACAGGAAACATTTTAATGAGTCAGTTTAATGCCAAACTGTTGCATCTATCTACTCGGAGATCTGAGAAGGGCTTTCAGAGTGAGTTACTTACCAGCCCTTTGAAACTCACTTGTATAAACCATAACCTTCTGCTCTAAAATATATGCCAAGAAGAACAGGTGTGTGCAAATAAGCAATCTCCAGTCTCATGATCTTTCTTTTCACCCAATAATTGGCTTTTTACAGAACTGCGCAGGAGGCATTGAAAGGTCCATTGGTTCATTCCTCTGCGTCCAACTGAACATCGACCAAATCAGAGAGCAGGCAGCCATTCCCTCTCAAGCCCTCCTCTGCAAACATATTCTGGTCTTTAGTTTCCTTTCCTTGAACATCAAATTGTTTTTGATGTGCCTTCTAACTCTTGGAATGCTCACTACCATCATTCTTATTCTAGGCTTATCCTTGGGGGACGGTAGCCCTGGCCCAGTCCTTCCATCTGTGTTCACTGTGGGCCAGGATTCAGCCAGCTGATTGAATCAATAAACTGGGGGAAGAGTTGAAAGTGGTGCTTTTCCCAGATAATATATTTACATTTTAATAAGAGTCTCCTGGGAGAAAAAAGTGTTAACTTCCAGGCATTAAAACTAGCTGTGAGTGTGTGTGTGTGTATATAGAGGGAAGGAGAGAGAATAAGAGGAGAATTGAGGAGGAGGAAGAGAGTGGCTGCCATTTATCAAAGAAAAACACAGAGAATACCCAGAGATGATCTCTGTTAATATTTTGATTTGGGCTTCCCAGGTGGCTCTCAACTTCCCTGGTGGCTCAGATGGTAAAGTATCTGCCTACAATGCGGGAGACCCAGGTTCAATCCCTGGCTCGGGAAGATCTCCTGGAGAAGGAAATGGCAACCCACTCCAGTATTCTTGCCTGGAAAATCCCATGGACAGAGGAGCCTGGTAGGCTGCAGTCCATGGGGTTGCAGAGTCGGACATGACTGAGTGACTTCACTTTCACTTTTCAGGTGGCTCAGTGGTAAAGAATCTGCCTACCAAGCAGGAGACACAGGTTTGATCCCTGGGTCAGGACGTAGTTCAATCCCTGGAGTAGGAAATGCAACCCACTCCAGTATTCTTGCCTGGGAAATCCCTGGGACAGAGGAGCCTGGCGGGGCTATAGTCCATGGGGTTGCAAAAGAATCAGACACGGCTTAGTGACTAAACAACAATATCTTAGTATATATCCTCCCAAGGACCTAGTGTTATAAATATGAATAATCATCCTTATCTCTAGCAGTCAAATTTTAGACACTTTTATAAAACTCAAAATTTGTACACATTGTTTTATACATCCCATTTAGTAACACTTATACTGCTGTTCCAGTAATCCCACTTCTAGGAATTTATCCTAAAGAAAAAACTAGAATGATAAGAATAACATTAGCTCTTATATATTGAATTTTAAATGTGTACCAATGGTACTGCACACCCATTAACTCACTAAATTCTCACACCCAGCCTACAAGGCACATAACATCAGCCCTCACTCAGATCAGAGAAGCGAAGGACCTGGGGCAGGGTTCTGCTAGCAGGTGGGTCTGGAGCTGGGGCTCTGTGTGCGGGAAGGAACCCCAGCAAAAAGTATCATCCACTTGGCCTCTCCAAGAGGAGTGTATCCCTTATCCCAGGGTCTCCCGTCCTCCCCAGTTGCTCCAAAGGTCCCAGACGGGAGGAATGTGGCCAAAGTCTTGCCCTCGCCTTCGGCAGGGGGTGGCAGCAGATGACCGTGCCTGTGTGCCTCCCACTGTCTAGTTTTCAGCTCTTCTTTAAAAGCACTTCTTCCAGGAAGCTTTCCCTCAATCTCTCAGACCAATTCTGTCTCCCCTGTCTCTGTTCTTTCATGGGACTGGAGCCACCTCAGTGAAGCTTGCAAGAGATTCTACTGCCTTCCACTGTGTCACCAAGTCTCTCAAAATATGTTCTTAGGGTCCCAATCAGAATTCCCTGGAGAGGAGTTAAAAGTGCAGATCAACTGGATCAGATTCTCTAGTGGGGGGTGGGGCCCAAGAATCTGCCTCTCATAAGCAGTCATAAAGATTAAGGGGTGCCCGTAGCACATTTGAGTGGTAGGGGGGACACTGCACTGGCATGGATGCCTCCTCGGAGCAGGGACTGTCCCATTGCTCTTTGAGTTCCCCACGACCCTTAGCTCGGGGAGGTACAGCGGACAGTGGTGTTTGGTGGATTCATCATAGAGATGTATTTTGAGGGGAAGGAAATGAAAGTAGAGGAGGTGGAAAAAGTGGGATTGTGGGTGTAGAATAACTGAAGAGGGTGTAATTCGAGAGCTTTTACAGAAGAGTAAATGAGATGGGAAATCTTGGGGCTGATTGAGGTCCTTTGAGTGCTACCAATAGATATTTGGTCAATATCTCCTTTTTACTCCCACAGATATATTAATACATACTTTAGTCCCAGGGATTTTTTTTTTTTAAATCTGGACTTTCAATGCCAGAATGAGTAATTGTGTATAAAGTGGGTCACAAGGAAGTGATAACTAATGCACAGACTATTTTAACTGCTGAATCAGAAATCTCTATGCTACATTATGAAATATGCAGGAAGGAAAATAAGCAGATGATAGGAGTGAAAGCAATCCTAAAATAATATTTTCACAAACAGATTCTAGCCCAACACACGCCTGAGGGGTGGGGGGAGGGGAGCTGCAATGATACACTCTCCTGTGCATTGACAAAGTGAAGCAAAGATTGCTGAACTAGAGAGCTTTCCAAATGACATAAGACCTTCTGAGGCGCATGACCACACAAGCCCACAGCCTGAATGGCTTTGGCAATGTTGTGGGGGCATCTTAGTCACTCTCCTTCCTAGCATAGGCAGGCAGGGCTTAAAGCAAGCAGAAACAAACTGAACAAAACCCAAACGGAATTTAAAAATCTGTTCTATTTACTCTTCCTAAAACAAATAAACAAAATCCATCTTTTCAGTTTAATTTTTGTTTAATAGATTTTTTTTCCTTGTGGTAAAATATATACAACATAAATATTACTATTTTAACCATGTTTAAATGTACAATTCAGTGGTATTAAGGATCTTCACAATATTGAGCAACCATCCCCACTATTTTCCAGAACTTTTTTATCAACCCAAACAGAAACTCTGTACCCAATGAGGAACAACTTCCCAGCCGCCCTGCCCAGATCTTGGTAACCTTCATTTTACCTTCTGTCTCTGTGAATTTGCCTATTCCAGGAAACTCACATAAAGGGAAAAAAACTAATATTTGTCCTTTGGGACAAAAATAACACAGTATTTGTCCTTTTTCATTTTGCATCATATAGTCAAGTTTCTCTCATGTAGCATGTATCAGAATTTTGTTCATTTTTATGTCTGAATAATATTTCACTGTGTACATATACTACATTTTTTTTAATCCCTTCATAGGCTGGTGGACAGTTGGGTTGTTCCACCTTTGGTCATTGTGAATGATGCTCCTCTGAGCACTTGGGTGCAGGTATCTGGTTCAGTCCCTCTTTTCAGTTCTTTAGGAATGGAATTGCTGAATCATGGTAACTCTGTGTTTAATTTCTGAGGAACTACAAACTGTTTTTCACAGTGGCTGCATCATTTTATAGTCCCACCAGCAAGTGTTCCAATTTTTCCACATTCTGCCAATACTTACTGTTTTGCGTTAAAAAAAAAAAAAAAAGTCATCCTAATGGGTGTGAAATAGTATTTCATTGTGGTTTGGAGAGATTTTTTAAACAGAAATCATACCAAGAACACATAGTATAGATAATTTCATATAATTTAGATTTTGAACCAAAAGTAGGAATCATAACATATACTGAGAACAATAAGGATATCTATAAACTCATTGTGCAGAGCATCTTTTGCTTTATTCTACTTTTGGTGTAAAATATTCTCATCCTGTACATTACATTGATTTTTCTTTCTGACACAAGTTTAAATTTTATCTAATATTCTAAAAATAGTTTGTGGACATAACATTAAAAGATGTGTTCATCTCTGGTGGTGATTGTTATTACTTCTGGTATCCTATTGCACTAGTTTCCAAGGTTGAACAGATTCCTTGAATTCCACTGTCAGGTTATGGGGCATTTCACAGTCATAAGGAACAAAGATAAGAAGCTATTTCTTTGAAGTTGACCTGTGGTCTTTTCTTAAACTGCTTATTATAGTCAAATGACAGATCTACTGTATTGAAATACTTTCCGTTACATCATAATTTTCTTTGGGCATAACCAACACATTTGATAAAGAGAGACCTTTCATGAACACTTGGTTAATACAAAGTTGAAGGCCCTGCTATGAGCCAGCCATTCTGCTGGATCTGGATATACACTGGTGACTAAACAGACTTTTGCATGTGGTAGACATTTCCAGAAAGAGGTACTCCTATTGTTTGACTAATACCTTAAAGGATAACTCATAATTTAAGGGTAACTCATAGAATTTTCGAGATAAATTTGGACCAGGACCGAATTATACTTATTGAATTGAATTTTACCTGATTTCCCCTAAAGGATTTGAGTTAACTTATAAAAGATATATACAATAATGTTCATATACAGAAAGACAGAATCCAGATCAAGAAGTAAGGAAGGTAGCAACATACTTGCCCTAAGTTGCCTATGGAAGGCAATGGCACCCCACTCCAGTACTCTTGCCTGGAAAATCCCATGGACGGAGGAGCCTGGTAGGCTGCAGTCCATGGGGTCACTAAGAGACTGACACGACTGAGCGACTTCACTTTCACTTTTCACTTTCATGCATTGGAGAAGGAAATGGCAACCCACTCCAGTGTTCTTGCCTGGAGAATCCCAGGGATGGGGGAGCCTGGTGGGCTGCCATCTATGGGGTCGCATAGAGTCGGACATGACTGAAGCAACTTAGACACAATTACTATTATGCAATTACAGTGTTTGACACAAACTTTAGAGATGCATTTGCTTGCAGAAAAACAATTAACATTGACTTGTTATAACAGATATATTGAGGCTCATATATTGATATATATATCATATATTGATATATTGAGGCTCAACATTGATATATTGAGGCTCATATATCTCACATAACAAGAAGACTCAAGTTATGCAATCCAGGGCTGCCACAGTAATTCTCTATTAGGACCCAGTTTCATCATCTTTCTGCTATGCCATCCTTAGCATGTTGACCTTTGTCCTCATGCTTGTCACCTCATGGTCCCCAAATTGAGGTTGCTGAAACCTCAAGGCAAGAAGAAAGGAGAAGGGCTAGTGGGCAAGAACTCTCTCCTACTTTTCTTTCTTTTTTTTTTTTTTAATTTAACCAAAAACAATGAAGGGTCTGAGGTATCATCCTGTTTGCAAGCTAAGCAGTTAGCCTGCCTTGGTTTCATGGTTGCTGGTTGAAGTCACGAGACTCCTGGGTCAGGGACAGCCAGCTCTATTACTCAGCACACAGCAAGCAGCAGGATTGTGGTAGTTCTCCTTGCCCAAGTCCCATAGGGGTGACACAGATAGGCCCACAGGAATGTCGGCACACTCAATGGGTTGCCTCCCGGGAGAGGAACATTGAACTCAGGGACCCCAATCTTACACGATGAGCAGTAGGCAGGCCTGTCCTTTGCTCTGGAGAGATACTATCTGTATCTTCAGAGGCTGTTATGCTATGCAGGCATCCTTGGAAGGATACTCTGTTGCTATCAGTAAGTCCTCTGCTTGTAAGGTACACAGAAATGAGAGAGACTGGAGAACTGTCTCCCAACAACATCCTCCCCAGGGACTTCTGCCTGGACACTACTGCCCAGAACTATATCTCTGGGCCACCTCTGATTTGCCAGGGAGCTGTGAACCTGGGCACTCTGGCTGGGTACACTGCTATTCACAAAGAAAGACGAGTTCAGGATGGAGCTTCTCAAGAGCACAACAAAAGCTGTGCCCACAAGTTTTTAATCTGTGTGACCAATGTCTTTTTCTCATTGTATAACAAGTTTTATGACACTTTATTGGTCCTGCCAGAAATAGTGTGTCCAACTTAGAAGAAAACTCCTAGTAAGTACCACTTTGTAAATTTCAAACAAGGTATAGGCAGATTAGTGCAGAATTTTAATGTCATAACTGCATAATATCTAAGTGTATAGGCCCATCACTCCTTGGAACTCTCCATATTTTTTTTAAAAAAATCTGCGTTTGTTATTTTTCCAGATCATTTTTAGGGGGTGAGAATAACCATTATTTCAAGAAAATGTTTGTGTCATGAAATTCCTCCCAATCTTTGAGTATCTGTCGCTTAAGGAACAGGTTCTACATTGTCAACAGATAGGTGTTTGGTAAGAGGTTTATAAATATATCTTTTCTGGTTTCATTTATTTTAAGAGAATTTTTTCACCTCATGACAGTCATTTGGGGCTGACGATGTTACCATGGTAACCATGCGCCACAATACTGGTTGCTGTTGAATATTGATCCTCAGCCTCTTTCACTACAGTGCTTGCTCCCTTACTAGAAGGAGGCCTTGCTCAGAGCACATCTAGGTCAAGGAGCCCAGGCCCTGTGGCAGCTTGTACTATAACAGAAACCTCCTGGCTTTTCCTCCCAGGAACCAGTCTAAAGATTCCATTGAGAACCCTGGCTCAACCCATATCATCATGGCTTACATTTCTACTGTGACAGATAGAGGCAAAACTTCTTTGTTTCTTTTTTGGCTGCACTGTGAGAACTCAGAAGCTCAGTCAGTGCAACAGCTAAGGCACTGAGGGAAAATCTCTGACGTGAATGGACATGCCTTCCCCAGTGGCAGAGAAGTTTGTGAACTACTTTTCAAAGCCCTTACTGTATGATTTTGAAGTAAAAATGCTTCTTTCCTGAGAAGGAAGGAGAGATTTTAATCTGGGTAGTGCCCTGGGAGTTTAATGATGGAGCAGAGCCCAGGGGCATCCCAGAAGTGATGACTATCAAGGCTGTGGCAGGGTGATCGCAGATGGGGTTGACCTCGCTTCTCCACAAATGGGGGAGAGCCTCTCCCCTTCAGCAAGGTTTTGTGTATGAGAAGCGGGGGGTGGCAGGGGGTGAGTGGGTGGGGAATGGGAGTTTGTTGGAGAAAGCAGCTTTGAAAACTTCATTCTCCTTGCCAAGAACTAATGGACTGTCTTCAACGTGCATGAAAATCTGTTCGGCATGGTGACCAGGGGAGCCAAAATGAGGCCTCCACAGACCTAATTTGGCATCAGTCTATCTCCGTGTGAGAAGGTCTGGATGTGTTTATTCTACTCTCTGCTGTAACTAAGAAGAAAACAAATAAAAACCCTGCAAAGGTTCATTGAGACAACAGTTGGTCACAAAAAAGGAATTTGAACCAAGATAACGCTGGTTACATTTTATCCACGTTCCTGAAGCCAGTGCACTCACAGTTGAATACATAGCCTTTCACTATTAGATGAAAAAGGAGCCTAATCAGCATAGACTTTGTAAAATTAAAGTAATCTACATACACACACTTTTGATATCTCAAGAACCACTGACACAGTGAAAGGATTCCTACATCAAGTGAGACATTTCATTCTCTTATCATCTTTGTCCCCTGTTGGGAGAGGTGAATGAGTGTTGGTAGAGTGGAAACGTGTGGGAAAACTGCTCCCCTGACACTTGCAGTGACAGCCAGCCTTTATGGAGCTCTGTGACTTGGACACTGTTCCTTAGCGCTTTCCAGTGGGATTTTGCTGAATGCTGGTTAATGGCCCTTTTAAGTAAACTCGATCCTAATCCCCACTTTACTGCTGTGACAACTGAAGCACAGAGGAGTTAAGAGACTTGTCCAGCAACACACAGCTAGTTGTACAGGACCTATGCCTCTTTTGTAAAATGATTTGCATGCCCCCTCTAGCTTTGTGGCGCAAGGTCCTCACAACAAAAATGCTCCGACAGGAAGGGGAGAGGAAACCAGGCTGTGGTACATTGGAGGGGAAAAAAACAAGGGTGGCTCTTAAAGGCCACCAGGCAGCATCTCCAAGGACAGTGCAATTTCTCATCCGTGAGCTATTGGTCAGGCTCCCTGGCCTCAGAGGCCTGTCCGGGGTCACATTGCTCAACTGCCGGTAGGGGAGCTGCAGGCCTGGAAAGAAGCCCAGGCTGTAGGGCTGCCAGGGCCTGGCTGGTCTTGACTCCAAGATAGAGGAGAATGTTGTTCTGGGTACATTTTCCTTCTAATGACCTTTCTAAGATAAGCAGAAAGGTTGTTTCAAGGTCATTCTGTTTCCCAAACTGTCTTCCTCCCTTTGTCTTCTTCAGCACCAAAAAGTCTCCTCCTCTGAGATCCAGCTGGTTCCCCTGACCTCCTTGGGGACTTCTGACTGTGCTTCTAGGGGAGTGAAGTCATTCCCGGAATTGCTTTTCTGCGGGGATCCAGTCAGGCTGATGGTGGTGTGATGACTGAGTAGACTGGCTTTTCAGCAAGATGCCCTTCTTTTTGGTTTATGCTGCCCGTTTTCCCCAGAGAATCAAATTTTGTTTAATCTGAATGGGAACTGTTTGGAATGGTGATGTCACTGTCTGTCATTGGAAATTAAAAAGCAGAGGGGATATATACCAACACCTTCCCTTGGAATTTCTCTATCTCCTCCCCTTTCAACATAGTAACAGAGCCTCTTGGATCTTAAATCTTTTCACCCTTTATCTCTTGGTCATCAAGATAATGAATGCTTCTGGCCCTAAAATATGCATTATTTCAATTCTTTGGTTTAAGAATATATGGATAGTTTTAATAAAAGAGATGACGGGATCAATTCAACTCTAAATCCAAAGTCAAGCCCTCTTGGTTAAACCTAAAATATTGTGTCTCACAGGCTTAGTTTTAAACCAAGGATTTAAAGCATAACTTATTTGTTCCTCTGAAAAACTTAAAAAAAAATCCAAATGGGGATAATTGTTCACATCTGCCTAATGATGTTTCTAGTTGAAAAGACATAAGAGAATGGACATTTTTGAGTTACAATAACTTCCAGTTTATAATTAAAATCAAAATGGGAAATTCAAGTGAAAGAACTAGATACTTTTGAAAGGTATTCTTTATATGAAGACTCAAAGTAACACATTTTCTTAGCTTTATCAGGCATTGATTTTTTATCTTTATTTTTTTCTATTTTTGTGCAGGTGAGGTAGGGAGGAGCAGATGTTTTGTCTCCATCACATCAATAATTCTTTATTATTGTTTGACTTGCCTTGTGTGTGCTGTTCACTAATGAGGCCTACAATACTGTCCACAGGGTCTGAAATGTGTAAGAAGGGGTCAGAAGGCCTTGGGAGAACTGAAAAAGAAGCCACTGCCCTGGCTTCAGTCACCTGTCCCCAGACCAAACCACAGCTAGTCATCCATGACGATTTGAAGACCAGCCCCC
The DNA here is from genome assembly GCF_029378745.1 of Bos indicus. Taxonomy (NCBI): domain Eukaryota; kingdom Metazoa; phylum Chordata; class Mammalia; order Artiodactyla; family Bovidae; genus Bos; species Bos indicus. The sequence goes on from NC_091769.1 coordinate 42,761,091, forward strand.
ACTCAGCTGCTATTTTCAACCACAGTCCTTGTTGCCCTAGGCACTCACCCATGAGATTGAGAACTTTAATGCCAGAAAGAAGTTAGAAACTGATATTGAAGAGCAGACCTGTGTTGTAAAGAACATAGTTCTAGGGAGACTGGTGAATGAAGAAGGGTAGGTATGAATGGGGTCTGACTAGAGCATGACAGAAAAGAAGATCAAATGAGCTGATGTAAATGGAAGCCAAGATTCTAATGAAAGACTAAGGTGTTCTACTGAAAGACAGAAGGTGATCAACAAAAGCTTCTTAACTGGATTAATCACAAGATGGTAGTCAAGGGATCCTTGGTGGTGGTGGTGGGTGGCGGGGAGACCAACCAACTCAAGATGTTAAGGGTCTGAAAAAGTGAAAGTGAAAGTCACTCAGTCTTGTCTGACTCTTTGTGGCCCCATGGATTATACAGTCCATGAAATTCTCCAGGTCAGGATACTGGAATGGGTAGCCTTTTCCTTCTCCAGTGGATCTTCCCAACCCAGGGATCAAACCCAGATCTCTCACATTGCAGGTGGATTCTTTACCAGCTGAACTGCAAGGGAAGCCCAAGGATACTGAAGTGGGTAGACTATCCCTTCTCCAGCAGATCTTCCCAACCCAGGAATCGAAGCGGGGTCTTCTGCATTGCAGGCAGATTCTTTACCAACTGTTAAGGGTCTGTGGAGAGGGTAATTGCAGCTTGAATCAGGGAGTGTCTTTGGAGGAGCAGATACGAAGCAACAGAACTGCACACTGAAGCCAGGCTTGGTTGTGAAGTGAGATGGGGCAAAAACTGCTAGTTGCCTACACAGTATCTACTCGTCCCTTTTCCCCTCATAACACAACTCACATTTTAAACTGGATGACAATATGCCCAGCTGGAAGATTATATTTGTCAACCACATTTGCATCTGGGTTGGCCACTGAGATATCAGCATAAGTCTTTGGGTTGATCTTCTGTGAAAACTCCTTAAGAGGGGCTAGACTGCTGACATACTTGTTTCTTTTTTTCCTCCTTCTCCCTTCCTCTTGTGCCTTCTTGGACCAGAAGATCAATGTGATAGCTGGAGCTTTAGCTGCCACATTGGCCTATGAAGTGAATTTGAAGATGCAAGTCGTATACTAAGGATGACAAAACAAAAAGAGGAAATCTGAAATTTTGATGACACTGTAGCTCCCATATCAGCCAGAATCCTATTTTATTTTGAATGATAGAGAAATAGGCTTCCATCTTATTGAAACCATTGTTATTTCCTCCTTTACCTGGGACATCACAAGCCTAGAGAATTTTTGGAAGGCCTTGACTAAAGAGTGAAAAATTAAGGATTTTATTTGTTTTTTGGTATGTTCATTTTTGAAGTTAAATAAGCTGTAAAATAAAGGTGATATAGCTTGACAAAATGGTCTCTGAGCTCAATCATAAAAGGAATCAAGAGATTATGTATTATTGTGTTATGTAGTCATTTGGTTTAAACAAAAAGAGGCTTTGTTTGGTTATGTAACTGAGAAATTCAGAGGTTGTGTGGACTTAGGTAAGGCCAGATATAATAGCTGGAAAAGCCAAAGAAGACCCAGTGTCTCTTCATTTCTTCTTAGTCTCCCGTGGTTTTATTCTTAGACTGTCCAGGTGGCCAGCCCCAAGCCAATCACTGTGGCTAGTGTAGCTACAACAATAGAACCCACTGAATGTCTTGACTCTACCAAGGTCCACCCAGAAAACCACAGTTAGGTTAATCTCTCCCAAATGCATGGCTAGGAAGTGTGGGGCTCTGCTAGGAAGGGGGAAAAGGAAATGCATATGGAGAGGTCACCATGTGCTCTATATCTCTCCTGGCCATCCTTCCCAAATAGTGTTATTTAAAGTGCTTCAGTTTTTAAAAGGCAAAAATCTTTTTCTCTCAAAATCATTTTTACTAGCCTGAAAGCCAGTCTTAGGCTTATCGGTTGGAAGTAAGGCATGGGATTGCCAGAGAAACTTAGCTACTCTTACTTTAATTAACTCAACAGTAAGTATATTGGGGTACTAATTATGCGTCATATGGGGCTTCCCAGGTGGCACTAGTTTAAGAACCTGCCTGCCAATGCAGGAGACATAAGAGACGTGGGTTCAATCCCTGGGTCTGAGAGTTGCTGGAGGAAGAAATGGCAACCCACTCCAGTATTCTTGCTTGGAGAATCCCTTGGACAGAGGAACCTGGCGGGCTATGGTCCATAGGGTCGCAAAGAGTCAGACATGACTGAAGTGACTTAGCGCACAAGCGTGCATGTATCATATAGTCAGTAGGTCTTGCTTGAGAGGATGGGCACTTATTAAGCCATGAGAATGAGTGGCTGTAGCACACAGGGACACACATACTCTTTCTGAAGGTCAGGAAGCATGCATGAGGGCATGGGGAATAGAATGGGGAAGACTATGACTGGGATTGGATATTGGGTGATGCTCAGAGAGGGTGCACCTGTGTGGGTCCCTAAGCACGGCCCCTGGGTAGCTCACTGGTCCTGTGCATCTGAGAGAGGGAAAAGCAGATGGGAGATGCACATGGGGGCCTCAAGCTGCACCTGTTTTGTAGTCTTACCAGTGCTGGGTTTTGACTGGGGTTCTGAGTCCTCCTGGTTGGGGAGTCTGGGGGAGGAGGATGGATAGAATTATTGACTCTTAACTGGGGTTTGGGGAATGCTTGGGGGATAAATTGTTAGGAAATGAGGGTGAAATCCCTGAAACTCTCAGGAAGAGTTTCTGCCAATCCAGCCACTCAGCTGCTCTCCTGACCCTGGAGCAGTTTCTTGGGGGTTTTCGGTTTATCATGACACAATTCTTTTTCCTACAAGAGTTAGAGAATAAGGGCTCCATAACCCAAAATAATTCAGAGCATGGTATTGTCTCTATTTTAAATCATCTCCCAAGGGGTTCGGTGAACAATGTACATGTCAAATTATGTCACGTCCATTAGCTGCTCTAATTTGGTCAGGCTGGGTCAGGCAGTCCCTGAACTGACGGAGCTGTGAACGTCCCAGCAGACAGACAGAGCAGCAGCGCCCGAGCTGCCCTTGGCTTAAGCTGCATCAGGGTGTGACATCCCACTAGGGAGCACCAGGCAGTGACACGTGGAAGGTTAACCTCATGATGACAGAGACCCGTCATCATCCCTTTTATCAGAGGTTTGCCCCTGGAGACCAGAATATGTGGGTTTGAATCCCAGCTCTGTCATTTAGCAGCTCTGTGATCCTGGGCAAATTCTTTAAATTTTCTGAGCCGATTTTTCACATCTGTAAAATGAGAAAACTCGTAACACTTCATTTATAGGGCTGTAGTGAGAATGAAATGCATGTAAAATGTTTGGCAGAGTGCCTGACACTTAATAACAACTCAATCCTAGCTATTTACTACTAGTAGTAGTATTTAATTTTTTATCTTGTGTGTGTGTGTGTTAGTCTCTCAATCATGTCCGACTCTTTGCGACCCCATGGACTGTAATCTGCCAGGCTCCTCTGTCCATGGAATTCTCCAGGCGAGAATGCTGGAGTGGGTTGCTGTTCCCTTCTCCAGGATCTTCCCCACCTAGGGACTGAACCTGGGTGTCCCTCATTGCAGACAGATTCTTTACCATCTGAGCCACCAGGGAAGCCCTTGTTTAGTCCTACAAAACTGGGGCTCCTTCCAAGATCACCCCCTCAAAATTCTTCACCAGCCCTCCAGAGACCAAGAGAAGATGAGCAGCCCTTTCTGGAGGGCATGGAAGGGTAGCTAAGAGGAGTCACAATGGTATTTTGACATAGAATTATTTAAAATGTGGCAAGAGTAGCCTTGACTTTAAGACTGGCTCTGTGTGGGCATGGAAAGCTTCTTTATCTGCCTAAGTGACCACAGGATGCCCTTGTATGGCCACACAATGGGTCACTGGAGCTCCAAAAAGGCAGACATAAGGGGCTGCCATCCATTTTTCCATAGAGGTAAACTGAGGCACAGAGAAGTCTACACATGCATAGTTCCTTCCCCGACTTCTGAAAGAACAAGTGAAACTAGGGTAATTATAGAGGCAGAAGCAAAATCTCCTCCTCAGATGACAAGAGACTGAGGTATCTGGGCCAACCACAATGGAAGCTAACATTTGGAAAGTGATCTGAGGTTGCTTTACATGCACAGAGACTTTGCCTCTCATCCTCTTTCTCATCCAAAGCCTCTGGAGTTGTCTGGCCACCCCTTCGTGGGTATATCCAGGAGGTGGTGTGTTGTAGAAAAAAAGTGTTAGTTGTTCAGTTGTGTCCGACTCTTTGCTACCCCATAGATTGTAATCTGCTGGTCTCCTCTGTCCATGGGATTTTCCAGATAAGAATACTGGAGTGGGTAGCCATTCCCTTCTCCAGGGGATCTTCCCAACCCAAGGATCAAACCTGGGTCTCCTGCACTGCAGGTGGATTCTTTACCATCTGAGTCACCAGGGAAGCCTAAAGTAAAGAAAGTGTTAGTCGTTCAGTCCTGTCTGCTTCTTTGTGACCCCATGGACCAAAAAAGCCCCGGTTTGTATTTAAGAGACCTGTACTTTAAGCCCAGTCCTGGCAGACCAGCTGTGTGACCTTGGAAAAGTTACTTAACCTAGGACTGTACTTTAGAAATGGAAGTGAAGGGTTTGCATGACATCAGTGGTTTCCCAACCATGACTGGTCAGGAGAATCTCTGGGTGTGTGTTGGGGAATAGGGTGGGGAGGTGAGATCTGGAGCCTCAGAATCTGTATTTGCAACGTGTTCTAGGTGATTCTGAAGAGCAGTCTCTGTTGGGAACCCTGGAGGAGATGCTATCTAAGATCCTTCAAAGGGCTCCAGGGTTTTCTGACAACAAAGTCTCCTTAAGCACATGTTGTACAATTCAGTCCAGAGGAGATGGCAGCCCTCACGGTGAACCCATGAGAGACTCGGTGTGTACCCCTGGAAGCAGCCGACATGGCTGAGCACGCGGCATGTACCATGTGTGGGAGTGGGCTCCGGGGCTGGGCCTGTTTCTTAGCTGGTTCTCCCAGTGGAGCCAGTGTATTGGGCTTGCCTGGGGTCAGTGGGACCTCAGCCTTGACTGTGACTGTCTGCTGCCTTGTCCCTGAGGGCTCAGGGCTTCTTGCCATTGTGCTGTGGTCTGGAACACCCAACACACCTGCCTCAAGACTCAAGAGCCCATCAAGAATCTCACAAGCCTGCTGTGCATTCTGGAGGCTGACATCCTTCACGTGAGCTTTGGAATTATTCAGCCCTGTGCCTCCAGCTGTCCCCAAGTCACAGGAAGTCCTGGTTTTCATGAGGAGCTGTGGAATGCCATGGCTAAAGCTGCCTTTAGTTCTTTTTCAAAAAGTTTCAATTATGGGTTGATCCTGACATTCTTTGGCTTTACTAAATGGGGAGGAGGCTTTTGTGTTTGTGTGGAGGCTGAGGCAGGAGTGAGTCATGGCTCTTGGGGCTGACTTTGATCCGGAAATGTGTGTCTAGACTGCCTCTGAGTGGCAGAGAGAATGGGAGTGGTGGTCCCTGGCGGGACCCTCCCTGCCTGCAGGGCACTGAGCAGGGGGCCACTGCATGGGTGTGCGTGTGTGGACTGGTGTGCTTTAGTTCACGGGGTTGGCCACCACCAGCTCTTGACTGTTGTTGCCATGTACCAATGAGAGCCTAACGTTGCCAACACTCCTGCTACTTTAAAGAAGTCAGAAGTTTCAATTTTACCTGAATTCTCCCAATTTTAAAATAATGACACCTTGAATTTAGAAATTCCTCAGACCAAGCAATGGCACCCCACTCCAGTACTCTTGCCTGGAAAACCCCACAGACGGAGGAGCCTGGTGGGCTGCAGTCCATGGGGTCACTAAGAGTCGGACACGACTGAGTGACTTCACTTTCAGTTTTCACTTTCACGCATTGGAGAAGGAAATGGCAACCCACTCTAGTATTCTTGCCTGGAGAATCCCAGGGACGGGGGAGCCTGGTGGGCTGTCATCTCTGGGGTCGCACAGAGTCGGACATGACTGAAGCGACTTAGCAGCAGCAGCAGCAGCAGACCAAGCAAACCATAGCTTCAAGCCACAGTCTGAGACTCTAGGCAGAAAACCTGGTCTGGGTATGCTCTAATAGTCTGCTCCTAAATGAGCAGAACCTCCAGAGGGAGACTATTAGGTCTTAAGAGTGAAATCCATCTCCTAGGTGAGTTCCTTGGCTGGAGGGGGAAGGAAGGCTCTGGCTTTCTGAGGCCCTAGAAATCCCCCTTTCCACTGCTATATAATACCCCGCCGTAGCACCAAGGACCCTCAGAGCTCCCCTGGGCTCTCCCTCTATGTGACCCTGCTCCCAACAACCCCTAATTACACAGCCTGCTTCCTCAGGTGTGACACCCAGTTACAGACTATGACACCATTTCCTTTCCCACCTAGAAAAACAACTGAACCCAAGTAACACGGCAATAACTTCTGACATGTACAACTTTGAGGTTTCTTTTATTTTTTAAAGGTTAATCACTTATGTAATACTTTGGTACTCTAATAGAGACGATTTATTCATGACACACATCTCAGTGTGGCGATACATAAAACAGATAAGGAACAAGAAGTGGCTCCAGAATTTCTATATGGGAAAATCTTGGGGATGGCATTTTGTTGGAAGCAAGGAATAGCTGAAGGATTTCTTCTAAAGCTAGGCTATATATTCTTAAATTGCACATTTATCTAAAAAGCAAAGGAATGCCCAGCAGCCAGGCTTTGACCCTACCATTGTGATTGGTCAGGACACCAGTAAGAGCAACACTAAGGTAGAGACCCACCCCCTCCTTCTAGATGGGGAGGGGGATGGGCAGGATGAAGTCCCAGAACAACCCAGGTGCAGCATAGGCCCCAGTGCTCAAGAAAATATTCAATTTGTGGCTATTACCAAAAAGTCTACAGATAAATGTTGGAGAGGGTGTGGAGAAAAGGGAATGCTCCTACACTGTTGGTGGAAATGTAAAGCGGTACAGCCACTGTGGAAAATAGTATGATTCCTTAAGAAGCTAAAAATAGAGCTACTATATGATCCAACAATTTCACTCTTTGGTATACACCTGGGAAAAATGAAAACTCTAATTCAAAACGATATATGCACCCCAATGTGCAAAGCACCGCTATTTATAATAGCCAAGACATGGAAGCAACTCAAGTGCCCATCAACAAAAGACTGGCTTAAGATGTGGCATATGTACTCAATGGAATAGTATTCAGCCATAAAAAAGAATGAAATATTGCCATTTGCAGCAACATAAATTAACCTAGAGAATATTACATTTAATAAAGTAAGTCAAAGAAAAATTCTATATGATATCATTCATATGTAGAATATAAAAATAAAATAAATGATTTTATATATGAAACAGAAACAGACTTACAGACATAGAAAATAAACTTATGGTTTACCAAAGGGGAGAGTAAAGAAGCCTCTCTCTCATTTGGAGGGAGGGACAAATGAGAAGTATGAGATTAACAGATATAAACTACTATACATAAAACAGATAAGCAACAAGGATTTACTATATAGCACAGGGAAAAGACGCTTACTCCTTGGAAGGAAAGTTATGACCAACCTAGATAGCATATTCAAAAGCAGAGACATTACTTTGTCAACAAAGGTTCGTCTAGTCAAGACTATGGTTTTTCCTGTGGTCATGTATGGATGTGAGAGTTGGACTGTGAAGAAGGCTGAGTGCTGAAGAATTGATGCTTTTGAACTGTGGTGTTGGAGAAGACTCTTGAGAGTCCCTTGGACTGCAAGGAGATCCAACCAGTCCATTCTGAAGGAGATCAGCCCTGGGATTTCTTTGGAAGGAAAGATGCTAAAGCTGAAACTCCAGTACCTTGGCCACCTCATGTGAAGAGTTGACTCATTGGAAAAGACTCTGATGCTGGGAGGGATTGGGGACAGGAGGAGAAGGGGATGACAGAGGATGAGATGGCTGGATGGCATCACTGACTCGATGGACATGAGTCTGGGTGAACTCCGGGGAGTTGGTGATGGACAGGGAGGCCTGGCGTGCTGCAATTCATGGGCTCGCAAAGAGTCGGACACGACTGAGAGACTGAACTGAACTGAACAGGGAATTATAACCTATATTGGAATATAATCTGCAAAAAACAAACTCAAATCAATTTGTTATACACCTGAAACGAACAGAATATTATAAATCAACTATACTTAAATTTAAAAATACTTCATTATAAGAAAATATTCAATTTGGAGGCTGATGATTTTGAGCCTAATCTCTGAAGTGTCTTGGACCAAGAGTGGAGGCTGAGCCATTCTGGATAAAACCAAACCTGCTCCTTGGTAAAGATCAATGGTAATGTCAGTAATATCTCAGACACCTGCTCCCTTGTGCTCCTTCCACCAGGCAGCCAGATAGCTCATTATGACCAACACGCAGTCCTCCAGGTCTGGTGGCCTGGTTTGTTGGCAGCAAATGGTCTGGGGGACAGGGACTTAACCCCATTGCTTGGAGTGGTTCCCACAGGATCCTGTCCTTGGGTCCCTCCTTAGAACCAGCAAACTCAAGGATAACCAGGGGAAAGTTTACTTTGAAGTGATTTATAAACTAACTCTAGAAAAGGAGAATAAAATGAAATATTCATACTTGCCATGATGTGGCTGAATTATTTCCATCACCATAATGCTACTATTAATATTTGGTAATATTTCAAATATTACCAATATTCATGTATAACTCAGAGGGTTCCAATATTTGACCCTTCATTAAACTGGTGGTTGTCATCACACTTAAAAACTATCTCGCCAGCACATCATACCTTTCTGGAATATCAATCATCAGCAACTGGTGAGAACTCACACCGTTTTCACTTAAATTTATCTGTTCATAGATGGCTGGATTGTCCTTTTTTTCTTTTTCTTTTTTTGACTTTTTAAGCAGTAGTAACTTGACACTGAAAAGGCTTATGATGTTGGAACCTTATGTTTCTCCCTGGGAACAAAAAAATCTGGCAGGACATACACACAGGTATATACATAGACACACATGTGGGTCTGCATTCAGAGCTATGCACCATTAATATTTTTGAGTTGAAGAGTGTGTCTGGGGGACAAAGGGACCAGAAAGTCACTTCTGCAGAGGGGGTTGTCCATCCTGTGGTTTCTTCTGTCCTAAGTCACCTCCTTGCAGTTACCCCTGGGTGTGTGCTGTGCTCCGACCCACTCACCCAGCTCACCCACAGAGTTTCCTCCTCCGCCTCCCTCAGGCCTGGCCAGCCAGGAAGTTCAACCACAGCAGAGACTCTGAGCTGAGCATCTTCAATGGCCCCAAAGGCCAGAGGCACTTGGTAACATCCAAGGCAGGTCTGAGGCTTGGGGCCACTTCACAGCAGGACCACCTTTCTACTTGGGTCATTCCAGTTTACAGCTCCATTGGATTTCTTTGCCTCAAATGCCCTCCAATGTCTGCAGCTCTCCTGAAAGTTCATCTGGTTTGTTATGTCTTAGCCTGCTAAACACAGGTGATAAGATGGTAGATGAGACAAGGGGCTTGGTAACATCAGCTTTTGGTGATACGAGATGTAGAGGATATATGTGCAATTTCTTAACACGCATGTGGCCTGAACACTTGCACATGCAGCATCTTGAGAACAGAGTGACTTCTTTAACTGTTTTTTTTTTTTTTTTAAGGAATGATAGTAATCCAGCCAGCATACATCATTTGAGAACAGTTGCTATTTTTCAGGCATTATCACAAGACCGTGAGGTTCAATGTCAGAAAGCCTCTGCCCTCCAGAGTTTTACAGTTTCAGTGGAAAGAGATTCTTGCTAAAAAGTAAAAAGTCAAATTTCTCTTGCTTCTCATATCAGGGTTGTTCTATCCCAGTGTGAGCAGCAGCCTGCCAAGGCAGGTAACAGCACAGAGCCATGGGCTTAGCATGGTTCACAACTTCCAGCGAACAAAGGTCCTCAAAGATTTGGAGGGAACATTAATTGTTTTTCTTAAAATAACCACAAACCTATTCTGGAATAGCATACAAAAAAAAGATATAGTCCTCCCACTCCCAACTGCAGCTCCTCTTCCACCCATATCTCCTTGGTGGAAAAAGGGCTGCTGCTTAAGACAGGGATGCCAAAGGGACAGGGAGCAAAACTGAAGAAGGGGGAGTGGGGACAGTCAGAGAGGGTCAGCTGGGCAGAGGCATCTAAGAATGTATAACCCACAGACAGCGTCCCTGCTGGGCAGGCCCAAGCACCCCAGGTTAGAAGGAGATACACAGAAGTGTCTTTGGGGACTTTGTGGCTTTAGCAGTTCTTCACTTAGTTTCAGAAACAGGGGAGAGACATTCACCATGAGATCCAGACCAGGAGGAGACACAGTATTTGAAGCAAGCTGGGGTCTCCTCAACTGTGGCCTTGTCTGCTTTAAAGTTCTCCTCTACTCTCCCCAGGAAGTGGGGAGGCTCTCGAGAGCCTGAAGCAGAGAAGTTGTGTAGAACAGAAAGAGCTGGGGCAGGCACACCATGCCCTCCAGCACGTCAGGCTGGCAGGAAGCTCTGCGGGGTAACTTTGGTTTTAGTTGGAAACCTTCTGTCATGTTCCCATTGGGGCCGCGGGGAGGGGCGGGGCGGGGGGCGGAGTTGTGGTTAGATTTCCTCCTCCTTCCTTGCAGTGGGGAAGAGCGGTGGGGAGGGGTGACGGGGGATGAAGTCAGCCATGGATGTGCGGAGAAGTGACCTTGGGAGAAGGTGGAGGTTATCGCAGAGGGCTTTTAACGCACAAAACTTTTCTGCTGTGGGGAGACGGAGCGACACTCGCCTGCGCAACAGGCCACTCACTGGGGGAGGTTCCAGAGGAGGGGCCGCCGAGGCCTCCTGACTTGTGGCTTTAATTACCCAGTCAGTCACTGGTTTACTGTCAGCCAAGTTTAATAAGCTTGACTGTGATCCAAAAATTCGCCTAGGCCAAAAAGAACCCCAGCCATTCTGTGCTGTCCGGCAGCCTGAGGGGCAGGACACTTGGAGTCCACCAGCCCTAAAGAAGTAGGGGCCGCCGACCTCTTCATTTCTTTTTTCTTCTTTAGACCTGGGATCCTGAACACAAGGCCTCATATGCAGGCCAGGCCAGTTAAACCGGAAACATTAAGGAGCCGACAGCTTGCAGCTGCTCAGAGGGAAGGTTCACTGGCACAGAGCACCCATGAAAAGCAGAACCCCGATCTCCCAGCCTGGCAGGCTATAGCTGAGGTTCTGGGAACCTGACAGGTGCTGGGCTGCTCATCTAGCCTTTCATGGGCAGAGACAGGTCCCCACTGGTCCTGGCCCCCTGCCCAAGCCCAGGAGGAATGGATGTATTTTGGGTGGCATCCTCCCGGACAGGAAGAGGCAGGGCTTTGTTCCCCAACCTTGGAGCACAGCCTGAAGCTCAGGGCATAGCTCAAGCTTCCATCGTGAGAAACCTGATCCTGGGACTTGAACACTCTGCTCTTTGTGTTCTGCACAACAGGATGGTCCTGCTACTAGCTCAGCTCAGTGTGTGTCCTGGCTTCAGCTTCCCTCCTAAGCACCTGACTGCTGGCAGGTTACTGTGACTCATGGCCATTATATCTGCTGGGCTTGTACTTCCGGCATCTTATTGGCGTGGGCATCTCCCAGGCAAGGGTTTCCATGCAGAGGCTGCCAGGCCAGCAGGAGAGGAGACCTCCAGCCCATCTGTCAGCACTGAATAATTTCATCCACACGTACTTCTCTTCCAATCACCCAGGCTACTTTAGCTTCCCTGAACCACGCCAGCCAAAGACACTGGACGACCTGTGCCCTCTCACGCAGGATGCATCTCCTTGAGTGCTTTGGGAGCCCCACCACACTGGTTTCTCTGTGAGGTCATCTTTGCCATGATACTCTGGCCTCCTTCCTGGTAACTTCACACATTCTGATTTGCCACACTTCTGAAGGTGTTCAATTAAGTCAAAACATAAGGGCCTTCTGAGCATTCAGCTCTGTACTTCAAGCCATGGAGGATAGAAAAGTCCCTAGGGGGATGGCTAAGAGTCGTCCAAGGCTTGTCCACCCAAAGGGAGGCCCAAAGAGAAAGAATTCCACTGTCAGTTAGATTGGGGAATCTTGATCCTTCAAAACACCTATTTTTATATGAAAGTTTCTGTGAAGTCCTGTCATAAAGAAAATCTGTTGCCGTTTTTTTTTTAATCATTGCTACTGACATCTCAAGGACCTAATGAATGCTTTTGGAATATAATTTAGGAAATGAGTTAACTGCTCTTCAGCCTAAGGAAGTATAATCTCTAAGGAGCATTTGGACACAGGCAGTAGCATTTTGGGTTGTCAGAAAGAGAGGGAGGTGCTCCTGGCTTTAATGTATGGGGGAGGGGTAATGCGACAGCGCAGACAGTGCACCCCAGCCTCACTAAGCCAAGAACAGTTCTGCCCCAAGTGTCCTGGGCAGTCCCCACCCCACTGACAAGTGGTGGCTGGACAAGTGCTCAGCACCAAGACTTCGACCCCCGCCTCCGCCACCCACAGGGTCTAACCCTTCCCGGCTATCTCAGTCCCCTGGTCCCTTGCTTCCTCTTATCGGGGTGCCTTCCTGGCATTAGGGCATTACGGGACAGAGTTCATCCTTGGGTCTGGCAGAGGCAAGTAGAGAGCAGGGCTCCACAGTTCCAGAGTGGATGAAAACAGGGTGCTCAAGTGGACCCGGGAGATAAAGAGGAAAGGGCTCGTCTTCCTGAAAGTTCTTTCACCTCACCTCGTCTGGCAGAGAGAAGCCTGCCCCATGGCTCAAGCCAAAGAGAACACACCTGGCGCTTAGCCAAAGTCAGGTGACTTGAAAAGGAACGTGAGAAGGGCGGGTGCAGCCCTCCATCCTTCGGGGTTAAAGGAGACACCAACTTCCACAGTCTGCAAAGTCGGGGGATTCGGTCTGTGCCTGCTTCTGTCAAAACAGAAAACGCCCATGGCAACCGGCAAGTGTTACCTGAAACCGCAGAGTGTGTTTCACAAAACAAGGGTGGCTCATCGATAGTCACCCGGGGAGATTCTGGCCCCGGGCCCACGAGGTGGCAGTTGGTGGGTGGGATCTCTGCAGAGCTGGGGGGTTTCCGGGCCTCCACCCTTGCAGGGAGGAGCCGTGGGGGAGCGGGCGGCCCTGCCCGCCGAGGGACCGAAAGCCCCCTCCATCTGCGCCTGGGGCGGGAGACCGGCGAGCAATTGGACTTGAGACGGAGAACTGCGATCACCATCCGCCTCCTGTCCTACACACAACGGAGGAAGCAACGCCGGCACATTTGCTCATTGCAGGACAAGTCCCGTTTCTGCTCCCCTCATTCGGCTGTAAATATGCGTCGTTGCGTGGTGGTTTCTGGAGCAGTCGAAATGGTCTTCTCCCAGGATATTGCTTTGCGTCTGTTCTCCCCTTCCTCTTTCTCTCTCTGGATTAATTAGTACAGGTGATGAAGGTGGGGGTGGTGGCAAGGGAGGGATGCGGGGGTTTCTTGTGTGTGTGTGTGTGTGTGTTTAATTTCAAAAATGACGTTTAGTACAACGTCCTGCAAAATGTACAGTCCTCATATCCCATGTTATAGACAAGAACACTGAGAGCCAGCGCAGTCAAATTTAAGGTCACCCTGCTGGTGAGCTGCCAAGCCAGGTAGAGAACCCTTGTGCCCCACACTTTGAGCATTTGGCCTCCCCATTCACTATCATTTTCCCTTCTTCAGTACCCATTGAAGCAAAATGTTGTTGATGTTTCTCCCTGTTAAGAATAATGATTAAAAAAAAAAAAAAAGACTAATGATTAAAACTTTCTAGGGGAGGGGCAAAAAACTTTTGATATCAAATAAAAGCAATGTCTAATGAGCCCATCTGGGGTCACCTGGCTCTCAGGGGAAGGTAACTTTGACTATTTACTATTAATCAGAGTCTGGAAAGGCATAATATTGTAAAATTAGATGAGAGTGTGTAGAAACTGTTAAAATGTAAATGACTTTTCTGTTTCATAGTAATGCAAATGACTTCTATCTGGTCGGGGAAAATATAACCCCAAAGATTACAGTTTTGTTGCCCCTGTAACCAGTGACTGTAACATTGACCAGTTTTGTATCTAACTTTGCATTCTTACATCAGCATTCCTTTTTGTTCTGAGTGCACAAAATCTTTGATCCTATGTCCTCTAAAAATCAGCTTTGTCACCCCTCTAAATTTTCCCCTAAAATAAATGAAAATCATGGGCACATATTCATCATCTGTCAAGACTCAGGTTCCTCTTTCTCTACAGTTCAGTTCAGTTCAGTCGCTCAGTCGTGTCCGACTCTTTGCGACCCCTTGAATCGCAGCACGCCAGGCCTCCCTGTCCATCACCAACTCCGGGAGTTCACCCAGACTCATGTCCATCGAGTCAGTGATGCCATCCAGCCATCTCATCCTCTGTCATCCCCTTCTCCTCCTGCCCCCAATCCCTCCCAGCATCAGAGTCTTTTCCAATGAGTCAGCTCTTCGCATGAGGTGGCCAAAGGACTGGAGTTTCAGCTTTGGCATCTTTCCTTCCAAAGAAATCCCAGGGCTGATCTCCTTCAGAATGGACTGGTTGGATCTCCTTGCAGTCCAAGGGGCTCTCAAGAGTCTTCTCCAACACCACAGTTCAAAAGCATCAATTCTTCGGCGCTCAGCTTTCTTCACAGTCCAACTCTCACATCCATACATGACCACAGGAAAAACCATAGACTGTGACGGACCTTTGTTGGCAAAGTAATGTCTCTGCTTTTCAATATGCTGTCTAGGTTGGTCATAACTTTCCTTCCAAGGAGTAAGCGTCTTTTAATTTCATGGCTGCAGTCACCAACTGCAGTGATTTTGGAGCCCAAAAAAATAAAGTCTAACACTGTTTCCACTGTTTCCCCACCTATTTCCCATGAAGTGATGGGACTGGATGCCATGATCTTCGTTTTCTGAATGTTGAGCTTTAAGCCAACTTTTTCACTCTCCACTTTCACTTTCACTTTTTCTTCCTCTACAGCCCCCACCAATCCATGATCAGCTTGGAAGGCATACTAAGCACCCACCATTGATTCTTTGACCCAAGTGAAGCACACACATGGCATCAGGGGGAACTAGGGATATGTACTCACCAACTTTGCAGAGTAAAAGAAATCTCTGTGATTGTCAGAAACAGACTAGAACTGTCAAAAGGATACAAACTCAACACGTTAACTCCAAGTAATCTCTGCCCTTCCCTGCTCACACTTTAATCATGTCACAGCTATGATCAGGGGCTGGGGGCTCCGGTCCTCAGGACACCTGCTACACTTTCAGTCCCTGCCAAGAACTTCTGCCACCCCACACAGAGTCATACCCATGACCCCATCACCCTGGATCCAAGCAGCTGCCCACTTCTGGTTGGTGAGCCAGTTGAAGGCTCAGCCCAGTGACACAATGAAATCCTCTATCTTGGCAAACTTGACAAGGAGACTTTGAGGGAACACTTGTTAGTAAAGGAGACAGAGACAAAGCAGGGATTTGGGGTCCTGAAGCAACAGATGTGTAAATAAACAGCAGGAAGAGCAGGGGCAGAGGAGTCCCCAAGTTGCCCCACTGATGAAGCATGAAGGCAAGGATGGATGGAGCCTGCTGCTCAGCTGACAAGATGACGGAGCGTCATTTTCTTAGGACTCTTGGTTCCTGCACTACATCTATTGGGCTCTCCAGAGATCCTGTGTGGTTTGTCCCAGGTCACCATTAGATCTGTCATTTGGTCTATGGCCCTTACTTCCTTTTCTATGTGTGGTCTTAAAATAAATCCTACCATGCTTAAAGGAACTTAGTGGATCTCTACTCCTTCCAATCTAGCTCCTGATCACTTTCTCATCTTTTAAATAACTTAATAAGTTAAATAATATGGCAGGATTCTTGATCACCTTTTGTTCAGCCAACTCTCTCTAGATTCATCAAGGATTTTGTAGGAAAGAGAAAGTTTCCCTGGTTAGAGCTCCCTTTCCCCTCTGTGTCCCTCCATTTATTTCTGCTTGATTATTCATTCACTCATTCATTCTCGCCACAAGCTCACATGGATTCTAAAACGCACAGGGCCACATCCATGCTTTGGAGGAGCTCATAGGTTTGCAAGGACAGCATCATAAGTGGGGTCAGTGCAGGAGTGAAGAGAAGGGTGGGTGCTGCATGCACCCCAAGGTGGAGGCACTGGAATCTGGGGCATTAAAGTGGGGTTGGGGAAGGCTACTCCTTGGCTCCAGCGTCTGCACTGGCAGCTTTTCCTCCCGACCTTCCTGCAAATGCTGGCTTTTGTGCCTCTGGCCTGGAACCACATGTAACCAAAGCCATATGTTCAACTTGGTTTAATTAAATGGTGGCCTCAGCAAACTTCTGATGCTGTGTATGATCCCTTGGTGTTATAATATTTTTAATATTTGTTACTGTATGTTGTTTGTTATGTTTAACCCTGAGGCTGAGATTCTTTTAGTCTGTAAAGTTTAAATGTTGAGAGACTTTTGGTCTTGGTTTTTAAAAATCAGTATTATTTTTAATTTATTCCA
Organism: Bos indicus; assembly: GCF_029378745.1. Lineage (NCBI taxonomy): Eukaryota > Metazoa > Chordata > Mammalia > Artiodactyla > Bovidae > Bos > Bos indicus. Next base: position 42,777,651 of record NC_091769.1, read on the forward strand.
AGAGAACATATCTCCTCTCCTCTAGGTTAGACCTGGGAGGGTCCACAGTCCTAATTTTTCTGGGAGATGAATATTTGCAGGGCAGCAATGGAGATGCAGACATAGAGAACACACTTATGGACATGGGGCAAGTGGATGGTGGTGGTGGGAGGAGAGGGTAGGACAAATAGAGAGTAACACGGAAACTTATACTCTACCGTATATAGTACAGATAGCCAGCGGGAATTTGCTCTATGACTCAGGGAACTCAAACCCGGGCTCTCTGACAACCTAGAGGGCTGGGTTGGGGTGGGAGGTGGGAGGGAGTTTCAAGAGGGAGGGGACATAGGTTTACCTAAGCTGTTTTATGGCATACATACATATCATATTGATGTATGGCAGAAACCAACACAATATTTTAAAGCAATTATCCTTTAATTTAAAATAAATTAAAAAAAAGAAATGTTAGGAGAGAATGTTGTGCTGTGAATACAAAGACCTGTCCTCGATTCTTAGCCCCAAACTGCAGAAAAACCTAAATTCCCAATCCAGTTTCTAAGTGCAGTTGCCCAAGCACCCAAGGTGGCAAGCAGAAGGGAAAAAGTGCCTTTTCCTAGGCGAGGCCCTCTCAGGTTTGGCTCAGCCCCTACTCTCCCAGGGCCCACCTGGGCAGGTGAGAGGGGGAGACCTGGCCAGGTATATAAGTGAACCTGCCTGTGTTCTCTAGCCCACAGAGGTTTGCAGAGGCAGCAGAGCTGCCATCTTGGCCATTTCCCACTCACGCAGCTCCTGTGCTCTTGACCCAAGGGCAGATTTGGTCATTTTATCTGGGGGTGGCGGGGTGGGGTTGATACAGTGACAGAGAGTCCTGCCAACCTTGTGCAAGTCCCCTAAAGGGCAGGCCTAAGTGTCAGCTGGCTCCTTGGCAGTGCCAGCCGAGAGAATGCCTGTTTCAGAAGGTGACAGTGACATAGGATGACATTGGGGGTGATTTCCTTGGGAGAGGGGGACCAAGGCTGCCTTTCTGATCCTTACATCCATATATTTGGGCTGGGGCAACTTTCAGAGGCAAACAGTGCACTTCTGAAGGTGGGGGGCCCCAGCATGGACCTTGAAGAGGGCCTGTGGGAACTTCCCTGAGGCCTCCAATCCCTAGGCAGGGCTGGGCTGGGGACGGTGGTTGTGATGCTCACAGCTGTGCTCCAGGCCCAGCCAGTGAAGTGAGACCTACTGCCCTTCTCACTGGGCTGGAACTTCAGGGAGCTGGGATTCCCCTTGGGTGCCTCCCAGCACAGGCCCCTCACCCTATCTAACTGCTCTGTACATCTACCTCTTGGATCCAGGGAGATTGGCCTTGATTTCAAATAAGCAATTAACATTCAGAAGACAGGCTTATACTTAGTTCAAGGCTGCTGCCCCACCCCTTAGCTTTCAGTTCAGTTCAGTGCAGTCTCTCAGTAGTGTCTGACTCTTTGCAACCCCATGGACTGCAGCACGCCAGGCCTCCCTGTCCATCACCAACTCCCAGAGTTTACTCAAACTCATGTCCATTGAGTCGGTGATGCCATCCAACCATCTCATCCTCTGTTGTCCCCTTCTCCTCCTGCCTTCAATCTTTCCCAGCATCAAGGTCTTTTCAAATGAGTCAGCTCTTGCATCAGGTGGCCAAAGTATTGGAGTTTCAGCTTCAACATCAGTCCTTCCAATGAATATTCAGGACTGATTTCCTTTAGATGGAGTGGTTGGATCTCCTTGCAGTCCAAGGGGCTCTTAAGAGTCTTCTCCAACACCACAGTTCAAAAGCATCAATTCTTTGGTGCTCAGCTTTCTTTATAGTCCAACTGTCACATCCATACATGACTACTGGAAAAACCATAGCCTTGACTAGATGGACCTTTGTTGGCAAAGTAATGTCTCTGCTTTTGAATATGCTGTCTAGGTTGGTCATAACTTTTCTTCCAAGGAGTAAGCGTCTTTTAATTTCATGGCTGCAGTCACCATCTGCAGTGATTTTGGAGCCCAAAAAAATAAAGTCAGCCACTGTTTCCACTGTTTCCCCATCTATTTGCCATGAAGTGACGGGACAGGATGCCATGATCTTCGTTTTCTGAATGTTGAGCTTTAAGCCAACTTTTTCACTCTCCTCTTTCACTTTCATCAAGAGGCTCTGTAGTTCCTCTTCACTTTCTGCCATAAGGGTGGTGTCATCTGCATATCTGAGGTTATTGATATTTCTCCCGGCAGTCTTGATTCCAGCTTGTGCTTCATCCAGCCCAGCATTTCTTATGATGTACTCTGCATACAAGTTAAATAAGCTGAGTGACAATATACAGCCTTGACATACTCTTTTTCCTATTTGGAATCAGTCTGTTGTTCCATGTCCATTTCTAACTGTTGCTTCCTGACCTGCATACAGATTTCTCAAGGGACAGGTCAGGTGGTCTACTATTCCCATCTCTTTCAGAATTTTCCAGAGTTTATTGTGATCCACACAGTCAAAGGGTTTGGCATAGTCAATAAAGCAGAAATAGATGTTTTTCTGAAACTCTTTTGCTTTTTCAATCAATGATCTAATGCTATAGAGTTAGTCCCAGGATTTTTACTAAACTATTGAAAAGGAGTGTTTGGCCTTCCACCGGGCTGGCTTGGCTGGAACCAGGTGGTCCTTTGGCTCCTTTGGCCCTCTTGCCACTACCTGGGGAGGGGGAGCCTTGTACATGTGTGCTAAGTCGCTTCAGTCATGACTGATTCTTTGAAACCCTATGGATTGTAACCCACCAGGCTCCTCTGTCCATGGAATTTTCCAGGCAAGAATACTGGAGTGGGTTGCCATTTCATCCCCCAGGGGATGTTCCCAGCCCAGGTATCCAACCGAAGTCTTCCACATTGCAGGCAGATTCTTTACCATCTGAGCCACCAGGGAAGCCTGGGCAGCCTTGTAAAGAAAAGCAAAGCTGAGAGATAGTACTGAGGATGCAGTCCTGAATCCAGCTGCTTGTGGAGCCCCCGGACTTGCTGGTTAGATGAACTGATAAATTATTACTTTGTGTTTAGGTCCCTTTGAATAAGAATTTATTTCACTTTCAATTGAAAGAGATCTGACTGCTAGCTGACTGATGTGTAAACTGATTTCTAGCAATCAGAGACAATGTGTTTTTTCAGGTAAAGCGGAGGGAAAGAAAAGCAGAGTGAAGCAATAACAGAAGCTCAGGTGGAGAGCTGGGAGTCTAAAATGCTGCCATTTTCTCACTGATTTTTAAAATCCTTCCCCTCCCACCCTCACAACCATGTAATCATGTGCTTTCGGAAACACACTCTTGAAAAGGAGACACTGAGAGACTTGCTTTGGTCATGCAGAATTTTTGGACCATAGTGAGGTTTTCTCTCCCAGGATCCCTTCAAGAATCCTTCCTGAGATTGTTTTGAGCTGATGGCAGCAGCTATGGGGAATGGTGATCTGGATCTCCCCTCTGACGTGGAAGATAATTCTTGGAGGAAGTGTGCGCCTTGCTGAAGTCTTCAAACATCCAGTGGGACAAGCAGCCTCATGCCCTAACCAGGTGCCAGCAAGACTTAGATTCAGTTTGTAATGACCCCACCCTCCACCCCCAAACGGTTAAAACCAGACAGAAATCTCTTTCTTTCTCACATAAAGGAAGTCTCGACTTAGGCTTCAGGAGGTTGTCAAGAACCCAGTACCACTTTATCTCATCTTATCAGCCTCAGTGTTGGGCGTGTTCCTCACAGTATCTCTCCCCTGCTCCCTCAACCCTCCCACCCCCACACACCACACGTTCACTTATAACCTCGTGCAGACGGAGACACAATCAGCAAGAGACTGGAAGACTCTTCACTCTGCGTGCCAGCTAAATATTGGGTGTATGTTACTAAGGAAGAAAACTAAAGTGGCTACTGGGGGACACTAGAAGTCTTTACTGGATAGGTAACCCATGATGGGACAGACCAAAGCCCCTCTCAGGGACTGCCCTATTGCTGGGGCTGCCAGTGAGGGTGAAACCTAGTTCCCCTAAAACTGAGTTCCCCTGCTGAGTTACTGATTAACCTCTCTGTCCAAAACTTTATTCCCTTTCCTGGTCCTCTGTTAGGGAGCTGTTGACAGAAACTATCTGCATTGGCCAGGCCTGCTTGCCTGAGTTATCTCACGACAGGAGGTCCCAATAAGGAATAGGTGCTGCTGCCTGAAAACTAAACTGGAGAATTTGGGAGGGGCTGAAAGAGGGAGCAGATGGCCAACCTCCCAGAGTCCTTCTTGTTGGAATCTATCTTGGCTGAGAGATGCATGCCACCAGGAAGGACCCTGAGTCAGACTGTGAACCAAGCAAGATAACTGGCTGGAGGCAACCTGGAAACTAACCCCATTACCATAAAAGCTGAGACTAGGAGCCACGTGGCAGAGCAATTGTCCTGGGTTCCCTCACCCTCCTACTCTCTGCCTGGGTGCTCCTTTCCAATAAAGTCTCTTACTTTGTCAGCACGTGTAGCTGCTTGGATGATTCATTTCTGAGTGTTAGACAAGAGTCCACTCTTGGGCCCTAGATGGGGCTCCTCTTTCCTGTCCAACCTCCCTGATCCCCTCAGGGTTGAGGAGTATCAAAGAAAATGGGGGGGGATTGAAACTGAGAAGGACCCTGTGGGGGCTTCCCAGGTACAGAAGCCCCATGTGTTCCCCATGTCTTAGTTTTAGAAAAAGCCTTGATAGCCTCCTAGCCTTCACTGACTTCCAAAAAGTAGGCACAAGGAATGAGAGAATGCAGAAACAAAGGAAAAGCAGTCAAGCAAGAAAAGTAATGATTATAAAACAGAGCCCAAGTTCCTCCTCAGGGGATATACATAACAATCTTGTTTTGCAGACCCTGAGACCCTCCTCCCCTCCCATCCCCCACTCTCCCTTCCCAAGGTGGAGAATGGTAACTATGAGCTGAAACCCCAGACTGGTTGGAACCAGAAGTGTGATGATTGAGATTCCTGGAACACCACCCTGTTACCTCACCACCAACCAATCAGAAGAAAGTCATGTACACTGCAGCCCTCCCCACAAATGTTGCCTAAAAACCTTTCCCTGAAAGCCATCAGGGAGTTAGGGTCTTCTGAGCATGAGCTGCCTTTTCTCCTTGCTTGGTGCCTGCAATAAATACTGTACTTTCCTCCATCACAACCTGGTGTCAGTAAATTGGCTTTGCTGCTTGGCAAGCAGACTCGAGTTCAGTTTGGTAACAAGGGCCACTGGGAAAAAGAATAATTCATTCCATTTGTATCAGCTGTATGTGTAATTTCTTCCTGTTACAAACGCTAAGAAATGGCCTGGGACCACCTAGGGAAACCTTCCCCATCGCTATCTGTCCTGATCATTCAGGGGTCACTGTTCTTCAAGAGTAAGGACTCAAATCCCACCTCAACTTCTCAAGGACAGCTGGACTTATGATGGCATTAGATCCACAGAAACGTCCGAGGAAACTCCCAGGGAGCCAGAGAACAGGCAAAGGAGCTGTGTCCCTAGTTGACCCCATCTCAGCTGAGATTACACAATAGCAGCTTTCTTAGTGAAGAAAATAAAGTAGGAAGAGTTTCTTAATGTATTTCACTATCATTTGATATGAATAAGTGAACTGTGGATTTCCACACAAGGTTGTTGGATCCCAGAGCTCCTTCTGCAGCTCAGGAGAGCTGTAGCCACATTGGTTGGTCACTAACAAAAGGCAACCATCTTAGGGAAGAAACTCAACCTCCTTACTCACTGCTTAACATTTTCAAAGTGCTTAAAATGCTGGTTGGCATTTGATAGGAGCTCAGTAAATAGTAATAAAATATGAGCTTGAATATTTCTGAGTGAGAAAAGCACTTATGGTCATCATTACTATTTTAAAAAATATTTATTACACATCTGTTATATATAAGGGACTGCTCTAAGGGCCATCGGTTGTCACAGAGATGAAGAAGATACCATTCGTGCCTTCAAGGAGTTTATTAATATGCAAATCCCATGGACTGTAGCCCACCAGACTCCTCTGTCCTTGGAATTCACTAGGCAAGAACACTGGAGTGAGTAGCCATTCCCTTCTCCAGGGGATCTTCCCAACCCAGGGATCGAACCAGGGTCTCCTGCATTGCAGGCAGATTCTTTTTCATCTGAGCCCTGAGGGAAGCCCATTACTAATAGGGAAGATAAGAATTATGTTTCATTTCATGTCAATTACCAAAACAAAATAAAAAACAATCGAGAGAAGCTGGGATCCTGCTTCCTGCATTTGTGTCTTGGAAGAAGCTGGTTTCTAAATCCCCACGTCTGCCTCCTGGAAGAGATGCCGAGGTTTTGCTGTACTCCATGTGGGCCAGGGCATGGGGAGTTGCAGGTAGACCTTTGGAAATAGCAACAGTGGTGCCTTTGTCTGCCCTGTCACCTCCCACTCCCTCGCTGAGCCTCTGCCTCAGTTTACCTCTCTCTAAAACGAGGACAACTGCATTTGTTTCTTCCCAACTCCCTCCGTCCCTTGCACTCTGTGCTGATGAAAGCAGCGATAACTGTGACTCACGTGGAGCTTCCCAAGAACTGGTTTTACATCAAAGGTTTCTTGGAAATGTAGGAGTAAACAGCTGGCTTTTCAAAATGGCTGTTTCATTTTGCATTACTCTTCACCCCAGCTCTTTCCAGGATCCATGATGAGATTGGGGAGAGAGGGCAGCACAAAATGCCCATGGGGGAGCAAACAAGATGCCAGAAGACCTGGGGAAAAACCAGTTGTTCCCAGAGCCCACTCCTCTGCCCCCAGACAGCTCTTTGATCCCCTGGGCACCATGTCCTTGAGGTCTGTATGTTGGGCAGTACTATCCCTACCCTAGGGCCACTCTCCTCCCCACCATACAGCAAGTGTGTGTGACCAGCAAACCATAGCTGACATCAGTGGGGGCTTCAAAATCATCCACATTTATGTTTCATCCTTTTGTTGGCTCACTTATTCATTCTCAGTTTATTCAGCATTTACTGAGCACCAGTAGGTTCTGTCTGGAAATCTTGCCTCCATTTGATACCAGGAAGAGTGTGTATTTGTATTGACTTTTCTGTACAATTAGTTTCATTTACCAAGAGTGGTTTTGAACTCGAAAGTAGATGTTACTCGCAACCTTTTCTGAAAGCTGTGTCTCAAGTTCGCAGGGAGGGGCCCACTTCTCCAAAGAAGTCTTACATATCCTGGCCCAGGTGAGCACATCCTCATGGGCATTCAGAAGACCCAGAGGTATCTTTGCACAGTCCCGGGCTGTCCCCAGGGAAATCAGAGCCATTTGGCTGCAACTAACAAGGACTCTTTGTGTTGATGGGGTTGAGTCACCTGACGGGTCTGAGATATAACTTCCACCTCTGGGGCCAGGGGAACTGAATGCGAAAGACTAGAAGGATGGGTCAAAATGAAGATAAGATTTTACAGGAATCAAAGTAGAGTCTTGTACTTAGTGGTTAAAAGGGGGAAAAAATGACAAAAGAAGAAGGAATCCCATCTCAATGGTGCTGTGTGGGAAACTGACCTAGAGATTTTGTTTGACTGTAAACCAAGAGCTGACCCAGCATCTGGAAGACTGAACAGCCTTTGGCAGTGTTGGCAGAGTCACAAGTGTCTAGAGATGGAGATGGGGCCCCTCTGGGCTTGTCACAGGGCAAGGCCGTATCTGAAATGTTTAGGCTCAGTTCTGGGTCCACACTTCAAAAGACACTTTAATATATTAGAAGGATCCCTCAGGTGTTTGTGTGAAACCACACCACGTGAAAAAACACTGGTGTTCAGCTAATTTATGGACTGGAATCTTTCTTCAAATAGTTGATTGGTCTGGTGGAGAGGAAGCCCAGAGAACTGCAGAAGGGCAACATCATTCTCAGATCACAACTTCCAGACCCCTGCCTATCAAAATTTGATATGCATCTTCCCCTATCCTTTCATATCCTCCTGGTCTCAGAAGAATTGTTGCTCTTCCTTCTTGGAGGTTGACCTCATCTCTCCCACCCAACTTGGACATGCCTTGCCAATTACCTCCCCTTCCAGAATCTTTCATTTTTCCTTCTCTGCCGGCTACTTCCCATCCTGCAAATATGACAAAGGTGGTGATCTGGGTACCTACTATATGCCAAGTGCATGATGATTTGTCTGCCTTATCTTGGTTAATCCTCGCACCAACCCAACAAAGTATGAGATACCTTCTCCATTTAGAGATGAGGAAACTGAGGCTTCAAGGAATTCTGTGCTATTCATTCCCAAGCTGAAGCAATTGCCAAGTGATGAAACTAGGACTCACTTCAGGTTCATCTGCCTCCAGCACTCAGAACCTCACTTCTACTCAGGCTGTTAATAACTCTCCTCCTCTTCCCAGCCAAATTCCTTTAAAGAAGTTCCTTTCATGTATCTGCTTCCTCACCTCTCATTCACTCCTCAGCCTGCTGCAGTCTGCTTTCTGCATTTACCCTCTGCAGAAATAGTACCACCTCCCTTCCAAGGTCATCAGAGACGTAATGGTCAATCCCAATGACCTTTTCTCAGTTCTCATTCCAGCCAGCCTTCCTGCCACATTTGACGTACTGAGCATGTACCCTTCTTCCTTCTGTGTCTGACTGAGCTCATCTGTTCCCACCACTGCACTTCTCACCCTTCTTATCCTCCTTCCAGTGTCATTAGTCATCTTAAAGGATCTGAGGACTCAGCTAAAGTTGGAAACCAGGAATCTGAGTCTGAGATTTCCCTGGTAGGGGTAGAGGTAAGACATAGTGTGCAAAGAATCGAACATGCTGGAAAGCATAGCTCCAGGGGTCCAACTGTCCTCATACCACCAGTGGGTGCAGTTAGAGGGGGTGGGGAAGTTATAGAGCAGAAATAAAAGGGCCAGGAAGGGGGATTGGTAGAGTCTCAAAAAACAGAGAAAGGTGGCAGGGCAGAATACAGGGAATGAGATAGTGAAGTTGAAGGAAAAAGCAGGCTGAGACCCTGGGGAAAAGGTGACCATGATACAGAGCAGGTGAATATTGCTGGAATTATAGGAATGCTGCAGGAATGTCAAGAAATTAAGAGTCTAGATTGTTGGGATGGTTAGCCAGCTCCACCTAGACTCTGACATTCCCCTAGGTCATGGAAGGAGGTGGGCTGAATCCCCCTGACTTGAGCCTGGATCCCCTGTGAAGCTGTCTCCTCAGCAGCAAGTGTATGTACCCCTGGGGCCCATCGTCAGCCTCCAGTTTGCCATGAGCTGGGGGTCCTGCTCCAGTGAAGGAGGGGTATGGGTCCAGGCCTGTGCTGAGTGGCACAACTCCAGGAGTTCCCTTCACATGGAATTCCCACTGGGGGCCTGAAACTACTCCAGCAGCACCGTGCTCAGCACGCAGAAGCCCTGAATGAACCAAGAGATGAACAAATGCATTCATTTCTTGTGCCCCTGACTCCAGTTCAGGCCAGCAGCATTCTCTGAGCAGCCAGGCTCGGTGTGAAGGAATTAGACAGATAAGAGGAGAGGAGGGAGCCAAGGAGCAGCCTGCTTCCCAGGTGCTAATATCCTTGCTGATTCTAAATTCGAGTAAAACCTTAGAGGGTTCCAAACGCAGCCTTAATCTCTCTCTTCTGGGCTCAACATTCGCAAACCTCATTTCAAATCCCAGAAACTCTTTAGTCTGATGAACGACAGGAAGTCAGCCTTGGTGAGACCACTCAGAAATATCTGGCCTTGGACCTGCCTGGTGGTCCAGTGGTTAAGAATTCACCTGGCAACACAGGGCACATGGGATATGCACTGCAAGAAGAATAGCCGCCGCCCGCCATAACTAGAGAGAAGCCTGTGCACAGCAACCAAGACCCAGGGCAGCCCAATGGACAAAGAAGTAAATAAATAATTTAATAATGTATTACTGGTATATTAAAAAAAGAGAGAGACATCTGGCCTCTCAGTTACTGGGCCATCCCCCACCCCCAGAGTCACCAGCTGAACGAAGTCAAATGTGTGTCCCCTGGACAGAGATGCTGCTAGGTCCTCAAGGGAAGCGTCTAGAAGCTGCATCCAATACAGCCTCTCCAGATTCTCCCAGTGGGGAAGGGGAGTTAACTGCTCATCTCCTTTGCTTCCTCTCCCATCTAATTTTACTCTGAAAGGAGTCTGAGGATCTCTTTTTATTTTCACATGGAAACAACTCCTGTCTCTAAAACCTTTGGAGTATTTCTTGGAGAACTACCTTTTGATTCTTTTCTGTCTGCACCAACAATAGCTAGAAGGTACAAAAGGTTCTCTTCCTGATTCCCAGGAGAAGAGCCTTCCAAGGAGAGCCCCACATCCCTCCTTGCTTTGCCCACACTGAAGTAGCCATATCTCCCTACTGTGTCTGGTTCTAAGTGGCGATGCTTCAGCAGAGCAGAGTTGATGATTCAGCTACACAGAAGCAGAGCTCTCCGATGGTTACCACCATGGGCTGCTGCAGAGACTTCGAGAAGAGCCTCCCTCTCTGTCACTTGCCAGGTTGGCCATGAGTGTTCCTGCTGCAGACCCTGGGCACCCAGGTTCCAGCTATAGGAGCTATGAAAACCCAAGCCACACTAGAGTATCCAACTGCTGTGGCTTTATCTTTTGTGGGCAGGCCTCCTCCATCAGTACCACAACCTCTGCCCCCAAACAGAAAGCGGGGAAGAAGCCAAAGAGAGGAGCTTAGGACAGTGGTGAGGAATGTATTGATCTACCAGACTTGGGGGGAAATCCTTTTACACAGAGCCAGCTTTGACATTCAAGTGGAGCCATTTGCCAGAGGTTGGACCCAGACCTGAAGTGCCAGGATGTTGGTTCTGTTCAGATTCTGTGGGGAGACGCCAGGACTGAACCACTATGGTGACAACTGGCAAACCTGGGGACATGTTCGCTTGCAGATGTGTGGCACAATATTGTAAAAAAAGTTTGATCCAGTGTTAATAGACTGGAGAGTCACAGATTTATAGCTTCTTTTGGAGGAAAAAAAAATCAAAAGATATTCTAAACTGGGTTCTTGTGGCAAAATTGTCTGTGCTGGTTACACAGAATGGGAGGGGGGTAGGGCAATGATTTCTGAAGTCCCCTCTATGCCCATGTCGTCCCTCACACACAGCCAGGTGCTATCGATCCTGAACTCACGCCGCTGTTTTTTTTACAGTAGAGGGAGATTTCTCAATGTGCCCTTTGCCACCAAGTGATTTTTCCACACTGGATCTCCAGGCTCCTGTTGGCATTTGAATTTGCAACCCTTGGATTTGCACCTAAGAACAGCAGGAGCCACAGGAACGGCCATTCCAGCCCACAGGACTCTCCCCTGCTCCTCATTTTGCTTGTTTCCACATATCCTTGTCTGTTGCCCTCATTCTCTTTCAGCAGAGATGCCCTGGCCATGTGGTGAGGATCATGGGCACCAGAAACTTCAATTTAGAAATCCTAGTAGAAAAAAAAGAGTTTCTTTTCTCTACTTCTGAAAATCAAACCTAGTAAAGAATGCTGGCCCCACATGGGGCGTGTGCCTCAGAGCTGCAAGATGTTGTCTTTGGAATCCAGCACTTAAGTAGCTGGTCATTGTTCTAAGCAGGTCACAGATAGTAACTTACTGAATCCTGTTTTTTAAAGAAAGCCTATGATTTAGGTTCCATGACTGCCTCTGATACAAATGAAGAAACTGAGGTACAGATAAGTTAAGCTGCTTTCCCAAGGCCACACAGCTATTAAGAGGTAGAACTAGAATTTGAACCAGATTGTCTAGCTTGTCTGTAGAACTGAGTTCTCGGGGGGTGAGAATAAAAGCTGACAAGCCTCAAGGTATGAGTCAAGAAGTCACAGCACCTCTCTTGCTACATCCGACTGGTCAAAGTCAGTCACAGGACCAGCTCTGGACTTGCTGGAAAAAGTTGTCTACATAGGAATGGGAGGAATTTAGGGCTATTTTTTGCAATTTGCCATATCTTCTCATTTTCTATAACTTCATTTCAATAAACTTGGCATGTGTCTGGCACACGAAGATGACAACTCATAGTATGTGTGGGAGAATGTGGCAAACCCTGCTATGTCCCAACTCATTATTCATTCTCCACTTCTCTCTTATTGACGGAACCCTAGTTCTTTTTTTTTTTTTTTTTCAGGGTGGCGATGTGCCCAGGTACAAGTATTCACCTTCCCAGATGCCCTCATAGCTGGGCTGACCATGTGACCCAGTTTTGGCCTATGAATGTAACTAGACGTCTCCTGGGCAGGGCCTCTAGAAGAGCTGTCATTTTCTCAGTAAAAGGGAATAGGCTCTGTGTCCCTGGCCATTTGCCTTTCCCCTTCCTGTCTCATTCCTGCCTGGATCCCATATGCAACAGTTTGGGGTGGATCAGCCATCCGGAAACCATGAGGATGTCATGTAGGATGGCACAAAAGGGCCACAGAAGCCTGGTCCCTGATGACACCACGGGGCCTCTGCTCTAGTCCTGGATGCCCTGTCTCTGACCTTCTTGTCATCTGAGAAAAATAACCCCTGCTTGTTTAATGCCACAGTCAAGAGTTGTGGATTCAGCTACTGAAAAAAGGAGTCACAAGAAAATGAGACTGAAAAGTGGGCAGAAGCCTGGCTGTGAAGCGTCGTGACTATTAGGAAGACCTGGCAGCTGCTGTGAACACTGCAGTGAGTTTCTGCCTTGTTATGCACATGTGCTTTTGTGTGTGTTTGATGTATGGGCATCTGGATGTATGTGTGTTTGGGTGTGGGGGTGAATGTGTGCATGGAAGGAAATGCTATAGTCATGGAAAAATTTAAAATCAAACTGGAGCCCAGATTTTGAAAGATTGAAAGAACAACGTTGAAAGTGAAATGGTCAGTTTAATGGTGATGACTATAAACCGAGTACTTAATTTTGTTTTTTTTTTAAGATGTCAGGATAGGAGAGTGTAGTTTCACAGCCTGGGGGCTTGGGTTGACTGCAAAGGCTAAGAATGAGCTCACAGAGTGAGCTTCGAGCGCCAGGAGCTCTGGCTCACCCTCTGGCTGTGATGATTATCTAGGATCCAGAACAGAGAGCGGACCGCCCAGCCTCTGCACGGTCAGAACACTGGGAGCCTGCACCATGTCCACCCCAGGACCAGCGAATGGAGCCCAGCCAGACGACGAGGCAGAGAGCTGGGAAAGTCTGACTTGGACAAGAGAAGACCTGGAGGGCCCTGATGGGATAATAACTATAATAAGTCATCTATCACTGTGTAGAAACCACACCTAAAACTTGGTGTCTTAAACCAACAACGGCCAGTCATTTGCTCACAATTCTGCAGTCTGGGTTGGAGAGATTTTCTCTACCCCATGTGGTGCAGTGGCGTGGGCTGGGCTCACTGATGCATTCGCAGCCAGCTGGCAGATTACTGGGGCTGAAGGAGCCGCGATTGCTTCATTGACATATCTGTCTCCTTCAATGAGATGATTGGACTGGCCGCACCCTTTTCCCCAGCATGCTCGTTCATCTTCCTTCTCCACATGGCCTCTCATCCTCAGGGAGGCTAGCCCAGGCTTCATGACTTCTCAGGACAGCAAGATGGTAAAAGTGGATGCTGCAAAGCTTTGAATGCCCAGGACTGAAATTTTTGTCACATTGGTACTGAATCAAGCACATCATGAGAGCAGCCCAGATATAATGTGGAAATGGGCCATGCAGCAGTATGATTTCAGGAACGTGATTCATTGGGGGCTATTTTGTAACAGTCTATCAAGATAAATAATCTTTATTATTTCTACAGATTTTATAGTTCACACAGGATATTTACTTGCACTATCTTAATTGATCCTTACCACTAAGTTGAGAAATGGTCAGTGATATGCTGGTAAAACAAAACATAAGCCAATAAGAAGTCCCAATTTATAGCATTTGCCAATGTTTATGGTGTAAATACTCCCACTGTGGCTCATTTTAAGCACCCAGCATGAGATCACGCGGCAAAGAGGAAAGAGGAGACACACTCTGGTTCCAGCACACCACTCTATCCAGTGGGGACCAACCCCATTTGCAGATAAGGTTAAGGGACTTCCTCAAAATCACACACACAACCAACAGCGGCAGACCCGGGACTCATCCAGATCCAGATTTTATGTTCTGGTCACCCTGCTTCCTAGATATTTTCTTCGAACATTTGAAAGGCTGCTATGCAGGAGAAGTTGCTATAGTCTAGATTGCCCTAGAAGGTAAAGTAAGAGTCAATATGAGTGTTAGAGAGACTTCAGCTTAAGAAAGTCAGTATGCAAATAGATTCTGCCAGACTAGAGCCACCCAGAGAATGGACTGCTTTGTGCCTGTCACAAAGTGTCTCCCAGAGGCCAGATCTTTGAAGATTTCCTAATTAGAGGAGAAGTTGAACTAGATAACCTATGAGACCCCATTTATGTCTCAGATTCTTGTTTTAAGAATGTTCCAAACCCCCAAATCTGGAATATACTTATTGGCCTTTTGAGACCAAAGGAGGCATGACAAGGAAAGGGAAGAGAACGGAAGAAGGAAAGAAGGTGCGTGTTGAATCTGGGAGGAGCTTGGCCAGCTGAAGAGTCTCTGTCCTAGAGAGCTCTATCCAGGGTTGGGAAACGGGTCTCCACTAGGGTGGCTCTGGTCCAAGGAACAGAGCCATATGACTCATGATGCAGAGACACAATATTTACTTTATCCCAAGTCAATTAAAATGGCAGCAGACAGCTCCAGACCTTTTGTCTGAAATGTCGGGAGGGATGTTCTCAGTGTAGTAGAATGCAACTCCTGATATTATAGCCTGGCTCTTTAGATAATGCTCTTTCTTTCCAAACAGGCTTTCCTAATTTTTCTCAGATAGCTTGCTGAGGACTTAGCATTTAGTCTCTTTGGCTTAACCAGATCCCAACTGCTCCTCTGCTTGGCCCCAGCTCTGGAGAAGAATAGATGCTCTGCTTGAGGGTCTGACAGTCTTAGACACTTTCCACTCAGCTCTGGGGACTTCCTGAAGCAATTAAATTTTCTGGTTTTATAATGAGAACCACAAAACTGGAAGCTTTCCTGAAGGAACAGCTCAAAACTTGAGGAATAAAACTCGGCATTTGGGAATAAACACCTGGGATGTTTCCTGGAATGACTCAAGCGTCACCACCCATGCCAAGAAATTACACGGGTAATCATGCAGCCTGGGAGCTTCCAGAGAATGCCCAAGACAGTTACTGAAGTAGATAATTCACCTCTGAGAACATGTCTTTCAGCTCAAAAATTGCAAAAGGTCATGTATCTGGTTCTGAGAAACTGTTATTTTCTTGTGCTGAACCCAAAGAAAGGTTAGTTGACAATTAGTGAAGCCTAGCCCTGCTCTTTCAGCAGGACCAGCCCCATCAGAGACTTTCAAGGACACTTTCACATCAAGATTTCCAGTCACAAAAAAATATGGGGTTTCCCAGAAACTGTTACGGAAAAACCCAAATGAACTTTTTGGCCAACCCAATATTAGCAAAACAAATACAACAATACATAAAAAGGATGACATACTATGATCAAGTTGGATTCATCCTAGGGTCACAGTATGGTTCAACAGATACAAATCAATATGATACACCACATCAACTAAAGAAAAGACAAAAACCACATGATCATCTCAATAGATGTGGGAAAGCATTTTATAAAATTAAACATCCATTCATGACAAAACCCAAAATGGGTACAGAGGGAACATCTGTCTCAACATAATAAAAGCTATTTATGACAAGCCCAGCTAACCTAGTACTCAATGGTGAAAAGCTGAAAGCCTTCCCACATCAAGATACCCCATTGCCTACTGGGCGACATGCTCCCCAGAGTTCAGTGGCTCCATCACCTATGGTAGAAGAGTCTGAAATGGCTGGGCAGGATGTGAAATAAGAAGCAAGGATGGTCTCAAGAGCTTCTCCCCAGGAGACAGGTACTGGGGTGGCTGCACTCCCCTCTGAAACACATTTACACACTAAAGAAGCATCATCTATTTATATGCAAACCATTACCAGCTCTGGAAACTGGGGGAGCTCTCTCTCCAGGAGCAGAGTAGCCTCGGTTAGTTCTGTTTGGCTCTTGCACAGAAATATGTCAGGGAAACAGGGTAGTAGCTATCAGATCAGAGCCTCCCATGCCCATTTCCTTGCTCAGCAAACGGTAGGACTTGCATCCACCCTGGGCCTAGAGTCAGCTCCAGGGCTTAAGTCCTGGGGTTGTTTCACAAGACCCAAGTTCCTTTCTCTTCCTCCTCTTTCCCTTCTTCACTCTCTTCTTCACTAACCTCAAATGACTAGAATCACAGACTTTACAAAACTTAAAGACTATGTTAGTTCAAACACTTGACTTTACAGAAAGGACCCAGAGATGAAGAGCAGAGATGCAGACTTACGAAAGACACTTGACTAGTTGATAAAAGAGTATAGCAGATGAGATGGGTTGTCACTGCTGGGATTAAGTTATAAAATATGGTGGCTTCTACCTTGGGCTCTCTCTTCCTCTCTCTCTTCTATCAGTTGCTCTGGGGGAAGTCAGCTGCCACATTACTAGACCAGGAAATTGATGGGCAAGCCCTGTTGCTCCTTACCCTTACCATCATTCAAGAGTAAAAGGACTGGGCTTCCCTAGTAACTCAGTGATAAAGAATCCACTTGCCAATTCAGGAGACATGGGTTCCATTGCTGATCTGGGAAGATCCCACATGCTGCAGAGTAACTAAGCCTGTGTGCTACAACTATTGAGCCTGCGCTCTAGAGCCCAGGAGCCGCAACTACTGAGCCCTGCACACCCTAGAACCCATGCTCCCCCTGCACACTGCAACTAGAGGGTAGTCCCTGCTTGCTGCAACTAGAAAAAAGCCCATGCAGCAAAAAGACCTAGCACAGCCAAAAATACAATAAATAAATCTTGAAAAAATTTTAAGTATATGAACTTAAAATTGAGCCCTGACATCAAATTTTGCCATCACATAGAGAGGATCAAGTCTGCTTTTTTTGTGAACAGTTTGCCAACTGAGAAGGACAACCAACGTGAGCTGTATCTTTGAAGCACAAATGCGGCAAATCCTTCACCTTGCTCTACAGATGGAGCTGAAAAGAGTTCTGGGGCTTTGGGCCCTGCAGGTGTCAATTTGCGCTCACTACACTTTCAGGCAATGCCAAAGAATGCTCAAACTACTGCACAATCGCACTCATCTCACATGCTACTAAAGTAATGCTCAAAATTCTCCAAGCCAGGCTTCAGCAATATGTGAACCGTGAACTTCCTGATGTTCAAGCTGGTTTTAGAAAAGGCAGAGGAACCAGAGATCAAATTGCCAACATCTGCTGGATCATGGAAAAAGCAAGAGAGTTCCAGAAAAACATCTATTTCTGCTTTATTGACTATGCCAAAGCCTTTGACTGTGTGGATCACAATAAACTCTGGAAAATTCTGAAAGAGATGGGAATACCAGACCACCTGATCTGCCTCTTGAGAAATCTGTATGCAGGTCAGGAAGCAACAGTTAGAACTGGACATGGAACAACAGACTGGTTCCAAATAGGAAAAGGAGTTCGTCAAGGCTGTATATTGTCACCCTGCTTATTTAACTTCTATGCAGAGTACATCATGAGAAACGCTGGACTGGAAGAAACACAAGCTGGAATCAAGATTGCCAGGAGAAATATCAATCACCTCAGATACGCAGATGACACCACCCTTATGGCAGAAAGTGAAGAGGAACTCAAAAGCCTCTTGATGAAAGTGGAAGTGGAGAATGAAAAAGTTGGCTTAAAGCTCAACATTCAGAAAACCAAGATCATGGCATCGGGTCCCATCACTTCATGGGAAATAGATGGGGAAACAGTGGAAACAGTGTCAGACTTTATTTGTTTGGGCTCCAAAATCACTGCAGTTGGTGACTGCAGCCATGAAATTAAAAGACGCTTACTCCTTGGAAGGAAAGTTATGTCCAACCTAGATAGCATATTGAAAAGCAGAGACATTACTTGCCAACAAAGGTCCATCTAGTCAAGGCTATGGTTTTTCCTGTGGTCATGTATGGATGTGAGAGTCGGACTGTGTAGAAGGCTGAGCGCTGAAGAATTGATGCTTTTGAAGTGTGGTGTTGGAGAAGACTCTTGAGAGTCCCTTGAACTGCAAGGAGATCCAACCAGTCCATTCTGAAGGAGATCAGCCCTGGGATTTCTTTGGAAGGAAAGATGCTAAAGCTGAAACTCCAGTCCTTTGGCCACCTCATGCGAAGAGCTGACTCATTGGAAAAGACTCTGATGCTGGGAAGGATTGGGGGCAGGAGGAGAAGGGGACGACAGAGGATGAGATGGCTGGATGGCATCACTGACTCGATGGACGTGAGTCTGAGTGAACTCCGGGAGTTGGTGATGGACAGGGAGGCTTGGCGTGCTGCGATTCATGGGGTCGCAAAGAATTGGACACGACTGAGTGACTGAACTGAACTGAACTGAAACTTTCAGAGAAGGAGGACCCACACTGAAAAAGCAAAAACTGCACAGAAGTGGCTGTCCTGTCAGTGAAAACGTGGCATCTCTTGTTCAGTAGATAGCAGTTTTTAAAAAATTAAAGGTTGTAAAGAAAAGACTCATATAAGAAGAATAAGCATTTCCATGGGTGCAGTCTGAAAACAAATAATCTCAGCTGCTGGGAAGCACCGTTTTGGTTTCTTTCTGTTCTTTCTTTTCCTTCTCACTGTAGACTGAACTTTGTCCTCCGCTTTCTCTTTCTTGGAAAGAGAGGACAGAGTTTTAAGTCAGCACTGATTTGGGATTGTGCCTAAGGCACAATCAGTGCTTCATTGTCATTGTGTTTTTAAGCTTTTTAAAATTAAAACAGTTCTTTGGGGAATGAAAAAAAGTGAAATGTCATGAGGACACTCAGGCAGGCTATGAGATGTTCATATCGTGGGGCCCCGAAGTCTGGCCAACCACCAGTGAGGAATGAAGTTCTGCTGACAAGCATATGGCTGAGCTTACAAGCAGATCCTTCCCCAGTTGAGCCTTCAGATAACTGCAGTCCCCAGCCAACCACTGAACTGCAATCTCATGAGAGACCATCCTGAATTCCTAACTCAGAAACTGTGAGATGATAAATGTTTGTTGCTTCAGCTGCTATGTTCAAGAGTAATTTGTTATGCAGGAGTGGATAAAAACACTGGGCTTTTTTTGTTTCTTCTTTTCTTGGTTGTTTTAATTTTCCCTTTGGGAGAAAGAGATGAGGGCAAATTCCAGCTTACCAGTCAACAAGACCTTGTCCTCTACCACTTTAAGAGATGAAAGTGTGGCAAATTAAGAATAAAAAAAGAAGGAGCTTCCATGGAGGCCTGGGGCAAGAGCCTCCTGAGCAAAGAACTAAGTGTCTTTCCAAGCCTAAGTGAAAGAATTTCAATTCATGGGCTGCTAGAAAGCTCCAAGTTTCTTTATAGCAGTTTTGAGTATGCGGCCACTGCAAATGCTAACTGCAGATGATGCCTTATGTATACACGTGACAGAGCTATAGAAATGGTGTCTTGGTTGCAACAAAGATAGAGCCTGAATTCCAAGTGGCCTCCCCACCCCCATCCACTCTCATGGTGGACCAGTCTAACCCTGTCTGCCTTATACACGCTACCAAGAGAAAAGGCTCTTTGAAAGGGGCCTGAGCAAACGACATCCTACAAATGCATATATTCAGCAGAATATGGTCACAAGTGCTCTTTCTGACAAACTTACTCATTGAAGGGTCCAAAACTGCAGGTTCTTAAGCAGCAGGCCCCAATCTCTGCATTCCATCCTGTGTGCTCAGAAGTGAGCCTTGTCTTGTTTTCTCTCCAGAAAACCTAGAGCTGAAAGCAAAACGGGTTTTCCAATGCCCAGCATTCATTTCCTAAAATATAGCTAAACTAGGTTAATGCTTTTATTTTATTTATTTATTTATTTTGCCCTTGAAGTACAGATTCAGAGCTTCTGGGAAACATCCTAGCTTCTTGTTTTAAAGATCCAACAAGAATGTAGTTGTCACCTTCCTTTAAGGAAGACTTTCAATTCAACGCTGGAAGCAGACAAGCCATAGGGGTGGGCCTGACTGGCTCTCCCGGGTCCATGAGAGAGAGTGGTGTGGGCCGTGCATGGTCTGCAGTGGCATGGCATCTTACTGTACAAAATAGCGCCAAGTTCATTTGGTACAGCTGCGGCAGGGCTGGAGGTGTTCTTAGGACCTATTATATGTGAGCCAACAACCTCATCAGTCCAGCTGTTCCTTGGTCTTCTAAAGGAGACCAGGAAGTAGAAGAAAATGAAGAAGTGGGAGCCAGAAGTCAGTTTCCGCCAATAGAACAATGGGTGCCATTGTGCTTCTCACATGGCAACAACTGCTCTCAAGGAGCATATAATAGAATTACACACACACTGTTACCATCATGAGAACCTCCCCATGGGAACTTCTGGGTGCAGTCTTTTGGAGTTTGAGGGATCTGGGAAGACCATTCCACTAAAAGGGAGATCCTATAGAAAAATTGAGGAGGGGCCAGTTTTTGGGTGACCTCTCCAAGCAAGAGAAAATGCAAATATGTGCTTTAGGAGTTTCCCCCAAAACCAATGCAAATCTTTCTCAATGCAAAAGCCATGCTTTCCTCTTAGTATTAAAGATAGTCCTGGTCTTGCTTCTGGAAAGCTTCCAAGGACAGAGGCTAAACAGATACCAAACTCACTGGAAAGGAAGAGCTCCTCAGAGCTCGGAAATGATTGTTTCACACAGTTTCTTGCCCCTTGTCTTGAACTGTGCTCAAGCCAAACTCTGCAAAGATGCCAAATGGGGGCTCCTGGGTATGTGTTGTGATTCCAGGCCCTCTCAGAGGGAGGCTGAGGTGGAATCACAGAGGTGATGTGGAGTGCTAACAAGAGCATGGCACTTGAGTCCTGCCTCCGAAAGTTCCTTAACTTCTCCCCAGCCTCTGTTTCATCTGCTTTGCGGAGATAATACATATTTTATGAGTTGGTTTTTTTTTTTTGAGACATCAATGAGGCAATGAATGTGAATGAGGTTTGAAAAATGAAAAATAATCTCTGGATTCCATTTAATCATTTGTGCTCCACCACATTTATAGTCCAGTGACTGAGGGTCAGTAGGGGAGGCCTTGCCATGGGCTCCACACCATGTGAGATCTCATGCCAGGCCTCCTTGAGAGCTCTGCTCCACCACATGATGAGAAATGTCTGGTGGGCCAACTTAGTAGTCCTGAGACATCCCTAAGTTGATGGAATGATGCTTCTGGAAGATCTTGGGTTTAGTCCCTCCTCTTCCTTCTGTCCATCTAGTATCGCTTTCTCTCTACAAATGTGGTATCTGTGTTCCATTTCTCATAACCTGTGATGTTTACAGATCAAAATACCAGTTTCTAAAAACTCACTGGCCCAACTAGCCTTGACCCCAATCTGAAATGCCTACTGGGGATTACTAACTAGATGTCTACCCTACTTTAAATTTTTTAAAAAGGATGTCTTTTTCTTGAAATGCTTCCAACTCTCAACTATGATAAGCTGGTCAGTAAAGGCTTATGTGTTTATTTACCCTTTACTCTCCTGTGTTCCCTACTCCAACCTGTTACCAAAACCCTGTACCTCTTCCTTCGAGGCAACTCTTGAAGTCCGTTGATTCTTTCCAGGTCTTCTCTTGCTATCCTGCTTAAGTCTTCCTTTTCTGATATCTGGATTCCTGTCTCTACTTCTTATTACTTGTTCACCTCCAACTCTCTCTCTCCCATTTATCTGACACAACTTGATCTTTGACATCAGTCAGTCTAGGCTAGGCTATACTGAAGTAACAGATGACCCTAAAATCTCAGTGGCTTAACACAACAAAGGGTTATATCTTATTTACCTTACGTATATATCCATCATGGCCTTGCTCTGGCTCTACTCCAAGTTGTTTCATTCTGGGATCCAAGCTGATGGAGACCTCCCTATCTGGGACAGTGGTGTTCCCAGGGCAAAGGGAAACAAGAACATGGAGAACCATGGTTCAGTTATCTTTTGCCTAGAAATGACATAATTCCATTTTACTCACACTTTATTGGCAAAAGCATCACATGGCCAAGTCTGCTGTCATCTGGGGGAACCCCTCCGCAGGGAGGGGAACATAATTGTGAACACTGCTACAATCTGCCACAGAGCTCACTTCAGCCTTCTGTTTCCCTCTCATGACTCAAATGCCATGTGTTGAAACCCCAGCCACGTCATGGCCCCAGGAAGCCTACTCTCTCTGGCTCAGAGTGCTTTCTCTTTCCTAAGACCTTTGGTTGACTTTATAATCAAAAGGCCCCATACTGGATTTGTTTTAGGTGTCTGTCTGCACATAACCCTTAGGTGGTCTTGTGATCCACTACTCCTGGCCAAAGCTGACTGGACTTCCAGGGATGGCAATGGATCCAAGGATAATCAAATCCAGGCTCACAGAGGCCTAGAAGCTGGCCCAATCAAATGTAGAAAGAACCACCAGGCGACTGCCAAATACAGAAAGAATATACTGCTTGGGATAGTGGTTAAGGCTCAAAAGATGCTTTGAGGTAGAGTCAGAGCAGGTGGAAGCTTTGGGTAAGTTGAGATT
This sequence comes from Bos indicus, assembly GCF_029378745.1. Classification (NCBI taxonomy): domain Eukaryota; kingdom Metazoa; phylum Chordata; class Mammalia; order Artiodactyla; family Bovidae; genus Bos; species Bos indicus. The sequence continues at coordinate 42,800,210 of NC_091769.1, forward strand.
AGGAGAGAATTGAAACTGAACTTCTTAGAGAGAGAGGCAGGGGCCAAATGCATGGAGAGTGCGGAGACACCACGAGAAAGGGCGGGGCCCTTCCATGACAGGGTGGAGGAGACTCGCCAGGCCTCTGGAGCCAACCACCTGGACTCTTACAATCCATACCCCTTTCCATTCCCACAGAGAGAGGGTGGTCTCAGCAAATCCCGAATAAAGCCACTTTGACCTTAGAGAAACATCAGTTGTCAACTCGTTTCACACGAGTTTAGTTTGATCTTCCTATTTAGACTTTAAGCCCCTAAAATCAAGGCACGTATTGTGTTCACCACAAGCCTGGCACAGTGCAGGCCGCCATATGTATTCTACAAATGGCTTTCCCTCAATTTCCACACACCTTTGCCTCATTATCATGATCATCTTCTCTGCAGCCAATGCTATAAAATCAACCCAAAGCATTACTGTAGAATTAACGAGAAAGGAAATACAAATTTCCTTACCCAGGAAACAATCTCTGTACCCACTTAGCACAGACTTCTGGGACCTTAATAGCCAGTGTGCTGTGCACCATGGACACAGAATGGACTTTTCACAATGGCACAGCCCTATCTCATGGTTTCTCATTCAGCTCCCCCGGGGTGAATTGCTGAGTCCCAGATTCAGCCTCTTAAAAATGGGGTTAGCATCTGGTTATGGTGAGGCATATATGGTAGATATAAAGGACTATCAGCAGAACAAGAAGCAACACAGATGCTTCCTAGCTACAAGTCCTCATCTGCTTCACACAATACCCGCTGTGCCCAAAGCAGCCTGAGTCTAGACTATGGGGATAAGAGGTGGTACCAGGGGGCAGATGGGAGGAGCCAGCTGTGGTCGCTGGGCTGGCTGGCTTGCTTCTGCAGAGCCTTTGCATGTTTCTCTTCCCCCATCCCTTCTGCCTTCCAATCCCCCAGTGGAAAGCAAAGGGTGTGTGTGTGTGCACAGCGAGGCAGGGGAAGCCGCATACAATTTTTTCCTGTGTGTGTTTGTACACATACCAGAATCATTCAACAGAGAAAGATTTTAGTGTGGGTCTGAAAAGACTACATAACTTGAAATATTCTTACCCATCTAGATACTGATTTTTCTGCCAGGAAAATGAAAAAAATAGCAGAGATGATAGATAGATAGACAGATAGATAAGATATTCATAGGCAGACCTTGCCAGTTAGTGTCAGCCCTTCTCCCCTGGGAAGTCTCCTTGTGTAACGCGACTCCAGGAGGAGAGCAGAGAAGTCCCTTCTGAGAGCTTACTGCGGCTGCCACTGGCTGCCTGCCCGAAGGGGCAAGAGGACTCGCTGGGGTCTCTGTCAAGCGGAATGACCCAGGAGACTCCAACTGCCCTTAATGTCTTCATACCCAGATGAGAGGCAGCAGGGATATCACTTAAGACCAGTGCTGTCACAGACTCCTCTGTTGCTGGCACTTAAAGGGACCTCACGTTAGTGGCTAGGGTTGCCCTAATGAAGTACCACAAACTGTGGCTTAAACAACAGAAATGGATTATCTCAGACTTCTGGAAGCTGGAAGTCTGTGATAAAAGTGTCAGCGGGCTTGGTTTCCTCTGAAGGCTGTGAGAAGCTGTCACAGTGGCCAATGACGTTCACCCAAAGTGTGATTATTGCTTATTGAAAACTGAGGGCTGGGAGGGAGAATCAGCCCCAGGCCTCTCTCCGGGCTCTGGGTGGGTGGCTGACAGTCTTTGGAATTCCCTTGCTTGTAGAAATTCCCCCATCTCTGACTTCATCTCCACGTGGTGTTCTCCCTGTGTCCTCTCTGCCTGCAAATTTGCCCTTTTTATGAGGACACAAGTCATTAGATTAGGGCCCATCCTAATGACCTCATTTTAACTTATTACTCCTGTAAAGACCCTATCTTGAAATAAGGTCACATTCTGAGGTACCAGGGGTTTAGGACGTCAACATATTTTGGGGAGGGGATCTAATTCAACCCGCATGAGGCCTTACTTATCTGCCCCTCACGGCGAGGGCGGAGGTCTGCGTTCACCCTGGCCAGACCCTGAGTTTGTCACCACACAGACCTGGTGTGTTTATCACCAGACACACAGCCCTTCTCCCTTTGAATCATGACTTCTTGGACCCAGTTAGCCAGAGGCAGGGCAAACAGACCAATTCAAGCCTGCAGAGCCTGAAAAGGGAAGTTTCATTAGTCATTCTTCTGGTTTCTCCCAGTTAGTGCACGTTATCAGCTTTGCCTGCTTATTCTCACTCTTCACACCTCGTTGGGAAGGGGAGCAGTAGCCACTTCCCTGGCCCACCCGGGCCTCTCTGCAGTGGGACGCTTGCCAGGCAGCTGTGAGGGGAAGGCAGCAGGGGCTCCAAGGACCTTTGGGCTGTGAGCCTGTTAGTCGTGGAGGCAGAAACACTGAGGTCAGGCAACTCTGGTGTGGGAATCAGGAAAGAGGAGGTGCCGGGGGAAAGGTGAAGACAAGGGGATGGGAAGGGGATAAAGGGGGCTGGGAAAGAGACAGTATCATCATAGACTTTCCTATAAACTAAGTAATTTGTGGGTATATATATAAATGGTCTGTTCATTAGGCTGAAAGGCAGTTGTGTCTGTTACTTAGGATTATATTTGGCTCTGTATAATAGAGAATCCTCAAATAATAGAGGCTTTGTAAAGATTGACCTTAATTCTCCTATCCATAAAGAAGTCTGCCAACAGACAATATAGAGCTGGTATGGCAATCCTGCGGTCATCAGGAAACCAAGCTGCACTTAAGATTCTGTACCCTCAACCTTAACATGTCTCCTCTTGGCCCCTGCTAGCTGCTCAGCCTCCAGCCATCACATCCAGATTCCAGACAACAGGAGAAGGGTCCCTCAGAGACTCCACACATTACTTTTGCTTATACCTCATTAGCAATAACTTAGTAAGGTGGTCATATAATCTTTTCTTTGGGTAGCTATGTACTTTAAAAAAACTGCTGCTGCTAAGTTGCTTCAGTTGTGTCCAACTCTGTGCAACCCCACAGACGGCAGCCAACCAGGTTCCCCTGTCCCTGGGATTCTCCAGGCAAGAACACTGGAGTGGGTTGCCATTTCCTTCTCCAATGCAGGAAACTGAAAGTGAAGTCGCTCAGTTGTGTCCGACTTTCCAGACCCCATGAACTGCAGCCTACCAGGCTTCTCCGTCCATGGGATTTTCCAGGCAAGAGTACTGGAGTGGGGTGCCAAACAAAAACTAGGAATGTATTATTAAGAAAAGAGGAAAGAATGTTGGAGAGCAACAGTGGTTTCTACCATCACATTGTATATGAAGGGAAGACAGTTATCATCTAAATTCCCACTACGAACAAAGCTAGGGGAGGTGATGGAATTCCAGTTGAGCTATTTCAAATCCTGAAAGATGATGCTGTGAAAGTGCTGCACTCCATATGCCAGCAAATTTGGAAAGCTCAGCAGTGGCCACAGGACTGGAAAAGGTCAGTTTTCATTCCAATCCCAAAGAAAGGCAATGCCAAAGAATGCTCAAACTACCGCACAATTGCACTCATCTCACATGCTAGTAAAGTAATGCTCAAAATTCTCCAAGCCAGGCTTCAGCAATATGTGAACCGTGAACTTCCTGATGTTCAAGCTGGTTTTAGAAAAGGCAGAGGAACCAGAGATCAAATTGCCAACATCCGCTGGATCATGGAAAAAGCAAGAGAGTTCCAGAAAAACATCTATTTCTGCTTTATTGACTATGCCAAAGCCTTTGACTGTGTGGATCACAATAAACTCTGGAAAATTCTGAAAGAGATGGGAATACCAGACCACCTGATCTGCCTCTTGAGAAATCTGTATGCAGGTCAGGAAGCAACAGTTAGAACTGGACATGGAACGACAGACTGGTTCCAAATAGGAAAAGGAGTACGTCAAGGTTGTATATTGTCACCCTGCTTATTTAACTTCTATGCAGAGTACATCATGAGAAATGCTGGACTGGAAGAAACACAAGCTGGAATCAAGATTGCTGGGAGAAATATCAATCACCTCAGATATGCAGATGACACCACCCTTATGGCAGAAAGTGAAGAGGAACTCAAAAGCCTCTTGATGAAAGTGGAAGTGGAGAATGAAAAAGTTGGCTTAAAGCTCAACATTCAGAAAATGAAGATCATAGCATCTGGTCCCATCACTTCATGGGAAATAGATGGGGAAACAGTGGAAACAGTGTCAGACTTTATTTGTTTGGGCTCCAAAATCACTGCAGTTGGTGACTGCAGCCATGAAATTAAAAGACGCTTACTCCTTGGAAGGAAAGTTATGACCAACCTAGATAGCATATTCAAAAGCAGAGACATCACTTTGCCAACAAAGGTCCATCTAGTCAAGGCTATGGTTTTTCCTGTGGTCATGTATGGATGTGAGAGATGGACTGTGAAGAAGGCTGAGCACTGAAGAATTGATGCTTTTGAAGTGTGGTGTTGGAGAAGACTCTTGAGCGTCCCTTAGACTGCAAGGAGATCCAACCAGTCCATTCTGAAGGAGATCAGCCCTGGGATTTCTTTGGAAGGAAAGATGCTGAAGCTGAAACTCCAGTACTTTGGCCACCTCATGGGAAGAGTTGACTCATTGGAAAAGACTCTGATGCTGGGAGGGATTGGGGACAGGAGGAGAAGGGGATGACAGAGGAGGAGATGGCTGGATGGCATCAATGACTCGATAGATGTGAGTCTGGGTGAACTCCGGGAGTTGGTAATGGACAGGGAGGCCTGGCGTGCTGCGATTCATGGGGTCGCAAAAAGTCGGACACGACTGAGCGACTGAACTGAACTGAACATGCTTGAGAAAAGGATGCTCCTGAAGCACAAAATCTTTATGTCCCACAGAATCTCCCCTTCCAATGTCATGTTCCACTGCCCTTGAATCATTCTTCAGGTCTCAGCTTTAACCTCCTTCACTCAAGGAACTCTCCCCAGACTTCTCAGCCTGCATTAGCCTCCTTGTCTCATGTCTCTGTTGTGTCTTGTGCTTCTCCTTCAAAGCCCTCTACCTCCTATTCATCATTGAATTTTAGCTGAAGTTACTTATGTAAGGACCACCCTCCCTCTAAACTAGAATGTCCTCTCCCTGAGGGCAGGGGCTGTGCCTTGCCCACCATCATCTTGGAAGTTGGTGTAGAGGAAGAAGAACTTCCTTCCACCCTATTAGGATGTGGAACTGGACTGAAGACTTCAATTGACATGAGACAGATTAACAGGAGAAAAGCATACAATTTTATGTGCTATTTTTACATCTACAGAGGAATCTTCAAAAGGAAAAGTATACACCATTTAAACAAAAACAATACATTGTGGGGATGTGACAAGACAAAGGGGCTTAGGCATGGGGCAGTGAACTGTGGGCCACTGACTAGGAAACAGGTAGAGGAAACCAATGGAAGGTAAGTGTCATTTTAGTGGGTTTGTTTGTACAGGTCCATTTGGGCCTCTTCTCCTAGTCTCTGAAGATAAGAATGTTCTCTCTTCCTAGTGCATAGAGGTCACCATTCTTGGGGGAAGATTTTGTGACCCGCTTTTAGGTAGAAAGGGGGAGGTCAGAGAGCCCTTCCTGCATCTGGTGTTTCTCAAGTGACTTCGGCTCAAAACAATCAATACAGGTGGCATATTTTGAGGGTGGCATGTTCTGAACCCCTTCATAGATTCTCAGTAACTATTTGTTAACTGACTGCCATCGAGTGATTAGAATACTAGAGAGGTCCCAGACTCAAGGCTGGTTCCAGTGAGACTCTTCTTTAACTGACTGCCCTGGTTGAGACCAGGGGAGACTGGCTCCTCCTGCGTTGTCCACCTAGCAGGATTTGGGTAGCCTGAGCATGCACGTCGAGGTCTGGGAGGGTTGGGGTTGAGGCTGTCAGACCAGCCTCTCTGAGGAGAACTCCCACACCAAACTCCGCTTTAGGAAGCCAGCTCTGGCCGGAAGTACGCCCAGGAGGGCAGGGGAACAGAAACTGCTGCAGTGTGGGTGAGATTTAGATCTGAAAATGTAGCCAGCTACCCAGTGTTTGGAGAAGAAAAATAGGTCACCATCTTCCCTTCGGTCTGCTCTGACGTCATCCCCAGGCTCAAAAGGGGAAGGAAGGTTTGTGTGATCTCTGGCACCATAGGCTGTGGGCACATTTGCTCACACTCAGCTTTGTGAGAACTCTGCCCCACCCCTGCCATTCTCAAGACTCCCTTAAAATCAAGGAACCATCAGCTGGGCTGTTCAGCCTTGAGGTCTCAGATAGGGAGGCTTCCCGAGGCCGGCTTTTTGAGAAAGAGTCCATTTCTCCACCACCCAAGCCAAAAGGTAGGACCCAGCCAATGGCAGGACTTCCAAACCCTCCATTTAAAACCTGTCCAATTAAGAGACAAGCAGTCTGTGCTCTGGCACAGGAGCGCAGGGTTTTAAAGGAGAGAGCAAGAAAGAGAGAGAGAGGTGGGAGCCCTGAGAGACCATGACGCTGACCACTGACGAGCAGCCCTAAGAACACGACTCCCTCCAAGGCTCCAGCCCAGGGGGAGGTGAGGCCAGGATGGAGCAATGCAGCGCGAGTTCAGTCGCTCAGTGCTGTCCGAATCCTTGCGACCCTGTGGACTTTGCCCACTAGGCTCCTCTGTCCATGGGATTTCCCAGGCAAGAATACTGAATTAGATTGCCATTCCCTTGTCCAAGGGATCTTCCCAACCCAGGGACTGAACCCCTGTCTCCTGCTTTGTTGGCGGATTCTTTACTCTTGAGCCACCAGGGAGAAATGCAGACTTCATCTCCAACTTGAATTCCCCACTGAATCCTGTCCTTCCACTTTCACCATGAAGAAATTCAGTCATCACAGCCTGGGCGACCTTCAGCCACTTCTGACTAAGAGGCCGAAAGTGATATTCACCCCTCGTGTGATGTGGGGATTTTCTGGGGCAGAGTTGAGAGGATTAGCTACTGTCTCCCTCTGGTTTGCAAGGGCTTTTGATTAAATATTCAAGAATTTTGTGAGCCAGTTGTTAAACCATTAGTAACGCTGCCATGGTGGGAGTATTGACACTGTGGAAATTGGCAAATACTACAAATTAGAGTTTGTTTTTTTGTTTTGTTTTGTTTTGTTTTCCCCAGAGAGCTGCTTTACCAGCCACAGACTCATACAAGAGGAACTCTGAGAGGGCTAGAGTTGGAGGAGACCACGGGGTGAGCAGTGCTAAGGGCAACTGGTGCTTTCCTGACGCCTTCATCATGTCGCCCTTGGCTTTTAGACATTCCCTTGGGGGTCCATGTTTTCTCTGTGGAAACATCTATGGGTGCACTCCTGCTCCACCAGGGAACATGAAGAAATTTACTTTCAGTTGCCCCTATGCCAAAGGACTCCAAGAACACAACTTCCAAAGGCAGCAGGTGCATTGTCTTGAAGAAAGAGAAGAGAAGGAAAAACTGAGTGGCCCCTTTAATAGCAACAAGTGAGTGCAGAAGTAGATCCGGGCAGCCTGATCCCCAAAACTTAGTTTCCTTCAAATCCCCTGATACAATCAGCAATCCAAACCTGCAGTTAAGACCACAGGTGACGTTTCTTATGTAAGTAGATCCCTCTGCTTCAGGTTTCATTTTCAGAGGTCACAAAAGTTTAAAAGGGAAACACTAGTTTCATGAAAAGGACCATAAAAGAGACTGGGATTGGTATAAAGGAAGGTTCTTAAATTTCACCATGTTGGTCAACCTGGGGAAGGGTGTGCTTCTGGAAAAACAGATTTCTAGGACTTTCTCTGAGAAATTGAGACTCTGCAGATGTGCAGAGGTGGCCAAGCACCAGCCTTTTTTAAAAAAAAAATTTTCATTTATTTTTAACTGAAGGATAATTGTTTTTACAGTATTGTGTTGGTTTCTCCCAAACACCAACCTGCATCAGCCATAGGTTTACCCGCGTCCTATCCCACTTGAGCACTAGCATTTTTAACAGCCCCTGCCTCTACCTCCATATCTGCTACTGGTGGCCTAAGGACCACACTTTGAGAAACTGGTCCCAAGGGGATCCTTGGGAGGAATTCTGTAGAGGGAGTAACCCTGAGTGGGACCTTCCTCTCTACCTGGATCAGCCACCTGTGACCAGAATCGCCCAGGGCCATGCCCAGAGCAGGGGCAGCCTCCTCACCCAGGCTCCTCTCCTTGGCTCCTCTCCTTAGAATCGAGGGATGACAGTGAACTTGATTCTTGGCACAAATGCAGAGAAATCCTTGCCCCCATGGACCCAGAGAACCCTCCAGGAATCACTGAAAGTCATCAGATTGATTGTGCTTGCTGAAAGCACCTTAAGAGTTTAGATTTATAAGGTTTAGCAAAACTCCTCTCAGTAACTCAAATCCACATGCAGAGATGAGGTGGACAGGGGCTGTGGCATTCCACAGATGGTTCACTTTGGAGAGAAACCACTGATCCACAATTGTCCCTCCTCTGCCACTCCTGTACACCACCCCCAGAAAGACATCCCGTTCCATATCTAGGCAGCCCAGCCCTGCCATGATGCTAGAGGGCATCATGGTAATAGAGAGAAAGAAAAGATGCCAGGCTTCACCTCTGCTCACAGCACACTTCCTGGCCTGAGGAGACTTCTACTGCACCCCTGCCTTGGCTGTACTCTTTATATTTCTAAGCCACTTCCTGTTTCCATTTCTAGGTCATAAGCCAGGCTTACAGTTGGTGGGGCTCACTCACCTAGGAGCCCCAGCTCTTCTTATCTCCCCTCAGAGACCATGGCTGCCTCTTGGGGAAGGGTTCAGAGTGTGCAGCTTGGAAGACACACAACTTGTCCTCGGCTTTTCAGAATGCCGAGGCCCAGAAACTTTGCTGGCCTGGGAGGTCTGTGACTTGCTTGGGTTGTGTTTCTCTGCCTTGCTGATGCCCAAGTGCTCAGTTCCCTGGACGGACTGGACGAGTATGCTTTGTGAAGACTCTGCAAAGACCTCATCAGAAACCTCGCTCCTCCAGAAAACCAGCAGGCACCAGCTAGCTTTCCCAGAGGGAGATGTGAACAAGAAGCCATTCACGAGCATTCTCTCTGGAAACCAAATTTCAAAACAAGGAGGAAACCACAGCTCAGCTGTGTGCTGGTGTTTGGCAACATGGGCTCACTTGAAGAGAGACAAGCACAGGCTTTGCACAATTTTATTGCCGTCGCTCTGTGATTTCTAAGCAGTTTACTCCTGATTTCCACCACTCACTGGGGAAAGATTATCTTGGTGAAATGCTGAGTGCTCAGGACAAGCCCCTGGACGATTGGGTCAAGGTACATGTGCCAAGTCAGCATCAGGCTGTTGTTTTTGCCTCCCAATTCCGTTCTCTAACTTTTTTTTTTTCCCCTGTGAAAATGTATCATAAGCTGGAACACACCTAAGATGGCACAGAAAATGCAGAGCTTTGATTTTTACCCTGTGCCCCCAAGTGAGCCAGGCATGATGCCAAGGCTTGGGCAGGTCCCCTGAATGGATCACCCATGTCGTCTTCACCTGCACACTATACCTTTTTCTACAGTAAGGAAGGGAAGAAGAAAGAACAAGCCAAAAGAGGAAAAAAAAAAAAAGACCCATAACTGTAACTGAGCAGGACCCTGTGGGGTCTTCCCAGGATGAACCCCTCCCGCATATCCTCTGCTGTAGCTCCTCTCTGAAGTACCTAGATCATAGTAGCGGATACACATTTCCCGAGCTGTTTTATAGATGTTAAAATCCCCACCAAATGGAAGAAATCAAATACTTGATGACCATGAGCACACAGCCCCCAGACCTACTGACGCCTAGGGATTGATAATGGGACCTTGCCCTGTTATCACATCATCAATGAATCAGAGAACTGTGCACAAGCTGCTCCCATGCTCTGTGACTCCTCTCCTTCCCTGGATTTTAAAGATGCTTTCCTGAAACCCACCAGGGAGTTCAGAGCACTAGCTGCCCTAGACATCTTGCTTGGTGCCCTGTGATGAAGGCTGCACTTGGCTTCACCACAACCTGCTGTCAGTAGGTTGACCTGGGCGAGCAGACCTGGGTTTGGTTCAGTAACAAGCCTAGGGGACAGGGATGCAGGCTGCCTCTCACTCAAGGCAGCAAGATTATCTCCAAAGAGAGAACCAGGTGCAGAGAAAAAACAAAGCCACACACAAATCACCCGAAATCTAAAACATAAACCATGTCTCTTAATTATTGAGGATATAAAGAAATAGGAAATCTCATATCCTGTGGTAGAAACATACACTGGAAGAACTTGGTTGGTTGGCAAGTTTGAGGCAGAGACAATACTCCGTGTTCATTGGACTCTTATGTTTTCCTCCTGGACACACACAAAGACTACATTTCCCAGCCTCCCTGGCAGTTAGAAATGTTCATTTGACTGAGTTCGGGACAAAGGGAAAGTGGCAAAGGAAGTGATGAGAGTCACTTCCAAATCTGGACCTAAAACCACCTGTGCAATTCTCCATGTCTTTCCCTCTCTTCCTACCCCTTTGCCTATTGGTTGAAATCAGAGCATCCAGGGAAGAACTCCAAGGTCCTGGCAAATGCAGAGCCATCATATGACCAAATCTTGGTTCTAGATGACAGGGCAGAGCTCCTTCCATTTCCAACCACATAACCTACTTTGAACTGTAGCGTAAGAGAGAAATAAATATTTACTGTGTTAAGCCACAGAGCTTGGCAGAGTGTAACAAGATTTAGCCTATTCTGACTGATGTAGTAGTATCAAAAGCCTTACAAATATCCATAAGCTTTGACCCAGCAATTACATTCTTTGGAGCATATCCTAAGGAAATAAGTAAGAGTAGTCACTACAGTATTGGTTATTATAACAAAAAAATTATAAACAACATTAATAATGAAGACCAAAGCCTAGGACCTAGTAGAAGATTCATTAAAGAAATAATACAGCTCTGTAAAGAAATACTAGACATTTAATATCATTGAAATGTATTTCTTGACTTGAAAAACTTTCCTAGTGTTTGTGAAACACTATAATATAGTGTTTGTGTTTATGTTATAGTGTTTGTGGTATAGTGTTATGTGAAAAAGAACAACAGAACATAACCATTTGTATATTAATATATATGCACATAGAAAAATGTCTGGAAATATACCAAAATAGCAGTGATTATTTCTGGTATTAGGATTACAGGTGGCTTTTTTCTGCAGTTTTACGCCTTTTCTGCAATTAGCATATATTTCTTGAGTTAAAAAAATTTTAAGTAGCCAGCTGGAAATGGATGTGTCACCTTTGAACTTGAAGGCTGGCCTTGCTCTCTCTGTGTAAATATATTCCAAGCAAAAGAAACCTAGGTCCTTTGGATGCTCAGGGGCTAAAACCCCACCATCCCTACACATCTGTTTTATCTTCACCACGGGGAGCAGTGCCCAAGCCCTTCTCAAATCTTCCAGGCTCAGTTCCACTGACAGATTTCTCTGGCTTTAAGGAAGAAAGTACCTTTTCATCACAATGTTTTCCAGGATTTCCTCAGAGGGTTGATGGGCCTCTGAACTCTCTTCTTTCTGGGTCCCCATTTGGATGGTTTTGGAAAACTGTGGCCACAGATCCTCTCTCCCTCGAGACCAGCTGGGTGATGCAGACCCTGCCGACACTGCAGACAGCGGGGCAGGAAATTACACACTAAGCATAGGTCTTTATTCCGAAACCCAGCAACCTCGCCGCAAAATAAACTCAAGGGCCCTCCAGCCTTGGTGCCCTGACCCACCAGATCAGAGAGTCTTATGCAATCTCTGCTGATGAACTTTGAATACAAAGTAAGGCTGTAGGTTTTTGTTTTGACCTTCCAACCACATGATCATGCCAGAATTAAGGTGGAACTCCATTTTTTTTTTCCCCTCCCAAATGACTCCCTGCTCTTTTCAACAGACACTCAGAGAATAAGCCTCTGAGGTTTCCTGTTGTGGAAAGTTCTTTGCATTCTGTGACAGGAGCATGTAATAACTCAACTCCTGTATAAGTTTTGTGTATAGTAGGGTAAAGCTATTTTAGTTGAACTTAATGTCTTTTTGGCAAATCATGTGTCCTCCAAATGAAGACACATAAGGAAGAAACAGCTTATTTTCAGCATGAGACCCCAACAGCCTGCATCAGGAAAAGTGACTTCCCTTTTGAAGGCTGAAGCCTGGAACCTGAGAGAGCTGACAAGAACACTTGCATAGCTCTTTCCCATTTTCCCCCGCAGCTCAAATCCTTCCTGCCTTTCAAGGCCCAGCAGAAGAAGGTACAGAGGCCTCCATGGGCAGGCCAGCCCACATCAACATCTCTCCTGCCCCAAATCCCTTTCTAGTGAAAAGGCTCGGTCATGTGATATGCAGCGTGAGTGCTGAGGAAACTTTCTGGGCCAGTGTGGTCACATTCACATCAGTGCCCAGCTTAACCACTGCTCAGGGGTCCCACCCACTCAGGTCTCAGCCCCTTGAAGACTCCTCTTTCCCTAGGTATTGAGAATCCAACAGAATAGTGGTTAAGCACACAGGCCTTGGAGTTGGAGTGCTGTGTGATCTTGGGCAACCCTGAGTCTCACTTTCTTGTGTGCCTGGTTCTAATCTTAATAGTTGTGAGGATTAAAGAAGGAACTCAGGAAAGACACTTCACACTCAAAAAAGACAGTGTTCCATTTTTAAAAGTGGCCCCCAAGTCCTTTGACCCACCTCCACCCAGAGGTGGTGCTTTGGATCCCCTCTCCTGGAATCTGGTCTCTGAAACTGCCTGACCAACAAACAGAATGTCGGTGGGGGATGCCCATGCCTTCAGAAGCCTGGGCAGGGCTTGAGCCCCGCCTCACTCTTGGAACCCAGAGGCCATATGGTGAGGGAGCCTGGCCACACAGAGGGGTGTGTTTGGGCAGAAAGCCCCAGAGGCAGTGTTGGCCAACAGTCAGCGTAAAAGCTGACTCCAGGTACAGCCACCATCTGACTGCAACCTAGGAAATTGGAGATCAGAAGCCCTTAGCAAGAAACACCTCCCTGATTCCAGTGAACCCCCAGAACCACAGTGATAGGAATAAAATAACTGTCATTTTAAGTCCCTAAGTGTTCCAGTGATTCATTGCTCTGCGGCCTTTTCTTGTTGCTGGTGGGAGGGCTCCCATGGGTCCAGGAGTGACCCTGACCCTAGATCACCTGTCCTCCCTAATCCTGCTGCTTCTTCCTCTCCAGCTTCATACAGTCAGGCGTGCCCTTCCCCACAACATGTCTGTAGGTCTCTGAACCCAACTGTGGACCAAATCCAACTTTTCTTCCTAGAGGACACTTCTCAACTCCCAAGCCATTCAGTGCATTCAAAGAACTGTCTGGGAAGAAGGATGCCACCCAACTCTGAGACAGGACAGCCTCGGACACTCACAAGCTACCTTGTTCTCTTATTATACTTGCTGTGTGTTCAGTTCAGTTGCTGAGTCATGTCCAACTCTTTTCGACCCCATGAATCGCAGCACGCCAGGCCTCCCTGTCTATCACCAACTCCTGGAGTTCACCCAGACTCATGTCCATCGAGTTGGTGATGCCATCCAGCCATCTCATCCTCTGTCGTGCCCTTCTCCTCCTGCCCCCAATCCCTCCCAGCATCAGGGTCTTTTCCAATGAGTCAACTCTTCGCATGAGGTGGCCAAAGTATTGGAGTTTCAGCTTCAGCAGCAGTCCTTGCAATGAACACCAGGACTGATCTCCTTTAGGAGGCATTAGACATTGTTTTATCAAAACAAATGTAAGTTTCTTGAGGGCAGGAGCCCTGTTTAAGTTTTATATTTGGAGCCATCTTTTTTTTTTTTTTTTTTCAATTTAAATTTTTGAGTGAATTGTAATTTTTTGAGAAAATGATGATCATAGCTAACTGAAATGAGATGAGCCTGAAAAACCCAAGTCCATGACAATTCTCAAAAGGGAGAAGGAGAAAGGTCCCACTGCCCAGTGTGAGTTTGTTCATGCCCAGACTCTCAAGAAATGAAGCAGGTATATGGGGATAAGTCATTCATTTCTTAAAACAGGGTGAAAATGGCTCAGATACATGAAGATTTCAGGGGACGGAGGGTTTCAGTTGTTTCAATGTTGTCTCCTTATTGGGTCATTCAAGTCATTTACTGTAGTCTTCCAAGATGTAAAAAATATTTTGCTTGCTGAGTTGATAACTTCAAAAGTCTTGACATTTAGGATGGATACTAGATTGCAGGAGTCGTCAGGTGAAGCATATTCAGTGGCCAGGATGGGGACTGGGGGAGTGATGGTGGGACAGGGGAGTGATGATGGTCCAGAGGAGTGTTACACACCTGCTCATCCACAAGCTCCATCTGGAAGCATGTTACATGATGTCTCCTGCTCTATGGATCCATCTGCCTGAGTTTCCCTATCAGTTGTCAACGAAGAAGCTTAACCTACTGGGTGACTTTGGCTTCTCTTGGTGAACCGTATGCCTCCCCTCCTGGGACTATACTGGTCGATCCCACCTCCGGGTTGGGTGGTGGTGTCTCCTCTGTGCTCTGGCAGCTCTCCATGCTTTTTCATCACAACCCTTACACTGCTTCACTGTGTATGCGTACACATCTCCCCTTCCAACACACTATGAGCTTCTGGAGGATCTTGACAGTCATTTGTTTTTCTCTTTCTGCTCCTTAGAAGTAGCAGGACCTCCTTAATAAGGCTTTAAATGAATGTGTGTGTGTGTGTCCGGTTGTGTCTGACTCTTTGTGACCCATGGACCCCAAAGATTTTTGGATCCCATGGATTCCACCAGGCTCCTCTGTCCATGGACTTCTCCAGACAAGAATACTGGAGTGGATTGCCATTCCCTGCTACAGGAGATCTTCCTGACCCAGAGATTGAAGCCAGGTCTCCTGCATTGCAGGCATATTCTTTATCATCTGAGCCACCAGGGATTTAAATGAATAAGTAAATGAATAGATGAATAAAATAAGTTTCCACTATTTCCTTATATATTTCAACCAGCACAGGCCACCTGCTTCTTCCCAAATGTGCCCTTGTCTCTGAGGGGACTATGTCTTCCATTTGGGGAAGTCTTCCCAGTACACACAGTAGTGTGGCAGCAAGATTGACTGCATAATTTGTAGGATCCAGTGGAAAATGAACGAGAAATGTGCAGTCACAGACTCTGAAGGGGCCCTCCTTCAAAAATTGTTAAGAATTTCAAACTGGTGACAGTGGAGCCTTAAACCAAGCCCAGGGTCCTTCTAAGCGCCGGGCCCCATGTGACTGCACACGTCTCACATCCATGAAGCTGCTCTGTTAGCAGGTGTTGTTTGCATCGGGGGTGCACGCCAGGCCCCTCCTTGTGGTAACGGCAGCTTTTGTTTCTGTGTGGCTTCTGTAGGACTGACGCCACCATTGCTACTTCAGATGGGCCTGTGATACTGGGCTGGCCAATGAGAGCACTGCATCCTCCAGGTTATGATTAGTTCAGGGAAGGGCATGTGACCCAAGCCCAACCAATGAGAACTGTACCTCAGAATTTTGATGTAGGTGAAAAGGTATCTTTTTGCTGGTGCTAAGTCACCAGGAAGTTAACCTAGAGTCCCTGGGGATTGCTAATTGGAGGAAATTCTGCCGGAGATAAAGCTGACCCTGAAAAATCAGAGTCGAGAAGATAGGGCACTTAGGGGAGAGATTCTTGCCAGCATCATTTAAGCAATTACTGAGCTGATCTTCTCCTTTTCATTTGTATAAACCACTAACTTTCCTTCTTGGCCTAAATCCGCTTACCTTGGATTTCAGTCACTTGTAATCAAACGAGTCCTGTGAGTCAAAGCTTAATAATGCCTTTCAGTTTGAGTAATAGATCTGCAGGGCTTGAAGGAATCCGTTGTTTAGTTCTATCACCATTCTTTGCTTGGTTCCATTTGACTTGAGAATCAGGGCAAGAAATAGAATAGCCCAGGGAGACTGTGACCACATTATTAAAACGAGAATTTATAGAGACGTATCTCTTACTTGTGTTCATTGTTTTGTATTCAGAAGGAGACAAGGATGAGGAGCATGGGGTAGAAGGCCTTTTTGCTTCGGACATTTGAAAACAAAGTTTTTCAGTTAAGCATGTTTTACTTTTATACTATGAAAAAATAAGAATAAAGTTTTTTTGTTTCAAAGATTTGAAAAGATGCGACTCAAGCCAGTTCACCTTTCCACAGACTGCTAGGGTAATGATCCCACATAGGTAATTCTGACCAGCCATGCCAACCCTTCGTGTAAAGCCAAGCTCTGCAGAGCACACAAGTCCATCTGAGCCGCACTCTCCCCACCCAGGACTCAGCCTGCCCATGCCCCCACCCCACCTGCTCAGAGGGGCTGTGTCAAGGCCAGCAGTCCAGGTGGATGTTTACCGACTTGGGCCTAACCACGCCCAAACTATACCCCTTCACATTTCTTTTGGAATCCTGAGGAAATCCTCAGACTGCTGACTTTACTGCCAGTAGCAAACATTATCTACCCTCTGGGTGTGCTGGCAGGGAAATCAAATTTTATACCTTCGGGCTGGCCCGAATCTTAAGGCCACTTACCTTCCCCTGTGATCTCACCCCAGTGGCCCTTTACTTCTTCCCAGAGTGAAACCTTCCTCTATGCTTTGCTCGACTCTCGGCCCAGCATGGCTTTCTGACACCCCCTCCATCACCAGCCCCCCATCCTCTATGCTTTGCTCGACTCTCGGCCCAGCATGGCTTTCTGACACCCCCTCCATCACCAGCCCCCCAGCTTGTCTCCCCTCACACCCTTCCCTGACAACCTCTTTCTTTGGGTTGCCCTCCTCCGTTTAATTGTGAACAGACTCTCCATCCTACTCCTGTGGGCAGACTCTTTACTAATTCCTTTTTGCCTCAGTTGAAACTAGATCTTTCCAAGGACACTAGCCTCCCCTGTGGACCTCTCACATTCTCAAGTGGAAGCTCTTAGGGCCTTTCCCCACAGCTAGTCCTGCCATCAACTTGGGAGAGTTTGGTTTTTCTCATGGGTGTCCTAGCCTTATTGTCCACCTCCTCAACTTCAAGGACCTTTCCCTCTCTCCATTTCAACCATGGCCACATCCTGTATGTCCTCAAAACTCAGAACTGAAATGTTAAACTCTAATACCCCTAAACTTGGTTACTGGCACTCCCAATGTCAAACACCAACATTTTTGCTTTATTGAGATTTCTGGTCTATGGTCCATTCCATTTCCCCCAAATTTATGCATTCAACAAATCCCTACTGATTCTATGCATGTACCAGGGGCTGCTAGGCAAAGCTGGTGAAGCTTCATTCTATTGGGAAGAGGTTTCAGTTACCTAGTGCTTTGCAATGAACCTGTAGACTTTAGTGACTTCAGACAAGGGCTAATTATGTCTCATCTTTCTCTGGTCGGGAACTGGTCATGGCCAGGTTAGGCAGCTCTTCTGCCTCCCTGGGTGTCAGCTGGGATCACTCATCTACATTCAGGCATCACTGTACTTCTGTCACTTCCGTGCTCCTCCACACAGAAGCCTGAGCCTCCTCACAGCATGGCAGTCTCCAGGCGGTCCGCCTCATCACATGGCAGCCAGCTCCCAAGAGTAAAAGTGGAAGCTGACAGACTTCTTAAAAGTTAGGCCCAGAGCTTGGACAGCATCATTTCTGCTGCATTCTGTCAGTCAAGGCAAGTAATAGGAAATCAAAAGTCCAGATTCAATGAAAGGAGAATCAGACCCCACCTCATGATGAGTGGAGTAGCCTGTACGTACAATAAGAGAAGGAATTGGTGGTGGCTGTTTTCAAAGATTATCGACCACAGAGGAGGGAGACGATAGATAGGTAGGCAGATAAACAGGAAAACGCCAGATGGTAGTAAAAGCTGCTCAGACAACTGAAACAGGGTGATTTGATAGAGAACCGCTGAGTAGCTCCTGTAGATTGAGGGGATTTTCAAGGAAGAATCTGAGGAAGAGATATTTAAATTGCAACTTTAAGGCAAGGATTGCCAGCGTGTGAAGATCCAGGCAGGAGGGAGAGCTAGCACAAAAGCTCTAAATGGAATGAGCTGGGCAAATTTAAGGAATAGAAAGAAGGCGCAGGAGTTAGGGAGTACAGCCAACCACAAAGTGTGTGACTGGAAACAAGGCTAGACAGGTCAGAGGGGCCAGTTCAAATGCACTGGGGGAAGGAGCCTGGATTTTATTCCAGGAGCAGTCAATGGAAAGCCACAGAAGGGTTTTAAGCAGAGAAGGGACAGAATCACTGTTAAAAGTTCACTTTGGCTTCCCCATAGGGAATAGGTTGTGAACTATGAGTGTGGAAGCAGCAAGACCAGTCATTGTCTACCATGGAACCCAGAATCAGGAGATGGTGGCTCATTTGGCTGCCAGATGTGGGGAGAAGCATGGACATGTTTGAGGGTTGGGCCATCAGGAGGAGCTGAGACTTGAGCCTGCTCCATCTCGGTTCAAGTCCCTATCATGCCTGGGTGATTACTGCAAAAGCCTCCTGCCTGTTCCTCACCAGTGCACCCACAGCTGGCTGTCAGTTAGTGCCCTTCCTTAAACAGCATCTTAGTGTTTTAAAGATCATTTTCCAAGTAATGTATCTTGCATATAGGGCTTCCCTAGTAGCTCAGTTGATAAAGAATCTGCCTGCAATGCAGGAGACCCTGGTTCGATTCCTGGGTCGGGAAGATCCCCTGGAGAAGGGATAGGCTACCCACTCCAGTATTCTTGGGCTTCCCTAGTGGCTCAGATGGTAAAGAATCCACCTGCAATGTGGGAGACCTGGGTTCCATCCCTGGGTTGGGAAGATCCCCTGGAGAAGGTAACAAACAACTACCCACTCCAGTATTCTTATCTGGAGAATTTCATGGACAGAAGAGCCTGGTGGGCTACAGTCCATGGGGTTGCAAAGAATGCCTCACAACTGAGTGACTTTCATTTTCATATCTTTGCATATAAGCCAACCCCCAGCCCAGGATCTGTCCCTCTCCTCACTCAGGCTCGTTTCCAGTCTATGTCCCATATTTCCTTTTCACTCCAGCTCCATCTGATCACCCACAGTACCCTGACAACATCCTAGGTTGTGATCCCGGGCCTCACACATGCTGTTTTATCTTCCTAGAATGCATCTTCTCCCCACCTCCATTCATCATCCACCCAACATCTACTTCACCTTCAAAATATAACAGACGTTACCTTTTCCAATACGCCTTCCCTAAAAACCCAAGTTTATTTAGATTTCTGTGCACTCAACACAGTGTACCACGAATGTCCATCTCCTTTGTCTGTCTCTTCCAACCAAGTGTGGGTGCCTGAAGGACTGGAATCTAACATAGCACTCTCCAAGTGAAGGCAGTGAGAAATTTAGGAGAGCGGATGCTACCCTATTTGGCATGATTTGCCCTTAGATTCAGAAAATTTGCATTACAAGATCAAATCACAGCAGAAAGATGGATGTGATAGGTGCTTTTACTGCGTTCCTCTTTCTCCAGGCCAACTCGGGGAGGTTAGAGTTGGAATCTAGAATGAGGGGAGAACTTAGTTTCCTCTGTGCGCAAGATCCTCCAGGAAGAGTCTGCCCCCTGTATACACGATGCATCAACATCGTTGTTGATAATAGTATTGACTTCTGGCAAAATTAGTACTCTGACTGCCTTTCCCCTGGGAAAGTCTGAAAAGCCTGCTGCTGGCAGTGTGAAGTCCACCATGATATTTAACGGTAAATACACCGCAAGCTGATGACTTTCATATCCATACCCAGACCTGGTCCTTGAACCGAACTTCAGACTCTGAACTCCAAGTGTCTGATGCCCTTCTCTACCTGGACGCCCCTCAAATTTGGCCAGTCTAAAATCAAACTCATCACCTCTCTTACTCCTGTATGCCCAAGACTGAGGATCTACCAGTAATTCATGGATGAGTCACCGATGAATACTGGAGTTCACTCTCCTCTTCCTTCTGAGTGCCAAGATCCTGGTCCAAGGCCTCAGCTTCTCTGGGCTGTACAACCACCAGCATCCCTGGTCCCAGGCTGTCCTTCTCTGGTTTCCAGGGGATCCACTGGAAGTGCAATGGAAATGCAAATCCAATCTTGTTCCCGCCTCTCACCAATCCCATCTGAAAATCTAAAACCCTTTAATTCTTTAATTGTCCAACATCTTGAGAGCTTCTTTAAAATGCAGATCTGAGCCCCTCTAAAGGCCTGGTCAATCCAGAATCTGCTGGGTGAAGCCTAAGGATGAACATTCTTAACATTCTCAGTGTCCAGGGATTCTGATGGGAGGGGGTCCACCCTGAGCCAAAGTGTGATCCAGGGAAGGAACCCAAGCTCCTCACTCACTTTACCAAGCCCTTCATGCGTCCCCCTCTTCTTAGGTGAGGTCACAGCCACCTCCTTGCCTCACCTACTCTCTCCCCACACACCCTGCTCTCCCAGGTTCTTCTCCTCTTTGACCTTTGCTATATCTTGCCTGTCTCCAGGAATGTCCTCTCTGAATGACTTCTTTCTTCAAAGAGATAATGAAACTGAGTCCCCCTAAAATCAAATTTCCCTGCTAAGTTTACGATTAACCTCTCTATTCAAAACTTTACTCCCTTTCTTGTTCTGAACCTGTTCCCCTCAGGATTGAGGAGCATCAAAGAAAAGGGGGCATCGAAATGGAGCAGGATGCTGTGGGGCCCTCCTGGATAAAAAAATCTCTCCATGTTCCCCATTTTTATTTACAGAAAAAGACTTTATAATCTCGTAGGCTTTCCTGGAGTTTCAAAGAGCAGACACAAGCAGTTACTAATTAGGGAAGGAGGGAATGCAGAAACAAAGGAAAAGCAGTCAAGCAAGAAAAGCAATGATATTTTAAACAACAGTTCAGCGATAAAACAGAATCCTAGTTCCTCCTCAAGGGGTATACAGAACAACCTGACACGTATCTTTGACTTGTTTTGCAGAAATTAAGACCCCCCATCCCAGTGGAGGGTGGTGACTACATGCACGTAGACCCCAGACTGGTTGGAAACGGAAGGTTGATGATTAAAATTTCCAAACCACCACTGTGCTGCCTCACCACCAGCCAATCAGAAGAAAGTCATGCACTCTGCCACATCTGGGAGCCAGAGGTTTGTTCTCACAAGCGACTCTACCACTAACTTCTGTCACCTTGGCCAGCCTCCTATACCTCTCTGAACCTCTGGTTCTTGGTGTGTAAAAAAATGAATAAGAATACTTGTCTGGTCTACCACACTCCTTCCTCTAAATACTCAGAGGTGTTTCTACAGGGTTATGACAGGCTGGGTGAGGTGTGCATGCGTATGCGCACACACGCACATGCACACACGCACACACACACACTCATAGTCACTTCCTCTCCATGCTGTTCATTGACCCAAATGCAACAGAGCAAAGCCCCAGTCTTCCCATGAGCTTTCCATGCCGCCATGATGGCACCCATGAATGTCCAGGCCGATGCTCTCAAGAGCATCAATAATGCTGAAAAAAAGGCAAACACCAGGTTCATTTAAGGTCAGGCTCTGCAGTCATTGCCTGGTTTCTGCAATGGTGAAGCATGATTACACTGGCAATTTTGAAATCATTGTTGGTTACAGAGCTGGGAACATTTTTATGAACCTCACTGGCACATTAAACAAGTGTGGATGGAGCCCCAGATTTGACGTACAGCTCAAAGATAGAGAACAATGGCAGGGAAAATGAGCGGGACCCTTCTGGATGCAAAAGCCCTTGTGTCCCCTGTTTCTTGTTTGTCGGAAATAGGCTTTGGCCTCCTAGACCTCCTCCTTCCAAAGGGCAGATCCAAACAGTTGCTAATCAGGGAAGGGAGAGAAGGCAGAAACAAAGAAAGAGCAGTCGGAAAAAAAAGAAAAAACAGTGCAGTAAAATAGAGTAGAGTTCTAGTTCCTCCTCAAGGAAGGTACACAACAACAACAGCAACATATCTCTGAGTTCTTCTGCAGGAACTAAGGCCCCCTCCCAAGTGGAGGATGGTAACTTCAGGCTGAAGCACAAGAGTCCTGGCACATCACCCTGTTACCTCACCATCAACCAATCAGAGGACAGTCTCATACCCTGCATCCTTCCCCCCACATTTTACCTCTAAAATCCTCTCCCTGAAACCATCAGGGAGGTCAGCATCATTGAGCACAAGCCACCTGTTCTCCTTGCTTTGCCCTGCAGTAAACCTTTCTCTGCTCCAAACTCCGGCTGTTTGTTTGGACTTGCTCTGCGTCAGTCACACGCATGTGCATTTGGTAACAGCAGGACCATCTGCCCCAGCCTTTTGGGTTCACTGTAGTGGTGATGACCTCAGCTGGCATCACAGATAAAAACACACAGGCAGGAAAACCCTGGGACTCTTCTTCTAGAGGTGTAACACATACATACAAATCGAATGTCACAATGGGCCAGAGGGATGGAGAGAGAGAGGGGAGCAAAGCCCGGGTCAGCTATCTGCCCCTTGCAGCTCTGAGTCTCAGCTGGAGCCCTGGACAAGAGGGAGCTAAATCACTTGGCATCATCATGAGTGTCTAGACTGGAGATTGACCATCTGGGACAGGTCAGGCAATTGGTACACATAGAAGTTCTCACTGAGGAGTGTCCCAGAGCCATTAGTCTGCATTAAGGAAGGACGCTGCCTCCAGGGAGCCTCCCAGCAGAAGCTGGGCTTGCTTTAGTGCAAGAATGAGGGACTGCAGGCCCTAGAGCCAGGGTGCTCACCTTGGACATCTACAGTACCTATTTTATCTTTTGTCTGCTTGCATGTAGGGCTAGATGGTTCTATAAGCTGGTAGGGGCCAGAGAACACAGGCTTCACTTTTGGAATAGTTAGAGCTCTTAGGCAGAAATGAGATTTGAAACTGGACTTCTCCTCCCCTGCCCCCACTTTATTAACACCGACGATTTATGACACACCTACTCTGTGTCTGGCAGCATCTTAGATACTAGACTTGTATAGTCTCACAGAGTTGAAAATGAGGCCTGGGAGCTCATGCATTTCTCAGAACTCAAAGCAGAACTGGAGTTACTGACTCCCCCAATGGCCCGCCCCTCACCCCGGGGCCTTGCCCATAGCATTCTCAGTAAACACCAGTTGGAGGGACCATCTGTAGTCAAAAGCATTTGAGAATGTCTACATGCTGTGTCCCCTTTGGTTTCAGGATGCTGTGAGCTGAAAGACACAGAACATTCATGAACAACGAAGAAAAAACCCAGAGAGTTAAAGCAACAACTGAATAACACCAGGGATGGAGAACCGTGCCTCTGGGTGGTCCAGGCCTTCCCTCAAGATCCCAGTCTGACTGCAGCAGTTCCAAGCTCACGTCTTCCTGTGCTAGTGTCAAAAGACAGAAGAGACAAGTACTGTCTTGCATTTCGCTTTGAGAGGAACAACTTCCTGGGAGTCCAAAAGCCTCATTTGCCTGTGGGCAGAGCTGTACTCCAAGCTCCTGCTTAATAAGGCAAACACCGCCCCTCCGGGAATGGTTCAAACCAACCGGTCTTCCTCTCAGGACTGGGGAGGAGCCCACAAAGTAAACAGGTATTTAACCAAAACATTCCGGGTTATCTGAGCAGAAAAGTGGGGGCCAGGATGAGTATTAACTGGGAAATCAATAGCATCTTCCAAACCTTTCTTGGTGAGCCACACTGCTCATACATTTAAGGTTCTTAAACACATTTCTTTCTTAGATCAAGAAACCCACTTTATTTCTTTGAACCCAATGCTTTCCCAAACTTATTTTTCCTGAGAATTCTTATTCATTTCTTACAGACATGCTGAGAAAAGTTGGACCCCACCTTGCTGTTTTTCCTCAGCTAAATGACTGTCCTGAGTGCTCTGAGAGCAGCCTTGGGGCCAGACAGCACTCCGTGCAAGGAGAAAAGCTCAGAAATTCAAAAGGGAGAGATCCC
Source organism: Bos indicus (assembly GCF_029378745.1). Lineage (NCBI taxonomy): Eukaryota > Metazoa > Chordata > Mammalia > Artiodactyla > Bovidae > Bos > Bos indicus. The sequence goes on from NC_091769.1 coordinate 42,824,091, forward strand.
TTTGGCCTAATTAACAGGAAATAAAGGCAGGCGTTTTTTATCTTTGGTGGGCTCCTTTTCTTTTTGGCTACTCCAAATTAATAGGTTTAAGACATTACTTTTAGTTGAATTTCTTTCCACTAAACTTGCCACCAGAAAGGGACAAAATGATGGCTTTTAATAACGATTATAAAGGGACAGATGGTTAGGTCAGGCGAGGACTGTGACCGCACCAGCGAAGCCTGCAAGAACTCACTTAGTCCTTCTTATGGCTGTCAGCTCTCACTAGGCGATCCCCTCCTCCCTACCCCTCCTGTCTTCCCGTCCCCGCTTCTCCTTGGTGCCTCTTCCCCTGTTGGAAATTTCTAATGAGTTTTCAAAAAGGAGACCTTGAGGTTTCTTTGTCACTGATATTTGAGTGAAAGTACAACCCCCACCACAGCCCTCTGCTTGGGAGAACAGCTGGACCCAGCCTCCTCGCGGTTGTTAAGAACCACAGAGAAGGGGCAGGGACCAGCAGGCGGGAAGGCCACTCTTCACACTGGAGATAACCAAGGCTCAGGTTGATGTCACAGATAGAACCATTGTTCTCTTTCCTGTTCATTTTGAGCCCTCCTGTGGGCCCGACTTGTTCCCATTCTTGTACGTGGGTTTTAAGAGGCAGAGCCATCATGCTGGGTGTGTGAGGGAAGGACAGGTGCCCTCAGCAGCCTCTGCTGGCTTCCTCGGGCAAGGTGTCCCACCAGCTGACAAGCCGAGGCCTCTGGGCTAGCGTCTCCTGGGAAAGATTGGGCAGGAGGTGTCCGTCTTGCTAGGAGGACTGAGAGGAGCTCAGCTCATTCTACCTGGTTCAGCCAGATACAAGAACAAGGCAACTAACAAGTAATGTCCACAAAACTGAGATTCTGGGGACACAGGATTGGGGCAGGTCTAGGGTGGACCCGACACAGGCTTGTGCAGTTTTGCCTCTCCCCGCGGTGTGTGTCTTCCTTCTCTGTGGCTTCAATGGCTGCCTGCTCAAATCTTCCCACTCTGGACTCCTGTTTCCTTGATCACTTTGTCTCCTGTTTCTTTGACTCTGTCTTAAAAATGTCTCGCGTCTGTCCACTTCTCTCTGTTTCTATGGCCTCTGCCAGCATTCAGTCCCCATTGTCTCTTGCCCCAAGAGACCTTGTCTCAAGGTCAGCCACACTGCCACTCTTTACTCCCCAACCAGACTGACCTTAAAATGTCACTCATCTGCTTGGAACCCTTTGGTGGGTTCTCACTGGTCAAAGGCCAGATTTCACAATCTTTACAGTGACTCACAGGCCCTGATATGCTGTGGCCCCTGCCCCTCGTCTGCTTGCCCCTGCTCACTGAGGTCAGTCATGCCAGCTGCTGCTAGCTGGGCTGGCTTCATGGGTCTGTGACCAGTGCAGCCATGCAGGGTCCTGCCCTCTGAAAGGGTGACTCTGCTTGGGGTCTAACGCTCTGTGATTACCACCTTGCAGTTCTTAGTAATTATCCTTTTTGCAGGGGCCATGTTGTAAAGCTTGTGGGATCTCAGTTCCTTGATCAGGGATTGAACCTGGGCTGTGACAGTGAAAGCTCGGAACCCTAATCACTAGGCTACAAGGGAAGTCCCAGTAATTGTCTTAGAATTTGTTTTCCAAGTGAAGTTAGACAGGACAATGGAGCACAGCACTGCACTAGACCTAGAGCCTCGACAGTCCTCTGGTCCTACTGCCTCCCTGCTCCCTGGACCCCTGTCCCACCCACCTTCCCCTTCCTCCCTGTGGCCACGGCCTCCCTCTGCCAGGAGCTGTGATCAGGCACACTGGCAGGCCCACATTCTGCTGTTGCCCTTCATTCTGGGCAGAGCTGTAGGAGGGTTGGAGACAGACACCTGATGTGACGTCATTTCCGCCCAGGCTGGCAGCCCCACAGCTCTTGAAATCACTGGATCCAGGTATCCATCACGTCCTTGGGCAGGGGAGGGGAGACTGCCTTACCCCTGGCTGGGGGCCTGCATTTTTGTCTGTACTAGGTTTAGCAGATTACATAGTCAGCTCGGCCTCTGAGATTCTCTGGGCTGCCACCCAGACTGCGCTTTCCATGCGTGGTTCTTTCTCATCCTTCAGGTCTCAGCTCACAGTCACCTCCTCAGCTCATCCTGCCCTGCTCCTCCTGTCCAGAGGAGATCACACCTGTTGTCCTCCGCTGTCTTCACATCACACTTGAAGAAACTGCTTGAGACACAGAGCTTACACATTTCTTAGTGTAATCCATGCATGCCTTTAAATCATTCATTCGCACAGAGGGGACTCCAGGGAGGCAAGGTAAGTGGGAAGATGTTCATGGCTCTGAGCTGACTGGTGGACCTGATTTCCCTCCCCAGCCTCTTACTTGCCATTGCCTCTTCTGAATTCTCTGACTCCTCATATGGACATAAGGAAGGTTCTGGCAATCACTTATCTCAAGGGAAAAAAAGAGTGATTCCCCTTCTCTGTTTCTGTTCAGTCACCCTCTCTTCACCTGGGAAGAGAACAGGAAGGACTTGAGAAAATGTACTAAGAAGTCCTTTGTTTTAAAAATAGCAGAACATTGCTGCTCGATATTTCCCCCAATTTTTATTTATTAAAAATATGACCTCAGCTCCTCTTGAGTTTAGTATGGACAATGGAAAGGCTTGGACTTGTCCTAGAATCTAGCATGCATCAAGCAGGAGGTCCTTTTGGAGCACGTCAGGGTGTAGCCTGGGTGCTGATTAACCAGGAAGTCACTGGCCCTAGTGCATAAGCAGGACGTGGAAGCCCCCTACTGCATGAGTTGATGACTGCTTATTTGGTGTTATGAACCAAATGTCTGTTTCTCTAAAATTTATATGTTGAGGCCCTAACTTATTATGTGATGGTATTTGGAGATAGGACCTTTGGGAGGTAATTAGGCTTAGATGAGGACATGAGCGGGGCTTCCCAGGTGGCACTAGTGGTAAAGAACACGCCTGCCAGTGCAGGAGATATAAGATGCAGGTTCCATCCCTGGGTTCGATTCCTGGGTCAGGAAGATCCCTTGGAGGAGGGCAACCCACTCCTGTATTCTGGCCTGGAGAATCCCCATGGACAGAGGAACCTGGTGGGCTACAGTCCACAGGGTCACAAAGAGTTGGACATGACTAAAGCGACTTAGCAGGCATGGGCTAGGACATGAAGGTGGGGCCTTGGTCTGATGAAATTAGTGCTCTTATAAGAAAAGACACTGGAGGAAATTCCCTGGTGGTCCAGTGGTTAGGACTCAGTCTTTCCACTGCCATAGCCCTGGTTCAGTCCCTGGTTGGGGTTGGGGTTGAGGGTGGGGAAAGACACTGGAGGATTCCCTCCCTCTTCCTCTTTCACTCCCTCAGTTCCTCTCTCTATGATGTGTGTGTGTGTGTGTGTGTGTGTGTATAAGAAGGCAGCTTTCTGCAAGTCAGGAAGAGTGCCCTTTCCAGAGTCCCTCTCCAAGCACTGACATGGCCAGCACTATGATATTGGACTTCTCAGTGCTCCAGAGCTGTGAGAAAGTTAATTTCTGTTCTTAGACCACCCAGTTTATGGGGTTTTGTGACGTCAGCCTGAACAAACTAAGGCTGTCAGGTATCTGGGAGGTGCCGTGGAGTGGTTGGGCGAGGGTACGTGGGAACTTGGGGCAGTGGCTAGTCACCATTAGGTACAGAAATATTTCAGTCTATTTAACAATTGAAACAAGTAGATTGTGATGGCCCAGTACTGCTCACGGAAATAACATTATAGAAGAGGCAGACAATGTACAAAATAAGCAAAATAAACAGTATGTCAATGGTTTTATGTGCTGTGAAGAAAAAAAAAAAAAAGGCAGAGGAGAGAGTTAGGAGACGCCATGGAAGAGGAAGGCATAAAGAGAAGGACACAGCACATTCCTTCCATTGAAGAGCGCTTTCCAGAAGTTACACTCTACACTTAAAGCCTGTTGCTCAAAACTTAGTCACTCGGCCACACCTGGCTACATGAGAAGATGGGAAATACAGACATCATTCTGAAAAGCCATGTGCTCAGCCATTGTAGGAAGTGAGGTTCCAGGACTGAAGATGCAGAGACTGGATATTGGGGAACAATCAGCCACAGCATGGGAAAAACATGATTACATAGAAAGATAATTTTCACAGGTGTCAGGAGACCACTCCTCTGGGTTTCTCACATTTGTGGGTGTCCCATAAGCAGAGGCACCGGCTGCCTTCCTTCTGGACTCTCTTTGCAAGGATGTTTGTATAGCAAATAGTCTTAGAGAGAGACAGTGTCTCCCTGTGGAACAAAATACAGGAGTGTTGAGTGTCCAGTATAATAGAATAAGATTTCCTTCTTCAGAAGAAGTCAGGACCTACGGACCATCATAAAATACTTGGGTTCCCTAACCTCAGAGATCCTCCCCTGTAATGTAACCCACTGCAGGCTCAGGAACCACTCGGCCCTCTTTGCACTGACCTATAGGAGGAACTGGGGATCGGGAAACCCCCATTAAGATGTGTATTTATTTAGTCATTCCCAGGAATAGAAGGAAAATGGTAGCTTTATAATAAAGAATCTGGCTGATACCATCTTTACAAGAGGATCAAATGACACAACCAATAATGGGACAACTTGACATCGTGTTCAGTTCAGTCACTCTGTTGTGTCCAACTCTTTGCGACCACATGGACGGCAGCACGCCAGGCTTCCCTGTCCATCACCAACTCCCAGAGCTTACTCAAACTCATGTCCACCGAGTCGGTGATGCCATCTAACCATCTCATCCTCAGTCCTTCCTTCCAATGAATATTCAGGACTGATCTCCTTCAGAATGGACTGGTTGGATCTCCTTGCAGTCCAAGGGACTCTCAAGAGTCTTCTCCAACACCACAGTTCAAAGTGTGTCCTTAATGTAACACTTAATGTAACACTCTGAGAAGAACAAAACCCACAGCTTCCTTGCTTTTTTAAAAAAATAGCTTGATTCTAATCATGAGGAAAAACCAATCCAAATCAAGGAATATGCCATAAAAATATTAGCATTATGAAATACAGAAGAGGGTGGGAGAATTCTTCTCAACCACAGAGGGTAGTTCACCACAGACTGGTGATAAAGACCCTGGCTGGTTGTGAAGGAGCAGAGGCTGGAGCCATTAAAAGGCATTGCATCAGTGTTTCCGTTTAATGCCTCAGCCATCAATGACTCCTCAGAGGCTGCTTCAGCTACCTGTTCCAACGCATCCTGGGAGTTGCTGGGCAAATATGTGGACAGCATTTCAGTCCTAAACCTGCAGGGCCCCCCCACCTGCAGGGCCTCCTGCTCTCTATAGGTAATGGTTTCAGCCTCTCCTTCAAACCTAGTCTCAGCAGGGACCACTGAGTCACCCAAACCTCAAGTCTGGCTTTCGGGAAACAGCCACCGGCCTAAAAATGTGTCACTGTGAGAAGGAAGGAAAGGGAAAGATAACTGAAGGCCCAAGGTACAGGCAGCCTCTGCTCTCTCTCTCTCTCCAGGAAACAGAGGGCCCCTTTCCTCACTCCAATCCTTTCTCACTCTTATTCTTCTTTCAGGAGAACTTAAGTCTGTGGCTAATCCTTAAGATCCAGAATGAGTCAGACATGGGTTTTGAGTCCGGATTCTCCATCTACCAAAGAATAATAATAATACACCTTCCTCCTGGGATTGAGGGTCCATGGGATAACTTACAGTAGGGCATGAGGGAGCAGGAGGTGAGGGTCCACTGTTCTCCCCAGGAATATCTGGACAAGGTCAGAGGTGGATGGCCCCAACCATGGTGCCTCTTGGACCACCCTGGAGAGGTTTCCAGTCACACAGCAGGAGAGATGGGCCTCCAATCAGAGGCCCCGGGTTGCTGTGGTCAGGGGGCAGGGGCGGGTGCAGGCTGAGGGAGCGGGGCGGGGGTTCCACTCGAATAAACTGCACACCTAAGATCAGTCCAGGCAGAAGACTCCGGGAATTTCCTACTACCTTCACTGCAGATGTCCTATTTATAAAGCTGAGTCACAGACAGTCAGTCAACATGTAGAGACAGGAAATGAGGGGCACACCCAGAAACAGGGCCTCACCCACCCACAGGCAGGGGATACCCTGGGTCCAGCCTGGCTGTCCCCACTCTTAAAAGCACCTTGACAGACTCTGGGCATTTGCGTTTCTGGCCCAGCTTTCTCTTTCTTATTGCATTGACCCCCTTTCTGGTTTCTTTGCTCCAAAGTAGCCTGCTCTGTTTCAGGGTTATAAACTTCCACGGAAAGTCTGGCATCTTCATGGCTGGCTTACAAGCAGTGCCAGTCCCTTCTGGGGGGTGGGGGGCCCTCCATCTCCCTCTGAGACCCAAGGGATCAGGCATATGCGCGGATCTAACAGCGTCTGTCTGCTTCTCTGCATGATCACATGGGCCTGAATGCCTCTTGCTCAACCCAGCCTCTGTGTGAAAAAACCAAGTTCTCCTAGGAGTGGTTCCTTTAGTTCAGGGGTGTGGACGCCTGGGGTACAGGCATCATCAAAGTCAGCAAGGGAGCAAAAGGGAGCAGAGTTCAGCTAAGACCAGCAGCACTTGCCTGTCCATCAGCCCCTCCTGGAGAAGCCCTGGAAGGACGGGCTGGAGGGGTACCCTCCTCACCTCCCCATGTTTCAGCCACTCCACCAGCCACTGAAATCAGGGTCACCAATCACGGCTGTGAACAAGGCCTGCCCATCCTGACCCCAGCAATCCCATCAAATGTTGGGCAAACCCACTTCCCCACCCCACAGTTGCGCAGAGAAGTTTCCAAACCAAAGCAATCTTCATAGTCAGCCACAGTTACTCATCAAACAGGCACACCATGCATGGTCAAAACATTCTCACCTCCTGACCCTCCCTCAATAAACTTCTGCTCAGGACCAAGTGTGGGAACCCCCAGCTCAGTGAGCCTTGTGGATCTAGCTCTGACTCCTGGAAGTTCTGGGGATGCGGGAGGTTCAGACTTGGGGGTTCCCAAGCCCTGAGGCCTTGGGAGTTAGGGTCACAGCAGCGCAGGTGACCAGGGCTGCATGGGCTGCACTGGGAGGGGCCCGGGTGCTCACACTTGTCTCCCAGGTGCTCCAGCTCCTCCGCCATCCCCATGTCGGGTGACCAAAGGACCCTAGGGTTTTCTCTGGGTGGCCCAGCTGGATAGCGGGGCTGTGTCCTCCCGCTCTTCTGGACCTGAAGCTTCTCTTACTGTCTACTGTCCCTGATACTTCTCCAGACCAACCCCTCACCCCATCAATATCCCCTTCAAAAGTCTTTCCCTTTTCTCTGTCTTCTTCCTCCTCCTCTCCAAATCATTCCCTCTCTCTTACTGATAGCATCCCCGCCCTTCCCCTTTCCTGTTACCAGAGAATGTTAAGCCACTCTTTCTCCCATCACAGTGGTCAGTGGCCTGACTACAAGTCTCTGAAGCCATGGAGACCCTGAATGTTCGCATCACAGAGGCCTGGCCCCTGCCTGGAGGAGGAAGCATTTTCCACTCCTTCCACTGAGTCACACCCTCAACCCTCACCACCCACCTACCACAGAGATTAAATAGGGTGGGTGCTTCTTTACTGTAGCAATGGAAAAATTGAACGTCAACTTAGAAAAAAGAAAGGTTGAAACGAATGAGAACTGACAAGTTTCAGTAAGTTTACCAGGCACAAATCACCCTGCACAAATTAACAGCATCTCTCCCCGCCCACAGTAGCTGCTAGGAAATATTACTGAAAAGATACCATTCACCACAGCAACAGGAATTATAAAATACATAGGGGTTAACCACGAATACACAAAACTTCTACACAAAAGTGTTTTTTTAATTCTAATAAAGGAAACAGAAAATGATCTAAATAAAAAGAGCATGTTCCATGCTTTTGGACTGTATGGCCTAATAGAGGATGACTTATCTTGGATGAGTCTGTAAAGACCTAATTGAATTCATGATTAATCTATAAATTCAGCTCAATCTCACTCAAAATTCCAGTTGGACTTCTTTTTGAGGAATAATAAATAAACAACTTTCAAAAAGACGGGTAAAGAAGAGGACTTGCTCAATCAAATACGCTGCACATCCATAGTAGTATAGCATGGCACTGGCTTGGTGACAGAGAGACCAGCGGGACAGAACGGAAAGCACTACAGTGTACCCATGGGTTGTGTTTGAATATATACATATCAAGCTTCCCTGGTGGCTCAGACAGTAAAGAATCTGGCGGGCTACAGTCCATGGAGTCTCAGAAGAGTCTGACACAACTTAGCGACTAAAACAACTGTAGTAGTAGCCAACAAGTCCCAATGTCCTTTATATCTTGATAATTGTTGAATCTAAAGTAATGGGTATAGCAGGTTCGACAATACTATCATCTCTGCTTTCATATGTTTGATATTAAAAGTTTTCTTTTTTTAATCTGTATGGCTTAAAATAACAAAAATTTGCTTCTTGATCCTACTATGTGCCCATCATGGATCAGTCAGGTCTCTCCCCACCTCACTGAGAGGCACAGTCTAGTGAGCACCGGCTGTCTGCTTCCACGGCAGAGGAAAAGAACCCTGGGGGTCCATGTGATGGTGCTTAAGGCTTTTGCCTGGAAGTGAAATGTATCTCACTATTGACGTTTCATTGATAAAACAAGTCACATGGCCACACTTAACTTTTGTGACTCAGGAAAATATGACCCACCTATATGCTCAGTAGGAGACCTGGAAATATTTGGCGAACAGCATAAATGATTACCACGGCTCTGAAGACACGAGTCTAGAAATTAAAGGCCAAAATGTACTGTGATACACAACACTTTTTATGGAAGAATTTCAACACCCCCTACCCACATGCTCAGCTTTCTCACTTGTGATAAAACGCTCAACATTATACCAAGATTGGGAGACCCACAATGGCAGGGACAGTTTATCTGTCTTTACCTTTCTAACCCAGAGCACCTGTTTTGTCTTTACCAGGTGCTAAATTCAGGTTTACTGAGCTGAAGAGACCCTGGAGACAAGCAGTGTGAACTACCAGGCTTTCCCTTATGGAGCCTATTTCTCATCTCACTTCTTTTACAAATTCGGTTTTATGACATTCCCAGGCAGAACATGGGGCTGCTGCTGCTTTTCTAGGCCACCGGGGTGGTGGCTGCAGTCATGAAATGAAAAGATGCTTGCTCTTTGGAAGGAAATAATGACAAACCTAGATAATGTATTAAAAAGCAGAGACATCACTTTGTGAACAAAGGTTTACATAGTCAAAGCTATGGTTTTTCCAGTAGTCATGTACAGATGTGAGAGTTGGACCATAAAGAAGGCTGAGCACCAAAGAATTGATGCTTTTGAACTGTGGTGCTGGAGAAGATTCTTGAGGGACCCTTGGACAGCAAGGAGAACAAACCAGTCAATTCTAAAGAAATCAGTCCTGAATATTCATTGGAAGGACTGATGCTGAAGATGAAGCTCCAGTACTTTGGCCACCTGATGCGAGGAGCTGACTCATTGGAAAAGACCCTGATGCTGGGAAAGATTGAAGGCAGGAGGAGAAGGGGATGACAGAGGATGAGATGGTTGGATGGCATCACTGACTCGATGGGCATGAGTTTGGACAAACTCCGGGAGATAGTGAAGGACAGGGGAGCCTGGTGTGCTGCAGTCCATGGGGTCGCAAAGAGACATGACTAAGTGACAGAACACGACCACCACCATGGTTGATCTCTCTTGGCCAAGAGCCCTGAGCTTGAACTCACTTATGCCAGGGACTCCAGAAGCGAACCTTGGGATCATCCCACCCAAAGGCATGCATCTTATAGGTGAGGAAACTGAACCTCAGAGAAAGTAACCTAAGTAAGGATTTCTATTTTCTGGAAGTGTCTGTGGCCAGCAGTGTGCCCTGCAGTTTGCTGTGGTTTGCTTCAAAAGTGTTCGGACGGAACAGAGCTTGGGAAACCATTTCTCCCAATCTCCAGCCTCCCTCTAACTTCTTTTTCAGTCAGTGCAAGCTTTAGAACCAATCACTCAGCAATCACTCAGACATCCTCTGCCTCTGGAGCAGCCAACACCTTTTTTTGAGCTTAGCTCTTATTTCCACTCAACCATGAGCTCTCAGATTCGACAGAATTATTCCACAAAGGTGGAGGCTGTAGTCAACCACCGAATCAACATGCATCTGTGGGATTCCCACACCTACCTTTTCCTGGGTGTCTGTTTCAACTGCGGTGATGTGATTCTTGAGGGCCTGGGCCACTTTTTCTGCAAACTGGCCAAGGAGAAGTGCGAGGTCCCTGAGCATCTCCTAAAGATGCAAAACCAGCACAGTGGCTGCACTGTCTTCCAGGATGTGCAGAAGCTGTTTCCAAGACGAGTGGGGTAAAACCCTGGGCGCTATGGAAGCCATCAAGCTCGTAGAGAAGAACCTGAACCAGGCCTTTTGGGTCTGCATGTCCTGGTCCTGACTGTGCAGACTCCCAGCTCTGACTTCCTGGAGAGCCACTGCCTAGATGAGCAGGTGAAACTCATCAAGCAGATGGGCAGCCGCCTGACTAACCTCCCAGGCTGGCTGATCCTCAGGTGGGGCTGGGTGAGGACTTCTTCGAAAGGCTTGCCCTCAAGCATGACTAGGAGCCTCTGGAGCCCAGTGGCCTTTAAGGAGCCCCTCTGCATCCCCCTGGTATCAGGGTTTCTGCCTGAGTGTCTCTCTGTAGCCACTGGACAGCTTTTTAACCACCCTGGAGCCCTCTCCCAAGTCCTGGACTAAATGAAAACAATTTTTTAAAAAGTCTGTGTGGGGAAAAAAAAATCTGTGTGGCCTAAATCCCTTTGCCTTAGCATTCTGCAAAATGCTTGTGGCTGAACTGACTTTGCAACCCCAGTCTGGTGCTCTCCGTGCTCCATACTGTATCCAGCCATCCTGTAAATTGCCACATGTTCAGCAAAAGTAAAATTAACAGAGAGAGAGTTGTTTGTACACTGTAGGCAATTCTGCCTGCTACTCCACTCAGTGAAGGGATATGAATCTGCTGTTCCATGTGGGTCTTGGTTCCTGCCTCCTTCTCATTGTGTAAGAACTGGCCAGATTTGGTGATGCTCTAGCACAGTCCTAGACACAGGCCAACCCTTCTCCCGGGGCTCCACTGAAGAGACAATGTTCTGTCCCAACACCTTAGTGAGGAATGGTCTCTAATGTGGCACTGCTCATTGCTTCCCAAGGGTCATTTGGACCATCCTTCCGTCTTTAGAACCTGAGCCTGGGTGTGCTGTGCTCTGCAGTAATCACTGCCAGCACAGGGGACAGGCTGCCAGGAAAGAATTCATGCAGATCAGCACGTGTGTTCAATGACCCCCTCTTGCTGCGGCATCTTATCGGCAGGGGAGTGTGGAGAGAATGAAAACTTGAACAAACCTACACATCACTGGACTATAAAAAATCATTAAAATATCGAGGGGTTTGAAGGTTTAATGACCCAGCAAAGATGGAAAATACTTAAATGCAGATCTCAGTCATTAAAAACGTGTTTTGCACGCCACATTTACCTCCCATGAAAATGGCAGGGTAGGGGTAGAGGGGCAGGAATACACTTAGGGTGAGATTGCCACAGCTCCCCGAGAGGGCGGGTTAGAAAAGTGAGTCACAAATCTCACTGAGTGCCCAGTGGGGTCAAAGCTCTCAGGTGCTCGGGTGGTCTTTCCGTGGAGGCTGGTGGCTCTGTCACCATTTAAAGCTGCAGCCAATCCACCACTGCAGAGCCTTCTGAACTGTGCAAGACGCAGGAAGCTCTCTCCTGAGAGACCTCCCCTCACAGGGAAAGATGCCAGGTAGGTTCTGGCTTGGCAGAAGCATCAGGAAGTAAGGCAGCTGGAGAAACGTATGTCACAAGAAACACGAGCAACTGGGAGCAAATTCCTAGAGAGAAACAAGTTAGTCTCCGACCACAGCATGTTGTTTTCTGACCAGACCTTCCTTTCTGTGTTAGTTTGTTAGGGTTACTGTAACAAAGCACCAGAGACTGGGTGGCTTAACCAAAAGAAATTTATTTTCTCACTGTATTGGAGGCTAGAAGTCGAAGATCGAGGTGCTGGCAGGCTTGGTTTCCTCTGAGGCGTCTCTTCTTGGCTCGCAGACGGCCACCTTTTCCCTATGCCTTCATGTCCCTTCCCTCCTCCTGTGTCCTCTTCTTATGACACCAGTCATTGCTGGATCAGGGCCCACCCTAAAGACCTCATTTTAACTTAACTACCTCTTTCAAGTCCCAGTTTCCAAATCGGTCACATTCTAAGGTACTGGGGTTTAGGACTTCAACATATAAATTTGGGGGGGGGGCAGTGCACAAGCCAAACCCTGCTGCTGCTGCTGCTAAGTCGCTTCAGTCGTGTCCGACTCTGTGCGACCCCACAGACGGCAGCCCACCAGGCTCCCCCGTCCCTGGGATTCTCCAGACAAGAACACTGGAGCCAAACCATAAGAGTTGTTAAATGATTATAACACCTTCAAAAGGAGGCTTGGGGAGGGGCTGCTTTGTTTTATAGAGAAAAGTAAATGTTCATAGTGTGTGGAGTGGCTTCTGCCTTTCTAAGTTTTTGACTCCAGTGAAAAAGTGTGGAAGTGTTAGCTGTTCAGTCACGTCCGACTCTTTGCAACCGCACGGACTGTAGCCCACCAGGCTCCTCTGTCTGTGGAATTCTCCAGGCAAGAATACTGGAGTGGGTTGCCATGCCTTTCTCCAGGGGATCTTCCCAACCCAGGGATCGAACTCGGGTCTCCTGCATTGGTAGGTGGGTTCATCACAAGCGCCACCTGGGAAGCCCTCAGCACATACAGTTAAGTGAACAAAAGCAAGTGGACGAAAGTATATTGCCACTTGGAAAGAGGGGGGTGGGTAGGTATGTATATTAAAAAAAATTCCTGGAAGAATGAAAAACAAAACAGAGGGAGTCCTAAAGACCCCCTTTAATGCTAAAGATAGTGTGACCAAGATGTCAGGTCCTGACCTCTAGGAGTGAAAGTGGAGCAAAGGGACAAGCGGCCTGGCCTATCCCTCCACCCAGTTCAGGTGAGTGTGAGGAGGAAGCCACGGGAGTGTCTGTCCTGTATAGCACCCGAGATGGGTACTTCAAAGAGATTTTCTCCTTTAATCATTTATAGTTTCACTTTGAGATAGGTATTTTTATTACCCTCATTTATAGATAAGGAAAGGAGAGCCAAGAGCAGTTAAGCAACTTGATCAAACTTATAAAGCAAGTTGCCAAAAATAGGGCTCGGGATCCCAGCCACTGCCTCCCTCTCTGGTTGGATGCCGGCTGGAGCTCCTGGGCTGTGGCCACAGTGAGGTCATGCTTCCCTAGGGACCTGGTTTCTGCCTCCTTCTTCACACCCTCCCAGAGTGGGGCACCAGGCCCAGCTGCAAGGGAGAGGGCCTCTCCCAACCTCCTGTCTTCTCTTCTGCCTAGGGAGGGAGTGGCTCTAAGCCACTGGTTTTCAATGTAATTGTGTATGAAAATTGCCTGAGGAGCTTTCAGAACTACTGATGCTCAGGTCCTACACTCAGAGATTTAATTTGTCTGGGTTGCAGCCTTGGCATGGGGCTTTTAGACAGCCCCCAGGTAATCGAATTGCAGGAGATGTGAGTTTGATCCCAGGGTTGAGAAGATGCCCAGGATAGGAAATGGCAACCCACTCCAGTATTCTGGCCTGGAAAATTTCATGGAGAAGCCTGGCGGGCCACAGTCCATGGGGTTGCAGAATCAGACACGACTGAGCAATTAAGCACATACACACACACAGAGGTAATCCTAAGGTGCAGCAGTTTGAGAAGCAGAGCTTTGAGCTCCTGCTGTTTTCACGAGTACTCAGGTCAGGGATCATAGGTATCACCTGGGTGTTTGTTAGACCTGCGTGCTCTCCGGCCCCGCCCAGACATACTGAATCAGAAATTTGTGTGAAGGGACAGTGAAGGGAAGGGGGTCCATGACTCCTCAAGCCTTCCTCGTGATTCTCTGTGCCCAAAGCTTGAGAACCGCCGCTTGGTGCAGCAAGCCAGAGACAGACCCTTGGTGCTGTGGTTTGCTTCATCAACTGTCACAAAATTGCTGTGTTATTGCCAAGGAAGATTAAGTTGCTGGTCCTGGGCAATGAGACTGTCCAGGCCTTTCCCCTGAGAATAAAACTTCACGGCCTGTGAGAATGTGTTTAAATGTGATTTGGAATCGACTGGAAGTCGGTGTAGCTTCTGAGAAGGGGAGTGACATCAAAACATGATGATGCTACTCAGCTACTGTGAACAAGAGGTGCTAAAGGGACCATTGGCAGCCGAGGGGGAACTGTGACCCTTGGGGACAGATAGGCTGGGGTGGGCAGCTGAGGTGAAGCAGCACCCTGGCAAGGCCTCACCTGCCAAGGCCTGTCCACTTGAATGGTGTATTAATCTCCTAGGGCAGCTGTAACACATTAATACATGTGATTGAAAACGACACCTGTTCTTGCACTGCTCTGGAGGACAGGAGTCTGAATTCGGTTATCAGCCGGGTTGACTCCTCCTGGAAGGTCTGTGGTAGGAGAATCGGCTCCATGCTTCTCTCCTGGCTGCTCCAGGCTGCGGGCAACCCTTGGGGCTCCTTGGTTTGTACAGCAATTGCTCCAGTCCCTGCCTCTGTCCTCACATGACCTTCCCCTCTGTGTCTTGATTCTCCTTCTCCTTTCTCTTATTAGGACAGTCCCTGGATTTAGGGCCCACCCTAAATTTGTCATGTGAATCATGACAAACTGTGGAAAATTCTTAAAGAGTTGAGAATACCAGACACCTTACCTGCCTCCTGAGAAATCTGTATGCAGGTCAAGAAGCAAGTTAGAACCGGACATGGCGCAATGGACTGGTTCCCAATTGGGAAAGGAGTTCGTCAAGGTTGTATATTGTCATCCTGCTTATTTAATTTATATGCAGAGTACATTATGCAAATTGCCAGGTTGGATGAAGCACAAGCTGGAATCAAGATTGCCGGGAGAAACATCAATAACCATATTGAGATTCATATTCAGCTTCAGCATCACTTCATGGCAAATAGATGTGGAAACAATGGAAACAGTGAGAGACTTTATTTTCTTGGGCTCCAAAATCACTGCAGATGGTGACTGCCATGAAAATAAAAGACCCTTGTTTGCTCCTTGGGAGAAAAGCTATGACCAATCTAGACAGCTTATTAAAAGGCAGTGACATTACTCTGCTGACAAAGCCCATCTAGTCAAAGCTATGGTTTTTCCTGTAGTCATGTATAGATGTGAGAGCTGGGCCATCAAGAAGGCTGAGTGCCGAAGAATTGATGCTTTTGAACTGTGGTTGTTGGAGGAGACTCTTGAGAGTCCCTTCGACAGCATGGAGATCAAACCAGTCAATCCTAAAGGAAATCAGTCCTGAATATTCATTGAAGGACTGATGCTGAAGCTCCAATACTTTGGCCACCTGATGCAAAGAACTGACTCATTGGAAAAGACACTGATGATGAGAAAGATTGAAGGCAGGAGAAGGGGACGACAAAGGATGAGATGGCTGGATGGCATCACCAATTCGATGGACATGAGTCTGAGTAGGCTCTGGGAGTTGGTGGTGGACAGGGAGGCCTGGCTTGCTGCAGTCCATGGGGTCACAGAATTGGACACAACTGGGTGGCTGAACTGAACTGACAATCTAGGATGATCTTATCTGAAGATCCTCCATTCACTCACAACTGCTAAGGTTCTATTTCCAAACAGGGTCAACCTCACAGGTGGTGAGGGAGGGGTTTAGGCTTTGAGTGTACCTTTGGGGGGCCTGCCATTCAACCCACTACGAATGGGAAACAAATCCCACTTTCTCACAGCAGCCCTCTCTAATGCTGATTCTGGGCAGAGGGGTGACCTGAGGAACCTGCTTCTCTCAGGGCAAACACAATGGGCCTGGAATTCAGCACTGAAGACTGTCTTCATAGCGTTCTCTACCAGTGTGCTTTCCTGAGAGCTCACTGAAGCCCTGCCGCAGAGCTGAGCTCTGTGCTATTGAATTGATATAAAAGGAGAAACTGAGGCTTAAGGAGGGCTTTCCAGGTGGTGCTAGTGGTTAAGAACTGGCCTGTCAATGCAAGAGACATAAGAGACGTGGGTTTGATCCTTGGGTCAAGAAGATTCCCCCGGAGAAGGGCAGGGCAACCCACTCCAGTATTCTTGCTTGGAAAATCCCATGGACAGAGGAGTCTTGTGGGCTACAGTCCATGGGGTCCTTAAGAGTCAGACACAACTTAGGGAGGTTGACTTGCTGAAGCTCCCAGAGTTAAGGGTGGTCTTCCCACTCTAACTGTGCTGCCCCTTCTGTTGGTATCAGCTGGTTTCAGGAGTCATGACAGCCTGGTTGTCTTCACGAAAGTAGGGGGCTGGGGATCTCTCACCTGGGACCAGTGGTATAATTATCGTGCCAGCCAGCTTGTCGCCGAGAGGCTCCTGGGGACGATGGTCTGGTCACTTCTTTGTTTCCTGTGACCTCTTTCGGTGCCACTTCTACACACACAGAGTGCTTTGTGCCTGCCAGGCACTTGGCCTCTGGGAAGAACTCAGTAAATGTGAACAGAATGATTTTTTTGTTTGCTTGTTTTTGGCCCCAGCTCAGCAGGAAACCCGTTTGATATACACAGTCCAATAAAATACATCTATTTTGGGACTTAACAATCCAGGGGACCCACAGATGTACAGTCAGAGTAGAAACAGTGGGTTCTGACACCAATCTCCTTGCTCTTGTCAACTCCAAACTGTGACATGCTGTAGGAAAGCAGCCAGGAGACTGGTGTGGGTGTGGTCACCTCCAGGTGGCTCTGTGTGGTCCAGTCAGTGATGTGAGGTTGCTTTCATCTTTAGGGTCGTCATCAACGAGCCCAGTGGGCTCAGGTTTGTTTGCTCACCTCAGCCACAGCTGCTGCAGCTTCTAGGAATTCAGTCACGTGTGGCTTGAACGACCCCAGTGTCCCATCCTGGGACTCCTGCCTGCCTATTCTCAGCTCTCAGCCTTTGGGTTTCTAGCTACCAGTCTGACTATTCCACCATCACGTCAAACCAAAATTTAAAAAATCAACCTATCTTCCCCTATCAGAGTAGTTCCCCTTCCTAACCTTTCCCATCTGCTTAATGGTACTACCTAGAAAGCTGATGTCACTGCTTGGCCCTCACCTTTTCTCTCTTCTCTACAGGCGACCTCTCACCTTTAGATAGGAGGTGGGGTGCAGCTATGGGAGATGAGGAAGGAAACCAACAGTTTTGAGCACTCACCACAATGAGACAGACCAGGGGCTGATGCTAACTCACTGATCTTCTCAATAATCCCGGGAGGTGAGGACAGGGTTACTGTCCTAATTTCAAAAGTGAAAAACCAAGGCTCAGGATGATTGAGGTCTTGGGGCCATGCAGCCATGAGGTGGGGATCAGGACCCAAGCCCGTGTTCTTTGCGCCTGGCAGTGATGCTCAGCCTGACGTATGCTTCCTTTGCTGATTCCCTAACTGCTGCTTCTCTCTCACTTTTGCTAGCGCTGCCTAGTTCAGGCCTTCACCATCTCCCTTCTGAACAGCGGCAACGGCTTCCCAGCTATTCAGTGCTTCTACTCTTTTCTGCTGCAAATTTGCCCGTGTCCAACACTTTCTATTTCTTTTATGTCTCCCACAGTGCCTGGCCCAGGACTGGACGCGGGGTAGACACTCAGCACATCTTGTTAGCAGAATGATATGGGCCTGGTGCCTTGGGAGATTAATTTTCTAGCATCTAAGTAAGAGTTTTGATTAGGCTAGGCATCATCTGATTTGCTGCCAAGGATGGCAGGTATAGACTAGGTTAGAAGTGTGGTTGACTTGTTACCATCCTTAGTGACGAAGGATGAGGATGGAACTTACACGGGAAGTTCACAGCTAAGGGATGACAATTACTTCTTAAAGTCCTTAGCTTCATCTTCTCCACTGACAAATCTGTAGCCAGTCTGTTTCTCTACTGTCGCACAGCTTCAAGGGAAGTCAGACAGTCCCAGGGTATTCATTACCTGTGCACCAGGAGCCACAAGTCCAAGGAACTGCTGGATTCTCAGGTGACTTGGATGAAGAAAGTCAAAGCAACTTTAGCTTAATCTGACCCAGGAAGGTCTGATACACATTTCATGCAAATCAAAACCAAAATTAGGTATTACTTCACACACTAGAGCATTAAGGACCACAAGAATCAGCTCCATATGTAATCTTGGAACAGCAATGTGATGAAAAGTATATGCTCGTGATGAATGTCAAAATAGTTCCTGGTCTCTTGGGTTTGGTATCTTGGGAGAGCAAGGTGGTAGAGGACAGTGGTTAGGAACAAGGCTCTGCAGTCAAATTCCAAGATTTGGTCCTGGTGATGCCATTCAAGCTATTTGACCTTGAATAAATTACTCTCTGGTCTTAGTTTTCTCATCTATAAAATGGAGATAATTTTAGCACCTATCTCCTAAGGTTGCAGTGATGATGAAAGAAGTAAATATAGGCAAAATATATACCAAGTGCTTAACCAATGTTACTACATCCTTAAAAGCTAATCTGCTTTTACAAAAATCATTATTTCTGCACAGTAAGCATTAAAAGCTTCAAACTCCTCACTGCCCCTCCCCTCTCCTAGCTCCTGGGGCAGTGAATTAAAATAATAGACTTGATCTTTGTCTCTTAAATTCAACAGAGCGGTTATTCCTAACCAGTGTTGTCTATTGCAATGCAAATTAATGTAAACTATTCATTTTATCTCAAAATCACCTCAGACTCCCACAGTCATTAATTTCAAACCCAGACTTGCCTTTGTACACAATTATTAGTTCTTCTCTCAGGGTCAGGAATGTAGCACTTTCGTTCATTCACAAAAAAGTTTAGGAGCCTTTCTTGGTGGTGGTGGTGGTAGCCATGGCAGTGACTGAATGAGTCCAACAGAGCGCTGGAGTCACTGTGTTAGAAATTCCCATTTGCTGCTGCAGAAAAGTTATACCATCTAAATGGGGTTTTTAGGCTGAAAGCATGGCAGTTTCTCTACCTTGTTAGCAAGATAGGAAGTTCCAGAAAGGAGGTGGCTGTGGGATCCTAAGCAAGCCTTCACCTGTCTGTATCTTTAGATATCTCTAAAACAAACAGATTATATTAAAAGGTGCAGTGGTTCTTTCCCTTCCAAAAGACCCTATGTAGATGTGAACCCTGTATCAGGAAGCTGGGCTCTTTTTTTTTTTAAAACTATATTAAAATACTCCCCTCTGACCCCAGCATTGCCACCACACATCTAAACACACACACACAGTGAAATTATAAAACAGTGCCCATTTATTAGTGCTAAGTGCCGAGTGCTTTACATACATCGTGACACTAAAGCTCACAATAAACTTCTGAGGTAGCTATTAAGTTTTCAGACACCCATAGAGGCCACAGTGAAGCCCAAAGAGAGAGCCTAGATTCTTCCCTGTAAAACAGGAACCTGAGCCAGGTGACCGAGGCCTTCCAAGTGCTTGACCATTGTATACATCTAGATTATTGCATTCCCAAACCTTCACAGTCAGCCGTGGTCCTGGGATTGGGCAATTCCTGTGGGACGCTTCCTGACGTCCGAAGTGTGGAATGGCACTGTGTCCTTGGGATTCTACTTTTCGAATCTGTTTTGGGTGGGCTGGTTTTATGAAGCAGTGCAACAAGAGTTCTCTTCAGGCTCTTGAGAGCCTCGAAGGCAGACAGACATTCTGTACTTTTGATTCCAAACTGCCTCCCTTCCTCTGAAAAACTCAAGGCCCTCGACAGTCTCACTGGGGAGAGAGACTCAGCTCCCTCCTGTGGCTTTTCAGTTTGCGTCAGGCCGCTGGGCAAGGCTGCAGTGATGTGACCTCACTTTCGGTGTCTGGTTTCAAAGCCCGTATTTAAGTCCCCGATTCTACTGCAGCTGCACATTTTCTGAGCCTTTATCTTTTATCCCTGCCTTCAGAACTTCAGTCTATGCGGCCAAGCTCCCTCTCTCTCTCTCACACACATTCTCATTCATTCTCGATCTCTTTGAAAATATTTCACAGTGGAAAATTAACACATTGGAATTAACACGGTTCCCTGTGACAAGAAAGCACACAGAAGTGAGAACCAGCGTCCTTATAACCGCAGTGGTAAGGAATGTCTTTGGAACCATTCTCTTCTTCACAGGGCTGAGAGCTCCAACAGAACTCATCAGAGACTAAGACAGTCTCAGAATGAGAAACGCACACATTTATTATGAGCAGCTGCATTCATCTGAGTTCGTGGAGGGATGTGGGGCAAGACTGGCATTCATTCACTGCTCTGGAAAAGCCTGATGCCATCACACCCAAAGGAGTGAGTTCCGGGTGCCATGTGGGGCATCCACCAGGCTGCAGCCCCTGCAAAGGTGGGGTCCAGGCTCTCCAGGGAGTTGGGGTCACAGGGCCTCCTTATCCCCACTGCTGGGGCACCAAGGGGCGGGGCCCAACCTGTCAGAGGTGGGCGGGGCCATGTGGGGGGACTTCTGAGCAGTTCCCCACATTGCCCCCCTTCCCCCACCCCAAACCTTCAAAGAAACAGTTCAAGGGTTGCAAGTCAGCGCCCTGCCCTGGGCGTTGCAGAGGGGCAGGGCCCAGCCAGGCACCTGCAGTCCCATCGTCGGCCCCTCAGGGATCAAAATCCTGCCATCTGCGAAAGGAAGGCGCTGCTTTATTTCCGGTTGATCCTTTCTTTGGGTAAGGCTTTCCCTCTGGTTTTTAGCAAGAAGAAATACAGAACACTCAGCTAAATTTGAATTTGAGATAACAAATATGTTTTGGGATAAATATGTCCCCAATCCTGCAAGGGGCATGCTTATATTAAAACATTTTTTGTTATTTACCTGAAATTCAAACAGCACTGGGTGTCCTGTATTTTATCTGGCAACCATACCTCCTTGCAGCCCTCCCCGAGGCCTTCCCAGGGAGTGCTTATCTTGCAATGTGCTCTCAAGCAGAAATTCATCAGTTCTGATTCTCCTGGGATTCCTGGTGAAAAAGCAGACTTCAGGCCACATCTACTGAATATAATTTCCAGGGGTAGGACCCAGAAATATACATTTTATCAAGGTGGTTGTCTAGGTGATTCTGACGCACATTTGTATGAATTGTTTACTGCCTCCAAACAAATTCCCTAAAACACAGAGGCTGAAAACAACCACATTATCTCACAGTTCAACATAATGAGACAGGAATTTGGAATTGACTTAGCTTTGTGATTCTGGTTAAGCTTCTCTCATGATGCTGCAATCAAGGGGTTGGTCCAGGCTGCAAACATCTCTAAAGACTGTTCTGTTGCTGGAGAACCTGCTTCCAAGCTCAGGTCCTTTCTGGCTATTAGGTGGAAATGTCAGTTCTTCAACACATGGACTGATTGGTGCCTTTTCCCAGAGTTAGGGATGACAGAGACAGAGATACACAGAGAGGGAGGGAGAGAGAGGGGAACTCTCCAAGACAAATCCACATCCAAGGGAAGAGAATTACACAAGATCATCCATTCCAAGAGGCAGAACCATTGGAGGGTTGTCTTAAGAGGCTGTCCACCACCATATTCAAGTCGGAGAATTATGATAACAAGTTAGTCCTCAACGTACCACAACCAAGATCACATTTAAAAATTGGAAGTCAATGTCTTCCTTTACTCACTTTTTCCCTGTTTGCACCCCTCCTCCCCATATAGCCCTTGGGGTTTAAGACAACAACAATCAGGAAGAAAAATAGTCAAAATGACAATCTTAGGAGACTAGCAAAATGTTAAAATTTTAAACGCCTGCAAATATTGAGGAGGAGAAAATTAAACACCAATCCCACACATATATGGCTGTGTCCACCCAAAAACCCTCAGCATTCAACGTGACTCCTGAAGAACCTCCGATGAGGACTTCTGGAAATATAATACAGAAGGTGACCAGCTGTCCCAGTTTGCCCAGGTTTCTCCCAGATCCTGGGAGACCCTTCAGTCTCAGGCAAATTGAGATGGCTGGTTATCTTCTAACATGGAGCCAGTAAGAAATCAACCACTCTGCCCCTGTCTATAGACTGAGTGGGTCTATCCTGTGACGAAGTGGAGAGTGTGGGCTTTGAGCTAGAAGCCCACCAACAGGTGCCCTGAGCTGTGACTGTAAGCTATCTCACACAGAAAGCAGGCCCCATAATTCTGCTTTAAGCTTAAGTATAACGATGCCCATGGAAATGCCTTGTAAACTGAGAGGTACTGCCTAGATGCTCTTTTCTACTCTTTTGAAGAGAAGACCCTGATCCTAACGTGAAAGGTGGGACCAAAGTCATCACCCGTTTATACTTTTGCAACCAAATGTGACATTGTCTCTTTCAATTAGGCAGATGTGCTGGCCTCCAAAAAAGTAAACATAGCCCACAAAAGCCATATGACACACCTTTAATCTTCATTTAGTTTGCACTTTAATCCCCCAAATTGATTCACACTGTTCCCTCCAGAAACTGCTACCCTACTGAAAAGGACAGTCATCTCTATTGTATCCTCAATGACGAGTTTCCCAGAAAATCTGTGCGAAGTCTTGATAGGAAAGACATGATTCATTTTTCACAGCTCTGAGGGTGTGACTCCCTCCTCTTGGGAGAAAACCTGTCACCAGCGGCACTCATTCCCTCACCCTCCTCGTCTATCTGTCCAGGCTTGGGAGGCTTTTTTTTTTTTTTTGCTAGTGAGAAAGGCAGCAGTCTGTAAATCATATGCAAGTGTTCAAGGCAGGAGTCTGTAAATCATATTCAAGTGTTCATTCCCTCTCTTTTTTTCTTCTGCGTTTACCAGTTCTGTGCAGGCCTGCCCAGTAATATTAATATGATGCCAAATCTCAAAATCAAAACAGAAAATGCCATCTTGAACAGACGCCAGTGATTTTTGAGGAGGGCCAGTTAGCAAGACCAGCCACGGTTGTGTTTTGTCCACTCTCCTCCTCCCCACTCCTGTACCCTGGCTGTGCGTCCCAGGCACCCAACAAAGATGCTGGACTGATGACGATGCTGAAGAAAGCCCATCTGGTCTGGCCTGTTCCCTGCCACCCTGCCACCATGTAAGCTAGGAGCTCTCCTGAGTCTCAATGGGAAGAATGATGCCTGGCCCTACTGCAGCATGGGGCAATGTGCAAGGATCAAATCAGATTCATGTAAATGAAAGATGTTTAAAAATCTTAGAGTGCCATATAAATGTGAGGGGTTAGGTTTTATTAGAGTCCTTCCTTCAGCCTGCTTCAGGTATCTGCACAGCTGAGTACTCCTGTAGTAGTATAATCTGCACTGTTCACTAATGAGAATTTGTACTTACTGACCTCAGCCAGCTTATCTCATAACTATAATCATCTTAACACAGCCACAAAGCTGCTGCCTTATGGTTTCTGTTTTACAGTTTTAATGCTTAAGAGGCTGATTTTTGGCCCTGCGTTAAATTAGACCAGTCTTCAAGGTGTGTCCTTTCCTCAATATGCAAGACAGTCATACCTCAGTTTATGAAGTAGTCTTTAGCTTTCTATTTTATAATATCTCTACATAAATACACACTGTTTTAAAACTGTTTTGGCTTACTTCACTCTGTATAATAGGCTCCAGTTTCATCCACCTCATTAGAACTGATTCAAATGTTTTCTTTTTAATGGCTGAGTAATACTCCATTGTGTATCTGTACCATAGCTTTCTTATCCATTCATCTGCTGATGGACATCTAGGTTGCTTCCATGTCCTGGCTATTATAAACAGTGCTGCAATGAACATTGGGGTACACGTGTCTCTTTCAATTCTGGTTTCCTCAGTGTGTATGCCCAGCAGTGGGATTGCTGGATCATAAGGCAGTTCTACTAACGCATATATATGGAATTTAGAAAGATGCTAACAATAACCCTGTGTACAAGACAGCAAAAGAGACACTGATGTATAGAACAGTCTTTTGGACTCTGTGGGAAAGGGAGAGGGTGAGATGATTTGGGAGAATGGCACTGAAATATGTATAATATCATATGCGAAACGAGTCACCAGTCCAGGTTCGATGCACGATACCGGATGCTTGGGGCTGGTGCACTGGGACGACCCAGAAGGATGGTATGGGGAGGGAGGAGGGAGGAGGGTTCAGGATGGGGAACACGTGTATGCCTGTGGCAGATTCATTTTGATATATGGCAGAACCAATACAATATTGTAAAGTTTAAAAATAAAATAAAATTAAAAAAAAATAAAAATGTTTTGAAGATTTTTCTACCACAATAAAACTGATTTTAAAAAACAGCAATGCTTAAGCTAAACTTAAATGAGTACCATATAATCCCTTAAAGAAGGGATTATAAACACATTTCCTCTGTTCATTAAGTTGCATGCAAGCTTGTATTTAATATATAATCAAAACATTCACAGCCATATCAAAAGAAATGACAAAATGTGTTCACTAATAACTCTACCTGCCTGATCCAAGTGACTAGTCTGAAAATGAAACTAAGTAAATTGTTTCACTATAGCATTTTTCTTCTGGAGGAGAAAGGATGGGAGAGTTGGGCTCAAAGACTCAACCTCATTCAGGGCACTTGGGGAGTAGGCCTAAGGGGGAATGCCATGCATAAGCTCTCTCAGCACATCCTTGTTTTTTTCTGAGCAAAGACACTGTGAGGTTAATTTTATGTGTCACCTTGGCTGGACGACGGAGCCTAGATTACTCATCAAATATTCTGGACGTTTCTGCGAGGGTGTTTTTGGTCGAGTTCAGTTCAGTTGCTCAGTCGTGTCCGACTCTTTGCAACCGACTCTTTGCATGAACTGCAGCACGCCAGGCCTCCCTGTCCATCACCAACTCCTAGAGCCTACTCAAACTCATGTCCATTGAGTCGGTGATGCTATCCAACCATCTCATCCTCTGTTGTCCCCTTCTCCTCCTGCCCTCAATCTTTTCAAGCATCAGGGTCTTTTCAAATGAGCCAGCTCTTCGCATCAGGTGGCCAAAGTATTGGAGTTTCAGCTTCAACATCAGTCCTTTATGAACACCCAGGACTGATCTCCTTTAGGATGGACTGGTTGGATCTCCTTGCAGTCCAAGGGACTCTCAAGAGTCTTCTCCAACACCACAGTTCAAAAGCATCAATTCTTCGGTGCTCAGCTTTCTTTATAGTCCAACTCTCACATCCATACATGACCTCTGGAAAAACCATAGCCTTGACTAGATGGACCTTTGTTGGCAAAGTAATGTCTCTGCTTTTTAATATGCTGTCTAGGTTAGTCATAACTTTCCTTCCAAGGAGTAAGCATCTTTTAATTTCATGGCTGCAATCACCATCTGCAGTGATTTTGGAGCCCCCAAAAATAAAGTCAGCCACTGTTTCCCCATCTATTTGCCATAAAGGGATGAGACCGGATGCCATGATCTTCGTTTTCTGAATGTTGAGCTTTAAGCCAACTTTTTTGCTCTCCTCTTTCATCAAGAGGCTCTTTAGTTCTTCTTCACTCTCTGCCATAAGGGTGATGTCATCTGCATACCTGAGGTTATTGATATTTCTCCCGGCAGTCTTGATTCCAGCTTGTGCTTCTTCCAGCCCACCGTTTCTCATGATGTACTCTGCATGTAAGTTAAATAAGCACGGTGACAATATACAGCCTTGACGTACTCCTTTTCCTATTTGGAACCAGTCTGTTGTTCCATGTCCAGTTCTAACTGTTGCTTCCTGACCTGCATACAGGTTTCTCAAGAGGCAGGTCAGGTGGTCTGGTATTCCCATCTCTTTCAGAATTTTCCAGTTTATTGTGGTCCATACAGTCAAAGGCTTTGGCGTAGTCAATAAAGCAGAAATAGATGTTTTTCTGGAACTCTCTTGCTTTTTCGATGATCCGGCAGATGTTGGCAATTTGATCTCTGGTTCCTCTTGCCTTTTCTAAAACCAGCTTGAACATCTGGAAGTTCATGGTTCACGTATTGCTGAAGCCTGGCTTTTTGGTCAAGGTTAACATTTAAATTGGTGAACTTTCAGTAAAACAGACTGTCCTCCCTTATACAGGTGGGCTTCACCAATCAGGTGAAGGCCTAAATAGAATAAAGACTTGGGGGGGGGGTGTCTGAATGAGTCCCTCAACTTCTTTTAGGCTTAATTTCCTTGTCTGAAAAACCAAAAGCGCTTTGTAAACACTACTATATAATGTCTGGTGTTACATTTATTGTATTTCCTAAACTCACAGTAGCAGCTAACACTTGAGGACATTGGCCAGGTTCTGTGCCACATACATGTATTATCTCATTTACTCCATCCAACAACCTATGTGGGAAACAGTAGCACTGACCCCATTTTACAAATGAAGAGACTAAGGTATAGAGAAGTTAAGGTACTTGCCTTAGGTCACGCAGATGGGACACAGCAGAGCTGGGACTTATACCTACATCTATCAGAACTTGGGGAATGTTCTCCCTAATGATTAGCTCTGTGACCAGGGGGGAGTTATTTAACTACTCAAGTTCTGACATTGTTGTATGTAGCGCAGGATACCTGTATGTCTCCCAATCCTGGTGTGAGCATTCAGGGGATCACATTCTAGCACAGTGTCTGGTGTGTGTGCTCAGAGTGCAACAAGATTTCCACTCCAGACTGCTGGGTCCCACACTGCCAGTCCCCATGCACAGAGGATGGCCGGCAGCCACAAGCCAAAAGGGGCCAGATTCCCTGGACATCAAAGGCCACTCTGCCACACTTACTAACATCTTATTTCAAGAAATGTTCTTCCTGAGAAGAGTCAACGAATTTGAACAAATTTTTTTGTTTTTCTTATAATGTTAAGACTTTTAATATGTTACAAATATCTTCTTAAATATATGAGAAGCCTAACTTACTCTATAACTCAAACTTTTTGGCAAATCAAACATTCCTTAAAATACTAATGAAATACATCCCATATTTAAAAATACAGCTGAGATTATTGTGTTAGTCTGCTCAGGCTACCATAACAAAATCCCAGAGACTAGCTAAAACAACAAAAATTTGTATTCTCGCAGTAGTGGAGGCTAGAGGTCCAAGATCAAGGTGCCAGCAGGGCTGGTTTCTTTTGAGGCCTCTCTCCTTGGCTTGCTGATGGTAGCCTCCTCCGGTCTTCACATCTTTCCTCATTATACGTCTGAGTCCTAATCTCCTCTTCTTGTAAGGAAACCAGTCATATTTGGTTATGGTCCACCCTAATGGGGCTTCCCTGGTGGTGCTAGTGGTAAAGAACCTGCCTGCCAACACAGGAGATGTATTTGATCTCTGGGTCAGGAAGATTCCCTGGAAGGCATGGCAACCCACTCTAGTATTCTTGCCTGGAGAATCCTGTGGACAGAGGAGCTTGGTGGGCTACAGTCCAGATGGTCACAAAGAATCGGACACAACTGATGAGATTTAGCACGCAGTACACTAATGGCCTCATTTCAATTTAATTACCTCTTTAAAGGTCTATCTCCTTCTGAGGTACTGCAAGCCAGGACTTCAACATGTGAATTCTCAAAATACACAATATATACAAATATATATTAACTTTATTTACATTAAAATAAATCCCTATTTATTGGACATCTTCAGAATCACTGAATATGCATGAAGAATACATTCACTGACTATATTTGAGAAAATATATGCATGAATATATTCATACAGAGACTCTTTGAATGAAGCTTTCAGTAAACTGGTTATTTTGGTAAACCTGACAAGTTGGCCATATGGTGATGGCCACAAGTGATGATACTTGTTCAGTTGTCTCTCTGAGAATCAACAATTGGGCATATTGATCCAGAGCTGAAAATCTGTATGAACCACCATCTAATGGGACCTCCCCACCTCCAAGAGTATCACACTGTTCCCTGAGAGAGGAAAGCACTGAAAGCCATGATCAACTGTGGAAACAAGGGCAGCAGCTGGTTGCCAGGAGGCCAGGAAGAGGTGTTCTGAGGGAAGGCGTGGGGGAACCTCCAAATCTGAAGTAGGTCAGTTCAGCAGAGTGCTCCCAGGGAGCCTCCAGATCCTGGTTCAGGGGATGGGTTGGGGAGAGAGAGAAAAGGGTGAACCTAGAGAGAACTTCTATTTCCCAACTCTGCATTTCTTTTCCTCAGTCAGGCCACATGGGCAGTTCTGTGTCACAGTTGCTACTTGCTAGTCTGTCCACTAGTCAACCCTGTAGCAGCTTAAGCTCCCTCATGTTGAAACCCAAGTCCCCTCTTTCATTCATTTAACAGTGAAAACCCAGGGTATTGGTGATAAACCCCTTTCCCCCTAGGTGCAAGTGTGCGTGCTAAGTTGCTGCAGTCGTTATCTGTCGTTATCTGACTCTTTGCGACCCCATGGACTGTAGCCTGCCAGGTTCCTCTGTCCTTGGGATTCTTCAGGCAAGAATACTGGAGTGGGTTGCCACTCCCTCCATCAGGGGATCTTCCTGACCCAGGGATCAAACCTGAATCACTTACGTCTCCTGCATCGGCAGGCAGGTTCTTTACCACTAGTGCCACCTGGGAAGCCCTTTCCCCTACATCCCCGTCCACATTTAGCTACATCTTCCTCCCTCCCCGCTTTTCTTCCTTCCTTCCCTCTGCTTTCCCTCCCTTCTTCCCATCAGTCCTCTAAAAGAGATGACCCTCTTCCTTCCAGAATCAGTTTACCTGCTCTGGATCTCACTCCTCCACTCTGGGCTCCTCTACAGCCCCCCTCCCCTCATGCTCACTTTATCTTCAGCCACAATCTCTTCTTGTCCATCCTTTAGTACAAGCCTTCTTTCAATTAAACTCTACGAAATAGGCTACTGCTTTCACTTTCTCCACTCTGTTGCCTCAGTTTTCAGTCATATTTCATTTTTGTTTTCCCTCCAGGACCTACCACAAGCATCACGGGCACTCGAGAAAAGTTGGTTGGATTAATTACTGGGGAATGGAATATTCCTCAAGCGAGATGTGCAAGGATCATGCAGGGTGCAAAGACTCTGTTCTTGACTTTAAGGAGGGGGCGGAAGAGTCAGGGAGACAAGGTAGAAACATGGAAAAACAATGTTGCTAGAGCCAAACTGGAAACAAACATTAGAGAATCTTTAAGGGGTGAGTGCCAATCAGTGAAATCACGGTGAGTGGCAAGTACTGTGACGATTACGCCACAGCAGGGGGCACAGAGAATGAAGGCGCATCATAAGGATGGGGGGATATTCTGGTTGGGAAGGACGGTGTCCCTGGCGGGAGGAAGGCAGTGGAGGACGCACGCAATCTGGGCATAGGCCAGCTCTGCGGACCCAAATGGCAGATTTCCCATGGCTGCCGCCGCTGCTGCTAAGTCGCTTCAGTCGTGTCCAACTCTGTGCGACCCCATAGACGGCAGCCCACCAGGCTCCCCCATCCCTGGGATTCTCCAGGCAAGAACACTGGAGTGGGTTGCCATTTCCTTCTCCAATGCATGAAAGTGAAAGTGAAGTCACTCAGTCGTGTCTGACTCTTAGCAACCCCATGGACTGCAGCCTACCAGGCTCCTCCGTCCATGGGATTTTCCAGGCAAGAGTACTGTAGCGGGGTGCCATTGCTGGGCGTCTTTAAATCAGACCTCAGAGCCCTGCAGGCCAAGCAGCGTTTACAGCCCTCCCTGGGCAGACCTGCTACCCTGGATTCTTTCAAGAACAAGGAAATAAGACCATGTTGAGTTGAGGAGGCCTTTCATTTGACAGGCTGAGGAATCAAGGAAAATACATCTGCAAAACCAGTCTCATCGCCTTTGCTCCCATAGTAAGAGTAAGAATAACAAGAAGATAATGACACATCTGTAAAATGCTCAGCATGTCTTGGGCCCTGTCCTGGCGTGCTCACTCCTTTTAGGAGCCGCCTCTTTTCCATGATAGTGAGCAACTCACAACCCATGGGTGTCCCTAGCACTTGCCGTAAGGCTGGCTCACTGAACACAAATGAGAGATGGTGACTGTCTCTCTTCTGTGACAAGGAGTGAGCATACGATTGATAAGATCTGGGCCAAGGTCAACTAGAGTCCAATAAGAAGACAGACTGAGGAGACCAAGGGGAACTGAGCCACAGTCTGTCCCTCTCCACTTCTGTGGACCTTTGGCTAAGGTCCCCTGCTCATTAGAGATGAAGCAGATACCCTCTGTTTAGTTTTGAATGGCACATACTTGGCTGGGAAGGGGAAGAACCATCCAGCCTTTTGTCGGATGTCAGCACCAAGCACAGTAACTCACATCTCCATCCAGCTTTCAAGCTGACACTGGGCTCTCCCATCCATTTTCCTGTTTGAGCATCCTAAGGACTCTGTGGGTGGGCAAAACAGGTGTCACTACCACCATCACCATCCCCATCTGATTGAGGGACCTGCCAGAGGACTCACAGCTAGTCAGCAGAGGCAGGAGGTCAGCCTTCACCCTCTGGCTCCAGTCAAGCCAGGAAATCTCCATCAAATGCTGCCGAGGCATATCTTTAATCAGGAGGACAGGGTAACCTGAGGGGCGTCAGCATGGCCACTGTCCTAATCACAGTCAATGCCTGGCATTGAGTGTTTGGAAAGATAGCTAGATGCCTGGGAACTCACAGATGAGTCCAGAGAGTTGTGGGAACTCTCTTGTGCTCGGAGAAGTATTTCTGGGGAGATTTGCCGGCTGGAGCTACTTTGTCCCCAGGGGAGGCTGAGGAGGCCAGAGTCCTGGGCTCTTAACAGAAGCCCACTCTCCCTGCCATGATCCTCGTGGAAGGACAGCAAACAATGCCATTCTTTTTGTTGAAGAATAATGGTCAGTTTTTCTAGGCTACCAGGCAAGTTAAGAGACATTGGTAAGAAAAATAAAGCCTCCAGTCTTTTACCAATTAATTACAACCCCATCCCCAACCCCGCTCCAAAACACACACATTATCATATTCTCTGCTCTCTACTCACATTTCACAGGCCTGGGCACAGATCTAAAGCAAGGCTCTGAATGGCCAAGTGGCATATTAGCTATTAGCTTGGGTCTTATGTTAGCCTTGATCACATTAAGCATGATCACATAAGGTAGAACTTACATCAAATCTGACAGTCTTGAGCCCATCCATTCACAACACCAACATCTAATCTGGTTTCCTATTTTGGGGGAATTTAATTCTCCTACCACTGCAGCCAATCACCTGTCAATCATCAAAGCTGCCTTTAAAACTAACCCAGGCCTCTATTGTGAATGGCTGTCTTGTCTTTCATAAATTAGTCCTTGTGAAAGTCAGGGATCATTCTGGAAACTTAAAATTCACGGTTAGGGATTTTATTTCTTGACTTGGTTTCAAAATGCCATATAGTCCTAACATAGGCCTTCAGGTATCTCACACAAGAAATCACAATTAATTTTAAAAACTATCTTACCAATCTATTTGGAATAACATGATATGAGTATAAATTCTAGTGAAAGTTTCAAATCTGGTGATATTAAAAAAAACATTAGGTTCACTTCAATCTTTCCAAATACCTCGATATTCATGACAATTACATTTAAAGTTAAGCAAAATATTTACTGCATGTAACATCTGTAACCCAAGGGTCAGCTTTGCCTCCATTCCAAAGCCCTCCTCTGGCATATACTGGGAAGGGGAGGTGGCCCCTGGAGCGCTGGGACCCTCTGGGGCTCTCTCTTCCTCCCAGAATTTATACTCCTATCATGTTATTCCAAACAGATGGGTAAGGTAGTTTTTAAAACTTACACTCTTCACTTTTTGCCACCACATGGAAGCTAGACCCAGGTGTCAGACTTTTAGGAAAGCTGTGGAACTAAACGGAATTGAAATAAAGTAAAAAAACGAAAACTTCCAATAAATACAGGTTTTTTTCTGTAACCCAATGAAGCTTACCAACCTTTCTTAGCTGACACCCTCTGCGTCTAGTCTTGCTCTCCAGATCTTGGACCTCACCTAATACCTGCTGTAATTCTCCCTCCACTTTTCACAGTCAGCCCTACCCAGACCCACTTGCTCTCTGAGGCAATTCATTCTCTCAGTGCTAAATAACAAGTCCAGGATGGGGATGGAGAGGGGGAGCCTTGAATATTTTCTGGATGCAAAGGTGGTGGGTATGCTCTTTGGTAATACAGGAAAACCACTCCCACAATGGGTTTTTATTTCTTCACTTTTGCTGAGTAGTTTTATGATGTTTACTTTTGTGGCTTGATAGGTTAAGATACTGATCACCTGCAGTATGATCAATAACTGACACTATTCTAGCAAGTCTGTAAATCAATGGCTAAGATGATTTGGCTGCAATTAAGCACAAAATGAAGACTTAAAAAGCAGATTACTTCTTGGGAAAAGTACTGGTTGGGAAAGATTGTTAAGATAGGGGTAGAGTGTCAAAGGCAGAAAAGTTTGAAGGGTCTAGTTAGGACTTGCTCCACGGCAGGGAAGGGAAACCCAACCTCAAACCAGCAGAACAAAGCTAACTAGGTTATACAACTGGGAGTCTAGGCGGTAGAGCTGGCTTCAGAGGCTCAAACCGAATAATCAGGAGTCTTTTGATTTCTCTCTCTGCATCTAGATTCTGCTTTTGTCTGTGTTGATTTTTATTTGGGGGAAGCTGGAGTCTTATTTTTATCCTTAGCATTAGCTACCCTGGAAAAGAGGAAGTGCTTCTGATCCCGGAGGGCTCTGCAGGGTTGGCATGGGTCATGTGATACCCATCCTTTAACTGTGGGGGTGCAGGGGAAGTGAGGCTGTTTGGCTGGGCTTGGTCATGGGGCAGGCAGAGGGTCAGTTCTTAAGAGATTTGGTCTTCACTAGTCAGTTGGGTGGAGAAGGCGATGGCACCCCACTCCAGTACTCTTGCATGGAAAATCCCATGGACAGAGGAGCCTGGTAGGCTACAGTCCACGGGGTCTCGAAGAGTCAGACATGACTAAGCAACTTCACTTTCACTTTTCACTTTCATGCACTGGAGAAGGAAATGGCAACCCACTCCAGTGTTCTTGCCTGGAGAATCCCAGGGACGGGGGAGCCTGGTGGGCTGCCGTCTATGGGGTTGCAGAGTTGGACATGACTGAAGCTACTTAGCAGCAGCAGCAGTCAGTTGGGAGAAGGCTGATGGAAAAGATCATGGGTAAAGACAGAAGCCATGAAGCACACTGTGTACACACCCAAGAGAAGTCCATTTTGAGAAGATAGCAAGAAGGAAGCAAAAGGAGATACACCGAAGAGGGTACTGAGTACCTGATGTGGGACTTTCTACCTCACGGGCAGTCTCTGGGGAGGTTTTTGAGTAGGATGCTGAACAGTCTGGAACTCCCTGTCAGGAGAGTACACTGGCACCACTATCTGCACAGGTGTGTGTGGAGATGCTGGAAGTGGGAGACATGGAGCATGGATTAGAGGCAGTGAGGCCTGGCCTCGGGTGACAGCAGTAACGGGAAGAAGGCGAGGGAGATGGGACACACTGAAGGCAGCTGAAGAGGTGACGCCATGGCTCAGCAGGGGCAGGGGCAGGGGCCAGGGTGGGAATCTACAGTCAGCTTGTGGGTGGAAACAAGAGAACTGCAAGTTCTCCCCTGTGACCTCTTACTCCCTTGTGACGAAGGTGGAGCCTAAAGAGAAAGTGGAGAACTCAGGATGGAAGTAAAAGTAAATGACAGACAGGCTGCTACACTGGGAATCCCACCTTTTTGACAATAAAGGCTTTTGCTTTTTTTGGACCAAGCCGTGTTGTTTCCATAGGATAACTTCTCTCTAGTTTGCAAGAATTTACCAGTCTGAACCCTCAGAGCAGATAGCTGAGGCTTATGCTGGAGAAATGCCTTCTTCCCTACCCTTGTCTACATATATCATCTAGTATCAGGTAGATGTCACTCTCACTTTACAGAGACGGACATTAACATTCAGAGAATTTAACTCGCCCAAGGATATGTAGCTAGATAAAGTGGTAGTCAAGTGAGCCATTTTCTCCTTAGGAGAAGAACAGAATGTATAAGCTTGGGCACATCAAGGGAAGGTGAGTGGACTTAGAACAGACCTAGGGTTGTCTTCGGAGCTAATTTGGACTTTCATTTCTATTGGCCACAGTGAACTTCCACTCCTCTCTTCCTTGGAATCTCAGGTTAACAACCAGACACCTACTGCAGACAGAGAGTAACAGACTGAATGTGGGTGTCAGAGATATGCTAGAGAGTGAAAAGAGAGTTCTGAACGACAGATTTTTTTTTAAAAATCCCTGTGACAAAATTTAGAAAGACGATAGTTATTCTAAAAGTACACTGTACCTATGTTCATAAATGTCACCGAAACCCAAAGGCATTCTCTGGTTAAACATTTATTATTTGTGGGAGTGTGAAACTTGTTTTTCCTGTTTTTAAGTTTCAAGAAGCCAGGTGTATGTTCAAATGTCTATTATATGCCATGAGATTATTCTTTACACTCATTTGGAATGAAAATATCAAGCTTCTCATCTTAGCTTTGGATAAAACATGCTATTTATATTTACCCCAATGTGCAACTGTACTGTGCTCGCAGGACAAGCCAGTTTTCAGGACACATTCCTAAAAGAACAAGGTCAGGTAATGAATGTAGATACATGGGATTGTTTGTACTATATACACAATAACTCCAGCAATGATTTATCAAAGCACCAATGAGCCAACAAATGAATCTGGACCTCAGATTGTTAAATGCTTGGACTTCAATGGATTAACAAACTTAGAATAAAAGTTAACTTTTAAAAAATTACTCAAGAGTGTTTAAAAGCATTGACCCATCAAGCGTTTTAACAGACTGCCAGTGATGATTCATGAGAGCTAATGACATGAAGGAAATCTGTTAAGTACTCAACATTTAACCCCGTAAGGTTGGCATCTAGAACAGCTCTTTCAAAAGCCTTAACTTTGTTTTGCAAAGAAGAAAACATCATTGTTTCTAACCTTGTGAATAGTAAAAAGTGTGAATTTACCCTTCATCAAATTAAGTTAGTGTCATAGCTAATAGACGTTTCTAAAAATTAAGACCAGCTATCTAGTGTTCATAATAATCTTTTCCATCAACTGCAAACAAAAAAGGCTTGAAAGTTTAATATAATGCAGTTAAGCACCTGTGTTATTTTACACTGGCTGATGGAGAAGTAGATACAGTTCACGCTTCTGACTCTCATTCTTGTCTGCTGGTACAGACAGAATCAGCCTGAAGTTAAATGAAGCTCCTGATTCTCATCATATATACTGATCACAGGGTAAAAGATGGTTTACCCAGGAGGCAAGAGCTACAGAGTATTTTATAGTCACCTTGTTCTTTTAGAATCAACACATCTAAACCGATAGTAATTACGCAGATACATCAAGCCCCAGCCTTCAGAAAAATGACCTGGTGCCACTTATCTGGTCTCAGTTTAACACAGAGAAGAACCACAGAGGGAAGAACTGGGTAAGGTTCAGGATGCTGGGATCCTGGAGCTTCAGCCAACAAGCCCAAGCTCTGGTATTTGGAAATGAGGATCTGTTTTTGTTGGCCTCCTAATGCTCATGGCACTTAGCTTTAGAACCGTAAAAATGAACAGCAAACAAAGGTTTTCTTTTCACCACATTTTCTTCTTCTAAAATTGCTTACCTGTTCAACTTACTGTGGAACA
This sequence comes from Bos indicus, assembly GCF_029378745.1. Taxonomy (NCBI): domain Eukaryota; kingdom Metazoa; phylum Chordata; class Mammalia; order Artiodactyla; family Bovidae; genus Bos; species Bos indicus. The sequence goes on from NC_091769.1 coordinate 42,859,663, forward strand.
CTGTTCTCAGACTCCTCCCACCTAGGAGCCATTCCCACTGTGATGAGGTAGTGATGTTCATGAGCCTGATACTCTCAAAAAGATGCCCAGATTTCACACCGCAACACAGACTTGCATTATTACATTTCCCCAGGACCCTCACGTAAAGTAATTCCAAGCCTGCTATAACCACAACATTTATCGAAGGCTTACTGTATGCTGAGTATTTTATGTGCTAAATCGACTTAATCCCTATGTCAAACTATGAGGCAATCCATCATGGTTTTACCTCATATAGGAGGAAACTGAGGCACACAGTCATACAGCTAAGTAAATGAAGAACTGAGGTTTAAATCCAGGTAATCTGGCTTCAAGGCTTGTGAGCTAATAGTTTTCAGGATGGTCATGAGAAAACAATCATCATAGAGATAACCTATTCTAACACAGTTTAAAATTTATTCTTTGAAAACTATTTGCTATTAATAATGAATTACATAAGATGGATCTCACAACTGATATGACCCAAAATACGTAACAGCTTTCACCTAACTGGTGAAAATGATTTCAGAATTTGTTTTCCTACCCCAAATCATTTAAAGTGAAAACTTAAGTTTCCCATTACTTAATTTTCAGTAAAATTTTGTTGCCACAAACTTTTTCTAATTCAAATATGGCTTAAAGATCTTTATGTTATGAAAACTGAATATTATATTTTTAAATGTTTATTATCACTGAATCAAAAACTCTTTCAAATCCTGATGTTCCTTGAGGAAAAATTAAAACTGAAAGTCAAACAGGCAGCCTAAGCTTACAGAACTGTGATACAACCAAAGACAGAGCTTCAGTCTTTTGATGTAAAAGCTACTTATTACTCTAGTGAAGAAGGAATACTGGCTTGAAAACTAATTAAAATTAATTAGAAGCTTCAAGCACCTCAGATATAAAATCATGCATTATATAAAAAGTACTTTCAAGGTGAATTTCATTTTTAGAACTTGAACTAATTTAGCCTTTGAAATATGTCTCTCATAGAAAATACCAACAGTAGAGAAATGATTTATGAATTGCAATTTATGTAGCTATATGAACAACATTCAAAATTTCAAAAGGCATATCAAAGTGCAATAAACAAAATAAATACAGATTTACAAGGGAAAAAAACCCTATTTCACCTACACTACTGTTATGGTCTGGATGCTTACACCACGCCCCTCCCCACCCATTCATATACTGAAATCTATTCCTCCAGTGTGATGGTATTTGGAGGTGGGGCATTTGGGAGGTGAGCAGGTCATGAGGGTGAAGCTCTCTATAAATGGGATTTGTGCCCAGTAAAAGAGATCCCAGGGAGTGCCTTGTCCCTTCCGCCCTGTGAGGACAGCTGCCTATGGACATCTTGATCTTGGACTGCCCAGCCTCCCAGAACTGTGAGAAATAAATTTCTGTCGTTTGTAAGTTACCTAGGCTACGGTATTTTGTGATACCAACCCAAACGAACTAAGACAACCACATTATATTCTGAAAGCAACTCATAACAGGTAGGTTTTATTCTTTAAAATCTAACGTACTTCACTTTCAAAATGCAAGTGTGAATCCATTTAAAACATTTTAACAACTTCCTGTCTATAAACTGTTTAAAGACCAAGTTAAGCAACGCCATCTACAGGGAACCTTAGGAACAACAGTCATATTTCTATGATCCACACTATTTTTTTTAATATTTTATTTATTTATTGGACATGCAGCATGTGGGATCTTAGTTCCCTAACCAGGGATTGAACCCATGCCCCCTCCATTGGAAGCTCAGAGTCTTAACCACTGGGACCACCAGGGAAGTCCCCCACACTTTTCTTTGGGGGCTTCCCTGGTGGCTCAGTAAAGAATTTGCGTGCAGTGCAGGAGACCTGGGTTTGATCCTGGGGTCGGGAAGATCCTCTGGAGGAGGAAATGGCAACCCACTCCAGTATTCTTGCCTAGAGAATCCCATGGATGAGAAGCCTGGGGGCTACAGTCCATGGGGTCACAAAGAGTCAGACACAACTGAGCGACCAACACTTTCACACTTTTCTTTAAATAAACACAGTTGTCTGTACTCTGAATTGACATCATTTAACAAGGAAACTAGCCACACTGTGTAAAAAGTCCCACTAAAAATCATTGTGGATTGTTAATACTTCTTAATAACTAAACTTTACTTCCAAATTCACCAAACATGACCCATGGACCCTAGGTTATGAATTGCAGCAGATTAAGATTTAAAACTATGTAACCTTAAAGACCTTGAAAGTTATAGTCTATACAGAGAGGAAATAAGTCATTGGAGGCTACACCTGTAATAATTTTCTTTTCCTAGCTCTTGAATCCTCCCCCCTCCTTTTCTCGGGGTGGCTACCCTGTGCTGCATGTGAGATCTTAAGCTCCCCTGCAGTGGAAGTGGAGTCTGAACCACTGGACCTTCAGGGAAGTCCCTCCCCTTTATTCTTGAGGAGTATCACCTTTACCTTCCTAGCCAAACTTTCTAAATTTTCACATATTTAGTTCCTAAAACTCAGCCCGGTTTATTTTAAAACATCCTATTTCATAGAAGATTCCACATCAGGTTCAAAACTCTTTCCTCCCTTTATATAGATCTAATCATGGTTTGTTTTCATGTATCTCTTTCCTTTGATCTCTTCTTGGGAAGTAGCTGCTAGAAGAGGCTTCTTCATTGCAGTAATTCTCAATCTAGGCTAAACATTAAAACCATCCAGAGCACTTTAACAAATTAAACTCTGGTTTAATTGGACTGGGATGGAGACTAAACACAGTTTTTGTTTGCTTTTAATCTTCCAAGTACAGCTAGTCTGAGAAGCACTGCCTTACTGGGTGGCTGGGTGGGGTGTGTGGCTCTCTAACTGGCTATAGCTGCACTGCAGTAAGTGGCTTATAGGTTTCATTGTGCACAGTGGCAAGCCCCACTTGGGCTAATTCCTGAGCAGTTCCTCTTGGCCCTGGAAGTCCCTTGAGATTTGAGCGTTGTCTATATTCTGTCTAACTCCCAGATAATGGCATCACACCTCACTCGTCTGCTGCACCTGCCTTTTAACCACCCCATGTTGCTGCAGAAGTCCTAATGCCTTCAACTCATGTATCAACTCTCAACTGCCTGAGATCCATCTTTAACGCCTCTCTGCCTGACAGTCTCCACACCACCTCTCCAAAATTTCCATGCTCTGGAATTAAACAGATATATTCATCTGCAGGATAAAGACAAATCCAACCAGGTGGGAAAATGCTAGTCTACCCTTCTTGGAGGCATCCTGGATCTTGAATTCCTCCCCAGGTCTCCCTCCTGTGGCTTCTGAGTACAGATACGCTCTGTTCCCTCTCTCATGAGAGCTCAAAGGACTAAATCCCTTTCCTCAACATTGCACTTCCTCCAAAAGAAGGCCTCTCCCAGGTCTCCCCAGCTGTGTGTAGAAGGTAGTTAGTGAGAGAGCTTGCTACATGACCTGGCAACCCTCAGGAAGCCCGGCAGTGCTTACTACTCACTATGGTTCTCTGATCTTGAACATGGTGATTGGTACCTTTTAAACTCTGCTTTGGCCTTATTCCAGAATAAGAAAAACAATCTCACTTCACTTTCTGTTACAAAGTAGTTAATCCTGTAGTCAGTACCTTATATCAGTTCCTCAGAAACAGATGGTAATGAATGTATGATGGTGGTTTAGTCTTTAAGTCCTGTCTGACTCTTGTGACCCCATGGACTGTAACCCACCAGGCTCCTCTGTCCATGGGATTTTCTAGGTAAGAACACTGGAGTGGATTGCCATTTCCTTGACTTATTAAGGTGATAAGAAAGAAAGGGAGTGGAAATAGGACATGAAAGAAGAAGTAAAGGGGTGATTCTGACAAAGCTGCCAAGAGGCTGATCTCATCCCAACCCCTCCAGGAAGTTTTGGTGTAAGGTCCCCTGTCGGAAGTAAAGGAACTGGGCTTTCATTACAGGAATGTCAAGGAGGACTTCAGCTGAACATCCACAGCTACTGTATTTTAGAAGTACAGTCTTAAGGGGAGGAGGGTGAAAGGGACCTGAGGAATTGGAGTGGACTACTAGGGCTGGTCATTGTTAATAAACTCATTTCTACAAGTTTTATATTGTTACGAAACAAGCCAGAAAGTGATCATTTGTTCTAAGACTTCACTAATAAAACACCTGGTATTATCTGTAACTAGAAAAATACCATACACTTAAGTTACACTAGCTGCTTTACACTAGCTGCTTCGTAAGCTGATTAATGAAATGCTAAGAGCAGTTTCAGAGAAGGCAGTGGCACCCCACTCCAGTACTCTTGCCTGGAAAATCCCATGGATGGAGGAGCCTGGTAGGCTGCAGTCCATGGGGTCACTAAGAGTCGGACACGACTGAGAGACTTCACTTTGACTTTTCACTTTCGTGCACTGGAGAAGGACATGGCACCCCACTCCAGTGTTCTTGCCTGGAGAATCTCAGGGACGGGGGAGCCTGGTGGGCTGCCATCTATAGGGTCGCACAGAGTCGGACATGACTGAAACGACTTAGCAGCAGCAGCAAGAGCAGTTTGGGGAAAAAAACAAACAGCAGAACAAAAGTTAAAGACTGAAGAAAGCCTGAAGGAAAAAAATTTTCTCTTGATGTTAATCTTTAATTTCTCTAGGGCTGCTTTTGCTCTTTCTGGAAAGCAGTCACCTGCTTTAAACATTTATTTTCTCTAAAGCTGTTTCTGAAACATTCTCAAAGTCACAGGATCTCAAAAACAATGTTTATTTTAACACATAAAATGTGCCACCTAGCACCAATGCCTGTTAAGTACCAGCGTTCCATCTGGTTACTATTACGCTTTGGAACCAGTGTGACTGGGAAGTCCTGACAGATCAGTCTGCGAACAGATGATTATCATAACATAAAACAGAGACCACACAGAAAAAAAATCATTTGGTAAATGTACACAGAAGTACACTTGTAGTATTTTAAATAGCTTCCTGTTTCATATAAACAAGTGATCACCAGTGAATTTAGCCACATTTTCCTGGAAGCTACACAGGAGGAAGAGTGCACAAGACACATAAATGCACGAGCCTGAGGCTGGGCCTTTCATTCTCACTCCATCCTCAAATAAAAAATTTTTACCAGGATCTTTCCCTCCCTTGCACTCTGACTTCTTTCTTCTTTACTAACCAACCACGGTATAACTTATTATGTAATTCACAGGGTAAATTATACTATAATCAGTACGGTAAAGGAAAAGCACAGAACTTTGGTCACAAAACAGTCTTTTCATTTTTTTTCCCCCAAGTAAAAGAACACAAATATTAAAGTTGTCTGAAAAACAATGAAGTGGAAGATACTTAAAATAAAGCCCATTTTTAAATGTTAAAACCCTCTCTTAAACTTATCTTGATGACAAATTAAAATTTACTGATTTGAATTTAAACATTATTAAAGAGTAACTGATACCTCTCTTTAGAAACTGGGTCAACTTATCTCTATTTTCCTGAAAACATGCCAAGCCAACCATGCTACTTCATTATTTTTGGCAGACTTTAGGCTAACCTCAGTACCTATTTTTATTGGAGGAGTGACTGCCACAATGTTTCTTTTAAGCAGAACTTGATGTGGAGCTAAAAGTAAACTAAGTTGGATTTCAGGCCCATTGGCAGGTAGGCAGTCAGTCAAGTCATTTTTCATATTGCAGGCAGCCGGTGGTGGTTGTCTATAGATCGGATCCCTAAAGACATGCTGAAAAAATCTGTGAACACAATCTTCCCATGCTGTATTCACATGCTTCATTCACGTTATTAGCTTACCCACGTTGGTAGAGGCTTGGGTAAGATGACTAAAGATTTCATGATGGGAATTTCTACAAGAAAAAAAAATGAAACCTTAAAAGACTGATTTCTTATTATATATTAAATATTTACTGGGTATTTAATACTAGGTATTATGCTTGCTGACAGCTAAATGCAATTCAAATGAATAGCTATATATAATGCTTGGAGATGGTCTTCGTTAATGCCTAAAGTACAAGCAACCAAAGAAAGAACAGATATACTAGACATCATCAAAATTAAAAACCTCTGTGTTTCAAAGGACATACTATTAAGAAAAGGACAACCCACAGAATGGGAAGAAAATATTTGGAAGTCATAAATCTCATATGAGTCTGGTGTCCAGGATATATGAAGAATGTTTACAACTCAACAGTGAAGACAACTCAATTTTAAAACCGGCAAAGGGTTTCTACAAATATGTAAAAAGGCCAATAAGTACACAAAAAAAGATACTCAACATCATTAGTCATTAGGGAAATAAAAACCACAAAGTGATTACCACTTCATACCTACTGAGATGACTACAATAAAAAAGATTAACAACAATAAATGTTAAGGAGGATATGGAGAAACTGGAAAATGCAGACAGTGCTGGTGAGAAAGGAAAATAGCATAGCAGCTTTGGAATAGTTTGGCAAGTCCTCAAAAAGCTAAACAAAGAGTTCCTGTGTGCCCTAGCAATTCCACGATGGGTATACACACCCTCAAGAGATGAAACACGCCACACAATAGTTTCACATGAATATTCACAACAGGATCATTCATTAGAGCCCAAAGTGGAAACTACGGAAATGCTCATCAACTGATGAACGCAGATAAGGTGTGGCATATCCATACAAAGGACTACTATTCAAGTGTAAAAGAAGTGAAGTGCTGATGCACTCTTGAAAACACTGCTGAATGAAAGAAGCCAGACAGAAGAAGCACACATCATGTGATTCCATCTGTATGGAACGTTCAGAATGGGCAAATCCAGAGATACAGACTGGTGGTTGCTAGGGGTTGGGGAAGGCAGGAAAAAGGTGTAACTGCTAAAAGGTATGGGGTTCCTTTTGGGGGTAATGAAAATGTTTAAAATTAAAACGTGGTGATGGTTGTCCAATTAGGTAAATATACTAAAAATGGCTTAAGTGTAAACTTTATTGTATATAAATTATATCAAGTTAAAAAAACAAATGACTCTCTGCCCACCCCCCAAAAAAAGCCTTTATATTTAGGAAATACAAAATTTTTAAGCCTCAAAAAAAACAAAAACAAAAAAACCTACTTTTAAAACTATACAACAGCTTTGGCTAAAACTGGATCCTTTAAGGCATAAAACATTTTTAATTCATTGTTTTATCTCTAGAACCATGCCACATAATAGTTGACCTGAATTACTAATCCCACTGCTCTTCTTTCTTTGTAGTTCCAACACCTACTCCTGATTCCAAAAAATGCACATTATCGGCTTTTGGCTAGAATGCACATAAATCAAAAAACTTCACCACAAATCCAAAGGAAAGATAAAAGAAACAAATGGAACTAAATCACGTTTAGCACCCTCAATTCATAAAAGTGATCTTGTTCTTGCCTTATACCAGTCACATACACACAAGGTGCTGGGGTACAAAGGTAGATGGGACACAATTCTTCCCTTCTACACATTCAAATACGAGACACTGCATAAAATGTACTTATTATAATGGGTAAAGGAAGCAATCTAAAAGGGGAACATAAAGATTCTATTTAATTGAGTGCATTTTTCTTTATTGGACAGACCAAAAAATAAAAACATACAACTATGTTATAGTTGGACTAGTTAAAAAAAAAAAAAAACTTGAATGGTTGGAGAGAGTTCACAAAGGTCAGAACTGGCATTTGAAAACCTCTAAGAGATAACAGAAATTTATAAATAGCTAAGTTACTTGTCTGAGGTAATGCCCAATTATAAAGCTATATAATTTACAGCTAGAAATGACCTTTACAAAAAAAAGTCTGCCTTTTAGAGAAAACACCGGAGGCCCGATAAGTTAGGCAATCTTAACACTGAGCATTAGTGCCCTGGTTCTGTTAATCATTATAGCCATTTCCCCACATGAAAATTAATATCTACATCATACTCAAGCTCAGAGACAGTGTCCAGCTAGTGAAATCACTTCAGAGAATGATAAGGCAAACATGTATTTACCGATTTTTTCTTTCTGATGTATAAAATGTGAATATCTTCACTTCGATATTCTTCATCATGTTTTTCCAAAGGAATTTTTTCAAAGTCAAAGTCTAGTTGAAGGAGCTATAAATTTAAAAAAGATGCAATTCAAATTCAATAATATGAACTATCCGTTGCTGACAGAAATCAGAATGGTGGTTACCTTTGGAGTACTGACTGGGAGGGGTATATGAAAAGTTGAGCTAAGCACTTGATATATATGCATTTGATATGTTTTAACTCAACTGAAAACTGATTAATGATATCAAATTTTCAAGTATACACTATTTCAGAAGTTCATTAAAGTTCTTCACAGTCAAGAAAAACATAAAAGTAAAAAACCATTTCACCATATATCTGAGGCAGAGTCATGAAGAGTCACTTTACCCAAAGTAACCCTTTCAGAAGATAAAACTGAAGAGCCATAAAGATGTTTCCTTAAGAGGAACCACTTGTCATATGATGGATCTTTACCCGTAAGAAGCATTTGGGTGACCACTGGAGGAAGATGGGGGAAAGACAAATGGGATTCTAAGTACTACTTCTGCAGCTTCCTGTGGGTCATTAATTCTTGCAAAAGGAAAAAAAAAAGAAAAAGAACAACTTCAAAATAGGTACGATACATTGGCCAAAGCTACCACAAAAATACAGTGGAAAATACTGAAATGAAAACATATCATGTTTCAACACATCACATATCATGTTTCTATGATGTATTCTCCAAAAAATATATACATCATTAATATGTTCCTAAAAGCCAGCAACTTGTCTGATAAACACTGAAAACTTTCTCAGAAAAGACAAGGGTGTCACATTATTATTTTACATGGCTTTACACATACTAGATCAACAAATCAGAAAAGAAAAATAAAGGATCAGAACAGGGGTACTGGGGCGGGGGAGGCTGGCAGCAGTTGTTAGAATGGTGTGCTCTAAAGAATTCTCTCCTTGGGTTCATACAAGCAGAATGTTTTCCCTACTCAAAATTACCACAATATACTGAAACACAAAGTCACACATAGCCTCTCTGAAGGGTAATCCCTACAAATGCAGATCTAATAGAGTACTCACCTCAAAATATTTTTTCTCGATTTCTGGATTTTTTCCCATTGTTCGCTGTTCATAACAACATATAATACAAGTCTCAGACCCACTGAGATCTTTTAGGGTTTTCAACAGTGGCTCCAAAGACTGTTCAAAAAGGAATATGATTTTTGTTAATGACTTTTAAAAACACATTTGTTTACTATAAAAGGGGGTAGGGGAGGCAGAGGAGATAATTATAACTCCCTTACAATTCACACATCTTTGAATCAATCCAACCCAGTAAACACAGTTAACAACTCTGTAACTAATGATTGGTAAACTCTTAACTAATCAACCATTGTATTAATTTCAGCTTCCAAGAATGGATTCAAGTGATTGCATTTTGGAGTACCCATGGGTAAAAATGGAATTGACAGCATTCTTAAAGCTTACTCTAACAATATTTAAACAATCAACAATTTACTTATGAAAGTAGGTCCAACTTTAACTTGAATATAAGTTGGTTCAATGTTCATTATTGTAAAAAAATGATTGATGCTTACACTATACAAACTGATATTCTAAAAGAAAAAAAATTCTATAAATATAATAAATCTTGCCCCCAAACAATGAATCCTTTAGGATGCAACTCACAGCTAACTTAAAAAAAAAAAAAAAAAAGAAATCTTAACCTTTTACAGGAGATTCAGAATAAAAAATCCTTTAAAAATTTTACGGAGGCCTCCTAAAATGCACGTAACACTTTTCTCAATAAGGTTCAGGGACCTCTATGTTAATCATGAGTACATATACGTAGTTCCTGGTGACCTTTCTCTTTGTTCATCAACTATGGAACATATATCCTGCATTCAGAGATGTTAAAATGCTAAGTAATGCGTGCTCCAGAATCCTCGAAATACAGTTTAAGTCTTCTAAAGGAAGAGACTCCACTCATGAAATACTCACCTCTTCGTAGTATATGCAGTCAGCCATCAGTATATAGTCTGGCGGAGAAGGAAAGTCTTCTAATTCTTCCCCCCTTAAAAACGTCAACCACATATTTTAAACTGTTGCTTTACTAATTTAAAATAGTCTTGTTTTATAAAAAGACCCAGAAATCTCCACTCGTATTAATCATGCTTTCAGTGAAACGCGATTTAAAGCAAACTACAAATTGTTATCTTAAAACAAGCTGAAAGGCCATACAAACCATTTCAGTACCTTGGCTTGAACAGAACCAGTGACAAGATGCTTGTTCATATTAATATTCATCTTCAGCAAGTCTTGCAATTCCTCAAGATCGGTGACTATAACATCTGCCCTATAAAATAACGTTGATTTACGTGTAGGCGAAAGAGTGGGAAGCCAGTAATCGGGGTTCCCGAACAAAGCGGCGTACCCTCCCGCCAGGTCTTACCCGAGAGTAGCGGCCATGAGCCCCACAGCCCCGGTGCCTGAGCCCAGCTCTAGCACCGACCGCCGGCTCAGCGCGTGGGCCCCATCGCCGGAAAATCCGGGCGTTTCCAGGTATTTAGAAAGGACAATGGCAGCGTCCCAAACAACACAACCCACGCCGCCGGAGCCATACTGCTGCAGTCGTAACACCGTGCCATCTCGCTTCTCCAAAACTCGCACAAAGTTCCGCAGTGGATCCTCCCCAGAGGACTCCAAAGAAGCCGCCATCGCTGCCCGGCAACAAGAGGCGTCGCACGCAGCGACGTCACATTCACGCGCACTATTCCAGGCCCCGCCTTGCCAGGGCCCCGGCGCGTCCCGGTGGCGGAGTTGGGGCTACGGCGCGTGCGCGAAGCCACAAAGCCCGGAAGGCAGCGTTCTTCCAGCACTGCCCAACGGTGGGCCAAGGCACCCCTACGCGCGAAACCGTCTCATTCTCCCCTAAATTACAAGTGTGGCTTAACGAACGGGCAGTTTAAATCACTTTTCCAGACAACGCCAACCTGAGCGTTTTTACCTGGCTGGAGACTGATAAAGTTGTTTTTTTTTTTTTTTTAATTACTGGCTTTAAATCAAGGCAGCTTCCAAGATACTACCGAGGGTGGCTATAGTCTGCTTATCTCGAGTTCCTAATAGGCTCCTAAATTTTCATCTCAAATGCATAAAACGGTTGCAGGAAGCTTGTGATCGCGTTTAACGGTGAAGACAGTTTCCCCTCTTCCCTCTAAAGTTTACATCACTTAAATTCTTTGGGATTATGGAATTTAAACTGCACAAAATAACTGAAAATAATGTGTGTATATGTATTACTTGTACAGAATTCGACAGTCTTACCCCCTTGTTTCTTATAATGAAAACACATTTTAAAAGTCTTTTAAAAATTAAGACTGGGGTGATTTATTAATCTTGTTAGGAACTCTGATACAAAGCACAGTAAAAGGCCACAGACCAGTAAATAAACAATGTGGCTTTTGGCTACTTTACAACTGCTGCTAGCACTAAGAGCAAAACACGCTTTTTCATCACTTTGAACAGAGGAGTACAAATGGCAAATAAAAGTTTTAATCACTTCTCTGATTAAAAAGTTTAATAAAGCTTTAACTGCTGGTTTAAATATTACCAATCTAAAAAAATACTTTAAAAAATTTTAGTTAACACGAGATTTATAGAGAAAGTTACTTGGTTTTGAAGGCAATGCAGTTGGTTCCTATGCCATAAGAAAATTATCCTCCGGATTTATGAATTAGTAAAGTAGCAGATTGTATTATAGGCCTTGAGTCACATAAATTTATATAGGTTATTAGCATTATTTTTAAATATACAATATAAACAAAACTGTACATATATGGCATATTAACTTTGTTTTCCAAAACAATAGGCAACTCGTTAGCTAAAGACACCATAGTCCGCAAAAACAAAAAGGCACATCTGTACAAGATATATGCCCTTTTTCCCTCTATAACTGAGTTAGGTAGTCTTTACATTTTGACAACATAATAAACACAGTGCATTCTATTATTTTCATTCTATTTTTCACTTTTGTCTTCAGCAGCAAATTCTGGCATTTAAGACATGGCATTGAAGAGTTTAAGAATAGTGGGTGTTATTCACAATTTTCGGTAAAAACTAGATGTGAAAACAAAGATGGTCAAAGAAGCTTAAAAATCAGTATCACCACACACCCCCTATATGTGTGTAAATTCACTGCCTTAAATAGTCATCTGTTACTCAAATTTGAAAAATTCCACAAATGCACTATCCCCTTTCAGTGCAATCAATTTCACTTTAAACCATATTTTAGCAGAGTCTACAGTGCAAATATAAATTCCTTATACTGGCCTTTTGGCAGCACTGAGGATCCAAGACAAGGCAATGCTACTGATCACCTGAGGATAATGGTAAATGACTTCTGTATTTTTATTTTTCCAATTCTGAAAAGCTTATTTGATCAGTAGCATTTTTGTAAGAGCATTATTTTTTTTAAAGTACTAAAATACTATGCCTTTTTTGAATAAATTAAAAAAAAGAAACTTTACAAATATCATTCCAGTGTCAATGACTACATATGGCTAGGGTCATTGAGGAGTTTCTGCATTTTCTAACAAAGGCAGTCTATACACTGGGGGGTGTGAAAGCTCCCGTTTGTAAGTCTTTGGTGGCAGTTTTGGTAGATGAGGGCTTGAATTCTGCCTTGGTGGAACAGGGGGAGCTTGAGGATGAGCAAGATTATTTTGACTAGAACTGAGCACATAGCATCGACGAGGTACCCTTGGAGAGGGTGTGCTAGGAGGAGTGTTCGGAGAATTTGGACACGTACTAACGTCTCTGAACCAGTCTGGATCTCTGTGAAGATGTCCCAGTGGAGGTGGCTGAAGGGTAAACGGACAGTTTATAAAGTGTTCTGGAGGCCGAAGTGGAACCGGTGGAGGGGTATCAGGAAGAGGGTCTCTCGGCGGCGGTGGAGGTGGACTGTGCAGAGGCCCGTCAAATGGACCAGCGGGAGCAGGAACTCTGGGTTTTACCTTTGGAGGAGGAGGTTGTCTTGGTGGAATAGCAGGGGGGTCATCATCAGATTTCATAGTTCCCTCAAAAACAAAAAAATTAAATTATACCTCTGTTCTCTTGAAACATCTATAAGAAAAACTTTTAAAGACTAAAAAATTCTTATGTGTTAAGTTAAATCCAGAGACACAAAATAGGTTAATCTGGTTTAATGATCAGATTTATGAATAAATTACTCCCAGTTTCACTCAGGGCTCAGTTTAATATTTTTATATATGAGATGTTTTAACTGAAATCTTATAAAGCCTCAGATTATCTTGCTTTGTAGATACAGTTTATAAATTTATGCATTTTAATTATAATAATGGGCAAGTAAGTAAAAAGAATATTTAGTTTTGTAGACATGAATGCTGAAGCTGAAGTTCCAATACTTTGGCCACCTGATGGATAAGAAGAGCTGACTCACTAGAAAACACCATGATGCTAGGAAAGAATGAGGGCAAGAAAAGGGGGCAGCAAAGGATGAGATGGTTGGATGGCATCACCGACTAAATGGACAGGAGTTTGAGCAAACTCCGGGAGATAATGAAGGACAGGGAAGCCTGGTGTGATGCAGTCCATGGGGTCTCAAAGAGGCGGACATGACTTAGTGAATGAACAACAAGACATGAAAGAACATGATGTCAAGAGGTCTTAATATCCATCTTCTGCTTTTTGGCCATTTACTTCTACTATCCCCAGTGAACTTCAGAGTGGTGGTTCTCCAAAGTTTGACCCAGGATCAGCAGCATCAGCACTATTGAAAGTGAAAGTGTTAGTTGCTCAGTTGAGTCTGACTCTTTGTGACCCCATGGGGTGCAGCCTGCCAGGCTCCCCATTCCATGGAATTCTCCAGGCAAGTATACTGGAGTAGGTAGCCATTCCCTTCTCCAGGGATCTTCCTGACCCAAGGATTGAAACCGGGTCTCCTGCATTTCAGGCAGATTCTTTACCGTCTGAGCCACCAGGGAAGCCTTAATAGGGATTTGTTATAAATGAAAATTCTTGGGCCCTGCCCCAGACCAACTGAATCAGAAATTCTGGCCATCTGGTTTTAACAAACCTTTCAGATGCATCTGATGCAGCCTGAAGTTTGAGAAGCACCAGCTGAAAGTTTGGAGAATGCTTTGAATACTACAGTTTTTCCCATCTCTACCCAAAAGAAAATGTACTTCTGAGTATCTATGAATCTGCCCAGCCTCTTTTTTTTTTTTTTAAGAAAAAGTATTATGAGGATTAAACAATTATTTAAGGTATATTCTAAATAAAACAACCTAAGTATTTAAAAAACATAAACGGTAACCAAATTATAATTGACAGACTCTTTTTAAGAATAAGCACTGTTTTGAAGATTCACAACTTTGAATAAGTTGAGGCAAACCCAAGTCCTGTTGACTACCTTGGATTTTTGTTGTTGCTCTTGTTGGCTGAAAGGCACAGCATGTAGGATCTACAGTTCCCTGACCAGGGATCAAACTTGTGCCTCCTGTAATGGAAAAACAGCATCCTAACCACTGGACCATTGGGGAAATTCCCTACCTTGGAATTTGAAGCATCCTGATCAAATTTTTTTCGAGGTGGAAGTGGAGGAGGAATCAGTGGCTCTTCACTTAGCTTATGTAAACTACCACACGAACTGAAGAAAGACTCTGGGGGTAAAAAAGATTAGTTTAACCACAACTCATAATGCAATCATAAGACAAAACTTTATTTCAGTCTGTGATCACCTCTCCTATGGCATCCATCAGACTGTACTGTAGCTGACTGTTGGTTTAGCTATCCTCTCCATTAAGGTGTAAGCTTTTTGAGGGCAGTATTTATTTTCATATCCATAGCAAGTAACACACTGATAGTGCCTGCCACATGCTAGATACTACTGCTAAATGAAAATATAGTACCCAATTAAGATTAATAAGGAGATTCTGCTCCCTGAAAAGTCTTTTGTTTGTATAACTGTAAAGAGCATCCATAAACAGAGACTATGCATTTTTGAAAAAGTTACTATCGGATACATTTCTACATAGGTAATAAAACCTTCATTTAGGAGATGATAGGGTACTGTTGTATCACAGAACCATTCTCTATACAAATTTCTTATTGATAATGGACCCATTACATAACCACATTAATGGAAATTTACAAAATAATAAAGTATTAGAGGAAAAATTATCCCTAAACATGCCAACCAGACATAGAACGATTTTCATGTTTTTTTTTTTTTATCTTTTTCATATGCTTATAATACCTGTCATTATGGACCTGTATAAAGGCACTGATCAAGTCTTGTTTATCATTATACTGAGATTGGGTTTAAAGGAGCTTTTTGGGAAAGAAGCTGATGAGTTTAATTTTAAACACACTGAGTTTGTGTGAACTGCTTATGGGACATCCAAATAAAGATGTTACTCATTACTCCATGTCAAAAGTTGCTGTCCTGATCATATCACTCTGCAGTCACCCCAGGGGTCTTGCTGGCTCAGAGTGCCAGCAGCAGAAACAAACAGTATCCCTATGTGGTGTTGGCAGGTGGTGCGAGGAGGTCAGGTAGAGCACTACCCGCTGTCAATACGTTCCTTCTGCTTGCCCAGCACACCCTGCCCTGTCTTTGTCTCCAGGTGATGGTGAATCCATTCCATATGGTTTAGTCAGCCAATTCTGCCGAGGGCGCCCCAATTTCAGTCAAGAAGTGGACAAAGGACTCATTTTCTTGACAAGATCAGATCTGTAGCTACCTCTTTTTTATGCATGCAGCCATGTGCTTCAGTGAAATCTGACCTCACCCCTTAGCTCCAAAGATGGGGCCTGCTTAGATCATTCCCTCAGCCAGAGTAAC
The DNA here is from genome assembly GCF_029378745.1 of Bos indicus. Lineage (NCBI taxonomy): Eukaryota > Metazoa > Chordata > Mammalia > Artiodactyla > Bovidae > Bos > Bos indicus. The sequence goes on from NC_091769.1 coordinate 42,875,538, forward strand.
TGGTTTAGTTGTTGGCACAGGACCCAATTCAGACTACTGAAATCTGAAAGGAGTGTTGAAGTCTCAACTTCAATTTTATTTTCCATTAAGAGCACTTCTCCACAGATTATTCAGGTTTTGTGAGCTTTTAAAACTTCATTATTCTACACTAGTGAATGTTGGATAATTTACTAAACAATTTCTGTAATGTTAGTTAGCTATATAAGTTACTTCCAATTTTTTATCATTCACGCCTCCATCCACGCAACAAATATGTATTGGGTATCTGCTATAGTGCCAACACTCTTCTAGGCACTAGCAATACAGCAGTGAATAAGAAACAAAAATTCATGTCCTTATGAAGCTTACATTCTAGGTTGATAAGAAAGAATATACATGATGATTAAGTAAAAGTATAACAGCTGTAAGTTAAAAGAAGAAATATTAGATAGGGAATGGGGAACAAGTTCAAACAGGGTGATCAGGGAAGACCTCCCTCAGGAAACACTGAGAAAAAAGGTTGAAGGAGGCAAGGGAGCTTGCCATTAGGCCAGACAGGTGAACAGCACTCTAAGCAGAGGGAATCGGAAGAACAGAAGTCCTGATGTGGGAGTATGTCCAGGATGCAGAGTAGCTAGAGTAGAGTAGGTGACAGGAGTGAACAGCAGGTGATGAAGTCTGACTGATCAGAGGTTAAATTTCACAGGACCTTACGGGTCCTTTTTGAAGAAACTGAAACTGTGTCTTTTACTCTAGGATGGAAGGCTGCTGGGAGCCAGCGTAAGGAACTCCGCCCGTGGCAAAGGTCATGAGGAAGGAGGCTTGGCATACGCAAAGGTGGGATTGAGCCTCCGGGGTCCCCCTGGAAATTCTCGAGCATCTACCCCCCCAAACCAGAGTCTGCCTACTTTACTGCTTTGTGCTCTCACCTACACCTCTGACTTTACAGGGGGCTGTCCCCCACCACCTCTCTCTGAAAAAGAGTTAACTTACAGCTCCAGTTAATAAAGTTCCTGGGCGTGACAAGAGGGTTTCAACCTACAAACTCCTTTGGAAGTCCTCTAGCCTGCCTGAATAGGATCTTCCAGCCACATGTGATTGTTCACAGCCTCCCAACCTTGAGAGGCATGATATGTTCTAAACTGTCTAAATACAGATTCCTTTGAGCAGTTAAAAGATTGATTAGAAATTGTATTGGTGAAGGGTTTTTCACTTGTTGGGCCAATGTTTGCTGCTAAGTTTCCATATCCCTTACCTACTGTGTCCCTGGGAGTGTATTGATTAATATAATTGGTGTATAGGAATGTAAGTAGTAGCTTTAATGTTTGTAACCTTGGACCCTTGAGTTAATTCTTTTCTTGTTATAGCCCACCACACCTTTGCCCTGTAGGAATGCAACTTTATCTAATGCTTTTGGAGGGTGGTGCCTGACTTTAGAATAATCACCTTTAGAGAAAAATAAGTTTTCTGAAGAAAGGATGATAAAATGTTAACAGGCCTCTTGGCCAGAAGATGATGTAATTCAAACTTTTGCATATGATAAGTTTGCAGGAAGAAAGCCTGGCTTACTGCTGACTCTACCCCTTCCTCATTATCCTCTATGCACAACTTAAGGTATAAAAACTACTTTGGAAAATAAAGTGCGGGCCTTGTTCACTGAAACTTGGTCTCCCCATGTCGTTCCTTCTCTTACCTTCTGGCTGAATTCCCATCTTGAGCATGGAGGCTTGTCAAGCCTACTAAATTTGCCTGGGCTTCTAAGATCTGACCGGGGAGGCCTTAGTGTCTCCTCTCCTTCGGGAGAACGGGAGGACACCTGCGGTCTACGTAGGTGACTCAAATTCCTTATTTTGGAATTTTATTAGCTTTCCACGTAAACCAAGTTATTCAGCCTCTTTTCTCCACTGAATTTTCGCACTGAGCTATCCTTATTTGATCACCCTTTGTATCTTTAATTCTATCGTATCCTGATCGCCGAAGCCGTCTCCCCTCAGAATTCCCTGGATCCACCGGGGCTGGACCCCGGTAAGTGGCGCCTGGACAGGCTTTTCAAAGGTAGGTCCCCCCTCGAAGCAATTAGGGTCATCAGCCTATTGCTCCCCCCTCGGAACAATTTGGGTCATGAGCCCTGTTGTTCCCCCTCAGAGCAATTAGGGTCATCAGCCCTACTGCTCCCCCCTCTGAACAATTTGGGTCATCAGCCCTGTTGTTCCCCCTTGGAGCAGTTAGGGTCATCAGCCCTCCCCCCTCACAGCAAGTAGGGTCATCAGCCCTATTGCTCCCCCTCGAAACAATTAGGGTCATCAGCCCTACTGTTCCCCCTGTGTTGAGTTTTTGGGACGGCTAGGACCCCACTCAGGGTGCTGCAGACCCCCCTGTAGGATAGACAGGGCAAGTAGGAGTGGGAAGTATTGAAGTGTTAAAGGGTTGGAGAGAAAACCCGGTTTCTGAAGACTAAAACTATCTTTTACTATACTTAACTTTCTGACATGGGTAACAGTGAATCAAACAAAGACAGCTCTTTATAGGAGTAATTTTGCAGTTATTAAGAGAGGAATCAAAGTTTAAAAATCTACCATTCAATCATTTTTTTCATTTGTACAAGAATAGTGTCCTTGGTTTCCAGAATAGGGTACTGTTAATTTAGATACTTCGGTTAAGGTAAAAAAAAAACAACTAAAAACTTATCGTACAAATATGATTAAAAATGTTCTGGACCTCTGTCATGAGGCTGTTGGATAGCCTATGGGAGAGGCTATAGTGGTGGATGGTAGTGGGTCTCCACCTTCTGCGCAGATCATATTTTCTGCCATTGACGAAGAAAAGGAGGGAGACTGTGCTCTACCTCCCGAGGAATGAGAGGGCTTACAGGACACTGCGGCTGGGCGACCTGGCGAGCCCCCTCCCCCTCTACACAAACCTTTAAAAATTTATACAACAACTTCTGATTTAAGGCGACTACCCCACCTCCGCTTGCACCTCCCAGGGCCTAGGAATTCCCCAGTTTACATCCAAAGCCTCCCAGAGCATTGCCTAAGGCTGAAAAAGATAAAAAAATTTTCTTTTAAACAAAGGAGCTTTTAAAGAATACACAATACACAGAGCCTGCTCCTTGCAGAAAAACCCCCTTCGAATTCAATGACTCCACCAGGGCTGGACCCCAGCAGAAGGCCATGGGTTTTAAGTAGTCATGAGTTAAGTCTAACCTACATTCTAAAAGGACCCATCTGCTGTATTGAAAACTGAAGTACGGAAGGTGGGAAGTGAGGATGCTACTATAATCAATCAGGTAAGTGATTGTGGTCACTTGGACCAGGGTAGCACTAGTAAAGAAGTCAAGAAATGGTTAGATCCTGGATGTATTTTGAGAGTAAATAAAACTTGTTGATAGATCACACTTTGGGTATGAGAAAAAGAAACAGGTAAATGATAGCTCTTAATATTTTCAGCCTCAGCAATTAGACAAATGTGATTATAACTGGGAAGAGGTGGCAATGGAGAGAACGACTTTAGAGGGCAGGATATTGAAATAGAGACATTGAACAGGACACTGATTATACGAGGCTAAAGGTCAAGACAGAAGTTCTGGGCACAGGAAAAAAATGGGGAATTATCATATTACAGATGATATAACATTGAATGAGACACCAAGTGAGTGAGAAGAAAAGAGATCCAGAGACTTAGGACCTTCCATTTTTAATAGGTTGGGAAAATACAGAGAAACCAGCGAGAGAGACTAAGAAGCTAAAAGTAAAGTAGAAAAACCAAGACAGTGAGTGGGGTGAGCAATGTGATCTTCATGTATGTGCCTTCTTCACAAAAATGTTTTGGTATTCAGTATTAATGAAGGCAGAGACTTTTTCTTGTTTGCTACTGAATCCTTAGTAGTTGGCAGAGTAGCTGGTCCAAAGTACTCAATTTTCTATTGAATGAATAAGACCAAAAGGTGTGAACATTTTTTTGGTTTGATACGTTGTTTTCAAATTTCTCTCCAAAAGGATCATACTAATATATCAACTCAAAAGGGTAAGTGATATATGAGCACCTTTTAAGATAGGCTTGCTCATTCTTTGATGTAAACTGCCTATTCATGCCCATTGTTTCTTGCTGTTTTTCTCATTGTACGTGAGCACTTTTTGTACTTTTATTTCTTTCAGGACCTTAAGATACTCAGAATTTTATGCAGTTATTCTCAATGTTTTCTATTAAAATTCAAAACATGATTTTATTTATGATATGGAAAGTATATTTTACCATCACCCAAAATAATGTCTAAAACTCCTTGTTCTAAAATGACACAGTGTTATAAACTGAACTGTGTCCCTTCTCTCCATAAAAGTTATGTTGAAGTCCTAGCCTCAGTACCAATAAATATGACTCTATTGGGAAATATAGACGTTACAGCTCTGAAATCAAGTTAGGATGAAAGTGAACTCTATTTCTGTTTGTGTGCTATGTGCTTAGTCGTATCCAACTCTTTGCGACCCATGAACAGCGGGTCATAAAGAGTGGGCCGCCAGGCTCCTCTGTCCATGGGGCTTCACAGGCAAGAATACTGGACTGGGTTGCTATTTTCTCCTCCAGGGGATCTTCCCGACCCAGGGGTCGAATGTGCATCTTCTGCATCTCTTGCGTTGGCAGGCAGATTATTTACTACTGTGCCACCTGGGAAGTCCTAATTCTGTGTGACTGGTATCTTTATAAAAACAGTTGAAGAGAAAACGAGATACAAGGAGAAGCTGGCCATGTGACAGCAGAGGCAGAGGTTAAAGTGATCTATCTACAAACCAAAGGATGCCAAGGATTACCAGCAAAGGCAGAAGCCAGAAAAGCCAAGGAAAGATCCCTCCTTACAGGTTTCAGAGGGAGCATAGCCCTGCCATCTTGATTTTTCAGACTTTCAGCCTTGGAAGTGGACCTGAAGTCACTCAGTTTGTGGTACTCTGTTACTGAAGCACTAGAAACTAATATATGTAGTAAAAACATTTCCACTGCTGGACAATACAGGAAAGTAAGAAACATATACAAACTTCAGTGAAACCAGGAAACATCTGAATCCTGAAGCTTCAACCCATAAAGGTGGACTACAGTGTATATGAAGGAGACAAATGGAAGAAGACAAAACCCAACAGTCTACACTGAATGAGACTGATAAACAGCAGCAAAACTGCCCCCACAGAACCAAAGGAGGGATCGGGAATTGAAGGCACTTAGTATAATGGAAGGCACGGGACAGAGGACTTGATTGAGTCTATACAAGGGACGAGAACCCTAAAGCCCTATTCTGTACTTAATGAAGCCAGGAAATTACCACATTTCCACCACTGGCAGGAGACTCAGGGTTTTATTCGCTGGAGAATCTAAACATCAGACTTGGGGACACTAGTCTGTGCTGAAAACAGATTTTCATACTAAATGCAAAGATCACCCAGGGAGAAGATTCACAGATCTTTCTTTGGAGAAACTAAATACTCTTAGAGAAAAGGCCTCACAGATTCTGAAATATGGGGATTCCTAATTTAAAAAATTCTCAACACTCTATCACCCTACAGTGAAACCCACAAGTCAACAAGTTTTACCCATGGATACAGATCTTTCCATAAATTTATACTGTCTCACTTTAAAATATGAACAGAAAGCTAAGGATATAAGATAAGAAAGAAAAGCCTCCAGTATGAAAGACCACAGACCACAACAAATAGAAGAAAGAAACTCAGAAAAAAAAGAATCTTATCAGAAACAAAATCTTTCAAAAATTAAAAAATTAAGCCAGAAGAGAAAAATATAAAAATGGCATGCTGAGAGGGAATTTAGAAAGAATTCTGAGAAATTCAAAACCATGATAGATGAAAAAAATAGAAAAGCTGGGTGATTAAAGTAAGGCAATCTCCCAGAAAACAGAACATAAAAACAAAGAGATGGACAAGAGGAGATAAAAGAAAACTGAATGACAAATCTAGGATGTACAATATGGAAAATAAGCTCCAAAAAGGGAGCCAGGGAACATGGAAGGGAAGAAAGTATTAACAAAATGATACATGGAAAATTTTCTAGAAATCAAAGACATAAATCTCTAAATTTAAATGGCTCATTAAATACACAGCAAAATGAAAAAAAAAAAAAGACCCACATCAAAGTAGATCACTGTGAATGTACTGATCATTAGGAATAAACAGAAGATCCTAAAAGCTTCTTGAATTTAATGTGGCAGAGACTCCTAATTGTCCCCCAGGGCACCTTTCCCTTTCATCCTTTTAGTAATAGGCTCTGCGGAGAAGGCAATGGCAACCCACTCCAGTACTCTTGCATGGAAAATCCCATGGATGGAGGGGCCTGGTGGGCTGCAGTCCATGGGGTCGCTACGAGTCGGATATGACTGAGCGACTTCACTTTCACTTTTCACTTTCATGCACTGGAGAAAGAAATGGCAACCCACTCCAGTGTTCTTGCCTGGAGAATCCCAGGGACGGGGGAGCCTGGTGGGCTGCCGTCTACGGGGTCGCAAAGAGTCGGACACGACGGAAGCGACTTAGCAGCAGCAGCAGCAACAGTTAGAGAGCATTTCTTACAGCTGTGCCCGTGTGACTAAGTTTTGGCCAATGGGATGAGAGCAGGAGTGACGTTTGCAACTCCCAGACCATGTTTTTGTAAACAAAGTTCCTTGCCCTCCAAGTTCCTACTGGCAGAAAAATGGTAACAACTCAAATCAGTTGCTCAAAACTCAGAGATGGAAGACACATTGTGAGAATCCTGGATTGCCCTGCTAGTTTGAAAGCCTAGTAGAGCAGAGTTGTTTACTTACTCTGGCTATTTTGAGAAACAAACTTTCATTTCATTTAAGGCACTGCCTTTTTGGGGCTCTTTGTTATTACAGCAAGTAAACTGCAGTTTTCAAAAAAAAGTATTAAGAACGTAGGGTCACTGACAGAAGGAGTTTTGTCTATTTTGTTCAGTGCCACTTCTCTTGTACCTACAATACGGCCTACATGTAACGGGCATTTAAAAATATGCATGAATAATTTATGAGTGAATGATACTAGACTTCTAAACACCACATATGAAAGCTAAAACAGTGGGAAACTGTCTTCAAGATTCTGACTGAAAATGACTTAAATTTCTCTACCCAGCCAAACTTTTTTTTTTGGGGGGGGGGGCCTTGGGGGAGGGCAGTTTGCACCATGTGGGCTTGGAGAAGGAAATGGCAACCCATTCCTTCTGGGTTTCTGGCCTCCAAAATTCCCTGGACAGAGGAGCCCAGTGGGCTATAGCCAAAGGGGTCACAAAGAGTCAGACATGACTGAGTGACTGAGGATGAGCATGCAGGCTTATGGAATATCAGTTCCCTGATAAGGAAATGAACCCAGCCCTTGGCAGCAAAAGTGCAGAGTCCTAACCACTGGACTGCCAGGCAATTTTCCTGGCTAAACTATTCACAATGAAATGTATAATAAATACATTTTCAGAAATGCAAGAACTTAAAAATGTATATCCTATGTATCCTTTCTCAGGTAGCTACTACAGAATGTACCCCTATCAAAATAAAGGAGTCATTTCCAGTATGACAGCAGAAGAAAGTTCTAGGATTTCAGCTAAGTCAGAAGCCGAGACAGCAACTAGTCCCAAATGGAGCAGGAGGACAAAAGATCATCAGTAAGGAAGTTTCCCAGTTAAAAAGCATACACAAAAACCCTCAAAACCAAAAAAACCTTGGTAATTCCCCCAAATGGTCTGACTTTAAGGAAAACTGTGGTGTTAAAGTGTGTGGGAAGACTTAGCAATAGACGTTTAAAAAACAAAAATCCTAAACATTAATGAAGCTATTATTAATTCCAGGAAACAGCATACAAGAAAGGAAGCATAATCACAGTATATACTCTGTGACTTAGCCGTAATAATATTTTCTCTAAATGCGGGAAGTTTATTAGGTAAAGAGAGAAATCCTCACCTACCACGTCTTTTAAACACTGTCTAAAAGTAATGATTCAAGAGAGAGAAAAACATAAAAACATCACTTAAAAAGGTAGAAGAATCACTGCAAAACAAGGGGTGGGGAGTCAGGAGGGAGAATACTGTTGTTAATTTCACCCTAAGTATTTTAAGCACTATTTGCCTTTTGAAACTCTACACATATATTACCTTGATAAAAATCTGAAATTACAGAATTAAATATTTAAAAGAATAAACTTACTTTTCTCACAAGACAGGAATTCTCTTGTTACTATCTATATGATCTACATTTTACTATCATAGAAGCAGAAGTCCTCTAGATTGGGAGAATTATTCCTGAAGCTGCTGTATCCCTTTGGGTTATTCTGTTTTAAACAAATGGCCACAGAAAGGTAAGTGACAGTATTTATGTCATACAGAGGATGAGATGGCTAGATGGCATCACTGACTCGATGGACATGAGTCTGAGTGAACTCCGGGAGTTGGTGATGGACAGGGAGGCCTGGCGTGCTGCGATTCATGGGGTCGCAAAGAGTCGGACACGACTGAGCAACTGATCTGATCTGATCTGATGATATAATTAAGGATGGCAGAATAGCATTTTACTTAAAATGCTACTTTAACTAAATAAGTTCATGAGAAGAAATAAGTGATCAAAGCTAGCCTAGGAACCTGATAAACATTTAGTATTATTCCTGTAGAAAAATGAATTGGAAATAGCAGGGAAGAGGAGAGACAACCGATATGAAATCACTGTTCCTTCTGCGCCAAGCAATGTGCTAGGTGCTCTATATAGTTATCTCATTTGACCCTTAACAAGTTGGAGATACTAAGTAATTTGTTCAGCATCATGCAGTCCCTAAAACATATATAGTAAAATGATGAAACTGTAGTAAAGTTTAAATAGTACCCAGTTGTAAAAAAATAATTCCATCCATTTGTAAGAATTTTATTTTGTAAAATCTTTAAATGTTGCTAAAATTCAAAATATTCATATACAAAGTTCATCAATGCAATTATTATCTTTATAGTCATTTCATTAGAATCAAGTTAAATTCTTACTTACTTGAATGAGGCAAGAGGACTGGAGCAAAGATGCTATTGCTTCCTATTAGAAGGAGAAAAATCAATTTGAAAAGGAAGGTAATATGTATGATTTTATTTTAAAAATGTTTGCATAAAGTAACATACATAATAACATGTACAGAGTTCAGAACTTTATCATCTTTTGCCATGTTAGTTTTTAAAGAATGAATATGGTATTCTTTGTACTTGGAATTTTTTTCCTTTCTTAGCATAAATAGCTCCCTCTCTATCAGTCTCTTTAAATTTCCTTCACAGAATTTATCTGTTTTGTTTTCTTTTTCATTGGCTATTGCTCCCTTTAGAGTAGAATTGGGGCTCAAAAGGTCCTGAATAAATCTTTGTTGAATGAATAAACTAGAAAATAATATGCAAAAGCAATGCACAAATTATGCTTTCCTCCCCTGTGTTAATCTTTATTTTCACATATAGATGTCATTTTTCACACTAATATAGTCTGTAAAGGATTCTATAGTTTCCTAACTAAAATGATGAGAATTAACTAAAACAAAAGATTCCCTTTTTTGCCAAACAATTTACATCAAATACATACCACAGGAACTGTTGAGATCCACATCTAAAAACACACTAAGGTCTGAAGAAGCAGACACTGGTGGGGTAGATGGTGTATTTGGAGAGGTTGGTGCTGACACTGTTGATTCAAGCTCCGTTTCAGCAATCCGACTAAAGCTTATTTTACACGGTTCTCTTTCTAATGGTGTTGGGTGACCTCGCAAAGTACCTGAGGTAGAGCCATGTCGGCCTGTATTAGGCCTTATTCCAGGAGATTTTAAGGAGAAAGCTGATTTCCTAGGCTAGGAAAAGCAAATGTAATTACCATTACTAACTTGCGTGTACTTTAATAAATCAAGTACATTATGTAAAGTATTATGGCTTAGCATATTAGTATACAGTTGAAAGAGTACAATAAATCCCAACCTGCAAGGACAGTCTGTAACTGTTCTTCCAGCAGAACACTTTGAGATTTGATTGGCTTAATTTTAAGGTGGACTTGAATACTGTATAAGTAAACCTCTTTTCATAATTCAGAAATAAAATAAAAATTCATGTGAAAACAACTATTTGCTTCCAAGACACTTGAATCTAAATATCTTCAAATTATTGATATCGATTTTATAAATATTTACTGTAGATACAATAAATACAACATATTATGCTGGGTGCTATAGAAAAAAAGACATCCTCTCCCCAACTCCACAAAATAATAAATGACCAACCTCTGCAATGATACTTTAGAGTCTTTGGGAAAAATTGCTATCATTGTCTCTCACCTTTACCCTCCACTTTTAAAAATTCCCACAGTGGTAACTTAATGAAAAATATAAACTCAGATTCAGATAATTTAAGTTAAAACCTCAAGTGTGCCCATATCTAGCTATGCAGCCTTGAAAAGGTTATTTATCTCCTTTGAGCCTCTTTATGTCTGTAAAATGAGACTAAGGTCAATATCATACAATTGTTGTGGAGATGAGGTAACATGAAACTATCTGGCCCCAAGTTCATGTATGACAAATGTTTTTCCTTCCTTCCACATCTTGTTTCACTTTCAGCTCCTTATAATTGGTGTACTACTACTTCTGTGTCACTGTAAACCCCAGGAATAAAAGCAACTACTGTATAGTAGCAAATTTTAGCGAGTGAGGTGGGTTCCAGTGCTAACTGTGGACAGTGGTGCTCTTATGGCAGAAACCATGGTCAAGTCAGAAGAACCACAATATATCTCCTTACTCTTTCCCAAGTCTCTTCATTCCTTGTCCTATTACCTACCTGTCATTAGGTTCTCACTTTCTCATAGCTTTCCCCCTTATACTGGGAAGGATCAGAAATGGATGGGTAAGTAAGTGGTTTAAGAGACAGGATACATCAGGTTTTATCTAACTGCTAACTTTCCCCCTACAAGATATATAATTTTAGAAATAATGCAATACTGCAAAACAAAACAGGTATTCAAGCAAAGTATGATTTTAATGGAAATAGTCTACTGAACATTAAAGATGGTATCGTTTTAAAAAACAAAATTTTCCAAAATTATAATGCACTTACAAATCGAGGTGGCTGTTTGCAATTTCGGGGTTCAATTTCTAGTGACTTGTTGAACAAATAATCTGTAAACTCTTTTTCAGAAGCACATCCCATGGGGTTAAGGTTTTCAAAGAATCTCTGGAATTAAACATCCATAAGTATATATTTTTTATTTTATTAAAATGTTTACTTCATCGGTTTAATATCAAAAAAACTATCAACAAATTAATAGATCCTAATGTCTGAAAAGTCCTCAAGGATTGCTGATTCCAATCTCTCTATTTTGGGATAAAATTATAAAGTTTTTATGGAAGTTTTATACTCCAATCTTAAACTTCTATTAAGAAGATGAACAGACTTTCACTTATTATTATCATCTTAATAGCTCAGTATCCGTCAGTTAACATTCCTACTGATTACACAACAAAATGATCATCAGTAATAAGTCAAAAGTGTTTAAAACAGAATTACAGTTATAATCCACAACAAAACTTTGATGATCAGAAAAAAAGTAGCGATAAATTGGATTAAAGTCTATTCAAAAATAATTTCAAGGACAATAATATATTTTAACATATCTGTGCTCACATCTAACAAAATAACTTTTCTGTCTTTAATGAAAAAGTATTTGCTAAACTTAAACATAGGTTTTTAAGTAGAAAGTTTAGATGATCTAACAAAGTGCAAAAAGAAAAACAGTAATCTCACAATGAGAGATTGCACTGTCAACATTTTACTATTGGGACAGTCTTCCAGTGTCTTAACTATGTATGTGAACATATGCACATATGCATTATTACAATTTTTTTCCTGCGAAATTGGGGTCACAACATAGGTATTTTTAGCCTTTTGAAAATATTAATTTTTTTCTGTATGGTTTACTTTAAATAATACAAATTTTAACTATATTGTACTTCATCAGATGAAATGTTCCAGAATTTATTTCACCAATTTCCATATAGGTAGTAACTTACATAGGTGGTTTCTAATTTTTTGCTATTATAATTATGTGTTATTATCCACTCCTCATGCATAAATTTTTCTGTGCATTTCTGATGACTTCCTTATAAGCAAATGATTGGGTTTAGTTTAATTTTGAAGTGGCTTAGAAGCATATGTAAAAATAAGTTCTGAGTTTTAGCTTTACCAGTAGGCAAAATGAGCTTTAGAATTTCTAGAATAAACTTCTTCCATTTTTCAGGCATTCTGACAATTTCAAGAAAATTGCATTACTACTTAAACAATATTGAAACAATTTATTCTTATATTCAGGTCAGATAAATTAAATCATATGGACCAAAAGTAATTTAAAGACTTTATAAAAGTCTAACTATGCTTTGAAAGTGAATGGCTACTTTATCTACATTTTAAGCTTATTTTGAGTCAATCGTAAAAAAAGCATTCTCTGCTCCTTACCCCCAAAAGAATGCTTTAAATGATGGCAGGATGTCTAGATCAGATGCAGAAACCTATCAGGAATTATTGAGATATGAATGCTAAAAGCACTATTTTAATTATACCCAACTAAAATGCAACATTATTTCTATGAGGAAATACACTGTGAATTCTAATCTGGGCTTCAAGAACATTTTTTTTTTTTTTGGCCCCATCATGCAGCTTGTGGGATCTTAGTTCCCTGAACGGGGATTGAACCTGGGCCCTTGGCACTGGATCTCCAGGGAATTCCCTCAAGAACATTTCTTTACCCCTATGGAACACCAAATCACAGAGGGTTGGCTAAATGCTGAGAGAAGGGGATGGAACAAACGACCATTTTCTTTAAAGCAAGTATCTGTCTATATTTTCATAATGGTGTACACTTCAGGTCAATTTTTCTTAGGACTTTAAGGTTCTTTGTTTTGAACTTGGAACAAAGAATAGTTACCATCTTACAATTTAGGAGGATGGAAATGATGGTGACTATTTTCACTCAATATGCTCAACCTGCAAACTATATCTGAAAGTGTAGCACAATTTTTAATGTGAAAGGTAAACTTACTCTGATTGTTATCATATGTTCTGAATTTCAAATAAACACAATAATATCTACTTACTATAGATATAATACCACAGTATTTACTCTAATTTAGAAGATATTCACACTTTATAGTACCACAGAATCAATATTATGAACTATTGCTCAAAACAGAATATCAAGTGATAAAATATTTTTTAAAAAATCATTGTTTTGCTATGCATATATACACATCACTCTCCCAACCCCTTCCCCTACTTAAATGCAGTGTTCTTATAAAGGTATTAATTATTTAATGTTACACTGGCACATGTAAAATATCTAAAATGTCTATTAACTAATGATAGTACTGGTAGTGGATTTTCTTTTTACTGTGTGGACATCGGAAAGCATCTTCCATTCCATTTTGTCATTCATTTTTTTAAAAGTGTTACTTAAACCTGTTGCACAAAGAAGCAATAACTGTCAAGACAAAGTGCCTAGTAATATTAATAACGGCAGATTGTTAGTGGAGAATATCTAATATTCACCACTTCCATCTATTGATTCATTAATGCATATTATTTTCATAGCAAAATAAAGATCATAATGTATGGCTATGGAATTTCTTAGAGAGGGCAGAGGACTTAACATGTTCTCTTTTAAAGATAAGCAAAGAAAATATTTACCCTCATTTCTGGTTCTATCCGTAAACAGTAAGGTTGATTTTGATACTGCTGAATTTCTCCAGTAATTTCAGCTACTTTCCTCCTCTTACTGAAATTGATTAAATCTTTCCCTTTCTTTTTTAAAAAATCATTATTCCCTTCTTCAGTCTTCAGTATATTTGTTAAATATATTCCTAGTAAAAAAAGTATTTGAAGAAAAGTTTTAAAATTGGTTACTTAACCATTTGGGAAAACAATTGATCTAGTAAAGTTGAAAAACATCTTATAATACAGCAGGTCTTACTAGTGAAATCTCTGATATATTTAATAATCAACTCTACATGAAGAATTTTTTACATGGATGGAAATAATTTAAAATTGAAAGAAAATTAGGGTTTATAAAGAGCTTAATTTGCCATTTCTTAGTCTAATAGCCTAAAATAAAAGAGGGGATTCATTCACAGTCTAAATTATGTGTTAAATCTACTCTAACCATTTTAATATTTACTTATAAATATTTAACACCAATGATCTTAAATGATTATTGATAAAATACGCAATACCAATGATCTTAAGTGATTACTGACCAGCAAGTTAATTTTAAGCCAATTCTGGTTAATAAGACTACAGATTTGCAAACTAATTCTGTTTTCCCAAAGCCTGTAATTTAGACACAATTTATTCTTCAGTTTTGGACAGGAAGAAAGTTTTCAGTTTCTCTTTCACACATAATTAGATTCATTTACATCAGTGGCTCTCAACTGGGGACAATTTTGTCCCCCAGAGGACAGGTATCTGGGAATGTCTGGAGACATTTTTGGTGTGTGCTATAATTTGAATGGTCGAATGTTCAAAATTCATATGTTGAAATCCTAATGCCCAATGTGACAGAATGAGGTGGTGAGGCCTTTGAGAGGTGCTAAACTTATGAGGCTGGAGCCCTCATCAATGAGACTACTGCTCTGAGATTCCACAGGACTCCTTACAACTCTATGAGATAATTACCAGAATTACAAGTTTTATAGATAAGAGTCTACATATAGAGTTTAGGTTTCATTTATCAATATAGACAGCTAATAAAAGTAGATGTGCTCAGATATAAAATCAGGACTATCTGCTTCTAAAGGCTGGTCTCTTTTTGCTATATAACAAAATCTCCCTCAAAATATAAATCCGTATTTTATAACTTACCAAAAAAAGGCACACAGGGTGGATTGATTGACTTAAGTTTCACTAGATATTTTTTAAAATGATCTTGACTTAATTCCACAGCGTCATCCAAAATTTTCCTTTTTCTTTCCTGCAACGCCTTTAAAATATATAAATGGAGTATAATTTGTTTTTTTTTTAAACAGCTCAATCATATTTTTTAGGTACAAAGCTTTCAATTTTAATATTGTACAAGTGTTTGAAAAAAAAGCTTTTAAATTAAGAGATCAGTAGTATTCTTATCTCTACTTGCTGGAAATGACTTATCTATAAATATAGAACTTTAAAACTTAGTTTTTTTCTAATATAAATTAGAGGATTAAACAATAAAACAATCTTCCTTAAGACATTATTAGTTATAATCCTGATTAGCTGGAGTTTCAAGTTATAGCTATAGGAGAAAAATATAATCCCATGGCATTCAAGTATTTTTCTACTGGAAGGTCTTTTGGGGCTAAGGGTAATAAGATTTTGGTAAAGAGAAGGCCAGGGGAGGGAGACAAGAATTGAACAAAAATTTATTAAACCAAGTAAGCAGTCATTTATTTTATATTTCATTATTACATTTTGTAATTAAAAGTCAGTTATTTTATTTTTAACCTGATACACACACACACACACACACACACACACACACACACACACACACACACACAAATTGACAGCAAACGTACTTGATAAAAAACCACTCATTTCCTTTAACTTAAGGAAAAAGCAAAGGTGACTGCACTGTAACTTTTATTCAGTGCTCTACAGAAGTTCTAACTAGAATGGACAAGAAAAATAAACAAATAAATAAAAGACTAGCGACTGAGAAGAAAAATTGCCAGTATTCACAGAGGAAATGATTATGTAAAGAAATGTAATAAATCTACATATAGAATGTTAATGAAAGAATTTAGCAACATTGCTGGATATAAAACTAATAGGCAAAAATCAACTGCATTTCTAGATATAATCAATAAAGAAAACAAATTTTAAAATATTCTAATATAAATCTAACAAAACAGTTGTGAGGTCTTCATCAAGAAAACCATAAAACTTTATTAAATAAATAAATGGAGAGATATACTATGTTCATAGTTGGGAGGATTCATTATTGTAAAAATGTCAGTTCTTCATAATTGATTTATAGGACCTGTACAATTCTTATCAAAATCCCAACCTTTCAGATGATTCTACAATTACATAATAGCAAAGGGTCAAGAATAAGTCACTCTTGGGAATTCCCTGACAGTCCAGTGGTTAGCTCTCAGTGCTTTCACTGCTGGAGTCCAAGTTCAATCCCTGCTTGGGGAACTAAAAAAAAAAAAAGAGTAAATCACTCTTGAAAAGGAAGCTTGGTGGGGACTTGGCCTACTATAGTGTATCAAGAATTAGTATAAAACTATGGCAATTTAAACATGCGGCACTAGCACAGAATAATGGAATACATTAAAGGAACAGGACAGAGGAACCAGAAACAAGCCCACACATATATGGATGCTCAATTTGTGACATAGCTGGCACCTAGAGATCAATGAGGAAAGAATGTACTTTTAATAAACGTGTGGGATCATCTGGCTAGCCAAATGGAACATACAATGAATTTAGACTCCATACTCAAAAATTTGTTTCCAGCTAGATTAAGGACTTAATGAGAAAGAAAACATTAAGATAACAGAGGAGGATCTATTATACAAGACACCAACAACCACAAATTACAAAGGAAAAAATAAATGTGACATTAAGAATTTTTGTTCATCAAAAGACATAATAAAAATGGTGAAAACAGAAGCTTTGATCTGGAAAAAAGGTATTTATAACAAACATGACTGACAAAGGATTAAAATATAGTATATGAGAGAACTCATACAAATTCATGACAAAAACTCAAAGAAAAGTAAAAAAATTTCCACAATACAAAGAGCCAATAAACATCTTAAAAGAGGTTCAAACTCAATAGAAATCAAGAAATTATAAACCCAAACCACAAGACTAGAAAAATTAAAAGAACTGACAATATCAAGTGTCAGTGAGAATGCAGAACAACCAGAGTTCGTTGTTTCCAGTGCGAGTATAAACTGGCACAGTAATTTGAGAAAACAACTGGGCATTATCTATTCTATCATCCAATACTTCTACTTCTAGGTATGTAAGAGAAATTTGTATATGTATGCTCCAGGACACAGGCAGAAAATGTTCATGACAATATTATCGATAATAGCATCAAACTAGAAACAATATGAATGACCATTAACTAATAAATAAATAAGCAAATAAATAAATTTTAGTAAAGTTATTTCTATAATTTTCTTGATGAGATCTCTAGTTTTTCCCATTCTATTGTTTTCCTCTATTTTTTTGCATTGATCACTTAGGAAGGGTTCTTATCTCTCCTTGCTATTCTTTGGAGCTCTGCATTCAGATGGATATATCTTTCCTTTTCTCCTTTGTCTTTCTATTCTCTTCTTTTCTCAGCTATTTGTAAGCCCTCCTCAGATAACCATTTTGCCTTTCTGCATTTCTTTATCTTGAGGATGGTTCTGATCGTCACCTCCTGTATAATGTTCCAAACATTATAGTTTGTATAGTTCTTCAGGCACTCTATCAGAGCTAATCCCTTGAATCTATTTCTATAATATGATACAACTATAAAAAAGAATGGCCTATAATTATAAGAAACAATATGGATGAAGTTTAGGAAAATAATACTGAGTGAAAAAAGTCTGGGAAGAATTATATTCACATATAATTAAGAAACAAGAAAAATAACATTGTTTAGTGCTACAAATAGTAAAACTATAGAAAAAAGCAAAAGAATGATAAGCACAAGATTTAGCACAGTAGTTGGCTCTGAAGGGACAAAGGAGATAGAATTGGGAAAGGTTTTTAAACTGGATGCCAGGTAAACAGGCTTTTTTAAAAATTTTTATTCCTTATACCATATACCTATTTTAAGAAATATTGTTGAACATTTAATATTTTAAGAAACTAAAGCCTAACGTCTCAAAATGAATATATTTCTTTAGAGTTTACAAAATGAGAACTGAAGTTATTAGTCTCTTAGATTAATATTTGGCAATATTTGACTATTAACATCTTTAATATATAATATGTCCATACAAATCAATAACATGCAAACACTCAGATAGAAAAACACATACATGAAAGCAGTTTAACCCTATACTCCCCACTAATCACAACCCACTGTAAGAATGAATGTTAAGTGAAGAGTACATATCCTTCCACTCTTCTCAATGCTGTGCAACTCCACTTACATGTTTAGAGTTTATTCTGTTCTGTTCTATCAAAATGAAGTCATACTATATTAATTTTTCTAAAGATTTTTGAAATGGCTTTTCCCCTGAATGTCACACTATTCTTTCAAGACACACACAAAGATTCTAGTCACTTTTTTCCCCTCCAACCAATACTCCACATGATAGGGATAGGATAACATAATCATTCTGTTGATGGACATACAGGTTGGATCTAGCTTTCTGCTACTATTAGTACAATTAATGCTGCAGAAACTAGATCTTTGTACCTTAATTTTATAGTCCTGAGCCTTTTATTCTATGTCCAAAAGTATGTGTAACATCTGTTAACATCTGTAGCCAGATTGCTTTCCAGTAACACTATAAAAGTTCACATTCTCAATGGCAAATATATTTACATGGCTGAGTCTCTAAATTTCTATACTTTCTATATCTTCCAAATTTTTAATGATAAACATGAAAACATACACCATGTTTACACAATTATTTTTTATAATTTAAAAAAACATTTAAGTTTTAGAAAGCATTCTCTCCATGTTACTTAACTATATACTACAGGTAATTAATTTGTATATTTATATTTAAAATATGTTTAGTCATTTATTTGAAACTGTCAGTCAATCTACTACTGAAAAAATACATTTGGAACTTTATACATCTGAAAGTGAAAGTGTTAGTCGCTCAGTTGAGTCCAACTGGTTGTGACCCCATGCGCTGTAGCCCACTAGGCTCCTGTGTCTGTGGAACTGTCCAGGTAAGAATACTGGAATGGGTAGCCATTCCCTTCTCCAGGAGATCTTCTAGACCCAGGGACTGAACCTGGGTCTCCAGCATTGCAGGCAGAATACTTACCGTCGGAATCACTAGGGAAGCATTTAGGTAAGCATATTAAATAGTCACAAAACACATATTCTTTGATGAATTCTAGGTTTACTAGCATATATTGATGTATTTTCTAATATTGTGATACTGTGCTTCAGGAGTAAGACAGATTATTTATAAACAATTTACTCAAAAAAGATTGGTGGTAGAAGGAATCTCCTTCACATTAATTTTATCTCCTCTCAAAAGATAAACTATTTAAGCCTAAAACTTACCTCAAAGGTATGATCTAGTCTATAGACTGATACTGAATTTACTGCACTGACGATCTCCAATACACCATTGAAATTATTCAAATCTTGAAAAACTTGCAGAATTTCTATAATTCTACTCAGTATTGCCACTCGTTCCTCAAAATTTTCTGCCTCCACAATGCATCTAACCAAAAAAAAAAAAAAAATCATGGCTTAGAAAGCAAGAAGTGCCTTGTTTCATACAGAAAAAATATACATTTTCAGCCAGAATGTTTGCTTATATGTGACTTAATGTTATAGAAATATATTAAGAAGTAATAATACAAAGTAAGTAAAAACTTACTTTTCAAACCAGAGGGTGAGATTTGTGGTGTGGCGAATCATTTTTAATAAATTTGGAGAATTTATTTCTTTATCTTCTTTGGTCCATACACTCCCTACAAGTTCAGAAGGTTGAACTTTCCTGTGGAACCAAAAATCCATGCACTTAATCTACAAGGGATCAGTATCAAAATTATTTAAAGGCCTCCAAAAGCTTAATAAGAAAAAGATAACTAGTTTAAAAGATAAGTGAACAAACATACAAGGAGATAATTTACAGAGAAACAGAACTGAATAGCTACAGACATGAAAGAATATTTTAACTCTTACTCAGAAAAAAGAACATTAAACCACAATGAAATCCCACTTTATTGCTATCACACTAAAAGAAGTTTAACACCAAATGGATAAAAATGTGGAAAAAAGAGAACTCCCCATCACTGATGTGCAAGTAAAAACAGATATAACCACTTTTCAAAAAATTTCACAATATCTCATAACACTGAAGATATACATACTAGATCATCTAGCATTTCTAATAACATTCAGTCAAGCAAAATTTGCAAGAGTGAAAAATCCCAAACAACCTAAATGCTCATCATTAAGAGGATGGATAAACTGTGGAGTATTCATACAATGGAATACAATACAGCAATTAAAATAAGCAGACTGGAGCGATACTCAGCAACTTGAACAAATGCCAGAAATGATTTAAGTAAAAAAACAAGTTACAGAATGATACACAGGTAGAAACAGACTTAAAATGTGTAAAATAATGCTACGTGTTGTTTATGAATGGTTGTATGTATATAAATTATAAAGACACACATAGGAGTAGTAAATGCCAAATATAGAATAGCAATTATCCTTTGGGAGAAAGAAGAGGAATGGGATTGGAGAGAATCACACAAAGGGTTTCACTTTTATTTGTAATGCTTTTGTTGTTGTTGAGCCCTTACTGTATTATCGTCTATATTTTTTAATAAAAAACAGTTGGAAAAGCAGATAAAATCACTGTATATAGTGATTCAGGATTATATGATTTTTAAAATATTGACCAATGGCATTGCCATCACTGTCCTATAGACCTGGCTATTATAATAAAAAAGTTCAGTAGATTTGAGTACAAAAGGGTACTCTGAACAGTCTTGGAAATAAATTTTCTTAATTGGTTCTATTATTTCACCAGAATTTTAGTTTACAGAGTGTCAATGTTTTACATATGGTATCCTTCTTCCATAATACACATATCACTTAACAAAGGTATTTCTATGTTTTGAAAGTAGGTCCACATAGAGCTCAGTGCTTTTTTATTCCTGATGTCCATTCATGTAACACTGTAAGGAAAAATCTAACTTCATACTATTTGCTTTGTTATCTAAGTAATAAGTCTCTTCATTCCCACCTATCACAAATCCCACAGTAAAGAAACAACTTAAGTGCCCATGAACCTAGAGGGTATTATGTAACATGAAATAAGTCAAGCAAAGTAAGAAAAACACGTTATCACATATATATGGACTAAAAAATATAACCAACAAATGAATATAACAGACTCATAGATACAGAGAACAAACTAGTGGTTATAGGTAAGGAAGAAGAAGGGGCAGGAGCAACTGGGGTAGGCAATTAAGACCTAACAAAGTACTATGAAGAAAACAAATAAGCTATAAGGATATATCGTATAGTACAGGGAATACAGCCAATATTTTATAATAATTTTAAATAAAATAGCCACAAAAATATTGAGTCACTATAATGTACACGTGAAACGAATATAATATTGTGTATCAACTACAATTGCAATTTAAAAAACTTTTTCCTTAAAAAAATCCTATAATACAAACAAAAACCACTCGAACTCCAAATTATTTAAAATATAACATGACACTCTGAATCAGATGGTAACAACCTCTGATGTGTGTGCTAAAGTCTGAACAACACAACCAGGGCAAATCAGAAACCCAGTTCTAAAGGTCAAGTTTTATATCTGGTGTCTTTCTACACTCTCCACTAACGTTAAACTTTATATATTCTTGCTTTTCCCTGTGTAATCTCAGTTTAAAAAAACAACGGCTGCTAATCAGGATAATTTCTTAAGGATGTTTGTATTTCAAAAGCAGCTCCTGAACGCAGAAAAGTTTCTGATACAACCATAGTGGTACAGGTTAGTGGGTGGTGATTACCTACAAGGCCTATACTCTCTTTTTTGCAAGGCCTCTACTCTTCACAGGAACCTGGGTTGTAAATGAAAGAAGAAAGCTTATATTATGAGGGAGAAGACAGAAAGAAGCTAACGCACTGGGAAAACATAGGGGTTAAAAAAAAACCTGACCGACAAAGAAGTTGATAAAGCAAGTTGAAAAGAGAGACTGAGATACATGAGTTAGTAATTCTGGAATAAAATTTGAAGTAAATAATATGACAAAGCGAAGTGTCTGATTTGGAGTAGAGAGTGACCCTGGAAATGCCACAGCCATGATACTAAAGTTAGGCTGTAAATGGGTGATGTGTGTAGGTACAGGATGATGGCAGGAACTGCTTTATATATAAAGACAAACGATGGGATACAGATAAAAATAGTCAGGCATATTTCTAGCGATTCTTATAAACAGAAGAAAATTATTTACAAGTTTAAAGTATGGTTCATCATCTACTTCAAAAATCCTTAAAGTCAATACTAATTTCAAATAGCTACAGTATTTGAGACTCCTTAAAAGAAGTGAAGAAATCTTTACTCCACTAAGAATTTTTATTCATTTGCCTTGCAAAGCTAACCCAGTCAAGTCCCAAGTCTAACTTTTTATTACAGAGTATTTGAAAAAAAAAAAAAAAAGAAGAAAGTTTATTTCACTCAATAGTCCATGGACTGAGCTGCCCAGAGCCTAGCATCTATACTGACAGTCTTTTTTAACTGAAGCAAGTTAAACTAAAGCAATGTGAGAAAGCATCAGGAATAGGAGCTGGGTGACGGTCTAAAGTGCCTGCTTATTCTATTGCATTAGTCTTCTCTTTGCCACTTCTCTTGTGAAGGATTGCTAGTACCTAATCTAGGCCTAAAGAGCAATAATTTATAAGACTTTCACTTGCAGAACAGATTATAATTAAAAAATTGCTATGAACTTTCTTCCTAGCCTATAAGAATAGATGAGGCTTTTTAAGTACACATGAATAATTTTCAGAAAGTTCTGAAAATAGATAGAAATGTTCAACGTTCTTGAAAACACAGCAGCAAATTAATGTTAATTGTCTACCTGTAGAGATCAGATTCCAAAAGGGTCAGCTGACGTGCAATTTCTATTGGATGAAGTGTCATGAGATCAAATGTTTCAAACTGTCCTGGTCTGCTGATATGCCATTCAATTGGTGGAGGTGGACTTTCAAAGGTAATATTATGGCTTATACCATTTGCCTGAGCTTGTTTTTTCCTCTTGATGATCTTAGCAATTGACTCTACCCATTTCTTCATAGCTTTCCCTAGAAAAAGAACACAAACAAAAAAAGCCCTTTACTTGACAAACATTAACTGCAAATATTCATATAATTTGTAACTTTCATCTACTTTGAACAATTATCAACTCACGGCCACTGTTTTACCTAATATCACTCATGTCCTCCCTCTACTTATATTATTTCAAAGCAAATCGAAGGTATAATATAATTTCATTCATATTTAAGTATGTATCTGAAAGTTGAGACTTAAAAAAATACAATACCATTACACATATAAAAATGACAGTATCTTCTTAATATCATCAAATATTTAGTTAGTATTCACATTTCTCTGATTGTCTCAGGGAACCGTCTTCCCACAGTTGGTTTGTAGGAAGTAGGATCCAACAAGATGTACACACTGCACTGAGTCAGTATGTCTCAAGACTCCATTCATCAACAGGTTCCTCTCTTTTCTCTCATTTCTTCAGACAATTTATTTGTTGAAATTCAATCACTTGTGGTGTTTCCCAAGTCTAAATTTTGCCAATTCAATGTTTGTGGCATCATCAGCCCTATTTCTCTGTCTCTGTATTTTCTGTAAGTCAACATATACAGATTGATCTGGTCCAGGA
Organism: Bos indicus; assembly: GCF_029378745.1. Lineage (NCBI taxonomy): Eukaryota > Metazoa > Chordata > Mammalia > Artiodactyla > Bovidae > Bos > Bos indicus. The sequence continues at coordinate 42,899,145 of NC_091769.1, forward strand.
CAAACTTAAACATGAATACTTGCAAGAATATTTCTGACAAGAGGCATAAAATGTCTTTTTATGATGTTACTGTGAGTTTGAGAAATGGTAACATTCTAATTCTGTCATTCCTTCTTCACTTATTGGTTGCAATGCTTCTACAAAACCTTTCCCTTTTATGACCCAGCAATTACCACTTCTAGGCATATACCCTGAGGAAACCAAAATTGAAAAAGACACATGCACCCCAATGTTCACTGCAGCACTCTACAACAGCTAGACATGAAAGCAACCTAGATGTCCGTCAACAGGTGACTGGATAAAGAAGCTGCGGTACATATATACAGTGGAATACTACTCAGCCATAAAAAGGAACACATTTGAGTCAGTTCTAACGAGGTGGAGGAACCCAGAGCCTATTATATACAGTGAAGTAAGTCAGAAAGAGAAAAATAAATATTGTGTATTAATGCACATATATGGCATCTAAAAGAGAGTAATGATGAACATATTTGCAGGGCAGCAATGGAGACACAGAGACAAGACTTATGGACAAGGGCAGCAGGGGAGTGGAAGGAGAGGGTGAGACGAATGGAGAGGGGAGCACAGAAGCATATATGCTAACATATGTAAAATAGGTAGCCAATGGAAATTTGCTGTATGACTCAGGGAACTCAAACTGGGGCTCTGCAGTAACCTAGAGGGGTGAGATGGGGAGGGAGATGGGAAGGTTAAAGAGGGACGGGACATACGTACACCTGTGGTTAATTAATGTTGATGTATGACAGAGATCAAGCCAATACTATAAAGCAGTCATCGATCAATTAAAAACAAATAAATATAATTATAAAAAAAAATCTTCCCCCCCAAAAAAACTTTCCCTCATCAACTACTGAGTTATCTTGAGGATTAACTTGTATTGGAAAGGCCTTTAAACAAAACCATTTAATTGTTTTATTCTAATATGTGTATTTTAGAAGCTTCTTATAGCAAATAAAATCTAGTATCTTCATTAAGAACATTAAATTAAAAATCAGCTTAGTACTATAAAGCACAGATGATAAAAATGTGTTTTAAACATCTCAAAATGGAAACAAATCACATTCTCTATTTTAAGTAAAATTCACCTTAAAGAACAAGTAGGAGATGAAAGAAGCTATATTTAATTTACAATATGCCAATATTTTTAATTAATGCCTTATACTATCAGGAAAAACATGAGTTTTCTGGATTCAATAGCATATATCTGATATGTTGCATATTTTGATACATACATTTGTTTGATGCTCACTGCCTAGAGTTTCATTTTATGGACTGTGCTCTGCAACTTCAGGTAGGAAACCCCTATCTTTCAGGTGCCAAAGATATACCAAAAACTTTTCCAGGGGAAATAGATATTATTTAAGAAGCTGTTAGGGCTTCCCTCATAGCTCAGTCGGTAAAGAATATATGCCTGCAATGTATAAGACCTGGGTTCAATTCCTGGGTCGGGAAGATCCCCTGGAGAAGGAAATGGCAACCAACTCCAGTGTTCTTGTCTGGAGAATCCCATGCATAGAGGAATCTGGCAGGCTACAGTCCGGGGGGTCACAAGAGTTGGACACAACTTAGTGACTAAACCACCAATACCAAGAAGCTGTTAACCATTCAAAACTGAAGAATAAGATAAAGGAAAATAAACAGGTAAAATTACACAAATATTTAATTAGTTAAAGGAGTGGCAGCCATGAGACGAGATAAAGTTTTAAATTTACTAAAGAGGACTTCTGACTTAAAAAAAAATATTTTCCTAAAAACCTTTAACACTTCAGGTGGTTCTAAACATATGTGAGAGCCTTAAAGTCTATAAAAATTATTCCAAATCTTACTTCTTTTTTAAAATGAAAAACAGTTTAGCTTCTTAAATTGAAAGTCACATAAATTAAAAAAAAAACAACAAAACCTCATGTGCAACAGAAGAGTCAATCAAATCTTTAAATAATATACCTCTTACACTTGAAATGAAGGATTCTAGTCTTTCAAGCAGCTCCAAGTCTCTTTCAAAGTCATAAAAATGGTGTTCAACCCAGTGCCGAAACACATTTAAGACCCTGACAAAATGAAAAGAAACATATTTTAGTAAAACCCAAGCGTTCAATTATACTTCTTTCACTTCTCTAATGCCATGGTGATACTTTTATACACTAGGGCCAATATAAAACCCAAGAGTTTCTAATTTTATAAGCATGGAAAAGTACCTTTTCTTTTTTTCATATGTAGAAAATTTATTCTCTATAATTACAAAAGCTACTTTTAAGTTCTTCAATTGTAAAAGGATTTCTTTGAAAGACCTAAAATTTGAAAACCAACTAAGATTTAGTGTATTTAGTTCTAAATGCAAGTGCTATCATCAAATTACCTGTATTTGCAGGTAGGCTCACATTCCTTTATTTCAAAAGACAAAAGTATTTCTGACCGAGCTATTTTGTTTTATGCTGCTGCTGCTTAGTCGCTTCAGTTGTGTCCAACTCAGTGCAGCCCTATGGACTGCACCCTGCGAGGCTCCTCTGTCCATGGGCTTCTCTAGACAAGAGTACTGGAGTGCGCTGCCATGCTCTCCTCCAGGAGATCTTTCCAACCCAGGGATCGAACCCAAGTCTCTTACATCTACCTGCACTGGCAGGCGGGTTCTTTACCACCAGGCACCACCTGGGAAGCCCATTTTGTTTTATAGTACCTCATAAATAATTACTTATACCTTGCAAATAAAGATGTAAACAATTGACACAAATATAACATTCCATTCTCCATCACAAAGATACAGTTAGTATACATTAATTTCATTAGCATTTTTCCTTCATTATTTCAATGAATGACTATTTCTAGGTTATCTTCCCACCTACACCCTCCACAACCACCCAGTAATTGTCAGGCAATAGTTTTTTCCCCAGACTAAGAAAATACTCTAAATTTCTAATGGTATCTGGAATAAAACAACCTTAAGGGCCTGGTTAGCTCAGTGGCTTAAGGCATTATCTTCTTACACAAAGAATGACATACTAAAAGTTTTGGCTAAAAGCTATATAGTTGGAAGCATCATCATTCCTCCAAAACTGCATTTATTTGTGGTAATTATCCTTGAAAATAAACATTTAATACACTTAGTTTTAAATTTTCAGTTTATGGTTAACATTAATCAAGGAACCCTAACATTTACAGGAGAAATATTTAATCATATATAACTAATAAGATATCTCAGTTTTCCCATGGAAAAGGTTATGATTCCTATGATTTTCACTTGCACTATAAATAGGCCTAATCAAAGGAGCTTTCAATTTTCAATGCTCACTGAACATTGAAACGAACAAGCAAGCACTGGCTCAGGCAGTCAGATGTAAGTCTGAACCCTGTCCTGTCACTCCTTTTATACGACCTATCTCAAATTACTTTATTCTGTTAACTTTCAATTTTCTTTTAAACGAAGTGAAGGACAAAATAAAAAAGATCAAGCACTTAGGCACACAGAGTAACGTTAACAACTGGCAGATGCTATTACTAAATACATTTTTAGAAATTACTACATAGATAACCAACAAGGACCAACTGTATAGCAGTGGGAACTATGCTCATTATCTTGTAATAACCTATAATAGAAAACAATCTAAAAAAGATAAAAAGTATATATAAAACTGAATCACTTTGCTGTACACCTGAAACTAACACAAGATTATAAATCAACTGTACTTCAATAAATTTTTTTTTAAGTCATGAAAAAACAAATACTGAAATGACATTGTTTAGGTAAGTAACAGAGAGAAGACAATGGCAACCCACTCCAGTACTCTTGCCTGGAGAATCCCATGGACGGAGGAGGCTGGTGGGCTTCAGTCCATGGGGTCACGAAGAGTCGGACACGACTGAGTGACTTCACTTTCACTTTTCACTTTCATGCACTGGAGAAGGAAATGGCAACCCACTCCAGTGTTCTTGCCTGGACAATCCCAGGGACGGGGGAGCCTGCTGGGCTGCTGTCTATGGGGTTGCACAGAGTCGGACATGACTGACACGACTTAGCAGCAGCAGCAGGTAAGTAACATATATCGATGTATCTTGTGGGAAGAGAGTAGGGAAAGAACTAGAACTTTCATAAATGTTATAAACAGAAAAAAGTCTAGGATTACTAAATGATCACACTGAGACAAAAATGAAATCAAAAGGGTAGAGAGGACTGACAGTAGGCAAAATTCATATAAAATTAAAATATTTTTACTTATTAGGTACCCTAGCCTATAAGCCATAACATATTACCTGTGAGAGATATCTGATGCATATAACACAGTATATTTTAATAATTAAATTTCTTCAGGGAATTAAGAGTAGCTTCATGGCACCCCACTCCAGTACTCTTGCCTGGAAAATCCCATGGACTGAGGAGCCTGGTAAGTTGCAGTCCATGGGGTCACTAAGAGTTGGACACGACTGAGCGACTTCATTTTGACTTTTCACTTTCATGCATTGGAGAAGGAAATGGCAACCCACTCCAGTGTTCTTGCCTAGAGAATCCCAGGGATGGGGGAGCCTGGTAGGCTGCTGTCAATGGGGTCACACAGAGTCGGACACGACTGAAGCGACTTAGCAGTAGCAGTAGCAGTCACATAGAACTTGAAAGTTTAACTGCTATGCAATTAATAAAATAACCTACATCTGAATTAAGAGGTAAAAATTTTTGTGCTAACTATATACTGAAAATTGAATGACACATAAAAAATACAATATTCAGGCCAAACCTAAGTTGTACTGGTTGGACGTATTCCTTGCGAAACCTTTTAAGGTCTGTACTGATGGGCTGCTCGCCTTTTTCTAACGCCAATTTATCTGCTTCAGTAGGTTCTGGCTCTGGAATTTCAAATCTAAGAAGAAAAGCAAAATGAGAGAAATTTTTTGTTGTTCAGAAATGAGGATTTCAAATATAGCAGGAAAGACACTTTAACTAATAAGCAAACTTCTTTCCTACCATTTATGTGAAAACTGAAACTGATAAACTTCTCTTAAAGTACTACATACTACAAAACATTGCCCTTTAGCTATACAGTACTGAATACTTATATTCTTATTTTTATCAAAAGTTTAATAACTAGCACTGACCAACGTAGAAAAGGTCAATGGAAAAGATCCAAGAAGACAATCAACAGAGTATGACCTCTTTAAAAACATAACAGAGATACCTTATCTAATCCTATCTTTAATATTTATTTTATTAAAATGAAAGTAAATATGTTTCCACAAATAAATGAATATTAATCCAAAGGAAGTCCCACACTGAATTTTAAATAGTATTTAAAAAACATAACTAAGTGGAAAAAAAAATCAAAGTTTAAAAAAAAAAACACCTTCCCCAACCATAGGAAATGTAGCTATAATATAATAATGGGGCTTCCCTGGTGGCTCAGACAGTGGTGAATCAGCCTGCAATGCAGGAGGCCGGGGTTTGATCCCTGGGTCAGGAAGATCCTCTGGAGAAGGTAATAGGAACCCCAATATTCTTGCCTGGAGAATTCCATGGACAGAGGAGCCTGGTGGGCTACAGTCCGTGGAGTCACAAAGAATCAAACACAACTGAGTGACTAACACTTTCACATAAATAATATAAATAAATAAATATATATATAACATATGTGCATTCCTTATTTTGAACGTGAAAAGGCAACCAAGTAAATCTTCATAGCACATTATACTGACTGAGTCTGGTATAGTTAGCTTCATGGAATAACATAATGATAGAGGTCCAGATAAAAATCTGGTTAAGTTTTAAAATATAAAACAAAATTATGTTGAAGCTCAAATACTACAGTTTAACCTATAAAGCATTTTAAAATACCACTAACATACTCAGTAAAAAAGAAAAAGCCAATTCAAAACTTAATTTTTAAAAATTACTCAATAAAGGAAATCTTAATTTTTTAGGTCTAATAATGATATTGTGATTATGCTTTTAATAAGAATACTTATCTTTTAGAAATACTAATGGAAATAATACTGACAAACATGTTGCCAAGGATTTACTTCAAAATAATCCTGGGACTAGGGTATTCAAATCAACAGGAAAACAGATGAAATACAAGGAGATAATTATTGAAGTTGGATGATTGATAAATGGGGTTTATTAACAGAATATATTTTCTCTTGCGTATGTTTTGAAATTTTTCACAATAAAAAGTTTGTTTTAAAAGTGAAAAGCTTCTTTCAAGGAAGTATTGTTTTATTGCATAGAAAAAATTTCATTAAAATTCATATTTTTTATCCTATAAAAGATTACCACTATAAATTTTGCTAGAATCTGAAAAGATCTGTTATAAACAGGGATTTCAGTAAGTATGCTACTTGAAGAGAATAATAATACTGTGAATTTAATGTTGAATAAATTATGTTCAAAAACTACCTGAGTGCATACTGGGTACCTAGCACTTTGCAAGGTAAAAAAGTTAACTTTTTAAAAAATGTAAAAATAAGTGAAATAAGTATTTTTCTTACCGTTCAATCAGTAAGCTTAGTAATTCCTGTGGTTTACAAAATGAACGATATGTAGTAAGAAAAGTACGAACAAAATTGGGATCTGAAAAGGCAGAGCACAGAACACATTGCATATTCAATTTACTCAGTTTAATTAATTCAAAGTAGCATATTTTGGAGGCCTTCCTTCCTTTCTTTTTTTCCTGGTTCCTCCCACTGTTGCTTTTCCTGCCAATTGTGGTATCTCTTGATAAAGGACTGCTTCTTGATAAAGGGATGTTTTCAAATTCAAGATTCATGAACAAAAAATTTTGATGAATATTTATTAACGAAGTTAACACTATATAGACATTTAATTAGGTATTTATTCCTATTGATTCTGTAGTATTCCTTTTAAATTTTAGAGGCAGTCTATTTTCTTCCTAGGCCCTAAGTGTTTCTGAACAATCTTGAAAAGGTTTTGGATATCCTCTGCCCTATATAACCACTTGTAAAGAGCTCCACATACCTGCGTACATATGATATGTTAGCCTTTCAATTAATTTCACCACAGTTCCTCCTTTAATAATGGGGATTCCACTTCTACTCTGCAAGTTGTCTTCAAAAACAATGTTTTCCTCAGAGTCTTTTACCACAAAACGATACACTTCAGGACTTGGTAATCTCAATGGTTGTTCATTTTCTTCCTTCAATAATACTGAATCTAGCATTCGATCAAGAGTACTACGATACTGAAGGGAAATAAGTGCTGCCATCCAATTATTTTTCTCTTCGGCAGACTTAGCAGCATATATTATGCTGTTTTCATCTTTGGATACTAATTCAAAAGCATGTTTGCACTCACAAGTATCTTCTTTATCACATATTTGTATTTTCCTCATGACAAATTTTTCTTTTAATCTGTATTCTGCACTACTGCATCCTGGAAGGCGTGACTGGCTGTGATTGGGTTTGCAGCTAATCATTAAGCCATCAAAGAGAAAAATATGCCGTTCATGTTTAGCACCAATTCTTGTCAACGGGCCTTCCATAATAAATTCATTACAACACTGTCCAATATCTTTGCCTTCCCATCCATCTATGTTTTTCTGAATTTCATTCATTTTTTTAATAGCCAGGTGCTTGCTTCTTAATTGACGATTATAAAAAGGGCAAACAGGATCCCTAAAAAAAAAAAAAAAACACACACAAAAAACAAGATAAATTTAGCTTACTCAATGGCTAAGCAACCTTAATTGCCTGAAGTATAAACTACTTTAAATCAAGTGACAAAAATATTAAATAACTAAACACTAAATTTTGCACACAGCATTTACTTTCTCCTAACTTTGCCATTAAATAATACATGCTTCAATTTCATTATTCAGAAAGAGAAATCGTAGAGACTTGACATGATTCCTGAGGTCCTAAGAATTGAAATGAAAATAATATTAAATTTCTTATATAAATAATATGTTATTAAATATATCTTTTAAAAATTTTGTTAAATATATCTTAACAATATGACAACACCAATTTTAAAAGGCTAAAGGGCAAAATAAAAATGTAAAACAAAAATATAATTTTCAAGAATGCAACTATCACTGTAAGTAACACTTTAGAAAACCAGACATCAGATATAAGTGAAATACTGCGTAAGCATTCGTATTTTCAACAGTGTGGAATTACCCAGGTCGGCGTCTAGGTGAATACTGCTTGTAAATTCGGTCCATACTACCTTGGAGATTCATGAGAGCAGTAATAGCTTGGTTCAAACATTCTCTGTCTTCATGCTCTTCACTACGTATTTTCAATTGCTAAGAAAAACCAAACAGAAAAATTAAACCTGCATTGTTCAATTCTTTCCCTTTCTCATACTTAGAGGAAGCAGCAACAAACATTATGAACTCTAAAAGAATTTTAAGTATACTTAATAAAAACAACTATAATTTTATATAATTAAGTATACCTCCTGATGCTTCAAAACAGCCCTCTTTCTACATATGCAAATACAATACAAAGTACTATAACCATTACAATCATAAAAAACAAAAAGTAAATTTCCAGGTATTTCCAGAAAATGTCTCGAAAAAGACGTTTTCCAGATATATAAAAATAGTTTAAAATATGCAAAACATGAGGCTTACAAGTTACTTTTATTTGTAACTATGTATAGAGAAAAGATAAATACATACTATTTCACATTCTCTTATGATTAAATTCTTAACTTTTACAGATTTTTAAGAGCTTGCATATTTTTGTTACACAATAAAATCAAGTATGCTAATTTTAGCAATTCAATCTTTCATAAACTTTTCTACAAACAGCATCACAAAAAGATCCAACTGACATTTTTTACAACATAAAATTCAACTATTCTAGTAAACATCAAGAATCCATGAAAATTAATATCCTATCTTACTAATCCTTAGAAATGACACTTATAATAACAAATTACATCATTAATCTTAACAACTCTGGCTTTATTTCATTTAAGCAAAACCTCTAATAGCTCAGTCTCAAAATGGAAGAAAATTCACCTTATAATAAGTAATTCAGACTGGACGATGCTTCAGTGCTTTGACAGAAGAACTCCAAGAGGAGCATTATACAGAGATTATGTAGATATAAATACACATTTATATGAGAATATGGAAAAATTAAAATCGCTTCAGAAAATTTTTTAAAGTTTAAGTCTATTTCATGATCTTAAACTACCTCACTAGAAATTTTGTGATAAATTTTCCTTATACTCCAAGAACAATCTGAAAACCATTCAGCAATGGCTCTTCTTCCTTAGCAAGGAACTGAATGGATGCTGTTTAAGTACTAGGTCCATTACCTTTCACATATACGTCTAGAAATTATTCTCTATATGGAGCACAGACCCATTAGATATTTTTCAAGATACATATAGAAGTCTTGCTATCAAAGATTTGCAATATAAATAATTTAAGTGACTATCATCATCTCCAGATTTAAGAAATAAATTGAAAAGATGAAGGGAAAAAGAGTTAAAAAAAAACCCACCGGTTTAAAAAATGATTAGCACTCGATCACTCTGACTTCTAAAGGTGAAAATTACTACTAAATCACTTCATTTTGCTGTTTGAAAGCTTCTTACAAAAAGATTCTTTTCAGCTCCACTCTAAAATATTTCCCTAATATAGACATTGATGAGACAAAATGCTTAATTACAGATTTTTTATTTTTACTGCTTCTGTTGATCCAAATTTCCAAATTATCACTAATAATGAGGTTCTATCAAAATGAGAACTGCTTTTCAATTTAGGTGTATGAGGACACTAAATTTCTACTGTAAATTTCATCGTAAGGTTGCTCAAACTCTTCCAAGCAAGTGGCCTTATCATTTCTACATATCCATGAATAATTTCAGGCTATCAAAGAGAAATAAAACTTCAGGATGTTTAAAGCATAGGATTTTCCAGTGATATAAGTATACAAAACAATGGCTTTCTTTGGCATAAACACAGTCCAATAATTTGCTAAATAAACATTTCTTGAATTTGGGCAGTAAGATTCAATAAACATCAGATTAATGAAAACCCAAGCTAATTCTCTATAGATATTTGGGAGAACGTATTCTTATCATGATGTAGAAATTACCATACTGAATTACCTTGCATGTAAGTCATGCTCTTTCACATTGATAGTGCTTTCTACATATTTGTCTGTGTTTCTCTTATCTACCTGGTGAATTTAGCCTCTATGATACAGTTCAAATGCCTCCTCCTTAGTAAGCTCTTTCCTTTTTCCTCCCCCTTGAATTTTTTCCTTTGAAATAATATCAAATTTGTAGAAAAGTTATAAAAATAATGTAAGCAACTCTTGTTACTCGGAGTAACCAGTTTTTAACACTTATAAGAATCTCTCTGCATATGCCAGAGACCTGGGTTCGATCCCTGGGTGGGGAAGATCCCCTGGAGGAGATCATGGCAACCCACTCCAGTATTCTTGCCTGGAGAATCCCATGGACAGAGGAACCTGGCGGGCTACAGTCCATAGGGTCACAAAGAGTAGAACATGACTGAGCGACTAACACTACTACTACTACCACAAAGGCTATACCACTCTGTGTGTGAGTGTTATGTGGCATTCTCCTGCTGAACTACCTGAGAGTAGTCTGTGACACAATTCTCTCAGTTCCTTGTTGAGGAAGGTGCTGTGCTTGCTGTGCTTGGTTGCTCAGTTGTGTCTGACTCCTTGTGACCCCATGGACTGTAGCCTGCCAGGCTCCTCTGTCTATGGGGATTCTCCAGGCAAGAATACTGGAGTGAGTAGCCATGCCCTCCTCCAGGGGATCTTTCCAACCCAGGGATCAAACTCAGGTCTCCCGCCATTGCTAAATGGCTCTGAGATTGTTTCTAGAACATCAGGGAAACTCAAATACATCACAAACTATTCTCAAATAGTGTCATTCCCCTTATTCCTTTGATATTTCAGTGTGTCTTAGAACAAAAATTCTTTTACAGTATAGTGATAACTTCAGGAAACTTTTGCTTAATGTCCCAATCCTGTTCTTAGGGCAATCCCACCCACCTCCACCCCACCCCAATACAGGATCCAATCAGTATGCACTTAGTTGTCATGTTTCTATTCTCTCTTTTAATCTGTAATAGTCCCTCAGCATTTGTCTTTTATGGCTCCCTCAATTTAATAACACCAACATACCAGAACAGGATGATAAATTCTAGCATACTCAACACTCATATACATCTTTTTCTAGCTTTCCTAGACAGAGTTGGTAACTCCTGCCTCACTATCCCATAGAATTACTTTTATTAGGCACTTCCTATATTGTAATTATTTATCTGACATTTATCTTCTTTACTAAAACATGAACTCTTTAGCTTGGGGATATATTTTATTCATTTTTAGTACAGTACCCACAAATGGTAGGTACCCAAGAAAGTAATGAGAATGAGTGACTGTTGTATAAATACTTAGAATTTTGTTAAGTGTTTAGACAAATAACAACAATGAACATTTATTAAGCTCTTGATAAAAAGCATTCTGTGCATGCTCTTTTATGCACTGGCTTATTTAATGCTTGTTACAACTCTGTAAGATAGGTACTATCATCATACACATGTCACAGATGAAGAAACTGAGGCACCCAAGATGAATGGCGGAGTCTATATTCAAACCAAGGAACTCAGATTCCATCCTTTTTGCATGCCTCTCTCCAATGACACCGAACACAATTATGCAAAAAACTGGACTATGCCAAACTCTGGTGAATGAATTGAAGGGGATTCCCCTTTATCTTAACCATAAACTGGATAATTACAGTTTAAGAAATAAAATGAAGTGTGCTTTGGGCAAGAGGTCAAAGAGAATAAAAGTGAAAGTGAAAGAAAGTGAAGTCATTCAGTCGTGTCGGACTCTTTGTGACCAGGGACTGTAGCCTATCAGGCTCCTCTGTCCATGGGATTTTCCAAGCAAGAATACTGGAGTGGGTTGCCATTTCCTTCTCCCAAAGAGAATAAATGCCCTTGCAATTTATGCTTAAACTAAGTAGTAAAGGGGAAATAATCTTTCATTAATGTGTACTACCTTATGAATTTGACTGAAGAATATATTCTTTGCTTACCTGATACACTTTTCTCCTTAGTAGCATATATGTGTATTTTGCCTGAGATTTTATACTTTATGTAAGTTTTTTCTTAACTCTAAGACTTCACTGAAACTCTTGAATTTCTATAAACTGCTATATCAATTCGGGATATGAATTCATTTATGTTCAACTCTTTGTGACCCCATGGACTGTACGATTTTCCAGGAAAGAATACTGGAGTGGGTTGCCATTTCCTCCTCCAGGGGATCTTCTGGACCCAAGGATCCAACCTGCGTCTCCTACACTGGCAGGTGAATTCTCACCACCGAGCCATCTGGGAAGCCCATCTATTACAGATATATGTGCCTAAGACAGGAGAAATTATATTAAATTATGAATTTATCTCTAGTTTATCATGCTGGGAGTTCAGTTTAGATGTGAAATAATATATGTGATCAATTCTCTTTTGGTAATAATAAACTTCTCTCTAGATTTTCATAAAAATAGGATTTTAGAAATTTGGTGGGAAATTCACCTCAATAAAACCTGTTACTTCTCTTTATGTGCTTTTTAAAAATGTGCATTATCTTCCTTCAGATATCTTTGAGTGCTGTGTCAGTACTGAAACAGTAAATATTACATAGTAAAATATTCTCACATATTTTTTTCAAGAGCCAGAACATTTCTTTTAATAGACATTATCTCAACTTCTTGATGTTATAAATACACTTAAATACACACACAGGAATTCTTTTTTGTCACTTTCTCTGTAGGTGACAAAGTAATTGTTACATAATGTTAACAATTAGGGAATCTAGATGAAGGGAGCATACTATTTTTGTAACTTTTTCCCTATATTTTTCAAAGTAAAAGGTTAAAAAAAATATTACCTAAAGAAACATTTTCAATTGTTTCACTAAAATATTGGCTTATCGTTCCCAATGAACTTCATTAAAGTTATTAGTAATAGGTATTCCTGTTAAGCTTCAAATTAAGATAAAGTTCTCTTCAGAGGAAAATATTTATTCTTTCCATTACTAAATTTCCAGGGAATGACCAGAGTAAGAGAGGAGAAGAATGTTACTTGGATTTGAAAAAATCAATTCTGAACTGAGAGTTGATATGTTCCTAGTAACAGAAGGATAAACAGATTTTTTTCTTAGAATATAAGAAGTATATTATAAAGATGCTTATAAATCAGGAAATGAATTTGTGATTTCTGTTTCCTCTTACATAAGGGTTGGAATATATATTAAGGAAAGAAATATCTAAAATTTATCTGAGAAAAATAAACAAAATGAAAGTAGTTTATGATTAACCCCAGAGGGGCTTAAATTGGAAAAGAACAAAAAAAGAATCATATTACCTATAACATGAACTTTAAAGTATTGCTAAAAATAATAATAATCCAACAACAAAATAATACTGTTCTACAAGTGTAAAATAATTTTAGGAAAACTATATATGATATCCTATAATTTCTCATTATGTAGTTGTCTTTCTGTCTTCTTATCATAAATTCTGACTCTGGGAAGTAAAACTCAAATAATATTTAAACATTATATCCATAAATAAATCTTCCTTGGTACATGACCAAGGCAAATATTTCAAATTAAAGCTGGCCTAAGACTGCTCCAGGACAGTGTTTTTTATTCCCAAAGGAACATGACAGCCGTAAGTTACACTGGTCGAGCCTTCTTTCCTATGGGTCTCATCCCAAAGTAGGCTCAATATGAAATGAAATTTCTTTCGAATGAGTGCTTGAGCTCAAACAGTATCACAAAAAGATAATCACCAGAATGGGAGACAGTACTGGAAATGACACATTCAAAAGGTTTAATATTAATATTCAGAATATATAAAGAACTCCTATAAAACCACCACAAAAATATTTACAAATAACCCAAATAAAAAGTGGGCAAAGGACTTGAATAGACATTTCTCCAAAGAAGATATATAAATGGTCAAAAAGCAAATAAAAGGATGTTCACTGTCACAAATAGGGAAATACAAGTCAAAACCATGAGATACCATCTCACATCCATCGGGAAGGCTATTATCAAAAAATAAAAATACAGAAAATAACAAGTGCTGGCAAGGAAGTGGAGAAACTGTAAACAGTGTGTGCTATTGGTGGAAATGTAAAAGAGTATAAAGTTACTATGGAATATCATACAGTGCTTCCTCAAAAAATTAAAAACAGAATTACCCTATGATGCAGCAATTTCACTTCTGGCTATATATCCAAAGAATTAAAAACAGTCTTGATGACATATTTGTTCACGGCAGTATTATTTATCATAGCCAAAAAGCAGAAGCAATCCATGTGTCCAACAACACCGGGTGTATAACAATATACTTAACACTACTGAACTATACGCTTAAAATGGTTAAGACAGTAATTTCATGTTTGACCACAATTAAAAAAATAGTAAATTATTATTAAAAGGAACAGTATCACAGTCAGAACAGATATAAAATGTAAAAAGTTATTTCTTATCTGATCATGTGATAATTCTTTTTGCTTATGTCTAGAATTAATCCTTATTTTGGTTTTTCAAAATCTATGTCATAATACACTGAATTATGAAATGAATGGATCCTTTTTTAAAAAAAGAAACAGAATAGAATATAACAGAATATAGGGTGTGAATATATTGCATGAAATGCCGAGTAGCATTTCAAAAACCTTTTTGCTTTGTGTGTGTGTATGGTCGTATAGCATTATCATGATGTTAAATGTATTTCTTACTATGGATCATTCCCACTGTGTAACATACAGACTGATTCCCACAGGACAATAATGCTATAAATAAATGGGTCACTTTTTAGAATACTTAGGCCCTTCTGATCCCACTAAATGAGTCATATAATTACTAAGAATCAGTAGTAAATGTTTCCAAATATGAATGACAGTTGTGCTTATGTTATAATTATATAATTCAATAACTATATAAGCTAAAGAAATATGACTATAAAAATATTTATATAAAAACTCAAATCTAATAACTTTAAAGGCAAGTCATTTTTAAAAGATATAGGGAAGACAAATCATAAAAGTATTGGAAAAATTATAAAAATTTAGATTTCTGCAATCAGATTGCTTTACAAGGATCTTCAAGGTTATGTACCATCTAAAATAAATGGAAAGTAGAAATCATAGAGATACTGTTTGTGACTTAAGTAAGATTCATACTCAAAGAAAAGGTTTTACCCTAAGTCAACAGATTAGCATATAAATATATACAAATGTTCATCTCTAGGGGTTTTGTGTGTGTTTATTAAAATGAGTGTTTATTAAAATGATTATGATTGATAATTAAAATGATTTATGATTCTTCAGTTCATTTTCAATTAACTGACCAACTACTAGTCCTAATCACAGTGGCTAAAAATACTTGGAGTCCAGTAATTAATTGGTAGTAAAAGTAGCTGTGACCTTAGGATGAATCAGGCCATTATAGTCAATGTCCGATTTTAGATTCAGACCTCAGAGATTTTAAAACTAATCATCTAGACAGGGGAAAAATAGTAAGCTTCTATTTTAGTTAACTTCTATTACAGTTAGGTCCATGCTGCTGCTAAGTCGCTTCAGTCATGTCCAACTCTGTGCGACCCCATAGATGGCAGCCCACCAGGCTCCCCTGTCCCTGGGATTCTCCAGGCAAGAACACTGGAGTGGGTTGCCATTTCCTTCTCCAATGCATAAACGTGAAAAGTGAATTTAGGTCCATGAATCAAGGCAAATTGGAAGTGGTCAAACAGGAGATGGCAAGAGTGAACGTTGACATTCCAGGAATCGGTGAACTAAAATGGACTAGAATGGGTGAATTTAACTCAGATGACCATTATATCTACTACTGTGGGCAGGAATCCCTTAGAAGAAATGGAGTAGCCATCATGGTCAACAAAAGAGTCCAAAATGCAGTACTTGGATGCAATCTCAAAAACGACAGAATAATCTCTGTTCGTTTCCAAGGCAAACCATTCAATATCACAGTAATCCAAGCCTATGCCCCACCAGTATGCTGAAGAAGCTGAAGTTGAATGGTTCTATGAAGACCTATAAGACCTTTTAGAATTAACACCCCAAAAAGATGTCCTTTTCATTATAGGGGACTGGAATGCAAAATAGGAAGTCAAGAAACACCTGGAGTAACAGGCAAGTTTGGCCTTGGAATACGGAATGAAGCAGGGCAAAGGCTAACAGACTTTTGTCGAGAGAATGCACTGGTCATAGCAAACACTCTCTTCCAACAACACAAGAGAAGACTCTACACATGGAAATCACCAGATGGTCAACACCGAAATCAGATTGATTATATTCTTTGCAGCCAAAGATGGAGAAGCTCTATACAGTCAGCAAAAACAAGACCAGGAGCTGACTGTGGCTCAGATCATGAACTCCTTATTGCCAAATTCAGACTTAAATTGAAAAAGTAGGGAAAACCACTAGATCATTCAAGTATGACCTAAATCAAATCCCTTATGATTATACAGTGGAAGTGAGAAATAGATTTAAGGGACTACATCTGACAGACAGAGTGTCTGATGAACTATGGATGGAGGTTTCATGACACTGTACAGGAGACAGGGATCAAGACTATCCCCATGGAAAAGAAATGCAAATAACCAAAATGGCTGTCTGGGGAGGACTTACAAATAGCTGTGAAAAGAAGAGAAGTGAAAAGCAAAGGAGAAAAGGAAAGATATAAACATCTGAATGCAGAGTTCCAAAGAATAGCAAGAGATAAGAAAGCCTTCCTCAGTGATCAATGCAAAGAAATAGAGGAAAACAACAGAATGGGAAAGACTAGAGATCTCTTCAAGAAAATTAGAGATACCAAGGGAACACTTCATGTGAAAATGGGCTCCATAAAGGACAGAAATGCTATGGACCTAACAGAAGCAGAAGATATTAAGAAGAGATGGCAAGAATACACAGAACTGTACAAAAAAGATCTTCACAACCCAGATAATCACG
This sequence comes from Bos indicus, assembly GCF_029378745.1. Taxonomy (NCBI): domain Eukaryota; kingdom Metazoa; phylum Chordata; class Mammalia; order Artiodactyla; family Bovidae; genus Bos; species Bos indicus. The sequence goes on from NC_091769.1 coordinate 42,916,154, forward strand.
ATGGTGTGATCACTGACCTAGAGCCAGACATCCTGGAATGTGAAGTCAAGTGGGCCTTAGAAAGCATCACTACGAACAAAGCTAGTGGAGGTGATGGAATTCCAGTTGAGCTATTCCAAATCCTGAAAGATGATGCTGTGAAAGTGCTGCACTCCATATGCCAGGAAATTTGGAAAACTCAGCAGTGGCCACAGGACTGGAAAAGGTCAGTTTTCATTCCAATCCCAAAGAATGGCAATGCCAAAGAATGCTCAAACTACCGCACAATTGCACTCATCTCACACGCTAGTAAAGTAATGCTCAAAATCCTCCAATCAGGCTTCAGCAATATGTGAACCATGAACTTCCAGATGTTCAAGCTGGTTTTAGGAAAGGCAGAGGAACCAGAGATCGAATTGCCAACGTCCGCTGAATCATCGAAAAAGCAAGAGAGTTCCAGAAAAACATGTATTTCTGCTTTATTGACTATGCCAAAGTCTTTGACTGTGTGGATCACAATAAACTGTGGAAAATTCTGAAAAAGAATGGAATACCAGACCGCCTCTTGAGAAACCTACATGCAGGTCAGGAAGTAACAGTTAGAACTGGACATGGAACAACAGACTGGTTTCAAACAGGAAAAGGAGTACGTCAAGGCTGTATATTGTCACCCAGCTTATTTAACTTATATGCAGAGTACATCATGAGAAACGCTGGGCTGGAAGAAGCACAGCTGGAATCAAGATTGCCGGGAGAAATATCAGTAACCTCAGATATGCAGATGATACCACCCTTATGGCAGAAAGTGAAGAGGCACTAAAAAGCCTCTTGATGAAAGTCAAAGAGGAGAGTAAAAAAGTTGGCTTAAAGCTCAACATTCAGAAAACGAAGATTATGGCATCTGGTCCCATTACTTCATGGGAAATCGATGGGGAAACAGTGGAAACAGTGTCAGACTTTATTTTGGGGGGCTCCAAAATCACTGCAGATGGTGACTGCAGCCATGAAATTAAAAGATATTTACTCCTTGGAAGGAAAGTCATGACCAACCTAGAGAGCATATTCAAAAGCAGAGACATTAGTTTGCCAACAAAGGTCCGTCTAGTCAAGGCTATGGTTTTTCCAGTGGTCATGTATGGATGTGAGAGTTGGACTGTGAAGAAAGCTGAGCACTGAAGAATTGATGCTTTTGATCTGTGGTGTTGGAGAAGACTCTTGAGAGTCCCTTGGACTGCAAGGAGATCCAACCAGTCCATTCTAAAGGAGATCAGCCCTGGGTGTTCTCTGGAAGAAATGATGCTAAAGCTGAAACTCCAGTACTTTGGCCACCTCATGTGAAGAGTTGACTCATTGGAAAAGACTCTGATGCTGAGATTGGGGGTAGAAGGAGAAGGGGACGACAGAGGATGAGATGGCTGGTTGGCATCACCGACTCAAAGGACGTGAGTTTGAGTGAACTCCAGGAGTTGGTGATAGACAGGGAGGGCTGGCGTGCTGTGATTCATGGGGTTGCAAAGAGTCAGACACGACTGAGCAACTGAACTGAACTGAATTGACTATAGTTAAGTTGGGATTTTTAAATGTTGGCAAATACTAGAAGGCAACTATAAAACTAATGATGGGACTTCCAATTAGACATGAACATTCTCTAAAAACTTTTAGGAATCTAAATATACATCTGTGGCTGCTAATATATTATTCATGAGAAGCCTACAATCCTTTCTATGAGTTCTTTATGGACCCATTAGTCTCCATGGAGATACACAAAATCAAGTTGCTCATCTATTTGTTTACAAAAGCTAGTGAGCTCCAGTATCACACATTATGGATAGTAAGACTCCATAAAAAAAGAATTCTTGAGGTAGGTATTTACTGTTGTAGTTGTTTAGTCACTAAGTCCTGACTTTTGCAACCCTATGGACTGTAGCCCGCCAGGCTCCACTGTCCATGGAATTTCCGAGGCAAGAATACTGGGGTGGGTTGTCATTGCCTTCTCCAGGGGATCTTCCTCATGAAGGGATCAAACTTACATCTCCTGCCTTGGCAGGCGGATTCTTTACCACTGAGCTACCAGGGTAGCTACCAATACCTGAGCCAAGATATTCATTAGAAATCATCTAAAGATTTCTTTGCCTAGATGTCTACTAAGTTTAGTTATTCTGGCTTTTATTTTAAATATTACTAATGAGTTACATGGAAAAGTTAGAACAGGCTGTCTAAACCAACAACATGGTATAGACACAGTGTCTACATATAGACAAATATAGTATACTCTATATACACAGAGATACAATATCTATATAAAGACTGAATAATAAAGAGAAGCCGCACATGATCTCATTAGTGAAACTCAACTCTCAGAAATATGGAATATATTCAGCTTTAGTTGATGCACAACAGTAAGAAAAACAATCAGAAAAACTGCAAAGACAAGGCCCAGAAGATATTTACAATGGCAGAAGACTTGAACGATCCTATAAAAAGTTATTCAAAAGGCCAATCAACATATGTACAAGCACATTAATAATCAAGAAAATATAAAATAAAACATTAGTTACCATTATAAATAGATCATATAATAGAAAATCTTAAATATGAAAAATGCATAAAGAGAGACATCATGCATTCTGGTAGGAGTATAAACTGTATAATTTTGGAAAATTTTCCACTTTGAAAAACTGCTTGACCTCATCTAATAAATTTGAAAACATACACACCTTATGACCAAGCAATTCTAACCCTGAGTACATACTCTAGAGAAACAAAATCATGTACATGTGTATCAAAAGATAGAAAAAAGAATATCAATAGAAGTGTTATCAATAATAGCAAAAAACTATTGTTCAGCCAGAGAACAATAAATAAATCATGGTTTATTCAAACAATGGAAGAAAATTAAATTAGAAAAACATAAAATAACATCAGTGAATCTTATGTTGTGTGTTAGTTGCTCAGTCATGTACAACTCTTTGTGACCCCATGAACTGTAGCCCACCAGGCTCTATTGTCCATGGGATCAATGAATCTTACAAATATCAATGTAACTTTCAGAGAAGATGACACAAAATACTATAATAATTTGATCTAATTGATAAAAAGCTCAGAAACAGGCTACATATATTTTTACTGACATATACATAGGTGGTCAAACTGTAAAGAAAAGCAAAAAAGTAACTGCCATTACAGTCAGAGCAATAACTTACCTCTGGTGTGCTTGTACATTACATTTATTTATTATAAAGCATGTTTACATTTTTCTCTAAGTATACACCATAATAAAGTTTATACTACATATTAGACCCTTAGAAATTCAGTATATTTTTATGTGTACTGATATTTAAAAACGAGTTCAAGTTTTATCACAATTTTAATTTTTAATTCATTACTTGGGTTCTACCTACTACATTGCATGGGCAAAAGGTATCAACTTTAAACGTGTTTTTCATGACAAGTTATATATGACAGAAGTTTAGAACAATGTTATACATAAAAGTTATTAATTACCTTTATAAAATATGAAGTTAAACCATTGTTGCTGTGTGACTCCAAAAATTAATTTTTAAAAAGTCAACATTTTAATGTTATTACTTTGAGAATTTATATTATCAAGTGATAGATAAAGTAACATTTTCCCCTATCTACAACTTGGAAATTATATGAATATAAAAAATAAAGGCATTTCTCTATGGTCCATGGGAAGTAGGAAAACATTTAAGATATTTTCTTTTTATGAATAAAAACTATTAAAACTATCATCAGAGAAAAAGTTTTTAAGTCTCATAAATCTAAGTATTTCTTTTTGTTCAGAAAACTTTTATCTTACCTTTAATAATTCAAAATAGTGCCAACAATGATATACTGGCACCAGCATAAGGCGTGGAAGGACATAACGAACTGCCTCTTTAAAACCATCAGCGATGGACTGCAAAGTGAAAAGACAAAATAGTATATCTCTGATATAAAGGTTACGTAAACAGCAGTGCCTAACAGAAGTAGTTTTTAAGAATACAAGATACAGGGAACTCTCTGGCAGTCCAGTGGTTAGGACTCGCCACTTTAACTGCTGGATCCTTGGTTTCAATCTCTGGTGGGAGAACTAAGATCCCACAAGCTGCTAGGATCCCAGCAGCTGCACACAACTTAGCAACAACAATAACAATAATAACACCACTAAACAACAATAATAACAACTTATACTAAACAGTAGAAACATTAGGGTACAGATATCTTTAATGGAACTAGTCTCTAGTCTAACCTCATTTGTGTTTTGGGCATGACTTAAAAAAACAAACAAACAAGATAGAGATGTATCAAAACTATAATGAAAGCGTTCTATATTGAAATTGAAGTGCTATAAATCAAGTTTTTTCTTTCTTTAATTTATCAGCTAATTAAATATATACATTTCATCTTTCATGGCTAATATAACTTTAACAATGGTCTTCTCAGCTTTTTCCCCAAAAGTTTTGGGTTCCACATACCATAAAGGAATGCTGAAAAGCTATACATCTTCTCACAGATTTCTATGTCACTTTTACTCAAAATGTTTTAAGTAGTTACAAAGAATGTGTTTGGGGGGATGTGGTACATTGCAGATGTGATTTAAACCTATTTCACAAAACACCGATCAAATACATTTCAGATTTAGCTCATTTAACTTAAGAAAAATGCTGCTTAATTGATACAGCCGATCTTCACTGTCAAAGTAAACAGCCAGATCACATTAAATTTCCACAACAGGTCTGACTTCACTCTTAAATTGAAATACACAAGTTAATACCACAGTCTTCAGTACAGGAAGCACTTGAAAGAAACTATAACTGCTTCTAACATAGCATGTTCAAGTATGAGAGCTTTACAAGCCTCCCCTCTCCTTTATCATAATGGAATCAGTGAATTAAAATGGATGAGAATGGGTGAATTTAATTCAGATGACCATTATATCTACTACTGTGGGCAAGAATCCCTTAGAAGAAATGGAGTAGCCATCACAGTCAACAAGAGTCCAAAATGCAGTTCTTGGCTGCAACCTTAAAAAACAACAGAATGATCTCAGTTTGTTTCTAAGGCAAACCATTCAACATTCCAAGTCTATGCCCCAGCCACCAAAACCGAAGAAGCTGAAGGTAATCAGAAGACCTAGAAGACCTCCTAGAACTAACAAAAAAAACAGATGTCCTTTTCATCATAAGGGATTGGAATGCAAAAGTAGGAAGTCAAGAGATACCTGGAGTAACAGGCAAGTTTGGCCTTGGAGTACAAAATGAAGCAGGGCAAAAAGACTAACAGATTTCTGCCAGGAGAACTCACTGGTCATAGTGAACACCCTTTTTCAACAATACAAGAGATCACTTTACACATGGACATCACCAAATGGTCAATACTGAAATCAGATTGACTACAGTGTACCGGAAAATGGAAAAGCTGTATACAGTCAGCAAAAACAAGACCGGGAGCTGCCTGTGGCTCAGATCATCAGCTCCTCATAGCAAAATTCAGGCTTAAACTAAAGAAAGCAGAGAAAACCACTAGGCCAGTCAGGTATGACTTAAATAAAATCCTCTATGAATACACAGGGGAGGTAATGAAAAGAGATTCACGGTATTAGATCTAAATATCAAGGGAACATTTCATGCAAAGATGAGCACAATAAAGGACAGAAATGCTATGGACCTAACAGATGCAGAAGATATTAAGAAGAGGTGGCAAGAATACACAGAAGAACTATACAGAAAAGATCTTCATGACCCAGATAACCACTATGGTGTGATCACTCACCTAAAGCCAGACATCCTGGAATGTGAAGTCAAGTGGGCCTTAGGAAGCATCGCTACGAACAAACCTAGCAGAGGTGATAGAATTCCAGTTGAGCTATTTCAAATCCTGAAAGATGATGCTGTGAAAGTGCTGCACTCAATATGCCAGGAAATCTGGAAAACTCAGTAGTGGCCACAGGACTGGAAAAGGTCAGTTTTCATTCCAATCCCAAAGAAAAGCAATGCCAAAGAATGTTCAAACTGTACCACACAACTGTACTCATCTCACACGCTAGCAAAGTAATGCTCAAAATTCTCCAAGCCAGGCTTCAACAGTATGTGAACTGTGAACTTCCAGATGTTCAAGCTGGATTTAGAAAAGGCAGAGGAACCAGAGATCAAATTGTCAACATCCGTTGGATCATCAAAAAAGCAAGAGAATTCCAGAAAAACACTTACTTTTGCTTTATTGACAAAGCCAAAGCCTTTGACTGGATTACAACAAACTGTGGAAAACTCTGAAAGAGATGGGATTATCAGACCACTTTACCTGCCTCCTGAGAAATCTGTACGCAGGTCAAGAAGCAACAGTTAGAACTGGACATGGAACAACAGACTGGTTCCAAACTGGAAAAGGAGTACATCAAGGCTGTATATTGTTACCCTGTTTATTCAACTTATATACAGAATACATCATGTGAAATGCCGGGCTGGATGAAGCACAAGCTGGAATCAAGATTGCCGGGAGAAATATCAGTAACCTCAGATACGCAGATGATACCACCCTTATGGCAGAAAGCAAAGAAGAACTAAAGAACCTCTTGATGAAATTTAAAGAGGAAGTGAAAAAGTTGGTTTAAAACTCAACATTCAGAAAACTAAGATCATGGTGTCTGGTCCCATCACTTCATGGCAAATAGATGGGGAAACAATGGAAACAGGGACAGACTTTATTTTGGGGGGGCTCCAAAATCACTGAAGATTGTGACTGCAGCCATGAAATTAAAAGACACTTGCTCCCTGGAAGAAAAGCCATGACCAACCTAGACAGCATATTAGAAAGCAGAGACATTACTTTACCAACAAAGGTCCATCTATTCAAAGCTATGGTTTTTCCAGTGGTCATGTATGGATATGAGAGTTGGACTATAAAGAAAGCAGAGCGCTGAAGAATAGATGCTTTTGAACTGTGGCATTGGAGAAGACTCTTGAGAGTCCCTTGGACTGCAAGGAGATCCAACCTGTCCATCCTAAAGGAGATCAGTCCTGGGTGTTCACTGGAAGGACAGATGCTGAAGCTGAAACTCCAATACCTGGGCCACCTGACACAAAGAACTGACTCATTGGAAAAGACCCTGATGCTAGGAAAGATGGAAGGCGAGAGGAGAAGGGGACGACAAAGGATGAGATGGTTGGATGGCATCACCAATGTGATAGACATGAGTTTGAGTAGGCTCTGGGAGTTGGTGCTGGACAGGGAAGCCTGGCATGCTGCAGTTCTTGGTGTCGCAAAGAGTTGGACACAACTGAGCGACTGAACTGAATTGATTAGATCTAGTAAACAGAATGCCTGAACAACTATGGACAGAGGTCCTTAATATTCTACAGGAGGCAGTGAACAAAACCAAAGAAAAAGAAATGCAAGAATACAAAGTGGTTTTCTGAGGAGGCTTTACAAATAGCTGAAGAAAGAAGTGCAAAGCAAGGGAAAAAGGGACAGGTACACCCAACTAATGCAGAGTCCCAGAGAACAGCAAGGAGAGAAAAGGCCTTCTTCAATGAACAATGCAAAGAAACAGAGGAAAACAACAGAAAAGACAAGAGATCTCTTCAAGAAAGTTGGAAATATTAATATCCAAAGATGGGCACAGTAGAGGACAGAAATGATAAAGGCCTAATAGAAACAGAAGAGATCAAGAAGAGATGGAAAGAATACACAGAAAAACCATACAAAAAAGATACTAATCACCCAGACAACCATGATGCTGTCGTCTCTCACTTAGAGCCAAACATTCTGGAGTGTGAAGTCAAATGGGCCTTAGGAAGCACTGCTGCCAATAAAGCCAGTGGCGGTGATGGAATTCCTGCGGAGCTATTTAAAATCCTAAAAGATGATACTATTAAAGTGCTGCATTCAATATGTTAGCAAATTTGGAAAACTCAGAAGTGGCCACAGGACTGGAAAAGGTCAATCCTTATCCCAACTCCAAAGAAGGGCAGTACTAAAGAATGCTCAAACCACCAGACAATTGCACTCATCTCCCATGCTAGTAAGGTTATGCTCAAAATCCTCCAAGCTAGGCTTCAGCAGTACATGAACCAAGAACTTTCAGAAGTTCAAGGTGGGTTTAGGAAAGGCACAGGAACTAGAGTACAAATTACCAACATTTGCTGAATCATAGAGAAAGCAAGGGAATTTCAGAAAAACATCGACCTCTGTTTCATTAACTATGATAAAGCCTTTGACTGCATGGATCATAACAAACTGTGAAACACTCTTAAAGAGATGGGAATACCAGACCATCTTACCTGTTTCCTGAGAAACCTGTATGTGGGTCAAGAAGCAATAGTTAAATCCCTGTATGGAACAACTGACTGGTTCAGGATTGAGAAAGGAGTATGATAAGGCTGTTTATTTCACCCTGTTATTTAACTTACATGAAAAGCATGTCATGTGAAAGGCTGGGCTGGATGAGCTACAAGCTCTGGAATCAAGATTGCTGAGAGAAATACCAACAACCTCAGATATGGCAGGTGACACTACTCTAATGGCAGAAAGTGAAGAGGAACTAAAGAGCCTCTTGATGAGGGTGAAAGAGAAGAGTGAAAAAGCTGGCTTAAAACTCAAAAAAACTAAGATGATGACATCTGGTCCCATCACTTTATGGTAAACAGGAGGGAAAGAGGTGGAAGCAGTGACAGATTTCCTTTTCTTGCACTCTAAAATCACTGCAGATGGTGACCGCAGCCATGAAATCAGAAGACGACTGCTTCTTGGCAGGAAAGCTATGGCAAACCTAGACAGAGTGTTAGAAAACAGACATCACTTTGCCGATAAAGGTCTGTATAATCAAGGCTATGGTCTTCCTGGTACGGATGTACAGATGGGAGAGCTGGACAAAAAAGAAGGCTGAGCTCTGAAGAACTGATGCTTTCAAACTGTGGCGCTGGAGAAGACTCCTGAGAGTCCCATGGAAAGTAAGGAGATCAAACCAGTCAATGTTAAAGGAAATCAACCCTGAATACTCCTTGGAAGGACTGATGCTGAAGCTGGCCACCTGATGCGAACAGCTAACTCATTGGGAAAGACCCTGATGCTGGGAAACATTGAAGGCAGAAGGAGAAGAGGGTAACAGAGGATGAGATGGTTGGATGGTATCACCAATTCGTTGGAGATGAACTTGGGCAAACTCTGGGAGATGGTGAGGGACAGGGAAGCCTGGTAGACTGCAGTCCATGGGGTTACAAAGAACAGGACACAACTTGATGACTGAACAACAACAATAACAATAAACTCTTCTTCAGGAGAAATCTTTTTTTTTTTCTGATTGGTACCCTGGAGATTTTTACACCTTGGATTAATGCATGATAGGAAACTCCATAGGATAATAAGTAACGTGTAGGAAAAATTGGAAGAGAATGCAAAAACATAAATAAGATTAGAAACTAATTCTCTTCAAGATACCTGTACTGGTAAGTTTTTGTTGTTTAGTCTAAGTTGTTTTTGCTAAGCTGTGTCCGACTCTTTTGCAATTCCATGGACTGTAGCCAGCTAGGCTTCTCTGTTCGTGGGATTTCCCAGGCAAAAATACTGGAGTAGGTTGCCATTTCCTTCCCCCAGAGGATCTTCCAGACCTGGGGACCAAACTCACATCTCCTGCATTGCAGGTGGATTCTTTACTGCTGAGGCACCAGGGAAGCCCCCTGTACCCTTGTATCACCTGGAAAATCAGCAGCAGCAGCAGCAGCAGGTATATCCCAGTTTTGAAAACTAATAGTCTGCAGAATAAATGATTTTCTAAAATTTATGAGGCATTTAAAAGTCACTCATGTTGATTTTAAATGTCATATATTTATTTAAAGTGGTATATCTCCTCATCAGGTAAATACAGACAGAAGCAATACACAATGTGAAGAAAAAGTTCAAGATGCTGTTTTTAAAATATATCCTCATAGGTAAACATATCCATAATTCTCACCTATTGTTAACTGAAGTAAACTATAATTTGTTCAACAGGCTTTTACCAGAATATGCAGAGATTAATTTCTTTTATCATTTAATTAAGACAGTGATATAAATTATGCTGGATATAGGTTTATGTATTTTATATGCAATGCTTTAACTGGAAGCAAGATGAAACTTTAAATTTAGTCTACAAAACTGTCATTTACATGGTTAATTAGCACTGAAATGGCTACTAAAGTGTATTCTAAAATATTAATGCAATGTATGTTTATAGTGTAAGGGGGCCTGTAAAGACAATATACACTAATGTTTGCATGTGTAGTATGTGCCAAATGTGCTTAGTGTATTCCTGTTTAATTTTCATAACCATAGAGATGTACATTATCATTATCATTTTACAAATAAGTAAACTGATTCTCAGAGATTAAGTGATTTATTCAAGGTAAGATAATTGGCTCAAAGCCAGAAGTTCTGACTCCAAAACTCATATTCTTACAGTGTGCCTACATCTTCTAAAGTTTTGTTGTGTTTTTTAATAAAGCATTACTTTTTCATCTTACAAATGAAAAATTTGTTTTACGTTAATAAGGTACAAGTGAGTCTGGCCTGAAAAGGGGTATTATCTAACTCTGAATTTCACTGAGTATCTGGAATAACAGCTTAAATAATTGGGTTAGAAACATTAAAATCTCATAGTAAGAATTACTGGGTGCTTCCCAGACAGCACTAGTGGTAAAGAACCTGCCTGCAAATGCAGGAGACATAAAAGACGTGGGTTTGATCCCTGGGTCGGGAAGATCCCCTGGAGGAGGGCATGGCAACCCACTCCAGTATTCCTGCCTGGAGAATCCCACGAACAGAGTCTGGTGGGCTATTTATAGTTTATGGAGTCACAAAGAGTCAGACATGACTGAAGCGACCTAGGAGCAGCAGCAGTAGTAAGAATAACTAATAAAATAAGGATGAAACAATTGTTGTACTTTTAATGAGTATGCCAAAGATCTTATAAGCATACTACTCCATTTAACTAATGCTTAATTTATGGTTTATATGAATATCTAAGATTTAACTTAAAAATTATTTCTTCAATTAAGTAAATTTTGAGAATTAAGTGTAAGTTTTATTCCAAATTGACAAGTTTTTGAGGAATAGATGATAATGGGAATTCACAGTAAAGGAGGCAGGGAGAAGACAATACGTTCAGTTTTATTTATTTATATTTGAAGTCCTTGTGGGATATTCAAGTGAATTAGTTCAAAAGGTTGCTGGTTATATGAAGGTGTATATACACACACACATCCAGTGTTCAAAAGAAAGCTATGGGTTAAAAATACAAATAAGGAAGTCACCAGCATACAGATGGAAGCAAAGGGTATGGATAAAGTCCTCAAGGACAGCACAAAGGAACAGAACAGCAGGAGCTGATATAAGAAGATGGGTAACACCTGCAACTAAGGAAACTGAGAAGAGGAAACCAGAGAAGATGAAAACTATGTAACAGCAGTATCACAGAAGTAAAAAAGAGCAAGAGGAATATTCATAAATACTACAGACATAAACATGAGATCAAAATAACCACAAGATTCGGTGGTTAAGTTCATTGTCCAGGGCAGGTTTTAGTGTTAGAGCCTGGTTAGAGCACAGGTGGTGGCAGTCTGATAGAGAATGATCAAAATATAATTGGCTACAAATGGGAAAAAAACAAAAGGGGTAAGAGTAACAGTGACAAAAATTTGTGCATTTATTCACTTGTTTTAGGACAATACAGATTTGACCATATTCTTATGCTAAGGGAGAAAAGCCTGTCTAAATGCAGGAAGCTTCTACAGCAGTAAGTAGTCAAGGATCATCGATGCCAATCTAACCTTCATTAAGTGTTAGCAGAGTAAAATGTAATTTTGTCTCTCTCCACTTACTCTCATTTTATCTAACTGCATTACAGAACCAATTAACTTGCATAATCTCCATTAATATACCTATCTCCTTTAAATGATAGCCCTAATCGGAAAATAGTATGAGTATACATGAGGATATTCTCCACTCTTTATTATTTCAGTTCTCTCTCTCGTAGGGAAACAGATCCTGAAATAGCTCTCCACCACCATCTCTACATCTCAGATCTAGAGTGTACCAGATTTTTCTAGTCACACAGTATTTGTGATGGTATTCTATAAAAGATTTCCACATTAAGGACAAATTGAAAGAACTCAAGACAGAAAACAAAAGACAACCTACAACAGTTTTACAATTAACAGATTTTGAAGGACTGGTAAAATATTCCTTTAGTTTCTTTATTAAAAAAACAGCATTCAATTTAAGTTTACCTGAAAGTGTAGAGCCACTGCAGGTCTGGCCATCAACTTACTAAAATTTTCATTAAACTTTGGTGAAAGAATATCCTGGGATAATGTTTCATAAGGATCAAATGCTTGCTCCTATTTTTTTTTTTAAAAAAAAGAAAAATATGTTAGGTTTAAAAGAAAATCTTTTCTACTATCATGGCACAGATTATTTAATGGCAAATTTTTAGTTAAGTCCTCCATTAGGTTTCAGAACATTTTTTTTATTCTGGGGACAAATAATAACTATGGACTATAACTTGGAAATTTTTTAAAAATGTAAGTAATGACTTTAAGTAATAGATGACAAGAAGCTGCTAGTCTTAAAATAGGTCACTGACTTGTGATCACAAGTATCAAACTATTAAATGCATATGCATATTTATCCCAGCTAAACAAAAATTGTATTATTAGTAAAATAAGGCTGGGATTTGAAATTTCAGTTAGGTTTGCTGCTGCTGCTAAGTCACTTCAGTCGTGTCAGACTCTGTGTGACCCCATAGACGGCAGCCCACCAGGCTCCCGTCCCTGGGATTCTCCAGGCAAGAACACTGGAGTGGGTTGCCATGTCCTTCTCTAATGCATGAAAGTGAAAAGTGAAAGTGAAGTCACTCAGTTATGTCTGACTCCTAGCGACCCCATGGACTGCAGCCTACCAGGCTCCTCCATCCATGGGATTTTCCTGGCAAGAGTACTGGTGTGGGTTGCCATTGCCTTCTCCATCAATTAGGTTTACCTAGGCTAAAAGTCTAGATGGTTGGATGGCATCACCAACTCTACAGACGAGAGTTTGAGCAAGCTCCAGGAGTTAGTGAAGGACAAGGAAGCCTGCCTAGCATGCTGCAGTCCATGGGGTCGCAAAGAGTCAGACACGACTGAGCCACTGAACTGAAATGAACTGAGACTAAAAGCAGTTTACACTGAGGATATTTTCAAAAGAAGCAAGAAGTGATACTTCCCCTGTTTTATACCACATTTTTTCAAAATTAGAAAAAGAAACCAAAGACTAACATACAGTAAAATAACAAAACAGAAACTGCCCATATTTTGTCCATGTTTATATTTTTTAAAATTCCTATTATTTTATAATAATCAATATCTGCAAAGTTTAGTTAGAACTAAGACTTATTTCATTTTCATATGTTAAAAATACAGTATGTTTTCCAGAAAATAACAAGTGCTGTCAAGGATGCAGAGACACTACAACCTTTGTCCACTGACACTTGGAATGCAAAATGGTATAGCCCCTGTGGATAAGTTTGACAATTCCTCAAAAAGCTAAACAAAGAACTATGATATGACCAGCAATTCTACTCCTAGGTATATACCCAAAAGAACCAAAAAAAAAAGTGACTCAGATACTCATATGCCAATGTTTTACTGTAGCATTATTCACAATAGCCAAAAAGTGGAAAAAGCGCAAGGGTCTATCAACAAATAAATGGATAAACAAAATGTGGTATATACACACAGGGGAACATTATTCAGTCATAGAGAAGGAATTCTGATAACATGCTATTACATGGATGAACCTTGAAAACATTATGCTAAGTGAAATATGCAAAGGAGAACATTGTAATAATTCTACCTTTATCAAATATCTAGAATCAGCAAGTTCATAAAGACAGAAATAGATTAAAGGTTACCAGCGTTTGTGTGGGAGAGAATAAGGATTATTACTTAATGAGTACAGAGTTTCTATTCAGGATGATTAAAAGGTTTCAGAAATGGATAGTTATAATGATAACATATTACTATGAGTTTCATTTATCCCTTAAATTGTACACTTAAAATTGCTAAAACGGCAAATTATGTTTTACCATAAAAATTAGAAAATACATTTTTGAATACAAGTTTTTGACTCATGATATCTTTAAGAGTACAAGCAACCAGATTATAAAGTAATATTCTAAGATATCACAATATTAAAAAAGCTTTCTAATAAGAGCAAGCCTAAGTATCTTGGTTAGGCATCAGTAACTGAGTATTTCTATACTAGCAGTTCCATTGTCTACACAATGGATGTAATAAAAGTGATGCATATTTTCACAAAAATTAAAAAGAGATTATAAAATTATGAAATTTACATGATAACTAAAGAAAGAACTTTTAACATCTGTTTTCCAAAAGAAATAAAACTAACCAATGAATATGAAAAGATGTTCAACATCATTAAAGAATAATGAAATACTGTTTTTCTCTCACTAGACTAGCAAAATTTAATGGGATAACAACCAGGTCTGAAAATATGGGGAAAAAAGAGGGCCTGCATATACTGGAACTTATCTGGAAGTAAATTTGGAAAAATGCTTCAAAGTTCTTAAAATGTACCATAATTCTACTTCTAGGACTGCATCTTAAAATAATTAATGGATTATAAAGGCATTATATAAATGTTTGTTATAGTGTTGTTTATAATAACAAAAAAGAACTAAGACAACCTACATGCTTAACAATAACAGATAATTTGAATAGTATCTCCACAGTACATGGTACTTTCAGATTTTAAAAGCTATAAAGTATATTTATTAACATGGAAAATGTTCCTGATGTTGAGTGAAAAAAAGCAGGTTGTAAAATAGTAAGATCCTATTTTTGTAACTACACATAGGTTTGTTTAAACATGTAGACAAATATTCACAAGGATAAATAAATCTTATAAAGACAATCTCTAGGTTTTGCAAAACAGTGATTTTTGTCTTATACTTACCTACATTTTTCTGAACATTTTTAAAATGAGTTATGTTAATTTTATAATCATTTGAAGTACAAAAATATGATTTTCACTTTGAGAAAAAATATATAAATTTCCTTTTTCATTTTTGGAAATTAAGACTAAAATCCACAAAAGTTAAACTTTTAGCTTGGTCAATAAAATTTCTATGGTCAATAAAAGCAATGATCAATAAAATTTCTTTTCTTTCCTCCTTAAGTGCACTTGCCATCAAAAAAAGAAAGGTCTTAAACATTACTAGTCTATCAGCTTTTGATATAAATATTAGCATAAATACACCATAAAATGCCACTATAAAGACGATGTAATTTTAGTTTGCTACTGGTTAAATCTTAAGCATTTTTTACAGCAGCCAGCAGTGTCTTCTAATTTTCACAAAGAAATACAGCACTTAGGACTTTAAAAGGAAAACAGTTTTGTAAATTTACCTCTGCCAGATCTTCAAAACAGCTGCCAGCTAAGGGATGAGGGCTACTTTCATCAGTCATTTCAACTGTGTCTTCAATTAAACCTAAAAGTTTCACAGTCAATTCATGTATATCTAAAATGTTACTGAAAATCTTTTCAATATCCTAAAAAAAAAAAAAAAAAAAGGAAGGTTAAGACATGTCAGGTTGAAAATTTCATTAGAGAATTATTAAATATAAGTAATATAAGTGCTAAGGGTATATTTTCATCCAATCGCATACCAGTATATTTCAAGACATAAAATATATTCCGAATCATACCAAAGTCAATCATGAATAAGGAAGGGAAATGAATCTTTTGGATTAGATTTAGAATTATTGACCAAAACTGTATAGAATCTATATTTTCCAGTAAATGTGCTGTAAATCTCATATAGTGGATGATTCTAAGCAACTTTTTAAATGAAGAATTCGGGCATTCGAGTATTTTTAAATTGGGTAGGTGCTAAAAGTCTTGATCAAAGTCTCAGAGTTGGTTAATGACAAAAGCTGGGATCAAAATGAAGATCTGACTCCTAACTGAGACACAAAGTAGTTCCACAATATGTGACCTGTCTCTTAAATTTGAGGAGGAATTAAAGATTTCAGTCAAGCTCTTCAGAGTGAACTTTATCTGGGTTAAAACATGTTAAATACTCTGGAAACAAGAAGACCACGTGACTGATTATCCAGGTTATAGCCAACTAGTATTCATTCTGCATCTGGTAATGGAAACATGGATTAAGGAACCTAACAGACTTGAGTTTGGATCCTTGTCCCACTACTTGCTAGGTGAATGACTCTGGATTAGGACAATAATAACAGCTAACATTTCTTGGTCACTTACTATGTTCCAGGCACTATTATAAGTACCTGACATGTAAGTTCATAACAGATTAGCTACTATCATCATCTTCATTTTACGAATGAGAAAACAGAGGCACAGAGCAATTATGTAATTTGTCCAGGGTCACACAGCTGGTACGTTAAGACCTACCTCATAAGGTTTTTAAGAGAATGAAATGAGATGATTTCTACAAAATGCTCCTGGTATATATTAGGCCTTCCACAAATATGAGTTTTCTGAAGACATAGGGCTAGGGGTAAACCCCAAAGGAGTAAATTAAGATTAACAGTCATTAATTCTTTTATCAAATATTATTGAATTCTATGCTCTGATCTTAGATGGTCTTTATTTCAAAAGTTTACAGTCTCATCTATGTTGAAAAAATATAATATAGAGATAAAGGGATTCCCTCTTTCTCTTGACTCTTGAGTATTTAATGAAAATTTTCTGTCAAATCAGCACAAATTCAGTGAAAAAAGAACCATAAAAATTAATTCTTGAGGAATGAAAACTGATGGGATGAACAAAAGGTAAAGAGGATAATAGTTCCAGCAATTATTATTAGCTAACAGCATTTATTAAGTTTTTAATTCTTCATCCACTTTAGATAAAACCCAATTGTGGTATAAAAGAATCAAGTTCAACCTCCGTAAGTAACTTATCATGTCATAACTATTTTGTGTCTATTTCCTCACCAGTAAAGTTGAGGTGATAATACCTGTCCTACCTATCTCAGAGAATTTTTAAGGGTCACACAAAATAGGACAGTACTTTGAAAAACATAAAAATGTTAACTACTTAAGGCAGTGTGTCCAGTAGAAATTATTATCAAATGTTAAACTAAACATGCATTTTTAAAAAAAAGGATAAAAGCCAATTAAAACATCTTACATTTTCATTAATAACCTCAGATACGCAGATGATACCACCCTAATGGCAGAAAGTGAAGAGGAACTAAGAGTCTCTTGATGAAGGTGAGAGAGGAGAGTGAAAAAGCTGGCTTAAAATTCAACATTCAAAAAATGAAGATCATAGCATTCAGTCCCATTACTTCATGACAAATAGATGGAGAAAAAATAGAAACAGTGACAGACTATTTTCTAGGGCTCCAAAATCACTGTGGACAGTGACTCTAGCATGAAATTAAAAGACCTGCTCCTTGGCAAGAAAGTTATGACAAACCTAGACAGCATATTAAAAAGAAAAGACATCCCTTTGCCGACAAAGGTTCATATAATCAAAGCTCTGAATTTTCCAGTAGTCGTGTGCAGATGTGAGGGTTGGACCATAAAGAAGGCTGAGCACCAAAAAATTGATGGGTTTGAATTGTGGTGCTGGAGAAGACTCTTGAGAGTCCCTTGGACAGCAAGGAGGTTAAACCAGTCAATCCTAAAAGAAATCAACCCTGAATATTCATTGGAAGGACTGATGCTGAAGCTCCAATACTTTGGCCACCTGATGTAAAGAACCAACTCATGGGAAAAGATTCTGATGCTGGGAAAGATTGAGGGCAGGAGGAAAGGGGACGAGAGAGGATGAGAGGGTTGGATGGCATCACCAACTGGATGGACATGGGTTTGAACAAACTCGGGGAGATCATGAAGGACAGAGAAGCCTGGTGTGCTGCAGTCCATGGGGTTAAAAAGAATCGGACACAATTTAGGGACTGAACACATACACTTACACACACAATAGTTATTTGGGAGAGGAAGTCAGGAGGTAAGAGAAAAGCTAAGAATTTAAAGTGAAAGACACTCAGACATCCAAGGGAAAATAGATCATATAAGAAAGGAAGGAAAGAAAAAGAAATCTAAACAAACAAACACAGCATCTGTCTAGATAGATTCCTTAGAAAACTACACAGGTTAGAAAAACATGGACAAGACTCTCCTGGATCCCCATCATAATTCATCCCATTCCTACCCGGCAGAGTAGAACTCTGCTGCTCTGCCTTTGTTTATGAGACATTCTGCATAAACTTTTATTCTTAAAAAGTCTCACTATTAAAATTTTATACTACTCTAAAGTACTTACCAAAAGACAGGACAAAATGTACATCTTTCTTTTCTAGACCATACATTTCTTTCACCATCTTCAAATGAATAACTATAAATCTCAAATATTGCACAGTAGAAAGATTTTATTCCAGTGTAATTCCCCTAATTTTGTGTCTAATTTTCATTGCCACTGAACATATTAGTGTAACAACCCATGTACTAAAAAACCCACAACATGATTTTGTCACAGAAATCGGGGCAAAGCTCTGTAAGAAATCAATTGATTAAAGTTGATAACTTTCTTTCAAAAAAAAAAAAAAAACTCCCACAATATCCCCAGTGTTCACAGCAGCATTATTTACAATTACCAATATATGGAAGAAACTTAAGTTGTCCCTCAACAGATGAATGGATAAAGAAGTGGTATATATACACAATGGAATACTATGCAGCCATAAAAAGATGAAATTTTGCCATTTGCAGCAACTTGGATGGACTTGGGAGGGCTACGTGAATTAAGTTAGACAGAGAAAGACAAGTACCAACTATATATGGGATCTAAAAAATACAATAAGCTAGTGACTATAACAAAAAACAAGCAGACTCACAGATATAGAGGACAAACTAGTGGTTACCATTGTAGGGGACAGAGGCAGTATAGGGGTGGGGAAGTGGTAGGTAAAAACTATCGAGTGTAAGATTGGCTACCAGGATGTATTGTACAACATGAGGAATATAGCCAATAACTTATACTAACGACAAATGGAGTATAAACTTTAAAACTTGTGAATCACTATGCTGTATACCTACAACTCATTCGGGAATGTGTATCAATTATATTTCAATAAAAAACTGAAACAATTTAAATAAAGCCAAACAATACCACAGTACTATATAAAACCATATTTTTATTTTACATACTCATTAAGTTTATAAAGTTACTACTTATGATTTTTAAGCTACTATCTGACATTTGGGGGCAGACAGACTTTCAAACCCAAAAAGGTACTTACAGAAGGTTTAAACAGCTTTCTGTCAGAAAGAAAAGCTTCTCGAAACACTTTTATGATCATATTTAGTTCCCGTAGATACTGTCTTTCTTCTGCAATTTCAGTTCTAACAAGGTCATAGTAGTTTAATTCGCCTGAAGAACTAGGTTCATCTTCACAAAGAGAAACCAAGCCTATGTCATCCTGATCAAACATGTCCATCAAAACCTAAGAAATATAAATCAGTAATGAATAAACTTATCTTACTTACTGTTACAGGACCATTTCAAAGTACTTGGAATTAAAATATTATTAAACAATGAGAGCTATGTGTATTATAGGCCAAATTTATAAAAGAAAACTAAAGAGAAATATGAAAAGCTAAAGTGAGATAATGTTCAAATAAAACTGGATATAGAAAAATAAATATTTATGAAAATAAATCTAATAGTGAAATACATATATACACATATTATGTACACAAATACATGTGTGTCTGTGTGTATATAAATATATATATACATACATGTAAACACAAAATTTACAATAGCAAAAAGAGTACACATTTGGAGAACAAATCTGTACAATTGTTCTGAACAAATCAGAACAATCTGAGCCAAAAATCACAGTTCTATCATTTACCTGTGATTATAGACAATATAATATTTTCGAGTATTCCTTCGAAAGTCAGATCCCTTACATGTATGTAATTGATGAAAGAATTCAATGAGGTAAAGGACATAAAATGCATACTATTATGACTAGCAAATAATAGGCATTAAAAATAGTAGTTCTTTATCCTACTGTAAGAATGCTTAGGTGCACTTAAGTGGAGTTTAAAGGAGAAAAATGAAACAAGACACAAAATATAGAAATAGCATGATGCTTTTCTGATGCATATTTACTACATTAACAACTGCTATAGAAAGTTCTTTGTTAAAATCAAGCATCCCACAGATGCTTAAATTGCTATAGTGACAATTTCCCCTTTCAGGAAAGAATAAAGATTGGTACTATGGACTTGAGTCAACCAACACTCAGTAGCTGGATGTATATTAAAGTCAACAGGAAAAAGGTGACCATACTTTTTAGAATTAAAAACATTGATAGTTTAAAAATAAAAGAAAAATTGGACCTACTTAATTATATATGCATGACTAACTGAAAACTACTTTCCTAGAATTTAAGAGAGAGAAAAAAAAGCACATTTCCAAAAAGGAAGCTCCAAAAGTAAAACAATTAAGAGAATGAGCAAATTCTGACAATATGAGATATTCATTCATTCTCAAAAATATCTACTGATCACCAGAAATTGTGCCAGATGTTGGTAAGATATAGCAGTAAGCAAAATAAACATGAATTCTGCTTTCCTGATCTTTTAAATCTAACTCAAAAATATTTCTTAAAGCTGGTCAGTTCTCTCCATTACCCTCCAAGCTTCAAATTAGACTATTAAAGAGCCATATCACCTCTTAGAAGGTCTTGCAATATGACCTCCTTGCCACAGGTTTCTTCCCAACCCCAGTTCCAAAATTATGTTCCTAAAACCAAATTGTGTCACATCCTACATATACATGATACTGGATTTCATTGCTTTCAGTATACAATTCTAATTTCATGAAGATAAAGCCACTTACAATTTAACCCCAGCCTACCTCCCCAGCCTCATCTTCTGTGATACTCTAAAATCCCTCTTCTCTTCATTGCCCTCTCCATGCAACTCGCCCTCCTGCAACTGAACATCATCGCCTCCCATTCTCAGCCACTTAAGACCTTTGAAGAAACCACTGGGCTGCACAGGGAATTAGCTAATGATTTTAGGCAGACACACAAAAGAATGGAAAGTATGACACAGAACTGTCTTCTCTTCCCCCACTAGAGATATTTTTAAAGTAGTCTGTACTTTGTATCTCTAATTTCTTAGTTCTCAAGCTCACCACTCTACTGAAACTCACTAATAATGTCTGAATATCTTTTTGTTTTCTCTAGTTATTAACACAGATAACCAGAACCTCTTAAAACTTTCTCTTCCCTTGGCTTCTCATACACCATTCTGTCAGTGAGGCCTCCTTCTCTACTGCTTACCTTCCCTGCCACCCACTGAAGGGTCCCATTTTTGGAACTGTTTTGGCCACACGACACCCAAAATCCTGAATGTAAATGCTACAGGAGTCAGGCAGATGACACATCATATTAATACAGAAGAGGTGACAGGCAGTGTGGCAAACTAGAAAGTGCATGGACCTAAACAGGAAAGTGTGCTCAATGGTAGCTGTTTTATCAGGCATTTTGATTTTCTTTTTCAAGAGTCTGAAATCTAGATTTTATGTAGAATTTTCATTATTTTTAAATATAAACAGATTGCAAATAATTCAAAATTTTAAAAAATAAACCTGGAGCCCCTATTCACTAGGTGGAAAACCCCTATTCAATAACAGGCCATCAGTCTGAAACATGTACTATATTTTCTTCTGAATGAGCTCACCTTCTTAGATGATTATCAATCACTAGATAACGACTCCCTAAATATTTATGTCAGAATCTCTCTGGAATCTAGACAAGTGCTATGAAAGGCTGGCTAGGTATCTCTCTGTCTGACAAACCCATACATGTACACTCCACTTGAGAATCACTAATCAAGCATCATCTACTTCATAGCTAGAAAACTTGTCCTTACCCTAGACTTAACACTTCTCAACTTTCACACCAAATCAGTCCCCAAATCCTTTTAACTCCAATTACAAACAGCTCTTAAAACTGGTCAGGTCCTTCTATTCTCCTGTCCTTCACCTTCTCTTACTTCTCTTTCCTTCCAACTCTCACATTTATTCACCTGATAAATCCTTAGTAATTTTCATCACTTAGCTCAAATAAAATTGTCTTTGTACAGCTTTTCCCAACTCTTCCTGAACTCCTCCATTAAAATCTTTCCCTGGCTTCAGTCCTCCATAAGCATCCCCTCTCTTTTCTATATAAGCACCTAACTTATACTGACATATCTACAGATAAGAGCTGTAATTTCATCTTAAAATCCACAGCATTTGATGCACAGTAAATGCACAAAAGATACCTGCTTGAAGAGCATACATATATTGTATGTTTGCAAATTAAGAAGCACAAGCTGGAATCAAGATTGCCAGGAGAAATATCAGTAACCTCAGATATGCAGATGACACCACCCTTATGGCAGAAAGTGAAGAGGAACTAAAAAGCCTCTTGATGAAAGTCAAAGAGGAGAGTGAAAAAGCTGGCTTAAAGCTCAACATTCAGAAAACGAGGATCATGGCATCTGGTCCCATAGCTTCATGGGAAATTGATGGGGAAACAGTGGAAACAGTGTCAGACTTTATTTTGGGGGGCTCCAAAATCACTGCAGATCGTGATTGCAGCCACGAAATAAAAAGACATTTACTCCTTGGAAGGAAAGTTATGACCAACCTAGAGAGCATATTCAAAAGCAGAGATTTTAGTTTGCCAACAAAGGTCCGTCTAGTCAAGGCTATGGTTTTTCCTGTGGTCATGTATGGATGTGAGAGTTGGACTGTGAAGAAAGCTGAGCGTCAAAGAATTGATGCTTTTCAACTGTGGTGTTGGAGAAGACTCTTGAGAGTCCCTTGGACTGCAAGGAGATCCAACCAGTCCATCCTAAAGGAGATCAGTCCTGGGTGTTCATTGGAAGGACTGATGCTGAAGCTGAAACTCCAATACTTTGTGAGTTGGAGCTGAAACTCCAATACTTTCCACCTCATGAAAAGAGATGACTCATTGGAAAAGACCCTGATGCTGGGAGGGATTGGGGACAGGAGGAGAAGGGGACGACAGAGGATGAGATGGCTGGATGGCATCACTGACACGATGGATGTGAGTTTGAGTAAACTCTGGAAGTTGGAGATAGAGAGGGAGGCCTGGCGTGCTGCGATTCATGGGGTCGCAAAGAGTCGGACACGACTAAGCGACTGAACTGAACTGAAATTGCTAAGACTTGTAATGACTTGCAATAGCCTTCCCAGGTGGCTCAGGAGTGAAGAATCCACCTGCTAATGGAGGAACCACATTGGAGACAGGGGTTTGATCCTTGGATAGGGAAGATATCTTGGGGGAGGAAATGGCAACCCACTCCAGTATTCCTGCTGGGATAATCCCATGGACAGAGGAGCCTGGTGGGCTATAGACCATGGGACTGTAAAGAGTCAGACACAATTGAGTGACTGAGCAGACACAAGACTTGTAATGAATGGCTAAAGACTGAGTTAAGGATCAGAATAAATGTTAGGACAATAAAAGCAGTTCTTGGTCATGTTCACAAGAATAGTAAAGGAGAATCAGTTCTTGAAACAGAATAATATTACAACAAAAGAAAAAATACAGAAGAACTCAACTCCTATGACATCTGGGTCCACAGAAATAATCTTCAGAACAGCTCTGTGCTCTTACTCTCTCTTGCCTTGAATCAGTTCAGTTCAGTTGCTCAGTCGTGTCCGACTCTTTGTGACCCCATGAATCACAGCACGTCAGGCCTCCCTGTCCATCACCAACTCCCGGAGTTCACTCAAACCCGTGTCCAACGAGTCAGTGATGGCATTCAGTCATCTCATCCTCTGTCGTCCCCTTCTCCTCCTGCCCCCAATCCCTCCCAGCATCAGGGTCTTTTCCAATGAGTCAACTCTTCACATGAGGTGGCCAAAGTATTGGAGTTTCAGCTTCAGCATCAGTCCTTCCAATGAACACCCAGGACTGATCTCCTTTAGGATGGACTGGTTGGATCTCCTTGCAGTCCAAGGGACTCTCAAGAGTCTTCTCCAACACCACAGTTGAAAAGCATCAATTCTTTGACACTCAGCTTTCTTCACAGTCCAACTCTCACATCCATACATGACCACAGGAAAAACCATAGCCTTGACTAGACGGACCTTTGTTGGCAAACTAAAATCTCTGCTTTTGAATATGCTCTCTAGGTTGGTCATAACTTTCCTTCCAAGGAGTAAATGTCTTTTTATTTCGTGGCTGCAATCACGATCTGCAGTGATTTTGGAGCCCCCCAAAATAAAGTCTGACACTCTTTCCACTGTTTCCCCATCAATTTCCCATGAAGCGATGGGACCAGATGCCATGATCCTCGTTTTCTGAATGTTGAGCTTTAAGCCAGCTTTTTCACTCTCCTCTTTGACTTTCATCAAGAGGCTTTTTAGTTCCTCTTCACTTTCTGCCATAAGGGTGGTGTCATCTGCATATCAGAGGTTACTGATATTTCTCCTGGCAATCTTGATTCCAGCTCGTGCTTCTTCCAGCCCAGGGTTTCTCATGATGTACTCTGCATATAAGTTAAATAAGCAGGGTGACAATATACAGCCTTGATGTACTCCTTTTCTTTTTGGAACCAGTCTGTTGCTTCCTGACCTGCATATAGGTTTCTCAAGAGGCAGGTCAGGTGGTCTGGTATTCTCATCTCTTTCAGAATTTTCCACAGTTTATTGTGATTCACACAGTCAAAGGCTTTGCCTTGCTTAAACATCAAATTTCCTCTTAAGCATATATTTTCTATTTTTCCAATCTGAATATTATTTTCCTTAATAGTGAAAATATATGAAGGGTTGAGCTTTAAAATTCCTTCCTATGATCATATACCTATTCTCAGGAATCTCTGATGGGCCAGAATACATCATATAGTCAAATGCTGCTTTTTTTAAGTGCAGAAAAAAACTTGATTCTCAAGTTCTCTGTCAAATTATATGACCTTGTCTGGGAAAATTAGAGACCTCTAGAAAGCACTTTGAACAGTTTATTAAACAGATGGCTTATAAGTTCCTGAAACAGTGCTCACAGGAAATCAGTTTAGATTTACTAAGATCACACCATATCACACTAGTCTCATTACTCCATTCACAGGACTAGTCCCACAAATAAAGTCATTTGGATCTTTGCTATACATATGACAGTCTCTTGTGACAAATTTGGAATCACAGGAGGAAAGGATGGGCAAACTAGCCCACAGTCCACAATGAGCCTACTGCCTTTTGTATAAATAAAGTTTTACTAGAGCACAGCCTAAACTCATTGTTTTACGGCTGCTTTCTTGCCACAAAAGCAAAGCTGAGTGGTTCCAAGAAAGGCAAATATATATATATATATATAGCCCACAAAACCTAAAATATTCATCCATCTATCTGGTCCTTTACAGATAAAGCCTGCTGATACCCGAATTAGACAAAGAGGTGAAATGGCAGCTAACTAAAAGCCCGTAGTGAAAAAAAGTGGTAATTTATTAATCTAGAAGGATGCCTCTAATAACATTATATGAGGAATATCACCTATTATACTTTTTATAATATTTTTAATAAATAATTCAAACTGAAACAAACTAAGTTTCTTAGACTGGCATATATTATAAAAAGCTAGTAGGATATCTACAATGATGAATAACAAAATCAGATTTTTATAATATCTTGATATGCTGGACATAGTCTCAATAACAGTATTAAGTTTTAGAGAGATAAATTTGAATTCAAACTTGGATAAAAAAAATATACCAACAGCACACATTGTAAGAAATCAAAGATATAACATACTAGTACCTCACGTGAAAAGTCCTAGGGAGTTGAGATATATAACATACTAGCATCTCCTGTGAAAAAGTTGGAACATCTGTAAACTCATTAAGTAAACAGAACAACATGTGTGCTCCAAAAAGTTAACAGTAAAATAATAAAAGAACATCATATCGAATAAAGGAAGTAGGCATTTCATTGCACTTTGTGTGGTCAGAACAAATCTAGTCTGTTGTCTTTATTTTTGAAATCACAGTCTAAGAGCAATTCAAAGAAAATCTGAAAATCATGTCAAAAAGATTGGTTTGCAAAGTCTCAAAAGGTGAAAATTTAGTACATGGAAAAATGCTTTAATAACAGAATGACTTATTCTGAAAAACAGTTTCATCGAATTAGGGAATCAAAGTTAATAGGAAAGTCAGATGAAAACTGACTTTTTATATATAGGATGAGTAAATAATAAGGTCCTACTGCATAGTAGAAACTATATATCTAAGAAACTATATTTAATATCCTATGATAAACTGTAATAGAAAGGAGTATGAAAAAAAGTATATATATATATATAACTAAGTCACTTTGCTGCACAATAGAAATTAAACACAACATTGTAAATCAATTATATTTCAGTAAAAAAATTTTTAATGCATGCCATACTTGATATTTATAGCTCTACTACAGGTTTGTACCCTAAAAATGCACTGAATTTTAATAAATTCTCTTTTGGATAATTCCATCCAAAAAATTTTTTACAAAGCATGATGTGTTTAAAATTGTACATATTGAATTATCAAGTATATTCTTGCTAATAAAAAACAGCTAGTCTGGAAAAAAGTTAATAGGAAAGTTAATTTTAACTCTCTATGAGGAAGACATTTCACCTAACTAGAATTCTATAAAAATGAATAGACAGTTTTATGAGCAATAAGCTCCCCAGTGCTCAAACAGACGCTATGTGACTACCACCTGTCAGTTTGCATATAGATCTGGTCTCTTGTAATTCTGAGACTGTGTATTTGTCTAAGAATTTAACTACTTTTGCTTTTTAAAAGAGTCAGAGAAAAGTTAACTGACTCAGATATAGAATAAAGTCTCCCCTTCCCACAGTCTCTCAATAATCCCACGCAAAGCCACTATTCAGGGCAGGGAGAGTGGAGGAATGGGGCAAATAAAGGAGGAATCCCTGCATGAGGGTGTGGGGAAAAGCTGCAGCGCCCCATCTCAGTGTGCTAGTTCCTGAGAGGAGTAGGGAGGGTGTTTACAGGAGTGTAGGGTTGGGGCACAAGATGTTAGCGATCAATCAGAGTATAGAGACTATCCACAGAACAGCGCAGCTTGATGCAGGGTGCTGGAGCCCTAGTGGGTAAGGAGGGTATTTGCACGGGAAGCTGGTCCAGCAGCAGTGGACCAAGATGGGACTGTCAGAATCTGAGGAGGGTTAGGACAAAGTATACAAAGAAGGAGAAGGGTTTCTATGCCAAAATAGGGTGTCTACACCAGAGTGGGGAGATAGGCCTGCTGGGAGACTGGTCACATACAGAAGTGTTGATCAAACAAATAAATATATTAAGAAAAACAGGAGCCAAGTTTCTATCAGATAACAGAATTACAAATGTAAAAATGGGGAGGCGAAAATGAAGTCTGTGGTAATGAACCTGGATTGAAGAGAACTCATCTAAAGATACATAAGATATAAATACAGATGTATATGTATGTGTTATTATTGTTGTCTCAGTCACTAAGTTTTGTCTGACACTTTTGTGACCCCATGGACTGTAGTCTGCCAGGCTCCTCTGTCCACGGGATTTCTCAGGCAAGAATACTGGAGTGGGTTGCCATTTCCTTCTCCACGGGATCTACCCAGCCCAGGGATTAAACCCACATCTCCTGCTTTGGCAGGCAGATTCTTTACCACTGAGCCACCAGGGAAGCCCATGTATGTATGTATACAAACACACACACACACATATTCCCTAATTTTGACCTTAGAGAGATCGGAGGAGTAACACTCCAGTATCAATGAGCTCATCGAGCACCAAGATCATGGTTTCTAAATACCATTCTCCACTAAAAGGAACCAGGGATTTTTAGAAAACAACTAATTCCAGGCTTGAGTAACCAGGTAAAGAACAAGTTGAACCTGGAGCATCTTATGTCAAAAGAGAGACAGGGACAGAGAAGCAAACTGAAGGGGCTCCCACTGGTCAACTTGAGACAATCTGAATATCAAAATAACTAATAAAGTAACAAGTTATGTTTCACTTAATAAAATAAGAATCAATGAGTCCATATTAAAATAAATTGTAGCTCAGTTGGTAAAGATTCTGCCTGCAATGCAGGAGACCTGGGTTCAATCCCTGGTTCGGGAAGATCCTCTGGAAAAGGAAATGGCAACCCACTCCAGTATTCTTGTCTGGAGAATCCCATGGACAGAGGAGCTCGGGAGGCTACAGTCCATTGGGTAGCAAGAGTTGGACACGACTTAGCGACTAAACCACCACAAAGTGTGATGAGGATCAAGATATTTACATAGCCTTAAGATACTCCACAAAATATTCATTAATTACCAAAGGGTAAGGAGTCCTTTAAAGTAGAGAAATCTAGGAGACAAACCCTTAATCAAGGGATTGAAGTGACCATCACCAAAAATGGGACACATCAAAACTGCTGTCGTGTGACAAAGTACAATGAGAAGAATTTCTATGGCATTTCTGCCACAGCTCCATACATAACCTGAAACTTATCAAGAGAAAATGTCAGAAAAAACTGAAGAGCATTTTAAACATTAATAAGCATGTCAAGGTCATAAAATGTCAAGGTCATAAAAGTTAAAGGAAGAATGAACTGTTCCAGAGTGAACAAGGAGAAGAAAAAGATACATGACAACTAAACACAGCACATGATTCTGAACAGGATCATTCTGCTTAAAAGACGTCACTGGGACAACTGGCAAAACCTGAACAGGGTCTGAGGATTACATAATATAGTGTATCAGCATTCATTTCCTGGATTTTGACTGTCACAGTGTGATTATACAGGAAAATGTTTTTCTTCATATGATACACTAAACTATGTCAATAACCTACTCTCAAGTGGTTTAGAGTACAAGGGGGTATCTTTTTTTGTACATGCGACTTTTCTAAAAGTGAGCTAGAAACTAAGTTAAAAAAAACATATAATCATTGTTTTTCATTTTTTGAGAAGTCAAACAGAAATGACAAGGAATTTCTACGATAAAATTTAAGTGAAAAATCATTTTTGAGACTATGGCGTAGTACAATGGCTCTCAATTGTTAACCGTACATCAGAATCACTTGTGAGCCTAAAGGCCAACCCCAGGCCAAGTAAATAAGACCCTCTAGAGGCAAGATGCAGACGTCAGTATTCTTTTAAATACTGGTAATAAATAATAAATACTGGTAACTCTGATGTGCAAGGTGAAGAACCAGGGGCCTAGGCCAGGCCCTGGGGTAACTCACACCTAGAGGTCTAGCTTAGGCACCTTCTCTATGAAGTGCTTCTGGTCTCCCCTATCCAGAGTTAATCACTTTCTTCACTGCACCTTTGATTCATTTGTATAATAATAGTTTTAATTATCTTGTACTGCAATTATTTGTTTATAATACATTTATTACCCACTAAAATAAATTCCTTCTAACATAGGGACTGCTGATATGCTCAGTGTTGTACATTGCTCAGGGCAGTATCTGACACATAACAAGCATTCAGAAATGTTGATTTCAAAAGAAAAAAAAAAGGAGGAAAGTAGAAAGGGAAGAAAAGGAGGAGAGAGGAAAATAAAAGACTCAATTTCTTTCCTCAGTAGCTTACAGACAGGAAGAATGAAGTAACAAAAAAAACGATCCGAAGAAAGTAACTCTGGCATTGTAAAATCTTCTCTTTCCTTATGCCCCACTGAATTATGCTGCAAAATCTAAGTATGTTTTTCAAAATTACTTCTTAAAAGTATCTGAATATTCTGGATTTATTATCTTTCTAAAAATACAAAAAAACTACTTTTTTAAAACTTGTTTGAGGTTTTGGATGTTTTTTCTCTGCATGTAAAGAAGTTTTGATGGAAAAAAAGAGATTCTCATCCCACCACATGCTGAAAAATCTGAAAATATCATTGTTATTAGTCTATAAGGCCACCATTTTTCTGTCTTGCAACACTAGGAATTATAAAAATCACTAATATAACCATGTATTAAAAAACAGAGATAGAAGTGACATAATCACTAGCATTCTAGCTAAATTTAAAAATACTTTTTAACACTTACCTTATCTGCACACATTGACACTTTAATGTCTTGTTGAGATATTTCATAATGTCGGATATTAAAAACATAATTACCAGCCAATTTCAAAATATCAGCTGAGATATACTCCAGCACAGCCACAATATACAGGGATACATGGTAGTCCACTTTGTACCCTAAAACTTCCTGTGGAAAAAATAAACAATTTAATTCCCAAAAATGGCAGCACTGTCAAGTAGCAGGTAAAACGCACTTAAAATTTTTATTTAACATTCTTGCTTATAAACAACTTTCCAGAAACCAAATGTCTAAACTCAAAGGTACCACAGGATGTAAAATGAGCTGTTGGCTCAGTATCGGGGTTTTGGTTTTTATTTTTTAAATCTAACAAATCTGTCTTTAGTATCAAACAAGAAGCGATAGTTGATTCTAAGACAGAAATCTTAGACTGGACTTCACTGAAAACCTCTTGCTATATTATCCAAAACCCATCTGACAAATATTTGCATTTTTTAATTAATATTCCCAAATTACAACGGTTTCTACTGAGGGGATGACATATATGTGGGGGGTTCTAAAACTGCTACCAAGGGATATTCAAATCCAGGTACACCAGCTACTCTGTACAGACTAAATAATATATCCTACCCAACACCCAACTTTACCAATGTATATAAAAATATCTATAACAAATACAAATGAATTTAAAAACAGTTCTGAACTCACAGTAGCTTTTGCATTATACACAACAAAAAGCTAAAAGTTAATCAGCGTAGCAGTCATCAGAAGATGCCAAAAAGATGCATTATTTCTTATCATTAACTTTTAATACTATTTGAAAAGCAACTGATTTTATCAGAGTATATTTCTTTTTGCTTTTTGCATATATTAAGGAACATATATATGTATGTGTGTGTGTATGTGTATATACAAGTATATACATATTCAACTGCACATACACAGTCACATAGACCACGTATATAAACACATAAATATATTTATAGACCATGTATATAGATACATAAACACTATATAAAGGACTATTTGTTAAAAACTTCTCTCAACAGTTTTTTGTGTGTCTTGTTATTGTATGTTTGCTTGTTTGCTTTTACCTTCAATGAAGGATGGATTTTGTCCACAGGCAGTAAGAGAGGATTTCTTCTTTTTCGTTTCTCTATGGCAGACTGTGCATCAGCAATAGCCCATTTATCAATTGGATGAGGAAAGGTCTTTTGAACTCGTTCCTGTTCAGATCACAGCAGAACTATCATTAACAGAAGTGCTCATAAACGGAAAGTTCATACAAAATTAACTTCATCATCATCCTCATGCCAACAGTTAATAGTAACATAACCTGTTCTGATTTCTGCAATAAATTAATGATTTTTGTTTAAAAAAAATTCAAAGCACTATCAAGATTTTTCCACATAATTCCCACAGGTAAATAAAAAGGTGAAGTTTAAACAGAAAGCTTTAAGTGTAAGTATAACTAAGATAAAATTGGAAAAAAAAGAAAAAGTAATAATGTTAGAGATTAAAGCAAACATAAAATATGCTAAGTCAGTGATTCTACGGTCAAGGTTTCTAGGGTTAAAATTGTTTACCCAGCAGAAGTTGTTAACTTGTTATTAATAATTATTATGCAGTCATTCTCCTTCTGCTAATCTCAGAGCTTTATAGAGAAGAATTTTAAAAAGGAGAAATATCATGTACCTCTTAAAGAATCAAGTGTATGGCAGAGCTCAGAATAGTTTAAAGAAATGTATCGCTTGGCAAAAACAATACAAACCTTTTATATCATCTAATCTTATTAACAAATTTAGTGGTAATAACAAATCTTATTACCAGTAATTGGCATGAATAATGAGAAGTGATGATAACTGAATCAAACTCCAATTCAGCAGAATTTCCTGTTTTTTAAGTTATATTCTCAGCTTCTAGCATATTTAGCTTCTGAAAAGTATACTTTTATTATATTTAGTTATGTCCAATTCTTACAGCAGAGAATACGGAAACAAATGCATTAATTACCAGAGTTCCTGAAAATCTTAATGTTGTTGTTACTGCCAGTTGCTAAGTTGTGTCTGACTCTTTGTGACCCCATGAACTGCAGCACACCAGGCTTCCCTGTCCTTCACTATCTCCCAGAGTTTGCTCAAATTCATCTCCATTGAGTCAGTGATGCCATCTAGTCACCTCATCCTCTGTCGTCCCCTTCTACTCCTGCTCTCAATCTTTCCCAGCATCAGGGTCTTTTCCAATATAAGTCATCTCTTTGCATTAGGTGGCCAAAGTATTAGAGTTTCAGCTTTAGCATCAGTCTTTCCAATGAGTACTCAGGGTTGATTTCCTTTAGGACTGACAGATTTGATTTCCTTGCAGTCCAAGGGGCTCTCAAGAAATCTTTTCCAGCACCACAATTCAAAAGCATCAATTCTTTGGCACTCAGCCTTCTTTATGGTCTAGCTCTCACATCTGCCATGACTATTGGAAAAACTATAGCTTTGATTATAAGGACTTTGGTCGGCAAAGTGGTATCTTTGCTTTTTAATACACTGTCTAGATTTGTCATAGTTTTTCCTCCAAGGAGCAAGTGTCTTTTAATTTCGTGGCTGCAGTCAATGTCCACAGTGACTTTGGAGCCCAAGAAAATAAAGTCTGTTACTGTTTCTATTTTTTCCCCATATTTGCCATGAAGTGATAGGACCCGATACTTTGTTTTCTGAATGTTAAGTCAGCTTTTACACTCTCCTCTTTCACCCTCATCAAGAGTTTCTTTAGTTCCTGTTCGCTTTCTGCCATTAGAGTGGTATCATCTGTACAGCTATGGTTGTTGATATTTCTCCCCGCAATTTTGATTCCAGCTTGTGAGTCATCCAGCCCAGTATTTCACATGATGTACTCTGCATAGAAGTTAAATATGCAGGGTAACAGTACACAGCCTTGATGTACTCCTTTCCAAATTTTGAACCAGTCCATTGTTCCATGTCTGGTTCTAACTGTTGCTCCTTGACCTGCATACAGGTTTCCCATGAGGCAGAAAGGAGGTCTATTACTCCAAAATAAGATTATCCTTTACCCTGGAAGTTGTTGCCTTGTTAGAAAATAATTTTCAAAGAAAGGTGACATAAACAATATAATGCCAAAGTAACTTTTAAAAACTATACTGACAGGTATTTCTAAAAATTTAGAAATACTCACATGTAACTGAGCCCAAACAGGTATTTCAGCACTAAATTACACATGATCTTTTAGGTAGACACACACACGCTTCCCTCGTAGCTCAGACAGTAAAGAATTGGCCTGCAATGTGGGAGACCTGGCTTCGATCCCTGGGTTGGGAAGATCCCCTGGAGAAGGAAATGGCTATCCCACTCCAGTGTTCTTGCCTGGAGAATTCCATGGACAAAGGAGCCTGGCAGGCTACAGTTCATGGGGTTGCAAAGAGTCAGACATGACTGAACAACTTTCACATTCATTCATTCATATATATACATATATGTATATTTTTTTAATCAATGAGTAAATATCTTTATTCTACACTAGTCCTTTATGGAACCTAATATTTGTATGCAGTAAAATGCACAGATCTTAAGTGTATAATTAGATAAGTTTTGAAAAATGTTTACACCTGTGTAACCATCTCACTAATCAAGATTACAGAAAACTTCTATCATCTTAATCTCAACTTCATAGGCAGCTACCATCCTGATTTCTATCACCATTACTTTAAGCTATTTCTGATTTTCATATAATTGGAATCAATAAATATATACTTTCTGGGGTTTGGCTTATATTTTGTTCCACGTGATAACTGTAGATTATAGCTATGTTATTGCATATATCAATAGTTTATTCCTTCATTTTACTACTAAGTAGCATTCTATTTTATGAATCTATCACAATTTGTTTTCCCATTTTCCTATAGATGGAAATTTTAGCTGTTTTCAATTTTTGCTTGTTATGAATAAAACTGCTTATACATTCTTATATAAGTCTCTTTGTGAAGGTATATTTTCATTTCTTTAGGATTAAATACCCAGCAATAAAACTTCAAGGTCATAGGTTAGGTATATAGTTAACTATAAGAAACTGTAAAACAATTTTCCAAAGTAGTTATGCCATTTTATACTCCTACTAGCAGTGTTTAAGAGTTCCAGTTGCTCTACATCCCATTAGTATTCCATGTTATCAGTCTTCAACTTTATCCCTCTTAGTGGGTGTGAAATAACTCCTTGTACTTTAAATTTCTATTTCCCTGATGAATTATGAGTTTGAATACTTTTCATATGCTCTTTTATGAACTGTCTATTCAAGACTTTTGTTCATCTGGGTGAGCAAAGAATCTTTTTATTTTGGATTTGTAATTGTTTTTCTTTTTTAACATATTCTGGATACAAGCCCTTTGTAAGGAATACATATTGAAAGCATTTTCACCTAGTCTGTGACTTGTATCGTTTTCACCTTCACATCAATTTTATTATTTTGCTATTTATGGTATTTTGAGTCCTCTGTAAAAAAAAAAAAAAATTGTTTAACATCATCTTATAAAGATATTCTGCTGCATTTTCTTCTAGAAACTTCATAGTTCCAGCTATTATTTTTAAGATTATGATGTATCTTAAATTTCTGAGATGGTTTCAAGGGTTTTTTCCCACCAAAAATTTATCCAGTTGTTTTAACACTTATTTTGGCTGAATAACTTTACTTTCCTCATTGAATTGCCTTGACATCTCTGACAAAAATGAATTGATCATACATCCCCCATATGATTTCAATGGCTTTAGTTTCCATGATAATTTTAAATGATATAGATGTAGATATAAAAGTTAATTTATACAGTGGTTCAATGACTTTTTGAAATAATAGAATCATTTTTACCTCCACATCTTGAACAGTCCTTGGTTGGGCCATGCATAATTTATTAAGCAGCTGAAAAATCAGCTCTTCAATGTAATAGAGAGACTCTTCATTAGCTGAGAGATTGGGATGTACTTGCTCCTGAACCTTAAAAAAAAAAGTTCTCAATTTAAGTATAAGCAAAATGATACTTATTAAACAAAAGTCTGAGAATCTTACATATAATTAATAGTACTTTATCAGAATGGTTATTCAAATACAGACATAAAACACAAAAAAATGGGAGGAAAAAGTTGGTTTCTGTAAACTTTTCTTAACTCATAGAAGTCGTTCTTAATCTTTCTTAGACTATGGGGTTGGAGACTGAACAGCAAGCAGATCAAACCAGTCAATCCTAAAGGAAATCAGTCCTGAATATTCATCGGAAGGACTAATGCCAAAGCTGAAACTCCAACACTTTGGCCACCTGATACAAACAACCGACTCATTAGAGAAGACCCAGATACTGGGAAAGACTGAAGACAAGGAGGTGGCAGAGGATGAGAGAGAGGATAGATAGCATCACCAACTTAATGCACATGAATCTGTACAAACTCTGGAAGGCAGTGGAAGACAGAGGAACCTGGCATGCTGCAGTCCATGGGGTTACAGAGAGTTGGACACGCCTTAGCAACTAAACAACAATAATACTCTATGAAAATCAACTGAAAGCCACTGGTCTCTCTTCTCCTTACCACCAAAAAACCATATACACATAAAATATTCTATACAACTTCAGAGGAAGCATGGATACCCTGAAGTTAATTAATAAACCTACTGTGTACAAGGATCCTATTAGGGACGATATCAGTCACTCTCACAAAAGTCCTGAGGCTGTAAATTTCTGTGACAAGAGGAGAGGCAGCCATCTATCTGTGTACAGAAACACGTACATAACTTTGTACATGGTTTGGGTTTTGCCCTTCCTTTGACAATTATAATCCTAATATCTTTTCTTTCCCCTTTGAGTAGAGCTATTAGCAGAGACATTACTTTGCCAACAAAGGTTCGTCTAGTCAAGGCTATGGTTTTTCCTGTGGTCATGTATGGATGTGAGAGTTGGACTGTGAAAAAGGCTGAGCGCCGAAGAATTGATGCTTTTGAACTGTGGTGTTGGAGAAGACTCTTGAGAGCCCCTTGGACTGCAAGGAGATCCAACCAGTCCATTCTGAAGGAGATCAGCCCTGGGATTTCTTTGGAAGGAGTGATGCTAAAGCTGAAACTCCAGTACTTTGGCCACCTCATGTGAAGAGTTGACTCATTGGAAAAGACTGTGATGCTGGGAGGGATTGAGGGCAGGAGGAGAAGGGGACGACAGAGGATGAGATGGATGGATGGCATCATTGACTCGATGGACGTGAGTCTCAGTGAACTCCGGGAGTTGGTGATGGACAGGGAGGCCTGGCGTGTTGCGATTCATGGGGTCGCAAAGAGTCGGACACGACTGAGCAACTGATCTGATCTGATCTGATTGCAGTGCCTCAGAGGTTTGTCTATATGCTTTGGTGGATTGCATGTGAGTGTAAAGCCCAGTTGTTGGGGGTGGGGGTGGGGGAGGAGGAAGCTTGGCTAAATGTAGGCCAATGGTGGAGCTGAAGCACTATCAGCCCCACAGAGGTGGGTCAGAGGTGTTCTGCTCCGAGCTGCATTTCCCCTTACCCAGAAACACCACCATTCTTGCTCCTATTCCTACACATCCCCCTCTGCCTCAGATGAAAGCCACACCATTCTGTTTACAGATAAGTTCAGGTGCTTTGGGTCACTGGTCTTGAATCTACCCTGTTTTTTTAGAGTTACGATCCAACTCCAGAGGCATTTTCTGAGAAAAGTGGTTGAGGCCTGCGGTCATGACTGAAAAGTGATACCAATACTGTACCACGTGAGTCAGATGCTGCTCTTCAGTTTCAACCTGATTACTACCAACCCTCACTCTCCCAGGGAGACAAGGAGCAGGGCCCTTTTCACTTAGGCTGCTGACTTTATTACAAAACTATTTCCTACAGTTCAAAAGAAAGAGAACATTTTTGCATTAGACCTGGGCTATATGCAGATCAGAACTGGCTGTGAGTTAGAAGAGGCACCATTAAATTTGAGGCCCAGAACACGCTGGGAGATAGGTCTGTATAGTGTGTCATACAGGTCTTTGGGGTATTTGGGCCCACCTCACAACTTCTGGACCACCTTGACTGCTGATGTCCACATTAGCACATACTTGAACTTCTCTGAACTAATGTAGTTCAGATGTTTGACCCCTGAGTTTGAGAAGAGAAAACTGGGTAGCCCAGCTACCAAGACAGACCAGATGTCCCTCAAAAAAGCATGGGTTCCTGGCTACAGACCCTAGGAAGGTGAATCAAACCTTTTTCCTTTGGCTTTTCTTTCCAAATTTATTTGCTTTTAAGAACTATAAACTCTGGCTACTGTTTCCTATGTCCTCAGGGCCCCCTGGGTATACCTATAAAGCTTGATGATTCAGAGCAGATGTAAGCCAAGAAATCATGGCACTGAATGTGCTGAGTTCAGACAAATGATATTTATATACACATTCAAATTTGAAGATAATGTGTAATTCTTTAGGTTTCAAACACTGTAATTAGACATAAAGCAAAAATTAAAACATGTTGCAAAGTTAAATAAAACAAACCTACTAGAAGTCTATGAACACTAGGTCATAAACCCAGCAACAGAGGTATCTCTGAATGACCATACGATTTTATAAATTATAGAGGTGCACTATGAAGTGCACCCTACTTCATAGGGCACCTCTATACCATCCCCAAGAAAAAGAAATGCAGAGAGGCAAAACGGTTGTATAAGGAGGCCTCTCAAATACGTGAGAAAAGAAGAGGTGAAAGCCAAAGGAGAAAGGATATACCCATCTGAATGCAGAGTTCCAAAGAACAGCAAGGAGAGATAAGAAATGCAAAGATCAATGCAAAGAAACAGAGGAAAACAACAGAATGGGAAAGACTAGAGATCTCTTCAAGAAAATTAGAGATACCAAGGAAATTTTTCAGGCAAAGATGGGCACAATAAAGGACAGAAATGGTACGGACCTAACAGAAGCAGAAGATATTAAGAAGAGGTGGCAAGAATACACAGAAGAACTGTACAAAAAAGATCTTAAAGACCTGATAACCAAGATGGTGTGATCACTCACCTAGAGCCAGACATGCTGCAGTGTTAAGTCAAATGGACCTTAGGAAGCATCATTATGAACAAAGTTAGTGGAGATGACAGAATTCCAGCTGAGCTATTTCAAATCTTAAAAGATGATGCTGTGAAAGAGCTGCACTCAATATGCCAGCAGATTTGGAAAACTCAGTAGTGGCCACAGGACTGGAAAAGGTCAGTTTTCATTCTAGTACCAGAGAGGGGCAATGCCAAAGAATGTTCAAATTTCACACAATTACACTCCTTTCATATGCTAGCAAGGTAATGCTTAAAACCCTTCAAGCTAGGCTTTAACAGTACATGAACTGAGAACATGATGTACAAGCTGGATTTAGAAAAGGCAGAGGAACCAAAGACCAAATTGCCAACATCCGTTAGATCACAGAGAAAGCAAGAGAATTCCAGAAAAATATCTACTTCTGCTTCACTGACTAGGTTAAAGTCTTTGACTGTGTGGATCACAACAAACTGAAAAAATCTTAAGGAAATGGGAATACCAGACCACCTTTCCTGTCTCCTGAGAAACCTGTATGCAGGTCAAGAAGCAACAGTTAGGATCAGACATGGAACAACGAACTGGTTCAAAATTGGGAAAGGAATCCACCAAGGCTGTATATTGTCACCTTGCATATTTCCATTGTTTCCCCATCTATTTGCCTTGAAG
Organism: Bos indicus; assembly: GCF_029378745.1. Classification (NCBI taxonomy): domain Eukaryota; kingdom Metazoa; phylum Chordata; class Mammalia; order Artiodactyla; family Bovidae; genus Bos; species Bos indicus. The sequence goes on from NC_091769.1 coordinate 42,954,968, forward strand.
TGATGGGACCAGATGCCATGATCTTAATTTTTTGAATGTTGAGTTTTAAGCCTGCTTTTACATTCTTCTCTTTCAATAGATGGGGTAAAAATATAAACAGTGACAGACTTTATTTTTGTGGGCTCCAAAATCACTGCAGACGGTGACTGGAGCCATGAAATTAAAAGACATTTGCTCCTTGGAAGAAAAGCTATGACCAACCTAGATGGCGTATTTAAAAGCAGAGACATTACTTTGCTGACAAAGGTCCATATAGTCAAAGCTTTGGTTTTTCCAGTAGTCATGTACGGATGTGAGAGTTGGAAAATAAAAAAGGTTGAGCATCAAAGAACTGATGACTTTGAACTGTGGTGTTGGAGAAGACTCTTGAGAGTCCTTTGGACTGCAAGAAGATCAAACCAGTCCATCCTAAAGGAAATCAACCCTGAATACTCATTGGAAGAACTGACACTGAAGCTGAAGCTCCAATTCTCTGGCCACCTGATGCGAAGAGCTGACTTACTGGAAAAGACCCTGATGGTGGGAAAGATTGAGGGCAGGAGGAGAAGGTGGTGACAGGGTGAGATGGTTGGATGGCATCACTGACTCAAAGGACATGAGTTTGAACAAACTCTGGGAAACAGGTAAAGGATAGGGAAGCTTGGCGTGCTGCAGTCCATGGTCACAAGAGTGAGACACAACTGAGCGACTGAACAACAACAACAAGTAGGATTTAAGAATGTTGATATAATGATAGAGAAACAGATGACTGGAACAGAACAGACAGTACAGAAACAAGTCTACAGATATATAGACCCTTGATGTACAACAAAGGTGGCACAATGGGTAGGGGGAGAATTGCTGAGGAAAGGTGGGGCAAGTGGATGAACAGTGAACAACTGGACACTCATACAGAAAAGAATGAAATCAACTCCTATTCATACTTGATACAAAAATCAGTCTTAGTTGGATTTTAGATCTATTAAATAAAAAGACCTAATAAAGTTCTGATAATATAAAATAAGATAATAGATAACAATCTCATGATCTCAGGACAGAAAAGGAGTTACTAAAAAGGACACAAAAATTACTATCCATAAAGTAAAGGATTTACAAACTTATCAACATTAAAATTTAAAACAAGTTCAGCAAAAGACATCTTTAGGAAAATGAAAAGGCAAGTTACAGAGTTGAAGATCTATGTTAACACATAATACAAAAGGGCTCACATCCAGAATATATTATAAAGAACTTCTAAAAATTCAACAAGGAAAAAATGATGAAAATCCTAATAGAAAAAAAATGGCAAAAAAATTTTAAACCAGCACTTCACAGAAGAAGAAATTCAAATGGTCAATTAATATGAAAATGTGCTCCAGCTCTTTAGCCATCAGGGAAGTGCAAATTAAACCACAGTGAAATCTATCACCCACTTAACAGACAAGAAAACGAAAAAGTATAATACTAAGTGTTGGTAATTATGTGGAAAAATGGGAACCCACGCACACTGGCACTGGGGTGCAAAATGGCTCTATCACTTCGGAAACCTTTGCTGTCATCTACTACAGTTCAAGATATGATACCCCTATAATCCGGCAATTCTACTGTTCAGTATATTCACATCTTTTAGAGCTCTGTTGTCCAATACAGGAGACACTAGCCTCATGTGCCTAGTGTGAGCACCTGAAATGTAGCTCGACCAAACTGAGATGGGCTATAGAATACATACCAGATGTCAAAGATCTAGAATACAAAAAGAATGTCAAATACCTCAATAATTTTTTTGTTGGCTAAATGCTGAAATGACTACATTCATTGGGTTAAATATGTTATTTAGATAAACTTGATCTGTGCCTTCTTATATTTTTAATGTGGCTACGGACGGATGTACATGTGTGCTCAGTTGCTAAGTCAAGTCCGACTCTTTGTGACCCCATGGAATGCAGGTTACCAGGCTCCTCTATTAATGGGATTTACCAGGCAAGAATACTGGAGTGGATTGCTATTTTCTTCTCCAGGGGATCTTCCCCATCCAAGGACTGAACCCGCATCTCCTGCACTGGCAGGCAGATTCTTCACCACTGTACCACCTGAGAAGCCCTAACATAACTATGAGAAAACTTTAAATTACACATGTGGCTAATATTATATTTCATCTGGACAGCACTGTTCTAAAGAAATAAGCACAAACATTTACAGAATACATGAACAAAAAGGTTCAGAAAAAAACATTATTGGTATACCTTTAAATTAGAAAGGCAAATTCAAATACCTATCTAGAGTACGATAGATAAATTGTGGCATATTCATACAATGGAATGTATATACAGCAAAAAATAAAACATGAGTAAAGATAGCTCCACAAAATGTGGATATATCTTTAAAATAATGTTGGCAGAAAGAAGACAGATAAAAAGAACAGATACAAATTTCACTCACAAAGTTCAAAATCAGATAAAATTAAGCTGCGGTGTTTAAGAACACATGCTTAGATGATGAAACTATAAAGGAAAGTAGTGATGACTACTGGTTACCTTCTGGAGAGTTCTCTTGAGAAAAATGTTAAAAATGTGCTATTTTCTCACCTGGGTGATGGTTAAGTAAGAGTTCCTTAAATTGTATATTTATGTTTTATGCATTTTCTAGCTGTATGTTACATTTCACCATAGATAAAGTTTTAAAAAGAAAATCACCAACAAGCAAACAGAAAATTAAGGGGCGAAATTATCAATATATTAAATCATTAAGGGCCCTCCTAGTTCCCATCTCAATGAAAGAAATGAAAATGTCAGGATGCCTGGAGATATAGAGAATATCTTACAAGTTCAGAGTAGAGGGAGAAAACAGGTCATGCACAAAGTAGACAACATTAAATCAGCTCCAGATTTCAACAATAATACTAGAAGTTGGAAGGCAATAATTTCCAACCTTTAATAAGATCTTAACAAATTATCAATCAAATGTTAAGGTATAATGAAGACATGCTTGGATCTAACATGGCCAAAAGTTTTACTCTCACATACTCTTTTTCATTAAACTTTATAGTTTGTACCACAATAAAACAAGCATACAAATCAAGATAGAGAAAAATATGGGATATAAGAAACAAAGGAACCGATGCAAGAGAAAAGCCAAAGGAATGCCTAGGATGACGTGAAGAAAACTTATGAGATCTGTAAAACAAGCATAAAGGTTGCCAGTCCAATCAGAGCAGATCAGAAGGCTCTGAAAGAAACTATCTCAAGAAGATGAAATTAACAGAGTATCTGATAGATCTAAAACTCTTGAGAGGATATTTAGACAACTGGTAGGCAGTTTGAGCTTAAACTGATAAGTACATAGAAAATACACAAACAAGAACACAAGATAATTATTAACTTCAGTAAAACATTAAGTAGGAAAGAAAAAGGGGTTTAACTATAAATAACATATAGTATATGGTCATTATGTACAGTAATAATACTATAAACTCTGAATATTGATCCAACCAACATTAAGATAGACGCATGGAGTGGGAGGGGAGACAGGAAGTATGTACATGTGGTAAATCTATGTGTTGTTGGAGGGGAGAATATATATATGTGTGTGTGTGTGTGTGTGTGTACAAAAGATAGTAAAACCTTACCTTCCATAGTAGGAAGCCAAAAGATACTGCCCAAAGCAGAAAGGTCAATAGAGCAGAAGCACTTTTTTTTTCTTAGAGATACAGAATACTGAAATAAATCACTTTGAAAAATTAAAGGGACTGCATCCAGGAAGCAAAAATTGTTGCGAATAGTGAGGAGACACTGCTATTTTTCCTAACAGCCTTACAGAGCTAGTTATCTTTTCATTTCCATGAATAATTTTGATAAAAACAAACTTACAAAGAAACATAATTTGAAGTGGGGAAGTGAGAGAGAGAAAGGACACAAGAAACTGGAACAATAACCAGTTAACGAAGTCTGGATGAGAAGCGCTTAACTAAGGCAGCTGGAAATCCATACAGGACTAATATCCAAAAAACCTGGCTTTACATTTTTTTTGGAAATGCAAAATAGATTTGGGAGAAATAAATATTTCCTGTTACATGTCAAGACGAAACTTAATTACACTCTACCATATATTTCTATTATATCAACAGAACAGACATTTAAATACATGTATAAACATGTATAAATATATGTATAAAATAAACACTTATATTGGAAGTTTAGCTTAAAAAAGTCCATAAGACTGTTTGTTATAACATTCTTCCACAAAAGCCAACAGCCCCATTCAGTACAAATGACTATGCGTGAGAATTAAGATAATGTCTAACTGGGATACAAATTTTTCCCATGATTGTGATTTCAGTAAGTAACCTGAAAAGCAACCTTAACACTGAGCATCTGAGTTTCTTATGCTAAACTCACTAAATTGCAAAGATGAAAAGTCATAAAAACAAATATAAAATCTTAAAATCCTAGCTATAAATACTAAAAAGGATATCAAATGACAACAAAAGATAACCGTACCCTGCAATACCACATTTACTATCTCAGCACCCTAAGAGACAGTAAGTATAAAATAATTACATCAGAACAAACTCACTCAAACTCACTTTTCATATTTTTCTGAAAGACTAGGCAGAAAAAAGAGCAATTAAAATAATTTTCAGTCTTTAACAGTAGATTAACATATCAGACCTGTATTCCCATTATACAGTATTTTCAAATTGCCAGAAGGTATTTCCTTACACATACACTGTAAACAGAAAAATCATACTGCTACAGATTTGTGCGTAGACACATATAAAAGCATTAAACTTATTTTTTTCAATTGATAAACACTAGATCTGACAAATTTCAGAAATGCTATTTCCTAATACATACATATTTTCAGTTTCCCATACTCAGAATCAAATAAGAAAATCTTGCTAGTGCAAATTGTTCAATCAACTAACATTTGCGTTTAGGGTATGGAAGAAAGTGAAGAGGAACTAAAAAGCCTCTTGATGAAAGTGAAAGAGGAGAGTGAAAAAGTTGGCTTAAAGCTCAACATTCAGAAAACCAAGATCATGCCATCTGGTCCCATCACTTCATGAGAAACAGATGCGGAAACAGTGGAAACAGTGTCAGACTTTATTATTTGGGGATCCAAAATCACTGCAGATGGTGATTGCAGCCATGAAATTGAGATGTTTACTCCTTGGAAGGAAAGTTATGACCAACCTAGATAGCATATTCAAAAGCAGAGACATTACTTTGCCAACAAAGGTCCGTCTAGTCAAGGCTATGGTTTTTCCAGTGGTCATGTATGGATGTGAGAGCTGGACTGTGAAGAAAGCTGAGCGCCAAAGAATTGATGCTTTTGAACTGTGGTATTGGAGTAGACTCTTGAGAGTCCCTTAGACTGCAAGGAGATCCAACCAGTCCATCCTAAAGGAGATCAGTCCTGGGTGTTCACTGGAAGGACTGATGCTAAAGCTGAAACTCCAGTACTTTGGCCACCTCATAAGAAGAGTTGACTCACTGGAAAAGACCCTGATGCTGGGAGGGATTGGGGGCAGGAGGAAAAGGGGACGACAGAGGATGAGATGGCTGGATGGCATCACCAACTTGATGGACATGGCTTTGAGTGAACTCCAGGAGTTGGTGATGGACAGGGAGGCCTGGCATGCTGTAATTCATGGGGTTGCAAAGAGTCGGACACGACTGAGCGACTGAACTGAACAATATAGAAATAAATCCCTTGGATACACAGTCTGTGTATTTATTCATGCCAAATTCTTTATTTCATTGCCAAAGTTTCTGCAAAGATACAGTGGCTCAAACATCAATTAAAAATACTGAAAGCTTTAAAAGTTAAAATTCAATTTAAAAAGAAAAAGCAGAAGATTTCACCCTAAAGATATACATTAACAACTACAAAATATTGGGGATAGAAATGTTTAAAAATCTAAACAAATGAAAATACAAACTTTGTGGGTTCAAAGACTCAATACTGTTAAGATTTCAATTTTCCTCAAATAATCTATAAATTCAACATAATCCCAATCAAAATTCCAGCAGGGTTTTTTTTTGGGGGGGGGCGTAGAAATTGACAGGCTAATTTTAAAATTTCTATGGAAATGCAAAGGTCCTAGAATAACCAAAACAACTGTGGGAAAAAAAAAGTTGGAAGGCTAAACCTACCTGATTCCAAAAATTTTTTATAAAGGTGTAATAAAATAGTGTGGTAGACTGGTGTAAAGATAGGAAAAAAGGGATTTCCCTGGAGGTCAAGTGGTTAGGGCTCTGTGTTTCCATTACAGAGGACACTGGTTCAATCCCTGGTTGGGGAACTAAGATCCCACACGCTGATGGCCAAATAAATAAATAAACAGAATTTTTTAAAAATAAGAAAACAGATCAAAAAACCTCCCTGTAAAACCTCTGTGTCTCTTGTTCATTTATTTTACAAACTTGCACTATTCGTTAGCAAATAAACTGCAGCAGGTACCACAGAATTAAGAAAAACTTAGAAAAAAAATTAAAAAAAATAAAATTTTTTTTTTATTATTATTATTTTTTACTTGACAATATTGTATTGGTTTTGCCATACATCAACATGCATCCACCACGGGTGTACACGTGTTCCCCATCCTGAACCCCCCTCCCACCTCCCTCCCCATACCATCCCTCTGGGTCATCCCAGTGCACCAGCCCCAAGCTTCCTGTATCCTGCATCGAACCTGGACTGGCGATTCGTTTCTTATATGATATTATACACGTTTTAATGCCATTCTCCCACATCATCCCCCCCCTCCCTCTCCCACAGAGTCCAAAAGACTATTCTATACATCTGTGTCTCTTTTGCTGTCTTGCATACAAGGTTGTCGTTACCATCTTTCTAAATTCCATATATATGTGTTAGTACATTGTATTGCTGTTTTTCTTTCTGGCTTACTTCACTCTGTATAATAGGCTCCAGTTTCATCCACCTCATTAGAACTGATTCAAATGTATTCTTTTTAATGGCTGAATAATACTCCATTGTGTATATGTACCACTGCTTTCTTTTCCATTCATCTGCTGATGGACATCTAGGTTGCTTCCATGTCCTGGCTATTATAAACAGTGCTGCGATGAACATTGGGGTACATGTGTCTCTTTCAATTCTGGTTTCTTAGTGTGTATGCCCAGCAGTGGGATTGCTGGGTCATATGGCAGTTCTATTTCCAGTTTTTTAAGGAATCTCCACACTGTTCTCCATAGTGGCTGTACTAGTTTCCATTCCCACCAACAGTGTAAGAGGGTTCCCTTTTCTCCACATCCTCTCCAGCATTTATTGCTTTTAGACTTTTGGATCACAGCCATTCTGACTGGTATGAAATGATACCTCATTGTGGTTTTGATTTGCATTTCTCTGATTAATGAGTGATGTTGAGCATCTTTTCATGTGTTTCTTAGCCATCTGTATGTCTTCTTTGGAGAAATGTCTGTTTAGTTCTTTGGCCCATTTTTTGATTGGCTCGTTTATTTTTCTGGGATTGAGCTGCAGGAGTTGCTTGTATATTTTTGAGATTAGTTGTTTGTCAGTTGCTTCATTTGCTATTATTTTCTCCCATTCTGAAGGCTGTCTTTTCACCTTGCTTATAGTTACTTTTATTGTGCAGAAGCTTTTAATTTTAACTAGATCCCATTTATTTTTGCTTTTATTTCCAATATTCTGGGAGGTGGGTCAGAGGCTCCTGCTGTGATTTATGTCGGAGAGTGTTTTGCCTATGTTCTCCTCTAAGAGTTTTATAGTTTCTGGTCTTATGTTTAGATCTTTAATCCATTTTGAGTTTATTTTTGTGTATGGTGTTAGAAAGTGTTCCAGTTTCATTCTTTTACAAGTGGTTGACCAGTTTTCCCAGCACCACTTGTTAAAGAGATTGTCTTTTCTCCATTGTATATTCTTGCCTCCTTTGTCAAAGACAGGGTGTCCATAGATGCGTGGGTTTATCTCTGGGCTTTATATTTTGTTCCATTGATCTATATTTCTGCCTTTGTGCCAGTACCATACTGTCTTGATGACTGTGGCTTTGTAGTAGAGCCTAAAGTCAGGCAGGTTGATTCCTCCAGTTCCATTCTTCTTTCTCAAGATTGCTTTGGCTATTCGAGATTTTTTGTATTTCCATACAAATTGTGAAATTATTTGTTCTAGCTCTGTGCAGGGACGGGGGAGCCTGATGGGCTGCCATCTATGGGGTCGCACAGAGTCGGACATGACTGAAGCGACTTAGCAGCAGCAGCAGCAGCTCTGTGAAAAACACCGTTGGTAGCTTGATAGGGATTGCATTGAATCTATAGATTGTTTTGGGTAGTATACTCATTTTCACTATATTGATTCTTCCAATCCATGAACATGGTATATTTCTCTATTAGTGTCCTCTTTGATTTCTTTCATCAGTGTTTTATAGTTTTCTATATATAGATCTTTAGTTTCTTTAGGTAGATATATTCCTACGTATTTTATTCTTTTCGTTGCAATGGTGAATGGAATTGTTTTCTTAATTTCTCTATTTTCTCATTATTAGTGTATAGGAATGCAAGGGATTTCTGTGTGTTGATTTTATATCCTGGAACTTTACTATATTCATTGATTAGCTCTAGTAATTTTCTGGTGGTGTCTTTAGGGTTTTCTATGTAGAGGATCATGTCATCTGCAAACAGTGAGAGTTTTACTTCTTTTCTGATTTGGATTCCTTTTATTTCTTTTTCTGCTCTGATTGCTGTGGCCAAAACTTCCAAAACTATGTTAAATAGTAGTGGTGAGAGTGGGCACCCTTGTCTTGTTCCTGACTTTAGGGGAAATGCTTTCAATTTTTCACCACTGAGGATAATGTTCGCTGTAGGTTTGTCATATATAGCTTTTATTATATTGAGGTATGTTCCTTCTATTCCTGCTTTCTGGAGAGTTTTTATCATAAATGGATGTTGAATTTTATCAAAGGCTTTCTCTGCATCTCTTGAGATAATCATATGGCTTTTATTTTTCAATTTGTTAATGTGGTGTATTACATTGATTGATTTGCGGATATTGAAGAATCCTTGCATCCCTGGGATAAAGCCCACTTGGTCATGATGTATGATCTTTTTAATGTGTTGTTGGATTCTGATTGCTAGAATTTTATTAAGGATTTTTGCATCTATATTCATCAGTGATATTGGCCTGTAGTTTTCTTTTTTTGTGGCATCTTTGTCAGGTTTTGGTATTGGGGTGATGGTGGCCTCATAGAATGAGTTTGGAAGTTTACCTTCCTCTGCAATTTTCTGGAAGAGTTTGAGTAGGATAGGCGTCAGCTCTTGTCTAAATTTTTGGTAGAATTCAGCTGTGAAGCCATCTGGGCTTTTATTTGCTGGAAGATTTCTGATTACAGTTTCAATTTTCGTGCTTGTAATGGGTCTGTTAAGATTTTCTATTTCTTCCTGGTTCAGTTTTGGAAAGTTGTACCTTTCTAAGAATTTGTCCATTTCTTCCACATTGTCCATTTTATTGGCATATAATTGCTGATAGTAGTCTCTTATGATCCTTTGTATTTGTGTTGTCTGTTGTGATCTCTCCATTTTCATTTCTAATTTTATTGATTTGATTTTTCTCCCTTTGTTTCTTGATGAGTCTGGCTAATGGTTTGTCAATTGTATTTATTCTTTCAAAGAACCAGCTTTTGGCTTTGTTGATTTTTGCTATGGTCTCCTTTGTTTCTTTTGTATTTATTTCTGCCCTGATTTTTAAGATTTCTTTCCTTCTACTAACTCTGGGGTTCTTCATTTCTTTCTTTTCTAGTTCCTTTAGGTGTAGAGTTAGGTTATTTATTTGACTTTTTTCTTGTTTCCTGAGGTATGCCTGTATTGCTATGAACTTTCCCCTTAGCACTGCTTTTACAGTGTCCCATAGGTTTTGGGTTGTTTTCATTTTCATTCGTTTCTATGCAAATTTTGATTTCTTTTTTTATTTCTTCTGTGATTTGTTGGTTATTCAGCAGCGTGTTGTTCAGCCTCCATATGTTGGAATTTTTAATATTTTTTCTCCTGTAATTGAGATCTAATCTTACTGCATTGTGGTCAGAAAAGATGCTTGGAATGATTTCAATTTTTTTGAATTTACCAAGGCTAGATTTATGGCCCAGGATGTGATCTATCCTGGAGAAGGTTCCATGTGCGCTTGAGAAAAAGGTGAAATTCATTGTTTTGGGGTGAAATGTCCTATAGATATCAATTAGGTCTAACTGGTCTATTGTATCATTTAAAGTTTGTGTTTCTTTGTTAATTTTCTGTTTAGTTGATCTGTCCATAGGTGTGAGTGGGGTATTAAAGTCTCCCACTATTATTGTGTTATTGTTAATTTCCCCTTTCATACTTGTTAGCAATGGCAACCCACTCCAGTACTCTTGCCTGGAAAATCCCATGGATGGAGAAGCCTGGTAAGCTGCAGTCCATGGGGTTGCTAAGGGTCGGACATGACTGAGCAACTTCACTTTCACTTTCCACTTTCATGCATTGGAGAAGGAAATGGCAACCCAGTCCAGTGTTCTTGCCTGGAGAATCCCAGGGACGGGGGAGCCTGGTGGGCTGCCGTCTATGGGGTCGCACAGAGTCGGACATGACTGAAGTGACTTAGCAGCAGCAGCAGCATTTGTCTTACATATTGCGGTGCTCCTATGTTGGGTGCATATATATTTATAATTGTTATATCTTCTTCTTAGATTGATCCTTTGATCATTATGTAGTGTCCTTCTTTGTCTCTTTTTACAGCCTTTGTAAAAATATGGAACGCTTCACGAATTTGCATGTCATCCTTGCGCAGGGGCCATGCTAATCTTCTCTGTATCGTTCCAATTTTAGTATATGTACTGCCAAAGCGAGCATGAAAAAAATAAAATTAATTAAAATTAATACTGGCTTTTTCTTGTGGCCTGGGGAAAAGGTCACTAAGTATATTTTATTCAGTCAAACTTTAATACTCCCTGGGTCAAATACTCATATCCTTCAGCATCCTACCAAAACTACCATATGCACTCTTTCTTAAAGATCTGCCTGCAAGGTGCCTGCACTCAAGGAGTAAATAATGCATTCTCCTTTCCCATCTCTCCACAACTGCCTTCCTCCCACTTAACAGAAGAAAGGCAGATCTCTTATCTTGAATGTTGTTATGGGGCATTGCTCTGCAGAGCAATAAATAATAAATTCTATGACACAAAACAAAGAGACGGTGATAAATACTTCTCATTTAAATAATAAATATTTATCATTTAATCTTGCTTCTTTCATCCCGTAGCCTAGAGTAAAAAAAATACACTATAAATGAGGAGACTCATGAGAACAAAGAAAAGAAAGCATCTTTAAAAGAATACTAAATACAGCCAACATCATTTTATTTCAGTCAGGAGAAACAATTTAAAGCAAGTTTTCACACCTTATCTTTCTATCTTACAAATAGAATTCAGAAGTGAAATGGCTGGCACATAACAAGTATTAACACATTCATCTGAATTGAAAAATTAAGTCAGACTTGGTCTGAAGATAAATATGATAGGCAGGTTGGCTTGACAACTAAACTGACCTTTCCAATTAGGTTATGGGGGATATTTTCCATAAGATGAATGTGGTAGGCAGAATTCTAAGGTGCCTGGCTCCCAAGATTCCGATCCCTGGTTTACACACCCCGTACACTCCTCTCACCTTGAATGTGGGCAGGACCTGTGAATATGATGACATACCACTCCTGTGCTATTACTGTATATAGCAAAGGTGACTAAGGTCAGTAATTAAGTTGACTTTGAGTTAATCATAAAAGAGATTATCCTAGGTGGGCCTGACCTAAATCAGGTGAGTCCTTTTAAAAAAGGGTCCAGAAGTGTGAGACAAGAAACAGCAGCAGATGCAGTCCTGTTCGCCTCGAAGTAGTAAATTGACTTATTACAGGCAGAACCACGGAGAAGAAATGGCAGCAACCCCTGGGAGCTGAGGGCCTCAGACAGGCAACTGAAGGAAATGAATTCTGCCAATAACCACATAAACTGGAAGAGGATCTCAACCTCAGATAAGCCTGCAGCTAAAGCCAAAACCTTGATTTCAGCCTATGGGACCCAAAATAGAGAATCCAGGTAGGCCATGTCTGGACTTCTAACAGTAACTGTAGGATAATAAATATGTGTTGTACTAAGCCACCAAGTACTCAAAAATTTGTTATGTGGAAACAGAAAGGCATGGCAACCCACTCCAGTATTCTTGCCTGGAGAATCCCATGGACAGAGGAGCCTGGAATGTTACAGTCCATAGGGTCGCAAAAAGTCAGACACAACTGAAGCAACTTAGCAACCACACAACAGAAATTCATAAGGTTTATGTTCTTTTGAGCAACTATGTACTACTAAAGTATGTGCTCAGTCTCTAAGTCGTGTCTGACTCTTTGTAACCGCATGGACTGTAGCCCACAGGCTCTTCTGTCCGTGGAATTTTCCAGGCAAGAATACTGGAGTGGGTTGCCATTTCCTCTCCAAGGAATCTTCCCGACCCAGGGATGGAACCTGCAACTCCTACATTGGCAGGCTGATTCTTTATCACTGAGCCACATGGGAAAGCCAATAACTCAACCTAAAAGAAAGCACTTTGTCATATATATTAAAAGGATGAATGGTGTGTATCAAATTGTTATGGTATTTAGATTTCATTGGGTATTAAAACACTAATGTAAATGTTTTATTTTAAAACACCTGTACTTAGAAAACAAACTATTGAGTTGGCCAAAAAGTTCCTTTGGTTTTAAAGTAAAAATAAAAGACACACCTTTTATTTTCACCAAGAGTTTATTAAGCAATGTATTCAACCATTCTGTTTCACAAACTTCTGCCATTTTTCAGGCAACTTCATAATTCCATCCACCCAAAACATTTTATCTTTTTGAGCAAAAAACTGTTTCAGGTGCCTTTTACAGTTTTCCAGGGAACTGAAATTTATTTCCATTAGGAGAATTTTATAAAGACTGAATATGTGGAAATCTGAAGGTGCAACATCTGATGAATACGGCGGATGTATCAGGACTAGCTAGTCAAGCTGTAACAGCTTTTGCCTGGTCATCAAAGAAACACGTGGTCTTGCATTATCTTGTTGGAAGATTATGCATTTTCTGTTGACTAATTCCAGACACTTTTCATCCAGTGCTGCTTTCAGTTGGCCTCATTGGAAGCAGTGCTTGGAATTAACCATTTGGTTTTCCAGAAGGAGCTCATAATAGAGGACTCTCACCAATCCTACCATATACACAACATCACCTTCTTTGGGTCAAGACTAGCCTTTGGTGTAGTTGGCAGTGGTGCATTTCACTTGCCCCATGATCTGTTCCACTGCACATTATTGCCCAGTAGCCACTTTTCATTGCCTGTCACAATTTGTTTTAACAATGGAATGTCTTCATTATGTTTAAGTAGGGAATCATATGCAGAAATATGGTTTAGAAGGTTTTTGCTTAACTTATGTGGAACCCAAATGTAAAAGCGATGAATATAACCAAGCTGGTACAAATGATTTTCAATGCTTGATTTGGATATTTTTAGTATGTCAACTATCCCCTGCATGGTATAATGTTGACTGTTCTCAGTTAATGTCTTGACTTGATCACTATCAACTTCAACTGGTCTATCCAACCATGGAGCATTGTCCTGTGAGAAATCTCCAACATGAAATTTCACTAACCACTTCTGACACATTCAATCAGTCACAGCCCCTTCTTCATATAACACAAATCTATTTTTGTGTTTCAATTGTGTTTTTATCTTTCTTGAAGTGAAGTGAAAGTACCTCAGTCGTGTCTGATTCTTTGCAACACCACGGACTGTAGCCTGCCAGGCTCTTCTGTCCATGGAATTTTTCAGACCTGGATACTGGGGTGGGTATTGTTCCCTTCTCCAGGGCATCTTCCCAACCCAAGGATTGAACCCACGTCTCCCCTACTGCAGGCAGATTGGTCACCATCTGAACCACCAGAGAAGTCCTTTCTTGAAATAGTAAAGCATAATATGGCAAAATGTTGCTTTTTCTTCCACCTTCAACACTAAGTGAAAGTGAAAGTCGCTCAGTCATGTCTGACTCTTTGTGACTCCCTGAACTGTAGCCCTCCAGGCTCTTCTGTCCACGGAATTCTCCAGGCAGGAATACTGGAGTGGGTAGCTGTTCCCTTCTCCAAGGGATCTTCCCAAACAGGGATCAAATCCAGGTCTCCAGCATTGCAGGCAGATTCTCTACTATCTGAGCCACCAGGAAAGCCTTAAACACTGAACACTAAAATGGCTACACAAAAATTCTCTGGTTTTGGTAAGTTTTTAAAATGCACACTGATATGACATACAATCTAACAAAACTGTGTCAAATGAAGTTAAAGACAACTAAGCACTACTAAAGCTACCATAGATCTTCCTGAGTGGTTCAGCAGTAAAGAATCTGCCTGCGGGTTCGATTCCTGGGTCGGGAAAGAGTTAGATGTTAGACAAGATTTAGCAACTGAACAACAACAAAGTCAACTTACAGAAAACCAAATGAACTTTTTAGCCAACTCAATATATCCTCTGAAACTAAGCTTAAAGATGAACATTTTTAGATGTCAACATAAAAATGTACAAAATTTTCAAAATTCTTTTGGAATACATAGTAAAAAAAAAGTTAGAAAGCTCCTTTTAGGAGAAAAGAATCAAGACTGGGTGTTGATTAGACATGAACCTGGAGAAAAAAGAACAGATGATGACTAGGCTTCTAGCCTGAGAAATGAGTACAAGATCATTTATACTGGAGACATCGGTTTATGGAAGATGATAACAAGCTTGAATTGGGACATGCTGTTAACATTTACATAGGAATTTCCAGTAAGCAGGAGTTGCAGAAGTTTAGACAGGCTCCAAGAGAAGGACTCTTTAAGATCTTTGTCTGAAGACTTATAAGAGGTAAAAGGGCCACTCATATTTTTATCTGCAGGAAGGTTGTTCCAGGCTGAAGAAACACCCAGCACAAAGCCCTGAGACTAGAACACGTCTAAGAGTTGGAGGTACCAGGAAGCCAGTGTGCGGCAGGAGGAGAGCAAAAAAAGGACAGTGGTAAATGAGATCAGCGAGGTTCAGGGGGAAGTGGGGCAACACCAGGCTACTGAGAGGACTCTGACTTTTATTCTGAGAAGCACAAGTTTTGAACAAAGGAATGACATGATCCCACTTATCTCTATGTGTTGAGAAAAGACTATGCGTTGGGATAAGGGGAGAAGACAGGAGACCAGTTAAGAGGCTATTTTAATAGTCCCAGAGTGTTCCCAGAAGGTAGAAGTGGAAGAGTAAAAAATGGTGACTGAATATTGTTATAGTGTGAAGTAGAGCTAAAAAGATTTGCTGACACATTAGATATTGGTTATAAAAAAAGACAGAATTCAAGAATAACTCAGTACTTTGAGCAACTAGAATGATGAAGCAGCCATTCACTAATGTGGGAAATATTAAAAAAGGAGCAAATTTTCAGGGGAAGAGGAGGAATTCAGTATCAGTTGAGATGTCTATCACACATCTTTGTGGAAGTGTTAAGAAACTAGATATCCAAGATCAGGAGGGAGCTCTGAGCCAGAAATATATATTGGAACCCATCAGATAGAGATGGTATGTGAAGCAATGAGGCTGGGTGGGATCTCAAGAAATCTATTGTAAATAGAAACAGAAATTCAAAGACTAAGCTCCAGGGAGGTCAGGATGATGCACTGTAGTAGGGAAGATGAGGAGATAGATAAACAATGGTGAAGAACTAGGAGGAATATAGTCAGAGAGGGAGAAAACCATCAGAGGTTGGTGTCCTGGAAGCCAAATGATGAAAAGAAGCAGAAACAGATCAACTATGAAATGTTGCTAATGGGTCATTTAAGAAAAAATTACAAAGTGCTACATAAGTAAGAGGTAGTATTTGAGTTCACAAAGTGTTTTTATGAAGAAAACTGGGTAATGAAAACTTTACTTGGAGATAATACTAATGCTCTCGACTCGATCTTGATGTTATTTTCATTGTGTTGCTTCCTCTCTACATATTAAAATGTGAAGTATATAATACTTTACACATTTAAAAAGTTTCTACTTACTATGTGCTCTTATGTAAAAAAAGGAAAAGAATTTTAGGTTGTTAATTTTTAACGTGACTACATGAGATAACGCTAAATCTATTAGTTCCATTAAAATTCCTTCCTGATTCAAATATGCAGGCTAACGGAGAATATAATCAAACTACTGCTCCATTGAAAGAAAGGCCCTGATTAATATAAAAGATATATATTTGATTTATGTCAAGTGGTAACACAGGTAATGCTTTGGATACTCAGCATAAAACACTTTAATGGAATATTATTGCTCCAAATATACCATACCAAAATTAAACTGAAAATAGAAGACTACTAAATCATGGCTGACAGGAAGCTAAATGCAGCAAGCTAAAATGCATTCCTAATGCTCATCCAGTTCTAGCTGAACCCCTTGGGTCAGTTTGGGTCATTATTAGTTTGGAATAATTCCAAATGACTCCCTAGAGTTATATTCACTGTTATATTCAGTGGCTTTAGGAAATTCCAAATAGGCCTCATGTCACAAAATCATAGTTTCTCCTATTCCTTTTAGCTGGAGTGATTTCTTCAAAAAAGCAAGTTTGATCAAGTTAATCTAATTAATGTGTTACATAAATAACCCTACAGGATTTTCTATTCTCAGGAGAGACCTTAACCTGAGTCTATGTAAGAGTCTCTCAACTTGCTTAACTCCTTTTCACTCGATCTCAGTTCCTAAAGTCATGGTCCTACCTTACCCTACAGCTTCAATCTTTTCTCCCCCTTTCTTTGTTTATTCCTATTGATCTTTCAAATAATTGTTTACCTCTTTACTGTCTGTCTCTCCCCAGACCTCTCTGCTACAGTCATTTATTAAGAGAATAGATGTTTTTAATGAGAGCAGGGCCTTACTACAACCTCAGTATCAAGAATACTGCCTGGCACGTATGAGGCACTCAACAAATATTTAAATATATTCTCCAGAAGTCAGCACTAATGTTACTTCCTTAAAGAAGCTTTCCTTGACCTTCTGTCAATGACACCAATTTCATTTTCTCAAAGAACTCCCATGCTTTTCTTCTGGGTCCTAGGAAAGATCTAGTGCAATCTTCTAAAACAGTTCCAAGAGGTATTAGTACAAAGGCATTTCTGAATCAAAACCTTCAACCTTCTCTTCCACCCCCACCCTCAGCATTGACTGCCATTAATTAACTCAAACATTCTCTCACATCTCTTGAATTTTAACAGATATCAAGAGTAAACTGTAATGGTTGAGGCGGAAGGTCAATATTAAACCTGAATTAAGTTAGACTCGGGAATAAGGTAAGTTTACCAATTCTTTCTAGCTTTCTGTGACAGCTGTAATGACAGATAATAAGAAAATTTTCTTTTCCATGGCTAGCCTGGTGAATAATATCCTACAGAAAAGGCATCTACAAGGGAAATATCAGAGACTAAAAAACCTGCTAAAATGATTTTAAGGCATGTTTCCCTATATGCAGAATGTTTACACTGATTTTTCTTAGCATACGATTCAAGTAGCACATGCACAAAGTACCACAGGCATTTCAAAGACACAGGTAATAAGCTGCATTTGCAACTATATCCCACACCCTTTCTTCCCCCAAGTAACATGATAGCTTCAGTGTTCTCCAGGAGTAGTAATGAGGGCAATTACCTCTCTGGCTCTTTTTAGGTAAGATACATAATTCAGCAGTAATGTTAACAATGCACATAGTATCCATTAGTAGTGTCATATTGCTCTACCCTTTGTAGCTCTCTATGTATTTAAATGCCCTAAGTGAAGTTCTATTTTAACAGGTAAAGAACAAAAGCACAATAAAACAAAGAGCTAAAGAACAACACATTTCTATTTCCAAAATTATTTTTCCTTAAATCTATTTCTCAATGTTCATGTTTCTCCATAGTGAAATGAATATTTAATGTTGGTTTAAAACAATCTCTTCCATTTTCAAAGTCAGTATAGTAACTTTATCAAATATATGTATGGTTTTCAGAAAAATCAGGAAAACTTGAAAATAAGCAAAAGAGATAACTTGCTGTTCTTCAGTCCAACACTATGCTTGATTACTACTGACTGGGCTATTTTACAAACGGGTAAGATTAACTTAAAGAGATTTTTGTCCGGCACAGATGCAAGATCTAATCAGTAGGAAGATAACCCCAAACTTACTGCTTATGTTCCTGTAGGACATTAACTATTTTTGTGTCCAATCCAACAATCTTACCTTGAGATTCTTTAAGGTTTCCTATAAATACTTAACCTCCTCCAATTTTCATATGAAGTGGCTTTTAGCATCTCATGAGTTAAGTAATAAATTAAGTAATAAATTGAATCAAAATCACTGATACATGTTCATTCGTAACTGTCATGAGAGTTTTGATTTTACCTTTCAGAAAATTATATTGTAACTGTTTTGAAGGTTCCATCAAGATGCACAAGTGAACTAACAGAACTAATTAAACAACCTTGTTCTTTTCACACAGAGATATTTCTTACAGAACTTTTGAGTTCTACATAAACCAAAACCTCAAAGTTTAGAATTTTCAGTCTATGTGGTAAACATTTTAGAGCAAGGCATCTTGGTTTTATTCACGTTTGTATTCTTAGGATCCAGTTTGGGGCCAAGTACCTACAATGTGTTCAATAAATGTTAATAAAACTAGCTCCCACATGTTTGATGGCAACATCCACCAGAGGAGAAAAGTCTTAGTAGTCTAATACTATTGCTGCTTTTACTATTAGTATTAATCTTAGTAGTGTTTGCAATAATCTGGTCAGCTGGAAGAAGGAAGCCATGTTCTAGATGCCTTGAATGTGAAGACAGAGTTTCTGCCTAAGTTGCAGGAATTCTCACTGTACAAGGACACGTGTGGCAAGTACAGACCAGAATTTAACTCATCCTGCAAAGAAAGAGTGAACCTTGAACTCCTCAAAAACTACAAACCTCAAGAACTACAAAACTACAAAGAACTATAAACCTACGAGCTGCACGACCACAAAACTGGATATAATCTGGAATTACAAACATCAAAAAATTTGCAAAAACATAAAAAAAATGTGTTCCATGGGAGTATACCTCAATTCTAGAAAAACAGTAATGTAATAAGTTAAATAAAAATTGTTTTTTAATTCACTCAAAAGGCCAGATTTCCTTAGCTGTATATATTCCATACGCAAAGGACATACAAGAACTGTAGAATACAACAGAGATCTACAAGGCATCTGAGATCCAAGAAAACAAGCACAACATATAAACGCAAAATAACAGACTCAAAGCAATGAACTAGGATCAGATGCTACCCTGGGTTTATTTCCAGACTAACCTGAAGATATAAATCTGTATCTGTGCATGAGGGATTATTAGGGTCAAAGCTACCTATTGAATAAGTTATGCAACACATACTCAAATTCTATTTGCTACCAGAAAATCCTAGTAAGAGACCTACACCTCACTGCCAACAACATAGGACTATCTGATAACTGCATTCACATTTCTATGTGGTAGAAGGTTCAATCACTATCTAAGCATTTCCCTCTTTGCTTTTAACTCAGGCCAGTGTTCATTATCACCACTCAGCACACTTGCCATTTCCTTCCCTCTCCTTATAGAATCGGGTTGCCCACGGAAGGAAGGTCAATGTAATACTTTAACACCTAAAATACCTGTGAAATGGTAACTGTCTAGCTGCTCTTAACCACCTCCACCAAATTCTTTAAAAAATTTTACATGATGTTTGGCCCAAGGAAGGCAATACCTCTTCCTAAGAATCGTGAAAAAACGGCAGATCTGAAACTCGAATACGTGAGGGAATGTTTTTTACTTTAAAATACTACTACTTCTTTTCACTTAGAGAAATTTAATGTATGAAGATTTATTTTCCGGGGTAGTCTTTTAAATTAATGTTTATTCCTTATTATTTTAAAATTTATATTTGGTTATTTTGCACAAAAGGTCATAGGGACTACATCTGTATCAATGGCAAGGAAAGCCCATGCTCAGTATGTTTATCATCTTCTGCCTCCATTTACACTCTTTAAACGTCTTGACCTTACAAAAGGCTTTATTATAAAAACGTATGATTATTACATATTAAAAAAACAGTACGATTATTACCGAAATTCAGAGGAAAACTGACATCATCTACAGGACAGATGCACCCTAACGATGTACCCAAACTAAAAAGACTGATTTTTTATGAGCTGAGCCTTTTTTATCCCCTTAAAATGATTCTAAGTAATAAATTGCACTCAGTGAAGAAAATGACCAAATTTTACAGGGGAAATCTCTCCTAAACAGGGGGACGCCTATGGCAGGAAGGGAGGAGGCACTTTAAATTGACCTCAAGAATTGTAAAAGCAATATTATGGCTCACTGACATTTCTCAATCGAGAAACACATCCATCACCAAAAAAAAAAAAAAAAAATTACAACCTCTTAAGTGAGTGGACACCCTTCACCCTTCAAAATGCCTAAGGGAACAGACCCAAAGAATTTAATTAAAAGTGATTACTCGGCCTAGAAACGTGCTTTTGTTTTAGAAACTGTCTAAATACCAGCGGGACTTTCTGTTGCCCGAATCCAGCCCGAGGACAACAAATTGGTCAACGGCGGAAGTCGCCTGACGAAAAGACTGCAACATGAAATCCAGTTTTATGATCATAACAAAACCTTCCTTCCGGGGCCAGGCAATAACTTGAGAAAACGTCCTTTGGGACGCAAAGGCAATCACAAGCCCCTCGTCGCCGGCCAGAGAGAAAGCGATGGACCCTCCGGCGCCGAGCGCGGGGAAGACGTGCAGCTCCCCGTTACAGCGTCCGAGGGGCCGCGGCTCGGGCCGTGGCTCGCGCCCCGCCCGCCTGCCGCGGCCCCGGCACCTCCCTCGGGCCCCGAGGCCGCCCGGGCACCAGCACTGACCTTCCGCAGGGCCGAGACCAACAGTCCCCGCCATTTCGGACTGTTCTCTTCGCTGTAGAACTCGTAAGGCTGCGGCGCCTGCTGCATGGCCCCGGCGGCAGCGCCTCCGCATCGGGGGCGGGCCGCGGGCCGAAACGGGCCGGGCCGGTGATCTGACAGGCAGGGCGCGGGCCGCCTAGCCTCACCGGCCGCCGCCGCCTCCCGCCCGGGCCGCGGTTACGGCCGAGGCGGCTCGGAGGCGGCGCCGGCGGGCGGGCGGGGGCTCCGGGGGCGGCTTCCTCGGCCCCGCGACCTCGCCTCGCGCAGCGTCCTCAGGGGAAGCGCGGCGGCCCGTGAGCCCGAACGGCCCTCGGCTGCGACCAAAGCGACGGCCTCCTTTCCCAGTGGCGCTGGCCCGCTTCTCGAGCTGCTGCTCCTCCTTTGTCTGGGTTCGCAGCCTGGCGGGGGTACAGCTGGCCTCGCCCCCGCCCCGACTCCCGCTACGGCCGTAGTAGGCGGACAGAGGCGGCGGCAGCTTGTGTCCTCATCGCCTCATCTCCGCCCTCCCAACCGGCAACGCTGCCCTGCCCGGGCCGCCCGAGTCACCTCCAGAGGGCCCTGGGGACCGACCGGGCGTGCGCGTCGGGCGAGCAAGCCACACTCCTGCGCGCACAGTGCCGGCCACCGCCGCCGCCCCCTCAGCAGCCGCGCACAGAGCCTCAGGACCGCCGCCAAGCCCAGGTCCCAGCAGCCGCGGCTCGGCCCGCCCCCTCCGCCGCGCGCTCATTAACCAGAGTAGCTGGAGCAGCCCCTCACGGAGCATGCGCGTCGCAGAGCTGGCCGAGGCGCCGGCTGGGCGCGGGGGCCTTCTCTCGGGAGTGCACGTCTCCTGGGCGCTGTCTGCGAGCCAGTTTCAGAAACACTCCCTAGCTCCCTGACTGCGTTTTACACACTCTTTCCCGCGACAATCCTGACTCGATGCCATTCCTCAAGCCCCAGAACTCCAGTCGTGGGAAACAATATAGGGAGTTAGAAAGAAAGTGGTTTTCAGGCTGGACACGATGTTTAATGTATTTGTGTTCTACGTGGCTCTTCTGTATATGTAACTATTTCATAGCGTAGTGTTGAGGGGACTGAAGAAGGTGAGGAGGGGAAAGTCCTTGGCGCATAGTAGGGCCAAAAAAGGCAGAGGGCAGCGTTAATCAAGCTTGAATTTAAAAGTCCTTCACTTGCACGAGCCCTCATGTGTTCACAGAAATTTCATACCGTTTTGGTAAAACTGTCCATATTTTTGCATTGTTTTCTTAATGGTGTTTCCAAATTGTGGCGGTGTGGAGGTGTCAGGTCCCACAAAACCTGGATCCGCCCTTGGGGCCAGCCCTACTCACTAGCAACCCCAAAAAGATCCCCAGACCTTAACCCCTCCTGAATTGACGACTCTGGAAACTTTATCGTTAGCATAAATTTTATCCCACTAAAGATGCTGAGCACATACATGAATTACAATAGATTGTTGCCAGCCACCATCCCGGAGGAAGAGAAAGGAAGAACAAGGTACAAAAAAACAGTGTGCCACGATTCAAAATCGGTTCAAAATCAGTAGCAGAGCAGTTAAAACAAGCATCATTTTGTCATTTTGGCAAAATCATAATGGCAGAGTTGGAAAACTTAGATCATTTTTCTAATCCAAGTATCCACTGAATCCAGAACCTTTTCAAATAGATAAGTAACAAGGATATGTGGTACAGCAAGGAAATATAGCTATTGTTTTGTAATAAGTTCAAGAGCAGCAAAATATATTTAAAAATATTGAATTATTGTTGTACACCTGAAACTACTGTAAATAAGAAATACTTCCTTTAAAAAGAATGGCCACATCCACATTCCCATGTAATTAGGATAAAAGGTAGAATGGTGAAATGCTTGTATTTCTCCAAAGAATCTTTCCATAAGTGAGGGCAAAGACCTTGGCTAATTTAGACCTCTTTACTTTTCTCTCTTTTCTTGAACTCCAGCTATAAACTGCTAGGCTGTCCCGCTATTAGACTGGGGTTGTATTTTCTTATAGGAAAGTGAAGATGGGAAGTTTCATTCTTGGCTAAGGAGATTAGGAGCCTTCTCTGAGTCAAATCAGGTCTCAAGACACATTTTGTTCAACCAGAACTGTATTTACCTTTTTAAACCTGATGTTAATATTTTAAAATTTCATGTTAAAAATATCTGGATTTCCAGTTTCTCTTGACAAAGATCTGGCAATACTGGGCCCTGATGCGCCCTGCAAGGGAATGATCAGTAGGCACGGGGTAGTGGCTGCCTCTTTAGAAAAGTATGCCATCCCATTTGAAGCTGGCTAGGCAATGGCACCCCACTCCAGTACTCTTGCCTGGAAAATCACATGGATGGAGGAGCCTGGTAAGCTGCAGTCCATGGGGTCGCTAAGAGTCAGACATGACTGAGCGAGTTCACTTTCACTTTAATGCATTGGAGAAGGAAATGGCAACCCACTCCAGTGTTCTTGCCTGGAGAATCCCAGGGACGGGGGAGCCTGGTGGGCTGCCGTCTATGGGGTCACACAGAGTCAGACACGACTGAAGTGACTTAGCAGCAGCAGCAGCAGCAGCCTCCCCACCTGGCACTCTTCACCCTTTTATGTAACCTGCCTAGTCTCTACAAGCATCTGAGCTATGATCTCTGGGCTAGACAAACAGAAATGTGATCCACATGCATGTGGAAAATAATCCAAGAATGACATTAGTAAGAAGTTACCCAACCAAATGGGCCATCCAGGAAAACATGTTGGATCCATACCCTATACTGTACACTAGGCTAACTCCCAGATGTGTCAAATATTTAAATATAAAAAATAAAACCATAAAGTAATCTGCTTATAATTTCAGAGTACAAAGACCTTACTACTATGACATAAAATGTAGCTTAGTAAGTTCTAGTTTTGAAAATGTATACCAAAGGAAAACATAAGTAAAGCTAAAAGGCAAACGACAAACTGGAAAAAATATTTACAACTTATTTCCTACAGTTAATCTCCCTAATATCTAAAGGAGTTCCTATAAATTTATAAGACTAAAATGTAATAATAAAAAAACATTAAGGATATGAAAAGGAATATAAAATGTCTCAAACTTATTAAAGATGGGCAACTTTCTCATATTACAAAAAATGCAAATTTAAATTATCATTTTTTACCTATTCAGTACACTTCAGTTCAGTCACTCAGTCATGTCCGACTCTTTGCGACCCCATGAATCACAGCACGCCAGGCCTCCCTCTCCATCACCAGCTCCCGGAGTTCACTCAAACTCACGTCCATCAAGTCAGTGATGCTATCCAGCCATCTCATCCTCTGTCGTCCTCTTCTCCTCCTGCCCCCAATCCCTCCCAGCATCAGAGTCTTTTCCAATGAGTCAACTCTTCGCTTGAGGTGGTCAAAGTACTGGAGTTTCAGCCTTAGCATCAGTCCTTCCAATGAACACCCAGGACTGATTTCCTTTAGAATGGACTGGTTGGATCTCCTTGCAGTCCAAGGGACTCTCAAGAGTCTTCTCCAACACCACAGTTCAAAAGCATCAATTCTTTGACGCTCAGCTTTCTTCACAGTCCAACTCTCACATCCATACATGACCACAGGAAAAACCATAGCCTTCACTAGATGGACCTTTGTTGGCAAAGTAATGTCTCTGCTTTTGAATATGCTATCTAGGTTGGTCATAACTTTCCTTCCAAGGAGTAAGCGTCTCTTAATTTCATGGCTGCAATCACCATCTGCAGTGATTTTGGAGCCCCAAATAATAAAGTCTGACACTGTTTCCACTGTTTCCCCATCTATTGGAATAGCACAAATCAGAAAGTTTGATTATATACTGTGTTGGTGAGAATATGGGGAAATGTGTATTCTGATACATTGTTGGTGAGACTGGTAACTGGTCAGTCTCCATCAGAGGCAATGTGACAATATCTTAATTGCAAAGCACAAACCCTTCAGTTCAGTTCAATCACTCAGTTGTGTCTGATTCTTTGTGACCCCATGGACTTCAGCACGCGAGGCTTCCATGTCCATCACCAACTCCCGGAGCCCTCTCAAACTCATGCCCATTGAGTCAGTGATGCCATCCAACCATCTCATCCTCTGTCGTCCCCTTCTCCTCCTACCTTCAATCTTTCCCAGAATCAGGGTCTTTTCAAATGAGTCAGTTCTTCGCATCAGGTGGCCAAAGTGTTGGAGTTTTAGTTTCAGCATCAGTCCTTCCAATGAATATTCAGGATTGATCTCCTTTAGGACTGACTGGCTTGATTTCATTGCTGTCCCAGGGACTCTCAAGAGTCTTCTCCAACACCACAGTTCAAAAGCATCAATTCTTTGGCACTCAGCTTTCCTGATAGTCCAACTCTCACATCTATACATGACTACTAGAAAAACCATAGCTTTGACTAGACAGACATTTGTTGACAAAGTAATATCTCTGCTTTTTAATATGCTGTCTAGGTTGGTCATAACTTTTCTTCCAAGGAGCAAGTGTCTTTTAATTTTATGGCTGTGGTCACCATCTGCAGTGATTTTGGAGCCTCAAAAAATAAAGTCACTCACTGTTTCCATTGTTTCCGCATCTATTTGCCATGAAGTGATGGGATCAGGTGCCATGATCTTAGTTTTCTGAGTGTTGAGCTTTAAGCCAACTTTTTCACTCTCCTCTTTCACTTTCATCAAGATCCTCTTTAGTAGTTCTTCGCTTTTTGCCATAAGGGTGGTGTCATCTGCATATCTGAGGTTAGTGACATTTCTCCCGGCAGTCTTGACTCCAGCTTGTGCTTCATCCAGCCTAGCATTTCACATGATGTACTCTGCATAGAAGTTAAATAAACAGGGTGACAATATACAGCCTTGATGTACTCCTTTCCCGATTTGGAACCAGTCTGTTGTTCCATGTCCAGTTCTAACTGTTGCTTCCTGACCTGCATACAGATTTCTCAAGAGACAGGTAAGGTGGTCTAGTATTCTCATCTCTTTCAGAATTTTCCACAGTTTGTTGTGATCCACACAGTCAAAGGCTTTGGCATAGTCAATAAAGCAAAAGTAGATTTTTTTCTGGAACTCTTTTTTTTTTTCCCGATAATCCAACGGATGTTGACAATTTTATCTCTGGTTCCTCTGCCTTTTCTAAATCCAGCTTGAATATCTGGAAGTTCACAGTTCATGTACTGTTGAAGCCTGGCTTAGAGAATTTTGAGCATTATTTTGCTAGCATGTGGGATGAGTGCAATAGTTTGAACATTCTTTGGCATTGCCTTTCTTTGGGACTGGAATGAAAACTGACCTTTTCCAGTCCTATGGCCACTACTGAGTTTCCTAGATTTCCTGGCATATGGAGTGCAGCACTTTCACAGCATCATCTTTTAGGATTTGAAATAGCTCAACTGGAATTCCATCACCTTCACTAGCTTTGTTCGTAGTGATGCTTCCTAAGGCCCACTTGACTTGGCATTCTAAGATGTCTGGCTCTAGGTGAGTGATCACACCACTGTGGTTATCTGGGTCATGAAGATCTTTTTTGTATAGTTCTTCTGTGTATTCTTGCCACCTCTTCTTAATATCTTCTGCTTCTGTTAGGTCCGTACCATTTCTGTCCTTTATTATGCCCATCTTTGCATGAAATGTTCCTTTGGTATCTCTAATTTTCTTGAAGAGATCTCTAGTCCTTCCCATTCTATTGATTCCCTCTATTTCTTTGCATTGATTACTGAAGGCTTTTTTTTTTAAATCTCTCCTTGCTATTTTTTGGAAATCTGCATTCAAATGGGTATATCTTTCCTTTTCTCCTTTGCCTTTAGCTTCTCTTCTTCTCTCAGCTATTTGTAAGGCTTCCTCAAAGAAACATTTTGCCTTTTTGCATTTCTTTTTCTTGGAGATGGTCTTGATCACTGCCTCCTGTACAATGTCATGAACCTCCATCCACAGTTCTTCAGGCACTCTATCAGATCTAATCCCTTGAATCTATTTGTCACTCCCACTGTATAATCATAAGGGATTTGAATTAGGTCATACCTGAATGATCTAGTGGTTTTCCCTACTTTCTTCAATTTAAGTCTGAATTTGGCAATAAGGAGTTCATGGTCTGAGCCACAGTCAGCTGCCGGTCTTGTTTTTGCTGACTGCATAGAGCTTCTCCATCTTTGGCTGCAAAGAATATAATCAATCTGATTTTGGTATTGACTATCTGGTGATGTCCATGTGTAGAGTCTTCTCTTGTGTTGTTGGAAGAGGGTGTTTGCTATGACCAGTGCATTCTCTTGACAACGCACTGTTCTGTTCTGTTAGCCTTTGACCTGCTTCGTTTTGTACTCCAAGGCCAAATTTGCCTGTTACTTCGGGTATCTCTTGACTTCCTACTTTTGCATTCCAGTCGCCTGTAATGAAGAGGACATCTCTTTTGGGTGTTAGTTCTAGAAGGTCTTGTAGGTCTTCATAGAACCGTTCAACTTCAGCCTTTTCAGCATTACTGGTCAGGGCATAGACTGGGATTGCTGTGATACTGAATGGTTTGCCTTGGAAACAAACAGAGATCATTCTGTCGTTTTTGAGATTGCAAACCCTTGGACCTAATAAATTCTAGGATTATGTCCTATAGGTATGTGAAAGTCATATGTGAAATGACTTTGCACAAGATTATTTATTCCAGTACTGTTTGTTACAGCAAAACAAGGAAAAACACAGTAGAAATAAACAATTCAAATAATTATCAGTAGGAATAAGAGGCTGGTTCAACAAATAATAAATCAGAGAATGGAACCTATAAAGTCATTTAAAAATACTTGGCCACTGTGTTCAAGCCACTTGAACATTCTCCAAGAAACGCTGCAAAGTGAAAAGAGCAGGGTGTGTATAATACAGTATACAGAATACACTACCACTTGTATTTTAAAAATGGAGACAATGTTTTATTATATATATTTCTGAAAGGCTGCACAAGATTTTGACAATTTTCATTGCCTCAGGGGTGAGAACTGGGTCGCTAGAGAGGGAGACTTTCCACTGTGTACCTTTTTATGACTTGAATTTTCAACTACATGAATGTTGTACTCATTCAAAACATTAATTAAAAGCTGCTTTCTTTAAATGAAAAATTCCAACCTCACTAGAAATACCTCCTTCAAGTGTTAAAAAAATATAAGTTTTAAATACACTAATACCATGAGAGGGAGAACCTGTGGATATGTAACAAAAACTTTATCATAAACGTGAGTTAAAATTAATATACTATCATAATAAGTTGATAGTAATTTTATTTGGTTTTAGAATTTACTTTATGTAAAAATTTTTAATAGTTAATTTACAATATCATGTAAGTTTCAGCTGTTGCAACATAGCAATTCAGTTATACACACACACGTGTGTGTGTGTGTGTATATATATTCTTTTCAGATCCTTTCCCCTTATAGTTTATTACATAATATTGAGTATAGCTGCTTATGCTATACAGTAGGTCTTTGTAGGTTATCTATCTGATACATAGTACTATGTATATGTTAATCGCAGTCTTCTAATTTATCACTAGCCTCACTCCTCCTTTCCCCTTTAGTAACCATAAGTTTGTTTTCTGTGTCTGTCTGTTTCCACTTTGGAAATAAGTTCTTTGCGTCTTTTCCCCCCTTTTGTATTCCACATAAAAGTGATATGGTATTTGCCTTTCTGTCTGACTTGGTTCACTTAGTGTGATAATCTCTAGGTCCATCCGTGTTGCTACAAATGGTATTAGTTCATTCTTTCTTTATAGCTGAGTAATATTCCATCGTGTATATATACCACGTCTTCTTTATCCATCCTTCTGTTGACAGGCATTTAGGTTGCTTCCATGTCTTGGCTATTGTAAATAGCGTTGCAATGAACACTGGGATGCATGTAATTTTTCAAGTTATGTTTTTGTTTTTGTTTTTTTTATATATGGCCAGGAGTAGGATTTCTGGGCCATATGGTAGCTCTATTTTTAATTTTTTGAGGAACCATACTGTTCTCCATAGGGGCTGCACCAATTTACATCCTCCCCAACAGTGTAGGAGAGCTCCTATTTCTCTATACCGTTTCCAAAATTTATTATTTGCAGACTTTTTGATGATGGCCATTCTAGCAGCTGTGAGGTGACACCTCATTGTAATTTTATTTGTCTTTCTAGAATGTAGAATGGTTTTAAGGTGATAACTTGAATGACCCAGTCATTTGACAACTCAAATTTTAACATCTTAAATTTTAAAAGGCAGTAAAAATTTTACCACTAATATTCTCCCACTGAAAAACATTTTCAAGAAGGGCTTACTCAACATTTCTCCCATTTACTCTCTTCTACTTCTTCAATTTATTTAAAGCTACAAGAGCTGCCAGTCAGTAGCAAACCAAAACTATGCCACAAGAAACAATAAATGTAGTTGTCACTCACTTTCATGGTCCATTGCTGTAGCTAACTCTGGTCTTCTTACAGTCCACCTGCTGGAAAGAAGTTGGAGCAGGCACTCAAGACAGATCATTTGCCCTATAACCATTATGACAGTCTCATGACCAGAACCTCAATCCCCTGTAAGAGACAGCATACCAAAAATGTCTTCCCAAGAGGAACGATAATTTTGTATAAAATTCCAAGATGATTTATTTATTGCCCCCCTCCCCATGGAGAAAGCACTATAATGTTCCCTGGGACTCTGTGTATGAAGATGATACTGGTGTCAGCTAGATATTGCCACCACTACCAAATGGAAAGCCATTTTTGTACACAACTGAAGCAACTTAGCACAGCACAGCATGGTAGGAAAGTGCTCCACTTTTTACCCAAAATACAAACTACTCTACCTCATTTTTATATTATACACAAGTACAAGCTTTTTTTTTAATTGACTGCTATCTAAATCCTACAATAGTCCTGTTTCAAACATAAAGTTTATATGAATCAGAAATTTTTTTAAAAAAATATTTATTTCTCCATGTCCTGTATCACATTCACCACCATTCAGTACCCATGTTAAATGGATGATGCACTAAAGGTTATCTTCAGTATTAGATAAACACAAACCACTGGACCCCTAGAAAATGTTATTGAGGGATCTCTATCATTAAAACAGAAAAAAAAAAAAAAAAACAGGGGAAAAAGTGAACACAGTCCCCCACTACCACAAATTATGCAGCCAAGTTTCCCACATTTGGGGAAACTGCAAGGATCAGCATATCCAGTGTAAAACAGATGAGCTGCACACTGGAAAAACCACCTTCGTGTAGGTATCTCCCCTGCCAGGCAAATATTGAATCAAGAGTTTTTATGAAACTAAAAATTATGTTCACAAAACCAAGGTTCATAAAATATTTTTAATATTAATATACATTTCTTCTGTCTTAGAAATACAAAAAACTTAAATATTATAGCATTATTCCACAATAAGACTCTATTGACAAATACAAAATGTTTTACAACTAGAATAATCTACACATTCAAAACACTTTCAATAATTTTTTCACAATTTTTTGGAGGCATAGTAAAAATCCAAATGGAATGAGCATTGCTTTAAATAGGATAGTTATTTTTATAATTTCAGTCTTTCACAGCTTAGTGTATATACAATCTTACTGTCAATAAAATAGAGAACTGAATATTTTCCATCTCCAAATAGTCTTGTAATGAAACAGAAAATACCCTGTGTGTTACATTTCTTGGAGGAACCAGTTTTTATAAAGAATCATTAGGGCTTGTTTCCTCTGTGAATACTTTCCAACTGCTTTCAGTATGTATGCTCATTCCAAGTGTCAAATAACTACCTAATCAATTTACCTGGATGTGCTATTCTGGAACATGAGCTGACGATGTGTAGCCTTTCAAATTAATTAATGAGGTAGCTCAATCGATGTAATCATTGGCTTGAAGTGAAAAGGAAGAAAATAAATAAGTTTTCCTATTTACCAAAATGCTCATTTTTCTAACTCATCCATCACACAGTTTTAGAGATGAGTGGAAAGAAAAAATTAAGACTAGAAGATTAATCCGGAGAGAGTATATGTGAGGGAATGGATGAAAATGTCTCACCTAATTGGTGGTTCTGTAATAAAACATTCCTCATATTCTACTACATTTCCATTTATATTTCTGTTTTCTAACATTCTGAACTATAAGAATCATTTCAATAGATACCACACACATATAATATATAGTACACAGTAGACAATATGGCACTGGGCAACAATTTAAAATACTCTTGAAATACACATGATTGTAAGGCACTTTTGCGGTTTACAAAAGTGAATGCCTCAAAATTAGGTATTTCCTCAAAATGAAGAAATATCCTCATAAAGGTTTATAGGATTCCAGAAAAGTCAAGTAGGCATGAATCATTAGTGATCTGGGTCAACATTTGAGAACCTTGGTGTAACTGAAGACTAGAGATATAAGAGGTAAATACCATTTTAAATTACAAAGTTCTGTATGTCAGTGTCAAGATTCTAAGTTCTTCTGTTTTTTTGACCACAGAAGACTGAAGAATAAACAAAACACCCATAGAGGACTGTTGTTAAGATTTACGGATGACCCAAGATTAACTGGGTCAATTGTAAGAAACTGAGAAGAATAAATACTTTGAATTTCTTTTGCAAAGTTATTTTTTACAAACATAGATTAGATAGAATCTTACTCAAATTACTTCAAAATGTGAAATTTCATGTATTTTTAATCAATAATTTAAAATTCCCAATTACTGTTGCTCTAAATAATGTGAGCTTTTTTTTTTTATGACTCTTTGAAATTAAAAGGAAGTTTTCAATCTACAATATATTTTCTTGTCAAGGCAAGACAAAAGAAACTTAGATATTATAAAACTAAAAAGTTAAGGGAATAATCACTTTTCATGCTACAGTTCCCAGAAATTCCAAAAAAGCCAAATCTCATGAGGACAGATCATTAGCAAAGTCAGAAGGAAAGATACAACTGTACCTTTTTAAAGAGCACAGACTTTAAAAATATATTATTTCTATGTTACCTAATTTTAAAAATTCAGTGGTTATCTAAATGGTATACCTAAAAATGACATTTTAAACCAGTTTTCTTAAAGAATGCGGTTAGTAAATTCTTGTTGCTGAACATGGAGATCACAATGCATACCTAGTTCCTTTCATTATTTACAATTTAAATCTTTGTTGCACTTCATCTGCAATCATTCCAGAAATCGCAAGGGAAGAAGTGGCAGCAGGGGAAGGTGCATTCCTCACATGAAGAATGCGATTTCCAATATCCCCAACGCCTCCATCAAACACAAAATCTTCTATGAGATTCCCATCCCTATCCAGGGCTTGGGCTCTTACTCCAGCGGGGCCTCTGCAAAAGCAAGAGTAGCAGTCATCTGACTAGGAGAGATAGGACACTTCACATATGTGCCAGTGGTTTCAAAGTATTCTTAAAGCAATAAAGTCTTTCCTCTTTTAAGTGTACAATTATGTGAAAACCAAACTGGTTTGTAATTAGCCAAAGGCTGTCAGTTGTAGCCTGTCAAACATTCATCCTTAGCCTAAAATACAGAAATGGGTTCTTTACAAAAGTAGCAGATAAACCCATACTTCGAGTAGATGTATTTTTATTTGAATTTACAAAATGAATTTATTATAAAATCAGTCATTAGAATATAAGGCTCTTCTGATTGATGCAAAGCAAAGAAAGCAAGAATTATATGTGTCAGCTACATTCCTACAGCTGCTACAGACTTCTATGTATTTTTGTATTTTGTTTTGGTTGAATACTATTAAAATTTATGCAGAAAAATATTTGCAAATGGCAGCAAATTCTTGTTTTGTAGTTTGTTTTTATTTTTAACAGTTTAGCCTTTAATATCAGAATAACCTTCAATCAAAGAGAAATGACCTGGAGAAGGAAATGGCAACCCACTCCAGCATTCTTGCCTGTAAAATCCCATAGACAGAGGAGCCTAGCAGGCTACAGTCCATGGAGTCGAAAGAGTCGGACAAGATTTGGCGATTAAACCTTGAGTTGCCTTACCTTGCCTAGTACAGTAAGATCCCTTAATACTAAAAGTTCTGCGTTATAACACTTGCATTTACAAATTAGATTTTTTTTCTTTTTAGTTTTAAAAAAAGTTACAGATAAAACCTGAATAAAATATTTTTGGAGTCCAAAAGTACCTCCACTGAAACCATGTAAGAAAACCCAGTTGAAAACAGGTGCCTTTTATATACC
This sequence comes from Bos indicus, assembly GCF_029378745.1. Taxonomy (NCBI): domain Eukaryota; kingdom Metazoa; phylum Chordata; class Mammalia; order Artiodactyla; family Bovidae; genus Bos; species Bos indicus. The sequence continues at coordinate 42,988,137 of NC_091769.1, forward strand.
ATCAAGACTCAAGAAATCAGGCAACAATATTAAACAATTTTGAATGACGCTGGGCCAATGCAGATAAGCACATGAGGAAGATACAAAGAACAATATGAGAGTACTACCCTCTAAGACCTCAGACTAACTAAGGAAAGATCATGATAATAATAGCTTTTTTTGTTTTTTTTACCAAGTGTTTGTTTAATCCATGCTAGGAATTCTCTCATTTAATCCTCACAGCTCTAAGAAGCTGATATAGTTTATATTTAACAGCAAAGAAAATAGAGAGATTAAGTAACTTGCCTGAAGTTACACAGCTAAAAAGTTCATTTGTAAAGAGATAAGTAAGAATTACAACAATGAAGGTGAAAAATTCTATAATAAAAGTAAGTAATTTGTAATACTGAAGCCCTCAAGGAATCTGGACAGGAGATTTCTGAGCTGTAAAGATTTCCAGGTAAGAATCAGATACATCACTATAACCCAAAAAGACAGAACGGGATGGAAGCTGAATTTTCTTAGGGTAAGGATTATTGGCCAGGGTATGGTCCATTTAAGGTACATTCTGTGTTTATAAATTTTCTCAACTCATCAAAACAGCATCTCTCCTCTCGCTTTTCTTGGATAATACTCCTGTTGCTGTTGTGAGCATCTCTATGAGTTTTCCTGTCCCTCTCCTTTTATCTCACAGAAGGCCAAATGAGGGGGCACACAGTGGCATGACCAGCTACTGATGTTGAGTGTTCAAAAAACTTTCCTCTCCAAGAAGGTTTAGTTAGTATATTCTCCTTACTCCTTCTAAGCAAAGAGAAGTTAATGCAAATTAACTAGTTAAAATGTGTCTATACTTATTTATTCCTCTTATAAACACCAACTATTTTATCAACATCCCCTACATTCCTGCCCAAGTATTCAAAACCTGTAATCCAAACTGTAAAAAACAATATACAAGATTAGGTTTTTCTAAGGAACTAAATTTAGGTTGAACTAAAGTAGCTATTTCATATGAAATGTTTAAATTATCAAATTCTTCATGTGTTCATGTTTCCTATTTAGCACTTAATGAAACTCCAGGGTTTTTCTTTGCATGATTCCATATAGGCATTCCCCCTTATCTTGAGGTGAACACTATAACTTGAAGTTTTAGGTAAAATAAACCATAAACACCTTCAGGGCCAGAACTGAATCTTGCACCACACTCCTATTTCTGCCCTGGTGTCTAGATTTGTGTACATAGGAGTATTCAACAGAGGCTTCCCAGGGGGTGCAAAGACTCTACCTGCCAATTCAGGAGACGCAGGTTCAATCCCCAGGTTGGGAAGATACCCTGGGGGAGGAAATGGCAATCCACTCCAGTATGCTTGCCTGGAAAATCCCATGAACAGAGGAGCCTGGTGGGCCATAGTCCATGGGGTCACAAAGAGTTGGACATGACTGAGCATACATGTGACTACTCTCTAGAAAATTTTAATTGTTTAATTTTTCATTCTATTTTAATAGCTAAAGGAACAAATGATTCAGCAAATATTTGCAAATTTAGCCATATTTAACTGTTTAATGTTATTTCTATCAACATATTTTGCCCTATTTGTAACTAAATTTAATAGGAATGCAAGCCTTAGACCCTTAAATATGTGAAGAAACAACAGGCATTCATTCTTCTGAGAAGTGTTGTATTTATTGCTTTATTATTCTGTGTCAGGCATAATCCTGTGGGCTAGAAAACAGCTATGACAGGCTACCACTGACATCTTTGTTGCTTAGTTGCTAAGTTGTGTCAGACTGTTTTGCAACCCCATGGATGATAGCCCACCAGGCTCTTCTGTCCATGGGATCTCCCAGGCAAGAATTCTGGAGTGGGTGACCATTTCCTTCTCCAGGAGATCTTCCTGACCCAGGGATTGAACCCATGTCTCCTGCATTAAGAGGCTGATTCTCTACCACTGAGCCACCAGGGAAGCCCACTAACATTTTTGGCCAGTTTAGTATTTTATAAAACTTACCATGGGATCTACTGTTAACCTAAAAATAGAAGTTCACATGAGCATATTTAAATTGGGAGTGGTGATACAGGGCAAGTCAACCATTCCATCTTAATTTCCAAACTTGATGGAAGGGTATAGGGTATTTTTATTATTAATATTCAACCAAACTGGACTGCAACAAAAGGACATGTAAATGTTTTGTGAGGACTTGAATAACATGAGTACTCTGTAACGAGAGTGAAAGAGTTCTATGAATCCATTAAATAAAGTGTTTCATGTTTTTTTTGTTTCTAGTTGTTGGTTATCCATTTTGAATATAGCAGTGTGTACATGACCTTCACAAACTCCCTAACCATCCCTCCCCCACTCTCCAGCAACCATAAGTTCATTTTCTAATTTGCACATGATGCATTTTTAGCTTGCAACACTGTTCTCCCAATTTTTTAGATTTACCTTCCAATTAACTGATTTTCTCTTACAGGCAGTCTAACCAGCTGTCTAACTTAATCATTTGAGTTTTAAAATTTAAGAACTACATTTTTCATTCCTAGAAATTCTGATTACGTGGTTTCTAAATTTGCCTAGGGTATTTTTTATATTATTATTCTTTTTCTAGTTTACTTCATTTGCTTTTTAAATTCACTGGCATATACTTACTTTATGGTTTCTAATATTACTATTACCCTAAAGGGTTAGGGGTCTAATTCTAGTATTTATTCTATCTGCTTACTCTCACTACGGTGCTTTGTAACTTTTGCTAGTGAGTTCCTATTCAGCAGGATTTTATCTGGAGGAATAGTGTGGGGGTTGGGTTGAAGTTATGTCCTTATACAGAAGGTTTTATATTTGTTTTTATTGGTAAAAATAAATATACTTTTATTTGCTTTTATCAGTACAAATAAATATACTGATATATATATAATATAAATAAAATGAACAGCATAATGAACTCCCATTTTATCAGAAGCTCCACATATTACCATTCTGGGAACACCCTTTTTTTTTTTAATGGAAAATGTTAAACATGTACAAAAGTAAAATGAAGAGTATAATGAACTCCCATGTATGTATTACCCAGTTTCGATAACCAACACACAGCCAATTTTGTTTCATCTATACCCCACTCTTTGTCTACCCTTCTCCACTGGATTATTTTAAAGCAAACCCTAGATTGCATATCATCCTGCTTCAATGTATATTTCTCTTAAAAGGATTCCTAATAGTAAGACAAAACTACTAATTGCTTCTTGATGAAAGTAAAAGAGGAGAGTGAAAAGTTGGCTTAAAACTCAACATTCAGAAAACTAAGATCATGGCATCTGGTCCCATCACTTCATGGTAAATAGATGGGGAAACAATGGAAACAGTGACAGACTTTATATTCTTGGGCTCCAAAATCACTGCAGATGGTGACCGCAGCCATGAAATTAAAAGATGCTTGCTCCTTGGAAGAAAAGCTATGACCAACCTAAATAGCATATTAAAAAGCAGAGACATTACTTTGCCAACAAAAGTCTGTCTAGTCAAAGCTATGGTTTTTCCAGTGGTCATGTATGGATGTGAGAGTTGGATTGTGAAGAAAGCTGAGCACCGAAGAACTGATGCTTTTGAATTGTGGTGTTGGATAAGACTCTTGAGAGTCCCTTGGACAGCAAGGAGATCCAACCAGTCCATCCTAAAGGAGATCAGTCCTGAGTATTCATTGGAAGGACTGATGCTGAAGCTGAAACTCCAATACTTTGGCCACCTGATGCAAAGAACCAACTCATTTGAAAAGACCCTGATGCTGGGCAAGATTGAAGGCAGGAAGAGAAGGGGACGACAGAGGATGAGATGGTTGGATGGCATCACCGACTCAATGGACATGAGTTTGAGTAGGCTCCAGGAGTTTGTGACAGACAGGGAGGCCTGGTGTGCTGTAGCCCATGGGGTCTCAAAGAGTAGGACACGACGGAGTGACTGAACTGAACTGAACTGAACATATATGGATGTGAGAGTTGGACTATAAGGACAGCTGAGCACCAAAGAATTGATGCTTTTGAACTGTGGTGTTGGAGAAGACTCTTGAGAGTCCCATGGACTGCAAGGAGATCCAACCAGTCAGTCCTGAATATTCATTGGAAGGACTGATGCTGAAGCTGAAACTCCAATACTTTGGCCACCTGATGCAAAGAACCAACTCATTTGAAAAGACCCTGATGCTGGGCAAGATTGAAGGCAGGAAGAGAAGGGGACGACAGAGGATGAGATGGTTGGATGGCATCACCGACTCAATGGACATGAGTTTGAGTAGGCTCCAGGAGTTTGTGACAGACAGGGAGGCCTGGTGTGCTGTAGCCCATGGGGTCTCAAAGAGTAGGACACGACGGAGTGACTGAACTGAACTGAACTGAACATATATGGATGTGAGAGTTGGACTATAAGGACAGCTGAGCACCAAAGAATTGATGCTTTTGAACTGTGGTGTTGGAGAAGACTCTTGAGAGTCCCATGGACTGCAAGGAGATCCAACCAGTCAGTCCTGAATATTCATTGGAAGGACTGATGCTGAAGCCGAAACTCCAATACTTCGGCCACCTGATAGGAAGAACTGACTCATTTGAAAAGACCCTGATGCTGGGAAAGATTGAAAGCGGGAGGAGAAGGGGATGACAGAGGATGAGATGAATGGATGGCATCACTGACAAGATGGACATGAGTTTGAGAAAGCTCTGGCAGTTGGTAATGGACAGGGAAGCATGGCATGCTGCAGTCCATGGGGTTACAAAGAGTCGGACATGTCTGAGTGACTGAACTGAACTGAACTAACTGCTTGCTATCAACAATATTCAGTTTGTGGTCAAATAACCCTGATTTTCATTCACTCTAGTCTGTTTAAAGTGAGAGAGTGAGAGGGAAAAGTATTAATTTGAAGCAGGATACAAACTAGACTGGATCTACACTTAGCTTACATTTCCTAGATCAAAATGGTGGTACAAATTGAAACTCCAAGTGTTTGTGAGTGCAGGCCCAGGATTCTAGATTTTTACAGATTTTTTTTTCTAGACTTCCTTCTCACTGAGAGTATAGCCCTTCCAGAGTCCCCGGCTTTACAAATCGATCTCAGTTCCAACTTTTCACCTTTTATGGACCCAAGGCTTTCTTTACACCACTTGAAAGAAAATTAAAATACAAGTCCCTAATGTATCTTGATTTGGGTGGTGGATACGAGTTTATATAATTCCAAAGTTCATTGAGCACTTAAGATCTGCATATTTTATTGTAAGTAAATCACATATCAATTAGAAATGAAACTCAAGTTATATGACATCAAAATCAGAAAATGCTCCCTATCCTTCCAGGTCAGCATCAGCATTCCTCTTAGTTCTTAGGTTTTCAATTTCCTCTTTGTTTTCATCTCTGGGATGCCCTTATTTCCTTGTACTCTCAGCAATAAGTATTTCAAAGGGTTTTTTATTATATTTTCTCCAGACTCTCTTAGGTGTTTTGTAATTTGAATTTTGTAATGATATGGCTGGATGGCATCACTGACTCGATGGACGTGGGTCTGGGTGAACTCCGGGAGTTGGTGATGGACAGGGAGGCCTGGCGTGCTGCGATTCATGGGGTCACAAAGAGTCGGAAACGACTGAGCGACTGAACTGAACTGAACTGAATGTGAAGGCTACCACATTCTCTAGACTAGTGCTCAATCAGGGGAGATTTTGCCCCCTAGAGGACATCTGGCAATGTCTGGAGACATTTCGGTTGTCATACCAGGGAAGTACAGCTGGCATCTAGTAGGTAGAGGCCCGGGATGCTGCTAAACATCCTACAATGAATTGGACAGTCCCCCCACAGTAAAGAGTTATTTGGCCCAAATGTCAATGGTACCAAGAATGAGAAACCATTTTTTGCAAAAGAGTCTGATCACTTTTATTACAGAATTTCTGGGTTTTACCCTTGCATTTCACAATGATATTGTATAGTCTTTAGCTATCACTTATGATGAAAACATCTTGCCTGAAAATTTATTTGCCTGAAAAATACCTACCAAGAAGGTATTTTCAAAATGAAGCATGGAAAAAAGAGGGGATCTTGGCAAATATGTTTTCATGTTCTATGTCCTTACAACGCTGCTGCTGCTGCTACTGCTGCTAAGTCGCTTCAGTCATGTCAGACTCTGTGTGACCCCACAGATGGCAGCCCACCAGGCTCCCACGCCCCTGGGATTCTCCAGGCAAGAACACTGGAGTAGGTCGCCATTTCCTTCTCCAATGCATGAAAATGAAAGTGAAAGTGAAGTCGCTCAGTCGTGTCTGACTCTTCGAGACCCCATGGACTGCAGCCTACCAGGCTCCTCCATCCATGGGGTTTTCCAGGCAAGAGTACTGGAGTGGGGTGCCATTGCCTTCTACCTTACAACGCTAACACATACAAACTAGTTAGGTTACCATGTCAAAATTAATCACAGAACAAATTAAAGGGCTTTACAGCTTAAATTAGGAATCTTAGAGATCACCATTTAATAATGAGAAGTTTGTATACCTAATGCATATATTTGGCAGGCTATCACTTTATATTCCAGTCTAATGTTCACCAGCAAGTTACTGCCCATGATGCTCTGGCTAGGCAATGAGAGGTCAAGCTGTATCCCCTTTGGAGGCTAGTGCAACTAAAGGACACCATCTTGAGCTAAAAATCCCACTAGAAGTGCTGCTTTGGTTCTTTTTTACTATCCAGAACTGCCTAATATGCTTCCACTCCAATATTAATGACGGAACATTTATGGTGTCACACGGGTTTCAAGACATGCAGGACTTGGGCTTCAAAACGTGGGAAAGCCTAATTATATCATTTATTATGATGATGATTATTATTTAAGATTCTAAGCATGTTAACAGGTGTGGAGAATAACATAATGAGCACCAATTTTTTAATCAAACAGCTTAAGAAATAAAGCATTATAGATATGATAGGAGCGCCCTGTCAAACTCTCTGGATCCCATTCTCTTGTTTCCCTAGAGTTAACTTTTCTCTTCAATTAGGTATTTATCACTCCCATGTTTGTTTTTATTTTTACATGTGAAATCCATATACAATATGGTATAAACATATAAATGGGATCAAACATATCTTCTACGATTTTCTTTTCACTAATTTCTTGCATTTCATAGCTACAGGAATCAAATGGAATTGCTGACTATGTTCAGCCTCTCTTTCTCCAGAGAGAAACTCTCATGGGACTGAGTTGAACTCGTCCCCACATGCACCAGCCTACACTGCTGTGTGCTTTCTACTACATGCTAACGAGACTTGTAACTGAAATCCACACCCTTCCTCCCAGAGACAAGAGTATTCACCAAAACTCACAAGCTCCAAGTTCAGTTCTACTATATGAAATCCACTGGTCTAAAGAGTTTTCCTCAGACTTCTACAAAAGTGTGGTAATCAAATCTAGGTAGTGAATTCATTCCAACTATTTATGTATAGAATTCACGACACCCATCTGTTGTATTTTCCAAGGAATATTAACAAGAGTAAAAGACACTTGATTTGACCCATCTATTTTCAGATACAAAACATAACAAGACTGCTAAAAAAGACCACTGAAAACATAAAAGCCTTCATTTATAGGTGAGTGAAACAACATAAAGCCTAGATATTGTTATCCCTTCCATTTCAGAAGGTGAGTGGAGGGGTGAGAAAGATAAGAGTAAAAACATTAGCTCGGTTTAATAGTTCTAAGCATTCAAAGAGGCTGGTCTAGGAATGACACATAAGTCAGATTTAGACCAGGACGCTACCCTGAGGGAGACAGCTGACGTGATCATTGCTCTCCTCCTAGATACAGAGCCGAGCTGCTGACATTTTACACCAGGCGAGTCCCACAGCTGTTACTGAGGAGACAGACATGGTGCTCTAGAGATTCATGGAGGGATCGGTTCAGGGAAGAGGGAGCCTCAAAGACCATGGTTGATTACGCCTAACAAATGGCCGGTTCAGGAAAAAAGGTGAGCACCCTAAAAATACCACCACAAAGGAAATAGGCTTATGTGGTATTTAGGACAAAGTATAGATTAAGTCCAGAAAACCTTTTCTCTTTAAGAGAATAAAAAAATTTTAAATAGTCCTTCCTTTGCCCCACACCCCTGTAGCAAGGACTTAAACTGATTGCTACCATACTATTTCCCACTCCTGTTCTGCAAATAATCCTTGAGTGCAACAGGACCCAAGAAACAGCAAAATAAGTAGATAGGAAGCAAGGTAAGACAGCAGGTATGAGTTATGTTTCTAAAAGGTTTTAAGAATCAATTAAAGTGTAATGTTTTAATACGCTTATTACCTAATTAGGTAACATGCTGATCAATGATCTTGCACAGAACTGAAGTCAGAAGGCTTTGGAATCACAAGTGGCCAGGGAGACTAAAAAACTTTCAGGTGAGATGTTATATTATGAGTGATAGCTAGACACAAGGGTGAAGATGGCATCGTAATATAACTGCAATGGAGAGTTCAGCTTAGTGCTGGTCTCTCTAGACAATCATAAACGGACCTAGTTCAAGCACTAAGGGGACTGATGCGGCAACACCCAAACTGCAAGGGGAATGAGCAACTTGTTAAGAAAGAGAGATCATGCAAAAATTCAGGGCACACACTAACTGCATGGGTGCTTAGAATCACGAAGTCAGACCCACGTCCCAAGTTCACAGAGGTCATGAATGCATTTACAATCCTTATAGCTTTTCCTTACCTAAGTACATCACTGATAGTAATTTCAGGGATAAACTTTTGAAGGTGCTTCACTGTTGCACTGAGAAAACATGCTTTGTACATTTCATTAACTCCATAGGAGAAATTCTGGAACACCAGTTTAATCAAGCCACTGAAAGCAAAGAAAATAAAATCTTTATGAGAAAGAATTCCTTATTACTGTAAAACATCTCTACAACTATTAGATTCAGGTGGGGGGAAGTGGTGGGGAGGAGGGTAGAACCACAGAAATCTAGGCGAAGTCCAAAACACCACATATTAAAAAGAAAATCAACTTTTGGCCTACGTTAAAAGGAAACTTCATCGAAGGAATACCTTCCAAATTCCAGAAGTAAACACCTTTCAAATTCAAATTCCCAGGGGGTGCTGGTTTCAAAACTAGGATTCTATAAAGCCTGCCAAAACCAGGGCTTTCTAATGCAATGTTACTTGCTCTTAAAACACACATAAAAGGCATTTACAGATTTTTTAATTTGGGTATTAAAAGTGTGGGACATTTACCCTACTTCTATTGAGTCAGCCAGAGGTCAGATACGCTAGTAGTGATTCTCAAGTGAGAATCTGGGGAGCCTGTGCTCATATGTATTTTTACAAGCACACAGCTGGGAAGCCCCACCCTAAACTGGTTTCAGAATCTGTGCAGGGTGAAATGCAAGTAGAACTCTGAAAGCTTTCTAGTGATTTTGATGATGTGAAACCCTCTAGAGAGCAGCACCGCTAAAAGGACAAAATACTTCAGTGAGTTATTTCTTACCATAGTAAATGATCTGCACTTCATATCAATGTAGCAGTATTGCTAATTTTCCAGAAAAGGAAACAACCTTGCTTATCAGCAGTTTCTCCAGAGGTTTTCAAAATCATGGTGACTAGCCTGAAATGATCTTATCAAAGTAAACCATCTACTGATTTTGAGAGAAACTTTCTTTTTTTTCAAACTCAACTAAAGGTTAGCAAAACAAGATTTGGATTCTCAGATGGAGGATCACTCTTGGCTCTTTTTTCACCAAGACATCACCCTGGCTCATCAGAGTTTTCTTGAAGTAGTTTAAATGTTATGCTTATTTCACAAAGCTCTTAATTCAGATTAATTTTTTTTAAAAACCAATATACCAATCACAAATATGAAGATTTATCCAAATAAACCTAATATCAAGAAAGAAAAAATTTCCCATATTAAAAGTATAAGCACTTAAAATCACTTTTTAAGGAAATGCAGTTACCTCTTGATGATTATATCCATAATATCTCTGGCACTGAAGTCAAAGGGTCTGTAGCCCTCTCGTTTAAAGGCAAGAATTGCATTGGGCCCTAGCCAAATATTGCCATCCATCCTTGGTGTGAAGTGAACTCCTAGGAAAGGAAATCGGCTATCGGGGACCTACAGATTTAACAGAGCAAACAGAGCCCCATTTCATACTGCATTTTATTATACACACAAACATTGAACTGGTAATAGAAAACACCTTCTCACGCATTTACTTGTGATCTGTGCTCAGATAATACTTTTCTACGTACATGCTTCTGCCTAGAAATGCCACACAGGAAACCTGATGCCATGACAATGAGGCACACTGTCCCATCTATTCCTCTTTCTGGGTAAAGAAAAAAACTGTCCTACTCTAGGTTACTCCCCACTCCTACCGTCCCCAACTAGGAATCTACGCAGCTGACAAGTAAAATCAGAGCTGCCAGGAAAAAACCCATCTTCATAACACAGGCTTTTGTCAAGTGGGAATGTAACAGGTTGGAAAAGATGATGGAAGTCTTGGCAAGGTCAAAAACACTGAATAGCTGAATACTCGTAGTTCAACCCAGTAGGTCCAGACAGAAGAATGAGCTTTTCATTTAAATGCCTATGTCTTCTACACCATGAAACTACAGAGTGGCCACATCCCCTTTCTTGCACTTACAGATAAGTGAACTAAGAAAGAAGGTTGGCATCTGGGCTTGTTAAAAGGAAAAGTTCTCTTAGGAATACTCTTTCCAGACAGAGGTGGGAGAATCAGGTTCTTTCCTCACTGTTCTTCCTGTGGTACACTCAAGCTTTCCAGGACTTGTGAGCAAGTACTGTCAATTTAGGGCTTCCCTTGTGGCTCAGCTGGTAAAGAATCTGCCTGCAATGTAGGAGACCTGGATTCTATCCCTAGGTTGGAAAGACCACCTGGAGAAGGGAAAGGCTACCCACTCCAGTATTCTGGCCTGGAGAAATTCCATGGACTGTATGGGTAGCCACAATATCAAAACAAAGATGTAGGGATTTAACCCAGAGAAACAGGTGGAATGCTTGAACTAAAAAGCCCTTTAAAATAGCTCTTGTGTCTAACTCTGGGAAAAGTTTTTGTTTCATTCCCTTTTGCCACAAGCGTCTTGAGAAAGCAGAGGTATCATGGTATGTGTGTGTGCTCAGTCGCTCAGCCGTATCTGATTCTTTGCGACTCTGTGAACTGTTACCCATCAGGCTCCTCTGCCCATGGGATTTTCCTAGCAAGAATACTGGAGCAAGCTGCCATTTCCTCCTCCAGGGGATCATCCTGACTCGGGGATCAAATCTGCATCTCCTGCGTTGGCAGGTGGATTCCCTACCACTGAGCCATCTGGGAAGCCAGATGTATCATTACTTACCGGATAAATATTTCCTTTTACAAGATAGCGCTTTTCTGGCTTCAAGACTAGGTAATCTCCCCGGAATGGTACAATTCGAGGATTGGGATTGCAGCCACTCAACTCGGAAATACGGTCTGAGTAAAGTCCCGCACATGTCACAACATACTGACATCGGACCTCCTCTCCCTAGGGCAAGAGAAAAGAACAGCGACTTGTGGGAAGCAGAAAGAATAGGTGATAGCAAAGACAGTAAAGGCACAGATATGGATCCTTCATTCATTCATTTATGGCTGCATCGCACAGCTTGCAGGATCTTAGTCCCCTCACCAGGTATTGAACCCAGGCCCCTGCAGTGAAAATGTCCTAACCACTGGACTGCCAGGGAATTCCCATCTTTTTATTCTTTTTAAAAGATGAGATTAAATACAGGTATCAGCAAAAGAAGTTCTTCAGCATTTAGTTGGAAGGTAGAAACTTAGAGCAATGGCACACAAGAGGATATCACCTTAAATTTTGTACTTTAGAGTTAGAGTGGTTGACCTAGCGAGGATACCTAACAAGCCACATACAGACAGCTCTTTTTCACAAAGACCTACCGTGGAACTTCTTCACTACTTATTGCAGGAAGAACCCACCTTCATTTAGGTGGCTCATTTGGCCTCAACCCATTTGGCCTCCTCTGTATTTCAAATAGCTTCTCCTGTCTTATCTAGGGGTAATTATCCTGTTACTCTCAGGTTGCTTCACACTCAACCCTTGCTCAGTTCCACCTGTAATCTACCCAGCAACCAAGGTCTCCCTTCGGATCAGTATCTACTTTGCAAAGTGAGGCTACTTTTCAAAACTCAGTTATTCAACCCACATTTACTGAGAATGCACACTATGGTCAAGGTTTGCTTTAATGACTAGGAGACTACTAATCTTAGGCTATGTTTTCTCATAAATTTTATTTGTGATTATCATCTGCATATTTTTTGCTTTACTCTGATAGGGTGAGCCAATTTGTGACTCAATTTCCTAAATGATTTCATTTAACCCTAATTCCCTACCATACTCCATTTCTATTGCTTTATTTCTTACAGAGGAAACAACTAATACCTTCTCGCTCCAGGTAATCTCATATTGCTAGATTTCCTTCTGAGAGGACCTGTTTCTGAAGCCTTGAGGTTCTCATCTGCCTCAGTGTTCTCTTTCTTTCTAGGCTTTACTGATTTATCCTTATCCTATCTCTGTCTTCATCCTATTTTTGCCCAGCTACCAAGATAAGCCTCTTTTCAACAGTTATACAAGCACACTTCGGACAAAAATCAAATGAAACTTCTTTGCAGTGAATTCAAATTAGCTAGACTAAACTCATGAAAGCTTTAAGATCCTTGAAGTCAAAGGACTATGTCAACAAAAATAAAAATGCTTCCTGTAAGTAGGTTAATATCTTTTCTGTTCATCTAGAACTATATACCAGAAGTACAAAAAATTTTTTACGTGATATTAATCTACTAGTTACCTACTTGAAAAGTCAGCAATTGTTTTGTTCTTAGAACATAAAATGAAGATAAGCCTTATGATAAATGTAAAGATAAAAGAATTCATAGAATGGTACCAGAATGCAATAACTTAGAAGTTCTTTTAAAAACTTGAGGAACGATTTCAAAGGAAAAAATTATTAAATAATTCAGTAACATTAGTTTCACACCCAAAATGGAAATTTTTAATTTACATTGACTTATTATTATTAGTTCAACCATTAAAGTCTTTTAAAAAATAAACCATGCATCGTTATTGCTATTTCATAAGCTTCCCTGGTGGCTCAGACAGTAAAGAATCTTCCTGCACTGCAAGAGACCAAGGTTTGATCCCTGGAGAAGAAAATAGCAACCCACTCTAGTATTCTTGCCTGGAGAATTCCATGGACAGAGGAGCCTGGGGGCTAAATCCACGGGGTGGCAAAGAGTCAGATGCAACAGAGCAACTAACACTTTAACACATTCAAGTGAAACAGACCTTTCCCCCATGTTCAACCTATAAATCTTTAGTTTGCAACTCCTCTCCTCAAAAGTTTATTTTAAAAATTCATTTTTTTTAGCTTGTCATAAATGCATCGATATTCAACTTGATAAGCTGACTCAAATTTTTGTATTTTATAATTTTAAAATATATTAAAATTATATTTAAAATTTTAAGTTATATTATTTAATTATACTAGAGGAAAATGCCAAAATAAAAGTAACAACTATAGAAGCTGAATAAAATACATATCCCCTGGTTTCCCACAGGCCCCTGTGTATCTTGGATCACATGATGCCACACTTTAGTGAAAATGTTTCTTAGGGCAAGGGTAGAAACAGACTTTTAATCCTTTTTTTTTTAAGCTTTATAAAAGTTTTAGGTAAATGTTTCCATCAGTTCGTTTTATGTACTTCTTGAAAACAAAATTCATAGGTTTAACATTAATGCTTTAAAATATTGTACATCAAGAAAGCCAATTCTCACTCATGCAACAAGTTGGTCTGTGCTCTCTTTACTCCTGTTTGCCAGACAATCTTCAATAATTTCTGCAAAGAGACTTCTCGTTGGCAGAGTATAGGCAAGAGGTGAAAGCTGGCCAGCAGCTTTATGAAAACAGTCTGAACCATAACATGGGAAGTCCATCCCACTTACGCTTCATTCTATAATCACGTTTATCACTAGCAAACTGCACTAAGGTCATCATTTCTTGAATGAGAGCCAAAGCTTTTAGCCTCTCTTCATTACTTGGTGCTTCAACAATTGTCTTGCAAATTCCCTTGAAGCTGGCATCCGTTTCAGGGAGCTCACCATACCCAGCATCATTTCCCTCTACTGAGACAACCAAGCCTGCCTCATGAAAAGTCTTTGTCATGACTTTCTTATCTTTATATTTCATCTTCATGGTTCTCTGTTCCAAAGAGTAAACCCAATGCTCTGGCTGCTTCTGTGCATTTTTCATCTATGCTTTTCAAGAGACCAGTTTTCTTCTTATCTGTTTTTTAATCAAAAAAAAAAAAAATCTGATGGCAGCAAACACATTATCTCCATTTTGATCAATTATACAATTTTTCTTTGCTCCATCTATTCCAACATATACAGGAGGTTGGTTCATCAGGAGACTCCCTGAAATACTACACGTGGAAATGAATTTTATTATCTATTATTTATTATTTATTATTTACCAGAAATAATGGTCTGAAGACCACGGTAAAATCTCCAGTGAAGGTTAAAATCAGCCTTGCTGATATTTTTGTTCATTTTATGTTTCATAAAGACCCACTGATCGAAGTCCAAAGTTTGCAGAAAAGGGAATTGGCTGACTTCTCAGGATCAAGTCCTTCATAGAAATTCCAGAAGTGATAGAAATCTCCAGGCAGAGAATGCCTATAACGATTTTCTATACTTATTTTCTTTTTAATATCTCTTTTCTAAAGTCACTGGAGACCTCAGTTTTCAGGATTTACTCCCCACCAGGCCTGCACTTCCCACCACTGCTGACCATTCTGCTTCTTAATCCTTTTTTGAATGGACACCTTGGCTGTTCTGCCACTTGGGCCACACGATCCAGCAGCTCTGACAGTAATTCAAGTTTGTGGCTGATCATGATGTTTTAAGGAGACTTTTGTAGGTCCCTATAGGAAGAATCACAGCACAGAACTTTAGGATTTGGGAGGAAAGTTACACCATCCTCTGCAGGTAATTAGCCTCCTTTTGAGAAAGGGCTTCTGCCTTTGATCCAACACTTGACCACAGGTCACCAAGTTACCATTTGAATTACCCATTATGAACTGGGTATTGTCTTACTCACCAGGCCACAAAACTGGGTGTGTACGCAGCACTCTGTCATCAAGAGGAAGTGGTAATATACAAGATCAGAGATGTATAGGTCCTGCAGGCACACATAAGTTGTGGAGGCAAGTGGCTCAAATGCCCATGACCTCCACCGCTAAATCATCTCCTCCCTCTGGACCTGCTCCCTCGGCCCCATGGAAAGTGATCAGCTGACCAAGGAAGAACAAAATACAGGCCAGGTTGACAAATGGTTCTGCACAACATTCTGACATCACTTGAAAAGAACAGCTACAGCACCAGCGCCCCACTTGGGAGTGGCCCTGAAGGTCTATAGTAAAGGGCAATCTTCCCAAGGGGGCAGAACACAGAATGTCATACCTGGTTATTTGTCCTAGAAGTATGGATCTATACTGTTTCATGTGCAATGACTATTTGCTGGATGGTCAGAAAAAGGAGCTCTGGAGAAAAGGTATGTGAATGGATCTCTCAAAACAGGTTCGGATAAAAAAGACATTTGAGTTCTCCATGAATGCTCACTGAAGAGTGATCATGGAAGAGGAAAATTTTAATAATCAGTGGACAAGATGACCTGCCCTGTGGATGTTAGCTAGCCTCTTTCCCCAGGTACCCCATCCACACCCAATGGCTTCATGAACTAAATGGTTATGGCAGCAAGGAGGTAATGCATGGGTTTAGCAACATGGACTTACTCACCAGGGCTGATCTATTTACAGCCACAGGTGAATACTCAATCGGCCAACAGCAGAGATCAACATAGCCACTGACATGGTCCCTGGACCACTTCAATCAAAAACCAAAGGCAGCACTTAGTCCTCATTGGAGCAGACACTTGCTCTGGATACAAATTCATCTTCTACACCTGCAATGCTTCTGTGGAAACCGCCATCTGTGAACTTACAGGATGCTTTATTCACTCTTAACGGTATTTTACTCAAAAGCATTACTTCTGATCAGTGAGCTTATTTTCCAGGAAATGAAGCACAACAATAGGTTCATGCTTGTGGAATGCACTAATTTTACCATTTACCCCACAAACCTGAAGCTACTGGGTGACAAAAAGTAGAATGAGCTTTTGAAGATCCAGTAACAGCACTAGCTGGCTGGCACACCTACAGGCTTGGGGCAGTGTCTTCCAGGATTCTCTACATGCTCTAAACCAGTGACTAATACATGGTGTTGTTTCTTCCACAGCCAGGATTCACAGGTCTGGAAATCAAGGGGTAGAAAATGGGAGCAGCTCCTTACTATTATAATAAACTGCTTATGAAATGTTTGCTTCCCAGCCCTACAATTTTTGGTTCTGATGGTCTAGAGGTCTTGGTTTCCAAGGGAAAAATGCTTCCATTAGAAAATAAGCAATGGTTCCATTAAGTCAGAAATTGATACTGTCATACCTGGTCACTTTGGGCTCCTCCTGGCAGTGAATCAATAGGCAGAAGGAATTACTGTTCTGGGTGGGATAACCGATTCTCTCAAGAAAACACTGAGTTGCTACCACATAGAGGGCTCAGAGATGATAAAGAGAAGTATGTCTGGAATGTAGCTCCCCTGGGATATGTTTTAGTTTCCCCACGTGCTATTATAAAAGCTAATGGAACCCAAAAATGGAACCCACAACCCAAAACAAGCAGGGCTGCTAAGCGCACAGACACTTTAGGAATGGAAGTTTGAGTTACCCCAGCAAACTAGGAACCATTACCAGCTGAGATGCTTGCCAAGGGCAAAGGGACTATGGAATGAGTAGTGGAAGAAGGAAATTATAAATATCAGCTATGACCACATGGCTGGTGACAGAAATGAGGAGTGTAGTAGCTAGGGGTATTTCTTTCTTATTCTAAAATAAATATAATTGCCTATAAGTTACCCAACACTTTCTTTACCCTCATTGTTACTAGAGTGAACTGTGTCCTCCTCAAATTTATAAGTTGAAGTCCTAATGCCCAATGAGACTGTATTTGGAGATAGGACCTTTAAGGAGATAATTAAGATTAAATAAGGTCTGTAAAGTGGAACCCTAATCTCATAGGACTGGTGTTCTTATAGGGGAAAGAGACTGCTCTCTCCCACTCTCTCTCTACACGTGTGCAGGCACAGAGAAAAGGCCACTTAAGGACAAAGGCAGCCAGCCTCAGGCCGAGAAGAGAGATCACACCAGAAGCCAACTCTGATGGCACCCGGACCTAGATTTCTAGCCTCTAGAGATGTGGAAAAATAAATTTCTGCTGCTTAAGCCACCCAGTGTGTGGTAATATGTTGTGGAAGCCCCAGACAACTAGCACACCCATTTCTGCCACTTCCCATCATCTCACATGGGGTTTTTCAACTTCAGCATTATTGACATGTGGGACCAGATGCCTCTCTGTCGTGGGGACCTGTCTCTCACATTGTAGAATGCTTAGCAGATTCCCTGGCCTCTACCCAGTATATGACAGCAGCAGTGCCCCACCTCCTCCGCTTCTACTAGGTGTGATGAGAAAAATGTTTCCAGACGTTGCCACACGTCTCCTAGGAAGAAAAATTACTTCCAGTTGAGACTTAAGATGCTTAAATAGTGGTTAACCTTTTATCTCAGGATTTATATTGCAGGATCTCAAAGTGGGAGAGTGACTCAGATAGAAAAGAAATGAACATTCACAATCAATGAAAGTAGACTTTGTATCCTTTTTGGAGAGAAAGCTTGTCTTCAGGTGTATGAAAGATAGTTGCACCTTGTGGATGGAAGCATAATTGTTCTACTCTATTTCATAAATGTAGTTATAAGGGGTGTGAGTGGATGCCAAGTGGGAAAGGGAGGGACTGCAGGGGATTTACGGTATCACTTGGGTTATGCTGGGATTGATGCTTCCTTACATGCTTCTAACTTAAAGCTGACCAAACAGCAAGTGCATATGATCCAGGAGGCAGAGGTACAGCAGCAACCACACTATTCTCTGAAGGTCACCTCTGGCCCAAACACCCACTGCCAAGTATTGATAAATTATAGCTCCACCTTCAGCTCACCTCCTGACTACCCATCCTACTGGCCAAGCACAAAGGCACCCACTACTTGGGTGTAGACAAAGCTTCCTGCTCGCGTTCCAACTTCAGCAGCTGGACACACTTGGCTTCTCAGAAACTGGCTGGAGATACCTCCTGATCTACCAACTCCCCTTCTGAATTTTCACCTCCCTAAATACTTTCAAAACTGTGTAAGGCCTAATTCCTACAATATACTCATCGATGACTCTACTCTCCTGACTGACTGAACTCTGATCGTTCGGTGAACAAACAGCTAATGCAATACTTCTATGCTATTCAATAATTCTTGTTTTAGACTATGAGAAGCTGAAGAAAAGCAGCCTGTCTCTCCCTGCACAGCCTGCTCCCTGTCCCCAAAGTCTTATAATTAGTAGAGAGTTAATAATAAGTTCATGTAGATAAGTAGGCAGAAACGATAAAACATCTATCAGTTTTCATTACCCCAAGTGCTTATAATCCTATCCTTTGCTGGCACAATCACTTGATGAAGACATTCCCAAGTTGAAACCTTTCCTAGAATGAAAGTTGTTACATTGTTCCCAAAGGATTTTTCTCAGAATAACTTTTACAGTAGGCAAATTTCATTCAATGACGTAAAATACAGCACTGTGGTTTAATTCAACTTTTTAAGGAAGAAGATGACAGTAGATAAAGTAGATAAAGTTTACTTAAGAATCTTGGGACTTCCCTGGTGTACCAGTGGTTAAGACTCTGCTTCCAATGCAAGGGGCTCAGTTTAGACCCCTGGTGGTAGAACTAGATCCCACGTACCACACCAACGATCCCAAGAGCCTGCAAGCCGCAACTACAAGATCCTGCGTGACACAACTAAGACCTGGCACAGCCAAACACATAAATAAAGATTTTCTTAAAAAGAATCTTTACCTTTGTATTCCTTATAACGATTGGATATTTCATCCCTGAAAAAAAAATTAGTGAAAAATTTATTTTTAGCAAAAGAAGGCCTACATTAAATGAAATATTATTCTAGTCATAAATTTCAAGGATTATCTCCATCATAACCATGACTGGCTCCTACTTTTCATTCTAAAGTTTTCTTTTTACCAAGTAACGAGATTAAACTAGTTAAGATTCGACAATATATAAAACTCGGGCATGTTTTTTTAGCATATTTCATTTTAATTCATTTAACCTGTAAACCATTCCCCACCTCAGCTCCAACACTAGAAGGCACAGCTTTTCCGTGAACCAAATCCTAGAAAACATGCTGTAAAATGGACCATCACAAATCAGTATGTATTTTTCCATTGGAAGAACGCTATGACACTTGTCATTCAAGTGTTATCTGAATCCTTACAGATTTTAGGTTGGATAGAGAAGCAAGAGTTATTACAACACAAAATTTCCAATGATAAACTATTTCTAAAATTTGTTCCCAATCAGATACATGTGATCTTAAAGACCTATAATGCATATGGATAGCAGGTAAAGAATATGATTTACTTACTTACATCATAAATTTGATTGCTTATGCTACCTACCTAACAATCTCAATTATTTAACAATTTTGCTCATCATCTTAGAATTTAGAAGAACACTGGGAAAATGATTGCTTCAGATAGCCCAGATCTCCTTAAAGGCCTGTCAAGAAAGAATGAACCAAGCACTACTTCTTTTTCCCTTCAAATTTCCAAACAACAAATTTAAGGCTTAACAACTAATTCATTTGGTTTAAAAAAAAAAAATCTGTGCCCCCAAAGCAAAACAAAATAAACTCTAAGTACAGGCTACAGTGGGGGAATTGCAGGTGGGGGCTTCAGAATGGCTGAGTCATGTCCTATCCTCAGACAGTCTGATTCAGTAAGACTGCTGCTGCTGCTAAATCGCTTCAGTAGTGTCTGACTCTATGTGACCCCATAGACGGCAGCCCACCAGGCTCCCCTGTCCCTGGGAGGATGCTAAAATCTGTATTTTTAACAAGCATCCCCAGGGGATTCTGAGTCTAACCTATTGGATAGGAAAGTCTTTGGGAGCTAATTTCGCTTCTGCACCTGCCTGCAGCTCTGTGCCCTACTGTAGCTACCTCCTGGTGACCCTCATGTCATGCTACCCTAGACAGAAATAGTCCCAAGTTTCTATAAAGTCAATTCAAGTATTCAACAGAAAAGATACAGACAGCTTACCATCTTTACTTCTTGAAGGACTTTCTCTAGCCATTTCAATATCTTCTACTTCAAAATTGGTCAAAACAGAGCCACCTGCTTCTTGGAAATCCTTGGCAAATGAAAAAGCCACCTGCCGATAGTCCACGATGCCAGTATAGGGACAATCGATAGCCATTAGACCCTGGGACAGAATTGTGAAAGGACCAAGACAATATAATTAAAAACTGCTGAGGACAGGCTCTCCAATGAGGCTTCCCTGGTGGCTCAGTGGTAAAGAATCCACCTGCCAATGCAGAAGACTCAGACTTGATCCCTGGGTCGGGAAGATCCCCTAGAGGAGGGCATAGCAACCCACTTTAGTATTCTTGCCTGGGAAATCCCATGGACAGAGAAGCCTGGCAGGCTAGTCCATGGGGTCTAAGAGTTGAACATGACTTAGCAACTAAACAACAGATTGTCCAATAAATTTGACCTTTGGCTGAATTTTTTTTACTGTTTATAGTAATGGATAACTCACAATTAGCCTTTCCTGGCAAACATCTGATAATCTTAAAGAAAAATAAAATAAAAGCTTTCTCAATTCAGTGCCTAAATTTGATACTGAATACGTATATAAATTGTCTAACAGATAATAGAAATAATACGAGCTAAATAAGAAAACCTCTATAATCTGGAAATAATTCTCCTCCTTAGAGGAGTTAATTTTTCCAGGCTCTTTCAGCTGCTACAATGAGTCTTTCAGTTTTATTCGGCCTAGAGGAGCTATCCCACGTTGAAGGTCAGGAAGGGCAGCAGTGAGGAGATACCCCTCATCCAAGGTAAGGAGCAATGGTTGAGCTTTGCCGAAGCAGCCATGAAGAGATACCCCATGCCCAAGGTAAGAGAAACCCAAGTAAGACGGTAGGTGTTGCAAGAGGGCATCAGAGGGCAAACACACTGAAACCATAATCACAGAAAACTAGTCAATCTAATCACACTAGGACCACAGCCTTGTCTAACTCAATGAAACTAAGCCATGCCCGTAGGGCAACCCAAGATGGGCAGGTCATGGTGGAGAGATCTGACAGAATGTGGTCCACTGGAGAAGGGAATGGCAAACCACTTCAGTATTCTTGCCTTGAGAACCCCATGAACAGTATTAAAGGGAAAATGATAGGATACTGAAAGAGAAACTCCCCAGGTCAGTAGGTGCCCAATATGCTACTGGAGATCAGTGGAGAAATAACTCCAGAAAGAATGAAGGGATGGAGCCAAAGCAAAAAGAATACCCAGCTGTGGATATGACTGGTGATAGAAGCAAGGTCCGATGCTGTAAAGAGCAATATTGCATAGGAACCTGGAATGTCAGGTCCATGAATCAAGGCAACTGGAAGTGGTCAAACAAGAGATGGCAAGAGTGAACGTTGACATTCTAGGAATCAGCAAACGGAAATGGACTAGAATGGGTGAATTTAACTCAGATGACCATTATATCTACTACTGTAGGCAGGAATCCCTCAGAAGAAATGGAGTAGCCATCATGGTCAACAAAAGAGTCAGAAATGCAGTACTTGGATGCAATCTCAAAAACGACAGGATGATCTCTGTTCGTTTCCAAGGCAAACCATTCAATATCACTGTAATCCAAGTCTATGCCCCAACCAGTAACGCTGAAGAAGCTGAAGTTGAATGGTTCTATGAAGACCTACAAGACCTTTTAGAACTAACACTCAAAAAAGATGTCCTTTTCATTATAGGGGACTGGAATGCAAAAGTAGCAAGTCAAGAAACACCTGGAGTAACAGGCAAATTTGGCCTTGGAATACGGAATGAAGCAGGGCAAAGACTAATAGAGTTTTGCCAAGAAAATGCACTGGTCATAATAAACACCCTCTTCCAACAACACAAGAGAAGACTCTACACATGGACATCACCAGATGGTCAACACCAAAATCAGACTGATTATATTCTTTGCAGCCAAAGATGGAGAAGCTCTATACAGTCAGCAGAAACAAGACCAGGAGCTGACTGTGGCTCAGATCATGAATTCCTTATTGCCAAATTCAGACTTAAATTGAAGAAAGTAGGGAAAACCACTAGACCATTCAGGTATGACCTAAATCATATCCCTTATGATTATACAGTGGAAGTGAGAAATAGATTTAAGGGCCTGGATCTGATAGAGTGCCTGATGAACTATGGAATGAGGTTCGTGATACTGTACAGGAGACAGGGATCAAGACCATCCCCATGGAAAAGAAATGCAAAAAAGCAAAATGGCTGTCTGGGGAGGCCTTACAAATAGCTGTGAAAAGAAGAGAAGCAAAAAGCAAAGGAGAAAAGGAAAGATATAAACATCTGAATGCAGAGTTCCAAAGAATAGCAAGAAGAGATAAGAAAGCCTTCTTCAGTGATCAATGCAAAGAAAAAGAGGAAAACAACAGAATGGGAAAGACTAGGGATCTCTTCTGGAGAAGGCAATGGCATCCCACTCCAGTACTCTTGCCTGGAAAATCCATGGATAGAGGAGCCTGGTAGGCTGCAGTCCATGGGGTCACTAAGAGTCGGGAACGACTGAGCGACTTCACTTTCACTTTTCACTTTCATGCACTGGAGAAGGAAATGGCAACCCACTCCAGTGTTCTTACCTGGAGAATCCCAGGGATGGGGGAACCTGGTAGGCTGCCGTCTATGGGATCACACAGAGTCGGACACAACTGAAGCGACTTAGCAGGGATCTCTTCAAGAAAATCAGAGATACCAAAGGAACATTTCATGCAAAGATGGGCTCGATAAAGGACAGAAATGGTATCAACCTAACAGAAGCAGAAGATATTAAGAAGAGATGGCAAGAATACACAGAAGAACTGTACAAAAAAGATCTTCACGACCCAGATAATCACAATGGTGTGATCACTCACCTAGACCCAGACATCCTGGAATGTGAAGTCAAGTGGGCCTTAGAAAGCATCACTACGAACAAAGCTAGTGGAGGTGATGGAATTCCAGTTGAGCTATTCCAAATCCTGAAAGATGATGCTGTGAAAGTGCTGCACTCCATATGCCAGCAAATTTGGAAAACTCAGCAGTGGCCACAGGACTGGAAAAGGTCAGTTTTCATTCCAATCCCAAAGAAAGGCAATGCCAAAGATTGCTCAAACTACCGCACAATTGCACTCATCTCACACGCTAGTAAAGTAATGCTCAAAATTCTCCAAGCCAGGCTTCAGCAATATGTGAACCGTGAACTTCCAGATGTTCAAGCTGGTTTTAGAAAAGGCAGAGGAACCAGAGATCAAATTGCCAACATCCACTGGATCATGGAAAAAGCAAGAGAGTTCCAGAAAAGCATCTATTTCTGCTTTATTGACCATGCCAAAGCCTTTGACTGTGTGGATCACAATCAACTGCGGAAAATTCTGAAAGAGATGGGAATACCAGACCACCTGATCTGCCTCTTGAGAAATTTGTATGCAGGTCAGGAAGCAACAGAACTGGACATGGAACAACAGACTGGTTCCAAATAGGAAAAGGAGTTCGTCAAGGCTGTATATTGTCACCCTGTTTATTTAACTTATATGCAGAGTACATCATGAGAAACGCTGGACTGGAAGAAACACAAGCTGGAATCAAGATTGCCAGGAGAAATATCAATAACCTCAGATATGCAGATGACACCACCCTTATGGCAGAAAGTGAAGAGGAACTCAAAAGCCTCTTGATGACAGTGAAAGTGGAGAGTGAGAAAGTTGGCTTAAAGCTCAACATTCAGAAAACGAAGATCATGGCATCCGGTCACATCACTTCATGGGAAATAGATGGGGAAACAGTGGAAACAGCGTCAGACTTTATTTTTCTGGGCTCCAAAATCACTGTAGATGGTGACTGCAGCCATGAAATTAAAAGACGCTTACTCCTTGGAAGGGAAGTTATGACCAACCTAGATAGCATATTCAAAAGCAGAGACATTACTTTGCCAACAAAGGTTCTTCTAGTCGAGGCTATGGTTTTTCCTGTGGTCACGTATGGATGCGAGTTGGACTGTGAAGAAGGCTGAGCGCCGAAGGATTGATGCTTTTGAACTGTGGTGTTGGAGAAGACTCTTGAGAGTCCCTTGACTGCAAGGAGATCCAACCAGTCCATTCTGAAGGAGTTCAGCCCTAGGATTTCTTTGGAAGGAATGATGCTAAAGCTGAAACTCCAGTACTTTGGCCACTTCTTGCGCAGAGTTGACTCATTGGAAAAGACTCTGATGCTGGGAGGGATTGGGGGCAGGAGGAGAAGGGGACGACAGAGGATGAGATGGCTGGATGGCATCACTGACTCGATGGACGTGAGTCTGGGTGAACCCTGGGAGTTGGTGATGGCCAGGGAGGCTTGGCGTGCTGTGATTCATGGGGTCGCAAAGAGTCGGACACGACTGAGCGACTGATCTGATCTGATCTGAACCATATCTGATAATGAGTCAGATTCTGTATCACCAATTTCTTTATATAAACTGCACTAAGATTTTCCCAGTAGTATATTATCTGTCATGCACACTCAGTGAGAGCCCTGAGTTGTTCACAATGTTTTCAGAGTACTGACCTGATTTGCTGCTGAATCTATCTTCAAGACTGCAACTACTGAATGGAGATTTTAGTGGTTAAGTCAAACTTTCTCTTTAGGTAATATGGAGAAATTAATAGCCTGGGTATTTAATTGCTATGTTGGAGTGTGTGTGTATGTGTGTGTGTCAGTTGCCACTCAAAACATGTTTAAACTCTATAAATGAATGATCTACAACAATACATATTTAATTTTTCATAATAAGTGTTCAATGTGCACAGGCCTTTTCTAATTGTGAAGAAAAGGATATGAGTAGAATTTCACACACTAAATACTGACTACATTTTGGTGAGTGCGTGGAAATGGCACAATTTTCTGTTGCGTTATTGTATATAAGAGTATATCAGTTCTCTCAATCAATTTCCTCTAAGAGGGCAGACTGGTTCCCAGGATAACTAAAGCCCAGAAGTTGAGTGTGACTTAAGGGCTGCCATCCTCCTGGGCAGCACTGCACTGCTGTTACAGTTTTAAAATGACATCTGATAATATTAAATATTTCATCTGTATTCACTGCTCCACCCCAGCCCAGTGCGTTTACCTGTCTGGCCTTTAAAAGCTTTTAATTTTGCCACTCAACCCTGACCAATGTTTCCAAATGGCCAGATGGCACTAAAAGTGAAGGCTCATAATCTCAGGCTCTTTTCACAAGCTGAACCTAACATGTGGCAAAAATTCATCATTCTCCTGACAGTCTTGCTTCCAGAATTTGAGAGCATTTGCCAAGAATAGGAAATCATTCCTTCTGTTTCTAGACACACGTAAGATTTTACACTAGAACTTCTATTGCCTGAAATTCCTAAATTCACAGGTCCAATAAGTAGAATTCAACTCCAATCTACAAACAGTATCTGGGATACAACAACCTTGGAAGCTAATTTAAGATAATACTAAGAGTTTAGTCACAAAAACTTTCTTACATAGCATAGAACTATGTGATAAGTATGATAACAGAGGGGTAAAATAACATGTGTCCAAGTGCCTCATGTCAATCTTTTTTTATCATCCCAAATATCCTCCTCATTCATCTTCTACTCCTCTAATCCAGCACATGCCTGACATACACAGAAGGCACTCAAATACTGACTGAATGAATTTTTGAGGGCTGTCTTTAAACATATACCAAATCTTACCCTTCCTAAACAGGTTTCCTTCTTCCTTCCCTTTCTGGTCTTGGCTCTGACCCTCCTCATGAGATGTTGGTGTGCCTTGCCTGAATGTGGATGAGGGGGAAGGTGGAACAAATCACTGCTGCCAAGCTGTTGACACTCTGGCCTAGGGTGGGGTTAGGGGACAGGCTGGCTGTCTGCCAGCCGGCAGACTGCACATGCACGGACCAGGTCACCAGGTCAGAGCTTGAAATCTGATATTGTGGCAGGTCAGGTTGGAAAAGAACCAGGCAAGTGGGTCAGGGAAAGCTAAGAGTTGGAAGTCAGTCAGGAGGCTAGAGGAATATGTGATTGACCAATAGCGTTATAGTAAGGCAGTTGGCTCAGCATCCCTATGGTCAGAGGAAGCAGTCAGGATAGAGAGGCACAGAGAACACTGTCAAGAGCCATTCTTCAAAGTTTACAGATGCAGTTTCAAAGTTTCTCAGATACTCCCACTAGGGGCACTTCATTTTCTTCTTAAAGAGATCTGATACAAGAAACATTTTCAGAGTTCCCCTGACAAACTGTTTCTTTCTGGAGGGCCTGGAAGAAAGAGAAGAGACCCTATACCATGGAAATTCTGCTACCCAATCCTGGTAGTGGTCGTGAATTTGGGGTAAAAGGCAGAAATTTATTCAAGACACCTTTATGAAAAACCGAAGTATACTTTCCACTATATATTGTCACCCCTAAAAATTCTGGACATTGATAACCATAATGCGGCCTCCTATAAAGTAGATCACTACTGCAGAGGCTTCAGGGAAGGGTAACATACACCTCTCTTAGAAGTTACACTACTTATTTATCTTTCAAGCGGGGGGCTCACCTCTGAGAAGACTTTTCTAAACTCTTGGATTTAACTAAAAGCTCTCCCTTGCCTTGGTACAAGACAGTTCTATCATAATACTTATCACTGTATTAAAACTATCTTCTGCTATACTCTAACTTCTTTTAGGATCATGACAATGTCTTATCTTCACATCTGCAGTACCCACTGTAGTGCTGGGCACACAGTAAAGAATAAAATGTTGGTCAAATTAACTTGATTATCTATATATACATACTTCATCTACCCCGTTCTGAGAAATGTGAGGATCACATGGTCAGGTGCACAGAACAATATCCAGACTCATCCCTAATCTTTATGATGTACAAAATGCTGTTTTGTTTTGAACAGTAAGGCATGATATAAAGAACCATGGGTCCTTCTTATAAAGAACCATGGGTCCTTCTTTTTCTATTTTTTTTCCAATTTCTAAAGTTATCAGACACACAACAGATGACTGTTGTTTCGGTTGACTAGCTGGAATATTCCAAATCCCCAAGATTTCAGTACCATCATGAAATCAAAAACTTTGTTTCCCAAACTCCAGAGTCAAAATTGTTTTTACATCATGACCAAATCCACAGTGGGTTCAGGGGCTTATATATCTTTTTTTTTTTTTACACTAATATTAAAGTCTGAAACAGTTTCTTGATAGTACATAAAAACAGAAACACATTTAAAAATTAGCATGCCTCTCTGGTGGAGGTTATAAATTGTTTTATTCTCAAATGCCAGGTAATACTTGATACAGATCAGTGAGATTCTGACATCTTAGTTCCACAACCAAACCTATCAAAATCACACAAAACAATAAAACAGAAACAGGTTTAGCTGTTTTATAGTCAGGAAACACTCAATAATTCTTGTAAAGCACTATATAGATAAGAGATGGGAAGTAAGTTTAATTTCATTTTTTTAGTAGATTTGATTTTTTAGAGCAGTTTTAGGTTCACAGGAAAACTGAGCAGAAGGAACAGAGACTTCCCGAATATTAATACTTCCTGCCCCCATATGTGTAGCTCCCTAATCTCTTTAATACTAATATTTTTTTCCTTTTTAAGTACAGCATTAGTATAAACAACCAGTTCTGCTATAGACTGAATGTCTGTGGGCCTCCAAAATTCATAGACTGAAACCTAACGACCAACGTGACAGTATTTGGAGATGGGGCATTTGGGAAGTGATTAGGTAATAAAGATAGAGCCTTCATGAATGGGATTAGTGGCTTTATAAAAGAGACTCCAGAGAGCTCCCTCACCCTTTAAGTATTGTGAGAACACAGCTAGAAGATGGTCTATGAACCAGGAAGTGGGTCCTCACCAGACATCAAATCTTTCAGAGCCTTGATCTCAGACTTCTGGCCTCTAGAACTATGAGAAATAAATACCTGACACTTATAAGCTAACTGGTCCACTTTCCAGATGGCACTAGTGGTAAAGAATCCGCCTGCCAACATAAGAGACACAGAGAAGAGAGCTGAATCCCTGGGTCGGGAAATCCCTGGAGTAGGAAGTGGCAACCCACTCCAGAGTTCTTGCCTGGAAAACTCCATGAACAGAGGAGGCTGGTGGGCTACAGTCTACAGGGTTGCAAAGAGTCAGACACGACTGAGCACACACTTTGTTGCAGCAGCCCCAACTGACTAAAACGAGCCTTTATATGAGTTACTCACAACCCTAGTTTGAAGATATCCTACGATCTCTCAACAATGTTTTGAAATAGCCTATTCTATTCTACAGAGGAAATGACATGGCTTAAAGGAAATAAACAGAATAAAATAATGAGTTACAAGCAAAGTATTAGGAAAAAGGGAAAATGTAAACCAGGAGAAAAAGAACATAAAAAAGTTATCTTATCAGACGTCATGAAAAGTACCCAAGTATCTCAAAAAAATCCATTTTAATTCACCAGAATTACTGCTCACATAAAGCACAAAATAACAACCATCACTTCTTGAGGATTAACATATCTTGGATGCTTTATATGTATTATTGTATTTAATTCTCAGAACAACTCCATTTTACAAACAAGGAGTCTGAGGTTTAGAAAAATTTTAACTTAAGGTAAACAGCTGTTAAATAGGCAGATATGAGATTTAAATTTATGTCTGTCTGACTTCTCAGCCACCACAAACTGCTGCTCATCTTATGTCAGATCCCATTTTATGGGGGGGGAAAAAAGAGAAAATGCAGTGAGATAAAGAATAGTATGTCAAAACTTCCTTAAGTCTAGAAATTACTGACCTATGATATACAGTAGTAGTAACGTTAGTTGCTCAGCCGTGTCCCACTCTTTCAGACCCCAAGGATTTTAGCCTGCCAGGCTCCTCTGTCCATGGAATTCTCCAGGCAAAAGTACTAGAGTGGGTTTCCATTTCCTTCTCTAGGGGATCTTCCTGACCCAGGGATCAAATCAGGGTCTCCTGTATCGCATGCAGATTCTTCACCATCTGAGCCACCAGGAAAGCCTGGTAGAAAGGAATCAGGTTTTCTAAAAACAGGGGACAACAGAGGATGAGATGGTTGACTGGCATCACCAACTCAACGGACATGAGTTTGAGGAAGCTCCGGGAGTTGGTGATGGACAGAGAAGCCTGGCATGCTGCAGTCCATGGGGTCGCAGAGTTGGACACAACTGAGCGACTGAACTGAACTGATTCTAAAAATAACTATAAATAGGTAGTGTTGGTGGTGTCATAGTGAGTAAAGCTGCTTCCAAAAATAAATATATAAATGGTTCTGACCTCCCACTTCAAGGCTCCCCTCTCTCCCACAACCAGTTTCATCCTGTGTACCAGAGTTTGATTAACTTTTCCTTAATTAACACAGTTTGCATGTCATTTTCCTGCCAAAATCCTTCAGTGGCTCCCTACTGTTTAGATCAGGAGCTGGTAATTTTTTCTATAAAGGGCCAGATAGTAAATATTTTTGTCCATGTGAAGCTTAAGGTTCCAACTACTCGAGTTGGTTGTTTGGCACAAAAGCAGCCACAGACAACACATAAATGATTAAGTATGGTTGTATGCCAATAAAAATTTATTTGTGTGACACTGAAATTTTGTTTCATATAATTTTCACTGTCATAAAATATTATCCTTTTAATTTTTCTCAATCATTTAAAACAGCTTAATAGGTCATTAACAACTGGTTGTGGGCTTGGCCCACACTGGCCACAGTTTGCCAATCCTGGCTTAAGACCCATGTAGCATTTGCTCAAAGCCGGGAGAAAATAGACAAAATCAGATATTCAATGAATGAGTCTTCTTATTAAAAAATCAGTCATTCATTCATCATCTCAGAGAAATAAGAACTATATGGGGAGAAGAAAAGGGAGAAGATCTGCTCCCACAAGGAAAACACTCTTACTATTCTGAGTCCGAAGGGAGAGAGAGGTGAAGTATGCTAGAGTCAAAGATGCTATGCTATGACCTTCCCTGCAAGGAAGAACTCATTCAACGCTATCTGGATTTCTAGGTACTACCAATCTCTTGGGAACTTTATACTACTTAAGAAAATCAAATATTTTGATCCAACCTTAACTGCACAACTAAAGATAACTTAAGAAAAATTAATTCTATATTGTCTTTGTGTAAAAGGATTTGAAGCAGCTTGTAAAAACAAACAAAAATACATACAAAACAATATATACTAGCATTAAATTTTAAACCAGACAAGTATATGGATTAGAAGTCATTATTTGCAGAAATATGATTGTATATAGAAAACACAGAAGAAGAATTAGGACTTCCATAGCAGTCCAGTGGTTAAGAATCCATGCTTTCACCACAGGGGGTGCAGGTTCTATCCCTGGTTGGGGAACTAAGATCCTATCTGCCATGCAAAATGGCCAAAAAAAAAAAAAAAAGAATTCATAGATAAACTGTTAGAATCAATAAGTGAATTAAACAACCAAAATGAAGCGGGTAATGTTCTGTTTGTTGATCTGGATGCTGATCACATTTCGTGAAAATTCATCAAGTTGATGATTTTGGATGTACTGATATGCTAGGATTCAATAACAAGTTCCAAAAAATAAGAGCTTACAGAAAACAAAGATGAAAAGACAAGATGAAACAAAGAGTGAAATTAGTGCATAAAAATAAAAATTTATGCTTAAGGCTTTAGCTACTTGGCAAGAGTAGGGCACAAATGTGTCCTGCTTGGGATCAAGGCAAACAGGACAATGCAATCAGTTACAGAGTCCATAGACAGAAACTGCTCAGGAAGAAAAAATTATACTTAAAACTGGGGTCTGAGAGAAATTTCTCCTGAGTGTTCTCAAAAAGATGCTATTCAACAGTGAACCTATCTTCTTACAGTAGAGGCCTTAGTGAGTGACACAGTGATTTTCTCCATAGGCTGATGCCAAAACACCAACACACAACTCAAGGAGAGTAATCTGGGGTCAAGGAGTAGGTGGGGAGAGAAAAACACTACAGTATAGGGGTACCACAATCTGGTGGTCTGGAGAGAGGTAGAAGGATGAATGATCATCTAGGCTCTCTTCTTTAAACAGTGTTTCTCTAAAGCAAGCTTTTGATAAGCATCGCCTGACAGTGAGTTCAAGGTCATACTCACTAAGATAGGTACCCAGAGTCCAAATATTGTATAATGTCATTAAAACACTGGGGACAGATGTAGAAAGCAAACCTATGGTTACCAGGGGGTAAGCGGGGGTGGATAAATCAGGATTGATATATACACACTACTGTATATATTAAAAAAAAAAAAAAAAATATATATATATATACAAAGTGAAAGTGAAGTCGCTCAGTCGTGTCCGACTCTTTGCGACCCCATAGACTGTAGCCTACCAGGCTCCTCTGTCCATGGGATTTTCCAGGCAATAGTACTGGAGTGGATTGCCATTTCCTTCTCCAGGGGATCTTCCCAACCCAGGGCTCCAACCCGGGTCTCCTGCATTGTAGACAGATGCTTTACCATCTGAGCCACCAGGGAAGTCCATATATATAAAAGATATAAATAAATAAAATAGACAAAATAGATAAATGGTGGTGGTTAGTTGCTTCAGTCATGTTCAACCCTTTTACAACCCCATGGACAGTGGCCCACCAGTCTCCTCTCTCCACAGGATTTTCCCAACCAGAATACTGGAGTGTGTTGCCATGCCCTCCTCCAGGGGATCTTCCTGACCCAGGGATCGAACCCATGTCTCCTGTACTGCAGGAGGATTCTTTCCCACTGAGCCACTGGGGAAGCCCATAGGTCCTTATTAGTTATCTATTTTTACATATTGCTTATATATATATATATATACACACGTATACTATTATTATATGTACTTTTATCTATTTTATTGTATATATATACACACACATATTTGGGGAAGATCTGTAGTGGCCTATACAGGAAAAGAATCTAAAAAAGAGTGGATATGTGTATATGTATAACTAATTCACTTTGATGGACACCTAACACAACATTGTAAATCAACTATATTCCAATTAAAAAAAAAAACCAAAACCCCGAGGAATGGAAAACAGGAGATACAGCAATTCACTGTAACAGTCAGTGGCATGGGAATCAGACAGTAGCCTCTAAAAGGCTATCAAGGAAAGCTGATAAACAGAGCAACTATTATATATATATGGTCAAGTCTCCATCACAAATAAAGAAGATCTGGTTTTCCCCATAGCATGCTTTAAGCCAGATACTCTATAACCCACCATTCACACCCTCCTGAAGCAGACCAGATACTGCAGCCACCATCCTCAAAAATTTTCAGTGGCTACCCATGTCTACTGGATACACTTCAAAGTATTAGCATGAATGTCAGGCCCTTCACGTGGGCTAGCTCTGCCTTTCCAATCTCATCTGTTATCTTCCACTACACACCCTAGGACCCAACCACACCTCACCACTCAGTGCTTTCCCAGCATGTCACAGGGCCTCAGACCTCTCTTGCCTTTGCCTGTGCTCTTTGGACCTGGTAGTTTCTCAAAGGGAAGAAGAAATCAGCATCCAGAGTTTGTGGCAGTGCCCTCTTGTGTCTGTCACCTCAATGCTCCTGTGACAAGATTATCTGTTTCTATGATTCCTGCTTCCTATAGGCTCACCCCCAGCCTCCATGTCACAGGGACTGAGCCCCAGCTGAAAATATCCCTGTGAGCATGTGTGTGGGGTTAGCGAATCACTTACCCTACAATATGGCTCCTTCTTTTTTATGTCCTCCTGCTGGATCAGCCTCAGGCCCTGGACACCATTCTGCAGGCCTCTCTCATACAGGGCCTGAAGTCTGGGAATTTCTTCTTGTTCAACAGCCACTATAAGCTTAAAAAGAAAAAAACATAAAGAATATGAATAAAGTTAAACATATCATCAGTTATGAAAGATAAAGGTCAATAGAAAATCATAAATTTTTGTATGATTCAAACTGGGTTGAGTTTTAAAAACTGCTTTTTGCCTCATGTATCTACTTCTCCCTTTCTCCAAGACTTCACTCTTTCTCCACCAAAAATATTTGTTTTTAGACTGCATTAAAACAAAGGTGAGGCATGGCCTCAATTTTCACATCTACCATCACAGTTGCTATGTGTGTCTTGGCCATACGTATCCCCATCACTGTTTCAATCCCAGAGGGGAATGAAGCACAGCTTGTTTTGTCTTTAAATTAAAAAAAACAAAAAACAGAATATCAGAGAGATAGGAAGTATTCAGTATAATGGGATATCACTAACAGAAAGCTATTTTCTGGAATAAAGTACATTTCAAATTATTTACTGATGCATTCTGTCATAGAGGAGAAAAACAGAAAATTCAACAACTTTACTCAAGATTCCTTTTCTATTAATATTTATTTCTGGGCAAAGTATCTGTTTGAGGTAGTTACTTTCTTACTTAACAGTTACCAGCAAAGGAAAACACAGATGATATTCACAAGTACATTAGAATTCAAAAATCACTATTTCATAGCAAGGAGTCAATCACAGTCCATGAAGTAATACTTCTAATCAAAGTGTAAAGGTTATTTAAATCAACAAATCCTTAACCTTAAAAACAGATGTGGAATCAGACGGCACTATCAAGAAAGTAAAAAGATAATGCACTGAACAAGAGAAAATACTTGTAAATCATATCACTGATAAGGATCTAATATGCAGACTATATCAAGAACCCTTTACAAACTCTGTACAGACTTCCATATACAAAGTAAGTAAGTTACAGGGATGTAACGTACAGCATGGTGACTATAGTTAGTAATTGTGTATTTATAGTTAGCAATTGTGTATAGTTAGTAATTGCATATTTGAAAGTTGCTCAGAAAGTAGATCTTAAAAGCCCTCATTACGGACTTCCCTGGTGATCCAGTGGTTAAGAATCCACCTGCCAATGAAGAGGACAAGGGTTCAATCTCTGCTCCAGAAAAATTCCACATGCCGCGGGGCAACTAAGCCCATACCCCACAACTACTGAAGCCCGTGCACTCGAGAGCCCGTGCCGCGCAGCAGGAAAAACCCCCGCACAAAGCATGCGCGCCACCACTACAGCGTAGCCCGTTCTCTGCAACTGGAGAAAGCCTGCACGTCGCAACAAAGAACCAGCTAAAAATAAAGAAATAAATACAATGTTTTTTAAGGGATCCTATAATATTTTTTTAAAAGTCCATCATCACAAGGAAAAAAATTCTTACATGTTAAATCATACTTCAATTTGAAGAAATGAAAGGACTTCAAACTTGATTTAAAACAAAGAAGGTGGAGATGGGCAAAGACTCAAAAATAAGCGACTAAACCAGGAAAACTGTGAAATTAGGTTATTAAGTCACACTGACATTGCCATGGCCTGGAAGCAGCAATCTGTAAATTAATCCCTGGATCTGAGCTGAGTCACTGTTAAAAGCAATGACATGATTTGATGTGAAGAGGAAATATGAAGTAGTATTCAAGCCTCCAGAAAGAAGCAGGTGTTACAGAGCTCAAAATCATCCTATGGGCAGGAATGGGGCCTGCTATATTTCTCAGAGGTGTTCAGTGGATGATGGTTGGCTCCTTTGGCTTAAAGGATTGGATGTTTAGTAGGTCTTGCATTCATGCAGTGAATCTCACTTGATCTTGATATATAATTCTTTTTATATGTTGCCACATTCAGTTTACTAGTATTTTGTAACAAACAAACCCTCATAATGCAACCATAAAAACTGTAAATATACTTCTACATTTTGCTTTTTTTTTGCTTTATAGTATGTCAAGACCATTTTCCCACATCATTAAAAAATTCTTCATAGCATTTTTAAGGGCAACAATGAATTTCTATTCTTAAAAATTACATGGAGAGGAGTTATAAGGAAATACTGTGAACAATTATAAGCCAACAAATTAGATAATTTATATGAAGTGGGAAAACTCATAGAAAGACACAAAGTTTTGAAACTGACTCAAGAAGAAAAAGAATATGTGAATAGACCTATAACAACTAAAGAAACAGAATTAATAACTTTTAACAGCTCAGACCTCATGAATGCTACCAAGTATTTAAAGAAGAATTAGTACCAATTCTTCAGAAAATCTCCCAAAACACAGAAACAGGAACACTACCTAATTCAACAAGATCAGTTAACAGTCAAACAAGACAAAGACATCAAAAGATAACAAAAACTGCATATCAACATCCCTTATGAATACTGATACAAAAATTCTGAACAAAATACTAGTAAACTGAATATGGCAACATATAAAAATAATTATATATCAAGATCAAGTGAGATTCATTGCATGAATGCAAGACCTACTAAACATCCAAAAGTCAATGAATGTAATAAATTCATATTAATAGAATAAAGGACAAAACCCACATGACTGCCTCAACAAAAGTGGGAAAGGCATTTGAGAAAATCCAACACATTTTCATGATTGTGCTGTGCTAAGTCGCTTCACTTGTGTCCGACTCTGTGCGACCCCATGGACTGCAGTCCACCAGGCCCCTCCATCCATGGGATTCTCCAGGCAAGAACACTGCAGTGGACTGCCATTCCCTTCTCCATTTCATGATTAAAAACACTCAACACAATACAGGTAGAAAGGAATTTCCTCGGTCTGGTAAAGGACATCTTAAAAAAAAAAAACCCATAGCTGTTGTTATACTTAATAGTGAAAGACTGAATGCTTTCTCTCTAAAATCAGGAACACAAGGATATCTCCTTTGACTACTTCTATTCAACACTACATTAGAGATTCTACGCAGGTAAAGCTAGGCTTTGCATGCATGTGAAGTCACTTCCGTCATGTCTGACTCTGTGACCCCATGGACTTTAGACTGCCAGGCTCCTCTGTCCATAGGATTCTCCAGGAAAAAATACTGCAGTGGATTTCCATGCCCTCCTTGAGGGGATCTTCCCGACCCAGAGATCAAACCCACATCTCCTGGGTCTCTTGCATTTGCAGGTAGGTTGTTTACCACTAGCACCACCTTTAGCAGTACATGAACCGTGAACTTCCAGATGTACAAGCTGGATTTAGAAAAGGCAAAGGAACCAGACACCAAACTGCCAGCATTCATTGGGTCACAGAGAAAGCAAAGGAATTCCAGAAAAACATCTGCTTCACTCACTACACTAAAGCCTTTGACTGTTGGGATCACAATAAACTGTGGAAAATTCTGAAAGAGATGGGAAAACCAGACCACCTTTCCTGCCTCCTAAGAAACCTGTATGCAGGTCAAGAAGAAACAGTTAGAACCAGACATGGAGCTACAGACTAGTTACAAGTTGGGAAAAGAGTAAGTCAAGGCTGTATACTGTCACTCTGTTTATTTAACTTCTATGCAGAGTACATTATGCAAAATGCCAGATTGGGTGAATCACAAGTTGGAATCAAGATTGCCAAGACTAAAAAAAAAGATTGCCAAGAGAAATATCTACAACCTCAGAACCTCAGATATACAGAAGATAAATGGCAGAAACTGAAGAGGAAAGAAAGAGCCTCTTGATGAAGGTCATAGAGGAGATTGGAAAAGAGGGCTTAAAACTCAACATTTAAAAAACTAAGATCAGGGCATCCAGTCCCATCACTTCATAGCAAATAGAAACAGAAACAGTGGAAACATTGACAGATTTTACTTTCTTGGGCTCCAAAATCACTGCAGATGGTGACTGAAGTCATGAAATTAAAAGACACTTGCTCCTTGGAAGGAAAACTATGACAAATGTAGACAACGTATTAAAAAGCAGAGACATTACTTTGCCGACAAAGGTCCATGTAGCCAAGGCTGTGGTTTTTCCAGTAGATATGTATGGATGTGGGAGGTGGGCCATAAAGAAGGCTGAGCACCAAAGAATTGATGCTTTTATATTGTGGTGCTGGAGAAGACTCTTGAGAGTCCCCTGGACTACAAGGAGATCAAACTAGTCAGTCCTAAAGGAAATCAACCCTGAATATTCATTGGAAGGACTGATGCTGAAACTGCAATACTTTGGCCACCTGATACAAAGAGTCAACACATTGGAAAAGACCCTGATGCTGGGAAAGATGCAAGGTAGGAGGAGAAGTGGGCAACAGAGGATGAGATAGTTGGATAGCATCACTGACTCAGTGGGCATGAAACTGAGCAAACTCTGAGAGATAGTGAAGGACAGGAAAGACTGATGTACTGCTGTCTGTGGGGTCACAAAGAATCAGACATGACTTAGCGACTGAACAATTCAACACTCTATTGTTGTATTGTACCATAGTAGCATATTGCCCAATGTGCTACTGGAGACCAGTGGAGAAATAACTCCAGAAAGAATGAAGAGGGTACTGTGTAGGGCCACCCAAGATGGACTGGTCCTGATGCACACAAGGTTTTGTTTGTGCCCTCCAAGAGTCTGTTTCCCCAGTCTTGATCACCTGGACCACAAACTTGTCTAACTCAATGAAACTATGAGCCATGCCGTGTAGGCCCACCCAGACAGACAGATAATGGTGGAGAGTTCTGACAAAACACGGTCCACTGGAGAAAGGACTCGTAAACCAGTATTCTTGCCTTGAAAACCCCATGAACAGTATGAAAAGCCAAAAAGATAGGACACTGAAAGATGAACTCCCCAGGTCGGTAGGTACCCAATATGCTATTGGAGATCAGTGGAGAAGTAACTCCAGAAAGAATGAAGAGATGGAGCCAAAGCAAAAACAACACCCAGTTGTGGATGACTGGTGATGGAAGTAAAGTCCGATGTTGTAAAGAGCAATATTGCATAGGAACCTGGAATGTTAGGTCCATGAATCAAGGCAAATTGGAAGTGGTCAAACATGAGATGGCAAGAGTGAACATCAACATTTTAGGAATCAGTTAACTATAATGGACTGGAATGGGTGAATTTAACTCAGATGACCATTATATCTACTACTGAATCCCTCAGAAGAAATGGAGTAGCCATAATAGTAAACAAAAGAGTGTGAAAGGTAGTACTTGGATGCAATCTCAAGAACAAAAGAATGATCTCTGTTCATTTCCAAGGCAAACCATTCAATATCACAGCAATCCAAGTCTATGCCCTGACCAGTAATGCTGAAGAAGCTGAAGTTGAATGGTTTTATGCAGACCTACAAGACCTTCTAAAACTAACACCCAAAAAAGATGTCCTTTTCATTACAGGGGACTAGAATGCAAAAGTAGGAAGTCAAGAGATACCTGGAGTAACAGGCAAATTTGGCCTTGGAGTACAAAATGAAGCAGGGCAAAGGCTAACAGACTTTTGTCAAGAGAATGCACTGGTCATAGCAAACACCCTGAAGCAACAACACAAGAGAAGATTCTACACATGGACATCACCGGATGGTCAATACCAAAATCAGCTTGATTATATTCTTTGCATCCAAAGATGGAAAAGCTTTATACAGTCAGCAAAAACAAGACTGGGAGCTGACTGTGGCTCAGATCTTATTGATCTTATCAATACTCCTTATTGCCAAATTCAGACTTAAATTAAAAAAAAATAGGGAAAATCACTAGACCATTCAGGTATGACCTAAATCAAATCCCTTACAATTATACAGTGGAAGTGACAAATAGATTCAAGGAATTAGATCTGCTAGACAGAGTGCCTGAAGAAGTATGGACGGAAGTATGGACGGACACTGTACAGGAGGCAGTGATCAAGACAATCCCCAAGAAAAAGAAATGCAAAAAGACAAAATGATTGTCTGAGGAGGCCTTACTAATAGCTTAGAGAAGAAGAGAAGTTAAAGGCAAAGGAGAAAAGGAAAGATATACCCATTTGAATGCAGAGTTCCAAAGAACAGCAAGGAGAGATAAAAAAGCCTTCTTCAGCAATCAACGCAAAGAAATAGAGGAAAACAATAGAATGGGAAGGACTAGAGATCTCGTCAAGAAAATAAGAGATACCAAGGGAACATTTCATGCAAAGATGGGCACAATAAAGGACAGAAATGGTATGGACCTAACAGAAGCAAAAGATATTAAGAAGTGGCAAGAATACACAGAAGAACTATACAAAAAAGATCTTCATGACCTTGATAACCACGATGGTGTGATCACTCATCTAGAGCCAGACATCCTGGAATACGAAGTCAAGTGGGCCTTAGGAAGCATCACTATGAACAAAGCTAGTGGAGGTGATGGAATTCCAGTTGAGTTATTCCAAATTCTAAAAGACAATGCTGTGAAAGTGCTGCACTCAATATGCCAGCAAATGTGGATAACTTAGCAGTGGCCACAGGACTGGAAAAGGTCAATTTTCATTCCAATCTCAGAGAAAGGCAGTGCCAAAGAATGTTCAAACTACCACACAACTGCACTATCTCACACGATAGTAAAGTAATGCTCAAAATTCTCCAAGCCAGGCTTCAACAGTACTTGAACCATGAACTTCCAGATGTTCAAGATGGAAAATGCAGAGGAACCAGAGATCAAATTGCAAACATCCGTTGGATCATTGAACAAGCAAGAGACTTCCAGAAAAACATTTACTTCTGCTTTATTGACTACCCCAAAGCCTTTGACTGTGTGGATCACAACAAACTGTGAAAAATTCTTAAAGAGATAGGAATAGAAGACCACTGACCTGCCTCCTAAGAAATCTATACACAGATCAAGAAGCAACAGTTAGAACTGGACATGGAACAACAGACTGGTTCCAAATCAGGAAGAGTACGTCAAGGCTGTATATTGTCACTCTGCTTATTTAACTTATATGCAGAGTACATCATGTGAAATGCCAGACTGGATGAAGAACAAGCTGGAATCAAGATTGCTGGAAGAAATATCAATAACCTCGGATATACAGATGACACCACCCTTATGGCAGAAAGTGAAGAGGAACTAAAGAGCCTCTTGATGAAAGTGAAAGAGGAGAGTGAAAAAGTTGGCTTAAAAGTCAACATTCCAAAAACTAAGATCATGGCATCTGGTCCCATCACTTCATGGGAAATAGATGGAGAAACAGTGGAAACAGTGACAGACTTTATTTTAGGGGGCTCCAAAATCACTGCAGATGGTGACTACAGCCATGAAATTAAAAGATGCTTGCTCCTTGGAAGAAAAACTATGACCAACCTAAACAGCATATTAAAAAGCAGAGACATTACTCTGTCAACAAAGGTCCATCCAGTCAAGGCTATAGTTTTTCCAGTAGTCATGTATGGATGTTAAAGTTGGACTATAAAGAAAGCTGAGAGCCAAAGAATTGATGCTTTTGAAATGTGATGTTGGAAAAATCCCTTGAGAGTCTCTTGGTCTGCAAGGAGATCCAACCAGTCCATCCTAAAGGAAATCAGTCTTAAATATTCATTGCAAGGACTGATGCTGAAGCTGAAACTCCAATACTTTGGCCACCTGATGTGAAGAACTGACTCACTGGGAAAGACCCTGATGCTGGGAAAGATTGAAGGCTGGAAGAGAATGAGACAACAGAGGATGAGATGGTTGGATGGCATCACCGACTCAATGGACATGAGTTTGAGTAAGCTTTGGGAGTTGGTGATGGACAGGGAAGCCTGGTGTGCTGCAGTCCATGGGGTCGCAAAGAGTTGGACACAACTGAGTGACTGAACTGAACTGAACCGAACCCAGGTAAATTAGGCAAGAAAAAAAGTACCCAGTTGAAAAAAGTAAAACTATCTTATTTGTAGATGGCATGATCCTGCATGTTGAAAGTCCTAAGGAATACACACACCACACACACACACACAAACTATTAGACTAAGAAATGAGTTCAACAAAGTTGAAGGATAAAGATCAATATGTAAAAATCAATCCTATTCTATACATTAGCAGTGAATAAATGCAACTGAAATTAAGAAAATAATTTTCCTCACAAAAGCATCAGAAAGAATAAAATATCAAGGAATAACATTAACAGAAGAAATGCAATAACTGTACAATGAAAAATAAAAAATATTTTTGAAAGAAATTAAAGAAAATTAACATAAATGGGAAGACATCCCAATTTCATGTCTTGCAATATTTAATATTGCTAAGATGGCAGCACTCCCCAAATTGACCTATAGATTGAGTATAATCTCTATCAAAAATATCAGCTGCCCTTTTGGAGATACTGACAAACAGTACTGGCATAAGGACACACACGCATTAGTGGAATAGAATTGAGAATCCTAAATACACCTTCTTACATTTATGCTCAACTGATTTTTGATGCAGGTGCCAAAACAATGTATTGTAGAAAGAACACTTTTTTCAACAAATGGCAACTGGATATCCACATGCCAGAGAATGAAGTTGGACCCCCTCCCTACATCATATACCACAATTAATTAAAAAATGAACCTACACTGGTAGAACACGTGTAGGGGGTGGGGTGGGAGCTTTACTTCTGGTGGCCGGGTCTGGGAAGGGGCGGTAGGCCAGCTGCAAAGGCAGTAAGAAGCACCTGAAGCAGACCAAGGAGCTGGATGAAGCTGATGGGGCATTCAAGCAGAAACAAAAAAAGCAGCAGAAGGGGAGTTCCCTGGTGGTCCAGTGGTTAAGAATCTGCCCGGCAAAGCAGGGGACAGGGGTTCGATTCCTGGTGGGGGAACCAGGATCCTGCATGCCACAGGGCAACTAAGTCCATCCCGCATGCCGCGGGGCAACTAAGTCCATGTACGGCAGCTACAGAAGTGTCCACCCTGCCACGAAAGCCAGAGCACTGCCACAAGACACAGCGTGGCCAAAAAGCGAGAGAGAAGCAAAAGAAACTTGAGAAGCTAAAAGCAAAGGCTGCAGGGAAGGCCCTCCTGGAGAAAGTAGGAATTAAGAAATCTGTCAAAAAGTAAGCTGGGGGACTTCTCTGGTGGTCCAGTGGTTAAGAATCCCCCTTCCAGTGCACGGGATGTGGGTTTGATCCCTGGTCAGGGAAGGAGAACTAAGATCCCACATGCTACAGAGCAACTAAGCCTGTGAGCTGAGGAAGACCCAGTGCAGCCAAGGCAAAAAAAACAAAACACCACTTTTCGGGACTTCCCTGGTGGTCTAGTGGCTAATACTCTGCTCTCCCAATGCAGGGGGCCTGGGTTTGATCCCTGGTGGGGGAACTAGATCTCACATGCTGCAACTAAGGCTTGGTGCAGTCAAAAAATAAAAATACATATTAAAAAAAAAAAAAAAAAGGAAGCTGTTCTTTGTGCTGGAGGCAATGGTAATCCTTAATTCCATTCCCGATTCCCTGCCATGTCTATTGCCACCTATAGTTAGAATGAAGTACTGTCTTGAAGCCTGTTACACATTTAAAAACAAACTTTTGTTAAGGTTTAAAAAAATGAAATCATACAGCGGCTCATCTTCTCTTTAGTTCTTCTCATTTAGCCATTTCTACCGTAGCTGTGAGGTCAGAGTAAACCCAGCCTAGAATCCTGCCAAAGTCTGTTCTTCAGTCTTTGTTCTAGCTCCAATTCTGTACCACTCAGAATTAAATCAACTCATCTCGGGGAGGAAAAGGGACTAAAGATCTAAACATCAGAATTAAGGCTTTGATATTAGAAGAAAATCAGGAGCAAATTTTCATGATCTAAGATTTGGCATATTTCTTAGATATGACACTAAAGGTACAAGCAACAAAAGAAAAAAAAAAGATAAACTACACTTCATCAAAATCAAGTGTCTCTGCTTCAAAGGATACCATCAAGAAAGTAAAAAGAAAATCTACAGAATGGGAGAAAATATTTAGCAATATTTTAAATATCATCATTACTATTATTTTATTTTTAAAATAAAAATATTTTAATATTTTAGTAGTATTTTAGTAAATAACATATAACTGATAAGGGGCTATATTCAGAATATATAAATAACACAACTCAACAATAAAAAGACAAATAACTCAATTTTAAAATGGGCACAAGATCTGAATAGGTATCTCTCCAAAGAAGATAAATGAATGGCCAGTAAGTACATGAAAGATGCTTAACATTATTAATTACTAAGCTTCATTATAAAAAAAACCCACAGTGATATAGCACTTCACATCCTCCACGATGGCTAAAATAAAGCAGACAATAACTGGTGTTCATGAGGATATAAAAACACTGGAATCCTCATTAATTGCTGACGGGGATATAAAATAGTACAGTACTTTGAAGAACAGTTTGGCACTTCTTCAAAATGTTAAACATATAGTTTCTGTATGACCCAGCAACTCTACTCCTAGGTATATACCTGACAGAAAGGAAAACCTAGGTCCACACAAAAACTTGTACATGAATGTCCATAGCAGCATTATTCACAGTAGCCCAAAAGTGGAAACAACCCAAATGTCTATCAACTGATAAATGGATAAACAAAATGTGGTATATCGATCCAATGGAATACAAAGAGGAATGAGGTACTGATTCATGCTGCAAGATGAATGAACTCTGAAAACACTATACTCAGTGAAAGAAGCCAATCACAAAAGACAACATTTTGCATGATCCCATTTATATGAAACATCTAGATTTTGCAAATTACATGGATACAAAGAAAGAAAAGCCAGGTATTTTTTAAATCAACATTTAAGATTACTAAGAAAACACTATTTATAAATAAGTCAAGGGCCTAGTAAAATGCCATACCTTGCCACATTGCTTGTAGGAAATTCCCTTTTGGTTACAGTACTCGTAGATGAGGGCTGCACCTTGCACACATAATTTAGCTTTCAGAGATTCGGGTTTATAATAAATCCCACTATGTATGACACCACTATTGTGTCCGGTCTGATGAACAGCTATGGAACAAGAGAAATACCTTTAACAGAAAGTACACACAAGATTCATTCACAACCCAAGAAGTAGGGGAATACAGTTAGAGTTGAAGCTATTAGAGACACTATTTAAAACTCTGCCTGGGTTTGTTCTTCCAGCTGGAGCACTGGTAGCTTCCCCAGCAGCCAACCACAGTATGTGTGTCAGGTCCCTCTAGCCCATCTCTGACTTCAGCTATGACTTTGGGGTACAAACCCACCTCTCACCATCAGCAACCCACTTCAAGGGCCCAATACGGCTCTCTGCCTTTTGCCCCAGGGTGTTCTCTAATTTTGGGGGAGAGGGACTTAACATCCCTAGGGACAATCCTCAAACAAAGGGACAGAAGTTGAAGGGCACATGAGCACAATCCTGGGAGATATTAGGCAGTTCCTCAGAGGTCTCGGTGGAATCAAGCTCACAGCTTCAACCTGGATAACACACCTTCCCAAGATTTTCCCTCCTTCCCTGTTTACTCTCCCCACCCACTGACTCCTGCTTCCTTGGATAACCTCACAAATTACCTATTTTTTTTTTTAAGTCACTCAGTCACGTCTGACTCTGCAACCCCATGGATTAATACAGTCCCTGGAATTCTCCAGGCCAGAATACTG
The DNA here is from genome assembly GCF_029378745.1 of Bos indicus. Classification (NCBI taxonomy): domain Eukaryota; kingdom Metazoa; phylum Chordata; class Mammalia; order Artiodactyla; family Bovidae; genus Bos; species Bos indicus. The sequence goes on from NC_091769.1 coordinate 43,032,769, forward strand.
GAGTGGGTATCCTTTCCCTTCTCCAGGGGATCTTCCCAACCCAGGGATTGAACCCAGGTCTCCCGCATTGCAGGCAGATTCTTTACCAGCTGAGTCACAAGGAAAGCCCGTATCCAATATCCAGTACCCAAGTTCTAGTCCCAGGCTCTGCTTTTTGAAGAATCCAGACTGGGACACTAGCATTGACATTTAGATTGAAAGATGCAGAACTGACAACATGAGCAGGTGTTCAGGTTTATTGTTGTTCAGTTGCTCAGTCATGTCCTACTCTTGGCAGCCCCATGGACTGCAGTACATCAGGCTTCCCTGTCCTTCACCATCTCCCAGAGTTTGCTCAAAGGTGTTAGGGTTAAGCAACATAACATACATACCTAAATTTTTCTCCTTCTCCAGAACACCAATGGAAAGAGCTGGATGTCGCAGGATGAGTGCTCTGGCAGAGGCAAGCCCCACAATTCCGCCACCAATAATGACTATATCAAATGAGCTTTAAAAGAAAGCCATCTTTAAAGTAACACATGTTTACAATAGATTTTATCAAACTTCGCATTTTCATCACCAATAAACAATTAAACTATTAATTGTAATCATTAAAATCAAATGTTTACTGGGCTTTGTGATATTTGGCTTTAAAAGTTAATCAGCTACAGCCAGCAGGCAGAATGGCTAGTTGCCCAAGCTGCTCTAAGTCTCCATTACACTCTGCATAAGCTGGCTCCATCAGCAGTTACTCGGTTAAGTATCACACTCTCCCCTACTAACTGTCAAAAATTCAAGTGCAGTATTCTTTTGTGCTTTTTTGTTTGTTTCTGGGTTTTTGCAGGTGGGGGGACTGGCCACATTGCACAGCATGTGGGATCTTAGTTCCCCAACTAGGGACCTAACCCACATACCCTGCATTGGAAGCATGGAGTCTTAACCACTGCACCACCAGGAAGTCCCTCAAGGGCAGTATTTTTGAGGACAAGTTACCATTAAGTCTTTAACACCTTAGTATGCAAAAAGTCATAATTATTTTATTCTGCTTAGAAGTAAACAGTGAGAAAATCAAACCTTAAGGAAATAAGTCATCCAGGAATGGGCTCAGAACCAATTTTAGTCACGATAACTCTGATTACACAATCATTTAAAAAATTAGAAAGGGTATGTATAGTCTAACTCCACAGTGCGAAGCTTAAAAAATTACCATTAGCATTGATCTCACGGTCAACAAATCTAGGTTTTATAGGAACATGGCCACTTTCACTTTTTCAGCCCACTTTTTTTTTTCACTCCCTCTTGCATTATATTATTTCAGTCTAAATTCTAAACATCATCTGTAAATATCCAATACGTTATTTATAAAAGAGTTCTTTAAAACACACACACAATGCTATTATTCTAACCAAAAAATTCAGTTTTTAAATATCTGCAAATACCCACAATTAAACTTTAAGAAGAAAACACAGGAGAAAATCTTTGGTATCTAGGGCTACTTGAAGAGTTCACATCAAAAGCATGACCCATAAAAGAAAAAACTGATAAACTGGACTTCATCAAAATTAAAAGTTTTTGCTCTGCAAAAGACTCTGTTAAGGGGATAAGAAGATGAACAAATTGGGAGAAAACACTTGCAAACCATATATATGACAAAGGACTCAATTCTTGAAATAAACAAGTAATTTAGAGAATGGGCAAATGATATGAACAAACATTTCATCGAAGAAGATAGATATAAACATGGCAAATAAGTACATGAAAATATACCTTTAGTCATTAAGGAAATGCAAACTAAAACTACAATGACATATCACTACACCCCTATCAGAATGACTTTTTTTTTTAAAGTGATAACACCAAATGCTGATGAAGATGAGAAGAACTGGAACAACTCACACATTACTGGTAGGAATGTAAAATAGTACAGACACTCTGGAAATAGTACGGCCTTTTCTTAAAAAACTAAACATGTGCTTACTACATGTCTTAGCAACTGCACTCTTTGGCATATATCTGGGGAAAAACATTGTTCAAAAGAATACACGCACCCCAGTGTTCACTGCAGAGCTGTTTACAATAGCAAGTCATGAAGCAACGGAAATGCCCATCAACAAATGAATGGACAAAGATGCGGTGCATATATACAATGGAATATTACTCAGTTATTAAAAAGAAGAAATAATGCCATTTGCAGCAACATGGATGAACCTGAAGATGATCATACTAAGAGAAATAAGTCAGATAAAGACAAATATCATACATTGCTTAATTGGGCAATCTAAAAAAATGGTACAAATGAACTTATTACAAAACAGAAAGACAGACTTAGAGAATGAACTAATGGTACCAAGGCGGGTAAGATGGGTGGGGGGAGGGATAGATTGGGAGTTTGGGATTGGCAGGTACACACTGCAATATTTAAAATAGATAACCAGCAAGGACCTACAGGAAACTCTGCTCAATATTCTGTAATAAGATAACGGAAAAAGAATTAGAAAAAGAACAGATACATGTATTTATATAACTGCATCACTTTGCTGTATACCTGAAACTAACACAACATTGTTAATCAACTATGCTCCAATATAAGAAAAAAAAATTTTTTTAATATGAATTCACTTGACATCAGATTTCTAAATTGTAACAATGAAATCCATAAGTCACTAGAGCTACTTCCTTGGTGGTCCAGTAGTTAAGACTGCACTGCCAATACAGAAGGTGAGGCTTCCACCCCAGGTCTGGGAAATAAAGTCCCACATGCTGCACGTTGTAGGCAAAAGACAAAAAGCAAACAAGCAAACAAAAGAAGCAAAAAAAAAACAGTAAACAAAACAAAAACAATAACAACAACAACAAAACAAGAAGTCAATGAAGTAGTAGTTTCAAGAAGAAAAAAAGGATTTCTAACCTAGAGTTAAACTGTATCATTTAAATATGAGGATTCAATAAAGATATTCTTAGATAAAAAAGGTTACAGGAATTTTAACATGCAAGAGACACTCCTAAAAATACTACTGTACCAAAATTTAATGAGTTATCAACTCAAGAAGTTAAATACAATAAGGAAAACAAATATATAAAGATACATAATATATAAAACAAACATATATATAACAAAATATAACGAAGAAAAATCCTTTATTTGAAAAGATTTATAAAGTAGACAAATCTCTGGCAATAGTAATGAGGAGAAAAGTGAGATGACTCAAATATATATAACAGAATAAGGAAAAACATGTAAAGACATGACAATGATCTTAAACATAATCAAAGAACATCATGAAGATCTATGTGCTAATAAATTTGATAACATAGATGAAATGGGGTGAGGGACTCAAGCGAAATTACTGAGACAAGAAGAAATAGAAGTTTTGAATCAATTGCTATAAATTAGTCATCAGAGGCTTTCCACCTAAATACACATACACACACGTGTGTAAATTTTACCAAAATTTTAAGGAATGGATAATCTCTATCATCGAAGATGTTCCAGAAAAATTTAAAAAGCTGAAGACTTCCTAACTCATTTTATGAAGTACCTATGACTCAGGTTCCAAAACTGGATGTTGGTGTTGTTTAGTCGCTAAGTCATGTCTGTCTCTTTTGTGACCCCATGGACTGGATCCTCTGTCCATGGGATTTCCCAGGCAAGGATGCTGGAGTGGGTTGCCATTTCCTTCTCCAAGGCATCTTTCCTATTCAGAGATTGAACTCGTGTCTCTTACTTGGCAGGCAGATTCTTTACCACTGAGCCACCTGGGAAGGCCCTAAAGTGATAAAGTGTTAGTTTCCAAATCACGTCCGGCTCTTAGTGACACCATGGACTGTAGCCTGCCAGGCTCCTCTGTCCATGGAATTTCCCAGGCAAGAATATTGGAGAGGGTTGCCATTTCCTTCTCCACGGGATCTTCCCAACCGAGGGACTGAAGCCAGGTCTCCTGCATTGCAGGCAGAGGCTTTACCATCTGAGCCACCAGGGAAATCCCCAAAACTGGATAAGAAATACAAAAAAGCATTAAAAAAAAAAAAAGCATATTCTATACAAGTAAAATCTAGCTGAAAGAATATAAAATAAGATACTATTTATCATAGCAACAAAGCAATAAGGGAATCTAAGAATTAACTAAAGAGAAAAAGAACTTCACAGAGAAAAATTTAAACTTTATTAAATAACAAAGGCATGCATGTGTGCATGCTCAGTCATGTCCAACTCTTTGCAACCCCACGGAGTATACTCCTCTGTCCATGGGATTATCCTGGCAAGAATACTGGAGTGGGTTGCCATTTCCTCCTCCAGGGGATATTCTGGACCCAGGGATCAAACCTGTGTCTCCTCCCACTCCTGCACTGACAAGTAGATTCTTTTACTGAGCCACCTGGGAAGCTCCTAAATAACAAATGAGTATGCATAAATGAAAAGATATGCCAAGTTCATGGATGGGAAAACTCAAAATTATAAAGAAGCAATTCTCCCCCAAATCTATCTACCTAATGTAATTTCAATTTTCAAAATAATCTTTTAAGATACTAACTGTTATATAGAATAAAGTCTGTAAGTAGTGAAGCAGTTTTAAAAAACGAGTGCATGTAAAACTGATGAAAATCTGAACAAGGTCTATGGATTGTGCTAATATCATTTTCCTGGTTTTGACACTGTTATTACAGTTAGGTAAGACGTTGGAGCAAATTGGGTGAAGAAGGGTACATGAGAGCTATCTGGTCTGGGTTTTTGTGGGGGTTTTTTTGGGAGGGGGACTTCCTATGGATCTTTAATCATTTCAAAATAAAAAAGTATAAACAAAACCTTCACTAACCTTACTTTTCTTCCCTTAAGAAAAGGTTCCCAAAAGAACAGTCTACATACCCCACGATGAATCACAAATCCTATTCCACACTAATTCCCCTCCAATCCACTAATACACAGCAGCCAGAATCAACTTTTGAAACATCAACATTTAATCACGTCTTTAAAAGTCTCCCAGCGCCCTTAGAATAAAATTCCACGTGCAGTTAAAGCAAAACCTCTGCTGTGATGTAACCCTTCTCCGGTGTCTTTCCACACCATCCTCTGTTCCGCCAAGCTCCTCACACTCATGTTGCCCACATGCTAGTTCCCGAAAAAGAGCCAAGAGCTTTTCAGCTTTGAAACCTTCGCATAAACCGCTCCCCATACAGAGAGCAGGTAAAAAACGGTAACTTCATACGTGATCTCCACATTTCAAATCACAGGACGCTGAATTCTGCAGGGTTTGATTAGCAGCTGAGCTGCTTCTCATACGGCAACTCTATGCAGCCGTGTGTGTGCCAGGAACTGACTGACTTAAGACCGGTTTCAGATGTTCCAAGTAACATCAGGAAGGCCAGCGAACAAACAGCACATTTGATTGCTTACAGTGTGTGAGGTCCTTGTAATCCTCAAAACGACCACTTGCGCGAGAGACTACGTTCCAATTCACAACTGAGCCTTAAAGGAGCTTAAGTAACCCGCCCAGGGTTGAATGGGAAGCGGTGGAGTCGTATTCAAAGCCAGGACTGTTCTTGACCTCTACTCGACACTGCCTTTCTTATTCTTCTCTCGCCCACAAGCCTACGAGGGATCCAGGCAGGTAGCTCCTGGGATCTGAGGCTGGAGCCCGGGCTTCACAGGATCCCGACCTTCTCTCTCGCCGAGGACAGCGAAGAAAAGCAGAGGCAGAGGTCCAGCACTAGGCACCTCCAAGAGAGGCAGCGGAGACCGCGGGGGGCGGGCCAGCGGGTACTCACCTGGTGCTGGCTCTGCGGCCACCCTGGCACAACAGCCGGGATTTCCCCGACGCGGGTGTGTGCGCCGCGGAGAAGCCCCCGGGGAAAATCCCGCGGGCCCGTCCGCAGACACTGCCCAGGTAACGCAGTGCTGGTACCATCGCCTGCACCCCTTTCCCTGCCTCAAGCTCTAGAAGCCAGCCCTTGAGACCTGCAATGCCCGGGTCCCAGCGCCCTCTAGACCCGCCCCCCAAGCAGAGCCCAATGAAGGGAGCGCCTTCGCCCCACGTGGGCGCAGCCGCCAGTGGCCAATAGACGCGCGCGGCGGAGGGCGAAGGGCAGGCCTGCGCCGCCGTAGACGCTGGGGACGCCAGCTTGCTCCTTCCTTTTGACGCTGTGAGTAGAGGAGCTAGGCCCCGAGAGGGGCGGGACTAGTCGTGGTCACCCTCTCCCCTTTCCCTTCTCCCATCGCTTGGCTAACTGAAAATCTGGCCCGCCGAGTCACGCGTCCTCGACCTGCACAGCCCAGCGGACTTCGCGCCGCAGGAGAAAGTCTGGGGATGACGATGGTGAAAATTCTCGTTTGGGCAGGCCCAGAGGCCCTCCTTTCCTCCAGCTAGGCCCCGCCCCCTCGACCCCTCCCCGCGTCTCTCGTGGCTCCGCCCTCTCAACCTCGCCTTTTCCTAGCCCCTCCCCACGTCCCTAGCGGCTCCTTGCGGAGAACCTCTGTCTCCAACGAGTCTCCTACAGAGCGAAGTGCTCACTGAAGGGCACTGTCCAGCCCTACCCTTCTCCAGACGGAGGCTCTGTCATGGCGACGCCTGATAGTCTGCTGTTTTCTGGCCATCCATATATGTGGCTCCTGACATGTCATTCATTATTGGTCTTGTAAATATTGAGCGAATAAATGAAACAGACGGCTCGGTCTCTGCCATCATTTAGCGATCTGTTTCCTTTTTTTTTTTAATACTGGACTGACATGTAGTTTTAAATATGCTTTGCGGGCCTAGAAACAGTGATTCACCTGTGCATGTCACTTCACCCCTGTTTAGCTGTAAAATGAGGGAAGCGGGCTGTGTAATCTCTGAAAGGCCTGTGTTAGATTAGTTCTGTGCCTAACACCTGTTGTCAGTGTTTGATGGAAGTTTTTGGTTTTTTTTTTTTTAATTTTTAGGGTCAGGACAGCTGAGCAAAACAAAAATAGAACGATGTAACTGTATTACTTTATTTGGATTTAGCAGATGGAGCAGTGGTAAAGAATATGCCTCCAGTGCCAATGCAGATGGCGCAGTTTCAGTCCCTGGGTCCGGAAGATCCCCTGGAGTAGGAAATGGCAACCCACTCCAGTACTTTTGCCTGGAAAAGTCTGTGGAGAGGAGCCTGGCGGCCTGCAGTCCATGGAGTGGGAAGGAGTCGGACACCATTAATTATCCCATGGGCACTAACTTTATTGCTGGAAGGACTTACACTTGCCTGTCTGAATTTGGCTCCAGTTATTAATCACATAGCTTGGGAAAGTGGAGTCACCCCTTTCCCTTAGCCCCTCCTCTGTGAACTATGAGTGATGTAGGGTCCCTCTCATAGGACTTTTGTCCTATGAGCAAGATAAGACTCATCAGATTAAGCACAGTAAAGTGAAGTCGCTCAGTCGTGTCCGACTCTTTGCGACCCCATGGACTGTAGCCTACCAGGCTCCATCCATGATATTTTCCAGGCAAGAATACTGGAGTGGGTTGCCATTTCCTTCTCCAGAGGATCTTCCTGATCCAGGAATCGAACCCAGGTCTCCCGCATTGCAGGCAGACGCTTTACCGTCTGAGCCACCAGGGAAGCCCTTTAAGAGCTCAATAAAATGATGGTTTTTATTATGTTTATATGGTTTTTATCACCTGGATAGTTATGCATATTTTCTTTATTTGTGAAAATAATGTGGAATGTTGCCTGCTTGTTCATCACAAATGAAAAATAAGATATTCATTTTTTAGTTTTTAATTAGAAAATTTTTTAATATTTTGAATTTTGAGTTAATTGTAGATTTCCATGCAGTTGTAAGAAACAGTAGAGATCCTGTGTACCCTTTACCCAGTCTTCTCAAATAGTAACATCTTGTAAAAGTTTGATACAACAACATAACCAGGAGCAGCCCATGGATCTTATTCGGATAGCTGTTTTGCATTTGTGTGTGTGTTTAGTCCTGTACATATTTGATCACACCTGTATAGATTCTTCTTCTTATTATTTTTGGTCATGCAGTGGGGCTTGTGGAATCGTAGTTCTCTGACTATGGATAGAACCCTGACCCCTGGCAGTGACAGTGTCCCAACCACTGGCCCGCCAGGGACCTCCCCATGTGTAGAATGTTGTATCCATCACAGGCAAGCTACAGCACAGATCCATCACCACCAAGATCCCTCCAGCAAGGCACCCTCTTCCCCATTCTGTTCTCACTTTCTAAAATTTTGACATGTCAATAATGTTACATAAACAAAATTATATAGTATGCAACTTTTTGGAATTGACTTTTTCACTTAGCATTATCCCATGAGATCCATCCAAATTGTTGCCTGTATTGATAGTTCATTCTGTCTTATTGCCGAGAAGTATTTCATGGTATGAATGTACCACAACATGCTTAAACCATTCACCCTTTGGAGGATATCTGAGTTACTTCTAGTTTTTTTCACTATTCGAATAAAGCTGCTATAAAACTTAGTGTACAGCTTTTTGTGTGAGCCTGTTTTTATTTCTCTGGGATAAATGCCCAATAGTCCAATTGCTGGGTCATCTGATAAGCACATGTTTAGCTTTGTAAGAAAGTGCCAAACTCCTTTCCAGAGTGGCTGTACCATTTTACATTCCCACCAGCAATGTTGAGTGATCGAGTTCCTCTTCAGTGTTGCCAGCTTTTGGTACTATCACTGTTTTTTATTTTAACCATTGCACAGGATTGTAGTTGATTTGTTACTAGGTTGAGTATGCTGCTGCTAAGTCACTTCAGTCGTGTCCGACTCTGTGTGACCCCACAGACGGCAGCCCACCAGGCTCCCCCGTCCCTGGGATTCTCCAGGCAAGAACGCTGGAGTGGGTTGCCATTTCCTTCTCCAGTGCATGAAAGTGAAAAGTGATAGTGAAGTCGCTCAGTCATGTCCGACCCTCAGTGGCCCCATGGACTGCAGCCCACCAGGCTCCTTAGGTTGAGTATAGAATTCTACAATCTAGGGTCTGTGGTCAGGGTTTCATGAATCAGTCCATAGTAGTGACTGTTTTACTCTTCTGTGATTTTGAGCTTTGAGCTTGTACTTCCTAGTTTAGCAAAGTGAAAGAACTCAAAATACACATGTACTTTTATAAAATTTTCTCTGCTTAGCTTCTCACCTAGTCTTGACTGTACATTAATTTGTTTCATCTCGATTATCTCAAATCAAGAGCTCACCTTACATTCATTGACCCTGTAATGTCTTTGGCTAGAGACATTTGTTTTCTGGCCACCACATCCTCCTGAAGCTAAGAATTCATGTTCACCTTCCATCTAGGTCAGAACCCATAAGAAGTTAGTTCAGTGAGTGTCAAGTGATACTGGCCTAGGGTGACTTTGGCTTCTAATTCCTAAGGAAGTGCTCTGTCACTCTATTTCACTAGACTCTAGATACATCAGGAATAAGAACTGGCATCAGTAATGGATGATTTCCAGTGAAGTGGGGTTATAATCTGGGGGGAAAACTCCCCAATTCTGATACCACCTCACCCTTCTCTCCACACTTTCACTGCCCTCAAGAACAGGTTGGCTAGTTTAGTCTTTTTGACCCTTAAGTTAGCCATCATTTTGAATAGCCCACCTAAGTAATTTTGTTTAATATATAAAAAGAGAACTTGCACTGTTTAAAAGAAACTTGTTTTTATGCAACTTGGAGAACTCTCCATCTCCTATTTTGAGGCACACATTAGAGGTCTGGCTTTCTCTAAGTCACAAACTTACTATCAACTTTTGGAAACATCTTTTAAAAAAAAACTTACGGCTCCAAGCCATGTTATGATAGTAAGAAGAATTTTTAAAATAATTTGAGTTATCACAGCAGTAGCTTAGTAATGTTTATTTTTTAACTTGAATTTGAGTGGTTTCTTTTAATTTGTGTGCCTGGTCACTCAGTTGTGTCTGACTGCGACCCCATGGACTGTGGCCTGCCAGATTCTTCTGTCCATGGAATTTTCCAGGCAAGAATGCTAAAGTGGGTTGCCATTTCCTTCTCCAGGGGATTTTCCCTATCTAGGAATCAAACCTGAGTCTCCTGTGTCTCCTGCATTGCAGTTAGATTCCTTATCTGCTGAGCCTTCCCGGAAGCCCTTCTTTTAATTTATTAAAGTTAAATTCACCAACTCACCACCAGAGGTCTCCTCTTTTCCTCTAGAAAGCTTTCTTAGCGATAGCTGCTTGAATTCATTTGAAATTCCCAGTATCGATTTTAACAAAATTACAGTTGAGAATGCAAAAACCTACCAGTTATTTTTTTAGGTTTACTGAAAAATAAAAATTTTCATGTTTAAATTATTTTGAATATAATATCCAGTATTTCTAGAGATCATAAGCTGAAGTAAATTTGGTCTTTTTCTTAAGCTGAAATATAAGGTTGACCAAAATGAATCAAGTGACTTCAGTTTTCATACTTCTCTAATTTTTCTGCTTAATGACAGTTTCTTTGTTTCTGCATGAAAATTCATCAGCCATTGAAGATTGTTAATTCCAAGTATTTATTTAACTTGCATTAGGGGATGGTGCTGTGCCTGGTGTTAGGAATAATTGAAATGAATGTGTGATTTTTGCTCTTCCTTTTGCTCTGCATACTTTAAATATTGCATGAATGAATAGATGGATGGAGGTGGTATTTGAATAAAGTCTTGAGGTTGGGAAAGATTTTCATAGGATTCTAGGGGCGGGCAGGGAGGACTCTAGGAGGGAACTAGGAGGGAACAGCCTGAGATGAATTCAGAAAGACCCAATTTGTAAATATGGTTGGCAGCCAAAGGAGTTACTGAAGTGGGCACGGGTGGTGAGAGATTTAATCAAAAGCAGGGAAGATCTGAGAATGTGGGAGGAAGTATTTATAGCGCGGGGACACGTTTGTAGCAATGAAGGCGGAGTAATGGCGGAAAAGCAGGGAAGAAGGTAGTAGATGACCCCAGGGTCCTGTCCTCAGACCTCAGCTCTCATTGTTCACAGCCTCAACATCCTCGGGCATTTCCTCAGCTCTAAGGTGGTTCCCTCTCAGGACTCTCTAGTTCTCTTCTTTTTCTTGAGTTCTAGAACCATTCAAGGACTGAAGAAAGAGCCATTGACTAATTAGAGCAAAAGCTAGGTTCAGGTTTCAGCACTGCATTGCAAACAATTAGCCCAGAAACACTGGGCAAGTCCCTTTAAAGACACGCATTTATTAATACCCCCACCTTCTTCCAGGATTTTAGGGTGTCAGTGAGTTACTTAATATCGGGGCTTCAGTTTCCTCATCTCTGAATGGCCCTCATTCTTGCTGCTGCTGTCTGAGTAATCTTCCTGAAGCATAGTTCTGACCATGCCAGTGCTCTGTGCTGAAAGCTCAGTGACTGCTAGCTACCTGCAGAAGCCAAATTCTCTGGCTGATCACAGGAGACCCTTCCTGTTGGGACTGTGTACATTGTCTGTCTCCTCATGACCCCCATGTTCTAAGCCAACTGAACGACAATAAGTCTTAAACATTCCCACCACAGCTAGTCACCTGACCTACCTTTTCTTGGCATCTTTGTCTGTTGAAATCCTTGTTTGTCTTGAACTCTTTTGAGGTATTTTTCAGGCTCCATCGTTTATTTTAACTACCTGGTCACTTGTTTTAGCTCACTCTACCCTGCATTAAGTTGTCAGCTCTTCAAAGACAGTGTATCATCTGTCTGTGTTTCACCCCCCTCCACCTGGCACCATAAGTCACGTTGAGACCCGGTTCCGAAATCACTTTCTCAACTCATGGTTATGGATTTTTACAGCTGGAAATCATCTGTGCCAATCATCTCATTTTATAAATGAGAAAACCAAGGGTCAGAGAGGTTAAGTTGCTTGTCTAGTCTTTCCCAGCTGCCCTGGCATAGTTCTTGGTTTGCACTGTTCTGGGGGCTACTTACAATCTTGTCATCAGTTCACTTCAGTTCAGTCGTTCAGTCATGTCTGACTCTTTGTGACCCCATGAATCGCAGCACGCTAGGCCTCCCTGTCCATCACCATCTCCCAGAGTTCACTCAAACTCACGTCCATCGAGTCGGTGATGCCATCCAGCCATCTCACCCTCTGTTATCCCCTTTCCTCCTGCCCTCAATCCCTCCCAGCATCAGAATCTTTTTCATTGAGTCAACTCTTCGCATGAGGTGGCCAAAGTACTGGAGTTTCAGCTTTAGCATCATTCCTTCCAAAGAACACCTGGCATTCCCAGGTGGTTGGATCTCTTTGCAGTCCAAGGGACTCTCAAGAGTCTTCTCCAACACCACAGTTCAAAAGCATCAATTCTTGTCATAGGAAGATCTATTTCCATGATTCCACTCCTTTTCTGGATCTAAGTGTCTTAACCTTGATACATTGACCCTTAGATGATTTTAGTTTGTCATTTTGATACTGGAAATGTGGATTGGGACTGGAACTACTGCTGCTGCTAAGTCACTTCAGTCGTGTCCGACTCTGTGCGACCCCATAGACAGCAGCCCACCAGGCTCCACTGTCCCTGGGATTCTCCAGGCAAGAACACTGGAGTGGGTTGCCATTTCCTTCTCCAATGCATGAAAGTGAAAAGTGAAAGTGAAGTCGCTCAGTCGTGTCCGACTCTTGGCGACCCCATGGACTGCAGCCTACCAGGCTCCTCCACCCATGGGATTTTGCAGGCAAGAGTACTGGAGTGGGGTGCCATTGCCTTCTCCGTGGGACTGGAACTGGTTTCGGTAAATCTGTAACTGCACTACCTGAATGGACACCAGGTGGCGCCACTGTAGGCGGACTCCAATTGAAGCTCGAACAAGTATAACTTAATGTCAAGGCTGGGAGGAACCATAGAGACCATCCAATTTGGCCTCTCCTTTGCGGCAAAAGAAACCAAGAAAACAAACAGTAGTAACTTGCTCAATAACTATTGAGGGGTAAATGAGTCAGCTTTATCATCACAAGAACATTGAGTCTGAAGTTGTGAAGTAAGTTACTGTATGTATGGATTCTGATTGCCAACTGATGATCTAATATGAATACTATTTTATGTGTCTAGAGCAAATGATGCTGTTTGGAAAAATTTCCCAGCAGCTCTGTGGCTTAAAGAAACTCCCATGGTCACGTGACTCCCGATACTTCTGGGGCTGGTTGAATGCAGTGTTTAACAAGTAAGTTACCCATACTAAAGTGAAGAAACATGGGGATTGTTTCAGCTCGATGAGTTCCCAGTGGCTAATTTGGTTTTCTTATATTTCAGATGTTATTTGTGTTGTGTATGCAGTATGATCCTAATTTTCTTTAAAAAAATTGAATTAAGACCAAAAAGAGATAAGTTATAAAATATTAACTGTGACTGACTGGGTTACAGGACTTCAGTGATTCTTTTTATTCATTCTTTCAGTGCCTTTCAAGCTTTTAAAAATGATCTTTTATTATTTTTATAATCAGAAAAGCTCAATAATGTTAGAATATTTTATTCTGTGACTTAAGCAATGTAGTTAACCTTTTGAATACCATCAAGTGAATTCAAGTTTTAAAAATGTTATTTGGTGGCATGCTTATTTTGAAACTGGCAAAACTAACCTCCTCATTGCTTAATACAGCATTAATACCACTAACTAGAGAAAAAGGCATAAGTAAAAATTAATAAAGATCACTTAAGGACATTAATTTGAACAAATGTTCAAAATTATTCTCTTTTTAAATCTTTTATCATTAATAAAAATTATAACCAAGTGTTGTCATTCGTTCAATACATAGTTACTGAGTATCTCCTGGAGTCAAGCTACTATGCTGCATAAGAGTTAATGAAGACCCATGTCTGCCTGATAAACTCAGATTTAAAAAAAAAAATGCTTTGACAGTGTTCACTTGAAAACAAAAGCAAAAATGGTAGCAAGTAGAGCTACCATTGAATATTTTCTTTTCATGGATTTATCTCCCTCATCACGTGAAGTGAAAAGTAGTTGCTATTCCATATTTACGTTGGTGAACATAGCTAAGAAGCTAGTGACTATAGTTAAAGCTACCTGCTTTTGTCCTCATCCCCACAGAGTGGATCATGACCGCATCAGGGACGTGGGCCCTGACAGGGCAGCGTCAGAGTGGCTGCTGCGCTGCGGGGCCATGGTGCGCTACCACGGCCAGCAGAGGTGGCAGAAGGACTACAACCATCTCCCGACAGGCCCTCTGGACAAGTACAAGATTCAGGCGATTGACGCCACCGATTCCTGTATCATGAGCATCGGATTTGATCACATGGGTAAGTCCTCCACCATTTGTTATGGGAAATTCAGGTGATTTGCAATGACCTTTGGTTGCACTTGAAACTCTTATAGTCATATGGGTGTCCTTCTCGCCCTTTTCAGTCCAATCCAGCTTGTATCTTCTTGTGTATGATATTTATTTTTAAGTTAAATAGAGGTTACAAGTACCCTCCTCTCCTTTCTCTCCAAACCAAGCTGTGGTTTATCAACTTAATATTTAAGGTCTTGTTTGTCAAACTGTCTTTGTCAAACTTCTGTCATTGAGTAACCCTGACTAATGTAGAAATAATTATATCCACACAGCCTCTGCTTGTGTGGGCATTTTATTCCTCAGTGCATGGGCATCTGACTGTAGAATGGCTCTGTCTGTCAGCACAATCCATGTAGTGAATACTTTGTGTGGTTAATAGGGTGACTAATTGTTCCAGTTTTCCTGGGATTAAGAGGTTTCCTAGGACTTAGGACTTTCAGTCCTGACACCAGAACAGTCCTGGGCAAACCAGGACAGTTGATCATCTTAATGGTAAAGCAGGTTCTTAAACTGTGCTTTTTTCCCCTCCAGAAGGCCTACAGTATGTTGAAAAAATAAGACTATGCAAGTGTCACTATATTGAGGATGGTTGTTTGGAGAGACTTAGCCAACTTGAAAATTTACAAAAAAGCATGTTGGAAATGGAAATAATTTCATGTGGGAATGTCACAGACAAAGGTATCATTGCTTTGCATCATTTCAGGTAGGTGGTTAGTGTCAGAATGGAAACTTGATAATCATGTTAAGGTGAATAATCAGAATTTAAAACAGTTGATAAATGGTATCTTTTCTTAATTCTGAAAAACAGAATTTAAAAAAATGATTTAACCTTCAGCCACAATACTTTAAAACAGTTGAAATTATCAACTTTAATATCTTATAGTTGTATTGCATTTTTTAGGAAGCATCTTTTTTTAAAAAATCAATTACATAAAGCACCTAGCATGATGCCTATTAAAGCTGTTGGTGCTCTCAGTAAACATCAGCTATTATACTTCCTCCTCATCCTTTAAAGTATTTTTCCCCCATGGTCTGCCAATAACCTCAGCATCACAGGAAGTTTGAGAAATCTTAAACATTAGAACCAAAAGTACAAGATTGTTTGTCTCTTACATTAGTTCAGGCTTTGTGGCTTCATCTCGTAACAGAAACTTGAGTTGTTTTAAGAACTTCCCCAGTTTCTTTTCCTTTCTAGGTTAAGATTCATATTTTTAAAATTCAATTTCATTTAAAATAAAAGCAGAAACATAACACAGTTCACCCATTTTCCTGCTTCTCACCCCGGCTTGGCAATAACCACCAATCTGTTTTGTGTATCTGTGAGCTTGCTTCTTTATTTTTAGCTTCCACATATAGGCGATCATACAGTTATTTGTCTCTCTCTCTCTGACTTATTTCACTTAGCATAATACCCTCAAGGTCTATCTGGTTTGTTGCTAATGCAGAATTTTATTATTTTTTATGGCTCAGTACTACATATATGCATATACCGTATTTTCTTTATCCACTGACCCATCAGTGGACTTTTAGGTTGTTTCTGTATATTGACTATTGTAAATAATGCTGCCCTGAACATGGGTGTGCAGATGTCTTGTTGAGTTAGTGTTTTTGTTTTCTTCAGATAAATACTGAAACATAGAATTGTTGAATCATACGGAGAAGGCAATGGCACCCCACTCCAGTACTCTTGCCTGGAAAATCCCATGGATGGAGGAGCCTGGTGGGCCACAGTCCGTGGGGTCGCTAAGAGTCGGACAAGACTCTGCAAATTCACTTTCACTTTTCACTTTCCTGCATTGGAGAAGGCAATGGCAACCCACTCCAGTGTTCTTGCCTGGAGAATCCCAGGGACGGGGAAGCCTGGTGGGCTGCCATCTATGGGGTCGCACAGAGTTGGACACGACTGAAGCGACTTAGCAGCAGCAGCAGCAGCAGCATGGTAGTTCTTTTTTAATTTTTTGAGGAATCTTTATGCTGTTTTTCATATGACTGCCCCAATTTACACTCCCCTCAACCATGCACAAAGATTCTCTTCCCTCTACATCCTTGCCAACGCTTATTTCTAGTCTTTTTGATAACAGCCATTCTAACAAGTGTAGGGTGCAGTCTCATTGTGGTTTGATTTGCATTTCCCTGATAATGATGTAGAGTATCTTTTCATGTACCTGTTCTCCATCTGTATGCCCTCTTTGGAAAAATGTCTATTCAGATATTTTGCCCATTTTAAAAATTGCATTGTTCAGGTTTTTTTGCTGTTGAGTTGTATGAGCTTATATATTTTGGATATTAGCCCCTTATCAGATATATGACTTGCAGACATTTTCTCCTGTTCAGTAGGTTGCCTTTTCATTTTGTTAATGCTTTTCTTTGCTGTGCAGAAGCCTTTCAACTTGATGTATTTCCACTTGTTTATTTTTGCTTTGTTTTTACTTTTAGTGTCAGATTCAAAAAATCATAACTACAACTGATGTCATATTTTATATTTAACATGCAAAGGAGTTCTATGCCATAATATACATATTTGGAAAAACTCAGCAGAATTATTGACATAACCAGAACTAAACTTTCCAAAGTTTAGATTAGTTCCTAGCATGAATTTCATTTAAAGTAGTACTCTAGGACTACTGTTCTAAAAGTCATTTTGAATGTGTAGGATGATATGAACATGTACTGTGTGTACTTTCTTAAAAAGCCAATAAAACAAATTTATTTTTAATGCTATGAGAGTAAAGGTCAAATTACATTAACTTTTAAAATTTTCTTCTTTTTACAGGAACCTTAAGTATTTGTTTCTAAGTGATCTTCCTAGAGTAAAAGAAAAAGAAAAAATTGTTCAAGCCTTTAAGACATCACTGCCTTCTCTGGAGCTAAAATTGGACTTGAAGTAAAATAATATTTCAAAAAGTATCTTAATTCAGTGTAGAGTGTCATTTTAAATTGATCCTTAACAGCAACAAATATTATATGGTTATCAGCAGAACTATAAGGATGTTATATCATGACATTTTTAGCAGGGTCCATCATGTAGAAAATAAACATTCAGATGTGATTCACTAAAGTTACTAACTTGGAATTAAGAATTTATGTACACTAAATCATATTAAATGCAAATCATATACCCTTTTAATTTTAATATATTTATTTTATAATGGTATCTATATAAATATCTTGATGTAGATACTTAAGTTCTTTAAAATGATTTAAATGTATAGTACAGATATTTAACAGTAATTTGTTTCATTTTAAAGTTATTGAAGCATGTTATTATAAATGTACAATTATGAAAAACTGAAAGCTAAATTTCAGATTCATTGAGATGGAGTCAATTATGCAAAGTAATCAGAGGCTGCTGGAGCATTCCCATTCTTCCCAGGATTTGCATGCATTTCTCATGATCCTGCATATCTGTGTTCTTTGTAACATACATCCTTTCTCTGAATAAACAGTTTCTGGCTAATTTGTCTAGTCTGTAGGCTTAATCTGGTGTTTTATTAAAACTAGACCTAAATACTTGGCTGGATTTAAATAACTTTGCTTATTCCAATAAACCAGAGGAAACAATGATGAAGACCAGCACAGCTTTACCTATTTTTTGCTTAAATTTAAAAACTGCTTAAAGAGGAAAAATTTAACACGTCAATTAGAAACTAATTTGTATTCCCTCATATATGTTGGATAGTATTTCCCATGAGTATAAGCACAAAATTCACTTTATGTCTAGAACTCAGTGATAATGAATATCACAAATAGATAAAAATCAGATCTTTATTTTTACCTCTTTGAAATGGCCCTGATTCTATTATTGTTAGTTATATGCCAACTTGTTTGTGGATGTCTATATGTTTGGTTTGAACATTATTCTGTTAGATATAACCTTGACTGGAGATAGTTTTAAAATAAACACTTTCTGTAATGCACTCTTATAGTAGAAAAATGAATTTTAGTTGTGTTTAGAAACTGGGTTATGTAAATAGCACATGCCATAAATGATATACTATTTACTAATATAATTGCCACTGTCATTTAAAAAATCAGAAAATGTTTGTCTCATGTGAAACAGTGGTGATTCCATGATGAAGAAAGAAAGGATCACGGATATGGTTAAGTATAAGCATACATTTTATAGAAGTCAGAAAAAAATGACCACTTCTATCTCAGGTTTGTTTGATTACTATGTGATGAAGCACCTGATTGGCCACAAGTTAGTCTGGCAACACTTTTCTATTCTGAATGGGATTCTTTAAAAATACTGGATAAATTAGGCAGTTGCAGTCATCTGCCTCGTCAGGTGCATTGTTAGGAGTAAAGAAAAAAGAAAATACAAAATTTACACTACTGCAGAAGTTGGATGTCCTTCTTTGTCATTTGAATCAAAGTCTATGTAACAAGAATTAGATTATATTGTGACTGGTTATTTAGCCCACTGTCAGCTTTATGCAAGAAGCTACATACATCAGGAAGCCTCAGGCTATCATTAAACTGGCTGGGATACTCAAAATTATTGAACAGATGCCAGAATTTGGTAGATCACTGTGTAGTAAGTAAAAACCGTCAAATGCTGTCATGAAGAAAATTAATATGGCAGTAAATTAAAGTGCAGAAGAAATGTTTTGAAGATATAGTAAACAGTAAAATACGTCTTCAAAAACCATGGCTGAGAACTGCTAGGAAATAGCAGCACATCAATCAAGAATGGGGTTGAGCAATAAGAAACAGACTTATTGCTTCATATTGCCCTTATGTCCAGGGGACAAAGATGAAAAAGCTTTTTGAATAGAAGCAATAGGCCAAATCAAAACTAATTATATGTCATCATTTTAAGTACCACTGTACAAAGCTAGCAATTCTCAATAATATCACTTTGGCCTATTATTGTTAGTGTTTAGCTGTTAGGTTGGTATATATACACACATATATGTGTGTGCAGTATACATATATATACAACATATACATAGAGTGTAAAAAGATATTTCAGGGAAAACATAATGTCTCTTATGATCCAAGTGAAAGTTTATAAGCAGTTTCTTCCAAAACCCAGATCACTGTATATAGTCCTGCCTGTTGCTCTGTCTCCAGGTCTGAGGCAGAACTGGAGAGAATGGAGTACTAATTACTTTCAGGCTGGCAGGCTGAGTTCCTGCAAAGCCTGTAGATCTTGTTCTACCCCTTGGTCAACTGCCAAGCTTCATGCCATTGTTTGCAAGGGTAACTGGGTGAACAAATGTAGACAGATTATAGTCAACCCATCTTGCCTGCAAAAATGACTAAGATGCATCCTTTACTAAAGGTTAAGACCAAAGTATATGTAAGAAGTGTCTATAAACACATCATTGAATATATAAGCAGATAAATTACAGTCCTTTTATGATAATCCACATGATTTTAAATATTTTGAATGACTCAAATATTCAAGACGTTTCCATATATAAAAATCAAGAACTAGAACAAGCAGGAAATGGAATTTTAAATATTTTGCTTTTAAGAACTAAAACCCTCCTTAAATATGATGAGAAAATCTGAAGAAGCAGGAGACAGGTCTCAAAGCAACAGAGATCCAAAAAAAATATATGGGCATTCTGTAATCCATTTTCACCTGTTCTATCTGGTACGATTATAGCATAAATCTTTTTTCTTTTGCATCTCTATTTTGCCAGAGGTATGGGCGAGTACAGTAGATACAGTTTATATTCTGTCCATTAGCTCAGCTACTTAGATACAATAAAAATACAAATGAAAATCCAAAGAAGTTGTTCCCTTCTGTTCTGGACAGCATTGTCATGCATGGAAGACTGCCTCTGGAATTTTCCTTCACATCTTGCCATTTGGCCTCCCCCACTTAGTTACTTAATTTTCTCCTGAGGCTTCTTCCAACGTTGTGATTGTTTTCAACCAAATGTGTGTTTTATTCAAATTGATGATCAACTCTTTTTTTATCATCAATCTCCAAGCTCTTTAAATGTTTGGAAAATGGTAGTTAAGTTTCTTGGTGTTATAGCAATGTTTCTTGTTATCCAGAGCTGGAAGGATGCTGCTGCTGGTCAGCTGAGGTAGGCACTGCAACTGAAAATACAAAACAGAGTTACGTTCAATGCCACACACTTTTTTCATTATCCATAACACGGTCAAAAAAAGGTCAGTTTTTTCAGCACAGAAATACTCTTTCTGCATAGAATCCAGGATCTGAGAGAAAAAGAATGTTTACATCTGGAGGTCAGGGGCTCCAATCAAGATGGAGGAATTGATGGACATGGAGCTCAGTGCCTCCTGTAAATCTGGTCTCTGCTTTTCAAGATTTATTGTTTATTATAAAGCAAAACATGTACTTTAAAGGAAATTGAGAGGATATGAAAAGGAAGGGGAAATCTACATGTTAACAGTATTGGGAAAAAAAGCATAGATTCACAGGAGTTAAGAGCTTGCTGGGACCTTGAAGTGAAGTCGCTCAGTCATGTCTGACTCTTTGCAACCCGTAAACTGTAGCCTACCAGGCTCCTCTGTCCATGGGATTCTCCAGGCAAGAATACTGGAGTGGGTTGCTATTTCCTTCTCCAGGGGATCTTCCCGACCCAGGGATCAAACACAGGTCTTCTGCATTGCAGGCAGACGCTTTAGAGCTTGCTGGGACCTTAGGGATCATTTAAGCCAATACCTTGTCTTACAGCAAAGAAAACTGATGTCTGAAGCACTCAGATGATTTGGCCACCTACTACATTACTTAAAAAGGCAAAACTGCTCCTTTAATGCTGCCAGAAAATGTTTGAATTCATCCTCAATGTCAAATGAAGGCAAGGGAACACATATTTTTTATGGTACTATATGGACTTAGGTATCTGAAAAACGAATACTTTTCAGGACTTTTAAATCAAACCTACAAGCGATATACAAATTAGTGAGGTTCCCCTATTCTTTCAAGTAAAAATATTTATATCAAGATGCTGTACTCCTGAACACAAAGAAACAGTAAGGTAAGAGGTAACTCTGAGGGGAAAGTCTATCTGCTTTGTATGAAAAGCATTCTTAATTTCCTAACTCTGGTCTATTTTAGGGCACTGGGTTTCATGTTGTACCTGTTCCTAATGGAGCATCCACCCTCTTCTCTCCTCCAAACCTCACAACCACCACCCAGATACCACTCAGCAATGGAAGCTGCAAAGGGAAAGACTAAGCAAGATAATTTAAAGCTTAAGGGGCACCTGAGCAGATGAAAGAAGCAATCAGGAGCAGCCAGCTCATCCTAACTGTGGCTCCAACTACAATCCATTCTAAATCTTTACAGCTCTTGGCTTATGACAAGACAATGCAAGGCCACTCTTCCCACTTTATAGCAATCACAAATCTTCACAGGCTCCCAGTGTGCAGCCTGGATGCTGTGCTCTGGTTAAAGGTACTGTTCTGCTGTTCTCGTTGAAAGCAATCATCACCACGTTTACCACAGCCAACTCTGATGATTAACGGGTCAAGGAGGAAAACAGTTCCTTTTTCAGATAAAGCTGGAATGTCAATCAATACTGAAGGTAAACATGATGACAGAGAGCCGCCTGGGGTAAATTTAATTTCATTTTCCAAAGCACAAGAAGCATGCTCAGCGGAATTCACACCCTTGTCTCTGTCTGGGACCTGTGCTCCTGCACAGCAAAAGCCCTGGCCCCTGGGTGGCAGCAGGGAGCCACGAGGCAAGGTCATCTTCAGGATTCAGGAAGAAGGGCCCTTAGCAGTAAGTGTCTCTGGGACCCTGGCCGGTAGATCTTGTGATCTGTGTGTCCTCACGCAAAAATAACAGGATGCTGGAACTGCAAGCCTCAACCGACACCTCAAGTATAGATTCAGACTCTATACCAGATAGCAGGTATGAACTCATCTGATATTGCAACCTCGCATGCTTCTGTAAAGCAGTGCCCCATTTTTACCCCCGGCAAGTGCTTTCGGCTCTGTCGTAGGGTCTTCCTTGTTGGTTTCTCATGCTGTTTTGCCGAATCCCCTATTTCTCTGATACTGTCAAAATACGAATGCTGCAACAGCTGCTCACACGTCAGTCTCTCGGCAGGATTCATGTGGAGACAGCCCTAAAAGACAGAAAACCCCCTCTTCTTACTCTCTAAAACTGTATAAACTTATTAATATCATTTTTTCTTCTTTGAAATATTAAACTCTTCAGGAAAAAGGAAGAAAAACACACCAATCATGACTTTCATTCCTTCCACAATCATTCCTGAATGGGTAACCACATAATGAATTAATAAATAGTTCTAGAAATAGTAACAAATCCTTTTCTTCACCTTGTTCTGTTCTTGAGGCATTCAGTGCTCTGCCCTGAGGGAGTAGGACATGATTTTTGAGTTCACCTCACTGTCTCACTAGAATAATCCTCCTAACCCATTTTGGGCACTTGACTATACTTTGTAAAACCTAGTTTTTTTATTTAAAAAATAATATCTACAAGTGATAAAAATAAACTTCATACAGTATGTAGCAAAGTCTCTTCATCACTCTAGTTCTCCTGTCTTCTAAAATCAGTCATTTTTTGTTTGTTCTTACAGAAATAGCCTATGTGTTACATGTATGTAAGAGAGAAGAGACATACCTCTCTCTATGTTACATCATTCTTAACTACTTGCTCTGCCATAGGCTAGAGGGCTCATACTTAGATAGATTAAATCTCACAATTACATGCCTCAAGGAACTGTCTCATTTCTAAAATTATAAATGCATCAGTAAATGTTCTAAATACTTTTTATCATGGGTGGGACATTGACCTTAACTTGCAAATATTTTAATTGGTACCTCATTTTACACAAGGGCTATATACTTTTGAAAATGTGTATGGAAATCAAGTTTTAAAGTTGAAACCTACTTTCAATATATTAAAGTGTTGGTTATTTAAAAGAATCCTATGGCTAAACAGGTTTTTTTGTTTGTTTTTTTTTTAAAGAAAAGGATTCTTTTTGTAAAAAAAAAAAAAAGAATTCCTCCTCTTAAAAATTTACATTTCAAGTACAATATTAGGGTTATTTAAAGTGAAAAATACTTACAGTTGTTTTCACCGTTATGTGACTCATTTTAAAAATGAAAAGTACATATACTTTTCAAGTGAGAAGAATAATTCTAAAAGGAACTCTTTTCAATCCATGGATTGACATAAATCATTCAGATTCCCCAGTGATACAGCTGCCCTGTACTCCCAGGTCTGTTGGAAGCCATGATTTTACCTTTAAGAGGCCCAGGGCAGAATAAGAGATGTTTGGAAATTTTAATTCAAGTGGTTCCTGTTGAAAAAGAAAGAAAATAGGGATTTTATTTACAGCATATATTCAAATATAAAGTTACTTCAGATTGAATTTTTCAGTGCGAGAAGCATTTTCCTGGAACCTTCTTTGCCTCCTCCACCCTCTGCCCACCCCACCTCCCACCTATGTCTGTTTCATAAGTTCCTTCTTTCCCCACTTCCAAAATGTTTTATAAGCTTATACTCTCCCCCATCCTCTAAACCGCTTTTCCAAATTTTCTTCCTAACCATTTACCCCCTTTACTTCCTAAAGAACAGATTCAGGTAGCAAACTGTGAGGGAATACTAATGGAAAAAAAAAAAAAAACACTTGTCAAGCAATTGTTATTTCCCTGTTTTCTGCTCCAATTTATATAACTTGCCTTGTCTCAGAATAATGTTTGGCATTTCTAGAAAGGGGTCCTAATTATGGCATTTACTGACATTTACCTAAAGGGAGCTATGTAACAAAGATTTTTTTCCCTACCCAGGTGAACAGACATTCTTGGTTTTCTGGAATAAACACTGTTCTCTCGTCCCACAGGAGCCTGCTGTCCCCCTGATTACCCTACTGTTTAAAGAGTCTCCTGAGCAGACATCCATCAATCTCCCTTTGGTCATTTAAGGCTATTTGGCTCTGGTCACAGGCAGGCAACAATCAGGAGTGATAAACACTATAAAATAGAAGGAATGCCGTGTGTCAGGCAGACAGGCCAGTTCAAGTCTCCCACACTGCAGGCGGATTCTTTACCGTATGAGCCACCAGGGAAGCCCACACCACTGATAAAGAGGCTAAAAAGGAGGAAAACTGAGAAACTAAGAGCTAACCAGGCTGAGTAAAATAAATGACAAAGATGAATCGTGTGTATAAAGACGGCGGTTCCCTGGTGCTGCCATCAAGCTTAAGAGCACAGGGTTACTTAGTTCAGGGAACCAGCCAACAGCAACCCATTCCCAAGTGTGCAGTTATTCATCACTGATAAGAGATAAGAGCCTCAGTTTTGGAGTTGCCTAAGATCAACAGGGAAAAATAAAATCCTAAAGCAGATCTTTATGAGCCTTTAAGAGCAGCCCACTCCACTCCCAAAGCTAAACTATTTCTCTTGCTATTTTTGTGTGTTGAATCTGAGCACCACTGGAGACTGCCTTGACATTGCTGACACTGAGGTCTGCTGTTTCAGCCAGGACGCCTGGGATGAGGCCAGCTGGTTGGCTGTGATAGGCAGGGGCCCATCCTGCCTGCTTAGCCGGTTTCCCTGCCCCAGAAGCATGCAGGCCTCCTTCGGGCAGGGTTGGTGACAGGCAGAGGGACTCGGGCACAGATATTCAACCTGTGCAGCCCCCACGCTGCGTCTTCCTGTGTTTCTGTCAACAGGAAATCCCCTGCAGGACAACCTCTGGGAAACCATGGGAAGCCTTTTACACTGATGAAACCTGGGTTGTTTCTGAGGTTTCTCTGGTAGAAGAGCAAACAGGAAGTTCACTAAGGGATATTTAGTGTGACACTGGGCATGTCCAGGTCACAGGGGAGCACCTGGGTCGCCTGCCATATGTCAGGTGCCATTCCTGCTTCTGTGGCCTTGAAGGCTCCCTGCTGCCCCACTTTTCCTATTCCCAGTGCTGCCGGAGGAGGGCTGCAGGGCAGTGGGAGGTGGGAGACGTCACTGAAGGACAGGCCCAGAGTTTGCAGGGACAGACAGCTCTGATGGAACTGGCTGGAGCCTCCACCTGGAAACTGAGCGATGGAGGAGGGTTCACTTCAGTGTGAAACTACCTTCCTTAGACAGTAGGAACTCAGGACTTCATAGACCTTAACTGTGCTCTGAAATGTTTCTGATTATAATACAGGCTCATTAGAAGACACTTTAAAAAACCATAAAGAAAGAAGCAAATTGTCCCACCACAAAGAGACATTCGCTGTTAATATTTTGGTATACTATACCTTGCAGCCATTTATTTCATAAATATAAAAATCTTTATAGCCTGATTTTCTTCAGGTTGTCATATTATTTTATATTTGTACATGTAAACATGTATATTTATTTAAAATTCATTAAAGTTATGTCAAATTATGGATACTGTTTTATAACTTTTTTTCATTTAGTAATATGTTACAGACCTTTTTTATCAGGTGATTACATATGAATCTAATTATTTTTATTAGCTATGTGGTATTTCTATTGTAAGGACGTACCATGACCTATTTAATTCTCTAAAGGAAATGATTTCTGTTAAAGAATGTCATGTTTCTATCAAAAAATGTTTGCTGTATCTTTATACTCTTATCTAATAATTTCACTGGACTAAATTCTTGAAAGTGGTTTAGACTATGCACATTTTAAATTTTTTCCGTTTTTGAAAAATATGTGTTTTCTCCACATTGGCCAAAAGAACAGGTATCAGAGTGAGGCTGGCCAAGCAAGTTCATCACCATTCTGCCCATGGGCTGGGACTGAGAGCACAGTAGAGTAGGGGTTTGGACCATGCTGGATTTTCCTGGAGGAGTCATCTTCTACAAGTTGATCAGCTCTGAGCTTTGTAGCTTCAGCTGCTGAAAATGATGGACAGGCGAGTTTGGGGCAGGCAGCTCTGCAATCCTGTCCAACATGATGGCTATGCTCTGCTATGAGCTGTCTGTAAATTAGCACTGAAGGCCAGGGTCTTGTAGCGAATTTGCCCCCGTTTTCTTTTCCACTCTTAGACTGATCTTCTGGTGCCAAGTGGACCATGGGGCTCAGGCAGGTGCCTAACTATCAAAACTTAGTTAGACTGCAACTCCCCATGTATATTCATTGAGTGAGAATGATCACCACTTAAATACCCTGGTAAACGTAGCTCTGACCTGCAGAACTCTTACCAAAATAGGTCACTCACCATATCTTCAGGGTCTGGAATTTTTACCCCACTGAAGTACTGATTTGTGCTAAATACATGTTGGTGCCTAGGAATGAGGTCTCCTTTGGACAAGAAGAAAGAGAAAGGTAAAATTAGATCAGTTATATGTATATTATAAAATACTGGGTATAGTTTTCTGAAACTAACACAATATTGTAAGTCAATTATACTTCAATAAAAATTTTTTAAAAATAGGAAAACAATGTTTTTCATCCTCTCAAAAACATTAGATCAGTTAGCAAGCACTGCTCCATGGTTTCCTCCCATTGGTGCTGTATCAGTCAGGGCCTATACCTACAAAGGACACCGTTCATGGAGCCATTACAATGAGGCTCTGAGAGTTTCGCTCTTTCGTGACTGTAAGGGGCACTGGATGAGACTAGGAACTTGGCTCTGCCCTGACATGGGTAAAACTATCAGGTTTCCAAAAGATGGGACAAAAACCAGCACTTACCCAAGGTTTTCCTAATCAGATAGAGCTGATCCACATCTGATTTTCCTGGCCACAGAGGAACGCCTGACAGCAGCTCAGCAAAGACACAGCCAATCGCCCAAACATCTACCGGGGGGCCGTATTGCGTGTCCCCCACCAGCAGCTCTGGGGAGCGGTACCACCTGGTGGCCACGTAGTCTGTGTAGTAGTCGCTCGGTCCAGCTGGCCAGTGATGGGACATGGAAAACAGAGGGAGCAGTGCAAGCAGGGAGTCAGAACGGGGACGCGGAAGACCTGAGAAATCAAGCTTGTGCCCCACCTGTGGTTTTTCTACATCAGTGCTTCGCAATACTGGTTACACATGAAAACCACCTGGAATATAGTCCTTTTTAAAAATTACTGATGTTTGAGCCCCACACCAGTCCAATTAAATCAGAATCCCTAGAGGGGTATCAATATGGTTTTTAGAGTTTATTGCTTCCCAGATGATTCTAATCTACAGCCAACATTGAAAGCCACGCTTCTAAAATAGTTTAAAAAGCACTATTTTAGCAAAAAATGAAGGGTAATATACGTATTAGTAAGCCCTTTATTGTGATAAAATGTACATATAGCATATACATTTTTAAACCACTGTATGTGTGTTTTCAGTAATTGCAACTTGCAAGCTTATGCCCTAAATATACAAGAACTAGCTTCTTGTAGCACTTAGATCCTTTATCATACTAAAAATCTCTCTAGCTTTGACACTTAACTAAAGAAAACTTTGATACTCACTCAAAAGTCGAGCGAATCCAAAGTCACAAAGCTTAATCACAGACTGTTTCGTGACGAGGATGTTTTCCGGCTTCACATCCCTGTGTATGCACTAGTCACAAACATCAAACCCGAGCAGATTAAACAGGAGCAACCCTAATATAGGGACTAAATAAAATACATGAATATCCAGCAAATATCTGAGGCTGTTTGAACCTCTCACTGACCTTTAAGATAACAGACTACAAAACAGTAGCCTAAAATAAATCGAGTACCATAACCACCATAGCCTGAATCAACCCCAATTCCTGGAGGGCCCTAAAGGACCAATAAATGTGAAAAGAAAAATGAAAGTAGGGTAGAAAGATAAACAACAATTTTTTAGTAGAAGTACATCCCATGTAGTGTTTGGAACATATTTATACTAAAGTGTTTATGACTGTTTACTTGAAATTCAAATTTAACTGGGTGTATTTAATCTGGCTACCTTAGGTGATAGACAAAGTGTTAAAAGGCTCTGGGTGAGGACTGCAGCGTGGCTGCAGGACCTGCAAGTTGGTGCCTAAGCAGAATTCATAATTCAGTTGTTTAACTGAGAACAGAACACATTTCGCCTCGTAAACAGGACAAGCCCTGGGCCTGCTGAGATAAGCTGAGGAAGAGATGGGCGGGAAGCAGCAGCTTGCCAAGAGACCTCCCTTCCAGCTCTGACATTTGTCCCCACAAGATAAACAAACGCAGGCAGTGCACACCCTCTGGGGAGTCACTAGATGTCAGCTCCATCCCACACACATCCAGTCTCCTTACTGCTCCTCCACCCCACCGGATGTAGCCCCCACGCCACTGCCAGGGTTTAGACACAAATCACCTGTGGTTTCCAGACCACAGCTGACATTGTTTAACAGGGTGATGTTAGAAGAATGCTTAAGAACCTTCACATGATTTTCCTATTAAATAGTGCTTTTTTTGGTAAGGAACAAATCTTCAACAACAATAAAAAACAACCAATTAGCAATTACATAAAAACAACAGTGGGGTCAAAATACTGTTTAAGTTTCTAATAACCTTCTCTTCTTGGTGTTTTCCTCTCTGGAGGAGAATGTTAGAGGCTTCTGCAATCCGAGAGACCCTCTCTGGCTTAGGGCTGATACCCTGGGGTGTTCTTGACTTTCTAAAATTTGGAGCTAGGACAGAGGTTCCTCTTATGCCTGGCCTAGTTCTCACTCCAAAGGATCTTCAGGGTGAGACCCGGGTGTCAGTGTTTCCCCACGGGTATTTATTATTCTGGAAAAATTGGGAGAAGACAATTTCTGAATTATTTTGTTACAACAGATCTGGTTCTCAGCAATTAATGGGCCTGAGATCTCCACTTTTTTACTCCTGGCTTCAAATATTATTATAATGGGTACACCCTTGAATATCATGATGACAGATGGTCAGAAGTACTTGTAAGCAAGAATGTGCTCCTATTCTGTTCTGGGAATTCTTTACAAGTTTCTACAGCCCTCCCCCCAAGCACATGTGGCCAAACAGTTTCAGGGGCTCTCCAGGGAGCTGTGGTATGCATTATATTTGTTCTTAGTGTCTCTGCTTTTCCCCACCAGGGCCTTTCTGCCGTCTCTCTCACTCCCCCCACTCCCCAACCCCGCTCCTAAAACCTGCTATCAGCAAACTGCTGGCCCTCACTCTCAGTGAAGAGCAGTACGTATAAGGCATCCACACTCCCTGGTGCGCACGCATTTGGACACAGATTGTAGCCTTCAGCTAGGTGGAGGCTCAGCTGGGAGAAGTGCTGCCTCCTCTCATATTTCCTTCTGAGAAGGCAGCTTCAGAGGAAAAAAAAAAAGTTAGAACAGCTCGAGAAAGGCATTTCAGCCCTACCAGTGAAATTGACCCTGGACGTTGTCAGGATGACAAAATGCAGTAAACTGCCCTTGGGGCCAAAATGAAGCTCTGATATTGGAGTCTGGCTTCCTGTATGCAGGGAGTGGGCTATGTTGAAGCCAAGGGAGAAGCAGGCTACCCAGTGTCTGTGAGGTCACACCACCTGGGCAGCAGTCCACTGTACCTCCCGCCAGCCTTGCTGTGGCTGAGAGTGCTCATGAGGTTTCCACTGGCTGCTTCGTTGCAGCCCTGGCATTCCTAACTCACCTATGCAGACACGAGCAGGTGTGCATCACACTTGGGACTCCACGTAATACATGCAACAGGCATGAGTCATCTGGGGTTCCCCTCCCCAATTTCATAGTATTTTGAGGGTACCTTATGGCAGAAAGTGAAGAGGAACTCAAAAGCCTCTTGATGAAAGTGAAAGAGGAGAGTGAAAAAGTTGGCTTAAAGCTCAACATTCAGAAAACGAAGATCATGGCGTCCGGTCCCATCACTTCATGGGAAATAGATGGGGAAACAGTGGAAACAGTGTCAGACTTTATTCTTCTGGGCTCCAAAATCACTACAGATGGTGACTGCAGCCATGAAATTAAAACACGCTTACTCCTTGGAAGGAAAGTTATGACCAAACTAGATAGCATATTCAAAAGCAGAGACATTACTTTGCCAACAAAGGTTCATCTAGTCAGTCAAGGCTATGGTTTTTCCTGTGGTCATGTATGGATGTGAGAGTTGGACTGTGAACAAGGCTGAGCACCGAAGAACTGATGCTTTTGAACTGTGGTGTTGGAGAAGACTCTTGAGAGTCCCTTGGACTGCAAGGAGATCCAACCAGTCCATTCTGAAGGAGATCAGCCCTGGGATTTCTTTGGAAGGAATGATGCTAAAGCTGAAACTCCAGTACTTTGGCCACCTCATTCGAAGAGTTGATTCATTGGAAAAGACCCTGATGCTGGGAGGGTGGGGGCAGGAGGAGAAGGGGACGACAGAGGATGAGATGGCTGGACGGCATCACTGACTCGATGGACGTGAGTCTGAGTGAACTCCAGGAGTTGGTGATGGACAGGGAGGCCTGGTGTGCTGCGATTCATGGGGTCGCAAAGAGTCGGACACGACTGAGCGACTGATCTGATCTGATCTGATCTGAGGTGGGCTGCCGTCTATGGGGTCGCACAGAGTCGGACACGACTGAAGCGACTTAGCAGCAGCAGCAGCAGAGCAACGTGGACTCCAAGTGAGAAGGAGTCTACCTTAAATCTGGATAGTTTCTAAGCAACATAAACAAAACTACTTTCTTAAAATCATAAACATATCTTTAAAACCTGAACAAGAAGGAATAGCTTAGGTTGGCATTTTTAGCTTCTCCACAAAAGTATGATATAAACTCTGTACAAAGGTTCCACCTCAGGTGAAGGGCAGCCTTCTGATTTTTAGAGGGGGATTATGAGACTTACACTGTGTTTATGGCAAAAATTTACAGCCTGCAGTGTCTGCCAAGTTATGCTCTTCACAAGATGTTCTGGTACCCTAAAAAAAAAAAAAGAAGCAACACAGATACATTCTTTAGTGTTTCGATGGAATTCAACTCAAAAAAGAAGAAAGTAAACCAAGACACACTTAAGTAGTGGAAAATCCTAGGTGACACATACTGTCATCTAACTCATGGGAGAGGGTCCAGAGTGTAGAAAACCTGTGTTAAGAACACTGCTGAATTCCAGGGATGGCAAGGTGCAGCAACACAACATCTACGCCTCCAGAAAAGGACCATGAAGCTCCAGCGGGATTTCAACAAGTACTGATGGCCACCTACCTCAAACATCTGTGACTGGGAACCTGCCTGGTGACTGGGAACCTGCCTGGTAACTGGAGTTCCATTGCTATAAGGAGCTTTTTGTTGATGGCAAGTTAGTGAATATCAAGCATAAAAGATGCTGCCTATTTTTTCAAGTTGCCCCAACTAATGGCCTTGACGTAGAACTCCTCTTCCACAGATGGGCCTGGGGTTTTTTCAGATTCCTGAGGAAGCACTTTTTTTTAAGGTAATGAAGGTTTTATTGAAGGTAAAGAAGAGGTTTGCATTGCACACCACACAACAGAAGGTCAGAATAACCGACCTGTGTGTGTTTGCCCACACAGGCAGCTTGGTTCTTTGCTCACATGGCTCCTCTCTGGTAGCCGGTTGCATCCTGCTTACATCTTCCTGCCCTGTCCTCTATCACAGCATCTAAACTTTATTCCACTGTTCCTAGCACTTCCTCCCTGACTCTAGGTTTACATAACCAGGGCAACCAGTAGCCCACCAGGTCCTCTGCACAAATCAGGAAACAGCACCTCCTTTGAGTGCACTTCTTAAAAATATTTATTTTATTTTATTGGCTGCCTTGGGTATTAGTTGCAGCATACAGGATCTTTAGCTGTAGCATGTGGGATCTATTTCCCTGACCAGGGATCAAACCTGGACCCCACGCACTGGAAGCATGGAGTCTTAGCCACTGGACTGCTAGGGAAATCCCCTGAGAGTATTTTTTTTTTAAATATTAGGTGATGAGTAAAATGAATGCTAGTGGTAAAGAACTCGCCTGCCAATGCCGGAGACATAAGAAACATGGGTTCGATCCCTGGGTGGGGAAGATCCTCTGGAGGAGAGCATGGCAACCCACTCCAGTTTTCCTGCCTGGAGAATCCCATGGATAGAGGAACCTAGTGGGCTACAGTCCACAGGGTCAC
Source organism: Bos indicus (assembly GCF_029378745.1). Taxonomy (NCBI): domain Eukaryota; kingdom Metazoa; phylum Chordata; class Mammalia; order Artiodactyla; family Bovidae; genus Bos; species Bos indicus. The sequence continues at coordinate 43,064,959 of NC_091769.1, forward strand.
ACGACTGAAGCGACTTAGCATGCATGCAAAATGAACCACAGAGAGAGTACATTTATATTTCAGAGACTCTGGCCTACCAGTTAGACTCACTGTTTTTACAAATCAAACATTAAACAATGTTGATGTGATCCTCAGCCAGAACTAATATGTATACTAGGGAGGAAACTCTTGAGTACTCGTGTCAAGGTGACCCAAAAAAGTCACTTCCAGCCTCTGGGAGGGGGTATGAGGCCACTGTTGTCACAGGCCAGATGTTCAGGAAATCCTTTCAGGCAGATAAGGGGATGTTGTAGCAGTGGAACAATGTGGAGGAAACAAAGAGGCCACTTCCAGGAAGAAGATCTGGGACACTCCTGGGCTGAAGTAGCTTTTCTCCAATTTCTCTTCCTTATTCTAATGACACAAAGGTAGAGATGCCAGAAAAATCTCACCTGTCTAGAAAGAAAGGCCTAGAAAAACACAACTAAGACAAGGACATTTCAGGTGACATGCTTTCCCCAAGCCTCCACTTTTTGTCCAGAAAAAAAAAAAACAGAATATATTTTGATTATGTAATAAAGTATTAATATATGGTTATTCAGAACCAGGCATCTAGTCTCTAAGAACAGTTCCCAAAAGAAATTATGCAAAAAAAAGCATGTTAAAGTAAATTATAATAGTGTATCATTGCTGCTACTGCTAAGTCGCTTCAGTCACGTCCGACTGTGTGTGACAGACCCCATAGACGGCAGCCCACCATCCCTGGGATTCTCCAGGCAAGAACACTGGAGTGAGTTGCCATTTCCTTCTCCAATGTATGAAAGTGAAAAGTGAAAGTGAAGTTGCTCAGTCGTGTCCGACTCCTAGCGACCCCATGGACTGCAGCCTACCAGGCTCCTCCATCCATGGGATTTTCCAGGCAAGAGTACTGGAGTGGGGTGGCATCGCCTTCTCCGAGTGTATCATTAGTGCTCCTCTAACACTAAGCACCTTATTACACAATTTTCAAACGTAAAAACTCTGTGCAAGCTACCTAGTACCATCTTGGGTCAGCTACTCACTTCACTTTCTGATTTTTCCGTGTGTTTTATCTGATCTCTAAGACCCTTTTTATATGACAATGATAGGAGTCAAGTTTTTCACTCTCGGATAAGGGAGAGACAGATGTGGAAAGAAAGAAGAATAGAATCTCTTCTGTGGCATTGGATTGGGATTGGATACACATGCATGTACAGAGGGTGCTGCCCTGGAAAGGGTGCTGATATCTGACACAGGTGCTCTAGAAAGCTTCTTGACATAGGACAATATCTGAGGTAGTGGTTAAGGTGATGAGAAGTGGCCAGATTTTTATAGAAAAAAAATCCATATTTTAAAAACAGTCTTCAGCATTCTCTGAGAGATTGGATATGAGATTCAGAGAAGAGTCAAGGAATGACACCAAGGTGTCAGCTTGAGTCGCTGGTTTATAGTAGGGCCCTTCCCTGGTAGCTCAGACAATAAATAATTTGCCTGCAATGCAGTAGACCAGGGTTCAATCCCTGGTTTAGGAAGATCTCCTGGAGAAGGTAAGGGTGACCCACTCCAGTATTCTTGCCTGGAAAATCCCATGGACCAAGGAGCCTGATGGGCTACAGTCCATGGGGTTGCAAAGAGTCAGACACGACTGAGTGACTAACATACTTACTGTGGAGAACGCTGGGGGAAGAACTGATTTCAGGGAGGGAAGAGAAGTTGGATGAGATGCTTCTTAGCCATACACGGGAAGACTCTGGGAAGGGAGTTCTGAATTCAGAAGGGAGATGTCAATTTGGGAAGCATAAGCATAGTGATGGAATTTAGAGCTCTAGGACTGGATGAAGCCACTTAAGGGGTGAATCCAGAAAAAAGAAGAGGTCAAGCCCAGAGGCCCTCAACATGCAGAGATCAGAAAAAGGAGGGGGACACAGCAAGACTGGGGTTGGTCCTCAAGTGAAGTAAGATGACTCTCAGGAGAAGTGTTCCTGAAGCCAACTGAAAAAAGTGTTTCAAAGGACTTCTGGGTTAAGATGGTGGATAGAACACACCCATCTATTTTCACTCTCTTCTAAAATCTAACTAGAACTACACTAAAGATCAATCGAAATATAAGCCATCCTCTCACCCTCAGGCAGCTTACAGTATCTTTGGGAAGATAAAAGTACAAGACAAGACATGTTGACAGTAGATGAGAGAGACATCTGTTCCTCTGGAGCCCACTGGGCTGCAGTCCAGCTCAGCAGAGGCACTCCCTCCAGAGAGGGTGGAGTGAATCCATCTTCCACCAGTGGGAACAGGGGAAGGAGGAGTGCACCCGTGGGTCCTCCACATGGTTTTCCTCCTGCCTGCTTTGGGGACTCTGTTTCACCCCCAGGAACATGAAAGCTTCCCAAGAGTTTGGCTCCAAGGAGGAGTGAGGGGGTGTCATTAGAAATGTCTGTGGTCTAGATTTCTGTGACTATACCACTTTTAACCAACTGAAGGTAGAGATGCTTGGTCACAACAAGCAAGCAAAGCCAGATTAAGGAAGACAAGACATCCAGGAAGCAGTGAAGCCAACCCTAGAGAAATTCCAAGAAGGGATTCCAAGGATGACATCAAAGGGAAGTCCCAGGAGGACAGCTGGTCAGCAGGCTTGGAGAACAAGCCAGACAGATGGAGAATGGGGATCTAAAGGCAGGACATTATCAGGAGGGAGAAAAGGAATAGATTAACTGATATGATTATCCTGTGGAAAAGGATACTAAGAGACTATTAAAAAGAGTGGGGAAAGTTAGCAATAGGGTTAAAGAATACTAAGCAAATTTTAAAAATAAGGCAAATATTAATTTGTGGAAAAAAGTATAAAAATAAACTCCAGTATGGTAAAATGCTCAACTATAAGTAATATTTCCATAGGCATAATAATAGTAACAGTGAATTTTGAATTAATGAAATTTTAATGTAACTATTTGGGGGAAGAAGAAAGGGGAAGCAGAGGAAATAATGGTATAGGATGAGACACCACCCTTATGACAGAAAGTGAAGAGGAACTAAAAAGCCTCTTGATGAAAGTGAAAATGGAGAGTGAAAAAGTTGGCTTAAAGCTCAACATTCAGAAAATGAAGATTATGGCATCTGGTCCCATCACTTCATGGGAAATAGATGGGGAAACAGTGGAAACATCGTCAGACTTTATTTTTCTGGGCTCCAAAATCACTGCAGATGGTGACTGCAGCCATGAAATTAAAACACGCTTACTCCTTGGAAGGAAAGTTATGACCAAACTAGATAGCATATTCAAAAGCAGAGACATTACTTTGCCAACAAAGGTTCGTCTAGTCAAGGCTATGGTTTTTCCTGTGGTCATGTATGGATGTGAGAGTTGGACTCTGAAGAAGGGTGAGCACCGAAGAATTGATGCTTTTGAACTGTGGTATTGGAGAAGACTCTTGAGAGTCCCTTGGACTGCAAGGAGATCCAACCAGTCCATTCTGAAGATCAGCCCTGGGATTTCTTTGGAAGGAATGATGCTAAAGCTGAAACTCCAGTCCTTTGGCCACCTCATGTGAAGAGTTGACTCATTGGAAAAGACTCTGATGCTGGGAGGGATTGGGGCAGGAGGAGAAGGGGACGACAGAGGATGAGGTGGCTGGATGGCATCACTGACTCGATGGACGTGAGTCTGAGTGAACTCTGGGAGTTGGTGATGGACAGGGAGGCCTGGCGTGCTGCGGTTCATGGGGTCGCAAAGAGTCGAACACGACTGAGCGACTGAACTGAACTGAAAACTAAATCCTCATCTATCAGAATAGTCTGTAGATAATGTCTAAAAATTAATATATCAATAACAGTATATCACTCTTTTATATATTGACATTATATTGCTAGATTTAATTCACTAGGGATTTTTGCATCTAGTTTATGAAGGAAATCCATCTGTCATTTTCCTTCCTTGAAATGCCCTTGTCTAGTTCTGGTATCAGGCTATAGTGGCCTCATAATATGATTTGGAAATTGCTTCTTCCTTCTATATTTTATGAAAGAGTTTGTGTAGGATTGCTAATACTTCTTCCTTTTATGTTTGAAGGAAATCATTCATCAAATATTATAATAATAGAAACCAAAGGAGTATGACTATAAGGAAAAAAATATACATTATTGGAGATAAGATGAACTGGTTCAGTTTGACAAACCCTATGAGCCAATAATATTTTGAGAACTTTGAAAGAAAAAATATAAAAGAATAAACATCTATTTGTAGGAAGATTTTGATAGCAGAATCATTTAGCAGACAAAACACTGAAAATGGCCTCTATTCAACAGTGGAGGAATGGTTAGATGGTAATATGAGATGTAATATCTTACAGTTAGTAATAGATCTAAAAATTATACTGCAACATATATAGAAATGCATATGAGAGAATATTAAGTGAAGAACAGATTGGGGTTCGGGGAGGGAAACAGTCATTTCATCATTGCAACATGGAGAATGGAACACTTAGTTTGGAAGGGCGGCCAGTAGCCTGGCTCCTTTTTACAATGGTCTTCAGGCTTTCAGATACGGACACTAAATTTTGTCAGTGTATTAAGACAGTATCCATTACAAAGTGGCAAGTGAATATTAAACAAATTTACTAGCCTGATACATAAAACAAATTTGTTCATCCATCTTCAAATTCTGAGTGCCAGCTTATGTTCTCTTTGTAGGCAATTCCATAGAGACACTCAAGTTCTAATCAGAATGGTATTTCGTGAGGAAAGAATTGGAATGAAAGAAGGTACACAGTTTGGTTATAGCCTTTAGGCTGAGATGGTTTAATTGTGCCCATCTCCAAATTAGAAGGGTCTTGTCCTTAGATAAAACGTATGTGATCAGCCCAGCATCCATCCTACACCTTTAAGGATGATTTGCGTATCTCTGCCCTGATGCATTATGTGTTGGTTTCACAAAATAACTCCCAGAAAGCAAGCTTCTACCTCTCTTTCCAAGTTTTGGGAAAGAAGGCCTATGACCCTAATGTCCTGACAACAAAATTGAAATGAACAGAGAGAAACCTAAACAACTGCTGTGGGAAAGTGAAAAGGTCAAAGTGCATTTTAAGTATTTCTTCAGAACTAACAGAGACAAGAGAGATGACAAAGAAAGAATATGGATCTGTTGCCAGGTTCCCAATAGAGTAACTGTCCTTTCCACCACTGCTTCTCTAATATTTGCCACATAATAAGAATTCAAACCATCAACATCCATTCAAGGTTCATTTCTACACAAGGCTACAACAAAGACAAGGATGAAAGGAAACTGGTCAAGCTCCTATAGAAACAATATGTTCTTTGAAATTTATTCTATAGGGACTTCCCTGGTAGTCAGGTGGTTAAAATTCAGTGCTCCTAACGCAGAGGGCACAGGTTCAATCCCTGGTCGGGGAACTAAGATCTCACATGCCAAAGCAATAAAAATTAAAAAATTTACTATAGAAATATTTTTGCAAGTGATTATTTACTGTAATCTTATTATTAGAGAAAAACTAGAAACAATCTAAATATTTATCAGTGGGGGGTTGAATAAAGAAACCATGGTATGTCAGCACAATGGAATTTTATACCATATTAAAAATAAAAAAGCAGAAATCTAAGAATAGGGAGACAGCTCCCACATACACTTTAAAAATGAAGAAGAGTATACAGAGTACAATCTCTTTAAGTATTTATATAGAAATGCATAAAAAATAATTAGAAAACTATTTCTCAAACTTTATTTCTACATGTTTCTGTGTTGCTTGAAACATTTTCACAACAAACAATATATCACTTTAAAAAAAAGAATGACATTGGAACATGTAAAATATCATGTAAGAAACGAGCTGCCAGTCCAGGTTCGATGCACGATACTGGATGCTTGCGGCTAGTGCACTGGGACGACCCAGAGGGATGGTATGGGGAGGGAGGAGGGAGGAGGGTTCAGGATGGGGAACACAGGTATACCTGTGGCGGATTCATTTTGATATTTGGCAAAACTAATACAATTAGTTACATAATTGTATTTACATTTACATATAACTTTTGTTATATGTAAATTTATGTATTTACATATGTAAATTTATATGTAAATATATGTATTTACATATAACTTTACATAATACAATTATGTAAAGTTTAAAAATAAAATAAAATTTAAAAAATAAAATAAAAATTAAAAAATTAAAAAAAGAGATTTTTTTTTTAGGGTTAGCTCTGGAATTGCATTGTCAGAAACCAAAAACTTGTAGTAATGCCCTTTACTCACCAGATGTTCTTTGAACAAACTAAGAGAATCAGAAGAGGATCTGGTTGAAATGGAATTTGCACAGGAAAAAAATGGGTGAAGTACTGTGTCTGGCTGCACTTAAACAGGGGCAGAAAAATGTGGAGAGAACACATAAACCAATTGTTTACAAAACTTTGACAGACGACAGACCAATGGTTTACAGAATAAGTAAAAAGCATATTAAGTCCTATGGAAGATAAGAAATACACTTGTTTGAGAGCAAATCTAAGCAATGTGAACACAACACAGGGAATAGTAATGGATAAAGATTTATATATTTATATATGTATATAGGACATATTCTGGCATAAACTTGACTGTTATAGCAAGTTCTAACATTGAAGTTATATTCATTATATATATTATATTCAGTATAGCATGAATGTGAATCTTCTCCAAAATCTTTCCAGATGAGTTCAAAGTTAACAACATATTACAAGAAGATGAATTAGTATCCACTTCAGATTCACAGTAGAGAGTTTTTTGGTTCTGATTTAGCAAGAATTATTTTTAATAATTAAAACATTGCCAGAGTAATACATGGAACATGGAGAAAATAAAGAAAACAAACAAACAAAAAAGAAACAGAAAAATATCTATACAAACATCACTCAGATAATCTCTATTAAAATGTATATATTACTTTTTAAAATTTTCTACCTACATATAAATTGTATAAAAAGGAAATATATACTTTTATTATAGCACAGCTTTTTTTACCTTGCAACCACTCATGAACATTCTAATATGTAAATGTTTGTTTTATCTTGTAAGCATGTTTCTTAGCAGTACCACTGTGTTCCACTATAAAGACATACTATACTTAACCAATCCTTTATCACTGAACATTTCAGTTGTTTCCAATTTTTTTCATTAGAAACAATACTTAAAAACAGACACTTTTATAACTAAAACTTTTACACATATATTTATTTTCTGTGGTAAATTATCAGAAGCAGCATACGTGCCCAGTCGCTCAGTCATGTCCAATTCTTTGCAAACCCATGGCCTATATGTAGCCCACTAGGCTCCTCTGTCCATGGGATTCTCCAGGCAAGAACACTAGAGTGGGTTGCCATTCCCTCCTCCAGGGGATCTTCCCGACCAGGGATCATACTCGAGTCTCCTGCATTGGCAGGTGGATTCTTTACCACTGAGCTATCTGGGAAGCCCTATCAGAAGCAGACCCACTGATTGCCAAATTACCCTCTGTCCAACATTGTACTGATCATTTCCTTTGACAGTATTAGGTTTAGAAAATTTTAATCAAAGTAATTATTTTTAAATGAAAAAAAAACACATTGTTTTGATTACTCTTTAAAATCATCTTGTAAGGATCAATTTATTGATTTGCTGACTCAATCACTACACAAGAGTACTGGGAATGTACCAAGTGCCAAAAATTAACCTAGAAATTACTGAGGATACACAGGTGAGGAAGATACAACTTTTGCCCTTGAATATTTTATAGTTTACTGGGCAAATATAAATAATCCTGGAAGATATAATGAATACCAGAGGAAGGAACTCTCACCTCTCCTAAAGGGGATATCATTAGGAGGTCATATTTGGACTGTATCCAAGGACAAGCAGGAGTTTGCCAGGCAGAGTAGAGAAGGTAAGGCAAACCAGGTATCCTAAAGCCTGGAATGCAAATAATTTCATGGGGTTGAAAACTGGTGGGGAGTGGGATGGACTTACAGAGTGAGACCTTGTATTGCATGCTAGGGGTTTTCACCACACCAGTAAGCTTTGCTGCTGCTGCTAAGTTGCTTCAGTCGTGTCTGACTCTGTGCGACCCCAGAGATGGCAGCCCACCAGGCTCCCCCGTCCCTGGGATTCTCCAGGCAAGAATACTGGAGTGGGTTGCCATTTCCTTCTCCAATGCATGAAAGTGAAAAGTGAAAGTGAAGTCGCTCAGTTGTGTCTGACTCCTAGTGACCCCATGGACTGCAGCCTACCAGGCTCCTCCGTCCATGGGATTTTCCAGGCAAGAGTACTGGAGTGGGGTGCCACTGCCTTCTCCGAGTAAGCTTTGAGGAGCTACCAAGTGACTTATGCTGGGGAGTGGCATGGTCCACTTTTTATTTTAGATATCTGGCAGGTTGATCCTCCTTGAGTTTGCCTCTTTACCCCTCTGCCCAGTGATCACTATATTCCCAGGTACAAATTTCTAAAATATAAAGTGGAACATGCCACTTCCCTAAATAGTACAAAAGTTAGTCACTCAGTCGAGTCTGACTCTTTGTGACCCCATGGGCCGTATGTAGACCACCAGGCTCCTCTGTCCTTGGAATTCTCTGGGCAAGTATACTGGAGTAGGTTGCTGTTTCCTTCTCCAGGGGATCTTTCCAACCCAGGGATTGAACCCAGGTCTACCAGATTGCAGGCAGAATCTTTACAGACTGAGCCACCAGGGATGCCACTCCTACCTAGTATAATGAAAAGTTACTTTTATTTTTAAAACGCACACAAACAAAAATCCTTAAACTTCAAAGTAAATAGATAATGATCTGATTTAGAATAAATCTTAGTTTTCAAACTTGCTCATTTATTGGTGTTCCTTAAGTCAGTCTTATATTTGATAAACCATAGCACAGTGTCATTTAGAAATGAAGTTGCTTGTACTTAACCACACATGTGTCTACCAGACAGTCCCTTCTCTAACCCACCTCTATATTAAAGCATTTTCTGGAACACATATTGGAGATTTTAGCCAGCAGAATTAAAAAGAAAAAAAATCTGCCTCCAGGACTCTCATCCCTCCTTGTCCTGTCTTTTTATTCTTCTGCTTAAACTACATGCTAAAAAAAGAACTGACTCCCAATTGCTTTCAACCTCCCACTAATCAGTTGGCAAATGACTCAATCGAACATGATTAATCAAATTCTCTGCAACAACTCCCTAGTTAGCCATGGCACAAGTAACTTATACTAGTAGGCTTAATCGAAGTGTCACTTGCAAGCTGTCAAAAGAGCAAATACCAGCACACTAAATGTTTTCTTCCTTGAACACATAATTTCTCTGTATCAGTGACTTTCTGAAGACAGAAAGTCTGTCCTCTTGGCTCTCTCTGTGTAAACTAACAAGAAAAGCCGCCTGTGCCATGGTCACTAACAAATCAAGAGCCACTTTAATCCCATCTGCCCAGAGGTCACGCTGGATCATGTATAACCACCACCACATGGCAGAGCAAGCTCTTGGCCAAGGCTTGAAAGCCTTGTTGAGTGAGCCTCAGCCTCCAGCCACTGGAGTGCGAACGAGAGTCAGGATGCAGCAACCTTCCATCACTCTGATCTCTGGTGCACTCTGCAGATTATCCCCAGCCAAAGCTGAGCTTCCAGGAATACAGCAAAAGGAGAAGATGGGATATCCTTTTCTGTTCGACTTCTGGGGAGTCTCCTTACCTTTCAAGCCAGAGACCACCTCCTCTGTGAAGTATTCTTTGATTGACCCACTTTGAATCCTATCTTCCTGGGCCTGCTAATCATTCTACCTTCTTCCTCCAGCACAGTGATAGCTTCCAGGGATAACTGCATCACTGATGCTGAGCCAACCAGTCTTCTACTGGACCTTCTGTGCAGACGCCACTTTCTTCTAGAATTTCCTTTCTTCTAGAATGGCTACACAGGGTGATAAAAGCCTACAGCAATGCTTTCCACTACATACTTTTCCTTTCCTAACACCTTCCATCTCACAGCACACATATGCCCTCCAAAATCAACCCTGTAGGGGAGACTCACCTGAAAGGCAGAATGAAGCCAATACGGAAAGAAGAGTTGGGAGGGAGAGGGAGAGAAAAGGAAAGAGAAAGCCCCACCTAAGGTGCTCTGCCTTAAAGACGCCCAGCTGAGAGAAGCCAAACTCCAGCTTGCATTCTGCTCACCCTCACAAGGAGCTACCTTCAGAGGAACAGATTCCCCCACACTGCGCTGGTTTTTCAAACAAAGGCTCTGTCTGCTCACCAGGACTTTCTGCTGCTGCACACAAAGGTGCTGCCTGTGCTGTTGCTGCTGCTGCTGCTGCTAAGTCGTGTCAGTCATTTCCGACTCTGTGCGACCCCATAGCTGTCTGTGCTAGAAACGTGTTAAGATCAGCAGAGCCTCCAGAGTCACCTTCCCAATTACAGCCACCACCACTTCCTTTTTCACTTACACCAGCGTCAGTTAGGTTTTTGTCATTTGTAACCAAAAAAACTCTGACCAATACTGCAGACCGGATACCCGGATTGCTTCAGATAAAACACTGCTGCCCTGCAAATAGGTTCATCAGTACCATTTTGATGCAGAGATAGACAGCAGACTTGTGGATACAGTGGGGGAAGGAGAGAGTGGGACGATTTAAGAGAGTAGCACTGAAACATACACATTACCATATGTAAAATGGATAGCTAGTTGGAAGTCAACGTAGGGAGCTCAACCTGGCTCTCTGTGACAACTGAGAAGTGTGGGATGCAGTAGGAAGGGGGAGGGAGCTTCAAGAGGGCGAGAACACATACACTGCTGTTGTTCTGTCGCTCAGTCCTGTCTGACTCTGCGACCCCACGGACTGCAACTTGCCAGACTTCCCCGTCCTTCACTACGTACATACTTGTGGTTGATTCACATTGATGTATGGCAGAAACTAACACAATGTTGCCAAGCAATTATCCTCCAATTAAGAATAAATAAGTTTTAAAAAATATTTATAAAAACACTGTTTTAGCCTTACATTTCCTATGAGCCATTGTCTTTGAAGTCTTCCTTTCAACCTCCAAGTCCTTATGCTTCCCTAGGCTGGCGTGGAATAATTGATAGCCTTCCTTTTCTTTCCTAGAGACTGATATAGCATCTATGTGGAGATAACATACCAAAGAAATCAAGTTCAACCTAATAACATGGTTGCTGCTTTCTTCATGAAAATGACTAGTTATGATCCCTTTCCCAACATTTCTGGCAACCCCTCAGCAGCAGAGTATGCTGACCAAACACTGGCTGTCCCTGCCTACCGTGAAAAAGGGTCATAGCTCATCTTCCCTCGCCAACCCTGGTGTGTTTTGTTGGGTTTTGTTTATAAAGGACTGGTCACTCACCCTCTTTGGTGTCTGTCCAGCTCATGGAGCACCGTGTGGTCACAGTACTCAAACACCAGGTGAAGCCTCCGCTTCCTCCTGAAGACTTCGATGAGGTTGACGAGATTGGGATGCTTGAGTTGCTGAAAACACAAAAAGCGAGGTGCTAAACTGGAGTAGTGAAAGACAGTTTACTGTCTTTCAACAGAAGAAAGATGTTTGTCCTTTACAAAAATTCTTGTCTTGGATTGAAGGAGGCTGTAGATGGTACAATCTTAACTTCTCTTGATGAGCTGTTTGGGCTTCCCAGGTGGCACAGTGGTAAGGAATCCACCTGCCATTGTAGGAGATGCAGAAGATGCAGGTGTGATCCCTGGGTCGGGAAGATTCCCCTGGAGAAGGAAATGGCAACCCACTCCAGCATTCTTGCCTGGGAAGTCCCATGGACAGTGAGGCCTGGTGGGTTATATAGTCCACGGGGTTGCAAAGAGTCGGACAAGACAGAGCAACTGAACACGCACACAGGTAAAAAATGATCATAACCCTGGTGGCTGGTGAAGGCAAAGAGATATGAGAAGGCTGGGAAAGGAGAATGAAAAAGAGGGGGGCAGTGGTTAGTTAACATGAACTCATCCTTAAGGCTCAGATCAAGTGTCCTTTCCTAAAGGTGTCTTTCTGATCTCCCCAGACTGGTTCAGTGTCCCCTGTAGCTCCCTGAAGTATGAATCCTTTGGAATCCTTCAAAATTACTATTTGTTCAATTGATTTTTTTTAATGAACTCTGTTGTCGATAGATATAATAGATACACAGAATGTAAGATTCATGATAGACATCAGGGTCTGTGTTCTCCTGTTTCCTCAAAATGATGTCATGCCCCCAGCACACAGCCTTGTACATAATAGGCATCTGATCATTATTTGTGAATGAATGAGTAAATCAGGTTTCCTAGGCTGATGAAACATTTTAAAACAGAAAAATCAGAAGACTCTCCAATCTGACATGCCAGCTGCATCTAGAAAGAACAGGCAGGAGTGAATGTTGGTGTTGGCAGAGATAAATCTTGTACTTGGCTTTCTGGGCCCTTCTGTCTATAATCTGATTGGAAATACCTACAGCTAAGCAAACTAACTACTGGTTAACGTTCTTCAGGGCTTGAAGGTCTCCAGGCAGTGATCTAAGAGAACAAAAAAGAGCCTGAAAAGCTTCTTAAGGCTCCAGTCTCAGAAATCAGGTGATATAACTTCTGCCTCATTCTACTGGTCACAGCAAATCATGAGACCCACCCAGACTCAGCCCACAAGAAAATATAGAACTGGCAAAAATTTTGTTCAGATTTCCCATAAGATGTTATAAAAACCTGAATGATCTTTTTGGCCAACCCAGTACCACAAGGAGAGCAGGGCCCAGGTGTCCCGGCCAAGCTCAGCTCCTGCTGACCACCCCCACTTAATTCAGCTACATGAGCAAGCTCCGGTAAGACCAGCCGAAGGAGCAGTCAGCCAAGCCACAGTTGTGAGAAATAAGAAATCATTCTTCTTTAAGCTACTGAGTTTTGGGGAGCTCTGTTAATACAGCACTAGATAACTCGGTTGCGGAACTTTTGAAAACCAGGGATGCCCGAGCCCCACTCCCAGAGATTCTGAATTGGTCTTAGGCAAGGGCCAGCCATCTATTTTCCCCCCAAAATTGTCCAGGTGATTTAATACATAGACAGAAGTATTAATCATAGGCAAACAGATATTTCAGACATGATAAAAGGCAGAAGGAGAAAAACTGAAGTTCTTGAACTGCACAGTATAGTATATTTGTATGGACAATGAGAAAAGAAGAACCCAGCAAGGAAAATACCAAAAAAAACCCAATTATTTTCTCATTTTCTTTGTCTAACACCTCTATCCTCAAGATGTGAACTTCCTGCCCCAGACATTACACTTGATGAAGCAAAATAAAACAGCCAAGACACTCTTAAAGCCCACTAGCCACATCTGGGCCTTTGAATAAACGGCATTCCAAGCTATAAAGCCCCAAACTTATATTCCCATACCTGGAATATGGGACACCAGGGGCTTCCCTGGTGGCTCAGATGGGAAAGAATCTGCCTGCAATGTGGGAGACCCAGGTTTAATCCCTGAGTCAGGAAGGTCCCCTGGAGAAGGGAATGGCTACTCACTCAAGTAATCTTGCCTGGAGAATTCCACGGACAGAAGAGCCTAGTAGGCTACAGTCCATAGGATTGCAAAGAATTGGACATGACTGAGCGACTAACACACACACATCTGGAAACATTTAGCCTGAACTAACAGAACAGTTAGTTCTGCTCTAAGAGGACAGAACTGACTACTGTTTCAACCAAAGAAGTGCACTGGCTCAAATGTCTCAAACAGAAAGCAATCAACCAAGTTTAAAGTGGTGGAGCGGGGGGAGGCAGTTTAGACAGCAGGCAATTAGGGGAAAGCAGAAATTCTCTTATAAGCTCTGAAAAATAATTGTCTGTAGGCCAAGACCTCAAATCTTAGATTCTTTTAATTTTCCATGTTCCATATATAGTCCTCAATTCTACTGAAACAAATACCTGGAGCTTCTCAGATGCCAAGACTGGCACCTGCAACTTGTCACATTCATACGTGCAGAAATCGCCAGGGGCACTGTTGCCTCAGGGTAAAACCCAAAGATCCTCTCCACTTGACCTCTGCTTACCTCTGCAGCCTCATCCGGAGAAGGCAATGGCACCCCACTCCAGTACTCTTGCCTGGAAAATCCCATGGACGGAGGAGACTGGTGGGCTGCAGTCTATGGGGTCGAGAAGAGTCGGACACGACTGAGCGACTTCACTTTCACTTTTCACTTTCATGCATTGGAGAAGGAAATGGCAACCCACTCCAGTGTTCTTGCCTGGAGAATCCCAGGGACAGGGGAGCCTGGTGGGCTGCCGTCTATGGGGTCACACAGAATCGGACACCACTGAAGCGACTTAGCAGCAGCAGCAGCAGCAGCCTCATCTCTTATAACTCCCCCAGACTCACTGAACTTCCTCACTCTCGCTTCAGGACCTGTTCACCCAGCTGTTGCCCATCTTCCAGATGAATTTTTTTCTGTCCGGCCCCCTCGGCCCTGCTCAACAAATCTAAAAGAGTATAACTCTGGAACCATGGGTGCCGTGTAGCAGGTAGAAAGCACTGTCACAGCAGGACCCACTGAACTGCATGGACTAAATACTACATTACACCCGTCCTCCTGTTACTGCACACCTTTTGAAAAGTCAGATTCTAATAACTACACTGTAAGCTATTCTAATAACATATAGATTCTCTCCAATTTTTGAGCATTATAAATAACGTTTTGATAAACAGCCTACTAGCTGATTGACCTTAAATTGGGCTTCCCTGGTGGTTCAGCTGGTAAAGAATCCACCTGCAGTGAGGGAGACCTGGGTTCAATCCCTGGGTTGGGAAAATCCCCTGGAGAAGGGAACGGCAATCCACTCCGGTATTCCGGCCTAGAGAATTCCATGGACTATTCAGTCCATGAGGTTGCAAAGAGTCAGATACGACTGGGTGACTTTCACTTGGACATGTTAATTAACGTCTTTAGGTTTACCATTTGTGGGAGGAGGAAGCTCAGGGGCTGCTGTGACAAAGCATATGCAGCAGTGTCAGCCCACATCATCCTCTCCAGAAAGTTTAACTGTTAATATTTTTAAATAATTTTTTATTATTTTTAATTTTATTTTTGGTTGTGCTGGATCTTCATTGTTGCACATGGGCTTTCTGTAGTCGCAGCGTGGGGGCTAGTCTTCACTGGGGTGCTCAGCCTCTCGTTGTGGTGGCTTCTCTCGTTGCGCAGCACAGGCTCTAGACTCACGGGCTTCAGTAGATGCAGCACACACAGGCTCAGTAGTTGTGACACATGGGCTTAGTTGCTCCACGGGGATCTTCCCGGACCAGGGATCGAAACTGTGCCCTGCATTGGCAGGTGGATTCTTATCCAATGTGCCACCAAGGAAGTCCTGTTAATATTATTGGGAGTTCAATCTATTTCTATTTAGGCTGACTATCTCAATTCATTTTATTCAACAAGTATTTATCTATCTTAGTGTGCATAAGGCACTCTGATAGTCCTAATGATACAGAGATAATACAGCAAGTACCAAAGCTACTCTCATGAAGCTTAGAAACTAGAAGGGGAGACAGATGTTCAACAAGTAATTACAGACGTGGTAAGTGTTACCAAAAGCCAGGGAAAGGGTACCTGGCTTGAGGGTGTTGAGTGGTCCATGGAGTGGTCCAGTGGTTCCTGAGGAAGGTGGCCATTTAGGAAGTTAGTTGGAAAGCCCCAGGAATACAACATAAATAGGCATGGCCACACTGCTTTCCAAAAGGATGGAACACACTTAGACCTCCGCCAGGAGTGTGAGAGTACATTTTACCATACCATTGAGGCATTAATAGATATTTAAGGTTTGTGACGTAGATTGCTAAATTACTTCTCAAGAGGGCTTACAATGCCTCCAGCAACACGGGAAGGTGTCACGTGATATTTAAACCACTCATCTCTCCTATTTTCTGCCGTAAGATAAGCTTTACATAGCTGTAAATAGCCAATAACTTATTTCTCAACCTATTTTCAGAAAAGTGTTCATTTAGAGAAGTCAATCACTAAAACTAAATCCCAATTAGGACTCACAAATCTTAAATTGTAAATATTTTTTGTAAATATTTTTAAATAAATTATTAACTCTCTGTAGGTTGCCAGGATTCTGGGTTGACCTGAAAACATGCTAGAGCAGCAGATATCTGGGAGACAGCTCCTGTCCTGGCTGTGTTCATTTATTCAAAAAAGGTCTCCGGAGTGTCTGCTCAGCCTCAGGCGCTGTTCAAGGCACTAGGGAAACACTGACGAAGGGGACAAGGGGCTCAAGCATTAAGCAGAGAAGTGCCACGGAGCCCTCCGTGTACAAGAATCTAGGCTGCCTTAGAGAAACTGTTCTTAGGAAGTGACTCTGAACCAGAGTCCTGGAGGGTGAGAAAGGTCTGACCAGAAAAGGGCAGGGATGGTAGAGGGATGGTGGCTTTCCAGACAGAGGGTTGGCTCTGAGCTAGGAGGGAACTTACGCCACCTAAGGAACTGCAAGATGGTGTGGTCTGCATGTCAAACACGTGGAACCGATTACCAGAGAGACAGGCAGAAGGCAGGTTCTCTGGGGCACTGAAGGACATGTTAAGAAATTTACGCTTCACCCTAAATGCAATGAGAAGCTACTGGAATGAATTTTAACAAGAAGTGATATGGATACCATTTGGGTCTTTGTTGCTATGTGGGCTTTTCTCTAGTTGCAGTGAGCGGGGGCTACTCTCCAGTTGCTCTGTGCAGGCTTCTCATTGCAGTGGCTTCTCTTGTTGCAAAACAAGAGCTTTAGGGTGCATGGGCATCAGTAGTTGCTGTTCCCAGGCTCTAGGGCACAGGCTCAGTAATTGTGGTGCACGAACTTAATTGCTTTGTGGTATGTGGGATCCTCCCAGATCAGGGTTTGAACCCAGGTCTCCTGCATTGACAGGCAGATTCTTCTCTACTGAGCCACCAGAAATCCCACCATCTGGGTGTTTTAAAGCTCACTATGGTGGCAGGATACAGAATGGCTCAGAGGAGGCAACATGACTAGAGGAGCCTGCTAACTGAGAGCTTGGAGCAGAGAAGAGGCAGGGGAGATGGGGAGATAGGCACTGTTTGGAAACAGACTTTATTATTAGGATAGTCAGGATGTGGTGATGGGCTGGAGCTGAGGGATGGAGGAGAGAGTGATGATCAAAGGTTTGTGTAATGGGGTGGATGGTGGTACCATGACTGAGAGAAAAAGCAGGTTTTGAAGGGAAGGACCTACAGCTTTGGCGCACTGGGCTGACAGGGACTCTGAGATACCAAAGTAGAGGTGTCAGGTTGGCTGGAGTTTGAGCTGAAGATAAAAGCTGGGGCGTTAGTGTGAGTGTAAGCAAAGCCATGGTGAGAAGTGATACCCAGAAGAATGAGTGAGAAAAGCGAGGCTCAAGGAGCCCAGCACCCAGATAAGTGGTAGATGAGGAGGAAGTGGAGAAGGGGAAAGGGAAGATGGTGCCCCAAGATAAGAGAGAAAACAGCAGAACATAACACGATGGAGATACGGTGATAAGAGTACACTTACTCCACGAAGATGCTGCTGCTGAAAAGTCAAGCTGGGGAGAAGGGGTTCGTGTGACCTCACTGGAAGCAGCAGTGAGACCAGGAGCCAGATGTCATGAATTTAGCATCCCCAAACCATCTGTCTCCTTTCTCTTATTGACTCCCCTGACCCTAGGGGCTGAACTCAGAGGAGCACCTGTGGTTCTGAATCCAGTTTGCAACTGGTTGCCTAGAGGTCTTGACCAGAGCTCCAATATTGTGAATGTTTGCATTGACGAAAGTCTGGATGTTTCTACCTCAAAGCTGAATGGGCTGTTTAGGGGCATTGGGAGGAATTAGATGAGAAGAATCAAGCAGCAATCTGGATGGACCGTCACAGGTTTACTCAACGTGTTTATTATACAAGAAGTCTTAATGGAATAGACTAAATTACCATACATACTATGAAGATGTAGTTCAGGGCTCTTCTAATTAAAATTCCTTCCTGTTTATGAGTATGTGAAGCCAAAGCCCCAGCCCTAGCCTCATTCCTCAGCACTCTGATTCGTGCTGGCCCAATCCTGAGGATCTCAGTGCCTCATCCCACGTCAGTCACCATCCTTTAGTTCTTCTATATCTAGAAGCCTGGGTTGGCTCACACTCAGATTTAGTTTCTCTTATATAAAAGTTTCTGCCTTTGCTGCTGCTATTTTATTTTGGTCTCTCTTCTTTTTATTTTCTCTGCATTTTGAAATATTCCTATTATGCTGCAAAGTGAAGCGTTTTTCTCTGACTTTAAAAAAGAACTGTGTTTTATCCGCTGGATTTAACCTGAGCCCTTGTCATAAGCTCAGGCTTTTCTACACCTTCTAAGGTCAAATGTTTGGCCTTAGCATTCTGAAGGATTTTTGACCTGGTTGCCAACCTTTCAGATCAGGAAATGTTGCTTTAAAGCCTTGGTTACCAAGATTCTCTTGAAAACGCTGGTGATGTATGCTGAGCCTGCAGTCTCTGGCATCAGTGGATTGGGGCCGAGAAGCAGCTGTCCATGTTAGATAAGCCCTGGATACCTGAGTTTATCACAGTCCCTACTACTCCCTGACACGAAGGACCTTTAACATCACTCTTTCATTATTAATTTTCTTAAAAGTGAGATATTTAAATGCCCAAGTTTCTATCAAAAGTGGGGAAATGTATAAGCGATAGAAATAACTGCATATTTTAATGCAAATAAAAGATTTGTTTATGAAAGCAAATCATTTCTCCCCTACCTGCCTGGCCCCTGCAGATACTGGGTTTGGAACCTCTGTCCTATGAACTCCTCAGCACTCACATGTTCTGGATTGGTCAGTATACAGACCACTACATCCGTGGTCTCTTCTATCCCCTGGTCTCTGTTCTTTGTGGGGGAGAATGGGGGGATATTTATCCTGTCTGTGCTTTAGAGAAAAGAAACAGGCTATTTTTTCAATGATCATATCCTGTTTTCCTTCCAAAAACATTCTTCTTTTCCCACAAATTTGTGGTAAATAACAAAAGAACAAGGATTAAAATTTAGAAAGTGAGAGCTGTCTTGGTAAAATGTTTTTCACAAGCCTCTGCAATTTTTGAACTTGACTCTTAGTCACAGATACATAGATCTTGTTGCAGGAATTTTTCATCAGTTAATATTCACCCAGAATGGAAAAAAGTGATGTCCCCCTCTTTATAATAATTCATCCTGGGTACATCCCAAGGATTCCCAGGTCAGCATATGATAATACTCTCAAGGGCTTGAGACCCAGCAAGGTTTATGGTGGTGTTCAGTCACCCAGTCATGTCTGACTCTGTATGACCCCAAGGACTTTAGCCTGCCAGGATCTTCTGTCCATGGGATTTCCCAGGCAAGAATACTGCAGTTACCATTTCCTTCTCCAGGGAATCTTCCTGACCCAGGGATCAAAACTGCGTCTTCTGCATTGGCAGATAGATTCTTTACCACCTGGGAAGCCCCACTTTATAGTAGCCTCGTATAACTGATAGAATTTCTTCAAAGTAGCCTAGCCTATATACTAATGAATGAACCATTATAAAATGTTTATCGCATACAGTATTATAGTCATATTCATAACACAGTATTGGAAACACTGTTACATTTTTTTAAAATTCACTTACCTGAGATGATAGACTGATATTCAGTTTCTCCCTTTATAAGAGAGGGAGAGAGATATATACTGTACATAACATGATCTTTTGAAAGCAAAGTTATAAAGCTGTGAGAACTAACACATAATTTTATATCAAGTGTCACCTACCTTATCATGCTTATGTAAGGATAGACTAATATTTACGTATATTTTATATATTCATGACACATGTAACTTTTCCATAATTGTTTTTGATTATTTCTAGGTTACACAGGTCATCTGTGAGTTACTTCAACTGTTGCAAACCTCCAAAATTTTTTCTAACATATGTATTGAAAAAATTCACATGTAAGTGACTACAAACTTACACATGGAACATGCAGTTCAAACCCATGTTGTTCAAGGGTCAACTGTGTTAAGTGTAAAAAAGAAATGATTGGATAGTATATATTTGTGTCTGTGTTTTAGAGGGAAACACATGTCCTTATATGAGCACAGGCATCCTTTGGAGAGACCGCCATTGTTCAGGGGATAAGAATGGAGACTGAGGGATAAGGCAGGTTTCTTTTCCACTGCACGTTCTTCTGCACCTTCCATCTTGTTTTCTTACATAAGCATACTTACTTATGTAAACATGATTTTTACTTTACCGTAAAAAATAGTTTTAAAAGATTTGCATAAGTCTCTTCACTATATTGTAAAACCAAGATAAATATTTTGAAGTTAGTTTCAGAGAGCTAGTTAATACATCAGCTTTGTGGTGGGGGGAGCTATTTTCATGATTTTAAAAGCTATTTAATTATCACCACCATCTCTGACCTAGAGGAAAATATTCCACACCCCTCACAGTGCTGTTGAGGAATTGTTCTTTAACACTTTTGGTAAAGGAAAGCTGCCTTGATCCCACATTTCCTTTAAATGCCCAGAGACACATGGTAGATACCCTGGCTAACACCTTAGTTTTGGGGACAGCTAGAGAAGGGGCCCCGGTGGCTCAGGCAGTAAAGAATCTGCCTTCAATGCAGGAGGCCTGGGTTCGATCCCTGGGTCTAGAAGATCTCCTGGAGAAGGGCACGGCAACTCACTCCCGTATTCTTGCCTGGAGAATTTCATGGACTGAGAAGCTTGGCAGATTACAGTCCATGGGGTCACAAAGAGGCAGACACAACTGAGAGACTAACACTTTCAGAGAAGGAATGGGTGTGACATGTGGGGGAGGAGGGAGAACTAAAAAAGCTGGAATCAGAGGTGGAAAGGTGAAGTTAATTTACATTAGGTCTGCCGTAGACAGCATGGATGGTCAGAATGCGCCAGGTAGGTCCTCTGGCCAGAGACCTGGGCTGAGATCTCTTCTGCCTTCCTCTCAAGACCCATCACAGGCAGGCTAAGGATGAGCACAGCAGATGCTCAGTTTGTTTTATTGGTTAATGAAGTTTTTGAAAAGTACTAGGAAAGAAGCAATAGCACCAATGTGATCAAAATGAGAATGAACCATGACACAGCCAAAAATTCATGCAGTAGCTCAGTTGGTAAGGATTCCACCTGCAATGCAGGAGACCCTGGTTCGATTCCTGGGTTGGGAAGGTCCACTGGGGAAGGGAGAGGCTACCCACTCCAGTATTCTTGGGCTTCCCTAGTGGTTCAGCTGGTAAAGAATCCACCTGCAATGCAGGAGACCTAGGTTGGACTCTTGGGTCGGGAATATCCCCTGGAGAAGGGAAAGGCTACCCAATCCAGTGTTCTGGCCTGGAAAATTCCATGGACTATACAGTCCATGGGGTCACAAAGAGTCCGACATGACTGAGCAACTTTCACTTTCAGTGTACTGATAGTTATAAAACAAATTATTTGTTAGGTTTTTATATAAAGTTGATAGCATAATTCATTTAAAAAATTCACCTTTCACTCTTCTAACAAAAAGGGAAATGGAATTCAGAGATTTTCTATCAGGCAATTTTACTCCAAAGCATTTTTACCACAGTGTGGTTAAAGTTAATAAGTAATAAAGAAGATTAATGATTAGCATGGAAATATGCCTGTTGAA
Source organism: Bos indicus (assembly GCF_029378745.1). Lineage (NCBI taxonomy): Eukaryota > Metazoa > Chordata > Mammalia > Artiodactyla > Bovidae > Bos > Bos indicus. The sequence continues at coordinate 43,086,592 of NC_091769.1, forward strand.
AGCAAATTTGTGGTCTAAAACATCACTTCTGCCAAATAAAAAGGTGAGTTAAAACATTAAAAAAATTTAATGTGAAAGACACAAAGCTGGTCATTAAAAAAATTTTCATTCCATACAAAAAGTTCTACTTTCTAGAGTGGTTTGAATGTTTGATAACTATATATAACACAGTTGTCTACCTATAAACTTTTTTTTTTGGCTGGAAATAAAAAACAAGTGGCAAAAAAGCAATAGTATAATTATATTTCTTATCAATGTGCTTTATAAAATCATTTATTCAGCCTCCTTCTCCTGCTCTATGATATTTTCTAGAGTAAGGTGCGTGGCAGGGTATGTTTAAAAGCATTTAGAGTGCCGACAGATGGTGGCATGTGCTTAATCTCCTTGCAAATTGGGTATTTTTAAAAGGTAAGGAGTCTGTTTGTTGATGTCTGCTTCTTTGTTCTTGAAGTACAACCATGGCAGCTTTATCGCTTAGGAGTTCACTACACAGCAGGAACACGATCTTTCTAGACAAACACACGGTGAGCTAAGCCAAAAAAATCTTCTAATAAACAAACAGAAGAGTCTGTTACTATTTGCATTTAGTATGTTATCTTGTAAAAATAAAATCAAACAGGTCTCCACTTGTTGAATAAATAGGGAGAGAGGATGACAAGGGGGTTTGTTTGGTTTCTATCACTGTGGGCCAGGGAATGCTCCCCTTTGTCCTCCATGCTACTGACGACCAGTCTCTACAAAGTCCCAACACCTACATACATTAGCAATGAACCTCGAGGGTCAGATCTGCCCGTCTCCAGTATGAACATCTGCAAAAAATGAAAGCTGTATAATCAGAAGGCTCCAAACTGAGCCTATACGCCAAATACTGTCTGTAGATGTGTTTTCTTTGGCCAGACTGCTGTTAAAAAAATTTTTTTTTTAATTATTTGTCACTGCTTTAAAGTCAGATTTCACTCTCACTTAAAGATATGAGGACTCCTTGGAGAAATAGCCGATTCTAGAGCTGGGGGAGGTGAGCCTGGAACATTTCGTTGTGCCCCAAAGTAAAGACACATACAAGGATTGATGGGCATCTGTAAGACTGAGGAGCAGGCTCCAAGGATCCCCAAGTAGCCAAAAGTGTGACAATTGGGTATTTGAGACTCAAAAAGAATGACAGTGATGGTTTATAACATGTTGAATTTTTTAAAAATCCAGAATCCACAGTGATATTAAAAACTGTGTGTACTGGGGTGTAGGAGTGTGGGTGAAAAGAGCATTTTTTTAAAGAAAAATTATAACTAATGAATATAGCAAGAATTGTTGAGAACCACCATTTTACAATAACTCTCACTGTAATTGATTCAGGTAAGGAACTTTGGCCACCTCATGCGAAGAGTTGACTCACTGGAAAAGACTCTGATGTTGGGAAGGATTGGGGGCAAGAGGAGAAGGGGACAACAGAGAATGAGATGGCTGGATGGCATCACTGACTCGATGGACGTGAGTCTGAGTGAACTCTGGGAGTTGGTGATGGACAGGGAGGCCTGGCGTGCTGCGATTCATGGGGTCGCAAAGAGTCAGACATGACTGAGCGACTGATCTGATCTGATCTGATCTGAAGGAACTTTGGGTGACAGTTCTTGGGGAATAAGGCAGTCACACTGTTTCAAAGAATCAGCCCACAGATTACTTACTAATTATAAAGGGGAAAAGTGTTTCTTTACAATTGAGGAATATGACAGACCCATCTTAATCAAGAGATTAAAACTGAGAGCACCAGTTACAGGACAAAATGATATTATGCATTTCCTGATTAGAAACAGTGTGATGGAACAGCCTTAAACATGCTGAAATCATTTACCCTGAATCAAATCACATGGAAACAGTCAGACTTGTGTGGAGGCACATCTGGCAAAATGACTGACGTGGACTCTTCCCAAATGTCAATACCATGAAAGACTGAAAAAAGAATTTAAAAGTTAGAGAACTGTTGGATAGCCGCACGTAAAGCAATGAAGTTAGAACACACCCTCTCACCATACACAAAACTCAAAAGTTGCTTAAAGACTTACACATAAGATGTGACATCATAAAACTCTTAGAAGAGAACATAGGGAAAAGATTCTCTAAAATAAATCGTACCAGTGTTTTCTTAGGTCAGTGTTTCCCCCAGACCAAGGCAATAGAAATAAAAACAAAAATAAACAAATGGGACCTAATCAAACTTACATGGTTTTGCACAGCAAGAGAAACCATAAACAAAATGAAAAGACAACCAACAGAATGGGAGAAAATAATTGCAAATGATGTGACCAACAAAGGATTAATTTCCAAAATATACAAATAACTCATACAACTAAACAATGAGAAACAAACAACCCAATTGAAAAATGGGCAGAAGACCTATTTCTCCAAAGAAGAAATACAGATGGCCAACAAGCATGTGAAAAGATGCTTAGCATTGCTAATTATAAAGACATGCAAATCAAAACTACAATTAGGTACCACCTGATACCAGTCAGAATGGTCATCACTGAAAAGTCTACAAATAACAAATGCTGAAGAACATGTGGAGAAAAGGGAACTCTCCTACACTGTTACAGGAGATGCAAGTTGGTGCAGCCACTGTGGAAGACAGGATGGAGGTTCCACAGAAAACTAAAAATAGAATTACCGTATGATCCAGCAAGCCCACTTCTGGACATATACCTGGACAAAACTATTAATATCATTCAAAAAGATATTTCACCCCTATGTTCACAGCAACACTATCCACAATAGCCAAGATGTGTGTGTGTGTTAGTTGTTCAGTTGTGTCCTACTCTTTGCAACCCCATGGACTGTAGCCTTCCAGGCTCCTCTGTCCATGGGATTCTCCAGGCAAGAATACTGGGGTTGGTTGCCATTTCCTTCTCCAGGGGATCTTCCTGACCCAAGAATCAAACCCGGGTCTCCTGCATTGCAGTCCGATTCTTTACTCTCTGAGCCACCAGGGACGCCTAGCCAAGACATGGAAACAACCTAAATGTGTATCCATTGATGGACAAATGCATAAAGGAAATGTGGTACATATGTACAATGGAATACTACTTATAAAAAAAAATAAAATAATGCCATTTGCCGCAAAACGGATGCAACTAGAGATGATCACATTGTAGAAAGACAAAGACAAATTCCACTCATATGTGGAATCTAAAATATGACACAAATGAACATATCTATGAAACGGAAACAGAATCACTGACATAGAGAGCAGACTTGTGGTTACCAAGGGGCAGGGTATTGGGGGAGGAGTGGGGCAGGATTGGGGTTAGCAGATGTAAGTTTTTGTGTACAGAATGGATAAACAACAAGGTCCTAATGTATAGCACAGAGAACTATATTCAACATCCTATGATAAACCATAATGGAAAAGAATATAAAAAAGAATGTGTGTGTGTGTGTGTATATATATATGTAAAGCTGAATATGTAAAACATATATATGTAAAACTGAATCACTTTGCTGTAGAGCAGTAATTAACACAACATTGTAAATCAACTATACTTCCAATTAAGAAAAGAATACTGGACTTCCCTGGTAGTCCAGTGGCTAAAACTCTGGGCTCCCAATGCAGGGGGCCCAGGTTCGATCCCTGGTCAGGGAACTAGATCCCACATGCCTCAACTAAGACTCAGTGCAACCAAATAAATAAATATATTTTTTTAAAAAAGGAAAAGAATACTGTTTTAGATTAAAGGAGGTTACAAAAACATGACAATTAAATGCAATGTGTGCTCAGTTATTAATCATGTACTAAAATATACATATAATATACATGTATATACGCTTATTCTCATAAACACATTATATATATTATTGAGACAATACAAAAAATTTGAACACAGACTATATATATTAAATAATAGTACTGAATCAATGATAACATTTCTAGAATGTGGAAATCATATTGTGGTACATAGAAAAATTTCTTTGTTCTAGGAGATTCATGCTGTATAGTTAAGAAAAATGTGTGTGCATCAGCCAAAAAAGTGCGTGCGTGTGTGTGATAGAGGTAGAAATGAAGTGGAATTCTGTTAGAATTAGCTACATTAATGAATCTTGTTAAAGATACACAAGTATTCATTGTGTTAGTCTTTCCACTTATGTGTGTATAATTTTTTTCAAAATAAAGAGTTATGGGGGAGAACCCAGGAGATTTTAAAGAAAATTTTGATCTCTGGCTTTAAGAAAAAGTCTCAGAAAGACTAGCATGCAGCCACCTGCTTCTCACAAGACAGTCTCCAGTTTGCCCTAGTCTCCACTGCTCCGTCTTGTCTTGCGTTCAGCCTGTTTCACTGGTTTACGTTACCAGTGTGAATCCCCACAGACATCGGAGTTAGTAAACCATAAGAATGCCGAACATGGTTAAAAACAACTTATGGAGATATGTTACTAATCTATTTAAAATAAGCCAATTAAGCAAGATTAAGATAATGGACCTAGAAATGGCACCGATTAGCTACAGCAGGATTAAATTCTTAAAGATGTCACAGGATTTCCCAAGGAGACTTTTACTGAGTTGGGAAATATTACTCAAATAATAATTCAACAAGTACTACGGGACCAGACACCTTTAGAGATTACGAACACTCTGATTAGACTCTAATGCTAGCGAGCATTCACACGGTTCTCTGCCAGCATTCAGTGGAATGGGGCCTTGGCACAAGAGCACATGGCATTAAGCACTGAATAAATACTGAAAAACAGGGAACCATGACTGTCCTGTTCCCCACAGCAATTTACAGTCATCAGGACGGTAATCTGCCCAGCAGTGTTTCTGGTCTGATGTTTTAAGACAGGAGAGACCATGTGAAGTACTAGCCCCTTCAGCTTCTCCTCTTGGTCGCCCACCTTCTGCCAGCCTGTACCTTTCTCTCTCCTTTCTCTACTGTTCCTCCTTTCTCCTACTCTGTCCTTTGCTGCTGCTCTTTTTGAACCTCTGCTTTCCTGCCCTTGCATCCTTAAGGTGCTTGACCGCTGTACGGTGTTTGTCCCCAAAGCACCCTGCTCCCCTCAGCAGTGAGTCAGCAGAGCAATGCCAAACAGAGACATAAATCATGGCGATAAGGTGGGCCGGGTTCCAGGAGGCACTGGAGCTTGCCCAAGGTTACCCAACAGCTTCGATCCGGATCAGAAACTGAAGCTCCTAACTGCGGCTCCTATTCCCAAGCAGCCTCACAGCCCACAGCCTCACTGGAAGTTATTGAAAGTGAGGAGACTAGGGAAAAATGGAATGCTCTGAACATGTGGTAGGTTGTTACTCTTCATGTCTGCTGCTGCTGCTGCTGCTAAGTCGCTTCAGTCGTGTCCGACTCTGTGCGACCCCATAGACGGCAGCCCACCAGGCTCCCCTGTCCCTGGGATTCTCTAGGCAAGAACACTGGAGTGGGTAATTACAGTCAAATGAGAGCATGTTTCTGGCACATAGTACATAGTCAGCATTCTTACCTTCCTATACCTCATGGACCTTTTTTTTTTTTCTTATTTGTTACTCAAAGAAGTCTTTTTACACAGCTTTTCTTAATCATCCCTCAATGAAATTTTAACTCCACAAATATACAGTACATCTGTATATGTACTGTATGTATACATGCTTTATACAATAAAAAGTTAGGACCCCCATTCCTAAGAACCAACTTTCACCCTCTTCGGTGACACTGCTCATTAAGAATGAATGAACTGCACTTCCACTCACCACATCACTTTGCTTGACCTCCCAAATTGTTTGTAATTATTTTATATTGTTAGGTTAATCGTGTTTGTATTATGGCTTGCAATTGTAATTAACTTTTATTTTTTGTCTGGTTATTGATTGTGAAAACTGATAAACATCTTCTACTATTGTGATTATGTAACTGTTACTTCATACCATTGTATCATGATTTGTCAACAGAAAAAAATTGAATCCTTTATCACCAAAACTATCATTTAATAGGAAAACCTCTAATAACTTTTTAAAATCTAGATGCATATCAGAATTATCTTGGAATTTTTTGAAAAACACAAATGCCCAGGTATTTCTCCAAAGCTCCAGATATGTTTTTAATGAGTAGCTGTGTTTAAAAACAACTGGACTAAATGATGATCTTTTACTTTTATCTAGTTTGTTTCACTTTTTCTAGTTCATATTTAGTGCTCCCATTTCATTTAGTTTATGTTTTCCAATTTCTCTATCTCTTCTTTTTTTTTGATGTTCTTCCTCAAGTCTTTATCAAGCATACTAGAAAAGCTTTTGTATACATAAATAAAAATAGTAGGTATACTATATATATTTTAGAAAACTTACAGATTTTTGCCTAATTTAAAAATTTATGACATTTTGATTCTACTTGTTTTTCTTAGTATGAATAGAATGATAGATTTCTAATTAAAAAAAAATAGGTATGCAAACAAGCAACAAAGGTTTACTGTATAGCACAGGGAACTATAGTCAATATTTTATAATATTACACTATAATGTAATATTATAATATAATGTAATATTAAATTATACCAAAAGATAATCTCAAAAATAATATATGTGTATATGTATAACTGAATCACTTTGATGTGCACCTGAACCATTGTAAGTCAACTATGCTTCATTAAAATATATATATTAAGGGAAAGAAAATGAATGAACCTGGGATTTCCTGGTGGCTCAGTGGTAGAGAATCCTCCCAATGCAGGAGACACAGGTTTAATCCCTGATCCAGGAAGATCCCACATGCCACAGGGCAGCTAAGCCCATGCACCACAACTACTGAGCCTATGCTCCAGAGCCGGGGAGCTGAAGCCACTGAGCCCACGTGCCCTGGAGCCCGCGCTCCACAACAAGAGAAGCCATGGCAATGAGAAGCTCGTAGCCCACAGAGCAACGAAGATACAGTGCAGCAATCAATAAATTAATTAATTAAAATACACAATAAAAAAATCAATGAGCTTTACTGTAGTGTTTATAGTAAAGTTTTAAATGGACATTTACCCCCATGTTTATCCTCACCTTTGTGGGTTGCAAACCATAACTGTGTACCTACTAAAACAATCTATAGGGTTAAAAACAAAAATTGGAAAGAACTGATATTCCAGTAAGAACCCCAGGTTTCCATGAAAGCCATGAGTCTCCGAAGTAAGGCTCACTGGAGGCAAGAGCAGGATAAATTCTGAGGACCAGTCACTGGGAGACTTCAGAAAGAGTGCAGTGTTTGGTGTTCCGAGGCGTGGGAGCAGCAGGGCGTGGATGTGGGGGCCGACAGAACTGTGTGTGCATCCAGCTCACTAACCAGGAGGCCACAGCAAGTCATTGACCATCCTACATCCTTCAGTAAAATGGGATAGCAATGCCTGCCTCCTAGGGTTGTTGTAAGTGTAATTTGTGCATCTTAGGTAACAATCCTCGGGCTTTCACCCAAGACCACTGGGTCACCAGATGGGAATACGATTCCTTCTCCACGTCGTCACTCTAGCTTTTCTACCTTTTGGAAGGAGGGTGTGTGGTGTGCTGTCACTCAGTCTCATCTGACTCTTTGCAATCCCATGGACTATAGCCCACCGGGCTCCTCTGTCCATGGGGATTCTCCAGGCAAGAGTGTATTGCCATGCCTTCCTCCAGGGAATCTTCTCGACCCAGGGATAGAACCCAGGTCTCCCGCATTGCAGGTGGACTCTTTACCATGTGAACCGCCGGGGAAGGACGGTAGTCACAAATTTTGACTGATGTTTGTCTGATCTACTTAAAGGCCACTGTACCATCTGCCAGCACCTCATAGCTGCTGGCTGGCATTCTTTGATTCCACTTCCAATAGTTCTATCATTTGCATTCCACAGAGAGAAGCTTCTGCAACACAGAGACTCGGGACCTTAGTAATCCAATGATTCTGGGCCAGTCGGCTCATGTTTGCTTAGAACCACACAGCTTTTTTCTTGCTGGACACACAGATGTTCCCCAAGGGGCTGGGTTGGATTCAAGTACAGCCACCTGCTTTATGTAGAAGCAGTGATCACTTCCCACCACAGGTCTATGATGCCAGACTTTTTTTAAAAAAACTAATCTGTAGTCTTGGATATTTCAAAATTTTATTTTTTCATTTATGGCTGCACAGGGTTTTTGTTGCTGCACATGGGTTTTCTCTACTTGTGGCAAATGGGGGCTACTCTCCAACTGTGGTGCACAGGCTTCTCCTTGCAGTAGCATCTCTTGTTGAGGCACAGGCTCTAGGCTCATGGGCTTCAGTAGCTGGAGTGTGTGGGCTCAAGAGTTGTGGTGCACAGGCTTAGTTGCTCCACAGCACGTGGGATCTTCCCAGACCAGGGATTGAACCCCTGTACCCTGCACTGGCAGGCGGATTCTTAACCACTGGATCACCAGGGAAATCCCAGCCTTCTTGATTTTAGATGATTTCCTTTCGGGAATGTTGTCTCTCTCTGTAACCTGGCCTCTCTCATGACCATCACACCTCCTATCCAAAATATCTTTATATGTTTGAACCCTAGTTATGCAAAAGGGGTTGAATTCTTTCCTGAATGGTTCATGGGTCATAGCACAAATCAGCTGCTGTATATCCTGGTAGAAGAAGTTCTAGGCCAAACAGCTTTAAGATAGCTGTGGGTCCTGTTACCTAAAGATTAAGGAGAGTGTAGGGAAAGAACCTAGCAACATTCCAAATAAAAGAAGAGGTGGCCTAATCTCCTAACTGGTCCCTGAATTGGTCTTTTATTATGCTATAATAGCTGTTTTTGGTCATGGTCCAGGTTGGCAACTCAAGGTGAGTTATCTTGACTAGAGCCAAGGTCATGGCTCCAGGAATTCTCTCCCTCCATTAGCATACTCATTTATTTCATATTACAAACAACAACTTCAAACACTCTCCCTTGATGCCACATCCTTCTAAGCACATACTGCCCCATTTCTCGGTTTCCTTTTATAATAAAACTTCTCAGAAGAGTTGTCTCTATCACTGTCTTCACTTTGCTCTTTTGCTCTTCTCTTGAACCCTCCCTGATGAAGCTTTCATTCCTACCTTTCTACTCAAACAGCTCTCATTAAGATCTCAAATGACCCTCATATTTTCAACACACACACACACACACACACACACACACACACACACACACACACACAGAAGTCGTTCAGTCGTGTCCAACTCTTTTCGACCCCATGGATTGTAGCCCACCAGGCTCCTTGGTCCATGGGATTTTCCAGGCATGAATACTGGAGTGGGTTGCCGTTTCCTTCTCCCAATGGCAAATTCTAAGTCTGTACAAAAGGTGACCTTTGACAAATGCTCCTCATTCTTGAAACATTTGCTTCCTTCAGCCTTTTTTTTGTTTTGTTTTGCCACACCATGTAGCTAGTGGGCTTCCCTTGTGGCTCAGCTGGTAAAGAATCTGCCTGCAAGGTGGGAGACCTGGGTTCGATCCCTGGGTTGGGAAGATCACCTGGAGAAGGGAAAGGCTACCCACTCCAGTATTCTGGCCTGGAGAATTCCATGGACTAACTATACTGTCCATGGGGTCACAAAGAGTCGAACACGACTGAGCGACTTTCACTTTCACATGTAGCTTGTGGGATCTTAGTTCCTAGATCAGTGATTGAAATCAGACCCTCTGCAGTGGAAGCATGGAGTCTGAACCACTGAACCCCAGGAAAATCCCTTCCCTCAGCTCATAAGGACATTGACCTCAAATTTTCCTGCCTCAAAGAGCACCCCTTCTTACCTCTTTCACTGGTTCCTCAGCTTATTGACCTCCAGATGCTGGAGCTCCAGGGCTCAATCTTTGACATTTGTCTCTCTGCTCCCCTTGGTGGAAAGGTCCCCAGACTATTCCCTGAATGCCAGACTTGAGCATTCAATTGCCCACTTTACAGTGGGTCTGCATCTCAAATATTACATTTCCAAAACAGAATTCTTGATTTTCTTTCCCCTAAATTTGCACCTGGGTCTCCCTATCAGTGAATGATCTCTTTGTTCTTCCAGGTCCTCAAGTGAAGAACTCGAGTCATTCTTGATTCCTCATCCAACCATCAGATTCCTATGTGCTCTCCTCTCTGAATATATCTTGAATCTGACCACCTCCACTGCTGCCTCTCTGACCCAAACCCCATCACCTCACACCTGGGTCACATGAAGTCTGCTAACAGAGCTTCCTGCTCATGAAGCTGGAGTAAGCAGCCGCTAGAGGAACCCTTCTGGGATATAAGACGTGCCTGGGCACCCCTCTACTCAAAACCCTCTGATGACTCCCATCTCACTCAAAGTAAAATCCACAGCTCCTACCATGGCCCACAGGCCCTCATATCTGACCCACTCACCCCTGTAACATCGTCTTCCATGACTCTCGTCCTCGCTTACCCTGCTTCAGGCACACTCTTCTCTTTGCTCCTTCTACAACACACCAGAACACACCTAGCACACATCCCTTGATCTTCCCTCGGGGCCTCTGTCCTACCCTCCACCTGCCTAGAACGTTTTCCCCCTGAAGAGCTGCAAGAGTCACCCCTTCACATCTCCTCTGGAATGTCTTCAAATGTCATTCATCAGGAAAGCTTTCCCTAACCACTCTGTATAAAGAAGCAAGCCCTTCCCTCACCTTAACCCCTTACCCTGCTTCATTTTTCACCACGTGACATGCAGGTTTACTGTTAGTCTCTCGTTTGTGAGGACAGACACCTAGAACAGTGCCTGGGACATGACAGGTGTTCTGCAGAAATCCCTGTGTTCACGCCAAATGAACACGTGTCAACTGTCTTACACACAGGTGTCGCATCAAAACCACTGACTGAGGGACTTCCAAGGTTGGCCAGTGGCTAAGACTCCATGTTCCCAATGCAGGGGGCCCGAGTTCAATCCCTGGTGAGGGAACTAGATCCCACGTGCCACACCTAAGAGTTCACGTGCCGCAACTAAAAGGTCTCACGTGCTGCAGCTAAGACCCAGGGCAGCCAGATAAATAAATAAATACTAAAAAATAAACGAAAAAACGCTGACTGAAAATATTGACTTCTTTTTTTCCCACAGTGGAAAGTGAGTTTGAGAAAGGGTGGGATAGTCGCTTTGTGCTCAGGTACTGCAGGATAATTTTATTTCTGTCACTGCTGTTTTAGAGTATGAGCTGACTATTTCGTTCATGTATTTGTTTGGCTGGGTCAAGTCTTAGTTGCGGCACACTGACCTTCGTTGTGTCATATGGGATCTTTCCATGAGGCGCGTGGATTCTCTAGTTGTGGCACCCCAGCTTACAAGCTCCTCAGCATGTGAGATCTTAGTTCCCCGACCAGGCACCAAACGCTCAATCCCCTGCATTGCGTGGTGGATTCTTTATCACTGGACCACCAGGGAAGTCCCTGAGCTAATTTTAACTGGAGCCATTGTTTATTTTTCTAAAAGCCTAATTATGTAACCTGGAAAAAATAAGATTCAAAATGAAAATATTAAAGGGTTGACTGCAATAGGACTTCTTGGTGAAGAGTGGATTACATTTAGAGAGCAATTTATGAGTACAAATACTGAATTTATCTCATAAAAACGTGTTATACTTTTTTTTCCCCAAGTGGCGTGAAGTAATACTATTTGAAAAGTGTTTCAAATGTTCAGAAAAATATGTTTTCTAAAAATATTAGCAAAATTGGTTTCTTGATAATAATTTTCATCCTTAAAACCATTTACCAATGAATGGTTACATCTTCATATATGCTTCACATCAAGAACAGGAAACACTATAGATGTGCTGCCTTAATAATTAAGCAATTGACTGCTGGACAGTTCACTCCCATGATCTTATCTGCTTAATGGAAACAACTGTAATTTTTAAAAGAGTCCAATAGCAATTATTAGGAGTTGCTTTAAGTCATTAAATAAATGGTTTTAAAAACATATCTGAGGATAGATACATGCCAAATTCTACTATAATATAAAATCCAAGGGACCATTCCTTTCTTTTGTAGTATTAGAATTTTGTTGTATCAGATAGATCTTAAAAGTAAGACAGCATCTGATCCAGGGAGTTTTGTTCTCAGACATAGTACTAACTTTTGTGACATTTAGGCTGCACAAAACAAATGAAGTCTACATTTTCATCAATGGATAGTGAAATGGGAAAAACAGGGGCAATGATCTCTCTCTCATACACACATACACTGTTACACTTGTATCCTCTCACACACCAGAGAAACGTATATACAGAGAGATGTTGACTTAGTTGTCAACTACTCTCTCAGGAAGACTGCTTTCTCCTAAAGTTATATCGTTCCTAGTTTTTAAAAAATATTAAAATGTCCTTTTGTTTATGAAGTAATGGTGATAAACTAGTTTCTTCAAATATTGACCACCCAATCTGTAAAAATATTTTTTTTGAAGTTTATTGATTCATGAAATTTAAAAGTCTGCAAATGATAACTTTCTACTAAAAATATCTTAGCTGGTTTCCCTCTTTTCAGGTGAAAGCCAAACTCTTCAGCCTGGCATTTGAAGCCTTCTATATCTGGTCTTAATCTGCTTTTTTTACTTTCCTTATCACAATAAGGGCAGTCTGGGGTTCAGCCCTTGACCAATGTCACCCACTAAGGTCACTAAGATACCTTTAGCCTCAGTCATCCTAGTTCCTGATCTTAGCAAAGGTCATTAACAGCCTCAACTCTGTGAGGGGTATGCAAGGAAAACCCTAGGAATGCACACTCAGTGAGCCCTTGAGTTCACAGAACTGTGCTTCGTGCCCAGGTTAGTATTCCCCTTCCATGGTCAATGGGGCAATGCCTTGAATGCAGCTCAGACGGGGCCCTAAACACGAACCTAGACCTCACCAATTTCTTGTTCTCATGGACAACAACATGTCCCCAAGGCAGGATGGGCATCTGGGACCAGGTGCGTGGATGTGCAAACCATCACTTATCCCAGGGCCAGACCTGTATTCCAGGACATTCCTTGCACCCCTTCTTAATGGACATTGGCTTCCTTTCCTTCTCTTTTCTCCCAGGCCTGTTAGCACCCAGCAGGAATCTTGGCTAAGACTTTGGGGTTACCTGTGTTCCCTCCATACACTGCTTTCCACTATGCACCTTTTTTTTTCTCCCTAGCAGAGACTGGCTGCCCTGAACACCTTATCTCTCATTCCACATTTCAAAGTCTAGTTTAAACAAGCCTCCAAACACTTCATTTAGAGGGCTCAAACCAGGCATGGGAACACAAGGTGAATGACACAGGCCCTGCCCACTAGGAACTTAGTCTACTGGGAGTGAGAGCTGAGGCAGAATTCATCTCCCACCAGTTACACATCTGTAAGACAGGATGTACGCTTTAATGCAAACATTGTTTTAGGTATAATGAGACTCCATAAATATTTACTGAATAAATATATGGAAAAAATATGACTTGACTTAACAAACCCTCAATTCATTTATTCAGCAAATATTTAAGTGCCCATTATCAAGAATATCAAGAATTCAGACAAGTTAGGGCTTGAAGGGACAGACTCTACTGGTAATCTAGTCCCATCACCTCATACAGACCAGAGGAGTCTACAGCTGTGCCCTTGATTTTGGGGAATGGAGTGTTGTGTGCCTTGAAATCAGGGTTCTGCGTACACACCTATCCTTCAGAGGACATCAGTATTCAGTTATTCAAGAAAACACATCTGACTTCCTAATTTATTGGCAACACCTACCCTTTCTTTTTTGGTTGTGCCATAGGGCATATGAGACCTTAGTTCCCAGGCCAGGGATCGAACCCCCAACTCCTGCAGTGGAAGCACACAGCCTGAATCACTGGACTACCAGGGAAGTCCCAACCTACAGTTTCTAGGAGCTTATTTTGTTAACATCTTTTTTTCAACAATAACATTTATTGGAGGTACATTACATGCCAAGTGGTTGACACAGAGATCCGAGGAGAGGCCCCCATCCTGGAGAAAGTGAATTAATTCAGAGACTAAACTTGTAAATACCATATTGCTAAAGAATAGTGAGAGGCTTCAGAGAGGCACCTGTAGGTGACCTTCAGAATCAGAAAAAGAGTATCTCTCCACTAGAAACAGACTGGCTTTTCTCTGGAGTAAATGAATCCTGTTGAAATTCAGTGATCACCTTCTCCTATAGGAAAGCCTGAGAAACTGAAAAACGCCCATGGGCCCCAGAGAAACCGTGAGACCCTCTTTCCCTGTGTAGAGGGGGGAGGGCAGGGAGTCCAGGGAGATGGGCAAACACTGCTGTCTCACTCTGCCCTAGGGAACACTGCACAGGGGCTTCAGAAGTGTCTTCTCGAACTGAAAACATTCTGCTGGTAAAAATGTCCTAGATCTAAAGAGAGAAAGTTTTCCTGTTATCCACCCATTTTAATTTATCTGCAGCCTGATACTTCCTATTCGGGGTCCAGTGATAATCCCACCCACTTAATTCACAGGAGAAAGAATTTAGAGAGCCCTGGAAAAAAGGGAGAAGCAGAGGGAAAATCCCATGGACAGAGGAGCCTGGTAGGCTGCAGTCCATGGGGTCGCTGAGGGTCAGACACGACTGAGCGACTTCACTTTCACTTTTCACTTTCATGCATTGGAGAAAGAAATGGCAACCCACTCCAGTGCTCTTGCCTGGAGAATCCCAGGGACAGGGGAGCCTGGTGGGCTGCCGTCTCTGGGGTCACACAGAGTCAGACAAGACTGAAGCAACTTAGCAGCAGCAGCAGCAGAGGTAAGAGGAGACTCCCCAGATATTCCACTCAGCCCCCACGAGGCTGCTCTTCCCTTGTTGGATAGTCAGTTACACATGTCAGAACACAGAAAGTGAAAGTGAAGTTGCTCAGCCGTGTCCGACTCTTTGCGACCCCATGGACTGTAGCCTACCAGGCTCCTCTGTCCATGGAATTTTCCAGGCAAGAGTACTGGAATGGATTGCCATTTCCTTCTCCAGGGGATCTTCCCAAGCCAAGGATCAAACCCGGGTCTCCTGCATTGTAGACAGACGCCTTACTGTCTGAGCCACCAGGGAAGTCCTAGGTCCTGTTTAAAACCAGACCCAACAGAGAAAGTTAATCTGTTGAAAGAACCTCCACCATGTTCACTGCAGGTCGCACTCTACATAGGGCAGGATTTGGAGTTCATCTTCACAGAAATAAAAAAATGAAGGAAAAATACTTTCCTTCTTCATTTCCATTTCAGGAAACAGATACTTTCAGCTTGTAATAAACACTCACCCCCTCCAAGTATCATGGTCTCCAAGAGCTAACTAGTGAACATTTTTAAAGCAATCATTTCACTTACAGAAAAATCCTTCTTCTAGAGACAAGACAAAGACATTATGAAGCTCAGCAGTAGATCAAGGCAAGGTGTAATGAGAACCTGTCAGCTTCCTGGGAGTTTGAAAACAGGTGAATGATTAATTCTCTTCATAGACTAAGAATATCAACAGAGGCTAGCCTAGAAGTTTAAAAATCATGCACACCAGCAGACTGGAGTTGTGGAAAGTTCCTATACTGTTAAAGTTGATGACTCTTGAGGAACCAGATCTACAGGTGACATGTGAAAGAAGCTATCGGGAAGAAAAATAAAATATCCCACAGCAAGTCTGAAAGTGAAGACCATCTTTCCCCACACCTATGACTTTCTAATTCATTATACAATTGGTGACTGGTGCACAGATACCCCATCTGTATCATTGAGGACCAAAGTCTGTGAAGGAAGATGTGACCACATCTCAAGGCATTTATTTCATATAACATGACTCACTTTAATTTTTTTTTTTTTAGTTCCTTAAAATTCACCTTAAAGAAATTACCTTGAGCATGCGGATTTCTCGAAGGGCGATTTTCTTTATGACAGGGTCATCTTCTGATTCCAGAAACTTCTTGATGGCCACAATCTGACCTGTGTCCCTGTTTCGGCATTTGAAAACAACTCCATAGGATCCTTCACCAATTTTCCCAATTTTTTCATACTTCTCCATCACTGATGAATAAATTCTTAAAATGGATCTTCACATAGTTTGAAAATGTCGCTTAGTAAATATTGGCATGAACAGCTCCACTCAACAATGGGTCTTTGTCAAGGGCCTAAGACAGAAGACTGCAGTTGTTACACAATTAGGAATCAACCCAGTCCCTTAAACCCTCGCCCCTCAGCCGTGGCCACTCGGTCAAAGACGACGGCCTGGAGTCAGCTGCCTTTGGTAACTCAAGTTTAATCCTCTGTTGTATATACCCTGAAAGTTAAAATGTAACCTGTCATCCTGAAACGAGCCGAGTTGTAAGACTATCTTTTCAATGTCAGGTTCATCCGATCTAAGACATATGAGCTGGCTGGAGAACCTGGAAGGTTAAGGGCTTCCCCGGTTCTAATATAGGGTCTCGTTTCCTTTCCGCAAGAAGACACCGCCCGACTCCCCGCGGGGGCGGCGGCGGGGCGGGACAGGATGGGAGAGCCCCGCGAGGTAGGGCCCGGAGCCCGCAAGGAGCAGGGCAACGCCGTCCTGCCGCCGCGCGGGGCCGGGGGGAGACCCTCCTACGTCGCCCCCGCTTCCCACCCGAGCTCTGGCCGGCGCCGCGCAGCCTCGTGCGGCGCCACGTGGCGGCCTGGCCCGCGCCTCCCTCCCCGTCCGGGACTCACGGCGCCGCGGCTGCCCCGCCGGCCTCACTCCAGCCTAGCCGACTCTGGCCCGGCTCTGTCGCAGCCCGCCGGCCCGCGATCCCTATGGGAACCGGCCTCCGCCCCAGGCTGGCCAGGGCGGGGCCGCCGCGCCCATAGGCGTCCCTCCTAGACCCGGCCGCCGTCCTAGGTGCGGCGAGAGGCCCGGGTGGGCGGCCCTGGGGACCCGGGAGGAGCTGTGAGTGGCCTTCTGCCCCGGGAGAGGAGGCCTGCAAGATTGCAAACTCCAGCAGGTCGTGGAAAACGCAGCTCTGGCAGTCTGCTGCAAAGACGCCTGCGCTGGGAGCCGCCCCCGCCCCCGCCCCCCCAACGCCCCTGCCCCACTCCCACTTTCCTCGCAGCCTGTACCATACGGGGTGATAACTGTGACCTCCTATTGCGGGACGGTACACGCCTTGAGGGCAGCCTCTGTGTCTGCCGTGGTCAGTGCTGTAGCAGCCGGTGACGAATGAATGAGTGAGAGAAAGGGATCCACGAAAAGTGGAGGAATGGTGACAGTATGATGACTGAAGCCGTCTACACTTTCTTCCCACAAGCTGGCAGGGCTGTGGAGCGGGGTACGGTTCCATTAGAGCTGGGCTTATAACTTGGGAGATGGAGGCTCACAGAGCCAGCCTTGTCTTACATTCCTTATTTACATCCTTCTCCCACCTGGCTCCTCGCTCTGGTCTGAGCACAATGAAGGAAAATGAATGGACCTGGGGGAAATCTCAGAATATGGTAACTTGCCCCTGGGCAGATTGCCTCAGTATTTTATCATCTTTTCCATTCCATAAGCGCAGGATCAAGATGGATGTTGCCGTGGAAGCAATAGCTGAAGAGAGAATATTTTCATACTGTCTATGAAGTGGGGACCAATCCTGTGCCAAGCAGAATGTCACTAAATGTAAATCTGGATAGGGTTCAGGAAGGAGCTGCAGTTAGGAGGAGAGAGTTTGGTGGCTGCCTTGAAAATGGAGTGGCATATGAATGGGGTCCAGGGATGGGCTAGAGGTGGTCTGTGAACTCCCCCAAAATTGTTTGCAAATAGTGTTTTCTGTCTCTATAGTTATGCCTCTTCCAGCATGTCATATAAATGGAATTATACATTGTATAGCCTTTTGAGGCTAAGCTTCTTTCTCTTAATAGATTTGAGATTCATCCATATTGTTGCATTTATCATTAGTTCCTTCCTTTTTATTACTGAGTAGTAGTCCATTGTCTGGATATTATTTATCCATTCCCAACTGAACATTTGAGTTGTTTCCAGTTTTGGTGGTTATAAACCAAACCACTATAAATATTAGTGTATGGTCTTTTGTGTGAACATATGTTTTCACTTCTCTTGAGAAAATAATGCAAAGGAGGAGTACTGCTGGGTCATATGTTAAGTATATATTACTGTAAGTGACTGCCAAAATGTTTTCCAAAGTGACTGTACCATTTTACATTCCTGCCAGCAATGTCCCAATTACTCTGCATCTTTGCCAACATTTGGTATTCACTTCTTTTGATTCAGTCATTCTAAAAGATGGGTAATGGTCTCTTGTGGTTTTAATTTGCATTTCCCTAATGACTAACATTGAGCAGTTTTTCATATGCTAATTTGTCATCTGTTTTCTCACTTAAAAGTTCCAGAAGGTTTTTGTAAATTCCTTGAGGTTTTCTCTGTGGACAATCATGTCATCTCCAAATAGGGACAGTTTTTGTTCTTCCTGAGTGGTGTGCTTATTTCTTTTCCTTGCCTTACTGCACTTAGTACATCCTCCAGTGTGACCTCAAATAGGAGTGGTGAGAGCTTATGTGCCTGCTACTGATCTTAGGACAAAAACATCCAATCTTGCACTGCTAATTATCTGGCACTAACTAGATTTTTTGTAGGCAGTCTCTAAGATGGCCCTCAGTGATCTCTGCCTCATGGTATTCATGCCCTTCCATTCAATGTAGGCTTGACCTGGTGACTCGCTTCTAGGGAATAAAATATGTTTAAGTGAAAGTGGAGAGTGAAAAAGTTGGCTTAAAGCTCAACATTCAGAAAACAAAGATCATGGCATCTGGTCCCATCACTTCATGGGAAATAGATGGGGAAACAGTGGAAACAGTGTCAGACTTTATTTTGGGGGGCTCCAAAATCACTGCAGATAGTGACTGCAGCCATGAAATTAAAAGACGCTTACTCCTTGGAAGGAAAGTTATGACCAACCTAGATAGCATATTCAAAAGCAGAGACATTACTTTGCCAACAAATGTTCGTCTAGTCAAGGCTATGGTTTTTCCTGTGGTCATGGATGGATGTGAGAGTTGGACTCTGAAGAAGGCTGAGCACCGAAGAATTGATGCTTTTGAACTGTGGTGTTGGAGAAGACTCTTGAGAGCCCCTTGACTGCAAGGAGATCCAACCAGTCCATTCTGAAGGAGATCAGTCCCGGGTGTTCTTTGGAAGGAATGATGCTAAAGCTGAAACTCCAGTACTTTGGCCACCTCATGCGAAGAGTTGACTCATTGGAAAAGACTCTGATGCTGGGAGGGATTGGGGGCAGGAGGAGAAGGGGACCACAGAGGATGAGATGGCTGGATGGCATCACTGACTCGATGGACGTGAGTCTCAGTGAACTCCGGGAGTTGGTGATGGACAGGGAAGCCTGGCGTGCTGCGATTCATGGGGTCGCAAAGAGTCGGACACGACTGAGCGACTGAACTGAACTGAACTGAAAGTAATGGCATATCATTTCTGAGATTAGGTTACAAACAGATGATGACTTCTGCCTTGAGTTTTCTCTTGTACTCTCTCACTCACTTCCTCTGAGGGAATCCAGATGCCATGCTGTGAACTGCCCTATGGCAAGGAATTGAGGAGACCAACAGCCAAGAAGACAGTAGGCACTCAATCCAGCATTCTGTGAGGAACTGGATCCTGCCAACCATCTTGTGAATGAGCTTGGAAGTGGATCTCCCTACCACCATCCCTACTCCAGTGAGCCTACAGATGAGCAGACAATGTAAGTTCACTTTTGTGAGAGGCTTTGGTTTACAGGCACCAGCTAAGTCATACCCAGATTCCTAACCTCCGGAAACTGTGAGACAATAATTGTTTGGTATATATGTTTGGGGTTGTTACACAGCAGTAAAGAACTAACAGAGAAGCTATTTATTAGATTAGGAAAAATTGCAATTGGCTGAAAGGTGTTTTTTGTTTGTTTTGTTTTAAAAATGAATGTATGGTGAATTCTGTCAAATACTTCACTGCATCTATTGAAATAATAATATGATATTTCTTGCTTAGTCTCTTGATATAGTGAATTACTTTGATTTTAAAATGTTGAATCAACCTTATGTTCCTGGGATAAAACAAGCTTGGTTATAGTGTTCTATCACTTTGATGCATTCCTAGAGTTTACTAATAATATTTTATTAAGAATTTTTACCTTGTTTCTGAGAGATATCTACTGTTTTATTTTCATGTTTTTGTCTGTTTGGGTATCAAGGTAATGCTGATCCTATAAAATGAGTTGGCAAGTGTTTCTTTGTCTTATGGAGAAGTTTATGTTAAATTGGTATTATTTAGTTCTTAAACGTTTGGTAGAATTTGCTAGTAGAGTCACCTGGAATTTTCATTGTTGAAATGTTTTTCATTACAAATTTTACTTCCTTATTAAAATATAGTACTATTCAGATGAGAGTTTGATCCTTGGGTCAGCAGGATCCCCTGGAGGAGGGCATGGCAACTCAGTTCAGTAATCTTGCCTGGAGAATCCCATGGACAGAGGAACTTGGTGGGCAACAGTTCAAAAAAGGCTGCGAAGAGTCGAACATGACTGAGCAACTTAGCATGCATTATTCAGGATATCTATTTCTTCTTGAGTGAGCTTTGAGAGTTTATGTCTTTCAAGGAATTTGTCTGTTTAATCTAGATATTTGAATTTATGGGCATAAAGTTATTCTTATATAATAGCATTACATTATTATCCTTTATATAATAGTGTTCTCTCTGTACTTACAAATTTTTTTTTTTTATATATTTTTTGACCATGCCTTGAAGCATGAGGGATCTTGATTCCCTGACCAGTAATTGAACATCTGCCTCATGCAATGGAAACTCAGCATCCTAACCATTGGGCCACCAGGGAAGTTCTTGTCATTTTTTATATTAGTAATTTGAGGGGTTTTTTTCCCTTCTTATTCCTGATCAGTTTGACAAAGGCTTATCAGTTTTATTGGTTTTTAAAAAGAAACAGCTTTTGATTTAATTGAACTTCTTCTAATGTCTTTTAATTTCATTGATTTCATCTCTTTTATTATTTTCTTCCTTCTCCTTGCTTTGCTTTTAGCTGCTTTTTCTAGCTTTTTTTTTTAAGATGAAAGCTTAAATCACTAATTTTAGATCTTTCTTTTCTAATATAAGCCTTTAATGCCATAATTTTTCCTCTAAGCAAGACTTTATATGCATCCCTGACATCTTAATATGTTGTATTTTCATTTTCATTCAGCTCAAGATATTTTATAATTCCCCTCATGACTTCCTATTTGATCTATGGGTTATTTTGAACTGTGTTGTTTAATTTCCAACCGTTTTTTTTTTTTAAAGGAGATTTTTCCAATGTCTTTCTGCTGTTGATTTCTAGTTTAATTTGGTTGCTTTCATAGAAATCCTTTTGTGTGATTTAAATTCTTTGAAATGTGTTGAGGTTTGTTTTAAGGCCCAGAATATGGTCTATGTTGGTGAATGTTTCTATTTGACTATTTGAAAATTTATTTTTAAATGAGGTGAAAAAAGTTAATGTGAATTTCTCCAGAACTACCTTGTCTGAAGTTCATTCCAGGCTAGTCTGGAAAATTAATTTACGGACTTCACAAGGTTCAGTACCCAAGGAGCCTGGAGTGTTGCCAAGCCCAGAAGTGAAGTAGGAAGCAAGCATACAGTTATTTAAGGCTAACTAAGCAATGAACCAGAAAGCTGGTGGGATCTGCAGCTATACCAGCTGTTGTATTTGGAGGAAGTTGGAGCAAAATACGAGAGAACAACTGTGAAAGGGAGATAAACAGTTGATGCCACCATTTGGCCCAAAACGGAGGGATAGTATGACCTCTACACTGTCAATTTGCAGTCAGTCCTTTCAGCTGGCAAGACTGAAATTGGTTTTGATATTAAAGAATTATAGCTTCTCAGATGGTACAATAGTAAAGAATCCACCTGGCTATGCAAAAGATGTGGGTTCGATCCCTGGATTGGGAAGATCCCCTGGAGTAGGAAATATCAACCCACTCCAGTATTCTCGCCTGAAAAGTCCCAGAAGAGGAGCCTGGGGAGCCTGGCAGGCTACAGTCCATAGGGTCACAAAGAGTTGGACACGGCTGAGCACACACATCAAAGAATTATAACTCCCAGGAAGCAGGGTTTCTGGGAGGGTAAGACATAGTGTGATATGTGAGTTCTTTTGCTCAAGCAAGTGCAAAGAACAGTGAAACAACATTATTATTTTCTATTTATAGCGATCTTTGATTTGCACTGCATAATTAGAGAGAATACTTCAGTGTCAATGGATAACAAACAGTACTGTGGTATTTTAATCATTTAACGAAGCAATAAACATTCAGTAGAGTAACGCACGGTAAGAGAGAGCCTGGGATTTGGAGTCAGAAGACCAGGATTTCCACCTTCTTACTGGTGTTTGATTTTGTGCAAGATAATTACTATTGGCCAAACAACAACAACAGTAATTATTTAACTAGTACTTACTTCATGGCAGGCATTGTGCTAAGATTGTAATGAGCCTTCCAACAGCCCTAGGAGATGGGCATCAATATTATCCTGGGTTTCAGGTGAGGAAAATGTTTCAGAATGGATTAGTCTTGTGTTTCAGGACACAAAACTAGTGAGTTGTGATGTGAGGATTAGACTGAAGGCAGTGTGACTCCAGAGCCTTTGCTCCTAACCCTTTTGCAAATACACCTCACACAATAGGAGTGATTGTCAGGATTCTTGAGTTAATGTACAGGACATTGGGAGTTGACACAAGTACTTATGCAAGGTTAAAAAGCTTTCTTTTTTCCAAGTTGCCAGGAAAGTAAGTCTTGTCATTATGCTTCCTTATCACAGTGGCTCAGCAACTTCCTCTGTGTGCGGCTCTCAGTTCTGAAGAGCAGACCTTGGTGAGGTTGAGCAGAATGCTGAGGCCTCATGTGAGTGCCAAAGCCAGGGCAATGCTTCAAGCTTTTCCCCCTTCACTTATGTTTCCTGTAAGGGAAAGGGAGCTTAGTCACTGTGATCTTCAAATGACATGGTACAGCCGCTTGAGGAACTTTGAACTTACTTTCTCTGCTTTACATGGATTTGGAAATGGTTTCCGGAGAAGGCAATGGCACCCCACTCCAGTACTCTTGTCTGGAAAATCCCAGGGACAGGGGAGCCTGGTGGGCTGCTGTCTATGGGGTCGCACAGAGTCGGACATGACTGAAGCAACTTAGCAGCAGCAGCAGAAATGGTTTCCAGGGCACATACAGAAAAGTTAAAAACTATCCTTTAGGAGTACTGCTGTTTCAGGCTCAATATTCACATTATCTCTAATCTTTATAACAGTCTTCTGTGATTGGATTTGTTAATTGGTCAGAATTATTAACCATGAATACCCCATTTTACTAAAGAAGATGCCGAGGCCCTGAGAGGTTGATCCACATTGACGAAGCCACCCAGCTATCCAGGGCTGATGGCAGGTTTCAACCCAACTCTTATCTGTTTTCAAAGCTCACTCTCTGGCACTGGAAGATGGAGTTACAACTAAGAACATCTTGTGAACAACCTAAAGAGAAGCCAGGTGTCAGCCAGTTCTTCCCAACCAATCACTGCTTAAACATGACAAAACCAGGTAGTAAATAACTCCCCTTTATCTGGAGATAGCAAAGGAGAATCAGTGTAAATGCTGGAAGATCAATTTAAATAAAATAAAATCCTATCATTCTTGACTTTCTATATAGGCACAACCAACAATAGAATAAAATGTTTTTATCCCTAATCAACATAACCTTAGTTATTTTGTGTGTATTTTCCCTTTAAATACTCATTGCATTTAATATACGATAAACCATTCTTTTAAAGCAACTCTTCTTCTGAAAACTTTGTTTCTGAGTCTACAGTGTCAATATTTTTAACAATATCAATACTTTTTTGCATTTTCAGATTTTAAAGTAACCACCAGTACTTTGCCAACGAACTCAAATTCTGTGAGAGCTCAGCAATATTAACATGAAACCCTGGAAGGTTTACGTGGTTGGCTCTGGGCCACCAGCGGGTAAAATAATGTGTAAGTGAGACTTTTTCAGGGACTAAGTCTCCAGGTTGCAAGGTATACATCTCTGTGCCACTTTGGACAGATGACTGCTAACCACACTTAATTATAGGCAATCTGCGGACATTTCTGGGTTTACATGATTTTTGAATCATTATATTCTAGGAAAAAGATAAGTTTCCAAAAAATTTATGAGACAATAAATAAGAAAGAATATTAATTGCTTTCTGAACCTCAGCTTAAAGCTGTGACACAGAAATAGCTGTTTGGGAAGAAGACTTGTACTGGGGGCTGACCTGAGTCAGACACCACACTGGGCTCTGGAGGCTGAGAGGAGACTTCCTGGAGATCAAACACTGTCTCAACGCTCACAGCCGCTCGCCTGCCTCTCCTGGCGAGTGTCTTCCCTGGAGGAAAGGAGATACGAGAACTGGAGGGCTGGAATTCGCATTGCACTTTTTTGCTTCTCAGAACACTTCACCAGGTTCTGTGGAGAGAGGGCACATCCAGCATTTGAGGAAACAGATACAGAAACTCTAAATGACTTTTTCCACAGTCAAAAACCAAATCTGTTCTAGATAACAAACAGACCTAGAACCTGGGTCTCAATTCTGAGTTGTATCCTTTCTACCATACTGTGGCTTCTAACTGCTGCTGCTAAGTCGCTTCAGTCGTGTCGACTCTGTGCGACCCCATAGACAGCAGCCCACCAGGCCTGCCCATCCCTGGGATTCTCCAGGCAAGAACACTGGAGTGGGTTGCCATTTCCTTCTCCAAGGCATGAAAGTGAAAAGTGAAAGTGAAGTCGCTCAGTCGTGTCCGACTCTAGCGACCCCATGGACTGCAGCCTACCAGGCTCCTCCGTCCATGGGATTTTCTAGGCAAAAGTACGGAGTGGGGTGCCATTGCCTTCTCCGTGGCTTCTAACTAGATAGCTCTAATGACATGTTAAAGAAATGTAAATCTGCCTTAAGAAAACCCGGTATCAAAACAAATATTCATGAGTGAGACAAGGTGGAGGAAGGGGGCAGGAAGTAGAAACTATTTGCATTTAAAAAATATTCTTAAAGTAAGACTCTTTTCACACAGCTTCTTTTAGAAATGCATATGTTTCTTGAATGGAGTTAATACTCTAAGTCTTCTCAATTATCCCTTCTCTAAGGAAACTTTATGATGCTTATTCATCGATGTCTAAATAACTCTTTGTACAAACACAAACCTCTGGCACCCTGGATACATTGTCCATGTCAACCTTTGAATTTTTAGGTGTTTATTGATCCAAAAGATCTGAATAGTTTCATAAAGTTACTTTCAAGCTGCATGCATGCCAAGGATTAAATGAAGATCATAGTTACGACCCGCATGGGGAAATCCTATTCTTGTAAATAGCTTTCATAAGAATGGCTCATTGTCAAATATTAGTAGTGAGATATGGTGAGGCCTCTAAAATGGATCCATGTGTAGGTCCTTGTAAAAAAGATGAATTAACCAACATCCCCTCTAAGTGATAAGAAATCTTTCCCCTTAAGCAGCAGCATGTTAATTTTTCTGCAGTATCATCTGACTTGATGCTCCCAGTAAGAGCATGAACTCTGGAGCCAGACTGCCTGGGATCAAATCCAGCTCTACTATGAACCATCTGTGAGGCAAGTTACTCTACTTCCTTAGGCTTCATCTGTGTCATCTGCAAGATAGAAGTCAGATACTTCTTAAAGCTGTGAATGTTAAATGAAAGCTATAACCATGCTGGCTTTAATGATTACTGTTATGATACTAATACTCTCTGTGTACTGTTTTCAGGTGGAAATTTCATTTACATTCAACTGTATTCAATACTGACAACATATGTAAATTTAGACTCTCTTACCACTTGCCAGTCAAGGAAAAACATTTTTTTTTCTTCACTCAGAGAACTAAGCACCATTCCCAGGGGTTTGCACTCAGGAAGCCAAGTGCTTCCCTCTGGTAGAGCACACGCTTCCCACCACATTATGCTGCCCGTGGGATGATCTCTAAGAAAGGAGCATGTGATGAACCAGGACGAACTAGACTCATCTCTAGGCTCATCTCTAGGTTCTGTGCTTCTTTGGTTGTGTGATACCAGGAAAATTACTTCATGTATTGGTCTGGGCTTTTTTTTTTTTAAGTTTCTTTTTAATTAACCTTTCTAATTTCAGATAATTGTAGTTTCACATGCAGTTGTATGAAATAACACATAGAGATCTCATAACATTTTCCCCCCAGTTTCCTCCAATAACAACCTCTCGCAAAACTATAATACAGTAAGCTGGATATTCACATTGATCGAATCAAGCTACAGTTCTATCACCACAAGCATCCCTCATGTTGCCCTTTCCTCCATCCCTGACCCCCAGTTGTGAATGACTTTTTCTGAGGGCATATGTGTTCATTTCTCTTGGGTAAATACTACCTAGAATTGGAACAGCTGGATTGTATGGTAAATGTATGTTTAACATTTTGGGATACTACCATACAGTTTTTCAAAATGACTGTACCATTTGGCATTCCTCTCAGGAACATGTGAGAGTTCCAGTTGCTCCAGATCCATGCGAGCACTTGGTACTGCCAAGCTTTTTTTTTTTTAATTGTAGTAAAATGTACATAACACACCATCTTAACGAGTTATAAGTG
The DNA here is from genome assembly GCF_029378745.1 of Bos indicus. NCBI lineage: Eukaryota > Metazoa > Chordata > Mammalia > Artiodactyla > Bovidae > Bos > Bos indicus. The sequence continues at coordinate 43,113,138 of NC_091769.1, forward strand.
GACAGTTCCATAGAACTAAGTGCTTTCACATTGTTGTACAACCAACACTACCATCCATCCTGAAACCCTTTTCATCTTGCAAAATGGACAGTCTGTACCCATTAAAGAACAATTTCCTATTATTCCCGCGCCAGCCCCTGGCAACCACCATTCTACTTTCTGTCTCTATGATTTTGACTACCCTAGGTACTTTTCACATTTTAGTTACTGTGAATAATTCTACTATGAATACAGGTGTACAGATATCTCTTTAGGACCCTGCTTTCAATCTTTTTGGTATATACCCAGAAGTGGGTTTGCTGGAACATATGGTAATTATATTTTTAATTTCTTGAGGAATCACGATACTATTTTTCACAGCAACTCTACCATTTTACAGTCCCACCAACAATGCACTGGGTTCCCATTTTTCCACATCCTGCCAAGACATCTTTTCTTTTTCTTCCCCTCCCCCCTCCCTCCGCCTCTTTCCTCTTCCCTTTCCCTCCTCTCCCTTTCTCTCATGCTCTCTTTTCCTTTCTCTCTCTCTTCCTTTTGTGTCTCACTCTCTCGCTCTCTCACTCTCTTTCATAGTCCTCATCCTAATGGAACTGAGGTGTATCTCACTGTGGTTTTGATTTGTCAACTGGGATCTTATTTGCCAACCACAGAAGCCACTTCAGCTAATTTAAGAATTTCCTGCTGCTGCTGCTAAGTCGCTTCAGTCATGTCTGACTCTGTGCGACCCCATAGACGGCAGCCCACCAGGCTCCCCCATCCCTGGGATTCTCCAGGCAAGAACACTGGAGTGGGTTGCCATTTCCTTCTCCAATGCATGAAAGTGAAAAGTGAAAGGGAAGTCACTCAGTCATGTCCAACTCTTAGCGACCCCATGGACTGCAGCCTACCAGGCTCCTCCGCCCATGGGATTTTCCAGGCAAGAGTACTGGAGTGGGGTGCCATTGCCTTCTCCAAAGAATTTACTAAGGAATATTAAATAGTCTGTGGACTCTCTAGGAGAATCAGTCAGATCTGGAGCCTACCCAGCCAGCAACAATACCAAAACCAGTAAGCAGGATTGCCTCAGCCAGACCTCAGTGCTGCTGCCAATGGGGCTATAGACGAATGACATTGCACCCAAGACTCTCCATCATTTCTGCCACTGAAGACCAGACTTCTCTTCACCATCCGAGCCAGAAAAATGGATTCGGGACAGCACTTGCTTCTTCATGCTGCTCTTTTCGTCTGAGACCGGTGTGGGTAAGCCTGGTTGGGAGAGCCTGCACTCTTGTTGCAAAGGTGCTGGGAAAGGGAGTTTGGACTCTGCCTCAGAGAGTCTGGATTCATAATGTGGGAAGTTACTTTGATGTAGTAAGTGTTTTCAAAGACAGCCACCAAGCATGAGAAATATATACTTCACTTTTCTACCTTATTTATATATTATATAAGATATTATAAACATATAGAGATAGTAATAGCTACCTCATTGACTTATCTTAAAGATGAAATGAAATTCCATACGGAAAATGTGTAACACAGTGTCTGGCACATTGCAGATGCCAATGATGTTATCCTTACTTCTCTTAACTAAATGTGTCATTTCCTGTGTGATGTAAGGCTGACATGGAGGCAGCTGTACGTTACAATTTTAGGAACCTCAGAAGAGCTCTATGACACCCTCAGCATCATATTGAAAATAAAGTTCCATGTTATTATTTTAGCTTAATTTCTGATCTTGAGAGAAGGCAAATATCTGAAAAGGGACTGCTATTTTAGGATATTAAGGCATATTAATATTAATACAAAGCCACATCATATGTTGGAAAGAGCGCTCCTTTGGACATTAAGAGGTCTGAGTTCAAATCCTGTCTCTTTGTAACTGACTGTACATTCCTGGGCAGTAGATTACCCTCTCTTGGCCTCTCCCCTCTGCGAAAAGGAGGGTGAGGTGCTGAACCACCATCTAGCTCTAGTATCATGCTGCCATAAATGGAGGCTCTTGAGAGCAGATTTTTGGTGTGGAGCAGAAAGGAGAAAGCAGGAATTCTCTGGTTCCTTGGAAGAGTGTCAAATAATTCTTGGGGGAAGAAAATGATGCCAAAGGACATCAAACTGATAGAAAGAGCACTGGACTGCAAGGGCTGCTGTAAGCTGAGACTCAGTAGAAACATTAAAGAATAAGTGGTATAAAAGTTAAGATTTTGTGAATTACTTAAGTATCTTGAAATTCTCTCTTGGGAAATAATTACTAATAAAAATAGAGACAGTTACTGAGTAACTGTTTCCTGTACCATATTGTAGATACCAAGTTTCACTGACATACAGTTCTCAGGCATTAATTCCAGAGGGCAAGACAGAAATATAATTAGAATACAGTGTGGCAATTCCACAAAAGCAAGCGCCAACTGTGGTATTATAAGTTATTTGCATTTTGGAGAGTTATGTATTGAAATACCAACAATTAAAAAAAATTCTGCAAGTTTTTTACAGTCTTGTTGCCATTACTACTGTCTTAAGATCAAGCAGGGACAGTTTGATAAAGGAGAGTCTATACGTGCGTTAATCTAACACACACACACACACACACACATACACACACTGTTTCAAGTTGGGAAAACAAGACTTAGCTTTGCAAAGAGTTGGACATGACTGAGCGACTAACACTTTCACTTCCTTTAGTAATGGGAGCCATAGTATGCTCCATAAATATTAAAGATTATTGAGATGACATTGGCAAAGCATTCTTCAACTTGTCTCAGAAAAAGTGGAACCAACTTTAAGATGCAGGTCTAAATGTCACACTGTACAAAAATTCTTACAGATCTTTCAGCTGGAAACAATCTCCACTACATTGCTAGTCTGCCCAGGATTAGAGCTGTTTTGCCGATGTCCATCTCAAATCAGACTGTTTTACTCATGTTTGTATCTCTCCAAGTCTGTAGTTCATTGCCACACCCATGATAGGGGACTGATACAAATATACCCAATTAAGCTGAGTGTTGGAAAACTTTCTCAAAGGATATGCTGTATGTTAGACATTAGAATCCATGTGCATTTTCTAAGGCTGAGAGCAGTTTAAGCTTGTCAATTGACTTTGTGGAACCACAATAAAAAAGCAGACTATCTGAGTAACCGTGTTTTGGCTTATCAGAATGGATTAGATGCTATTTCATTAACTGTAAGAAATACGGCAAGACTGTTAATTCATTCTTGCTTTACCAGATACTGAAACTTTCTGTTTTAACTTGCTCTGCTAAAACTTAGTGGTATAAAAGTACAGAGAATTGCGTGGAAATGAAAAGAAAAAGTAATCTTCAGAGAATTTATTTAGACATTAGTTGTCCATAAATATTACACATATCTTCCTTTTTTAAGTCTTCCTAAAAAGCTCTGTTTAAAGGGCCACAGTAAAATAGGTGTAAAGCATTACATTTAGTGCTTTTAAAATTCCCACTTTGAGTTTCCCTGGTGGTCCAGTGGGTTAAGAATCTCCCTGCCAATGCAGGGGACACAGGTTAGATTCCTGGTCTGGGAAGATTCCATATGCCATGGGGTAACTAAGGCAGTGGCCACAACTATTGAGCCTGTGCTCCACAGCCATGAGCCACAACTACTGAGCCGGGGTGCTGCAACTGCTGAAGCCTGCGCACCCAGAGCTCCTGCTCCACAAGAGAGGCTGCTGCAATGAGAGAGCACCACAACCAGAGAGCAGCCCTCACTCCCTGCAAAGAAAAGCCCTCGTGGGCACGGGCTCAGCTAAGCCTAAAATAAATACATTTAAAATATGAAATAAAATCCCAGCTTAACTGATAGGAGAAAATATATTGTTATGGGAATGTGACACATATAATAAATGACATTCTTGCCATTTTCATTGTTTTAGATGACATGTTATTCCTTCTTTAGGGGATCATATTTAAAGTGGCCCCTACATAATAATCTAGGTCAAACAATGCCCCTAGTTATATTATTTGCCTATTTAATGTTTTCAGCTCCAAATTAACCCTTTTATCCTGGGGCTAGAAGTCTGCAAACTGTATATTCCAGAATCCACTGCAGTTAGGGCGGACCTCCTGGAGACACTAGAGAATGGATAGTAGGAGAAAAAGCCTCCTTCCTGTTTCTTGCTATTCCTTAACTGTGCAAGTTCTCCTTAACTCCTGCTTCTTTTAGCCCTTCCAGAGTCAGTACTACACATGGTCAAAGGTACCAGCAGCAGCTCCTCTTAAGGTCTGAGTCCCAACTTCATGGGACTTTCCTCTGAGCTCTTGCTGCACCGTGGCAGCCAGGTAGCAGACCCTCCCCAGGGCCAGAGTTCTCATACAGTGGGTCTTCTCTGAGCCCCTCCCCAGGTTCTAGTAATCGCAAATTTTACCCTTTCATTCCTCTAACCCTATCACTGGTAACTGCTTCTTGCAGTGCAGTTGTCTATTTTTAATGTCCTATTTTTGTCTTTTCAATCCTCTAATATCTGTTTAACATTTCCCTGTGTTAATTCTTTTAATTCTCCTCTAGTAAAATACCTACTGGGGTTTCCTGTTACGTTGCCTAGACCCTGACTAACCAGATTCTGAGCCTAGGTATCAAGGTGCAATATTTTAAAACAATTTTTTGCCTAGACTCTGAGGCTAGCTACCTAGGCTCTATATTCTAAAACTCACACTACTTCCCTCATTTTCAGAAAACGGACATATTTTTCTAATGTTTCTGCATTTTGTAGGAGCTAGGCTACGAGCTAAAGAAAAATTTTCTTATACCCATGAATGAGTTACACTCACGAGCAGGTAACCCCATTACTGACAACACAATGTTCATCGTATTGTTGTCTGATTCAACAAACATTTACTGCTCACTGACTATGAGGCAGGAACTGTTAGATGCTGGGGATGCAAACATAAATGTCATTGTTCTTATCCTTAAGAGAAGAGAAATGCCTACCGATTACTTAGTATTAGTAATAGCTTTGATCAAGGATGCACAGAGGCTGTGGGATCCTGGAGGTTTTGGAAGTGGGCGTTAAGGAATGGAATTGGATACTGGAACCCACTGTGAGTTTTTCAGAAAGCATAAACTGAGAAATATATATTGGGCAGCAGAGTCAGTGCTTTGTATGGAGCATTTAAATGTCAAATGGCTGGGATGCCCTGGCAGGTGCTCAGTGACTAATAGATACCTGGATTGTCTGTGTCCTCTAGTCATAACAAGATGATCACATCGAAGTTAGTAATCCAGTAAGATTTAGATTTGAGAAACATGACAAGGAGGAAGTTAAATACCCTAAATTAAATGCCATATTTAGAATGTGCTAAATCTTATACTTACCAAAATTACTGAGAAAAGAGCTAGTGGTTGAAGATCATAATGATTTAATGAACCATTTCACTCACAGTTGGTGAGTGGGTTTGTATTTTAAGCCTCACCATCAGAACAAGACCCAGTTTCCCCCACAGTCAGTCTCTCCCATCAGGAAGCTTCCATAAGCCTCGTATCCTTATCCATCAGAGGGCAGACAGAATGAAAACCACAATCACAGAAAACTAACCAAACTGATCACATGGACCACAGCCTTGTCTAACTCAATGAAACTATGAGCCATGCCATGTAGGGCCACCCAAGACAGACGGGTCATAGTGGAGAAATCTGAAAAAAATGTGGTCCACTGGAGAAGGGAATGGCAAACCACTTGCCTTGAGAACCCCATGATCAGCATGAAAAGGCAAAAAGACAGGACACTGAAGATGAACTCCCCAGGTCGGTAGGTGCCCAATATGCTACGGGAGATCAGTGGAGATATAACTCCAGAAAAAATGAAGAGACAGAGCCAAAGCAAAAACAAAACCTAGTTGTAGATGTGACTGCTGATGGAAGTAAAGTGTGATGCTGCAAAACAAAGCAATATTGCATAGGAACCTGGAATGTTCAGGTCCATGAATTAAGGCAAATTGGAAGTGGTCGCACAGGAGATGGCAAGAGTAAACATCAACATTTTAGGAATCAGTGAACTAAAATGGACTGGAACAGGTGAATTTAAGTCAGATGGCCGTTATATCTACTACTGTGGGCAGGAATCCCTTAGAAGAAATGGAGTAGCCATCATAGTCAACAAAAGAGTCTGAAATGCAGGACTTGGATGCAATCTCAAAAACAACAGAATGATCTCTGTTCATTTCCAAGGTAAACCATTCAATATCACAGTAATCCAAGTCTATGCCCCAACCAGTAATGCTGAAGAAGCTGAAGTTGAACAGTTCTATGAAGACCTACAAGACCTTCTAGAACTAACACCCAAAAAAGATGTCCTTTTATTATAGGGGACTGGAATGCAAAAGTAGGAAGTCAAGAGATACCTGGAGTAACAGGCAAATTTGGCCTTGGAGTACAAAACGAAGCAGGTGAAAGGCAAAGAGACTTTTGCCAAGAGAAGGCACTGATCATAGCAAACACCCTCTTCCAACAACACAAGAGACGACTCTACACATGGATATTACCAGATGGTCAATACCAAAATCAGCTTGATTATATTCTTTGCAGCCAAAGATAGAGAAGCTCTATACAGCCAGCAAAAACAAGACCAGGAGCTGACTGTGGCTCATATCATGAACTCCTTATTGCCAAATTCAGACTTGAAGAAAGTAGGGAAAACCACTAGACCATTCAGGTATGACCTAAATCAAATCCCTTGCGTTTATACAGTGGAAGTGATAAATAGATTCAAGGGATTAGATATGATAGACAAGAGTGCCTGAAGAACTATGGATGGAGGTTTTTGACACTGTACAGGAGGCAGGGATCACGACCATCCCCAAGAAAAAGAAATGCAAAAAGCCAAAATGGTTGTCTGACAAGGCCTTACAAATAGCTGAGAAAAGAAGAGAAGTGAAAGGCAAAGGAGAAAAGGAAAGATATACCCATCTGAATGCAAAGTTCCAAAGAATAGCAAGGAGAGATAAGAAAGCCTTCCTCAGTGATCAATGTAAAGAAAGAGAGGAAAACAATAGAATGGGAAAGACTAGAGATCTCTTCAAGAAAATTAGAGACACCAAGGGAACATTTAATGCAAAGATGAGCACAATAAAGGACAGAAATGGTAGGGACCCAACAGAAGCAGAAGATATTAAGAAGAGGTGGCAAGAATACACAGAAGAACTATACAAAAAAGACCCAGATACTCTTCATGACCCAGATAATCACGATGGTGTGATCAATGGTCTGTAAAGTCAGACATCCTGGAATCTGAAGTCAAGTAGGCCTTAGGAAGCATCACTACGAACAAAGCTAGTGGAGGTGATGGAATTTCAGTTGAGCTATTTCAACCTAAAAGATGATGCTGTGAAAGTGCTGCACTCAATATGCCAGCAAATCTGGAAAATTCAGCGTGGCCACAGGACTGGAAAAGGTCAGTTTTCATTCCAACCCCAAAGAAAGGCAATGCCAAAGAATGTTCAAACTACCACACAATTGCACTCATCTCACACTCTAGCAAATGCTCAAAATTCTCCAAGCCAGGCTTCAACAGTACATGAACCATGAACTTCCATATGTTCAAGCTGGATTTAGAAAAGGCAGAGGAACCAGAGATCAAATTGCGAACATCCATTGGATCATCGAAAAAGCAAGAGAGTTCCAGAAACACATCTACTTTGACTACACCAAAACCTTTGACTGGGTGGATCACCACAAACTGTGGAAAATTCTTAGAGAGATAGGAATACCAGACTACCTGACCTGCCTCCTGAGAAATCTGTATGCAGGTCAGGAAGCAACAGTTAGAACTGGACATGGAACAACAGACTGGTTCCAAATAGGAAAAGAAGTACAACAAGGCTGTATATTGTCACCCTGCTTATTTAACTTATGTGCAGAGTACATCATGAGAAATGCTGGGCTGGAAGAAGCACAAGCTGGAATCAAGATTGCCAGGAGAAATATCAATAACCTCAGATATGCAGATGACACCACACTTATGGCAGAAAGTGAAGAAGAACTAAAGAGCCTATTGATGAAAGTGAAAGAAGAGAGTTGAAAAAGTTGGCTTAAAACTCAACATTCAGAAAACTAAGATAATGGCGTCTGGTCCCATCACTTCATGGCAAATGGATGGAGAAACCGTGAGAGACTTTATTTTCTTGGGCTCCAAAATCACTGCAGAGGGTGACCGCAGCCATGAAATTAAAAGACGCTTGCTCCTTGGAAGAAAAGCTATGACCAACCTAGACAGCATATTAAGAAGCAGAGACATTACTTTGCCAACAAAGGTCTGTATAGTGAAAGCTATGGTTTTTCTAGTGGTCATGCATGGATATGAGAGTTGGATTATAAAGAAAGCTAAGCGCCGAAAAATTGATGGTTTTGAACTGTGATGTTCAGAAGACTCTTGAGAGTCCCTTGGACTGCAAGGAGATCCAACCAGTCCATCCTAGAGGAAATCAGTCCTGAATATTCATTGGACGGACTGATGTTGAAGCTGAAACTCCAATACTTTGGTCACCTGATGCAAAGAACTGACTCACTGGAAAAGACCCTGATGCTGGGAAAGACTGAAAGAGGAAGAAGAAGGGGACAACAGAGGATGAGATGGTTGGATGGCATTACCGACTCGATGGACATGAGTTTGAATCAGCTCCAGGAGTTGGTGATGGACAGGGAGGCCTGGTGTGCTGCAGTCCATGATGTTGCGAAGAGTCAGACACGACTGAGTGACTGAACTGAAGTGATGATTTATAACTATACAGGCCATCTGGTTTAACAGCCCAGCATCCATTTCTCCTTGTCAAAAGCCCAATATCCATTCCTTCTTCTGCTTTGGGTTTCTGGCTCTGTGGGACTATTATTCAAGGCATCACATCCCCTCTGACCAAGGATAACCAAACCTAGGTCAAACATTCTCTTCCCTATGAACCTGACTCCTGCATGAAGGAGACTATAGAAGGCTTTTGAAGTGGATTCTTTCTGAGGGCCCAAAGGAACTCTTTAGTGGCTACTGCCTCTAGGTCTTCTCTGAGTCCATTTTTCAGCTTTTTATTCAATCCATACCAACCAACAAACAGCCAAAGAACATGATACAAGAGCGTAACTCTCAATGATGTTTATTTTGGACACAACTTCCTCTGCCTGGAAGCCCTTTACTCTTATCTTTATTTTTCCAAATACTATGTTTCCTTTAGAAATATATACTTTTCAAATGGTTTTCTTGGATATTTAAGCTACACTTGATAGGTCCCCATTTAAGCAGGCATAAAGCGGCTCTCTGGACTTAAACAAGATTCATCCTAACTTTTCAATAACTGTGTGGGCGAGGCATTGAGAGAGAATCTGCTGCAAGAAATTAGTTAAGTTCCATAATTCACCTCAGCTTTGGCCAAACTTTCCCTGGGCTGCTTCCAGCTAATGACTGGGTTCTTGCGTATGGGTTTCCTTTTCACCTTGGGATTCCTCTAAGTGGATATTTGCTCTGGAGCTCCCCATTATTGGGCCAAGATGTTCTTAGAGCTGCACTGCAGTTCCAGGCTGTATCCAGTCCTCCTTCCTCCCCTTTTGATTTCACACCTGTCAACTCTGCACCACGTCTCCTGCCTACCCTGGTCACCCTCCATTCTGTCTTCACATACGTTATTTCCCAAAATTAATCTCATGCACTTCTAATTCCATCTTGATGTTTCCTTCTAGAAAACCCAATTTGTGACAATGACTGACCTCTGGTTTTCTCACTTATAAAACAGGAACCTTGATGAGGGTGAAAAAGGAGTGAAAAAGCTGGCTTAAAACTCAGCATTCAAAAAACTAAGATCATGGCATACAGTCCCATCACTTCATGGCAGATAGATGGGGAAAAAGTGGAAACAGTGGCAGACTTTATTTTCTTGGGACTCCAAAATCACTGCGGATGGACGCTGCTGCCTTGAAATTACTCCATGGAAAGAAATCTATGGCAAACCTAGACAGTGTGTTAAAAAGCACAGGTATCACTTTGCCAACAAAGGTCCGTATAGTCAAAGCTATGGTGTTTCCAGTAGTCACGCACAGATGTGAGAGTTGGACCATAAAGAAGGCTGAGCACCGAAGTGATGCTTTCAAACTGTGGTGCTAGAGAAGCCTCGAGAGTCCTTTGGACTGCAAAGAGATCAAACCAGTCAATCCTAAAGGAAATCAACTCTCAATATTTATTGGAAGGACTGATGCTGAAGCTCCAAAACTTTGGTCCCCTAATGAGAAGAGCCAACTTCCCTGGAAAAAGACCTTGATGCAAAAGGAGCGGGTGGCAGAGGATGGGATGATTAAATCTAGATAGCATCACCATGTTCAGCATTCAATGAACATGAATTTGAGCAAACTCCAGGAGACAGTGGAGGACAGATGAGCCTGGTGTGCTACAGTCCATGGGGTCACAGAGTTGGACATGACTTAGCAACTGAACAACTATATCATAGGATTAAAATTAGGTATTTCTCCCAAGTAAAGGTCTTGACACAGATTCTAATAAATGCTTTTATTGAAGTACATACAGAAAAAAATGCATCAATTGTGAGTGTACAGGTGCTTAGAAGTGAAAAAGGGAACGTTCCCAGCACCTTAAAAGCATCCCCTCATGTCCCATATCAATCATTATTCCCTCACTCCTCCTCAAAGGTAACCATCCTGATTTTTAATACTATAGTTTGCCTGTTCTTGAACTTCAGTTAAGTGAAATTATACAGTATACACCTAATGTCTGAGTTCTTACAAAGAACTTAAATTCTGGAGTATTGAAATCCATGTTGCCATCAGTAGTTCATTCTTTTTGATGGTTCTGTAGTATTGACATTTTGAGCTGTGAATATACCACAACTTATCTTTTCTCATATCAATGGACATTTGTGTTATTCCTAAGTTTTGGTGACCATGAATAATGCTGCTGTGAACAGTCTTATGTGTCTTTTGGTGAATCTGTTTGCAGGTGAATCTGCAAATCTAGGGTTGGAAATGCTGGATTTTAAGGTGTGTCTGTTCATCTTTAGTTTTTCAACTTGGTAACACCAATCTACACTCCAATGAACAGTGTATGAGAGTTCTAGTTGCTCCATACCCTCATGAACACTTCATTCTGTGCTATTTCATTTTAGTCATTCTGGGGCTGTATAATGGTACTGCAGTGTGACTTTATTTTGTAGCAGCATTACTGTTTTAATTTCTCTGGTAACGAATAAAGTTAATACCTTTTGAAGGGTTTATTGATCCTTTGGATGTTCTCTGTGTGGTTTTATTGTGGTACATTTTATATACCATAAAATTTAGTCATTTTAGGTCTGTAAATAAATAGTTTTTAGTTAAGTTTACAGTCATGCAACTATCATCACAATCTAATTTTAAAATATTTTTATCATCTCAAAAAGAAACCTCATGCCCATTCACAGTCATTCTTCACCCTTAACGCCTGCCTCATGCAAACAATAGTCTCCTTTCTGTCTCTATAGACCACCTTTTCTGGACAGTTCATATAAATAGGATTGTTAAAATACGTGATCTTTTGTGACTGATTTCTTCCATTCTTAACATGTTTTTAAGGTTCATCCATGTTGTATCATGTATCAGCACTTTGTTCATTTTCATTGCCGAACAGTGTTCCATTGCATACATATGACTAATTTACCAGTTGGTGGATATTTGGGTTGCTTTTGTTAGGTAGGTAGAATAGGGAAAAGGAGTCCAAAATGGCGGTGGCTAAAAGACAAGGAAGGGAAAAGCCCGCGAAAATAAAACAAAAGAAGGTCCGAGGACCGAAGTGAGGACCTCAGGTAAAACAAACAATACTCCTGGCTGGTCCAATTTACATAGGACGGCCCAGAGAGAGATAAACATATAGAGGAGCCAAAGCTAGCTCCCCCCCAACCCCCCACCCCCACCCCCGCCCACCCGCCCGCCGCGCTGGGGCGCTCTTCTCCTCCTGTCTTTGGATTGACGTGCCCTCACGCCTCGAAGTTGGATTTTCCTGCTATCTTCTAAACAGAATAGAGCTGTAACACTGATTTGTCTAAGAGCTATAACACGGTCCATTCAAGACCTGAGAGCTGTAACACGGTCTATCCAAGACCCGAGAGCTGTGATACACCGAGGAGGCTTTAATGTCCGTCACTCCAAATCTTTGTTGTGACGAGACAAAGAACCGAGAAACATACACTCGTGTGACACTTCTATGGAGATTTACATACAAGACTTCTGTATGGACATGTTTTCTCTAGGGCAGATAACTAGTAGTGGAATTGTTGGGTTGTATGGTGAATCTGTTTAACATTTTTAAGAAACTGCCAAACTGTTTTCTAAAGTTTGCATCATCCCACTAGCAAACCCAGTTTCTTCACAATTTCATTGTAGTTGGTTTTATATTTTTTTTCCATTTCAGTGAATGTGTAAAGTATTGGATTTTAAATTTGCATTTCCCTGATAAGGAAGTGAATACATATTTATTGACTACATGGATGTTACCTTTTGTGGAGCACTTGTTCAAAATCCTTTGCCCATTTTTTCATTGGGTTTTCTGCCTTACTTCTTTATATCTTCTGGGTAGGTCTTCTGTGCATATATGTAATGCAAACCATTTTTCCATTTTGTGGCTTGTCTTTTCATTCTTGTAAAGGTGTCCTTCAGTTCAGTTCAGTTCAGTCGCGTCCGACTCTTTGCGACCCCATGAACCGCAGCATGCCAGGCCTCCCTGTCCATCGCCAACTCCCGGAGTCCACCCAAAGCCATGCCCATTGTGTCAGTAACGCCATCCAACCATCTCATCCTCTGTCGTCCCCTTCTCCTCTGGCCCTCAATCTTTCCCAGCATCAGGGTCTTTTCAAACGAGTCAGCTCTCTTCATCAGGTGGCCAAAGTATTGGAGTTTCAGCTTTAACATCAGTCCCTCCAATGAACACCCGAGACTGATCTCCTTTAGGATGGACTGGTTGGACCTCCTTGCAGTCCAAGGGACTCTCAAGAGTCTTCTCCAACACCACAGTTCTTAGAGCATCTTAATTTTAATTAAGTCAATTTTATCAACTTTTTCTTTTATAGCCAAAGTCTTAATGATCTGTTTAGAAAAATCTTTGTTTACCCCAAGTTCATGAAGATATTATGTTTTATTTTAAAAGGATTATAGTTTTATATATTTTAGATGATTTAAAATCTACTTGGTATTTATTTTTGTTGAGTGAAGCTGCAGTCAAGATTCATCTGATTTTCCATTATTGTTTTCAATAAATTTTCAATAGAATTTATTGAAAAGGCTATCCTTTCTTTTACTCCACTGCAGTGTATCTATTATACATAAGGTGACTAAATGTGGGTCTGTTTCTAGACTCTCAGTTGTATTTCATTTTTTATTTTCATGCCAATGTCACTCTTCTTAGTCGTTACAGCAACTTTATCATAACTCTTGAAATCTGGTAAAGATCCCCAAATTTCTTTTTCAAGATTGCCTTGGGTATTCCTAGCCCTTTGCCTTTTATGTAATTTATAATCAACTTGTTAATTTTCATAAAGTATCTGCTTGTATGACACAGAATCTTTCAATCAACTAACATTTTTATAATATCAAATCTAATTCAGCAACATGGCATAATCTGGATTTAGGTCCCAATTCTTTTCAGTGATAGAGTTTTATTTTTTTAAAGGACAGAAATTCATTGTCTCACAGTTCTGGAGGCTAAAGGTCTGAAAACAAGGTGTTAGCAGGGTTGGCTTCCCTCGAGGCCTCTCGCCTTGGCTTGCAGATGCCTGCCTTCTTGCCGTGTCCTCATGTGACCTTTCCTCCGTGTATGGCCCTGGTGTCCACAGTGACAGCTGTGAAGTATAGAGACCTTCCATCTCATTTTCTTAGACATTTGATGATTTTCTATATTGTAAATGGTATCCTTCTAAAATTTCATTTTCTGTCTATTACAGGTATATGCATATATAATTGTTTTTATATTGACAGTTCTGACAGTTTACTTGCAAATAATGGCATTTTTATTCCTTTCCAAATCTTTTATTTTTTTCTTAGATTTCTTTTATTGAACTGACTAGGTAGGACCTCCAGTACAATGAATAACAAGTGGTGAGAGTGAGAATATTTGATTCATTCCTAATGTCAATACAGTAGCTTTTAACAAATGTTTTTTAAGTCTTCTCCTAAGTAAGATCCATTAAGAACAGTCTGAGATTCTCAGTAAAACCTAAAATGATGCTTGCTGCTATGTTTGGTATGGAAGAGTGTCCTGAATCTTTGACACAAGGTACTGACTATTTTTCTAATGAAAAAACATGCAAGGAACTTGAAAGAGCAGAATTTAAAGATCTCCATGACGAGTCTACCAATGAGAGACATACTGAGAGGAATATAACTAAAGAATGAAAATGCACTCTTTATGCCTTTAGTGAACTTTCTAGTGAAAAACAGGGGAGTCAGCTTTTTCCTTTTTCCTTCCCATAAGCAGGAAACTTAAATGCTAAAGATCTCACTTAACCCTCCTAACAACCATATAAAGTGGCCATGATCTCCAATCAACAGATAAGGAGATGGAAGCCTGGAGAGGTTGGGTAATTTGCCTAAGGTAAGGAGTTAGTGCTAAGTAAGTTTGGCCAGTATGTGACAACTGAGTATTATGTTGAGATGTATAATCTACATGTGCTGTAGAAATTCTGGAAAACAGAAAATAAACAGAAGTGTCATGTAAAAGTTAGGGCTTGTGTGGAGTAAACCCAGTGCCTTGAGTGAAATAAAGAATTAAAATTTTTGGTGAAAAATCATAATTTCAGATGGGAGAGCTATTATGAGTCAAGCAATGAAGGTGGAATGATCATGACCTCTATGGGCCAGTGTTCCAAGGTGCTTAATGGAGCAGTGGGTGAGAAGGCTGGACAGGAGGTTTAGCCAAAAAAAAAAAAAAAAAGATAAAAATGCTTTCTGTCACAAGACCTTCTAGATTTACTTAACCAGTTTCCCACCCTGCCCCCCCAATTACTGGCCTTCTTCTACACTATGCATACATTAGCTATAGTCCATATTTATGGAATACCTACTATGCGTTAAGGGCTTCCCTGGTGGCTCAGACGCCTGCCATGTGGGAGACCCAGGTTCAATCCCTGGGATTGGGAAGATCCCCTGGAGAAGGGAATGGCAACCCACTCCAGTATTTTTGCCTGAAGAATCCCTATGGATAGAGAAGCCTGCTGAGCTAGAGTTTATGGGGTTGCAAAGACTTGGATGGACACGACTGAGTGACTAATACACACATACTATGTGTAAGGTACAGTATAAGAAGCTGAATTTGTATGTTTATTCATATTGTTTCTGTCATGTAACAGAAACATGCTTTTACTTAAAGATTTCTCTTACATTAAAAAAACTGTAGGCACGCACATAAATAACTGAATAGTCCTATAAGTTTGTCACACACACACAAAAAAAAGCACGCCCCTCCGCATCTATCTTCAGAAACCTTTTTCCTTCTTTTTTAGAAGATTATTTTATTTCCATGTCACTGAATAAGTTGCTTAACTTTTAATTTTCTGTTGATTTCCACTCTTCCACTTTACCTCCACACCACCGTATCCTCTCTCAATATAATTATGTTATATACTTGTTTAGATTATTATTGGAGAAGGCAATGGCACCCCACTCTGGTACTCTTGCCTGGAAAATCCCATGGATGGAGGAGCCTGGAAGGCTGCAGTCCATGGGGTTGCTGAGGGTCAGACACGACTGAGCGACTTCACTTTCACTTTTCACTTTCATGCATTGGAGAAGGAAATGGCAACCCACTCCAGTGTTCTTGCCTGGAGAATCCCAGGGACAGGGGAGCCCGGTGGGCTGCCGTCTATGGGGTCGCACAGAGTCGGACACGACTGAAGTGACTTAGCAGCAGCAGATTATTATTTACTGTTAACATTTTTAGGGCATTCAGCCACTGGTCACAATTTACCTTTTCTTTCCTATATAACATTTTGGTTTCCTGGAGTTAATACCTGGAAATTTTTGGTTTGATTTCAACCTTAGGTAAGTTTTTGCATAGAAATAACATCATCACAGATTGAATCCTAAAAGCAGATACATTACTTTGCCAACAAAGATCCGTATAGTCAAAGCTATGGTTTCTCCAGTAGTCATGTATGAGAGTTGGACCATAAAGAAAGCTGAAGAATTGATGCTTTTGAACTGTGGTGTTGGAGAAGACTATTGAGAGTCCCTTGGACTGCAAGGAGATCCAACCAGTCCTAAACGAGATCAGTCCTGGGTGTTTACTGGTAGGACTGATGTTGAAGCTGAAACTCCAATACTTTGGCCACAAGATGTGAAGAGCTGACTCATTTGAAAAGACCCTGACGCTGGGAAAGATTGAGGGGACGACAGAGGATGAGATGGTTGGATGGCACCACCGACTCAATGGACATGGGTTTGGGTGGACTCTGGGAGTTGGTGATGGACAGGGAGGCCTGGCGTGCTGCAGTTCATGGGGTTGCAAAGAGTCGGACACGACTGAGTGACTGACCTGAACTGAACTCCTGATTCACAGTTGCAAATTCATCTTTCCAAAAATACTTTTTCTTTTGACGTTTTTTTTCTTTCTTCATAGTCTATTTCCTTTAGGTGCTTTTCCCCTAATTGTTTGCTCTCTCTCATGTAAGAGGCTTCTTTGGATGTTTCATAACTCCTGGTTGTTTAATCATTTTTAATAGCATGGGACTAAAAGAATAACTGCAAGTCCGGATGCATGCGTGAGGTGGTGGGCACATTAACTATGATTTTCATTGTAGAGTTATCCAGCTGGGCAGTTTAGCCAGGCCATGTCTGATGTCAGGATCTGTTTAGGTCTTTTCATTTGCACTGGTCAGATGGCACAGAGAAGACTCTTCCAATATTGTTGGATGGGAAGATCTGGCAGCCAGGATTCAGAGAGGAGGAGGATGTTGGTCTTTGTAAACACAACATGACTATTTCCTGTTTTGTGTAGGACTCCCTGACATCTATCGTATCCAGTGTCCTTCAGTCCAGAGGCCCCATTTAACATAACCAAAATAAACAGTGACACACTTACTGAAATCATATATACATTTTAAAAGGACAAAACTTTATATATTTCATTTGCATAACATTTTATTGTTTGCATATTGCATAGCAAAAGGAACAGAGTCACAAGACTCATGGTCTGGCTCAATCACTAACTTGCTGTGTGAACTGGGTAAGTCTCAACCTTGCTAACCCCTTATTTCCTCATCTGAAAAATGGAGATGATGATCATACCTACTATGTGGGATCACTACAGACTGAATGAGATAGTTACACTGTCTTCCTCTCAAGGACCTGCTCAAAAAGAATCCATACTTTGTTACTATTAACCCCTTGTTCATCATCTCAAAGGTAACTGTTAAACATATTAAGATAATAGGTACCAATGTGATGCTTTAATTTTTAATATTAACAATAGCAGAAAGGAAGAAAACTCAAGAATGGCCCTATCCTTTCCTATCTTTAGAATACTAGTTTTTATAATACTTATTTTATACTATCCCATCAGGAATTAAATTTCATTTAAAGATTTTTTTCTTAAACCTACTCAAAATGAAGATCTATGTATGGTAAAAAACTGAAGAATACATGTGTAGTTGCTTTACATTTTCTCCTCTGGCATAGTATATGTAAAATATATATCATGGGCAGTTAAATACTTTCCCCCTCTACATTAGGGATGGTAATATATATGAAGATTAATTTCTTATGCCTTATCCCTAATGTAAAAAAAAATCACAGGTATATTATACTGCTTGTCAAGAATACATACACACGGTAGGCACATCTAGACAGACACACTCCTTCTAACAATATTTCGACCATCATCATTATCTTCTGTATGACCCCCTACAACTATATGTAGTTGAAAACAGAAAACTCCCTTTTAAGGCAATTCTGGATAATAATATTACAAAATACTTGTGTTAAATAAAATTGCATGTATGTACTGAACCTCCAAACACAGCCTTTAACCCCTCAAAGTACTAGTCTTAAAAAGTAAACAAAATTTTTACACATTATAAAAAAATTTAAGCTGCTCTGCAACCCTCCTTTACTAAAAGTTAGATACATTACACCACTCCAGCAAGAGATTAATAAATAAGGATTAAATATTCTATTTTACAAAAACATACAGAATGGCCAATGTAAAAGTGAAAGGCTTATCTGATAATTTCTTTATCAAATTATGTTCATTAAGAAGGAATAAAACATGGTATAAAATGAGAAAACTGTCACTAAATTTACCTATCTGAAGATAATCACAAGTTGTTATCTAAAAATATCAATGGCACCCTTGTTACAAACATTATTTTTTTTTTAAAAGACTGTGTTTCCTGGAACTAGAGGACTATTTGTCTCATAGCTTTTATTAAGCAAACTTGAAAAAAACCACCACATAGTGGCAAGAGATAGAATAGCTGTTTCCAGCTACAGAAAATACTGAATCCTACCTTAAAGTACAGATCATTTGAGATATAACTCATAACAATTAAAGCAAATCATAGTATAGTTTGTACTGAATTTCCTCAAGATATTTTTCCTTTCAGTGGAGTATATTCATTTTCCTGTCATTTGAGACCAGTTTCTGTTGCTTAGTAACTATTTTCATGTCCAGCCAAGATGTAAAGATTGCTGTGTGCAGTAGGATTTTCTGTTGGTCTACTTTCCAAAACAACAACCCTGCAATTAAATCAAAACAAAAATCTCGTTAGAGTAAGAAAAGAGATTTTATCTTCAAATACTAACATCAAACTGGGAGAGAAGAATATCACTGTTCATGTTCACATAAGATTACAGAGATCATAGATAGTCAAATTGAGCTTTATGTTTTATAGCTTAAAAACAAAACTGAGTAAGAATTGATGGATTTATGAATGTGAAAGTGAAAGTGCAAGTCGCTCAGTTGTGTCCAACTCTTTGTGTCCCCATGTAGTCCATGGAATTCTCCAGGCCAGAATACTGGAGTGGGTAGCCTTTCCCTTCTCCAGGGGATTTTCCCAACCCAGGGATCGAACCCAGGTCTCCCGCATTGCAGGGGGATTCTTTACCAAGCTGAGCCACAAGGGAAGCCCAAGAAGTGGAGTGGGTAGCCTATCCTTTCTCCAGCGGATCTTCCCGACCCAGGAATCAAACTGGAGTCTCCTGCATTGCAGGGGGATTCTTTACCAAGCTAGCCACAAGGGAAGCCCAAGGATATTGGAGTGGGTAGCCTATTCTTTCTCCAGTGAATCTTCCCAACCCAGGAATCAAACTGGAGTCTCCTGCACTGCAGGGGGATTCTTTACCAACTGAGATATCAAAAATACTGAAAATGTTTCAGGAGAGTCTCATCTTATTCTAACCCAAATCAAATTTGCTTACTCATACATGTAAACAAAAGTATAATAAAGCTTTAGAATATACATGAACAACAAGGGGCTGGAGGAAGGCTTAAGAGAATAAAATGGAGTTTTAAGAGATACCTACTCACACAGATCTTTAAGATATCTGAAAAGAATAGTTTTAAAAACTATGAAGTGGGGCCATCTCCCTTGTCGCTGGAGCAAGGGCAGGGAAAGAGTTCAATGAAAGGACCAATAGGAAGAAAACCCAAAAACCAATCAAGTGTCATTATCATAGGTTCTAAACTGTAGGAAGATAGGTTTGAGAACAAAATAAAAAATAATATGCCCATGCAGAAAAAAAAGTCTAGAAAGGGAAATGCGAGGGGGGAGTTGCATAATACTGTGCATTTTTCTAGTGCAGAAATTTCCTACAACTAGCATATTATTACCTTTTAAATGAAAACAACAGAAAAGTTATATATACTTGAATTATGCATTATAAAAAACAGAAGGGGAAAATAAAATTACCCATAATTCAACTGCCCATTATTAATATTCTACAGTTAGTTTTCTTTCCTCCTAGACACTAATACCTATATTTAAACAATATAGTGTAACAAATCTCTTTAAAAATTAAGACAAAAACTTTGGTTAAGATACATATCTTAAAATCAAGGAGATTCTCAAGTAAGAAGATAACCAGGACAAGGCAATGGTTTGAGAAAAGTAGTTTTTTAGGGCAAACAGTGACAGAAAATGGAAAAACAATATAGACAAAAAAGGGAATAGGTGAAAGAGAAAATTCTAGAGGAAGGAGTAGGAAGGAAACAAGTAACTATAAGAAATGCCTTCTGATGCCTATCCTCTATGAAAAGGAACTTTCTCTTACTGTATTTTACTGGAGTGCCAGGATCACTGGATGATGTACAATTCTTTTGTCAGCCCTTCCTTTTGGAGAAGGAAAGAGCCTCCCATTCTAGAGTCATTTACCAGATGGTCCTCAAATTCTTTCTTTGCAGGACTAGTTGCCATGCTCTGTGGACTTCCCTTTACTACTAAGGTAGCTGTCATTTCCCCAAAATCCTTTTTCTCCTTACAAAAGTCTCTTTAAAATTTTTATGGAGGTATAACTCCAATTCTCCCCTTAAGTGTATAATATTTAAGCAATGATTGTGACTAGACTGAACTTGAAGACCAGAGGTCTTGATCTTTTGCTGCAGTTAACAACTCTTGGTGGGAAAAATAGGTATTTTACTCATTGTAGAGGTATACAATATAGATTCTGAAGAACAAAAGGTATAAGTTTTTTTCATAAGAGGGCATAGTTTTAGAACCTATCTTTCACTTTGATCACAGAGACCACATAATTCCTTCTGCTTTAGAACGAGCTCAGAGACTGAGTCAAATATCTTCTGATATATAAAGTTAAAGTCACAAGGTGCACATTCCGTTGGATTTATGCAGTAACAGTTAACAGAAGTTAACATGCCAGGAAGAAATGATAAAAGACCCACAAATGTATCATGCAACTAGGGACATAGATATCTGTGTTAACACATTCTGCCTGGGCTGAGAGTAACTATCTCTAGAATCATGATCCTCACACACTAATGAAAGCTTCCTTAACTGACTAATTAAAATATTTCTCTCTTAATAAAGATACGGGGAAATTTCTCTAAGATTCTGAGGCCTCTAAGAGTTTCATTTAACATACACAAAAATAAATGAAAACACCAAACAAAAACAAACACGTAAATGCAGAGTGGCTACCAGAGGGAAGAGGTAGGGGTGGAGGGAGAGCGAAACGGGTAAACGGGGTCCACTGTGCGCTGATGGAAGGAAACTGAGCTTCTGGTGGTGAGCACACTGAACAGTGCAGAACTAGAAATACACAGCTGCACATATGAAACATAAATATTCTAAACCAACCTACTTCAAGAAAATAAATAAACACATTGAAAAAAAGAGTTTTGTTTGAAATATAATCAGAGGTGACAGTGTAAATAAAAATACAATTGCTGAACTCCTTTGGTAATAAAACAACCAAACTATTACCTGTCTGATCCTAATAAGCGGAAAACTCTTGTTTCATCTGAAATCTCCTGGGTAACCTATGAGAGAAAACACCCATCAGTAATATCTTATTCCCCATATTATTTAAATAATAATTTAAAAATCATTTAGCTAGAGCAATTATTGATTAGAATCATAGTTTTTGATAGTTTTTGATTCCATTCTTCAAATGGAAAAAATTTTAGTTAAGTTTTTCTGAACTGCTTATTATTAGAAACAAATCATCATGTATGGGGTATGGGCCAGGCACTTTACTTAGAACTCTTTATGATATGTACTATCATTCCCCTATTATTAAAGACTCAGAGAACTAATGTAACTTGGGAGAGCCAAGATTTGAATATAAGTCTGCTAGACTGCACAGCCCCTACAGCGCAGATGCTTGAGGTAGCGTCTCATGGCCCACCTGATTTCAGCAGAGCTCAGACAGACTCCCATGCACCAGTGTCTTACATCTGTGTACTGGTGGTATTCCTCTGCTCTGTCTTCTCCAAAACTAAAGAAAGTGCTCAGACAGGCACAGCTACTATTCCAAAGTGTGGGTAGTTTATACTTCTGGGGGCAACTCTTCACTAACAGGGGCCAGCAGCCGGTGTGTAAACACACTTGTGTCTCCATCTTAGAGTGAGCTAAATCTGAGCTATGTCCCACACTGTCCCTCAGTAGTCCCTATGGGATTTATTAAATATGCTTTTGTTGGCTTTCTGCCTTTCTCTGTGGTCCTCACTTTATCACTTGTTTTCTGCTATCTACTCACAAATACACTACTTGCCACTTGGATCCTTCTTTCAGGGTCAGCTTTTGGAGGAACCCAAACTATGACAATGTAAATATAAAATAAGTATTAAAAATATCATTAAAAATAAAAAAATGTTATTTCATTTTTGGGGGCTGTGCTGGGTCTTTGCTGTTGTGTGGGCTTTTCTCTAGTTGTGGTGAACGGGGGGCTACTCCCTAGTTACACATTCTTCTCACTGTGGTGGCTTCTTCTGTTTTGCAGCACGGGTTCTAGGGCATGTGGGCTTCAGGAGTTGTGGCTCGCAGGCTCTAGAGCACAGGCTCAGTAGGTGTGGCACATGGGCTTAGTTGCTCCATGGAATGTAGGATCTTCCTAGATCAGGGGTTGAATCTGTGTCTCCTGCACTGGCAGGTGGATTCTTTACCACCATTCTGAGCCACCAGGCAAGTCCTGGAACTAATGAACTTGAATCAAGAAAATAAATCTGGTGCTATACTAAGTGGAGTTATTTTCAGAGTATTAAGTTCAGAAATGTTCCAATCACTGTGGACTGGAGTGGCTGAATATTACATTATGATCATTCTGTTGCTGCTGCTGCTAAGTCACTTCAGTCGTGTCTGACTCTGTGTGACCCCATAGATGGCAGCCCACTAGGCTTCCCCGTCCCTGGGTTTCTCCAGGCAAGAACACTGGAGTGGGTTGCCATTTCCTTCTAGCTAGGCCCAAATTGAAGGATGAGAGCAAAACCAAAAAGAAAAAGGTAAGCAAGATGACTTAGCAGAAGAAGCAGAATTCACATTTGATGTAGTGAAGTATTCCCATCTCTTTAAGAACTTTCCACAGTTTATTGTGATCCACACAGTCAATGGCTTTGGCATAGTCAATAAAGCAGAAACAGATGTTTTTCTGGAACTCTCTCGCTTTTTCGATGATGCAGTGGATGTTGGCAATTTGATCTCTGGTTATTCTGCCTTTTCTAAATCCAGCTTGAACATCTGGAAGTTCACGGTTCACATATTGCTGAAGCCTGGCTTGGAGAATTTTGAGCATTACTTTGCTAGCGTGTGAGATGAGTGCAATTGTGCAGTAGTTTGGGCATTCTTTGGCATTGCTTTTCTTAGGGACTGGAATGAAAACTGACCTTTTCCAGTCTTGTGGCCACTGCTGAGTTTTCTAAATTTGCTGGCATATTGAGTGCAGCACTTTCACAGCATCATCTTTTAAGATATGAAATAGCTCAACTGGAATTCCATTACTTCCACTAGCTTTGTTCGTAGTGATGCTTCCTAAGGCCCACTTGACTTCACATTATAGGATGTCTGGCTCTAAGTGAGTGATCACACCATCGTGATTATCTGGGTCATGAAGATCTTTTTTTGTGTAGTTCTTCTGTGTATTCTTGCACCTCTTCTTAATATCTTCTGCTTTTGTTAGGTCCATACCATTTCTGTCCTTTATCGAGCCCATCTGTGCATGAAATGTTCTCTTGGTATCTCTAATTTTCTTGAAGAGATCTCTAGTCTTCCCCATTCTGTTGTTTTCCTCTATTTCTTTGCACTGATCACTGAGGAAGACTTTCTAATCTCTGTATGCAGGTCAGGAAGCAACAGTTAGAATTGGACATGGAACAACAGACTGGTTCCAAATAGGAAAAGGAGTACATCAAGGCTGTATATTGTCACCGTGCTTGTTGCTGTTGCTGCTAAGTCGCTTCAGTCGTGTCCGTCTCTGTGCGACCCCATAGACAGCAGCCCACCAGGCTACCCCGTCCCTGGGATTCTCCAGGCAAGAACACTGGAGTGGGCTGTCACTTATATGCAGTGTACATCATGAGAAACGTTGGGCTAGATGAAGCACAAGCTGGAATCAAGACTGCCGGGAGAAAAATCAGTAACCTCAGATATGCAGATGACATCATCCTTATGGCAGAAAGTGAAGAACTAAAGAGCCTCTTGATGAAAGTGAAAGAGGAGAGTGAAAAAGTTGGCTTAAAGCTCAACATTCAGAAAACTAAGATCATGGCATCCGGTCCCACCATTTCATGGCAAGTAGATGGAGAAACAGTGGAGACAGTGGCAGACTTTATTTTCTTGAGCTTCAAAATCACTGCAGATGGTGACTGCAGCCATGAAATTAAAAAGATGCTTACTCTTTGGAAGAAAAGTTATGACCAACCTAGACAGCATGTTAAAAAGCAGAGACATTACTTTGTCAACAAAGGTTCGTCTGTCTAGTCAAGGCTATGGTTTTTCCAGTAGTCATGTATGGATGTAAGAGTTGGACTATGAAGAAAGGTGAGCGGCGAAGAATTGATGCTTTTGAACTGTGATGTTGAAGACTCTTGTGAGTCCCTTGGACTGCAAGGAGATCCAACCAGTCCATCCTGCAGGAAATAAGTCCTGAATGTTCACTGGAAGGACTGATGTTGAAGCTGAAACTCCAATACTTTGGCCACCTGGTGTGAAGAACTGACTCACTGGAAAAGACCCTGATGCTGGGAAAGACTGAAGGTGGGAGAAGGGGACGACAGGATGAGATGGTTGGATGCCATCACTGACTTGATGGACATGAGTTTGAATAAGCTCCGGGAGTTGGTCATGGACAGGGAGGCCTGGCATGCTGCAGTCCCTGGGGTCACAAAGAGTTGGACATGACTGAGCGACCGACCTGAACTGACAGTGAAGTATATTCTACAGATTTCTAACCACAGGACTGACACAATGAAAACAGCACTTAAGGACAATTAATCTTATGACAGTAAAGAGGCCTGTAGGCTTCATTAAATGCAGCATTCTGGTGACATTTAGTGACATAGGTCAGTAACTAGATAAACTGAAGACAGCTGATTTATGTCATTTTTACTTGGTAGCATTCTAATTCTGCACTCATATAAGAGGTGGGAATAGTTATAAGTCCATAAATTTGTGAGACCTTGGTGTAAAAGAACTACATAGGTACTCACACAAATGGGAAACATTTTTGCTAGAATTAATCTCTTAAGGTGGGAGCCTAAGTCCTATCTCCTACATGAAATGTATCCTGATGATCTCAGTAGAAGAGATTTTTGAAAACCCTTCACATCTAGGCTCTGCCACTGAACTAGCTCTGTAACTCTCGTTAAGTTAGTTAACCTCTCTGCCTGTAAAATAGGGAATATGAACAATATCTAATCTTACTCTGTCATGCCTTCCTCCAGGGGATCTTTCCAACACAGGGAATAAACCCAGGTCTCCCACATTGCAGGTGGATTCTTTACTGTCTGAGCCACCAGGGGAGCCCAACCTTACTTTGAATGGTACTTAAAAACCCTACTATTCTACTTGCCTTCAATAAACTAATATTTGTAAAGTGCCTGGAACATAGACATCACAAGGGTTTGATATTATTCATAATTATATTCATTATGTCTTCAATGCTATAATAACAACAGCATCCTAAATGTATATGGTACGCAATAAATACTTAGTGAGCAAATTTTCTTAGATTTTCCTTAGTCCTGTGATTCAACACATATTAACTTAGAATTTTAAATATAATATTAAGAAAGAAGCTCCACAGTTGTAGACTATAGAGAAGGCTTATTACCTTTAGAAAAGTTTAGTAAGCTTAGTGACCATATTTATAAATTACAAATAAGAGGACTGAAATTGTGTAAACTCATGTTTGACTATTCCTTTGGCCACTGAGAATACAATAAATACAAAACTGGATATTTTCTGAAGGGAAAACACTGGCAATTTTGTTCTACCGGCACTAAAGGCACTAAACATAGCAATATGGGTTCAGAGAGAAAATGCATAAAATGAATATTGCAACAATTAAAATCTTTAGTGAGAATCCCTGGAGATAATTAGAGAAATCTTACCTCATCTGATTTGAAGCTTTTACCCTGCATTCCGTGTTTCCAAAAAGCCAATACACTGTCTTGAAGGCATACTAAAAAGGATAAAGGGAGATCAGGAGTAAAATAAGGCACAGAGCACTGCATTATACATTTTCCCTGACTGTTTTTATTTATTTATTTATTTTTTTCCCTGACTGTTTTTAATCAGTGATAATATAAGGTTACTTGGTGCAAAATTCCACTGTCTAGATCATTAGTTCCCAACATTTTTGTGGCTAAGACATGCCAAAGCTCAAATAATGTATTGAGGCAGTGTCACAGAAGTTTTCTTAAGATATATTATAACAAGCATTTATTTAAAAATGGGCTTCTGATGAGTGGATATCAGCACATTAATTTTTCTTTCATATACTATCTTTTGTCTTATCAGTTCAGTTCAGTTCAGTTGCTCAGTCATGTCCGACTCTTTGTGACCCCATGAATTTTGTCTTATAAGGCTAAATAAAATAATAAGAACATATAATTGCTTTTTTGGATAAAAGACCTGACTATTTAAATACTATCATATATTTAGAAGTAGCTATTAAGGAAGCATCTTTTATTTATGCTCATATTTTCCCTAATGCAAAATTAATTTTCAAAAATAAACCTGTCTCAAAATTTAACCATACATGAATATTTCTGATCTGTGAACCAGTTCTTATTGGAGGGGCTAGGCACTCTCAGCTACAATACTCCCCACTCTTACCCCAGCCCTATCAGGCCTCTGGAGTCCCCTGGAACATTGCCCTGGGCTTGTGGGACCTGCTGCCCACAAGAGTGTTCACAGATCTGAGCCAAGCTTGCTCACCTTCTTGATGGCTTTGGATTCAGGAATGACCCACTTTAGGAGGGCCCAAAGTGTGGCCACCCCATGACATGCCATGTCCCCTCCTGCTCCTCATCCATCTCCCACAATTCCCTGAGGTGGCTGAAGGCTGAAAGGAAACCTGTTCTCCCTGTGCCTTGTCCATTTCTGTGTCTTGCCTGGCACCAAGCACAGGTCTGGACCCACTGAGGCACCCACATGGGGTCACTTCATGGTTTACAGAGTGGCAGGGATCCCAATTTGGGGGTGGGGGGCAGCAGGCCTCTGGTCCTTTCCTGGCCAGAGGCTGGAGTGAGTGAGGGAGTAAGAATGAGGGAAAGAACCAATTTAATTGTTGAAGAGTTAGCCATATGCCCTGTACCAGTAAAGGTGATGAGAGAAAGTGATTGAAATTTATTATACCTTTTACTGAATACTGACTCTAAAAAGTTAATGTAAAAATATTCTGGAGACATAATTTACCTCAATAAACATAATTTTACAGTGACAAATTATACAAATTTCACTAACCACGAAATGAAAAAACAGGTAGTGGCTTTATTTTTAAAAGGTGTCTTAAAAGGACTCTTTTTCCCTATGAGCATCCTTGGAATTATTCCAAGATTCACTGGAAAGAAGAGATTGTAGCCTAGGAGGAACAAACTTTTGTATAACAACTAAAATTTCCCAAAACGTCCGGCACATATGAGAAAGTTGAGGTACAAGTGTGTTTCACTTAAAATTAAGAGAATCTAAAGATCTACATGTTGGAATCTCTATTGAAAATATTAAATCTTAGGAATTAGTATGCAATATCCAGAATACAAAGGAGTAAAAGAAGAAACTATTTCCAAAATTCCTTTTGTCATAGCATTACAGAAAGTTTAGGTTTTCTGCTTAAGAAGATTAAAATTTCCAATCATAAGCAAATTATTTATATGTGAGATGTTTACCCAGAGGGATAAGGCAAAACTTTGAGACAGGGCAAAACTGCATTTGAGAAACCATTAAAATATTAAAACAAACAGAAAATTTTCTAAATAGTGAGAAACATGTTTTTAAAAGTTATATACATTTAATTTTAAAATACACATTTTTTATGGCCTAAATAAAAATCAATTTTGATTAACTGTTTTTGACTTATGGTAGAATCATATTATAGACTATTCAAAATGTTCCCACCTACAGTAGTTTTTCATAAGTCCTATTACCGCTGAGGAAAATAGTTACTGACATTAATCAGTGAGGATGCAAAAAATAATAAAATATAATTTTTTTTATCATAACATCAATGATATTACAGAGTTAAACACTCATTGACGAGGAAGTAAATTCAAATGGCATAGCAGTATTTTCCAGATTCTGTGGAAAACTAGCTATTACATTTAAATAGACCTAAAAGCAAAACCACCAACACACACCAATCAGAATCTTACATGGCAAAGAATTTTAACACTGTTAATCACATCACACAAATACCTTCATGATTTGGAAAGTACTGGAAGAAGTATAATTTACTTGATGCAGCAAAGGGAACAATATGTGGAAATTTAAGAAATGATTTCAGGTTTTAAATATTCAGGAAACAACAATAAAAGATTATTATGGTCCAGACCTGCACTGTCTAATAGGATAGGAACAAGCCACATGTGGCTATTTACATCAAATTTTAAATTAATTAAAATAAAAAAAATTAAAATGTAGCACCAGCCATGTTTTAAATGCTTAACAAGTATGATTAATGACTATTGTATTTACGAACACAGAGAACATTTCTATATCAAAGAAATGCCTATGAGACCGTGCTGGTGTAGGTAACCGTTAAGAACAGAAGGAACAAAAAACCAAGCTCTCTAAATGCATTATTTTAAAACGGAGACTTACCTACAGATTCGATGCGAAAATCAAAACTTAGCTCAGAGGCCAGTTTCTTACTTGATTTTAGTTTTCCTTGTAGATTTACAATTTTTACAAATTCTTAAAAAAGAAAAAACAAGTCAAGACTGGAAATACAAATTTGTTAAAACAAATGTAACTTGATATATGGATTTTACATGGATACTTTACATGGATATACATGAGTTTTTACCTTTACCTTACCTTAATAAAGTTAAATTGTTTCTCTTGATTCAAGCATGCTCAGTGAAAAACTGTCATTGATATGTTCTATATAAGTAAGGCCTCCTTTGTAAATGGCAGCTCTGTTACTATTTTTTTTTTTAAACACAGTTATTCAACACTAACATTCTGATTTTTTTTAAAGTGCAGTGTTTCTTTAATAGTGGTTAACTTGATGCCTAAATATTCAGCAATACGAGTTGATTTTTTTTCCCCTTACAAATTACATAACATATATGTAATATAGCAGTATTCTTAACTTTAGTCTGTGACTAACATCCTACAGAAGTACGAGGGACAAAAAGATAGTACTCTCAAGAGTCAATTTCTTTATCAGTAAACTGTGATCAGTAAACAGTAAACTGTGGGATACACAGTGTATGTGAATAATTCTATTTCCCTTTCGCCCATTTGTTTTTTAATTTAACCTTCTTAGCTCTGACTTGCAAGATGTTTTCTCTCTGCAAACTTCCTCATTTGTCTATCATGATTTGTGATTATAGGCCTATCTCTATTGCTGCTTGGTAAAACTGCTTTATACTGTATAGTTGACAAATAATTTTTTCTGCTCCCTTAAGAGAAAAAAAACTAACTGAAGAAAGTCAACTTCCCATTTACCATGAATAGCTGGGAAATGGAAGGCTTAGTTAATCAAAGGTTTAAAAATTTTTTGACAAAATATATAAATGAACAAAATGAATAATAAATCCTTGGATGGCTCAGAAGGTATTTAAGGGTTTAATGTTAAAGGTTAAACATTATTACCGTTAAATTCTGATCATCTCTTTATCTGATTAATCAGTACTGAGCTTTCTACTTGTTTTGAGTAAAAAAGAATTCACTGAATTCACTTAAAAGTAACCAAAAAACACTCTAATCTTATCAATATTCAAAGAATCAAAAATACTTAAGGGATAGTGGGAAAATGAAACATTGTGGGATTTGGTTTACTTATCTATAATATTAGATGATCTTTATGAGTCTATAAGGCAAATCCAAAAGGGAATGCTTTAGAAAAGAGAAATTAAGACAAAAATACGGCAAATTCAGTAGTGAAACAATTTTAAAAATAACCCTAAGCATCAAAGAGAAGCTTTAATAATTTTCAAATACTGGAATGAATCAAACCACAGAGAATATTGCCAAGTTTCAAATATAATTCCAAGTCTGGGAGAATTTTACTTGCAGGATTCATTGCATTCAAGTAAAGCAGATTTTAGGAATCAGAGTGCTTTGTTTGAAAAACTGAAAAAAACCTGTTAGAAGTTTTTCTGCTTCTTCACTGCATATATAGCACAATATACATCTATCAATAACATCTCTCCCTACATTAAAAGAATTACAACTACAGGTAAAGATCTCAAATCTATTTGTAAATTAGAATATTACACTGACAGGATTCTAAAAGTTTATGTTATATAAGTGATCATATTAGTATAATCTTCTATTTTTTCATTAATTACAATGATTTATGAAAAAACTCTCAGAATAGTTTATACAGAATTTTACCCCAAGGTTATCGCAAACTGTTCTAATTATCGTTGTCCCTTGGTATCCATGGGGGATTGGTTCCTGTACCCATCAAAGAGATCGAAATTCATGGATGCTCAAGTCCCTTGGGCATATAAAATGGCCTAGTGTTTGCATATAACCTATACATATCTCTCCATAGTTTAATATTTTATAATATTTTTTATTGAAATATAGCTGATTTACAATATTGTGTAAGTTTCAGGTGTACAGCACACCAATTCAGTTATATATACGTATATATGTGTGCTCAGTCACTTCAGTTGTGTCCAACTCTTTGTGATCCTATAGACTGCAGCCCACCAGGCTCCTCTGCCCATGAGAGTTTCAAGGCAACACTGGAGTAGGTTGCCACACCCTCCTCCAGGGGATTTTCCTGACCCAGGGATCAAACTGGCATTTCCTTCCTCTCCTTCACTGCAGGCAGATTCTTTCCCACTGAGCTATGGGGGAAGCCCATGTATGTGTGTGGGGGTATATACATATCTTTTCAGATTCTTTTCCCTTATAGGTTAGACATAATATTGAGTTATATATTGTGCTATGTAGTAGGTCCTAGATTACTTATAATACAGTAACACAATGTAAAAGCTGTATAAATAATTGTCAGGCACTCAGCAAATTCAGGTTTGTTTTGTGAGCTTTCTGGAATTTTTTTTTCTGAATATTTTCAATCCATGGTTGATTGAATAAAGGATGTGGAACCCATGGATACAGAGGGTCGACTGGACAATGTTTCCAAGTAGGCCAAACAAAATAAAGAAAAAGGTCACAGAGGACAGTACTGACAAACAGATCAATTAATTAATTACTATATATGTAAATAATTTACGTTTTTCATCAATAAAACACGGCTACTTAAGGTGGAAAGTCAAAATCTACTCTACTGATTCTATTAGAATCTAGTTCATGAAAAGGTATATCAAGTAGTATACTTAGAATAAACTTTAAAATAGTACTTACTGTCCAAACACACTAAAACAGTATCTCTCTCCAACTGTGTTACATGAATGGAATCTAACTGCTGGTTGCCTTGGAGGGAAAAGGAAAACAAGGTTACAGTTATATAATATGCTTTAAAAATTAGAACTTAGAAAAGAAACACAAATTCTGATTTTTTTTCTTTGAAGTTTAACACAAAAAATTATATTTTGTAATTGTCTTCTCAAAAAAATGTATATAAGTCAATTTAAAAAACAAAGTCTTAAGCAAGGCTAACTGAGAAAGGCTCAATATTATATTTAATTAATACCTCGGAGAGTTCCAGAAAGGTATATTACAAAAATAAAATGAAGCAAATGGTAAATATGGGGAAGGAAGATGCATGTTATATAGCGATTAGATTTTGCTCTGCATTTTATAGTAGCCAATGACAAGATGAAAACAAGATCAGTCAGGTGGGTCACAGTGTCTCTGAGATAAAAAAAAAAAAACAAGAAGTCAGTAATTCAGAAAAAGCAAAAGTACTAATGAAACTATGATCAGAGAGCAATTTTTCTGGTTATTGGGGTGTGAGTGTAAGTTCGATTCAGTTCAGTTCAGTCGCTCAGTCGTGTCCGACTCTCCGTGACCCCATGAATCGCAGCACGCCAAGCCTCCCTGTCCATCACCATCTCCCGGAGTTCACTCAAACTCACGTCCATCGAGTTGGTGATGCCATCCAGCCATCTCATCCTCTGTTGTCCCCTTCTCCTCCTGCCCCCAATCCCTCCCAGCATCAGAATCTTTTCCAATGAGTCAACTCTTCGCATGAGGTGGCCAAAGTACTGGAGTTTCAGCTTTAGCATCATTCCTTCCAAAGAAATCCCAGGACTGATCTCCTTTAGAATGGACTGTTTGGATCTCCTTGCAGTCCAAGGGACTCTCAAGAGTCTTCTCCAACACCACAGTTCAAAAGCATCAATTCTTTGGCACTCAGCTTTCTTCATAGTCCAACTCTCGCATCCATACATGACCACCAGAGAAACCATAGCCCTGCCTAGATGGACCTTTGCTGGCAAAGTAATGTCTGCTTTTCAATATGCTATCTAGGTTGGTCATAACTTTCCTTCCAAGGAGTAAGCGTCTTTTAATTTCATGGCTGCAGTCACCATCTGCAGTGATTTTGGAGCCCAAAAAAATAAAGTCTGATACTGTTTCCACTGTGAGTGTAGGTTGGAGTTCCTTTATTAACAGGACACCAGTTGACATAATGAACAATATTGTCAACAGTATCTTTGCAGGAAGCAACTTTCACTACTTGGCTGATAAACATCTGCTAATGTAAGTGATGACATTTTTGCAAAACATTTTTGGTAAAACTATTTTAGCCACTCAGATTGCATGAATGGCCTAGGTGAAATCATGCAAAGATTTTAGATTATTTAGAGCAGTCATTCTTAACTACATCTTTTGGGAAAACCCATAGATCCTCTCCCTTAAAAACTGCACATCTGAGCATAAACACAAAATCTTACACATTATTTTGGGGTATTTGTGGACATTCCAAAATCCATATATAGTGAAGAATCCAGATGTACAGAATTGGTAAAGTGTTGTTTCTCAGGCAATATTCCAAAAAAAAAAAAAAAAATAGCTTTTCAACAGTTAGAACTGGACATGGAACAACAGACTGGTTCCAAATAGGAAAAGGAAAAGGCTGTATATTGTCACCCTGTTTATTTAACTTATATGCAGAGTACATCATGAGAAACGCTGGACTGGAAGAAACACAAGCTGGAATCAAGATTGCCGGGAGAAATATCAATAACCTCAGATATGCAGATAACACCACCCTTATGGCAGAAAGTGAAGAGGAACTCAAAAGCCTCTTGATGAAAGTGAAAGTGGAGAGTGAAAAAGTTGGCTTAAAGGTCAACATTCAGAAAACGAAGATCATGGCATCCGGTCCCACCACTTCATGGGAAATAGATGGGGAAACAGTGGAAACAGTGTCAGACTTTATTTTGAGGGGCTCCAAAATCACTACAGATGGTGACTGCAGCTATGAAATTAAAAGACGCTTACTCCTTGGAAGGAAAGTTATGACCAACCTAGATAGCATATTCAAAAGCAGAGACATTACTTTGCCAACAAAGGTTCGTCTGTCTAGTCAAGGCTATGGTTTTTCCCGTGGTCATGTATGGATGTGAGAGTTGGACTGTGAAGAAGGCTGAGCGCTGAAGAATTGATGCTTTTGAACTGTGGTGTTGGAGAAGACTCTTGAGAGTCCCTTGGACTGCAAGGAGATCCAACCGGTCCATTCTGAAGGAGATCAGCCCTGGGATTTCTTTGGAAGGAATGATGCTAAAGCTGAAACTCCAGTATTTTGGCCACCTCATGCAAAGAGTTGATTCATTGGAAAAGACCCTGATGCTGGGAGGGATTGGGGGCAGGAGGAGAAGGGGACGACAGAGGATGAGATGGCTGAATGGCATCACTGACTCGATGGACGTGAGTCTGAGTGAACTCTGGGAGTTGGTGATGGACAGGGAGGCCTGATGTGCTGTGATTCATGGGGTCGCAAAGAGTCGGACATGACTGAGCGACTGATCTGATCTTATTGTGTGCTGATGATAATTACTAAGCACCATCCTTGGAGAAAAGGATACTGCAACAATTAATCAAAATAAGACTAAGAGAGTCTTGGAGTAGGAGTTCATTTTAATTGTTAAAACTGCTGTCAAGTCAAGGTATGGTCTCAGCAATCAACATAGCTGGGAGATAGATTAGCAATCATTTGTGAAAACGGAGAACCTAATAAGGACAATCTCTGCTTTAGGGTGATTTGAATGTATACCCTCAGAGTTCTGGCTCTCCTTGGGAAGCAATTTTGGGTCTGCCATAATTTTAGCCTAGATTGTGTTATAAGTGGATAGAACAGTATACCTCTGGCATTAAAAAGCAAACAACAACTCCTGAACCTCACCCCTGCAAATTCACAAAAGGACTCATTGAATGCCCAGCCTTAAACAATGTAACCTCCTAATACAAGATACAGAAGAAAGTGGTTTGCAAATTTACATTAATCATATGAAATATGAAATAACTTTCTCTACACTATTATTATATATGAACAACTTATAAACAAGTTGAGGCTGTCTGCCAAACATGATCTTGGTTTTAAAATGAATGGACCTATAACCCTTCTTTTTAGCAGTAAGTATCTAATAGGAACACATTTCTATTTGGCTTGCTTATATTTCATGATAATAAAACAATGCTATTTGCACCTTCCTGTTAGCTATACCATGAGAGTATGCATCTAACTCAACCAAAAGCATTAACAAATTAGAAAGAAAAATGAGTGCGGGGGGGGGGGGGGGGGGGGGGGGGGGCAGAGCGGGGGGGGGCGGGGAGAGTGGAGGATGGGGGGAGGGTAAAGAATATATTCCTATTTTATTCTACTGGAAATTAGCATCTGGTGCACAAAAACAGTGATAATAGTCCAAGGCATGCTGGAACTGACTTGTATTGGACTCATAAATTTTCAGAAATTTTGCAAGTTAAATGACATTAAGCTGGTATTTTGAAATTGGCTGTGGTGAGAGTGTTTATACCACAGAAACAGGCAACTGCTATAAACGAGGCTTCTCTGCAGCCCAAGAGTCTGTTGTTGAACATTTACTAGGACACCAATAGGTCATACTGATTCTTATCCTGAAAGTGACATTAGTGCAGTTCTACATTAACTTCAGTAGCTGGGATGTATAAAGAGTTCTTATAATGTAGCCTAAAGATCATCAAAAGCCAAAGATATTTAGTAAGAACTTATGATAACTTATAATAGACTTCTTCTCAAGATGATAAAGAAAAAGGGGCCAGTAATGAAACAGTTATAACTAAAGCTTGCTTGACTTCATATGTAAAAATGGCTTGATAAACCTGGGGTGACAATACACAAGTACAACAAAAACAGTAAACGGGCAGAATGAAGACCTTCATTTTACTAATTTTTAACATAAATTCTTGACTGATTTGTTCCAATTTTAAAGTTTGAAAATAAACCTCCCAATCTTTTTAGAGCTTTCACTGAGACATGTTTGATAAAATTCTAGGCTATCAAACCATTCTCAGAAAACGCAAGAGATATAATATTCCCTGTAACTTTAAATGGTAATGCTTGGAGGCCACACATGAGAAGCTTCTATTTAAGTCTGAAAAGTACTAGAACTCAATGGTTTTAGGAAGTGTAGGGGGAAAAACTGATTTAAAAAAAAGTGAATTTCTTTGCTTGAGAAGTTGATAAAATCTGAAAACTATCTTAGAAAACTTATTTATTTAGTAACTCCAAATATTAACTGACAACAACTAAGACTTTTAACTGCTGGGAATCACTAAAATTTTTCTTGGTAAAATACTTTGTATGTATCAAATTGCCTCTGGCAAACAGAGATCATAAACTATATGTACATGATCCTCTGTGCTTACTTGGGAAACTCTACTAGAAAGCCCATGCAGGTTGAACCTGTTCTGCTTCTTCTATAGACAAAAGCATTAATACTTTAACATAAAGTAAAAAACACTTACCAGCACCAATTTCTGTAAACCATGAGGATGCAGAGTTCAAATTGATTGTCTCAAACTGAACTACCTGATTTAATTCGGTGCCTTTGCTAATAGCTACACAGACCATAGGATATTCTTGTTCTGGTATTACCAGCATTTCAAAAACATTCAAAGGACTTGGCAAAGGAAAATCAAAGTGCTGCAAGAAAAAAGGAGCATAATTTAGAAACAATCTTCTCATTCATTCTGTTGCTGAATAAATTCAACAGAAAGGCTTTCATTTTCTTGATTGATCTGATTCTAAGAAATGACTCCCTCTTACTGGCACAAAAACAAACATACAGATCAATGGAACAGAATAGAGAGATTAGAAATAAATCCACAGACCTATGGTCAACTAATTTACAACAAGGCAGCATTATGAAAGTGGGACAGCCTCATGTAAATCAATAAGGTTAGAATACTCCCTCTTACCATATACAAAAATAAACTCAAAATAGCTTAAAGACGCACAAAAATTGTAGCAATATTTTCTTAGATCAGTCTCCTAAGTTAAATAAAGAAATAAATAAAAACAAAAATAAACAAATAGGACCTAATCAAACTTAAAAGCTTTTGCATAGCAAAGGAAACCATAAATAAAACAAAAAAGAAAATGTACAGAATGGGAGAATATATTTGTAAATAATGTGACCAACAAGGGCTTAATTTCCAAAGTACATATACAGTTCATATAACTCGAATATCAAGAAAAGAAAAAACCCAATCAAAAAATTGGCAGAAGACCTAAATAGACATTTTCCCAAAGAAGACATACAGATTGCTACTAAGCACATGAAAAGATGCTCAACACTGCTAATTATTAGAGAAATACATATCAAAACTACAATGAGGTACCACCTCACACAAATCGTAAAGGCCACTATTAAAAAGTCTAGAAATAATAAATGCTGAGGAGGGTTTGGAGGAAAGAGAACACTCCTACACTACTGGTAGGAATGTAAATTGGTATAGTCACTATGGAGGTTCCTTAAAAAACAGAAAAGTGAGCTTCCATATGAACCTGCAATCCTACTCCCGGAATACCCTGGAAAAGATGAAACTAAAAGATAGACGCGCCCCAGCATTCACAGCAGCACTATTTACAACAGCCAAGACATGGGAACAATCCAAGTGCACATCAACAGATGACTGGCATAAGACGTGCTGTATATATTCAATGGGATATTATTCAGCCATAAAAAGAATGAAACACTGCCACTGCAGCAACATGGATGGACCTAGACAATATCATGCTTAGTGAAGTAAGTCAGACAAATAATATATGATATCACTTATATGTGGAATCTAAAAAACAATACAAATGAATCTATATACAAAACAGAAACAGACATAAAAAACAAAGAAAGGGAGTGGGCAATGGATAAATAAGAAGTCTACATATACAAACTACTATACATAAAATACATAAGCAATAAGGATTTATTGTGTAACATAGGAATCTATATTTAATACCTTTAATAATCTATCATGAAAACAATCTGAAAAAAGAAATATACAACTGAACACTTTGCTCTATACCCGAAACACAATATAATACTTCAATTAAAAAAATGACTACATCTAAATGATCATGATAAGGATCAGTTTTCCATAAACATATATTTTAGAGAATTGGCCACATTCTTCTTTATGAGTGTGTTATTTCTGGAAGTTTATTAATATAAAATAAAGATGAAATCTTTAAAGTCTTAAGAACACAAAAGCCCCTAAACCAAATAAATACCTATAAACATGATCCTGGCTGGTAGCAATGGGATTCTACAATTTTAGGTTCAATTATACATTAGTGTTTTCTAAACAAGACAATGTAAACAAAGGAATATATACCTTTATCAACATGAATTTCTGCATTGGCTCATACCACTGAAGTAAAACAATTCCAGACTGTAAAGCTCCACAGAGGTATTTATGTCCCGTGTAAGGGTTTCTGACTGGAAAGAAACAAAACAGACACACCCAAAACACTGAATATTTTTATATGAAAACATAACGTTTAGCTAAAAGCAACTACTGAATTATACTCACCCAAAAGCTAACTCAGTTTTCTTTACAAAGGCAGTGCTGATACATTGTTGTTGCTCAGTTGCTAAGTCATGTCGGATTCTTTGTGACCCCATGGTCTGGACAACATTGGATAGTCTCAGGATGGGGAATAATCAGGCCATAAAGACCAACCATGCAATTTAGGGTAGGGGCTTTGGGTCATGCAGTATCACTTGACCTCCAGAAGGGCTAGATACTGAGGTCAGCCACGTGGGCAGTCGAGCATGCCTACGTGATAGAGCCCTAGTAAAACCTCTGAACGCTGAGGTTGTTGAGTAAGCTTACCTAGTTAGCAATGCTGTGTATTATCACACATCACTGCCTGAAAAGTAACACTATCCACACTCTATGGAGGACAACAGAAGCTCTGCATCTTGTATCTTTCCTGGGCTCTGCCCTATGCACATCTTCCTTTAGCTGATTTTAATCTATATCCTTTCCCTGTAACAAATCAAAGCCAAGAGTATAACCACTTTCAGCGATTTCTGAGTCATATCAGTGAAATTCTGACCATGAAGGTTATAATTGGTAAACTTATTATTGGTAACAGAAGTGAGAGTGGTCTTGTATGGACTGCTCCCTCTAACTTCAGAGTTGGCCAGAGTCCTGAAATAATAATGTTCATAAAGCACTACTTAATAACTGTTAAGTAAATAGTAAGTGCTAACTGAAAGCTAGGATATTAGCAGAGAAAGAGCCTTAGGGACTGTGGTTAAAAAAATCTGAGGAACATTGTGCTCCGAGAAAGCATCGGGTCAGGGCTATTATCTTCAAGCGCTTTTATGCCATGTCCCACTATACATTCCTGTGCTTCAGTGGCCCCTTAACTCCTTATTTAAAACGAATATAAAGCTTCCCTTCCTTTATTTAATACTCTAAGAACTTTACAGATAATTTTAAAGATGTTAAAAGTTCTAACCATTCAGTTTGAGAAATAGTATTTACTCACCTATGCAACATTTGTGGCAGCCCTTTGTATCAGGAATCTTTGTGGTTAAAGCAAACTTTCTGTAAACACAGGACAATATAAATGTACTCTACTACAGTGGTTCTCAAACAGTAAGTGATCTGTGAATCAGTTCCATCAGAATTAGTCAAGGAGCTTTAAAAAAAACCATCTTAAACTATGACTCCAAACTATATGATAGCATAGGTCTGAAGTGGGGCCTGGGAATTTATATCATAAAACACTTATCTTTTGAATTCTATATGACATTTACTTTAATGTAAACTACCTTTCAAAATTAAGACAAAGGAAGTTTTTCAGTGGGCAAGAAGACTGGTCGCTTTAAAAATAGACACTAATTCCCCTCACTCCCAGCAGAATCAAAATATTTAGTACCTTGGTAGTATGCGATCTGGAAACCTATGAGTTTGAATATGGGCAGCTAGTCCTGGTTTTTTGGCTTGTTCAAACAAAGCAATAAGATTATGAGAGTAGAGTTGAAAGGTTTTTCCTAAAAAAGAGAAACATGTTATTTTTATTAGAATTATTTAAAATATAGAAATATAATTTTCAAGCAAAAGAAATAATAATTACCTTCTAAAATGATTGAATCCAGACATGTTCCAAAAAGCCAAGCAAAATAGAAAAACATAAACAAAAATACATAGTTAGTACTACTTTGAAAGATAATAAGTAAAATAAGTTTTAGGGAAGTAACAGATAATTGTGTTTCCCAATACATTAATTAGATATATTTTGACTAACAGGTCAAAATTAGATATATTCTGACTAATAGGTGATCTGGACAGAATATATGTAAACCTTAATGAAGTGAACATAGAAAAAGAAATTGTTAAAACATTTTTGCAAAATAGGCTGAGTCACGATGATGCACATGTGATTATTTCAGTACAACATGGAAAACTATATAATCACTACATTATCTTTCTGAGCTACTCCTACTTATGAATAATCTACCACATAACCTTGGATTAAAACTGATTGTGAAAGAAGTGTTAAGATAACACTGAAATACTAAGAAAAGTAAAGCAAACTAATACTATATGCCATAGGATATAACAGGGCTACAAGTATGTGCTATCATTATTCAGGATAACTGGACTATGATTTCTATATCAAAACCACATATTTAATCCACATTAAAAAGGGGAAGATATGGTAAATATCTGACTCCTTACTATATATGACATGGTACTATAACAGTCCCAAATAGTATCTATCATTTTACTATGAGAAAACATGAAAAAGAGTGACTTTATCCTCACAATATTTTCTGTATCTTTTCAAAATGCAGCATTCTGCCTAACACTATACCACCCTTCCTTTCTCCAGACCCCTTTATATATAACTAGTTACCTAAGCAGCTAACACATGTACATGTATGTACACTCATGCACAGAAATGCAGACTCTTAAACAGAACGTTTTCTCTTATTGAGCAATGCTACCTATCTTCATTCAGTTCCACAGGTAATTTTAAGTAGAATTTGGAAATAACTAATTTATAGGCTAGCTTTTTCCTGCCTTTCTATAGTTATTTTATAAATATATAAAATGTACTCTGTGTGGCTTTTAAGCTTATTCACACAGACAGGTATATAAAAGTGGTTGGAGGAAAGTGACTCTATATGAATACAAATCAGAATTGTTAATTCAAATAGAATTAGGTTTATTTTCATAATATAATATGATATATTAATATTTTATTAGATAAAAGTAAAAAAAAATTGGGGGACTCAAAATCAAAGAGAATAAATAGTCATTTGAGGACCCTAGTTTTTAAAAAGACATTTGTGGAGAATCAAATAATATGCTCATTGTAAAAAGTGTCATTAGCTCAAATACACAAATTCCTGAAGAATCTCTACTAGGTGATGGTTAGTAGAAGAGTTTAAGTTATATATACTTACACACACATACTTAAAATTATGATAATGACATTTCTTACATTAGCCACAATTCATAATGAGTTAAAACTGTATCAGCACTGATGTTTTAAAGCATGAGTAGCTGAAAGGAATACTTAATAACAAAAAGTCTGACAGTACAGTAAATAATAGCTGGGATATTATCATCAGAGTATCAAACAAAACTGAAAAAAAATTAAGCAATGTTAAAATAACTTAGTTATTCAAAGTGGAGAAAGGCATGAGTGCTATTTTAACAGATGACAGCATTAGGATTAAGGAAAGAGAAAAATAATCAACTATCTTGTACAGTGGTCCCATCACAAGTATTGTTCCAGGACCCCCATGCAGATACCAAAATCTGAGGTTGCTGTAGTCCCTCATATAAAATGATGTCATGTAGCACTTGCATATAACCTATGCACACCCTTCCATATACTTTAAATTATCTCTAGATTATGTATAATACCTAATACAAGTAAATGTTATATAAATAGTGACCCAGTGCCTGGCAAATTTCAAGTTTTGTTTCTTTTTGGAATTTTCTAGAATTAAAAAAAAAAACAAAAAAACTTCTATCTGCAGTTGGTTGAAGCTGTACATGCAGATACAGAGAGCCAACTATACTATCAGAATGAAAGCAAGTAGCGAACCTTTAGGTAGCCACTTAAATCCAAAATGTAAGAAAACTGTTTTTGGCAGGTAACGACTGGGAAAAAAAAAAGCCTAAAACAACACCTGTCTATCCCCAACAAAACAAAAAGAGAAAAGCACAAACAACAAAATTAGAATAGACTGCTCCAAAACCTTTATGATTATTTTTAGGACTTTATAAAGTTTTAGTCCAAGTTGGCTAATAAATATCTGGTTCAGAATTCTGCCAGCGAACATCTCTAAGTCTTCACAGTTCACTAAGCACTCTTTACATCTCACTTAATCCCCCACAGCAATCCTGTGAGGTGGCTACTGTTACTAGCCTCCTCATGTTACAGTTAAGAAAACTGAGAGCAGCAACATGGATGGATTTAGAGATGATCACACTAAGTGAAGTAAGTCAGAAAGAGAAAGACAAATACCATATGAATCACTTATATGTGGGATTTAATGTGACACAAAGAACCTATCTACGAAGCAGAATCAGACTCACAGAAGTAGAGAACAGACTCACTGGTTGTCAACAGGGAGGGGTGGTGGGGAAGGGTGGACTGGGAGTGTGGGCTTAACAGATGTACGCTATTACATACGGAATATATAAACAACAAGGTCCTACTGCATAGAGCACAGGGAACTATGCTCAATATCCTGTGATAAACCATAGAGGAAAAGAGCACGAAAAAGAATATACATGTGGAAAACTGAAATATTTTATAGCACAGCAGAAATCAATATATTGTAAATCAACTACACTTCAATTAAAAAAATTAAAA
Organism: Bos indicus; assembly: GCF_029378745.1. Lineage (NCBI taxonomy): Eukaryota > Metazoa > Chordata > Mammalia > Artiodactyla > Bovidae > Bos > Bos indicus. Next base: position 43,155,495 of record NC_091769.1, read on the forward strand.
ATAGATATAATTTATGAAAAAAAAAAGAAACCTAAGGCCGAGAGACAAGAGACGGTGACTGGCTCAAGATTAAAGAGAAGGAAGCAGCTGGATCCTCTGATTCCTTCCCGTCAACTGCTGATTCTCAGTGGAAGGCAGGGATGGGGGCAGGAGCAGAGACTGTGAAAGAGACGGCCTCAGGGGACAATCACTGTCAGCTGTGTAGCTCTTGGGCATGTGTGGGAAGTACAGCTTTAACTGACAACAGGGTTTCTTCCTATTCTACACCGGTCAAAAACACCTACAAGCCTTAAGGTTAACTATATTAGATTATAATTACCCTAAATAACAACACTTTAAAGTAATATATATTAGAATTACATTTCTCTGCTTGTCCATGGTTTATTTATCATATTATTTTCATCATATACATACCTGACAATGACATTAAAGTATTGTTGATGACATAGAGCCAAGTACATTTCCGTGGAAATAACTATTAAGAAAAAAGTAGATAATTAAAACCCTCTAATTTCATTCCCTTACCCCTCAACCTCCAAATTTCAACAGTCTGAGAGAGTAGAAAAATAACTATTTCTACCTTTCAGTAAATTATTACAACCTTACAGAAAAAAATCTTCATACATGAACATATAAAGAGTATAATTTCACCACTTTAAATATTTAAATCATAAAAATTAAAACTGGGGCCCATATAAATTGACCTAAAATTAAGATATTTCCTTTATTCAATTAGTCCAAGCTGATTTTTTGAGTTAAAACTCCTAAATTACCTGTTCCATCGTTGCCTCATGTAGTTCATTGAGATTCAATGTATAAATACCATCTTCAGTTCCGAAAATAATGTATTGATCTAAAATAGTTGAGATAAATCACCAGAATTTATTAACATTTTCTGAAATCATTCATTAAAATAATGGCCTTATATTTTAATGGTATTAAGAATTAGATAGCCACCCACCCATCCAAAGAAAAATTATTTTGTAAAACCCATGCTACCTTCTTTAATTCTTTCCCCAATTCTTCATTTTTTAAAAAGTAGATATATTGTTACTAACTCTGCTTTATATTACTATAAAATTTTTTAAAATGAAATTTTCATTACATGTCATCTTATTCAAACACAGTGAAAAAATAAGAAAGAAGTAAAACTGTTAACAGATGTCAATGGATTGTCAATGTATGCTAAAACTAGTCAGTGAAAGCTTGATGAGCAAGAGGATATTTATCAAGTCTCAATGTATCTCCATGCTAGCTACCTATCAATTATTTTGGGAAATTAATTAAGCAATTACTTAGGGAAAAATAGGAACTTGACAGAAGAGAAGGTTAGTGAACACCACCTTAACCAACTGGTCAATGTTAATGTCACTAGCACTTGGACAACTTGTTACCTAGTGCCTTCTGACATGATGAACTGAGAAGAGCACAAAAACACTTCTGTGATATTCCTTCCCAAAATACATAATTTGATCTACATATGAGGACTCATTGGACAAACCCAAATTAAGGGACATTCTACAAAATAAGCAGCCTCAAAATATGGCATGATCAAGTGAGACAGAAAAGTTGAGAAACTTTCAGACTAAAGGAGACTAAAGGCATGATAGGCAAATCCAACATGTGAACTTGAACTAGATGTTGGTTTGGGGGTAAAAAAGAGAGGAAAATGAAAGACACTCCTGGGATAATTAAAAAAACTTACATATGGACTGTGGATTAAAAAACAGTATCATATCAATGATAAAGCTTCTGATCTTTATAATAGTACTGTGCTTATATAAGAGATGATCCTTGCTCCTAGGAAATACAAAGTGAAGTATAAGGGGAAGAGGAGCATGGTGAAGTGATAAGGGGAAGAGGAGCAGCTCACCCTTCAAATGATTCAGAAAAAAAAATGCACATACAGATAGAAAAGAGTAAAACAAATGTGGCAAAAGGATGAACACAGATACTGTTGCTGCTGCTGCTGCTAAGTCGCTTCGGTCGTGTCCGACTCTGTGCGACCCCATAGACGGCAGCCCACCAGGCTCCCCAGTCCCTGGGATTCTCCAGGCAAGAACACTGGAGTGGGTTGCCATTTCCTTCTCCAATGCAGGAAAGTGAAAAGTGGAAGTGAAGTCGCTTAGTAGTGTCCGACCCTCAGGGACCCCATGGACTGCAGCCTTCCAGGCTCCTCCGTCCATGGGATTTTCCAGGCAAGAGTACTGGTTATATATAAAATGGATAACCAACAAGGATCTACTGTGTAGCCCAGCAAACTCTACTCAATATTCTGTGATAACCTACATGGGAAAGAACCTCAAAAGGAATGAATATACGTATGTGTGTAAATGAATCACTTTTCTGTACACCTGAAACTAACACAATATTGTAAATCAACTATACTTAAATAAAAATGAATAAATAAATAGTATGGTTTTGGTGAGGGTGTTAAAAAAGAAACTTTTGATGATTCTGGGTATATCAGAGTTTCTTGTACTATTTCTCTAGCTTTTCTGTAAGTGTAAACTTCTAGAAAAATAAAAAGTTTACAAATATTAAAAAAAAATTTGCTTACTGTTAATATTATTTTCTGTTACACTTTCTAATTATGGCACATAAAGCAGATAATTACACAACCTATCTTTATGACTGCATTGAAGTAGAAACAAACATTTCCAGAACAACTTCCACTGCCTAAGCTCTGCTAATTCCCAGACAACCAGGTTGGCTCCTTTCTTCTTTGCAACAAGGTGAGTATTATGAGTATTTTATGTTATAAATGATCACACTGAGAACCAGAGGTATTAAGTATCTTTTCCAAGTCACACAGTAATGACAGCTAGGGAACTCAACCCATATATATTTGATTCCAAATTTTCCCCATGTGTTATGCTTCCTCACTTTAAAATCACACAGCCTAAATTTTTAAGAGTAAATTTTACTTTATCAGTTCAGACTTTCAAAAACATTATAATAATACAACAAATTCTTGAATATCATGCAGATTCCACAAATGTCAACATTTGCTACTTTTGTTTTTATCCTTCCTTCTCTCTGCACACACAGTTCCCCCCTTTCCTGAATTAAGTTATAAGCCTGATACCCCTTTATTCCTAAATATTTAAATTTCTTTAAAAAAAAAAAAAAAAGGTCTTACATAACTACAGAAAAATGATCAAAATCAGGATATATCAAAATCAGGGAATCAGGATATTCAGGACACTGACACAATATATTATCTAATATCTTGACTCTGAGATTATCAATTGGCTCAGTACTGTCTTTGTAAATAAAAGAAAAATGCCAAATTATGGTTGCAATCAGTTGTGACGCTCTTTCATCTCTTTTAATCAGGAATTGTTCTTGTATGCTCTAAAATTCTAATGCTTTTAAACCAAAACTACCTATTTAGGTTGTTACACATACTATTTAGTCTCTAGGCTGTATTTTTTAAAGTAAAAAGCCCTCAGTTCAGTGATCATAAAAATCCTTTCCAATAATAAATACTTTGTTAGAAAGGTATATAAAAGTTTCAGAAATGTTACCTTTTGTATCAGGATGTATCCAAGATGTTGCACAATTAATTTTCAAAGGGCAGCCATCAAAAACTTTGGAAAAACATGCTCCCATCTTATTTAAAAAGAAATGTTGAGTTATTTGATTAGATAATTTTTATATTCTTAGAAAATAGCTGAAGATTATTATGAAACGCTAAACTAACTCTTATTTGCATATACTTACGGTCTCACTATACAACAAAATTCATATTTTGATATATTGATTAACTCCTTCTATCAAGAGAGTTTCATACTCTTTCCTTGAGTAATCCTCTATTTTAGAGCAAAAATATCAGATTTACCAAAACATCTACATATATCAATGATACATTCTAGGTACCTAAGTCACAAATTATCTTTACAACTAAGATTTAATAATGAAAACAATGACTTTATTGAGTAACATAACAGTTATATTTGCAGTTTACCTCCATAATAGTGATGAGACAAAAAGACTAATATTTAAGCTTAACTTCTACTGTATAAAAAGAAACAATTTAAAAGGCACCCATTCTTATGACTGGCTGAACTACATTACAGAGAGGATCTACTGAAAGGCCAGAGAACAGAAGCTTCTGTGTTCCTTTCCACTGTTTATAGTTCAATGTAAAAATGACTTCAGGCATAGAAAGATATTTAACCCACATAATGAAGAGGATACAATACTATTAATATCATCACATTAAAGTGAAATTGGCCTTTGTAGGCTAGTTGAAGAACTCAACTCTCCGTATTTATAAAAATGGAAATTCACCCAACTCTAACTAACTGACTCAAATAAGGGTACAAGATTGGATTCACGGTTTATTCAAATGAATTTGACGCCTCAGTATTTTATGAATCCTTTCTTTCAACACCTTACGACAGCAAATAAACAATCTTCAGCTTCTAAAGAAAAACTGACAAATGGTTCAAATAAAAATATTCCTTACCAGTACTTTTGGGGTTGGTGGAAGGCCATTGATAACTGGTTTCTGTGGGAAAAATAATTTGTAATACTGTAAGACCTCTTAAAGCCTTAAAAAAAAAACTTTATACATTTAGAAGTCCAGTTATTCCAAGTCTTGAATTAAATAGACTATGCTCCTTATATGATACAGTATTAGTTACAACTAATCACCAAATGCCTGTTATACATACAGGGAAGTCCCGCTTGTCCTTTTTTCGTGGTAACTGTGGTGCTTGTGCTGATCCTTCTGTGTTTTCACTAATCAATTTTGAAATACCATCTCCATTTCCTAAAGAGAATCACAGTTAAAAGTTGGATGACCATACAAATAAAAAACTTATTTGAAAAATAATTTCCCTTTCCCCTCAGTACTTGTTTTGCATTTGGGTGATCCTTCATTAGGAAATATTCTCTACTTTCAGATGAGTTAAAGTATTTTTGGTGCCTTTCTCTAGATGCTGCAGTGGTAGCACTGCAACTGTAGCAGTGGTTTAATACATGAAAACAACAAATGCCTTGCCATACTCTGAGAAAAGTGAAACACGACCTACTAATGCAGATATTCAAGGCCTTTGGAGTTTAACTTTGCTCTACCATTTTAAGTTCTATTTCCCAGTATACACCCTTCAAAAGCTCACACTTCTATATACTAGGCTGTACTTCCAACACAAGCTAGATTTTCTGCTTCAGTGCATTTGTTCATTCTTTCTTGATCTCTATGCAAGTCTGTCAGCACTGGTTCCAACTACTAAAGGCTCACCAAGGGCCTACCTCCTCTCTACCCTATCCTTCTCTCCCTCAGAGAGCTCTGGTGTTCTGTTACATATAGTTACTTATTGTAGTAGACACTTAAAACAAAATGTCTTGTCTGATTTTATGTGCCCATGGATGTAACTTTTGCTGTAGATCATGAACTTCTGGAGGGCAGGGTCATCCATTCATCTTTCTAGATCCTATAATATTTAGTAAGGGATCAAATTAGGGATTGGATTGGATTGAATCTATTTATAGTCCATCCATGTGGAATTTTAAAGAACTTTCACAAAGTTTTAAACAGTAATAAGACTAAAGAAAAAAAAAAAGTCTTTAAAATTTGAACAAAATGGCTTTCTTTTCAGTTTTCACTTTGATTTATTTACCAAGATCACAGTATCTAGCTGTATGCACTCCAGGGCTGCTGATACTGCTAGCCATACCAATAGAGGAAGTCTCGGCTACAGGACCACAACTGGGGCTACTCTGTCTTCTGAGAACTTGGGGAGCTCTGTTCTCTGAATCAGGACAACGTTTTACAGTTGATGACTTTTCTTCATCTGGGAGGTTGTCTTCAGGGTAACTGTTTATCCTTGGCTAGTTGATAATAAGACATAAAAGTACTTTAATAAATCTGGACATAAAACATTAACCCTGTTATTATTATATATCAAAGACTTTAGGGAGAGAAAATATGCCTTTTTAATCTTTCTCCTACATAGTTCAATTCACTGGGCCAAGTAAGTAAGGTAAGTAAGAGCTTAGTTACTGTCTCAAAACAACTATGAACTTGCCATGTGACTTTTAATAGCCCTAGCCCCAAACTGATGTTTTTATAACCAATAAAATCATATACACAATCCATGAAATATTTAATAACTAGAAACAAGCAAGGAAAATGACTTAATGAAGTGTGACTCTAGTGAAATGTCCAACTGTAATAATAAATGAGGACTGTAAACGATGAACTCCTTTCCTTTCAACGTGGTCAAGCATTTTCTTAAATGACTAATAATCTATCTTTGCCTTTTTCTAATAGCTACGAAGATACTGTATTTATCATGAAATATTTTAAAATATATTTTTACATCACAATATGCTCTTGAAGAAAACTATATATAAAATATATTTAAGAGAATTGTGAACAAATTCAATAAAGTTACTTTTAAAATTTATTATTTAAACAAGGATTTACTGCTGAAAATCTTTAAGTTGCTTACCTTAGGAGGTAGGGGAGGTGGTATTGCACGTTTTGAGGTTGATCTAACACAAAGAGAAAAATTCAATTTAGATGGTTTTAAGTGGTCATAACATAAAACAGAGACAGCATTAAATCTGCATTAAAATCTGCTTCTATACAAGGAATATAAAAGACAACTGGATCACGGCACAGAGTAACTTTAAAACCTACAGGAAGAGCTAAGATCTCATTCTGTCAAACTGTGTTAGTATGACTATAAAATAGAGCTTTTATAATGTGAACACAGTCTTTTTTACTTTTTATGTTTTGCTACATTTAATATGTAATAAAAACTAAATTAAACTCAGTTAAAAAAAGATTCAGAATTTTACAGCTGGAATCCACAGTGAATCATATATTCAAATAGCTGGATCATCAAACCCTTCATTACTCCAAGTGGGGTCCAGAGATCAGCAACATTAGTAACACACGGAAACTTTTTTTCTGCCACATCATGCAGCTTACAGGATCTCAGTTCCCCAACCAGGCATTGAACTCAGGCTCTCAGCAGTAAAAGCGTTGAGGCCTAATCCCTAGACCACCAGGGAATTCCCAAGGAAACTTTTATAAATGTACCCCCTGCTGCTGCTGCTAAGTCGCTTCAGTCGTGTCCGACTCTGTGTGACCCCAGAGACGGCAGCCCACCAGGCTCCCCCGTCCCTGGGATTCTCCAGGCAAGAACACTGGAATGGGTTGCCATTTCCTTCTCCAATGCATGAAAGTGAGAAGTGAAAGTGTACCCCCTAGACCTACTTAATCAGATTCTGCATTTTACCAAAATTTCCAGGTGATCTTCCAGGCATACCAAAATTTGAGAATCACTGATCTAGCCCACAGGTTTCACACATTTATCCAGTCATTGCAATCAATTGGGAAGCTTTGAGGATTCTTAGATTCCACTTCCAAAGACTATATTCCATAGCAAGGGTTGGCAAACTTTTTCTATAAAGGGTTAGACAGTAAATATTTTAGGCTCTATGAATCATATAGTGGTCACAACTACTGAACTCTAATGTTGTAAGCATGAAAACAGCCATGGATAAACTTATGAGCATGGCTGTGTTCCAACTAACCTTCATTTATGAACACTGAAATTTAAATTTCATATAATTTTCATGTGTAACAAATTTACTTTGCCTTTTGATTTTTTTCAACCATTAAAAAATGTAAATATCATTTTAGTTTGTGGGATGCACAAAAAATAGGGTCAGATTTGGCTTACAGGCCATACTTTGCTAACCCCAGACCTGAAATCCTAATGTGGGGGTCCTGGAATCTGTACTTCCACAAGAGCTCTCTAGGCATTGCAATGCACTAACTGGTTTGGAACAACTCACCCAGGTCAGCCCCATCACTTAATCACTGAGGAAAGACACGTCTAGAATATGAAGAAATCACACTGCAGAGATGAACTGGGGCTTTCTGACGTCTACTATGGTACTTCTTCCCACATCATCATGCAGCTCATCTTTTAGTATACCAACATTACCGTACTGTATTTTTATTTAGAGAATAAAACCCTAAAACCTTAATGATCAACACATGTTGCCTTTGGGAAATTAAAATAAGTCAGAAGGTTTTTACTGACAAGAGGCATAGTACAACTTTTATAAGAATAAAAATTAAAATTTATTAGAATAAATCACTCACCACCAAATGCTGTTCTTATACAATCAAGTAAAATAATGTTAGAAAAACAACTTACTTGCCAGTATTTGCACCATCAACAAAAGGATTCCACCGTAACAGAAAATTTGGGTCTGATGATACTCCCTATGAAGGTAAAAAAGAGTTTAAACATGTTACCTTAAAACAGGTATTAGTCACTTTATTTGATTCAAAAAACTACTCTTTGTCATGATTATTAATCATCTTGGCTTTCAACTGTGTAGTCTCTAGCTATACTTGCTGTCATTTGACATATTTATGCCAATAACTCATTATTAGTTGACTTAAATGTAAAAAAGATTATAAACACAGCTTAAAATGTCACAAGCCCACTTTACCAATATGCTAGTACATTCCAAAGCAAAACAGAAAAATGTTAACTTTGAATTACGTGCATCACTACTCCATTAGCACAGAGAACTGAGCACTGTTTTAGTCAATTATCTTCAATTTATTGGTGCCATATTTTTTCTGACTACCATGAAAACTGAGAATTTATTGTCCAGCAATATGTACAGTAGGAAGAGCACCACTTCCAAATGTAAGAATGAAGAGATCCACTAACAGAAGATAATTACTCTAAAAAACATACATTTACTAATGGTTAAAAATAAAGTAGATGTTAGAATAACACCTAGGCCAACTCTAACAATATCATGCTTTATTTATTGTTTCTTTCCTTTTAGATAAGAAAAAGAGTTAACCAAATAGTAATCTAAAATACGAGCAACGGTTTTTAAAAAAGGGGCTAGATTAACAAATAAATATTAAAAAACAGTAAGGCAGTGCAAAATTGCACTCTAAACCTAACAGAATCAGTAAGTAAAAAGATCCTGAGAGCTTAAAGCTTAGCATCAAATACCATGTATTTAATAACTTTATGTGAATTCTTCAAGACTTAGAAGTGTCAAAATGATGGTTAAAATGGTATTTACACACTGTACCCTAGTCAAAATGCAACTAACTATAAGCTTTTTCAAACTTTAATTGGTGAAATGTGTGTTGTTAGTTGCTCAGTCATGTCCAACTCTTTGCGACCGCATCGTCTGTTCATGGAATTCTCTAGGCAAGAATACTGGAGTAGGTTGCCATTCCCTTCTCCAGGGGATCCTCCTGACCTAGGGATGGAACCCGGGTCTCCTGCACTATAGGCAGATTATTCACTGTCTGAGCTACCAGGGAATGGGTGAAATACATTATCAAAACTTAACGCTTTGAAGAGTATATTCCTTTTTTCTTTGATCAAACTATACCTAATTATAAGTTTTTTCAAATTTTAATGTGTAAAATACTTTAAAAGTCATAAGTCCTACCATTTCATCCCGTGCTTCTGTTTCTTTTCTCAAAGGAGGTTCAAACTGTAATTTGTCAACTGTAAAATATAACAGATATTCAGAAACTTTAACTTAAAGGATCAATCCTGAAAATGCAAAGAGAAGCGTCTGTATTGGGGAGGGAGGGAGGAAGAGAAGAGAAGAGGAAAAGACAAAAACTCTTAATTTTTTTACTACCAGAACACCCCAAAACAAAGTAACAATTTGGTATTTTCCTAACAATTCTACTTAATTCTTGACTGGAATCAGGAAATTAAACAGCAATTTTGTGTATAAAAGATTTGTGTATTAAAAGTAGGTGAGAAAGCAAACACTTTAAGGATGTTTCTATCCAGGCTATATTGAGACTAATTTAAACTTCAAATTTATGGCAGGATGAAACCTCCAAAATTACTTATAATTATATAAAAATAACAATATTTGTTAAATGAAATATTACTATGGCATTCAGGAATCTAATATTATATTTTGCTAAATGTATATCTGATCTGGCCTAATCAGACCAATTTTAGAATTACTCCTAATAGAGTAACTTCTTTTACATGAAATATTCTGTAAATCAGAGAAAAGGATGACTTATTACCTACTCTTAAAGTACACAGAATTTTAAAATTCTAAAATACAATGTGATTAAAAGACCAAAAAATTAAAATATACACACTTGCATTGTGGAGATACAAGTTTCCTAAATATAATCTTGATAAACAAAATACACTAAAAATAAGTCTTTCAAAAAGGATCCAGTTATCTTTATCCCTAAAAATAAGATTTATAAAGCAACACAGAGCACTTACATAATTCATGACATTAAACAAAAACATTTAAGTCATAAAATTTTCAAAGAAAGATATTCCATAAAATGTATTCTCTACTTTTCAAAAATAACATAAAATAAAAAGAAGTTGCTTATTTATAATGACTTAACATAAAAAAAAAATCTTAATTTAAGAGCCATTACTATAATTCACAAAGAACCACTTCTCTCATTTGAGACAGAGATGAGTTAAAGGTATTTTTCTTTTGGTCAAAGAAGTACTGGCACATAGGTCTAGAAATGAATTATAAAACGTGTAAATATGGAAAGAAAAGAAAGAAAATATCATTTTCCATAACAATTATATAATTAGCAAATTTCAAGACTTTAAACATTACTAGAGAAAGTAAGTTCATAAATTCTCATTAAACATATAGCGAAATATCAACTGTATCCATCCATACCAATATCAGTAATTGAAAATAAAAATTTCAATTTCATTTCTTTTATAACATAAACATTTAAGATATTTTACTTTATCACATGAAAAGTATTCCTTAAAAAAAAATCAAATTCCTTAATGCAAGTCTAAAATTACTACAGCCATGACTTATGGCAAAGAATGCTAGAATCTCCAATATCATTGTTCTGCTTAGAAGAATAGACTCCACAGTTCTAACGAGGTGGGGAGCCTATTGTACAGAGTGAAGTAAGTCAGAAAGAGAAACACCAATACAGTATATAAACAAATATACATGGAATTTAGAAAGACGGTAATGACAATCCTATATGCAAGGCAGCAAAAGAGACACAGATGTAAAAAACAGACCTTTGGTCTATGTGGGAGAAGGGAAGGATGAGATGATTTGAGTGAATAGCATTGAAACATGTATATTACCATATGTAAAATAAATGACCTGCTTTGATGCATGAAGCAGGGCACTCAAAGCCAGATCTCTGGGACAACCCAGAGGGGAGGAAGGTAGGAAAGGAGGTTCAGGATGGGGAGACACATGTGCATCCATGGGTGATTCATGCTGATGTACGGCAAAAACCACCACAATATTGTAAAGAAATTATCCTCCAATTAAAATAAATTAATTAATTAATTTAAAAAAAAGAATAGACTCCAAGTTGTTTTGTTTCGCTTTAACAAAAATCCTAGCAGTATCTTTGGCTGTGTGTTTGGCTTGTAAAATACAAAGATGGGGAGGACTTCTATGATATATCCTCATTTATCTCCAAAAGATGTTACTTACTATAGGCATAAGTGTTAGTCGTTCATGTCTGACTCTTTGCAACCCCATGAGCTATCACAGCCTGCCAGGTTCCTCAGTCCATTGGATTCTCCAGGCAAGAATACTGGAATGGGTAGCCATTCCATTCTCCAAGGGATATTCCCAATCCAGGGATTGAACCTAGGTCTCCCACATTGCAGGCAGATTCTTTACCCCTATAAAGCCAGGGTGAGTAAGGATCTTACTACCATCTAGAAAGATTATAAACCTGTGATGTCTGGTAATCCATTGCTTCAAAATAATTGCTTCATATACTTTGTATGCACACACATATTTGTATTACATGTTAGTAATTAGTAGTTTATAGCAGAAGGGTAAATCTAATTCCTGTTTTACTTATTATACCTATATTGAGGGGTTCCCTGGTGGCTCAGACAGTAAAGAATCCTGCTGCAATTCAGGAGACCAGGGTTCGATCCCTAGGTCAGGAAGATCCCCTGGAGAAGGGAATGGCTATCCACTCCAGTATTCTTGCCTAGAGAATTCCATGGACCGAGGAGCCTGGTGAGCTACAGTCCGTAGGGTTCCAGAGAGTCGGACATGACTGAGCAACTAACGATTTCACTTTCTAAGAAAACAGAACCCAAAGACAGTTTCACTGGGCACAGGAAAAAGGAATAGTTTGGGGCTTCTGAGACAGTGGGAATTTGAAGGGCAGAATACCAGAAATGAGAAAACTGAACAAAGAAGGAACTCTAAAACTATACCAAGAAGTCTCCTTAGAGAAATCTTTGGTTGCATACTAAGTTGCCCACAAGCAAAGCAATACTCTGCAAGGTATGTCAGAAAACAGCTAACACAGTGCTGTGAGCTAAATGCAAATTTTAGTGATCACACAGTAAAAGGAAAGAAATGAATTTCCACCCAGAGGAGAAACTGCTGAATATTGTAGTAAAATCTAAGACAGGCCTTGAAAGGACTAATTTATGCTTCAGACACTCTTTAAAATAAAGAGGTCAAAAGCCAGACATTTAATGTTGTATCACAACATCCAAGATACAATAAAAAATGACTACAGAGTAAGTAGAAAAAAAATAAAAATCATAACCAGTTTAAAAAACAGATACAGACTCAGAGGTGACACAGCTGTTGAAATTAGCAAAAATGGACACAATAAGTAAACAGATGGAAATTGTCAGTAGAGAGATAAAAACTATGTATGTGTGTATATACATGTATGCATGTATGTATCATCCATCTATCCATCTATCCATGTATCTATTTTTCTATCAATCTATCTACATCAATGAAAGTCTAGATCCAGAAAATACAATATACGAAATAAAATTCACTGATAGGCTTAAATAACAGACAGAATACAACAGGAAAAAAGATCAACGAACTTAAAATCTGGGCAACAGAAACTAAACTGAAGTACAGAGAACAAAAACAGGGGGTAGGGAGAACAGAGCTTCAGTGACCTATGAAGCAACATCAAGTGGTCTAACATGTAATTGGAGTCCCAGAAGGAGAAGAGAGAATCTAGGGCAGAAAAAGTGAAGAAATAATGGTCCCAAATTTTATACAGCTAATAAAATATACCAACTTATAGATCTAAGAAACTCAGTTAACACCAAATAAATAAAAACAAAAATGCATCTAGGCACATCACAGTTTTTGACTACAAATTGGCACTTGCCATCCCTGGGTCGGGAAGATCCCCTGGAGAAGGAAATGGCAGCCAACTACAGTATTCTTGCCTGGAGAATTTCATGGACAGAGGAACCTGGTAGGCTACATACTGTTCATGGGATTGTAGTCAGATCACAACTGAGTGGCTAAAACACACACATCTATCTCTACAAGGATTAAATCATGTGCTGCTGCAGCTGCTGACCTGGCACACCCCCTGAAGGAGTTTAACGTGGAGAGCAGAAATGAAGCACCCTGTGCTCAGGGTAGGGGTAGGGGGCTGGCAGGACAAGTCATCAGACAGGTATTTTTCAAAAGCCCAATTCTTCTATCTCCTCATACCTAGAAAAGCACTAAAATCCTTCATGGTGATGACTGCTTCTTGTGAATAACAGAAGCTTCATGAGACCAGCAGAAACTTTCTACTTAAGTATGTGCTTGATTGCATGTATGCCCCCTTAACCAAAATCGTAAATATACTGTCCTTCCCCCATAACTCTTTTGGAGCAGCTTCTGAGAGTTATCCGAGGTGCTGTCTCCCAGGCTGCAGCCTTCATTTTACCCCCCAAAAAACTTAAATCTCATGTTGTGCATTTTTTTTAAAAGTCAACAGTTATGGCAACCACAAAGGGATTCAAACCCTCAATTTGTACTTGACACCGTCAAATTGCTAAGAAAACAACAAACAAATTCCACAAAAGTTTTATAGTATAGTACCTATTAGTCCAACTGATGCAGTTGAATGTTTTCTATTTTGTGCCTTAGAAAAAAATCTGAATTGATGTCATGGATTGCGTTGCAACCTGCAGCTTAACAAATACCAATGTTGAGGAACACATGGGTATGCTATTCGTCAGGTAAATTTTCAAAACTAGTTTTCCTGACAACAAAGGCTTTTGCTTTGGTTATTGTATATCTATTAGAGTGGCTTAAAGGTTGTTTAAAAAGGCTCAACCTTAATAATGGCCAAAAAGATGTTGTCTTACTTTTTGTTTCCTACCTGGGAAAATTCTAATTACTTCTCTAGTAAACACTCACTTGTCTATAACTATTACTAAGGAGGTTTGTGAGACAATAAATCTTCCTCAAAATCTCTATCACCTTAATCATTCTTAGTCTTCATGTAAAATAAAAAGGACAAATGGAATTTTCAAACTTAACTTGGATAAACTTTTAGAAATTCTTAGACCTCCTTAGCCTAAAATGGGTTTTGTTTGTTTGTTTGTTTGTTTGGCTTGAATGAAAGTGAGGTCAACTTTCTCAGGGGCCCATTAACTCTCTCTCAATAAACCCAAAACTGAGTATCTTAAACATCGAAGAATACTGCCCCCAACTCCAGTTTCTACAATATCACAGACTAATATAGCTGAGACCTGTACAGTACACAGTTTTATATTCAAACATATCCAAGCAGTGTTTCCTCTGAAATAATCTTTTTATGATTTAGAACTCAGAAACTGTCTTCTGGGGAACTTCTCTCTAAACTCAATAAATAGAATCTTGCCAGGTATTGTTAATAATTAATAGAATGGCAAAACAGAGCAATGATCCTTGTTTTAATTTGTCTTAATTACAGAGACATGGGCCAATTCAAATCAACAGAAGATGGTCTCAGTAGGAAATCTCAAACTGGAGATGACAATCTTCAGAAGTAGATGGCTACAAGAAGGCAATTTCTACACAAATGTGTTGAATCAAGCTGATGACAATATGAAAAGAATCATTTGTTCAAGTCCAATGGAACAAGATGATAGAAGACTCTGATTTTCATACTTTAATGTGCATACTATAGCTCTTAAGCTACAGTTTTTTCTTCCTCCTTGCCAGTTGAAGGTTCTGGATTGTGGACAGACTACTTGTTACCTCTGTAGAGTCTTTATTCTTAATACTGCTCTGTGTAGCCTCAGCCCTTGGTATCAGTCCAAATACCTGGCTAAAATTTACTTGTGAGTCATCTAAAATCATACACTTAAACCAATAGTTGGGCAGTTATTTTCTTTTTTGATACCTCTCAAATCCCCTTTGGTGCCAATTTTTTGTAATTAGTTGGTTTTCTAGGTAACTGTGAAACCAAGCAGGACCCTATAGGGATGCTGGGCACAGAAGCCTTTCTGGGCATCCCCCATGTTCCCGGAGTTCCAAAGGGCAGATTCAACCTGGGAAGGGAAGGGATGTAAAGATGGGGGAGGGGGATAGCCAGGAAACAATAGTGCAGGTCTTGGGGCAGGGTCCTGGTTCCACCTCAAGGGACACATATAACAAAGTCTTTAAGGTTTTTCAAGAGGTCAGCACTCTTCACAGCAGAGAAATACCACAGAAGGGTATATTAAAAGAATCAGATTAGTTCATCAAGAAGATAAAGTTCAGTTCAGTTCAGTTACTCAGTCATGTCTGACTCTTTGCAACCCCATGGACTGTAGCTTGCCAGGCCTCCCTGTCCATCACCAACTCCTGGAGTTTACTCAACCTCATGTCCATTGAGTTGGTGATGCCATCCAACCATCTCATCCTCTGTTGTCCCCTTCTCCTCTTGCCTTCAATCTTTCCCAGCATCAGGGTCTTTTCAAATGAGTCAGCTCTTTGCATCAGGTGGTCAAAGTATTGGTGTTTCAGCTTCAACATCAGTTATTGCAATGAACACCCAGGACTGATCTCCTCTAGGATGGACTGGTTGGACCTCCTTGCAGTCCAAGGGACACTCAAAAGTCTTCTCTGACACCACAGTTCAAAAGCATCAATTCTTCGGTGCTCAGCTTTCTTTATAGTCCAACTCTCACATCCATACGTGACCAATGGAAAAACCATAGCCTTGACTAGACAGACCTTTGTTGTCAAAGTAATGTCTCTGCTTTTTAATATGCTGTCTAGGGTGGTCATAACTTTTCTTCCAAGGAGTAAGCGTCTTATTATTTCATGGCTGCAGTCACCATCTGCAGTGATTTTGGAGCCCCCCCCCCAAATAAAGTCTGACACTGTTTCCACTGTTTCCCCATCTATTTCCCATGAAGTGATGGGACCAGATGTCATGATCTTCATTTTCTGAATGTTGAGCTTTAAGCCAACTTTTTCACTCTCCACTTTCACTTTCATTAAGAGTAATCAAGTAATCAAGAAGATTACTTGAGGCTAAATTAGAGGAGTGGAGGCCCTGCACACACAAGTAATCAAGTAATCAAGAAGATTCCTTGAGGCTAAATTAGAGGAGTGGAGGCCCTGCACACACTCTAATCTTACCAGCAACCTCACCCACCCTTGAACCACTGTGCTATAAAACTCCTCCCAGGTTGAGACACACAGTTGGGGCAGGAGCTCTCTGTGTCCCACTATGGCTGGCAAAGCAATACAGCTATTCTTTTCTATCTCACCCAAAATTCTGTCTCTGAGATTTGATTTGGCACCTGTGCACAGAGGCTGAGCTTTCAGTATCAACTGGACTCAACCAAAAAGTGGCTTTTCAAATGAAAATTTTTTTTAAAAAACAGAAAATTCAGGTCATACACCCATATCTGGATCAGAATGAGACAGTAATCTGCCTGACCATTCATCAGACTGGGAAGACAGACACAAATTCAAATGCAAAGTCAAAAGAAGAAACAATGTTTCTCCCAAGGATATCCTGCATAGGTAAAGCATCACATGATGATCCCCTCTCTGAATTATCTCTGCTTTCCTATTGAGAAATATCAGTCTCTAAAATCAAAGACGGTCAGAAACTTTGCTTTATTAAATCATGTTTATTAAAATGAACCATTCCACTCTCACCTGGAAGATTTAAGTCACTGATAGAGAGCAGTAGCTTTAATTTCCAACGTAGATACAGACCATCAACTAAAGGAGTTTCTGAATACAACATTTCAAGTTTCCAAAGAAACAGGCTTCTGAATCTATTTTTACAGTATAGATCTTTTCACACACATCCCTACTTTGCTCTAAGTTTTCACTTAATTTTACTTAATTAAATTTTACTCAATTTCCACTTTCCCCCCAAACTCTCTAATTCTTCTTTTCCTATTTAATGAGATGTTCCATGGTTCCTCTGGTGTGTGTTCTCCCTCACTGCAACGAGTCAATAAATCTGACTTTGCTGGACTATACTCTGGTGGTCTTAGGTTAGGCCAAATCTGAAAACTGAGTACTGAAGAATTGATGCTTTTGAACTGTGGTGTTGGAGAAGACTCTTGAGAGTCCTTTGGACTGCAAGGAGATCAAACCAGTCCATCCTAAAGGAAATCAGTCCTGAATATTCATTAGAAGGACTGATGCTGAAGCTGAAACTCCAGTATTTTGGCCACCTCATGCAAAGAACTGACTCGTTGGAAAAGACCCTGATGCGGGCAAAGACTGAAGACAGGAGGAGAAGGGGACGACAGAGGATGAGATGGTTGGATGGCATCACTGACTCGATGGACATTAGTTTGAGCAATCTCCAGGAGCTGGTGATGACAGGGAAGCCTGGCGTGCTGCATTCCATGGGGTCACAAAGAGTTGAGTGACTGAACTGAACTGATAACCATTATTTATGTCCACTAAAAACACACAATAAGGATGATTACAGTAATCATAATAGCCCAAAACTAGAAACAAATAAAATGCCAGCCAAGTGAAGAATGAATAAATTATGCTATAATTATACAATGAAATACTACATTACAGTGAAAACAATAAACTATTACTGGCACACATGACATGAATGACTTTCACAGACATAATATTGAACAAAAGAAATCAGGCAAAAGAGGTGTATATTAGTTGATCCTATATATGTGAAGATCAAGACCATATAAAAACCAATCTATAGTGATGAGATAAGAATAGTGATTAACCAGGGCAGTGGGAAGGCAAGGGGATACAGGGAGATGGGAAGGTGTTGATTGTGAAGGAGCATGAGGAATCCTTCAGAGATTCTGATAATGTTGATCTGGGTGGTAGTTTCATGAGTGTATACAAATTTAAAAATTCATTGGGCAGTACACTTAAACATTTTACTGTATGTAAGTTACTAGCTTAATTTAAAAAGCTGAAACAGAAAACTAAGAACAGAACTAACAAGGTATGTATAAAATCTATTAACAAAAACAAAACTATGAAACACTCCTGATGGACACAAAAGAAGACCTGGGAGAATTTAAAGATAGACCAATAAAACGACCTTCAACTCTACCATCTTCTGTTTGGTACTTGCAGCACACAGGGCAAATTCCACTAAGGAATCAGTACTCTGGACACTTATAAAATAACTAAGCTTTGAGCTCTCCGAGGAAGCTTATTTTGATTAAGATGACAGAATATTATAAAGATGTCAATTCTCCCAAAGTTAGCGTACAAACTTATGAGATCTCAGTAAAAATGCTGAGAGGTGCTTTTTTTTTTTTTTTTTTTTTTCAACTCAATAGACTGATTCTTATGTTTTATGTGAGGAAAATATAACAGCCAGATATAATAAAAAGGAATTGCAACAACATGTGTGTGTGTGTGTTTGTGTGGAGGGGGTGAGGGAAAATAGGAGGAGAATTATTTCTAATATATTTTAATAGGTATTATAAAGACATAACAATCAGAAGTATGTGACTGGCACAGGACTAAGTATATTAATGCAAGAGAATAGAATTTCCAGAAAAAGCCCTAAAATCTAGGTGGCAACTTAGTATATAATAAAGATGGCATAGCAAATCTATTAGTGAAAACCTAAGTTTTTAATAAATAGTATCAAGGCAAATGAGTAGATATTTAGAATGAAACTGAAGTTGAATTCATATTTCATATCTTTAGCAAATAATACCTTATATCAAAGATTTAAGTATTGATATTATAAAAAATTAAACAAAAAAAAACAAACAACAGGAAAATCCTTTTATAACCTTAAAATCAGGAAGGCGTTACTAAATAACGACACCAGAAACAAAAGCTATACAAGGAAAGATACATTTACACTACATTAATTGAATACTATACAGCTGCATAAAATACAGAAAATAGCTTTATAATAGCTTTATTTTAAAATATAAAAATAAACAGCTGCTTTTCTGTTTGGTATTTGAAACCCAGAGTTTGCTGGGGATAGTATAAGAAGATAGCATAAAAAAGTATCAGCAATCTGGGACTAACAAAGACAGAAAATCTTGAATTATGAGTTTAATTATGAAAATGCACGACTGAAATAACAGATATGGGAAGGACATTCTAACTCTCCATTGACCTAGATTTCCAAAGCTGTGTACAGAAAGCTAGAAATGTTTGGTTTCAAGAAAACAAAATACACATCGGCAATCATTCTAACTATCTTCCTCCATTATGGTTTATATTTTTTATTTAGAGCCTATTTTAATGTAAAATACTTAAAAATTTTTTTGAAACAATTATGCACTTAAGTCAGTATACTCATCCTAAAAATTCTTTGTAAATCTGTTCTTCCAAATTAATGTGGCTAAAATGACAAATATTGTTAATATAACATTTTTATGTCAATGATTTATTGAATAAAAATCAATTTCTCCTTTTAAATATGCATTTAAAAAAATATCCACCTTGGTGCTAATCTGACTTAACTGAAACCAACCCAAATATCCAACAATAGGGACTACAATACATCAACTCAATACAGGAGGATAAAACCATTAAATATAACAGTTACAAAGCCTAGGCTAATATATGGGAAATACTTCTAACTATATTAAGCAAAATTTTATGCATAGTATAAACTTAGCCATGTAAAACTACATGTGAAAAAATTTGAGGGAAATTCAACAAAATATTATCTGTGGGCTGGTGCTGAGTGATGTGATTATTGGCAATGTTAATTTTCTACTTTCTTCTTTTTGCAAATTTTCTGCAATGAACATGTATTACGTTTATAATTAGAAAGTAAAAACTATTTAATTGTAAACCAAGGGAATTTCATTACAACCAGAAAAGCAACCTTTATTTCAGAGGTATCCTGTTTACATGTGTATATAGCCACAGATGGCCTGAGATTTTATTATTACAAAAAATCCCACAAGAACACCCAGCTCAACCCTCCAAAACCACCAATTGAAAATGTATACCAAACACATACAATTGATTTCTGAAGCTGTCCGTTCAGCTCTGGCATTCCGGTTTGTAGATCTAATGGTATGACGAATGACTGCATGGGGCTGTGAATATAAACATAATATATACACTTAAAAGAATTTCTGGGACAAAGTTAGAAGGTCAAACTTTCTCTTTTTAATTAAATTCTTATTTATTGACAGACATGACTACCTACTAATAAAGCAAATTGAAGGATAAATTTTTTAAAAAATGAATATGAGATACTTAAAAGTTAATTCATTTATTCCACACACATTTATACTGTATACCCTAACCCTAGGGTATAGGGTATATACACTGAAGAGATGCAAGGAAAATCAGATGCAAATCTTATCCTCAAAAGAGCTTATAATCTAGGAAGATAACATACACAAATACTTAAAACACTAGAAAAGAATAAGTGGCAGTCATTAAAATCACTATTAATGCCCAGGGGAAGGAGAGATGACTGCCATTGGAAGGGGTTAAAGAAATTCTTCATGACAGAGTTGTAATCTAATGTGAAACCTTGAAGGACAAGTAGGCATTGAATGCGCAGCAAGGTGGGAAAAGCATTTCAGACAGCACAAACAATATGAACAAAGTGATGCAAGAAAAAAAGGAAATTGTGAGTGTTTAGGGGAATTGAAGTTGGTTATTTGAATGTGGTGAACATTAAGTGAAGAGATGACAAGCTGGAAAGACATTTGAGGGAGGATAAGCCAGATCATCGGAGAAGGCAATGGCACCCCACTCCAGTACTCTTGCCTGGAAAATCCCATGGACAGAGGAGCCTGGTAGGCTGCAGTCCATGGGGTCGCGAAGAGTCGGACACGACTGAGCGACTTCACTTTCACTTTTCACTTTCATGCATTGGAGAAGGAAATGGCACCCCATTCCAGTGTTCTTGCCTGGAGAATCCCAGGGACGGGGGAGCCTGGTGGGCTGCCGTCTATGGGGTCGCATAGAGTCGGACACGACTGAAGCAACTTAGCAGCAGCAAGCCAGATCATGAAAGGTTCTGAATGTCAGGCTAGAGCTCTCAATTTTATTTTCTTGGCAAAAGAATTTTTTGGAGATTTTACAGAAAGGGAATGCTATCACAAGAGTCAGTTTTAAGAGTAACCTGATTAAGTATGTAAAAGGGTATGGACAGCAGAAATACAGTACGGAGAGGGATTGATTTGTAGTAAACCAAGTGAGAAAGCTTACTATTCCACCCTTTTGAATAAGCTCCTGATATTTTGAAACAATGTGTTCAGTTCAACCTCTATTTATTAAATTTCTGATGACTCACTCTCATTCACTAATGATTCAGACAACGGTCATATGTCTTTTTCTCTACTTTAAGACCCACTATCATACCAAAGGACTCAAAAGCCCATTGCGCTGGATTAGAGTTTACTGACCTTATCTCTCAAAACATTCTACCACACTTCAATGGACTCTATACTATTAAAATCATACCCTGGAATCTGTCATCAGGTCTGATATATGAATTCATATCATACTCCAAACTTCTCATCCTTTGAGCTTACTCTCTCATTACTCCAATAATTTTTAAATATTCACACCGAATCTCAAGTCCATCAATCCATTACTTTCTCATTCTCCTTATGCATTTCTTCTATCTTCACTTTTCTTCCTATCCACTTTAGATGTAGTGGTCCATAATTTCAAGCGATCTCTTGCATATATCCTAAATTTGATTCTCACTCCCTGCCATCCTTTTCTACACTGGCATACCAAAATGACAACCCTGGAGGAATTTAACTGGTTTATATCTGGGTACCAATGACTGCTGGAGGAAAATTACACATTGAAAATTAATCTTTGCTGAGGCTTCAGTGTTACCCTCAAACATTTCTTTAGTCATTTAACCCATCCATTCTCCTCAATGGGCTTCCCTGGTGGTTCAGCTGGTAAAGAATCCACCTGCAATGTGGGAGACCTGGGTTGGATCCCTGGGTTGGGAAGATCCCCTGGAGAAGAGAAATTAGTATTTCTTTTCTTTTTTTGTTAAGTTTAAATATTAATTAATGCACAATACTATGTTAGCTTCTGATGTACTACAGAATTTTTTGACATTTGTATACTTTAAGAAGTTAATCACCATTGTAAGTGTAGTAACCATCTGTTCCCATACAAAATTAATGTTATTGACCAGATGCTTTTTATGTTGTGTAAAATAACCCTAATATATATATTTATTATATAACTGGATATTTGTACATCTTAATCCCCTTCACCTATTTTGTCCACACTCAACAGCCTCCCTTCTGGCAAACATTTGTTTCTTCTCTGTATCTGAGTCCGTTTTCATTTTATTTTGTTTTGCTTCTTCGAGTCCACATTTAAATGAGATCATGTGGTATTCGCCTTTTTCTCTGACTTATTTCATTAGCATAATAGCTTCTAGAGCCATCCATGGTGTCAAAAATGGGAAGATATTATTTTTAATGGGCGAGTAATATTCTGGGGCTTCCCTGGTGGCTCAGTGGTAAAGAATCCACCTGCAAATGCAGTAGATGTGGATTTGATCTCTGGGTTGGTAAGATCCCCTGGAGAAGCAAAGTGAAAGTTGCTCAGTTGTGTCCAACTCTTTACAGATTCTATACAGTCCATGGAATTCTCCAGGCCAGAATACTGAAGTGGGTAGCCATTTCCCTCTCCAAGGGATCTTCCCAACCCAGGGATCAAACCCAGGTCTTCCATAATGCATGTGGATTCTTTACTGTCTGAGCCACCAGGGAAACTCTGGAGAAGTAAATGGCACCAATCTAGTATTCTTGCCCGGGAAATCCTACAGACAGAAGAGCCTGATGGGATACAGTCCATGGGGTTGCAAAAGAGTTGGATACAACTTAGTGACTAAACAGCAACAACAAAGTAATATTCCACTGAATATGTATGTATCCTTTTTATCCATTAGTCCATCAGTGGACACTGAGGTTGCTTCCATACGTTGGCCTTTTCTCTTTTTTTCTTCTGGGATCCCTAGAATGTGAATGTTAGTATACTTGATATTGTTTCAAAGGTCTCTTAAACCACCCTCATTAAAAAAAAACCTCTCTTCTCTTTTTCCTCTTCAGCTTAGGTGATTTCCACTATTCAGTCTTCTAGTTTACTGATCTGTTCCATATAACCAAATCTACTAGATCAGTAAACTACTAAGCTGAAGAGGAAAAAGAGAAGAGAGGTTTTTTTTAATGAGGGTGGTTTAAGAGACCTTTGAAACAATATCAAGTATACTAACATTCACATTCTAGGGATCCCAGAAGAAAAAAAGAGAAAGGCCAGCATATGGAAGCAACCTCAGTGTCCACTGATGGACTAATGGATAAAAAGGATATATACATATTCAGTGGAATATTACTTTGTTGTTGCTGTTTACTCACTAAGTTGTCCCTAAGAGTGCAGGCGGCTGCGATGGCGCACAGAGCGCGGCCGAGAGGAGCTACCCCACGTCCGAGGTCAGGGGCAGAAGCTGGGAGGACCCCATGCCCGAGGGGCGGCGGCCAAGAGGAGTTACCCCACGACCGAGGTCAGGGGTAGCGGCCGAGAGTGCCAGGCTGTGACGGCGCAGGAAGGCCGAGAGGAGCTACCCCACGTATGAGGTCAGGGGCGGCGGCCGGGAGAAGCTACTGCACGTCCAAGGTCAGGGGCGGCAGGGCGGCGGCCGAGAGGAGCTACCCCGCATCCGAGGTCAGGGGCAGCGGCCGAGAGCGCCAGGCTGCAACAGCGCAGGAACAGCCGAGAGGACCTACCCTACGTCCGAGGTCAGGGGCGGCGGCCTGGAGGAGAAACCCCACCTCCAAGGAGTGGTGGCTGCGCGGGCGCAGGAGGGCCTAGAGGAGCTATTCCATGTCAAGGTCAGAGGGGGGGCGGTGAGGAGATACCCCTCATCAAAAGTAAGGAGCAGCGACTGCGCTTTGCTGGAGCAGCCGTGAAGAGATACCCCACGTCCAAGGTAAGAGAAACCCAAGCAAGATGGTAGGTGTTGCAAGAGGGCATCAGAGGGCAGACACACTGAAACCATAATCACAGAAAACTAGTCAATCTAATCACAGTAGGACCACAGCCTTGTCTAACTCAATGAAACTAAGCCATGCCCATGAGGCCATCCAAGACGGGAGGGTCATGGTGGAGAGGTCGGACAGAATGTGGTCCATTGGAGAAGGGAATGGCAAATGACTTCAGTGTTCTTGCCTTGAGAACCCCATTAAGTGTATGAAAAGGCAAAATGATAGGATACTGAAAGAAGAACTCCCCAGGTCAGTAGGTGCCCAATATGCTACTGGAGATCAGTGGAGAAGTAACTCCAGAAAGAATGAAGGGATGGAGCCAAAGCAAAAACAATACCCAGTTGTGGATGTGACTGGTGATAGAAGCAAGGTCCAATGCTGTAAAGAAAAATATTGCATAGGAACCTGGAATGTCAGGTCCATGAATCAAGGCAAATTGGAAGTGGTCAAACTGGAGATGGCAACAGTAAATGTTGACATTCTAGGAATCAGTGAGCTAAAATGGACTGGATCGGGTGAATTTAACTCACATGACCCATTACATCTACTACTGCGGGCAGGAATCCCTTAGAAGAAATGGAGTAGCCATCATGGTCAACAAAAGAGTCCAAAATGCAGTACTTGGATGCAATCTCAAAAATGACAGAATGATCTCTGTTCGTTTCCAAGGCAAACCATTCAATATCACAGTAATCCAAATCTATGTCCCAACCAGTAACGCTGAAGAAGCTGAATGGTTCTATGAAGACCTACAAGACCTTTTAGAACACCCAAAAAAGATGTGCTTTTCATTATAGGGGACTGGAATCCAAAAGTAGGAAGTCAAAAAACACCTGGAGTAACAGGCAAATTTGGCCTTGGAATACGGAATGAAGCAGAGCAAAGGCTAATAGAGTTTTGCCAAGAGAATGCACTGGTCATAGCAAACACCTTCTTCCAACAACACAAGACAAGACTCTACATCTACTCATGGACATCACCAGATGGTCAACACCGAAATCAGACTGATTATATTCTTTGCAGCCAAAGATGGAGAAGCTCTACATAGTCAACAAAAACAAGACCAAGAGCTGACTGTGGCTCAGATCATGAACTCCTTATTGCCAAATTCAGACTGAAATTGAAGAAAGAAGGGAAAACCACTAGACCATTCAGGTATGACCAAATCAAATCCCTTATGATTATACAGTGGAAGTGAGAAATAGATTTAAGGGACTAGATCTGATAGACAGAGTGCCTGATGAACTATGGTCGGAGGTTTGTGACATTGTATAGGAGACAGGGATCAAGACCATCCCCACGGAAAAGAGATGCAAAAAAGCAAAATGGCTGTCTGAGGAGGCCTTAAAAATAGCTGAGAAAAGAAGAGAAGCAAAAAGCAAAGGAAAAAAGGAAAGATATAAGTATCTGAATGCAGAATTCCAAAGAATAGCAAGAAGAGATAAGAAAGCCTTCCTCAGCGATCAATGCAAAGAAATAGAGGAAAACAACAGAATGGGAAAGACTAGAGATCTCTTCAAGAAAACTAGAGATACCAAGGGAACATTTCACGCAAAGATGGGCTCGATAAAGGACAGAAATGGTATGGACCTAACAGAAGCAGAAGATATTAAGAAGAGGTGGCAAGAATACACAGAAGAACTGTACAAAAAAGATCTTCAAGACCAAGATAATCACGATGGTATGCACTCACCTAGAGCCAGACATCCTGGAATGTGAAGTCAAGTGGGCCTTAGAAAGCATCACTACGAACAAAGCTAGTGGAGGTGATGGAATTCCAGTTGAGCTTTTCAAATCTTGAAAGATGATGCTGTGAAAGTGCTGCACTCAATATGCCAGCAAATTTGGAAAATTCAGCAGTGGCCACAGGACTAGAAAAGGTCAGTTTTCATTCCAGTCCCAAAGAAAGGCAATGCCAAAGAATGCTCAAACTACCACACAATTGCACTCATTTCACACGCTAGGAAAGTAATGCTCAAAATTCTCTAAGCCAGGCTTCCCAATATGTGAACCGTGAACTTCCTGATGTTCAAGCTGGTTTTAGAAAAGGCAGAGGAACCAGAGATCAAATTGCCAACATCCGCTGGATCATGAAAAAGCAAGAGAGTTCCAGAAAAACATCTATTTCTGCTTTATTGACTACGCCAAAGCCTTTGACTGTGGATCACAATAAACTGTGGAAAATTCTGAAAGAGATGTGAATACCAGATCACTTGACCTGCCTCTGAGAAACCTATATGCAGGTCAGGAAGCAACAGTTAGAACTGGACATGGAACAACAGCCTGGTTCCAAATAGGAAAAGGAGTACGTCAAGGCTATATATTGTCACCCTGCTTAATTAACTTCTATGCAGAGTACATTATGAGAAATGCTGGGCTGGAAGAAGCACAAGCTGGAATCAAGATTGCCGGGAGAGATATCAAGAACTTCAGATATGCAGATGATACCACCCTATGGCAGAAAGTGAAGAGGAACTAAAAAGCTTCTTGATGAAAGTGAAAGTGGAGAGTGAAAAAGTTGGCTTAAAGCTCAACATTCAGAAAACGAAGATCATGGCATCCAGTCCCATCACTTCATGGGAAATAGATGGGGAAACAGTGGAAACAATGTCAGACTTAATTTTTTGGGGCTCCAAAATCACTGCAGATGGTGACTGCAGCCATGAAATTAAAAGATGCTTACTCCTTGGAAGGAAAGTTATGACCAACCTAGACAGCATATTCAAAAGCAGAGACATTACTTTGCCAACAAAGGTCCGTCTAGTCAAGGCTATGGTTTTTCCTGTGGTCATGTATGGATGTGAGAGTTGGAACTATAAGGAAAGCTTAATCGTCGAAGAACCAATGCTTTTGAACTATGGTGTTGGAGAAGACTCTTGTGAGTCCCTTGGACTGCAAGGAGATCCAACCAGTCCATTCTGAAGGAGATCAGCCCTGGGATTTCTTTGGAAGGAAGGATGCTAAAGCTGAAACTCCAGTACTTTGGCCACCTCATGTGAAGAGTTGGCTCGTTGGAAAAACTCTGATGCTGGGAGGGATTGGGGGCAGGAGAAGAAGGGGATGACAGAGGATGACATGGCTGGATGGCATCACCAACTTGATGGACGTGCGTTTGAGTGAACTCCGGGAGTTGGTGATGGACAGGGAGGCCTGGCGTGCTGCGATTCATGGGGTCCCAAAGAGTTGGACAAGACTGAGCGACTGAACTGAACTGAACTGATTGTATTCTTCAGCTCTATTTGGTTCCCCTTTATATTTTCTAATTCTTTGTTAACATTCTTACTATGTTCTTCCATCTCTCTCTTACATTCATTGAGTATCTTTATGATTATTACCTGAAACTCTTTACCAGGCAGACTGTGTATCTTTTCTTTGTTTAATTCTTCTCCTGAGGTTGTCTTGTTCCTTTGTTTGGACCATAGTCCTCTGTTTCTATTTGCCTAGTTCTCTGTGTTTATTTCTAAGTATTAAGTAGATTGGCTATGTTTCTTGAATTTGGGAGGAGTGGCATTATGTAAGTGTTATCTTATGCAACCCAGCAGCACACCCCTCTGGACAGCAGTGCTCTATACTCTAAGCATGCCCTGTATATGGCCTGTTTGGGCCCTTCTATTGTGGCAAGGCTGACCACTGGGCGTGCTGGTAGGTAGGCCTGGCCCCTGGCCCAGTCAGCTGCTATGACCTTCCTGGGGCAGGGTCCCAGAGCTTATGCTACACTACTGATGGCAGGGCCAGGTTCAAGGGTGGCTAGCTATGGAGACAGGGAAGCTGGGGGTTGGCGCCAGTCTGCCAGTGGCTGGGTAAGCCTCCAGCACTAGTAGGGTAGAGGGAGGGCTCCACAATGATGCCTGTCAGCATCAGTGTCCTAGTGGTAGAAAAAACTCCTACATTCAGCTGTCACCAGCATCTGTATCTTCAGGGGGACTACTAGTTGTCTCCTGCTACTCCAAGAGGTTCTCCAAGATCTGCAGGTGGGTTCCTTTCAAATTACTGACTCTGTGCATCTGAGATTTTACACACGCCCTATAAGAGCAGAGTCTGTTTCCTACAGTCCTCTAGTTCTCCTGCACACAAGTCCTTTGAAGGATGACCTTCAAAGCCAGATTTTTAAGGGGCCCATCTTCCCTGTGCAGGACACCCCAGATGGGGAGCCCAATATAGGTTTTGGATGCTTCACTCCTCGGGGAGAATTCTGCAAATGTAATTATCCTCCTGTTTGTGGGCTGCCTATCGAGGGAGGTGGGTCTTGACTATATTATGTCTCTGCCTCTCCTACCCATCTCACTGTGGTTCATTTTTCATATCTTCAGTTGTAGAAAATCTTTTATGCTCGTCTTCAGGCCATTATCATAGATACTTGCAATTGGTGTGCCCACTGGAGGAGGGGAGCTCAAGGATGGGAGGAGATAAGCTCAAGGTCTTTCTACTCCACTCTCTAGACAACACTTCCCAAGAAAGCCTTTCAAGAAGTGTTTCTTCAAGATTAAGTCCTTCATTATAATCGAGATCTCACTTTCTCCTTCCTTTTCAGGGACTGTGCCTATTCATCTTGCTTCTCTAGATTCTTCTATCTCTAACCATTGGATCCTTTTCATAAAGATGCTGTTTAAACTTTTTTAGCCCCACATAAAAAACAATCAATCAATAGCCAAAAAAACAGCGAGGTAGAAGACAGGTAGGAGAAATATCAATAACCTCAGATATACAGATGACACCACTCTTATGGCAAAAAGTGAGGAAGAACTAAAGAGCCTCTTGATGAAAGTGAAAGAGGAGAGTGGAAATGTTGGCTTAAAGCTCAACATTCAGAAAACTAAGATCATGGCATCTGCTCCCATCACTTCATGGCAAATAGATGGAGAAACAGTGGAAACAGTGTCAGACTTAATTTTTTGGGGCTCCAAAATCACTGCAGATGGTAACTGCAGTCACGAAATGAAAAGATGCTCACTGCTTGGAAGGGAAGTTATGACCAACCTAGATAGCATAATAAAAAGCAGAGACTTTGTCAACAAAGTTCCGTCTAGTCAAGGGTACAGTTTTTCCAGTGGTCATGTATCGATGTGAGAGTTGGACTATAAAGAAAGCTGAGCACCAAAGAATTGATGCTTTTGGACTGTGGTATTGGAGAAGAATACCTAACTCCAATACCTGGTATTGGAGAAGAGTCCCTTGGACTGCAAGGAGATCCAACCAGTCCATCCTAAAAGAAATCAGCCCTGAATATTCACTGGAAGAACTGAGGTTGAAGCTGAAACACCAATCCTTTGGCCACCTGATGTGAAGAAATGACTCGTTTGAAAAGACCCTGATGCTGGGAAAGATTGAAAGTGGGAGGAGAAGGGGATGACAGAGGATGAGATGGTTGGATGGCATCACCGACTCAATGGACATGAGTTTGAGTGAACTCCAGTAGTTGGTAATGGACAGGGAGGCCTGGCGTGCTGCAGTCCATGCTGTTGCAAAGTGTCGGACATGACTGAGCAACTGAACTGAACTGAGAAGACAGACAAATCCACCACCAACTCATTTTCTTTTATCTACTGTTCTATCTTACTCTCCTCTTTCACAACTAAATTTCATAAATAAATTTATCTTTCAAACCACTCCAATCTGGCTTCACCTCTAGTATTTTTAAATTATCCTTTTAAAGTAGTCAAACACACCTAATTCCAAAGATTTCTTTAATGTAACTTCTAGGCAGTATTCTTTCTGAAACTTTCCTTCTGTCTCTTAATGCTCTTTATTATTCCTTTGCCATTTCTCTTAGGATACTAGATTTTTTAATTTAAGGGAGAAATCTCAGGAAGCTGTCCTAGGCCTTCCTCCCACTTGGAAATCTGTGCAATATAAAAATTACCATATATAAAACTGAACTCACCTTTCTTCCCATATTTGATCTTACTCTAGTATTTCAATCTCAACAAGTGGCACTTTTATATCTATTCAGCTGTTCAAGTAAAAATTTGGGAGTAATCCTTTTATCAGGCTCCACCCTCAAGTCTACATTTGGTCACCAGTCTCTCATATAATTCTTGAATTACTTCATTTTTTTCCATCCTTGCCCTACCACCCTACTATAAAATATCAGTATCTCTATCCTGGATAACTTCAAAAGTCTCTTATGAGGACCTGAGGAATGAAACCATCAATCTAAAGTCAGAGATCTTAAAAAAACAAAAACAAAAACAAAAACGCATATCTGATTATATCACTCCCTTACCCTTTAATGACTTCTATTGCCCTTAGATTAAAGCTCTCATTTATTTTTACTTGAAATATCTAGTTTATAATCTCATCTCCCACCAAATTTCTTCCTTTTTCTCTGCTCTAACAGACTAACTTTTCTTTAGTTCCTAAAGCATACCATGTCTCTTATCAAGGCTTTCAAACATGCTATTATTCCTTCTGTTCAGAACACTTCTGATCAGTCTCTTAATTACTATCTCTGTATTTAATCCTTCAGGTTTTCAGCTTACACACTGCTTCCTCAATGAGTCCTTTCCTGTCTCAAAAATATGCCTGCATATCACCCTGTATTTCCATTCCATAACAGTTATTACACTTATCAACTGTTTGCTGGTAATTTCTAAATTTCCATGGAAACCATTCTGTAAGCTCTTTGAAGACAGGGATTATGTCAATGTCATCCACTGTTGTTTCTTCAATTGCCTGGAGCAAGGTTTTGCATTTCAAGGACTAAACAGCATGGTGATATCATTACAGTTCCAAAGTAAGAGTAGATTTAGAAAACCTGGCAAAATATCGTGGGGAATGAAAGTGGAGTTTGGTTGTTTTCATAACCAGTAAAACATTAATTGAGGAATCAAGTAATATGCTATATTTAAGCAAAACAATTTTGATTTTTAAGAGATTAAATTCATTAATTATTACAAGTCTGCGAATGATGGTTTAAATTTTAAAATATCTTTCTGACTGGGTTATTTAATATTTTCAATTAAAGTTCATTTAACATTCAATAAAATATTTACAGGGTACCTTACTACATGACAAGATTATGTTATATACTAGAAAATGACTAGTTGGTAAGGACTGTTTAATGACTATTTCTATTTATATAAAAAGTACATATATAAACGTGACGGTATATTAACTAAGAGTAGGTTCTAAAGTTGGTTTGCCTGAATCCAAATCCTGGTTCCACTACTTGCTAGGCATATGATCTTGGGGAAATGAAATTACTTGTATTCTTTCTTCTTTTCTTATTTGTAAAATGGGAATAGTAATAGTACTTATTGCAAAGGACTGTTCTGAGTATTAGATGAGTTAACATGGAAATTATTTGGCCTAATACTTGGTGCATAAAGACTACCCAATGACTGTTAGTAGTTATCACGATACTTAATAATTTAAAACTTAAGTTCATGAAGTAGAAGATTTCCTTCAGTAAGTAACAACACATAAAGCTTAGTTCTATAGTCTTACCAGAATTGAAGATAGAGGTATAAAGGGAAATAAAAGCATAAGAAAGAATGAGGAGACAGAAATAAAACAGAATATAAAAGGAGAAAAAGATACTGGTAAATAAATACATTTGTATTATATATAGAGAGGCATAAACCTGACAATGGGCAGGAAGTCCCTCATTCCTGATTTAGAACTTGTGTTGTTAAATATAATATATTCAAATAATTCTACAATATTTTCAGAGAAGAAAGCATAGTTATGAATATGTAATTATATAAGAAATAATAATTTTTAATACTTATTGGAAAACATCTTCTATGGGAACTTCAGCTTAATTTAAAAAAATTATTTGTATCCTGTTAATGATCTGTATTGGAGAAGGAAATGGCAACCCACTCCAGTATTCTTGCCTGCAAAGTCCCATGGACAGAGGAACCTGGTGGGCTACAGTTCATGGGGTTGCAAAAGTCAGAAATAGCTGAGCGACTAAACTACCACCAATCATCTGTAAACAGAGAAACTAAAAAAATGACCACATGGCTTTCTAAGGAGTCTCTTTAGTGAAAAATAATATGGTACAAGTGCTCTGGCTAAATTTTCATTCTCTTAGTCCAAAGCAATACTCCTAGAACCTGTATTTACATGGAAATAGATGTCCTTTTTCTTTAGAGAAGACCAAACTCTCACTACAGAAGCTGAGGTCTAAAGAGAAGAGAAAACACTTGTGGATTTCTGGGAAGATAAAGGCACAGATCTGATTCTAATTGTACCTACCGCTTAATAACCTTAAGCAAACCAACTAAGTAAATAAAATGATATCGTGCAAGGAAGAATCATAATCTTAGTTCCTTCCCAGAACTAGGATTAAGAGAAGTTATCAATTAGTAATTATATGCAAGACAAGTAAAGTCTTCATTGCTAATTGATCTGTCACTAAATCTATTTTAACTAACTTAAAAGAGTGAATTAAAAAACAAACTCTAAGGCCACATTAAACATTTATTTTCAATTATTAGATTGCAAACATTCTTTACCTCAAAGTCATCATCGTCTCCTTCGGTGTAATGTGTGTGGTTGTCTGGATTATTCACTTTGTCCAACAGTTCAACTGCCAGGGCCCTAGAGAGACCTGGCTGCCCTACAAATGTATGCTAAATAAAAACAAAACAAAACTTCATGAGTATGCATTTATATCTATGGCTTATAGAAACTGTTATTTGTTCTTTTCCATTTAGTAACTATCAGAGATAAGCATATGGAAGCCTACCAGTGCTAATAGAGAATGTATTATAAAAATATTAATCAGAATCCATAATTAAATATTACAATGCTAAAGAATTATTGTGAGGTTAGTTTATAATATGAATAACTTCTCTATGTAAAGTTAACTAATCTATATTAGGCTGCCAAATTACAACCTTGGCTATAACAATGACATTTATTACACATGTCATTATGCACATGCAAATAAATATTGTGGTAAAGTCCATATCACAATAAGAAAAAAACATGTATAGTCTATGCTTACATATATTTAATTCAATAAAATTATGTTAGTATAGAAAGACATAATTTTTATAACATTTAAACAAAGTTTTCTTAGATTGTTATAATCAACTTTTCCTAATATAAAAGTATTTTATAAACACATACACAGGAGCATTCTATAAATTTACATAAGAAACCAAAACAGAGAAAATCAATTAGTTTTAGATGAAAGCAAAATTTTAAAGACTTTCTCCAAGGCTGCTGCTACTGCTGCTGTGTCACTTCAGTCGTGTCTGACTCTGTGTGACCCCATAGACGGCAGCCCACCAGGCTCCCCCGTCTCTGGGATTCTCCAGGCAAGAACACTGGAGTGGGTTGCCATTTCCTTCTCCAATGCAGGAAAGTGAAAAGTGAAAGTGAAGTCGCTCAGTCATGTCCGATCCTCAGTGACCCCATGGACTGCAGCCCAACAGGCTCCTCTGTCCATGGGTTTCTCCAGGCAAGAGTACTGGAGTGGGGTGCCATTGCCTTCTCCATTCTCCAAGGCAGGGGTGGGCAAACTACAGACCATGAGCAAAATCTGGTGTACTGCCTCCTTCTGTGAATAAAATTTTATTGGGTATTAAAGCCATACCCTTCTTGGCTGCTTGGCTACGGCTGCTTTTGTGCTACCGTGGCAAAACTGAGGTGACACAACAGACTATATGTCTCACAAAGCTTATAATACACACGTT
The DNA here is from genome assembly GCF_029378745.1 of Bos indicus. NCBI lineage: Eukaryota > Metazoa > Chordata > Mammalia > Artiodactyla > Bovidae > Bos > Bos indicus. Next base: position 43,189,390 of record NC_091769.1, read on the forward strand.
TATATTAAAAGACGTTTATATTAAAAACCTAAATGCTGCTGTTCTAGTGATATGCCTAACTAATGCATGACTATAGAAAATACTCCTATAAATTCAATGACTTACAGTCAGAAGTCTTTCAGCGGTTGGTCTTTTTTTGGGGTTTTTGGTTAGTGCTATTTTGACAAAATTATGGAATGTTGATGACCTTCAAATAAAAAGAGACATGTACAAATATATTTCACTAATATTAGTTCTTTTGTGTTACTAAATAAAATTAACTTACAAGCAGTTAGAAAGACTAAAACATATGATTTTTTTCTTAGGCCTCTTAGCTCTATGTAAATAAAAAAACTAAACCCAAAACAGAGTATTTCCTTGGAAAATATATCAGGTTCAGCTGTTAAGTAAAATACAATTAGTGAACAGAATACTAATATATATAACCTCTAAAATGTACACTAAAAGCTAGAAATGGGTAGGTGTGTCATCTATAAGGTTAATAACCTTGTGTTATAACCACTTAGGAATCAAAATGACCTTTTCTCACTGCTTAATTTATATGATATATAAATGTTTTGCTACACGCAAATTGTTAGGTGGCATCAAGGTAGGGTGGGTAATTAAACAGACTGTTTATACCTTTAAAAAGTCACTGAATTTCTTAGGAACAAGGGAAAAGAAGAGGGAGTGATCTTAGTAACCCAGAGTTTTCCTGCCACCTATACTGATGAAATGGGGAAAAGAAGATATATAGGAATCTGGGAATTCCCTGCCAGTACAGTACAGTGGCTAGGACTTGGCACTTTCATTGCCATGGGCCTTGGTTTGGTCCCTGGTGGGGGAACTAAGATCCTGCAAGTTGTGTGGCATGGACAAAAAATGAACTAATAAAAAATTAATTACTTAATTAAAGGAACTGCATTTTGATTATGAATTACTGACAAAGAGAGGTATTGTACCATTGCCAAGATTTCACAGGAGCAAAGACTGGGCAAGAACCAAAAAGAATAACCTTAGTCATTACCAATGACAGTAATGACAAAGCAGTTCTCTTTAGGGAAATCAAATCCCTACATAACATTGGTAGTTTGTGGTCCTCATATCATGGAGTGAGAAAGTACCTAAGACTGGCAAAGGTACTTCAATGGTAATAACTGTTTTGGAATCTCACTATGAATGTAGCTATTTTAGCTAACAGTCATTCATCCTTGAATGAATATTCAGTCATTCCTGCCATAAAGTCCTCCAGTTCTAGTTGCTTAGGAACTTAGGCTTACAAGGAACAAGAGAAAACAAAACAAAACAGTGTCAATACAAAGGAATACAGCTAGCAGCAGGATATAAACTCCTTAACTTCTACAGTGTGATTTGCCTTTCATTCCTGGTACTATCCCCAGAATGGCCTGGCTCCTAAATAATACTATGCACAGGCAGGCCAATGAAGCATTAAAAAAGTAGTTTAGAACTTGTTTTGGGGACAGGCCTTTTAGAATCTGAAATAAAATATGGATTGTCCCTCCAGAAGAAAATGAATACACATAAATAATTCCAGGGGCTCATATATCTCCCGAGATTTCCCAAGAGATCCATGTATAATAGATAAAGAATCACTAAATTTAAGAATTTGGAAACTTTAATTTGTACAATAAGTTTCTCTTATTAAATGTATGGGAAGACATTACCAGAAAAATAATTTTCAGTGTTTATCATCTAATTGAAGACATCCTTATGGACTATAAGAATTGGCAAGTTGTTTTACTTTGTATGAGAAAACATTAGGATGCAAATGAGTAATAACTGTTTTAATGTTAGGGAAAATAGGTAGAGAAAAGCCAATGATGATTGATTTTAAGTGTCACTGTATCTGGGAAACTGTGTCCTATTACTTCTCATGAAAGTCAACATGAAATTACTGGAAGTAAAGGAATACAGGCAAAATGAGTCTCCAAAATCTTACTGTATTCATTTGAAATCATTTCCCCACTACATCTCCTATTCAAGCTGCCAAAGCAGTACATTATAATGGAATACTGACCAGGAAATAAACCTAGATCCTTGTCATAGCTCTGCCAAGTAAATTAGATATGTAACTTTAAGGAAACTGTTTAATGCTCTGAGCTTCAGCTTTAGCATCTTTAAAATAAGGGAATTAAACCTCTGTCTCTTTCAGTCATAAAATTCTATAAATCTACATATCTATAACTCACCATTTTGTTTTGTCCTTTAGTTTTGGAGGTTGAAAATTACTTTTTGACATTAAGAAGAGGGCCCTGGAATAAAAATTTCAGTTAAAGAGCAATACAAAACACTTTTATTATTACATACAATAATCAGAATCAATTCTGCAATGAATTTATGCAAGATTATTACATATGTAGGTACTCAAGATTTAACTGATATGGAATATGGAAATTAATGTTTTATATTTTGGATACCTTACGGAAAATTTCTCCTGGCTCTAGAGAAGATATTTAAATTTCCAATAAGCTCTTATTCACAAGGCAAAGCAACTAAACATTTGAGAAGGTTTTTTCTATCATACTGTTACATATATAACTAGTATTATATCTTAAGCATAAGTCTATATAATTGTGTATCATTGTGTTAACACACGGAGATGATATACTACTCTAACATTAGGTTGTATGTTTAGCCCCTACAATTATTTTGGGTGAATAGGCAAATCATATCCACTTCTTTATCTGTTTCCCCTTTTGAATGAAACAGAAATCAACCTACAAGAGGACCTTCCTTCTCCACGAATTAACCTTTGACCAATCTTTTTAATGGACTGTGGGGGTAGAAGACTGAAGGATTTTAAAAGGAAGTTTTATTTCAGTATTTCCTACAAAACTCCAATGTTTTCAAGCAAACTTCTTAGTCTTTTTTATTAAATACCAAAGATCTTTTCTTTTTAAAAATCAGATGATTCATATATAAAAGAAAATTGAAGAGAACAAAGTCTATATTCCTCTCACCCTAAGACATTATTTTAAATCTTCTGCTTTTCTTTTCAGTCTTTATCTAAATATTAACCAATTACTAAATTATTATAATAGGTAACATTATGTTCTGCTTTTTTCCCTGATAATCAATTTCCCATGCTGCTTTGGTTTATATATATGTATTAGCTGCCCTTATGACTGCACATTGAGATTTCCCCCCTGCAAGCCTGAAGCAGATTCTTAGACTTTTCCTGAATTATTTCCTAAGTATAATTTTCACAAGTATAGAATCAATGCAACATTTGTACTGTTCATAACAAATAACATCCAAATTATTTTCCTAAAGGTCTGTACTTATCAGCATTCCAGCTAAAAGCAGGTATCTTTTAACTTATATATCTTTTTTTTGGTGTTGTTGTTATTAGTTTTTTAATTGGAGGCTAATTACTTTACAATAATGTGGTGGTTTCTGCCATACATTCACATGAATCAGCCATGGGTGTACATGTGTTCCCCACCCTGAACTAACTTATACATCTTTAGGTACTTGTGAGGTTAAATAGTTTTCCATGTTTCTCTAGTATCTGATACTTGCTCATAAACAATTTATCTTTTGCTCTTAGAGTCTTTGAATGAGTTACCTATGTAATAAATATCAATAATTAATATTATATGTTGGGAGAATACTTTCCCCTATTCTGCTGATTTTCTTTTTAACCTTTACTATTTACATTAAAAATTTAAATTTTGGCCCAATTTATCTTCTCCTTCAAAATATTAAAAACCCCTTCACAGTCTCTCAAATATTTTTTCTAAGATAATATACTCTAAAATATAAATGATTTAGTAAGCATCTACCTCTTCATCATTCCTAGACAAAGTATAAAGAAACAAAATCAAATGAGAACAGAAATTAAAACCTCATCTGCATTCTATCATTTGTTTATAGTTCTACTTAGGACAAAAAAAGAAATGTTTTTAATCAATGGAAGAATAAAAAAAAAGACTTAAAACTTTTAAAATGATAACTGCTATATCCTAGTATGTTTATTAAAGGAAATCTGTTTTAAAGAAAAGTTTCAGACAGACTCTATGCTATGTTAGAAAGAGCAACAGGTTTTAGACGAGATTATTCCTAAGTCTCTCAGAATACTTTTATTATTTCAATATACTTTGAAATGAGCTTAGAATACCCAAGTTGTTCGTACTTCATTCTCCCTGAAGACCTTACTACTAACTGCATAATTGTAAATACTGAGAACACCTCATGGGATGAAGATCAAACATAGGTGGTTGAAGTTCTCCAAGTTCAATTGCTGTTATTCCTACTGCCCAGATATCACAGAGTTGGTTGTAGCCACCATTCTTTTCCACTGCTGCAACTTCAGGGGCCATCCTAGAAGGAATCAATAAATATAACATTTTTGTTTTTAAAAAATTATATGAAATTTGTTCTTTTGTTATATTCACTAGACTTCTTGGAGGGAAAGAGGCTTAGAGGCATTTACTAGAAAAGAAGAAACTTTACTATTAACAGAAAAAAACTTAATAAAGACCACATATACATACATACACATGCTTCTAAAACTTTGGTTCTCAAAATCTTGTGAATACTGTTTTATAGCATGGGAAAACAAAAAGACCACCTAAATCTCTGTGAAGGTCAGAGAAAAGTTCCTCAAAGGAGATGAGACTCACAGAATAAATTAGCAGGGAGTTGAGGGGGGTTGAGGAACCTGGACAATTTTGTTAGAGGAAACAAGTACGAATGCAGGGAAACAGGCCAGCACGGCACACAGAGAGGAGACAGGATGGTGCTACTCAATGTATGATCTATAGGTAGATACAGGGCCATAGGCAGTTTGCTATCCGCCTCCGATAAGTACAGAAACTGAAACTAAGTATTCTTATCCAGATAAATGGTCATTTTTTTTAGCAATTTATTTTAAATTTATTTTATAAAAGTATCAGTCTGTGGTGGACAAAATATGAAAAAAAAAAATAAAGTCATTCATCAGTTTGAGAGAGTCTAGAAAGTACTTGGAAAATAAACCTCAGAGACAGAGGCTAGATAATGAATGGTCTACTGATTATATGAGAAAGATTCGACTTTACTGTGAAAATGGAAAATTTAATTATGATATAAAACTCATGGCAACATGAAGGATGGTGTGAGAGGAAGTGAAATCAGAATCAGGCAGATGAATTAGAAGACTATCTGAAAAACACGAGGGGAAAAAAAAAGGACTTTTCAAAGGCAGTGGCAGGGAGGATAGAATCAAGGGGCTGACTGAAGAGACTGAATATAAAATACCTGTGGATACTGAAGTAGTGCTATCACCAGACAACTGTTGAAAATATATAGGACTGAGGGTCAACTGAGTAGCTGAGTTGGAGTTATCTGTTTGGGAGTTGCTGTGTGTACTTAATTGCTCAGTCATGTACAACTCTTTGTGACCTCATGGACAGTAGCCTGCCAAGCTCCTCCATCCATGGGGTTTCTCCAGGCAAGAAGACTGGAGTGGGTTGCCATGACCACCTCCAGGGAATCTTCACAACCCAAGGACTGAACCCAGGTCTCCTGCATTGCAGGCAGATTCTTTACCATCTGAGCCATCAGTCAGTGGTATATGAAAATGGCATCTAAAGTTATAAAGCATAGATGATATTACTCAGGAGTTTTGAGTGTTTATTATTTTTAAATTAATTTATATTTATACTGAATATTCACAAGGTAGAGATCACTTTTATGTGCACTTAGGTACAGAAACATATGACACAGTGTCTCTCAACCTAAGTGTGTATAAGGATATAATGAAAGCAGTGTTTTAGAAAGATTATTTTGTCAGTAATTGGAAGGATGTAGTAGAAGCAGGAGGGCTGGTAAAAACTAATGGTAGAATAAGATGCATGATAAATTTTAACAACACGCAAATGAAATCCTAGATTAAAACAGATGCAATATCAAAAAAAAAGGGTAATAAAATGACACAAGATTATAACACAATTTTCTTTTGAAAATCTCCCACCTATGAGATCTCTAAACACAGCATCTCAGGGACAGGAGGAATTATTGGCACTTTAACACAGGAAATGCTGGACAAGGAAAATGAGTATCAAAGTTCTGTAATCCATCAGATCTATGATAGTGTCAAGGAACCTGAATGTCTCCAGGCTTCAGTCAAGAACAAATTGTATTACTAAGCATCAATGTTGTTCACTAATCTTAAAGAGATGAAATGGACAAAATTCAATCATAATAATATCTTACCAATAAGGAGTGCCAATGAAAGATTTTCTCTTTGCAATAGTAGCTGTTATTTTTGCAGCTACACCAAAGTCAGCTGGTGGGGTAAAAACAGAACAGAAAATTTTAGTTTTCAATAAAATCACGAACATTTCTAAATTTCATCCTCAGAGACATCATTTTAATAATTCAGATAGCAATACTTACAGAAATGTATATAAATTGAATATAAATATAAATTGAATACCTAAATCCCTTCCTGTTTAGTTCAAAACATAATCATTGTAAGAAAATAACTTATTGGCACTTTATTAGAATGAAAACATACTTTATTAAGAACAAAGTTATTAAAAAACTTTTCATCACAAGTAACTTAAATTGGGAAAAAAACAAACCTCTGGATTCCTTTTATTCTAACACAACGAGGTTAGTATTTCAGTGCTGTTTTTCTGGAAAATAATTTTTAGGAATTTGAAATAACATACCTAATTTTACATCACCATGATCTGTCAATAAAATATTTGCACCCTAAAGCAAAAATACAAATGCTATTAAATTAGTATCATAAAATTCCTTTCAATAAAATTATCAATTTAAACAGTTTATTTATTATTATTATGTTTTATTGAAGTAGTCGATTTACAATGTTGTACCAATCTCTGCTATACAGCAAAGTGACTGAATAATACACATACAGACATTTTAAAAAATATTCTTTTCCATTATGGTTTATTAATAATTCACTGTACTATATAGTAGGACCTATTGTTTATCCACCGTATATGTAAGAGTTTACACCTGTGAATCCCAAACTTCCAGTCCTTCCTCCCCCCAAACCACAAATCTGTTCCCTGTGACTGTGAGTCTTAAACATACTGAGTTTAAATTAAGTTAAACAGACTTACTTTGATATCTCTATGCATTTTGCCTTTAGTATGCAAATAGGCAAGACCCTGAAGTTTAAAAAAAAAAAGTATATATTAGCAAAACTGCAAACTTCACACCTAAATTTCTACTTAAATTTTTATTGAATAAGAAAAACCAGAATGTCCTTTTTTTGAGGGGAAAAAACCTAGATGTGTTTCTTTTTACTAATCAATGTTTACTCAATTTTAAGATTTTTGAATTCATTTTCTGATAAAAACAAGAAATAGTTTACTGTAACATCATCACCACAATCAAGATAATGAACATATTCATCACTCCCAAAAGTTCCTCTCATATATAAACACTGATACACTGTCGCTATAGATAATTTTAAAAGTTTCTAGAGTTTTATATAAATGGAATCATACAGAATATTCTTTTATCTTCTTTAATTCACAATACTAATTTGACATTCCTTGTTAGTGTGTTATCAATATTTCATTTTTTTATTACTGACCATTCCACCATACAGTTATTACAGAATTTATTTATTCACCTGTTGATAGATATTTGGGTTATGAGTTGTTTCCAGATTTTGGTTATTATACAGAAACCCACTCTAAAGATTTATGTCAAGTATTTGTATGATTCTTCCCTCTTGGGTAAATAACTTAGATATGACTGGGTCATATGGTAGTACAAGTTTAAATTTCTAGGCAACTGCCAAATGGTTTTCCAAAGCAGCTGTACAATTTTGCATTGAAACTAGCTGTGTATGAGAGTTCCAATTAACTCACATACTCACCAACTTTATGAGGGTCAGTCTTTTTAATTTTAGCCATTCTAACCGGTGTGTAGTGGTATCTCATTGTGGTTTTAATGCATATTTTTCTAATAATTAATGATATCGAGCATATTTCTCATATCCTTATTTGCCATCTATACAGCTTTTGGTGAAACATCTGTTCAAATCTTTTGTCCATTTGTTTAATTTGTGCTTTTCCTATTATTTATTTAGTTTTGAGTTCTTTATATACTCTAGAGACAAGCCCTTTATCAGATTTATACTTTGCAAATACCTTTTTTGTCTTTTTATTCTCTTAATAGTAGGTCTTGAAAAGCAGTTTTAAATTTTAACAAAGTCAAATTTGTCAAATTTTTCTTTTATGGATCATGATTTTTATGTCTGAAAGGCTTTTATTAACTCAAGATTGCAAAATTTTCTTCTATGTTTTCTTCTATAAGTTCTAGTTTGAGATTTTATATTTAGACCTAAGTGATTAGGGTTAATTTTTACATATGTCACAAAATGTGGTTCAAAGTTCATGTGTTTGACTTGGGTTTGATCCCTGGGTTGGAAAGATCCCCTGGAGGAGGGCATGGCAACCACTCCAGTATTCTTGCCTGCAGAATCCCCAAGGTCAGACAGAAGAGCCTGGTAGGCTACAGTCTGTAGGGGCACAAAGAGGCAGACATGACTGAGTGACTAAGCACAGTTCAATTATTCCATAACCATTTACTGGAAAACCTATCCCTTCTCTTTTGAATTGTCTCTTCACCTTTGTCGGGGAAGGCAATGGCACCCCACTCCAGTACTCTTGCCTGGAAAATCCCATGGACGGAGGAGCCTGGTAGGCTGCAGTCCATGGGGTCGCAAAGAGTTGGACATGACTGAGCGACTTCACTTTCACTTCACACTTTCATGCACTGGAAAAAGAAATGGCAACCCACTCCAGTGTTCTTGCCTGGAGAGTCCCAGGGACGGGGGAGCCTGGTGGGCTGCCGTCTATGGGGTCGCACAGAGTCAGACATGACTGAAGTGCCTTAGCAGCAGCAGCAGCTTCACCTTTGTCAAAAAATAGCCATATATGTGTGGAATTATTTCTAGTTTTTCTAGATTTCTATAATCTTTTGGCATAATCTACTCTTATGCCAGTGCTTACTACTATGTTTCATTTAGTGTAGTTTTATAGGTCTTGAAATTGTTACTGTTGGTCCTCAAATTTTTTTGTTCTTTTCCACAGTTGTTTTGACTATTCCAGGTCCTTTGTGTTTCTGTAGGAATTTTAGAATCAGCTCATCAATTTCTAGAGGGAAAAAAAAAAGCCTCCTTTGATTTTGATTGCAACTGCATTGAATCTACAGTCAGTTTGGGAAGAAATGGTATCTTAATTGCATTGAAATGTTCTGACCCATGAATACAAGAATACTGCAGAAGGCAAAGTTCTCAGTTTATGTAGGTCTTCTTTAACTTCTCTAAGTCATTTTATAGTTTTTAGTATACAGGTGTTTATGCCTCTTTGTTACATATATTCCAAAGAACGTCATATTTTAGTTATTATAAATTGTATTGTTGCTAATCTATGGAAACCCAACTGATTCTGTATATTAATCTTGAACCCTGCAACCTCCCTATTCACACTCATTAGTTCCACTAGCTACTTTGTAGACTCTATTCCATTTTCTACAAAGATGTAGTTATGCAGTCTGTGAATACAGACAGCTTGAATTCTTACTTTCTAGTCCAGGTGCCTTTTATTTCACTGCTTTTGCTTTTTGTCCTGTGCAAACTTCTAGAATCTGTTAAAAAGAAGTGGTGAGAGCAGACATCTTTGCCTTGTTTGACTGACATTGGTGGGAAAGCACCTAGTCTTTACCATTAAGTATGATTTAGTTGTAGGTTTTTCATAGGTGCTCTTTATCAGGCTGAGTTAGTTTCTTTCTATTTGAAGTATGCTAAGAATTTTTATCAGAAATGAGCACTGGATTTAGTTAATGCTTTTTCTGTGTCTATTTAGATGATCCCATGGTTTTGCTTCTTTTTGTTTGCTAATGCAATCACTTACTTGAAATGACTTTGAATGTTACATCAACACTGCCTTCTATGATAAACCCTACTTGTATATGATGTATTATCTTTTTATATATTGTTGGATTACCTAAACCATGCCTTTTTATCCAGTCACCTGTCAACAGACACTAGACGAGGAATTTTGTCAGCATAACACAGTTTTAAAATTCAAACTAGTATCTTGGAAATCATCCCTTCCACAGCCTCATTTTATACTTAGGGAACTAAAACCACAGACGAGATAATGGTCATATACCAGGGCCAGAACGGAAATGCAAATTTCTGTTTTGCTTTCTATTTCCATTTAGTACTCTGTCCATTACTTAAAGAAGCAAGGAACTTTGGAAATTAAAATATTAACAACAGTAATCTGTCAACAATTCTCTGCTATGAGTGCATGATTAGTGTTTTATGTGAATACAAAAAAGCAGATTTTTAATGTGACTGTTATAGAAATATATGTAAATTATTTATATATATAAATTTACTTTTATATATCTAACAATAAAATTTTAAAGCATGTGGAAACCAACTCTTTCAGAAATGACTAGAGCTTTCCCTTAATTTAGGTTAAATTCCCAATTTCTAAAATATGGAAGGATAACATATAGAATATCAATTTCTCTCCTAAACAAACTACACAATCCAGGAAATGTAGAGACAGAAGCATCAATTAATAAGTATCAGTTGTGAACTGAAAAAATAAATAACACAACCACTACTACTTCATCCTGCTTCCTAACTTAGATGCCTTAAAGCATTTGAACAAAATTAGCTGCTAATTTTTTCAATGAGTAATCTTTCAAGGAACTAAAAAAATAAACTGGAAGAAAAACTGTATACTCTGTATACCTACTGAAGACTCATAACCTATTTTAACATACTAAAAGCTCTCACAGGATCTGAAATAAAGAAGGAAAGAAATATCTACTTAATACAATGTTTACTGAGCTTATAAAAAGGGATTCTGATATTAATAATATCTATTAATATCACATAGATCAAACGTTTCCAGATAACATTCTGGGTTACTGCCATGAAACTTTACTCTCATTTTGGGAGAAATGGTAAAAGACCTCATGTCTTATGCAAAAAGATTCCTTTTGTGGCCATAAAACTCGAAGGGAAAGCTTGGACTTGTTATAATTGAGAGGTCTGATGATTCATTCATGAAAACCAATTCATACCTATGACTTTCCTTTGCTTTGCAGCAATTGAGGGACAAGCACTACAAAGCAGAACACCAAACAACACCCCTGTGTATACTACTATTCGCTTAAATGAATTTCCAGGACTCATTCACAAAAGAAATAACGAGGCTTACAGAATTACAGTATGAGAGGTTAACAGAAAAATTTGGTTTACTCTTTCTCTTTTGGGCAGATCACCATTTTACTGTTTTCAACTGTGAAACTAGAACTGCATTTCTACCTACATAAGCAAATATAGTACCTGTAAAGTTTCTCTGCATACATAGGCTATTTGCAGTTCTGATAACGGTCCAGTAACTAGAAATTAAAAAAGAGATCACATCATTATACATTTGAACACAACAGACTAAAAACACTTTAACAATGACAAGCAATTATAAAACTTCTCTCTCTCTCTCTCTATATATATATCACTGGGTGGCTTATCATGAGCATATATTATTCTTAGAATCAGGAAACAAAAAAAAGTAAAGTAGAAAAATTTTCAATGCAATTTAAAAATGGAAGATTTGCTTCATAACGACTTTGGTCAGTGAAACTAATTAGCCCCTGTTATGAGCAAAGCACAGTACCAGATATCACAAGATGTTCTATACAAAGCAATGGACATGATCTCAATCCTGAACAACTAAAGATAAATAAATAAAGCCCCAAAATGAGAAAAACATATATAATTACAGTTATATACACATGTTAAGGGCTTCCCTGGTGGCTCAGACAGTAAAGAATGTGCCTGCAATGCAGGAGACCTGGGTGTGATCCCTGGGGTGGGAAGATCCTCTGATGAAGGGAATGGCAACCCACTCTAGTATTCTTGCCTAGAGAATTCCATGGATACAGGAGGAGCCTGGCGGGTTACAGTTCATGGGGTTGCAAAGAGTCAGACATGACTGAACAACTAACACTTTCACACTTTCATACATGTTATAGGACCATAAAGAGAAATCGATTGTTGAAAAGGCATACTTTTTTTTAAAAAGTCACGATGTTATTCCCTTAGCATTATTCTTTACTATATCCATCAAAACAAGGACCTTGATCCAATACCTTACCTAAGAATCCAAAAAGTAATCAGGTCACTTGTGACAACCAGATTTTTCCCTAATGAAATATAAAATCCTTCTGCAAGTACCTAACTAGATGCTTTGGAAATAATGCCTTCCAATACCATGAGAAAATATTTGAAGTCGGGGGTGGCATTTGCTGATAGTGAGGTCAAAATCAGATACTTTTATGCAATCTTTATTTAAAATATTTTACAACATATTTTAATCACTGGTAATCTATACCTACTTTTAGGAACATAAAATTTTGACTCTTAGTAACTTGATGAAATAGTAGTAAAAGAAGGGAAACAATTTCATTAAAAGTTATTATAGGTATAGTTGTTCTTGATTACTATGCTATCTAATATATTATTTACAGGGATGAATACTTTTTAGATTCAATTTAATTCAATAAATAGCAGGTTTAATAATGGAAAGCAGCAATTTCACAAAGAAATAAAATTAATGTCTCAAAACCATTATTTCAGCTTAAAAGGGGAAGTAGTAAAAAAAAAAAAGGTCTGCTGCATAGTTTTATTAATCCATAATCCTGAGTTCTCATTCTGTGAAAATGTAGATAAAAATTATAAATATTAGATAAAAAGTCTTCACATAAAAGATCATAATTCTTCATAAAATCACAGAAAAGAATTTTAAACTGAGTGACACAGAGCCGTTTCCTACCAATAATTTTTAAAAAATCAACAACACGGGTAAAATAAAAGAGAACAGTCATTATAGTATAATAATGTAAAGGAAAATTCAATTCAATTCGGAAAGTTGACTAAATTAACATAATGAAATGGCAACCCACTCCAGTATTCTTGTCTGGGAAATTCCATGGGCAGAAGAGCCTGGAGGGCTATAGTCCACAGGGTCACAAGACAGTCAGACAAGATTTGCAACTAAACAACAAATAAAATATTCCAAATTCTTAAAATTATATATTTTAATACAAAATATTATAGCAATAATTAAGTTGTTTTCCCAGTCAGCACGTTATCATTAAGAGGTAAACAGATAATTTGCTTTATGTGAGAGTCACCTTTTGCATTTCAATTTTAATTTACAAGGAAGTTTAGGCCGTTTTGTTTGTAAATAAAATACTTCCCTATATACTACTTAAGATTTCCTAGAGACTACATCTGAAAAGTAAAATCTAGATTCTTCAAGTACTCTTGGATTTCTTCATCAGGCTCCAGCAGTTTAACTGAATACCAAAAAAATATAAAATTTAGATTTCTTTTATGCAATACTCCAGAGTATTGCATAAAAGAATGTAAAACTCCAGAATGTAAAACAGTAAATCTACATGTTAGTATCTCTTGTTGACTAGAAACATAAAATAAAAATCATTAAAGTAAAAGTTTTAAAACGTAGAGAGAAATTAACAGTACCATGGTAAATATCTTGAAGTGATCCGCCACCACAATATTCCATACAAATCCACAGTTTTTCCCGACTAATATGAAAGAGAAAGAAAATTATATTAGCTAGTAATTCTCAACCACTGACATACTTTGAAGATTGTCACTCTTCAGCATAGCAAGGTTTAGGATAGATTACAACAGGAAATTGTCCTGACATTTTTCTTCAGGATACAGAAAAGCATATTAATTTTAGCTCTGTTCCCACCTTAAATAGTTTAGAATGTGATCAGTATTACAAGCTAAAATGCTTACTTGTAACCGTTCATAGTATTTCATTAAGGCTGCCAGATAAGGTAAAAATGCATAAATGAACCTGTCATTATTAATATAACAGAGAAGCCAATAAGAAGATCTGAGAAATTTTAGAACTTTAGACAAGCAATTTTAAAAATTTAAATACAAAACAGCATTTACATAAAAGGGAGGGGATATGGGGCAAAGAAGTATGAAACACAGAGAGATTAGATGTTTTGTGTTTTTCACCTGAGATAGCTCCCAAAGTAGGCAACAATGTTGCAGTGTTTACATTCTTTAACCATAAATATCTCTTGCTGAATCAAAGAAAAATCATCTCCTGAAAAACAAAATGATAATAACTTGGTCAACATGTTACATTTTGTGTTTCTATGTATAGGAAGAAGGAAGGAAACCTTCACAACAAGTATCAAAAATGAGGAATTAGATATTCTTAATACTTTAATGAGAATGTACATTTGCAGTTTCTTTCTACAAAGTCAGAAGCCATAAAAATGCATGAAGTCCTAAAACTCATAATTTCACTTCAATATTTACTTTCTTGAGATATGCACAGACAATATTCTCTACAGTACTATTTATTGATGAAAGAATGGTCAAACGACTTATGGTAAAATCATAGATATTACTATAACATGTTTAGCTATGAAAACATGCTCACGACACATTAAGTGAAAAAGATATTATGTAAGTACATATGCAAAAAAAAAGTCTCAAGAAATATACATAAGTAAAATTTTAAGTAATTTGGTTCTCTTCTTTTTTTATTTATATTTTCCAATTTGTCTACCAAAAATCTATTTGGGTTAATTAGAAAAAGCTATATTAAAATAAAATATTTATTATATATGGGAATTTTATGGTCATTATGGGCTGCTTAGAATGACACTGTCACTATCAAACTTCATTTTGCACAGAAATAGTGTTTTATTTCAGTAAAAGGAGTATGCTGCTGTTAAGTTGCTTCAGTCATGTCCGACTCTGCGACCCCATAGACGGCTGCCCACCAGGCTTCCCCATCCCTGGGATTCTCCAGGCAAGAACACTGGAGTGGGTTGCCATTTCCTTCTCCAATGCATGAAAGGGAAAAGTGAAAGTGAAGTCGCTCAGTCGTGTCAGACTGTAGCGACCCCATGGACTGCAGCCCACCAGGCTCCTCCACTGTGGGATTTTCCAGCCAAGAGTACTGGAGTGGGTTGCCATTGCCTTCTCCGGAGTTCATAAATGAGTACATTTATATTATGTAAATGTAATATAATGTACAAGATCTCAAGGTCTGGATTAACACACCTGGATTTAAGTCTGGACTCAGCCATTCACTGGCAATGTAACCTTGGGCAACCGAACTCTTCTGAATCACACCTGAATCCATTACCTACTATTTAAATTCATTCCTTATCTACTATTTTGGCTTCCTTATCTACCACTTCCCTAAATATTCCCTGCTGCAGTTGCTGGCCATTTTTGTAACAGATTCTTATGTCCCGAAGTTTCTGTTACTGCAAGTCTCTCAGGTGTGAAAGATGTGAGGAAGAGGATAGAGTGCATTTAGTACAATATCTGACACAGAATAAATGCAATAGCAGTATTATATGTTGGAGACAAGAAAGATACAAACAAACATGTTCCTCATTAAGATATCACCTTAAGATATTTTTATTAGATAGTGTTTGGAAATATTCTTTTGCAAAACAACATCAGGTTTAAAACCTGAGCCTTCCTGCATTGTAGGTGTATTCTTCTACCACTGTGCCACCATGAAAGCCCTAGCTCTAACTTAGTCGTCTTAGAATAACATACAAGGATCAAGAAGGAAAAACTTAGAAATTAGGTCTTAGATAAATAAATAAAATTCACACAAATCAGAGATATTTCCCCTTTATACAGCAACTTTCAACTGAAAGCCAAAACAAAATAATATTTTTGCCATGTCATAAAATACTTTTCAAAAAAAATCAAACATTACTGATGTGGTTTATATACACATTTAAGTATGAAACACCAAATTTATTTATAATCATGAAAACACTCTTTTCAACAGTCCCTTCATGTAAACACTAATTGATATTTCAGTTAACAATTTTAAAGAACTAGATAAATCAAAAAGGACACAGTCTTGAAACAATCAAAATCTAAGCGAAAATCTTTACAGAAAATTTAGCTTTTACTTGTAAAAGTGAGAAAACACGTACCACATGAATGGTTACATATACCCTAAACATAAGAGTCTGCAAAGAGAAGGGGATTAGTGAAGATAATCCAAAATAGACAATAATCTCACATTCCCCATTATCAACAGAGGCAGCAAGAGGGAGCAATTCTTGAAGAGTATCGTAAAAACCTGCCCATGTGGAGGCTTTGCCTGTCCACTTATGGATACAAAGAATTGTCTCTCCTTCCTCCTCCCTCTGAGCCCTCTCATTAGAGTAGTTCTCACCCATCTGCCTGAAACTTTTCCATTATATACTAAATTTTATTATTTATACAGGGTAATTTCAACAAGCAGGCTAGATTCCAGTCCATCCTTCATTTTATCAAGAAGCCCTGAATTACAAAGGAAACAAAAATAAAGAATCACTCTTTGTTACTATATGCTTTGGATATCTACCTACTCACTTCCATGTGTTTCTTTTCAAATTATTTATTTTTAATTGGAGGATAATTGCTTTACAATATTGTTTTGGTTTCCGCCATATATCAACATGAATCAGCCATAGGTATAGGTATGTCCCCTTCCTCTTCAACTTTCTTCCTACCTCCCTCCCCATCCCAACTCTCTATGTGTTTCTGATGGTTTTTGGCTGTGTAATCTGGCTTCTAGGATCTTAGTTTCCTGACCAGGGATAGAATCAGTGTGCTCTGCAATGAAGGCACAGAGTTTTAATCACTGGACCACCAGGGAATTCCCTACCCACTAACTTTTCTTTTTAATTGAAGTATAGTTGACATCTACCCACTTCTAAGTGATCACCAAAGTCTCATCCATTGGATCACTGAAAAAGCAAGAAAAGTTATGACCAACCTAGATAGCATATTGAAAAGCAGCGATATTACTTTGCCAACAAAGGTCCGTCTAGTCAAGGCTATGGTTTTTCCAGTGGTCATGTATGGATGTGAGAGTTGGACTATGAAGAAAGCTGAGCGCCGCAGAATTGATGCTTTTGAGCTATGGTGTTGGAGAAGACTCTTGAGAGTCCCCTGGACTGCAAGAAGATCCAACCAGTCCATTCTACAGGAGATCAGCCCTGGGTGTTCTTTGGAAGGAATGCTGCTAAAGCTGAAACTCTAGTACTTTGGCAAAGAGTTGACTCATTGGAAAAGACTCTGATGCTGGGAGGGATTGGGGGCAGGAGGAAAAGGGGATGACAGAGGACGAGATGGCTGGATGGAATCACTGACTTGATGGACGTGAGTCTGAGTGAACTCCAGGAGTTGGTGATGGACAGGGAGGCCTGGGTGCTGCGATTCATGGGGTCGCAAAGAGTCGGACATGACTGAGCGACTGAACTGAACTGATACCTACCCACTTTTAAGTGATCACCAAATTCTCATCCGTTGGATCATTGAAAAAGCAAGAGAATGCAAGAAAAACATCTACTTCTGCTTTATTGACTATGCCAAAGCCTTTGACTGTGTAGATCACAATAAACTGGAAAATTCTTAAAGAGATGGAAATACCAGACTACTTGACCTGCCTCCTGAGAAATCTGTATGCAGGTCAGGAAGCAACAGTCAGAACTGGACATAGAACAACACAGACTGGTTCCAAATCAGGAAAGGAGTACGTCAAGGCTGTATATTGTCACCCTGATTATTTAACTTCTACGCAGAATACATCATGAGAAATGCTGGGCTGGATGAAGCATAGCTGGAATCAAGATGGCTGGGAGGAATATCAATAATCTCAGATATGCAGATGACACCACCCTTATGCCTGAAAGCGAAGAACTAAAGAGCCTCTTCATGAAAGTCAAAGAGGAGAGTTTAAAAAGTTGGCTTAAAACTCAACATTCAGAAAACTAAGATCATGGCATCCAGTCCCATCACTTCATGGCAAATAGATGGGGAAACAATGGAAACAATGAGAGACTTTATTTTTGTGGGCTCCAAAATCATTGCAGTGGTGACTGCAGCCATGAAACTAAAAGATGCTTACTCGTTGGAAGAAAAGCTATGACCAACCTAGACAGCATACTAAAAAGCAGAGACATTATTTTGCCAACAGAGGTCCATCTAGTCAAAGCTATGGTTTTTCCAGTAGTCACGTATGGAAGTGAGAGTAGGAACGATAAAGAATGCTGAGTGCCGAAGAATTGATGCTTTTGAACTGTGGTGTTGGAGAAGACTCTTGAGAGTCCCTTGGACTGCAAGGAGATCCAACCAGTGCATCCTAAAGGACATCAGTCCTGAATATTCATTGGAAGGACTGATGCTGAAGGTGAAACTCCAATACTTTGGCCACCTGATGTGAGGAACTGACTCACTGGAAAAAACCCTGATGCTGGGAAAGATTAAAAGCGGGAGGAGAAAGGGACAACAGAGGATGAGATGGTTGGATGGCATAACCAACACAATGGACATGAATTTGAGTAGGCTCCAGGAGTTGGTGATGCACAGGGAATCCTGGCGTGCTGCAGTCCAGGCTGTTGCAGAGTTGGACACAACTGAGCGACTGAACTGAACAAGTATCTTCATTCCAATTTTATCCTGTGTTCAGAAACTGGAATCTAAGTGAAACAGAACACTCTAGCATTCCATGTGGTTTTTACCTATTAAATGGCAGAAAATGTCTACTTACCCTTTATTAGTTTTCTGCATGTATTATTTAAAACTAATAAAATTTTGGTGTGACCTCAAAATCAACATCTTCTACTAATTCAGATTTGAACTTTTGAAATAGTGAAGATAGGGTTCCAATATCTAAATTTACAGATTATTTCTAAAAATAAAAAATATTAAGGTTTTTAAAATAGAAGTAAATACTGAAAAGCAGGAACATACCACTTAATCGGAATAGTTGACACTTCTCCTATTTGGCCAAACCTCCTACTTCGGGATTTCTTTCAAGAACATTAACAAGGCAAACTAATGGTTGTTTAAATCTTTATAAAATTTCTGACTTTTAAAAAATTTACTGTACAATTTCCATTTATATTTCCAGGAAACAAGATGAGGAGGGCATGGGACGAAGCTGTGGGCAGGTGAGGTCCGGGCACCACGGGGTCAGCGCTGGCTTGACTTAATCAGGGATGTTCCACTAACGCCTTTTATAGAAAAGTAGAAATATGTATCTTATTGGTAAAGCATAAATTATTAAACTTGAATATTTTTTAAAAGCAAAAAAAAAAAAAAAAATAAAAAAAAAATAAAAAAAGTTTTAAACATCTATTTAAAGATATTTAAAGATTCCAATTCCAGTGCGTTCTCCAGTGCCAAGAGAACGCACTGGTCATAGCAAACACCCTCTTCCAACAACACAAGAGAAGACTCTACACATGGACATCACCAGAATGTCAACACCGAAATCAGACTGATTATATTCTTTGCAGCCAAAGATGGAGAAGCTCTATACAGTCAGAAAAACAAGATGGGGCGCTGATCGTGGCTCAGATCATGAACTCCTTATTGCCAAATTCAGACATAAATTTATAAGAAAGTAGGGAAAACCACTAGACCATTCAGGTATGACCTAAATCAAATCCCTTATAATTATACAGTGGAAGTGAGAAATAGATTTAAGGGACTAGATCTGATAGAGTGCATGATGAACTATGGTCGGAGGTTTGTGACATTGTACAGGAGACAGGGATCAAGACCATCCCCATGGAAAAGAAATGCAGAACAGCAAAATAGCTGTCTGGGGAGGCCTTACAAATAGCTATGAAAAGAAGAGAAGCAAAAAGCAAAGGAGAAAAGGAAAGATATAAGCATCTGAATGCAGAGTTCCAAAGAATACCAAGGAGAGATAAGAAAGCCTTCCTTAGTCATCAATGCAAAGAAATAGAAGAAAACAACAGAATGGGAAAGACTAGAGATCTCTTCAAGAAAACTAGAGATACCAAGGGAACATTTCACGCAAAGATGGGCTTGATAAAGGACAGAAATGGTATGGACCTAACAGAAGCAGAAGATATTAAGAGGAGGTGGCAAGGATACACAGAAGAACTGTACAAAAAAGATCTTCATGATCAAGATAATCACGATGGTGTGATCACTCACCTAGAGCCAGACATACTGGAATGTGAAGTCAAGTGGGCCTTAGAAAGCATCACTACGAACAAAGCTAGTGGAGGTGATGGAATTCCAGTTGAGCTATTTCAAATCCTGAAAGATGATGCTGTGAAAGTGCTGTACTCAATATGGCAGCAAATTTGGAAAATTCAGCAGTGGCCACACGACTGGAAAAGGTCAGTTTTCATTCCTTTCCTAAAGAAAGGCAATGCCAAAGAATGCTCAAACTACCACACAATTGGACTCATCTCACACACTAGTAAAGTAATGCTCAAAATTCTCCAAGCCAGGCTTCAGCAATATGTGAACCGTGAACTTCCTGATGTTCAAGCTGGTTTTAGAAAAGGCAGAGGAACCAGAGATCAAATTGCCAACATCCGCTGGATCATCAAAAAAGCAAGAGAGTTCCAGAAAAACATCTATTTCTGCTTTATTGACTATGCCAAAGCCTTTGACTGTGTGGATCACCACAAACTGTGGAAAATTCTGAAAGAGATGGGAATACCAGAGCACCTGACCTGCCTCTTGGGAAACCTATATGCAGGTCAGGAAGCAACAGTTAGAACTGGACATGGAACAACAGACTGGTTTCAAATAGGAAAAGGAGTACATCAAGGCTGTCTATTGTCACCCTGCTTATTTAACTTATATGCAGAGTACATCATGAGAAACGCTGGGCTGGAAGAAGCACAAGCTGGAATCAAGATTGCAGGGAGAAATATCAATAACCTCAGATATGCAAATGACATCACCCTTATGGCAGAAAGTGAAGAGGAACTAAAAAGTCTCTTGATGAAAGTGAAAGAGGAGAGTTTAAAAAGTTGGCTTAAAGCTCAACATTCAGGAAATGAAGATCATGGCAACTGGTCCCATCACTTCATGGCAAATAGATGGGGGAACAGTAGAAACAGTGAGAGACTTTATTTTGGGGGGCTCCAAAATCACTGCAGATGGTGATTGCAGCCATGAAATTAAAAGACACTTACTCCTTGGAAGAAAAGTTATGACCAACCTAGATAGCATATTACTTTGCCAACAAAGGTCTGTGTAGTCAAGGCTATGGTTTTTCCAGTAGTCATGTATGGATGTGAGAGTTGGACTGTGAAGAAAGCTGAGTGCCGAAGAATTGATGCTTTTGAACTGTGGTGTTGGAGAAGACTCTTGAGAGTCCCTTGGACTGCAAGGAGATCCAACCAGTCCATTCTAGAGGAGATCAGCCCTGGGTGTTCTTTGGAAGGAATTCTGCTGAAGCTGAAACTCCAGTACTTTGGCCACCTCATGCAAAGAGTTGACTCATTGGAAAAGACTCTGATGCTGGGAGGGACTGGGGGCAGGAGGAAAAAAGAGGATGAGACGGCTGGATGGCATCACTGAGTCTATGAACGTGAGTTTGAGTGAACTCCGGGAGTTGGTGATGGACAGGGAGGCCTGGCGTGCTGCGATTCATGGGATTGCAAAGAGTTGGACATGACTGAGCAACTGAACTGAACTGAAAGATTCCAACATATCTGAAAACTGTCTAATCTAGTAAAATACATCTAATTCACCATTTTATTTATAAATATTGGATTATTTCACAAAGATTTCCAATTTAGCATTTTAAAAAACAAGTAAACAAAGTATACTGCATTAGCACCCTGGGTAATGATTTCATGAAATTCCATGCCTCTATGCAAGGCTCACAGTTTTAAACAAATGATAATTTGGAAAATTTTAAAGTACCATCATGTAGTTCTACCATAATAAGGGGATAATGTGAGCAGAGAAGACTTGAGAAGGCAAATGAGGAATATGATGATCACCTTTCTCAAACTCGGATTGTTCTGGCTATTGGCTGGCACTAACTACAGATTTGTTGAGCAAAATGAGCATCTGTAAAATGAGTTAGAGGGTAGGCTGAAATTCAGACACAAACAGGAAAATAGGGTGACATGCACAATTGTAATATCTGCCTGCTTTTCTAGAGCAGCCCTGATGCCTCACCAAACAGATGATAAAACTCAAAATGGTATCATTGGTAGTGTTTATTTTAAATACCTAAGTCACCATTTGTAAAATGGTGCTTCTATTTAAAAAGTACAGACTATAAAAATGATAGAGAAATTTCTATCTATAAAAAAGATAGAGAAATGCTTAAATCACTCTTAAAAATAATCATTTGCTTTCATATGTATACAAAGGGCAACAAAAATATAGGGGAAAATGCTCATTCATCTTATCAATTATTTCTGTGGCCAATTAAAAAAATAGTTTTCTGTGCTAATCTATTTTTGCTCTTAACCCTAAGATTCACTTTAGGATTAGTACTAGAAGAGTCTCAAAAGTCATTTATTTTAGTGAAATTTTAAATATAATATTATACAATTAAATTACCAGGAACAAGTCAGTAAATCTGTAATAACATTCAAGACTTTAAAATGATTATAAATTTCAATAATCTATTTTTAACTGGGGTGAAAAGTATAATTGAGTTACAGCTGAGATTTCATTTACTTAAAAAAAAAAAAACTGTTTATCTTTTACCAGATGCAGGCTTTTTTCTAAGTCAGATTGGCAAATAATTATTTTTTCATGTCTAAATAAAATTCTAAACCAGCTCATCTGTTAAATAAATACAAGGAAGCACTTTTGCATTATACTGGCTTTGATGCGATTTTTTTTTTTTAAGTTGCATAGTACAGTCAAAAATTCATTTTTGAAATACAGCTGTCTCCAGAAATTATTTGAGGCATCGGAAACAAATGTTGGGAAAATTCAATACTATAACATCGTATTTGTCACATAAAACTCCCCTAACTCTGTTTGCAAAATGTGAAAAACACATCTACTTTGGCTTTTCTGAAAATGCTAAAAAAAAAAAAAAAAGGTATAAAAGTCTATGATTAACATAGAAATTATTTTTTTAAAGGCAAAAACAAAAGAAAACAAAACCACAAATAAAACATATAATAATGAAATAACCCAAATGAATAAAATCACTGTCACAAACAGAAGACCAATTTCTCAGATTCTAAAACACAGATTATGAAAATAAATGAAACTATTCACTAAAAGTATGTATATTTAAACTGTAAGAAAAACATTTCTCAGGTGACTAATTTTATAGGTATTTACTATTAATAAATTTAATGAATTTACTGAAATCACAATTACTGTTAATAATGAATTGAAATCTAAATAATAAGACCTGAACATCACAGATTAGAGAAGATATGTAGTATTAGTGCCACAGACAATTGAGCAGCAACTTCAGCAAGAAGCAGCAAGTTACCTACAAGAGGAAAAATAATCAGGCAAGCCTTATAGCTTTATTCTAATAATATTCAAAGCAGAAAATGTCTATATATTTTCTGAGGGCAGGAGAAGAATGTATGATGTAATAATTCTATATCTAGTCAACTGGTCATTCTCATTTAAAAGACAACAGAAAGTCATTTATAATATTCCCCTGTACAAAGGTATTTATTGAATGTCCTCTATGTGCCTACACTATTTCTGGTGCTCAACTATAACAGTAAAGACAGATCACTAGTCTCATGCCTCTTAACATGCCAGGAGAGACAGACATTAAACAAACAAATACAAAGAAATAAGAAAAATGTTACGCAGGCACGTGTCCTAGACATGTGAGAACTAAAATAACAAAGATCTGAGTGACTACTTTAACTTATGTAGTCAGAACTGGGTCTTTACGAGGCTACAACATTTAAGCTGAAATCTGAATGACCAGGAGGGCTTCTGGAAAAAGACCATGAAAACTAGTACTTCACGCGGAAAAGAAGAGTCAGTTTAATTTTGGACTGACTACATAAAAAAGAAAAAAATAAGAAGGGAATAGGGAAGGGAAAAAGATACATGCTGAGCTCAGAGAAGTAGACAGGGCCAATCACATAAGCAAGGTTGAAAGTTTGAATATTATTTATTCTAAGTGCAATTTTGAAGCTCCAGGAAGGTTTTAAGGAGGAGAGCATTATGATATATGATATGTATTTTAAAAGGACCATTCTGGTGGCACTGTGGGAACTAGATGGCGATAGATGGGAGGTCTGGGAGAGGAAACAGAGAGACTAGAGGGGAAAGATGGCAATAAGAAGTAGATGGATTCAGTATATGTTTTGAAGGTTGAGTTGAAAAAACTTGCTGACAGACTGACCCTGAAGTACAAAAGAAAGAGAAATCAAGGACAATGCCTATTTTTTTGGCTTGGCTAGTGGCTTAGCAAAATGGGGAAGACTGAGGGAAGAGAAAGCTTGAGAAGAACAATTAATTTGTGAATCAAAATTATGTTATTCTTGATAGTCACAGGAAAATCAATGTGATGATACGATTCAACTTGGCAACAACTGATACAAAAAAAAAAAAGCAACAAGGACATGGAATGAAAGGATGGTGAGGACTGAATCTATTTAATTATAAAACTAAGCCTAAATAATTGGTATCTCTTAATTTTAAAAAAAGATATAAAAGATATGCAGGCTAATACACATGCATGCCCTAGTATAATCAAAAAATTCTAAGACGAAAATCCTCAAATAAATTAACAAGCATCTGAAAACTGGGAGATGAAGAGGCAGAAGGACTATGAAGTTCAACATCTTTAAACCTATACAGCTAATGACTGTTTCATTTCTTAAGTTGATAAATTAAAAACCTAAATTTAAGTATATTATTTAAAGTCTTATGTATATATAAATAAGTATATTATTTATACTTATAAATAAGTATATTATTTAAAGTATTATGCAAAGAAATAGAGGAAAACAATAGAATGGGAAAGACTAGAGAGCTCCTCAAGAAAATCAGAGATACCAAAGGAACGTTTCATGAAAAGATGGGCTCGATAAAGGACAGAAATGGTATGGAACTAAGAGAAGCAGAAGATATTAAGAAGAGATGGCAAGAAGAACTGTACAAAAAACATTTTCACGACCCAGATAATCACGATGGTGTGATCACTGACCTAGAGCCAGACAGCCTGGAATGTGAAGTCAAGTGGGCCTTAGAAAGCATCACTACGAACAAAGCTAGTGGAGGTGATAGAATTCCAGTTGAGCTATTTCAAATCCTGAAAGATGATGCTGTGAAAGTGCTGTACTCAATATGCCAGCAAATTTGGAAAACTCAGCAGTGGCCACAGGACTGGAAAAGGTCAGTTTTCATTCCAATCCCTAAGAAAGGCAACGCCAAAGAATGCCCAAACTACCGCACAATTGCACTCATCTCACACGCTAGTAAAGTAATGCTTAAAATTCTCCAAGCCAGGCTTCAGCAATATGTGAACCGTGAACTTCCTGATGTTCAAGCTGGTTTTAGAAAAGGCAGAGGAACCAGAGATCAAATTGCCAACATCCGCTGGATCATGGAAAAGCAAGAGAGTTCCAGAAAAACATCTATTTCTGCTTTATTGACTATGCCAAAGCCTTTGACTGTGTGAATCACAATAAACTGTGGAAAATTCTGAAAGAGATGGGAATACCAGACCACCTGATCTGCCTCTTGAGAAATTTGTATGCAGGTCAGGAAGCAACAATTAGAACTGGACATGGAACAACAGACTGGTTTCAAATAGGAAAAGGAGTTCGTCAAGGCTGTATATTGTCACCCTGTTTATTTAACTTACATGCAGAGTACATCATGAGAAACGCTGGGCTGGAAGAAGCACAAGCTGGAATCAAGATTGCCGGGAGAAATATCAAGAACTTCAGATATGCAGATGACACCACTCTTATGGCAGAAAGTGAAGAGGAACTCAAAAGCCTCTTGATGAAGGTGAAAGTGGAGAGTGAAAAAGTTGGCTTAAAGCTGAACATTCAGAAAACGAAGATCATGGCATCCAGTCCCATCACTTCATGGGAAACAGATGGGGAAACAGTGGAAACAGTGTCAGACTTTATTTTTCTGGGCTCCAAAATCACTGCAGATGGTGACTGCAGCCATGAAATTAAAAGATGCTTACTCCTTGGAAGGAAAGTTATGACCAACCTAGATAGCATATTCAAAAGCAGAGACATTACTTTGCCAACAAAGGTCCGTCTAGTCAAGGCTATGGTTTTTCCTGTGGTCATGTATGGATGTGAGAGTTGGACTGTGAAGAAGGCTGAGCACCGAAGAATTGATGCTTTTGAAGTGTGGAGTTGGAGAAGACTCTTGAGAGTCCCTTGGACTGCAAGGAGATCCAACCAGTCCATTCTGAAGGAGATCAGCCCTGGGATTTCTTTGGAAGGAAAGATGCTAAAGCTGAAACTCCAGTACTTTGGCCACCTCATGCGAAGAGTTGACTCATCTGAAAAGACCCTTATCTGATTTAAAGTCTTAGATGCCATCCTCTGATAAAACTACAAACTGTTTACTTTTCAACTTATCAGCAATAAAAGTAAAAGAAACCTCTAGCTATATTTTGTTTAAAATCTTCAAAAAACATTAAATACAAAACCCACTGTAACAGAAGATCAATCATCTCACTAAATTTTAAAATGACTGACCTAGAAAGAGCAAGATTCAGATTCGGTTATAAAATAAAATTTAAAGATAATTACATGACAAACACCTAAAAACCAATGATCCAAAAAGAAAGTAAAATGATAGGCCTAAATTTAACAGCATTATTCTGTTGTTATATGATACATAAATACAAACAAGAAAGAAGGGTTGGCATTACAATGTTTGACACAGTTATAATCAAAGCAAAAAGAGCATCAAAAAGCACTAAAATTGACAATTCTATTGAAAAATATTAATTAATGGCACCCCACTCCAGTACTCTTGCCTAGAAAATCCCATGGACGGAGGAGCCTGGTAGGCTGCAGTCCATGGGTCGCTACAGTCAGACAACAGACAAACTTCACTTTCACTTTTCACTTTCATGCATTGGAGAAGGAAATGGCAACCCACTCCAGTATTCTTGCCTGGAGAATCCCAGGGATGGGGGAGCCTGGTGGGCTGCCATCTATGGGGTCGCACAGAGTCGGACACGAGTGAAGTGACTTAGCAGCAGCAAGACTGTCACAGACTAAATAAATCCAATATAATGACTCACATAAATATCAACAGTAACCAAAATAGAAAGTAAAAGAGAAGAAAAAACTGTTATTCATGATAGCAAGAATTACCATAAATTTGAAGGCCTATGTGGCAAGAGCCTTTTGATGAAAGTGAAAGAGGAGAGTGAAAAAGTTGGCTTAAAGCTCAACATTCAGAAAATGAAGATCATGGCATCTGGTCCCATCACTACATGGGAAATAGATGGGGAAACAGTGGAAACAGTGTCAGACTTTATTTTTCTGGGCTCCAAAATCACTGCAGATAGTGACTGCAGCGATGAAATTAAAAGACACTTACTCCTTGGAAGAAAAGTTATGACCAACCTAGATAGCATATTCAAAAGCAGAGACATTACTTTGCCCATAAAGGTCTGTCTAGTCAAGGCTATGGGTTTTTCCAGTGGTCATGTATGGATGCGACAGTTGGACTGTGAAGAAAGCTGAGTGCCGAAGAATTGATGCTTTTGAGCTATGGTGTTGGAGAAGACTCTTGAGAGTCCCTTGGACTGCAAGGAGATCCAACCAGTCCATTCTAAAGGAGATCAGCCCTGGGTGTTCTTTGGAAGGAATGATGCTGAAGCTGAAACTCCAGTACTTTGGTCACCTCATGCGAAGAGTTGATTCATTGGAAAAGACTCTGATGCTGGAGGGGATTGGGGACAGGAGGAAAAGCGGACGACAGAGGATGAGATGGCTGGATGGCATCACCGACTCAATGGACATGAGTTTGAGTGAACTCTGGGAGTTGGTGATGGACAGGGAGGCCTGGCGTGCTGCAATTCATGGGGTTGCAAAGAGTCAGACACGACTGAGCAACTGAACTGAACTGATGTGGCAAGAACTATAATATTTTCCTGAAGAGCTGAATAAGAAAAATTCTTATCATTGTCAAATGTTAAGTCTTCTAAATTATTCTCACAGGCTTTTTTACCCTTGGATAAAAATGATCTTGAATCTTTCCTGGGGAAAAAATTATGAAAACAGATGGGAAATAACTGAAAAATAAAAGCAATGAAGATTATAAAATACAATGAAAAGTCAGGGTAATCAAAAGCAGGATATTCCTGAACTACAAATAGGAGGGGGGGAGTGGTTGGGAATCACTGAAATAGATAATAAAACTCATGCTTAAATGGAAATTCAGTTCTTGACAAGCGAGGCATTTCAAACATGCAAATAAAAGACAGAATTTGTAGTAAACAGCTTTGGAAAACTGTCTAGCCATTATATTCTTTGCAGCGGAAGATGGAGAAGCTCTATACAATCAGCAAAAACAAGACCGGGAGCTGACTATGGTACAGATCATGAACTCTTTACTGCAAAATTCAGAAAAGTAGGGAAAACCACTAGACCATTCAGGTATGACCTAAATCAAATCCCTTACAATTATATAGTGAAAGTGGCAAATAGATTCAAGGGATTAAATCTGATAGAGTGCCTAAGAACTATGGACGGAGGTTCATAACACCATACAGGAGGCAGTGATCAAGATCATCCCCAAGAAAAACAAATACAAAAAGGCAAAAGCGTTGTCTGAGGAGGCCTTACAAACAGCTGTGAAAAGAAGAGAAGTTAAAGGCACAGGAAAAAAGGAAAGATATACCCATCTGAATGCAGAGTTCCAAAGAATAGCAAGGATAGATAGAAAGCCTTCCTCAGTGATCAATGCAAAGGAAGAGAGGAAAACAATAGAACAGGAAAGACTAGAGATCTCTTCAAGAAAATTAGAGATACCAAGGGAACATTTCATGCAAAGATGGGCAAAATAAAGGACAGAAATGGTAGGTACCTAACAGAAGCAGAAGATATTAGGAAGAGGTGGCAAGAATACACAGAAGAACTGTACAAAAAAGATCTTCATGACCCAGATAACCATGATGGTGTGATCACTCACCTGAAGCCAGGCATCCTGGAATGTGAAGTCAAGTGGGCCTTAGGAAGCACCACTACAAACAAAGCTAGTGGAGGTGACAGAATTCCAGTTGAGCTATTTCAAATCGTAAAAGTTGATGCTGTCAAAGTGTTGCACTCAATATACCAGCAAATTTGGAAAACTCAGCAGTGGCCATAGGACTGGAAAAGGTCAGTTTTCATTCCTATCCCAAAGAAAGGCAATGCCAAAGAATGTTCAAACTACTGCACAATTCTACTCATCTCATATGCTGGCAAAGTAATGCTCAAAATTCTCCAAACCAGGCTTCAACAGTACGTGAACCGTGAACTCCCAGATGTTCAAGTTGGATTTAGAAAAGGCAGAGGACCCAGAGATCAAACTGCCAACATCCACTGGATCATTGAAAAGACAAGAGAATTCCAGAAAAACATCTATTTCTGCTTTATTGACTATGTCAAAGCCTTTGACTGTGTGGGTCACAATAAACTGTGGAAAAATCTTAAAGAGATGGGAATACCAGACCACCTGACCTGCCTCCTGAGAAATCTGTATGCAGGTCAAGAAGCAACAGTTAGAACCGGACGTGTAACAACAGACTGATTCCAAATTGGGAAAGGAGTATGTCAAGGCTATATATTGTCACCCTGAACATTTAACTTCTATGCAGAGTACATCATGTGAAATGCTGGGCTGGATGAAGCTAGTTGGAATCAAGATTGCTGGGAGAAATATCAATAACCTCAGATATGCAGATGACACCACCCTTATGCCTGAAAGCGAAGAACTAAAGAGCCTCTTCATGAAAGTCAAAGAGGAGAGTTTAAAAAGTTGGCTTAAAACTCAACATTCAGAAAACTAAGATCACGGCAACTGGTCCCATCACTTCATGGCAAATAGATGGGGAAACAATGGAAACAGTGAGAAACTTTTTTTTTGTGGGCTCCAAAATCACTGCAGTGGTGACGGCAGCCATGAAACTAAAAGATGCTTACTCGTTGGAAGAAAAGCTATGACCAACCTAGACAGCATACAAAAAAGCAGAGACATTATTTTGCCAACAGAGGTCCGTCTAGTCAAAGCTATGGCTTTTCCAGTAGTCATGTATGGATGTGAGAGTTGGAACTATAAAGAAAGCTTGATTGTCAAAGAACCAATGCTTTTGAACTGTGGTGTTGGAGAAGACTCTTGAGAGTCCCTTGGACTGCAAGGAGATCCAACCAGTCCATCCTAAAGGACATCAGTCCTGAATATTCATTGGAAGGACTGATGCTGAAGCTGAAACTCCAATACTTTGGTCACCTGATGCAAAGAACTGACTCACTGGAAAAGACCCTGATGCTGGGAAAGATTGAAGGCGGGAGGAAAAGGGGACGAAAGAGGATGAGATGGTTGGATGGCATCACCGACTCAATGGACATGAGTTTGAGTAAGCTCTGGGAGTTAGTGATGGACAGGGAGGCCTGGAGTGCTGCAGTTCATGGCGTCGCAGAGAGTTGGACATGAATGAGTGACTGAAGTGTACTTAAAGCTCTTCTTCACACCTTAGGACAAAACTGTCCCTGATGCAGCAAACATTTAAGTGTTGGAGGGTGTACGAGAAAGGAAAAAACTAGAAGAAACTGTGTGAAATAGCTCTAGAGCCGACTAGAAGAAAAAGCCTATATATGAGAAAGAGAGGAATAAAGGAGAACTGCCAAATTTACCTAAAAGGAAAAAAAAAACTTCCACACAGAAAAGTACCATAAACAGAGTACAAAGATAGTAGACAAATTGAAGAAAACTTTTAAAACATTTGAAAAGTCAATATTTTTAAAGAGTAAACAGCATCCTCTTAGACATGCTTCTGCTCTATTCCATAGGTTTGGATCACCCTGTTTTCATTTTTGTCCGTAGGTAATTTTTAATTTCCTCTTTGGTTTCTTCAGTAGTCCACTGGCTGTTTTAGTAGCATGCTGTTTAGCTTCCATGTGTCCCTGTTTTTGCAGTTGTTGTTTTTCCCCATATAGTTGATTTCCAGTCTCATAGTGTTGGAAAAGATGCTTGATACTTTTTTAATTTTCTGAAATTTACCAAGGCATGTTTTGCAGCCATGCACGTGCTCTATCCTGGGAGATGTTCCATGTGCACCACAATGTGTATTCTGTAGCTTTCAGATGAAATGCTCTCTATATGTCAATTAAGACCATTTGGTCTAATGTGTCATTGAAGGCCTGTTTGATTTTCTATATGGATGATCTTTCCATTGATGAAAGTTGGCAGGGGGGAAGGTAAAGTCTCCTACTATTACTGTGTCACTGTTGATTTTTCCTTTTATGTCTACTAATATTTAACATATATTTAAGTGCTTCTGTGGTGGGTGAATGGATATTTACAATTATTATATCTTCTTATATTTATACCTTGATCATTATGTAGTATCCTTCTTCGTCTCCTGGAACAGTCTTTAAAGTCTATTTTGTATGACATAAATATTGCTCCTCTGGCTTTCTTTCTTTTTTTTTTTTTTTGATCTTTGGTTAGCTTTTATTTATTTTTTTTAAATTTTATTTTATTTTTAAACTTTACATAATTGTATTAGTTTTGCCAAATATCAAAATGAATCCATCACAGGTATACATGTGCTCCCCTTCCTGAACCCTCCTCCCTCATCCCTCCCCATACCATCCCTCTGGGTCGTCCCAGTGCACTAGCCCCAAGCATCCAGTATCGTGCATTGAACCTGGACTGGCATCTCGTTTCATACATGATATTTTACATGTTTCAATGCCATTCTCCCAAATCTTCCCACCCTCTCCCTCTCCCACAGAGTCCATAAGACTGTTCCATACATCAGTGTCTCTTTTGCTGTCTCGTACACAGGGTTATTGTTATCATCTTTCTAAATTCCATATATATGCGTTAGTATATACTGTATTGGTGTTTTTCCTTCTGGCTTATTTCACTCTGTATAATAGGTTCCAGTTTCATCCACCTCATTAGAACTGATTCAAATGAATTCTTTTTAATGGCTGAGTAATACTCCATTGTGTATATGTACCACAGCTTTCTTAGCCATTCATCTGCTGATGGACATCTAGGTTGCTTCCATGTCCTGGCTATTATAAACAGTGCTGCGATGAACATTGGGGTACACGTGTCTCTTTCCCTTCTGGTTTCCTCAGTGTGTATGCCCAGCAGTGGGATTGCTGGATCATAAGGCAGTTCTATTTCCAGTTTTTTAAGGAATCTCCACACTGTTCTCCATAGTGGCTGTACTAGTTTGCATTCCCACCAACAGTGTAAGAGGGTTCCCTTTTCTCCACACCCTCTCCAACATTTATTATTTGTAGACTTTTGAATAGCAGCCATTCTGACTGGTGTGAAATGGTACCTCATAGTGGTCTTGATTTGCATTTCTCTGATAATGAGTGATGTTGAGCATCTTTTCATGTGTTTGTTAGCCATCTGTATGTCTTCTTTGGAGAAATGTCTATTTAGTTCTTTGGCCCATTTTTTGATTGGGTCATTTATTTTTCTGGAGTTGAGCTGTAGGAGTTGCTTGTATATTTTTGAGATTAGTTGTTTGTCAGTTGCTTCATTTGCTATTATTTTCTCCCATTCTGAAGGCTGTCTTTTCACCTTGCTGATAGTTTCCTTTGATGTGCAGAAGCTTTTAAGGTTAATTACGTCCCATTTGTTTATTTTTGCTTTTATTTCCGATATTCTGGGAGGTGGGTCATAGAGGATCCTGCTGTGATGTATGTCAGAGAGTGTTTTGCCTATTGGATTTGGATTTGCATGGAATAACTTATTCTATCCTCCCATTTTCAGTCTTTATGTATCTTTACATCTAGAGTCTCTCATAGGAGTCTTGTTTTATATGTGGGTCTTGTTTTATACCCATTCAGCCAGTCAATGTCTTTTGGTTGGAGAATTTAGTC
Source organism: Bos indicus (assembly GCF_029378745.1). Classification (NCBI taxonomy): domain Eukaryota; kingdom Metazoa; phylum Chordata; class Mammalia; order Artiodactyla; family Bovidae; genus Bos; species Bos indicus. The sequence goes on from NC_091769.1 coordinate 43,222,309, forward strand.
TGTTTACATTTAAGGTAATTATTGATATATGTGTTCTTAATGCCATTTTGCTAATTGTTTTAGATTTAATTTTGTAGGTCATTTCCGCCTCCCCTTCTTCTTCTTTCCTCTTGTGCTTTGAAAACTATTTCAGTGTTGTGTTTCAATTCCTTTTTCTTTTTTTGTGTGTATATCTATAAAAGATTTTTGGTTTGAGGTTACCATGAGGCTTTTGTATAGCAATCTATGCATATACATGATTGTTTTAAGTTGTTCATCTCTTAGTTTCAAATGCAATTTAAAAACCCTGCACTTGACTCTCCTCCCTTCATGATTACTGTCTTTGATATCACATTTTACATCTGTTTCATGAATCCCTTAACTGCTTATTGTGGATATGGATGATTTTACTACTTTTGTCTTCTAATTTTCCTACTAGTTTTGTGTATGGATGATTTCCTACCTTTACTATATGTTTGCCTTTACTGGTGAGCTTTCCAAATAATTTTTTGTTCCTAGTTGTGTCCTTTTTTTTTTTTTTTTTAAACCTGGATAAGTTCCTTTACCATTCGTTGTAAGGCTGGTTTGGTGGTGCTGAACTCTTAGCTTCTGCTTGCCTGTAAGTCTTCCCAGGTGGCACAGTGGTAAACAATCTGCCTGCCAGTGCAGGAGACTTAGGAGATGTGGGTTTGATCCTGGGTCAGGAAGATCCCCTGCAATAGGAAATGGCAACCCACTCCAGTATTCTTGCCTGGAAAATTCCATGGACAGAGGAGCCTGGCAGGCTATAGTCCATGGGGTCACAAAGAATTGGACATGACTGAACACACATGCAAAGCTTTGACTTCTCCATCAAATGTGAATGAAAGACTTGTTAAATATAGTATTCTTGGTTGTACATTTTTCTTATTCATTACCTTAAATAAACCATGTTACTACCTTCTGGTCTGCAGAGTTTCTGCCGAAAAATTAGCTGATAGCCTTATGGGAGTTCCCTTGTATGTTATTTGTTGCTTTTCCCTTGCTGTTTTTAATAGTCTCTTCTCTGAAAGTGAAAGTTGCTCACTCTTGTCCGACTCTTTGCAACCCCACAGACCATACAGTCCATGGAATTCTCCTGGCCAGAATACCAGAGTGGGTAGCTATTCCCTTCTCCAGGGGATCTTTCCAACCCAGGGATTGAACCCAGGTCTCCCAAACTGCAGGCTTACCAGCTAGCCACCAGGGAAGCCCAAGAATACTGGAGTGGGTAGCTTATCCCTTCTCCAGGGGATCTTCCTGACCCAGGAATCAAACCGGGGTCTCCTGCATTGCAGGTGAATTCTTTACCAGCTGAGCTACCAGGGAAGCCCATTCTCTTCTCTATTTACCTTTAATTTCTGCCATTTAAATTACAATGTGTCTTGGCGTGTTCCTCTCTGGGTCAATTCTGTATGGGACTCTGTGCTTCCTGGACTTAGGTGACTGTTTCCTTCCCCAGGTTAGGAAGCTTTTAACTTTAATGCCTCCAATAATTTGGGATTCCTACAGTGCAAATATTACTGCACTTGATGTTGTCCCATAGGTTTCCTGTGTGTGTGCTAAGTCCCTTCAGTGTGTCCAAGTCTTTGTGACCCTATGGACTGTAATTCACCAAGCTGGTCCTCATTTCCTTTCATTCTTTTTTCTTTCAGCAGTAGTGATTTCCAATACTCTGTCTTCCAGCTCACTGATCCATTCCTCTGTATCATTTAACCTACTGTTTATTCTTTCTACTTTTCTACTCTTTATTACTTCCAGCGATTTTTTCATTCAGTTACTGTATTCTTCATCTCTGGCTGTTCTTTATACTTTCTGACTCTTTGTTAAATACTTTTAACCTTCATTATATGCATCTATTCTTTTCCCTAATTAAACATAAAAGCTTTTGAATAGGAAAGGAAACCAATGACAAAATGAAAAGACAACCTACTGAATAGGAGAAAATATATGCAAATGATATGACCAATGAGGGATCAATACCCAACATATATGAACAGCACATACAAGTCAACATCAAAAAAGCAAACAACCCAATTAAAAGATGGGAAGAAGAACTGAACAGACATTTTTCCAAAGAGGATATGCAGATGGACAATAAACACATGAAAAGATGCTCAATATCAATAATCATCAGGGAGGTACAAATCAAAACCACTTGAGATATCACTGCACACCTCTTAGAAGAGCTATCATAAAAAAGAATGCAAATAACAAATGTTGGCAAGGATGTGGACAAAAGGAACCCCATACACTGTTGGTGGAAATGTAAACTGGTGCAGCCACTATGGAAAACAGGTTTCTCAAAAAACTAAAAATACAGCTACTATGTAACTCAGCAATTCCACTCCTGGATATATCTCCAAAAAACTAAAACACTAATTTGAAGAGATACATGTACCCCAACGTTCATAGAAGTCAAGATATGGAAGCAACCTAAGTGTCCACCAACAGATGAATGGATAAAGAAGATATAGGGTATGTGTATAAACACATACACACAAGAATACTATTCAGTTATGAAAAAGAATGAAATCTTGCCATTTGCAGCAACATTGATGGACTGGAGGGCATTAGGCTAAGTGCAATAAGTCAGACAGAGAAAGCCCAATACTGTACATCACATATATGTGGAATCTAAAATATAAAACAAACTATTGAATATAACAAAAAAGAAGCAGACACACAGATACAGAGGACAAACTAATGGTTACCAAAGTGGGGTGGCAATATAGGGGTGGTTGAGTGGGAGGTATAAACTGCTGGGTATAAAAGTGAAGTGAAGTCATTCAGTTGTGTCTGACTCTTTGTAACCCCACGGACTATAGCCCACCAGGCTCCTCCACCCATGGAATTTTCCAGGCAAGGAATACTGGAGTAGGTTGCCATGTCCTTTTCCAGAGGATCTTCTCAACTCAGGGATAGAACCCGGGTCTCCCGCATTGTGGGCAGACACTTTACCACTGAGCCACCAGGGAAGCCCACCGGGTATAAGTTAGGCTACAAAGGTGTATTGTATAGCATGGGGAATATAGCCAATATTTTGCAATAATTGTAAATGTGGTGTAATCTTTAAAAATTGCATTAAAAATAAAAAATTTTAAATAAATAAAAAAGACAACCTGATAGAACTGAACAAAGAGTAAGTAAGTAATTAAAAGAATATTAAAATGGCCAAACATTGAAATCACATCAAATCAAGAATTTACTGGACTTCTATGTTATTCTTTTTGGGGGCGAGAATTTAAACATTAGTCAGTCTCTGTATATGAGTGAACTTGAACACAAAGGCAGCAACTTTAAAGCCAAGAAGTAAGAAATTCCAATCTTTCAGAGCCTTAATTTATGAACCCAGCAACTAATCCTTATGTGTTAAATAACTACATCACATAATGGTATGCTTTCTTTTTCAAGGTTTGTTGAGAAGTCAGAATTATAGGATTTTAAAAACATACTCATTAATTCATGACCTGAATTATAATCAAAAGTAGGATATACCCCTAAGTCAAATAAGTGAAACTGCGCTATGAGCTCAGTCTACTTGTTCAAGGCAGAGAAGGGATAAACATCTTTGTTTCCTCTGCAAATTCAGCCCATTCATTATCTGGACTGTAAATGTTTCGTGAATGCAACTTGAATATTTATTTGCTCAAGTAACCCAAGAAGAGGCAAATGCATGCATAATTCTGTTATATTCTCTTCTAATGTGTACTAATGACATTTTGGAGATTATTTTACACTTATTAGGTGGAACTTAGTAAGAGGACTCTAAAAGAGTATTATTATAGATTATTATTCTCCAGGGAAAAAAGGATACTGTGTCCTATCTGAAACTTTGTTTTTAAAGTGATGCCGCATGTTACCTCAGTAATTTCTCCATAATGAACCATAGACACAATGATCAAAATACTGTATTTCAAATGTAAAACCATTTTAATTGTGCAAATTAAGAAACTGGTTGGCGTAATTATGGTCACACCATTATTCTACAATGTTTAACTTTATGAAGCAGCAAGTGAATGCCCACCTGGTCAAAAAGCATTACTCCTCATTACAATAAACTTTTTTGTCAAAATAGAAAAACCCACCCCAAAATTTATATGGAATCTCAGGGGACCTTGAAGAGCCAAAATAATATTAAAGAAGTACAAAACTGATGACTCACACGTCCTGATTTCAAAACTTACTACAAAGCTACTAAAATCAAAATAGTGTAATACAGGCACTCTAAAGACATACAGACCAACTGAATACAACAGTCAGTCCAGAAACAAACTTTCGCACATACAGTCAAATGACTTTTGACAAGGTTGCTAATAAGACCATTCAATGGGGAAGGACAGCTTTTTCAACAAATGATACTAGGGAAAAGTGGATATCCATAGCCAAAAGAATGAAGCTGGACCCTTACCTAACACTGTATACAGAAATAAACTCAAAATGGATCAAAGATCTAAGACTATAAAGACCTAAGACTGTTTCTTTCATCAAAGAAAACACAGGGCAAAAGCTTCATGTATTGGATTTGTCAACAATTTCTTGAGTATGACACCAAAGGCTAAGGCAACTAAAGAAAAAATACACAAACTGGACTTCATGAAAATTTATACTGTTTTGTGCATCTACAGACACCATCAACAGAGTAAAAAGGCAACCCACAGAATGAGAGAAAATATTTACAAACCATTTTTCTGATAAAGGATTAATTAGAATGTACAGAGAACTTCTAAAAGTCAACAACAACAGAAAACAACTTGATTAAAAAATGCGCAAAGGATTTGAGTAGGTATTTCTCTAAAGCAGATATACAAGTGGTCAATATGCACATGAAAAGATGCTCAACATGAATAATCCTTAGGGAAATGCAAAAAAACAAAAAAACCTACAATGAAATACCCCTCACATCCATTAGGGTGGCTGCTATAAAAATAAAGAAGAAAAATTACAAGTATTAGAAAGCAGGTGGAGAAACTGGAACACTTGTGTATTATGGATAGGAATATAAATTGTACAGCCACTATGGAAAACAGTATGATGGTCCTTCAAAAAGAATAAAAACATAATTACCATATGATCTAACAATACCACTTCTGGGTATATACTGAAAACACTGAAAGCAGGGTCTTGAAGAAATATTTATATGCTCACATTCATAGCAGCATTACTTACGACAGCTAAAATGTAGAAGCAGCCCAAGTGTCCCATCAAAAGGTGAATGAATAAGTAAAATGTGGTATACACACACAATACAATATTCAGACTTGAAAAGGATGAAAACTCTGACATATGAGACGACATGGATGAACTTTGAGGACTGTTTCACTTGGTTAAGGTCTTCCCTGGTGGCTCAGTTGGTAAAGAGTCTGCCTGCAATGTAGGAGACCTGGGTTCACTTGGTTAAGTGAAGTAAACCAGGAACAAAAATACAAATACTGTTATTTCACTTATAGGGAATGCCCAGAATAATCAAAGTCACAGAGACAAAAAAAAAGTATAATGTCGGCTGCCAGGGGCTGCTGGAAAGATGGGAATGGGAGGTTATTTTTTAATGAGTATAGAATTTCAGTTTTAGCAGATGAAAAGCATTCTGGAATGAGTATAATATTGGCTGCCAGGGGCTGCCAAAAAGATGGGAATGGGAAGTTATTTTTTAATGAGTATAGAATTTCAGTTTTAGCAGATGAAAAGCATTCTGGAATGAATAACTGTTTTGGTAACACAACATAATGAATGTATTTTATACACTTAAAAATGGTTTGAATGGCAAATTTTATATTACGTGTACCTTACCACAGTATAGAAAAAAAAAAGAAACTGGAGAAAAAAAAGAAAGTTACTAATGCTCTCCTTAGAAATGTTTAGGAGATTCCATGGTGGTCCAGGGGTTAAGAAACTGCCTTGCAATGCAAGGGACATAGGTCTGATCCATGGTCTGGGAAGACGCCACATGTCTTGGAGCAACTAAGCCTGTACTCCACAACTACTGAGCCCGTGCTCTGGAGCCCAGGAGCCACAACAACTGAGCCTGCTGGCCACAACTACTTAAGCCCGTGCACACTAGAGCCTGTGCTCAGCAACGTGAGAAGTCACCATAAGAAGCCTGAACACCGCAACTAGAGAGCAGTCCATGCTCTCTGCAACTAGAAAAAGCCTGCACACAGCAACAAAGACCCGGCATAGCCAATAAATACATAACATTTTTAAAAAAGAGAAAATTTTAGGATATCAAAATAAAAAATTGCTTCAAGTTTTATATAGTAGTTTTATTTTCAAAGCAAATTACTCAATACATTTTAAAACAAACAGCCTTTTGACAGAAATATAAAAAAAAAAAAAGCATTATGCTAAGGCCAGAATTATTAAACCTATATCAACGAGTGAGGGAATGGCTGACATATAAAATATAATTATCCTGAATTTCACCAAATATTTCCCCCAAATCAATGAATACTTTATTAATCAAATTATCATAAAAGCTAAAACTGAAGTTAAAATTTTCACTACAATCTTAAAAAGCAAATTACCTTAAGATTGTCAAGGTGTCTTTCAATTTTTGAATGTGCATATTACAAATTTTATTTAGTAACAAAACTACTGCATCAAATTTGTCTTTCATGAACAACCTCCAATGGAATTTCATACAACCATACTGGAGATACCCTACTGCCCTGACAACATAAAAAGACTCTTTTGGAAGAAGGGAAACAAGGAAGGATATCCGGGAAAAGTGTTCAAAAATTATTTTGAGAGTTTTAATACATACCAGGCTCCAATTTTATAATTTTTACTGCAGCCAACTCTCCCGTATGTATATTTCTGGCCTAAAAAAAAACGAAAATAAAAATTTTAAAAAGTCTGTCAACTATATAAGTTACTTGGTACTTTGTTAACTAGCTACTTATGAATCAGGCTTTTAACAAAGCTGAAAAATAAAGTCTTTATTTCCAATGAAATGAGAATAATAATTTCCCCAGTAAGGAAAAATATAGAAAAAATACACACACACACACACACACACACACACACACACACAACTACCTTTAATCCCACCACTGAAGGACAACTACTGTTTAAAATTTTGGTTTCCTTCCAAGTCTTTTCTTACACTTAACTTTTCTCAATTAAAAAAAATACTCATGGTTTTTATATATTTTATAAATACAGTCATAGGTCATTAAAAAATAAAAATATCAAATTGTGTATCTTACTATCCAGAGGAAAAAAGCTAACATTTAGTCTACGTGTTTCCTTTTTTGCCCTGTGTGTGTGTGCTCAAATGTGAATGTATTGTACAAGATGTGTCATCACAGTCTTCTACAATATGGTTTGCAGTTCAGTTCAGTCATTCAGTCATGTCCAACTCTTTGTGACCCCATGGACTGCAGCACCCTAGGCCTCCCTGTCCACCACCAACTCCTGGAATTTACTCAAACTCATGTCCATTGAGTCAGTGATGCCATCCAACCATCTCATCCTGTCGGCCCCTTCTCCTCCCACCTTCAATCTTTCCCAGCATCAGGTTCTTTTCCAGTGAGTCAGCTCTTCACATCAGGTGGCCAAAGGATTGGAGTTTCAGCTTCAACATCAGTCCTTACAATGAATATTCAGGACTGATTTCCTTTAGGACGGACTGGTTGGATCTCCTTGCAGTCCAAGGGACTCTCAAGAGTCTTCTCCAACACCACAGTTCAAAAGCATCAATTCTTCGGTGCTCAGCTTTCTTTATATTGTGCAACGCTGACTAACTTTCCATTGATGGTACATATAATTTAACTCATCTGCTATTAATGGACTTTTAATAGGATTAGGATTTAATAGGACTTAGGATTTAAATATTATTTTGGAATTAGAAATATATATATATCTTATAGCTTTATATCTATCCATAGCCTTGATTATTTCCCTCAAGTAAATTCCTAGAAGAGAAAATATTTACCACTTAACAAAATATCATGGACAGACAGTATAAATAATACTTCAGTGATTATCACAGCAAATATTTTAGCACATATCAAAGTCTATCAGTAAGGCAACCTATAAGCATAATTGTTACGTCAAAAGGTATGTGGATTTAAAATGGACATATTGCCATATTGCTCTGAAAAAAAAATTACTGGGATTTATACTCATGCCTTAGAGAAGGAAATGGCAACCCACTCCAGTATTCTTGCCTAGAGAATCCCAGGGACAGAGGAGCCTAGTGGGCTGCCGTCTATGGAGTCTCACAGAGTCGGACACCACTGAAGCAACTTAGCAGCAGCAGCAGCATACTCATGCCTAGCTTAGATGTTAAATCTGTGTCTGCCAAGTTCTATTATAGGTACAGATTTGTATTAGTTTTAAAAAATTATGTATTTTCTCAGTGCAATATATAATTTTAAGTGGTTCATAAAACCATTCTTACTGCTAGATATTAAGGATATTATACATAGTTTTTTCATTATTTAAGATTTTTTTTTAATGGATTCTAATGAAATGACTAGGTCTAAGGGTATAAATATGAACGTTTAAGGCATCAACACATACTGCCAAAATGGTCTAAAAACATTGTACTGACATACTGTCGTGTATATTCACTCAATCGTGTCTGACTCTTTGCAACTCCATGGACTATATAGCCCACCAGCCTCCTCTATTCACGAATTCTCCAGGCAAGAAGTGGATTGCAATTTCCTTCTTCAGGGGATCTTCCCTACCCAGGGATCAAACGCAGGGCGCCGGGTCTACAGGCGGATTCTTTACCATCTGAGCCACCAAGGAACATATTAGATGATGCTAATATGAGTGTTCATTTTATTACACCCAGTGGCACACCATATGTGGAAATGCAATTTAATAATCTAGAACATTTTTCACTTCAGTGTATTAGATTTGAATGTGAATTTTCATACACATAAAAAATAAGGAGCATTTGATAAAACAGGACAGTATGATTACACTTTTTTTGCTAGATTAAGTAGGTCATATTACCAAAGGAGAAAGGGAAAGAAAAGGGAAGGGAACAGAACAATGACAAAGACTTCAGGAAAGATAGTGTCAGAAGGGATATTTTTAGAAATGACATATAGATGGTGAGAAAAATAAAAGCATGGGGACAGCGATGCAGAGGCAGTCACAAACAGAAAGGTAGAAGAAAAAAAGGATTTTTTTCTAGAGAAAGGTAGAAGAAAAAAAGGATTATTTCTACAGTAGCAGTCTCAAATATTTTGTGATAAGTTCATATATTTTCCTCATCTATCATGGTAAACAGGGTAAGGAGAAGTCTCAGGAAGAGAAAACATTTGACCTCACCCCTATCAATGGCTACCCTTCCCCCAACTGCAAACACATTTAGAAAAATGGGAAGAGGACAGCCAGAAGCCTCACAACCATTCCTACCTCTCTTCCTCCCTGTCCTTACCAAAAGAATCATCTTGTCTTTTTCCAGTTCCTAAGGTCTTTCAGCATTTTATATCCATGTAGTAGAATATTATTCAGTGATAAAAAGAAATGGAGGGAGTAGGAGGGAGTTTCGAGAGGGAGGGGGTATATGTGTGCTTACATGGCTTATTCATGTTGTTGTACGGCAAAAATCAACACAACACTGTAAAGCAATTATCCTCCAATTAAAAATTTAAAAAAAGGAATGAGCCATAGAATGGACACATGCATACGTATGTATGAATCTCTTCGCTGAGTCCCTAACAATCACAACATTGTTAATCAGCTATACTTCAATATAAAAAAATTTCTTTAAACAAAAAACCCCAAAACAAAACAACAACAAAAAAGAAATGAGTCGTCAAGCCATGAAAAGATATGGCAGAACTTTAAATGCATATTAAATGAGAAAAATCAGTCTGAAAAAGCTATATACTATAAGAGTCCAACTATACGATATTCTAGAAAAGACAAACAATAGAAAAAGGAAAAAGAACAATGGTTGCCAGGGGTTTGGGTGAAGAGTGATGAACAGGTGAAGTGCAGAAAATTTTCAGAATGGTGAAACTAGTCTCGGTATGAAACTGTAATGGATACATGTCATTATGTATCTGTCAAAATCCACAGAACTGTACAACATAAAGAACAAATCTTCATGTAAACTACAAACTATAATAATATATCAATACTGGTTGAATAATTGTAATAAATATACCACACTTAATGCAAGATGTTAATAAAAGGGGAAACTGTGTGGGTGGGTGGGTGAGGTGTGGATACATATAACTATGTATCTGCTCAACAAGTCTATAAATAGAAAACTGTACTAAAATTAAGCCTACTATTTTTAAAAGAATACATATAAAATTATATTAAGTATATTCATATTTTCAGACATATTGAGCCAATATTTATGATTAGAAACAATACAAATATGTTGTATTTCAATTTAACAGACCCAAAATGAAGATGCAGGAACCAAGGACACCGTTTCCAAGAGATTCTAAGAGACTCTGAAAGGAACAGATCACTGAAAAGTTTGAACAATCACAGAATCACATAAAATAAAGATGGTATTTTAAAATTCAGCTACACCATGTATAAGCCAAAATATATTTGTCATTACAGAAAAAAAGTAAAGAATAAAAGCTAAAGGTTCCACTGACAGGATAAACACTTAAGTGTCAGTCTCCATTTTGAAGACATATTTCTGTTTTCTCCAAATGAAGACCCGATGGGCAAAAGTTCATACTCTGTAATTTTCCAGCTGGATTTTTAAAACAGAAAGCAGTACCAGGCTCTTTTATAATGAAAGGCAAAGAGGCTTTCAAAAAAAAAAAAAAAAAGATCTTCTAAACAGAGACTTTACAGATTCAATTTACTAAAGAGATCTTTCAGAAAATTAACTATACAATTTCACACTTTGATCCAGTGGAGTCATACGTAGTACTAGTTTTTGAAACCCAACATTTCCTTTTGACAAATTAAGTGTCAATACACCTAAAGAAACTAGATATTCTCAAGTATTTTTGTTTCTTAACTTTAACACACAGGAATTTGAAGATTCTGTGCTGCATTTCTAAGAGGAGCTAATAAATAACACAACACCTCTACAAGAAGATCTAAATTATTTCTGATTCCCACTTATCTTAGAGGTTATTGCTATACACTAACACTTAAACTTAAGGGTATACTAAACACCCAAAAGTCTAATAAAGTATTTCACTATAGTTTATTTAACTCTTTATTAATCAGGAATTAAAATTATTAGATGAAAAAGATAATAATAAATGGGATCAGTGTCACTATACAATCCATAGAAGAGCCTTCCTATTTAAATTTATTTTCTATCCTCTTTGCCAGGGTACTTCCCTTATCTCTTAATATTTCCAAGTCAATTTACTACCAGAGAAGTACTTTTACTCAAACTCTTCCATCTCGGATTTTTAATGCATAGTGAAACATTAAATTTCTGCTTGTACCAAGAAGCTGTTTGTCCTCCTAACTAAACCATTTCTATTTTAACAGTACTATGCAGTTGTCAATTTTGTAAACCATGAACTTTCCCACATGCTGTAAGATTTTTAATGTGACTAAAAAATAATTAAACTTCTGAGTTATCAACAAAGAATATAAAGATATGATTTAAGGCATAGTCTATACCGAAATCAGATTGATTATATTCTTTGCAGCCAAAGATGGAGAAGCTCTATACAGTCAGCAAAAACAAGACCAGGAGCTGACTGTGGCTCAGACCATGAACTCCTTATTGCCAAATTCAGACTTAAATTGAAGAAAGTAGGGAAAACCACTAGACCATTCAGGTATGACCTAAATCAAATCCCTTATGATTATACAGTGGAAGTGAGAAATAGATTTAAGGGCCTAGATCTGATAAATAGAGTGCCTGATGAACTATGGAATGAGGTTCGTGACACTGTACAGGAGACAGGGATCAAGACCATTCCCATAGAAAAGGAATGCAAAAAAACGAAATGGCTGTCTGGGGAGGCCTTACAAATAGCTGTGAAAAGAAGAGAAGCGAAAACAAAGGAGAAAAGGAAAGATATAAACATCTGAATGCAGAGTTCCAAAGAATACCAAGGAGAGATAAGAAAGCCTTCTTCAGCGATCAATGCAAAGAAATAGAGGAAAACAACAGAATGGGAAAGACTAGGGATCTCTTCAAGAAAATCAGAGATACCAAGGGAACATTTCATGCAAAGATGGGCTCGATAAAAGACAGAAATGGTATGGATCTAACAGAAGCAGAAGATATTAAGAAGAGATGGCAAGAATACACAGAATTGTACAAAAAAGATCTTCACGACCAAGATAATCACGATGGTGTGATCACTCACCTAGTGCCAGACATCCTGGAATGTGAAGTCAAGTGGGCCTTAGAAAGCATCACTATGAACAAAGCTAGTGGAGGTGATGGAATTCCAGTTGAGCTATTCCAAATCCTGAAAGATGATGCTGTGAAAGTGCTGCACTCAATATGCCAGCAAATTTGGAAAATTCAGCAGTGGCCACACGACTGGAAAAGGTCAGTTTTCATTCCTATCCCAAAGAAAGGCAATGCCAAAGAATGCTCAAACTACCACACAATTGCACTCATCTCACACGCTAGGAAAGTAATGCTCAAAATTCTCCAAGCCAGGCTTCAGCAATATGTGAACCGTGAACTTCCTGATGTTCAAGCTGGTTTTAGAAAAGGCAGAGGAACCAGAGATCAAATTGCCAATATCCGCTGGATCACAGGAAAAGCAAGAGAGTTCCAGAAAAACATCTATTTCTACTTTATTGACTATGCCAAAGCCTTTGACTGTGTGAATCACAATAAACTGTGGAAAATTCTGAAAGAGATCGGAATACCAGACCACCTGATCTGCCTCTTGAGAAATTTGTATGCAGGTCAGGAAGCAACAGTTAGAACTGGACATGGAACAATAGACTGGTTCCAAATAGGAAAAGGAGTTTGTCAAGGCTGTATATTGTCACCCTGTTTATTTAACTTATATGCAGAGTACATCATGAGAAACGCTGGGCTGGAAGAAGCACAAGCTGGGATCAAGATTGCCAGGAGAAATATCAATAACCTCACATATGCAGATGACACCACGCTTATGGCAGAAAGTGAAGAGGAACTCAAAAGCCTCTTGATGAAAGTGAAAGTGGAGAGTGAAAAAGTTGGCTTAAAGCTCAACATTCAGAAAACGAAGATCATGGCATCCCGTCCCACCAGTTCACGGGAAATAAATGGGAAACAGTGGAAACAGTGTCAGATTTTATTTTTCTGGGCTCCAGAATCACTACAGATGGTGACTGCAGCCATGAAATTAAAAGACGCTTACTCCTTGGAAGGAAAGTTATGACCAACCTAGATAGCATATTCAAAAGCAGAGACATTACTTTGGGAACAAAGGTTCGTCTAGTCAAGGCTATGGTTTTTCCTGTGGTCATGTATGGATGTGAGAGTTGGACTGTGAAGAAGGCTGAGCACCGAAGAATTGATGCTTTTGAACTATGGTGTTGGAGAAGACTCTTGAGAGTCCCTTGGACTGCAAGGAGATCCAACCAGTCCATTCTGAAGGAGATCAGCTCTGGGATTTCTTTGGAAGGAATGATGCTAAAGCTGAAACTCCAGTACTTTGGCCACCTCATGCAAAGAGTTGACTCATTGGAAAAGACTCTGATGCTCGGAGGGATTGGGGGCAGGAGGAGAAGGAGACGACAGAGGATGAGATGGCTGGATGGCATCACTGACTAGATGGACGTGAGTCTGAGTGAACTCTGGGAGTTGGTGAGGGACAGGGAGGCCTGACGTGCTGGGGTTCATGGGGTCGCAAAGAGTCAGACACGACTGAGCAACCGATCTGATCTGATCTATCTCATTAGTGAGGAAGATGAAAGTCCTCCCATTCCAGTGATTCTTCCCCCTCACCAATCTAGTGCATTCCCTTGACTACCAATTACATCTTTCAAGTTCTCTCATCTTAATTGTCAGGGTTCCATGGTCCACCACTCCATTTATAATCTCTCCCTTACAAACATCCTTAAATTCCTTCTCTTCTTATCCTCTATCATGCTAGTCTAGCAAAATCCTTATCTGATTAAACTTGATTATCACTAGTTCCATACTGATATTGAACAGCTAAATGTTATTGGGAAAAAAAATTACAAAATCACACTAACGGGCCTTACTTTCAAATCATTACACAAACCTCAAACTACAACTTCTCCACTAGGTTTGATTTTCTACTCTTCGTAAAAAAATACTTTATACTTCTCTCTTGAAGCCATTAACCTAAGCCTCTGTTACTCACTCCTCTGTTACCTATCCATTAGGATACTCTATTTACTGAATTTAAGTCCCTATGAACAGAGTCTCATCTTTTCTTTATCTAACATTCTACTATGTAGTCCTATGGCTTTAACAACCATCTCCAGGATTAATCTCTCCTCACCCAGCTCCAGACTCCTAAATCCATGGAAACCTGACACACATGCCAACCCTAACATATAACATTCAATTATCCCTGCTCCACACTTTCATCCTCACAAATTCCCAAGTAAAATAAAATTTACTGCAGCCAGTCAGTTGCTTAAGCACAAAACCCAAGGTCATTCTTCATTTCTTTCCTTCACATTCCTCACATCCAATAACTCAGAAAACACTGGTATTTTAAAAATATAAAGCAAATTCATTAACTTCTGTCTACCTCCTCTGCTATACTCCACTCCAGCTTGTCTCCATTAGGAATCAGCAAACTATTTAATGTGAAATGCAAAGGAACAGCAAGTCGAGGATAATTCCTACTTTCTGGATTGTACAAGTGAATAAACACTGTGATTCCATTCACTAAGATGACAAACACACAAGATGGACACATTTCACAGGTGAAGGGGAAGGACAGTGAAGGTACATAGATGAGGGGCTCAGATACGAACATATTTACATTTCAGGTTCCTAAAGATGAGCCAATTCATTGGAAAAGACTCTGATGTTGGGAAAGATTAAGGGCAAGAGGAGAAGGGGGAGAAGAGGATGAGATGGTTGGATGGCATCACCAACTCTATGGACATGAGTTTCAGCAAACTCTGGGAGACAGTGAAGGACAGGGAAGCCTGGCTACAGTACATGGGGTAGCAGAGTCAAACATGACTGAGCCACTGAACAACAACAATAGAAAACTAACTGCATATAATATGGAATATCCTGTAAGCCACTTAATAGCTCCTAAAGCTCAAGAACTAACATGGATTGGAGGCAGTCTGGGCATCATCAACAATACTGAATCCAGGCCAGTAGATGAGATAACCTAGGAAGAGTACACAGAGGAAAAAAAATTCAAGAACAGAAATCCTAAAATATTACTGACATGTACAGGATAGTGAAACCAAACTCTCCAGGATAGATTAGATGCTAGCCCACAAAACAAATCTCGATAAACTTCAGTTCAGTTGCTCAGTCATGAAGAACAAAATCATAGCAAGCATCTTTTCCAATGACATTAGATTAGAAATGAACTACAAGGGGAAAAAGCTGCAAAAAATACAAACACATAGAGGCTAAACAATATGCTGCTGCTGCTGCTAAGTTGCGTCAGTCGTGTCTGACTCTGTGGGACCCCATAGACGGCAGCCCACCAGGCTCCCCCATCCCTGGGATTCTCCAGGCAAGAGTACTGGAGTGGGCTGCCATTGCCTTCTCATATGCTACTAACCAGTGAAGAAACCAAAAAGGAAATTTAAAAAGTACCTGGAGACAAATGAAAATGGAAACACAGCCATCCAAAATCTACAGGATGCAACATAAGTAATTCTAAAAAGAGTTTATACAGATACAAGCCTACCTCAGGAAACAAGAAAAATCTCAAACATCTAACCATACACCTAAAGAAACTAGAAAAATAAGAACAAACAAACCAAAAGTTTGAAAAGGAAAAGAAATAATAAAAATGAGAGCAGAAGTAAGTGAAATAGAAAAAAAATTTAAATGTGAAAGATCAATAAAACTAAGAGCTGGTTCCTTGAAAATATGAAGAAAACGGATAAACCTTTAGCCAGACTCATCAAGAAAAAAAAAAAAAAAAAGACACAAAATCAGAAAATAAAGAGAAGTTACAACTGACACCACACATATCCAAGGATCATAAGAGAATATTATAAATAATTATACACCAATAAAATGGACTACCCGGAAAAAAGCACAAATTCCTAGAAGCATACAAACTCGTACTGAATCAGGAAGAAACATAAAATACCAGCAGATCAATTACCAATAATGAAATTAAATCAGTAATAAAATTTTTCCCAACAAAATTCTAGGATCAGACAGCTTAAAAAGTAATTCTACTAAGTATTTAAAGAAGATTTAACACCAACCTTTGCAAATTATTCAAAAAAAATAAAAAAGAAAGAATACTTCTGAACCAATTCTATGAGGCAAGCACCATCCTCATACCAAAATCAGACAAAGACACAACAACAACAAAAAAGAAAATTAAAGAATATCACTGATGAACATAGATACAAAAATCCTCAACAAAATATGAGCACACTGAATTTAATAATATATTAAAAGGATTATACACTATAAAAAAATGATATTATCCCAGGGATAAAGGATGGTTCAATAGCTTCAAATTGATCAATGTGATATATCACATGAACAAACTAAAGAATAAAAATCATACAATCATCTTAAGAGATACAGAAACAGTTTTTGACAAAGTTCAACATCCATTTATGATAGAGACTCTACAACAAAGCGAGTATAAAGGGAACATACCTCAGCACAATAAAAGCCATATATGGCCAATCTACAGTGAACATCATACTTAACAGTGAAAAGCTAAAAGCATTTCCTGTGAAATCAAGAACAAGACAAAGATGCCCATTCTTACCACTTATATTCAACACAGTTTTGGAAGTCCTAGCCACAGCAATAAGAGAACAAAAATAATAAAAGGAATCCAAATTGGAAAGGAAACATAAAACTATCAATACTTGTAGACGACATAATATTATATATAGAGAAAATTCTTAAGATGCCACCAAAAACTATTAAAACTAATAAATGAATTCAGTAAAGCTGCAAAATAAAATCATCATACTACCTACAGACTCAATGCAATCCTTATAAAAATACCAATGGCACTTTTCACAGAACCGGAACAAATAATTCTGAAATATATATGGAAGCACTGCTGCTACTACTGCTGCTAAGTCACTTCAGTCGTGTGTGACTCTGTGTACTCCATAGACGGCAGCCCACCAGGCTCCCCCATCCCTGGGATTCTCCAGGCAAGAACACTGGAGTGGGTTGCCATTTCCTTCTCCAATGCATGAAAGTGAAAAGTGAAAGTGAAGTCACTCAGTTGTGTCTGACTCTTTGCGACCCCGTGGACTGCAGCCTACCAGGCTCCTCCGCCCATGGGATTTTCCAGGCAAGAGTACTGGAGTGGGGTGCCATCGCCTTCTCCAATATGGAAGCACAAAACACTCCAAATAACTAAAACAATCTTGATAAAGTAGAAGAAAGCTGGGGGTATCACACTTCCTGATTTATTTATATTATAAAACTACAGTAATCAAAACAGTATGGTACTGGCACATAGGTCAATGGAATAAAATAGAGAGTCCAAATATCCACACTTACATGGTTAATTATTGCAAAGGAGGCAAGAATATCAAATTGGGAAAAGACACCCTCTTCAAGAAATAATGCTCAGAAAACTGGACAGCTACATGCAAAAGAATCACACAAGACTACTTTCTCACACCATCTACATATATCTTAAACTCAAAATGGATTAAAGACATAAATGTAAGACCTAAAAACATAACACTGAAGAAAATATAGGCAGTACACATTTGACATTGATCTCAACAATATTTTTTTAATATTTTTTATAATTTTTTAATATTCTCAAGCAAGAGAAAATCAAAAATTAAAAAAAAAAAAAAAAAGCAGACTGTATCAAACTAAGAAGCTTTTGCACAGCAAAGGAAACTACCGACAAGACAAAAATGTTACCTACTGACTAGGAAAATATACTTGCAAATAATATATCCCATAAGAGGTTAACCGGAGAAGGCAATGGCAACCCACTCCAGTACTCTTGCCTGGAAAATCCCATGGATGGAGGAGCCTTGGTAGGCTGCAGTCCATGGGGTTGCTAAGAGTCCGGCAGGACTGAGCGACTTCACTTTCACTTTCGTGAACTGGAGAAGGAAATGGCAACCCACTCCAGTATTCTTGCCTGGAGAATCCCAGGGACAGAGGAGCCTGGTGGGCTGCCGTCTATAGGGTCACACAGAGTTGGACACGACTGAAGCGACTTAGCAGCAGCAGTAGCAAGAGGTTAACATCCAAAATACATAAACAGCTCATACAACTCAAGATTAAAAAAAAAACAAACCTCAATTAAAAAAATGGGCAGAGGACCCGAATACTTTTCAAAAGACATATAGATGGCCAACATGCATATGAAAAAATACTCAGCACCACTAATCAGTGAAATGCAAATCAAAACCACAATGTCACAGCTGTCAGAATAGCTATTACCAAATAGATAACAAATAAAAAGAGCTGGCAAGGGTGTGCAAAAAAGGGAACCCTCGTGCACTGCTGGTGGGATGTAACTTGGAGCAGCCACTGTGGAAAACAGTATGACGGATTCTCAAAAATGCAAAAATATTGAATAGAACTGACACATGACGAAGGAATATCACTGCCGGGAATCTATGTGAAGATAACAAGAACACTGACTCAAAAATTTACACACTGCATGCCACTATTCACTGCAGATTTATTTACAATAGCCAAGATATGAAAGTAACCCAAGTGGAGATACACACACACACACACAACACAAAAGCGCACACACGTGCACACACATGCACAAGTATATTACTTAGCCATAAAAAATGAAATCTTCTCATTTGCAACAACGTAAATAATCTTGTGGATACTGTGCTAAGTGAGGTAAGTCAGACAAACACTTTAATTTCTCCTATATGTGGAATCTAAAGCACAAAACAAAACAGAAACAGACTCGCAGATCAAACTGGTGGGTTGCCAGAGGGGAGGGGGATGAGAGATGAGTAAAATAAGCGAGGGAGATTAAAAGGTATAAACTTCCAGTCACAAAATAAGTAAGTCACAGCGATGTAAAGTACAGCATAGGGAATACAGTCAATAATAGTGTGTAATAAATTTGTATGGCAACAGATAACTAGACTTACTGCTGTGATCATTTTGTAATGTATAAAAATATCGAATCACTCTGCAGTACATCTGAAACTAATATTGTAAATCAATTGTTGTTGCTGTTGCTGTTCAGTCTCTAAGTCGTATCTGACTCATTGTGACCCCATGGACTATAGCCGCCTGACAGGCTCTTCTGTTCACAGGATTTCCCAGCCAGGCAAGAATACTGGTGTGGGTTGCCATTTCCTTCTCCAGGATCTCCAGGGACCAGGGATCAAACCTGTCTCCTGCTTGGCGGGCAGATCCTTTACACTGAGCCACTCGGGAAGACTTGTAAGTCAATTACTCCTCAACAAAAACAAATAAGTAGGTAGGGAGGTTAAAAAAAAAACAAAACTACTCTAGAGATACTGTTCTATGAGAATCTTAGTTTGGAGGAAATTTTGGAAATCATCTAATTCAAAGTCTATGGAAGTCATTTGGTCAATTTGATACATTCATCTTTAGAATAAATTTAGTTGTATAAAGGCTTTTTATGATAAGCAAAATTGCGACTTTCTTATTAATTTCTCTTCAGTCTCCCTGGTGGCCTAGTGGTGAGGATTTGGTGCTCTCTCCTCAGTGGTCCCAGTTTTGGTCTGTGAGATAACGCTGGTTTATTCTATTCCTCCTATGAAAAATTTCAGATATCTAGATTCATTGATTTATTCAGTAAGTATGTGTTGAGTTCCTATGGTGCTCAGGGGGCCTAGTTCTAATTTTAACATGGCTCAGATAGAAATAGAAAAACTCCCTTCTATCTATGGATGAAACATGCTAATTTTCCCAACATGCTACATACAGATTCCAGACCCTTACCACTATTTTGATTGCTATATGCTTTGACCATGAACTCAAACTTTGATGCCCAACAAAAATGATAGTAGTTAAAATATTAGATTCATTACAAAAGTCATGGTATAGATGACTTAGATTCTTTCTTCAAATCTCTATAAAGGTATGATATTTTTTAAATTCAAAAATAAATGTTGAAAGTGATATATTCAAAACACAATGCAGTACTTCGGCCTGTGGCAAGAATAAAGTAAAGTGCTTCATTTTACTTCTATTATAAATCTTTTTAGGAAAAAGGGAGGTCATAAATACATACTGTAGACTACATAAGTTGCATAAATTTCAAGGAAACCACTTCCAATAAGATCATCAAATGTATGTGAACAAAATATCATAAAAAAGGGAGCCACTTATATAGCATATTCGCCAGATGAAAATTTAATATAAAGATAAGTCATTAATTATTTTAACATTTATTCACTCAGCGCCCCTTATGCATTGTATACTTTAGGTATGAGGGTAGTATTTGGTGGGGTAATAGCAAAGAATTAAAGATTTACCCGCTTGCTTTGAGTTTCAATGGGACAGATTTCAGATCCATACAGGAAAGTTTTTTATAGTACTTAAGTAGGAACCAACTGCTTCTAAAAATAGCATGTCTTTACTATTTAAATGTTAAACGATCCCTTATAAAAGGGTAAGGGACATATGTACTGTGCAAGAGGTTCCTGCCAGCTCCCAAATTACTTAATTTTTGTGGAGTAAGTTATTTCCAAGCTGCCTTCCAAATCTAGACAGGTGCTCCCTCTCCGCTGAAGGAGGCTGTATTGCAGGCTTTGCCCCACTACCAGGCAGACATATTCAGAGTCTAAGGCCTGACTGTTAGGGTGACCCCAAATCTGTCCAAATAACTTTTATCTCAGGATACACTAGAGCCTTAGTCTGTCAGGATACTTACTTGTGTCTGAAAAGAAGTCCTTTCCTAATACAGACTGATTTTATCAAAGGGAGCATTTCTTCTAGAGGATTGTTTAAACTGAATTAAGTATCCTTTGTCATTAAGGAGGCCTTAGTGGCAAAGGAAAAGGGAGAAAGGGGCTTAAGATTTTAAAAGGTAGGCAAAAAAGAAACATAAAAATATAAGTGTAGAATAAGGTGGCAGGAATACATTAATTATTAATAATACAAAAGAGGTAGGGAATATATAAATACTTAATCACTGTTAGTGGGTGCAACTTTGGGGGGAAATAATTGGTCAAATTCACTAAAAGCTTAACATAAATCAGAAAACTTATTTCTAGACATTTACTTAAAGAAATAATTAAGGATATGCGAAAAGAATTTGTTCAAGGGTATGGATCACAGTATGCTTAATAAGGAAACACTGGAGATGATTTACTTGTTCAGCAATAATGAATTAAACATTGTACAGATACAAGGAAATAATACAAATATTAAATGTATATAGTTACATGAAAAGTTGTGACACACTGTTAAGTGAAAAAGTATATTATCAAATATATAGTCCACATAATATTCTATATATAATGTGTTTACATATAATACATATTATGATGTATGTGTATGGGTGTGTGCTCAGTCGCTATGTCCAACTCTTTGTGACTTTGTAGACTATAGCCCACAAGGCTCCTCTGACCATGGGATCTCCAGGCAAGCACACTGAGGGCAGGAGAAGGGGTTGCCATGCCCACCTCCAGGGGATCTACCAAATTTGGGGATAGAATTTGTGTTATGTCTGTGTCTCTGCGATGAAGGCGGATTCTTTACCCACTGAACCACCTGTGAAGCCCTGATTTATGTATGTGTCCTTAATATGACTTTTTAAAAGTTTTGAAAGATATATAAAAATTTTCATCTTTCAGTAAAAGAAGTACATGTAATTTTTCATTTATTCCTATATCATAGTTTTCTAAAATAAACACCTATTACTTAAAATTTATTTTTTGAAAAATGTAGGAAAGAAGGCTATCAATTCTGAGGCAAGGAAGAAAGAGGCAAACAGGAAGGCAAGTCCTACCCATGAACCTACAGAATGAATAGGGAATTATTCCTGGGGAAAAAAAAATTATAGGGAACCCAAGCATCTCCATTGTCTATTACATTTAGGAGCCAAAAAGCTTAAAATGCAAAAGTTGTTAATAATTTATTACAAGTTCTGTCTAGTAAAATATATTGTCATGCCCACACTGGATTCCTCCTGATACTGATAAGGGGCAGGGTTAAAAAAAGAAGGGAGGGGGCAAAAAGGCACAAGGCACCTAAAAAAGAGGATGCATGTATGTGAGAGGTAACACATTGGTTTACAAGATATCCTTCTCGGAATATGACTTAAATTAGAGGCAACTAGAAGTAACTAGCTAATGCTACAAAAAGCAGGCTGTTCTACTGCATGAAATAATTAGCATTTTATTTAACTTAGCTTACCAAATCTAGTCTATGGGACCCAGTTAATCCAGGTAACAATAAGTCTAAGTTTCCAACAAAATGAGCACAAGAGAAGGCACATCAGGAAGGTTGTCTAACAACCAAGAACAAGAATCGTTTCTCTTTTACTTATTAATATGTAGGATGGCTATGAGCTAAGTTAATCTCCACAGTAAAAGCAAACCAAGCCTGAGCTCCAATTTGGAAAATTTAAGGGTAAGAGTAATGACCAGGTGGGTAATCAGAAAAAAGTACTTCTGAAAGTTGATGTTGAGACCTGAAGATTATATGCATATTCAATCCAAAAAGTCTCTCACCTCTTAGCAGAGAGATAAGGCTGCCAAGTCTCATCTGACCATCTGCCCATAATTTGTTTAGAGCTTTTTACACACTGGGCAATGTGTTAAGGGCTATGTATACAGCAATGAATTTAAAGATGTAGTCCTGAGGCAGTTTGCTTTAGTAGAAAGAACAGAAATACGGAGTCAGAAGATCCGGATTCACGTCCTCACAGTGCCACCTATTAACTGTAACACCTAGAGCAAAAAGTAAGTTTCTTTTTGGGTAAATCAGAGATGACAATACATCTGTCCCACCTATCTCATAGGACTATTGTGAGGAACAAGTAATATACTGATTTTGAAAGAGCTAAACAAACATTAGTCACTCTTAGTCATTTTAATTCTATTTTATTTTTATAAAAATCTTAGAAGGTGGGGGCCAGTATGAGTCATGGGCCCAAACACCTCCAAGGATAGACTGGGCTATCAGCCGGCTTCCCACATCATCTTTTCAAAATCTCAGTGGGAGACTATGACCTTTAACAGAAGTGGAGTTATATTAGACCTAAATTCAACTTGCCTTTTTCAAAGAGTTATCTACACTCTCAAACATAATTAGTACTTCACATAATTGAAAAGCAACAGCCTCCTAATGACATTCAAACATGTCAAATACTCAAAAGTAGTCCAATGCAGCCAAGTGAAAGTGACTGCTCCAATTTATCTGATTTAGAACTAAATTCTCAAATTGAAAACAAAGCCCTGAAAACAAAAGTATCACTTGTTAATAAGTTAATAAATATCACATTTCTCTTCCTACATATTTGATCTGAAGCCACAATTTAAAGCTTAGAGTGAAACTTAAATTCTGAAAGCAAAAGCAAAATCAGTTCAGTTCAGTTGCTCAGTCATGTCTGACTCCTTGCGACCCCATGGACTGTAGCACGCTAGGCCTCCCTGTCCATCACCAACTCCAGAGTTTACTCAAATTCATGTCCATTGAGTCGGTGATGCCATCCAACCATCTCATCCTCCGTCATCCCCTTCTCCTCCCACCTTCAATCTTTCCCAGCATCAGAGTCTTTGCAAACGAGTCAGTTCTTTGCATCAGGTGGCCAAAGTATTAGAGTTTCAGCTTCAACGTCAGTCCTTCCAATGAATATTCAGGACCGATTTCCTTTAGGATGGACTGGTTGGAACTCCTTGCAGTCCAAGGGACTCTCAAGAGTCTTCTCCAACACCACAGTTCAAAACCATCAATTCTTTGGCGCTCAGCTTTCTTCACAGTCCAACTCTCACATCCATACATGACCACTGGAAAAACCATAGCCTTGACTAGACGGACCTTTGTTGGCAAAGTAATGTCTCTGCTTTTGAATATGAGGTCTAGGTTAGTCGTAACTTTTCTGTCAAGGATCAGCGTCTTTTAATTTCATGGCTGCAGTCACCATCTGCAGTGATTTTGGAGCCCCCAAAAATAAAGTCTGACACTGTTTCCACTGTTTCCTCATCTATTTGCCATGAAGTGATGGGACCAGATGCCATGATATTTGTTTTCTGAATGTTGAGCTTTAAGCCAACTTTTTCAACTCTCCTCTTTCACTTTCATCAAGAGGCTCTTTAGTTCTTCTTCACTTTCTGCCATAAGGGTAGTGTCATCTGCATATCTGAGGTTATTGATATTTCTCCCGGCAATCTTGATCCCAGCTTGTGCTTCTTCCAGCCCAGCGTTTCTCATGATGTACTCTGCATAGAAGTTAAATAAGCAGGGTGACAGTATACAGCCTTGATGTACTCCTTTCCCTCTTTGGAACCAGTCTGTTGTTCCATGTCCATTTCTAAGTGTTGCTTCCTGACCTGCCTACAGATTTCTCAGGAGGCAGGTCAGGTGGTCTGGTATTCCCATCTCTTTCAGAATTTTCCACAATTTGTGGTGATCCACACAGTCAAAGGCTTTGGCATAGTCAATAAAGCAGAAATACATGTTTTTTTGGAATTATCTTGCTTTTTCTATAATCCAACAGATGCTGGCAATTTGACCTCTGGTTCCTCTGCCTTTTCTAAATTCAGCTTGAACATCTGGAAGTTCACAGTTCATGTACTATTGAGTCCTGGCTTGGAGAATTTTGAGCATTACTTTGCTAGTGTGTGAGATAAGTGCAATTGTGTGGTAGTTTGAGCATTCTTTGGCATTGCTTTTCTTTGGGATTGGAATGAAAACTGACCTTTTCCACTCCTGTGGCCACTGCTGAGTTTTCCAGATTTGCTGGCACATTGAGTGCAGCACTTTCACAACATCATCTTTCAGGATTTGAAATAGCTCAACTGGAATTCCGTCACCTCCATTAGCTTTGTTCATAGTGATGCTTCTAAGGCCCACTTGACTTCGCATTCCAGGATGTCTGGCTCTAGGTGAGAGATCACACCATTGTGATTATCTGGGTCGTTAAGACCTGTTTTGTATAGTTCTGTGTATTCTTGCCACCTCTTCTTAACATCTTCTGCTTCTGTTAGGTTCATACCATTTCTGTCCTTTATGAGCCCACCTTTGCATGAAATGTTCCCTTGGTATTTCTAATTTTCTTGAAGAGATCTCTAGTCTTTCCCATTCTATTGTTTTCCTCTGTTTCTTTGCACTAAGAATCTACTAATAAGTTGATCTATATTCTATCACATTTGTCTTCATCAAAAACACTGGAAATGATGGTTAAAATGAAAATACTGAACCTATGAAATAAAAATAATAAGAACACTAGATGCATTATAAGCCTAAGGCTTAGGCTCTATCTAAATGTTAATTTTGGAACTGAAATTTATATACCTGCACCACTGATAGCACTGTTTTATGTCTATTTTCACAATGTTGAAAGTATTTTAAAGACTTTTATTGTTTTTGCAACATTTCTATGAAAGTAGAAAGGAATTTTAAAATCATTTGCCTCTAACCATGATCCTAACCTTCACATCCACCATCAGAACCATGATCTTTTTTAGGCAGTCATAACATAAATCTACTTCTACACAGTAAGAAAAATAAATACAAAATAAAGAGTTTAACTAAATCATTTACAAAACAGTAAACATCCATAATAGAATACTTCATCTGAATAAAACATGTTATTTTAATAGTAACCTTACACAATATTTAAAATAACATCAAATTAAGTAACTTTTAATAAGATATCCACTAGCTTAATAAAAAACATCATTTTAAATAGATTCTCATTTCCTGCTGTTAACCTATTTTTGCAAGTTATTCAATCTCTCTCACCCTAACATAACAACCCAACAATCTCTTATGTCAGATTACCAGGTTACAGAAAGGATAGTATATTCACATGTACTGTTAGTTTTTTTTTTTTTTTTTAAGTGAGTGATTGTTTTGATAGCAAATGTCAGAGAAATAACAGGCAGAATATATTAATATGTCCATCCTCTATCACCTTCAGATTTGGAGCCATCAGCCATGTCTATTTTATTAGCATTTAAAGATTAGAGAACACCAGTGGGGAAAGATAGTAGGAGCAGACACACATCTTTTATTTTCAAAATCACGCATTAAAAAATGACCAGGGAAGATAAGAAATGGGTAAGTTATATACAACTGCTGAACTTAATTAAAATCACAATGACTTGTATTCCTGCACCCGCCAATGAGATGCAGTGATGGCAATGATGGTGTCTCAGTTCTAACTCCTAACACTAAGCTTACAATTTAGCTGTAAGAGATAGGGTTAGGTGATTCAGTAAGATAGAGAGATATTTAAGGCTTCCTCTGATTACCCAGATATCAGTTTGGCCAACTCCTTATTTGCCTAAAGTCTTTTACTCAAACCTAACCTTGTGATTGCAGCCATGAAATTAAAAGATGCTTACTCCTTGGAAGGAAAGTTATGACCAACCTAGATAGCATATTGAAAAGCAGAGACATTACTTTGCCAACAAAGGTCCGTCTAGTCAAGGCTATGGTTTTGCCAGTGGTCATGTATGGATGTGAGAGTTGGACTGTGAAGAAAGCTGAGCACCATAGAATTGATGCTTTTGAACTGTGGTGTTGGAGAAGACTCTTGAGAGTCCCTTGGACTGCAAGGAGATCCAACCAGTCCATTCTAAAGGAGATCGGTCCTGGGTATTCTTTGGAAGGAATGATGCTAAAGCTGAAAACTCCAGTACTTTGGCCACCTCATGTGAAGAGTTGACTCATTGGAAAAGACTCTGATGCTGGGAGGGACTGGGGGCAGGAGGAGAAGGGGACGACAGAGGATGAGATGGCTGGATGGCATCACCAACTCGATGGACGTGAGTTTGAGTGAACTCCGGGAGTTGGTGATGGACAGGGAGGCCTGGTGTGCTGCAATTCATGGGGTCACAAAGAGTCAGACAAGACTGAGCGACTGAACTGAACTGAACTGAACTGACTGAACCTTCTCAATGTGGCCTACAATGCTCATCCTAATATCATTTCTCAACCTACCTTCCTGATCTCACCCTGGCAACCCTGAACCCCTTAACTTGTTCAGCTTTTTCTTCTTTCCACATCTTTAGCCACCTTCTCACATCCTACACAACTTATTTATTATGCTTATAGTTTATTCACTCTCTCTTTCCCCTACAATGTAACTTCCATGAGGGCAACAATCTTTGTCTGCACTGCTCACTGGTATATTCCAAGACCCCAGAACAGTGTCTGGCACATAAGAGGCCCTCTATAAACACTGGTTGAATCTTTACCCTTTTCCACCCTGTCATTTCCCAGCTCCATTCTAGCTCCCCATTCATCAATGTGCCTCATCCTACCATACCCATAGGGAAAAACTGGGACAATCAAGGGAGACTCTATTTCAGAGAAGAGAAGAAAAGAGGAAGGAAAAAGAAAGGTAGAGAAGGAGGTTTAAAATTTTCCCCTACCTTTTGATCCCCAACAATTTCAACCTAAGTTTTCGCATGTAATCTTTCTAAATTTTCAATTCCTCCCAAATTCTGTCTTGACTGCCTTCTTAGTCAAATTCCTTCTCTAAACTCACAACACTCCTGGGTCAATTGGGTGATAAGAGAAGTTTAAAGAATAATAACTAAAAAACTGTAATCAGACTCAATGGAAGGAAAAAAAAAAAAAAAAACAGAAACAGTGGAAGAAACATCTGCATCTCATTTCCTTTTCCCTTCATAGCTAAGCTGCTTCAAAAAGTGTTCTACATCCCCCTACTTCCTTACTGACCATTCACATCTCAACTCTTCCGCTCTGAATGAACCTTTCTGATTCCTTACTCAAATGCCCACTATGTCGCTCACACCTTCAAAACATTTTTATTGAGCACTTACATATATGCTAAGCACTATGTCAGGTTAGCTGATTCAGTGGTAAACACAATTTCTAGACTTGCACTTTGAGCAGAAGAGGAACACTGACAGCAACAAAGATGAGTGACAAATGATAAGTATTATTTAAGAAGTTACTGCAGACAGATATGACTTTATCTAAGGGACAGAAAAGGCCTCCCTGAAATGCAATGTTTAAAGAGAAACGCAAACAGTAGAAGATAGAGAGATGAAAGACAAGAGGAAGGATGTTTTAAGAAAAGGAAATAGTACCTGCAAAAACTGATGGACAGAGTAGAGTGCATATAAAGAATGGAAGGAAATTCAGTGTCAGGAGAGACAGTCCTTAAAAGCCATATTATTCTAAAACTTTAATCTGTGGACAAGGAGAATAAAAAGAAATGACACAAAACCTCAGATTTAAATTTTCTGGAAGATGAAAACATTTGCCTTATCACAATTAGAGCTGAAAGAAACAAGAATAGACTCAGGATGATAGAGATGAGTTCTTGAAACTCCTTGATTTCTATGGAAAGAACTTTCTTATAACTTTTTGTTTCTTCTCAGACACCTTCAACATATTATTTTCTTCTAATTCTAAGACTACTGCCTTTCCTCAGCTCTCTTACAAATGTAATCTTCTAGATAAACTCACCTGTACTACACAGGTACCATCCCATAAAGTGACAGTGACTCCCAAACCTGTATCCCCGATTCAGCTCTCTTAAGGCCAGAGCTGCATTTTCTACCATCTGTTGGACATAATCACCTATGTACCGTCATACGTCCAAAACCAAACACAAGATCCAGAACCCACAAATCTGGTATTTCCTAATTTTATTGGTGATACCAATGCAGTCATCCAAGCAGAAATTCTAAATGTGACTGGCTACCTGTTTTTCCCTCACTGATCACCAGGTAATTTTGATCATCTAAATACAATGCAAATCTATCATTTCCTTTCATCTCTAATACCAGTGCCTAAATTTCACCTTGCATAAACTTTAATCTAGATTATTCAGTAACTGGTCTCTATACTTTCAGAAACTTTGTCTAATCCAGCCTCTACACTATGAGAGCTTCCCTCCTCAAGTGTTTCTTCAGTTTACAGGAAGAAGTCCAAATTCTTTGCTATGACATACAAGGTCCATTATCTGGTCCTTGTCTGCCAGTGAATGACTGAGTGAAGTCATTCAGTCAACTCTGCGACCCCATGGACTGAGCCTACCAGGCTTCATCCATGTAATTTTCCAGGCAAGAGTACTAGAGTGGGTTGCCATTTCCTTCTCCAGGGGATCTTCCCGACCCAGAGATCAAACCCAGGTCTTCCATATTGCAGGCAGACACTTTACCATCTGAGCCACCAGGGAAGCCCTGTCTGCTAGTAAATAGCTTGCACTCCCCATCTATGGAGTCTCTGCCAGGTTTGGTCAAACCAAACTTGGAAAGCAGATGCAGATCCCTTGAGATTTATCATGGTTTTCAAGCCACTAGGCATTTGCACACACTGTTTCCACAGCCTACAATTTCTTTCCCATTTGTTCACCTAGAAATCACCCTGAATTCTTTTAAAATCCAATTAACGTCCCCACTCTTTTTAATCTTCCCTGGTTCACATCATAGCTCTCTATCCTCTTCTCCTTTCCCTAGTCCCCACAGAAAAAAAAACAAAGTTGAGCATTTCTCCCACTTCACTTCTATTCTGGCATTTACCAAATTATGACTGCTTACATGTCTGCTTTCCTGACTAAATTATGAGTTCCTGTTGATAGTGTACTTTTTCATGTGTGCATCCCCATACCATACCATACAGTTGGCACTCAACAGAAAAAAAAAAAACAAATATTTCCTAAATAAACAGAAAGAAGTATTTCTTGAATAAATGA
The DNA here is from genome assembly GCF_029378745.1 of Bos indicus. NCBI lineage: Eukaryota > Metazoa > Chordata > Mammalia > Artiodactyla > Bovidae > Bos > Bos indicus. Next base: position 43,252,212 of record NC_091769.1, read on the forward strand.
ATATCTACAGAAGGGTTGTGATGTATCAAGCTTTGTTTTTATAAAATGAGATCCTGGGGTAAGCTTTAAAGTATCTAAAGTCACTCTAGAATTGTGACTTCTGGCTTGGGGAAGAGAGAGGGAGGGTATATATAAAAGAGGGATTCATTACAGCGGACCCAGTTCATCCAGCACCCAGAGAACACACAAAAGTAATGTGACAAAGATTTCTACAAAAATTATAACATTTTAAGTTGTAAAAATTAAAAACAACAATGCGAAACTTAGAATCATTAACTAAAGGATTTTTTACATGGATCTTTTAAAGGGGTATTTTTGAAGACTATTTAAAAGCCAGGGCTCATTTAGTCCACCTGTCAATGCAGGAGATGTGATTTCAATCCCTGGGTCGGGAAGATCCCCTGGAGAAGGAAATGGCAACTCACTCCAGCATTCTTGCCTGGGAAATCCCATGCACAGAGGAGCCTGGTGGTCTACAGTCCATGGGGTTGCAAAAGTGTGGGACACAACTTGGTGGTTAAATAACAACAACAATTTAAAGATCAGGGAAAATGCTGGCTATTCCAATCAAGTAGAAAAAAAAATACATCATGATATCAATTTTATAAAAGCCATGTTTAAAACATATTGGTTTGAAAACTTTTAGGAAAAATGCCTGAAATAAACTATTAATATTAAATTATTAACTACTTATCTCCAGTTAATTTATACAACTAATATCATTCAACAAATATTTATTGAGCATCTGTCTGTCTGCTACTGTACAGTAATGAGCAGAAGACATTTGTTCCTGTCCTCCTGGAGCTAAATATATCACACTTTTATAATCAATCAGAAAAAGCAATACAGGTTAGAAAAGAATACATGAGATCAACCCACTCTAAATTTATAACCCATAAAAAAGATTACTAACACTTCTCTGGAACCTAGGTTGGGAACAACTTTCATACAAATATTTGGATAAAGGCAACCTACCCAAATGACTTGTACTGTTAGTTGTAAACTGTATCATGACAATTGTCTAGATCACTATGGACAGAAGGTAGCAGAGACACTATCTCTCCAGGCTTCCTCCTTCTGTTGGAAGATTTTAAAATTAATGTTAATTATAAATAAAATTTGCTTGCTTGAAATTTAATCTCTCATACATCTTCCACCACATTTCTTTTCTCCTTGTGTTTCTTTCCCCTCCACTATTTCCTGCTTTCACCTTCAATAATCTAACCCATTTATTTAAAAGAATCTTTGTAATAGTCTTCTTTCAACCCAGGAATAGCCAGTTTGAGTTCTGCCCTCCTGGGGATTCTCAAGAAAGACAGGAGCTTCAGAGGGGATCTGTGCCTCTGAAGAACAAAAATAATTCACCAAAAAATCTCAAAGCTGTGGTACTTTCAAAGCTCCAGGTCCATAAGATAGAAAAAGAAATAAAGAACTTTCCTGGAGGTCCAGTGGTTTAAGACTCTGCACTTCCAGTGCTTCACTGTAATTATTTTGCTAGTTTACATCACAGACTGAAATTCTTCTAAAACTTCCTAGGATTTTCAGCTCATCCTAAACACAGTGATAAATAATAAAATTAAATGCTCTGAGTTAAAAACTTCAATGCTACAGTTTGAATGTTACATGTTTTGAGGCATATCAAGGAGTAAATACACAGACTTAAAATTCTGTAGGTTTTAAAATATTGACAATGGATATGCTATGAAATAGTTTTCCAGAAATATTTTTCCTAGGGAACTCAAGTAATTGAAATTTGTAATAAAAATACATATGCAGGATACAATCGGCATTACAAGAATATATAGAGTATTGAATGTTAACTTAAGTGTTGTGATGTCAAAAGCATAAGCCCAAAGAAGTAGGGGACAGAATTATTGATAGTCATTCATTCATCAGTTTCAGAAAGTACTTATTCTGTGCCAGGCACAATTCCAGGTACTATTAGAGACAGAGCAGTGAGTAAAACAGATAAAATTCCTGCCCTCAGGGAGTATGTTCGTGGATTGAGATAGATAACAAACAAGGAAAAAATAAGTAAAACATTAGAGTAATAAGTGCAAAGAGAAAAGAAGTAGGAAAAAAAGATTGAGAGGGTATAAAAGCAAGGAGGGAAGGGAGCAAGCCATGCGGCTGTCTGAGGAAAGCCATTCTGAGCAGCAGGGATAGCCAGAACAAAGGCACAAAGGTAGGAAGATGTACATTCTGTTTAAGAAAGAGCAAGCAGGCCGGTGTTGCTAGAAGACAATGAAGGAGGGGGAAGAGTAATAAATGAGGCCAGAGAGATAGTGGGGAAGGTCTGTCTAGGGCCTCCTGGAAGAGCATTGGAGTAAGGCTTTCCTGGACAGTTAGGATAATAACAGTTGGAAATTTAGGAGGGAGGTGATCCCGGGTAATTAGAACAAAGGAAAACAAAAGACATGGAACCAGGATTTTGAGGATGTTTAGGAATCAGCAACTGGCTTGCTGTGGCATGAATGTACACATAAAATGAGGGAGCATGAATATGAGAGAAGGGGATCATGTGTGAGGTGGGAGGTTGAAGGTGCTGTATGATAAATATTCAGTCTTTGATCCTCTGTTTAGGAACTGTAGAAGAGAGATAGGGCAGGGAGGCACCAGGGTAAAAAGTAATCTTAGCTGCCCCTTTAATATAACCTTTTGCTTTCCCTGGCAAGGATAAAACCCCGCTCCAGATAACTGCTTTAGTTGTTATATTTATAAAGAAAAATGGTGAAAGTCTTGGGATTTCTGTGGGGAACACTTTAAATGTTCTTGTAGTAGGAAGGAGAGAAAATATACAAGAACTGGAATTCAGATTACTGTATTATTAACATGAGCTGAATTGATGATGAACAACTCTATGATTAACATTAACTAGTAATACATAGTGAATCATAAAAAGAAGATGACTAAAATGCGGGACTGAGAAAGCAAATAGGAATTTCAAGTTTTTAAAGATCATTCCATAAAATGGCTAATCATGAATAAACATGAGTTAACTTGTTTATTATATATCTAATTCTATATAAAGAGGATTCTGGATTCTATTATAATTATCCACTTTGAATTAAAATTATTCACAAGGCAAAAGCTGGAACCTTCCTTTCAATTCAACATCCCATACAGAACAGTACCTAGTACAGAAGATGCAAATGCTTGTTTAAATAAAAATCCTACCCTTTACTTTTCATCTCAATAGAATCAAAATGTTAGAGCTTCTTAACACAACCTCAGATTGTTACTATTAATAGGGAGGATATTAACAAAAACAGAAGTTAGGAAGAAAAGATGATTTTCTTCCATATTACCACCTGCGCAAAACAACATACCCCAGAGGATTCTACTGGTTAATTAACCATATAACACAAGGCCAGTTTCAAGTACAAGCAGGAGTGTTACTTGGAATAATGGCATACATAATATGATTAAATCCAATAAACAAAGCTGTTCCAAATCCAAGAAAATTTCCCTCAATATATCCACATGAGTTGCAGTAGAGATCCCTTTTTGAAACAGAAAACAAAAAGCATAGACAATCTGAAACAATCTCTTTCATCTTGATCCTTCACGAACTCAGTGAACTTAGGGAACTGGGTTTGCGTCTCTATGTTTTTTCAAATCTCAAATTGAGAGTAACATCCTCATCTTTCCTTCCAAATAAAGCAAACAAGTACAATTAAAAGGACAGCAGCTCTTAACCACTCTTGGTCATGGGATGTTATAAATTCCAAAGAGAGGAACTGCTAAAGTAGAAAAAGGAATCACCTGATACAAATAATGAAACTTCTGCCGGGAAAAGCATTGTTCTACACATGATAATGTCTGTGCCCAAGCCACTTTTTAGACTGCTTGCAGATAAAACTGAGAGGAGGGATTTCACAGGACTTTTTAAACCACGATTATCCATCAAAAAGTTTTCTTATGCAAATGTCGGAATGTCAATATACTTTCTGGTCTCCCGACTTCCAGGAAGCATTTTTCCATGCTAAGACAAGAACATTTTCAAGTGCAACTCCGTAAGCAGATTCGAATTCCCCTGGATACCATAAATAAGCATGAAAAAAGCCTTTATACCACAAAAACAGTACAAAGGTAGTTTGCAAAGGTGTGATTAGTTCTGCTTGTTGGAGCGATTAGAGCAAGCAGTGAATAGAAGGTGCCCTGAAACCGAGGACACGGAACCACGGCCGCGGCATCTCCGAAATGCAACAATAAAAGCATCCTGCCCCCTCCTCATACTCCCCAGAAAGTGGCCTATTCCAGGAAGCCAGCTGACCGCAGGAAAAGAGTCCGGCCTGCCTCACCTTATAGACGTCCCCGTAGGTGCCGCTGCCGACCCTCTGAACGAGCTCGTAGTCCTGCTGCGGGTTACGCCTCAGGATGTCGGCCCCAGGCCGCAGAGGGGCCTCCATCTTCACTCAGGGCCCGGCCCCCGCCGGCTCTGCCCGCGGCGCCCCGATTCCCGCTAACGAGGACGACAGGCGCCGCTTCCCAACATGGAGCCTCTGCCCGCAACTCCGCCTGCACGAGGGACAAGCAGAGGCTATAATCCCGAGCGGCCCAACCCCTTCCCTTCCGCCCGTCCGGGGACCGCGGACCAGCCGGCCTGGAAGAGTCCCTGGCGCCCCGCCGCCGCGTTCCGGCCGCGGCCCTTCCCCCTCCCAGGCCGCCCGCGAACTGCCGGACCGGGTCTGCCAGCCCGCCGGCGCTCGGGGTCGGCAGGATACCTCAGGGGGGCGGCCCCGCTCTTTGTTGAGCGCCGCGCCCGGGACCTACTTCCTCGCCCGCGCCTGCGTCCTGCTTCCCGGCTCCCGCCGGCCGCTCCAGGTCCCCCGCCGCCACCGCCGTCGCCTCCCGCAGCACCGCACGTCCTCTCGCGGGCGGCTGAGGCGCGTACCGTCGCCGCCGCCGCCGCCGCACCACGTTCCCCACCCGGGGCTGCGTCACCGGGAGACACGTTCCCGGCCAGCGTGGGTCGGGCGCCCAGAGGCCCGCCCGAGCGCGCCGGCCGCGGGGCCAGAGTGCCGCCCTGAGGCCTGCTCGGGACACGACACTCTCCCGGCCGGGCCGCCGCGCCCCCTCGCCTGGCGCGTCCCTCCGGGCCCAGGCTCTTCTCCCCACCCGCGGGTGTTAGGGACGCCCCCGGTGCATTCGTGGGCGGACGCGCCTCGGCTAAACCGCCCCCTTCTTTGTCAGGTAAACTTAGAGAGTGACGGGTGGCGGGAGAAGGGTGGGCACGAGGCAGACGGGAACGCGGCCCCCGCCCAGTTCAGAGAAGGTATGTTGAGGGCACTGGGCCAGGAGTCAGCTGGCAGTGGGGCGCCAGGGAAGGAGGTGGGGAAGTGCCAGGTTAACTAAATCGCGGCACACCCTACTGCACCGTCCTGTTCTGCAAATCATTCCCAGTGGTACCAGTTTGAGGCTTCCCTACACACCTGTGCAACCTGTCTTCTATGAGTTTTCCCAAGACATTTCTGAAAGTCTGAATTCTTAGGAAGTCTCAGTGCCAGTATCCCAGTTGGGCACACGCGGTGTCTCAATGCGGATGTTGCTCCTTTATTTGAGTCAGGAGCTTTGCAGAAGCTGAGACAGAATTAGGGACCACAACCTGGTTCTGGTTCTACCACTTCCTCAGTATGTGACCCGGGACAAGAAAGACATCGTATTTGGCAATGTCTCCCTATCTGCAGCTTGAAGAGGATAGGATTTTGCATCTGACACCCAAGAAAGTGTTTATAAAGCATCTTACAGGATTATAAAGAGGGTTATCAAAATATAAGAGGTTTAAAAATACTTCACAATGTACAAAATATGGAACAGGAGTTTAGGGAAGTAATTTGGCTGATATTTCACAGGCTGTTTTGCGGTTTCAGTTCTAGTCTTGTTCTGAAGGTAGAAATAACCGTACCAGTTTGTATACTGGCAAAGTTATTTCTAGAGCCCTGTGAAGGTTTGAACAAAAAAGCCAGTTTAACACTTGGCCAATGCATTTAGTGACTGAAAAATCACAAAAGAGCAAGTTGTAGATGTTGCCTTGTGGCTTTGAATATCCAATTCAATTCCATTCTTAGCAGTGTACTCCTTGTTGTTGGTCATTGTAATCAATTGCATAATGTAGAAATTAAATTCACACCTTAACAGGACAGGGAAGATATGTATTTTCTCGTGCTCTCTGCACAAAGGGCACTTATTTAGGGAGCATAAGTAAGCTCAGACTTACATGTTCTATGGACAAAGCCTATGTGTTTGCTGCATTGAAAAAATTGTTGAAGAACAGTTCCTTCTTTCAAAGCTTCTTGGCACTTGTTTTGGTGGGCAAATACTTTTGGCTTCAATAACTTAAAATCTTTTCAAATGTTCTATTGGTATCCTAGTACTTATTTACTGTCGTAGATTCTTATTTTCTCCTTTGACCCTATAAGCATTAATCCTTTTTCTAGTCTATAATTTATTAATACTTGCATTACTCCTCAGAGAATTTGAGGCAGAATACAGAAAATGCATACTATAACATAAGATAAAAATGAGGAAATAGGTATGATGTTAAAGGAAAAATGGGATACCAGAACAATACAGCAAATTGGCCGAAGCAGAAAGTTTTATAGTGTTTTTGAGATCACAGTAAACCAGTTGATCGAGATGAGAGGTGCATCTTTTCCTGTTACCAAGAGTTCAAGAAAACTTATCTCATGGGCCTTCCTAAAGTGGAAACTCTGAATTCCCTGTTTGAAACAAATATCTTTCTGACAATCTTTTAGGCATGTTATTCTTGAAACACAGTGTTTGATATGAATTAGGCAATAAAAAGTTTGAGGTCATAGGCTTCACCAAGATCCTGGAGTGCAGATACTTTATGTTGCCAGAAATGGCAGAGACATACGCTTTAACCATCAACCCAGAGCTGGATAGTATGGAAAAAGTCAAGGTTCTATGTGGTGATTCAGAAATGTCTGCCATAATCATTATTTTACTCATAACACAACCGTTCCAAGGAAAAAACATCTGCTTTATACTACAAGAGAATTTAAAAAATTTTAAATAGTTAATTTTATCAAGGTCAGTGAAGTCATAGCTTGTGTGTTAAATATTACATGGTTAGTAAAGAAATTCACATTACATTTCCATAAAATAAACATAGTGCATAAATTTAATTTTACATCCTAAACAAGCACATGGTTTCAAAATGGAAGGTTACATAACAATAAAAAGATTTAGCTTACACAAGAGTTTGTTACAGACCACCAGTTTTTACAATGCCAGGATATTGAATAAGAATAAATATAACTTAATATGATTGTCATGTATTCTTTGGGTCTTAATATCTGACATGTAAATATCTTCCATGTTTTACTGTTACCTACCTTATATGGTTTGCTCTATGCTTTTTAGTGTTTTTCCCTTCTTTCAGAGTTTTTTAGTAAAATGCTAATTATAATCTTTGGCCTCTGGTTTCAATTTTAGCCAAGGATGAATTTTTTAAATTGGGGGACATAGGGACTTCCCTGACTAGGTTAAGACATCACACCTCCATTGCAGGAGGCACAGGTTAGATTACTGGTCAGCGAACTAAGTTCCTGCATGCTGCACAGTGCAGCCAAAATATAGGGGGAAAAAAAAATCAGGGGACATAAAATTTTTTAACTTCTACCTAGGTAAGTTTCACAATTTACTAACCAAGAAAGAATGGTTAAGCAAAATCCTCAAGTGTGACAAAAAAAAGCATACGGACAGTAATTTAATATGGAACATATAGACTTAAGCATTATAATCTGATGAATCTTCCAACATAAGCTAGTTGCAAAATGTAACTTGATGTAGTTGAGCTTTATAGGTTCATTAACTATAAATCAATTAAATATTGGAAGACATGGGCCACTGTCATGATTTGTATTTTCAAATAGTTAAACTATTCTTTCTGTTACTAATGAGGTTCAGTTGTCTGTTGAGGCCAAAACTGTGTTTTCAAAGTATAGGAGAATTTCCTTTTGTTCTAGAGAGCAGTAGAACATGTATCTCTTTCAGAATCAGTATCTGGTCATTATGATGGGAGTTTTAAAAAGAGTTGAGGAACCCAGTTCACATCTTTTTTTTAAAAATCTAGTTTGATTATCTGATGTGTAACCTTGATCCCCAGGCTGGTTTTTAAGTTTATATGAGAATTGATAGCTACTGCTGCTGCTGCTGCTAAGTCGCTTCAGTCGTGTCCAACTCTGTGCGACCCCATAGATGGCAGCCCACCAGGCTCCCCTGTCCCTGGGATTCTCCAGGCAAGAGTACTGGAATGAGGTGCCATCGCCTTCTCCCGAAAAATAGAGATGAAGAGAAATTTTTCCAGAGGGCACAGTTTTGAATAGAACATCTGGTTGTCCTCTGTGTTAGGAATGAAAGATAGCCTGAAGTATGGCTCTATACTCATTTATGCAGAGTAATTAATAAGTTGGCAATAACTTGGAGAGATCAGAAATAAGGAAGTCAGTGGGAGATACATTATGAATGGAATATCAAAATTGGTTCATAGTGTGAAAATATCTTGGGAACCATTTGACTGCCCACAAGAGGGCGTCCATCCCAATAATCAGATATAAAAGATAATCTGTCCTATGAATGTCAGTCAGCCTCTACCCAGTCACCCTAGTTCAGTGGGGCCATGTGGCAATAGGAATGGAGGCTAAAGGGAATTCAGTGGCATGGACTTCCACTTGCCAAGGGTAATAAGGTTACTGCCACTATGCAGTATTTAACTTGCTTATAGCAGAGTCACTTGCCTTTGCAGTGACCCTTGCTGTGCTGTGCATAGTCATTCAGTCATGTCTGACTCTTTGCAGCCCCATCGACAGAAGAGCCTGGCGGGCTACAGTTCATGGGGATTCTCCAGGCAAGAATACTGAGTGGGTTGCCATGCCCTTCTCCAGGGGATCTTCCCAACCCAGGGATTGAACCCAGGTCTCCACATTATAGGTGGATTCTTGACCATCTGAGCCATGAGGAAAGCCCAAGGATACTGGAGTGGGTAGCCTATCCCTTCTCCAGGGGATCTTTCTGACCCAGGAATCCAACTGGGGTTTCCTGCATTGCAGGCGGATTCTTTACCAGCTGAGCTATCAGGGAAGCTCCTCAGTGACCCTTAGTAAGATACTATTCCCTGGACAGACCAGTCAGTCACCTGGTGGCAATTTAATTAAACCACATCCTTTTGATTATGGAGGAATGAGCTATTTGTCCTCATGGGGTAGCTATGTATGTATGTACATACCTATAGTATATACATACATAGTCCAGATCCAGGCTTACCGACCCTTTAGGTACTGGCTGTTATGTTTTTTGAACCCAAAGATATGGTTCCAAAAAAAGGTGGCAAAGAAGTAGGAGCAGGTACAATGAAAGTTAGTCTATGTACTTTATTTGAGCCTTCCAGACCAGCTCAGGCCACCCCAGTATATACCTTTCCATTTGACAATGGAATTCTGCCCCTGTTCAATTTGTGAGTCATCAGATAACACCCAGTACCTATAGTCGTATGTGTACATAGTCCAGATATAGGCTTACTGTCCCTGCTTGGGAAACTTCTACTAGTACCACAATTCATGGACTATTTCATCACCATGTATGACAAACAACATTAAATTTAAGCAGGAAACTCATGGGAAGTATGGTAATGGAGTCATGCCCGTGAAGTGAACTGATCTTACCTCAAACCCATCACTTAGAAGCAGCTAGTATGATACCACAGTGGAAAGTCGTGCTGAAGGATCAGTTGGCCGAGAAATAACCCTTATGAGGATATGATACAGGATTTAAGTCAGTATCCAATATATATTGCCATCTACCCCATATTCAGAATGCACAGGCCTAGGAACCCAAGACATGGAAATACTATGGACATGAGTTTGAGTAAGCTCCAGGAGGTGATGATGGACGAGGAAGCTTGGTGTGCTGCAGTCCATGGGGTCGCAGAGTCGGATACAATCGAGTGACTGAACTGAACTGAGGAATCAAGGGGTAGAAGTAAGTAATTATTAGGAATTATTATTATTCCTAATAATTCAGTTGAAGAATTTTTGTCTATACAACTTTGACTCTAAAACATTGGGTGTGATGGATCTGAAGGCCCTAGTGTCCAAGGGACAGATACTTTCCCCAGGTAACCCAGTCGCAGTTCCATTAAATAGGAAGCTTTTTTTTTGGCTAAGTAATATTCCATTGTATGGATATACCACATTTTGTTTATCCATTGATAGTTACTGGCATTTAGGTTGATTCTACCTTTTGGCTACTTAAAGCAATGCTCTTAGAACATTCCTGTGCAAGTTTTTGCATGAACATATACTTTCATTTCTTTGGGATTGGAATGAAAAACTGACCTTTTCCAGTCCTGTGGCTACTGCAGAAAACTAAGATCATGGCACCTGGTCCCATCACTTCATGGTAAATAGATGGGGAAACAGTGGCTGACTTTATTTTTGGGGGCTCCAAAATCACTGCAGATGATGATTGCAGCCATGAAATTAAAAGATGCTTACTCCTTGGAAGGACAGTTATGACCAATCTAGATAGCATATTCAAAAGCAGAGACATTACTTTGCCAACAAAGGTCCATCTAGTCAAGGCTATGGTTTTTCCAGTGGTCATGTGTGGATGTGAGAGTTGGACTGTGAAGAAAGCTGAGCACTGAAGAATTGATGCTTTTGAACTGTGGTGTTGGAGAAGACTCTTGAGAGTCCCTTGGACTGCAAGGAGATCCAACCAGTCCATCCTAAAGGAGATCAGTCCTGGGTGTTTATTGGAAGGACTGATGTTGAAGCTGAAACTCCAATACTTTGGCCACCTCATGCGAAGAGTTGACTCATTGGAAAAGACCCTGATGCTGGGAGGGATTGGGGGCAGGAGGAGAAGGGGATGACAGAGGATGAGATGGTTGGTAGGAAGGCATCACCGACTCAATGGACATGAGTTTGAGTGAACTCTGGGAGTTGGTGATGGACAGGGAGGCCTGGCATGCTGCAATTCATGGGGTCGCAAAGAGTCAGATACAACTGAGCGACTGAACTGATACTTTCATTTGTGGGGGGGGGGGGAATTTATCTAAGAGTGGAATTGCTGGGTCATATGGTAACTCTAAATTTTGCCAGACTGTTTTCCAAAGTGGCTATATTCCCACCAGCAGTGTCAGTTTCACCAACACTTTTTATTGTCTTTCTTTCTGATTACTGTCATCCTGGTCGGTCTGAAGTGATGTCTCGTTGTAGTTGTTTAAATTTTGATTTGCATTTCCCTAGTGACTAAAAATCACATCTGATCTGATCTGATCTCTGAGTGACTAAAAATGTTAAATCGTCTTTTCATGTGTTTCTTGGCCATTTATATGTCCTCTGGGAAGAAATGTCTATTTAGAGCCTCTGCCCATTTTTTAAAAATTCTGTTATTTGTATTTTTACTGTATCATACTGATACCTCAGATTCCAATTCAACACCATAGGGTTCATTCTTCCTTCTCCTTTCCTTATTATAACTTCATCTCTAAAAGCAAGAAATCTGGCTCTGATTATGCACCATGTATTGACTCAATTCTAGAGAATACACGAATAACTTCAGAATTGCTAACCTACGTATGTCCTAGAAGAAAAATTAATTATGAACTAAAGAACAATGCTTGTGTACAGTTTTTGTCTTCAGTCTTGTAGCATACCATCAAAATACTATTTTCTATAGCTCCTTGGGTTTAGAAAATGCGTCAGTGTAGTTATGTTATTCACCTGTAATATAGTTAGGTTCACTTTTTGTTTTTTAACTATTTGTAATTCCACTTTGAGTTCCTTCCACTCCTCTGCCCATATCCTGATTGATTTTAGTTATTTATTTTGGAGAATGTGAACCATTACCATGGTTCTAACAGTGTGGGTGGGCTACATAAAAAGGTTACACTTAGAGAAGTATCAGCCCTCCTAATCCTTTCCACCCTATTCCCATTCTCCCATTGCTTCCATCCTATTCCCACCTGTCTCCTATAGATAACTGATCTCATTGGTTTCTGGTTTGCCCTGAATTTCTTTTGCATAGATGAGCAAATATATTTTTTTAATATCCTTTTCTTTCTTATATGGGAGGTAGAATATTTGTGCTTTGTTTTTTTTTTTCCATTTTATAGTGTATTATTCTGGAAATCAATATGTATCAATTCATAAAGATCTGTGATTTTTCTTTTAAGATTTATTTATTTTTTGATGTACTGGGTCTTTGTTGCTGTGCCTGGGCTTTTGTCTAATTGCAGCATGCAGGGGCTACGCTCTCATTGTGATGCACAGGCTTCTCATTTCAGTGGCTTCTCTTGTTGTGGAGCATCGGCTCTAGGCTTGAGGGCTTCAGTAGTTGCAGCTCATGGACTCAGTAGTTGTGGTGCTAGGGCCTAACTGCTCTAAGGCTTGTGGGATCTCCCTGGACCAGGGATTAAACCTGTGTCCCCTGCTTTGGCAGATGAATTCTTAACCACTGGAACACTAGGGAAGCCCCAGTATTCTTTGCTATTGGTTCAGTTCAGTCGCTCAGTTGTGTCCGACTCTGCAACCCCATGAACCACAGCACGCCAGGCCTCCCTGTCCGTCACCAACTCCCGGAGTCCACCCAAACTCATGTCCGTTGAGTCGGTGATGCCATCCAACCATCTCATCCTCTGTCATCCCCTTTTCCTCCTGCCCTCAATCCCTCCCAGCATCAGTGTCTTTTCTAATGAGTCAACTCTTCACATGAGGTGGCCAAAGTATTGGAGTTTGAGTTTCATCATCAGTCCTTCCAATGAACACCCAGACTGATCTCCTTTAGAATGGACTGGTTGGATCTCCTTGCAGTCCAAGGGACTCTCAAGAGTCTTCAAAAGTTCAAAAGCATCAATTCTTCTGCGCTCAGCTTTCTCTATAGTCCAACTCTCACATCCATACATGACCACTGGAAAAATCATAGCCTTGACTAGACAGACCTTTGTTGGCAAAGTAATGTCTGCTTTTTAATATGCTGTCTAGGTTGGTCATAACTTTCCTTCCAAGGAGTAAGCGTCTTTTAATTTCATGGCTGCAATCACCATCTGCAGTGATTTTGGAGCCCAGAAAAATAAAATCAGCCACTGTTTCAGCTGCAACTGAGACTCAGGGAAGTCCCTACTGTACTCCTTTCTAATGGGATTCACCTGAAAGGCTGGAATATGAGCTGAGAATTATAATAAAGAAATATAAGAAAAGCAGAACATGCTTGTTTTTGTTCAGTGCATTTGGTTTGTAGGTATGGAGTGAGATAATTTCTGTCATCCTATATTGGCTCATTAGTGTTTATGGAATGCAACTCTATTGAAGACAGTCCCCTTTGGCTCAGATGGTAAAGCGTCTGCCTGCAACGCGGGAGACCCAGGTTTTGATCCCTGAGTCAGAAAGATCCCCTGGAGAAGGAAATGGCAACCCACTTCAGTACTCTTGCCTGGAAAATTCCATGGACAGAGGAGCCTTGTAGGCTACACTCCATGGGATCGTAAAGAGTCGGACACGACTGAGCGACTTCACTCACTCAAACTTGGTTTACAGTGTTCTGAGGTCATAGAACAATTAACTGAAATAGGATTGCATAAGATTTGGCAATGGTGAGTGAGAGAGTTTGGTTTTTGACATATTGATTTTGAAGTGTCAGTAGGAAAACAAAATGAAGATGGCCTTAGGCAATTACAGACTCAGCCTTGGAATGATGATTTTCTTTCCTCAAGAAAGCTTAAGACTAGATGAATAGATTTGGGAATCAGTAGCATCAATGGCGGAGAAGGCGATGGCACCCCTCTCCAGTACTCTTGCCTGGAAAATCCCATGGATGGAGGAGCCTGGAAGGCTGCAGTCCATGGGGTCGCTGAGGGTCAAACACGACTGAGCAACTTCACTTTCACTTTTCACTTTCATGCATTGGAGAAGGAAATGGCAACCCACTCCAGTGTTCTTGCCTGGAGAATCCCAGGGACAGGGGAGCCTGGTGGGCTGCCGTCTATGGGGTTGCACAGAGTCGGACACTTCGCAGCAGCAGCAGCAGCAGCATAGATGGAGATCCTGTCTGAAACCATCATATAGTAAATTACATTGAGGGAACACAGTGAAGAATTGCTTATAATGAGGGAATAAACAGAGATCTAGGATCTGATAATTACGAAGCTAGCAGTAATCTCCCATGCAGAACTGATTTGTGTAGAGTATAGTCAACAGCCAGATTGAGGAGAAAAGTGAGTGAGGAGGTGAGGAATGGGATGAGAGTATCTTGAGGGTCAGGTAGCATGAAGGAACAGTGTTTCTAGGACGCTGAAAATGAAATTGATAGGTAAAGAGGAAAGAACTCGTGAAAATAGAGTGATTGAGAATATTTATTAAAATATTTATTGCCTTTTGATTTCTATTCAAAATTGTTTGCAACTTTATTGCCAAGGCTCTGTCATAATATGATGTTATGACTTAGAATATTTGTTAATGTAACTCCATATGATAGCTCTGTAAAACGAGTAGAAATTTTGCCCATTATACATGGAGTTAGTTACAGATTATGATAAATCTCCAACTTATATTTGTCTTCATCTTTTTTGTTTGTTTGTTTTTTTGTTTGTTTGTTTTTGGCTTCACTGTGCAGCATGTGGGACCTTTGTTCCCTAACCAAGGATCGAACCTATACTCCCTGCCTTGGAGGCATAGGTCTTAACCACTAGACTGCCAGGGAAGTCCAACTTGAGAGGTTTTAACATGGTGGTTTAGTCACTAAGTCATGTCCGACTCCTGTTGACTCCATGGACTGTAGCCTGCCAGGCTCCTCTGTCCATGAGATTTTCCAGGCAAGAATACTGGAGTGGGTTTCCATTTCCTTCTCCAAGTCTTGATCTTCTTAATTTAAGTATGCTATCCCAATTTTAAAAGACAGGCCTGTTCAGTATACAGGTACAAAAATGCATGATACCCTATTTACTATCATGACCTTGCTTTTAAATTAGGGAGGAAATGGTGCCTGATAGATAAATGCAGATTATTTTAATTTTTCGGCTCTGTAAATGTTGCCAGCATATTTCTACTCATATGTAACTGGTGGAGGAAACTGGTTTTTGAACATGCAGAATCATGCAGTATCTTGGTCTGTGTAGTTCTGACTGTATAATGCTGTAAGTTTTTTGAGAGTGTGTAAGGCGGTGCTGTTTATTTGTATGTGTTTTCCATCGAAAATGTTGCAGTACATCGTCTGTCACTGTCTTCAGGCTCTGGGGGTGGGCCAAGGTAGGGAGGGTGTGACGCTGGTTTTTGTGTGAACTCCGGCTTGTGATGCTGAGCTTGGTTCATCCGCTTTCTCCTCCCTTTTCCTCCCCACTCCTTCCCACCAGCGCCACAGCAACATCCTCAGAGTCTGAGGGAACTGCGCCCAGCGAGGGCATAGAGCCTCCCACCGCCAGCAACCTGCAGCCGGGAGAGGAGCGAAAGCACTGACAGCGCCTCACCGCCACCAGTCCCCGGACCACCATGGCCAAGAACCGCAGGGACAGAAACAGTTGGGGTGAGTAGCATATGGTGACTTCTGCAGCCCGCACAGGGACTGGCCCTCCGCTTTCGGCTTCTGGAAATGAAGAGGGCTGAGGGCTGCTCGGCGCCAGCGTCTAGGGCTGGGAGATGGCCACAGCCGAGCCGCTCCCTGTTGGGCGGGAGGAACCGTGGCCAAGCGGTACCCATGGAAGCAGCATCTCTCTCACTGTGGGGCGAAGGGGCGAAGGCTGCAGCTACATGCAGGCCGCAGACGCCAGCCTTTCCCCCACCCCCATCCCCCATCCTCCTCCCAGCATTTGGACAGCACCCACCCGGTCGCCTCAGGGGACTCGATGGTTTGGCTTTAGCTAAAGGAGGTTGGCAGGAAGGGGTGAGGCCGGGCAGGGGACTGTGGTGAGGGGCGTGGAGTGGAGAGCCCCCACTCCTTCCCCACGAGCTGCGAACTCGCTGGCCTCGAAGGGCTTGGACTCCTGGCAGGCGGGCAGCTTTGGAACAATGAAGCGGAGCGCGCCGGGACCAGGTCCGGGCGTTGCAGACACGAGCAACGCGGCGGGAGAAGGGGCGCCGCTTGGGAATCCCATAGCACCGCAGCACTGCTTTTAATCGGGGGCTGTGTAGGGAATTTGGGAGAAAGGGGGTCAAAGTTGTGGTTTCCAGCCTTCTGCCCCACCCCAACCTGGTGCCCCATTCAGGCCAGCGCTAAGGGTGGCATTGTTCTTAGGTTTTACCTTTTGGAGATATCGGGCTCATGATTCAGCACCAGGCCGAGGGGAGGGGGAAGGAGAGACTAGGCCCAGGGGGTTCACGCTGCCGCGAGTGGGTGGGCGGCGCTCACGCAGGCGGAGAAGAGAGAGTGCAGTGATTCAGGAGAAATCGCAGCCCCGCCCGCTCTGCTGCTCCAGACTCCGTAGTGTGGGCAGGTTGGGCTTCTTTTTCCTCTTTGGGCTCCCGACTTCTTCCAGTCACAGTGCCAAACTCACTGCCATCTTCGGGCATTTTATTATCAGCACCAGAGCAGACTTCAGACCAATGTGGCATAGTGGATAGAGGAATAGTGTTTCTTCATTAGCTTGAATTGTTATTGGGAAAGTTAACATCCACTAGGAGTTCAGAGCTCTTTCATTGACTTTCTTCAGTGTCTCTGACAGCTCTTCTGTAACTGTCCATCAGATTGTGAGGTATAAATTTACATTTTAATTAGTTATTTTGGTTACCTTTTATGAAAATTGTATATCTTTCATCAAAAGATCCTATTTTCTCTTGCCTCTGATTGGTCACAGGACCAATTTAACTCCCAAATAAGCGAAGTCTACATTTGAGGGATTATCAGAGGTTTACGGTAGATGTGGGGGGCTGGAGCAGGGATATCTGTCTTTAGTTGTCTGAGTTTAAGAGAAAGCAGTTCCATTTTCTGATATCTGATATCACCAAATCCCAGTTTTAGTAGCCATGACTGTTGCAATGGCAGCTTTTGTTTGCTTCTTCTGAAATATGGGTAAACTTTTTCAGAATACTCCTTCTCCTCCCTTTCCCTTGGCCTCCAAAATAGGAATTTTTTGAACACTCACAGTTAAGGTGTGTATGTTCAAGTCAATTTTGGCCTTAATCTCTGTACACTCTTGACTCAACTGTATTAAGAGACAGGCATGTGAAAATTTATTCTGATGACTAAAATTTTTCTTCTTCAAGAAGCTTTGGATCATAATTTTTCAGTGTTTCCTTTGGTTACAAATTTCTCACATAGTGTTTTTTTCTTTCTTAGGGAATGTGGTTCTCAAATGGGATTTGCATAAAAATCACATTGGGAACTTATTAGAAATGCAGATTCCCACATCTTCCAGCCAGAGCTTTTGAATCTGTGTCTGAAATAAGGTCTAGAAATCTGCCTTTTAATTAGCATTTTAGGTTATTGAGAAGCAGATCATCTTTGGATATTAACTTTGAGAAACACTGTCCTATTTACATTTGATTGAAATGTATTCCAGATAGTTTATCCAGAAGTCATCTGAAGAGTTTTGAGTCAAGTGATGAATTAAAAATAGAAATACCACAGTCACTATGTGTTCACCAGAAATTTCATAAAAAGAAATAGTGGAATTGTGGACTCTTATCTTTCTTATGTGGAAATGCTTTACTACTCAGATATTTCTTTGCTGTAAAGTGTACATGGCATGACTTAGAAAATGTAGCATATGGAGTAAGAGATGTAAGTTTTTGGCAAATATGTTGGCCATGTCTGCCTTGATTCCATTTTATCACCCGCATCTAGTACAATGCCTAACATAATAGGCATTTAATAATAATAATAATAACTAACATCTTTGAGCTAATATGTGAAGTAGTTATTATAGTCCTCATTTACATATTAAAAGGCAAATAATAGAGCTAGGACTCCAGCTCTGGCAGTTTGACTTGGGATCCTTTGTCACTACCAGTATTTTGCTGAATGGATAATATTTTCTGCCATTTCTATACAATATTGTATAGAATTGTAGTTTTCAAGACACATTCATCTGCATCATTGTATTTGATCTTTAGCCTCTTAAGTTGTCAAGATATAGTCCCTGTTTACAGATTAAAAAACTGAGTCTTAGGTAGGTTAAATAACTTGGTGAAAGTGATATAATATTTACTATGTTTAAAAACTGAGATTAAAACTTAGAGTTGTCTTATATATTCTATATCATAATGCTTTGGAATGTTTTTATATATAATGGGGCATGGTGTGAAGGCAATAGAGAAGACAGGCCCTCATAGAAGGCAGAGGTCTCCGATGAGAAAAAAACACAGGTGATAGTTTAGAAAAGAAGACAGTAAACTGATCTTATCATCTAGCTAAATAATATTTTTCAGACAAATTAGAAATCACGGGGCAGAGGGGAAAGGTCAACTATCCAGAATTGGAAAATACAGGATTTCCAAGAAAAGTATAAGAGCGATACTTGCAAAATGTGTACAAGGGACCTAAAATTCAGATAAGGACCCTGTCGAACCAGTAACAGATACTATTTTTGTCTGAGTGATCAGAGACCTGTTAGGTGCTTATAAGGGTCATGGAGGCTAGAAAACAGAAACGCATCTCTGCTGACACCCAGAGTAGGGTGGTGGTTGAGAATCATACCCATACGTATAAGGGAAGCAAGTCTGTGCTTCCAAAACTGAGAATCCCACCACCTGTACCTGACTCTATACTGAACTAAAAGGTTGTATAAATTTAAGCATTTAAAAGTTAGTTCGTAAAACATAGGCATTATTATCCTTATCTTGATATATAAGTAATCTGAGATTCAGAGAGCATAACTTACCAGAGGTTGAATAATTTATGTTACAGATCTAGGATTTAAATTTAGGGTTGTTTGTTTACCTGGTCTGTGTGATAAAGACAAGGAATTAAAATAGAAAGCCAGCAGGTGCCACAACAAACCTGCGTAGGCTTAAGCTAGTATAAGAAATCAATGCTGTATAAACTTGATCTCCCTGAACTAGAAAAGAAGGCAAAGAATATGCTAGTGTGGAAGATAAAGGAGACAGATGACTATCAGAAACAGTAGCCCAGAAAGCAGCCTTTCGGGTTGGATTTAGAGTTTATGTACTCTCAGAAACAAAACAGAAGCGTATTCGTTGTTTATTTGTTTTTGTTAATTACAGCTGCTTAAAAACTTGAGATGCCACATGGAAATTTGAGTTTTCTGTATTTAACAAACTGTCAGTGCAATATTACTTTAGAAGAAGAATATTTGCAATAAAGTGTTAGCTAGTGTCAGCTTTTCCTGCCTCTTTAAATAAACTCAGCCTCACATTAAGTATGTTGGTGGTGGTTTAGTCGCAAAGTTATGTCCACCTCTTGTGACCTCATGAACTGCAGCCTGCCAGGCTCCTCTGTCCATGGGATTCTCTAGGCAAGAATACTGGAGTGCGTTGCCATTTCCTTCTCCACACACTAAGTATAGGAAATGTCTATTTGTTGAAAATTAATTTTTAGGTTTTTGTTATTTAAGGAAAGGTTAAAAAAAATCTTGATTATAATAATTTCCAGATCTTTCTTTTCCAATTAGCTGTATTCTATTTTCCTTGAAATGAGACTGTCTCTGTGTACTTACCTCATTTTCTATATACTTGTTCCTCCTGAAACAAAATAAAATTTCTATTGGATCATACATGTTCTTCTCCTACAGATTCTCCCTTCCACATTATTCTGACTTAATTTGCCTTCCCTATATCTTTTTTCATATACATTTATATAGAGTTATACTTTACTTTTTATATATGAAAGTATATACTTTTTAATATACATATTATACTTTATATCTGCTTATCTTGTCCTGATAGCTCTTGGGTTATATCTTTGCTCCATTTCAAACTCTGCAGACTTTATCTTCAGAAACCAGTGACTAGACTGTAAGTATAACCTGTGATCATCAGGAAAAAGACTGTGAGAAATTTTAGTAAAAAAAAAAAAAAAGTTGGATATTTTAAAATTTAGAGGCTCTTTTACATAAAAATTATTCTATTAAAATATCTGTATATACAAAAGAAAAATGAAACATAGATGTTCAGTTTTAAAAAGTGTAACAGTGAATTTCCCCTCCCAGGCTGAAAAAATAGAACTTTATCAGTATTTTCACACTACATGTCAGCTGCTCCTTAATGGCAATATCTCCTTATAAATACTTTCATAAATTTGGTGTTTCCTATTTCCTGATCATTTTATATCAGGAATTAATATATATCATTAGTATATATATATATGTATACTTTATATATATATATAAATTAATATTATTTTGTATATATATAAATTACTATAATATATATCATTAATATATATATGTATATTTTGTGTAAATATTTGTATATATAACAATCTATCACTAAATAATATATTAGCTTTACATTTTTAAGAACCTAAAATAAATAAAATTTAGAGTATATTTTTTTCCACAAAGTATTTTGTTTACTTATAATCCCCATACTTGGTATTATAATAGATGTGAAATTATATCTCACTATCTTTTCACTTTCATGCATTGGAAAAGGAAATGGCAACCTACTCCAGTGTTCTTGCCTGGGGAACCCCAGGGACGGACAGGGGAGCCTGGTAGGCTGCCGTCTATGGGGTAACACACAGTCGGACGTGACTGAAGCGACTTAGTAGTAGTAGTAGTAGTATGGTTTGAATCTGTGTTCTGATTATCAATGAGGTGTGAGTATATTTTCATACATTTATTAACCATTAGTATTTCCTTCTCTCGGAGAAGGCAATGGCACCCCACTCCAGTACTCTTGCCTGGAAAATCCCATGGACGGAGGAGCCTGGTAGGCTGCAATCCATGGGGTTGCTAAGAGTCAGACATGACTGAGCGACTTCACTTTTACTTTTCACTTTCCTGCATTGGAGAAGGAAATGGCAACCCACTCCATTGTTCTTGCCTGGAGAATCCCAGGGACAGGGGAGCCTGGTGGGCTGCCGTCTATGGGGTCGCACAGAGTCGGACATGACTGAAGTGACTTAGCATAGCATAGCATAGCATTTCCTTCTCTGTACCTGTTTGCCCTTTGCCGATCTTTTGTCAGGTTATCTTTTTTTCCTTTTTCTTTGTCCTTTGCTACCTTGTGATGTGACTTTGCTCTCTTGATGTTATATTTAGTAAATAAGTTTCATATTTAAAAATAGTCAAGTTAATATTTTCCTCTTTATGGTTTGTGCTCTTTGTATTTTAAGAAATCTTTCTCTATCTCAAAGTTATATAGTTTTCTCTTATAATATTTGGTTTTAAATTTTTGCATGTCTCTTTTTCATTTTTTAAATTGTGGTAAAATGCACATAACATAAAATTTACTATCTTAACCATTTTCAAGTATACAGTTCAGTGGTACTAAGTTGTTATACCACCTCCACCACCATCCATCTCCAGAGTTCTTTTCATCTTGCAAACATCTGTATCCATTAAATACTAACTTCTCATTCCTTCTCTTCCCAGCTCCTGACAACCACCTTTCTACTTTCTGCCTCTATGATTGTTGACTACTCTGAGTATCTTAAGTGAAATCAAGTATCTATCTTTTTATGACTGGATTATTTCACTTAGCATAGTGTCCTCAAGTTTTATCCATGTTGTAGCATATGTCAGAATTTTCTTCCTTTTTAAAACTGAATAATGTTTCATTTGGGACTTCCCTGGTAGGGAATCAGCCTGCAATGCAGGAGACCCCGGTTCGATTTCATTGACTATATATATATCACATTTTGATTATCCATTCATTTGTTAGGAAGCATTTGTGTTGCTTCCCCATTTTATCATTTGCAAATAATGCTATTGTGAGCATAGGTGTTTATATATCTCTTTGTGACCCTGCTTTCAGTTCTTCAGATATGTATCTAGAACTAGAACTGCTGAATCATATAGTAGTTAATAGTTTTAATTTCTTTGTGGAACTACCATACTGTATTCCACAATGGCTGTACCACATTCCTATTACCAGTGCACAAGGATTTACTTCCTCTACATCCTCATTAACACTTGTTCTTTTCTGGTTTTTTTGAATAGTAGCCATCCTGATAGGTGTGAGGTGGTATCTCATTGTGGTTTTTATTTGCATTTCATTTCCTAATTTCTCTTATTTCTCCTTTCATTCATTGGGTGTTTATGAGTATGCTGCTTAATTTCCACAGATTTGTGAATTTTCTAATTTTACTTCTGTTACTTATCTCTAGCTTCATTCTACTGTGGATTGGGGAAAATATTTTATATGATATCTATCTTTTAAAAATCTGCCAAGATTTAATTTGTGGTCTAATATATGATCTATCCTAGAGAATGTCCTATATGTATTTGAAAAGAATGTCTATTCTGTTGTTTGGTAGAATGTTCTCTATAAGTCTGTTGGATCTAGCTGATTTACTGTGTTGTTCAAATTCTCTTTTCCGTTGCTTATCTTCTGTCTGATTGTTCAATCCATTATGAGTATGGGGTATTGAAATCTCCAGCTTAACACTTCACATATTTTTTTTAAATTTTCTTTCAGCTTTATTTTTTTTTCATATATATATTTTTTTATTTTTTAAATTTACAATATTATATTGGTTTTGCCATATGTCAAAATGATGGCCTGTTATTAGATGTATACGTTTCTATAATTGTTATATCTTCTTACCATAATGAACCTTTTATTAATGGATACAGTCCTTCTTTGTTTCTTTAAAACTTTTTCAGTTAAACTCTATTTTGTCTGTATATTAATATAGTCACCCCTGTTCTCCTTTGCTTACTGGAAACACTAAATATCTTTTTCTATCCTTTCACTTTCAACCTATCTATATCTTTGGATTTAAAGTGAATCTCTTGTAGACAATGCAGAGTTGGATCATGTTTTTTAATCCATTATACCACTGTCTTTTGATTAGAGAGCGTAATCCATATATATTTAACATTACAAGTGGGGAAAACCGCCTAACCACTCAAGTATGACCTAAATCAAATCCCTTATAATTATACAGTGGAACTGAGAAATAGATTGAAGGGACTAGATCTGATAGACAGAGTGCCTGATAAACTATGGACGGGGATTCATGACATTGTACAGGAGACAGGGATCAAGACCATCCCCAAGAAAGAGAAATGCAAAAAAGCAAAATGGCTGTCTGGGGAGGCCTTACAAATAGCTGTGAAGAGAAGAGAAGCAAAAAGCAAAGGAGAAAAGCAAAGATATATCCATTTGAATTCAGATTCCAAAGAATAGCAAGGAGAGATAAGAAAGCCTTTCTCAGTGATCAGTGCAAAGAACTAGAGGAAAACAATAGAATGGGAAAGACTAGAGATCTCTTCAAGAAAATTAGAGATACCAAGGGAACATTTCATGCAAAGATGGGCTCAATAAAGGACAGAAATGGTATGAACCTAATAGAAGCAGAAGATATTAAGAAGAGGTGGCAAGAATACACAGAAGAACTGTACAGAAAAGATCTTCATGACCCAGATAATCACAATGATATGATCACTCACCTAGAGCCAGACATCCTGGAATGTGAAGTCAAGTGGGCCTTAGGAAGTATCACTATAAACAAAGCTAGTGGAGGTGATGGAATTCCAATTGAACTATTTCAAATCCTAAAAGATGATGCTGTGAAAGTGCTGCACTCAATATGCCAGCAAATTTGGAAAAATCAGCAGTGGCCACAAGACTGGAAAAGGTCAGTTTTCATTCCAATCCCAAAGAAAGGCGATGCCAAAGAATGCTCAAACTACCGCACAACTGCACTCATCTCACACACTAGTAAAGTAATGCTCAAAATTCTCCAAGTCAGGCTTCAGTAATACGTGAACTGTGAACTTCCAGATGTTCAAACTGGATTTAGAAAAGGCAGAGGAACCAGAGATCAAATTGCTAACATCCGCTGAATCATCGAAAAAGCAAGAGAGTTCCAGAAAAACATCTGTTTCTGCTTTATTGACTATGCCAAAGCCTTGGACTGTGTGGATCACAATAAACTGTGGAAAATTCTGAAAGAGATAGGAATACCAGACCACCTGGCCTGCGTTTTGAGAAAACTGTATGCAGGTCAGGAAGCAACAGTTAGAATTGGACATGGAACAGACTGGTTCCAAATAGGAAAAGGAGTACGTCAAGGCTGTATATTGTCATCCTGCTTATTTAACTTCTGTGCAGAGTACATCATGTGAAACACTGGGCTGGAAGAAGCACAAGCTGGAATCAAGATTGCCAGGAGAAATATCAATAACCTCAGATATGCAGATGACACCACCCTTATGGCAGAAAGTGAAGAACTAAAGAGCCTCTTGATGTAAGTGAAAGAGGAGAGTGAAAAAGTTGGCTTAAAACTCAACATTCAGAAAACCAACATCATGGGATCCAGTCCCTTCACTTCATGGCAAATAAATGGGGAAGCAATGGAAATAGTGACAGACTATTTTTCTGGGCTCCAAAATCCCTGCAGATGGTGACTGCAGCCATGAAATTAAAAGACGCTTACTCCTTGGAAGGAAAGTTATGACCAACCTAGACAGCATATTCAAAAGCAGAGACATTACTTTGTCAACAAAGGTCCGTCTAGTCAAGGCTATGGTTTTTCCAGTGGTCATGTATGAATGTGAGAATTGGACTGTAAAGAAAGCTGAGCGTCAAAGAACTGATGCTTTTGAACTGTGGTGTTGGCGAAGACCTTTGAGAGTCCCTTGGACTGCAAGGAGATCCAACCAGTCCATCCTAAAGGAGATCAGTCTGGGTGTTCATTGGAAGGACTGATGTTGAAGCTGAAACTCCAATACTTTGGCCACCTGATGCAAAGAGCTGACTCATTTGAAAAGATCCTGATGTTCAGAAAGATTGAGGGCAGGAGGAGAAGGGGACAACAGAGGATGAGATGGTTAGATAGCATCACCGACTTGATGGACATGAGTTTGGGTAAATTCCGGAAGTTGGTGATGGACAGGGAGGCCTGGTGTGCTGCAGTTCATGGGGTCGCAAGGGGTCGGACAGGACTGAGTGACTGAACTGAACTGAAATGATAAGGAGGGATTTATTTCTATCATATTGCTATTTGGTTTCTATATGCCTGATATCATTTTTTGTTCTTTATTTTTAGCTTTTGGTGTTCAAGTTCTTTGGAAAGCCCCATTGGAATTTTTTACATGTAGATTAATTTGATAGAATCAAGTTTTTTTACTATATTAAATATTCCCATCCATGCCATATTTCTTCATTTATTTAACTTTTGTTTCTTAATGTATTGTAGTAGTTTTAAAACTTTACTTGAAGGGCTTGTTTGTCATTTGTTATTATAGTTTTATTCTTTTATTTTTTGTCATTATGAATTTCCCCCTACTATAATCATCACTCAGTATCTGTGGCAGATTGGTTCCAGGAGCTTCTGCAGAAGCCAAAATCCACAGATGCTCAAGTCCCATAGTCTGCCTTTCATATTTGTGGGTTCTGCTTAGACACAGTCAGCCACCCTGAATTGTAAACATAGCACATGATTCACAGTTGGTTGAATCCATGGATGCAGAACTTCCCAGTATGGAGAGCCAACTGTGTACTCATTGAAACAAAACACATGTAAAAGTAGACTTGCACAGTTCAAACCTGTATTGTTCAAGTATCAATTTCGTGTATATATATATATGTATATATCAGAGAAGGCGATGGCACCCCACTCCAGTACTCTTGCCTGGAAAATCCCATGAACGGAGGAGCCTGGTGGGCTACGTCCATGGGGTCGCTAAGAGTCGGACACAACTGAGCGACTTCACTTTCACTTTTCACTTTCATGCATTGGAGAAGGAAATGGCAACCCACTCCAGTGTTCTTGCCTGGAGAATCCCAGGGACAGGGGAGCCTGGTGGGCTATCGTCTATGGGATCGCACAGAGTCGGACACAACTGAAGTGACTTAGCAGCAGCAGCAGCATATATATATATATGGCTATTAATAGTATATAAGATGCAATCGATCTTTA
Organism: Bos indicus; assembly: GCF_029378745.1. NCBI lineage: Eukaryota > Metazoa > Chordata > Mammalia > Artiodactyla > Bovidae > Bos > Bos indicus. Next base: position 43,278,222 of record NC_091769.1, read on the forward strand.
CATATTCATCTCATACCTAGCAATCTTGCTAAACTTTCATATTAGTTCAACTAAATTGCCATTTGATATTTTAGGATTTTGTACATAAAAAGCCTGTCATTTGCAGTTGTTATTCCATCATTCATTCCTTTTAATCTTTGCCTTTTATGTATTTTTCTTGTCTTAATCAGATTAAGAGTGCTCTCCTTTGTTCCTAAGGAATATTTTTAAGAAATCATCACTGGATATTGAATTATAATCACTACTTTTCTGTAATTATTGAGCTAATCATATTACTTTTATTCTTTAATTTTTTAATATGTTTAATTATATTAAAAGATCTTTGTTGAACTGATCTTGCATTCCTGGAATAAACCCAAGCTAGGCATATTGTGTTACCTTTTTTAATACATTGCTGGATTTGCTAATCTTTTAATGGTATTTCCAAACATGTTTACAACTAATTTTCTTTTTTTATTCTTTCTTTGTCTGCTTTGGTATCAAGGTTATAGTAACTTTATAAAATGAGAGGGGGAAATTTTTTCCTTTTCTTTTTGATTCTCTGGAAGTATTTATATGAGATTGGTGGTTTAGAGTGGTGGTTTAGTCGCTAAGTTGTGTCCAACTCTTACAACCCCATGGACTGTAGCCTGCAAGGTTCCTCTTGTCCATGGGATTTCCCCAGCAAGAATAGTGGAGTTGATTGCCCTTTCCTTCTCCATAGGATCTTCCCGATTGAACCCTGGTCTCCTGTATTGCAGGCAGATTCTTTATAGACTAAGCCACCAGGAAAGCCTGTATGAGATTAGAATGATCCAGTTTAGGAAAACTAGTCTATTAAACCATCTGGACCTGCTGTCTTCTTTAGAGTAAGATTTTGAACTATTGATTTAACTTCCAGTATTGGTTATAAAACAAATAAAACTTTCTGTTTGTTCTTGAGTCAGATTGAATAATTTACATTTTTCTTGGAATCTGTCCATTTTGGCAACTTGCATGAAATTGTTTTTAATTCTCTGTTATTTTCCCTGCTTAATTTTAATCTGTTATCTTCCTTATTGTATTTTTTGTTGTTAGTCTCTCCTTTTTTCTTTTTATATTTACCTAGCTTTTGTGCATCTCTCTCAATTCCTTCTTGTACTTTCTTTGATTTCATTCTGTATTCTCTTTTTAGCTTAACAAGTTGGATACTAAGCTCATTTATTTTGAGCTTGTCTTCTTTTTCTAATGTATGCATTTAGGGCTATAGATTTTCTCTAAATATAAATTTTGCTGTATCCTACATGTATTGAGATATAGTAGATTCATTCTCAATCAGTTTGAAGTATTTTAAATGTTCACAGTGATTTCTTTCTTTACCTATGAATATATAGAAAGTACATTTTTGTTATTAATGTCAAACTTAATTTTATTCTAGTCAGAGTATATGTTGTACAGTAGCACCGCTTTCTATGGTGATAGAAACATTCTGTTGGGTTTGCCCAAAAGTTCCTTCAGTTTAAAGTAAAAATAAAAGACAAAATTTTCATTTTCACCAAGAACTTTATTGAAGTTTTGTTCCACTGCCTTCTGCCATTTTTCAGGCAACTTCATAATTCTCTCTTCCCAAAACTTTTTATCTTTTTGAGCAAAGAGCCAATCTAGGTGATTTTTATGGTCTTCCTGGAAATTGAACTTTTTTCCACAAAGAGAATTTTGTAAAGACCAAAATAAATGGACATCCATAGGTTCAATGTCTGATGAATATGGTGGACGAATCAAAACTCCCAGCCAAGCTGTAACAGCTTTTGCCTGGTCATCAAAGAAATATGTGATCTTACATTATCCTGATGGAAGATTATGTGTTTTTTGTTGACTAATTCCAGATACTTTTCGTCAGGTGCTGTTTTCAGTGGGTCTAAATGAGAGCAGTCCTTGTTGGAATTAATCTTTTGGTTTTCCAGAAGGTCCGTATAGTAAGACTATGGTCTTTCCAGTAGTCATGTATGGTTGGAAGAGCTGGACCATAAAGAAGGCAGAGTGCCAAAGCATTGATGCTTTCAAACTGTGGTGCTGGAGAAGACTCTTTGTGATTCCCTTGGACAGCAATGAGATCAAACCAGTCAATCTTAAAGAAAATCAACCCTGAATACTCATTGGAAGGACTGGAGCTGGAGCTCCAGTACTTTGGCCACCTGATGAGAACAGTTGACTCATTGGAAAAGACCTGGTTGCTGGGAAAGATTGAAGACAGAAGGAGAAGAGGGTGACAGAGGGTGAGATGGTTGGATGACATCACTGATGCAATGGACATGAACTTGGGCAAACTCTAGGAGATGGTGAGGGACAGGGAAGCTTGGCGTACTGCAGTCCATGGGATCGCAAAAGTCAGACGTGACTTGGCAACTGAACAACAACAGTAAAGAGCTCATGATAGAGGACTCCCTTCCAATTCCACCATATACACAACATCACCTTTGGATGAAGACTGGCCTTTTCTGTGGGTGGTGGTAGTTTATTTCACTTGCCCCACAATCTCTTCCATTCCACATGATTGTTCAGTATCCACTTTTCATTGCATGTCACAGTTTAAGAACAGAACTTTTCATTATGTTTTAGTAGAGAATTACATGAGGCAATATGGTCAAGAAGGTTTTTGCTTAACTCATGTGGAACCCAAACATCAAAGTGAGTAACATAACATAACCAGGCTGGTGCAAATGGTTTTCAGCACTTGGTTTGGGTATTTTGAGTGTGTCAGCTATCTCCCAAGTGGTATAATTGATTGTTCTCAATTTATATCTTGATTCATCTATTGTCAAATTGTTGATGCCCATCTAAAGAGAAATCTCCAGCACAAAACTTCACAAACCACTTTTGACATATTTGATCAGTCACAGCACCTTCTCCATATACTGCACCAATCTTTTTTTGCATTTCAGTTTTGTTTTTACCTTTCTTGTAACAATAAAGCATGATATGCTGAAAAAACTGCTTTTTTCTTCCATCTTCAGTAGTAAAATGGCTACACAAAAATTCATCAAATTTGATTTTTTTAAATGCACACTGTTGTGACTACTATCATAATACAGTCTAACAAAATTGTCTTGAATGAAGTTAAAGCAAGTGCTACTCGAGCTGTCTTACAGAAAAAAACCAAACAGATCTTTTGGCCAGCCCAATGTATCTGTACTATCCAATGTGGTAACTTCTAGCCATGTGTGTCTTTTGAGCATTTGAAGTATGGCCAGTGAGAATAATAAGCAAACACTTTGTTTTATTTAATTTTGATTAATTTAATTTAAACAGTCATATGTGATTAGTGGCTGCAATATTGGGCATTTTGGGTTCATAGAATAGCTGGTTGTGAACTTTGTTGAAACTTGTTTTTTGTCCTACTACATGTTTCATTTTTAGAAATATTCCTTGTAAGTGTGAATAGCACTTTTTGTTTACTAATTGTTGATGCAGTGTGCTATGTATGTTGATTAGCTCAGGCTTGCTTATATCTTTCAAACTCTTAACTGATTTCTGGACTGCTTGATCTACCAGATACTGATATCTGATAGGTACTTTAAAATTATGAAAGATGTTTTAAGCTGTGACAGTAGATTTGTCAATTTTCTCTTAATATTCCCTTAAGATTTGTTTATGGATCTTGAGCTAAGTTGTTGCTGCTGCTGCTGCTAAGTCACTTCAGTCGTGTCCAACTCTGTGCGACCCCATAGACAGCAGCCCACCAGGCTCCCCCGTCCCTGGGATTCTCAAGGCAAGAACACTGGAGTGGGTTGCCATTTCTTTCCCCAATGCATGAAAGTGAAAAGTGAAAGTGAAGTCGCTCAGTCGTGTCTGACTCTTAGCGACCCCATGGACGTAGCCCACCAGGCTCCTCCATCCATGGGATTTTCCAGGCAAGAGTACTGGAGTGGGGTGCCATTGTTAGGTGCACACAAATGTGGAGTTGTTACATCTTCCTGATGAACTGAGCCTTTTGCTTTTGTATAGTGAACTTCTTTCTTCTGAGTAATACATTTTGCCCAAAGGCTATTTTGTCTGATATTAACATAGATCTTCATATGTGTTTTGCTGATTTAGTTTATGGGCCTACTGAGCAGGAGTGGCTGAAGTAGGAGGCTGACTGACATGCACAAAATGAGTCAGTCACTTTGTCCATCTGACTTTTGAGAACCTCCTCTAACAGTAAATGCCCTTTGTTGAGCATTCACATGGGACCCAATATTCTTATACTCCATGCCCATTCCAAAGGTCCAGGCATATATTTCTTCAAAGTACCTTCAAAATGTTGGCTGCTCTCTGTGTGAATTGGTGCAGTTCTGTTCCTTTGACATATGCTGCAAGCCTCATAGGTACTATCTGCTCATATATCTGTCCACTCTGTTAGAAGATAGTAAAAGGTTTCTTCTTCACTCTTGCCTCTAAATGTCATGAGTGCCTTTCATGGGCAAAATCTAAACCAGAATCCGGCTAAGAAGGAATTGTAAGAATTGTACTATAGTTTCCACACTTCCAGTTTCTGCCATATAGAGAAGAGCTTAGAATGGTGGAGATAGATCTGAGCATGACACGGATGATGTTCAGCAGAAGGAGTAGCCACCCATTTTCAAAATAGCTGACTCAGAGATGATTAAAGGGTGAGACAGTTCCTTAGAAACCACACAGTATAACTGCATGTGGATTTGTTTGTTTTCTTTCATTGGAATTAACACTTCCCATCTGGTTTTTTCCTTAAAATATGTGAACATATTTTCTCATGATTAGGTATTTTTCTATAACATGCTTTCAGATGGCTCCGTATTCTGCAGAGTATAGCTGTGACATAATTTATTTACAATACCCTAGAGTTAGAGATTTAGATTGTTTCCAATTTTTTGTTAAATAAATAATGCTGTAATGAACCTTTATGTAAATAAATACATATGCACAATCCTGACATTAATTTCCTTAGGATAAATTCCTAGAAATTGAACTGTTTCATTAAAGGGTATGTATAGTTTTTAGTGTTTTTTTAATGCTCTTAATTCTGAGCGTATATATTTTTTAACCATTGCAAGTTATAAAGGCAAAATGCTTATCTCTTTTTATTTTTTAGATTCTCCTTTTAATTAGCATTTCTTCAGTTACTGAGAAGACTGAACTTTTCCCCCTATGTCTATTAACCATTCATTTTTCTTCTTTTTTGTTGTCGTTCAGTTGCTAAGTCATGTCCGACTCTGCAATCCCATGAACTGCAGCATGCCAGGCTTCTCTGTCCTTCACTATCTCCTGGAGTTTGCTCAAACTTATGTCTACTGAGTCAGTGAGGCCATCCAACTATCTCATCCTCTTTCGCCCCCTTCTCCTTTTGCCTTCAATCTTTCCCATCATCAGGGTCTTTTCCAATGAGTTGGTTCTTCACATCAGGTGGCCAAAGTATTGAAGCTTCAGCTTCAGCACCAGTCCTTCCAATAAATATTCAGGGTTGATTTCCTTTAGGATTGAAGTCTTTTCATGTACACACATGAATATATGAAATATATGTGTATATATACTTTATATGTATATATACATAAAATGCCCTAATCATGATGACATTGTTCTTCTAGAGACGTTACTGTTTATGGAATGCTTTTGGATTCAGTAAAAATAAACAGCCTGCTAAATAATTTGTTTCATCGAAGCTCTCAAGTTTCAGGAGCTGCATTATTCCTTGTAACCCTCATCCTCAAAGGTGTTGTTAATAGCAGAACAATTTGAGAATCTACATAGTAGTGTTTTGTGGTCTGTTATGTGTAATCATCTCATTGTAACTTAAATCTCTACTCTTGCTGAAACAATCTTAAAATTCATTTTATGAATTAATACTTTTTTTTGTTTGTTTCTTCAACTCCATTTGTCCCTTTCTGAGTAAATATCCTTTGGCTATATTTTTGAAAGTCAGTCTCGGGTGCTCATTCAAATGTTTTCTCTGTCATTCATCAACTTCTACTGTTAGAAAAGATTTAATAGTTTAAGAAGAAATAATATTTCCTTTTAATTTCAGTTGCCAAGAGACAGTTTCCTAGGTGCTATGTCTTTTGTCTATAAAAGCTTCAGTATACTCAGAGTTAGTCATCTTTCGGGGTTTGATTTTTGCTGGAGAGATGAAGTATAGAGTTTACAATTAAAGTTAGAAATACACACCACAGCATTTTCAGTATATTGAAATGATTATTCTCTATAAGTTTTTGAAGTTCCTTTTCAACATATCTTAATTCAGTAGCTGAGTGGCCAGCTTCCATTAATTTAAAACATCACATAGAACAGAAAAGTCCCTAAAACCCCTTTACTGAGTATAAGATTCAATATGTAAAAAGGTGAAATGATATATACTTGTTGGTTCTCTCCTTGTAAGCTGTACATTTGTATTACTCATAGTAAATGCTGAGTCCCATCTGATTTGCTTCTGACCTGTTTCCTGCCTTTTAAAGATTTACATAGTACTCTGAATTGAAACAAAGCTTAGTTCAGCAAAACATATTTAAGAGGGTTGAAATCTGGTGCTAAAGAGACTTGGCATATATTCCAGAGGACTTTTGAATTCTTTCAGAACAAGGATAATATTTATTGCTTAGATAAAATATAGTTGTGAATAATAAATCAAGTGTAAAACTGTTGTTCTTGCTTATACTATATATTCTAATATCTTTTGGTTATTTTCTATCAAATTCATAAAAATGTTTGTTGAGTACCTACTGTGTAAGCTTCTGTTACAAGTTTTTACGAAACGTAAGACAATCTCTGCTGTCCAGATAATTTCAATCTGTTTTCAATTTTGACCTCTTTTTTTCTTTCACAGAAACCTAAGTTTTTCTAAATAGTTTTTAAAATATTTCCAGACATAATTCATATGCCATAAAATTCACTTGTTTAAAGATGTGTAATTCAGTGGTTTTTTAGTGTATTCAGAGCTGTGCCTTCATTACCACAATTTTAGAACATTTCATTAGCCCCCAAAAGAAAATTTGTACCTCTTAGACATGACCCCCTAATCTGCTTCCAAACCACTTTCTGCCTCTATAGACTTGCCTCTTCTGGACAGTTCATATAAATGGAATAATAGAGTATGTGGTCCTTTGTGACTGGCTTCCTTCATTTAACATTGTGTATTCAAGGTTCATCCATGTTTTAGCCTTTTTTATTGCTGGATAATATTTCATTGTGTGGGTATCCACACTTTTTGGATCCATTTATCAGTTGGTAGACATCTGGGTTGTAGCCTATCTGAATAGTTTTATATGTAGATGTTGATTACCATTAATATATATATAGATTGTACAGTAGATTTCAGCTAGGAAGTCTTTCTTAACTTTAGATGAGATACAAACTAATGATTATATGTTTATGACTACACAGATTCATTTCTATTAATAACAAAATATTTCTATATTTTTAAAAGTTTCCTAACCAAAAAGGAATATTTAATATGGCAATTGGCTTACATTGTAATGAGACATTTTCCCATAAACTGCCTCATTATTTTAAAGTCACAACTCAGATATTTATTTTATTTTACAGCATGCTTACATCATACTTAATATATAATCTCCTTCCTCTTCAGTAAGCCTACTGGTAGCTCTTCAAAGACCTTGGACATCTAAACTACAAGTTCAAAGTTATATATCACATCCATACCTACACGTTGGAGAGGATAATTACATACAAACATCCACTGATGCCTTTTCTCTTTCTCTCACCCCAGTATCCACTCTGTCCAAGATCCTTTCAGATCTTATGCTATGCTATGCTAAGTCACTTCAGTCGTATCCGATTCTGTGCGACCCCATAAATGGCAGCTCACCAGGCTCCCCGTCCCTGGGATTCTCCAGGCAAGAACACTGGAGTGGGTTGCCATTTCCTTCTCTAGTGCATGAAAGTGGAAAGTGAAAGTGAAGTCGCTCAGTCATGTCCGACTCCTAGCGACCCCATGGACTGCAGCCTACCAGGCTCCTCCGTCCATGGGATTTTCCAGACAAGAGTACTGGAGTGGGGTGCCATTGCCTGTCTTATTTTGCATAATCTGGCCCTTCATACCCTTGCCAAGTTGCTGCCGATACCTATACACCCTTTGCTGTTCCTCAAACATGCCAAACACACTCTCCTGCACTTTTTTCCCCAAATGATACCATACTATATAATACACACTGTTTTATATCTTGAATTGTTTTTTCATAAAATACATTGGCAATTGTTTCAAATGAGGTTCTTTATTCTTTATGAAGTGAAGTGAAGTCACTCAGTCATGTCCGACTCTTTGTGACCCCATGGACTCTAGTCTACCAGGCTCCTTAGTCCACGGAATTTTCCAGGTAAGAGTACTGGAGTGGGTTGCCGTTTCCTTCTCCATTATTCTTTATAACTACCTTATACTTCATAGACGAATGGATCATAGTTTATTAATTAGTCCCATGTTGATGGGGATTAACATTGCTTCTGGTATTTTGAATATGTATGAGTCTGTCTGCAGGATGAACTCTGAAATGGCATTGCTGGGTCAATAAGAATGTATATTTGTATTTTTTGTAATTATGTGCCAAATTGCTGCCTGAAGATGCTATGTCCATTAAAATTCCCACCTGCAGTATCTGAGAATATAGATTCACATCCCAGCTAATGAAAGGAGTTATCTCTGAACTTTATAAATCTATTATATAAAAATGTATCAATATATTTTTCACTTTTCATTTGCAAGATTCATCAAGAGAATGAATCTCACAATGAAAGTGAAAGAGGAGAGTGAAAAAGTTGGCTTAAAGCTCAACATTCAGAAAACTAAGATCAGAGAAAGAAGAAAAAAAAAAAAAAAAGAAAACTAAGATCATGGCATCAGGTCCCATCACTTCATGGCAGATAGATGGGGAAACAGTGGACACACAGTGGCTGACTTTATTTTTCTGGGCTCCAAAATCACTGCAGATGGTGATTGCAGCCATGAAATTAAAAGACACTTGTTCCTTGGAAGGAAAGTTATGACCAACCTAGACAGCATAATAAAAAGCAGAGACATTACTTTGCCAACAAAGGTCTGTCTAGTCAAGGCTACGGTTTTTCCAGTGGTCATTTATGGATGTGAGAGTTGGACTATAAAGAAGGCTGAGCACCAAAGAATTGATGCTTTTGAACTGTGGTGTTGGAGAAAACTCTTAAGAGTCTCTTGGACTGCAAGGAGATTCAACCAGTCCATTCGAAAGGAGATCAGTCTTGGGTGTTTGCTGGAGGGACTCATGTTGAAGCTGGAACTCTAATACTTTGGCCACCTGATGCGAAGAGCTGACTCACTGGAAAAGACCCTGATGCTGGGAAAGATTGAGGACAGGAGGAAAAGGGGACGACAGAGGATGAGATGGTTAGATGACATCACTGACTCGATGGACATGGGTTTGAGTAGACTCCGGGAGTTGGTGGTGGACAGGGAGGCCTGGCATGCTGTGATTCATGGGGTCGCAAAGAGTCGGACATGACTGAGTAACTGAACTGAACTGAACTGAATATCTTTTAATATGTGTGAAATCATTTGATATTGTGGTTTTTGTTATTTGCTTGTTTGTATCCTTTGTCTGATTTTCTAATTTCACATTTAAATCTAAGATTTATTTGGAATTAATTTTTATTTATGGTGAGAGCTAGAGTTGAAGGTTCATTTTCCCCCCTTATATGAATATCCAGTTGAATTAGCATCATTTATTGAAGATCATACTTTCTTCATTTATTGCAGTTGCACATTGTTTTAAGTCAGCTGCTTGTGTATTTGTGGGTCGTTTCTGAAATCTCTGGTCTTCTCTATTTGTTTACTTATTTATCCTTGTCACAATATCACTCTGCCTTGATTATTGTAAGTTTTAAGTATCTGTTGGTGTCTCTTAGTGTAAATCCCCCAACTTTGTCTTTAAGGTTGTCTTTGTGTTTTTGGCTCTTAGCCTTTCCATATGAGCTAGTTAATCTTCATAAACAGGATTTGTACAAGAAAGAAATAAGCTTGTTAAACAACTAGAAAGATTGCTGAGAATTTGATCAGTATTATAACCAGTCAAAGAATCCAGGGGAGCATTGATACATTTATTACGGAGACCCTTCTAATCTGAGAACACATATATACCTCTTTCAGTAATGTTTTGTATTTTTCTGTACAAGCCTTAAATATCTTTCATTAGATTTCAGTGGTACATTACAGTCGGCTCATACTAGATTTTAAGAGCTGACCAGGTGCATCTTTTCCCAGATCCACACTCAGTGAGTCACTCTGGTAGATTGAATTGGGTCATAGTGGTAGTATTTATAGCACAGAAATTGGCAAATGCTACAAATCAGGACTTTTCCACACCCACCTACCTCTAAGAGCTGATTGTTAAATATTTACCAGCACATATATTACTAGATGTATCAGGTTTAATAATGATATGTAAATGGAATTTGATTGTTTAAAAAATTATAATATACAGTAAAATTCAAGGTATAATGTACAATACAATTTATTCATATATTTTCCTTAGTTAAGTGTTAGTTCAAGTCCATTTCCTATTTTTAATTGGGTATTTCTTCATTATCCTTGAGTTTTGAAAGTTCTTTATGAATTCTATAAGTTTTCTTAATCAGATATATGATATGCAAATATTTTTTCCAAGTCCATGGCTTGTCTTTTCATTTTCCAAATAATATCTTTTGAAAGCAGACATTCTTAATTAATGAAGTCTAGTTTATAATTTTTTCTTTTATGGATGCTACGGTCCAGATATTTGTCAGTTCAGTTCAGTTCAGTTCAGTCGCTCAGTCGTGTCCCACTCTTTGCGACCCCATGAATCGCAGCATGCCAGGCCTCCCTGTCCATCACCAACTCCCGGAGTTCACCCAGACTAGTGATGCCATCCAACCATCTCATCCTCTGTCGTCCCCTTCTCCTTCTGCCCCCAATCCCTCCCAGCATCAGTCTTTTCCAATGAGTCAGTTCTTCACATGAGGTGGCCAAAGTACTGGAGTTTCAGCTTTAGCATCATTCCTTCCAAAGAAATCCCAGGGCTGATCTTCAGAATGGACTGGTTGGATCTCCTTGCAGTCCAAGGGACTCTCAAGAGTCTTCTCCAACACCACAGTTCAAAAGCATCAATTCTTTGGCGCTCAGCCTTCTTCACAGTCCAACTCTCACATCCATACATGACCACAGGAAAAACCATAGCCTTGACTAGATGAACCTTTGTTGGCAAAGTAATGTCTCTGCTTTTGAATATGCTATCTGGGTTGGTCATACATACATACTTACTTCCAAGGAGTAAGCATCTTTTAATTTCATGGTTGCAGTCACCATCTGCAGTGATTTTGGAGCCCCAAAAAATAAAGTCTGACATGGTTTCTACTGTTTCCCCATCTATTTCCCATGAAGTGATGGGACTTGATGCCATGATCTTCGTTTTCTGAATGTTGAGCTTTAAGCCAACTTTTTCACTCTCCTCTTTCACTTTCATCAAGAGGCTTTTTAGTTCCTCTTCACTTTCTGCCATAAGGGTGGTGTCATCTGCATATCTGAGGTTATTGATATTTCTCCCGGCAATCTTGAACCCAGCTTGTGCTTCTTCCAGCCCAGCGTTTCTCATGATATACAATGCATAGAAGTTAAATAAGCAGGGTGACAATGTACAGCCTTGACGTACTCCTTTTCCTATTTGGAACCAGTCTGTTGTTCCATGTCCAGTTCTTTTTTTTTTTTTTTTTCCATGTCCAGTTCTAACTGTTGCTTCCTGACCTGCATACAGATTTCTCAAGAGGCAGGTCAGGTGGTCTGGTATTCCCATCTCTTTCAGAATTTTCCACAGTTTATTGTGATCCACACAGTCCAAGGCTTTGGCATAGTCAATAAAGCAGAAATAGATGTTTTTCTGAAACTCTCTTGCTTTTTCCATGATCCAGTGGTTGTTGGCAATTTGATCTCTGGTTCCTCTGCCTTTTCTAAAACCAGCTTGAACATCAGGAAGTTCATGGTTCCTGATGCCTGGCTTGGAGAATTTTGAGCATTACTTTACTAGTGTGTGACAGGAGTGCAATTGTGCGGTAGTTTGAGCATTCTTTGGCATTGCCTTTCTTAGGGATTGGAATGAAACCTGACCTTTTCCAGTCATGTGGCCACTGCTGAGTTTTCCAAATTTGCTGGCACATTGAGTGCAGCACTTCCACAGCATCATCTTTCAGGATTTGAAATAGCTCAACTGGAATTCCATCACCTCCCCTAGCTTTGTTCGTAGTGATGCTTCCTAAGGCCCACTTGACTTCACATTCCAGGATGTCTGGCTCTAGGTCACTGATCACACAACTGTGATTATCTGGGTCGTGAAGATCTTTTTTGTATAGTTCTTCTGTGTATTCTTGCCATCTCTTCTTAATATCTTCTGCTTCTGTTAGGTCCATACCATTTCATCTCTCCAAAATTCATATGTTGAAAACCTGAAGCCCAGTGAAATGGTATTAGAAAGTAGGGCCTTTGAGAGGTGATGAGGAAATGAGGGTGGAACCTTATGAATGGATGTAATGCTCTTAGAAAAGAGATCCCACAGAACTCTGCAGTCTTTCCCACCCTGTGAGGATACAATGAGAAATATGTAACTTGGTAAAAGGTCCTTATCTGACCACTCTGGCACCCTAATCTCGGACTTCCACCCTCCAGAACTATGAAAAAAAATTGTTATACATAAGCTAGCCAGTCTGTGGTGGTTTGTTGTAGCAGCCTAAAGAGACTAAAACTATGGGTCATGCTTTGGGAATCGTATCTAAGAAATCATTGCCAAATACAAGGTCATAAATCTTTTCTTTTACATTTTCTTCCAAAAATTTAATAGTTTTGGATTTACCTTAAGGTTAGTGATCCATTTTGAGTTAATATTTTGTGTAGAGTGTAATATATCTAGGTTTACTTTCTGCATTTAGATATCCTGTTGCAGTACCATTTGTTGTGAAAACTGTTCTTTCTCCATTGAATTACCTTAGCATCTTTGTCACAAATCAATTGAACATCCTAGAGAAATTAAAACATGTGTACACATACCAACTTGTACATAAAGTTTATAACAGCATTATTCATTGTAGCCAAAAGTGGAAACAACCTAAATGACTATCAACTGAATGGATAAACAAAGTATAGTATATTCACACAATGGAATATTATTTGACCATAAAAAATGAAGTACTGACGTGTACTGGATAAACCTTGAAAACATTATGCTAAATCAAGAAAAATCACCAAAAGATCATATCACCTACTGTATGATTCCATTTATATGAAATGTCCAAAATAGGCAAATCTTTGATACACTAATGGTTGCCTAGGGCTGGAGGTAGGTAAGGAAGAATGGGGATGACTGCTAAGGATGTGGGTATTTTGGGAGGTGACCACAACGTTATAAAACTAATCATGGTGATAGTTTGCACAATTATTAAAAACCATCAAATCGATTATTTCCTCTAAATTGATAAATTATATGTTATGCAAATTATATTCCAGTTAAACTATTACAAAAATTAATTGACCAAGAACAAGTCAACTGATTACATATTTGTGAGGGCTTTTCTAAATTTCATTTTGTAACTTTTTGCTGCAAGTATATAACATATAAGAAATCAACTTCATATCCAGAAACTTTGCTAAATTTATTAATTATCTATATATTCTTTTGGATTCTCTGCATACCTAATCATGTCATCTGTAGATAATGATATTTGATTTCTTGTTCTCCCGCCCTTTTATCTTTGGTGAATTATCTCACCTGTTGCACTGGCTAGTACTTTCAGTGTAATGCTAATTAGAAGTAGTCATCCATGTCAGATCCCTAATTTCAGAGAAATCTTCATTATTTCAAAACTAAGTATAATATTAGCTATACCTGTAGATACCATTGATCAGATTAGAGAATTTTCCTTCTATTCCTAATTTGTTGAGTTTCTTTTCAATCAGAAATAAGTGTTACATTTTTATACCTGTTTTTATGAATCTGTTGAAATTATTTTCCCTTTTACTTAATATAGCCAATTGCTTGCCTTTGAATATTAAGCTAACCTTGAATTTCTTTAATAAATAAATACCATGTAGTTGTGATGTATTCGATTTTTTATTGTCTCTGGAGTTGAATTGCTATGTATTTTTAGAACTTTTTGAGTTTAAGAGACACTGGCTTATAATTTTCCTTTTTAAAATATTCTTGACACGTTTTGGTATGATAGTTTTGCTGAAAACACAAAACAAGTTGAGAATGGTGCCTTATTTTTGTTCTCTGGAAGAGTTTGTGTAAAATGCCCATTATTTTTTTTTCTAAATATTTGGAAAAATTTACCATGGAATCTCACCAACTGAGCCTGGAGTTTTATTTTGTTTTGTTTTTGCATGAAGATTTTAAAATACGAATTTAGCTAATTTTCCAGATATAAGATTATTTCTATTTTGTATTTATTCTTGTGTAGTTTTTAAAATAAATGATATTATTTTTTATTTATCTATTTCATTAAAATTATCAAATTTATTAACAAAAACTATTCATAATGTTCTCATATTATTTTTAAATATAATGTAAGATCTGTGTGATACCTTTTTTAATATCTGATAGTGATAATCTGTGGGAATTTTTCTTTTTTCTTTGGTCTTAGATTATTGAATTAATCTTGATCTTCTAGTTTATTGATTTGTGATACTATCTTTATTATTTCTTACCTTTTCTTTGCATTTAGTTTGCCATTCTTTTTCATCTTGAGATGGATGTTAGATTTTGATTTTTCAAACATTTTTCTATTAAATGCATTCCAGGTATAAATTTCCTCTAAGCAAGATTCTAACATGTCATATTTTCTCTACTTCTATATAAATAAGATACTACACACTAACATATTGATTTTAATATTCATATGGAAAGGATCAAAATAGCCGCTGAAGAATTGATGCTTTTGAACTGTGGTGTTGGAGAAGACTCTTGAGAGTCCCTTGGACTGTAAGGAGATCCAACCAGTCCATTCTGAAGGAGATCAGCCCTGGGATTTCTTTGGGAGGAATGATGCTAAAGCTGAAACTCCAGTACTTTGGCCACCTCATGTGAAGAGTTGACTCATTGGAAAAGACTCTGATGCTGGGAGGGATTGGGGGCAGGAGGAGAAGGGGATGACAGAGGATGAGATGGCTGGATGGCATCACTGACTTGATGGACGTGAGTCTGGGTGAACTCCGGGAGTTGGTGATGGACAGGGAGGCCTGGCGTGCTGCGATTCATGGGGTCGCAAAGAGTCGGACACGACTGAGCGACTGATCTGATCTGATCTGAGGAAGGGTTTGCCCACTATTTATAGTGACTTTTCATAAAGCTGTTTTGATTAAGATAAGGTAGGATTGCTGCATCAGTTTGTAGATAGACGAATTGATAAATAGATTAGAACAGTCATTAGATCATTTAGTGTACAACATTTTCTAATTTATTATGATTTCTTCTTTTATTCATAGGTTATTTAGAAATTTACTGCTGATTTCCAGACATTTAGGAATTTTCTAAATATCCTCTTGTTACTGATTTCTATTTTAATTTCTCTATTGTCAGAAAACATATATTATTTTAATACTTTCAAGCTTGCTGAGATCTGATTTATGAACTGGTACATGGTCTATTTGGTAAATTCCCCATATGAACTTTAAAAAATGCATGATTCTGCAATTATTAGATGTTAAATTTGGTCAGGTTGGCTAATGATACAGTTCACATCTTTGACTTTTTTGATATAATGTCTGAACTTTTAGACAATGTAGAAAAATTCCTAGAAGTATATAATGTACCAAAAGTTTCTCAAGAAGAAATAAAAAGCTTTATTACTACTAATATAATTATAGCATCATAAGTATTAATGAAATTGAGATAGTAGTTACAAATTAATCTCACAAAGAAAATGCTAGACCCAGATAGTTTTATAGGCAAGTCCTATCAAAATGTCATAAAACTATTTAATCCTTTACTACTCTTTCTGAAGATAGAAAAGGAAGAATTTGCTAATTCATTTGGTAAAGCCAATGTAACTTTGTTAATAAACCAGTCAAAAACAAAATGAGAAAGGAAAGTTATAGACTCAACTCATTTATGAATCAGTTCAGTTCAGTCACGTCTGACTCTTCACAACCCCATGGACTGCAGCATGCCAGGCTTCCCTGTCCATCACTAACTCTCAGAGTTTGCTCAAATTCATTTATAAATATAGCTGTATAAATCCTAAACAAATTTAGCAACCTGTATCTAATAGTGTGTAATTAATATTCTGCACCCTGAAAATATTAGATTTATACAAAAGTGAAAAGTTATATTACTCACTACATGGCAACCTGCTCCAGTATTCTTACCTGGAGAATTCCATGGACAGAGGAGCCTGGTGGGCCACAGTCTACGGGATCACAAAGAGTCAGACACGACCAAGCGACTTAAGAAGGTAATAGATTAAAGAGGAAAAACCATATGGTCATCTCAATAGCTTCAGAGAAGACAGTTAATAAAATTCATTTTTCCATTTATGATTTTTAAAAATCAACAGTAAACTAGAAGTAGAAGAGAACTTCCTTAACCTGATAGCATAAAGTGTATCTATCAGACCACATCAATTAGAACAAATGTGACCTCAGATATTGGAGACACTTGCATTAAAATCAGAAGTTGTGCCCACTAAAATCAATCTGGGATCTAATCCGAAATTGACAATTACTGTGTGAACGCTAGTATGTATGGTATTGAAAAAGTTACTTAAGCCAACTCCTAATTTCCTTGTATATCAAAAATACAGATAATAATAAATAACTTGGTGGAGTATTGAAATAAATAAATAACACAAGAAAGCATCTGTGGTAGATTGCCTGATACAGGAATTTTTACCTGTTTTTCTTGGGCAAGGCCAGTTACATATTTGGCTCTAGTTTGCTAAGTCTGTAATAATACTTACACATATACCAGCCAGGGTTCTAAGTGTATTACATGTGTATGTTAATTCACAACAACTTTATGAGGTAGACACAAAGAGGTCAAACAACTTGCCTAAGGTTACTCAGCTAAGAAATGAGGAAGTCTTGATTGGAATCTCGGCCATCTGGTTCCAGAGCCTGTGTTTTTAACCACTACACTATACTGCCTTTCTAAAGAAAGGGGTTGTAGGTTGTATCAGTTAATTATTGCCTGTTATGTTGCATAATAAATGGTCATAAAACCTCAGGGGCATAGAAGAATGGCATTTATTGATCACATGTTGAAATTGTTGTTAGGCAAATCTGTTCATCTTGACTGGGCTTCCTCATGTGGCTGGGGGTTGGCTTGCTGGGGGCCCTGGCTGGAACTGGGCAGTATGCCTCTGCTTCAGGTGTCTCTCATCCTGCAGCAGACTAGTCTAGGGATACTCTCAGGATGAACAGCAGAGGTGAAAGAGCAAAATGGAAACACACAAGTACTCTTTCAAGCCTCTGCTGCATCATGTCTCACATCCTCTGCTGTGTCATAAAACAAATCACTTAGCTAACCCCAGAGTCAAAGTGGGAGGACATTATGAAGGTACATTAAAAAGGCTACGGATCTAAGAATATATCACTTGACACATTGAAGTTGTTTTATAATATACTACAAATACCAAAGTCTAGGGTTCAGAAATCCTTATATATTAGGGATGATTTCTAAAATAGGGCCTTTGTCAGCAATAGCATTTTGACAATTAAATACAAAACTTTGAAAACACACATGCACGCACACACATACACAAACACACATAAATTTATAGAAAATAGGCAGAAACTTCTTCCAGGAATATTTAGTTCAATTTGTAATCCCAAGGTAGTGGTAGTGATGATGATCATAGCTGACCTTTATGAATTTTCTGTGTGCCCAGCCTTGTTCTCAACACTTTACATGTAGTAACTCCCTTCATCTTTCCAACAACTCTTAAATAGATACTATTAATAGTACCTGTTCTGTTTTACGGATGAAGAAACTAAGAGATTTAGTCATTTCCCAGAGTCACCCACCTTGTTTATAAGATCTCCACACAAAGTTAACTTTCAAAAGCTTTTTATTTTTTGATTGAATTATATCCAGACCACTTTGCCATGGATTTGAAGGGCTTCTATAATCTGGCCCTACCCAATTTAATTATCTGTAACTTCCATTGCTACAAAGTATAATTTTAGAATATGTGATTCTGAGTCCCTCTGTGTATTTCTTCCTACACATGTTCAGCTTTAAAAAGTGTTACAAGAATCCTTAATGTGAATAATTAAACTTATTTCTAAGGGATGAAGTGTAAACTAAAGCTATTTTATTCTTTTGCTCCAAAAGTGGAGGCCTTTGCTTTGATTTTTTTTTTCTCACTCAATAAACAGAGATCTCTGCACTGATTTAGAGCTTTCTTAAAAATAAAATTCTATTTAATTTGGCCACTTGATGAGAAAGACGAGCTGTAAGTCTTTCTGAGATACAATGTAAGTGACAGCATATATGTCCATAAAAGGAGCATTTCTAATTCCACTGTAGAAGGTGAAGAGGAACTGAAGAGCCTCTTGATGAGGGTGAAAGAGGAGACTGAAAAAGCTGGCTTGAAATTCAGCCTTTAAAAAACTGAGATCATGGCATCCAGTCTCATCACTTCATGGCAGATAGAAGGGTGAAAAATGGAAACAGTGACAGATTTTATTTCTTGGTATCCACAATCACTGTGAACAGTGACTGAAGTCATGAAATTAAAAGATATGCCTTGCAAGGAAAGCTATGACAAACCTCAACAGCATATTAAAAAGCAAAGAGATCACTTTGCCAACAACGGTCCATATAGTAAAAACTATGGTGTTTCCAGTAGTCATGTACAGATGTGAGGCTGAGCACCACAGTTTGATACTTTCATACTGTGCTGGAGAAGACTCTTGAGAGTCCTTTGGACAGCAGGGAGATCAAACCAGTCTATCCTAAAGAAAATCAATGTTGAATATTCATTGGAAGGACTGATGTTGAAGCTGAAGCTCCAGTACTTTGGCCACCTGATGCAAAGAACCGACCCACTGGAAAAGACCCTGATGCTGGGAAAGATTGAAGGCCAAGGGAGAAGAGGGCAGTAGAGGATGAGATGGTCAGATAGCATCACTGACTCAGTGGACATAAATTTGAGCAAACTCTGGGAGATAGTGGAGGACAGAAGAGCCTGGCATGCTACATTCCATGAGGTGTCATAGATTTGGACACAACTTAGCGACAGAACAACAACAAATTCCACTGTGCTCCTGTTTCAGATGTTTGAGAATCAAGAGGTACATACACATTTCCTGTGTTCTGAGACAATTTCTGAATAAATTCTTATCTTATTCAACAGGTGGGTTTTCAGAAAAGACATATGAATGGAGCTCCGAGGAGGAGGAGCCAGTGAAAAAGGCAGGACCGGTCCAAGTCCTCGTTGTCAAAGATGACCATTCCTTTGAATTAGATGAAACTGCTCTAAATCGGATCCTTCTCTCAGAGGCTGTCAGGGACAAGGAAGTCGTCGCTGTATCTGTGGCTGGAGCATTTAGAAAAGGAAAATCCTTCCTAATGGACTTCATGTTGAGATACATGTATAACCAGGTAGGGAAGAAGTTTAAAAAGTTTTCTGATTTCTGTGCTTCTATCCGTTTGTGTTTTTATTTATAGTAGTGTCCAATGTTTCCATTATTATGTTCCCGAAAGATGAACTAGTTTAAAAATGCTATCGTGTAACCATTCCAACTCTGGTGCTTTGGGGACCAAACTATATAGGCCACTTTGTCTGAAGCCACTTGGCTACATTTCCCTTAGAATGTAACACATTTTAAAAAATTCTTCTGCAAATAGACAAGTACAGTGATACAGTTATAAACTTTACATGTTAGTGTTTAAAATGCCGAATAACTTTTGTCATAATTTTTATTATAATTATTTTGTGCCCAACATTTACTATGACATTTTTCATACATGCAGCAAAGCTAAAAGAACCTTGCAGTGAATACCTGGATGTGCACTGCTTAGATTGTACCAATAACATTAATAATCTTGCTTTACTACTTTTGTTGTATCCAGCTATTCTTCCCTGTTTCAATCCATTGCTCTATCTTATTTTTGATTCATTTCAAAGTAAATTGTTGACTTCAGTATTCTTCCCTATAAATATTTCAATATACATCATTATTATGTATTTCAGTATTAGTTTTTTTCTTTTGTTGTAACATTTACATGTAGTTACATCTGAAGTGTATATCTGTTTTGTGGGGGGAAATGTAAATACCTGGGTAGCCCCAAATCCCATCAAGTGTATCTTGCTGTTAACCTCACAAAGTTCTGTTATCTTTTCCCACTCAGTTCTCACCTTTAACCCACCCCCAAAGGCCACCAACACCGTGGTTACATTTGAAATAATAGTGTGGCATAGAAAAGAGGCTTTAGGGGGCATGCAACCAACCAAAAGCAGAAGGATAAATAGGAGATTAGAGTGGGGGAACAGAAAGAAGTTGAGAGAATACCAGTATTTTTGTCTACCCTTTTACCCATAGCAATTCAGATACAAATATGGATGTTGAGGCAGAATAGACATACTACCCAAAGAAACTTTGTGTTATGCATTTATATAATAATTAACCATTTTGGATTAATCTTTTATATAGGTGAGATATTTTTGAACAGCTTTGTAATGTTAACTTTAACATCTTCTATCTCTAGCCTCCAAACAAACCAATAACAGAATGACCAAAATACATTCAGGCTTTTAAAACAAACAAAAGTCTTGCCATTTTCTATTTCTGTCATACCAACATTAGTACACTGCTTAATACAGGTAGGAAAACTGAATGAACAAAATTAGAATACTTTCCATTCTTTCAGGTTATGTAGTTTCAGGCATAACCATAATTTTAATTGTGAAATAAACATTGAAATACTTGATAATGCTTCTCACGTTGCTTATGTTAAATAGTATTTGCTCAAATTAAAGTGTAACAGATTTGATTTTATTGTTCTACACCTATTGCTAGGTACTTATCCTCCTGCCATTTGTTCCCTCCTTCCCCAATCTGGAGAAGCATTTGTGTATATTCTTATTGTGTATATCTTGACATAATATTCTCTCTCATACCTTTATTTCTTTGTTTCTGGAATGCCCTTGCTGAGTTTGCTCACCTGGGAAATGCCTAAACATCATTCAAGTCTTAGCTCTAATATCACTTCTCCTGTGATGTCTTAACTAAGAGTTAGTTGTTTCTTTCTATATGCTTCCAGTTATGTCTAAAATACACACCCATTTTGGCATACATGTATCGCATCATAGTGCTTTGTTAGCATGTCTGTCCCCCCTATTAGGCTGTGAGCTTCCTCTTATCTGGAATGATATCTTTGTATCTGCAGGATGTAGCATACCATGTGACATATGATTGCTCTTCCATATTAATTTTTTTGAATGTGTAAATAAAGCAATTGTATCAGTATAATATAAGATGCGTATATGTTGTTTTCCTTTTGTCTGGAGTTGATGAGGAATACTAACTGGTACAGGTGAGTAGAAGAACCTGTACTATATATCTAGTTTAGTATCATAGACTTTCTTAATTTACAGGAATCAGTTGATTGGGTTGGAGATCACAATGAACCATTGACCGGTTTTTCGTGGAGAGGCGGGTCTGAACGAGAGACCACCGGAATCCAGATATGGAGTGAAATCTTCCTTATCAATAAACCTGATGGTAAAAAGGTATGATGCGAGCTTCTTAAAGAAAATTGAATTTTCACTTACCAGCGGTTACCACTTTTCAGGATCCTCAAAAATGCTCTTTTAAAAACTAATTTGACCATTTGACATGAAGTTTAAAAGGGAAGTGGGTAGCATCTTATTTCATGTCCCCAGCTTCCTTGCTGTTGATCACAGTAGGCAAAATCATAGGGACAGTAGAACAGCAGATCAATTAGCAATGCTGTTTCTGTTTTGTTGGATTGCCAGTGAAAATTAATCATTACAGTATTCAGCAGCAAATTAATATTTCTGTTTTCAGTGGCATTCATGGCACGTGTGAAAAATTACCTATTAAATATTCATTGCTGATGGTTTGCTTTAGTCCTTATGGTATTAACTTTGTGGTAACCCTAATTCCCTGCATGTTCTATAATATATCAATAATGTACTCTACTTGCCTACAGGTTGCAGTGCTATTGATGGATACTCAGGGAACCTTTGATAGTCAGTCAACTTTGAGAGATTCTGCCACAGTATTTGCCCTTAGCACAATGATCAGCTCAATTCAGGTATGGAATAAAATAAATCCATTTTGATGGATATTTCTTTAAATAAAATTATGAATATATATATTTGTATGTAAATGTGGTAGTGAGACAAACAACAGAAATGTATATTATATGTATATTATTTGACTCAATTAGCATACTAGTTCTTATTATTTCTATAAGAGTAGAATTGTTTTTAATTACTGTAATCTAATTTCTGATCAGTTTTCAAATTGCCTACTTTAACCAGAAAACATTATCTTATTGATAATTTTTTCTATTTAAAGTCTACAATTCCCTGGTGGCTCAGACAGTAAAGTGTCTGCCCGCAATGCAAGAGACCCAGGTTCGATCCCTGGGTCGGGAAGATCCCCTGGAGAAGGAAATGGCAACCCACTCCAGTACTCTTGCCTAGAAAATTCCATGGATGCAGGAGCCTGGTGGGCTATAGTCCATAGAGTCACAAAGAGTTGGACATGACTGAGCGGCTTCCATCACTTCAAACTCAGTAATTTTAATGTATGTAGTTACATTGTAACCACCTATTCTAAGTTTTATTTAATGAAACAAAATTTATAGATGTAAAAATTATATATATATATACACACACACACACACACACACAACTTTTTATAGTACCTTAAGGTACATTTCCTAGAGAAGGAGATGGCAACCCACTCCAGTATTTCTTGCCTGGAGAATTCCATGGACAGAGAAGCCTGGCAGGCTACAGTCCATGGGGTTGCAAAGAGTCAGACATTACCAAGTGACTAACACACAAAGTACATTTAGGAAAGTAAATGTCTTTCTCTCCTTTTCTCGCTCTCTATTTTTTTTAAGTATTGTTTTTGAAGTTATTGTACACTTTATAATTGTCCTGAAAGCCCTTAAGGCTTTTACTATGATCATAGCACACACAGCATAAACATTTTAAGACAATTTTTAGATATTTTCTATTCACTAGAAAGAGCAAGAAGAGAAAGTGATCAAGAAACAGACCATTAAAGAAAGGTAAAATAATTTTAAAGGGTAGGAGAGGCAGAGTGGTTAGGATGAGTAAATCAAAGCTGAGATCATAAGCCTGTAGGGAGAATGGACCTAGTGAACAGGCAACCAGGGCATGTGTAGCTAGGACAATGAAAAGATGGATAGAAGGAAGACTGAACTTTTTTATAAAGAACTTTAAAATGAAAGTCATGATTATAACCTATGATTGACTAGTTTTTTTTAAAAAAGTATAAGTTTCAGGTGTATAATATTATAGTTCACTTTTTTTTAAATTTAAATTTATTTATTTTAATTGGAGGCTAGTTACTTTACAATATTGTATTGGTTTTGCCATACATCAACATGAATCCGCCCCGGGTATACACGGGAACACCCCATCCTGAATACAGTGATCGCACCATAAGTCTAGTATCCATCTATCGACACATAGTTACCCCTTTTTATCCATTTTGCCCAGCCCTCACCCCTCTTGTCCCCAGGTAACCAGTAATCTGATCTCTGTGAGTTCACTTTTATTTTATTCATTCACTTATTCCACATGAGTAAAATAACATACTTGTTTTTATCCATCTGACCCATTTCACTTAGCATAATATCATCAAAGTCCATCCATGTTGTCACAAAGGCTGGATTTCCTTCTTTTTATGGCTGAGTAGTAATCCAGTGTGTGCATGTATGTGTTATATCTTTATCCATTCATCCTTTGGACACATAAGGACTTTCTGTATCTTGGCTACTGTAAATAGTGATATATTGAACATAAGGGTGCATATATCTTTTTAAATAGTATTTTCATGTTCTTCAGATAAATACCATTACTGGGTCATATGGTAGTTCTGTTCTTAACTTTTTTAAGAATCTACATACTGTTTTCCCTAGTGGCTGCACAAATTTACAATCCTACTAATAGTATATGAAGGTTCCCTTTTCTCCACATCCTCTCCAACATGTAACTGTTCCTTATCTTTTCAATAATAGCCAGTCTAACAGGTAGGAGGTAGTATCTCATTGTGGTTTGTTTACTCTTTTAATGTA
Organism: Bos indicus; assembly: GCF_029378745.1. Taxonomy (NCBI): domain Eukaryota; kingdom Metazoa; phylum Chordata; class Mammalia; order Artiodactyla; family Bovidae; genus Bos; species Bos indicus. The sequence continues at coordinate 43,302,497 of NC_091769.1, forward strand.
TTGTTGGATTCAGTTTGCTGATATTTTGCTGAGGATTTTTGCATTTATATTCATCAGGGATTGGCGTAGTTTTCTTTTTTTGTGGTGTCCATCTCTGGTTTTGGTATCAGGATAATGCTGGCTTCATAAAAAGGATTTGAAAAAGTTTTCAGAATGTTTTTAGAAAGATAGATATTAAATCTTCTTTGAATGTTTTATAGAATTTGCCATTGAAGCCATCTGGTCCTGGGTTTATATTTGTTGGGAGTTTTTTGATTCCTGTTTAAGTCTCTTTTTAGTAATCAGTTTATTCAGATTTTTCTTTTTTAATGATTCAGTTTTTGGAGATTGCATGTTTCTAGAAATTTATCCGTTTCTTCTAGGTCATCCAATTTGTTGACATATAACTGTTCATAGTAGTCTCTTATAATCTTTTGTATTTCTGTGATATCAGTTGTAATTTCTCCTCTTTCATTTCTGATTTTATTTATTTGAGCCCTCTTTCTTTTTCTCTTGGTGAGTCTAGCTAATGACTTGTTGAATTTATTTATCTTTTCAACTAGCTTTTAGTTACATTGATATTTTTATTTTTTAATCTCTATTTTCTTTATTTCTGCTCTCATCTATTATTTCCTTCCTTCTACAAACTTTGGGCTTTGTTCTTTTTTTCTAGTCTCTTTAGGTGTAAAATTAGATTGTTTATTTGGGAATTTTCTTGTTTTTTGAGGTAGGCCCATATTGCTATGAACTTCCTTCTCAGAAGCATTTTTGCTACATCTCATGGATTTTGATGTGTGGTATTTCTGCTCGCATATATCTTTAGGTATTTTTAAATTTCTCTTTTTATTTCTTTCATGATCCATTGGTTATTCAGTAGCACATTATTTAATCTCCACATTTTCCTGTTTTTTTCCCCTTTTTTTTTCTTGTGAATGATTTCTGGTCTCATACTATTGTGGTTGGAGAAGCTGCTTTGATATGATTTCATTCTTCTTTGAATTTATTAAGGTTTTTTTTGTGACCTGACATGTCCTTGAGAATGGTTCATGTTCACTTGTGAAGTGTGTATATTCTGTGCTTTTTGACAGAATGATCTTTATGTATCTGTTCAGTCAGTGTGATCTAGTGTGTTGTTAAGTCCAATGTTTCCTTGCTGATACTCTGTCTGAATGATCTATTCGTTGAGGTAGCCGTAAGATTGACTAACTTTTAAAAATATACTTCTTAATTTAATTAGCCTTTAAAATACTGACTTAATATCTAACTTCTAACAAGTCAATTAAAAATGGATTATTTTTGCCTTTTAAATAATTTTTATTTATATTTTTCCTGTAGACATTAAATATTTTCACTGAAAAATCTGCTAAGTCCTTAGTAATGACTATTATTATCTGAGAAGTAATCTGTTACTGAAAAAAGTACACAAAGTATACTGTTTGTATCAGTACATAAACAAACATCATTAACTTTTCTTTGAAGTTACTGATATTTATCCTCTTTCTCAGGGAAAAAAAAGAGTTTTACTTTAATCTATTCATGAAGCAATAAAGCATGTGTCTGAGGATGTAAGCAACATATTCAGAACTTCCTTGTGATGAAATTTTCTATAGACTTAAATAATTGATTGTAAAGAAGCCAATATAATTTTTCAAGACAAAATTTTATATATGGGTTATTAAGATCCAGATTGCTATTATTTTGGTAAGCTTATAAGAATGATTATTTTAATACTAATTGATGAATTAGGTTCATGAAATAATTTTAACATTCTGCCTCCAAAACAGGTGGCTACTATATTTCTGGAACAGTTTTATGATCATTGTATTAATGCATTGTTTACTGTCTCTCAGGCTTTCTTTACTTCTCTCTCAAGGTCTTATAAATATCATTATAGAAGAATATACATGAGAGAGTTTGATTTTATGATAATTGATATTTCAAAAATAGAGAATAGCAAAATAAGTGCTTAGTTTGTTGCTTATTATTTTCTCATTTTGATTTTATTTCTTATCAAGGTTTATAATTTATCTCAAAATGTCCAAGAGGATGATCTTCAGCACCTTCAGGTAACAGTATTTATAGTCTGTTTTATATATCTGGTAATCTTTTGGGCATGGATAGCAGAACTTTAAGATTTTGTCAGGCCTTCTTGTACTTGTAAAAGGTAACAGTCAGAAAGATTTAAAAACATAACCAAATGGAAGTTGTCACATTTCCAGGTTTCTTGTTCTAACCCTGTATGCTTATGTTCTTTCTAGTTCAGTTTTCAAAGTCCTTTGTTTCAGTAAAGCTACTTGCTTGTCGACCCTGTATATGGCAAAATATATGGCACGTTAGAGTGGAAAAAGAACTTTTGGTTTAAAAATGGCCCAAAATGTGAAGTTGAAGTCTGATGGTCAAGGATTTAATAATTGTTAGTATAATATCAGTTATATGCTAGATTTTTTTCCTGTGGACCACTTTATAGCTATGGGTGAACACCTGATGGTAACTCATAGAATTCTATTTTAGATCTGAAAGAAACCTCAGGAACACCTAACTTATCCTTAATATTTTATGAATGAGAAATTGTTTCTGAAAAAGAATGAGTTGCCAGTTAGTGACAGAGTGGGAATAGAAATCTCATCATCTGATTGGACTCGGTGTTTCTTTCACTCTCCAGGCTGCATTTAAATCTCAAATTAGTAGAAGATTAGATATTTCCTAAAGGTAGTTCTCATCTCTGTCACACTCTCTTCTCTCTTTCAATTCATGTTATTAATAGCTACATATTAATAGAAAAACCTATTGTTTCTCTGATAGTTTCCCTCTGCTTATTTTACAGAAAATTTTGCTTTTAATATATTATCTTGGCAATAAGGGCCCTACGCAGTGTAACAGATAACAAAGGATAATAGCACAGGGTGATCTGTGAGGCTGGAACTATTATTTGGAGTTCACATCTAGCGTTACTCCCAAATATGTTTCTGGTACATCACACTGATCAGTTATGAAAAATAGACGATATGCTGAATAATTGTTAGATGTTTCTTTGAGTGAGCACAACTGCTTCTTTAGGTGTGTGTCATAACCTAGCCAGTTAATGACATGGCACTGTCCAGTACCTGTTTAAGATTTCTAAAAAAGGACTGATTTTGGACTGTGATATTGAGTAAGTAATCAATCTCTTTTTGAGATCATTTAAAATTTTTTCCTGTAAATGACATCACCTCATTCTTTCTCAGAAAAGACTGTGAGTTCAAATTATGTTAGTATATGATTCTGATGAAATTGAGTAATGATTCTGGTCCCCAGACCAGCTTTTAAACATAATATTCCAGACTTTCATTTAATTACTATAATCAGATACCTAGGTACTATCATTTGCTTTCTAGATTCCCACAGTTTTCACAGGAGAGACAATGTAGTTCTTTGGGGGCAATTCTAAAAGGCCAAAGGAGGGAAGTCCCCTGTGTCAGCACCCTTCCCCAACTCTGAGGTGCCTCTGAAGCTTGCTACTCTTGTGTGATAAAGTGGCATTTCCTTTGTACATATCGGAAAACCCACTTGGCCAGTCTGAACAGAACTCTCTCCAGAGGCCCAATCACAGGGACCACCTCAAGTCTGTGTTCTCTAAAACCTTACATTTCTGGTGAAACAAAATGATATGGTACATCTCAATTGGGAGCAATAAAAAATAAAAGGTGGTTTATTTGATTCTTCACTTTTAAACCAAATGTCTGTTGTTATTGTTGTTCAGTCGCTAAGTCGTGTCCGACTCTTGGCGACCCCATGAACTTCCATGCCAGGCTTTGCATGCCAGGTTTCCTGGCCCTTCACTATCTCCCAGAGCTTGCTCAAACACCTGTATGCCTTTGTAATAATCGAGGCCATTGTGCCATTAAATTTCCTCAGGCAACAATTTTTGTAAATTATCCTACTTAGTTTATAGCTCTCTGGTCTAATCTATGCAAGTTTTGCTTTGAAAGGTCATTTCACATGTTTCTTTGTCTCTTATCTTCCCCAAAAAAAATTGTCCTACATTCTAGATATAAAGGTGTTATCTTTAAAATGGAAACTTCATTTTAAAATGTACTCTATGTCCTTAATTTTAAAATATATGATTACGGTAGCTCTACTTAATCTAATACTTAGTTACTTACAATGATTATTGCAGTCTTAATAATATAGTATTATGTTACAGCTAAAGAAAAAAATTAGTGAAAGAAAGCCAAGAAGATACTGAAGTTTTCTCTCTTTGTGTGTGTGGGTGCATGTGTGTGTGTGTGCGGATGTGTGATTTTCCTTGTAGCTTTTCACTGAATATGGCAGGCTGGCAATGGAAGAAACATTTCTGAAGCCATTTCAGGTGAGTGGGTATTAAATGATAATAAATTCTTATAAGAGTTTCCTGAAGACTATAACCAGGTATATTAATTGAGAGAGTCATGTTTCTTTCTCCATTCACAATAGCAAAAAAAAAAGAAAGAAAAGAAAAGAAAAAACATTGATAGTTAAGTAGAAAAATCCAAAATATAAAAATCTTTATGGAGAAAATATTTTCAAAATTTCATTAAAGATCATAAAGAAAAATTTTTATAAGCCAGAGAGATATACTATGATTCCAGATGGCATGATTTAATGTTGTGGAGAATCTAGTTTTCCTCAAATTAACCAATAAACTCAGTGCAATTCCAATTAAAACTATAACAGAATTTTTTGAGAAATGCAACACATTTTTCTATAACTTATCTGGGAAAATTAAGTTCTCTTTTAAGTCAGTTTTTAAAAAGAGAATCCAAATTGGGGGATTGAATACATACTAGAGAACCATAGCAATGAAAATGGTGCAATTCTGCACAGATATGAGGGAAAAAACCTGATGAAACTAAACAGCATTCAGAAATATCTCTCTCTGTATGGAAACCTTGCATTCATTAGTGGTCACATCATAAATCAGTGGGAAATGAGGGTTTGGAAAAACTAACTCACTTTTTGAAGAAAAAAATTGAATTTCTACTGAACACCATATATGGAAGGGATTCCCCAATTGTATTAAAAAACTAAATAAGGAATTTAAAAGTATAAAGTTAATAGAATAAAATATTGGAGAATATCGTCCTGAACCAGTGTGAAGAAACATTTATTCACTAAGACTCCCCCAGCAAAAAATGTGGTGAAAAATTGATGGATATTACTATATCAGAATAGAGTATTTCTGTTTATCGGAAGACTCTAAACAAAGTGACTCGATTGGTAGAAGGTACTAACAGTGTCAAAAGTCAACAATGGATTAATGTATAGAATGTGCAAGGAAGTACTGCAGTTAAGAATTGGATGACCATCAAAAACTGGCAAAGGAACCAATACACACCTATGCTGCTGCTGCTGCTGCTGAGTCGATTCAGTCGTGTCCAACTCTGTGCGACCCCATAGATGGCAGCCCACCAGGTTCCCCCGTCCCTGGGATTCTCCAGGCAAGAACACTGGAGGAGGTTGCCATTTCCTTCTCCAATGCATGAAAGTGAAAAGTGAAAGTGAAGTCATTCAGTAGTGTCGACTCTTCACGACCCCATGGACTGTAGCCCACCAGGCTCCTCTGTCCATGGGATTGTCCAGGCAAGAGTACTGGAGTGGGTTGCCATTGCCTTCTCCAGAGATGGACTATTCCTATGGGTTTGCAAACAGTCAGACATGACTGAGCAACTTTCACTTTCAAATAAGCCATGGACTTTGAGTGATTATGATAGCAGTGTAGTTTTATTCTTGGTTAAAAAAAAAAAGATACTATTCTGGTGAATAATGTTTATAGTAGGAGAGGCTATGCATGTGTCAGGGCAGGTGGTATATTTATGGCAAATCTTTGTACCTTTCTCTCAGTTTTACTATTCTAAAAAAAGTCTTAAAAAATCCTAAACAATTAAAAAATGATAAACTGAACTTAATTTAAAAGTTAGGCTGTTAAAGGAAACCTGAATGACTAACACATTTTCTAAGGAATGTTAAGTCTTATTGATAATCAGTTAAAAATTAAAATGAGATACCACTTTTACACTCATTAGATAGGCAAAATGTGGAATATGGGGATAAATACCAAATGATTGCTAGAATTTGGATAAACGGGAACACTCAGACCCTATTGGTTAATAAGTGCAGCTTGTAGCAGCCATTCTGTGGAACAGGGCAAATATATAAGGATACTCATTGTAGCATTCATAGATCCTTAGTAGCAGGAAGTTGTAGCCAGCACAGGTGTCCATCACTTGAAGAACGGATACATAAAATAGGTTGAAAGACATACTCTGAAATATTTTTCAACATCCAAAGGCAATGAACCTGAAGTATAAGTAACATGACTAAAGTATTAAAATTTATATTAAATTAGTAGAGGGAAAGTTCGAGTTCTATAACATGATACTATTTGTGATTATTTAAAACTTCTTCATATGCAAAATAATTTATGTTAGAGTGAGTGTGGTTGAGAGCAGACAGTTGATGGGAGTGGGAATCTGGGGAAAATATGATAAAGTAAAACAAAAAAAGGGACCTTTGTATGGAAAGATGTTGGTATGCTGTGAGTGAAGGAGGGTGAGTCTCTCCTCTGAGATCTGGAGAAGCAGGTGGGGAGAGGAGTTGAGATAGAATGAAATGAATCTCTGCTTACAGTCTCCTGTGTGGTTTATAATACCTATTAGACTCTGTTGTCTTTTTAAAAATAATTTTTCACGTTAATAGTTGAAGTATTGTATAATAATTGGGCTATTTGCTTTCATTTTTCTCTTCTCTGAACTTGCTACCTCAGAACTCATTGGCATATATTGGGCAGTTCAGTTCAGTTCAGTTCAGTCGCTCAGTCGTGTCCGACTCTTTGCGACCCCATGAATCGCAGCATGCCAGGCCTCCCTGTCCATCACCAACTCCCGGAGTTCACTCAGACTCACGTCCATCAAGTCGGTGATGCTATCCAGCCAACTCATCCTCTGTCGTCCCTTTTTCCTCCTGCCCCCAATCCCTCCCAGCATCAGAGTCTTTTCCAATGAGTCAACTCTTCGCATGAGGTGGCCAAAGTACTGGAGTTTCAGCTTTAGCATCATTCCTTCCAAAGAAATCCCAGGACTGATCTCCTTTAGAATGGACTGGTTGGATCTCCTTGCAGTCCAAGGGACTCTCAAGAGTCTTCTCCAGCACCACAGTTCAAAAGCATCAATTCTTCAGTGCTCAGCCTGCTTCACGGTCCAACTCTCACATCCATACACGACCACTGGAAAAACCATAGCCTTGACTAGACGGACCTTTGTTGGCAAAGTAATGTCTCTGCTTTTCAATATGCTATCTAGGTTGGTCATAACTTTCCTTCCAAGGAGTAAGCGTCTTTTAATTTCATGGCTGCAGTCACCATCTGCAGTGATTTTGGAGCCCCAAAAAATAAAGTCTGACACTGTTTCCACCATTTCCCCATCTATTTCCCATGAAGTGATGGGACCGGATGCCATGATCTTCGTTTTCTGAATGTTGAGCTTTAAGCCAACTTTTTCACTCCGCTTTCACTTTCTTCAAGAGGCTTTTTAGTTCCTCTTCACTTTCTGCCATAAGGGTGGTGTCTTATATTGGGTAACTCCATAGTAATTCTGGAATGGAGTTTTCAGTCTTACCAGCAGGTGTCACTGCTTCTTATGCTTGGCTAGATAAACTGAAACCAAAAGAAACCAGCCAGTGCTCTGTTGATGGACAGATGGGTGGATAGATCGATAGGCCAACAGGCCTTTGGTAAAACAAAACTAACAAAAAACAATGAATTGAAAACAAACAATAGAAAAAACTTTGAGATTACTACTTGTTTGTAAACTGTTGGCATTACAAAAGAAAAAATTATGATTGAGTCAACATTGACTTCTGAACAGGTTTTGACTTATAAATCTAAGTATCTGAAATTGAAATGAGAAACTCATTAAATAGTAAAAGTGGCTTCCAAAGCTATTTAATAATTTAAGATTAAAGCAACCAAATTCAAACAAAAATATTTATCTCATGAAATTAAAATACAAAATGTAAATATACTCGAATCACAGAACAACATTTAAGATATCAGCAAAATGATTCACAGTTAAATTAGAAAAAACATAGAAAAAATTCTGAAATAAAATAACTTTTAAATAAAAGTTTAATTCAGCAGTTTTTTTTAGCTGGTCACTGTTCCTATCCTCTTCCTCTGAGAAAATAGCAGTTTTACTTGTTTGGATAAAACTGTGGAGAAATTTTAAATACTGCCTGATAAAATAACAGAGAAGGCAATGGCACCCCACTCCAGTACTTTTGCCTGGAAAATCCCATGGACGGGGGAGCCTGGTAGGCTGCAGTCCATGGGGTCGCTACAGTCGGACACGACTGAGCGACTTCACTTTCACTTTTCACTTTCATGCATTGGAGAAAGAAATGGCAACCCACTCCAGTGTTCTTGCCTGGAGAATCCCAGAGACGGAGAAGCCTGGTGGGCTGTCATCTGTGGGGTCGCACAGAGTCGGACACGACTGCAGCGACTTAGCAGCAGCAGCAGCAGATAAAATAAAGTGATGGGCAGTGATATTTTTAAAATAATAATTTATATTAACTAAATTTGACAAATTTAAAATAGAATTCTTAACTCTGAAACAGAATGAAGCTGTAAATAATAAATAAGATCTGTCTTAGGCAGCAATAGAGAGGGCAATTAGCCAATGAAATGAATAGCTGAATTAACAGATTAACTTGATTTTTAAACCAAAAGTCAATTTATACCAAACAAACAAAATATCTATAATTGTATTTTAAAACTATGTTTTTAGAAAGAGAACTAAAAGCTTTTAGAGAACTAAAAGTGGATTCTGTTTAAAAGCAACTTTGAAATGTTAAGCTTAGCCAGTGGTGTGCTGGTTGATGTTTGTAACTGGCTAGAGAGAAGTGGAAGATGGGTCTGATTGTAGCATTTGCTGATTTCTGTGGTGTAAATACTTTTACTGTGACCAATTTCAGGCTACTGACATGCTGTCTCCTGACTTGTAAAATTCCTCAGATTTTAATAAGTCTTCCAAGGGAGCCTATAAAAGCCAGCTGTAGACTATTTAGCACAAGAAGTAAACTCATATTAAGACATAGCATTCTCTGACATGACTTACTTTCCCACTTGTCTTGCTCACTGTGAGCACTTGAATCTTAAGTATAACAGTCCAGCAAGAGCTACCTCATTAATGTAATTGTTCTTTAAAAATAATTAAAATAACTTGGTTCTTTAGCTCCTCTTCCTTAGGACTTCAAGAGGTTTGGTTGAGAATGAATACATTCCCATTAATTTAAACATGTAATACCCATAAATATTTGACAGGGACATTAGAAAATAATTTCCAGTTTTCTGTAAGGACCTGATAAAAAATACCTCATGAGGTGTGGGTAGGAAATTTGTCTGTACTTGGGCCTATGAATTTTTCTTCCTTGGTTATAGGGCACACCAGGTCCCATATAGCTCTACAACGAAATGATTACATCCTTGGGTCAAAATCTCTATTAGGAATTTTTCTGATTGTTAGACATTATTTGAAGTGCACATTAAATGAGCTGTTTACGGACTGTTTTTCAATACCAGGCATGACTGTCTTCCTCTAATGTTCTGTGCTCAGTGGTCAGCCATTAGTTATTTGTTACCCAAGGAAAGGCAGGTTTTCCATTTGTGTGGCTCTCCAGCTTTCTCTGTGTGCTTGTCACTCGTGCCCTCTCAAGTCTGCTGGACTGACATGGTGGAGAGGGTTTTCACTTGTTCTATAATGTCATGATAACAGGAAGTTTGATGTTAGGCCTAAGCTGAAAAGGATTCCCCCTCCAGGCTTCAACAAACAGTACATGAACCATGAACTTCCAGATGTTCAAGCTGGATTTAGAAAAAGGCAGAGGAATCAGAGATCAAATTGCCAACATCTATTGGATCTTCGTAAAAGCAAGAGAGTTGCAGGAAAACATCTACTTTTGCTTTATTGACTATGCAAAACCCTTTGACTGTGTGGATCACAAAAAACTGTGGAAAATTCTCAAAGAGATGGGAATACCAGAAGACCTGACCTGTCTCTTGAGAAATCTGTATGCAGGTCAGGAAGCAACAGAACTGGACATGGAACAACAGCCTGGTTCCAAATCGGGAAAGGAGTACATCAGGGCTGTATATTGTCACCCTGCTTATTTAACTTATATGCAGAGTACATCATGTGAAACACTGGGCTGGATGAAGCACAAGCTGGAATCAAGATTGCCAGGAGAAATATCAATAACCTCAGGTATGCAGATGATACCACCCTTATGGCAGAAAGTGAAGAAGAACTAAATAGCCTCTTGATGAAAATAAAAGAGGAGAGTGGAAAAGTTGGCTTAAAACTCAACATTCAGAAAACCAAGATCATGGGATCCAGTCCCTTCACTTCATGGCAAATAAATGGGGAAGCAATGGAAATAGTGATAGACTATTTTTCTGGGCTCCAAAATCACTGCAGATGGTGATTGCAGCCATGAAATTAAAAGACATTTGCTCCTTGGAAGAAAAACTATGACCAACCTAGACAGCATATTAAAAAGCAGAGACATTAGTTTGCCAACAAAGGTCCATCTAGTCAAGGCTGTGGTTTTTCCAGTGGTCATGTATGGATGTGAGTTGGACTGTGAAGAAAGCTGAGTGCCGAAGAATTGATGCTTTTGAATTGTGGTGTTGAAGAACACTGTTGAGAGTCCCTTGGACTGCAAGGAGATCCAACCAGTCCATTCTAAAGGAGATCGATCCTGGGTGTTCTTTGGAAGGACTGATGCTAAAGCTGAAACTCCAGTACTTTGGCCACCTCATGTGAAGAGTTGACTCATTGGAAAAGACTCTGATGCTGGAGGGGATTGGGCGCAGGAGGAGAAGGGGACGACAGAGGATGAGATGGCTGGATGGCATCGCCAACTCGATGGACGTGAATTTGAGTGAACTCTGAGAGTTGGGGATGGACAGGGAGGCCTGGCGTGCTGCGATTCATGAGGTCCCAAAGAGTTGGACACGACTGAGCGACTAAACTGAACTGAACTGAATGTTATATTATTAAATGTGCCTGTTGGCTACAACAGCTTAGGAGTTTACTGTGTAACCATTTCATGTCCTCTAATTATATAGGCTACAAAGAAATGGAAACATCTCCCAGTTTACTAATGTGTAATCTCAAGGTTCTCTTGAGCCAGTTTTTTAGATATCAGTAATTTCCCAGTGGCATTTCTATGGTGGGTATCTTTGTAAGTAAGTCTACAGGAGCTGACTTTAATCAGTTTAATCTTCAGTAAGTTTAAATATTGATACAAGCCACAATATTCCTGAACCCTAGTCCCTTTAAGCTAAAGCCCTGAATATATCCAGTTATTCCTGAACCTCTCTAGGGCATGATGCCCTGAGATAGATTGGTAAGAGTGCTATCAGTATTTCGGTTGTGTGGCTAATACAGAAGAAACGGATTAATTCATCCCAATTTTCTCCCATAGCATTTTTATTAATCATTTTGGTATGCTTAGAGGCCCATCAATACCCTAAACCTTTGGAATAGATTTGACTCACCACATACCTGTATACACAGATCATAACTAAGATGACAGAGGTGTTTGCTACCTCAGTTGTAGTAATCATTTCACAATATATATTTGTATTGAATAATCACATTGCAGACCTTAAATGTACACAGTGTGTTATATGTCAATTATATCTCACAAAAGCTGGGAAAAAAACAATTTGAATTCTCTTTGTGAAATAAGAGTGGAACTCAATTCTTCATGTTACTTTCAGTGGAGTTGTAATTATAGATACCTCCATTCCAGTTTTAAACTGAAGATTGCTAGAAAATAGCAGTAGAGGAAGCTTATGATAATGTACTATTATATTAGGATAAACCTTCTGTTTCTCACAGTTTTCCTGTCCAAATTGGTCCTACATATGGAAAATCAGGAATTATGCTACAATGGTTTACTTAATTATATTTAAGGACCCTTTATTCCCATGATTTGAGTGTTCCTCTCTGGAATAAAATTTGATAGTGATTTCAGCTACTTCAGATTTTCAAAACAAAACATCCTTGGTCAAATATCTATGATGACTGAAACTGCCAAGTGATACCAGAGAAATCCATGATTTCACTGAGAAAATGAGAAGCTATTATTTGGCTGCTTGGGCTGTAAATGAAAGGAAAAGACATTCTATTGGTGGGGCTGAGGAAAAGGACAGCAGTTTGAGAAAGGTGCCTTATCACATGTTCTGTCCAGAGAGTGATTTAGGTAATCTGAGAATTGTATGAAATTAGAATAAAATATTCATCTGGCTACTCAGAATTAGGTCAGTAGTATAGAACAGGATTCCCCCAGTGTCCTTATGTAGATTCATAAAATGTCTGGAAGACCTACATAATAATAATAATATTTTATTGAACTCTTATTTTTGTGCCAGGCCCCATGGTCAGTATATTTCTTACATGATTCACATGAATGTTCATTATAGTTATATAAAATAAGTAATGTTGTCACTCCTTCTTTATTCCTTTCTATTTTTTTTTTTTAACTGATGGGGAAACACTGAGGCTTAGAGTAGTTAAGAAACTTGTCCTAGGCCACATGTATCTTTAAGTTGCAGAGCTGGCCTTCAACCTAGGCCACAGGCTCAAAGCCCTTGCATTTCACCACCACCCCTTAATGCCTCTCGTCCTCTTTCTGATGCTAGGTGCTTACTGAACTGTAGCTTGTGGTCTTTTAGTTGAATGTGCAAATCCCATCCCACTAGCTAAATTATAAATATGTTAAGAGCAGGACCTTTGCAGTTAACTTTGTTTAGTCTAGACCACCTATTTTATAGGCTTCCCAGGTGGCTCAGTGATAAAGAATCTGACTCCTAATGCAAGAGACTCAGAAGAGACAGGTTCTATCCTTAAGTTGGGAAAATACCCTGGGGTAGGAAATGGCAACCCACTCTAATATTCTTGCCTGGAAAATTCCAGGGACAGAGGAGCCTAGCAGGCTACAGTCCATGGGGTACCAAAGTGTCAGACATGACTGAGTATATACACACCACCTACTTTATATATAGCAGACATTTAATTAATGCTTGCTAATTATGGCATTGGAAGGAAAGTTATGACCAACCTAGATAGCATATTCAAAAGCAGAGACATTACTTTGCCAACAAAGGTCCGTCTGGTCAAGGCTATGGTTTTTCCTGTGGTCATGTATGGATGTGAGAGTTGGACTGTGAGAAGGCTGAGCGCCAAAGAATTGATGCTTTTGAACTGTGGTGTTGGAGAAGACTCTTGAGAGTCCCTTGGACTGCAAGGAGATCCAACCAGTCCATTCTGAAGGAGATCAGCCCTGGGATTTCTTTGGAAGGAATGATGCTAAAGCTGAAACTCCAGTACTTTGGCCACCTCATGCGAAGAGTTGACTCATTGGAAAAGACTCTGATGCTGGGAGGGATTGGGGGCAGGAGGAGAAGGGGACGACAGAGGATGAGATGGCTGGATGGCATCACTAGTCTGGGTGACCTCTGGGAGTTGGTGATGGACAGGGAGGCCTGGCGTGCTGCAATTCACGGGGTCACAAAGAGTTGGACACGACTGAGCTGAGCTGAACTGAATTATGGCATTATATGCATATTTAGGATTGTATATAGTTTGCATACAAATAAACTTATTGGACCCAAAATTGGAAAACCTGGATTCAAGATTTGGTGTAGCTATTACATATCCTCCCTAGTATTACCTCTTTACATTTTTAAGATAAGACCCATGAACAAACAGTTTAAGTCAAAAATTGATATGAATGTGTCCAAAATGCTTATACTGGGTGTGGCCCCTTCTTGAACTGCAGAAACACAATCATAAAATTCGTTTTCAATGGAAAAAGGTAGTAGGATTTCTGAATTGAAAGTATTACATTGATGGTTTATAATTTAAAAGTCTTTACATTTAATTAGTGAAGACTAACAGAAAAAAGTGAGATGTTCTCAGTTAGCAACAGTTGTATGTGGTATCATCGGATTTAAAGGTGGTCTTAGTGCATAATCTGTAGATGCTTCAAGTAGTTTAGACAAGACTGCAACTGCTCTGAGGCAGGGAGGATAAGCCATGACTACTGGATCAAGAAATAGGCCATAAAAGACATTGAGTCTTGGATGTTGACCATGTTGTTGATTTAATAACTGCCATGACCTAACCTTTTTATATGTATAAAAAATCAAGATTTATGATAATTTGGAAGGGGTTAATCTGGACTCAGGCTCCCCTGGTGGCTCAGTGATAAAGAACCCACCTGCCAATGCAGGAAATGTGGGTTCAGTCCCTGGGCTGGGAAGATCCCCTGGAGAAGAAAATGGCAACCCACTCCAGTATTCTTACTTAGGAAATCCCATGGACAAAGGAGTGTGACGGGGCTACAGTCCTTGGGATCACAAAAGACTCTGACAGGACTTAGCAACTAAACACCACCACCAACAATCTGGACTGTTACAGATTATTCTCTCATTTTTCTGTCTGTATCCGTGGAAACTTTTACTCAAAGAGATTCTTCAGTTTCTTTTTTAATCATGTACAGTGTAGGTATCTTTAGCTAATATGAAACTTTGGTTCTTTCAGCAGATTTTCTGCTTAAAGTATCTATAGGTGTCCCTATACAAAAGCCTGTCTGAAAAGCCAGCCATAAAGTGTAAATTTCTAAGTAGATGATTTCTCTTTCAAGTTTTTTTTTTTCTGATTCCTGTATTTTATGTCTGTTCAGTTCAGTCGCTCAGTCGTGTCCGACTGTTTGCAACCCCATGAACCTCAGCACACCAGGCCTCCCTGTCCATCACCACCTCCCGGAGTTCACCCAACCCATTTCCATTGAGTTGGTGATGCCATCCAACCATCTCATCTGCTGTCATCCCATTCTCCTCTGAGCCCATTTTAAAAAGGGAAGACAATGTTCCCTTTATTTTGGCTATTTAAGTACTGAGAGTATTGTTTGAAATATTCCTGAAGTCTATTTTTAAAGTTTCCTATTGATTCATCCTTGTTTTGTTCACAATTTTTAGTTGATGTCCAATTCATCTCAGAGAAAGTCTTCTGAAATGGCCTTGCATTGTGTTTTTCTATACTTCTTGCCCTTAAAGAGCTATTAAAATTTTTATTCTTATTTTTTTATGATGAGCTGGGATATTTAAATGCTCTCCTGGTCTTTTTACTGCTTTTAACCAATTTTTTCTAACCTAACAATTTTTTTCCAACCTAACAAGAGGGACTAATAATTAAGTGAACTTAGTTGGAAAATAACTGATAATTCAGGGTACTAAGCAACAGGATCCTGAATTCTGCAGCAAATTTCTGTCTTCCTGTGCTAAAAGAAATTCCTTATAACTGAGGCCAGTGTTTAAATTCAACTTCTATACAATAGTCTTCAGATATAGTAGCTTTAAGCAGTTGGGGCAATATGACTACTTCTTTCCTGCAAAAATCACTAAGGAAATGGTTCAGGAGGTCAGAGGAAGAAAAAGAATGTATTGAAGGAGTGAAGTGATTGGTGAAGATAAAACTGAGCAGAGAGAGATACACTGTCAGTAGGGTAAATTTCAGAAGGTTAGAGAGTGAAATTGAGTCTTCCGGAGTCAGCAGTTTGTTTTGAGGCCTCAGTTTACTCATTAAAGGAGCTGACTAATGAGTGTTTTTTGTTTTATCTTCATTTTTATAGAACATCTTATTTTATTATTTGTTTTGACATGTCTGAAGCTTAACACAATGTTATTCTAAATTTTTAAGGGTAATTTATTACTGTAAATGCAAATATTAGGATTGTAATGCAATACAAATAGGAAGCAGAAATTCTTCCAGGAGAAGACTGCAGCTTTGATATACACAAGCGTGTAACAAACAAGTTGCTCAAATTGTGTGCTTATGAAAAGCACCTGGGTCCTCAAGCAAGTGTTAGAACAGTGCTACGTACAGTCAATAATCTGATAGTCATTGATCCTACATTATGGACTAAACAAAGTAATTTGCAAATTGACAAGAATGAGAATGGCCTCTAAGTGTTGTAGAGAACCCAAGGCAAAACTTGACCGACTACTTTTGCATAAATTTGTTCCTGGTTTAACAGACCTCCAACCCTTAGTCTTTGGAGCATCCTGATTAATCTGGTTACTACTTAAGACAGGTCTTTGCCTGTGTTCTTTATAAAGCACTTCCTTATACATTCAGTGACACAAGACAATTCAAGATAAAATACAAGACAATACTTTGTATGAATTTTCAAACAAAAGAAGGAAAAGCAGCAAAAAAAAAAAAAACAGATTAATGGCAAAAATATTTACTGAATAATATACCTCTAAAACAAAAGTTCTAATAACCTTATACAAAAGTTAGGTATAATTTTTTATTCAATGAGTGCACTTACCAAAAAAAAGGTTGAATTACCCTTTACAGAGACATAGAACTAATGACCCATATAAAGACCCACTGAGTCTTTATAACAAAAATTCTAGGATAACAAATTAATCAGCAGCAAGAGCTCAGTGAAACAAATTAGAACTCAGATTTATCATTGTTGAGGCAGATTCACCTCTAAGTAAATTTCAACAGATGGAATTTGGGAACAGGGAACATGGCAAGTACACATATTAACCTGAGGTTCATAGGGAATACTGCCCAGGGAGGGCGTTCAGAACTATCTCAGTAGGACTTCAGAATTGTTGGAGGATGAGACCTTCACTCAAAACCTGATACGAAAACCAGAGCTGGGTTTATTGGTTAATTTAGTAAAAGAGTTATACTTGGGAGTTTCATTAAGCAAAACAAATGATTATTATGTAGAGTTGGGGGCTTTGTCTTGGATTTTCATGGTTTACAGAGACAAGAATGGGTGGACATCAGTTTTTTAATTATTTTTTTGTTATTGAATACAGAAGCATGTTTTATGTCTGGTTATAGAGGTTAGCAATGGGTTGACATAGCCTCAGTTAGTTTTCTGAGGTGATTCTTCTAATTCTTGACTGACTTTTAAAGCATGAAGCTGTCACTGGTTGGCTTCCAGTGGGCTGTTGGTTGAAGTGAGGTGTTACTTACTTAGAAGGGTTTAAAATGAGTTCCAGTGTTTACTTACTACCTGAAGCTGAAATTAAAACTGAACTTGATTGATTAAATCGGTTAAACCAGTTCAGGTATTCACTGGCTACATTGATTCTAGAACAGTTTTTTCCTGGGAGTTTGGGAGTGTTTTCATGTATTTATAATGGATGTGCACATAAATTTAGCATTATAATTCAGATAACATTTTTTCATGTAAGCCTTTTTATACTGACTTAATACATGTATGGATACACTCCACACATTTGTAATATTAATAGCTATGTAATATATTAATATGCCATAATGTATATAACCATTCCCAGTTGTTGAGCATTTGAACTTTTTTCCATTTTTCACTAATAGTGGTGCTATAGCACTCCTTTTGAATGGTCTTCAAAGGAAAATAAACAAAAGTTTCAATGTTTTTCATAATTTTCATCCTATGATCACTTGAAGGATATGCAAAGTGTAGGTCCATCATTTTCCCCAGTTGCCTGACTGGATTTAATTTATTTTTTAAAAGTATGACTTCAGAAATTTTTATCTGAGAAAGTTAGAGTAATCTGTATTCTTGACTTTTTAAATCTCGACCTATATGTATGAACAAATCAAAATTCAGCAGTGTGGAACAATGGATGGATTTTGAAATAAGGACTGAAATTCATAGCATTCCATACAGGATAAACGTAAAGCATATGAATTATTTAGGGAGGGGATGGGGACAGTGGGTGTACTGTAGCTGGCTTATACCACTTTGAGAGCTAACTAGTAAATATTCAGGAGTTACATAAGCCAGTTATTAAACTGTTAGTAGCTTGAAATCAGCTATGGTAGGCACATTTGCACAGCAGAAATTGTCAAATGCCACAAATCAAGGCATGTTGATGTTGTTGGAGAGCCAGTTTATACCAGCGCAGCACTGGATGGGAGCATTAGGGAAGCAACTTAGAATTTGACACTAGAGGTAGGTAGGATATAGGGTACTTATTTAAGAAAATAAGACCTCATCTTTGATCCTATTCTACACATGGTCCTCATTTGATTGACTTGGGAAGATGCCCAGTGAAAAAGACCAAGAAAAGAGACTAAACTCTTCCAAGAAAAATGCAAAATATAGCCAAATCCACATAGTTGGTTTCATTTACACTGATTCATGAACCTCTATTTTGCAAAAGTTGCTTCTTATCTAACCTCTATTTTCAAAGTGCATGTTTTAGGTAGAAATGTTCTAAATACAAATTATCATATTTTGACAAAAATGTTGACAAGAATGAACATCTATCTAAAGATAGTGGACTATTTAAAGATAGTGTATATGGATATTTTTAAATGCTCTCCTCCACAGGAGTCTCTCCTTTCCCCACAAGAATCCACAGGACACACACATACACATGGGGGCGAGGGGGACTTACACTGTAATGAAACAAGAAATATCCATAATTCTAACTAAGACGTGTCCCTGCTTAAGGAAAGAAGATGTGAGCTAAGGATTTTATATCCAGCAAAATTGACTTTCACTTATCAAGGGCACAAAATGTTATTAGCATGTAAGAATACAAAGAATGTTGTTACTATGAGCCCTTAATGAGAAATCTCCTGAAGAATGAGCTTCAGTTAAGCAAAGGTAGCGTAATGCCAAAGCCTTTGACTGTGTGGATCACAATAAACTGTGGAAAATTCTGAAAGAGATGGGAATACCAGACCACCTGATCTGCCTCTTGAGAAATTTATATGCAGGTCAGGAAGCAACAGTTCGAACTGGACATGGAATAACAGACTGGTTCCAAATAAGAAAAGGAGTACATGAAGGCTGTATATTGTCACCCTGTTTATTTAACTTATATGCAGAGTACATCATGAGAAACGCTGGGCTGGAAGAAACACAAGCTGGAATCAAGATTGCCGGGAGACATATCAATAACCTCAGATATGCAGATGACACCACCCTTATGGCAGAAAGTGAAGAGGAACTCAAAAGCCTCTTGATGAAAGTGAAAGCGGAGAGTGAAAAAGTTGGCTTAAAGCTCAACATTCAGAAAACGAAGATCATGGCATCTGATCCCATCACTTCATGCGAAATAGATGGGGAAACAGTGGAAATAGTGTCAGACTTTATTTTTCTGGGCTCCAAAATCACTGCAGATGGTGACTGCAGCCATGAAATTAAAAGACGCTTACTCCTTGGAAGGAAAGTTATGACCAACCTAGATAGCATATTCAAAAGCAGAGACATTACTTTGCCAACAAAGATTTGTCTAGTCAAGGCTATGGTTTTTCCTGTGGTCATGTATGGATGTGAGAGTTGGACTGTGAAGAAGGCTGAGCACCAAAGAATTGATGCTTTTGAACTGTGGTGTTGGAGAAGACTCTTGAGAGTCCCTTGGACTGCAAGGAGATCCAACCAGTTCATTCTGAAGGAGATCAGCCCTGGGATTTCTTTGGAAGGAATGACGCTAAAGCTGAAACTCCAGTACTTTGGCCACCTCATGTGAAGAGTTGACTCATTGGAAAAGACTGATGCTGGGAGGGATTGGGGGCAGGAGGAGAAGGAGACGACAGAGGATGAGATGGCTGGATGGCATCACTGACTCGATGGACGTGAGTCTGGGTGAACTCCGGGAGTTGGTGATGGACAGGGAGGCCTGGTGTGCTACGATTCATGGGGTCGCAAAGAGTCGGACACAACTGAGCGACTGATCTGATCTGATCTGATCTGAACGTAAGTTCACCAAAGGAGAAATAATCATATACTATGTGCCTCCTAATAAAAGAACACTCTGCTTCATAGAGTCTTGCCAAAAAGTAAAACCAGAGTCAGATCACAACTCTGTATCCAGTTGCCAATTTGTAGGAAATTCAGAGGACGAAAGAACATGTTGAACTGCCCTGTGACTATGCAGTCAGCAAGGTTCAGGTTATGGAAATCTCTCCAGGTCAGATTTGTAGGTTCTTCAACAGATAAACTGTAAAGGGAAAGAAAATGGAAAAGCTTAAAAGAGAGTTAAAAGCAATATCAATTTTAATGGGCAAGACTAAAAGGCCCAATTAGAAGCCCAGAGATGTTAACGCTTAGACTTTTAAAGATAGCTAATTTCATTAAAATATTCTAATTTTTCCCTCAAGTTCCTGCATTTTTCCAGATACTAAAATTGAAGTATAAGTTAATCTAACTTATAAAAGAATGCTTTAATGTGTCAGATTGTAAACTATGTTTTCTATACTTAATTTTGAGGCAGTGCAGCAGGAATTTTCCCAAGTTTAAATGCCAGCTCTTCCACTCTGGCCTGTGGCTTTGGGAAAATTACTTGATTAACATCAGGTTGGGGGGGTGAAGGTGATTTTTATATATCTCTTTTAAGACTAATAATAAATTGTAACCTCTCCTGGGGCAGCAGTGCATGAAATACATCATGTGTGTGATTCTGGTGTTGTGCTTGACTTACAATAGGCACTTGATAAAGGAAAGCTGCTCTTACCTTGGTTGCAGTAGGTGTGGAGGGGGGCCCAAGTATTCTGTACTTTTAAAAGCCTCTCAAATGATTCTAATGATTGTTCTAATTAGGGGAACACAGTCCCTGATAAAAATCCTTCTGGATATAAACAAATACTCAGCTTCAGGGATGTTTATCAATGCATTTCTTAGAACAGTACTTAGAAAAACTGGAAAACATCTAGGAGAATGCAAAATAAGTTAGTTCTGTCCATGTGCTAAAATACTATGTGGCCATTAAAATCAAATCAAGTAGCTAACATAGCATTTTGTTCCAGGTACTGTCCGAAATGTCTTCTGTATACTGTTTCATTTAGTAGTCCTGTGAGGCTGGCTCCCTTATTATCTCAATTTAACAGATGAAGAAATATGATATTATAAATAACAAGTTGTGAAGCTGAAATATTTCTAAACTACTAGCAATAAAAAACATTTTTACAATAAAAATTTTGGCCTTGTTAGAGGAAAGACTGAATTAGCTTTCTAACAGAAAATATTTCAAAATTGTCATGTGAAGAAGTGATCAAAAAAAAAAAGTGATCAAAGCATTTGCAGTCAAAAAGTAGGAGAAAAAAGTATTACAAAGGTATGTTAGTTATTTTTCTGGATTTTTACAAATGTATTTGTGGTGTTCGTGTTTTAAAATTTGTAATTTGTTATTTTTCTCATTGTAAATAAATATCAACTTTTTAGCCCATTTTTGTACCTTTTTCCTATTGAGCCCTCTCCCCTGCACAGATTGTATAACTTTCAGGCCCCACAAAACCTGGATTCCCGCCCCTCTGCCTACCAGGTATGCGTGATTAGAACCCCCAAAGAAGAGAAGGGGACAGATGTAATAGAGGAAAAATATTTAGACGGATGGAAGGAGAAAACTTTCTTCAAATAAAACTTGAATCTTCATAAAAAGCTTCCTGAAAACTGACAGAGATGCCTCAAACTGGCTGAATGGCACTATGTAACTTTAGTCATTTTGGGGGCAGCTTTCTGTTCACATTCAATGGAAACAGGTAGGATGATCTCAGAGAGGAGTGAATGCTCAGAAACAACTTTCCTAGGTTTTATGTTTGCTTTTTAATTCCTTTATGTGGAGAAGAACACTATTCAGATGGCAATAATATCATTTAATATATTTCAGTAAAAAACAGATGGAGGCAATTTAGAGTTCCTTTATCAATCCTTTGTTCTTATTGTCTCTTAGAGTCTGATATTTCTCGTTCGAGACTGGAGCTTCCCATACGAATTTTCATATGGATCTGACGGTGGCTCCAAATTCTTGGAGAAACGCCTCAAGGTTTGTTAGCTGTCTAGATGCATGACATTTCCCCAACAGTGATCTAAAATTATTTTTGTTGAGTGACTTCTTGAATAGATACTCAATAGCCACAAACTCATTTGACCTTCATAGTATCTCTGTGAACAAACTAAGAGTGATACTTAACAAAATGTCAATTACAATTTTAAATATTATCGATAATTATGATTCAGAAAAAGAGTTCTTTTGTAGCTATCTATAAAACAATGATTTATTCCTAAAGATAAAATCTTTAATTTGAAGAGTTAAATCAGTTGGAGATTGACAGTTCAAATATCTGGATTCATGTTTTAGTAGAGGCTTAAAGTCAATTTAAGAAAATATTTAAGTTTTAAGATCCCCAAAGTCAATCTTAGGACATTTTGCTAGTAGTTCACAGAATGTGATATTAGGAGGAGGCTATTAACTGTCTGTGTCATGACAATTCAATAGTTGAACAGATATCCAAAAAAAATACCTAATGAGTAATCAGGAAAAAAATGGAGATTAAAAAAAGAACTCTTGATAATCAGGATCTCTAAGCTTACTTTTTTAGGCTATGGTTATTTTTAGGATAATTTGTACTATTAACTGTCTAATACATAGGAAAAAAGGAGGCAGTTTAGCTTATATGTAAATACCCAACTATCCAGATGTCTTTCTAGAATTTAAATGTATACCTACTAAGTGACAAGAGGCTGTCTTTGAGTACCTCCTGAAAAGAAGGTAGGAATATCTTATGATCTATTCATGTCTTTGTGAATACTTTGAATTAAAATTTGAATTTGTAGGAACTAGCTGGAGTAAAATCCCACTAATTTGTACTAAAAAATTGGAAGGCTCTTCTGAGTAAGAGTAGACATTTGTTAATTATAGTAATAATGCCATATGTATACTATACGTAAATGTGGCTATGTAGCAATTGACCCAAAACTTTTAGTATCAGCCCTGGTCATGTCATTTTTTATCATTGTGACCAGACATAGCAAATATAAATGCCACAGAACTCTTTTGGAGTTCAGTTTGCGTTGAAAGTCATTTAAACTTCAGAATGATTTACTACAGGTCTCAGGGAACCAGCATGAAGAACTACAGAATGTTCGAAAACACATCCATTCCTGTTTCACCAAAATTTCCTGTTTTCTGCTACCTCATCCTGGCCTAAAAGTAGCTACCAATCCAAACTTTGATGGAAAACTGAAAGGTTTGTCTGTCTTTTAGTGAATGTGTTTATGTCACTAAGTCTGATTTTATCCACTGGGCTTATAGCTGCTAGTTTAGTTTGTTCACTGATCTAGGTGTGCTGATTAGAAATTGTCAGGGGGATTGAGAATCCCCAGCTCATGCTAGAGCACCTCCTTGATCTGTGGGGTTCTATGGGTACCAAATATGTACACAGAGAAAATAGACTAAATCCTGCACTCACCTGGGAGCAGTAACCCTCACCCTTTCTCAGAGGTTCCTGCTCACCTCTGCATTGAGAAATGCTCCTTAATATCTTCCTTTTACATTTTCCTTATTTATATTAAAAGGGAAAATAGAAGTCTATATTATTGGAATGTTTGTATTGTTATATAATTAGAGATAGAAAAAAATATTGCATAATACTGAAGTGAAGCTCTTTCAAACTGCTGCTGAAAAATTTAATTATAAATCATTAAAAACTTCACTAATAATGAAAGCATCTTCTGGATGAGGACTAGTTTCTTAAAAAACCAAAAGCCCCAGAGTGTTTTTCAAAGTAATAGTATGTAATCATCTCTTAAACAGAGAGATATGACTAATGTTTTAAGATTCCAAAGCAATTCAAATCGTCTAAAAAAAGAGGGAAGGGGGGCAGCAGGAGGTGGAGGCAGGAGTCTGCAGAAGCAGAAGCTAATCCTTCCTAATAATCATTAGGTCTTTAGATATTTGCTTTGCAGTTAATCCAAGGTAGTACTGATCTCACATGGCCTCAGCCTGCAATGGTTTAGAGTGGGGCTTGGGTTCCCAGCCAGAGGTTGGGCTGGATTGCAGTGGTGAAAGCACCAAATCCTATCCACTAGACCAGTGGTCAGTGACAAAGGCCCTGGGAATTCCCACAAAGACAGAAAGTAGTGAAACGAGGAAAGTATTTATCAAGAAGGGAAAAAAAATACAGTATGTGTAGATGGACACACAAGCAGACTCAGAGGGAGAGTCCCTGAGTTGTACCCTCATGGCAATTTGAATTACTTTTATGGAGCGTTTCTTCCAAGTTTCCTTTGGCCAGTCATTTTGATTTGCCTAGTTCACAGTCCATCTTTCGGAGAAGGCAATGGCACCCCACTCCTGTACTCTTGCCTGGAAAATCCCACGGACAGAGGAGCCTGGTAGGCTGCAGTCCATGGGGTTGCGAACAGTCAGACACGACTGAGTGACTTCCCTTTCACTTTTCACTTTCATGCATTGGAGAAGGAAATGGCAACTCACTCCAGTGTTCTTGCCTGGAGAATCCCAGGGACTGGGGAGCCTGGTGGGCTGTGGTCTATGGGGTCACACAGAGTCGGACACGACTGAATCGACTTAGCAGCAGCAGCAGCAGCAGTCCATCTTTGGTGTACCTCAGGATCCTTCCATATGTGCACACGCATCTCTTAGCCAAGATGGATCCTACTGCAGAGGCATCTGGGTAAAGCATCCCTTGACATTGCTCCTCCTTTCGCCTGCAATTAGCCTTTTCTGCACATGTATGTTCAGGGAGGTCTCCTGACTTCACAAACAAGAAATACCTGGTCTGGGAAAGGCCCAACCTCTTCCCTTAATTGTCCTGCTATTCCTGACTTGGAGTTTCCATCAGTAGGGAATGAATCTCCATTTGCTTTATCCTGGGGGAGGCCTATTTACCTCCTCCTGCTGCTGCTGCTAAGTCGCTTCAGTCGTGTCCGACTCTGTGCGACCCCATAGACAGCAGCCCACCAGGCTCCCTGGTTCCTGGGATTCTCCAGGCAAGAGTACTGGACTGGGGTGCCATCGCCTTCTCCAGTCCACCTCCTACCTCAGTACAAAGACATTTCTGACTTTTTTATTTGTAAGCCTAGCATTGAGTACACCACTAAATTCAAACATGTCCTTAATTTACTTTGGCCTTTCTGCATTGTGTCAGGGGTAATGAGACAGTGGCATAACAAGCCTTGCAGCACAGTTGTTCTCAAAGGACTTTAAAATTACTTTTAAAAATGACAGCTGAACAACTTGTGTTCAGTTTTGTGGAACTGGCAAATTCAAAAAGCAAACCAGTTTTTTTTCCCCATGTATCCATAGTGTTTTCTCTCAGATACCTTTTATTTTACCATTGTAGTTAATACAAATTTATCAATTATCAGCAATTGTTCTTATACATGTTTTAAATTGTCTTTTCGTTATACAACAGAAAGACAACTGTAGGCAGGCACATATTAATGCATGGATTTCAAGATTGTATAATTTCACTGTCACTTATGAATTCCAACCCACCAGTGAGCACACAGACCTCTTAATACTGTGCAGTGACCTAATGGCTTCAATGTGTTTTGAATAAATTACATAAAGAGAGGGCTCCCACAAGGCCTTTCTTTCTTCTCTGGGGTTGGAGAGCCATAAGCAGGCAGAGCAGGAGCAGGCCTTCAACTGTCCTTTACTGGGACAAAAAAGTACCCTGCCTTGTTCTTTTCCTGTAGTACACAGCTATAGTTCTTAAATTAACAGATATATTTTGCAATGAAAGAATTCAGGGAAAGAGTTTAAGATAAATCATGCAGATATAAATCACAGTCTTAAATAGATTTGTTCCTCATCAAATTTTACTCATAATCTAAACATATATTGACTCACAATTGGTTTACAGTTACCCATGAGTTGCAAGTTTACCAAAGTGGCTAGCCTGAGGGAAAGAGAAATAAAAGGCAGCTTCAGTTAACTGTCAAAAGTTCCATTTTAATGAGGCTACTGCTAAATCCCTCTGTGCACCAAAATGCTCTAGTGTGCCTCAGTGTTTCCTTGGGCAGTTTTGAGTCTGCTGTCTACATCAGTTTTTCATCCCATCCTGAATCTTATAATATGGGGTTATTTCTATCCAGAATGTCTTGTCTTCTGGCCAAGCTGTTCTCCAGAGGGCTGTCATCTGAGTGGTTGCCTCCAGGGGAAAAAACGTCTTGAATAAACAATTGTGCAGAAATTATTTGATGATAGTTTCTCACATACTCTTTCGATACACTTACAGAAGTAATTTTCTAACTCATTTATCAATAGTAGTAATTGTTATAATTATCTTTTGTTCATGGTCCCTCACATTATCAAAATTGTTATCCTATCTTACTATTTCCAGTGTTATTTAAAACTTATGCTACTATGATTATATTTAATTGCTATTAGTTGAATCACTTCCCATTTAGGAAATCAAAAGGACCGAAAGCACTGAATCACATTCATTCATGATGCATTTGACCAGTTCTTATCAAGTGCCTACTGAATATGTCCCCTCATATAGCAGATCCAATCTTGTAATTAACAAGGAGTTAACCTTTTTCTGAGGTGGTTCTGTGTTATAATACCACCTGTAGAATGACCAGGTAACCACATCATAAATTGGGGAGCTGCTTCCTTAACAGCTCCAGTTAAGACTTCAGAAAGCATAGCCAAATCCCAGTGCAAGGTTATTATTTTTAAAGATGTATTTCTCATGACTTGTCAGAGTCAAATGATCCTGAAAAAATATCTTCCTTGGTTAGTTTCCACAGCAGCCCTACACCGTAGGTGCATCTGCCATGTGGAATTCTTATAAAGCATGTATCGTGTCCTCAATTGTTACAGATAACTTCTTTGACCTAGATCCTGAATTCCTAGCAAGGTTTTACTCTTGTGACAAAAATTCTTGAAGAAATGATGAAAACATAAATCATTATGAATAATCATCCACCCACACATATTATTGAACACTTGCAGTGAGCCAAGGCTGATGAGCACACCTCCACAAATTGATCTGAACTGGTCTGCAGATGTTCTGGGTCATGTATTTACTTTTCTTCCACTAATATTGTTAGCAAGAGCTCCCACTGGAGTGGGTCGCCATTTCCTTCTCCAAATACAGAGCACAGTTATCAGTAAAAACTGGTACAATGCAAACAAAAAAATAAATTTGAATAAACTCCTGTCCAAGTCCTCATAAAATATGGACACAAATTTCAAAGCTGTACAAAACATGAAGGAAAATATGTTGGAAGAATTTCCAACATCATGCTTATACATGTCATAAAACAGTAAGCAAAAGAAAAGAACCATAAATTCTTATGTAAACTGATATTTCAGTAACAAGCAGGGAACATGCAAAATACAATCATACGGTTTGAGTCTTTATCCTTAAGACCTTAGAAATCACCAATCCCAAAGCCTGAAAACTCAGTGACTCTGCTGAAATTCAGGTTTTTAAAAATCATGGTATCTTTGCTTAGATACCAAGTCTCTGGATATACCAAGTCTCTGCTTTTTACATATGATTTAAAAAATTATTGCTGTGTTCAAGAGTCCTCTGAATATCTGTTTTCTGTGTTACTTTGCTAAATTTGTAATGCTAAGCTTGAACCTAATACTATAAAATGGGTTATGTGTTACCAGTTCAGTTCAGTCGCTCAGTCGTGTCCAACTCTTTGCGACCCCATGAACTGCAGCACACCAGCCCTCCCTGTCCATCACCAACTGCCAGAGTCTACCCAAACCCATCTCCATTGAGTCAGTGATGCCATCCAACCATCTCATCCTCTGTTGTCCCCTTCTCCTGCCCTCAGTCTTTCCCAGCATCAGGGTCTTTTCCAATGAGTCAGTTCTTCGCATCAGGTGGCCAAAGTATTGGAGTTTCAGCTTCAGCATCAGTCCTTCCAGTGAACACCCAGGACTGATCTCCTTTAGGATGGACTGGTTGGATCTCCTTGCAGTCCAAGGGACTCTCAAGAGTCTTATCCAACATCACAGTTCAAAAGCATCAATTATTTGGTGCTCAGCTTTCTTTATAGTCCAACTCTCACATCCATACATGACTACTGGAAAAACCATAGCCTTGACTAGATGGACCTTTGTGGCAAAGTAATGTCTCTGCTTTTGAATATGCTGTCTAGGTTGGTCATAACTTTCCTTTCAAGGAATAAGCATCTTTTAATTTCATGGCTGCAATCACCATTAGTTGTATTAAATAACTCAGAATACTTCTGACCAGCTAGCTAAAAGGCCTCCATTGCTTTTCTTACAGTTTTGTGTTGTTGAGTTTCACTACTAGAGGAAGCCCTAATTTCACTTCTTTTTGAAGTTGAGTACTAGCTAACACACCTTACACAGTTCCATACATTTTTCATAAGATTGGCACAGTAAACACAGAAAACTTTTGGATATACTTTCTGGAGGGAATACATCTTATAAGACAGTAAATATCTGCCCTTCTTCCATTTATAACTCTCTCTGTATAAAACTGTGAACAAGACTTAAAGGCATCAGAATGCATGACATGGTTATGTGAATAGGGTGTGAAACATTTATGCATCGTTTAATATCAAGAAAGCTATTTTATAGGTGAAAGACAAAATAAATATGTAATTGGAGTGGAGACGAGAAAGACTAGCAATAGGAGTTGGGCAAGGAGTATAGTTCACCCTGAGAAAAGTGGGTTTCAGGAGTAATTTAGATGATCAGAAGGTGAGTGATAGCTTTATCACTGGGGAAAAAATAGAGGTAATTACCAGATGTTTTATGGTATCCCATGAAAGCCTTTAACAATTTTAAAATAATGATGAATTTTCTTCTACTTTAGAAATAGATGATGAATTCATCAAAAACTTGAAAATCCTCATTCCTTGGCTGCTTAGTCCTGAGAGCCTTGACATTAAAGAGATCAATGGGAACAAAATCACCTGCCGAGGTCTGGTAGAGTACTTCAAGGTATCATTCTTATTTCTAGAGCACTTGTGAGTATTTACATTTGACATGTTTGGGAATGCAGTTCCTACCTAAAACGACAGAAAATTATAGAAATATGGGGGGCAAAGGTATCAGGAATATATACAAATGATTTAAAAAATTATTAGACTCCCAAGAGGAGCTTGCTTTCTGAAATTATTTTTTGAGAAAATTCCTTGAGGTAACTTTACTGTCACCTTTTATCTTGAGGGAAATTATTTCGAAACAGAAATGTATCTAGGAGTTGGAAAAGTCTTGCTTCTCTTTACGGGGAGGAGGTGTTTCCCAGGGTCACATAGTCTTCACTTATGACCTATACTGAATTTTACCTTCATTCTCAAGATTTTCCCTAATGGGTTATACTTTGCCTTCCTACTGGAGAAAATTCTTCTACATTTCCTGCTTTCTTCACCAAGAGCCAATTTGAAATGGAAATATTTTAAATTTGCATTTACCTGTTTACCTCAGATAGCCCCAAACACATTTTTTAAACCAATGCATGTATATAGTAGATTTCGGTTATCAATCTGATTTTTGGATTGATGCTCCAAGGACTAAAATAACAAATTTTTAAATTGATGTTTTGTCATTTCAAATGTGGTTGTATACCTTCTTTGTGATTGTTTATCTTCACCACTCTCAGCAAGAAGTGACAGGTTATCTAAAATTTGAATTCTTGCTGTGCATAAAACACCATGGAGGAGCATAGAATTTTAGTAGGAGACTCAGGGCCCTTGAACAGATCTGTTCCATAAAGCTTTAGGCAGCAGCAGGTACAGATTCCTGTGGGTAACTGAAAACGTTACTCCTAGCAGAGGGATCTGAGAAAGTTTTAAAGGAGGTGAGGTAGGTAAGCCTTTGCAAAGACTGAGATTGGCAAATGTGTGCAAAGGGCTTTTCAGGAAAAAGGAACAAGAACTAATAATAATAAGAGGGAATTAAAAGTATGAGAAAGATAATAGTTCTTGAAACTGTCAAGATCTAACTTTTTTTTGAACTGTCAAGGCGTTAGACCTCAGAATACAATTTAATATAGATATTGAATGGAATTACTTGAACATGAGTCTTTTTCTTTCTTATTTTTTTAGGCTTATATAAAGATCTATCAAGGTGAAGAATTACCACATCCCAAATCCATGTTACAGGTATTTATTCATCAGGAGTCTTGACATTCTAAAACATTCTGTCACTAAAGCTAAGTTAAAGATATGCTCCAATCTGGCTGTCAGAAATCACCATATAAAAATAATGGATGGAGTGATATATCAGATTATTTTTCTATTAACGACTCTCTTGTGCAAGTGATTCATCTAATCACTTTCAGATACACATATAGCACCCTCACTTATGCTGAGATGCAAGAGAGTCTTCATTCTCTTTGTACTAAATTTGTTTAGAAAAGACTCACTGTGGTTTAGATTCATACACGTGACAAGAAAAGCAGGTCCATGTTTTAAACAAGTGGCCTCTACAAATAAACATTCAAGAAAGGAAAAACTTGCTTTTCCCATACTTTTTTTTTAAATTTCTGACTCTTAATGCCTCCTTTATGTTATCAGTGATACACTGTTCTATCAGTAGTAATCTTTAAAGTTGACATAGTTTTATGTATGAGTACATGTGTGCAGTCGTTTCAGTCGTGTCCAACTCTGACCCTGTGGACTACAGCCTGCTGGGCTCCTCTGTCCATGAGATTCTCCAGGCAAGTGGGTTGCTATGCCCTCCTCAAGGGGGTCTCCTGACCCAGGGATCAAACCTGTGTTTCTTATGTCTACCTGCACTAGCAGGCAGGTTCTTTACCACTAGTGCTGCCTGGGAAGCCCATTAGTATATATAAAATGTATATATTATTTCCCATGTGTCTGGATTTATAGATTCTCCCACATACACACACATTTGGTGAAAGGCTTAAAAATATTTTTTAGATGAATAATCTTCCAAATGAAAATTCATTTTTGAACTATGGTTTATTGAGTAAGCTATAGTTTATACATTTTGAAATTTTAATTTTACTAATGTAGAAGATACACAAGTATTTCAGCACTTTTTAAATTATCTGATGACCTTGAGTTTTTGCATATTTCTTGCATGTTGTGTGTATATATGTGGAAGTCTAATAACATTTTACATCATACTTTGTACTTTGTCCCAAGGCCACAGCAGAAGCTAATAATTTAGCAGCCGTGGCAACTGCCAAGGATACATACAATAAAAAAATGGAAGAGGTAAGAATATTTTAAATCACGTTTTAAGTAAAATCAGTATTTCTTCCATGAACTCATTCTTCTTCCACGTTACACTGTATACACATGCAGAAGTGGCTCTGACTTACGCTTTCTCAGCCTATGTGTATCACATTTCTTTTTATTGTATTCCTCAAGTATTTTAAAAACAAATCAAGAGAACATGACATATGCAAAATTTAAATGTATTTTAAATGAATTCTCTCTATAACATATTTCTTTTTAAAGGGGTGGAGGAATACAGATTTTTCCAGTATTTATAAGATCTAAAGTAGCTAAAATAACATGCTACCCTCTCCACTATACCTCCCCGTATTCCACAAGTCCAATTTCTGTCTTAAGTATAAAAACTTGTTAGAAACAAATAAACCACAAGGGCCAACATTTCTAAGTACTGTATTTCCTCTTTTTACTAGTAACATTCTAAATTAGGATGCATCTACTGATTATTGTGTATATCTATTAATGTGATGAGTTTTCTTTCCACTGAAAATGTTATAAAATCAAAACTGCACCCCAAATTGGTAGAGCCTTGGAATCAAGGGAAATATAGTATATGGTCTGGTGTTTATGACATAATTAAAGGGGAAATGGAGTGAGAGTCTCCTATGTATATTTAAATCTCACCCGTAGTTAACGGTATGGGTAATTGAGATTTCCCTTGTAACTTTTGAAAAAAAGTTGAAAAAGTGGTCCATGAACATTTAACATGTTTCCATTTATTCTCTTGAAGAAAATACTGTATGGACTCCAAACAGAAATCAGTGAAACCTTTTCACCTTGAAGAAATTGGACTCAGTAATGGCTATTCCAATCTGTGTTGAAAAGAGAATAAAAATTAAGGCTTTAATATGTCGCCTATAAAGTTACCAGTCCCACTTATAGTCTCCCCTGATAGAAATGGAGTGTGGAAAGATATGGGTTGACAAAATAAGATGTTGGCTCCTTCTGATTATTAATGTGTTCTAACAGATTCAGCTAGCTAAGTGCAAAATTGTGATACAGTTGCTAGTTTTACTGTGCACTGCATAAATAATACTTCCTATTTGATACAGATATGTGGCGGTGACAAACCATTTCTGGCCCCTAATGACCTGCAGACCAAACATCTGGAGCTTAAGGAAGAATCTGTGAAGCTATTTCGAGGGGTAAAGAAGATGGGTGGGGAGGAATTTAGCCGTCGTTACTTGCAACAGTTGGAGACTGAAATAGATGAACTCTACATCCAGTATATCAAGCACAATGATAGCAAAAATATCTTCCATGCAGCTCGTACCCCAGCCACACTGTTTGTTGTCATCTTTATCACATATGTGATTGCTGGTGTGACTGGATTCATTGGTTTGGACATCATAGCTAGCCTATGCAATATGATAATGGGACTGACCCTTATCACCCTGTGTACCTGGGCATACATCCGGTACTCTGGAGAATACCGAGAGCTGGGAGCTGTAATAGACCAAGTGGCTGCAGCCTTGTGGGACCAGGTATGAACACTGAATTCTCTTCAACTAAATGCAGCACCTATTTGAATGCCATCTGTGTGCCAGACACTATGTTAGATATAGTAAAATATACAGGTAAACATGACTTTAAGAATTTTATATAGAGTTTGTCTAGATGGCCAGATACAAACTATAGAAATAGTTTTCCAGTCAATGTCTCACTATTTTTCAAAAATATATGGATTAGGTAGTGTTTTTCTTATCCCTAAAGTTGAGAGAAAACAGTTGAGTTTTTATTTAGCTGATTGTGACTCAAGTATTTGTGGATTACTTCATACTTAAAACCTATCATTTGACTAGCATTGGTTTTGTTGTGCTGTGCTTAGTTGCTCAGTCGTGTGCAACTCTTTGCAACCCCACAGACTGTAGTCCACCAGGCTCCTCTGTCCATGGGGATTCTCCAGGCAAGAATACTGGAGTGGTTTGCCATGCCCTCCTCCAGGGGATCTTCCTAACCAGGGATTGAAGCCACATCTCTTTCACTGTAGGCAGATTCTTTACCATCTGAGCCACCAGGAAAGCCCAAGGATACTGGAGTGGGTAGCCTATCCCTTCTCCAGGGGATCTTTCTGACCGGGAATCAAACCAGGCTCTCCTGCATTGCAGGGGGATTCTTTACCAGCTGAGCTACCAGGAAAGCCCTTGGTTTCATTCAGTTCAGTTCAGTCGCTCAGTCATGTCCAACTCTTTGCGACCCCATGGACTTAGGCACGCTAGGCTTCCCTGTCCATCACCAACTCCCAGAGCCTACTCAAACTCATGTCCATCATGTTGGTGATGCCATCCAACCATCTCATCCACTGTCATCACCTTCTTCTCCTGCCTTCAATCTTTCCCAGAATCAAGGTCTTTTCCAGTGAGTCAGTTCTTCGAATCAGGTGGCCAAAGTATTGGAGTTTCAGCTTCAGCATCAGTCCTTCCAATGAATATTCAGGACTGATTTCTTTTAGGATGGACTGGTTGGATCTCCTTGCAGTCCAAGGGACTCTGAAGTGTCTTCTGCAACACCACAGTTCAAAAGCATCACTTCTTCGGTGCTCAGCTTTCTTTATAGTCCAACTCTCACATCCATACATGACTACTGGAAAAACCATAGGTTTGACTAGATGGACCTTTGTTGGTAATGTCTCTGCTTTTTAATATGCTCTCTAGGTTGGTCATAACTTTTCTTCCAAGGAGCAAGTGTCTTTTAATTTCATGGCTGCAATCACCATTTGCAGTGATTTTGGACCCCCTGAAAAATAAAGTCTGTCACTGTTTCCATTGCTTCCCCATTTATTTGCCATTAAGTGATGGAACCAGATGCCATGATCTTAGTTTTCTGAATGCTGAGTTTTAAGCCAAGTTTCACTGTCCTCTTTCACTTTCATCAAGAGGCACTTTCTGCCATAGGGTGGTGTCATCTGCGTATCTGAGGTTATTGATATTTCTCCCAGCAATCTTGATTCCAGCTTGTGCTTCATTCAGCCTGCCTTTTCGCATGATGTACTCTGCATAGAAGTTAAATAAGCAGAGTGACAATATAACCCTGATGTACTCCTGTCCTGATTTGGAACCAGCCTGTTGTTCCATGTCCAGTTCTAACTGTTGCTTCCTGACCTGCATACAGATTTCTTAGGAGGCAGGTCAGGTGGTCTGGTAGTCCCATCTCTCAGAATTTCCAACAGTTTGTTGTGATACACATAGTCTAAGGCTTTGGTGTAGTCAATAAAGCAAAGGTAGGTGTTTTTCTGGAACTGTTGCTTTTTCGATGATCCAGTGGATGATGGCAATTTGATCTCTGGTTCCTCTGCCTTTTCTAAATCCAGTTTGAACATCAAGAAGTTCACAGTTCATGTACTGTTGTAGCCTGGCTTGGAGAATTTTGAGCATTACTTTGCTAGCGTGTGAGATGAGTACAATTGTGCAGTAGTTTGAACATTCTTTGGCATTGCCTTTCTTTGGGATTGGAATGAAAACTGACATTTTCCAGTCCTGTGTCCACTACTGAGTTTTCCAAATTTGCTAGCACATTGAGTGCAGCACTTTCACAGCATCATCTTTTAGGTTCAAATAGCTCAACTGGAATTCCATCACCTCCACTAGCTTTGTTCACAGTGATGCTCCCTAAGGCCCACTTGATGTCGCATTCCAGGATGTCTAGCTCTAGGTGAGTGATCACACCATTGTGGTTATCTGGGTCATGAAAATCTTTTTTGCATAGTTCTTCTGTGAATTCTTGCCACCTCTTCTTAATATCTTCTGCTTCTGTTAGGTCCATATCATTTCTGTCCTTTATTGTGCTCATCTTTGCATGAAATGTTCCCTTGGTATCTCTAATTTTCTTGAAGAGATCTTTCCCATTCTATTGTTGTCTTCTCTTTCTTTGCATTGATCACTGAGGAAGGCTTTCTTATCTCTCCTTGCTATTCTTTGGAACTCTGCATTCAAATGGGTATATCTTTCCTTTTCTCCTTTGCCTTTCACTTCTTTTCTCAGCTATTTGTAAGGCCTCGTCAGACAACCATTTTGCCTTTTTGCATTTTTTCTTGATGGTCTTGATTACTGCCTCCTGTACAATGTCACGAACCTGTCCATAGTTCTTCAGGTACTCTACCAGATCTAATCCCTTGAATCTATTTCTCACTTCCACTGTATAATCATAAGGGATTTGATTTAGGTCATACCTGACTGGTCTAGTGGTTTTCCCTACTTTCTTCAATTTACGTCTGAATTTGGCAATAAGGAGTTCATGATCTGAGTCACAGTCAGCTCCTGGTCTTGTTTTTGCTGACTGTATAGAGCTTCTCCCTCTTTGGCTACAAAGAATATAATCATTCTGATTTTGGTATTGACCATTTGGTGATGTCCATGTGTACAGTCTTCTCTTGTGTTGCTGGAAGAGGGTGTTTGCTATGACCAGTTCATTCTCTTGGCAAAACTCTGTTAGTCTATGACCTGCTTCGTTTTGTACTCCAAGGCCAAATTTGCCTGTAACTCTAGGAAGCTCTTGACTTCCTACTTTTTCATTCCAGTTCCTTATTATGAAGAGGATATCTTTTTTGGGTGTTAGTTCTAGAAGATCTTGTAGGCCTTCATAGAACCATTGTTAGGAGCATATATAAATGACCATCTGAAGTCGTATCACTGTCTCTTTTAGTAAAACCTTTCAACACAGTATCTGATTACTTCAGATTGTCTCTTTAAACTATTCATTTGTACCAGGCCCTAAAATGAGTCCAGGTCAACTTCTGGATCAGCTGCTTCTGGGTCAGTTGTCCTCTATGGTCCAATTAACCAACCCAGGGTCACCATGGTCTGCTGTTCAAATAACTGATTATGGACAGGGGAAACAATTATAAACACACGAGAATAAAAATCATCTCACCTTTCATTCTGGAAGTATCAATTACCACATGAAAATTTCAATAAATTTAGTGAAACTAAAGTTGAGATTCTTCATAAAATTTTGGAGTTAAGACTTGTGAATATTTATGGTCTGCAGGTAGCAAGTGATAGCTACAATTATCTCAGCATTGAGTATGTTTATATTCTTTAAAACCAAATTGTAACTGATGGATATACTGTGTGTCTTTGAAGAATCTAATTGAGATATATACTGATAAATGGTAGCACTACTGGAAAAGAATTAATTAAAATTGGATCCTCTGAGCCACTGCCTCAAAAAGCCCCTCAACCTCAAAAGATGAAGAGGGGCTATTTAAGGTAAATCCCAAAGCCCTCCTAGAATATGATGCTGAAACCTGTGATAAATATAGAATTGGGCCCTTCAGAAGATTCAGATTAAATACGTAATCTAAATTGAAAAAATCTGCAGGGGTATATGGTCTAAATATTTTTAACTTGAAGTAACTGCTTTACTAAGTTGTGTTGGTTTCTGCCATACATCAACATGAATCAGCCATAGGTATACACATGTCCCCTCTCTCAAGGTGTATTTGTTCCTAAATGCTCTCAAATTACTAATGTAAATAAGGTTGATTATCATAGTGCTATTAATGAAGCAGGATATATACTTCTCTTTTCTCCCCTTTAATCTGCCTTTACCACAGGGAAGTACAAATGAGGTAAGTTAAATTTTTCTTAAATTAAGAACTATTTGTATATTTATAAACATTATGATTGTCTTATTTTATGAACCAACTAGTCATTAAAGGATGTCTCAATGTAGAGAGGTTTTAAAATATTTAATTTACTCTGAACATGATATATAATTTTATCTGCCTATGAAACACAAGAATTGATTATCAGGAATATTTTACTTCTGAATGTTTAGAAATTTTCAAAAATCTTAAGCTCTAACATTGGGCATTTTGCTCTACTGCAGAGTGAAACAAGTAGTTATGAAAATCTGGAGGAAACTTAAGTAATGCAGAGTAAATAGAGCTACAACCTTTAGAACTGTGGCTTCTGAAAGAGATACTGTACCACTTTAAGCAGGTTTCAGGCCAGCATGTAGTGTAACTAACTTTCTTGGCATACCTTGGACCTGACCTGTAAATTAGTGTTCATTTCTCCCACTGCACATGTGCAGAAAGTCTGTATCTGAGGAATAATCTAAGTTTCTATGAAGGAATCATTTTCACATAAGAAAAGTTATTTCTGTGGACTCATTTAGGTCATTACTTTCAGAAAGCAATACTGATCTTCAGCAACTACAGTGACAGTACGTAATTCTTTCCTTGGTTTCTGCTGTTTTATATATAACTAGGTTATGTCTGCCAATCAGATACCAAGGATATATTTAATATTTATAAGTCAACAAGGAATTATTTTATGTAAAATTCAGTAAAATGAATTTACTAAAACAGTAACAATAAATTTCAACTTTGTAAATCAAATCTTAAGAAAAAATACGAACTTTTAAGAAAACATTGATTAAACTGCATGTATTAGAATCAGAATAGAACTAAGGTTGTGCCAGTATGCATTTGTAAATTGATGATGGTATAATTCAGAGTTAAGAAAATAGCCATAAAGACTCAAAAAGATAAAAATGAATGGAATTTCCTGGAAATTCTATTTAAGGATATCAAGCTTTTATTCAGCCTTTAAAAATATTCAGACTTTTTAAAGACTGTAGAATTACATCAGATAAATTGGTCTTAACTGAGTGTTCATTATGTGAAAGTCAGAGGAGGTAATGAATTTTAGAAACTAGGTGAGGGGTTAAAAAAAACATAAAAATATTTATGGACACTTCAGAAAGCAGTATGTAAACATTTCTATGATGCAAACACTGTTACACAGACAAATAACAACGACAGAGGTACTTTTAATGAAGGAAGACTTTCTAAGGTAATGTTTCTGAATAAAGGTTTTGTAAGCTATGAACTGATTAGTGGAAGCAAGGGAAAAGAGCATATTTGAGAAAGCCCATCATATCAGGAAATTATGGAGAATAAAAAGTGGTCCCTTTCTGAAAAACCTATCAGGAAGGTCCAATAGCAAGTGTTCTACCTGTGTATAATAAATTAGCTATTGGCAATCACAAGTTATGAGCTCCCACAATTATTCTAAAACTAATAATATTCACAATATGAGTTTTCCACATCCCTGGGATACAGTGGTTAGGAAGCTCTCCTCCAAAAGGTGGGAACGGTAAAAGAAAATGCAATCCGAGGATAGAACATTTACCATAGAGATCAACCTGCATAAGTAGTACTATCAACACACTGGAGAGTTGAAAATACTTTTGACTGCTGAGATACTAGTTATTAGTATATATGTTAGACAGATTACTAAGGATTCCAAATTTAGCATGCTAAATTTTATATAGTACCATAAATTACACTAAAAGGAAAAAATTTATATCTATGTATTTAATAAAATGTTTTATCATTTTTTAAAATAATCTTGATTATTTTATTTCTAGGCTTTATACAAGCTTTACAGTGCAGCAGCAACCCACAGACATCTGTATCATCAAGCTTTTCCTGCACCAAAGTCAGAATCTACTGAACAATCAGAAAAGAAGAAAATGTAACCCCAAATTTAAAAAATACAGGTGCATGACCAAATTGTCAATTAAATATTGTTTTACGTTTCCATGCAAACATACAAAGTGCTTCCATCAGAACAGAGTAGAATGCCAAGCACCTCTGAAGACTGCACAACAGCTTAGTTCTTTTACTTCAGTGTCTAATAAGCAGATATATGTATGCATGGTTATATCATTTGTTAACATGTATAGTTTCTTGATTTTGTCTTCAAATATGCTATTATAATTTAAAGAATTTGTCTATTTATGATAATGGTACATGTGTTCTGCTTGAATTTACTAAATACTACTACTGGGTTATAGTTAAACCATGTAGTAATATTACTCCACATTTGGATATGCTCATTTAATTTCTACAGAAGAATTTTTAAATTATTTCACATAGGCATTTGTTAAAACATAGCTCAATAGGCTTGATTCAACCTATACCATCTTACATATACCATTAGCTTTTATTATAAAAGACATCTAAGAGAGCTTTTCAGTTGCTTTATCAGAAACTATATATTGCTTCTTTTATATTATTGTTTAATATAGAATATAAACCTCTTGATCAAAAATGCACAAAAAAATCACTTTGTATATGTATTTGAGTTTCACTGCATTGTATATTTTTTCATTTGGTACACAAAGATATGTATTCATCATAGGTTTATTCTTTTAACATGTGAACTATTATTAAAGTTTATTCTGGTTCCTAAGATTAAAAACAACTGAATTTGGAAATGTTTGGGAGGCGCTGATACAGAAGAGGAAAAGTTTCTATCTCTTTTTTAAATTCAAAATGCATTTTCTCTAATGTTGACACCATTACAGATTTAGCTTTTCATTTTAACATATGTATGCTGATCCCATTTAGGTACCTTCCAGTTCTTTTAAACCAGTGATTCTATATTGTATTTCTAATTACTAAAATCTGTAGTGGAATTTCATACTTTTTAGAGGATAAAAATGTGCAGTAATGAAAGAAAAAAAAAAGTAATGCCTCTTATCCAGGAGCTCTAAAACAGAGTAATTTATAACTTTCTTAGAAATA
Organism: Bos indicus; assembly: GCF_029378745.1. NCBI lineage: Eukaryota > Metazoa > Chordata > Mammalia > Artiodactyla > Bovidae > Bos > Bos indicus. The sequence goes on from NC_091769.1 coordinate 43,342,074, forward strand.
GCTAAGCTTTAGTTAAATGAAATGGTAATATTAAGTAAAGAGTAAAGATGGAAAAGTATGTGAGAGTTCATAAGATATATAAGCTCACATCTTAGCCAAGTTTGATCACATGGCCTGAGAAATAACTTTTCCCACTGATAAAATTCCACTGGCCTATTTTCATTTTTGGATACCCCTTTCATTCTGCTTCCTTTGCCTATGGGCCTGCTGAATGGAAAAGTAGACTCTTTGTAAGCATTATGCATAAAACATGGACTCAAATGCAACACATTTAGTTTCCACAAAAATATATTTAATAAGCTTGTTATATAAAACCAAACATTTAACATTTTCAACATTTTATCAATAATTCATATTCATCGATATCTAACTAGAACTTTATATTTTGAAAGATTACCTAAACTAAAAATTTATTTACATATTTACAACATGTGTAAATATAACTGAACAGCTATTTCAACAAGTGTTGAAATTCACAGAATTGTAGAGATTTATAGGCTAGCTGTGCCATAAATTTGCCTGCAGTCAAATGTACTGTGCTAGTTATGAACAGTGTCTTAATAACTACTAAACCAAAAGGCAAATAAGTTGGGAGGAAAATGCCAACTTTTAAACTTCTGTGACAAACTCTTAGAAGATTAAAAAATACATACAGTCAAATTTAATGACCAAGATTTCTTAATGAATCCCTGATTGTCATTTTTGGCAGCTCAACCCAGTCTTTTAGGATGGCAGCGTGCTATGCTGTTGGGAAGCGACCTCAGTCTTATCAGAACCATGTTACTAAATGCCGTAAGAGCCCTGGCCCAAAGGAAGGAAGTAACATTAGCAACTCTTGAGTACTGTACACAACTTTCCCACACAGGCTGGAGCCTTTTACCTAAATTTATCCCTGAAACATTACAGGTCCTTCACCCTTTCATACCAAAAAAATATTTTCCCAACATGTTTTAAAACAGTTCTTTACAGCTGGGGGCAGGGCAGAGTAACCCTATATATTATATATAAAAATGTATCACAATAAAGGTTCCAAGTCCTGTTTTGTTTTGAACTACACAATGGTAATACTTAAACCATCCAATTCCAGACAATATTCCATACTACAGCAGTAAACGCTTTTTAAATACTGCATACATTATCTCTTTCTCTGTTTTTTAAAGAAAGGTACTACTATTGTGACAGTTTACCAACTGATCATTTCCTATTTAATATCTGGTTAAATGACATTTGTCTCCATCAAGAATATGCAAAGCAGTTTTCAGATATACAGCATTTAGAGTGTCATTGTTGGCCCTTAAAGTGATAAACTCATTTTTTCTCAATAAAATAATATTTTTAATAACAAAATACATGTAAAATTAGAACTTTATAATTTCCAAAAAGTAAGCTGCCTTTATTAACCAAAGTATTTGCAGTTTTTTAATCTGTGAAAATATTTTAAAGCCCTTAAAAAACTTAAATTTTGTTTTTAAAAAATTAACTTAAAAATTCTTGCCATGTTGCTGGGCATACCACTGCTGTCTCTGCTTACGATTTTCCAACTCTGTGAGAAGAGCCTGTCTGTAGGCTTCATACATTTTAACGATCTGTTCCAGTTCTTTCATGAAAAGCAACTTTAGCATTCCCTGGTATGTGTCCAGGTCAGCCAGCTGAAAGAGTTCCCACTTCAGAATATGGTCGTATCTGTTTTAAAACACAATCAGACATATGTTCACACCATATACATAAATATATATTTATATTAGTAAATTGGTCTATTTTATAAGTATCAATTTTACTGTAATTAATAAACCACAAACTTCAATTAAAAATAACCAAGTTATTATCTGCTACTTAAATACACTTTTTTAGGAAGAGGAAAAATCTGCTAATATTACTTCATTTCAATTTAAAAATACCTATTTTGTTCATCTTATGTATCAGTTATTCTAATATTAACACTAGGTAATAGTGAACACTGATTTCAAATCACTGTGGTTCTGTAATTTTGAAGAACACATTTCATGCTGTTCTTAAGTTCATCCAAAGTTAACTGTCAGGAAGGTAAGAATACTTTAGACCATACTGTCCCTCAAAGAACAGTACAAAAAAATAGGCAAGATCATTTGTCATTAGTGTTGATAAAGCTTTTTGAGGTATACTGTTCACTATAGCAAACAAGGAACTAAGCAGGTAAACAAATGAAAAGGAACCATCATTAGTGGGCTGCATAATCCTGAGGCTGCGTATACGCTATTACAAACAACAACAAAAAACAGAAAAACTCAAGCCGAAAGGAAAGAACAGCTCTTTTCAGAATGAGAATAAAGACTGTAGAAGACTGCATGATATGGGGATGGACTCATGTAAGTTTACATTTATATACATTTCAGAAGGCTTTTAGTCCCTTTTCAATGGGTAAGTACATCACATACTGCGACGAAGTATACAACAATCTACTAAAGTGGTAATTTACACTTTGCATTGAAAGGGACCTGAAGACAGCATTCTAATCCAATCATCTTATTTTATGGATGAAACCTATAGAGGTGTGTATGTGTATACGTGTGTATATGTGTGTGTGTATATGTGAGTGTATATATATATATATATATAAATAAATAAAATTGTTCAGTGACTAAAAGATCAGAAAGGTAGAAAACTATAGGGACCAAGATGTATGAGAATAATAGTTCTGAATGATTAATACCTACTGAGACTAGAAAAAGAACTAGAGCAAAGCATATACCTATATATTATATTTCTCAAATCATATTGCAGAACAGACAGGAAAGAACTTTAACTGTAAATTCTAATAAATTTATTCTTAATAATTTATAACATTTCCTACCCAATGATTCTTTGGTAACTAATTTATCATCTTATTCCAAGGGGATCATATAATTTTTTTTTTAAAAAGGGAAACAGCAAACAAACATAAAGCAGCCACTATGAGCCACGTACTGTGCTTGGCATGTTGACATACCTTTCTATGCAACTTGGGTATGTGTACCAGAATACCAGAAGCACAAAATCACAAGGTAAATATAGTTTGGACCCCAAATTTATTAATTTAATTAATGAGCACTGCAAATTTACTTACAGATAAACTTAGCAGAAAGCTAAGTTTATAAAAAGTTATATTCTCTTTAGACGGAAACTCCAATTGTTGGCCAAATTGGGAGTCATACTACAAAAAATACTGAGTCTCCATGAAGAAACTATTTGCCAACTATTTGCCAAATTGGAGAAATACTACAAAAAATACAAAGTCTCCATGAAGAAATAGTTGTAAGGTATTTCCTAGAACCTCTGCCATTCATGTAGCTTAAGATTTCACTTATTTGTTTGAAACAAATTCATAATTCCTAACAACAACAAAAACCCTTAATCTCCTTAAGTCTGAATTTCATAGCTAAGGGGCATTTCAGCAATGTCTACTGATTCAAGATGCTTAAATTTATGCCAGGTGAACTATAAGCATGTTAAAGCTCATTTATCATCTGGATACTTTATAGAAAGAAAAAGGAGGGAGAAGAATAAATATAGTAATATTAGAAAATATCAAACTTGTTTTTAAGACATGTTTGGGCTTCCCTCGTGGCTCAGTGGTAAAGGACCAACTTGCCAATGGAGGCAATGTGGGTTTGATCCCTGGGTTGGGAAGATCCCCTGGAGAAGGAAACAGCAACCCACTTAAATACTCTTGTCTAGGAAATCCAATGGACAGAAGAGCCTGGCAGGCTATAGTCTATGGAGTCGTAAAAGAGTCAGACCCAATTTTGCAAGTAAACAACATCATTCTGTATACACATTCAAGTTTTTATAAAGAAAAAAGCTTCAGATAACTTTCTGACTTCCCATCTCAGCATTTGGCATCAAGAATAGGATTTTGTGTAGAAGCAAGAAAATCACGAGTATTTAGTGAAAATACTCTGGGAAGAGGAAAAAGCACTCTAAGGGAAACCATAAATAATAAAAGTATGCAATCTGTCAATTTCCATTCCAAATCCTTGCCCCTGCTGTTTCTTTTTTTTTTTTTTTGGTTTTATTTTTATTTATTTTTTTAATTTATTTTAAATTTTTAAAAGAAAATCCATCCTGAACCCTCCTCCCTCCTCCCTCCCCATACCATCCCTCTGGGTCGTCCCAGTGCACCAGTCCCAAGCATCCAGCATCGTGCATTGAACCTGGACTGGCATCTCGTTTCATACATGACATTTCACATGTTTCAATGCCATTCTCCCAAATCTTACCACCCTCTCCCTCTCCCACAGTGTCCATAAGACTGTTCTATACATCAGTGTCTCTTTTGCTGTCTCGTATACAGGGTTATCGTTACCATCTTTCTAAATTCCATATATATGCGTTAGTATACTGTATTGGTGTTTGTCCTTCTGGCTTACTTCACTCTGTATAATAGGCTCCAGTTTCATCCACCTCATTAGAACTGATTCAAATGTATTCTTTTTAATGGCTGAGTAATACTCCATTGTGTATATGTACCACCGCTTTCTTATCCATTCGTCTGCTGATGGACATCTAGGTTGCTTCCATGTCCTGGCTATTATAAACAGTGCTGCGATGAACATTGGGGTACACGTGTCTCTTTCCCTTCTGGTTTCCTCAGTGTGTATGCCCAGCAGTGGGATTGCTGGATCATAAGGCAGTTCTATTTCCAGTTTTTTAAGGAATCTCCACACTGTTCTCCATAGTGGCTGTACTAGTTTGCATTCCCACCAACAGTGTAAGAGGGTTCCCTTTTCTCCACACCCTCTCCAGCATTTATTATTTGTAGACTTTTGGATCGCAGCCATTCTGACTGGTGTGAAATGGTACCTCATAGTGGTTTTGATTTGCATTTCTCTGATAATGAGTGATGTTGAGCATCTTTTCATGTGTTTGTTAGCCATCTGTATGTCTTCTTTGGAGAAATGTCTATTTAGTTCTTTGGCCCATTTTTTGATTGGGTCATTTATTTTTTTGGAGTTGAGCTGTAGGAGTTGCTTGTATATTTTTGAGATTAGTTGTTTGTCGGTTGCTTCATTTGCTATTATTTTCTCCCATTCTGAAGGCTGTCTTTTCACCTTGCTAATAGTTCTGTATAGTGACTTCCCTCTGCCTATGCCTGCTATTTAATTTTTTAAAGAAAAAAAAATGTATGTAATTCCTATTCTTAATGAGCCAAATAACCTGCTTCAGTTTAACTTTTGGCCACTATACTCTGTACAGGTAAATCATTCAGAAAATAGGATGTAAACTACTCCAGTATCCTTTTCTTTTGCTATATTTTACCTACATCAGTATTCTATTCAAACGGTACTATAAATAGCCTATATACACAAATAGCAATTGCTGTAATGCTACCAAAAAACCTGGTTCACACGCCAATGGATGCTGCCTTCAGGAGCCCAGAAAGTACTGCTATTCCAGGCCCCAGGTATGGTATATAGCCCAAGTTCCCTGTGCCTGCCTTATGTAACAGTATGCCCACTCCCTTTTCTCCTATACCCAGAAGTGAGTCAACAGTGATACTGCAGGATCATAGACACAGGAATAAAATAGTCTGTGCCACAAACTATTGGGGACTGGGGTGGGGGCGTGTGAGGAATAACAAAGTAAACATGTTCCTGATGTTCTTTTTCCTGTTAAAGATTAAATCTTTTAATATTCTCCTATAGTTTAGCTTGCTGACAATTACGTAATACATTACAGACTTCTATGATCAAACTTAGAAACCTAACTTTACTAAACCAATAAATAATTAGAATATTATCTGTTCTAAGCCAGTTCTAGAAGTATATACAAACATTACTTTGGTAAGTTGCTGCTAGAGATAGAATTAAAGCACTTTAGAAAGCTAGATGATGTCCATTGTTTGTTAAACAAGAAGAAGAAACAAGCTAATTTTTTGGCTAAAACCTCTGGGATGAGATAAGTAATTGATTCTCCATTATCTAATTCATAGATAACAACTCATCTTTTGTTGACAGACAATATTAACCACTTCTAATCCTCTTCAGAGACAAAAATTTAGCATCAACTAAAAGGTTTCTAGACCTCTTGTTTTAAGCAGTAAAGGAATACTTGCTCCTTTACTGCTTAAACAGGACTTATAAATAAACTCTTCTCACTGGCCCATTCTGGGAAAGTTCTGATCTATTTGAAAAAAGTTTAAGTGGTTAATTTCCTATAGTTTTTTTTTTTTAACATTTTGATTTTATTTTATTTTTAAACTTTACATAATTGTATTAGTTTTGCCAAATATCAAAATGAATCCGCCACAGGTATACATGTGTTCCCCATCCCGAACCCTCCTCCCTCCTCCCTCCCCATACCATCCCTCTGGGCTGTCCCAGTGCACCAGCCCCAAGCATCCAGCATCGTGCATCGAACCTGGACTGGCAACTCGTTTCCTACATGATATTTTACATGTTTCAATGCTACTCTCCCAAATCTTCCCACCCTCTCCCTCTCCCACAGAGTCCATAAGACTGTTCTATACATCAGTGTCTCTTTTGCTGTCTCGTACACCGGGTTATTGTTACCATCTTTCTAAATTCCATATATATGCGTTAGTATACTGTATTTATGTTTGTCCTTCTGGCTTACTTCACTCTGTATAATAGGCTCCGGTTTCATCCACCTCATTAGAACTGATTCAAATGTATTCTTTTTAATGGCTGAGTAATACTCCATTGTGTATATGTACCACCGCTTTCTTATCCATTCATCTGCTGATGGACATCTAGGTTGCTTCCATGTCTTGGCTATTATAAACAGTGCTGCGATGAACATTGGGGTACACGTGTCTCTTTCCCTTCTGGTTTCCTCAGTGTGTATGCCCAGCAGTGGGATTACTGGATCATAAGGCAGTTCTATTTCCAGTTTTTTAAGGAATCTCCACACTGTTCTCCATAGTGGCTGTACTAGTTTGCATTCCCACCAACAGTGTAAGAGGGTTCCCTTTTCTCCACACCCTCTCCAGCATTTATTATTTGTAGACTTTTGGATCGCAGCCATTCTGACTGGTGTGAAATGGTACCTCATAGTGGTTTTGATTTGCATTTCTCTGATAATGAGTGATGTTGAGCATCTTTTCATGTGTTTGTTAGCCATCTGTGTGTCTTCTTTGGAGAAATGTCTATTTAGTTCTTTGGCCCATTTTTTGATTGGGCCGTTTATTTTTCTGGAGTTGAGCTGTAGGAGTTGCTTGTATATTTTTGAGATTAGTTGTTTGTCGGTTGCTTCATTTGCTATTATTTTCTCCCATTCTGAAGGCTGTCTTTTCACCTTGCTAATGGTTTCCTTTGATGTGCAGAAGCTTTTAAGGTTAATTAGGTCCCATTTGTTTATTTTTGCTTTTATTTCCAATATTCTGGGAGGTGGGTCATAGAGGATCCTGCTGTCATGTATGTCGGAGAGTGTTTTGCCTATGTTCTCCTCTAGGAGTTTTATAGTTTCTGGTCTTACGTTTAGATCTTTAATCCATTTTGAGTTTATTTTTGTGTATGGTGTTAGAAAGTGGTCTAGTTTCATTCTTTTACAAGTGGTTGACCAGATTTCCGTGCTTGTGATGGGTCTGTTAAGATTTTCTATTTCTTCTTGGTCCAGTTTTGGAAAGTTGTACTTTTCTAAGAATTTGTCCATTTCTTCCACGTTGTCCATTTTATTGGCATATAATTGTTGATAGTAGTCTCTTATGATCCTTTGTATTTCTGTGTTGTCTGTTGTGATCTCTCCATTTTCGTTTCTAATTTTGTTGATTTGATTTTTCTCCTTTTGTTTCTTGATGAGTCTGGCTAATGGTTTGTCAATTTTATTTATCCTTTCAAAGAACCAGCTTTTGGTTTTGTTGATTTTTGCTATGGTCTCTTTTGTTTCTTTTGCATTTATTTCTGCTCTAATTTTTAAGATTTCTTTCCTTCTACTAACCCTGGGGTTCGGAACATACCTCAACATAATAAAAGCTATATATGACAAACCCACAGCAAACATTATCCTCAATGGTGAAAAATTGAAAGCATTTCTTCTAAAGTCAGGAACAAGACAAGGGTGCCCACTTTCACCATTACTATTCAACATAGTTTTGGAAGTTTTGGCCACAGCAATCAGAGCAGAAAAAGAAGTAAAAGGAATCCAAATTGGAAAAGAAGAAGTAAAACTCTCACTATTTGCAGATGACATGATCCTCTACATAGAAAACCCTAAAGACTCCACCAGAAAATTACTAGAAATAATCAATGACTATAGTAAAGTTGCAGGATATAAAATCAACACACAGAAATCCCTTGCATTCCTATACACTAATAATGAGAAAACAGAAAGAGAAATTAAGGAAACAATTCCATTCACCATTGCAACAGAAAGAATAAAATACTTAGGAATATATCTACCTAAAGAAACTAAAGACCTATATATAGAAAACTATGAAACAGTGGTGAAAGAAATCAAAGAGGACACTAATAGATGGAGAAATATACCATGTTCATGGATTGGAAGAATCAATATAGTGAAAATGAGTATACTACCCAAAGCAATTTATAGATTCAACGCAATCCCTATCAAGCTACCAATTTCCTATAGTTTTATAGCTAGTTCAAAGAACCAGAGTTGAAAGAGACTATAACCTTTGGAAGTTTTTTTTTTTTTTCCCGTAAGAACCAAAGCATTCCATTTAAGTACCATCTTTTTCCCCTCAAAAGGAAAGCTTTTTAGCTATTTCTAACAATTGCTATAGAGCAGACATAACAATATAGAAAGAATAACCCTGCTCAATCTTATCAACTCCCAGGAACAACAAATGTAAACAGGCACATATTCTTCCAAACTTACGGAAACAGAAATATATGTACACATTATATATGACAGGATCAGCATATGAACAAAGGCTATATGCAGCAGTAGTCAGTGCTATCAAGACTGAAAGAAGAGAGGGAAAAGGGGAAGACGAGTCTGCCATCTCTCCTCATCTCATTTCTACACTATATGGATTGTAAGATAAAGAGGCTTCTGGAGGTGAGCTCAGACACCAAACCTTAACTTCTATGGATAAATGTCTACAGAATTTCAAATCAAATAAAAACCAGACTTGTGACAAACACTGTTTATACTTTGTAGAATAATATCTATAATTAGAACCTATTTAAACATTACACTTAACAAGGCTTAAATTTGACTTACAGAGGAAAAAACTGATCCTTTTAGACCAAAACCTTGAAATATCATCTTACCTCTGCATCAGGCCACATATCAACAGCCATGAATTTACAAACTGAGAAGACTGAAATAGATGTAAGGGAATGTTTATGTTGGCCAAAAATAAATAATTCATAGTAAATGACCACCCCAACCAGTTAAGACTTGAAGAAGCTGAACAGTTCTATGAAGATCTACAAGACCTTCTAGAACTAACGCCCAAAAAAGATGTCCTTTTCATTATAGGGGACTGGAATGCAAAAGTAGGAAGTCAAGAAACTCCTGGAGTAACAGGCAAATTTGGCCTTGGAGTACAGAATGAAGCAGGGCAAAGGCTAATAGAGTTCTGCCAAGAGAATGCACTGGTCATAGCAAACACCCTCTCCCAAAAACACAAGAGAAGACTCTACACATGGACATCACCAGATGGTCAACAGCGAAATCAGACTGATTATTTCTTTGCAGCCAAAGATGGAGAATTCTGCTCTATACAGTCGGCAAAAACAAGACCGGGAGCTGACTGTGGCTCAGATCATGAACTCCTTATTGCCAAATTCAGACTGAAATTGAAGAAAGTGGAGAAAACCACTAGACCATTCAAGTATGACCTAAATCAAATCCCTTATAACTATACAGTGGAAGTGAGAACTAGACTTAAGGGACTGGATCTGATAGAGTGCCTGATGAACTATAGACGGAGGTTCATGACATTGTATAGGAGACAGGAATCAAGACCATCCTCAAGAAAAAGAAATGCAAAAAAGCAAAATGGTTGTCTGAGGAGGCCTTACAAATAGCTGTGAAAAGGGAAGCGAAAAGCAAAGGGGAAAAGGAAAGATATACCCATTTGAATGCAGAGTTCCAAAGAATAGCAAGGACAGAGAAGAAAGCCTTCCTCAGCGATCAATGCAAAGAAATAGAGGAAAACAGAATGGGGAAGACTAGAGATCTCTTCAAGAAAATTAGAGATACCAAGGGAACATTTCATGCAAAGATGGGCTCAATAAAGGACAGAAATAGTAGGGACCTAAAGGAAATGGCAACCCACTCCAGTATTCTTGCCTGGAGAATCCCAGGGAAAGAGGAGCCTAGTGGGCTGCCATCTATGGGGTCGCACAGAGTCGGACATGACTGAAGCGACTTAGCAGCAGTAGCAGCAGCAACAGAAGCAGAAGATGTTAAGAAGAGGTGGCAAGAATACACAAAACACGCACACACACAGAAGTCACTCAGTCGTGTCCGACTCTCTGTGACCCCATGGATTGTAGCCCACGAGGCTCCTCGGTCCATGGGATTTTCCAGGCATGAATACTGGAGTGGGTTGCCCTTTCCTTCGCCAGGGGATCTTCCTGACTCAGGGATCAAACCCGGGTCTCCCACATTGTAGGCAGATGCTTTACCGTCTGAGCTACCAGAGAAGCCCATCAAAAACACAGAAGAGTAGTAGTAAGTTTCAAAAGGATGTCAGCTTTATAGATAAAATCACAAAAGAACTGTACAAAAAAGATCTTCACGACCAATGTCAGCTTTATAGATAAAATCACAAAAGAACTGTACAAAAAAGATCTTCACAACCAAGATAATCACGATGGTGTGATCACTCACCTAGAGCCAGACATCCTGGAATGTGAAGTCAAGTGGGCCTTAAAAAGCATCACTACGAACAAAGCTGATGGAGGTGATGGAATTCCAGTTGAGCTATTTCAAATCCTGAAAGATGATGCTGTGGAAGTGCTGCACTCAAATTGCCAGCAAATTTGGAAAACTCAGCAGTGGCCATAGGACTGGAAAAGGTCAGTTTTCATCCCAATCCCAAAGAAAGGCAATGCCAAAGAATGCTCAAACTACCACACAATTGCACTCATCTCACACACTACTAAAGTAATGCTCAAAATTCTCCAAGCCAGGCTTCAGCAATATGTGAACCGTGAACTTCCTGATGTTCAAGCTGGTTTTAGAAAAGGCAGAGGAACCAGAGATCAAATTGCTAACATCTGCTGGATCATGGAAAAAGCAAGAGAGTTCCAGAAAAACATCTATTTCTGTTTTATTGACTATGCCAAAGCCTTTGATGGTATGCATCATAATAAACTGTGGAAAATTCTGAAAGAGATGGAAATACCAGACCACCTGACCTGCCTCTTGAGAAACCTGTATGCAGGTCAGGAAGCAACAATTAGAACTGGACATGGAACAACAGACTGGTTCCAAATAGGAAAAAGAGTACGTCAAGGCTGGATATTGTCACCCTGCTTATTTAACTTTTATGCAGAGTACATCATGAGAAACGCTGGGCTGGAAGAAGCACAAGTTGAAATCAAGATTGCTGGGAGAAATATCAATAACCTCAGATATGCAGATGACACCACCCTTATGGCACAAAGTGAAGGGCAACTAAAAAGCCTCTTGATGAAAGTGAAAGTGGAGAGTGAAAAAGTTGGCTTAAAGCTCAACATTCAGAAAACTATCATGGCATCTGGTCCCATCATTTCATGGGAAATAGATGGGGAAAGAGTGGAAACAGTGTCAGACTTTATTTTTGGGGGCTCCAGAATCACTGCAGATGGTGACCGCAGCCATGAAATTAAAAGACACTTACTTGGAAGGAAAGTTATGACCAACCTAGATAGCATATTCAAAAGCAGAGACATTACTTTGCCAACAAAGGTTCGTCTAGTCAAGGCTATGGTTTTTCCCAATGGTCATGTATGGATGTGAGAGCTGGACTATAAAGAAAGCTGAGCGCCGAAGAATTGATGCTTTTGAACTGTGGTGTTGGAGAAGACTCTTGAGAGTCCCTTGGACTGCAAGGAGATCCAACCAGTCCATCCTAAAGGAGATCAGTCTGGGTGTTCATTGGAAGGACTGATGTTGAAGCTGAAACTCCAATACTTTGGCCACCTGATGCAAAGAGCTGTCTCATTGGAAAAGACCTTGATGCTGGGAAAGATTGAGGGCAGGAGGAGAAGGGAACCACAGAGGATGAGATGGTTGGATGGCATCAGTGACTCGATGGACATGGGTTTGGGTGGACTCCAGGAGTTGGTGATAGACAGGGAGGCCTGGCATACTGCATTACACGGGGTCACAGAGAGTCGGACATGATTGAGCGACTGAACTGAACTGAATTCCAAATTCATTGTGTAATCATTCTAATTATCCTAAACTTTCTAAAACTCTTCTTTGGCCTATTTTATGCTGGTAGTTTGGTTTTTGAAATGCAAAAGAGTAAGGCTACAAAATGTTACCTTATATAATTTTCAACAGCTCTACACATGCAATTATTATATGTAAAATACCTAGCAAAGTACCAGAAATTTAATACTTAATAAATGATAATAATTATTAAATAAGAAAATAATAACAACAAAAGTTAAGAGTATGAACTTTGGAATTAGATAAAAGTCTGAAATCTACCATTTAATATATGTATGATCTTAGCATAGACTAAGTTATTTTCAGCTATAAAATAGGTTTGGGGAAGATAATATGAGAGAATATATCTCAAAGTTTAGCACAGGATGGTTCAGGAAACAATGCATTATCAGTAACTATTTATAATACTTTCAAACATCCCCTTTTCTGAAATCACAGCACTTTGTATATATCAGTCACTGATCTTTATCACACTGGATTAGATCTGAGTGCTTCTGTTTTCCAAGAGAGCTCTCTGAGGCAAATATTTCATTTATTCATGATTATATTGAACAGTGCCTCGTGTGCTCAGTCACTTCAGTCACGTCCGAGTCTTTGGGACTTCATGGACCACAGCCCATTAGGCTTCTCTGTCCATGGAATTTTCCCACCAAGAATACTGGAATGGGTTGCCATGCCCTCCTCCAGGGGATCTTTCTGACCCAGGGGCTGAACCCACATATCTTGCATCTCCTGCATCAGCAGGCAGATTCTTTACCACTGCACCACCTGGGAAGCCCTGAACATTGCCTGCTGCTGCTGCTGCTAAGTCACTTCAGTCGTGTCCGACTCTGTGCGACCCCAGAGACGGCAGCCCACCAGGCTCCACCATCCCTGGGATTCTCCAGGCAAGAACACTGGAGTGGGTTGCCATTTCCTTCTCCAATGCATGACAGTGAAAAAATAAAGTGAAGTTGCTCAGTCGTATCCAACTCCTAGCGACCCCATGGACTGCAGCCTTCCAGGCTCCTCCATCCATGGGATTTTCCAGGCAAGAGTACTGGAGTGGGGTGCCATTGCCTACTACCCTACAAATATCCTCAATGAGCCTAGCAAACTCATAGCCATCTTTAAAAACTAGCCCCATATATTTTCCTTTTGGGGGCAGCTTTCCTTGCTCACTCATAATAACAATAAACTACTACTAAGGCTTACTCAAGTTAGCTGCTGTACCATTTTGCATAATCACTTAAGCTTCACTACATTACGTAAGGTAGATAAAATTACTATCCTCTATGTTTCAGTAGAGTAAAAACACTTAGAACTAAGTTCAGTAACTTGCCCAAGGTCACTCAGTCAGTAGGTAATGGAGACAGAAATCACACTTTCCTTCCAGATAGTTTCCTTCCTGACTGATCTTAACCACTATCCTATACCTTTAGTGCAAAAATAACAGTCATCATTTACTGAGAGTTCTTTTAATGTGCAAGACACTGTAACACATATTTTAGATGCATTATTTTACTGAATACTTAATAAACTTAAGAGTAGATACTATTACTATCTCCAATTAACAGAGGACAAAACTAAGTTAAGCACCCTGCCCAGAGTAACAAAGCTAAGGTATCAATGAACACATATCATCTCATCCCAGAACCTGAGTCACCACACATATTTCCTCACCACCCTTGTGTCCTGCTTGGGTTCACCTATGTACCTAGAACTTACCCAGGTCCTTCCTTTTATCACAAGGCACTGTATCACTTATTTGCAAGTTATCCTACCCGTACGAGAAGGTAAGCTTTTCACTGCATCTCTATGTAACAGCCTAGGTCTGCACATTAACAGAAAGTGAAGATGCAATAAATGTTTGTAAAACTTCTATTTCTAGTCAATGACTTTTAAACTTTATAAGCTGTGATATCCCCTTTTAAAATAAAAGCCCAATATCATTGAGAAAAAACACAGTGCTGTGTGGTTTAAGCAGCCCAGAGACTCCCTTCAGCCTTCCACTCACAACAAAAATCTGTGCTGTAAATTCACTTACTTCACAGGGGCTCGAGCATAAACCTGAAGCCAGTCAGGAATTTCTGCAGTATGGTAAGGATTTGCAGGTACCAGAAGGGGCTGATTTCTTTCGGTTTGCTGTGGCTGGTATGTAACAGGAGGAGGTTGATCATACCGAGGTACACTAAGAAAACAGAATCAATGTGCATTAGGATAATGGCCCTAAATAAAACAAGAAGTATAAGAATACTATTTGTTTTTCCAAGTGCCTCTTGCCCAAACTTCTACCACCTTTTTTTTTTTTAAACTATACTACAGGGGAAGTAAAATTCACCTTCTCTTGGAAACTTATAGGTCATTAGTGATATATAGAGAAATTAAAAGACGCTCACTCCTTGGAAGCAAAGTTATGACCAACCTAGATAGCATATTCAAAAGCAGAGAGAGACATTACTTTGCCAACAAAGGTCCGGCTAGTCAAGGCTATGGTTTTTCCAGTGGTCATATATGGATGTGAAAGTTGGACTGTGAAGAAAGCTGAGTGCCGAAGAATTGATGCTTTTGAACTGTGGTATTGGAGAAGACTCTTGAGAATCCCTTGGACTGCAAGGAGATCCAACCAGTCCATCCTAAAGGAGATCAGTCCTGGGTGATCTTTGGAAGGACTGATGCTAAAGCTGAAACCCAGTACTTTGGCTACCTCATGTGAAGAGTTGACTCATTAGAAAAGACTCTAAAGCTGTGAAAGATTTAGGGCAGGAGGACAAGGGGACGACAGAGGATGAGATGGCTGGATGGCATCACTGACTCGATGGACAGGAGTTTGGGTGAACTCTGGCAGTTGGTGATGGACAGGGAGGCCTGGCATGCTGCAGTTCATGGGGTCTCAAACAGTTGGACACGACTGAGCCACTGAAGTGAACTGAAGCTAATCTTTACATATTTTTAAGAGGTTTCTTCTGGCTGATATTTATTCTTTTCAAGGGCAACATCAAAGGAGGCTATAAAAAAATTCAGAGCTAAGTTATAACCTTTATAAGGAGGCTTAAAACTAGAATCATAAATTTTAGTAATAACTAAGTAATTAGCTATAAATTTATATTGGAAAAGGTGATAATTTTTCTCAAAGTTAAGAATGGATATTTTCTTTCTCCTTTAGGTTGAAAAGCGAGTATGGAATGTATGTTAAAGTAGTAATGAGTACTAAAGTAGTAATGAGATGTTAAAGTAGTAATGAGTACTGTGCTTGAACTATCCACCTAACTATACCACTTCCTTTCCACTTTTACAACCTTACAAGAGCGTAAGGGAGTTAGAGCTGATTAGAGCCTGTTTTAAATCAGAGACTTTAAAATAAAAAAGGCCACATTTTCAATTATTTCTAACAGCCTATACGTGTTGGGGGAAGGAGGGAGAACAGCAAGGTGGGGTGAGAGCTGTTCATGGGAAAATGCTAAGGAAAGCTTGAAGGTTCAAGGAACCACTTGAAGGTGAAAGACTGAATTCTGAGAGAGCAAACTGCCCTATTCCAGACTTGGAGGCAAAACTGTTAGAGCCTACCTCCAAACATAAACGTTTATGTGTATATCAGAAAAGGTCATTCCAGTACTAAACTAGGACTAAAGTGTAAGTGTTGGATTACACTGTAGTTAACAATTTAAAGATCAGTGTGCAAATGGTACTGAATTTTATCTTCCACTCTTTCATAAATAGGTGCAAAGTGAAATATTCCTTGATAGCACAGTTGGATGGGAAAGAACAGAAGTGGGAACGAACTGAGGCTTTGAAGTCAAACTGGCCACTTACAAGTTGTGTGAATGTAGACGAATACTGCTTCTCTACTCTAAACTTTAGCCTCCTGATTTGTAAAACTGGAATAAATTCATACCAGAGATGACTGTTCTAAGGATTAAATGGCCTAGTATAATAAAGAGTTATGTATAAGAATTAGCATATTACAGACAATCAAATAGCTACTAATACTACCTATCTGAGATTAAAGGTGTTTACTCTCTCCTTTTTAAAGTCTACAGAGCTGCTGAGAAAGGCAAACTGTAAAACTGCTTTATAAACTATTAAATTCTACAATATAAGATTAATGATGACAAACAGAAAACTAAGCTCACTATACACTCAAACTTTGCTATGGACCAGAAAGTCTGCATTTGGTGACATCAAACTGTAACCACATTTTGCTGTCTTTTTTTTTGGCAGGGAAGGGGGCGCATTTCTATCATTCTCTATCATTTATTCATTCAACAAACATCTACCTGTGTGAATTTCTGTGTTTGGTGCTGGAGACACAGCAGTAAATAAGTGGGACTCATCCCTGCCCTTGGCTAAGAATTGTGATCAGGTGGGAGGGACAACTGACAAATCATCCCCATGTCACAGGCCTGAAAATAGAAGCCAAGGAGAGTAGCAGCAGCCTGCCTGAGATGGTGGGGACAGCAGGCAGAGGGGCCAGAGCTTGGCGAATGCAGAGTGCTGAATCTGGCTCTTCTGAAGGGAAAACAACGTCACTTGTTCAATAAACACTGAATGAGTGCCACTAAATGGAATCACTGGAAAAAACCTGCTTTTCCAAGTTGAATTAATAAATCCAAACGTGTAAAATGATTAAAACAACACAATAATGATAAAGCTTAGTTTTCTGGGTGATAATATTAAAATGTATTTTCAAAATAATTATAATGGTTCTAAAAAATGCAAAAGTATGCTCTAACCAAACATTTGTGCTCTGCTAGATGATACTAAGCAACAGCTATCAACATGCTGATGATATTCTACCCATTTTTAATTTTAAGGCTCAGTTCTTAAGAGCTCAATGTCGTTAACTGCAAACATTTACAATTTCATTACTAAACAGTTTATGTACTTTGAAATCCAGTGTGTATTTTACATGTATAACCCATCTCCACTTGGATTAATCATATTTCAAGTGCTCAACAGCCATATCTGACAACTGGCTACAGAATTCAAAGGCTAGAAGTCTGGCTATCAGTGAAATCTACTGATAGGCCAGCATCAGTCAGAATAACCCAAAAGATCACTGGCTATATTTATCAAACAGATCTGAGATGTTCTGGACAGTTTCAATTTTTGCTTTCTTACCTGGCAACAGTTAAGAAACAGAACATAAAATATCTGTAAACTGAATAAACAACAAGACATCATTATAATTCAAAAGTAGAGTCTACACATTCAAAGGTAGGTCTGTATTTTAAAAGAAATTTAAATGTAAAAAGATGAGTATTTTATTTATTTCAATCTCTGGGTATCTTTAATAAAAACATTCTGGCATATTAAAACAGAACCTGATCATAAGAATATTGATCCTGTTTTTGAGGTTTATTTAAAAAGTTTTTTAATTATTAAAGTCATTCATTACTAAACATAGGTCCAGAAGCTGTGAAAGATAGTTTTCAAATCAAACATCAGGACACCTTTCTCTTTGATGAAAATGTAAGTTCAAAATCTAACATTAGACAATCTCCAAACAAAAGGGTTAAAATAGTCAATACTCTACCTTGGAGCACAAGGATGCCTATATTGAGCCTTTTTATTTGTGTGATCTACATAATAAGTTCCAAATTCTGATGACTCAACTCGTTCCCATCCTGGAGGAAGTCCTTCTCGCTCAAGAGGATGGCTCCAATGAGTTGTATTTGTGTTGTGATCTATGTAATATTTCCTCCCTCTCATTGTCCAGTCCACAGACCAGCCAGGAGGAAGGGGTAAATCTTCAGAACCATGGTTAGCTAAATTTCCTAATGATGTAGCAGCAACTCTCCCAATACCTGAGAGGAAAAAGAGAAGAAACAGAACAGTTATTATAGATAAAAGATATACCATATGAAAAACTCAAAACTATCCAAATTATATACTCTCCCATTAAAAATCATGATTTTTACTGTTAGAAATAAAATTGTTCTTAAAACTAGTCAATGTTGCTGCTACTGCTGCTAAGTCGCTTCAGTCATGTCCGACTCTGTGCAACCCCAGAGATGGCAGCCCACCAGGCTCCCTTGTCCCTGGGATTCTCCAGGCAAGAACACTGGAGTGGGTTGCCATTTCCTTCTCCAATGCATGAAAGTGAAAAGTGAAAGTGAAGTCGCTCAGTCGTGTCCGACTCCTAGCGACCCCATGGACTGCAGCCTACCAGGCTCCTCCGTCCATGGGATTTTCCAGGCAAGAGTACTGGAGTGGGGTGCCATTGCCTTCTCTGAGTCAATGTTACTGTTATTTAATTACAAAAGGAGAAAAAAAAAACTAGAATCTATGAAATTAGGCTCTTTTGGTTGATGCTTCCATCACCAGACCATACAAATATTTAATTACTAATAAAGATAATTAAGCATGTATACTGCTAAAGGAAAGTGGGGAAAAGAAAAATTCATCTCATTCAAGAGTTAAGATTTGACATTTCATCTAAAACAGCAAAAATGAACTTGTAAAATTATTCCTAGTTTGTGATTTCTTAAAAATAGTATGGCTAAAAAACAAATAATCTGGCTGTACCATAAAACTATTAAGGAATTTTACCAAGTATAAGGTAAACATACAAAATCAATTAAATATTTTTATAGTAGTAACTGAAAACAAATTATACCACTTATAATAGCTCCAAAAATTTAAATATTTACATATCAAACAAAAAATTGCAGGCTCAGTATGCTGACAACTACAAAACACTGATGAAAGAAATGAAATGGATGTGGTCAAGATGGTGGAGTAGGAAGACCCTGAACTCATCTCCCATAGGCACACCAAAAATACAACTACTAATATTTACAGAGCAACTATTGATGAGAACAACCAGAACCCAGCAGAAAAGATCTTCTACAACTAAAAATATAAAGAAGGAACCACAAGATGGGAAGGAAAGGTGGAAATGCAATATAGTCAAGACCCTTACCTCCAGGTGGGCAACCCACAAACAAGAGAATAATTATAACTGTAGAGATTCTCCCCAAGGGGCAAGGGATCTGAATCCCACATTGGGCTTCCTCACCAGGAAGACAAGTCCCCAGAACTTCTGGCTTTGTAGGCCAGCAGTGGTCTCTTTCAGGTGAACCAGTGGGCTGTAAGAAATAAAGACTCCACTCTTAAATGGTGCACACAAAATCTCACACACTCTGGGACCCAGGACAGAAGCAATAATTTGAAAGGCGCATGGGTCAGACCCACCAGCTAATTTTGGAGAGCCTCCGAGAGGCAGGCAGAAACTGGGGACACACACTTGTGGCAGATGTTTCAGGAATTTGTTCTATCTCAAGGCCACTGGTGCTGGTAAGTGTCATTTTGGAATCTTCCTTTTAACTTATTAGCAAAAGGACCTGGCCGTGCCCACCAGTCTATGAGTGCCAATACTGGGACACCTCAGGCCAAGTCAAGCAAGTAGCCCAGCTGGGACACAGCCCACTCACCAGCAGGCCTCTTGTGCCCTGAGTCTCGCCACGACACGTCTCTGTCCACCAGAGGGCCTAGGACCCAGGCCCACACACCAGTATACAAGCACTGGTCCTGGAATCCCCAGCAGCGTCATTGGAACCTGGCTCCAGCCACCAGTGGGCTGGCACTAGCCTCAGGACCAGCCTCACCCACCATCAGTTTCAGATGTAACACTATAAAACTCCCAGGAGATAAAATAGGCAATACATTCTTCAACACAAGTTGTAGCAGTATTTTCTTAGCTCAGTCTCCTAAAGCCAAAAAAAAAATAAAAGCAAAAATAAATGGGACCTGATCAAACTTGAAAGCTTTTTGCACAGCAAAGGAAATCATGAACACAATGAAAATAACCCCATAGAACAGAAAATATTTGCAAATGCTGCAATCAACAAGGGGTTAATATCCAAAACATATGAACAACGGATACAACTCAGTATTAAAACAAACAACCCACCCAACCAAAAAATGGACAGAAGACCTAAATAGGTATTTCTCCAAAAAAGACATTCAGATGGCCAACGGGCACATGAAAAGATGCTCAATATCGCTAATTGTTAGAGAAATGCAAATCAAAAGTACAATGAGGTATCAATTCACACTGGCCAGAATCATCATTTTGAAGTCCATGAACAGTAAGTGCTGGAAAGTATGTGGAGAAAAGGGAACTCTCTTACACTGCTGGGACTGTAAACTGATGCAGCCACTAAGGAACACAGCATGGAGGTCCCTTAAAAAAATAAAAGTATAGTTGCCATATGATCCAGTAATCCCATTCCTGGGCATATACCTGGAAAAGAGGAAAACTCTAACTGGAAAAGATACAAGCACCACAATGCAGTATTTATAATACTCAACATGGAAGCAACCCAAGTGTCCATCAATAGACAACTGGCTTGAAAAGATATGGTGTGTGTGTATACATATATATGTGTACATGCATAAGGCGTGTATACATGTATAAAACACACACAACGGAATGTTATTTAACCCTAAAAAAGAATGAAATATTTCCATTTACAGCAACACATGGATGGACCTAGAGAATACTATTGTTAGTGAAGTCAGTCAGAAAGAGAAAGACAAATACTATATGATGTCATTTATTTGTGGAATCTAAAAAATAATACAAATGAATCTACACACAAAAACCGAAACAGACTCACAAACATAGAAAACAAACTTACGTTTACCAAAATGGGAGAGGAGGAAAAATTACGAGTATGGGATTAACAGACACAAATTATTATACATAAACTAGATGAGCAAGAAGGATTTACTATATAGCACAGCAAATTATGGCTCAGTGGTAAAGAATCCGCCTGCCAATGCAGGAGACATGGGTTCAGTTCCTGGGTTGGGAAGATCCCCTGGAGAAGGAAATAGCAATTCACTCCAGAATTCTTGCCTGGGAAATCCCACGGACAGAGAAGCCTGAAGGGCTACAATTTAAGGATTGCAAAAGAGTCAGACATGACTTAATGGCTAAACAACAACAACAACAGGGAGTCCTAGCCAGGATCTTGTAATAACCTATAATGGAACACAACTGCAAACAACAAATTACTATGCTCTACTCCTGAAATCAACACAATATTGTAAATCAACTGTATTTCCATAAAAAAATAAAGAGAGAGAGGGGTAAAATCCCTAGATCTAATATATATACACCAAGACTGCCAAAAGCAGATGGGGTAGAAGAACAGTAAAGAAAGAAGTGGAAATAAGAACAGAGTACTGCGAAAAACTACTTAGCCCAACACACTACCCTAACCCTTTTCCCTACTCAATCCCCTACCTCTCTAGCAACTACAGCAGCCAATTTCAAATAATTGGCAGAGAAAAACCCAAATTATTCAATAACATATAATAAGGACAGCATAACATCAATTTTTGTAAGAAAAATTGAAGCGGCAAAAAGGTGCAAAACTTATGAAAAAGAACATTCAAAAAAATGTTGAGCCAAAGCAGAGAAAAAAATGAAATTAAATATTCTGCCACTGCCATAAATTGAAAAATGAATGAAGCGATCAACTCCCTGAAGGAAGATCAAAAAGAAGAAAAACAAGAGCCCCAAAAAACAGATGTTAAAAAAATCAGAGATAATAGGTGTGCTTAGGGAAAGAATGATGAAGACAAAAACTGGAAGAATAAACATGAAGTGTTCGTTACAGTAAGAAACCTGGCAACTCTTAACCAAGTGCTTAAGATTAACATCACCAATAATGTCATAAAGAGATCATGTATCTCCTTTATATGACATGATGAAGACACTTCACCTCTGGTATTCTTTTCATAAACCAATATGCCCAGTCTAATCATGAGAAAAACATCAGACAAAATGCAAATCGAGGGACAGTCTACAAAACATCTGACAAGTATTTCTCAAAACTTGTCAAGGTCATTAAGAACAAGAAAAGACTAAGAAGTTGTTCTAGACCAAAGAACACTGAGGAGATGTGACAACTAAATGTAATGAGGTACTCTGCATTGGATCCTGTAAAAGAAAATGACATTAATGAAAAAACTGGTGAAATTCAAATAAAACATGATGTTTTATTTCTTAAAAATTCTTGAGTTCATGAAGATACTAAAAAGAAAAACTTACTGGTTACCTCCGGAGGCAGTTAGGCAATTATTCTGAAAAACAGTAAGTAAAGGGAAAGGTCCAGCATGTTTCCTGTCTTATATGAATACCCAAAATACTAACAAAGGAATAATTAATTAAGCAAAGTTCTTCACTACAGAACTCTTCTTTACAGAATTCCAACTAATAAAGAAATGACAACCTTAGAATATCACTACTTGCAACAGCTAATGAAATATGGATCTAGCCAGTAATCAATACTGGCCTCCAAATCACTAGGTGAAAAGCTGACAGAGAATATCATGATGGATGAATTGGGATGGCATCGGATCCCATGATCAATCTTAACATCACAAAAAGAGAAATCAGTCATTATGTGTCTCTGGATCTGATGCAACAGAATACATAACATCTCCTATGAAGTACTCTGGCAGAAAGGAAAATGCAAGAAAGAAAACAAAATCATTCTTGCTGAGTACCCTTTGGGAAGAAAATCATATATTTCTGAAACATATGGTGACTATAAGACAAAACAAAGCTAACACGCCTTCTAGTGAAGCTGACTTTGGCTTCTGCCATTTGCAATTGGACATTTAGTAAGTGTAGCTTAAGCAACCCAGTACTTAAAGAGAAAATATTTAAACAGAAAAGAAATAAGCCAACGTATTAAAGACATGCACATAGGAAATATCTATAATCATGCTGTTTAAGCACGCAACAGTTTTACACTTTTGCAAATTTCCATCACGAAAGATGTTGTAGTACTAGTCACAACCAAGGATGGCAATTTTTAGAAAGAATTATAGATTCATTGGAAAAGACCCTGATGCTGGGAAAGACTGAGGGCAGGAGGAAAAAGGGGCGATAGAGGATGAGATGGTTGTATGGCATCATCAACACAATGCGCATGAGTTTGAGCAAACTCCAAGAGATAATGAAGGACAGGGAAGCCTGGTATCCTGCAGTTCATGGGGTCATAAAGAGTGGGACACAACTTAGCGACTTAACAACAACAACACAGTTAATTCAATGTATTCAAATTGAGTTATTGATAAGAACCATAACATTATGACCCAAAAGAGGTCCCCCTGGAACTATATAATATGTATATATATTATATATATATAGAGAGAGAACTATATAAATAGATTTCTAAATGATGCATTAAAAACAAAAAGCTATTATAGTAATTAAAAACCATACAGGCTTGGAGAGTATTAAAGTCTTGACAGTTTTATTCATTCAGTCAATCCTAATTTCTATATACTGAACTTGCCTAAATCTAGAAACACATGCACTGTTACATGTAAACAATAGTAGGTACCAAAAACCAGATCTTTTAAACTATGATAAACTTGAAATTTATATTTAGAAGAAACACAAAGACCTCCCTATAAAACTTCTTGTGTCCAGGAACTAAAACCTTGACAGGTTGATAAGGGAGCCATGAAGTCCAGCAAGTCCCAAGTAGGCTCATCACCTTTACCAATACCATGTGAAACCATGATTCCTAACCTTTTAGGAGCTAGCTATAAACAGTTTTAGTTTCATGACAAACCCCCACTCCTACTTTCTGAAGCTGCCATATGCACTAAAATTTTTTCAAACTATTATTTGCATAATTCTATAAAACCTATTGGGAGATGAATGTACAGTACAAAAGGACTGGACATCGCCTATCTACAACATAAAACAGTATAAGTAATATCTGTAGCTCTGTGCCTGTGCTCAGCTGCATCCAAGTCTATGTGACCCCATGGACTGTAGCCTGCCAGGCTCCTCTGTCCATGGGATTTTTCAGGCAAGAATACTGGAGTGGGTTGCCATTTTCTACTCCAGGGTATCTGACCCAGGGATTGAACCCATGTCTGCTGCATCTCATGCACTGGCAGGCATGAAATGGAATCTGGAATCCTAATGAAGGTTACGAGCTCCAAGATAATACTAAACATTACATCCCATGTTATAATCAAGATGTTGATAAATTATACGGATTAAACAAAGCCCACTGCCTTTTTCCTCCTCTCCAAATAAGTACAAGTAAAACTGTGCCCCTAAGGATTATTACCACATCCTCAAAAGAAGATTAGGGTTAAATAATAATTATGCATTTCCTGGAGTAAACACAACTCCAGTATTTTGTTTGGTAAAGCCTGGACCTTTTTAATTGGATGTTTATAACTTGATTTCTTTAGCTGTCTTTAAAAATATTATTTAAAAGTTTGATACTTAAAATTGCATAGAACTAAATTATTTAGGCACAAAACAAAGGAACTCAATTTGCCTTTAGTATTCCAACTAAAGACTTCCTGTTAACAGCAGAATTCCTTTCTTTGGCACATACAGTAACTGCCTGACTGGTATGTAGGCCAAAATGTTAAAGGTCAAATTTCACAGCTAAATGTAGAACGTCCTGGTCCTAAAACCCTTTAAGATATTATACAACTTGTTTTTTTTGTACTTCTGCTAACTACAATAAGATGAAATTAACCCTTGAGACAAGGTGTTTCCTAAAAGTTTAATAACTAATTAGCAGGAATTACTACTCTCAGGGCTTCCATTGTGGCTCAGATGGTCAAGTCACAAAACTTTTCTTCCATACCTTTTTTATGCTTATTACATTAGTAACAGCAATCAAAATTTAAAACCTGTGAAAATAAATCTGTCTAGAACACATCCTTACTCTCCCACAAACTTACTTTCTCCTTTCCATTTATTCAAATTTCTTGAACTCTCTCCAGCATATGAAAATACAGTAAGTTTCAAGTCTTTTCAAGATGAATTCAAGAAATTTCCAGCTACATATTCAGACTTTTTCCCTCTGGAAAAGACAGCCATTAGGCTTTTCTATTTGGTTAATAATAGGTTATTAATCCTCCCCTGCCACTTAAGTGACTCCTGCAAAGTAGTACCATTTTTATCTCTGAAAGGTATAATACTAATCTTATTGTCCTGGTACAAATTAATGTTAAGTGAAATTTCTTAAGCATGTACCACTGCTGCAATTAATACAAATCTTTTTTTAAATAACATTCTTTAATTTGAAAAAATATCCAATTAACTTTTATTTATTTCTAAGATATAATTGGGAAAAGTTGTTTTAAAGTCTGTCATTAAAATTACAAGAACTGTATCAGATTGCATAAGTAGGATCCTAAGATGGGATCAGTAGAAATTTAGTTTTTACAGTATTTACTCAATACTTTTCAAGTCAGAATTTTAAAATATTTTAAATTGGTATCAGATTTTAACTTGGTATCACTAATTTCTTCACACTTTAGGCATAAAAGTGTCATGAGCTATCAGTGATGTCTGCAACATAAAAATATATGGGAAAGGTAAATATACATGGGAAAGGTAAATGTGAAGAACACCAATCTTTATTAATGATAAACTGATTGCTATAAAGCTATTATTTTTAGTACAGACTTGAAATCTGTAGATCCATTCACTTACATCAACCATTTATTTTTACAGCACCTCTTATACAGACAGGTGGTTTGCTAATCCTATCTGACTCTTTTCTTCTTCCCTTCATCCCTCAATAACCATCAGTGGCCAAGGCCATTCAATACAGATGTGTCCCACTTCTCCCCTTTCCAAATGATCCCAGACTAGGTCAGGTCCTCACTAACATTTAAAATAATGGGACTTCGCTGATGGTCTAGTGGCTAATAGTCCCAAGGCAGAGGACCAGGGTTCAATCCTTGATCAGGGACCTAGATCTCACATGCCACAACTTAAGAGTTCTCATGGTGCAACTGACATCCAGTGCAAATAATTAAAATATTAACCATAAGACATGCACCAAATGGAAAATTACAGGGCACTGAAACACCACATAAATAGTGTTTAACATTAAGAAACTCATTCAAGTAAAAAAGCAGGTATATGAAACTGCACAACACTGTTTAAAAAACAAAAAGAATGTCACGCAAAAAGATGAACAAAATAACTAAATACAAAGAACCTCTGGTATCATGAGTGCTTTGCCTTTACTTTTCTGCACTTCGCAAATTTCCTATAACAAGCAGGTATTACTCTAAAAAAATTTATAAAAATGAACTTTATTTTTAAAACTCACTGCTGCTACTGCTACTGCTGCTAAGTCGCTTCAGTCATGTCCGACTCTGTGCGACCCCACAGACGGCAGTCCCTGGGATACTCCAGGCAAGAACACTGGAGTGGGTTGCCATTTCCTTCTCCATAAAAAAACTCACTACTGGATAACAAACTATTTCTAAGGTTAAAAACTACATGATATTCAGTTAAGTTGCTCAGTCGTGTCTAACTCTGCAATCCCATGGACTGCAGCATGCCAGGCCTCCCTGTCCATCAACAACTCTCGGAGCTTACTCAAACTCATGTCCATCGAGTCAGTGATGCCACCCATCTCATCCTCTGGCGTCCCTTTCTCCTCCTGCCCTCAATCTTTCCCAACATCAGGGTCTTTTCAAATGAGTCAGTTCTTCGTATCAGGTGGCCAAAGTATTGGAGTTTAAGCTTCAACATCAGTCCTTCCAATGAACACCCAGGACTGATTTCCTTTAGGATGGACTGGTTGGATCTCCTTGCAGTCCAAGGGACTCTCAAGAGTCTTCTCCAACACCACAGTTCAAAAGCATCAATTCTTCGGCACTCAGCTTTCTTTACAGTCCAACTCTCATATCCAAACATGACTACTGGAAAAACCATAGCTTTGACCAGACGGACCTTTGTTGGCAAAGTAATGTCTCTGCTTTTTAATATGCTGTCTAGATTGGTCACAGCTTTCCTTCCAAGGAGCAAGCATCTTTTAATTTCATGGCTACAGTCATCATCTGCAATGATTTTGGAGCCCCAAAAAATAAAGTCATTCAACTCACTGTTTCCATTGTTTCCCCATCTATTTGCCATGAAGTGATGGGACTGGATGCCATGACTTAGTTTTCTGAAGGTGGATATTAGAAATAGCCAAAATAAACACTAAAGTATACAACTATCAATCCTTTAACCTAGAAGCACTTTAAAAACAAAAAAGGTACTTACCTATTTTCATTGCACTATTTCTATGTCTAGAAAACCTCTCCTCTTCAGTATCCCAATGAGACTTAAATGTGTGCTTTCACAAAAGCTTTTGCCATCTTTTCCAGACTATTCTTCAATTTTCAAAACTTATGTGATTTATTTTTTCCTAAACTTGTAATTAAATCTCATTTTTCCTTCAAATGCATCATAAGTTTGTACTTCATCTCTAACACCACTGGTACCTGAGGTCCTCTTTCCTCTAGCAATTTATTCCGAGTACAACTACTAAACTAATATTTAAACACTGCTTTCATAAAATTAAAATCTCATCCTTTTGAAATCTGCGACGGCTTCTGCTTGACCTGAGTTTAAATTGTATAGCCTGCTGTTGCATCACTAATCTCTTTTCCACCTTATTCAAACTTATTCCAATTTATTTCTTCAAACTAGACAGAACTACACAGTTCCCTGGATTTACACATCTGCTGTTTTCACTGATTTTTCACCTACAATGTCCTTTCTATGTCTCCTGTCAATCTGAAGTCCAAGCTCAAAGAAAACAGTTCAGATCCCACCTCTTCCACGAACGATTCTCTATGCATTCTAGCCTATGCTGATCTCTCTTCTGACTCCCCTTACACAAAGTACAACAACTAACTCGTCTGTGATCATTCGGCATATATGGGTTTTGTTTTCCCAATTAAGGTATCAGGACACAGATACCAAAGGGAAAATACTAGACATGTAAACATTAATACCAAATGAATGAAGTATAAATGTATCAGATATTTTTTATTTTTATCCTGCCAAACTGTAAAGCCTACAACTTACTAGGAAAAAAATCAGATGAAAAAGTTTGATTTTTCAGCTTGCTTCAATTTACCTAGTGTAACTTAGTACTTTAGGAATAAAGTAGAACTGTGCATTTTACCTCTCTCTTCTGCTCCTTGTACTATGTCCCAAAGTCAGCAAATACAGAAAACAGAGTTTAAAAAATTATATGGAAAATATTTTTCCCCATTGCAAAAAGAACAAAAGGACACAACACACAACCAACCATTTGACAATCAGCCTTTTTAAACCCGGGAAATAATTATTTAACTACAAAAACAGGTCTCTTAAAAACAAAACAGAGCAAGTTCTAGCTAAGCTATGATGCAGTTGTCCATGGTATCACCTGCCATGCCCGATTCTTCCTATTTGCCTTTGCTTT
This sequence comes from Bos indicus, assembly GCF_029378745.1. Lineage (NCBI taxonomy): Eukaryota > Metazoa > Chordata > Mammalia > Artiodactyla > Bovidae > Bos > Bos indicus. The sequence continues at coordinate 43,370,651 of NC_091769.1, forward strand.
CCCAGGTTTAAGTCCAGTTTCTCTGAAATCCTAACCATCCCATTCTACCAAATCTAAACCTAAAGTCAATCCAACTACAGACATTAAAATCTCTAAGTTTTCAAAGTTCATACTGCCTAGATAGACTTCAGATATGTACCAAGCTTTTATAAAATAAGTTAAATAGATGAGTTAATGGACATAAAATTCTTTCCCTCAGTGCAGGTGAGTAATTATTTGCAAGCTGGCTTAGTAAGACTAGCAAAACAGAGTAGTAGTTCTCTAGGAGTATCTGTTGGCTTTCCAAGAAAATCCAGAAAACAACATCATCTGAATGAAGTATTAATAAATCTAAATATACAAACTAATGTCGTATTTATATTTTAAGTTACCTGAAGCATGCCTCCCCTGATTCTGTGGCATTCTTTGGAAGAGATCATGGTTGTATTCATAATACCTATAGTCTTCATGTGCACGATCTCCAAGTGGGCACCTCCTCTGACCATCAAAATAATTATCTGAATAGTAATATCGGGAACCAGAGTCTCCATTTTCGGGAGCAAAGTTAACTTCTGTTAAAAATGACTGAGAAGAGCCATATTCCCTAGGGACATCTGCTAGACTCCGGGCAAGGTAAGAAGGTGCAGATAATCTGTTGCTTTCTCTTCTCATCATTTCATGAGGTGTTCTTTGAATTGGAGTTCTAAGGAAACTATGGTTTCTTGAAACTATTCCATCTCCAGAAGCTGAAAAGGCATTAGCGCCTGAATCTGGAAGACAAATATCAGTTCGTCTTGGAATTGTTGGACCGTGCCGGATAAAAGAAGGCATAAGATCTATAATAAAACAAAAGAATAAAATGACTAGTAAATAATATATGCTTTTCCAAAGTTGTTTATTTACATCTTACCCCAAAATGAAAAATTTCAATGGACTTAAGAAAACACAATTAAAAACTTTAGCAAAGTATCTGGGTATTTTAAATTGAGGCTGATTGCCATATTCCCAATCAAATGAATTTATAATTTGTATGAATGTGTTATAAGTATGCTCTAGCAGAATCAAACATATTCTGCATACTACCAAACATAATATAATGAAACATCAGTAAGTTAAACTACAAAATACGTATTAATGAAATACTCATGATTAAATGTATAAAAATAGTAAACAATCTAACAAATGGATACAGTTACCAGCATAACTTAACATTAGTTTGTTTTGCAGACTGTACTTCATTTCCAAAATTCCCCAAACTCTTAAGTAAAACACAATTTAAAAAATGAAACAGAACATAATGCTGTTCTCAAACATGTAAAGGTGAATTCCTTTAAAAAAAAATTAAAAAATTATTAATCTGGCATTCCTACTCTTGGAATTATGTAGCAACAGTACAATACTCAAAAGATGGAAAAACTAAAAATTAAGCTATGAAAATTAAAAAAAAATTTTTTAATCTCATTTCAAAGAGACACACAAATGTTGAATCAGTTCAAAAACAAACAAACAAAAAAAAAACGCCAAGTCTAAAACCATGGCTCCTTTAAGAACAATTATAATTCAAAACAGAAGAAAACAGGGCAATGGCTTTAAGGATACAGTACTTCTGAATATAAAACTTAAATAAACACCTTAAGCATTCCTGGTTAGAATGCAAACACCTTTAAAACAAGAAGAAAACTGGATCTGGAGCCCATTTTATTAGTTCACTAAGTAGACAGTATCAGAAGGCACGCATATTAATATGTAACAGAAGCCAAGCAGACAAAAATTAGTATCCGAATAAACAAGGTTCAACATTTGATGAAACTAAAACAAAATACTATATATCAAAAGTTATTTGTTAAAAGGTGTGGCAAACATATTTCATGATTTTAAGATAAACATTGTTTATCTGAAGCTAACTGCAAGCTAACCTAAACTTGGCCAAAATCCTCAAGAGAATACGTAAATGAAAAATAAACTTTTAAAAAGTTTTTAAAAATCAAGTTTCAGGTTATTGATGTACCCATCCGATCTGTTCTGTAAGAAAGCATTGCAAATACAAGGATAAATCTGGAAGGTTGATGATGTGGTTATAATGGAAAAACATGCTCTCCACCCCTTTTTGTGCGATCTTGGGCAAATATTACTAGGAACCTCTATGAAAAGCTTTCCCAATTACAATATGAGGTAATGCTTAAGTCACAGTCACCAGCTTCCAAGAAGGAAACTTACACAAAGGGCCCAGCATTCAGTATGAACACCAAAAAACTTGCTCCTTACCTCACAAATGTTCTGAACACACAAGCAAGAATTTAAAAATGCAAAAGATTCAGTAGGAAAATTAGAGTCAAATACTTAAATTGAAAATAAGTAAAGTCTCAGCGAAATGCACTCTATTAAAAAATGTTTATAAACACACACACAACTTTTTTCGTAATTTTCCCAAAAGTATGATGGAAATTATTTTGAGTCTTTGGCGGATTTCTAGGAGGTTTTATTTGAAGAAATTCTTATGAACACAGCCAAACACATATAATTTTTGGCTCTTCAACCCTGAGATCTACAACTGACGAGACTTTTTGGGCAGCAGCTACAATAGCGACGGTCAGCTTTCACCTCCGGACGTTATCATCCAACAGAGCTGGACTAAGAATTCTACTCAAACGTTCGCACAACTTCGAGCAGGGCGAGTGACAACTGCAGTGTTTGCAAACACAATGCAAATCTCGACGTAACAAGAGGAAAACGTGTGCCCCAGTGTAATCCCTTTAATTCCTACAGAACCAGGGGATGAGCAATTTGTTTTCTAAAGAATATCTTTCTTCCAGTAATTAAAACCAACAACATAGCTTCCAGAAGGGAAGTCTGTGGATTTTGAGGGGCGGGACGGGGCCGGGAGTGCGGGGCGGGGGGGGAACGGAGGGGGACTAACTTAAGTTTTTCACTCTTTATCAGCTTTCAAACAACGAACATCACTCCAGGCATTAAAAAAAAAAAAAATCACAGAGGCCAAAAGGAAACACAAGCCGCGGGGAGCGGCGTCGGACACCCAGCCCGGGTCCCCCGCAGCCCGCGGCCGCCCAGGCCAGGTGTGGGCGCACCCCGCCCGACACTCACTCCGCAGCAGAGGAGACGTCTCCTTCTTCACGTACTTCCCCTGCACCTCGGCCGGCTTGGACACTTCGTTTTTGGTTTTCTTCCGGGACAGCATCCTTGACCACGAGGCCCCAGGCCACGTCAAGCAGCCGCCCTAAGGCTCCGCGCCGGGCGCCGGGAGTCCCCGCCGCCACCTCCGCCGGCGCCACCGCCTCCTTCCCTCCCGAGCCGCCGCCGCCGCCGCCGCCGCCGCCGCCGCCGCTGCCGCCTCTCCGCAGCCCGGGATTGCCCACAAGGACTGCCGCATGTTCGGGGCGCTAAGCGCGCCGGTCACCGCTCAATCGCTTGTCAGTTCCTTCCCGGAAGTCAGCCGGCTCCGCGTCGTTGCCCGAGAACTCCGAGAGAAGAGCCAGGAACGCCCCGCTAGGGCCATGGTCTTCTGCTGGCCACCTAGTTACCGCTACTGCTGCAGCCGCTGTCGCCGCCTACGTCCCGTAAACTTTCCCTGCGGCCGCTGGGAATTCTGGGAAACTCGACGCAGCGCGAGCGCCGCCGCCCTTCCCTCACCCGCTCCTGGGCGTGGCTCGGGCCAGAGGACGCGGGGCCGCCCTCTCAGCTAACGGGTTGCCCCGTCGTCTTCGGGAGGAGCAGCGGCAGCTTTCACTCCGGCTCGGCGAGGAGCAGGTCTGGTGGGCACTTTGGACAAAACGTGCCAGACTGAGCGCAGGAGGCCGTGGCGCGCTCCTGCAGAGGAACCTCCTCTACCCGCAGATTTTTCTCTCAGGACCTTGAGGGAGCTGGTAACGCCCCCCAAGATGCATTCGCGTCCTCGGCCACGAAAGAGGACGTCCCTCTTGGAATTTTGGGGGCTGGTAAATTCAAGCCCGTAATAGCACAGAACGCCTGTAGAGTCGAAGAAACGCCACCCTTACGCTCATGCTGCACCCAAAGAAATCTAGATCTCTCTTTTTGTTGAAAACACTCCGTTAGTGCCAGGGAGTGTGCGTCTTTCTGATAAAGGAAAAAACGGAGGAAGAAGCCAAAGTGGTGTTTCTACTATCTGTGATGTAAGATAAATTTGATATTAGCGTGATTTATTTAATTATCACTATCATTATTTACCATGTATTTCCTCTTGGAAATATGGAGTTGTCAATGGAAAAAAATAATCTCTCATGGGAATACAAAAGAGTTTTATTTGAGCCAAACTGGGAAATACAAGCCCAGAAGACAGCTTCTCAGGTAACTCTGAGGAAGTCCTGAGGGGGAAGCATGGGTTTCAGCATAGTTTTACTGAGGGGGAAGCATGGGTTTCAGCATAGTTTTATCAGAACAAAACATTCAGTAAGTCAGGGATATATTCCTTCAAGGTTTCAAAAGAAAAAAAGATCAGTTTGGAACACAGGAAGTTATTATTGCCTTGGTACGTAGAAAGGGAGTCATCACTGAAGGAGTAACAGCATTGGCATCCCAGGAAGGGAGACATTGAATTTTTGTCTTATCATGGAAGCCTTGTTAAGTGTTGGTTGCTCAGTCACCAGATTACTTCGAAGTTAATGAGCCCGTTAATAAAGCAGATGTACAATATGTGTTGGATAATCCACAAATGGCATTTTAGCCAAGGTAAAAACTTGTGTGCAATCCAGAGTGACTTCTTCAGACCTCAGTATGTGAACATTTCTTTCATAGAGTTAAATACTCCTGTCTTAGATTTCTTTCTTTTTGTTTTTGAGAATTTTGAGCACTAAAGTTCAAGAACTGGGATTTTTAATCTAAAATAGACCCTGCTTTCTTCTATTTAATTTAGCAAAGGTATGAAATGTTCAAGATAACATTTGAAAAATAACATGGGATCCACCCCTAGTGACCAAATTGAGGCTTTGACAATGGAAAGTGCTTTCTTTCCCTAAGATGGGAACTGTCTTACAAGAGATGTAAACAACTAACAAAAGGCAAGGAATTTTCTACTTACACAAGATTGTGTGTGTGTGTGTTAGTTGCTTAGTCGTGTCTGACTCTTTGTAACCCCATAGACTGTAGCCCACCAGGCCCCTCTGTCCATGGGATTCTCCAGGCAAGAACACTGGAGTGGGTTGCCACTTGCTACTCCAAAAGGAACTATATAATGAAAATGAAGTTGCTCAGTCGCGCAGACTCTTTGCGACCCCATGGACTGTAGCCTACCAGGCTCCTCTATCCATGGAATTTTCCAGGCAAGAGTACTGGAGCGGGTTGCCATTTCCTCCTCCAACTACACAAGATTAGGAAGATGGTAAAACTTTGTTTTGCCATGAACAAGTAAGACATTTTGTCTAGTGCCTGTCTCCATCTTTATATACTTTATGATCCCATGACACTGATCTCTCAGTATTTATTCAATAACTAAGAAGTGTTTATTGAGCATCCACTCTGCTCCAGACTGTTCTAGGTGCTTGGGATATAGCTGCAGGCAGAGATATAGTTAGGGGCTTCCCTGATGGGTCAGATGGTAAGAATCTGCCTGCAATGCCTGGATTCAATCCCTGGGTCTGAAAGATCCCCTGGAGAAGGGAGTGGCTACCCACTCCAGTATTCTTGCCTGAAGAATTCCATGGACAGAGGAGCCTGGCGGGCTACAGTCAATGGGGTCACAAAGCGCTGGACACAACTGAGCGACTTGAGTGACTAACACACATAGGCAAAGAATCCCTACTCTCATGGGGAAGAGAGACAATAAAGAAGAAAAATAAATAAAATGTACTCTACTACATGGTGATCATGCTGAGGTGAAAATAAGGAAAAAAAAGGGTTTGTGATCTTAGTATAGAATGACTAGCTCATGAGGAGACTTTGTAGTGACAAAAGAAATTGGTAGTGCAACTATCTGAAGGAAAAATACTCTAGGCAAAATGAACAGCAAGTGCAAAGTCCCTTCGAGTCACCAAATTCCCAGCAATTTGAAGAAATGTAAGGAAATGGCAACCCACTCCAGTGTTCTTGCCTGGAGAATCCCAGGGACGGGGGAGCCTGGTGGGCTGCCGTCTATGCCGTCTACGGGGTCGCCCAGAGTCGGACACGACTGAAGCAACTTAGCAGCAGGAGCAGCAAGAAGGTCTATGTAGCTGGAGCACAGGAGGAGAGTAGTGGGAGTTGAAGTTAGAGAGATAACATTGTATCATTGTAAAGAATTTCACTTTGAGCAAAGAAATGACATAATCTGAGTTAATGTTTTGAACAGATCACTTTGGATGCTCAAAAACTATTGCTGGCTTGGACCAGGGTAAGAGTAGGGGAGATGCTGATAAATGGTCAGATTTTGGACATGTTTTTAAGACAGAGTCAACAGGATTTGCTGACAGATTGAATATGGAGTGTATATTTTATACATAATATTATTTGTATAAAATAAGCTACAAGGATATATTATACAACACAAGAAATAGAGCCAACATTTGATAATAATTATAAAATGGAGTATAGCTTTTAAAATTGTCAGTCACTGTGTTGTATACCTATAATATTGTACCTCAGCTATATCTGAATTTTAAAAAACAGAATAAAATAGAAGCTTATTAGAATAGCAGATTGTACTCTCAGAGGAACATCAGAAAAGCAGTTACTTATTCCTATTGTTTGGATATAAAGCCTAGTACTAAAGTGTTGAGCATGTGGATGGAGAAGAGTGATGAAACACAAATGGAGAGACATTGAAGTTTTGTTACAGATAGGATATGAAGGCAGGAGATGAAGGGAAGGAAGGGGGCGCCAAAAAAGTGCCAGGTTTCTTCCCAGGACATACTAAGGAGCATAAGAGGACAAAAGCATGTTAAGACCTTGTTAATAGAGCCAAGTCTTTACACTTGAGGTTTTCCCAGAGATGGAAATACAGGATACCTTTCACATTCATGGAAGGAAAAGTCATAGAATTTTAAAATTCAAAACAAATTCTGAGATCAGCTAGGCTAATGTGGAAAACTAGAAAAAATAAATGTTTTGCTTCAGATTTTATTCCTGATTAGTAGCAGACATGTCTCAGAACTGGAGGTATTCTGTTCCAACTTTGGGTCTTGTCCCAGTAACAGCAAGTTCAGATTCTAACAGTTATTTTGAAAGTCGTCCATGTTCCCAACAAAGAACACCCCCCCGCCCCTTTTCACTGCTATTTCAGTTCTTTGAGTTATATCAGAGAGAAAACCTCAAAAGTGCACTTTTTAACATCTGCAATTTGCCTTTTTATCAAGGAGAGTGCTTTCCAGGATCAACAATCTGCGGACAGCATTAGTAGTTGCAATGCATACCATTATGTGAGCTTTGAATTCAAATCTATGAGTCCAGACACTTTGAATTCACATCTGTTTTGTAGAAATTCCTGGATTTCTGGTAGTTTTTATTAAGGAATCTAGATTTTGCAGTTGTAATTCTCCAAAGATAGCTTTTAAGAGGGTTAATATTATATTACATAATAGTGATATTTTTCCCCCTTGCAGTTGCATTGTCTGTGGAGAGAATCTTAGTTTTCTCACATGAAAATTAGAGTTTGGACTAGTTGATTTCCAAAGTGTCTTTCAGCCCTGCAGGGTTGTGCCACATAGGCAGAATGAAATATACAAAAATAAAAACAATTACCTTAGTAGGCATATAGGTGATTTCTCTTCTTTAAAAGTATTTATCTTTATCGCTATGTTTTTATCTAAAAAACATTATTTAGGTTTAATCTTTTAAAGAACAGTTTTTAATTAAAAACATAGCAATAAAGAAAATATTTTAATTATTTATTTAATATTTATTATTAATTAAAAAGCAAGTGTTAAAATATCAGTGTCATATAAAGTCATCGTTAGCATAAAAATGAAATTTTGCGCCAAGCTACTACTTTTCAAAGAGAGCCAAAGTTGTTATGTTATTTTTACTTTCTCTTGCTAAAAGCATGTAAAATTTAAAAGAGTGAACTTTCTAATGAAGAATTGTCCAAGAAAGAACCAAGTGCTGCTGCTAAGTCGCTTCAGTCGTGTCCGACTCTGTGCAACCCCGTAGACTGCAGCCCACCAGGCTCCCCCGTCCCTGGGATTCTCCAGACAAGAATACTGGAGTGGGTTGCCATTTCCTTCTCCAATGCATGAAAGTGAAAAGTGAAAGTGAAGTCACTCAGTCGTGTCCGACTCTTAGCGACCCCATGGACTGCAGCCTACCAGGCTCCTCCGTCCATGGGATTTTCCAGGCAAGAGTACTGGAGTGGGGTGCCATTGCCTTCTCCAAGTGCTAATAAGTCCTAAATATGGAGGGCTTTAAAAAAAAATAAAATAAAAGGCTCTTTTACTCTTGAGCCCACTCTTCCTGGTCATATGACAAGATAAATTTCATCTGTCTCTGGAAGAAGTAATAATAATCCTGTTTAACCCTCCAGAGTTTTGGCTCTTAAAATCTGGGAGGGTCAATTCCTGAGTACCCTTTAAGCAGAAGCTTTAAGTATTTCCCATAAAGGAGAGATTGTGAAAATATAAATACTTGGTATAAAAACTAAGTTGGCTTCCCAGACTACTCTAGTGTCTGATGAATTATCCCTCACCCCCAGATAATGTGGAAAATTAGTATCACAAGTCTGATCAAAAGGAATCAAGCTGGGAGATTTGATGCTACTAAGCTTTGATCTTGTTCGTATATTTTATACTATGATTGCCTGGATTTAGAGGTCCTCTAAAACTGTGATAGCTAGCCAAAATGAATCTCTTATTTTTGACAATGCTAACTTTTGACTTCAGTTTTCTGTCTTTATAGGCCTTTCTGCCTGTTTGCCTCTCTGGAAACTTTTTCTTCCAACATTGGCTATATCTTCAATCACTTTCAACTTTAATTATTCTTTGCAATAATGAATATTTACTTGGCTTTTAGTAAGTTTTTTTGTTTGAGAACTCAGTAAAAGTTTACCCAAGATTCTTGTTATGAGGGGTCTCCTGAGGTAGAGCTACTGTGAAAACACCTGCATCCCTTTTACACTACATGGGAGCCAAGGGATAATCAGAAATACCATGTAACAAGCCACACCATTATTTCTTTTTTGCTGTTGTCAGTCCATGCTGATGCAGGACCCTGTGCAAAGATGATTTGCAAAATTCCCAAACAGAAATCAAGAGAAAGCATTCGTCTGTCTTGAAGAGCTGTGCGGATTTCACTAACCTCTTAACACTATCGTCTCTTACTCAAGCCTGGAAACTTTCTTTTTCCTGCCAAAATCTCTTTACTTCCATTTAAGAAGTTCCACGGGAACTTCTTTTGTATCACCTTTTCTCCATCTTGTGGCCTGCTTTCTTGAAGAACCCACTAATTTTTTTTTCCTCTGGGGCAATAAGCTTTAGCCTGAGGGTGCAAGGTAAACATATTTATGGGGAAGGAGGGAATGAAAAGTACATTTGTTTGAAATATTTGCAAGAAAGCAGTTTAAGTAGAATTCTTATAGTTAGAGCCAGAATGCAAAGCTTTAAGAGAAAAAAATGAAAGTCTCTTGTTCCATATAGAATCTGACCACATAAATATATCTTCTCTCCCTCCTGGAACTCCACTTAAATGACAATGAAAAAATAAAAGGAGATTTAACTCATAATTATTAAGAGAACACAAGATGGGCCTTCAGTAGACATGACATCAATTAATTTCAATTAGAGAGTGATGGGATTGAGACAAGGTAGAAAAGAGGTTGAAGGGAGTAGAGGAAGTAGGACAGAGGGAGCCACAGCCTAAAATATTGATACTTATGAAAGCATATAAAGCCAGAGATCCAGGAGAAACTTAGGACTGGCAAGTAACTGGTTCGGTTAAAGATAGGAAAGAAATGTGGAGCTGGAAAAAGGCACTAATTGAAAGTCAAACTTCCTCTCTCCATCCACCATAGACTTTCAGGCCGTTAGGCATTTATTCACCAGAAAGGGAATCTTAAAAAAGATCTTTCTCTTTTGGAGAAATCAAATGGCCGTAGAACAAAGGTCTTGGCAATCTAAAGTGTAGCTCCTGCAAAATAAACAACTCATCTCAAAGGGAAGTCTGCCAATCCATAGGCCTCAATCCCTGAGACTCCCAAGTGTTTTTTTAATGTGTCGTTCTTAAATATACAACTGAGGATTACTAAAATTGTAGAAAAATTTTCAACATGAATGATAAAAAGATAAACAGAAAAATAGGCCCCAAAGAAAATACATATAATTCAGAGGATAGCTGAGTATGGTATGGTGAGTACTTTAAATGCTTATTACCATCAACAGATATTTGATAAAAGATATTGCATTCATAAGTCAACAACAAGATGCTATGAAAAAGAAACAATCAGAAAGCAATACAGAGCTCTTAGAAATTAAAGATAGGGGTTGCCAAGTGAAATATTCAGAAGAAAGTTAGGAAAATAGGTTAAGAAAATCTCCCAAACCACAGAATAAAAAGATAGAGGTGTGTGAAATATGAGGAAAAAGATAAGAGAAATAGGCTCTATATATAAGAAGCCCAATATCCTGAAAATGTTGGTTCCACAAGAGAAAATAGAGCATCATCAAAATGGAACACAAGATATTTTTTCAAAGATGAGGGAAAGGAAGTTCCCAATTGAATGGATTTCCCAAGTGCTCTACAAAATTGATGAGAAAAGATCCTTGTCTTAATGTGACATTGTAAAATTTCAGACCAAGGATAAAATGATCCTAAAAGCTTCCAGTGAAAGTAAAAGTCAATTATAAAGGAATGAGAATCAGATTAGCATCAGGTTTTTAATTATCTGGGACAGCTAAATAAGACAATGGAACAATGACTTCTAACAAGTGTGGGGAAATCAGTTTTAGTTAACAACTCCATATCCACCCATAATGTCAGTCAAAAATTAGGGGAGAATAGACATTTGGGGGCATAAAAGAATTCTGAAAGTAAACTTTTCATATATCCTATCATAGTAAGTTACCAGAAGCTAAGTTCTAAAAAACTAAGTCTCATACCCACAAAGAACAAACAAAACAAAAACAGGAGGATAGAGATTAAAGAAATAGTGACTCTAACTCAGGAGAGAAATAAATTTCTCAGTATCACAGCTGCACAGCTGGAACTCAATTAATCCAGATTGGAATTTAAGAGGATCCTAGGAGGAAGTACCTGGGAAAGGATGGAACTTAAGAAATCTATATAATTTGTAACAAATTAAGATGATAAGTGCTGACAATTCAAGCAAATAAGGCAATGGAACATGAAAACTTGAGGGACTACAGCATTGTGACCCTTTTGAAAAAGCGTGAGGATGAAATCCAACAAACCAAGATTAATCAATTTAAAATTTGGGATTAGAACAGTAGTTGAAAATGAACTGTCAGTAAATATTAAAAACTCTTTAATATAGAAAAGCCTAAGCAATTTTCTTTAAAAATCAAAATTTTTAAAGAAAGCAGACTTTGCTTTGGGTTTTCCCACGTCGATACATCTTTAAGATTCCTTAAAGAGCTTAGTATTTTAAAAACTTAACCCAAATCATCCATTTAGTCAAGACAAGTCTGAACAGGACTTTAAATATCAGGATCCTCTGCCTTTGGCAAGTGATGCTGTTTACATCATGCTGATCAGGATTGAGGAACTAGTAATAACATTTTAGACAAAGGGTAGATTCAGTGGAGCCAGGAAATTGGAGGGCATGAACAAGGAGGTTGTGGTCAGAGGGGAATTTCAAGAGTTTTTAATGAGAGTTTGTAAGTATGACCACTAGCCAGTACTTTTAGTAGAGGTGGAAGTGATGGAAAGAAAAAGTTGAGGAATGTGACGTCTTGGAATGTCAAAGACTTGGAATATTGTAAAAAAAAAAAGAAAAAAAGCAGAAAAACAATGAGCCATTGAAAAAGGATGCAGGGAATGTCCCGGAAATCAGTAGAAAAGGAAACCTAAAGGATAATGTAAATAAAAGGCTTAAAAATAACAGATTGCTTCCTTATGATTCATGTATTACACAGATACCTCCAAAGTCCTACAACTTCTAATAAGTTTTTTTGGAACTTTTATTACAAATCACTTAATGTTGTTGTTGTTCTTCAGTCACTAAGTCGTATCAGACTCTTTGCGATCCCATAACTGCAGAATGCCAGGCTTCTCTGTCCTTCACTGTCTCCTGCAGTTTGCTCAAACTCATGTCGATTGAGTCAGTGATGCAACCATCTCATCCATCTCACCCCCTTCTCCTCCTCCCTCAATTTTTCCCAGCATCAGGGTCTTTTACAGTGAGTCAGTTCTTAGCATCAGGTGGCCAAAGTATTGGAGCTTTAGCTTCAGTATCAGTCCTTCTAGTGAATATTCAGGGTTGATTTCCTTTAGGATTGACTGGTTTGATATCCTTGCAATCCCAGGGACTCGTAAAAGTCTCCAGCACCACGATTAGAAAGCATCAATTCTTTGGCACTCAGCCTTCTTTATTATGGTCCACCTCTCATATCCGTGACTACTGGAAAAACCTTATAATAGTACCATTAAAATGCTGTATTTCATTGATATGCTTTATTAATAAAATCACAGTACTGCTTGGCCTCTAAACAAATTAATGTTCAGGGTTTCCATAATAGTGTACTCCAAATTTAGAGCCTATATGGACTTACTTCCAAGGGCCTAATTATCTCATACATGATTAATTAATAGAACTGAATGATCATATCTAGCAGCCAAGACAATTTTTCTTTTTGAGTTTTTATCTTTTTAATTTATTTTATTATAGTTGATTTACAATTTTGTGTTAATTTCTACTGCACAGCAAAGTGATTTGGTCATATGTATACATATATTTTATACATATATTTCATACCCTTTTGATGTTTCATATCCTATTTTCATATACATATATTTCATATCCTTGTCCATTATGATTTATCACAGGATATGGAATATAGTTTCCTGTGCTATACAGTAGGACTTTGTTGTTTATCCATTCTATTTCCTGACCCAGGGATTGAACCCAGGTCTCCTGCTTTGCAGGCAGATTCTTCACCATCTGAGCCACCAGGGAAGCCCATATATATAATAGTTTGCATCTATCAATACTAATCCCAAACTCCCAATCCATCCCTCCCCCACTTCTCCCCCTTGACAACCATAAGTCTGTTCTCTATGTCTGTGAATCTGTTTCTGTTTTGTAAATAAGTTCATTTGTACTATTTATATTACAAATGACATTATTTTATTCCTTTTTATGGCTAAGTAGTATTCCATTGTATATATGTACCATATCTTCTTTATCCAGTGTTCTGTTAATGGACATTTAGGTTGTTTCTGTATCTTGGTTATTGCAAATAGTGCTGCAATGAATATTGGGTTGCATGTATCTTTTAAAATTATGTTTGTCTCCAGATATATGCCCAAGCATGGGATTGCTGGCTGGTTCTATTTTTAGTTTTTAAAAGAATCTCTGTACTGTGCTCCATAGTGCCTGTACCAATTTACATTCCCACCAACAGTGCAGGAGGGTTCCCCTTTCTCCTCACTCTCTCCAGCATTTGCTATTTTGACTTAAAAAAAAACATTTATTGGACTATAGTTGATTTACAATGTTGTGTTAGTTTCAGGTGTTTAGAAATGTGACTACTCTTTTTTAGATTCTTTTCCCATATAGGCCATTACAGAGTATTGAGAAGAGTTCCTGTGGTATACGGTAGGTCCATATTAGTTATCTATTTTACATATCATAGTATGTATATGTCAGTCCCAATGTCCCAATTTATCCCTCCTCCTACCCCTGTAATCATAGACTTTTTAATGTTGGCCCTTGGATCAGTAGGAGGTGGTACTTCATTGTAGTTTTGATTTGTATTTCTCTAATAACTAGGAGTATTGAGCATCTATTCATGTGCCTGTTGGCCATATATATGTCTTCTTTGGAGAAATAGCTGCCCGTTTTTTTATTGGATTGTTCATTTTTTTCGTTATTGAGTTGTATGAGCTATTTGTATTTTTTTGGAAATCAAACACTTGCAAGATAATTTTCTTAATAATAGTATCATCAATCTTTCCAACGACTTTGATGGTATTTTTGATTTGAGATTACAATAACTGAGTATGTAGGGGAAAAAATTTCAACCTTTCTTTACTGTCTCTGTTTCTTTCATCCCATAAACACACACATCATTTTTCACAAAACTGCTCCCATCTAAATCCTGAACTTTATTGTAATATCAAGATTAATAACTAATAATCGTCTTTGCCCCCTGTGTGCTCAGTCTGCCTTTTGTCTGTGGAAAAACTTTAGCCAAAGAATAAGTTTAATCAGAAGTGAGAACATGCAGAAACAAAGGAAAACAGTCAAAGGACACCAAATAATAATGTAGTCACTAAACAAAGAGAAGGACCTTTGTTCCTCCACAAGGGGTATAGACAATATTCTGAGCCATATCTTTCACCCATACCCCAGTGGAGAAGTTCAGTCAGTTCAGTTCAGTTGCTCAGTAGATTCCGACTCTTCGCAACAACGTGAATCGCAGCACCCCAGGCCTCCCTGTCCATCACCAACTCCTGGAGTTCACTCAAACTAATGTCCATCGAGTCGGTGATGCCATCCAGCCATCTCATCCTCTGTCGTGCCCTTCTCTTCCTGCCTGCAATCCCTCCCAGCATCGAGTCTTTTCCAGTGAGTCAGTTCTTCGCATGAGGTGGCCAAAGTATTGGAGTTTCAGCTTTAGCATCAGTCCTTCCAATGAACGCCCAGGACTGATCTCCTTTAGGGTGGACTGGTTGGATCTCCTTGCAGTCCAGGGGACTTTCAAGAGTCTTCTCCAACCAAAAGTATCAATTCTTCGGTGCTCAGCTTTCTTCACAGTCCAACTCTCACATCCATACATCACCACTGGAAAAACCATAGCCTTGACTAAACGGATCTTTGTTGGCAAAGTAATATCTCTGCTTTTTAATATGCTAAGTTGGTCATAACTTTCCTTCCAAGGAGTAAGCGTCTTTTAATTTCATGGCTGCAATCACCATCTGCAGTGATTTCGGAGCCCAGAAAAATAAAGTCTGACACTGTTTCTACTGTTTCCCATCTATTTCCCATGAAGTGATGGGACCAGATGCCATGATCTTAGTTTTCTGAATGTTGAGCTTTAAGCCAACTTTTTCACTCTCCTCTTTCACTTTCATCAGGAGGCTGTTTAGTTCCTCTTCACTTTCTGCCATAAGGGTGGTGTCATCTGCATATCTGAGGTTATTGATATTTCTCCTGGCAATATTGATTCCACCTTGTGCTTCTTCCAGCCCAGCGTTTCTCATGATGTACTCTGCATAGAAGTTAAGTAAGCAGGGTGACAATATACAGCTTTGACGTACTCCTTTTCCTATTTGGAACCAGGCTGTTGTTCCATGTCCAGTTCTAACTGTTGCTTCCTGACCTGCATATAGGTTTCTCAAGAGGCAGGTCAGGTGGTCTGGTACTCCCATCTCTTTCAGAATTTTCCACAGTTTATTGTGATCCACACAGTCAAAGGCTTTGGCATAGTCAATAAAGCAGAAATAGATGTTTTTCTGGAACTCTCTTGCTTTTTCCATGATCCAGCAGATGTTGGCAATTTGATCTCTGGTTCCTCTGCCTTTTCTAAAATCAGCTTGAACATCAGGAAGTTCACGGTTCACGTATTGCTGAAGCCTGGCTTGGAGAATTTTGAGCATGACTTTACTAGCGTGTGAGATGACTGCAATTGTGCAGTAGTTTGAACATTCTTTGGCATAGCCTTTCTTTGGGATTGGAATGAAAACTGACATTTTCCAGTCCTGTGGCCACTGCTGAGTTTTCCAAATTTGCTGGCATATTGAGTGTAGCACTTTCACAGCATCATCTTTCAGGATTTGAAATAGCTCAACTGGAATTCCATCACATCTACTAGCTTTGTTCGTAGTGATGCTTTCTAAGGCCCACTTGACTTCACATTCCAGGATGTCTGGCTCTAGGTGAGTGATCACACCATTGTGATTATCTTGGTCGTGAAGATCTTTTTTGTACAGTTCTTCTGTGTATTCTTGCCTCTTCTTAATATCTTCTGCTTCTGTTAGGTCCATACCATTTCTGTCCTTTATCGAGCCTATCTTTGCATGAAATGTTCCCTTGGTATCTCTAATTTTCTTGAAAGATCTCTAGTCTTTCCCATTCTGTTGTTTTCCTCTATTTCTTTGCATTGATCACTGAGGAAGGCTTTCTTCTCTCTTCTTGCTATTCTTTGGAACTCTGCATTCAGATGCTTATATCTTTCCTTTTCCTTTGCTTTTTGCTTCTCTTCTTTTCACAGCTATTTGTAAGGCCTCCCCAGACAGCCATTTTGCTTTTTTGCATCTCTTTTCCATGGGGATGGTCTTGATCCCTGTCTCCTGTACAATGTCATGAACTTCTGTCCATAGTTTATCAGGCACTCTATCAGATCCAGTCCTTAAATCTATTTCTCACTTCCACTGTATAATCATAAGGGATTTGAATTAGGTCATACCTGAATGGTCTAGTGCTTTTCCCCTACTTTCTTCAATTTCAGTCTGAATTTGGCAATAAGGAGTTCATGATCTGAGCCACAGTCAGCTCCCGGTCTTGTTTTTGCTGACTGTATAGAGCTTCTCCATCTTTGGCTGCAAAGAATATAATCAATCTGATTTCGGTATTGACCATCTGGTGATGTCTATGTGTACAGTCTTCTCTTGTGTTGTTGGAAGAGGGTGTTTACTATGACCAGTGTGTTCTCTTGGCAAAACTGTATTAGTCTTTGCCCTGCTTCATTCCATATTTCAAGGCCAGATTTGCCTGTTACTCCAGGTGTTTCTTGACTTGCTACTTTTGCATTCCAGTCCCCTATAATGAAAAGGACATGTTTTTTGGGTGTTAGTTCTTAAAGGTCTTGTAGGTCTTCATAGAACCGTTCAACTTCACCTTCTTCAGCATTACTGGTTGGGGCATAGGCTTGGATTACTGTGATATTGAATGGTTTGCCTTGGAAACAAACAGAGATCATTCTGTCATTTTTGAGATTGCATCCAAGTACTGCATTTTGGACTCTTTTGTTGACCATGATGGCTACTCCATTTCTTCTAAGGGATTCCTGCCCACATTCTGACAGAATGTGGTCCACTGGAGAAGGGAGTGGCAAACCACTTCAGTATTCTTGCCTTGAGAACCCCATGAACAGTATGAAAAGGCAAAATGATAGGATACTGAAAGAGGAATTCCCCAGGTCAGTAGGTGCCCAATATGCTACTGGAGATCAGTGGAGAAATAACTCCAGAAAGAATGAAGGGATGAAGCCAAAGCAAAAACAATACCCAGTTGTGAATGTGACTGGTAATAGAAGCAAGGTCCGATGCTGTAAAGAACAATATTGCATAGGAACCTGGAATGTCAGGTCCATGAATCAAGGCAAATTGGAACTGGTCAAACAGGAGATGGCAAGAGTGAATGTCAACATTCTAGGAATCAGCAAACTAAAATGGACTGGAATGGGTGAATTTAACTCAGATGACCATTATATCTACTACTGTGGGCAGTGGAGAAGTTAACTACATGATGATGATAAGATGGTAAGCCATGACATAAGCTGCCATAATTCTGAAAAATGTCCTCAAAAAATGTAAACAAACCAACCCTGGAACTGAAGACTAACTGTACTTAATCAAGATGATGCTGATTAGACCGCCAATGTCCAATTTCAAGACGACTGTCAGAGCCGACTGTACTGTTTCTGCATGTAGCACCCCACTCTGTCTATAATAGTACTTGCCTCAGATTGTCGGGTTGGGGGTGGGGAGTTGACCTTTGGACAGACATCCTCACCTCCTCCTTCCCCATTGCTGGTATCCAAAATAAAGCAAACCTACAAATTTTCCTTTCCACCAACCTTGCCTCTTTATTGGCTTTTGAACTGCGAGCAACCAGACCCTACTTTCGGTAACAATGTTAATAACTAATATTTGAACTACTGGCATTACTGAGTATAGTTGAGATCCATGGTTTGAATAGTTCAAATAAAGTACAAGCACTGTAACTTTTGTTATGGATATGGAGAAATTCCTTCTTCTAGGATCAAATCAACGTTTGGTCCCTCATGTGAATACTCCTTATAGTTGAATTCCTGTAAGCATTTATTTGGATCAAACTCTTAGAGGCAGAATAGCTGAGTCAAAGAGTATATTAGGCTAGATAATGGCACCCCCAAAGATGTCCACACCCTGATTCCTGGAACCTGAGAACATATTAACATAATAAAAAGGACTTCACAGGTGTGAGTAAGTTGAGTCTTTAGATGAGAAGAGCAGCTTACATTTTCCAGGTGGGTCCAATTTAATTACAAGTGTTCCTAAGGTACCGAATTAAGTCATGTGGACTCTGCTCAGGACTTATCCTACTCGGGGCTTTTTGACTTGGTAGGAGAGTTCTTTTTCTGTTTAGGTTCGAGCAACCGCAAACAAAACCAAAGCTGAGATTTGACATAGCACAAGATTTATTTCATGGGCAAAGAATGAAGAAGCGGGAACTAAGTTCACAGATCAACTTCTCACCCACCTGGCAAGAGATATTTAAAGAGTAAAGATGGAAGGATGAGGATTGTGAAGCTAATGATGGGGAGGTATGTACACAAGTTTGTTGGGGCAGGGACACTGTTTTTTCTGTTGTGTAGGGTGCCACCCACTTTAATCCTTTTTCTGGTGCTTAATATCTGGTGTGTGTTGAAGGTGAGATTCGTCACCATCGTGGTCTCAGCTGATTCCATTTTTGTTTGTAGTTTCCTTTCTTATGTCTGAATTATGTAACTTGAAGACTTATGTTAACCCCTACTAAGGTTGATATTGGAAGGTTCTGAGCAAGGACACTCTTGCTAAAGGTAGGGGTTGGCAGATTTTGAGCAAAGGTTTGGAGCAGCTCTAGCAACACTTACAAGAAGTAGGTGATATGATGATGAAAGCAAGAGGGTGCGAGTGATTGGAGGAAGGGGCCATGAGCTAGGGAGTACAGTTAGCCTCCAGAAGTTGAAAAAGCCAAGGAAATGAAATCTTCCTTCAGAGCCTCCAGAAGGAACCAGCCCTGCCAACACCTGGACTTTTGCCCAGTGAGACTGGTTTTGAACTTCTAATCTCCAAAACTGTAAGTAATAAATTTGTGCTGTTTCATGCCCCTAAGTTTGTAGTAATTTGTTACAGCAGAATAAGAAACTAATGCAAAGAGTTTGCAAATAGTTTCAACGTTTTAATTGTCGAATTTCCCATCAGTAGTGTATGAGAGTGTCTCTCTCTGATCTGTATTATTTTCGCTTCATGTCTCTTCTCCTATAAGTAGTCTGTAAACTTTTCTAGGGTGTAGCCTATGTCCTCAATCTCTCTTTTCATCTCACACAAATATCCTGAACCTGATAGATCCACAAAACTCTATACTAACAATGTTAAATATTAATGAATTTCAGTAGAGTAAGAAGGCATGAAAGAAATATTTGACCTGAATTTTTTGAAGGAAAATGTTCCACTTTTGAGTCTTCTGAGTTAGGTTGAGTATCATATCATGTGTTTTAGAGTTAAAAGAGAAAAGCATCAAGTGGTAGGTATAAATATAACAGTTCAGTTCAGTCGCTCAGTCGTGTCCGACTCTTTGTGACTCCATGGACTGCAGCACACCAGGCCTCCCTGTCCATCACCAACTCCCAGAGTTCACTCAGACTCACGTCCATCGAGTCAGTGATGCCATCCAACCATCTCATCCTCTGTGGTCCACTTCTCCTCCTGCCTTCAATCTTTCCCAACATCAGGGTCTTTTCCAATGAGTCAGTTCACTTATTTCATGGTAAAAGGGCAAGCTTAACAGACCCAATATGCTATTTTGTTCCCAAAATGAGACAAGCAATTGGAAAAACATTATAGAAAATAAATAAATATACTAAAAATAAATATACTACGCAGATCTATATACACCTGAGCATAGATTGTGATTAGCACATTCTTCCAAATCCTTTTTTCATCTGCGTTCTAACACAAATTTCTATCAGGTTTACCCTTAATTTTTTCTCAGTGGCTTTATTGAGATGATTTACATAAAATTCACATGCTTAAAACTGTATAAATTTTATAAGTTTTAACATATGTATAAAACTGAGAGACCATCACCATGATGAAGACGATGAACATAGCCATCATCCCTAAAAGTTTCCTTGTCTTCTTTTGTATCCTACCTTTCCACTCCTTCCCACAATCTTCCAACTTGTCAGCTTTATGTCACTACAGGTGATTGAAGTTTATATAAATGAAAACTTAGTTTGCAGGTGATTGAAGTTTATATGAATGAAATTATACATATATATTCCTTTCTCTGATTTCCTTTACTCGAAATAATTATTTTGAGATTTATTCATGTTGTTTGTACAATAACTCATTGATATTTATTAGAATATTCATTCTATGGACATACCACAGTTTGTCCATTCATCTGTTGATGGACATTTCAGCTGTCTTCAGTTTTGGCCATCATAAATAAAGCTGCTATGAATATTCATGTATGTGTCTTTGTGTGAACATGTGCTTTTATTTCTCATGGTTAAATATCAGGAAAGTAATGACAAGGTAGACATATACTTAACTTTTTAAGGAACTGCCAAACTGTTTTCCAAAGTACCATTTTACCGTCTTACCATCTGTGTGTGTGTGAGAGAGAATTCCTGTTACTCTACATCCTTATCCACACTTGTTTTGTTCAGTCATTTTTCATTAGCCATTCTAGTAGATATTGTCAACTACAAATTGGCACTTGCCATTGGGACTTGCCACCTACCTCTACAACAATTAAATTGTGTGCTGCTACAGTTACTGCTTTTCAACACCCCCTGAAAGGAGTTCAGGATGGAGAGCAGAAATGAGGCATTCTGTGCTGTGGCAGGGGCGGTGGTGAGGGACTGACAGAACAGGTCTTCAGATAGATAATTTTAAGAGCAATTTTATGAGCCCAATTCTTGTATCACTTCATATCTAGAAAAGCTCTAAAGTGCTTCATGATGATGACTGCTTCTTGTGACTAGTTGACCTCCCCCCACACACGCCCCACCCCCGCCTCTTTGGAGCAGTTTCTCAGAGCTATCTGAGGTACTGTCTCCTGGGTTGCAGTCCTCGTTTTGCCCCCAATAAAACTTAACTCGCAACCTTCATGTTGTACAATTTTTTATGTTTACTGTATGTAGTGATATCATATTGCAGCTTTAATTAGCCTTTCTCTAATAACTAATTATGTTGAGATTTTTTTTCATGTGCTTCTTTGCTGTTCTTATATCTTATTTGGTGCCTGATCAAATCTTTGCCATTTTTATTGGGTTTATTGATTGTTGAATTTTGAGAGTTCATCATACTTAAAAAACTTAAAAGTTTTTTTTTTTTTTTAACTTAAAAGTTTTTTAAAAGAGAATTTATTTTCTATGACTTGAATCCCCTTAAATGTATTGAGATTTGTTTTATGGTTCAGAACATGGTCCATTTGGTAAATATTCCTTATGCACTTGAAAAAAATGTGTATTCTGCTGTTGTTGGGCTGAATGTTCCGTAAATGTTAATTCAAATTTGTTGATAGTGTTCAAATCTTCTATATCTGTGGTAGCACCCTTATAATCCCCAAAGATGCCCATATTCTAAGCCTCCAAATTTGTGAATATGTTACTTTACATGCCAAAAGGACTATGCAGACATGATCTTATTAAAGGTATTGAGATAGACTATCCTAGATTGTTCAGGTGGGTCCAATTTAATCACAAGTCTTTAACAGCAGAGGACTTCTCCCCCTGTAATCATGTTAAGTCCAAGCTCATACTGCTCCCTGCACAACAGGCTAATAAATCGAGAAGATAGTTGTTGGGACGAAGGATCGTGACTTTATTCAGAAAGCCAACAGACTGAGAAGATGGTAAAGTAGTGTCTCAGAATCATTTTACCTGGGTTTGGATGCTAATTTTTTACTCTTTTATGGAGCAAAGAGTGGGAGGTGAGGAGGTAATATGAAAAAGGTGATAAATAGTTGCAAATATTTCTTGGTTCCCTGGGAACCTAGGGAATCTACTCCAGAGCACCTCTAGAGAACCTGTGTTAATTTCTTCTTTCCTACAGCCACTCATAGGTGGGCCTGGTCAGGATGTTTCCTGTGAGTAAACAAAGGTATTTCAGCTTACGCTCTGGCATGGGAGGCCAAGTTCCTGGAGGTGGGTCATTGTGTATATTTTAAGATATAGGCAACATCCCTTTAGAGATTGACTTGTAGCAAAAGCAGTAGGATACAAAGGTTAATGTCAAAGAAACAGATCTAATATGGAGTCATATGTTATACCCTGTTACAATCAGAGGGAGACATGACTATGGAAAAAGAATAAGAGAAATTCAACATTGCTTGCTTTAAAGATGGAAGAAAAGATTCATGACCAAAAATGCAGGTGACCTCTAGAAACTGGAAAAGAGCAAGAAATGGGTTCTCTCCTAGCAGCTCCAGAAAGGAATACAACCCTGTCTTCATCTTGACTTTTAGTTCAATGAGACCTGTGTTGGACTTCTGATTTACAGAACTGTAAGATAAATTTGTATTGTATAACCCACTAAATTTGTGCTAATTTGCTCCAGCGGCAAGAGAAAAATAATGTATTTGCTCATGTAGCTGGCATTTTCAGTGCTCTTCATTTTTTTTTGGCTAGATCCAGATTTCTAGTTGGTATTATTTTCTATTAATATAAAACTTTGGCACTTTTTGTAATGCAGGTCTATTGATGATGTAATATTTCAGCTTGTTTATGTCTGAAAAAATCTGTTTCACTTCTTTTTTTGAAAACAAAACACTGGTAAAGAATTCTAGGCTAATAGTTTTATTTTCTTTCATATGTTCTATTGGTTTATCTTTGGACTTTATCATTATTTAAGTATTATTTTATGATCTTTTTTATGTGTTATTGGATTAGTTTGCTAATATTTTGTTGAGAAGTTTTGCATCTATATTCATCAAAGATATTAGCCTATTACTTTCTTTTTTGGTGGTATCTTTACCTGGTTTTGATATCAGGGTGAAGGTGGCTTCATAGAACATCTTTGGGAGTGCTCTCTCCTCTCCAATATTTTGGAAGAGTTTGAGAAGCATTGGTATAAGTTCTTTTTTTATATGTTTTGTAGAATTCACCTGTGAAGCCATCTGGTCCTAAACTTTTGTTTATAGGGAATTTATTTTAATTACAGATACTATTTCATTTCTAGTGATGCTTATGTTCAAAATTATTTACTTCTTCTTGATGAAATCTTGGTGGGCTGTTTATTTCTAGAAACTTCTCCATTTCTTCTAGGTTTCCAAATTTATTGTCATATGATTGTTCATAGTATTCCCCCCCCCCCTTTTTTTTTTTTGTATTTCTACAGTCTTGGTTGTTTTATCTCCTTTTTCATTTATTTTCATCCTCTCTCTTTTCTTCTTGGTGAGTCTGGCAAGATGTTTGTCGATTTTGTTTACCCTTTCAAAGAACCAGCTCTTGGTTTTATTGTTCATTTGTTTGTTTTCATTTTTTAATCTCTATTTTATTTATTTCCTCTCTGATCTTTATTATTTCCATCCTTCTGCTGACTTTGTTGTTCTTTATCTAATTCTTTTAAGTGGTAAGTTAGGTTGACTTTTGAGATTTTTCTTGTTTTCTTTTGGAAGGCCTATATCACTGCTAGTAACTTCTAAGAAATCCTTTTGCTTCATCCCACAGATTTTTTTTTTTTTTCAGACAAGGCTTTATTGGGACTCCTATCAGAGAAGGCAAATGTGCTTGAGATAATTTTGTACTCTTAAATTAGTTGAGGCTTGTTTTATGCCTAGTATATGGTGAGTCCTAGAGAATGTTCCATGTGCACTTGAAAAGAATGTGTATTCTGTTTTTCCTGGATGTAACATCCAGAAAATATCGATTAAGTCTAAATGTTTTATCATTTAGGATGTCTGTTGACTTACTGTTTTTCTCTCTAGAAGATCTGTCCATTGATGTGACTGGGGTGTTAAAGTCTCCTGCTATTATTATATTCCTGTCAATTTCTTCCTTTGCATCTGTTAATATGTTATGTATTTGGATGCTCCTATATTAGATGCATATATGTTGACGAGTATAAAGTTCTCTTCTTATATTGATCATTTTACTATTATATAGTGTCCTTTATTTTGATAGCCTTTGCTTTAAAATCTACTTTGTCTGACATGAGTATTGTGATTCCCCACTCCTGTTATTTCCATCTGCATGAAGTATCTTTTTCCATCCACTTATTTTCAGTCTGTATGTGTCATGTGCCCTAAAGTGGGTCTCTTGTAGGCAGGATATTGTATACTCTTGTTTTTTAATCTAATCTCCCACTCTGTTTTTTTCCTTTTATCTTTTAAAAAATATTATATTGGAATATAGTTTTTATATTGATTTACAATGTTGTTTTAGTTTCCAGGTGTACAGCAAAGTAATTCAGTTAAACATATGTATATATCTATTCTTTTCACATTCTTACTCCATTTAGGCTATTATAGAATATTGAGCACAGTTCCTTGTGCTGTACAGTAGGCCCTTGTTGGTTATGTATTTTAAATATAGTACTCTATATGTCAATCCCAAGCTCCCAATTTATTCCTCCACACCACCTTTCCCCATAAGTTTGTTTTCTAAATCTGTGTCTGATTCTGTTTTGTAAATAAGCTCATTCGTCTCATTTTTAATACTCTGTATATAAACAATGTCAAGATACTTATCCTTCTTTGTCTGACTTACTTTACTTGTCTGCATCCATCAATATTGCTGCAAATGGCATTATTTCATTCTTTTTAATAGCTGAGTAACATTTCTTTGTATATATGTACCACATCTTCTTTATGCATTCTTCTGTCAATGGACATTTAGGTTGCTTCCATGTCTTAGATATTGTACACAGTGTTGCAGTGAGCATTGAGGTTCATGTATTCATGAACCATTTATCCATGTATCTATCTTTTGAACAATGGTTTTCTTTGAATATATAACCGGGAGTGGGATTGCTGGCTGATATGGTAGTTCTATTTTTAGTATTTAAAGAAACCTTCATACTGTGCTCCATAGTGGCTGCATCAATTTACATTCCCACCAACAATGTACGAGGTTTCCTTTTTTCCCACAGCCTGTCCTGCATTTATTGTTTATAGACTTTTTGACAATGGCCATTCTGACTAGTGTGAGGTGATTTCTCATTATAGTTTTGATTTGCAGTTCTCTAATAATTAATGATGTTGACCATCTTTTCGTGTGCCTCTTCACCATTTGTATGTCTTCTTTGGAAACATGTCTATTTAGGTCTTGTACATTCAAATGTGTATATCTTTCCTTTTCTCCTTTGCCTTTAGCTTCTCTTCTTTTCTCAGCTATTTGTAAGGCCTACTCAAACAATGATTTTGCCTTTTGCATTTCTTTTTCTTGGGAATGGTTTTGATCACCACCTCCTGTACAATGTTACAAACCCCTGTCCATAGTTCTTCAGGCACTCTATCAGATCTAATTCCTGGAATCTATTTGTCACTTCCACTGTATAATCATAAGGGATTTAAGTCATACCTGAATGGTCTACTGGTTTTCCCTACTGTCTTCAATATAAGTCTGAATTTGGCAATAAGGAGTTCATGAAATGAGCCACATCAGCTCCTGGTCTTACTTTTGCTGATTGTATAGAGCTTCTCCATCTTTGGCTGCAAAGAATATAATCATTCTGATTTCAGAATGACCATCTGGTGATGTCCATGTGTAGAGTCTTCTCTTGTGTTGTTGAAAGAGAGTATTTGCTTTGACCAGTGCGTTCTCCTGACAGAAGTCGGTTAGCCTTTGCCCTGCTTCATTCCGTATTCCAAGGTCAAATTTGCCTGTTACTCCACGTATCTCTTGACTTCCTACTTTTGCATTCCAGTCCCCTGTAATGAAAAGGACATCTTTTTTGGGTGTTAGTTCTAGAAGGTCTTGCAGGTCTTCATAGAACCGTTCAACTTCATCTTCTTCAGCGTTACTGGTTGGGGCATAGGCTTGGATTACTGTGATATTGAATGGTTTGCCTTGGAAACGAACAGAGATCATTCTGTCATTTTTGAGATTGCACCCAAGAACTGCATTTTGGACTCTTTTGTTGACTATGAGGACTACTCCATTTCTTCTAAGGGATTCTTGCCCACAGTAGTAGATATAATGTCATCTGAGTTAAATTCGCTCATTCTAGTCCATTTGAGTTCACTGACTCCTAAAATGTCGATGTTTACTCTTGTCATCTCCTGTTTGACCGCTTCCAGTTTACCTTGATTCACATGCTTAACATTCCAGGTTCCTAAGCAAAAATTGTTCTTTATAGCATCAGACTTCACTTCCATCACCAGTCATATCCACACTGGGCACTGTTTTTGCTTTGGCTCCATCTCTTCATTCTTTCTGGAGTTATTTCTCCACTCTTCTCCAGTAGCATATTGGGCATCTAGCGACGTGGGGAGTTCATCTTTCAGTGTCATATCTTTTTGCCTTTTCAATAGAATGGGAAGGACTAGAGATCTGTTCAAGAAAATTAGAGATACCAAGGGAAATTTTCATGCAAAGATGGGCACAAAAAAGGACAGAAATGGTATAGGCCTAACAGAAACAGAAGATATTAAGAAGAGATATTAAGAGGAGGTGGCAAGAATACACAGAAGAACTATACAAAAAAGATCTTCATGACTTTGATAACCACAGTGGAGTGATCACTCACTTTGAACCAGACATCCGGGAATGCAAAATCAAGTGGACCTTAGGAAGCGTCATTACAAACGAAGCTAGTGGAGGTGATGGAATTCCAGTTGAGCTATTTCACATCCTGAAAGATGATGCTGTTAAGGTGCTACACTCAATATGTCAGCAAATTTGGAAAACTCAGCAGTGGCCACAGGATTGGAAAAGGTCAGTTTTCATTCCAATCCCAAAGAAAGGCAATGCCAAAGAATGTTCAAGCTACAACACAATTACACTCATTTCACATGCTAGCAAAGTCATGCTGAAAATTCCCCAAGCCAGACTTCAACAGTATGTGAACTGTGAACTTCCAGGTGTTCAAGCTGGATTTAGAAAAGGCAGAGGAACCAGAGATCAAATTGCCAACATATGTTGGCTCATTGAAAAAGCAAGAGAATTCCACAAAAATGTCTACTTCTGCTTTATTGATTACACCAAAGGCTCTGACTGTGTGGATCACAACAAACTGCAGGAAATTCTTAAAGAGATGGGAATACCAGACCACCTCACCTACCTCCTGAGAAATATGTATGCAGGTTTCTGTAAGCAGCAGCTAGAATTGGGCATGAAACAACAGACTGGATCCAAATCGGGACAGCAGTACGTCAAGGCTGTATATTGTCACCCTGCTTATTTAACTTATATGCAGAGTACATCATGCAAATTCCAGGCTGGAAGAAGCACAAGCTGGAATCAAGACTGCCGGAAGAAATATCAATAACCTCAGATATGCAGATGACACCACCCTTATGGCAGAAAGTGAAGAACTAAAGAGGCTCTTGATGAAAGTGAAAGAGGAGAGTGAAAAAGTTGACTTAAAACAACATTCAGAAAACTAAGATGTGACGGCATCTGGTCCCATCACCTCATGGCAAATAGGTGGGGAAACAATGGAAACAGTGAGAAACTTTATCTTTTTGGGCTCCATAATCACTGCAGATGGTGACTGCAGCCATGAAATTAAAAGAAACTTTCTCCTTGGAAGAAAAATTACAACCAACCTAGACATCATATTAAAAAGCAGAGACATTACTCTGCCAACAAAGGTCCGCTTAGTCAAAGCTATGGTTTTTCCAGCAGTCGTTTATGGATGTGAGAGTTGGACTGTAAAGAAAGCTGAGCATTGAAGAATTGATGCTTTTAAACTGTGGTATTGGAGAAGACTCTTCAGAGTCCCTTGGACTGCAAAGAGATCCATCCAGTCAATCCTAAAGGAAATCAGTCCTGAATATTCATTGGAAGAACTGATGCTGAAGCTCCAATACTTTGGCCACCTGATGTGAAGAACTGACTCATTTGCAAAGACCCTGATGGTGGGAAAGATTGAGGGCAGGAGGAGAAGAGGACGACAGAAGATGGGATGGTTGGATGGGATCACCAACTTGATAGACATGAGTTTGAATAAGCTCCAGGAGTTGTTGATGGATAGGGAAGACTGGTGTGCTGCAGTCCTTGGGGTCGCTAGGAGTTGGACACGATTGAGCGACTTCACTTTCACTTTTCACTTTTATGCATTGGAGAAGGAAATGGCAACCTACTCCAGGGTTCTTGCCTGGAGAATTCCAGGGACAGAGGCGCCTGGTGGGCTGCCGTCTATGGGGTCACACAGAGTCGGACACGACTGAAGCGACTTAGCAGCAGCAGCAGCTGCAAGGAAGCCTGGCATGCTGCAGTCCATGCCGTCATGAGTCAGACATGACTGAGTGAGTGAACCAAACTGAGGTCCTCTGCTCATTTTTTTTTTTTTCTTTTATATTGAGCTACATAAGGTGTTTGTAAAATTTGGAGATTAATCCCTTGTCGGTTGCATTGTTTTCAAATGTTTTCTCTTATCCTGTGGGTTGTCTTTTCATTTTGTTTATGGTTTCTTTTACTGTGCAAAAGCTTTTAAGTTTAATTAGATCCCATTTGTTTATTTTTGGCTTTATTTCCATTACTCTAGGAGATGGATCAAAAAATATATTGTTGCAATTTATATCAAGAATATTCTGCCTATGTTTTCCTCTAAGAGTTTTATAGTCTGGTCTTAAATTTATGTCTTTAATCGTTTGAGTTTATTTTTGTGTATAGCATTAAATATGTTCTTAGTTCATTTACATGTGGCTGTCCAACTTTCCCAGTACCACTTGCTGAAGAGACTGTCTTTTTTCCCATTGTATATTCTGGCCTTTGTTGAGGATTAATTGATACTAGCTGTGTGAGCTTATTTCTGGGTTTTCTATCCTGTTCCATTGATCTATATTTCAATTTTTGTGCCAGGTTCATTGTGTTTTGATTACTGTAGCTTTGTAATGTAGTCTTAAGTCAGGGAGCCTGATTCTTCCAGCTCCATTTTTCTTAAGGTTGCTTTGTCTATTCAGGGTCTTTTGTGTCTCCATACAAATTTTAAGACCTTTATCTCTAGTTCTGTGAAAAATGACATTGGTAATTTGATAGGGATTGCACTGAATCTATAGATTGCGTTTGGAAGTATAGT
Organism: Bos indicus; assembly: GCF_029378745.1. NCBI lineage: Eukaryota > Metazoa > Chordata > Mammalia > Artiodactyla > Bovidae > Bos > Bos indicus. Next base: position 43,399,904 of record NC_091769.1, read on the forward strand.
CAATCCAAGAACATGGTATATCTTTCCATGTGTTTGTGTCATCTTTGATTTCTTTCATCAGGTCTTGTAATTTTTGGAATACAGATCTTTTGCCTCTTTAGGTAGGTTTATTCCTAGGTATTTTATTCTTTTTGATGTGATGGTAAATGGGATATTTTTTTCTTTCTGATCTTTCATTGTTAGTATACAGAAATGCAACAGATTTCTGTGTATTAATTTTGTATCCTGCAACTTTACCAAATTCATTGGTGAGCTATAGTCATTTTCTGGTAGCATCTTTAGGCTTTTCTATATATAGTAGTATGTCATCTGCAAACAGTGACAGTTTTACTTCTTTTCCAATTTGAATTCCATCTATTTGTTTTTCTTCTCTGATTGCTGTGTCTAAGCCTTCCAAAAGTATGTTGAATAAAAGAAGAATGGGCATCCTTGTCTTGTTCTTGATCTTGGAGGAAAATGCTTTCAACTTTTCACCATCAAGTGTGATGCTATCTGTAGGTCTGTCATATATACCTTTAATATGTTGAGACATGTTCCCTCTATGCCTGCTTTCTGGGGAGTTTTTATTATAAATGGTTGTTGAATTTTGTCAAAGCTTTTTATGCATCTATTGAGATGATCATGTAGTTTTTACTGTTCATTTTGTTAATGTGATGTATCACACTGGTTGATTTGGGATGTTGAAAAATCCTTGCATCTCTAGGATAAATCCCATTTGATTATGGTTTATGCTCCTTTTAATGTATTATTGGATTTGGTTTGCTAAAATTTGGTTGAGAATTTTTGCATCTGTGTTCATCAGATATATTGGCCTATCAATGTCATCAGTGATATTGGCTTGCCGGGGACCAGCCCCGGCTGATCCAGGGTATTCGAAGGAGAGAGGGCATAGGCGAAGATCAGGAAACAACTGCTTAATTAAACTTTAATTAAGGATATAAAGAGTAATAGAATAAGGATAGCTCAGTGAGGAAATTCAGTGGAGAAAAGAGGCTGAATAATTCAGCCAGAAGGTAAGAGAAAAAACGACATGGGGAGACCAAGTTTCGGTGAACAAGGCCTGCACTTTATTTTCCAAAGTAGTTTTTATACCTTAAGTTATGCAGAGGATAATGGGGGAAGGGGTAGAGTCATGCAGCAAGCCAGGCTTTCTTCCTGCAAACTTATCATAGGCAAAAGCTTAGGTGATTTGCATCATCTTCTGGCCCGGAGGCCTGTTAACATTTTAAGACCCTTTCTTCAGAAAACTTATTTTTCTCTAAAGGTGATAAGTCAAGCGCCACCCTCCAAAAACATTAGATAAAGTTGCATTCCTACAGAGCAAAGGTGTGGTGGGCTATAACAAGAAAAAGAATTAACTCAAGGGTCCCAGGTTACAAACATTAAAGCCACTATTTACACCAATTATATTAATCAATACACTGCCAGGGACACAGCAGGTAAGGGATATGGAAACTTAGCAGCAAACATTGGCCCAAAAAGTGAAAACCCTTCACCAATACAATTTATAATCAATCTTTTAACTACTCAAAAGAATCTGTGTTTAGAGTTTAGAACATCTCCTGCCTCTCACAGTTGGGAGGCTCTGAACAATCACATGTGGCCGGAAAAACCTATTCAGGCAGGCTAGAGGATTTCCAAAGGAGTTTGTAGGTTGAAACACTGTCACACCCAGGAATTATTAACTGGAGCTGTAAGCTAACTTTTTTCAGAGAGAGGTAGTGGGGGACAGCCCCCTGTAAAGTCAGAGGTGTAGGTGAAAGCACAAAGCAGAAAGTAGGCAGACTCTGGTTTTGGGGGTATATGCTCGAGAATTTCCAGGGGGACTCCTGAAGCTCGATCCCACCTTTGAGTATGCCGAGCCTCCTTCCTCATGACCTTTGTCATGGGCGGAGTTCCTCACCCTGGCTCCCGACAGTGATACAATTCCAGTTGAGCTATTCCAGATCCTGAAAAATGATGCTGTGGAAAGTGCTGCACTCAATATGCAATATGCACTCAATATGCAATATGCCGGCTCCCGGCATTGGCCTATGATTTTCTTTTCCGTGGTATCTGTCTGGTTTTGGTATCAAGGTGATGGTGGCCTCATTGAATGAGTTTTGGAATGCTCCCCCTTCTGAAATTTTTTGGAAATAGTTTCATAAGGTTAGGTGTTAACTCTTTTCTAAATGTTTGATAGAATTTGCCTGTGAGGCCATCTGGACTTGGATTTTTGTTTGTTGGGAATTTTTAAAATCACAGCTTCATTTTTAGTACTTATAATTAGTCTGTTTATATTTTCTATTTCTTCCTGATTCAATCTTGGGAGACTGTACCTTTCTAAGAAATGTATCATTTCTTCTAGGTTGTCCATTTTATTGGCACGTAGTTGCTTATAGTAGTCTCTTATCATTTTTTGTATATCTGTGGCATCCATTGTAACTTCTCCTTTTTCATTTCTAATTGTATTGATTTGAGCCTTCTCCCTTTTTTTCTTGAAGAGTCTGGCTAAAGGTTTATCAATTTTATGTTTTCAGAGAACCAGATTTTAGTTTAATTGACCTTTTCTATTATTTTCTTCATCTATTTTATTTCTGCTGTGATCTTTATGATTTCTTTCCTTCTACAACTTTGGGTTTTGTTTGTTCTTTCTCTAGTTGATTTATTTGTAAGGTACAGTTGTTTGAGGTTTTACTTATTTCCTGAGGTAAGCTTGTATTGTTATGAACTTCCCTCTTGGAACTGCTTTTGTTGTGTCCCATAGGCTTCGGATCATCACACTTTCATTTCCATGTGTCTAGGTATTTTTGATTTCCATTTCTTCAGTGACCCACTGGTTGTTTACTAGCATATTATTTATCCAACACATGCTTGGTTTCTTTGTTTTTTTACATTTTTTTTCTTTGTAGTTGATTTCTGACTACTTTGGTTTGTGGTCAGAAAAAATGGTTGATATTATTTCAAGTTTCTTAAGTTTACTAAGGCTCACTTTGTGGCCCAGCATATGATCAATCTTGGAGAGTGTTTCATGTGCACTTGAATATGTATTCTACTCCTTTTGGATAGAATGCTCTATAAATATCAATTGAGTCCATTTTGTCTAATGTGTCATGTAAGGCCTGTACTTCCTTATTTATTTATTGGCTGCACTGGGTCTTCATTGCTGTGCAGGCTTTTCTCTAGTTGTGGCAAGTGGGGACTACTCTCTTATTGCAGTGAGCAGGTTTCTCACTGTGTTGTGGAGCATAGACTCTAGGGCATCCAGGCTTCAGTAGTTGTGGCACAATGGCCCAGCAGTTGAGGTTCCTGGGCTCTAGAGCACAGGTTCAATAGTTGTGGCACATCGGCCCAGCTGGTCTGCATATGGGATCCTCCTATACCAAGGATTGAACTTATGTCTCCTGCATTGGTAGTGGATTCTCCACCACTGAACCACTGGGGAAGCCCTGTATTATTGATTTTCTGTCTGGATAATCTGTCCTAAGCCATGTTAAAGATCAAAGATTAAGCTTGAGGGCATGGGGAGCCACTGAAAGATTTTAAGCATATATGTGACATACAGTTTTATTCTTTTAGGACAACTTTTGGAGGCTGTGTGGAATAGGGCAACTTTAAAAGATTCACGGTGGCATTGGCAGGCAGATTTGATGAAATGATGGGGACAGGCATCTGACAAGAAAACAGTTCCAAATCTTGGACTTTCAGAGCCTCAAACTCCCTATTTCAAGTCTGTACTCCCAAACACTGGCTCTGTCATGTCTCAATATACAGCCATCGCTCAGTTTCCATGGGATATTAGTTCTAGGACACAACACTTCCGACTCTGATACCAAAATCTGTAGATGATCACCACCTTTACAGTTGGGCCTCTGTATATCAACTACTTACTCACATCTAACTTCTGTCCTCACTGACCTCTTTACCTAGCTTAGACTCCATGTTCCTTGTTAAACCTCTACCTTAGACACATCCCCAATTTTCTTATCTTTTTCTCTTTATCATGACCATTGTTTCTGTTATTCCTTTCTTTTCTACTGGCATCTTCTCACAGCATTTAAATTCAGGCATTTCCTATCTGAAAAACAAGTCTTTTTCTCTAGGCCGTATCTCCCTCTACCACCTATTCTCCTTCCTCCATTTCACAGTCCAACTTATTTATGGCCTAAGCTCTTTACTTCCTCTGTTCTTGTCATTTATATGGAAACTGAAGTCACCAAGAATGATAGGAGGGGCTCTCCTCGTTGCTCAGTGGTAAAGAATCTGCCCACCAATGCAGGAGACATGGGTTCAATCCCTGGTCTGGGAAGATCCCACATGTGTGGAACAACTGTGTGCCACAGATATTGAGCCTGTGCTCCAGAGTCTGGGAACCACAACTACTGAGGCCCACACGCCCTATAGTCTGTGCTCCACAACAGGAGAAGTCACTGCAATGAGAAGCTTGTGCACTGCACGAGTAGCCCCCACACTTCACAAATAAGGAAAACCCTCGCACAGCAACGAAGACCAAGCACAGGCAATAATAAATAAGTAAAATGATAGGAATATTTGTTGAAGACAGTGACACAGGTGCTAAACTCTTCAATAAACAAGGGTAGAGAAGGATGGTAGTTTAAAAGTCAGGAGATGGTAGTCTTATGCATTCTTAAAGAGGAGTAGGGCCATTCAATTATGCCCTATCACTGACATCAGAGTGAGGAACTTGAAGCCAGTTTTACACTACTTAAGGCAAATAATGTGACATTTTTTACATAGGTGGGGAAAACCGTTGTGGAAGAAATCATATGTATATTTGTGTCTATAAGTGTGTATACACATATATATGTGTGGTATCATTTATGTAAAATTGTATAAGTTTAAATGTAGGCATGTATTATATCTGTAAACACTGTAAACATAAAATTGTCTGCAAGAGAGTTCACCAAAATATTAACAGTGGCTACCATTGAGTGGCAGAATTTGGGGTAATCTTTCCCTTTTTTTATAGTGCTCTTTTCAAATGCTTGAATATTCTTCTAAAGCATGTATATCCTCGAGTGCTTCCCAGGTGATCCTAGTGGTAAAGAACCCATCTGCCATTGCAGGAGACATATGAGATGCAGGTTTGATTCCTGGGTCAGGAAGATCCCCTGGAGGAGGGCATGGCAACCCATTCAAGTATTCTTGCCTGGAGAATCCCATGGACAGAGGGGCCTGGTGGACCACAGTCCATTAGGGTCTCACAGAGTCAGACACGACTAAAGCAACTTAGCTCACACGCATATCATCTTTGAATTCAGAAAGATGCAAAGTTACTTATTATTTTGGAAGAAAATTTTAATAGATTGTTCTGAAGTGGCTCTGGTCCTTGCCCTGTCTTCTATCTACATGTATCATGCTGCTGCTAAGTCGCTTCAGTTGTGTCTGACTCTGTGCGACCCCATGGACGGCAGCCCACCAGGCTCCCCCGTCCCTGGGATTCTCCAGGCAAGAACACTGGAGTGGGTTGCCATTTTCTTCTCCAACATGTATCATGAGGAGACTAGAAATAAAGAGCAGGTTGGAAGTGGCTTAGTCTTCTTGTATCATGGGATTATTAGATCTAAGCAGGTGGTGATATTTTGTTGTAGGAAGATATTAACTATCCAGACACAAACCTGGAAGCTAACCCTACTTCATGAAGTCAGAAAATGAACCAACTTTCCAGTTTTTGCATCTAGCAGAAAAATGATAATGTTGGAATTTATTGAGTAGCAAAAACTAAACATTGCAAGGTATGTGAGATAACATAAGCCAAGCACCTATACCAAAAAAAAAAAAAAAAAAGCCATTCAAATTTTGTCCTTTTTCTTTAAAAAAGCTGATATTTAACTTGTTACAGTTGTTACAAGCCACTAATCTGAGTAAATGTCATGGGCTTGTACTACTTATTGTCAGAGTTATTAAACTGTGATCTATGAGCCCAAAAGGGAAACGTACTCTTTGAACTTAATTTCTATCACACTGAAAGATGATTTTTCCTTTAAATTAATTGGAAAAATTTCTTAAACTTCTCGCTAATACATTTAAAATTTTTTGATCCTTTCAAAATAATAAATACTATTATTAAATCATATACATAAAACAATTAGCATCTATACTCTCCTGCAAGTGCCACTCAGTTAGTTCAATTCAGTTGCTTAGTCATGTCTGACTCTTTGCAACCCCATGGACTGCAGCATGCCAGGCTTCCCATCACCAACTCCCAGAGCTTGCTCAAATTCATGTCTATTGTGTCGGTGATGCCATCCAACCATCTCATCCTCTGTCGTCCCCTTCTCCCACCTTCAATCTTCCCCAGCATCAGGGTCTTTTCCAATGAATCAGTTCTTTGCATCAGGTGGCCAAAGCACTGGAGTTTCAGCTTCAGCATCAGTCCTTAAAATGAATATTCAGGACTGACTTCCTTTAGGATGGACTGGTTGGATCTCCTTGCAGTCCAAGGGACTCTCAAGAGTCTTCTCCAACACCACAGTTCAAAAGCATCAATTCTTTGGCACTCAGCTTTCTTTATAATTGCACTGTCACATCCATACATGACTACTGGAAAAACCATACAGGATGACATTCTCAAAATAAAAATGTTCACTCTTCCATCTGTATAATGAATACTGACCACCAGTTTGTTTCCAGCATTGAGCTGAGAACTGGGAACAGCATTGTGACTAAGACAGCAGTTACTGTCTTAAAAGATCTAAGTCTAATGGAGATCAGACAAGTCAGCAGGCCGTTACATGGAGTGGTATCTGCTTTACCTGGGAATGCACAGGGTGCTCATGTGAGCACATAGGAAGGGCCCCTATCCCATTCTTCAAGAGTAAGGGAAGGTATCTTGAAAAAATTCATATAATTTCTTTTATGCATGGTCTTAATACAAAATTCAAATTTCCTCTAATTATATTTTTTAAAAGACATCTAACTTCTGCTTTCTCTGGCAATATTTGAAATAAGATATTGCAGAATTGTGTGACGTAAGTAGTATATGATAGGTGACATTTATTATACCCTCTGTGACTTGGATGAACATCTTGATGAAGCTCCATATGTGATATCTAGAGAATATGTAGTAATCAGGACAAAGGATTAGGGGAAGGGGATAAGAACAAAAGATTGGATAACATGAGCAATTATGACATTTGTCACCAGGAGGCATTTTAAGATGGTGCTTCTCTTTGACTAGCCATTATATTTCCATAAAAAATGTGAGTAAACAGGGAAATCTATCTTTGAGGTTCTACCTTTTAAAGTCATTTTTATACCCACTGTCTACACATCTTAAGTTTAGATTTCCCTAACTGCTCTAACCCCTTATCTGTGAGAGTATTCCCTGTGATGTGGTGGCCTCTGAAGTTTGTACCCCTAAGACTCTGACCCTTAATGGCCATAGTTGATTGGATTATGGAAAGACTGCCTGGTCAGATTCCTTAAAATTTTGGAATTGTGACTTGGAAGTAATTGTTGGACTCTGGCACTTAAACAGGAAAGTCAGATAAAGCAGGAGAAACAAACAACAACCCCACCCCACTAGCCTTAATAAACAGGTACAGAGAAGCAAAAACAAAAGGCCAAGTGATGAGAAATAGGGATAGAGGAGGAGGAAGGTAAGGAAGAGCATTAAAGTCTTTGTTTTAATGCCTCATGAAGTCTTTATTTCCTGCCCTTTGGTTCCATGAACTGAATAGTATTCCTTACAGTAAATCCCCTTTCACTTAAGACTAGCCAGAGCAGGTTTCTGTTTCTTTGAGTTAAATTCTTCCTAAGGTAGCAAGCACCACTTCATGGGAAATAGATGGGGGAACAGTGGAAACAGTGTCAGACTTTATTTTTCTGGGCTCCAAAATCACTGCAGATGGTGACTGCAGCCATGAAATTAAAAGACACTTATTATGACCAACCTAGATAGCATATTCAAAAGCAGAGATATTACTTTGCCAACAAAGGTTCGTCTAGTCAAGGCTATGGTTTTTCCTGTGGTCATGTATGGATGTGAGAGTTGGACTGTGAAGAAGGCTGAGTGCTGAAGAACTGATGCTTTTGAACTGTGGTGTTGGAGAAGACTCTTGAGAGTCCCTTGGACTGCAAGATCCAACTAGTCCATTCTGAAGGAGATCAGCCCTGGGATTTCTTTGGAAGGACTGATGCTGAAGCTGAAACTCCAGTACTTTGGCCACCTCATGCAAAGAGTTGACTCATTGGAAAAGACTCTGATGCTGGGAGGGATTGGGGGCAAGAGGAGAAGGGGACGACAGAGGATGAGATGGCTGGATGGCATCACTGACTCGATGGATGTGAGTCTGCGTGAACTCCGGGAGTTGGTGATGGACAGGGAGGCCTGGCGTGCTGTCATTCATGGGGTCGCAAAGAGTCGGACACGACTGAGCGACTGATCTGATCTCTGAAGGTAGCAAGCAGAGAAGACAATGGTACCCCACTCCAGTACTCTTGCCTGGAAAATCCCATGGATGGTGGAGCCTGGTAGGCTGCAGTCCATGGGGTCGCTAAGAGTTGGACGCGACTGAGCAACTTCCCTTTCACTTTTCACTTTCATGCATTGGAGAAGGAAATGGCAACCCACTCCAGTGTTCTTGCCTGGAGAATCCCAGGGACAGGGGAGCCTGGTGGGCTGCCGTCTATGGGGTCGCACAGAGTCGGACACGACTGAAGTGACTTAGCAGCAGCAGCAAGGTAGCAAGAGAGAGAGAGAGAGAGTAAAAGACAAAGTGTCTTTCACCTCAAGAAAAATACTTGTGTAGCTCTATTAGGTGTAGAGATAGAGGAGGGGGCACTATATACTAGAGATCCTGAGCCTCCACTGGACCTTTATGTGTTGTTTCATGATGGTCATTTGTGTGGGTGTGTGTGGGGGATTCATTTGCTCAACAGCCCCTCCTGTACCTTATAGGCCCTCTTAATGCTTCCTTTTGGCTTTTATGTCTGCCCAACTGCCTGTTTCCCCATTTTCTATGTGCCCAGGGAAGTAGAAAAGTATCTGATTATGCCGAACTTTTCATCAGTTCAGTTCAGTCGCTCAGTCGTCTGACTCTTTGCGACCCCATGGACTGCAGCATGCCAGGCCTCCCTGTCCATCACCAACTCCTGGAGTTTACTCAAACTCATGTCCATTGAGTTGGTGATGCCATCCAACCATCTCATCATCCTCTGTCATCCCTTTCTCCTCCTGCCTTCAGTGTTTCCCAGCATCAGGGTCTTTTCAAATGAGTCAGCTCTTCACATCAGGTAGACAAAGTATTGGAGTTTCAGCTTCAACATCAGTCCTTCCAATGAACATTCAGGACCCCAGACATGTGGACAGGCTGCTATGGATGGTTTCTAATCAGTTTCCTCTTCTGTACCATTAAAATATCACCTACTCTTCAGAGCTGCTATGAGTAAGGAAGGTAAAGTGCCTAGTACCACACTTCATAAATTTCTATAGCATTTTAAATGTTATAGATAACATTTCTATCTGTAACACTTTAAATGTTATAGATAACATTTCCAAATTTTATTTGGAAATAATTTCAAACTTAAGATTGCAAGAATAATGCAAATAATGCTTTCATACCCATTACCTATGTTCAAAAAACATTTTGCTTCCTTGATTTGTTTCTATGTAATTTTGTTATGAATGATTTGAGAATAATTTGCATACATTATGGTTATACCTAAATACTTCAGTGTGTACTTCCTTAGAATAGACTGTTACATAAACACAGTACTTATAAACTTCAGTAAATCAACACTGATACAATACTATTTTATAATCTTCTATCTATATTCTAATATATTTATTGCTTGAGATCTTAAAGACAGATACTCAAACAGGAAAGAAAAATGATTGGTAAACGTTCATCTGGGCTGTAAGGACTATTCAGAGTGTTTGCTTTGCCTTAGCTAATAAAATACATCTCATGTCATCATTTCTCAGAATTAAATATTATTTTAACATAAGGGTATCCTGTTCTATTTTTACACTGTTACCTATTCTTTATTTCACTGATTCAGTTTATAGTTCCTTTCTTGAAGTTTTAATTTTTTAATATGTCCATTTTTCAAAATTAGTCATTTTTCCTGATTGCAAATGAGGCAAAACGAAACAAAGAATAAACACTTTTTTGACTTGTAGTAACTATTGGTCTTTGGGACAAAATTCAATCATTATTATGGGAAAATGTGTATTAGGTATATATTAGAAAAGTAAGACTTTTTTCAATGCAACCTGAATAAAAGAGACTACAAAACAATGAAGTACAGTTATATTTAATGCTAGGTTAAGAACTTCCCCCATTTTCTGTGTTAAAATACCTGAGGACACTAATCTTGCTTATCCTGGTGCCTGTAGCACTGAGTCCATCAAGAAAACTGGATTGTTTTCTCATACTGATCTAATTTTTTCTATTTATTTTGTGTGTGTATAAATTTCACTACACTACCCCAGTTTATAAACAGAAAATCAATAATTTTTATGTTTTTCTTTAGAGAGTAGTGTGCATGGTAGGTTTAATTGTTAATTATACCAATTAATTGAACCAATTAAATGTTGTTTGCCGGAAGGAGAAATGGATACCTGTTACACTGCAAAATACTAGAACAGACAAACCTGCCTAGTGAGTCCTGAGTTCCTTACTGAGCTGGCTGTGTGGCCTTGAGTAAGTCATAACTTTGCTAATTTTCAGTTTTTTCACCTGTAAAATGGGGTTAATAATAGTTCCTGTAACATAAAGGCAGTGTGAGATTGGTATAAAAGCTTCATAAATAAAACATGGCTTGTGAGGTCTCATTTGGCCAATATTTCCATTCTATATTTCAGTACTCAGTATTATTAACTTAATGTGCTTTTAGGTCAGTTTTTTTTTCCAGTAGTGGCAAATAACTGAAAATTATGAATCACCCATAAATATGGCCAAGTGAAATAAAGGCATGCCTGAAGCAACCAAAATCTCAAGTAGGGCCTCACCCAAGGTTGTCAGGATTTTAGAAGTAAATTATGAAGCACCACAGGGATCTCAAACTGGCTGGTGTGATGGTCGTTGATTCTGTGACAGAAATGGAGAAGCAGTGCTCTAGATCACATACAAATCATTCTGGGACTCGGGGCGGCGGAGGGGTTTAAATGCAGGCTCTGAGTCAGTAGGTCTGGAGTGGGAGCTCCAGAGATTCTGCATTTGTAAAATGTGTTTAGTGCAATGTTTGGATGCTTTCACTCTAAAAACCGATGATAAACATACGAAACTGTTTACAAAAGTTCATGGTGTATAGAAAACAAGGGCCATATTTGCAAAATTATTTATTTACATTTTAAGCTCATGGTAAAATAATTCTAGGATAGAATGGCTAAGATGAAATATACCAAGTCAATATAAACATACACATATTTATCTTTACATGCAAAGAATTCTAGCGATGGCTATAGATGAACTCAGGTTTTCCTTTACAAAACTAATGTTCCTTTCAATCATGCTGTGATAATGTCTTCCAATAAGAACAGATTTAATGTATATCATTCAAAAAAAATCTGAGAAACAAAAAGCTGACTTGGGATAGATTTATTGTTAAACTGCTATCCATATGTCATAAAACCAAAAATGTTTTACAGGGCTGAGATGTTCAAATAGGTCCAAACATGATATAATTAATAACTTTTAAGTAAGGAATGCTTTGGCTATTAGGTTTTGACTTAGTTTTGGCATTGCTTGCATAATTTATACCATTTCAGTTAGTCACTTGGTAATCCGTTCAAAACAAGACTTGTTTAATACTATCACAAAGCACTTAGCCTTACCTTGAGTGGGAATATCTTTAAGATTCTGACAATAGCAACACATTTCTCTTTTCCTTCACTCAGAAAAAAAGAAATCACAAAAATAAAAAATTCATTTTCACACATTGAAGTTTTACTCATTCTTAAAAAACCAAAAGTTCCTCATCATAATACCTACTCTGGGTATTGGTACATTATCAAAATGCTAGACCTGTAAGAACTCCTCCTATACCTTGAAAGCCTATGACTTTGTAATCTACATATGTTTAAGGTTAAATATATAAACAATGCATTTGAAGCATCTGGGAAGAATTCACATTTACAATAGTTTTTAAAAATATGGGTTTATTAAGTTTTAGAAAAATAAATACTGTGGTTGGTTCTACCCTCCCCATCTACTTTTCTCCCCTTACAAATTTGAGCTTAAGAGTTCAGGCTTCTAAAAAGCAGAAGAAAGCAAAATAGAACAATGTAGATTTTATTATTCACATTTCCCCTTTCTAAGGGTAACATTATCATAATGGCAAACTTGATTCTCCTTCCTTGAAATGAAGATCTTATCTCCTAAAACTAATTTAAATAACTGTTCTTAAGAAATCAAGTGAATTTAACAACCAGTACTTTTAATAAACTAGGAATTAAATGACTATAAAATATATAACATGATTTTAAGGAGTTCTATTATAAAGTCTAAAAGCAAAATCTAAATATTTAATAGTTTAAATTTAATTTCTTTAAATTCTTTTAAAAGCTGTAAGCTATATTATAAATTGCCAGTTAAATTCCCACTCTAGTCTACAAAAATAATCTGCTGCACAAATATATAAATTTAAGGTAACTCTATTTCTTGTGTTAATCTTTTTTCCAGTCTTTTAAGTTCAGTAAAACAAAAAGTAAGCACCTAGATATTAAATTAACTTTCATTTGAGCAGCGTTTTGATTTTAGATAAAGGGATTCTAAATGTAGTCAAACTTTCCAGAAGTCATATTTACACGCATTGTACAGCACTTTATATACATATAAATACAGACTTATAAGAAATAAACAAATTAACCTACACTTTTCATAATGTAAAAAATAAAGATAAAAATACAACATATGTGATCATATGGTAAGCCATCTATTTGAGAAATATGCTTGGTTTTCAGTTCTGATGGCAAAAGCCTTGAATAACTTAAAGCATATCACATAAAAACACCACAGGTGTTTTTTTATTTACGATCTTAGTTTATTTACGATCTTAACCTAGGCCTATCCACAGTTTTTAAGTGTTAGTCAATGCCATACAAGTAGTTGAGTTTACTAGTAATGTGTGCACTGGACAAAAATGATTATGGAAAGTATGACAGCAGATATCAAATGTTTTTAAATATAACTATAGGGAGGGATTAAAATTAATTCTTTTCCAGGGGAAATCGGGGATTTCTGATAATAGAGCTTTCTTTAGCAGTTTGCTTCATGTTTTGTTCCTGCCCATAAGGTAGTGTTTGATTTTGCTGTGATACCTCTTATAAAAAATTGATGGACTTGACTTTCCTCTAATACAGCAGAGTGAATTTTTGTGATCTAATTACTCTTCCACAAAAACAAATAGGTGGCTGTGATAAGCTCTGTTTGCGTCCCACACACAGTAAGTTCTTTACCAACCAATTCCTGGCTAGAAGCCGGGATTTTACCTGGGGAAAAAAGTTACTCAGAACGTTTACTGCGCTATAATGTTCTAGTCTTGAGACTGATTGGAAAATTCTATTTGGCACTCCTTTACCTCAGATGGCATGCCAGTTCTTATTACAGTATGAAATTCTATGATCAGATTCAAGGTACAGAGGAATAGGAAGCATGGAGATTTTGACCCACATTAAACAAACAAGCAAATAACAACTCTTCCATAAGTTAAAAGGTTTTTAACTCTAAAAGCAAGGCCCTTTCCCCAGAAAATTAAATTCATTAAAAATGTAGAAATAAAAATCCCATTATGGCTCTAAATATACAACAAATAAATAGTCATGTATTTTATACATTTCAAATTTTTAAAGAGCCCTACAGTATTTCAGGAAGATGACTTAAAGTGTTGTTCCCTGAGTTTTTGATGAAACCCCAAATATAAGTTCACCAACTCCAAGACCTTAAAGAGAGAAAAATCCACATGGTTTGCTTCCTCTCTTTTAGGATTAGCTGTTTACTCCAAAGCAGTTTGTTCAGTGCTTACCCTATAGTTCAAATGTTTTAAGAATGTGGCTTTATCCATTTCTTAGAAGACAAACTCCCAAAGAAACTTCTAAGAAGGAAAAAAAAAGATTGTTTAAAGAAAGTAAAGTTTTAACATTAGTTTACAGTGCAGTTGAGTAAATGAGTTTTATATCTGTAATACATCAAGAGTGGTAATACTGTCATAGGTATTAGAAGGTAGAGTTCTATGAATTCTGCCTTTTCTGACCTCAGTGGTTATTGACTCTAGTTTCTGTTACCAAACAGAAAGTCTAACAATTAAAAAATCCAAACTACTAGAAACAGAATGACTCTTCCATATTTAAGTGTATGAGAAGACATACATTTGGTTTTAAAATAAAGATCAAAACAATCAATAATATCTCAATTTTTAAAAATCTGCAATTTATATATAACGTATACATAATAGTAATTTATACATAATAGTAATTTTCAAAAACTCATTCAAAACTGGGGTTTTAAAATTCTTGAATTGTTTTCATATCACCTTCTTGATGGTTATTAAAATATTTTTTAAAAATTCAAAGCTTGGGAATAGTTCAGTGAAATAAATATTTGTTTGCAATTTCCATTACAGTCTATTTATAAAAACTAATTACAGTGAATAGAGACTTTAATTCTGTTCCTGGAAGTTTTAGGTTAGGCTTAACTTTAAGCCACTAAAGGTTTCTAAGAAAACAACAACAACAACAGTTGAGAGTACATCTGAAATGTCCCATCCATTTCAGTAAAGTGCACAATTGTTCATCCTTTGGCTTGGCTATGACCTCAAGGGAGGTGTAGAAGTCAGTGGTGCTGGTGTCAGATTCCTGACTATATTACTGAGGCTGGCAATCTTCTCCTCTAGGAGGTAATTTTTCTTCTCTGCTGTTTTTTGTCGCTGTTCAGTCATTTCCAGAGCTTTCAACAACTGGGCATTTTCCACATACAAATCCTTCACTATTGCATCTGCTTTAGTATTCTTGCAGAGCTGGAAACAGAACCAGAAACATCTTGACTCCATTTCTGTTATTCTTTTAAAAGATCTGACATAAGGACAGTTGTTTATAAAGGCAAATGGCTTCTATCAGTTATATTCTTTTATTTTACAATACAGCTTTAATATCAGACCTGGTACCAGGTATACAGGTAAAACAAATCCACTTATTCCAGGCTGTTTCTTTGCATAATTTGTTTGTAGAAATCACTAATAAGAGAACAAATTGATATTTGAGGGCTCAAACGTGAAGGTATTTTTCAGCCTAGGTATTATTTCTTTATTCATTCTCTAAAAATATCACAATACTTTTATAATTTAAATTTCTGAGGCTGTGAACTGTTTACCTGTTATTAACAATAGATGCTTGTCTCCCGTTCATAACTACATACAACCTACTGATTATTTTAAAATGTAGCTCATGTATTATAACACATGGAGAAGGCAATGGCACCCCACTCCAGTACTCTTGTCTGGAAAATCCCATGGATGGAGGAGCCTGGTGGGCTGCAGTCCATGGGGTCGCTAAGAGTCAGGCACGACTGAGCGACTTCACTTTCACTTTTCACTTTCATGCATTGGAGAAGGAAATGGCAACCCACTCCAGTGTTCTTGCCTGGAGGAACCCAGGGACGGGGGAGCCTGGTGGGCTGACGTCTATGGGGTCACACAGAGTCGGACACGACTGAAGTGACTTAGCAGCATTGTAACACAAAGATTCAGCAGTTACTTCCTTTTAAAATAAAACCTTGTCTAGAAGAGAGATTCTAATCTTTATGGTTAAAATATATAGTCTTGGTTAGGGTGGGAACACTCTTCAGCAGAATAGGATAATTTGATCTTTGGTCTCCTTAGTTAATATCTTCCAATCCCCTTTCCCTTATTATACCTTTAACTCCTCATTTTACACCCAGTTTCAGGCAATGCATCCACAAGTATGAAGGTTTAAGGTAATAAAGAAAACTTAAGGCATGGCTAATTTACATAATATCATTTCAAACAGCAATGCTAAAGACTATCACACGGAAGCCCAGGACCTAGGTGACTGGCAGGTTTAACATAAAACTAACATTATTTTCTATTAAACTGTTTTAGTGTATAACCTTTCCTCTTTCCCTTCTATTAAAAAACACTTCAGTGACTCTTATCCACTACACAACAAAATCCAAACTCCTGTGGTTTAGCACTAAGACCCTCTACTGTCTACTCTTCCCTCTCTAGTTTCTTTTGCTTCTCCCAGAATAGGATGTACTGTTAATGCCAAAGTGTTTGTAGATGTCCACACCCCATGTTACCCATTTTCTTTGTTTTTGAACTGCTACTGGAAGTACTGCCAAATGGTTAGTACCATGTAGGTGAACTACACTCCATATGGGCAGGGATTTTGCTAGTATTTCTAGTACTTGGAACAGAACCTGGCATGTAGTGACTATGTGTTGAATAAATGATTAAGGGACTGAATCAATAAATGTAAGAACAGGACTTTCTCTTTCTCTCCGTTCTGTGTACTAAGATTTAGGACACAGGAAAGTTCCTGTCCACCATTCTTCTCAGATTCTACATGTCTAAAAATCCAGGCTGGGCAGTTTCTACCCTCCTACCCCCTGCCACAGTTTGTCTCAATCTCAGATTTCAGAGAGGTTATAACATTCCCTAGAAAGTAGTCTTTCTGTTATGTCTCTTCAGTGGATGCACAAATAATTTATAAGCACTCGGGCCACACCTGCTGCCAGCAGGAAAGAAGGATCAGCCTACTTGGTGGTCCTGAATTTGAGAGTCCAGATTTTTATTCAAAACAGAGCCTTTTGGGGTCTGGCTACAGCCACAAGTTAGATTTTGAGGTTGTCGTAGTTGTTGCAAACAAAAAAGCTAAAGTTACATTTATTATCCCCCATTTTTTACAAACATAAAATTTCTGTTTATTTGGGGAAAAAAAAATCTATAAAAATTCAATTTGGCTTGAACCTCATTAGAAATGCTTTAGAAATTCTTCTAATTTAGGAGTTTATAATAGAGTTTGCCTTTATTAGACAATAAAAGTTAGCAAGTTAGTAACAATAAAGGAATTTAAAACTGGAGTTAAAGCAGAAGGTGAGATGGGTGGGCAGATATGACCTGGGAAGCTCACTTGTTCTTTGAGCTGATTCACTTTCTCCTGAAGAAGCCTTTTCACCAGTTTCAATTTCTGTTCAACTTCCAACATTCGTTCCTCCATGACAGTTACCAGGTATTCCTGGTTTCCCTGAAGGAAAAGAAAAAAAATTGTATTGTTATTTGAAAATCATGCCATGAGAAAGCACTAGTATTTAATTTTCCCCATAAGATGCCTAGAGAAAGGACAGCAAATGTTTGCTTTTGAATAGCAAGGGTGGATTTCTGATGAAATGGGAGTTCTGAACACTGCATGGGTTGCACAGGTTAGAAAGGTAACCCTATCAGAGAAAGAAATCAAAGATAAAAAAAAGACTCTTACCTGTGCTACCATCTTCCCCCAAGATAAAGCAAAATTCTTAAAACCAATACTTTAAGATCTATGTGTACTTATTATAGTAAAATAGGTATCCAAAGTAAATTAAAATATGGTTATCAACCTTTCATCTGTGATTTGGGTCTTTGCAATACTGTGGGACTTTCAACAACAAAATGAATAAAAACTGAGTTTATTCAGGATCACCTAACATTTCCAGTCAGCTTGCAGTATGTGTGTCTGTTTTTATCTTTGAAATGGCTGGTTACTGTGAGGGTGTTAGTGTTTCTAGTAGCCTCTTCCCACTAGTTCTTCTAATTATTGGTTTCCTAATTTGACTTGTCAATGTGGAGCAAATACCTGAATTGGAGGATGGACTTATCATTAGAACATATTTAAAACTGAAAATTTTCTCCCCATAAAGAGCTCCTAGATGAAACAATAGGGCAGAAAAAGGACGCTGGCTTCTCCTCCTCTCCTTATACAACAGTGATGGATTAAGGTGTGTGTGGGTTTTGGAGTGCAAAGGGACCTAGAACAAGATTTAGAGTGCAACTGACTACCCCTTCTTCCGGTCTACCAAAATGTTCACATAAAGCATTTCAGATTCTTTAAAAGCTTTAAATTAAAAGGTTCTTCAAATGTTTAAGCAAGACTCAGGTGTTAGTAGCTGATGGCATAACCTGTCCTTAAAAATATACCCCAAAGTGTCCTTTAAAAAGCACAAAGAATGACCAAATGTGAGGTGAAAGCCAACAGTTTGTGTATTAAACAATAGCATTTATTCAAACATAAAAGAAACAACTAAGCCATGCAACTAATTTAAAGATAAAAACTGTAGTAGGGAAAAGACTAAACAGAATTTTTAAGAAACCAGGTCCTAAGAGCATCTAAAAATCCTATATTTTAAAAGGTACAATGGCTTTTTAAAATTCAAACATAAATGGAAAATGCCAGATTTCGACTTGCCTTAAAAAAAAGAAAAAGCAAAACAAAGCAAAAAACCTGGATAATTAATTCAAAGAACATGGGGCATGGCAAAAGAGTGGGGAAAGAGGAAAAACAAAAGCAGTCATATATTTAAAATTTATTTTATTCCATCAAAAATTTCCTTTTTCCTGTCAAAAAAGTATTATACATCTTATATAAAACAGTATAAATAATCCAGATTTTCTTCAAATTCCATATATAAAAGCAGTACCTTTTGTTAAAAATATTTACAATGTATGGGATGAGAAAATATATAGAATACATCAAGAATCTCAAAGCTACACTCTTTAGATAGTATAAATAATTAAGTGTAACAAGCTGAGATTTGTGAATTTGATTCACGAAATTCACATCCTTTCAAGAATCTCAAATTCATACTCTTTAAATGGTATAATTAAGTGTAACAAGCTGAAATTTGTGAATTTGATTCACATAAATAAGAAACATAATACTGCAAAGGCTTAATAATAAAACTTAAAAGAGCACTTGATTCCAAAACATTTCTCAGCTTATGTCTATATTTGCGTGGTGTGTGTGGGTGTGTGCATTTGAGTATCTGCCATGGTAAGAAATGCCATCAATAACAGCCCAGTTTTCACAGGTGCCCAATCCTTCTGTAGGAATCTGCATGCACTGCTCGCTGCTCCGGTAGCAAGGCCTAGAGAAAGAAGGCAAGTGGTACACTTCACCCTGATGTCAAGATTATGCTTTTGGGGGGAATCTAAATTCACACATTTATAATGCAAACAATTTTTAAAAGCACACATCAATACTACATATGCAAGCGAAGCAACACAAGGCAGAAGAAATCATATCACTCCACACACAGAGACAACATGCAGATTCTAACAACATTCTGTATTCTTAAAATCGATGTCAGCTCAGTTACCAGAAACAAAGAGAGCCTGCTGTCACCTTCTCATGAGCAATAAGCAGTCCACTCTGCCATCTGGCTGGAGAAATTCTCTCTCTTTTTAAGTACAAAGTCTTAACAGTTTTTGTCTATCTAATCCTCAAGTAATTGAAGTAAAGGGATACTTTTTACTTTTAAACACTGGTAGGTGGGTTGGGAGGAGCATGTGTTTAAAGTAGTATATATGAGAGTAATGAGTAGGATCTTTGATCATTTGATTTAAAATGTCTATTAAAAACTGAGGTCAAGTTTTATGATTCACTTCTATAATGAAGCATCTGTCCAATACCTACCATCACAATTTTACTTCTGGAATTAACTTTTAGTACTTGGAAACTGAATGTAGGAAGCTTCGAAAAACATGGATTTTAAGCCCTTGTTAGAAAGAATAGATGATAACTACATCATGCAAAAGCATAGATATATACTAGTAGGCAAAGAAAACAAAATTGCTCCAATGTATAATTAATGGTGCTAATATGACTTTGCAAAGCCACTGTGACCAGATTACAGGAAAAGAGTTAGGAAATTCCTTGTCAAATGTCACCTGAAAGGCAAGGTACATTTTGAAAACAGAAGAGTTATTCAAACTAGAAGGAACTAATCTAGAATTCTGCAAATTAAGGAGTGTTTTTAATTTTATTCCTAATTCTAAGGAAGAATTAAGAGACTTCTGAAAGAAGAGGATCGTGAATGAAGCACTAAAAAGAAAATTTAACTATTTGAAAACTTAGGTAATATAAGATTGTGTCTGGTAGTGAGCTGGGATAATGCTACTTCAAAGGGAAGAGGAAGAAGAACTTTATTTTCTTAAAAATAGTTTTTCAAACTAGATCATTTAAAAAATAAGTTAAATGAACTTTGTCAACTTAAAAAAGTCACTGATGACACTTTCTACTTTAATAGTTGTGAAAAGTCCCCATTTGTGAATTCCAAGGAACTCAGCAGGCCACACCCTCTAGTACAAGAAAACGCAGGATGCTTTGTTAGTAATACATATCCTAGAGTTGCACTTGAATTCTGTAATATTTTTGGCATCAGACAAGAATGTTAGGTCAATTGCACAGTATGCTCAAGTGAGCCTGACACTTCATCATCGCTTAGCAACTTGCATGAGACCCAGAACTCTTAATTACCCAGCTTAGAAGCTGAGAGCTCAAAAGTAGCACAACAAAAACCAAGACCAAAGCCAAAACAGCACTGCAGTTCTGTGGATTTGTAATACAGGTAAGGTGTAACTGACAAAAGATTGAGGTTCTTCATCCCCACCTTTGAACTGGTGTAACTTCCAAATAGGTAAAATTGAATTAGGTGATCTGCGTTTACTATTAGAAAAAGATCGTCATACCTGTGGTGTGTTGGTTTCAGAAGTCCTATTTTCAAGTTCCTCCTGCAGGCACTGGTTTATCCTTTCTGCCTGCAGCAGCTGACGTTGAAGCTGCAGAAACTGCTCCCTGGGAACCACTGGACAGGTTTGCTGCTGGAGCAGTTGCAGTTCCCAAGCATGAGGGGATGGGCTAAGCATCACAGTGGACCTCAGGTGCTGCATCTGGACAATAAGAGCAAAAAGCCCTAGTCAGCTACCATGCCTTCAGTCACAGAGCTGCCTTGAAAGTAGCAGGCAGAGAGAAAGGAAGTCTATGGATTCATATTAATGGCCTCTCAGACTTACTGATAACTTGAAAACAGGCAGCACATGATCCCAAGTAAGAATAAAAAATCATTTAATACATTTAATGAATAAGCAGGCCTTAAAAGTTTTAGACTTACACTGCACTTCTCAATCTTAAGCAACAATTAAACATGAGGCACATGGTGCACATATGTCTGGATTTTCCTCTTTTCTTCCCACACTAGAACATTTAATTATCCCTCTTTTAAAAAAAAAAATGGTGGAATAGGCAAAGGGCAGAAAGAGGTTATGCTCTAGGGTTTTGCCACTTACCATTCATAAAGATTCTTAAAAGCAGTTCAATGACTACTTTTTTTCTAAGTTAGCAATTTGTTTTGAAAATCTCATCTTGCATCTCAAATTATTTTAATCTATCTTAGTTTATCAGACAGGCAATTCTGGGACATAGGTGATATTCTAGAATATTTGGGAATTGAAGTACATGGAATGAAAGGATTTATTCAAGACAATGAGGAAATGGTACGTGTATCACATGCCAATCAAATGTGGGGCAAGGGAAAGAAAGCACTGCATTTGGTCAGTGAAGCATGCCACTTCACATCTGTGGACACATTCAGCAGACACAGAGCTCAATGGAAGACATGCAACAAATATGACCAAGTACTAAACTCATGAGGAAGCACCCCCAGGCATGTGAGAAGGGAAAAAGGCCCTCTAAGACACAACTAGAATTAAATGTTATCATGAAACTTCAGAGCCACTATCCATTTCCTTAAATTTAAATTTCTGAGGTGGGTTATTACCCATTTTGAAATATTGCTAGTTATAGATTTAGAAAACCCACCACTTTATGATCCCCTGATTTTGTATCAGTGGGATGATTTTCTTCACTACGTCTTTAAATACAGAGGAAAATCCTGATGGAAATGTAAACAGATGTATTCCAGAGTTAAATGAAATTGAATATTGGCTCTTAAGTATTTATTAACTGTCATAGTAGTAGAAATGATTACATGAAAAAGGGGTTTAATGAGATGTCTCCATGCTATGAAATTCATTGAAAGAGAATGTTCTACCTTCACACACTATCTCAGGCAGAGAACTGCACCCTTCTCTGCTAGTTCCAACCACAGAGTTCTAGGTACAGGTTAGCCACAGATAAAACAAAAACAAAAGAGAATTACAGGAATTAGAGAAAGAAAATATGAGTTATAAAGAGAAAGAACAGTATAAAACAGGGTATATTATATACCTTACACATATGCTCCAGTCAGTAGGAACTTAATTTGACTAACATTTACATTTCTCTGTATATAAATTTTACAGATATTAAAATGTCAAACAGCTCTTAATTTTGTAGCCACTTCCTCATCTATTGTAATTTGGTTGGTTTATGAGCTTGCTTCTTTACCTCAATTCATTCCAATACAATAATTCAGAAGATTTCAAGTGCAGTATGGAATAGACCTGATGTTAAATACCCTGCCTTGTGGAGATGCAGGATATAAACCATAAAACATTTTTATTGTTAAAGTATCTGAACTATTGGCTATCAGAGGTACACACCAAACTATAAGAACTGCTAACAGTCTTTAACTTTTTAAGTGTTCAAAACAAATTGTTTATGGAACATTGCCTCATATAGTTGAAAAAACCATGGAGTGGGAGGCAAATTCTTCCATTTCCTTGTCTAATAATTTGGGATCTTTAATTGCCCTGGGGTAAGGGTATGTGTTGGAGAAGGCAATGGCACCCCACTCCAGTACTCTTGCCTGGAAAATCCCACGGACGGAGGAGCCTGGCAAGCTGCAGTCCATGAGGTCAATAAGAGTCAGACACGACTGAGCGACTTCCCTTTCACTTTTCACTTTCATGCATTGGAGAAGGAAATGGCAACCCACTCCAGTGTTCTTGCCTGGAGAATCCCAGGGACGGGGGAGCCTGGTGGGCTGCCATCTATGGAGTCGCACAGAGTCGGACACGACTGAAGTGACTTAGCAGCAGCAGCAAGGGTATGTGTTATATTAATCAGTGATTTTAAACTATCATATAGGGGTGAGAAAAAATTCCTTCCCCCAAGGGAGTGTATACATCAGATAGAATCACCTAGAAAGCTTTCCCTAAATTCCTTGATACCAAAGATTCTGATGTAGGACTATCTGCCTGACTGCCTACTGCCCCTCCCCCAAACCTGATAAGAATCCATGCTGGAGTGAGAGGAATGTACCTATCCCCAGGTAAGCTGGGCAAAAAAAATGGTGTGAAAAACCACTGTACATCCTCAAATTTGGCCTAATCTTTAGATATCACAGCATAAATAAAAATCCAATTTATAGGTCCAGTGGGAAGGGGAAATGAAGAGTTATTGCTTTAATGTTTAGAGTTTCTGTTTCGGGTGATGAAAGGTTTTAGAAGTAGTGGTGACATGGTGACAATGTAATTAATGCCACTGAATGCCACTTAACAAAATTTGCCATTTTAATCGTTCATGTATATATATATTTCTATATATATATACACACACACACACACACTTAGTATAATTTAAAACACAATGTCATATACCCAAACCGCTGAATTAGACACTTTAAATGAATGAATTGTGCAGTGTGTGAATTACATTTAATAAAGCTGCTAAAGAATTATATGTCTGCACAGAGTTCACAGCTCAGTCTTATTTCAATGGAAGTTTCATTAGAATAGTGTATGAGGTGTTCTTTACAGTGTTCCAATTAAAAATTCATGCTTTTTCTTTTTTCAGCTCCAGTGCCAAGAACACTTAATTTCCCTCATCCATTACCAAATATTTACTACTAGATCAGGGAGAAAAGTAATGAGGGGAAATTGCTTATGATGACTAATCATGTAAAGTATGATTGGGAGAGAAAGGGGCATATGAGGCCAAAGAGAGCAGGTGGGAGAAGACTCAGCCTGTTGGAAGGACATTTGCAGAGGATCTAACAGTGATTAAGTACACCCTGTTACTTTTCAGCTGGGTACTAGACATGTCATGTGTGGCTTCAGATATCTCATTCATTAGAGTATATAATTATTTCATCAGAAAAGCATATCTACATCTAAACACAGCCTGCAGCTCAGAGTTTTAATAAATTCATTTATTATATGCAGAAGGAAAAGCAAATATGGTTTGGAATTCATTCTTTATATAGTTTCACTAATCTCCCTATTAGTAGATAAATCAGAGAACATAAAATTGACAGAAACCTTAGTGGTCATTTAAATGTAAATGCGATATGTTTGCCCATATTTCATATTTAAAAACCAAGCATCTATTGAAATGTAATTACCTTTGCATGTGTCCAGCTTCATGAAAGAAAATATTTATATATCTCTGTTCCTATAATTCTGGCTTTAAAATATTTGTATACACAGAACTTTTTTTTTTCATTCATTCATTTCTTTATTAAGTGTCTTCATGAGCCAGACACTATTCAGATGCCTTATTTGACATATCAACATTTACAATCTATTTGGATAATAATTACACCCTTGCTGATTTAAATTTCTTTTCTTCTTTTCTTTCTCACTTGTTTGTTTCCAAAAATACAGCTGAGTTGGGCTTTAAAAAATGGAAGTTCAGTTCAGTTGCTCAGTTGTATCCGACTCTTTGCGACCCCAAGGACTACAGCACGCCAGGCTTCCCTGTCCATCACCAACTCCCGGAGTTTACTCAAACTCATGTTCATTGAGTCAGTGATGCCATCCAACCATCTCATCCTCTGTCGTCCCCTCCTCCGCCCGCCTTCCATCTTTCCCAGTATCAGGGTCTTTTCAAATGTACCCAGAACTTTATAATTGCACTTGGTGTTCAGAAAGCAATCTATTAGACTAGAAACTCAATGTCCAAGCTGACAAGTTTTACAAATCCACTTTCATATTTAACAGATGTACCTCTTCCAAGGCAGTGCTGAGTTACAAATGTAGAAATGAACAGTGGCAACACTTGAAAATTAACTGTCTAAATGCTAATGCTCTTAAACTCCTGGAATGTACTTCCTAACCGAATAGGCTGTAACAGAGCACATCACATCTATAAAACACTACACTGGGGGAGGTATCAGGAAACTATTAAAACCACAGCATTGGCAAGAGAGCTCTGAGCCTCTTGGTCAGTACTGGACAGAGTCCCTGCCACTTAAATTTGTTGAGGCACAAATCCTTGCATTTTAGGATAGTCAACATTATTATTATTATTCCTTCTTCTGTGAAGCAGTATATATCTCTCTGGCTGTGTAATTAGCAAAAATATCTATCAAACTTGGTAAGACAAACCAAAGAGTCCAGCCTGGCAATGTACTTAGATTTTCACTGTTTTCGTAATAGGAATTTAATGCTATGTTAGCCTCTCTCAACAAATAGGTCATTCATGGATTAAAATATTCTTCATCAGATCAGATCAGTCAGGTCATTTCCCTTAAAAACGTACCTCCATTAGCTGTTCATCCAGTTTTACTTGTTTCTTTTTCAGGCCTTCATTTTCCAAATGAATTGTTTCTAATTCTCGTTCAAGGGATTTCATCTGACTAACCTGTTGAAAAACATAAAACTCCCTTAAAAAAAAGAAAACAACCTGAATCTCTCTACTTTTTTTTGACAAATTTACACTAATCAGAAATCTCAACTCTTGGAAGAAAGCTGAGTTCATTCATCAAGGGAAAACAACAAATAATTCAGTGCCTTGATTATATTTTAGTCTAGCTTAAATCACCACTCCTCACATAGAACAGAGTCCTAAGGCAGGTAGCTTTCAAACTTCAGTGCCACTCACTGTAGGAAATACATTTTATCTTGCAACCCAGTACACCCACACCCCCCCCCAAGTACATATGCATGCATAATCAGTTGTAAGTATACATCACTAAAAGAAAACTTCCATGAAATAATACTTATCCCTACTACAAGCCATGCACTTTGATATTTTATAGTATATTTTATTAAAGATGCTGTCACAACATTGTAAAGAAACTATAATAAAAATTTTTGAAATGCTGGTATTTCACTAAACTGAATTCATGATCATCTACTATGGATCTGCAGTAGAGAAAAACGTCTGAAAACAGAGTACACAAAACCTGATTTATTTAACTCTTTTCTCAATTTTAAAGAAGAAATTTGAAAGTTTTATGAGGATCCACTTTTGGAATTCTCTTTGGTACAGAATCTTATGAGAATCTAATGAGTTAGAGGACACTCAAGGATTCAGAATATTGCTAAGTAGAAAACATATGACACAATTCTAGAATGCTGATCTTTGCCTCCATCAAAAGAGCTGAGAAGAGTAGCAAGAACTGTTAAATGGAATTCGGGTGTATGCTTTCCAGGCACACTTAAATTCATTGTTATTTTAAAACCTATCATTTGACTTTCCCCTTGGTGAGCAGCTGGATGAAACCCAACATCTTTTTGAAAAGTTTACTTGAATATAACCTAGACTTTAAATGACATAATTATGGAACCATAATTTTATTTGCACTGGGAAACTAAAAAATTTGTGTGACTCACTTTATTGTGGTTGTCTGGAACTGAACCCGGAATATCTCCAAGGTGTGCCTGTAGTGAAAACTCTTGAGTTTTAGTTTAGAAAAAGAAAGAAAGGAAAACAAATACCAAGAACTCCCACAGTAACACTGGTCTAGAACTCAAACTTAATGTAACAAAGAATACAAAGCAAAGGGAATCATGTTACAGAGGTTTAACCATGTGGTAGCCAGCCTCTAAGCAGGTCCCTAGTGATCTCTATGTCACACCCTTGCCTGGTCCCCTCCCCCCACTATGCCTGAGTTAGTCTGTGTGACTTATAGAATACAGAAGTGATGTTGTGTGACTTCTGAGATTGGTTTATAAAACATATTACGGTTTCCATCGTGGTCTTCTGGAATCTCTCTCTTGTATCACTCATTGCGACATCCTGAGAAAAGGCCCAGGTAGGGAGGACCTGAGCCTCTGGCAATCAGCCAGCAAAGAACAGAAGCCTCTTCCTAACACGTTATCTGAGTAAATCTGGAAGTGGATGATCTCTAGCACCAGTGAAGCCTTCGGATATTGCAGCCTCAGCTAATATCTAGACAGCAACCTCAGGAAAGACCCTGAGCCAAAATCATTCCATTAAGCTGCTTCCAAATTCCTGACCTACAGAAACCGAGACATGAATGTTTTGTCTTTTTATTATACAGCAGTAGTTAACCAAATTAAAATGTTCCTAATATTCAGGTATATATGTTTTACTAACTTATAAAAGTTTATATACCTTGAAGATGATTAACCATCTTCTTTATGAAAACTTAAATTGCTCCTTTTTAGCGATCATTCAATCAAAAAGAACTATGATACTGCTTTGACAAGATGACAAAAGTGCAGATAAAAGGAAGAAGCAAAATAGGCCATTAGTCATTTCTTTGGAAGCACTCGGGGGAAGAAACATACATTTAGGGATGCATCAGAGTCAGCATATAGCCACGTGGTATTAACTCAAAAACTCACCTTCCTATTAGTAGGAGATCGCTCCTTTTGAAACTGTTCACATTCTCTCTTTAAGCTCAACTTCTCCTGCTCTGTGGGCTTCACAGTACCTGATGAATTTAGATGTTTTTGGTGCTTAGGAGAAGGAAGGTTGGATTCCAGCTGACGGACCTAACAAGAACCAGTATAAGGGGAAGAAATGCTAATATAATCACCCAGCCAGGAAAAACAAAAAGCTAACATAATGCAAGTTTTTATTCAGTGCTTGGGTTTTGTTGTATTAAAAAAGCTTTTTCCAGTCAAGTCTGCCAATTTTTGAAGCTTACTTTTTTGGATTTCAAAAGATCCTTTCTAGGTTAATCTATTTTTAGCCTGATCCAACACTAAGCATCAGACAGGGAAGAGGGGACTTCTGGCTCAGCCAAAGCACTAAGAGTCAATAGAGCAATGTGGCCACCAAGCAAACAGATGTAATCTGTAGGCACCTGTGTGCCTGACATGAGCATAACTTTTAGGAGTGAAGGGGGTGACAGTTCCTCTGAGTCTGTATTGGACTGTTCACACCTGAACAGTGCATTTACATCAGCTAAGTTCCATGAAGACAGCAACCATGTTTAGTCTTGTTTAACACTGCAACTTTAGTGATAGCAGTTTCTGGCACAGGGTAGGAGTTCTAGTGAATATCTTCGACTCCTAAGAGTTCTTTCTCAAAAGATTTATTTAAGCATAGGTTAAAAATAGTTGCTCATTCATATTGATGTATGGCAGAAACCAACACAATATTGTAAAGGAATTATCCTTCAATTAAAAATAAATAAAAAAATAATTGCTTGACTGCTCAGCAGAGGTAAAGCATTTAAACATCCCCTGAAAAAATGATCTTTAAATATCATTTTAACCTTGAAATGCTGAGTTTTTAAAGAGGGGCAACTTTTCCTCTTACAAGGAGTTAGACCAACAAGATTTGAGTTTAGTTTTGCCATTTTGTACTACCAGTCTTGGTGGCTAGCCTATTTGAATGAGGGAGGAATGTATGGTTACATCATTTCCATTTATAAAATCACAGATTTAATATAGAACTGCTTATACAAAAAATAGTATACAAACATATCATGATAAAATTATATTGCAAGTAAATGATAAATTATACATTCTTAAAATAAGCCTGCCACACCAGAATACTCAAATCCATACCCTAGAATCACTGCCATCATATCAAACATTGACTTACAAACCTAGGCTACCACGTGCAACTTTTCAAGTTACCTTCTCCCGGGAGTGTATGAGTTCCGGTTTGGTGTTCTGTACCATGGTTTGGACTCTCTCATTCTCTTGCCAAAGTAGCTGTTGTTCCTCGTTTATCAGGTGATCCAGCTTGTCCCAGGACAGCCTTTGCTGTTGGTTATGGAATCCTGATGGATGGATGCCTATTTCTGGGGCCCAGTTCTTAAGAGAGAATTAACAGAGTTAAGCCTTAAAAAACAAGCTGATTTCTTTTTTGAGTGTCTTCTAATGTGAGTGAGCACAGGTATATATAGATAAAAGTAAAACAATATTCTTGAGTTTTTTATTTTAAAAAAAGGTTCGGAAATTCTGTTTTAAATGGTCTTTGGCAAAACAGCTCTATCAAATCTAATAGCAAAGCTGACTGTAGGGCAATGCCCAGTTCCACATAGGACCCAAGTGCACAGAGACTAGTGTCCTTAAAGATTACCTCATTCTTATGAAGTTATGCTTTGAATCCATATAAGCATTATTTTGGTAAACACAGGACACAAAGAGAACTCTGAATTGCACAGCTAACTTGAAAGGGTTCACATGCCAAACTCTACTTTCATTTTCACATATGCAATCATATCCTTTTTTTAGAATCCAAAGCACGTATCATCCATATAATTGAGGCCTGAACTCAGGAATATGCTTTAAGCTACCACAGTGGTTTTTTTTTTTTGATCCTGAAAGATGCTTTAAAAAAATTTTTTTTAAGGTATCACAACTAGATAAGCCTTTTGCTTTTCAAGCCAAAACATGAAAAAGAAAAAAAATGGTACAGTCTCATTTTGAAAAACATTTCAGCCCCAAAGTAAATTTTTTAAATGGAAACTATTATGTTTTTTTTTTTTTAAAACCACAGTTAAAAAAAAGTATCAGCAGGAGATAAAGTAGCTGAATTTAGCACCAATTTTTAAGGTAGGACAAAAGCAATTCAGTTCAGTCGCTTAGTCATGTCCGATTCTTTGCGACGGCATGAACCACAGCACGCCAGGCCTCCCTGTCCATCACCAACTCCTGGAGTTTACTCAAACTCATGTCCTTTGAGTCAATGATGCCATCCAACCATCTCATCTTCTGTTGTCCCCTTCTCCTCCTGCCCTCAATCTTTCCCAGCATCAGGGTCCTTTCAAATGAGATAGCTCTTCGCATCAGGTGGCCAAAGTATTGGAGTTTCAGCTTCAGCATCAGTCCTTCCAATGAATATTCAGGACTGATCTCCTTCAGGATGGACTGGTTGGATCTCTTTGCAACCAAGGGACTCTCAAGAGTCTTCTCCAACACCACAGTTCAAAAGCATCAATTCTTCGGTGCTCAGCTTTCTTTATAGTCCAACTCTCACATCCTTAAATGACTACTGGAAAAACCATAGCCTTGACTAGACAGACCTTTGTTGGCAAAGTAATGTCTCTGCTTTTTGATATGCTGTCTACATATATTCTTAATTTATTTGCAAACAGATGCAGCATTGTGATATATTAAAATCAGACACTTTATATATCAAAATGTTTTTACCCATGGTCTTTTGACTTGCAAAATATAAAAAATTACCTTGTAACACCCTCTTGCAACAACACAAGAGAAGACTCTACACATGGACATCACCAGATGGTCAACACTGAAATCAGATTGATTATATTCTTTGCAGCCAAAGATGGAGAAGCTCTATACAGTCAGCAAAAACAAGACCAGGAGCTGACTGTGGCTCAGATCATGAACTCCTTATTGCCAAATTCAGACTTAAATTGAAGAAAGTAGGGAAAACCACTAGACCATTCAGGTATGACCTAAATCAAATCCCTTATGATTATACAGTGGAAGTGAGAAATAGATTTAAGGGCCTAGATCTGATAGAGTGCCTGATGAACTATGGAATGAGGTTCGTGACATTGTACAGGAGACAGGGATCAAGACCATCCTCATGGAAAAGAAATGCAAAAAAGCAAAATGGCTGTCTGGGGAGGCCTTACAAATAGCTGTGAAAAGAAGAGAAGCAAAAAGCAAAGGAGAAAAGGAAAGATATAAGCATCTGAATGCAGAGTTCCAAAGAATAGCAAGAAGAGATAAGAAAGCCTTCCTCAGTGGTCAATGCAAAGATAGAGGAAAACAACAGAATGGGAAAGACTAGAGATCTCTTCAAGAAAATTAGAGATACCAAGGGAACATTTCATGCAAAGATGGGCTCGATAAAGGACAGAAATGGTATGGACCTAACAGAAGCAGAAGATATTAAGAAGAGGTGGCAAGAATACAAGAAGAACTGTACAAAAAAGATCTTCATGACCCAGATAATCACAATGGTGTGATCACTGACCTAGAGCCAGACATCCTGGAATGTGAAGTCAAGTGGGCCTTAGAAAGCATCACTACGAACAAAGCTAGTGGAGGTGATGGAATTCCAGTTGAGCTATTTCAAATCCTGAAAGATGATGCTGTGAAAGTGCCACACTCAATATGCCAGCAAATTTGGAAAACTCAGCAGTGGCCACAGGACTGGAAAAGGTCAGTTTTCATTCCAATCCCAAAGAAAGACAATGCCAAAGAATGCTCAAACTACCACACAATTGTACTCATCTCACATGTTAGTAAAGTAATGCTCAAAATTCTCCAAGCCAGGCTTCAGCAATATGTGAACTGTGAACTTCCTGATGTTCAAGCTGGTTTTAGAAAAGGCAGAGGAACCAGAGATCAAATTGCCAACATCTGCTGGATCATGGAAAAAGCAAGAGTTCCAGAAAAACATCTATTTCTGATTTATTGACTATGCAAAACCCTTTGACTGTGTGGATCACAATAAACTGTGGAAAATTCTGAAAGAGATGGGAATACCAGATCATCTGACCTGCCTCTTGAGAAATCTGTATGCAGGTCAGGAAGCAACAATTAGAACTGGACATGGAACAACAGACTGGTTCCAAATAGGAAAAGGAATACATCAAGGCTGTATATGGTCACCCTGCTTATTTAACTTATATGCAGAGTATATCATGAGAAACGCTGGACTGGAAGAAACACAAGCTGGAATCAAGATTGCCGGGAGAAATATCAATAACCTCAGATATGCAGATGACACCACCCTTATGGCACAAAGTGAAGGGCAACTAAAAAGCCTCTTGATGAAAGTGAAAGTGGAGAGTGAAAAAGTTGGCTTAAAGCTCAACATTCAGAAAATGAAGATCATGGCATCCGGTCCCATCACTTCATGGGAAACAGATGGGTAAACAGTGGAAACAGTGTCAGACTTTATTTTTTTGAGCTCCAAAATCACTGCAGATGGTGACTGCAGCCATGAAATTAAAAGACGCTTACTCCTTGGAAAGAAAGTTGACCAACCTAGATAGCATATTCAAAAGCAGAGATATTACTTTGCCAACAAAGGTCCGTCTAGTCAAGGCTATGGTTTTTCCTGTGGTCATGTATGGATGTGAGAGTTGGACTGTGAAGAAGGCTGAGTGCCAAAGAATTGATGCTTTTGAACTGTGGTGTTGGAGAAGACTCTTGAGAGTCCCTTGGACTGCAAGGAGATCCAACCAGTCCATTCTGAAGGAGATCAGCCCTGGGATTTCTTTGGAAGGAATGATGCTAAAGCTGAAACTCCAGTACTTTGGCCACCTCATGGGAAGAGTTGACTCATTGGAAAAGACTCTGATGCTGGGAGGGATTGGGGGCAGGAGGAGAAGGGGACAACAGAGGATGAGATGGCTGGATGGCATCACTGACTTGATGGACGTGAATCTGGGTGACCTCCGGGAGTTGATGATGGACAGGGAGGCCTGGCGTGCTGGGATTCATGGGGTTGCAAAGAGTCGGACACAACTGAGTGACTGAACTGAACTGAACTGATGGTTCCATTTATGTGAAGTTCAGAAACAAGCATCCCTAACCTATGGTGACAGAAGGTAGAGAAGTCGTTCCCTTGGGGTTGTCAACTGAAGAGGACACAAGAGAGCCTACTGGGTGCTGGAAATGTTCTTTATTTTGAGCTAGGAGGTGGTTACACAAACATACATACACACATTCTAGGTAAAATACACATTTACATATAGGTACATATATATGTGTAAAAATAAGTTATAAACTAAAACTGTGTGCCTTTTACTGTATAAAGTCATACCTCAATAAAGAAAAGAAATTACCTTGTCACTGGCATTCTGAAGTTGCTTGTGTAGAGACATCACTTCTTGCTTTAAAGCTTCCTTTTCCTGCTGAGTCACTCGTAGATCAGATTTAATTCGGGACATTTGTAGGTTTACATTCTGGAGAGTGTCTTCTAAATTCTGAACCTACGTCAGAACAAATGACAAATCCTCATGGTCTCAGCTATAGCATGTGCATGTATGAATGAACTAAGACAAAGAACTTCAAAGTCCCTTCTGTTTCTACTTCCTACATCCAGCTCTTTTCAGTTGCTCAGGGCAAACCAGGATATTATGTATCTTTACAGGATGTTATGTTATATTTAAGAGAATAATGAAATATACCTTGAGCAAGGTACTGCTGGTCCAGTCATCTGGTGTATTACCAAGTGATATCTTACAGAACTAAGGAGTACCAGCTGGCATCACAATAGATAATTTTACTGAATATTGTAGAAATTACATTTTAGACTGTGGTGTTGTTTTGCAAAGGACCTCTCAGTTTAAAATAAAACCATATCTTTGTAGAACCCTACTCCATGCTAATATCTCATTTATATTTCAATTTTTAAAAATTTAAATTGGTAAATGGAATGTCAATAGATATCTTTAACTATAATAGGGCATGAACATGCCTGAGAAATGCTAATTCTAAATTAGAAATAAGAAGTCATTTTTGTGCACTATTCTTAAGCTTTCATAAATAAATAATCTCACAGTGATGAGACAATCTCATGATTATTTCATAATAATGAACTTTGGAGGAAACACTGTTCAACTTATTTTATTATACTGTAACATGTGTCAAATATTAGTTAACTTGAATCATTCTGAACCCTTTTAGACCACATCCACTTAGAACATTGTTTTCACTTGGAGTTCTGCTGGAAGATATAGGAAAAAATTAACTATGTGGATGAAACAAGAATTGTCCACACACCTTTTCCTGTGAAGCCACTAGTTGTGACTTTAAGCTTTCACTCTGGTGTTCCCAAGACTTCTGTTCTTGCTTCATAGTAGCAATTCTGTGCTCTAAAAGACTTGATTTTGCCAACTGTTTCAGGAAAAGAAAAGAGGTAACAGCATTTTTGCAAATATGTCTAGCCTCAATTCATATGCCTCCATCAAGTACCATCTCTTTACATAGTGGATTGGGGCAAGGTAGAAGACAAACGTTTCCTTGACTCTCTTTTCTTTAATTTTGAAGAGTCTCTTTTCTTTGGGGATTTCCATTTTTCTTTCTCATTGCCTCATGTTTTGTGGGTGAGACATGAAGGGCTGGAAGGCAATTAGAAATCCCAAGAGTGTGCCACAATAGGAAAACAGAGAGTGTCTATTAAGGCAAACGTAACAAAAGCAGTGTTTCTGGATTTGGCAGGGAAAATATAGTAGAAAAAAAAGTAACTATGTAATGGGCTTCAGATCCTTAAATACATAATATTCATGTTATATGTAAGTAAACTAGTGATATATTTAAGTAATATACATCAAGTAGCAATAATTATTAAAATGAGACAATCTTTATATTACTGTATTTAACATTTATTAAACAACTAATCTAGATTCCTGTTAAAATCATGGCTTTAGCAATCTACAGATTTAATGTGATCCCTATCAAATTATTGATGACTTTTTTACACAGAACTAGAACAAATAATACTAAAATTTTTATGGATTATAAATACACATGTGGTATACAAATACACCATGGTATATTAC
This sequence comes from Bos indicus, assembly GCF_029378745.1. NCBI lineage: Eukaryota > Metazoa > Chordata > Mammalia > Artiodactyla > Bovidae > Bos > Bos indicus. The sequence goes on from NC_091769.1 coordinate 43,434,481, forward strand.
TCAGCCAACAAAAAAATAAAATAATGCCATTTGTAGCAACAGGGATGGGCCAAGAGATTATCATACCAAGTGAAGCAAGTCAGACAAAGACAAATATTACATGATATCACTTATATGTGAAATCTAAAAAAATAATACAAATGAACTTATTAATACAAAACGGAAACAGACACACACATGGAAAACACACTTACGGTTACCAAAGAGGAAGAGTGGGAGGGATAAATTAGGAGTATGACTAACAGATATACACTGCTATATATAAAATAAATAAGGATTTACTGTATGGCACAGGGAATTATATTCAATATCTTGTAATAATCTATAATGGAAAAGAATCCAAAAAAAGAAGTACACACACACACGGCCAAATCACTTTGTTGTATACCTGAAACTAACACAATATTGTAAATCAACTATACTTCAATAAAAGAAAAAACTAATGGCTTCAGGAGCTCTAAGGTCACAAAACGCCAGCAAAATGCTGTTCCGGGAGACTTTTAGGCTAACACAGTGGGCCCATATGCCCCTGGCATTACAGAAATGTTCATTATGGTACATACCATATGACGATGGTAAAGTCTTATTTTTATTACCTTATCAACACAGATATTTAATTCTTCACTTAGAGCTTCCTTTTCTTTCAGCAGTTTTTCATTGTGGCTTAGAATACTAGAAATTTTTTGCTGGAAGTCAGAGAGATCAGGACATCTGCAGAGCTGCAAGGGATAAACAAATGAGCCCACCCATCACATCTCATGAACGTATTTATAGACAGGACATTTTCATGGCTGTTGCCATTTCCCTATCTATTTTCAAGGACATATACACTCCAGGGGACTATAATTAACTTTGACAAAAATGTCCCCTGCTTCTCCCAATTCTCCAATTGACTGCCGAAATGTCTGCTCAGGCAAAAATCTACCAGACATTGTTAAGTAATGGTCCCAGCCTTCTGTTTTACCTTCAGTATAAAATAAATAACATATTGCCATTCTGTCATCAATTTAACTTGGGTACATATGACAAAACATTTTCCTCATTCTTTTTTAACTAGAAAAAAAATCTTTTTTCAATCAAGAATACAGAATTGGCATCAACCACATATAATGTATCAACCAACACAAAGGCAAGTTTAAAGATAAATCAATCAGTCTTTTTCAGCTCATTTTACATACCCTTCACTTTGGGAGATGCTTAAATTGACTGGCTTAGGAAAATGTTGCTGGTACGGACATAGTTGCTTCTTCTGCATTTTATGGAATCACGATTAACCAAAAACTTTTTGTTCCTTTTCATCATCAACTTTAGCACTACTGACCCTCAGGGCCAGGTAATTTCTTGTCATGGGGGACTGTCCTATGCACTGTAGGATGGCCGACAACATCCCAGGCATTACCTATTAGATTCCAGTAGCACACACTCCCTGCCTCGTATACCCAGTGTGGAAACCAAATGTGACCCCAGATACTGCTAAACAGCTTGGTGTGCAGGAGCAGTCTCCACCCCCCACAAACACTGCCTTAAAGAGACTGTTTCTTACACTTTTAGAGTTCATATGTTTTCCATCTCCCTCTGCTTCACCTGGCTTTCAATTTTCAATTATTTACTGTCATGATTTTATGGCCACCTTTATCGTTTTACCTGAAGGTCTTTTGGAACAGTATAACAAAACAGACGTTAAGGATTGAATCTTGTCTTCAACTGGCAACAAATTCAGCATAATTTACAAATCTAAACAAGTCAGAAAGATGAAGGAAAATCTATGTACCTGGGCATTGGTTAATAAAGGACTTTTGTCCTTTACTCACTACCTTGCCTCCCTATCCCCAGACCCTCACAAAGCCTGGTACCATTTTGGGTGTCTACAGACTGTCATGTGCTACTCATGTTTCTTTTCAGTGCAACAGATAATAACAACAAAACTATTTTGTGAACAAGAAATGATTATGTCATACAGAGCAGCATGTGCTTTCTAGGTCCAAGCTGTATGGCAGCAACAATGGGCTGACACCATCCTACTTCTGTGATCCAAGAGTCCAGGGACCATGAACAACTTCCTACCAAGAGCAAAAGGGCTCACATGCAAGAAAAATGTGCCAAAATGATGTCCTAATCATGTTGCTTTACTCTCAACTCTGCTCCTTTTCTTTTGATCCATAACTTGGCAAAATCACAGCACATACATTTCCCATGCTTGGACACGGGACCCATCATTATCGTCTGAAAGGTTGAACAACAGAAAAAGAAAAAGGAGAAAAGCATGCCCAAGTTAATTAGGATAAATTTGGTAATAACAGTCCTGGAATACTTATATAACACAGAAGGGCCTTTTAACTTCTGGAATGTTTATATGGGCGGACAGCTTCTGCTATGGCAGGACAGCTATACCTTGCATAGCAGCATCTGACTGGAAAAGGTTCTTATAAAGCACCTAATAGATACCCGTACTCTACTAGGCACTGGAAGAGATACAAATTCCCTGAGTCTAAAATCTTATTAGGAAATCAAGACTTATGGCTGTCAATTAGGGATCAACGCAAATATAACACACCCAGTGGTACAGACTCTATTTCAGCATCAGAGAAGGACACCTTTATGCTCATAGGTTGGATAGACACAAGAGAATTTTATAATCTAAAGATATCATGGTATTAAAGTACTCCTTTGGTGAAACAAATAAAATGGAAAAACTAAATTCTCCTATTATATATCAAGATTGCATAAACTGATAAATTCATGTACTCACTGAAAAATTCAGAATAAAGAATAAAATTGGACAATGTTCAGCATATAAATTTTAAGGTGGACTTAAAATTAGGTCTTTGCTTGAAACTTTGAAATATGCTTTTTAAAGCCAAATTCATAGGTGAGACCACATCCCTCATAATGCTCTAGAATCTATTCTTCTGCCCAAGATAGATGCCTCAAACTCACTATGAGAAAAAGGGAGAACCTGGGTCTCACAAATCTGGGTGAATAGTTATTAAAGTTATTAGCAAGAAAGTCACCAGTTTTTTAGGCAAATTTATATTTCCTTAACACCTGGCTGGGCGAAGGTAGAGCAACACATTTCTTAAACTGAAATGGCTGGGATTCATTTATAGTAAATTAATAGAATGTCAGCCTACAACACACGTAAGTTATATAACTAGAACAACATTTGGAGAATTAGTGATAGGAGCTCTTATAAATTAGACTTGTATTGCAAGTCCTGAACTTCACTAAGCAATAAGCTAGTTAACAGGATTCAGTAAAAGGGACTCTCAACGGCTAAAATTAAAAAGACAATCTGGTGCATGTTATTCTATGACTCCCACACGTATCTCCTTGCCCCCACCTAAGCTGCACACAGTCTTACTTGTTTTACTTTCTCCAATTCATCTTTGAGAAGGAGGTTTTCCTGTTCCACGATGTGAGTCTGTATTTTAACTTCAGAAAGTTCTGCCTCCAAAGAAGACACTAAAGTGGAAGACTAAGAAAAAAAAATTGAAAAGTCAAATAACACACTCATTCAGCCTAGGGAAACTTAATAAGGTCACAAAAGGCAGCATTAAGGAAAAAACAGTCCATACTCAATGACATACTGTTTTAAGATTATTTGTACTCAATGGAACTAACCAAAACTATCTTTTAACAAACTTTCCACTAAAATGGTATAAACATGATTTCTTAAGTTTATTTTTGAAGATTCTCCACTGTAAAGTTACTATCTTTCTCTGGGGAGCAGATGCTTTGAGACCATGCAAACTGTTTTTTCTTAAGCATTTGCTTATTAATTTTAGTGTCTATCAGTGGATTTTATTGACAATTACTACTTCGGTATTTGCTTAATGAAGACTTGTTATTTCCTTCCTTCCTTCTACATTTATTAATTGGAATTCTATTGTAAGGAAGAGCTGTTATTTCTCTCCCCTTTATTTACCTATTCTAACAGTACAGACCTACAGATACTCATTTCATTCTGTATTTTATAATTATGCTTATTTTGTGCTATGCTTTATTTTGTTGATCAAATTATTTCAGCTTTGGCCATTAGGAGCTTCTTCAGGTTGCGTCCTGTCCTTTTAACATGCCCCATTTTTTTCGGGGGTACCTTTTTTTTTCTGGCACCATGAGATGTTCCAGGCTCATTTTGAATTGACCCTTCACCAGCCTTGGGATCAATCATCTCTCCAAGAAGCCCGGGTTTCTCATATAGGAGAACAGGGTTCAGAAACCAATATTTGGGTGCTCCATTCATATATACACATCTACATTTCTGTATCTGCCTATACACTAAACAAATAATGAGTTTATTCTATTAACTCAAATTCCAATCCAACATCAGAAGGTTCATTTTAGCCTTCCTAGTTTCCCCATTTCCAACCTCCTTGCCCCAAAATGAGAAACTCAGTTCTTACTATCTACAATATATTTACTTATTTGTTCAATTCTGGTATACACAGAGTAGTTCCAGAATCACTAACATACACCCTCATGAGAAATACATTTAGTGACTATTGTAGCATTTATGTACACTTCCTTTTGTCTTAACCTTACCATGTACAGTCAAGATACTAATTTCTAAATTGCTTATTTTCTTCCACATCATGGTTGTTATCCACTCATAACACTGTTAGTTTCACTTGTTAGTGTTTGTGTTCCATTTAGTTCCCCCCTCCCCTGATCTTTATTTTCTGGATTGGTTTTGCTTGTTTATTTGAGGGGGTATGTGAAGAGAGTGTGAAACATGACTATGGTTCTAAGCATCGGACTATATGAAAAGGTTCTCAGAAGTGTCACTCCCTTCCTCATCCCTGCTATCACATTCCCATACCTCTCTTGCATTCCTTTCCCATTTGCCCCCTATATGGAAGCATCTCTTTAGTTACCTGGTTTATCATTTCTGTATTTCTTTTCCAAAAATTCTGTATTTCTTTTACACAAATACATGTGTGTTGTCTAATATCCCCTTCTTTCTTACATGGTTGGAGACATACTAGAGAGACTCTTAGATATGCTTTTCAGCTTTTCCTTTTTCACCTATTTCTAGTGTGTCCTGGAAATAATTTCATACCAAGAGATCTTTCTCATTCATTCTTTTTCTTTTTTTTAACCTGTATAATACTCCTCCATGGTGTGACTCCATTGCATTTATCCAACAACTCTCCTATGTGTGGGCATCTAGGTTGTTTCCAATACTTTGCAGTTACAAACAATGCTGCAATGAATAACCAACCCTGTGCATGTGAATTTCATATTTTTGGAGGAATATCTTTAGGGTAAATTCCTAGAAATAAGATTGCTAGCATACAAGTAAGTACATATATAATTTTGTTCAGTTCAGTTCAGTCACTCAGTCGTGTCTGACTCTTTGCGACCCCATGAATCACAGCACGCCAGGCCTCCCTGCCCATCACCATCTCCCAGAGTTCACTCAAACTCACATCCATTGAGTCAGTGATGCCATCCAGCCATCTCATCCTCTGTCATCCCCTTCTCCTCCTGCCCCCAGTCCCTCCCAGCATCAGAGTCTTTTCCAATGAGAACTCTTCGCATGAGGTGGCCAAAGTACTGGAGTTTCAGCTTTAGCATCATTCCTTAGATATTGCCAAATTTCCTTCCAGAAATATGGTACCAGTTTATATCCCACCAGCAATGTATGAAAGTGCCTGATTTTCCAAACTTGTGCCAACAGAATGTGTTGTTATATTTTTAAATTGTTGCCAATCTCATAGGTGAGAAATGAGATATCAGTGTTGCTTTATTTGCATTTCTCTAATTCTGAGTAACTTTGAATATTTTTTCATAGGTTTGACAGCCATTTTTATCTCTTTTTCTTTGTGTGTGACTATTTTGTTCATGCATTTCCCCCCATTTTGCTATCAGATTTTGATCCTAAGTCCTTTGATTTTTAAGAGTTCTTTACATAGTAGGAATACTAGCCCCACTGTTTGTGGCATATGCGGAGAAGGTGATGGCACCCCACTCCAGTACTCTTGCCTGGAAAATCCCATGGACGGAGGAGACTGGTAGGCTGCAGTCCATGGGGTCGCGAAGAGTCGACACTACTGAATGACTTCACTTTCACTTTTCACTTTCATGCATTGGAGAAGGAAATGGCAACTTACTCCAGTGTTCTTGCCTGGAGAATCCCAGGGACGGGGGAGCCTGGTGGGCTGCCGTCGATGGGGTCGCACAGAGTCGGACACGACTGAAGCGACTTAGCAGTAGCAGCAGTTGTGGCATATGATGCAAATATTTTTTTCCCCAGTTTATGAGCGACTTCACTTTCACTTTTCACTTTCATGCACTGGAGAAGGAAATGACAACCCACTCCAGTGTTCTTGCCTGGAGAATCCCAGGGATGGGGGAGCCTGGTGGGCTGCCGTCTATGGGGTCGCACAGAGTCAGACACGACTGAAGCGACTTAGCAGTAGCAGCAGCAGTTGTGGCATATGATGCAAATATTTTTTCCCCCAGTTTATGAGCTGTCTTTTGACTTTAATTCTGAATGTCTACTGAGTTGTCCAGGCACCACTTACTAAAAAGTCCACCTGTACCCCAGTGATTTGAGAACCCATCTTTGCTATATACTAAGTTTCCATTTGTATCTGGGTCTAGTTCTAGACTTTCTATTCATCTCTCTACTCATGTGCCAACACTACACTGTTTTAATTATTAGGACTTAAATGTATAAGAAATTAAATATAAGCATTTATTTTTTTAATTGGGATTTCGTCCAGAAAGGCTATAGAGTAGCTGTAGACCATACCTGCAATTTACAGTGTTCCAGTTCTTCTTTGAGATTAGACTTTTCTTGTTCCCATTCCTCACATGCACTGTGCCCTGGCTCTTTGTCCTTCTGGCTTAGCATTTCTGCCAGACGTTGATTAAGTTCTTGCAGCTCTTTCTGATTCTGAGAGTTCTTTTGGCTAAGCTTCATATTTTCCAAATCCAACTGCTGGTTTTTGGTTTTTAATTCTGAAATCTAATTAAAATTGAAATAAGTGTTTAAAATTTGTTATCCTACTTCTGCTAAAAAAGCTTATTTAGAGATTAATTCTTTTACCCTGTCTATGTACATAGTTTATATATATACACACACATACACGTTTAATAGCAGACACAATACATACTCATTACAACAAAGTCAATTAGACACTCTTGTCCAATCCCACTCCACAGGGGTAGCCACTGTCCACAGGGATGCATCCCCCTCCAGATTGTTTTCAATGCATATACAAACCCATATGAGGGCCTCACTGATAGCTGAGTTGGTAAAGAATCTGCCTGTAATGCAGGAGACCTGGGTTCAATTCCTGGGTTGGGAAGATCCCCTGGAGAGGGGAAAGGCTACCCACTTCAGTATTCTGGCCTGGAGAATTCCACGGGGTCCCAAAGAGTCGGACATGACTGAGCGACTTTCACGTTCACAGACACATATACACACAGTGTTTTTCTTCTTTAGATCGAAAATTTGCATAATTTCAGATGTTTGGATACTCTGCTTTCTCCACTTACAATATCTTACAGACTCTTATCTTTCCAAATCGGTGCATTCAGAAACTGGCACATGCTATATTTTTATGTGGCTATGAGGTATTCCATGTAGCAAGACATTCCATACTGCATTTATCCATTCTCATATTGATAAAAAAAACAATCTTTTGGAAAATTCATTTATACATGGTGGCATTTTGTATTTAGCATCTCATTTTTGGAAGTGGGGCTGCTGGGTTAGAAGGCATGTTTATATATTACTGTTTTGATTGACATCCCCAAAATGTGTTCTTCATAGCACTACCAACTTATAGTTCTATCAACAATGTATAAGTAGATTCATTTTCTCACTCCCTTTTAATACTAGACAAGATCAATCTTTAATTTTTACTGATCTGATATGCAAAAACAGGAAACATTTAATTTGCCCTTCCCTAATGAATAATTAGGCTAACTTTCTTTTTATATGTGCTCTTTTTTCTGTCTTGACCATTCATATCAGTTATCCATTTTCAACTGGGTTTTGCAATTTGTAAGAGTACAAAATATATTTTGGATGTTAACACCTTGTCTATTTCAAATGCTGAAAATACTCTTTTCCCAGAATGTCCTTGTCTTTTGACTGCTTCAGACTGATTCTCAAATGGCCTTTCGTCACACAATTGCACATTGTTGAGATTATACAAATAGGGCATTGAATGGCACATACTATCTAAATAAATCATAATTCTGTGAAAATATACATGGACTAACTAGTACTCTATATCTGTAAAATTCTATTCTTAACCTACTGCTTTTAATTATGCTGAAGAAAGAGGAAGGGGCTAACCTAAATGAAAACCACACGAGGAGCTGCAGTCCTTGAGACAGTATGGTACTGGCACAAAAACAGATATATAGACCAATGGAGCAAGATAGAGAACCCAGAAATAAACCCAAGCACCTATGGGCATCTTATCTTTGAAAAAGGAGTCAAGAATATACAAAGGAGAGAAGACAGCGTCTTCAAGAAGTGGTGCTGGGAAAATTGGACAGCTACATGTGAAAGAATGAAATTAGAACACTTCCTAACACAATATACAAAAATACACTCAAAATGGATTAAAGACTTAAATGTAAGGCCAGAAACTATAATACTCTGAGAGGAAAACACAGGCGGTACACTCTTTGATGTAAATCACAGCAAAATTCTCTCTGACCCACCTCCTAGATTAATGGAAATAAAAACAAAAGTAAATAAATGGGACCTAATAAAACTTAAAAGCCTTTGCACAGCAAAGGAAACTATAAACAAGATGAAAAGACAACCCTCAGAATGGGAGAAAATAATTGCAAATGAAGCAACTGACAAAGGGTTAATCTCCAAAATATATAAGCAACTCATATAGCTTAATATCAGAAAAACAAAAAGCCCAATCAAAAAATGGGCAGAAGCCCTAAACAGACATTTCTCCAAAGAAGACATACAGATAGCTAATAAACACGTGAAAAGATGCTCAACATCACTCATTATTACAAATGCAAATCAAAACTACAATGAGTTATCACCTCACTCCAGTCAGAATGGTCATCATCAAAAAATTTACAAACAATAAATTCCGGAGAGGAAGTAGAGAAAGGGGAAACCTTATGCACTGTTGGTGGGAATATAAACTGATACAGCCATTATGGAACACAATATGGAGATTCCTTAAAAGACTAAATCTACCATATGACCTAGCAATCCCACTATTGGGCATATATCCTGAGAAAACCACCATTCTCAAAGACACATGTATACCAATGTTCACTGCAGCACTTTACAATAGCCAGGACATGGAAGCAACCTGGATGTCCATTGACAGATGAACAGATAAAGAAGTTGTGGTACATTTACACAATGGAATATAACTCTGACATAAAAAGGAGCAAATCTGAGTCAGTTGTAGTGAGGTGGATGAACCTAGAGCCTCTTATACAGAGTGAAGTCAGAAAGAGAAAAACAAATATCGTGCATTAACACTTATATATGGAATCTAGAAAAATGGTACCAATGAACCTAGTAGAGAATGGACTTGTAGACACAGCAGGAGAAGGTGAGGGTGTGATGAACTCAGAAAATAGCATTGACATATATACACTATTATGTGTAAAACAGATAGTTAGTGGTAAGTTGCTAAATAACAGGGACCTAGCCTGGTACTGTGTGATGACCTAGAGATGTGGGATAGTGGGAGGGAAGAGAGGCTCAAGAAGGAAGGGATATATATGTATATATAAAATTATGACTGGTTCATGTTGCTGTATGGCAAAAACCAACACAAAATTGTAAAGCAATTTTCCACCAATTAAAAAAAACAAACACATAAGGGATAGAGCTAGTTTTCATAGGTTTGGTTTAGAGGTTATCATCTCCCCATTTCCACTGATTATATGGCTTGTATTAAATACCCAGAGTCTAGAAATAATGTATACACATTTTGAAAATAATAAATATATTTTCAAAAAATAGAAACTGAATTTAGAATTAGCATGAGGTAAGTTTCCATTTTGAAACTCAGAGTTACAACCTTACCGTTATTGGCTATGTTTCCAGTGGCATGTGCTATAAATTTCAAATTTAAAAAAAGAAAATTTTAGAATCAGGAAACATTGAGAAATACCTCTTACCTGTTTCTTTAAATTTTCAACCATCTTCTGAACTGCAGCTTTTTCCTGTTTTACAGTTTCTATTTTTTGCCTAAAGGGACAATGAAAATATAACTTAAGAGTTAGGCTTTAAACACTGAAGTACCACAGTTTCAGTCCTTGCAAAAATGCCTTTAGAATATTTAAGTATATATCTTACCACATTTCTTCCTGAGATCCACTTAATTTCCCTAATTTCAGGTTAGAAATGCTGTCTTCTTCATTTAAAGTAGTAATTTCATTTCTCAAAATAGAATTTTCCTCTTGAAGCTTCTCAGATTCATATCTGCAGTACAGAGATTTAAAAAAAATAGTTATAAAAAGGCCATCATCTGGCATCTTTGGAAAACACTTTCTAGTAACTTCCAATTAAATCCATATTCCATACCAGTTAAAAAGAAAAGCCTAAATTAGTATGTCTCTTGGTACTAGGAAATCAAGCTATGACAGTGACTCATTCCTTTTGGGGAGTAAGAATTTTACTAAAAAACATTAGGGAAGTGTGACCAAAACACTTAAGCATTGAGACAGAAAAGAAACTCAGTACCCATCCTACTTGCTGACTTTCTCATACTGCTTTGAGCAAATAACTCTTTGTATTTCAGTCTCAAGTCCTCCCTGCTCCTCAAAGACAAAAGCCATATCACTAAGCTGTATGAGCTTTAGTTTTAAATCCCAAGGTACCTAGAGAAAGAAAATTCACTACATAAATGAAAGGGACATACCAAAACATGTACGCTAACAGTTACCTTCTAATTTCTTTCATCTCATTATGATTTTTGGAACTAAGAACGGTCTAAAATAAAAAGAGGAAAGACTACACCTAGAATTATTTTGTTTTTTTCCCCCATATCATTAAGATATTTCAGACATGATGTAAATTCTACAATTTTTTTGAACCAAATTTGTTAGAAGACTATTGCTATATTTTATAAAGTCAAGTGAGCAGTGGTTCAAATTAGTATCATATTTGTCTTTGTTCTTTCAGCACATTAAAATCTGATAGCTCCTCAAAAAATTGTATGTTCTAAGATGAATTTCCAATATCTATAGAATATCAGCATGCACTGTAAGTGATGTAAGTGAAAAACTATAGGCCATGAAACAACATTTTTTCCCCATATTAGTATAAGAAGAAAGTTCTTATCTACCAAGTGAGTTAATAATACACAAAAGGCATTCATTCTCACATAACTTGTTTCATCAAAATGAGGAAAATAACATTTAGCCAAAGGAAAAAAGTCTGTCCATCCAAATGAAGTGCTAGAAAAGAGTTAAAGACGACAAACAATAATGATGCACATGGTTAAACAGCGAACACTCTCCATTATGAACCTTCACCCCCAAATGAACAACACTGATTTCTTATAGAGGAAGGAATGCCTCCTAGGCTGGGTTATTCTACTTGTTAATACAACACAGAAGCAGAAGGAGTCTAAAGTACTGCTCTCTTTGTGAAGACTAACAGGTTAGTTTCTCTAGGCACGCAAACAGCAGGAGTTAGATTTGGTGAGGTGCTCTGTGAGACTCCGTGAAGTGCAGAAGGTGCATACGTTACCTCAGAAGCTCAACTTTCTGCTGCATCTCACTGCATGTGATTTGCAGGTCATGCATCATTGCCTTCAGCTCTTCCTCCTTTTCTCCTTGAGAAGGTACATCCTTTTGCTTGACTAAAGCAGTGACTCTTTCCCTCAACTTTCTAGTCAGCTCCTGCAGCTTTTTTTTCTCCCGTTCTAACTCTGCGATGGTGGCCTGGTGCTGAAAATGCTTGTCTTGAAGGCCGAGGAGAGCAGTGTTTTCCTCCAGTACAACTCGGTTCTGTGCTCCAAGCTTGTCTCGATGTGTCTGGAGTGTTCCGTGTAGCCAGGCAATTTCATGTGCTTTTACTTTCTCCAAGAGCTGTGTATTCTCCTGTTCTAGGTACTGGTTTTCTTGATACAAATGTTCTTCTATAATATGGTGCACGCTCATAACATTTGGTACACGCTCATCCAGTGTTTGGTTCAGTTCAAAGACCTTTTCATCAGGTCCGACTTCCAGATTATCTAAATGGGCTTCCCATAAGGAGAAGCAGTCACACTGCAGCGCTGCTCTTTCTCGTAGCTTCTCAATCTTGCCTTGAAGTCTCAAAACCAGAACATGCAGTTCCTCATTTTCTCTTTTGATCTCATTGTAACTCTTTTCCAGGCTAAGGAATGTGTCAGTCATTTCTTCAACCTTCTTTAGCTCATCCTGTAATCTGAACATTTCTGAAGTGAGCTCTTTGTTACTTTCTAGTGCTTCATCATAGCGCGTCTCCATCATCCTCAGCTCTTCCTGAAGACATTCATTTTCTCTACTGGCATCTTCGTATAACACTTTATACTTGGGGGAAGCCTCGGGAATTCTTTCAAGCATCTTCAGTTTCTTTTTTAGCACAGAAACATCAAACAGTAGGTCCTGTTTCTTTTCAGACGCTCGATCGCAGTCTGCACGTAAGATCATTAACTGTTCCCGAAGCTGGCCGACCTGATTCTTCAGGTCCCAGGTTTCAGTTCTGGTCGCCTCACTATTTTCAAGCTCAGAAAAACTCTCTATTGATGCTTCAGACTCCTCCACTCTGACCTGTCTCTGCCCAGAGCTTGTCTCTGTACTTTCGAGGTCACGGACCTCATCGCCTTGTAGGTCACTGAGAATACGCTGTGTGGTTCCACCTTCTGCTTGTTTGATTCGGTTTGGCTGTAAAAATGGCTCTGTTTGTTCCACTGAATTTCCAAAGAGCCCAGTAGCTGGTTCATCTAAACAAGAAGACATTACTGACTCTGGTTCTAATTTTTGCAGCCTCTGCTGCAACCTAGAAATTTCAGTTGCCATTTTCACATTTTCCTTCACTGCTCGTTCATGGGCTCTTTGCAGGCTTAAGAGAACATCTCCATTCTCTTCCAACAGCTGTTCTCCTTGCTGAAGCAGGGACATGGCACCATTTTCTTCTGCCTCCTCCCCTCCTATCACTTGACAGCTATTCTGAAGCCTGGAGGGAGGAGACACTACCTGCTCCATCTCCTTGATTTTATTCTGGAGCCTGGAGATTTCTGTGCTCATCTCAGCCCTCTCTCGATCTGCCTTCTCACAGGTTGCTCTGTGGACACTCTCCATGACCAGAAGCTTGGACATCATTTCCTGCCTCTCCTGGTCATGTTCCCTTTGCAGCTGTTCAAGCCTCTGGCTGACCAGCTGCTCTGAAGTGCCTGCCTGGCACAAGATCTGCTCACGGTCCTTCAGCTCTCTTTCATGACTGCTCTTCAGCTCAAGTATCTGGTTGGACAGGAGACTTTGCTGACTTTCAGACACTTTTCTCAGATCTTCCAGGTCCTGTAGTAGCTGCTCTCTCTCAACAACCATACTATTCAAATGCTCCTTGTATGTTTTCTCTAGCATCTCTCTCTCCTGGGTGAGGACCAAAGAGGTTGCTTTCTCCCTCTGGAGAGTCTCTTTAAGCTGCTCCTGGGCTTCTGCACATTCCTGGGTGAGCTCGTCCTTCTCAAACTCCCACTGGGACCTCTCCTCACATTGTTGATCCAGGAGCTCCTTCAGCTGGTGGCGGTAGTGCACCTCCAGACTCCGCAGGGCGTGTTCATATCTCTCAGTGACTTTCTGACAATCAGCCTGAAACTGGGCTTCTATCTGAGAGGTTCTTCTATTACACTCAGTTTCCATTTTTTCCCTAAATGTGGTCAACATACAGCATTACTGAAACTGTCATCAACTCCAGAAGCAAACATAAAAACATTTTCCCATGCATAGAAGAAGCAGCCAAGCAAACAATGTAAATGTTTTCTAAAAAATGGTCTTCACTTATTTCTATACTCAGAAGGGATCTCATTTCTGAGTGCCAAACAATGGCGGCCATAATTAATTTAAAAGACTCACTTACCTCTCTCTGCATTTAAAAAGAAGATTTAGAAACCAAATTCTATGGCATATTTCCAGATATTTATGGAGTTTTAGCCAAAAACTTACAATGCTTTCTCATTAAATGTTCAAATACATATTACCCTAAACCCTAAATGGGAAATACATAAAATTCTTTCATTTTAATTATGTATACCCTGGTGCCTCAGATGGTAAAGAATCTGACTGCAATGTAGGAGATCCAGGTTTGATCCCTGGGTTAGGAAGATCCCTGGAGAAGGAAATGGTAACCCACTCCAGTATTCTTGCCTGGAGAATTCCATGGATAGAGGAGCCTGACAGGCTACAGTCTGTGGGGTCACAAAGAGTTGGACAAGACTGAGTGACTCCCTGCCTGTCTATATGTAGTTATATAAACCATACATATATGTTTTTCTTTCTATTTAATGAAGTACCACCGAGATAAAGTATGAAGCACCAAAGCCCTCAAAAGCATCTGAGGTTTCACTTGAGGAAAGTAAGCACAAAATAGTGTTTCATAACTCAGAGAAAATGTAACTTTGCCTGAATCTAATAACTTATAAAAGGCCTTTCTCGGAAAACAACAGGACTAAACGAAGAAGAAATCACATTTGTGATAATCTTATCCTCATCCAGAACCTTAAAAAGTATATGTCTGATAAAAAAAATGAAAAACTTTCCTCTTAAAAAAAAAAGTTTCAACAATCCCAAGGTAGGCTTATATCTAAACAAGGACAAAACAAGTTGAAAAACTAAAAAAGAATTCTAGTCAGTAAGTGGGTGCTTACACCTTCTGGTTTTTCAAAGTCTCCTTTATTAACTGGGACTTGTGGTGCCCCTGAGGACTGGTGTCCCCTCCTCTCCTTCCCCCACTTTCTTACCTTCCCTCATGTAGTTCCCTTTGGTGTTTTTCCAAGAGCTCTTTTTGCAATTCCTCTTTCTCAAGAATGTGTTTCTCCACCAGGCTTTTCAGCTGCTCCTGGTGAACTTGTTCTAGTTTCTGAGTCAAGCCCCTCACCTTCTCCTCTGTCCAGGCGCCATTTTGGACGAGTCTTTCCCTCTCTCTGTTAAAGCTTTCCTCCACCTGCTCCAGCCTAGCCCTGAGTGCCATCTCATGCTCCAGCCGCAGCTCCTCCTGCACGTGAGCCTTCTCCTCATCCCAATTCATTTGCAGCTGTTTTTTCTCCTCCTCATGTCTGCAGATAGCCACGTGCTGTGCCTCCTTGAGTACCTCTGTCTGGCCCTGAAGTTCTGCAATTTTATTTTTAAGGTCACTTATTTGTTCTTCTAAGATGTGTACTTCATTCTCACACTTGAGCTTCATGTTCTCCTGTTCCTTTTCAAAGGCAACTTTGGTTTCATCTAGCTGCTTTTCATAATAGTTCACCTAAAGCCAGAAAGTGAAACCACCACAGTGTTATTCAACTCAAGGCCATGGAAAGGCGATGGGGCAGTAAAGACTTTTTTCTTACAACACATTTCTCAGTTTTCCTATTTTTGTTTTAAAGTAACAATTCAAACACATTAAATAAGATATGTTTAAGTCAGGCATGGTTTGATTTCCTTTGTAAATTGGTTGAATTTTATTAGTTTCTAAACAACTCTGTTAAAACTAACTAGACCTTCACATAGACACTGTATTTCTTCACAGGCATCCTTTCCAACTGCAAACTGAAAGTCTTAACATAGATAATTATATTCAAGTATTCGACTCTGCAGGCCTCATGGGGACACAAGTCGGATAAGACATAGCCCCCTCTCTAGACATGGTTATGACAAATATAAAGAAAGTGTACTACCAGTTAGAATAAAACATTTAAAAACGTGTATAGGAAAAATACCTACAATGTAACCTGGGGACTCCAAGGAGGGGAAAATCATGTTTGGTTGGGAGAATTCAGGAATATAAGAGGTAGCATTTGATGTAAGCTCTGAAGGTTAAGTAGACTTTCAAGAGGTAGAAAGAAATAATAACATAGCATGGAATAGCATGAGCAAAAGAGGACAGTTTGATGAAGAGCAGCAAACCATCTGGTCTGGCTGGAAGATGAAGTAACTCAAAGGATGATAAAAGAGAAGACTGCTAATATAACCTAAAGCAATACGGTAAAGGGTTTTGAAAACCAAGATTCAGAACTTATACCTAATTTAGGAGGTAATGCTGTATCAAAGTACTTTTTTGGTTTTTTTTAAGTTTTTTTTTTTAATGAGTTGGAAATAATGTAATGACCTTTAAGCTCCATGCTGGCTAGGACTGAAGATATTCCATTTTTAAGAATCTCCTATGAAGAAGAGCCCTCAAAGGCCCCTTGGCCTGTGAAAGCATCCTGAGGAAGTGAGTTCCTGGTAGCCACCCAGACGCATGAGGAAATGTACAGAAAGTGCTGCTCTGGGAGAAAAAAGAATGGAGAGTGTCGTACATGCAAAAGCTTGTCAGAGCTCAAAGAAATCAGAGAACAGGATTGAGAAGAAGGTCTTACTTTATCTTCAAGCTCCAGTCTTAGGTGACACAACTCCCTGTGATGTTGTTCTTTCATCTGTTCGATGACCAGCTCTGCCTCGATGCTCATATTCAGTGGATTGCATTCTTCAGAACCAAGCCCTGAAAACACATGGGATCTGTTGACCCAGCTGCAGGTTCTTTCAATAACACAACTGGCATTAATTATGGAATCCTAAATTGCAACAGATGATATCTACTAGGAAACAGCAGAATCCAAGAGTGGTCTCTTGTTTTCAAGCATAAGAGAAAATGCGAAAAAACAAAGACAACAGATTTTTTATGTACAGGCAGTGTATCAAACCTTAATAGAAATCAATAGGACAGGAGGTGGGAGCAGATGGGGAAAATGTTTCTTAAAAGTGACCTCCTGCTAATGAAAATGCTACAGAGTGAGGCAGTATGATCAAACTAACCAGCCTTCTTTCCATCCAGCAAATACTGGGTGACAAATCAGCAGAAAGGAACGTGGCAGGAGGGTGAATGGCCAGCATACTTGCTACACTTTGAGGTGTTAACTTCATGGATCAAGATATCCAACCCACCACTCAACATTACAGAAGATTGAGCACTACCATGCTAATTTCCTGTAGTGCAGGTGGGGCCTCATCTTAAATTATCAGCTAAAGTTATTAAAAAGAATAGAGCATAGGTTAGGAACCTGGATATAGGCAGATTCGGTAGAAAACTATCAACTCATTCCATAGGAGTCCACCTGTGCAACTGCCCACAATGGTGACTGGGACGGACATTGAAATGTGAAGCATAAGCTGAGGGCTGAGCGAGTACACAGATGAAATGATTACATCTAATACTAAGGCTGCTGCTGCTACTGCTGCTAAGTCGCTTCAGTCGTGTCCGACTCTGTGCGACCCCACAGATGGCAGCCCACCAGGTTCCCCCGTCCCTGGGATTCTCCAGGCAAGAACACTGGAGTGGGTTGCCATTTCCTTCTCCAATACTAAGGCAGGGGACTAATATTAAGGCCGGGGACTCAAAAAAAGTTTTCATGTGGAAGGACACAGGCAGATGCAAGAAATAGTGTAAGTCTAACAGCTGGAATTGACAATCTTTGGGCTTTCTCTACATCTGTCATGGCATTCCCCATCTGAGAAGTGATACCCGGGGTATAAACCATCCCAAGATGGCACAGCCTCATGTACCCATGATTAGAACTCCCAGCCCTTGGTCATCTACGGAAAAGCCCAGAAAAGCTTCTGAGATATATCCTATCAGCTGGGCTCCATCCTTTTACCACAGTAAGGTTACAGAGTACAGACTTAGAGGAAAAGATTCAAGCCTCTTCCTGTTCCGTCCTCACTCCCTTATTTACTGTAGAATAAATAGGTAAGGAGAAGAATAAACAACCACTGTGAGAACCTGTACTCCTGTTCCAAGTAGCAGTGGGGAAAACTATTTGTAATGAAGAATTTATCATAAATCCTTTCTGAAATTCATATTCAACACCCTGGAGGAAAGAGGCAAGATATGAGGAGGGAGGAAAAGAGCTGATAATGAACATAGGAGGTTCCCAAACAGCTCTGCCTTCCAGCTGTATTACTCAAAATCCTCCCCAAGGCACAGGCACCAACATTTATTTATCTTATTTGTTGTTTTGCAGGCATTTAGCACAACCAGCATAAGGAAACCAAATTCTGGGGTTTCTGGCTGGCTCACTCTGCAAAACATTGTCATACCAGTCAGGCACTCTTTTAGAAAGGGAGGATTCAGCAATAACTCAGTGACTGAATTCTAACACTCCCAAGGCCTGGATTCGCAGACTCGTAGCCAGTTTTTTTTTTTTTTTAATATCCTTGTGGTTTGATTTTTTCCATTTCTTTGTTGATGTGTATCAAAATCAGATGGAAGTATTCTCACAAAGACTTCAGGACAAATGAAAAAAACATACCACAAGTGAAACAGCTCAAGAAAATAGCATTGCCAAAGTCTTTTTTGGGGTGGTGGGGGTGGGGTAGTGCTGTGGGGGCGGAGAAGGCAGGGTTGCCAACATTTTGCAATTTTACATTCAACCATGGTTTTAAAATCAAAAGTCAAAGGCATAGACTCTGAAAAGATGGTGTCTGAATGGCTTACCCTGGTCAGGCTCTATGCAACCACTGTTAATATCAAGTTCTTCTGACAGTGAGTTCTGCAAGGGAAGCCTGGATACTTTGCCTTGTGTACGATATTCTTGCAGTTCAGATTGGAGTTCGTCTACTTGGTCTTGTAATAGCTGGAATTTAAAAACCAATATAAATCTTAGATGTGATGTCAAAAACAAGCAACGGAAGAAAAAACAGATACACTGTACATAATCAAAACTAAAAACTTTTGTGCTTCAAAGGATACCAACAAGAAAGTAAACAGACAATCCACAGCATGGAAAAAAAGTTTTTGCACCATATATATCTGATAAGGGACTTGTATACAGAATATATAAAGAAGTATTACAACTCAATAATAAAAAGACAAATAACACATTTAAATATTCAGCAAAGGGTCTGAAGAGACATTTCTCCAAAGAAGATATATGACAAGCACATGAAAAGATACTCAATGGTATTAGCCATCAGGGAAATGCAAATCAAAGCCACAATGAGATTCCACTTCATATCCACTAGGATGGCTAAAATAAAGGACATACAGTAACAACTGTTGGCAAGGATGGAGAGAAACGGAAACTCTCTTGCTGATGGGAATTAAAATGGTGCAAATATTTTGCAAAAAATTTGGCAGTTCTTCAAAGGTTAAGCATACAGTGATGATGTGATTCAATTCCACTCCTCAGTACATACCCAAGAGAAATGAAAGCCTATGTCCACAGAAGAGCTCACACACAAATTACTCACAGCAGCCCATTATTCACAATATTTGGACAACTCAATGTCCATCAACTAAGGAATGGATAAATAAAATGTGGTATGGCTATGTTATGGAATATTATGCAGCAATAGAAATAAAGTACTGATACACGGTACTACATGGATGGAGCTCAAAAACAATATGCTAAATGGAGGAAGCCAGTCACAAAGGTCGATATATTGTATAAGTCCGTTTATAGGAAATGTAAAAGATAGGCAAAACCAAACAGACAGCAAACAGATCATTAGTTGCCTAGGGCTGGAGGTCATGGGAGAGATTACAGCTAGGTGGACTGGGAGTTTCTTTGCGGGTGATGAAAATGTTCTAAAATTTATTATGGTAATGGTTGTACAATTCTGTGAATATACTAAAAGAGACTGAATTGTATACCTTAAGTTGGTGAACTGTATGGTTATGAAAAGCTATTAAAAAATAAATAAGTGGATGAATTTGGGGAATTTTTGGAGGTGGAGCTGACAGATTTTACTGATGAAATAATTGAAAGCATAGGAGAAAAAAAATCTATATAACTGAAAGTATAGGAGATTAGAGACAAGAGCCAAAATGTATTTGTAAGAGTGACAAATATTTCATTTCTTTTCTCAAAGTCTGCGTGTATATTTCCTGAGAAGGCAGACTATGAAGAGCCTCATAAGGAGGTGATTATTTTCTTCATTTTTGCCCAAGTACTATGTTCATCTAAAGCAG
Source organism: Bos indicus (assembly GCF_029378745.1). Lineage (NCBI taxonomy): Eukaryota > Metazoa > Chordata > Mammalia > Artiodactyla > Bovidae > Bos > Bos indicus. The sequence continues at coordinate 43,454,615 of NC_091769.1, forward strand.
GCTGAACTCAGTTATGCTCACCATGTTAAAATACACAAGTGTTTGTGGTTTAAGAAAAAAAAAAAATCCCAGATTCCTGAGCTTAGAAGAGTTACTTTTCTAAAAAAGTCAAAGATTCTTATTTATTAGGATGTTTTTGTGTCTTCTAGTAGTAATGACTTACTACTTAAAGACTTGAGTGTTTTCTGCTCTATTTGTATCTTGTAAATAAAGTAAGGAATGTATTCAGGAAAAAACCCCACAGAACAAAAGCAAATTATATCAGAGTAAGCCTGCACTCAGGAAAGGCTGGTTTTGGAAAAAGCATATCAACATGATCACAGTTTCCTTCTCTTAGAATAAAACTTTATTTTCCTCTAATTACTGGCAATTTCTGACCCAGATAAAACAGACAACTGCAGTTTGCACAACTCTCTCATATGTCAGGATACTAAATGACATTAATAGCAAGCACTTAGGTTAAGTGTTTTCTGTGTCTCAGGCTCTGTTCTAAGCACTTCACGTGTACTTCCTGACTCCCCACAACAACTCTATTTTGTGGGTTCATTTATTTTTGTCACCTTGTAGATGAGGAATTGAGATACCCACAGGTTACGTTTACCAGTCGCTTGGCTGGTAAACGGTGAAGCAGGATCTGAATTGGGCACTCCTCCACTTACTAAGTTCTCTTCAGTCACTCACCCGGCACTGCTGCTCATATTCATTTCTCATCTGCGTCAGCCTTTCTTCTTGCAGGAAGAATTCAGCACTGCTGGGATCAAGGTCACCAAACTAGAAAATGGAAAGTGCAAAGTTGTCATTTTTCCCAAGTGTCCTTCTTTGACCTATAAAATACCAAAGGCCCCAATTTCTGGTGTTCACTCAGTCTCTTGAGTATGAAAGGAATGTGACTTTTGAACAGAAACACCATCCACTGGAAGATGGAAAGAACATTCTAGAGTGATGTGTTCAACTAAAGCAGAGATCCTTTCTCATTGCCATGCAAAGTTTTCCTCGTATAAATTAAATCCCTGCAAAAGTTGACAACTTCCTTTAGTCACATAAATAATTCCATAATAGACATTTTCTTAGTGGCACTGCTTCTGGTCTTTTGAGTAAACTACATTTCGGGGTTACCTTTCAGGAAATCACATTTCAACAGATTTACCTTTTCTGCCAAAACATTTTCCAAATTTCGCTGAAGTTTGTTTGTCAGACTCTCATACTCTGCCAACTTCTCTGCATTCTCCAAAAGCTCATTTTCTAGACGACTGTTTTCCTGAAGAAATTTGGGGAAATTACATGGATTGAAAAGGAAGCTGTTGTACCATTTTATATCATGCATAAATCAATGCTCTAGATTGAGAAAGTTTCAGTACGTTAGAGGAGAAAAAGTAAATATTAAAAAAACCCAATGTTTATCTTATAACCCCAAAGCGTGCCTCTTCTTTTTCTTGATCCTACAGAACCATGCTATCCAACAGCAGGCACTAGCAGTCCCAGGTAGAGGAGCTGTAAGTATGAAATACTCACCAGATTTTGAGGATTTAGAACAAAAATGAAAAAAAAAAGCTCAATAACAGGTTTTCTATATTAATTACAAGTCAAAATGATAATGTTTTAGAGATTACAGATTAAAATGATTTAACATTAAATTCACCTGTTTCTTTTTACCTTTTAATGTGGCTGTCTGAAAATTTGAAATTACATATATGACTTGCATTGTACTTCTATCTGACAGCTTTGCAATTGAAAATTTAATGACATGAAAAGCATTCTCATTAGGATGTCAAATGAAAGACTGGCTGCAGAATGCCATGTTTATTTGACAGCAAAAGAGAACTCAGAGAAACTGCAAAAAGCAGAATAGCTCCAACAATTCTCATTTAATGATGATATACACACGTTTATATTTAATTTACAATTTGATTCTGGTTTAAAGATATAAAAGCTACACATACAGTTTTTTCATAATTTATGTTTAAATTATTATAATAACATGTCAACCTAAGTCCACAAAATGTGGGTTTTTTCTGTGTATTTTCAAAGCGTATCTTGCCAAAATATAGAGATGATATATTTCTTTTTAGAAAACTTCTTATTTTGTATTAGGGTATAGCCAATTAACAAACAATGCTGTGGTAGTTTCAGGTAAACAGCAAAGGGATTCAGTCACACATATACGTGTATCCATTCTCCACCAAGCTCTCCTCTTATCCAGGCTGCCACATAACATTGAGCAGAGTTCCATGTGCTATACAGTAGGTCCTTGTTGGTTATCTATCTTAAATACAGCAGTGTATACATGTCCATCCCAAACGCCCTAACTATCCTTTCTCCCCGATCCTTCCCACCAGCACCCATAGGGTCATTCTCAAAGTCTGTGAGTCTGTTTCTGTTTTGTAAGTTCATTTGTATTAATTCCATTTCTTTTTAGATTCTCTATATATGGGATGTCATAGGATATTTTTCCTTCTCTGATTTACTTCACTCAGTCTGATACTGTCTAGGTCCGTCCATGTTGCTGCGAACGGCACTATTTCATTCTTTTGAATGGCTGAGAAATAGTCCATTGTATATATGTACCACATCTTCTTTATCCATTCCTCTGTCATTGGGCATTTAAGTAGAGCCAATATGTTTTACATATATTCTTGTTCACACCCTTATGCAGTTAACATGGAGTAAAAAAGCATGTGCTTGAAGTGTTTAAAAAAGAAAACTACCTTCCCCTCAAATGACAACTCTAGAATTCTAATCTTTCAAAGTCTGTCTAAATTTAGATGTTAAAACAATCAGGAGCAATCTCTATGAATTGGGCCTGTGTTCGTGCTTTGGAAACTGAGAAGTCAGCTTCTGTTGCCGACCACAGGGAACATACAACTGGGGCCATGGCAGGGGAGACAGATATGGATACAATTACCTAAGATGTGACAGAAAATATGCTATCTTTTGGCAAGAAAAAAAAGTAAGTGTAATGAAAACGAATAAGCAATTTGCCCTGCAGTGTTGGAGAAAGCAGTGAAGGAGCCTACAAGCCCACTGAGAAACTGAAATCACTGGCAGCAGGCGCAGCAGAGGCTGGGCGTGGACTTGGGGGTTGCTGGCAAGACCTGAGATCAGGAAGGTAGGAGCATGAACCCCCTTTCAGGGCCCTTCAGGCTTCCATGCCACACTTTTACAAAGGGTATAGTATGATTCTTAAGTGTTCTTCAGTAAGATGGTACCCCACTCCAGTACTCTTGCCTGGAAAATCCCATGGATGGAGGAGCCTGGTGGGCTGCAGTCCATGGGGTCACTAAGAGTCGGACATGACTGAGCAACTTCACTTTCACTTTTCCTTTCATGCATTGGAGAAGGAAATGGCAATCCACTCCAGTGTTCTTGCCTGGAGAATCCCAGGAACAGGGGAGCCTGGTGGGCTGCCGTCTATGGGGTCGCAGAGTCAGACACGACTTAAGCGACTCAGCAGCAGCAGCGGCAGTAAGATAACTCTGGTGACCAGGCGGAGGGAGGTTGGATAGATGGAAGAAAGAATGCACATACGTCAGTTGAGAAATTGTGATGAATTCCGAACCTGTTCAGAGGCTGTGGGAATGGAGAAATGGGATAAATCTGAGAAGACTTTCAGAGCATCAGCAGGACTCAGAAAGTGAGAATCCAGGATGACCAAGGACAGTGACTTCTATGACTTACAGCACAGGGTGGTGATGGAGATTAGGGTGAAAATTCAGGAAAGGAAGCAGTTTGATGGTTAGGGAGGGAGAATTGGCTCAGTCTCTGATTTGTGGAGTTTCAGGAATCTTTCATAACCTCAACAAAACTAACTATTCCATAGGTTCTTACTACTTTCAGATACTGTATATGTAGCAACTCACTCAATCTCCACATCAATGCTCTGAGGTAGGTATTATGATGGTGACTCTCTTGTATATTAGGAAACAGGCTTGAGTAACCTGATGAAGGTCTTCTGTAAGTGGTGGTATCCAGATTGGAACCAGGCAGTCTTGAGTCCAGACCCCTCCCAAGACCTGAGAGGGTCCCGCCCACCTTCAGCTCCAGCTGACACTACTACATTACCCAGTGTCAGAGCTCCATAAAGAGAAGCATCACTTCCTCTACTGAGGCACAAAAAAGAGGAGGAGGATGTGCAAGGGAAAAGGTAGATTTGCGAGCAGAGAAACAAAGTGGATGGCCTCGGCATGGAAGGAAAAAAAAGCCATCTGCTAAGGATGAGGAAGGGGACACCATCAACCAGGTATCAAACAGCCCTGAGGACTCACTGCCACTTCAGCAGGTAAGAACAAGATATGCTGTTGGCAAACCAGAAGCCTGGACACCCCTGAAACCTGGGGCTCTACCATGTCCAGGTGTTGACCCAGACTTATGAGCCCTGTGTAGACCTGTCCTCTTACAGAGCTGTGGTTTTTCATGTGGTGTTCCCAGAAGGCACACAGACCACATAACTAAGAGGATAATTACCTTTAAAGAGAGTGCGAGGCGGTCCCGGACGTAGTTCTCTTCTGTTTTTGCCTTTTCGATTTCTTGCTCAAGTTCCAAACGCTGCTTGCCCACCTGCTGCAGGATCTGCTCTCTCTCCTTTCGAAACTCATTCTTTAAGGCTGCTATTCGCTCCTTGTACTCTTCATCCAGTTTCCTGTGAGAAGGAAAGACTGACAGGCTGCCATCAAGTCCCTCAGAGGTCCCTCTGTAGAGCCACCAAAAATGGAAAGAGTCATAGAGATGGAAGCTCCTTGAGAAAGTGGCCAGTGAGCCCTGCTTTCCTGTAGGCTTGGCCACACCTAAGTCACCCCAGCCAGGTGTGGCCAAGCAGGCGGACAGGCAGGCAAAACCCCACTGTTCTGGGCCAGGGTGGTGGGAAAGGAGGGCCCTGGCCCCGCCCGTCACACCTGAGGTTGTACTCGTTCCGCCGCTCTATGGCTGCATGGTGATCGTCCACCTCTGAGGCCATTAGAGACTTCAGCTTCTCAGCTTTGTCCAGATCAGACCGTAGCTTCTCTTTTTCTCTGAGCATCTGATCCACTCGCTCCCTAGAATCAGAAAGAAACAAAGTTATAAGGGAGACTGTTACTAGGCAACAAGTAGACCCAAAAAAACTCTCATCTGGCTTACTCCTATACAAAAACAAAACCAAGACAACCAGAACCCTTCCAAAACACAAAGACATTCCACAGCCCTTTTCAAAAGCCTACATTGCAGCTCTAAGCTCCACCTCACTTTCACAGAAGCGAGATGATAGGCGATTAGCCACCACTGCCTTCAGAAGGGAAGAATACATGCCACAGGCATCTGAGCACTTGCTCAACAAGTAGGAAAGGGAACAGAGCAGGTAAGCTTTCTGCTCAACTCACAGCAAATGCCGAATCTCAGCCTTAAAACTGGCCAGAGCTGCCTGGTGAATGCTGTTCTTGGTGACCAAAAGTTCGTTTTCAAGAGCCAGTGTCAACTCTGTCAAGTTGACATTTCCATCAAGGCTAAAATCCAAGGCCTAGAAATCAGAACAAGTTCAAGATAATCACAAGTTCTATCCTCAGAAAGCAGAAAATGTGAAGGTTATACAGACCTGGGGAACTGAATTTATAATCTACAAACTGGATATTTACATTTAATGGCTGCCTTGGAACAATATTCAACTAAGGTCTCTCTAAGGAAAACATGATTATTTACGTGTTTTTAAAAAATGCTGTCTGGCATTGTAAATAAACACAATGGCAAAACTCTAATCTTTACCAACAAGAGATCGGTTAAGAAATTTCTTGTGAATAATTTAGGGGTTAAAAACATGAAGTCAGCAACACTCCTGGTTAAAGGGGGTAGGAAAAGTTATCTCTTATGTCTGAGATCTTGGGAACAGAAGAATCATTAAGGAGAAATCAAATCAAATCACAAACAGAATTTTTCAACCCTTCCCAATTTGTCATTTGCCTCCCATTTCAGTTGCCACACCTTCAGGATCTCCTGGCTGTTTTCAATGCCTTCCTCCTGCCAGGTGTCAAGTATTCTCTCCACTGATGCATAGCCCATCCCATCATCCAGGCAGGAGAAGACCCGAAAACCAATGGTACTCATCATTGCAGATGGGGCTGTGGTCCGTCGTCCACTCTCATCAAAAGACTAGAAGAAGAAAGAGACTTGAGCAAGCTCAGGCGTTGCAACATGATACTGGTCGAGACCAAAAGCAGTCAGTCCTGACCACAAGGGGCAGAGGCATGCTTCTCTCATTTATACTGCTAGGATAAAAAGCCAAGTGGCCCCTTTGATCTTCCTTTCCCAAGTCAGTCAAGAATGCAAAACTGATCAACAGCTGACCTGGCAGACAGATCCTGCATACAGATGAGATGCATCTCTACTCAACATCAGGTTCCTTCTGGCCCACAGCTAACAGGAAGGGGCATAATTAGTGGTCTTCCTACTGTAATTTATGGTCATTTCTCAAACCCAACTTCCCCAGTGGTTTAGTCTTTCATTTCTGCTCTTCTTTTGCTTCTCTTTCTCCTCAGTATTTTTCTTCAGACAGCAGATTAACTCACTGGAAATTATTCAAATGAATTTTAACTTTACTCCCAAAGAATCCACTTCCTATTTATTTCTTACCTGCATGGAGATGTGCCTTTTCAATTGCCTATATGGGGTAGATGCTGATGGTGTAAGAGGTTTTCCATTTTTGAACAAGCCATAGAAAAAATCTTCTACACTCATCATACCATCAGGATCAAGATTATGGAAGACTTCTTCAAGCATCTAGAAAAGGGTAACCATATATCTTAACTATTTCTCTCAAAAAAACCCCACAAAGCCCCAAGCGCACTTCTAGTCCCAAGAGGCTCAGTGGTAAACAATTCACCGGCCAATGCAGGAGATGCTGGTTTGATCCCTGGGTCTAAGGAAATGGCAACCCATTCCAGTTATTCTTGCCTGAGAAATCCAATGTACAGGGGAGCCTGGCAGGCTACAGCCCATGGAGTCACAAAGAGTCGGACATGACTTAGTGATTAAACAACAAAGCCAACAGATACTGGCACCACTCTTGATCCCAAGACTCCAGAAATATGACATGTCCCCTTATTCTCACTTCACTAAATATATTTTCCTTTCTAGTAATCTGTCCTTCCCCCTCACATAAACTAAACAAAATTCATTTTCAACATCTTCATAATTTTCTGCAATTTAGAAATTAACTGTTTTCCCTTTTGCTCATACTCTTAGAACAGGTTATCTTCAACGTTACTATGCATTATCTTGTGAGTTAAAGAATTACTGAAAAATATAAAGATATAGCTTCCCAGTGTTGTAACAGCAGAAAACAGACATTCATTAAGCCATTATATTATAGTGACTCCACATGGTATTTTGCTTATATGAAATTCTGTAAACTAGCATAAATGGGTCTGGGACAGATTGCAATGATTTAAGAGCTTGGGTCTGAAACCCATGCCTTGGAATTTAGAACATTACTTGGAACCACACTGTGGTGTTTGGGGTTTTTAATTTCTTTTAATACTTTTGCACAATCAAAATGAAGACTGGATAGGAAGAATTTCACGTGTGTGCAATAGAAGTGTTCCGAGAGATGTGAAGAGAAGGGAATTCTGCTTGACTACTTTGCCCCCTCTGACAGTAATCAAGTGGTCCTCATCATATAGAGTCCCTTCTAGAGGCGTGCCTGGGAGATGGTTTGTTCCCTAACTCACAGAGGAATGGAAAAGGGAATAAAGCAACATGAATCACAGATACCACAAAATAGGGAAAGAAAGCAAAGCCCTCCATTCTCACAGTCAGCTTCCTATTTGGGGGGCTGAAATTTTTCTATAGGACATGACCCCAATGTACAAAGCAGAAATCACCTGAGGGTCTTGTTAAAGTGCAGACTCTGATGTAGTTAAATCTAGGGCTGGGGCCTGGGAATTCTACATTTCTAACAAGATAATGCCTAATTTGCTGAGTAGCAAGGAACCGAATAAGCAACAAACTTACCATTAGTGCCTGCAACTGGGTCCCTTCTAACAAAAGCCTCTTTGTAACAAATCCTCAAATTTTCAATATTTATTTCCTAAGTCTGGACTATTGCTGGGACTCCTGTCATCTCCTAATTGTTGATTCTATCCCTCAGCTAAGTCCTTGTGGCATTTCTTTTATCTTGAATGCTTTTTTTCCCAATCCATATCCAATGGGAAACATCTGTCTCTATTCTTGTTTTTCTACCAGTTCCTCTGGAGAGGATTCCAAAACAAAACCATTTTAAAGGGTGGAAATCTTTGGAAGAAGCAACAGTTCCTATAGAGAATCATAGGAAGAAACAGATGGAAAGATATTTTGGGCAAAATTCAGAGGTTGCCAAGCTCCCTTAGATTCTCTGTCTCATTTTTATCAAACAGAACACTTTCTTAGAGGACTAGGCTTTCAGGACTGTCAAGCCAGAAGTCACAGTAAAATCCAGCAGTGATGACTGAAGCTAACCAGCATATTTTGCCTTTAACATTGGAACACTTCAACATATTTGCCTTTAACATTTTAACATTTTGCTCCACATTGGTTAGCCCTGTGACCTTGGCCAAATCAATGTACAGCTTCCTGACTGCCTAAACACCCATCATCGGATCCATTCCAAGTGGTGGAGTAAGCGAGTCCTGCCAGTTATTAGACATGGGGGTGTGGGCAAGTGGTGAGTAAATGAACGTGGATTCAGAAGAGGACGGATGGACTGGGTTGGCCTGATGAGAATGCTAGTCTGTGGGCAACTGGGACACACGCTGCAGCCTATGCAGGAGCTGAATCTAGACCCCTGAGGACATTCTTCCTCCCTATCACCAGCCAGGTCTTTAGAGGCTGATTTCCCAATGTGTAAGCTGGGAAATAGCCAGAGGTGCCAGGAAGGTGATATAAATGAATGAGGCAGGATGGTCTTGAGACATTTAAAAGGCTACTTGGAAGCCTTTTAAAGCAGTGAACAGAACATTTGAGTGCATGCCCTGTCCAAAGGGGCTAGCCGTTTCTCATTACCAGAAAAATGGAGCCAAATCTTCTGATTTTCAGAAAAAAATCTCCTGATTTTAAAAAGTATAGCAAATAGTTCAATTTTTAAACATTGTGTAGGTCACACGGCCTTTGGGTCGTATCAGGCCTCTAGACTTCCCAGGTGGCTCAGTGGTAAAGAATCCTTCTGCCAAGCAGGAGACCCAGGTTTGATCCCTGGAGAAGGAAATGGCAACCCACTCCAGTATTCTTGCCTGGAAATCCCACAGACAGAGGAGCCTGGTAGGCTGCAGTTCACGGGGCTGCATGAGTCAGGCATGACTTGGTGACGAAACAACAAGGGGGATAGTCTGCCTTCACTGGCCTACAGCCGTCTTGGCTTCTGGAAGGCAGGCACTATCTTCGGCTATAAGACAGTCCATCTAGTTTCCCTTCATGCTGATGGCAACATGCAGCAGTGACTTCTTTCTTTATCTATAAAATGTGGGGTGACTAAATCTAAAATTGCTTTCAGTTGTAAAATTCTAGGATTCCAAGCTGTGTGTTGGTGAGATCATCATGAACTTTCAGCTCCGCTGTGGCCTAGAGCTAGTAGCACAAAAGCAGCACAGTATTTCATGATTTTGGCAGGGAGGAAAAATACTAAGTAAAAGCTACATTCAATTAGCAATCCTTCACTCATCCTCACAGCAGAGGAGAATAAATGTGCTGCTGCTTTTCCTGGATTCTGGAAACTCGGCCACAGAAGAAAAAGCAACTCCCCATAAACAGCTACAGTTTATTCCAAGATTCGTTCTTAGATAAATATTCCAAGTTTGTGCAATATTTCTTGGCAAAAACAACCCAAGGTTCTGTACACTGCACTGGTTTATAATTTAGGAGGACGAATTTAATTTTATGACTCAACAGTCACCACTGATAAATAAATGACTGCGGAGCCATTAAAAGGTAGTCAGTGTGTAATGGGCACATACACAAGGGAGAAGGAGGAGGGAGAACTTTCCTGCAAGCTAGGCTACTTGGAAGCTTTTGATAATAAATCTCATTCTGGTTTAGGAAAATAATACCACTTATCCTCTGAGCAAGCAGATAACATGGTTTCGAATATCATTATAATCAAAGTTTCCCAAAGCTTGTACAACTGTAGCCCTAACCTCTAAGTCCCTTCAATCCTTATTTTCAACTCTTTGAAAGACGTGTCTTGGAATTAATTACATTCTTTTGTTTCATGGCTGTTCATGCACCCAGTCCTGCCACCCCTCTTAATTTTTTAGAAAATGTAAAGTTGAGAATTTTACCAAGCAAGAGCATCTTGGGGGCTGCTTCAAGACTCTTCTGTTGTACGTTTTCAAAACCGCCAACCTACCCTTTTCCATTTCCTCATGACCAGATTATTGTGATGACTCCTGGCTGGTGTCCTAATCTATGGCTCTCTTTACACCAATATATACCATAAAAGAAGTTCAGACCACCCTTAGCAAGTAAGTTTTTCCCATGTATTATGTAATCTGCTAAAGAACCCAGGGATGATATGGAGATTGTCTCTCCAAAGACTAAACTTATCAGCCTGGGCTTCAAAGTATTTCCCCAACTCAACTCTCCCGAACTCTCTGCCTTGTCCTGCCTCCACACCTTTTTCACCTCTAACTCTGTGAGTGCCACAGCTACAGACTGACATCATGGCTACACTGAGCTGGGGTCTGACAATGATGTGGGGTAACATGCTTAGCACAGTGAGGCACGCACAGTTTGGGTTCAGTAATTATCAGCTATTGTCAGTTCTTGTTTCCCACGACAAACATGAGCTCCTCAGAGACACAAACTTGATGGCTGACTTGCCAGGAAAAAAAGAGAATGGAGTCTCTGTAACTTGCGGCAGGAAACCAAAACATGGCTGTGTCCAGCCTGTGGCCAGGTTAGCTTGTATCACGATTACTATCCCTGAATAAAAATACAATGCAACGCTCACCTCTCCATCGACATTCTGCAAACCATACTGCTCGCAGATGGAGACCAGCTTCTTTCGGTTTAGGTGACCATCACGAGTGATCCCCAAATCTTCACAAACCTCCTGCAGTTTCTCTTCTATCCAGTCTTGGGGAGCCAAAGACCCAGTCTGTGAGGCTTTCAAATCATCTGGGTTCCAAAATCTTAACTGGCCTAAAATAAAAGCATATATTATATTGTCCCTAAAAGAACTGCACAGAGATAGCATCTATACTCAAAGAAAAATACGCTTTTTGAAAATAAATGCTATAGAAAAGAGACTACCAAGTGTTGATTTGATCCAGAAGTTCAAATGAAGCAGAACCATTGGTTCTTAGGCTGCAATGAAGGCCAACAGGCACTCTTTCGTTCACTGGCAGTTATATCCCTATAAGAAATATTCCAGGGCAGTCACGTCAAGGTTCTAGGTTTGTTTTATTTCAAAGAAAAATGTGCACAGGCTTAGGCTTTGGTGTGATTGAAAGAGAAGGCTGGTTGAGAGCCATTCTAAAGAGTTTTATACATCCTACCTCAACTATAGCTACCAGATTTTATTATCTCTACTCTCTTTCTAGTCTAAGCACTGTTTTACTGAGAAGGAAATAATTTCATGGTAAATACCATTAAATAATGATAAAAGTCTCAAGAGTAGACTGTTTCTAAATCTTTACACATGAATATTCTGACCTATAAGCAACCTAACTTAAAAAATAAATGGTTACAAGTTATTATCTGTATATTAAGGATAGTTGATCCCCTGGTGGCTCAGTGGGTAACAAATCTGCTTGCAATGCAGGAGACCTGGGTTTGATCCCTGGCTCAAGAAGATCTCCTGGAGAAGAGAATAGCTGCCCACTGCAGTATTCTAACCTGGAGAATTCCATGGACAGAGGAGCCTGGTGGGCTTCCATGGGGTAGCAAAGAGTCAGACACAATTGAGCGACTAAGCACATATTAAGGATAAATTCTATTTGAGGATACAAGGATCAACCTACTTATTTAAAAATAAATATTTATTCTCCATGAAAAGTTCTCACTTCTAGTTAAGATTTCTACTTTCACATTAGAGATTCTGTCAAGTCATTACTTAAACATGAGCTAATTATTGGCATGATACTGTGTGCCTCCAAGAACCTTGGAGGGTTGAGAAGAGTATTTAGTGCTACCCCTACTATTTATTAAAGGCATTAAGCCCATTACTGCTGTGTCTTTACAGGTTGGAGGCCTAGAGAATTTGTAATTACACTTAAGTACAGTTAATCCAGGGTAGGCTGTGAAGTGGGTGGAGATCTGTCAGCTGAACCACAGTGCCATCTGCTGGTGAGGAGATCACCATGAAACTTGTCAAGGGATGCATTTAACCAGTAAATTGTTTAGGATGGTTTATAGATTAATGTGAAAGTCTATATAAGACAGTAATTAACCTATAAGTAAAATTCCACATCTCAGTTGCCATATCTTGCATGATGTTAAATGCAATGATTTAAAACTATGAACTATCAACTGGGAATGAATTTTTTGTTGCTGTTGTACTTCAGGTTGCTTCTTAGCTGGCCTCCAGCAGGTAGGGCTATTAGGAAGAAGGGAAGGGCCTTGGGAAGGGGTTGTGGAGAATGCTCTGTGAATGCAGCCCTTCCCTCCCAGGCCGGCCCGGCATACCCTCAGTTCCTACCTTCTGCTTCATACTCCTCGCTGCGCTGCGTCTTCCAGTGCTAGAGGAGGCAAGAGGAGGAGGTTAGTGTGCTTCAGAACTAAGCCTGCTCTTCCAAGACCAGATCACTCTCTGGCCCTGATGTCATCATCTGAGTAAGTCGCATGAATCAGGACCCTCTAGTGCATTTATCTAGGCAGGCTCTCCTCAATCAGTGAGCCAATAGAGAGCAGATGCCTAAGAAATACCACACCGCCTTCTGCAGCATCTCACCAAGGATTTGGCCTGTGAGCTGACGTCACTTATTCAATAGCAAAACCTAGCACAACCAATAAAATCAGGCCAAAGCCAATATTCAGAATCCATCAACTGAGAAGAGTTTATACACATGCATTTATGAGTTTGTTCTTCAGTAAATGTTCAATAGGTGTGAGGTATCATGCTACATCTTTGGAAAACAACCATGAACAGGACAAGCATAGCTCTTCTCTCATGAGGATTATATGCTGACAAAGTCATGCAGACAAGAAAACAGAAAGAACAACATTGTAGTGTATTAAGTGCTATTGTGGAGGAGTTCAAGAATGGGTACCTAACTGGGTATCCTTCAGCCTTGGAAGTTCAGGGTAGACTTCCTGAAAGAAGCAAGATCTGACTGAGACCTGAGGGGTAGGGTGGAGACAGCCGAGTGGAAAGAAAGGAGCAGAGACTGTTTGCTGACCCATGAGACAAGAATGAGACAGGTGTGTTTGTGGCACAAAGGAGACAGAGGTGCAGCCCCGAACAGCTAGGCTAGAAAGCTCAAGTTAAAATGTACGCTATCAGTGAATTACTGCATTAAAAACAGTGGAACTGATCTGCACTGGATCATTTTGCCCCTTATCATGCTATGTTCTACTGAGTCTTTTCCAAGTCACAGCATACAGGTGTAGTTTGTGTATTACACAAAAGCACCCAGCCCAGGGCACCCGTCAGAACCAAAATCTAGCCCTTGCTCCATGAGCCAAGCATGGCACAAATCTGCTTCCAACCAGTGGCTATGAGTAGGTACACAGTGATCTTTGGCCTCATCAGCAAGCTTCCTAATTACTCTTGTTAGGAGGTTCTACGACCACCACAGTCAGGTAACCCTGTTGAGAAAGGTGTATCCCCCTTTTAAAACCTCCTGCTGTCTCGGCAAAGATCCAGCTTTATGAATGAAGGTACCTTTGATAAGTGATGCAAAGAGTTGATTCATTGGAAAAGACCCTGATGCTAGGAAAGATTGAAGGCAAAAGGAGAAGGGGCAGCAGAGAATGAGATGGTTAGATAGCATCACCAACTCAATGGACATGAATTTGAGCAAACTCCATAGTGGAGGACAGAGGAACTTGGCGTGCTGCAGTCCCTGGGGTCGCAGAGTCGGACACATCTTAGTGACTGAACAACAGCCTTTGATAACACATAAATAACCAGTCCACTCTCCTTGGTGGCTGAACTGCACAAGGGAACTTATTTCTTAGATTCTTGAAACGAACAGGAAAACAAACCTAATTAACTCCCGTCTCCAGAGCTTGGATTCCTCATGGCAGCAGTGAGCAATCTACAATTCTTAGGTGAATCGTTGATTTCTTTTAGTAACTTGTTCAAGTTGATACGAGTTGAAGTTCCGACAGCCAACCTAGGCACATCTATTTTGTTCCTCTCTTCTTAACTGAAGGATAACCATCTACTAGAATTTCACAGCTCCGTATTTCACTCAGAAAGGTACTGCATTAGAGCACCGATTCAAAGAGCTCACCAAGATTTGCCACACTAACCTGAAACCCCAAACTGCCAGTGCTAAGTTATCCTTGCCATAGAGAGACATTCAAAGGCTGTAACTCAAAATATAAAAGCTCACTACAACTCACAGGCTACAACTCAAGGTCACTAAAAGGGATGGTAAGTCTAGGGACTGTGGCACAAGGTGATTTTTACTTGATTGTGATTATAATTTTATTGGCCCACATTTCCACACTGCAAACCTGACGGATGGATGATGTGTTGGGGGGTGGGGAGGGAGCAGTGGAGGAAATAGACCTCTATAGATTTTTCTTACACTATTGTTTCTACGCAGAATTCAATTGTTTTTATTTGTAAAGTATACATTTTTATGCCTCCTAATAAAAGCATCCTGCCTGTCTATCCCTCCACATTTATTTCCTCAACCAACAGAGCAAACGCTCATATTATTGCAGCACCCAAAATGGTGAAAATTCATCATTCAGCATGTAAGTTGGAAACACCCTAAAATGAAATCCATTCAGTCTACCTGAAAAAAATAAAGTAGGTTTCTGTGATCTAAGAACCATCAGTCAAAATAAAACCTATCGAATCACATGCAGGGGATGATTTTTTAACAGCAGAAATGAAATGAGACATGGCAGAATAGGTGCCACTGGACAAGCCGCCGCCGGGACAATAGTTGGAAAAATGCAAACACACACCTTCAAAAAATGCTTGGCAACAATTCCCAACACAACAAGGTGTGTGTCTTGCTATAGAAAAATGTATTTCTTACATTTTCTCGCTTCTCGACTCATTAAAAATAGTGAACAATGAATTAGTTCAGAGGAGCAAGAGGCTTCAATGTACTATTTCCAAAATCTCATGAATCTATGCAACTGGGTGCCTCATCTGATTCCCGCTTCCCTGCCACCCCTGCTCCCCAATTCTCACGTCTGACTACTGAGGGTGGGAATCAGACTGCCACCTCGCTCTGAACCCAGGCTTACCTACTGGGTTTGAGCTTGAGCAAATTTCTTAATCTCTTTTGCCTCAGTTTCTCCATCTATAAAATGGGAATAAAGTAGTACATATTTCACAGAGCTGGGTAAAAATGCCTAGAATTGTGCCTGGCACTAAATAAGCAAATAAAATTCGATATTATTTTTCTTGGACATGTGTTTATGTAGCACATGTTAAATTTACACTTGCAGTTTCTTTTCATTACCATGTTTAAACTTAAAGGATTAATTTGATTGTCCTTGGGAGGTATTGGTTATTTATAAAAATTTGTAAGAAAATGCCAAGTCTCCAGCAGATATGCAAAAAATACAGACAATTCACATAAGAGGCAACCCAATTAAATATGGGGAAAGGTTCATTTCAGTAGCATTCAGAGATGCATAAATTAAAACCAAGCAATCATTTTGTTCCCATTAAATTAGCCAAGTATTTAAGATATGACTCCTATTACCAACAAGGTTATGATTTAAAATAGGCTTGTTTGGGAAAGAAAATAAAATAGACCTATTAATGTTATTGGAAACAATACAAATGGATATTACTTTTTACTAAAGGAAATGACTTTATGTATCAAAAGCCATGAAAATGTTCATGCTTTCTGATCCAATTTCATATGATTTCTGATGGTAAAAGAAAAGTATTGAAAACAATTTAAAAACAGTGGGGCATAAAGTATAATAACACATCATAATATAGTCATTATATAATTATAAAACCATTTTGGAGCATGAAATACATCTGATGAAATGTTAAATGAAAGACCACAACAAACATGCCATCAACACTATGCCACTGGAAAAAAAACATTTATACAATTAGACAAAGACTGGAAGGAAACAGAGACAATAAATATATATTTAGTTGAGGGAATGTGGGAAACAATTTCATTTCCTTTACTGTTATAAATGTTGTTTATACCATATAAATAGGTACAACTTCACAACTTCTTTTGCCCACCTGCCCTCGAATTCTCACTGAATGAATTCCCTGTGACCTGGGGGTGGGGGAAAGGGAAACTTCTGCCCCCTGGGTATGTACCACTCTGCTAGTCAGCAAGGTCCTCCTGCACTATGACTCGTGATCAAGAGAACAGGCTCAGTGGGAGGCCCAGGTGCTTCCAGGAGGGCAAAAGCTGCTGGTGCCAATGCCTCCTAAATTTAGCAGAGTGTAGGATGATCAGGGACACTCATCTGAGACATGCGTTGGGGACTGTGACCAGAGTCATCCAAAGAGGCACCCCTCATTCAGCCTAACCAATGGCATCAGGTACAGCAATTTAAGTGATTTCACGCAAATTCAGGGTGAGTGGTGACAAGGTAAGGAATAACTTATTTTAATATCTCCAGGGGTAACGATTTTCCAAGCGTTTCTCTACAGCCCTGTGTAAGAAGCACAGATCCAGCTAAGACCAGCCCTGTTAGAAGGGGAAGCAAACTTATCCTAAGGGCTATATTTTCATCCCAAGACCACTTCAACTGGAGATTGAGTTCACCACCCAGATGTTTTGCTATGCTTCTTCCCAGTCTCCCCCACAGGTCTGTTCCTTTAAGGGGAGATAAGCACATCACACAGTGGCTGAATGTTTGTTATTAAATTGCAATTTCAGGGGGTGAGGGTGGGATGGAACAGATCCAATTCATTCACAGCTCATTTATTTTCATTCTCACTGCCTGGAACCAGTAGTTCCAATTAAAAAGCAGGGGGAGAGAAAGGGGAAGGCAGGTTAGAAGGTGGGAGAGAGAGGGATTAGATCTCTGGACTACCGGAATACCACCAATAAAAAGAGCCATCACTCTGGAACCAGGTCCTTTAATTGCTGATGGTTTCCCCAGCAGTAAAGCCTGGCAGGTAGCCTCCAGACACTGGTCTGCCCTGAGTGTTAGAAGGGAGGTAATCATAAACACCTCTAGAAAAGTGGGAGAGGAAGGGGTGGCAATTGCTGGGATGTATTCTCCATACTAATTAATGAAAAAGGATTTTCAACTTCTTTCCTTGAAATCTTATAATAGCCTCTTCCTGGAGAACAAATGGATATTAATAAAAAAAAAAAAAAATCGTCCTGTGGGAGCCCAGCTATTCCTGACTCTGGAGGCAAAATGGTAGCTGGGGGAGACTGCCAGGGTGAAGCTCTGCTGCTCTGTGTGCAGAATGGGGCTGACCACCCCCTCCCATAGGGACATGGAGGCACTGCCTGGGTCTTAGGAAATGTTCAGTTCAGTTCAGTTCAGTCGCTTAGTCTTGTCTGACTCTTTGTGACCCCGTGAATCGCAGCACGCCAGGCCTCCCTGTCCATCACCAACTCCTGGAGTTCACTCAGACTCATGTCCATCGAGTCCGTGATGCCATCCAGCCATCTCATCCTCTGTTGTCCCCTTCTCCTCCTGCCCCCAATTCCTCCCAGCATCAGGGTCTTTTCCAATGAGTCAACTCTTCGCATGAGGCAGCCAAAGTACTGGAGTTTCAGCTTCAGCATCAGTCCTTTCAATGAACACCCAGGACTGATCACCTTTAGGATGGACTGTGCTGGGAGCAGGAGCTCCGCCCATAGCAAAGGTTATGAGGAAGGAGGCTCAGCATACGCAAAGGCGGGATCGAGCCTCAGGAGTCCCCCTGGAAATTCTCGAGCATCTACCCCCAAAACCAGAGTCTGCCTACTTTCTGCTTTGTGCTCTCACCTGTCCCCCACTACCTCTCTCTGAAAAAAGAGTTAACTTACAGCTCCAGTTAATAAAGTTCCTGGGTGTGATAGTGTTTCAACCTATAAACTCCTTTGGAAGTCCTCTAGCCTGCCTGAATACGTTTTTCCGGCCACATGTGATTGCTCAGAGCCTCCCAACTGTGAGGCGGATGAGATGTTCTAAACTGTATAAATACAGATTCCTTTGAGCAGTTAAAAGATTGATTAGAAATTGTATTGGTGAAGGTTTTTTTCACTTGTTGGGCCAATGTTTGCTGCTAAGTTTCCATATCCCTTACCTGCTGTGTCCCTGGCAGTGTATTGATTAATATAATTGGTGTAAGTAGTAGCTTTAATGTTTGTAATCTTGGACCCTTGAGTTAATTCTTTTTCTTGTTATAGCCCACCACACCTTTGCCCTATAGGAATGCAACTTTATCTAATGCTTTTGGATGGTGGCACCTGACTTTAGAATAATCACCTTTAGAGAAAAATAAGTTTCTTAAAATGTTAACAGGCCTCCAGGCCAGAAGATGATGCAAATCACCTAAACTTTTGCATATGATAAGTTTGCAGGAAGAAAGCCTGGCTTACTGCATGACTCTACCCCTTCCCCCATTATCCTCTATGCATAACTTAAGGTATAAAAACTACTTTGGAAAATAAAGTGCGGGCCTTGTTCACCGAAACTTGGTCTCCCCATGTCGTTCTTTCTCTCACCTTCTGGCTGAATTATTCAGCCTCTTTTCTCCACTGAATTTCCTCACTGAGCTATCCTTATTTCAGCCTCTTCACTGAATTTCCTCACTGAGCTATCCTTATTTAACCACTCTTTATATCCTTAATTAACGTTTAATTAAGCAATTGTTTCCTGATCCTCATCGATGCCGTCTCCCTTCGAAACCCCTGGATCCACCGGGGCTGGACCCCAGCAGGACTGGTTGGATCTCCTTGCAGTCCAAGGGACTCTCAAGAGTCTTCTCCAACACCACAGTTCAAAAGCATCCATTCTTCGGTGCTCAGCCTTCTTCACAGTCCAATTCTCACATCCATACATGACCACTGGAAAAACCATAGCCTTGACTAGACAGACCTTTGTTGGCAAAGTAATATCTCTGCTTTTCAATATGCTATCCAAGTTGGTCATAACTTTCCTTCCAAGGAGTAAGTATCTTAATTTCATGGCTGCAATCACCATGTGCAGTGATTTTGAAATGTTAGCTCTTGTTAATATTTCAGCAAGAACAATGATGTGGTAAAGGGTTTAGGCTCCAGAGATGGATTCTTCACTTATGGGCTATGCAAGCCTGGGCCAGTTACTTAATCCCTGCGTGCAGTTTCCCTAGGGGTAAGTGAACAATGGTACCTACCTCTAAGGGTGTGCTAGTATTTGGAAAGTACTTAAAACAGTGAATGCTACAAATTAAGTCCTAAGTGTCTGTTAAGTAAATAAATGTTATAGTTATTATTCCTATGACCTGCGTGTGCAACACTAGGACAAAGGCAGAGGAAAGAAACAGCACACAGACCAGCATCGGCTTTAAGAACAAACACAGAAGAGACTGTAGAAATGACAGCTTTGAGCGTGTTAGTTGTGATGAAGCAATCAACCTTTGATTCAGCATAGGAGCGAGGCCTCCTTGGGGGGCCTCCGCACTCTGAACAGTGTCCCCACAGCTGGCAGGGCTCAGCATGTCATGTGTGCTGGCCAACAGCCTCTGTGAGAGTGGACAGAGGGGAGATGGTCAGAAGCTGCCTGGCCCTAAACGGCTGCTGCAGAAAGCAGCTCCCCCCACACACCCCACACACTTAAGCAGACAAAGGGAGTCCCGCACCCACCCTGTGGGCTGCGTAGCTCAGTCACGCTGGTCATTGTGGTCAGCTCTCAGGCTGTCCTACAGCTGGACAAGGGTGTCCGCACATGCGGGCCATACAGGCGGCCCTGCTTTCAGGAATGTTTCTTTTGGAGGGACACCTGCTTTGCTGGACTGCGGAGCAGATGGCCCGAGCCTCTGGGATCCAGGAGCTGCTAGCCCCGAGGCTGGGCTAGCATCTGCAGCCCGTGGGCCTGGCGTGGCCCCTGGCCACAATAGCCCAACCTCAGCCCCCAGCAGCCATCTGCTTGAGTGCAGACCTCTGTGCCCCTCAGAATGTACGGCTAATTAAAACGATTATGGCGCACACACGGGGCTATTCTTTCCCAGCAAAGGTTGCTGAGCTGAGCTGATCTCAGCAGACTTAAGCAGATTTTTATTTTTTTATTTTTGGAAAGGGGAAAGTCTTGCAAGCCCAGAGAGAAGAGAAAGGAAATTACTATTAAATTTAAATATTAAATTTAATAAAGTAACAAAGCTCCCCCAACAAACTGAGCCATAGTATTCATTTTACAAGAAGAGCACACTTAAGTAAGCACAGGAAGTCTCTACACAAAAACAGGATCAGTTTAGGAGAATATTTATGATGGAAACCTTAGCACTTTTAAAAGTTAGCATCTATGGTATGGCCTATTTAACAACTCTAAATATTTATAAAGCCATGGTCTGGGCAGGTACTGGAAGCTAAGTGTGCCCAGCCAGGCTGCTACTATCCCTGCAGGGACACACTTTTGAGAACTTCATCTCTAGCTTTCCAGAATCTGAAGGTGAAAGGGCGATGAAGGGCGCCCTGACAGCCCCACACTCTAATCTCTTAACCCAGGGACAAGCTGCTCAATTGCAGGGCTGTCACAACTAGAATGCAAATCAGTTCCTTTATCTCTAAAAGCAATTAAAAGCTACAAGTAAGTGCTGGGGATAACAAGAGTTAATGTATGATTTTTAAATGCATGCACATTTAGATAAGTCCTGCTGCAATGCCAAACACCCTGCAGTACTGCCAGTGTGAAGAAATGCTGAATTTAAAGGAGTCTGAGCCTTAAGCCTTTTCTACCAAGTTTGAGGACTGGTTTCAGTTCACTGGATTTTAAAGTCCTTAAAGGAAGAGGATTCTTTCATACATCTGCTTGTGGTATCCTGCTCATCCGAGTCACTCTCAGACAGTGGATACTGCTTTCCTATTTGAAAAATACTTTCTAATGCTATAGTTGGAAAAATGTTACTTTTATCACTTAAATTGACTTGTTAATTTTTTTTTGAAGTGTTGTTGATTCTGTTTTCTAGTTAGAAAATAAGTATGAGAAATTGTTGACCTGGAAAGAAGTGAGAATGAGGGCTGGATTCCAAAGGAACCTCCTCTGTGATGAAGACAGGAGGACTTATCAGAACAACAAACCTGAAAATCTGAGAGCTGTGTCTATGTTAGAATGAAAGCAACTTATTAGCTTTGAAGGGGTGTCTTTATATCACTTTTATGATCTATATTTGCATCTTGAATGAGTGTTTCATCTCTGAGAATAGCCAGATCTAATAATACTCAAGAAATATGAAGGGAATCACTGGAATTCCATGAATAAGGAAACCTCTCCTGATAATCTCACATCATTTGATGGAAGCAAATGGCATCAGTAATGCAACTGCTTATTTTATCTAAGACCAGAACAAACAATGTAACAGGCGAGGAACTGAAAAACAGGTTTGACTACAAAAGCTCTTAGCAGAACTTCTCCAAGTTACTAAGAAGTTTGCTCCAAAATTAAATATCTGCTCTATACAACACAAATGAATAATTCATGAAGTTCAGCTACAAAGTTATGCATATATGAAAATGAACATAAGGAGAATTTAAGTCAGTTTCACACTTCTTAAAGAAGTTTGATTTTACGGAGGGCAGTAAAATCAGTGTTGGGGTTCTTCATTTCTGTTTTTGGTTTTAAACAACCACCACCACTCATCCTCCCACTCCCACAGTCCTGACACAAAGGCTTGATTTAATGTCCATTCTCGGCTGAATGAAGCAATTGGCTTTAACTTTTCTCTCAGGTCCTCATTTAAACCGCAAGGCTTTGACTTACACTCCTATTGTCTGCAATTGAAGAAACCATTGTTTAAAGCCTCTGGCTCACGATAAGAATCTTACTAGACCCGATTTATACCCTGTGGAGGAAAACAGTTAACAAGGTGTCCCGTGTTTGGAATGAGGGCAGAAAGCAAAGTGGCCCTGCTCCAACTGTATTCATTGTCAACCTTTTCCACTACATCTGAATAATACAGAATAGAACCAAGAATTAGTTTTTTCCCCCACTTCCAGCTACTCTTAGGAGAAAAGTGAATATAAAATTCAAGGTTAGTTCAGTAGCCACTGCATATGTGTATATAAGGGGGGGTGGGCTGGGTATGTACTCTTGGAATCTAAAAATTCACCTGTTTCTTCACAAAGTAAAGCAAAAACTACCACCACCAAAACCTTCTCATTAATCATACCTTACGTTGGAATCAAGAAAGTGTCCTTTGTTAGTCTGGATTAATTCAGAATAGAATGTCCAACTGAACTGCCTTGAGTGAAAATGATCCTACGAACAAAGAAAAGTCACTATTTTCCCTTCAATACCCCAGAGGAGATGTCAGACTCCCAAGGGATCTATTTGTCAGATAAACACACTAAATTGAAAGGTGAATGCACATCTCAACCTGATGCTGGAACCTTCCATCACTTGTAAACTAGCACATTTTGCCTTCAGGGTTTCTAAGTGAAATTCTAAAATATCATTTTAGTGCTAAAAAACTTAGCAGGATTAAAGTGGTCTTTCCCTGTGCAATGGCTTTATGGCCTTGTAAAGTAAACTTGGTAGGGGAGGCATGCTTAACAGTTAGATTAGGTATTTTCTGCTTCATCAGGAAAGAATCAAATTGCCTGAATAAAGCTGGGGAAGGTAGGATGGCGATGATTAAAATGTTGACAATTTATGTTAGGGTTTTACCTTATGTGAACTGAAACAAAAGTCGAACACAACCCCAAACACCTCATAACAAGGTGTTATAACTCACAGAACTCATGTATTCTATTCAAAGGATGAGGCCAAAATGTGATCCCACAGTCATAACATGGGTTCTCACCCAAGGCACGACACACAATGGTTGGTGCACCATGAATGGTCATGGGGGCAATTTGGATCTTCGCATGTAACTTATATTAAAAAATTTACGTGCTTGAAAGCAATCTCTACCATAACATCAGGCTTCCCTGGTAGCTCAGACCTTAAAGAATCTGCCTACAATGCAAGAGGCCCAGGTTCGATCCCTGGGTTGGGAAAATCCCCTGGAGTAGGAAATGGCAACCCACTCCAGTATTCTTGCCTGGAAAATTCCATGGACAGAGGAGCCTGGCAGGCTATAGTCCACGGGGTTGTAAAGAGTCAGACATGACTGAGCGACTAACACACACACCACATCACTCTCACTTGCCAGCATCTCTGTTTTCTTGGGTGGGAGGAAAATGGTGAAGTTACAGGTAGACCTCAGAGAATTGTGGCCACTGAGAATTACCTGTAATCTGTTGAACATATGAATATATGGGAGAAGGCCTTCCAAATAAGGATGCAGAAAGGACACTGTGCATAACTAGACCAAGAGCCTAGGAATGAAATGTCCCCCCTTAGCAACACCCCTACTCTGGAGCAACCCTAGAGGGAAACTCTGTGTGTGTGTGTTGTGTGTATGTCAGCTGCTCAGCCATATCTGACTCTCTGCGACATCATGGACTGGGGCCCCACTAGGCTCCCATGTCCATGGAATTCTCCAGGCAAGAATACTAGAGTGGGTTGCCATTTCCTTCTCCAGAGGATCTTCCCAACCCAAGGACTGACCCCATGTCTCCTGCCTTGCAGGCAGATTCTTTACCATCTGAGCCACCAGGGAAACAGGGTAGGGATTGTTGTTTATCCCTTCAGATGACTGTTTGCTAACGTATCTCTACAGGATGAGTTCCTAGAAAGAAACAAGTTACCCTGAGGCTAGCATTTAGAGGTGACTTGTGACACCATAGCTTTACTGACTATGCCAAAGCCTTTGACTGTGTGGATCACAATAAACTGTGGAAAATTCTGAAAGAGATGAGAATACCAGACCACCTGACCTGCCTCTTGAGAAATCTGTACGCAGGTCAGGAAGCAACAGTTAGAACTAGACATGGAACAACAGACTGGTTCCAAATCGGGAAAGAAGTACTATATATTGTCTGTACAAGACTGTATATTGTCACCCTGCTTATTTAACTTATATGCAGAGTACATTATGAGAAATGCTGGGCTGGAAGAAGCACAAGCTGGAATCAAGATTGCCGGGAGAAATATCAATAACCTCAGATATGCAGATGACACCACCCTTATGGCAGAAAGTGAAGAGGAACTAAAGAGCCTCTTGATGAAAGTGAAAGAGGAGAGTGAAAAAGTTGGCTTAAAGCTCAACATTCAGAAAACAAAGATCATGGCATCCAGGCCCATCACTTCATGGGAAATAGATGGGGAAACAGTGGAAACAGTGGCTGACTTTATTTTTTGGGCTCCAAAATAACTGCAGTTGGTGACTGCAGCCATGAAATTAAAAGACGCTTACTCCTTGGAAGGAAAGTTATGACCAATCTAGACAGCATGTTAAAAAGCAGAGACATTACTTTGTCAACAAAGGTCCATCTAGTCAAGGCTATGGTTTTTCCAGCAGTCATGCATGGATGGGAGGGTTGGACTATAAAGAAAGCTGAGTGCCAAAGAATTGATGCTTTTGAACTGAGGTGTTGGAGAAGACTCTTGAGAGTTCCTTGAATGGCAGGGAGATCCAACCAGTCCATCCTAAAGGAGATCAGTCCTGGGTGTTCATTGGAAGGACTGATGCTGAAGCTGAAACTCCAATAGTTTGGCCACCTGATGTGAAGAGCTGACTCATTTGAAAAGACACTGATGCTGGGAAAGATTGAGGGCTGGAGGAGAAGGGGACAAAAGAGGATGAGGTGGGACTCAATGGACATGAGTTTGGGTAAACTCCGGGAGTTGGTGATGGACAGGGAGGCCTGGTATGCTGCGGTCCACGGGGTCGCAGAGTCGGACACGACTGAGCGACTGAACTGAACTGTGACACCATTCCATTCTATTGCCCACCTCTCCAAACTCCTTAAATAAAGAGGATTATTACTTGATTCATCCTAGAGCTGAAAACTATTCTCCTGTTGGGTAATAACAGCCGGACTTCCTCATTATTGAACTTCTGATAACAGATTCAGGTCCTGTGGTCTTCATCAAAAAAAAAAGAAAAAGAAAACTCTCAAGTCACTTTAGAAGAAAAAATGAGGCTTGTCTGAGGACAGGAAAAACTTCAGTCTACGGGCAAGCTAGGAACCCCTGAGCCAGGGCCCAGAAGTCAAAGAAGCCTAGAACCAAACCAAGCAGACTTGTCTCTAGCTTCCCATCTGACTGCTCCTCATGAAATAGTCATGTCACAGGAGACCCAGCCCGCTCCTGCCTTTAATACTGCAAAGCCACATGGAAATATGAGTCCCTGATAACAAACACACCCAAGGAAGAAATTCTTAACACCCAAGGGCAGGAGACAAAAGGGCCAGAGGCAACCAAGAGGAAGAAAAAAGAAACCAGCAGTACAATAAAGAACTCCTGACAGAATGGCCATCATCAAAAAATCCACAAACGACAAATGCTGGAGAGGGTGGAGAGAAGGTAGCCCCCCTACACTATTGGTGGGAATGTAAACTGGTACAGCCACTATGGAGAGCAGTATGGAGGTTCCTTAAAAAACTGAAAACAGAGCTACCATATGACCCTGCGATTCCAACCCTGGGCATATAGTTGGAGAAAAACATCTGAAAGGAAACATGCACCCCAGTGTTCACTGCAGCACTGTTTACAAAAGCCAAGACACAGAAGCAACCGAAATGTCCATTTGCAGAGGAAAGGATAAAGAAGATGTGGTACATATATACTATGAAATATCACTCAGACATTGAAAAGAATGAAATAATGCCATTGGCAGCAACACGGACGGACCTGGAGAGTGTCATACTGAGTGAAGTAAGTCAGACAGAGAAGGAGAACTATCCTATGACATCCCTTATAGGTGGAATCTAAAAAGAGATGATACAAATGAACTTGCAAAACAGAAAGAGACTCACAGACTTAGAAAACAAACTATGGTTGCCAGGGGGAAGGGATAGTTAGGGACTTTGGGAAGGACATGGACACACTGCTATATTTAGAATGGATAACCAATGGGGGACCTAGTGTATAGAACATGGAACTCTGCTCAACTGTATGTGCCAGCCTGGATGGGAGCGGGGTTTAGGGGAGAATGGATACATACATATGTATGGCCGAGTCCCTTCACTGTCCACCTAAAACTACATTGTTAACTACATTGTTAACCAGCTATACCTCAATACAAAATAAAAATTTTAGTTTGGAAAGAAGTGACTTGGTAGCTTGAGATGTAATAAACCCCATTTATTCATACAAAAATCTGCAATCTGGCTGTTTGTATAAAAAAAAAATAGAGACCTCCTGACAGATACTGAACTTGTAAGTTAAGAATAAATAAACCCCACAGTTCATTGAGAACATTGCCCTCCCCATCTTCCCCACCTGAGGGCCACTCTAGAATAGGGAAGATGCCCCAGTACTCCGAGGAGCCCCAGATAGCTTCTGTAGAAGAGACAAGGGTGTCTAGAGCAAGCCAGTGCTGACCAGAGGATGAACTGAGTTGACCAACAGAGTGGCTTTCCATTGCTGAAATGACCACAGAAACTGGCCAGGAAACCAGAGTGCCACCTTGACACAACCAGATGCAGTTAAAACCAATGGTGACGAAACTATGCTGCAGATCGTGAGGGCAGCGCATGTGACCCACAGCCAAGGTTACTGCACAAAGCGGAGGCCGGCCCGTCTTACTGCCAACAGGCACATCAAAAACCTCATGCATCATGCTGTAAATGTTGTGATGAATCGATCTGAAAACCAACAGGCTCCATTTAGTTCACAAAACACTTCATTTTTAGATAAGAAAGCAGCGGGATGAACTTTGAGTCCACTTTTAGCAATAAATAAAGAGGGAGGTAAAAACGTGTTATCTGATTTGCTACAGGTTTTCTGGTTGGGCTATAACAGACTCTCGAAGTCAAGTCAGTAGAGTCCTTGGGGAGAGCAGACAGAGACAAATGACGTTCTCCAGCCCTCTATTTGCTGCTCTTTGATGGTGGGTTATTACACCAAAGCCTTTTGACACTATATAGTGTCAAAAGGTCACACCTAAGAGGTTTCTAGAGGAGTTAGAGAAGCTGAAGTTTATCAGGGGTGAAATGATTCTCCCAATATACCCTTGTACTAAGAATAAGCAGCAAGATTTTACCCAGACTCTGGCCTCAACCCTTAACTTTATTTACACATAAAGCCAAAGTCACACTTTTTAAACAGTAAATCTCATTGGAAATCGGTAGATGAAATTAAATAAAGACATAAGAAATATCCTACCAGCCACAAAATCAGTTCTGCCCAAGAACTTTCTGGGTATCCCCAGGTGGTAATTAGAAACTCGCCTCACAAAAAAAAATAAGTAACCATTTCATTTCTTAGCACCAAATAACAGTACCTCAGCACTGAAAACAGTTGGAGAAAGGAGAAACTAAACTTAAAAGTGTTTTCCAAATAGGAAAATCTTCCCCCATCAAGTGTGAAGCCCTATTTTAACCAATTAGTTTTTTCACAGAGACATGTCTCAGATACATTCCACACTAGTTAGGGCTATGAAACAGGTTTAATGTTGCCATTTGGATACCCTTCCTGTCAGCAAGATAAACAGTACAGACACTGCAGTGACTGAAGTATGCAGATCACCTGCTCACCTGAAATAGTAAATGGAGCACTTGTGAGTGCGAGCCTATGTGCTTTACTGTGGAAAGGGCCCTATCTAAATTCTCAGTGACCCAAGTAAGGGTCTGAAACCGACTGAACCAACATGGGTAGAGGCCTCTGCCCCAGACCCATGGGCCCCCAGTGCTGTGACGTTTTAGTAGCATCCTTGTTGCTTCTCAAAGTCTTTCCATTTTTAGCCATCATCGCTCACCCACACTATTCACACCACTTTTGTGGCTTCTATCTATCTTACCCCCTTTAGCTGCTTTTCTTCCTCTCTTCTCACTCGCATTTCTGCCACTGCTCCTTCACTTCTATTGTGAGGACAGGTATCACTTGATTCTAAAAAGCAGTGCGAGCCTCTTCTGGTTAGCAGACCAGTCATGTGTCTTCTAAATTGCAGCCCTGTGGTTGGTCTCATTTCTGCTCAATACTGGGACTCTCTCTGGTTACCTTTGGGTTTGTGGGTATTCTAGAAAGTTGAAGATGCCGGGTATCTGCTTGCAGGGGACATTATTGGAGCAAGCTTCTCATAGATATATCAGCAAGCTGAACATGAAAGTTAATGGCAACACACACATACTCCCTGCTTAAACTACGATCTACAGATGACTTTAAGGAAGTTGAGGCTCTTTTGTCTCTTTCCCAGCTTATATGAGCATCTGAAATATCTGCATCCCCAGACTAAGCTGGGATTTGCAAGAAATATTTAGAGCTTGCTCAGCATGGCACTTTCAATCATGTTCTATAAATGGGATGCTGGTAAATGAGCCATAAAGAAAAAAAAAAAAGAAAATGCTACTGTTTCTTCCTTATTGGTAGAGTATAGCAAAATGTAAAATGAAAAGAGGGAGATGAGGGAAGCAGAGGGATATCTGATTGCTGGGGAGTCAGATGCGCCTGGGGGCGACAGAACTGGTAAGAATCCTGGCAATTGCTGAGCCCTGTGACAAGGACAAAGTTGCAAAGCTGCTTTATCCCACCACAAAAGATAAGATGCTGGCTCCTGAAATGCCTGAGAACGGCTTTCACTTCTTACCTGTCACTGCAGCTGTTTTATAGTTTGCGGGGAGGGAGCTGATGAGCTTTTTACATAACTGAAAATGACACTGCCATGGAGGAGAGAGAGATTCCCAAGAAGAGCTAGAAGTGGCAGACCTCAGATAAATACAAAAATAACTGCGTTAAAAACTATATACATAAAACATGCACAGAAACATCAGCTCTTCAAAAGCTGAAACAGAGATGAAACATATAAACAATAGAAAAAGCAGTCATAGATATCCAAAAGGCAAGTAAGAAGATTAGCATGTAGTTGAAAAAAAAAGTGGCTGAGAAAAGCCATCAGCCCCTCAGTCCTCTTGTGTTTGTGCCACAAGGGTGTGGGTAACCCCAAGTCTCCACACCTGTGGTCCAATTTCTTACCTCGCTGCGCTCACTGGCTGGGATGTGTGAAGGCTGTGCTTCTTCACCAAGTGGCTCAATGACAGTCACCTCTGCAAATTCCTCCACGGATTCTTGAAATTCAGGTAAAGATCTGCGTCCATAACGCTTCCCACCTCTAACATATTTGGGCTGAGCTTCGAGAGTGCAGTCTGGGCAAGGAGACAAGAGTTGAGGCCACATTACAAGACAGTCTCAGTCCCTATCTGACAACTCCCAGCCTTCGGACACAGCCTCTTATATACCAGCCCCAAAATAAACCACCACCGTTCGCCAGTTGCAGTGGATGTGGGCGTCCATGAGCTAGCAGGTCAGATGCACAGCACAGCTTTTAATTCCGAATGATTTATAGTGCCCCGAGTAGATCTCAGCATATGGTGGGAGAGATGCAGAGCCCACAGTGAGGAATTTGCTTAAAACTATGGAATTAAGATCAGGACAAAGCAAGCAGTCATATCTGTTCTTCTGTTTATCAAGCTCTGTTCAGAGACACAGGGGAAGGTAGAGGGAGGGATCATACCGCCAAAGAGACACGTTGGAAAATGATGATAAAATGAACACTCTATCAGCACTGTAAAGGTAGCATTCACACCAATTAGTCTGGACCATACCCCTCTTGTACGTCAGTGACTCCTTTGTTACCATCCCACTTTCTGATCCATCAGACAAGCAAGATGAGAGAACAAAGAAACTGACACAGCGCATCCTCATCAATTAATGACAGCTCATTGCTTACACGAAACTTGGCATCAAAATCTCATTATAAAATTAAAAGCTGTGGAATAAAACAGCAACTGCAAAACTGCATTAAGAAGATTATATATATTTTTTCTCTTCATGAGCTTTGTGCATTGCAAAATAAAAAAGAATGTGCATATAAGGGGAGAGTCATCTCCTGACCTTGAAGAAGGGCTTCAGCATTGTGCAGACCACGTCTCAGGTTCAACCTTCACCACCTTCACCATCACCACCACCTTCACCACCACCAACCATCACCACCACCACCACCATCACCACACACTAATCTTCCTCTACAATGGTAGCTTTAAAGCAATAATACTTCACTCATTACGAATGTCAAATTAGAGATACTTTTGTTTTTTAGCATCTTGAACAGAATTAGGAGAATAAAATATTCCATTAAATATAAGACTGGCAAGACTTTGATTTCAGTTCTTATCACCCATACAGACATACTGTCTCTCTGGAGAACATATGTGTTCTGTTTGCAAAGACAGTCTTAACAAGGTATGTATGAACTCAGACATGTATATTTTTAAGTAAGGGCTGTACACATATCAACAAAACTAGGGTAGATGATTAGATAAGAACTAAGAAAATAAAACCCTACCCCTTAACATGAAAGTGTTAAGGGGTAGCGGTTACTTTGAAGCTTCCCCAGGAGGACTGGTGACCCTATGTGACTAACTGTCCTCACTCCTCCAGGCCCTTTTTCTGGGATAAGCTCTGATTTCACAAATGTGCTCAGAAACATCCTGAAAATGCTCAGCAGAGCTCAGAGTGAAGTATTTATGCTTGTTCTATAAATTCTAGCGATATTTATATCCAGCTTTTTCAAAGTCCCAGCCAAGCCACTTTATTAGGTCGAGTGATTCTCTTACAGAAAGTGTTCAAGCATACAAAATGTATACTGAAAGGCACATGCATATTTGAAGGTACCTTTTATCAGAAGAGAGTGTGTCAGCTTGTGAGCGTTCAGGAGTGGCCCAGACACCCGAGCTGCTTGTTGGCAGCTGACACCCACAGATGCTAGTCAGATAAGAGGCAATGTAGAACCATCCTTAATTTATTACATATTCTTAAATTTTAGTGGAGGACAACAAGATACACCATTTAGTGATGATGGGGGCTTAGAAAAAATTAAAGGGAAAACGTAAAACATCAGAAAATGGAACATGGGATTTTCCCACTGTGAGAAGATAGTCACAGTCTGGGGAAGGAAGTGACAAAGGAACTCTTAATATATGCTGTACTTTTTCAGAGGAAAAAAAAGCAGTGGGACAAAGCCACTGTTTCAAACCAAAAACCAAAAAAAATCCCACTGTGATTTAATCTAAAACCCATCTGTGGATAAAATGGTTCCCTAGTTAGTGAAAGTGTTAGTCGCTCAGTTGTGTATGACTCTTTGCGACCCCATGGACTGTACGCTGCCAGGCTCCTCTGTCCATGGGATTCTCCAGGCATGAATAATGGGGTGGGATACCATTCCCTTTTCCAGGGGGATTTTCATGACCCAGGGATCGAACCTGGGTCTCCTGCATTACAGGCAGATCCTTTACCATCTGAGTCACCAGGGAAGCCCTAGTTATTTACCACTAAATATCTCACGCTGTGTAGGGAGCAGTGGTAGATTTGAAACAGTTTTTTTCCCTACACAATGAAAGGTAATACGTAGATTGTGAAACACTAGGATCCTTTGTTGTTTTATTTATATACGTACTTATTTTTGCATTGCCAGAAACTTTAATTTTTAAGTTAATTTTATATTTTAATTATAAAAACCAATTCTGAGTAAACTCTAAGTTAATATCTTTCACAGACTGTACATACATCACAAAGTCAATTTCTAGAGAAATCGATTAAATATAAAATCTTTTAGGAATAAAGATATTAACACAGCAAAGGAAAAATGAAGTATTAAAGTTTCCTCATAAGAAATTTCACAAATCATACAATAAAGTATCAGACTAATCACATCAATTAAAAATAGTTACATTTTAGACTTACATACTCACATATCTTTTTTCTGTTTAGAGCATCAACCTCACTATATTTACAAAATAAGAAGGGGAAGAAAGACATTAAATGTAAGGAGGTCTAGAGAGAATATTCATGGCCAACAGTCATTGCTGTGTTAAGGGTTTGAAAACTCCAATATTCTCCTTATTCATCTCAAGCAGGGCTTTACAAGTGTTCAGCAGCAGTCCACCAAAAAGGAGGCCTCAGTGGGGGTTTCAAGACATTCTTGCTCACTGAAACTAAAGAACACCTTGCCCCTTCCTTACCACGCCAAGAAAGACTTGCCAAACCACAGCCCTGGGGCAAAGTTTCTTTACTTTAGGAGCACATCTGGATGTAATGTACATAATCTTTTCTATGTCAGATAATACATGGTCATTTAACCTATTAAGAAATGAAATTATGTACATATAGCTTCCTTTAACCTAAGTCTAAGTAACTGCTCCAATCATGAGCTCCAAGGAGGGACATGAAATATCAGTGGTGGGGGGGTGGATAAAGGACTGCTTTTACTTTCAGTGTTTCAGTTCTTTGAATGTATATTTATGATTCTACCTGGAGTGTCAAGCTTGTGAGCCATTTTCCCTTCTTTCCTATTTTCCATTTCCCCTATTTGGCATCACTACATAAAAATACAAGTGAGCTTTGAAGGAAAGCAGACAAGCCCACACTGCCTAGAGGAGTCTTGGACTCCTGGAGAGCTCACGATGAGATGTAACAAGAGAGACTCCAGAGCTGTGACAATGTTCACCTTCCAGAATCAGGAAGAACCACAGTGCACACGTTTAAAGTGACCAGAAGATCTTGTGCTCACAATAAAAGAAAAATTGAAATACAAAGTTAATGAGAATGACCACTTGGAATAGGCTAGCTGCAGGCAGGGAAAACAACCAACAGCCACCCACCTCCTCTCCCTTCTCCCTCTAACTGAGCAGGGCAGTGTACACTTTCTGCTGTCTCCCAGAACTGCCCCAGGCACCTGTGTGATGAGAATGGCCACTTGGAACACTCAGTTCTTGCAATGGCCAAAGACAAAGCAACGAGGACACAAGAGGAAGCTGAAATGGTTACCCCAAAGCCTAAACACTATTTATTCCATCAGTACTTTTCATGAAAAACACAAGCTTAGGACCTGGGATGAAGTGCCATCCATAGGACATACATGGGAAGTTAAAGGAGAGTTTCAGAGGCGCACTCCAGTATTAAATACCAGACACCAGCCATGGCAGAGCATTCTGTTATAGTTGTTGAGGGATCAGTTCAGTTCAGTTGCTCAGTCATGTCCAACTCTTTGCAACCCCATGAATCACAGCATGCCAGGCCTCCCTGTCCATCACCAACTCCCGGAGTTCACCCAAACTCGTACATCGAGTTGGTGATGCCATCCAGCCATCTCATCCTCTGTCGTCCCCTTCTCCTCCTGCCCCCAATCCCTCCCAGTATTAGGGTCTTTTCCAATGAGTCAACTCTTCGAATCAGGTGGCCAAAGTATTGGAATTTCAGCCTCAATATCAGTCCTTCTAATGAACACCCAGGACTGGTCTCCTTTAGGATGGACTGATTGGATCTCCTTGCAGTCCAAGGGACTCTCAAGAGTCTTCTCCAACACCACAGTTCAAAAGCATCAATTCTTCAGCACTCAGCTTTCTTCACAGTCCAACTCTCACATCCATACATGACCACTGGAAAAACCATAGCCTTGACTAGATGGACATTTGTTGGCAAAGTAATATCTCTGCTTTTGAATATGCTATCTAGGTTGGTCATAACTTTCCTTCCAAGGAGTAAGCATCTTTTAATTTCATGGCTGCAATCACCATCTGCAGTGATTTTGGAGCCCCCCAAAATAAAGTCTGACACTGTTTCCACTGTTTCCCCATCTATTTCCCATGAAGTGATGGGACCAGAAGCCATGATCTTCGTTTTCTGAATGTTGAGCTTTAAGCCAACTTTTTCACTCTCCTCTTTCACTTTCATCAAGAGGCTTTTGAGTTCCTCTTCACTTTCTGCCATAAGGGTGGTGTCATCTGCATATCTGAGGTTATCGTTGAGGGATAAGATGGCTATTTTATCACTTTTTGATTCAAACTTCCCTTTTCCCTGAAATGACCTGAGGATATTTCCAGGATGAAGAAGAAAGCTACACCTTTGTGGTGCTGATCTCCTTATTTTGGAATTGCTTCTGCAATCCATGGCTTCCTGCCTCCTTATCCTAGGAATTCATTCCCAGAGACCCCACCCCTTCTAATGGGCCTGGGGACAGGGGGTCGTCTGAGACCCTCTAGACTTCATTTCTGCTGACCTCACGGGATTCCTGAAACTTTTTTGAAAATAAAGCAGGTGTAAACCTCAGGACAAGCCTCCCCCTACCACTCTACCCCACAAAGCTTCCCAGGAAGAGGCAGTCGTGCAGCAAATGAGCACCCCCACCCCCACTGTGCAACCCACCTCCTCGCCCACTCTGACACACTGCTGCACAGGGATCACACAGTCAGAGAGCAAGTAAGTGCACACCCGATACTAAATAAGAGAAAAGGGAAGAGAAGAAGCAAAGTGGAGAAAAACCCAGACAGAGGAAGACACAGAGACAGAAAGAAAACCAACAGCAAAGGAAGTGGGTGAGAGACAGAAGCAGGGCAGAGAGCTAGAGGCTGACGGAGGGCTGGGAGAGGGGAAGCAGGAAGAATTGATGGGTTGGGGTCCAACCGGCAGAGGAAGAATGAGTGAGAGGCCAAGAAGAAGTGGAAACAAGGGTAGAGCGGGAGAGGTGGGAAAAGAAAAGGGATGGAGAGGGAGATGTTCCAAGGAGGGAGGGGAGAAAAAATACACCTGGAAAGCCTTGGGACATTATATCCATTCCTTCTGCCTCCCAGTGCAACCCCACCTCTGCAGAGACCATCTATCTGCAGGCAGGGTCCTCACCCCCATTTTTGTGTCCACACAGCCCTTTCCAAGGCAGCTGCTTCCTGAACCCTAGCACCCCACTCCCCAATCACGCCTCTCTTCCAGCATCTTCACACAAGCTCCAGGTGCCAACTGGAGCTTTAGTGTCCCCTCCCCAGATGCAAACCTGGAGAAGGAAATGGCAACCCACTCCAGTCTTTTTGCTTGGGAAATTCCATGGGCAGGGGAGACCGGCAGGGTACAGTCCATGGGGTTGTAAAGAGTCAGACATAACTTAGCAACTAAACAGCTGAATGCAAAGACATTAGGAGCAGTCTCCACAAGTTCTTAGCAGTTCAGTCTCCACAGTTCCACTCAGTTCTTAGCAATCTGAGTGATGCTTCCTGCTGGAACACAGGGGCTTCTGGGCACAAAATGGGGTGGCTCTGATTAGCTTTGTCTGGAAGGGAAATGTCAAGGGGAAGGTTAGCACTCTGCCCAAGGGTGCTGAGGATGGTGGATAGGTGTGGCCTAACCCCCAGGGCTGACTGGTCTGACCAGATGATCTATCTAAGCCCTAAAGCAGGTGAAGACCTGTCAATAGGAAAAACTCTTTGAGTTGAAAATGATGATGAGATTGTTCCCCAACCTTCTCCTGGGAGGCTCAGCCTACTAATTCTTGTTAGAAGGCCCCGCTTCTTGAGCCATTTGGGGGAAGAAGCCAGAGATTCACAGATCATCTAACTGAATCCTCCCCATTGTTCAAGGCTCAGCTCAAAACTGACTTCTTTCAAACCTGGTACAACTTTCATGGGACCTTTTTTCTCCTGTGAATTCAGTGCAACCCATATACTGATTGTTCCATGCTTAATACTGACCATGGTCATATTTTTCTACAAACATTTTACTTGTTAGATTTACCTGCCCAGCTGGACTGCATGCTTTCCAGGGCAGCAGTGCTTCATGGAAAGAGCCCATGGGCTTTAGAGTCAGAGACCTGGACCCTTAGTCCTCACTGAGATGAGGAGTACCTAACATCCCGAGGTTTAGGGAAAGCCACAGGAGCTTTGTGGGGCAAGGGCACTACTCTGTCAGGTAGCTTCTGCCGGGGCTTGGGTCCTCCCACCCAGGGTCCTGGAGCCCACGGAGCAGGCTCAGGGAAGGCCTCACAGCCCCCAGTCCTGCAGCACATTCCTTCTCCTCATGTGTTGTGACAGGCTAAGATTACTGGCAAACGCACAGTGACGGCATCCTGTCTGTCTCAGGAACTGAAGCCGCCTTCATCTCATTTGTGCCCTCATTTTCTCCTCCTTGTCATCTCCTTTCCCTTCACCACGGCGCTGACATGAAGGCATGCGTGCTAAATCACTTCAGTCGTGTCCGACTCTTTGTGACCCTATGGACGGTAGCTCACCAGGCTCCTGTCCGTGGGGATTCTGCAGGCAAGAATACTGGAGAGGGTTGCCATGCTCTCCTCTAGGGAATCTTCGTGACCCAGGGATCGAACCCGAGCCTCTTACATCTTCTGCGCTGGCAGGCTGGCTCTCTACCACTAGCACCACTGACATGAAAGGACACGCCAATTCTCTAGGACTCCCTGCAGAAAACTACCATTTTCATGTCCCTGCTTTGGAAAGCATCGCATACACTGGAACTGAAATAAACTTAGGTCAGCACCACTTCCAAACAAACTGTTTCATTACCAAAATTCTCACCAGACTTGTTTAACTGTAAATAACAGTAATATCCTTTTTGCACACACACACATATTTTTTAAGTGCCTTCCTGCTCCTTGCAAAGTCATAACAATAAGTATTCTTCTAGAGGACAACTGAATAGCTGCCTAGTCTTTGATTATACAGGTACATCATAGCTTGCCTAACCAAAATACACGGTCAAAAATTTCTGCTTGAGGGCTTCCCTGGTGCCTTAGTGGTAAAGAATCTGCCTCCCAGTGCAGGAGACATGGGTTTGATCCAAGAAGGTCCCACACGCCTCAGGGCAACTAAGCCCATGAGGCACAACTATTGAGCCTGTGCTCCAGAGCCTGTGCTCCGCAACAAGAGAATCCACTGTAGTGAGAAGCCTGTACACCACAGCTAGAGAGTAGACCCCGCTCTCTGCAACTAGAGAAAAGCCGTTGTAGCAATGAAGACCTAGTATAACCAAAAATCAATAAAATTACTTTCAAAAAAATTTCTGCTCAAGATATATATATTAGTATTTTAACTATTTTAAATGACTATCCTTACACACACATAATTATTTCCATAGCATAAAACCTGAATCTGGCATTGATTGGCCAAAAACACTTTTATAGTTTTTGATGCTTATTGTTTTACAAAAATCCAGGAATGTCCCACTATTTTACATGACCACCAGTGGATGTTAACATTTCTAGTTCCCTCTGATCTCAGGAAATGAGTCCTCACACGGTCTTTTGATGGTGGTGGTGGTTAGTGGTAGTGCCTTTATGTTGCTTTTAACTTTTGAAGAAATCTTTTTGGTCCTCGCTGATAGCATCCCATATATACCAAGGGAACCAGGGGCTAAGTGCTTAACTGAAGAGAGGACGAGAGGACACTCCTGCTGGCCATCTGTGCGTATCTTCTAAACACAGGGCCCTCAGCCAGAGTTCAGGGCCTGGGCCCGGCCCCCGAATACAGCTGCAAGCACAAATCTTCAAGCCCTGCAAACCGAGATCTAGCCTGCTGTCTGCTTCGGTGCACACTTGCCAAGTGAATGAGGAGGTTTATTATAGTCACAGCTTCTCCAAAGTACAAGGAAAATAATTAGAAATAGGGCAGTTTCTGGAGTGAAGAATGTTTATTACCAACAAAAACAAAAAACAAAAACCCCAATCATCTGCCTTACCTTATTTTTCTAAGGGTTTAGCTTCTCCAAACCTGAGATTTCCCTCACCAGGTAAACAAAGGAAAGATATATTTCCATTAACAGTGTGAGGGGAGGAAGCGCTTGCTGCGTCATGCTTACATCTACCACAGAACAGAAACCTACTGCAAGAGGCAGCAGACAAGGACAGGAGTCTCTGGAGAACGGATCCGGACAGCGTAGGCATGTAACTATGTAGCTTATAGTTGTGTAGCTTGGAGCCCGTTACCCAAACCCTATAATCCATAAATAATAATGAAGGTGTCCCTCTCTCACTTTAGGAAAATAACTTGAAAATTAAGCTGCACACATAGATGCAGGGGAACTCTGCCACCGGTGATGTTAATCAGCTTGGAATCCACAAAGGATTGCCTACATCCCCAATCCATTTTTCTGACTCCATCTGAATTTTAGTACCTTCACTGCATTGTTGAGTTTTTAGAGGGAAAAACTCTCTGTTAAGTGTTTTAGAATCATAAACATCAGAATTAAAAAGATGCTGCAAATATCTACGCCCTCTAATTTTAAAAATAAAGACACTGTACCTTAGAGGTGTTAGAAATGACAGAACCCAAGACTGTGGAAATCATGACTTAATTCCATTTCCTCTGAATTCCTATTATAGCTTTGTTTTTGTATTATTTATATATAGCTGTCTTTTGTTTATTTTGGGTGAAATTTTACAGAAACACAGAGCTAGCTTTTTCATACACGTAGATGTCATTTAGATATTAGGAGACAACACAGCTGAATCCTGGAGTTGAATGGATTTTAAGTATTTTCTAGTATAATTACCTTCACATATGAGGTGACCAAAGACCTCAGAGGTTTTAATGTATAGTTCAGTTCAGTTCAGTCGCTCAGTCATGTCCGACTCTTTGTGACCCCATGAATCGCAGCACGCCAGGCCTCCCTGTCCATCACCAACTCCTGGAGTTCACTCAGACTCATGTCCATTGAGTCAGTGATGCCATCTAGCCATCTCATCCTCTGTCATCCTGTTCTCCTCCTGCCCTCAATCCTTCTCAGCATCAGGGTCTTTTCCAATGAGTCAACTCTTCACATCAGGTGGCCAAAGTACTGGAGTTTCAGCTTTAGCATCAGTCCTTCTAACGAACACCCAGGACTGATCTCCTTCAGAATGGACTGGTTGGATCTCCTTGCAGTCCAAGGGACTCTCAAGAGTCTTCTCCAACACCACAGTTCAAAAGCATCAATTCTTTGGTGCTCAGCTTCTTCACAGTCCAACTCTCACATCCATACCTGACTACTGGAAAAACCATAGCCTTAACTAGACAGACCTTTGTTGGCAAAGTAATATCTCTGCTTTTTAATATGCTATCTAGGTTGGTCATAACTTTCCTTCCAAGGAGCAAGCGTCTTTTAATTTCATGGCTGCAATCACCATCTGCAGTGATTTCGGAGCCCAAAAAAATAAAGTCTGACACTGTTTCCACTGTTTCCCCATCTATTTCCCATGAAGTGATAGGACCAGATGCCATGATCTTCGTTTTCTGAATGTTGAGCTTTAAGCCAACTTTTTCACTCTCCACTTTCACTTTCATCAAGAGGCTTTTTAGTTTCTCTTCATTTTCTGCCATAAGGGTGGTGTCATCTGCATATCTGAGGTTATTGATATTTCTCCCGGCAATCTTGATTCCAGCTTGTGCTTCTTCCGGCCCAGTGTGTCTCATGATGTACTCTGCATAGAAGTTAAATAAGCAGGGTGACAATATACAGCCTTAATGTACTCCTTTTCCTATTTGGAACCAGTCTGTTGTTCCATGTCCAGTTCTAATTGTTGCTTCCTGACCTGCATACAGGTTTCTCAAGAGGCAGGTCAGGTGGTCTGGTATTTCCATCTCTTTCAGAATTTT
Source organism: Bos indicus (assembly GCF_029378745.1). Taxonomy (NCBI): domain Eukaryota; kingdom Metazoa; phylum Chordata; class Mammalia; order Artiodactyla; family Bovidae; genus Bos; species Bos indicus. Next base: position 43,494,310 of record NC_091769.1, read on the forward strand.
CCACAGTTTATTGTGATCCACATAGTCAAAGGCTTTGGCATAGTCAATAAAGCAGAAATAGATGTTTTTCTGGAACTCTCTTGCTTTTTCCATGATCCAGCAGATGTTGGCAATTTGATCTCTGGTTCCTCTGCCTTTTCTAAAACCAGCTTGAACATCAGGAAGTTCACGGTTCACATATTGCTGAAGCCTGGCTTGGAGAATTTTGAGCATGATTTTACTAGTGTGTGAAATGAGTGCAATTGTGCAGTAGTTTGAGCATTCTTTGGCATAGCCTTTCTTTGGGATTGGAATGAAAACTGACCTTTTTCAGTCCTATGGCCACTGCTGAGTTTTCCAAATTTGCTGGCATAGTGAGTGCAGCACTTGCACAGCATCATCTTTCAGGATTTGAAATAGCTCAACTGGAATTCCATCACCTCCACTAGCTTTGTTCGTAGTGATGCTTTCTAAGGCCCACTTGACTTCACATTCCAAGATGTGTCTCTAGGTGAGTGATATAAGGCCACCCAATTAGGGGAGCATGGGGTGGCATAAAGTTGGTCACCACTGAACACACATGCCAGTATTACATAATTCCTGGTTCAAGGGTCTTTCTACTATATCACACTGGATTTTCTATATTATAGTCAGGTACAGCACTGGATATTTTTAATTTATAAAAATTTTGGATGTTACAAAATACCAATTCATGACTCATCAGTGTCAAAGGCTGTGCACTATGGCCCTCCTATTTTTACTAACTTAAGAGTAATTTTCCTCTCAAAGTCCAGTAGGTCCATTGATCTCAAAATGTAAGACAAAAAGACCACAGCCCTGGCCCCTTACAGTGGAAGATGAACTAAGTGCTGAACAGCCAAGTAATGCTGAGGACATAGACACCCCTGTCTCTGACGATTAGGTGGAACTTGTTCTTCTCTGCTCCTTCCTTCTGCTGCTGGCCACGTGTGAGAGTCTTTCTGGCCAGGCTGCACTGACTGAGACTGTGGTGCCCTTAGCTCATGCATCTGAGGGTGAACACCCTAAACCAAAGCCCCTGGACTCCCATCCGTTGGTGATAACAGGTTAGCATCCCCCTCTGCCCCCCTCTGTGAGATGTAATCCACATCCCTCTTTGAATGTGTTTGCTCATGGATAAAATGGCAGCATTCACTCTAGCCCTGCAGTCATACAGTCTATGACTTACGGGATTGTTATGTCGATAACAGTTCAAACCAGTCCATCCTAAAGGAAATTGGTCCTGAATATTCATTGGAACGACTGATGCTGACGCTGAAATTCCAATGCTTTGGCCACCTGCCGCAAAGAACTGACCCAGTAGAAAATACCCTGATGCTGGGAAAGACTGAAGGTGGGAGGAGAAGGGGACGACAGAGGATGAGATGGCTGGATGGCATCACTGACTCGATGGACTGAGTTTGAGCAAGCTCCGGGAGTTGGTGATGGACAGGGAAGCCTAGCATGCTGCAGTCCATGGGGTCACAAAGAGTTGGACATGACTGACTGAACTGAACCATGTTAATAAAGGGGAAAGAAGGGGTCAACCCAGGTGGCCTCTTGATATACGGCATTTAAGTCCTGATCCTTCTTTCTCTGCCTCTCTCTAGCCAAGCCAGGCAGGCTGTAGGAGTGGAGTCACATACTTGAGTGGGTGGGAGAATGTTTGAGTGAAAAGAAAGGCATGATCCCCAGAAACAACTGGAAGGGCCGGGGAGTGACAGGCAAAAGTCAGAAAAAGCAGAGATGCTCAGGAACAAAGAAGGAATGACTCGGCCTCATATGAGATAAAACACTCTTAAGGCACAGGCTCAACCCTAGATTTTATCCTTCCAGATCAAATGTTCGGGAAGTCACATCCATGCTGGAGGAAATGCTGTCAGTAAGTACTTTGATGCTTTATTGCACTGACTTGGGGCAGCTCTGTAACAAAGGTTTGCTGTGGTCCACCCAAAGAATGGAACACACAGTCAGCTATTGAAAGCCCCTCTGGAAGACTTGTCCAAAGATGCCTCCTCCTGCCCAGCAGTGAGGCGCACGTATAAACCTGAAACCACTGACTGGAGTTGGACTTACAAACCTTTCTTTCAAACTGTTACCAAGCTCAACCAGACTCTGTCTACCTCCTCATCCTATGATTCAGATCCCAAGATGGTACAGTTCTACAGGGAACCCTCCACATTTGTGGTCTATTTATTTATTATGACAATTTTCTGGCAGGTATCAAGAACAGGTTTTGAAGAAAGAGCAGCAAAAGGACGAGAATTGGGGCAGCCTATTCCAAACTGACATAAACACCCATTATGGGCAAAGAGAACACTGAGTTTAAGTGTATGTTACCTATGCTCGCATGAACAACAACAGATGGGGTGATGTCACGATAGCTCTAGTTAGGGTCCCTAGATCTTACACTATTTTTATCAAGATGACAACCTTAAACAAGTAAAACTACTAACAAAATGTGAGACCCCGTAAGAACAAAAGTCCAGGTTCCAGCACTGGGTGACCTACAGAAATTCTATTTTTAGTCTGGAAAACCTCTAGGATGCAATAAACTCCCTCCCAGGCTCGCTAGGGGCTTGAAGAGAGCTCTGGCAAGCGTCAGAATTAACAATAACCTTAATAAAAAGGGGGAGACTCAATCCAAACCCGAAACAGTGCTAACCGCAGAGTTCATACATATGACACAAATCTGGAGCATTTCAGAAGGTCTGATGACCTGGATCACCAGAGAGGATAAGACAAGAGTTCCCACCTGTGCTTCCAAGTAGGTCACACTGAATGACTGCTTGTAGCAACAAAATGTTAGTGATCTCTCCTCACTCTCAAAACTGGACTATATTTTTAGTGTTCTCTTTCAGGTTTATTGAGGTCTAATTTACACAGAGTAAGTTTCACCTGTTTAGAGAGCAATTCTGTGGGTTAGAAAAAAACTTACAAAATTTGTGGCCACCATCACAATCAAGATATAAAAATGGTTTCATCACCCCCAAAATTCCCCTGTGTGCCCCTTTATAATCAACCTCTAACCCTAGCTTCTAATTAAAAAAAAAACAGACTGTATTATAATTTAAATTTCAACACTGTTTAGACTTCGCCTTAACTATTACAAGACATTACCCCCAGCACACACACTCCTAGATTTGAACATTCTCAAATTATGATGTGTCTTATAATCAATGGCATTTTACCATTATAACTGAGAAAAAAAAATTTTTAGGAGTATATAAAATAATGATGTGCCTTAAGAAAATCAATGAAGTATAATATTAAGTTTTCACTGAATACTTACTGTGTGTTAAGCATCCTACTGAGCACTAAAAGTACAAATATGAACAACATGGACCATAAAGAACGATCACTCAAGAGGAGAGAGAAAAACAGTTATAATGTGGTCCTGTCTGTAACACAGGGGGACTAAATAAAATTACCCACCCTTCTTTCAGACAAAATTCTGCCCCAGTTCATATTGTTTCATGTTCACAGGCAATGAGGAGGGAAGAAGGACCATTCAGTTCCACTCTGCTCATTCCAGGAATGAGTTACTGCCACACCATCTGACAGATCTGGGAACAACCCAGTGATTTCTTCCCTAATTCGCTGCTGTGGTAGAGGAGGCTCTTCCTAGTGTGCGACAGCTGCACGCCTTTTATGACCACGTCAAAAGACAAGTCACTCCAAATAGCTGCTCAATCTGGGGGAGGCAGATACTCTGAAGCTTTCACACACATGCCTCAAAGTCCCCAGATTCTCCCCTGGACACATTTTAAAGCAGAAGGAAGAGAAGAAAAGTTAGCGTCCTTACCTGGTTCTTGAAAGTGCTCTTCATTTGATAGCGTTCTAGACAAGATAAGTATTAATGCTTCTTTAAACTGGTCAAAATGCACCTGAAAATAAACAATTCAAAATCAATTAAAAATCTTTTCCATAGCCTTAAGGAAGCAAACCCATGTACAAGGTTCCAGAACCATTTGTTAGCATCCTGACAGGCTTGAAGGGGGTCCTAGAACCTGTTTTTGTTCCCGCTTCTTCTTTTCTCTAAAGCACTCAAGGGAAAATGGGATGATCATTTTACACACCAGCGTCACCAACACCAATATCAACGTTTGTTCAACCCTGAGGGGGAAAATTGCACAGCAAAATCCTCTTTATAAACTCAGAAGAAGGTAGGTTTTGAACTCAGTTCCTTTTATTTTTCTGAACAAGACCAGAAGAGAAAGATGTTAGGTTAGACACTAGAAAAAATTTTCCAAGTAAATGACCCTTTTTAACAATGTGCCAAAAATGCTTTCATGTCTTAAGATATTCTACAAGAGAGTAAACTACCTTTCAAGGATGACTTGAAATACAGTCTTGCCTCAGGCAAGTAGATGATATTTATCTCCCAAGGCCCCTAATTCTATATACAAGTAGAAATCAATAGCATACACATAGGATAAAAGAACCTTGGGAAGCATGCTCCCGAATTCTTAAAAATACAATTACCTTGACTGAAGTAGGACGGAACCTGAGTTTTACTCAAGTAAATCCTCAGAATTGGTTATTGAAGCTTTACCTAGTGTTTTGTGAGCACAGTTTTGCAAATACCCTTATCAGTTTCCTTGGCACATAAGGGAGAGCCCCTCTTCTCTCGGTGTGGTCCACAAAGGGGACTGCTGGTATCATTCGGAACTTTCATTATTAAAAAGAAAAAAGGGGGGAGGTTTGAACAATGCTTGAAAAAAAAACAAACTCAGAACTGGGATATTAAAGGAGTAAAATGGTTTTCTTTATAGCCAAGTATATTATTCTATAACTTAAATTCACATGATGTCACCATGGGGCAGAAGCAAGAGATGGTATTTCTTCCCACCATAATTATAGTTTAATAACATGGTACCTATTTATACAGAAGCCCATATGTAAATACAAAGTTGATAAATTCATAATGTGTGCGGCTGTGGGTCTCTTTGGGACATCATTACAAAACATTGCCTAGGAGTTTAAATATAGGTGACAGATAAAAACCACTTCTGAATTAAATGTGGGAAAGCGGCAAACCTCATTAGTTATCTAAACAATAAAGGAAACAAATCATATGTCTTATTCATGCAAATCAATGCAAAGGAGAGGAATCCACTGAGATTCACGTGTCATAAAACTGTATATGCTTGCAATTCACCACGCTCCCCCAAAGGACATGTGATTTCTCTACCACATTCATTTTGATTACTTGAAATTGCTTTCTAAATCATATTCCTTTAGATCACACAGACTAAAAGTCGGCATATTTATGGAGCCAGAGCAGAAGTCCATTAAGGAAGGGTGGGCATCTGCTAAGGAGCCAGTGAAGGATTAAAAGATCATAGAATTATAAACTGTGCTCATTAGGTTTCATAGCTGACAAATCACAGAAATACCGGGGAGAGGAAAGAGGGCCAGCTTTTCCCAGTGGCAGCTGTGCTTCAGGCACTGCGGCATCCAGCCTCGGTTAGCCATCTTCCCAACCAGCCAGCTCACAGACATCTCATACCCAAGCCCCTCCTACTCAGGGCATCTCCCACACTGGCATCTACTACTTCCTACCAGGATCATGCCTTCCTCTCAGGGTGGGCAGGAGAAGGGTGAGGAGCGAAGGCTCTATATGCTGGAGCCAGCTGGCCAGAGGTTCTGACTCTGGCTCAGCCACTCACCTGCTTCTGTGAAATGGCTCAATTACTAAACCTCTCCAAGCTTTAATCTGCTCCTCTTGAAAAGTGGGGCTATGGAACAACTAATTTTTATGATTCATTCAGCAGATATTTATTGGGCCACTGCTATGTGCCAGGCCCTATCCTAGGCCCTGGTGATAGAGCCTCCATATTCTCAGGAATGGTCACAGGGAGTCAGGCAGGTACTTTGCCAAAAGCATTGCATGTATTTTATGTTATGTTTGCTACCACCTCCCTCATAACAGCTTTAGGGAGATAAAATGAGAGTTACATAAAGTGGCTCAAACTTCCTAGCACTTGTGCAGTTCAGTTCAGTCACTTAGTCGTGTCCAACTCTTTGCAACCCCATGGATTGCAGCACACCAGGCTTCACTGTCCACCACCAACTTCCAGAGCTTGCCAGGTACTCAGTAAGCTAGCCACTACCAATAGGCAGTAATGGGGTGACTATTTTCACCACTTTCACAGAGAAATGGCCAAGCAAAGCGACTGACCATGAGAGTGACCCAGCCAACCAAGTGCAGGGAGGGGTGAGAGCAGGAGATCTGGGAGCCTGCCTCCCCCAGGATCTGTGCAGCTGCCCAGCACCAGAAAAGCAGATCTGGTCTGCTGTGTTCGGGGACCCCAACTCCTTGATTCTACTCTCTCTTAGGGAATCAGTAGGCATGACCAAATGAAACTGGAGTCCCTCGTTGCCACAGTTAGTTAATGAGTTAAAGAGAAGGAGGCTCCTGTTTCAAAAGGGTGGTTCCTGATTTGAGACTTTCACATCCTTTATACCTGACTCTGTGGGCCTCCGCTGGGTCTTCTCAAGGTGGCAGTTTTGATAGAAGTCATTGGAAAGAACCCTTCAGAATTTTGTCCTAATATAGTTCAACCCAGTGAGGACTAGCCACACAGATGACTCAGGGGTCTCTGTATCTCAAATTTACTCCCCCAACCCCCACTGCTAAATGGGAAAGAGATTCAGTTACTAGAAAGTTATATTAATGCAAGTCCTGGGGGCACTATTGTAGGTTCATTCTCTCCTGGACATTTAGCCAGCTGACTCTCACAACATCCAGGACAGACAGGCCCCTATAAGTGTGTTATTAGTCTGTTTGACAGTGTCCCATAAGTCCCTTCTGTTCTCTATGCCTGTTTTTTGCTCCTGCGATTAGATGAATTTTACTGCCCTATCTCAAGGCAGGCATCCTTCCGCTAAATTGAAAGGAGAGAGGCTCAGAGAAGGCATGTCCTATCCCAAGGCTGCTCGTCTTGAAGTGACAGAGTACCAGGAGAACTCAGGCCTTCTGCCGGGACTCATCAAAGTCCAGCCCCTGCCCATCCCAGCGCCCCCTTCACTCCTGGTCTGACCTCTCGGGGAGATCCCTCTGTTGGTCCAGGTCACATCCTCAACTTTACACAACGTCACCAGGTGTAGAGCCGGACACTGAGGCTTCAGGACACGAAGCCTGTCCTTAAGGACACGAAGGCAAGAGTATACATAACCTCTGCCCTCAAGTGGTTTACCAGCTACAGTCCAGATTCTAGAGGGTGGGAGGGGGGACAAGGGAAGAAAGTCGATTAGCAACTACAAGGCTGAAACTGGCAAACGTTTTGAAACACAAAAAAATGAAAAGAAAAAATAATTCCACTGTATGTGCGTGATTTTATATATATATATATATATATATATAAATATATATATTATCTATCTATCTCACAACTTCTTTATCCATGGACATCTAGGTTACTTCCATGTCCTGGCTATCGTAAACAGTGCTGCAGTGAACACTGGGGTACACGTGTCTTCTTGAATTACGGTTTTCTCAGGGTATATGCCCAGTGGTGGGATTGCTGGGTCATACAGTAGTTTTATTCCTAGTTTTTTAAGGGATCTCCAGCCATAATCATGGCTTACATCCCCACCCAGAGTGCAAAAGTGTTCCCTTTTTATTCAACCATAAAAAGGAACAAATGTGAATCAGTTGAACTGAGGTGGATGAACCTAGAGCCTATTATACAGAATGAAGTTAGAAAGAGAAAAACAAATATCATATATTAACACACATATGTGGAATCTAGAAAAATGGTACCGATGAACCTATTTGCAGGGCAGGAATAGAGATGCAGACATAGAGAACAGACTTGTAGACATAGTTGGGGGGCAAGAGGCTGGGACGAATTGAGAAAGCAACATTGGCATATATACTGTGTAAAATGGCTAGCGTGAAGCTGCTATACCACACTAGGAGCCCAGCCTGGCACCCTGTGATGACCTAGATATGTGGGATGGAAGGGTAGAGGGAGGCTCAAGAGGAAACGGATAGACACGTAGCTATGACTGATTCATGTTGCTGTATGGCAGAAACCAACACAACACTGTAAAGCAATTATCCTCCAGCTAAAAAAACAAACAAATAAACAATCAGCAGCTCTTAAAAAAAAAAAAAAAAGCTGGTAGGGGGCTCTGATAAAAGAGTAGGTCCTAGTAGGCCAACAGGGAAAAGAAGGACAGTTTTTTGACATCTGACTTCTCCAAGATATTCACAGGCAGAATTTAAAAGTTTCCAAAATGGACTTAGGATGTATTAAATCAGCTACATTTTAGAAGGAAAATAGTTTATAAAAGACTAAACATGATTATTAACTCAGGGGTTCTTCATAATCCAACATGGTCTACCTGGATAACCTCTTCTTCCTCCACAAGAAGAACCTACAGATCTAAAACAAGTCCCTGGCAGGCTGATCAAACAACTGGAACAGCTGTAAGTCTTAAATTGATCTTTATTTTCCTTCTTGTGAGGACAGAGACATTGGACCCTCTGCCTTAAACAGCAGTAAATTCCACATCTTTCAAGAGAATTCTCTAATAGAGGCAGGTGACTGCTATTTTTCATCTGCGCTCATGATTACTGATGGGGTGGAAAAGCCCCTCCGGGCACAACTCAGAACCAAAAAACGTGAATAAACGCCCTCTGTTGTGAAGAAATGCGCATCCAAGGGCTCACTCAGTTCAGTCCCTGAAATTTTTAAGTACCATTTTTATCCTCCCAGGGAGCTTTACTATTGTGTTCTGTTAAAATTTAGAAGTCTTCAGAAATATTCAATGTAATTCAATCTCACACGGTAACCAGCTTTGGTAGCCATGCATACCTTGGTAGGTACCCCCTCATTTGAATAATAACTGCTGCCATTCATTTTATAAGCATCCCTATGCCTTGTATGCCTCAAAGGGCAGTTTGCGGCAATGGGAAAATTACCTGACTGACTAAAAACACCATGACATTCAAACTAAATTAACAGGAAGACTAGTCAAGTCTGATATTTTCTGTCATGTGTCACCAATGCTTAATAGAAATTTACTTCATCTTTCTTCCTCCCCAAATTTCATAGGAATGCTTTTTGAGAAACACAATTTGCCTCTCTGAAAAAAAGAATTTAAGCATGGCATAATAAACAGATGCTATTTCAAACCACACACACAAAACCCTGCAACAGGAAACAGAAGGAGGAACTTAAATTGCATGAAATCGTCTCGTGCAATCATGGAGACCAGATGCACACAGGGTTCCCCATGTGAGCAGGCAGCACTTCAAACAGACCCGAGATGAGAGGGCTTAAGCCAGATTCAACATAGTGCACTTACTGGACCAAAGGCCTACGTAACTCTCATCACACGTAGGAGATTTACATCTATTAATACGAGGAGGAATCAAAGAAAGGACTCTCAAAACGTTAAATGTTAGCTGAAATGGGTATAGAAATACGGACTCACCAGAAGGTTGATGTAGAGGAAAAAACCATTGACAACGTTATGCAAAGAGAAATGACACAGAAGAACAGAGAGACCTGGTTTCGTAATGAAAGATTCAGTTACAAAATATTTTCTCCTAAATACAGCATTTGGGTTATTGCAGCTTAAAAATCATTTACTGAAAACAACGTGGAGAGAGGTCAAGGCCATTTTCAAAGGTGGGTTTGTAAAACCTAAAGCAACCATATAAAGTTGTACTCCAAGACAGTTCCAAGGAGTTCTGCCTACAGATGGAAATAGATACAAGCCACCGCCACTCAAGAGAGTTGCTAGCGATTCCATTCTCCACTTGAATGAGCTTTCTCAGAAAACCATTCCTGGGAAATCATCATATATTAAAAACCTACTCTCAGTGTGTAAGGGATAGAGGAGGAGAGTGTACAGAGAGACACAGGACACAGTAGTTATCTACTTGCCTGGCTCCAAAATCAGCTTCTGACACACACAATCTAAGGCAACTTCATCACAATCTAATAAGGAGGATATTATTTTTTCCATTATACAGATGAAGAAACTGAGGCTCAAAGTATTTAAGATAACAGGTATACATGGCTAAAAAGCAGCAGGAATCAGTACCTGAATTCAGGTCTGATTCAAAGACTGCTTCTACAGCATATGGTCTCCATGTGGTAGGTGTGAGGGTGAGGGGTGGGAGGTGGAGGTCATGAGAGGTGGAAGGTGAGGGGTGGGAGGTGGGGGGTGAGGGCAAGTTGCAGGGGATGGAGAATGAGATCCATATCTGTATATGTGCAGTCTGAGGAGAGATGCATTCAAACTCAGGGACTGGAAAATCTGGGTTCCCATCTCAGCGCTGCTTCAAATGAGTTGCCTGACCTTGGACAAGTCATCATCTTTTTTCCAAGTTCTGGGTTCTAGGTTTCTCTGTCATACAGATGGACACTGAAGTGTAAAATCTGTGCTGGACACTGAAGAACTTTCAGTCCCCTCCATCCAAACAAGAAGCTACTCATAAAAGTATAAATGGAATACTGTAGAAACCTAATGACCATTCCAGATCATATCACTATTTTCTCTGGTGAGACTGACGGCCATTACTGAAACAGAGTAGGTAGGAAAGAACAGCTCTTCAGCACTTGCTCCTGCCTTTTGTTGAGAATGGAAGGTCCTTCCAACGGGCTTCCCTTTGCTCTTACTTTATCAGATTACTGCCTTGCGAGAGTCACAGTACGCAATACCAAAGGCTATTTTGCAGTGAGGTTGATAAGAAAGTATTAATAAAGAAAAGTAGCAAGTCTTGTAATCTCTTAATCAAGTCTTCTTGTCTATAAATGTGAATTATAGATCCTTAGGAGTTCAAATCAACCCCAGATGACATGGTTGTAAAGGAATGGAGTGATGGTTTACATAAAGTCGCAAGACCAAAATAGAACCAGAAAATATCCCTCAGAAGTACAAATTACCACCACCAGAAAGTACTGCCGTACTTCTGACCCACTTTTCAAGTGGTTAAAATGTGTATTGTTCCTGCTGTTCACTCACTAAGTTGTGTCTGACTTTTTGCAACCCCATGGACTGCAGCATGCCAAGCTCCTCCATCCTTCACTATCTCCTGGAGTTTGCTCAAATTCATGTCTGTTGAGTCGGTGATGCTATCTAACCATCTCATCCTCTGCCGCCCCAGTGAAAGAAATCTTAAAAAGCTCGATGAAGCAAACCAGCAGATCAACATATAAAATTAAACATGATGTTTATAAAAGAACTGCAGGCACTTGAAAATGAAAAGTGGGGAAACTGGGTGGAATTATACATTTGTACAGTTATCAAATTTTAATAGAAAAGTTCCAAAGTGCCTTTGATGACCAAAGTCCACATACGTCTGGCACTCTTTGGAGACCAGGGGTAAGTTCTGCTGCCATATGGTTTGTTCTGATTCTAGAGAGTGTCAAGGGTGTGAGATGCTAATTCTTTATCATCCACATTCATATTAAAGAGGACATCAGGGAAACTCAGGAGGCAGCTTGGTCTTAAAGTTAAAATGTTCCAGGAGGAAAAGAAAATGTATTTTTAAAACTGGAACTAACTAAAGGCTTCAACAAAAGCAAGGTAAATTATCATCTTTATGTTCTGATTTCTAATAAAGGAGGAGAGAGGTATGTGGAAACTCTTCATTTAAAAGACAATAAACAGGAAGTACCTACAACTGGAATCAACTGCTTGGATGAAAACCTGGTTAATAAGTGAGCTAATATGGTTCTCTTTCTTAAATGTTTGTAGCACTTACTCCCAGTACTATTCACCTACCAGGAATGTTACCTAATCAGTCCGTAAGTTCCTCAGTATCTTGAGGAATCCCTTGTCTTGGGGTCTGACCCGTCTGACAGGTGCTTACCTGATAACACAGATACAAGCAGAGCTCTTTTGATAATCTAGTAGGAAACGCCTACCAGCAATGTCCTCTTTCCTTTAAATCAGGGATCCACAATCTCTGGGCATGTCAAACACTTACAAGATAACTACCAAGTGCGTGCACGCTAAGTTGCTTCAGTCACGGACGACTCTTTGTGACCTTACAGACCATAGCCTGTCAGGCTCCTCTGTCCCTGGGATTCTCCAGGCAAGAATACTGGAGTGGGTCGCCATTTCCTCCTGCTGGGGATATTCCCAACCCAGGGACTGAACCTACGTCTCCTGGGTCTCCTGGATTGGCAGGCAGATTCTCTACCACAAGCGCCACCTGTGAAGCCCACCCACCGTGGTCAGGGGAACAAGACTTCAAGTTATAAAGCAAGAGCAAAGAGGGCAATCTGAGGGCCAATTAATAAAGTATATAGAAATGGCAAGTTGATTTAAGTTAGTTTCCTTAATAACGGTCAAAAGAAACATTAGGCTTAAAAAAAAAAAAGAACAAGAAGTTACAAAAGATGGATCTTAAGATAAAAAATAAACAGATAATATTCATATTCTTAGGTGAGGGGGGAAATGTTTTTACCATATTTCTTTTTCAAGAAAAAAGATTAAATCAGCCTAATACCAAAGGAGGTACAACTTATTTACTTTGTTTTGTTTAAAAATTATACTTGGAATTCTCTGGCGATTCAGTGGGGAGGACTCTGCACTTTCACGGTCAAGAGCCTGGGTTCAATCCCTGATCAGGATACTAAGATCCTGCAAGTCAGGCAGTGCAGCCAAAAAAAAGGAGTAAATGCGTCAGTTCTTTAAAAAAGAAATTATATTTGTTATGATATAAAAGACAAAACTAAAACCACGAGCATGCAGGAAGCTGGATATTAATGTACTCAAAAGCCAATTTAATGGAAAAGTTTACAATAAACATAAGTTGCACCCATACCAAAAGGCCATTTGAGTGCTGACATATGGGACACATACAATACACATTTGTCAAATTAATGAATAGAGGAATATATAGAGGTTTGTCATGCTATTATTCTTTCTCCTTTTTTATTAAGCCACACTGCTAACTCTGACATAGTTTTCTATAAATACCATCTAAAGAGAGGGAAGATGCTGGCATTAGAAACAATTATAATATTATAATTCTACAACTTATGATCTGTATTTAATATATCATGATGGTAGAACTTAGAATTCTCCAGTGAAGTCTAAGGAATTTTTTTCCTTACAATTTAAAATTGTAGACCATATAGAGTATCTTAACAGCATATGGCGCAGTTTATGTGATCATCTGAGAATAATTCAGTTTCATAAAAAATGCAAATTTAACAGTAGTGCATTAATTCATGCCAACTCTGCTCTCAAGACAACCACCAGGGACCTTCCCCATGAAATCAATATGCATACATCTATTTAACTTTTATCACTGGATAAGTAAATATCACACTACAGACCACTTAGGTATTCATTATTCACAGGCCAAGAGCAAATTTAAAAGTGGGTTGGTAGTGTCAAGTTGTTAACGAATCAATCAATAACTGGCCCACTGCTTTAGTCTGCCAAATGAGGGCAAAGACGCACAACATCTGGAGAGTGGGCTGTCAGTCTGCTGCCAAGGAGCAATCTGTTTACAGCAGAGGGTTCTGTGTTTCACTGGCTCTCAAGGAAACCCAAAGTCATATTCTGTCTTCTCTGGCTTTAAGAAGCATGATACTATCCCTCAGATACCAAAGGACTCAGATCCCTAAGAACCACAGTGGGAAATGAGATTCTGTTGGCTTCCAATAGTGTCTGAGATGGAGAAAAAAACAAGAAAATAGTTGAATGCCTTATACGATGAGGAGCAAGTGGTTTAATTCTCAAAGCTCCCATTTTGGTTGCTTTCAAAGCAAGATTTTTGCCTTTTTTTTTTTTTTTTTTTTTAGGGATCACATGTATTTATAAGCAGCTAATCCTCCCCCAAAGTTACCAAAAATGGTTTCACTTTTGCAAAAACCTCATCCTTTCTTTAAGTATGAGTCCTGTTAGATGCCACCTTCATGGTGCCAAGCCCCTCAAGAACATCATCCCCTGTACATTAACTTCAGGATGCTCACCACTCCTATTTCCCATCACAGAGAGCCAATACACTGCCCAGTGTCTGAGGTCACCTGCCCAATGTTTCAGTTAAGAGCGAAAATGAAATAAAGAAAAGGAAGTTTGGTCACTAGAATAAAGCTGAGCTTCACAGTTGCTTCCTCGATTTATACCATGTGATAAAAACAAACATCTACAAAGTGTCAGCAATGGCAGCAACAGAGCTCAAAAAGTACTGCCCATTTTTCCTTCTTACCCATTCAAAAAACCAATAGCAAGATTCAACCCAAAGCCAAACAAATGATGCTTTCAATTTTAATTATGAGAATTGAAGACACTAGCAGGTCATGACATCCTTCCCACTAATAGCAGAGGAAACCCTTTTCGGCTCTTACTCATCTCTGTGACCTGATCTACAGGGAGAACATGACTATTTGTTCCCATAGGTAAAACTTAACATCAGCACATATGCACAGCCCTGCTGGAAGCAAGTCATGCTGGGTTTTAAATGAATCTGCACAGTATTTATTTACCTTCCTGTCTTATTTCCTGGGTAAAAGGTTTAATTAATACTTTATTCTACAAACAGTCCTCACAAGAAAGAGCTTTATGTTTATACTTTATAAACATCCTAACAGTGAGCTGCTCTTCCTGGGACGGCAGTTTTCTCCCTGTAAGTTCCTTCACTTCAGTGGAAATCTCAGCCCCCTCCCTTGATGAGTGTGGAGTCCATAAAATGCACCACAAAGAGTTGGAAAACATCTTCGGTACCTTTTTCTCTTCTCATCTAAGATGCTCAGTGTACACTTTCGCTCCAGAGCACAAATTAAAGCAGGCCCTGGTCACCGCAGCAAACTGCACTGCTGTGTGGCTTCCACTCTATTCCCTACCTCCCGCCCCCCGCTGTTTATCAGGTTAACAGCTAAGAGCACACACGGACTGAATGTTAGAAACAAGTTGCAGCGCCTGTGGTTTGCTCCACACCCCTTCCCCCCACAGAAACCGCACCCACTTCCCACCGCCCGCCTCTCCGCGGGCCTTACCCGGCCCAGGAGGTTGTCCTGAAGCAGCGTCTCCTGCAGCACTGGGGCCACCTCCTCCAAGCTCAACATGTGGCAGAGGTCGGTGAGTTCCTCCTGTCCCAGGGACCCGGTGCCCGTCGTGTCAAAACTGTCAAACAGCTCCTTGAGTCGGGCCTCATGCTGGTCCTGCTCTGCCTCATCCATCCCATCGCCCGCAGCGCTCACCTGCACGGGACAGAGACAAGGCCTGATCATGGCAGCGCTGGAGTCCTGCCGCCCCTTACACGCTGCCCCCACACTTGCCAGTCCCTTGGGAATGCTGGGTGTGTCCTGGGCCCCTTGTTTTGGTCAATCGGGGCCTTGTGATGGTCAGCGGGGGAGGGAGGTAACACTGCACACCTCCCAGTGAAGCCTCTGGGCCTCCAGGCCAGGCCAGGGGAGTTCCCGCACACACTCACACCAGGTGCATACCCACGAGGTTGGGTCCTGGCAGGGTCACCAGAAGGAAGGAGTCTCCTGGGCAGAAAGGCGTCTTTCTCTCCTGCCCAGCCTCAGGCAGGCAGCCAGTGTGTCAAACGCAAGACTGAGAGTGGTCAGGACTCAGAGAAGGTGAAAAGCCACTCCTGCCATCCAGTCCTTCCAAATGAAGTGACTGTTAGTGACAACAGAGCTCCATGCGATACAGCAAGCTCCAGAAGACCTGCCAGATGTTGCCATCTGCCAAACTGTTTCTCTCCATCCAGCCTAGCTGCCCCTCTTTGTAGTCAGACCAGAGGGCTGCAGCAAAGAGGCACTGGGTGATCATGTCTGATACAAAACCGCCCCTGCTTACGTGAGACCAAATGCCTGTTACATGAGTTCCTCAAAAATGGCAACTCAATTAACTTCACTGCTGCAGTTACGCGAGGTGTGACCGGAAGAGTATTCCCTGAAGCTTGCTTTAGCCCCAGGGAGCTTTAGGTAAGGCCTAGTTGCCTAGAGAAAGAGGAAAACACCACTTCAGCCTTTTAGAAAGACAGTGAGATTCGAAAGAACCATAGACCGCAAGTGAATCATGCAGAATCTTAGGACCCTCTACAATCTAGACCATCTCACCTCTGTACTCCTGGTGAAGAGGTTTTCCATCTCTCTGACCCACCCCAATTCCAGCCTTTCCATTTTTCCATCTTTCACAGGATTCATGAAAACACAGAGTTATTGATAACTCTCAGAATCATTTTTGTTAAAATATATATCGTAAAATTCTAGGTCCCTTCCAGTTGAAGAAGGAAATTTGGTTTTTTGCTTGCATAATCATTCACTTCTATTGTGTTGGGATTTCCAGTGAAAGCCTGAAACATTTGCCTCTGAAGGTACCTTCACCATGACGCAATGGAAGCCAAACATGACAGGCATAATACCCTTGAGAGGGTGACCTCAGCCATCTCAAAAACGACTTGTAGCATTAGCCCCTTGACTATAAAAAGCACCCTAAAAAAGTAAATAAATAAAAAAAAGTATTTATCTTGCCAATATAATTTTTCTTGGGATAAAAAAGATAACACGGAATCCACTCTATTAGCAGAATTTTGAGTGTGTGGTACCGTATTGTTCACTATATATGCAGTTATCCAGCAGCTCTCTAGAACTTTTCCATCTTGCATGACGGAAACTCTGCACTCACTCCCCAGTAACCCTCTATGTCTACTCTGCTAGCCCGTGGCACACCAATATTCTACTTTTAAAAGCATACATTTAAGTAAAACAAGTCCTGGATCAGAAAACTGTAATTTAGAGGCAATGTTATAGGGCAGATCTTTACAATCACGGGGACCACACACATTAAGATGTTGTACACAGCCAGACCTGAAAATAAACAAGCCTTCCAGAACACATCAGTGCTGCTCTAGGCTGGGTTGCCTTCTTTCCTCAGACAACTGTTCAAAACATGACAAGCTAACATAGAGCGAACGACCATCCCAAGGGTCTCAGCAGAACTGAGTGAACTCAGAAGATGGATCAAACAGCTAGGCTGCTCATTAAAGGGATAGAGGTAATGTTCAGCTGCAGGCTCCTGGTCTCCAAGGTCTCCTCTCCTAATTATCAGTTTCTCTATTATGGTGCTGCTAGCTCTGGCTGCCTTCCCAGGGTTGGTCTGTTGGCTTAACTAATCACCACGTAAATGTTTACAAAATAACTTGAGAGTGTGACATAAACATCAAAACACCAGAAAGGAACAACCAAGGTGTTAGGCAAAGCTATAACCCACTCCAGTATTCTTGCCTGGAAAATCCCATGGACAGAGGAGCCTTGCGGACTACAGTCCATGGGGCTGCAAAAGAGCTGGACACCACTGAGCACAAAAGTCAGGAATTTAGACAATGCCAAGGCTTGGCTAATGAAATTCACTTAGCGTCTGCCCATCTCACCATCAACTAAGATCTGTTGAGAATCCCCAAGATGCTCTGGGATTTTCAAGGCTGTCATAGCTCTCAGACTTAGTCTCTGCGTTTTATAGTCCCCTGGGCTAGAATTTTAAAAAATTTATTTATTTTTAATTTTTTTGGACATCTTTTTTTATCCTAAGAAAAATTATATTGGCAAGATACACTTTTTTTTTAAAGGTGCTGCTTTCTGTAGTCGAGGGGCTAGTTCCCGTGGCACATGGGGTCTCAGTTCCCCAAGCAGGGATTGAACCCAAGAGCCCTGCAGTGGAAGTGTGGAGTCTTAACCACTGAACTGCCAGGGAAGTCCCTAGGCTAGAATCTGATCAACTTCATAAAAGTTAGACTATTCTGCTTCTTCCTGATTTTGCATATTTTTTTAAAATGCAAAAGTGAAAGAACTCTAACACTTCCCCTTTTAAAAATTACTTTTAAGGGCTGGAAACTTGTCTATCTAAACCAATGAAAGAGGACCATAAAAACCACAACAGTTATGTGTATTTGAGTATATTCACCCACTGGCAACTGTAACCATATTTGTTTTCTAGTCTGTGAGTCTGTTTCTGTTTTGTAAATAAATTCATTTGTACTTCAATTTAAAAAGAAAAAACACCTCACAATGTACTAAGAAGTCTCAATCTTATTCATGGCTTTGAACCTGATAAACTACCATATCCTGCTCTTTACAAGGCCATTGGATTTTCACTAATTCAAACCTTTCATCTCATAGCAATTCTCCTTTTTTATCTCTTTATTTCATCTCCCTCCTTCCCAAGAACTGTGCTCCGTAAAACATTCTTTAGACTTAACAGGAAAAACAGCCCCCCCCTTGCAGAACAAATGATCATATGGAAACATCCAAAAGATGTTACATATGGTGACAAGTTGTCAGTACTCTTCTGGCACAAAAGGGGTTTTTACTGGTGGATATTATTCCCCAAATGTTCATCCGTTATTTCATGTGCAAGAATTATTTTTCTCCTCATTTGGCAGAATTTTCTTTAACAGCAAGGTCCATGATTTCAGTTTCTTTTCTAGCTTCCCAATGCTTCGTACAGTCTATTCTTCATACCAGGGACTCAGTAAACATCATGGAGTTAGTATACGAGATACCTTGCAAGGAAACTTACCCTGAATGAACATTATAGAAATCAGCATACGAAGACTTTGAAACACCTATTTCTTTCACAAGAAGACATAACCAAGCATAAGTTGAAGGCAAGCACTCACTGTCAAACTGCGCCATGGAGACCATCTTAAGTTTGATTCTACAAGTTAGTAATTAAGGATTCACAAACTTCAGCTGCATTTTGTTGTTGCTACAGAATATGATTTTGGAGGAAAATCTGTTAAAATACTTTCCCAAGTTCCCTTGTCTAGAGAATGAGAATAATAATACCCAGCTGGAAGGTTGTTTTGAGTGTTAAATATGGCAAGCAAGAGCAGCTAATCCCAGAGGAAATTGGTACAAACAACCAAGAAAATACCTGCAATTTACAAAGGAGAGGTAAACTGAAGAGGAGTAACTTATATACATCAACCAGCCATAGTCCTGACTTCCAAATATCAAAACAGGAGCTGTGGAATACTCTAGAAAGCAAGAACAGGTGGGGGGCGTATTATGCATATAAGCAATATCATATTACTAAATGGTAACAGCAGTAGGTAATGTTCAGGGCATCCTCAATTTTCAAAGGCAGATTCTTGATAAATTTAATGTCAAACAAAAGCAGAAAGGCTGAACTATAGTTGAGAGCTCAGAAGACTTTTTGTTTTTCTTTTTAACTTCTGAGAATTTACTATAAGTCTGGCCCATGCTGAGTACTTCACATAAATGATCTCATTTAATCCTCCTAATTCTTTAAAGTAGCTATCATATTCCCATTTAATATGTAGAACTGGGGCCTGGCAAAGTCAAGCTACTTGTCCGATGATTTAACACTAAAAATGGCCATGGGCCCAGGACTTGAACTCTGGTATGACTAAATTATACTATCTGTCAACCTTACACATGCACACAGAGCACACGAATGGGACCTCTGGTACAGTACCATTGACAAATCTCTCATCTCCACTTTCATGTATTAACCAGCTGTATGGAACCAAGCACCAGAAACCATCATATAATACCTGGTGGCCACAGACTCCTCCAAATTGGAATGAGGAGGAATGGGGTGCCTTCCTCCCTACATCCTTTGATTCATTTATTGAATAACTATGGGTTAGATAGCATCACCAACTCAATGGATATGAATCTGAGCAAACTCTGGGAGATAGTGAAGCCTGGCGTACTGCAGTCCAAGGGGTCACAGAGAGTCAGGTACAATTTAGCGACTGAATACCACCAACCACATAGCCCATGAGGCTCTAAGGATGCACAGACTAAGCATTCTCTATTTTCTAAAGGAGCTTTGGGATTTATGGCAAAGAAGAAATACATTTTTACACAAAATGTTCACTGTGTCTTCAATAACGGGCGTAGTCCAGAAACAGATAATTGTTAACACTTAAGTATGTCTAATCTGTGTAATTCAATGCTTTCCAGAGTGAGAGCCCAGCTGACACTCATCAGTGACAGGAATCTTACTTAGAGATGAAGGAAGTTGGGTTTTGAGTAATAAATCATCCCTCAAATTTCCAAGGACAATTTCAGTTTTACAAAGGCTGCCACAAGCCTGGACCTCTACCATATACTTTTTCAATCAAATTGCCAGAAACCTTATGACACCTTTAGAATTAAACAGCCAGTGTGGGTAATACTTTGGAGTTCTAACCAGGGATGGTTAAATAAGAGGCAGATGCATCAAGCTATTAATCATAACATTTACCACCCAACAACCACCTAAAATGAGAGCGATTCAGAGCATTTTCCTTCCAAATAACTCAAAACAAGGCTGCCAGGATGTGCTGTCCCTGATAGGGATGTCCATCAGAGACCGCTGTCACTGTGCTCCCCTCGGCAACCCCAGCTGATGAAATCACAGTGCCGTCTGGGATTGGAAAAGAGTGAGGTGGAGGTGCGGGTGGGACAATGAAGTCCCTAATATAAGGCCAGCATGAAGTAGAGCCGTGAACTTGTGAACTTTCCAGCATCCAAGGTATAGAAAGGAGCTTGTAAGAATGGCAGACCAGCCAAAGGGAATGTCTGCTCTGGCCAAAAGGATGAAAAGGGGACAAAGTCTGGCAAGAGAAAACCAAATAATAAATGAGCACAATGCCAGAGTCCCTAGCCCAGGCCTTTTATTTCGCCTCCAGATGGTTCAGCAGCTGAACAGCTACAAGGAATGTCTGGATGGCCCTCTTGGCTCAGCAGCTTTCCGAGTATCATAATAGATGCTTTTGGATCTGTGTTCAGACATAGCTGTTGGGGGTCCATAGCCCAGGCAGTGACCACTAAGTGACCAATTTAGTTATTTTATAACTAAAGTGATGAACATAGACCAGCTCTGCTTTGGCTAAGCTTTTCATTCATGCCTTTTGCTTTCACTGTTTGCCACATCAGAGCCTCATAATACCAATGGTCAAACTAGAATGCTTCTTTTTCTTCACTCTTTTCTGCAAACACTTTAATTTGTTGCAAAGATTTCCATTTTGGACCAATTTCAGCATAAAATGACACAGTGATAAGAATAAATTTAAGTTTAGCAGAAGCTTAACAGAAAAAGCAATGCGCCCCCATCCCCCATTTATGTATTGATGTAGAATATTTCTGCCAAAAACTGCTGCTCATCAAACCTATTACTGTCAGAGAGTCTCCTCTCAGCTCGGATAGCACCTCACTTCTAGCTGGATACTAAAAGCAGAAGAGTATCAGCAAGAATAAAATCGGAATGTAAAAATATAACACAAAAACTTAAATGTCACCACAGAGTGGAAAAAATCACATTAAATTTGAAAGAAAATAACAAACTTTGCTAACTACAATTAAAAAAAAAATTAACTAAGGATATCCCACTAGCATTTATTCTAAAACATAACAGTCTTTCGTATTTTACTTTGCTGAAATGATGTAACAAACCCAAGCTTTTGTTAAACCTAGTAGCTAGGTGGATTACCCAATCAAGTCTTAACTCAGGATGGCTGGAGGAATAAAATCATTAGCCTGGCACAGGGTAGCTTCAATAACCTGTAATCAGCTACTAAGTAAAATTTCAGAAGTAGAAAACAGAGGTTCATGTTTGTTACTCCCCTAAAAGAGATAGCTTGTAACAACGTTCACTCCTTGAGCCACTTTTATTTAAATTAATTTAGAATGTCTGCAGCTCTGACTATGGCTCCCTGGAGTATAGCCTCATTTTGTTCTTGTCTTCTCCTATCTATAAACAATATTTTCCTAGCTTTGTTTTTTAAGTGAGCATTAGATCATAAATAGTTTGTAATTTTTCCATCTAAAAGCTTGAATGGTTAATTGCTGTTATGAACTGCAATAAAAAAATGTCCTGATTTCAAATAAAGTTGCTCATTCGCATATTCCCATCTTTCAAATTTATATTTTATTTGTGAATAGGACAAAAATATCTTCTTGCAAGCTTCAGTAAATCTCTCCACAAGCCCCTGCCCAACAGATGTAAGTTCAATAGCCAGAATTCAAACCACATAATTTATTGGCTTACAAATGAATTGACATCTATAAAAATAAACCTCCTGAAGAGGCTGCAGGCTGATTGAGTCATTCTAAAATGCTCTGACTAAATATGCCAACCCTTTATCAGTATAAGACTGATAAAATGTATTTTCATTATCAACATAAAACAGAAGCATCAAGATTGGGGAAATGTTAGTTTAGAAAGTCATTTGCAGTGACATTTAAAACAATTTATGTGAATAACATTTGACTTATGATAAAAATGTTGCCTATTAAGACTGGCTGTTCAAAATTCATTGGCGCCCTATTCTCCACCTCTGTGACAGTTAACATCTTTTGATAGTAAGGCTCATCACATATCTAAAATGAAAAAAGAACAAGAAAAAAGACACCCATGGAATTCTGAGCAAGTGCCTTATTATAAAAATGACTGATCCTGACATTTGACTGCAAAGACCATGCCTGTGATGGCTCCCTATAAAGCCTCTTCCTGCCTTGGCAATACCTTTGCTGATGTCCAATCCATCTGGAACATCTGTAACTCCTACCCTTTACCTACACTGCAATTCAGAGTGCTTTCCTCTAAGGAATCACCAGAAACCAGCTGAAAATAAACAAATCTGCCAAGAAACTCCCCAGCAGTTCACTTCACCTCTCTGAGGACACTGACAACAGCTGAGGAGACCACAATAAACTGTTTTGTCAGCCAGCCTGTCATGTCACTGTTACAAACAGTCTGGGAATTTTCACAGCCCTCTTCAACTCAAGAGCAAAACCTGCCAATATTTCAGGTCAATTACCAACACGCTAGCCACCAAAGAAGACTCAAAATTAAACTGACACTGAAACAAACAAATATGTCCTTGCAGACTGTCAAGCCTCAGGAAACAAGTAAACACATAAATTTATGTTAATATATTTTAGACTGAGAACCCTCCCTGGTCTCAGAAGCTTAGCCTGAGAGCCTCTGTGGACTTTATTGGGATTCTAATCCTAAAAAAGCTATCACCTCAGTCACAACAGACAATGACGGTGATTGATTTTGATTTCACAAATCCAAGAGTTAATTTCTATGACAAGCATATGTCAGGAGTTCCTCGACACCAGGAAGGGATCTGCCCCAGTCAAGTAAAGAAAGCAGAAGATCCCATAATAGCTAAGCTGTCTAGAAACAAGGTACACGGTAGCACAATCTTTCCAGCTCGCATTTCATTTACACTTAAGCCTGGGTTTGTCAGGGTTGAGGCTGGGAAATCGCCCTTTCCTATCTCTCTCTTTCAACTTCACAGAGCGAGCTTTCAGCAGTAAACTGTCTCCATCAGCCTTGTCCTTTTGTCAGGGGCCGGTTTGGTAGCTGCAGAAGCCCACACTCTGGAACCCTGGAAGCTTCTCCGGCTACACTCCACACTTCATTCCGTGGGTCTGGCGGTCAAGGGTTTCAGGCAATAAACCGAGCGTCATTTTGTTCTTCCCGTTTTCTTAACAGTCGCACGGGGAAGTCTTTCTCTATGCACTGATCACTCACACCTTCTAAAATGCCCACTTTACTAAAGAGCTCTCCGCGACTCAGTCCAGACTAACACCTCGGGCTCCCCAAGGCAGGTTTCCCTTCAATTTCTCAGTCACAGAGCTGCTTGGGTGGCACAAGGCAACAGAACCACCACCCTTTCTGCTCCCTCCAGGATTCAGGTCCGCTCCTGGACCTGCACACAGTAGCCGCTTTCAGCCGGCGGTGCGGGCGGGGACCCTGCGGGGTGCGGAGGTGCCCAGCCCCGGCTGAGCTGCGGTGCCGGCGGAGGGCGAGGCGAGGGCGGAGCGCGGGTGCGCCGCCCAGGTGCCCCGCAACTCGTGATGCAGATGCGCCCCCGACCGCCTGCCTATCGCTACCCCCGGACACCTCGGGCACCCCATTGTGTCTCGAAGCAGCAGCTACCTAGGCCCCCGCTGTTCTCGCTTACCTTCTGTCGGCCACTCCGTTGCGCCCGCACAGCCGGCCGCTGCCTCCAGTGCTCTGCAAAGCGGGGAGGGACGCTTTGTTAGGGCTCCAGAAGCCGGACAATACTTCGCAGCCGGCGCCGGGGTTCCGGGCGGGCGTCCTTCAAAAGGACGCGAATGGGGACCAGAGCGAGCGTCATTTCCATATGTAAGGGGCCAGCACTCACAAAAGCCCGGCTCCCGGGGACTGCGGCGCGCATCCTCCGCGCCCGCCGACCCGCCCCCGCCGCCCGCGCTCCGGGACCGGCCCCTCCTCCGCCTCCCACGCCGCCCCCTCTCCGCCTGGTTCTCCGCTAACGCCCGGGTCCACCGGCCGCCTGGCCACCCGCTTCCTCGCTGCCGACAGCCACCATCCGGCCGCAGCCCCGGAGGGGGATCCCCAGCCTGTCCCGATGCCGGGGCTGCCCGGGCGCGCAGGGCCTCGCCGACGGCGCGGGGGCAGCACGAGGCCTCCAAGCACCCCCAGGCCGCGGGACTGGGGTCCCCGGGAGCCGGCTGCGCGCTTACCGCGTGCCGGAGCTCAGGCGCCCGGTGCCGCCGCGGGTGCCATGACCGCGGGGGCACTCGGGACTCGGAGGCGGCGGCGGCGGTGGCAGCTGGACGGCCGCACCCAGCGCGCTCGGCTCCGGGCTCTGCCGCGGCCACCCGAAGCCTTGGACGGCGGGGAGGAAGGGCCAGGCCCGCGCGGGGAGGAGGAGCCAGGGCGACGCCGGCCCGGGCGCGACTCCTCCTACGCGGCCCGCGCAGCTGGGGCCGCTGAGGGAGGAGCGCTGGGCACCGCCCGGGCCCTCTCGGAGTCAGTCCCCCACCCTCCTCCACGGGGACCGCTCCTCGTGCGGCCGAAGCCCGGAGGAGCTGGGTCCCGACCGCTCGGGCGGTCGCCGCGGAGATCTGAACTCTGAAAGTCCGGGGCTTGCTGGGACGCGGGTGGGGGAGGTCAGCGACCTGAAGTCGACCCTCTGCCCCTTCCTTCCTTGCAGAAACTCGTGCACACACCCCTCCGTGCCGAGGACACCTGGCCAGCAAAGTCTCCGGGTCGGGGAAAGGGCCCGCCTCCAGCCCGTGGAACCGTGAAATGGGGATTCAGGTGCCTTTTTTGCCCCAGGCGGCCTTGGATTTCTCGGCCCTCGAGCGCCCATTGGCGGTCATTAGAAGAGGGTCCCGGGAGGCTGAAGAGCTCCAGGCTTGACCCTGAACCCTACCAGTGAGTGCGACCCTCCAACCAATCTAGACTGGCTTCCGCACCTGCCCACCATGTCCTTCTGTGGCTACATCCAACCCTCTGCCACTAGCCACACCGGAGGGAAACTCCTTGGAGTCGGAAATTCTCAGGCCTGTGATTGCTTGGTATTTACAGCCTCTTCCCTCCTACCCTTACTCCACCGGCTCCCCCAGAGTCTCTGCTTCTCACTTCCCGCATCTCTACACTTCTGATCTGGAGGCAAACCCGACTCCAGTCCGGGCCTAGAGGCGTTGGCTATGGGCCGGCGGTGACACCACTTTTCTCTCTGGGCTGCAGAGTTCAATGCGTTGATCTCGAAGAAGGAGCCGCCTGATTTAGTATAACCCACCAGCCTGGTCATTTCAGCTGGAAACTGAAGAATGTTCCCTTGCTACTGAAAGAACAAGGGGTAAACAGGAAGAAACTAGCATTTTCTGAGAATCCAGTGTGCTGGAAACTTGACAGGAATGATTTTATCTAATCCTCACAGCACCTTTAGGAGCCAAACCTTATTCCATCCATTTGCAAATGAGGAAACCAGGCCTCAGAGAAGTTAAGGAGCTTGCTCAGGGCCACACAGCTAGTTGGCACAGCTAGGCTTCAAAAGCAGATCACATTTGTGACGAAATTGCACAGAACTAAATATACACTCACAGGAACAAGTGAGCATAAAACTGCTGGCATTTGAATAAGGCCCTAGGATTGTTTTGATGTCATTTTCCAGGTTGTGACATTATATTACAATTATGCAAAATATTATCATTGGGGAGAATTGGGGGAAAGGTCTATAAGGAACCTCTCTTGTATTATTTCTTACAACTCAATATGAATTGACAGATAACTGAAAATAAAGTTTGGGGTTTGTTTGTTTTATGCAGATCAGCTTTATTTTAGAAACCAAATACTATTCCCTCAACACATGGACATGGAGAATAAGAAAAAGGCGAGGTTCATGCTCTCTCCCCACTCTTTAATAGTCTTGGGCAAACATGCACACACACACACACACACACACACACATTCATCTACTTTATGCATGACTGTTCAGTAATAATTATACAAATACATATTCACTGTTTGTTATGGGAAGAGCTAACCTGTTATCAGAATCCTTACATAAATATCATGTTATAAATAAGAGAATATGTTCACTGGGGACTAAAACAGCCAACAGTCCTAGAAGGTAAGAATGAAGAGTTTTTTGGGTTTTTTCCAGAATGAAATAATGCCATTTGCAGCAACATGAATGGACCTAGGGATTATCATACTAAGTGAAGTAAGTCAGAAAGAGAAAGACAAATACCATATAATATCATTTATATGTGGAATTTAAAATAAGACACAAATGAACATATCTATGAAACAGATACAACCCCACGGGCATAGAGAACAGACTAGTGGTTGCTAAGGGGGAGGTGGGTGGATGAGGGAAGGATTGGGAGTTTGGGATTAACAGATGCAAACTAATATATACAGGATGGATACACAAGGTCCTAAGTATAGCACATGGAACTATATTAAATATCCTGTGATAAACCATAATGGAAAAGAATATGAAAAAGAACATATATACATATGTAAAACATATATATATGTGTATGTATAACTGAATCTCTTTGCTTTACAGCAGAAATTAACACAACATTGTAAATCAACTATGCGATAAAATAAGATTAAAAAAAAAAATTTTTTTTTTTCTTGTTTCATCTAGTTTCTGCCATGAGAGTCTCACCATACAAGTTCTCTCCCCAGGCATCACTTTTTTTTTTTTTTTTCTCCCCAGGCACCACTTTTTAACTTGCAAGAATCCTTAAGGATGAGACTTTGATTCATTTCCAGCAGTGATTCTTGGGGTTGAGGAGATGTTCCCTATGGACAAAACTCAGAATTGGCAGGAATTGTGTCATTTCAAAACCACAATATACTCTTTCACAAGGGGAGTAAATGGAGTGGAGTTAATGCTGAAAATTACACACAATTTCCAGCTTTGCTACAAAGGAGGGGGAAGTGTGCAGCATGGCTACTTCGTGGTGTAGCTTTGCAATAACAATCCTGCCAATGAAAATCATTTAACACAATGTGCCTGCAATTTAGGTTGCACAGGGTGAAAGGTTAGTCTTGGTCCAGACTGAGTCACTGGAAGAAAGCAGGGAATTACCTTAGAAGCTATCACTTGAGATTTTCTCTGTTCAACAAAAAATAAAGATAACAGCAGAAATAGCGGCCAAGCATCAACTCTATATGCAATGTAAGAAAAAAATTAAAAGAAATGTAAATGTTTACCCAGAGTTAATGCCCTTCACAACCCACATTCCTTATCTCTTGCAGTTTATCTCCACTGATACCAGTTCTCACTTTAAGAAGAGCCTTGTTCAGGGACCTAGTAGCCTTAAAGTTTTTGTAGTCAACACCTCCCAATGGCTTTCTGCTATATTTTCCAGTACTGGATTGGCTTTCTTAGATTGTTAAAAAGCTCTAAAAAGTTAACTAAAAAAATAGTCCAGGGAAAAGAAAGTTATTCTTTGTGTCTTCCTGCAGTAACTCTGTAATGATTAATTTAGAGTCAAGATAACAGCAGTTAATTAAAAGAGGGAGTGAGGGTGGGAGATTCAAACTTCGTAAATGTCTTGGAATCTGCAGTTATCTTTCTCTGATTAAGGAAAGGCTACAGCTCTAACCAAACTGTGTACTCTCCCTTAAAGTCATAGTTGGCTTTATGTTATTTCATAATTGCAGAATAGTAAAAAACAAACAAAAACCTAAACTAAAACTCTCCTGTCACTGTGGTAACTCCCAGCTCCTATACTTAGTGTCTTTCTTATTTCTCCGATGGTTTGAACTAATCAGGACAGTGTTTGTGTAAGCAGTAGAGCTGCATCAAGGAGAGCCAAGTACATAAAGCAGATTATCAGTAATTATCCAAGCCAGGGACTGTCTGGGTGAAAAGGACATCACTCTCTCCCAAAAGGCCTAAAGAAATGGATGGTGAAAGGAGGAAGGGGAAAATCTGGGTTCCAGACTTACAAGTCAAAGACCACGAGTTTGCATGACAAAATATTGATGGTAAGAACCCAAGAATATGCCAGCAAGAAACAAGGGATACACAGAAGAGGGATGGGAAAGAGACAGAAAGCAAACAGATTTACATTTGTGCCCATTTGTGCTCTAAAGAAAGCAAACAGACTTACATTTACATTTCCTAATTTGTACCTTAGGAATTAGGATGCTCTCTTTATCTTCCTCATTCAGCAAAAATAACTTATTTTTAATTGGAGGACAATTGCTTTACAATGTTGTGTTGTTGTGTTTCGGCCATAAAACAACGTGAATCAGCCAGAAGTATACATATACCCCCTCTCTCTTGAGCCTTCCTGCCACCCCACCCTACCCGCCCCAGCCCTCTAAGTTGTCACAGAGGACTCTGTTGAACTTCTTGTGTTATACAGCGACTTCCCATTACTTGTCTATTTTTACATATGGTAATGTGTATGTTTCAGTGTTCCCCTCTCAATTCATCCCGCACTCTCCTTTCCCCACTGTGTCCACAAATCTGTTCTCTATGTCTGTGTTTCCATTGCTGCCCTGCACATAAGTTCATGAGTACCATTTTTCTAGATTCCATATATATGCGTGAATATACGACATTTGTTTTTGGTTTTGTTTACTTACTTCACTCTATATAACAGGCTCTAGGTTCATCCACCTCAGTTTAAATGACTCAAATTCGTTTCTTTTTGTGGCTAATATTCCATTGTATGTATATATGTATCACAACTTCTTTATCCATTCATTTGTCAGTGGACATCTAGGTTGCTTCCATGTCCTGGCTATTGTAAAGACTATTTTTTAAAAAGTAGGCATTAAACACCTATTTGAGTTCACTTTCACTTTAGCATTGGAGAAGGAAATGGCAATCCACTCCAGTGTTCTTGCCTGGAGAATCCCAGGGACGGGGGAGCCTGGTGGGCTGCCGTCTATGGGGTCGCACAGAGTTGGACACGACTGACGTGACTTAGCAGCAGCAGCAGCCATGTCCACTACTCTCCTGGGAGTCAAGAGGTGTTCAAAAGAAACCTCAGCCTTGGTCCTTACCCTTGAGGAATGTGTTACCGTGCCTTGGGGAGGCAAAACTATGCACACAGAAGAGAGTGAGGGGACTCTGTGAGGTGGTACTGGATTCTAGTCAGGTCCTGGAGTCGGGGACACACATGTATATAGCATAACAGAGAAGAGAGGAGTGATTTCCCTAAAACGTGTCTTCTATCAAGTCCTTCAACACATTGCCTTTCATATCAAGTCCTAGATCTTCTTCCTGATATTCAAGACGCTACTTGATCCACACAAATGTATGTATCTTCACTGTCCCCAGACAAGCGACCCTCCTCCCGCTGTGCTCGTGAGTGTCCCGGCAGCTCCCCTCTGCTACTCTTTCTGCCCAGATCATCAGTTCAAAGACACATGTGATGCCCTGTCTCTGTCCACTGTTCTTTGTTTGACCCAGCAGTTCATGCACAGAAGGAAGTAGTTATTGAACATGTATCCTTGGGAGCCCACAGATTAAATTTTGAGGTGCTTTCCAAATACTTGAACCTCACGTGAAGAAGAGATGTCTCCTGTGTGTGCATGGTTGGGTAGGGAGGCTGGTCTTCACTCTTGAAAAATATATTTTTTTCATGTGTCTGGGATCTGGAAATACTCTACTGTTCTAAAGATGTAAGATCTAAAGACTGACACAGTTTCCTTCAAAGTAGAAGAGATTAAAATTCTAATTTAAGAACCATTGGTATTCCTTCACCTCACACTCTCTTAAACATTCAGTCATCATGACATGAAATCTCTACAGTTTTTTTTTTCTTTAAAGAAAGAGACCTTTGAATGGAAAATGATACAGCATTTTCCCCCAAGCAAGAATACTTTAAGTTTTCTAGATTTGAGGGACACACAAAAGAAATGAGAATCCAGAAACATTAAAAAAAAATAGTTTTTAAATAAATAAAACAGTTCTGTTGAAAGAAGGTGAGCTACATGTGTAATTCAAAATTTTCTAGTAGTCATATTTTTTAAAGTAAAAATGAGCAAGTAAAATTTTTATATTTTATTTAACTCAATATATGCTCAATATTATCATTTTAACATGTAGTCAATATGATCTGATTTATGTAAGTGGCTGTACTAAGTCTGAAATTTAGTGTGTATTTTGCAGCTCGTCTCCACTCAGACTAGCTGCCTACGGCTGGTGGTTGCTGTTTCAGGGAGTGCAATGTTAGAACAGGAAGAGGGTTCTTATTCATCCCACCCAACACCTTGTTGTGATGAGGAGCCTGTGTTCAGGAGGGCTTGGCGATTTGCTCAAGATCACGTATCAGTCCCCTGGGCTGGGCTCATCCACACCTACGCTCACCCTCCTATGCAGGTTCATGGGCGATGCAAACCACCTTCTTGGAATGAAACACAGTTTTAAAATATTCTTAAAAACTACCACCCTCTAAAACCTTTGAACACCTGAAAGTATTTAAAAAAACAAAATTTCAGAAGAAAATAGCCCAGTGCGCCCTCTTCTAACACTTGGAGATGACAACCTTGTAGGCCATTTGCTGACACCCGCCCCACCACCTGCCTGTTTTGTGCTCAGCTGTGCCTCCACCTGCAGGGGACTCTGAGAGGGAGGGCTGGAGGCCCAGAAGGTAATCTCTGCTGTGTGTGCCTGTCCTCCAGGGATGAGTGGGAGGGGTGCACTCCATCCTCCAGCCTTCATCCTGCCCACATCAGCTCCTGCCGGCATCCCAAGGAGCTGTGTTGTTTTCCATGATTAATCTCAAAGGCTTTGGAACAACTGGGTGACTTTTGTCTTCCACTCTGCACATTTTGCAGTGTTTTATATTTGGAACCAAGTCAAAGCTGAATGCAGGGAAAATGACCATTTCAAATACAGAAAATGAGACCAATAGGAAGAGAGTGTCGCCTCCAATAATGAGAACATTTGGGAGTAAACCGAATAACGAGGGCATTTTTTGCACCTGGATTGATGAGAGAGCAATGTGATCCTTCATTACCAAAAACAACATAAATCTTTGATTTGCATTTTGTTTTCAATTTGGACCAAATATGCATGGTTCTCTAAAGATATAATCTAGACCTCTTCACACCAGAATCCTGAGGTCAATGTGATGATAAATCTTATGGCAGTGAGTTCTAGGAGTCATATTTCAATCTGCAAAAAAAAAAAAAAAAAGCCATCTTGGAGATGAGGTTTTGGGATTATGATGAGATGTCCAGATGCCATGCTCAAAGCTTTAACAAAAAAGCACTTTGTCTGATTTCTGTATTATTGAGAAGTTTTCTACTGCCTCCCCTCCACATCATGCAACCTATTTCTGGATCCCCCAAAGTACAAATAAAAGGGGATTGGGGGACTAGAAGTCAACAGGGAGAAAAAAATGAGTGCCTGTTTATATGTATCTGGTCACACAGCAAAGTGTGTGTGTGTGTGTGTGTGTGTGTGAGAGAGAGAGAGAGAGAGAGAGAGAGAGAGAGAAAGAGAGAATGGGTAGGTAGATGTGCCTGTTTGTCCTTCCAAATGCCCCCTTTGCCTCCTCTACTTGCTCTATTCCCTAAGAAGCCAACCGAGATGTGCTGTATTGAGATGTGCTGTATTAAGGGTCTCCTTTGCACCTAGCATCCCATTAGGTTTGGCTGACGGGGTCAATGGCAAATGATTGGATGGAGGAAAGAATATGAGGTTGGGGTATTTACTCCACCTGCTACCACCTCTAGGGTCTCTACAGGCTGGCTGCATCCCTTAAGATCACAGCCTCTGTGGCACAGCCAACTCTACACAATGCTCTGTCACCAGTTCTGCCAGTGAAGCCAAGGGTTGGTAATGGTGCCCTCTGGTATCAGCTTCCAGGCAGGTACTACCCTTGCTTCTGTGCACTCAGCTCACCCCTTTGTAAGTAGTCCCTTTATTAACTGTTCTCCAAATACCTAATTGTAGTTTATCCACTATTTCCTTCTGAGACTTTGATTAATAAAGGAAGTATGCATACATACATTCCTTGTTCCAGACAAAAACAAAAACTGTCTTCCCTCTATTTGCACAAATGCCTTGTACTTCTCTACTGCCCAGAATTTTAGGTCAGTTCCCCAAAAGCAGACCCTGAGATAAGGATTTGTGTGCATGAGTCTTATTAAAGAAATGCTCTAGGAGAAGCCTGTAGGGGAGGGTTAGGAGGAAAAGAAGAACAAGACAGGGAGAGTAGAAGAGAAGTCAGCCAAGGGTACAATTGCAGGCAAAGTCCCAGCCTCAGCCTAATCCTGAGTGAAGTTCTGGAGCATAAATTGCACCTCAGAGTTAGCCCTGACTTGAGTCAGAGGTGCTGGGTTTTCCACCTCCTGCAGCAGTCAGTCAGAGACCCAAGGGCATCCAGGCAGAGCACCACCAATTTATACTTCACACACATCCTTCCTAATGTGAAAGCATTCAGAGAGGGGAGACATACTGTTTATTAATTGGCTTAATAATGGAGTTACTGGTGGAGAGGAAAGAATTGTCTCCAGATACCAAGAAAGCTCACAGCAGATGCTAAAGGGACACCTCCTTTGAAAAAACACTGCATATAGACAGACAGTATATTCTTTTAATGGATTTGGATAATATACTTTAATATTAGTAAATAAAAATCATACAGGGCTGATAGTCTTCTTAAGCAAAGTCATCTTTGTAGGAATCTTAGTTACCAGATGCAGGTAGTAGTTCTATGGTGTGTGTGCACGTGGTTGGGAGCGGGCTGTATCAACACTTGCCATTTCCCTCTGAAGCTTCTAGCACTTAGAAATTTGTCATAGAAGCTTTTCTCATCTGCAGTTCGAACACTTTTTTTCAGCAGGAATTTAGCTGAAGTTGAAATCACCATCTGGCATCTCATATTGAACCAGGTTCTTTGTGTGCCAAGAACCTCTTCTCTTGGCAGTGATGTTGACTGTGATCTTTCAAAAATGTTTCTTGGGTTGGCAGTCTTGACTGAGCAGAGCAAGCAGCCTGTCTTGGAATTTAGGGAGAGATATGCTGAGCAAGTTGTTGCTCCAGGAAGAAAAGCACAAGGTGAAAAGTTGAACCTTAGGTTTTGAAACCCCAGAAGTCATATCTTCTATTATTGAGCTAAAACCAGCTAGGAGGGAAAAAAAAATCTCAGCTATATGATTAGTAGTAGCAAAATGTTCCGTAAGACCTAGGAAAGGAATATTCAATTCGAAACAACAAATGCTATTTAAGCACCTTCCAGGTGCAAAGTCATATTCTCTGTGCTGTGGGGACAAAAGGATGACTAAGAAGGGATCTCCACTCCTTAGGGTCCACCATCCAGGGGCTGGGAAGCACTTAGGTGGAAACAAGGCAGCCTATACCAAGAGGAGCTGGCGCCGTCTGCCCTCCTGCCGCGCGTTCGGGGATCCCTTTCTCCATTTCTGTGCCCCTCCATCAGCTGACAGGTTTTGCTTCCACTGGTCTGCACCTATGACTCTTCTTTAGTGGCTGCCCCTGGGTACAAGGTACATATTGAGAGAGCAGCAAGCGCTGGGGAGCCTAATTCCTAGCAGTGAGTGCTCGATGTGGGAATACAAAAGCCCAGTTCCCTTTGCCTTGGAGAAGGACTTCAGTTAATATCCCACCAGATCAGGCTGAGCAGCTGCTCCTGGACTCTTGCCTGGTCTCACACAGTCTCGCACATGCTCTGTCTCTTCTCTTTCCCTGTCCCACTCCCCTCATTCACTTGCCAGTCTCTCTCTTCTGGAACACCCCCTAAGTAAAACCCGACTCTACAAACCTTCCTCTCAGAATCTTCTTCTGGGAACCTGACTGAGGACAACGATATAATGATATAAACAAAATGTTACGAGAGCAGGAAGGAGTGATTGATTTTGCCTGGTGTTCGAGCACCTTTCCATAAAAGGAGGGGTATTTGAACTAGGCCTTGAAGGGTTATTTGGATTTTACCAGACAGATGGAATTGAGGGAGGTCACAATAAATCTGGGGAAAATGCATACATGTGCAGGGATAATGAGGGTAATGGTGGGGTGTGAAAGGTGATGAGACCACCAAGGTAGGCTGGGAGTAAATGAAGAAGAGTCTTGAATGTCATTAAAGAGTTTGGGCTTTTAAAAAATTGTTCATCTTAGATGTCTGAGCAGGGGAGAAATGATACACTTCTCTTTTAGAAAATAATTGAGCAGAAATGTAAAGGATGGGTTGGAGGGATAAGAGACAAACAATAGAAGTAAGTTTGGGGGTCACTGCAATATTCCACAAGGGGATGATAAGCGACTGACTTAGAGCAGTGGGTGTGGTAATAGAAAGGAAAGGATGGATCCAGAGATCAAAGCAAATGGACTTGTAAACTAACTGGATGTAGGTGGGAAAATGAGAGCAATCAGAAGTGGTCAAAGTGTTGCACTGGATCAGAGGGTGAAGAATGGTATGGTACCATCAGCAAAGTAAAAGAATCAAGAAGAAAAATCCAGATGGAAAAGAAATCAATGAGTTCATTTTTAGATATGCTGAAATTGAAGGAGACACTAGAGAACCCTAATAACTCAGACATTTGAATGAAATCAGAAAGTAATCTGAGAATAAAGAACAAACAAACACATATTCAGAGACTCATGAAGTTCTAGTTCAAGGTTAGACCAAAGAGTCACTTTTAAAAATTAGCTTTCTGGATAGGAATCAAAACAAGAAAATCAATGACAGAAACTTGGACACCTTTTAGGAATAAGAACACTTGAAATTCACTTGTGACAGAAGCGCAATACTTTGGTTTCAGTATGATTTTACTTTGCTGATTAAAACTAGGGTGGGGAGTCTATACAATCTAAAAATTAGATCTGATGTATCAAATTTGTAGGGCTGTTTCTATGGACTATGAAATTCTATGAATGATGAAAACAGTCTTATGATAATGGTGCTGAAAGAAGAAAAATAGTGCTTTGAGCATTCACAGCCCATTACCCAGTGGGACACATTGCTGGTGGAGGGGCTACTGGAGTAAGAATTCCACTAACTGACAGTGGCCATTTCCTGGCCCTTAATTATTGCTGCTCATTTGCTTATGGCCTTGCATTGGTTTTTTAAAAAT
Organism: Bos indicus; assembly: GCF_029378745.1. Classification (NCBI taxonomy): domain Eukaryota; kingdom Metazoa; phylum Chordata; class Mammalia; order Artiodactyla; family Bovidae; genus Bos; species Bos indicus. The sequence goes on from NC_091769.1 coordinate 43,529,623, forward strand.
TAATCAGTTTGTCCACGTGGGAACTGCCATTCCTGTGTTGCACTGACATTTCAAGCAGCACACAATTAGAAGAAAAAACACAAGTCCAAACTCTTTAAAAATGTTTCCAAAAAAATGTTTCAGTTGAGGAAAATTCTACTGTATATAAGATACATTGTTTCAAAAGCCAAGTGAATTTTAGGGCAGCAGATAGGCCTGGGTACCCTGCAACAATGTTCCATTTAAACTCCTCTCTTTGAGAGCATTTAATACTTAGGAGCAAGACTTCCTCCTCTCCCTCATAGGAGGCTGTAAATTTCAGAAGCCAAGTTACCCCTGGAAATACAAAAGAGGAAGAGTCAGTAGAAAATATAGAGGAAGGAGGGGATTCGTTGTATTTATTCATTCAATCTCTCTTCCTTCCTCCCTGGCTCAGTCCCCCCTTCCTCTCTCCCCCACTTTCAGGAATATTTGAGGACCTACTGTGTGCCAGGACTGTACTAAGAGCCAGAGAAACCATACTGAATGAGGGAAACACACATGATCTCTACCCTCAGGGAATTTACATCTGTCACGCTTGATTTCAGATTCCACATGTCAATAAAAGATAATAGCACTTGTTCTTCCCTCCTATGCTCTCTCACCTTCAAATTGCTTATTAATGTATGTTAGGTTGGCCCATTTGTCAAGCTCGTGTGTGAGGCATGACCTAGCTAGGCTGCCTCCATTTGAAATCCAACTCTCTCACTTAATAGTTGTGTACATTTGGTCAAGTGACTTGACCTTTTGAACCTCCGCTGCTTCATCTATAAAATATCGATAATAACAGCACAGACCTCATAAGACAGTTGTGAGCATTTTAAGAATTAATTCATTTAGAATCTGAACGGGCTCTGGTACTTGGTGAACAATTAACTGATGTTATCCATTGTTATTTTTAGCACACACAGGAAAGTAAATAGTTGAAACAGACTGTATCCTTCAAAGGGCTTACAGTCTTGCAGGTGGAGACAGGCAGGTATACAGATAAAGGCAAATAATGTGTGGTGAGTGAAATGAGGAAGAAAGTATGTTTAGACTATGGTGGGGGGTCACGAAGAAGGGAGTGGTGAATTCTTTTGGTCAACTCTTTTGAGACGGATGTAATATCAATCCAAAGTAGTGTCTTATTTCCCTGACCCTTAGGTAAATGATCCTTTCCTATTAAATGCCTGTTTTGCTTGCTTTATTTGCCCCTAGTTATTCCACTGTGATAATTATGTAAGCACAAATGAAAGCTTTTCACGGGGGGACACTGTGGTCCCTCTTTATTTACACTCTGAATAAAGGAGCTTGCCATAGTTGGTGAAACTAGACTACGTTTTTCTGATTTCTTATGTTCAGTGGCATGTTTCTTATATAAATCAGACTTGTTTGTGCGAAGGGAAAATAAGCCTTTCCTCATGCCAGGAGGTGGTCTAATTCTTTTTGCCAGTGACTGACTAAGACATGGCCGTAAGATTTAATTCTGACCAATGGGACCCAAGGGAAGCTGAGGGGGGTTCTGGAAAACATTTTCTCAATAATGTGAGGCTAGTGGAAGGAAGCATCATTATTCTTCTCCAGATGTCATTGGAATGGCATGTGATGGCTGATATTGCTCCAGCCATTTTGTGATAATGATGCGGGATAGCAAAGTAGAAAGATGGAAACAACACGAGCCCCTAAAGACCTCCTTATACAGCTGGATTTACAGACTTGGGCCTTGATCCACCTCCAGACTTCTTGTTGGGTGAGGAAATATCCCCCCTTCCTTTTACTGTTTCAGCTAATTTCAGATGGGTTTTCCGTTCACGTTCAGTTAACTCCTTATGGAAGCTTGTCCCTGAGTACTTGGGGGTACCTCCCTGCAGGAAGATTATACACTCTCTCCCTTTCAAGCCCAGGCATGGCTATATGCCTTGCTTTGACCAATATAATACGAACAGCATGATGTGGGTATTTCTGGGCATTTCTTAAAGCCTGTGTGTGGCTTAACTTGCTTCCTCACTCCTGCCCCCATAATCAGGGAAGCAGGCTGAGATGGAGCCTCCGCCAGCCTGGTTCCTCAATGAATACAATAAGTAAGTCTTCTGTGACAAGTTGTGGCATGATGAAGAAATAAACCTTATCAGACTTCCCTGGTTGTGCAGAGGCTAAGACGCTGGGTTCCCAGTGCAGTGGGTCCAGGTTCAAGTCCTGGTCGAGAACTAGATCCCACTTGCTGTAACTAAGAGTTTGCATGTTTCAACTAAAGATCCTGCAGGCAGCAACTAAAGATCAAAGACTCCATGTGCTGCAACCAAGACCCAGTGCAGCCAAATAAATGAAAATAAATATTTTTTAAAGCAACTAAAAGAGTATGTATACATATGAAATAAACCTTGTCACTGAGCTGCTGAAATGTAATGTTACTGTTGTTACCACAGATAAAGCCAGCCTACTTAAACTGGTAAACATCCTAAATACTGCAGTGACTAAAAACAATGAGGTTAAAGCAAGAGCTTGAGATACAGACCTTTAACCCCAGGTAAATCAACAGTAACCAGAAAGAACGGGCTCCCCTCTGCCTGCTCCACACACTTCCTGGTTAGTGAGATGAGCCTCAGAATGGTAAGTAATTTAATCTAAATACCGCTTTAAAAATGTCTTCACTTCAATGCATTATTCAGAGTAAATTAATCACAACGTATTAAGTGTCTCTTTAGCATCCCTGACACTTGCCTCATCAGTCTGCCCATCAACTTTTTTTTAAATAATGACCTCACTATGCACTCCCCTAACATCTTCCCCTACCTAGACATCTGCCCAGGGGCTTTTGGTAATAGGTCAATGATCATATAGCTGGAGTTATGCAGCACAAATAAGAAGGTGATGTGTCAGTGGGAGACAGGAAAATGATGACCATGATATTAGTAGTTCATATTTATGTAGCACTTGTTCTACATCAGATGTCATTCAAATCACTTTATACAGAGTAACTCACATAATCCTCACCTTATGAAGCAGGTATTATTATCTCTCCTCTATAGAGGAGGAAACAGAGGCACAGAGAAGTTAAATGTTTTGTTCAAGGTCATGTAAACTAAAATGTAATGATACTTGAGTCCTATTGTAGGCAATCTGGCTCCAGAGTCCTGTTCTAAAAATAATGCTTTACCAAGAGTGGGTGGGGAGGAGTACTCTTTTAGGGGTAGCAGTTCTTGGAGAAGCACAAGGTTAAGAGACCAGTTGAGTTTTGCCTGACTTCTCTGACCAGGGATTGATCCCACCCATGCCCTCATCAGTGAAACATGGAGTCCTAACCACTGGACTGCCAGAGAATTCCAGGGTGTTGTTTTGCAATTTGCAAAAACACATCTACATCCTGGTTTCCTCAGCTACATGATTGTGCTGCTGGTAGCTCTGTCCTCTGCAAGGTAACTGAGACATGCAGAGATCCTGGTATTGAGCTTGCCTGCAAAACCACCAGCTGAGTGTGGTTGGGGCTGCCGTCGCATTCTAAGGACAGATCCCCAGAGGGTGCAGAAGTCTTGGGTATGTGGAGAGTTATGTAAAGGTGTGAAATGACATCTGGGGATTCTGTAGGAGTCCATTGGAGGGTATGCATTGTAAGGTGATGGGACCAGGGGAAGGCTGTCTGGAGAGTCACTTCTGAGGCCTGCAGGCACAATAGCAGCTGAGGTGCATCCAGCGCCCTGGGACGGATAACGGGATAAGCCACTGGGATCAGCTGTGATTTGAGAGAGTTGAGGGGGCATTTTCCTGAGCACTGAGAGGGGCACACAAATGTGCAGAGGGCTACGGAGGAGAGAACAAGGTGCTGGGATCTAAAACTGTTTCAGAAAAACTTGGGAAATGTAGCTCAGGAGAGATAACTTAGTTTGGGGAGCTGCAATGAATTGTCAGAAAGCCCCTTAGGCTGTATTTCTAAATTTTACTTCAAAATTTGAACACTTCTTACCATCCCCACTGTGGTCACTGCTAGCACCTACTAAGGCCACTTAGGGGTGTCTCTGCAAGACTCCTGGCAGTCTACCTGATCTCCCTGCCTCCATTCTGGTTCCTTCCATGTGCCTCACAGAAAACAAAGTTATCTTTTTTAAAAATGCAGTAAATTCCTGTGGTTTCTTTCTATTCTTAGAATAAACTCCAAATCTTGACTCCATAATCAACCTGCCTAACACCTGGATCTCATCTCTCACCACCACCCCCACGCTCAGTCCACCCCCGCCCCACCCCGGGGCCACATTTTTGACATACAAACACACCAAGCTCCTTCCTGCATTAGCTGCTCTCTTCACCTGCAATGCTTTCCCCTCTGTTCTTTGCATAGCTGGCTCCTTTGGTTACCCTGTTCTTGATCCATACATCATCTTCTCTGATTTCCTGACCACACTGTCCCCTGGCCCTCGCACTCTCTCAGTCACCCCCCATCCCATTGGCAGGATCCCTCTTACTCATAGCACTCATCACTATCTGAAACGGTCTTGTTTGTTCATTTCCTTGTTTATAGGGCTGCTGGGGCTGTTAGCAGTCTCCCCTATTAGTCTGAATGGGCTTTGTCTGCCTTGATCGTGGCAGTATCCCCAGCAACCAGATCAGTTCCCAGTGCACTGAGACTCCATAAATTAAGAAATAAGTAATTTACATTTAATTTCCATTAGTAATACATTTCAAACAATTTACTTATATGTCCCAGTGGGGAAAAGAAGAAAAATTAATTTTATTTACATTTAATTGAATATTGATGCATTCTTCAGATGATGGCAAAGGGATAGCCATATTTGAACACAATTTTGTGGGGATAATCTACTACTAGAAAATTTGAAATTACATATGGCTCAGAATAAATTAGTTTTACATAGAAAATTAAAAACCCAGGAGCCACGACTGATAGGTTCCTATTTTTAAATATTATGAAAATATAAAACTTAAATATTATGAAAATGTAAAATATAAGCTACAATGTTTCTATAATAAAGGGTTTAAAGTTAGTAAGGGTAAAGAATACAATGTCAAAATCTACCTAACCATATTTTCTTTACTGATTTTTTTGAATAATGCAATGGAAATGAATGCTTATTTGAGGTCTGTTAAAATATTAACATTATACTTTATAATCACATTTGACTATTTGTCTTATTTCTGGATTTGTTACAACATTTTTAAAGATTGTTAATGGAGAGCCCTCTGGGATATAATCATTTTCAATCCACATATGACTAAATTTGGTCATATCTGCTGATTGTGCAAAGAGCTCTTTCTGAGAAGTAAATATTAATGCTGACTGGTTTTGAAAAAAGAACCCTTTGGAGCACCTCTTCTTTTTTCCATTTTTAGACACCTCTGTTAGCTTCTTTAACACTTGGATGGAAGCGTTTTTAAAGGAGCTTGTGAAGATTTGGAAAAGATTTTATTTTTAATATCCCAGATTGCATCCTCTGCACTGAGTTAGTTTTGTTGCGTGTGCTCCATCTGTCTTGGAGATATGGAAAATTCAGTAGGAGAAAGATGGAAGGGCAAAATTGCTTCCTTAGCTTTACAAAATGTCTAAAAATGACTTCACATGTAAAAGCTAGAGTATGGATTCCTCCACTTCAAACTTCCCCACACTACCCAGGTGCCCGGCCCTCTGCCTTCTTAAGTGGGGAAAGGAGAAATTGTTTAGTTATTCCCTGGTTAGAAAGTTTGCAAGGTTGAATACCTTTTGCACAATCTCTATTTTGCACAATTTCAGTAAAATTTCTTATCATTTTAGGTGACTTTAATGAAACACATGGATTGCTTCTCTTATTATGAATATTCCCTAAACAAGAATATAATCTATTTACTTGCTGGCTACAGTTGATCTAGGATTTCTGATATCTTTCTGTACTGTTTCAGGCTTAGTATTGGATGAAAAACTTGAAAAACAAAGCATTTCTTAGCCTATCCCCAGCTGCGCCTGACAGTGAAAGAAGCTGAAATCTCACTCTTCATTGGACGTTACATCAAATTTCAAGCTTCTATTATCTTTATCAAAAGCCATTAGAGAATACTTAGCGAAGATTTTGTTTCTCTGAAAATTGGCCTATTATATTTGTAACTGGAGCACTTCATGGATTGGGTGTCTAGGAGATCTAAGTGCTTTTTTCCATCCGGCTATTGTTTAGCATGATATTCACATGTTTACTGAGAGTCTTGTAGGCTTAGAACGTGGACTTCTGGAGACTAAGGATCTTTTATGATGTGTGTAGCATCAAATAAAATATGGATTCTTCAGTATCTTCTCAAAAGGGACTTTAATCTGAAGCTCTAAAGGGATCCTCCTTTGGTGTGCATTTATCTGCAAATAACTTTTTGAACAGAATCAAATCTTCAGCAAGCAAAATTCACAAACTCATTACGAACCTACTAAATTGAAATGATGCTAGAATTAGCTTGTTAATTTGGGGAGGATTGTTATTTTAGAATTATTGTAAGTAAAGTATTTTTGAGCAAAAGGTGACTGTTGGAGAAGGTGATACTTAAACATCATGTGATATTTAAAGCTGGCTTTGCAGTCTCCAAATCATTGCCCAAGATGATAAATGTATCTATCAGTGCCTAACCCACATAATATCAAGTTTTCTCATGTCCTGTGACTCATCTGGGAGCTCTACTCACTTGCTATCAATATCTCCTATCCTGTTACAAGACCTTGTCTTCACTTAGAACTGCTTCACCTCTGAAATCCTGAACTTGGAAATTCCACTGTGACCTCAGCTCTATACATTTCCTCCCTCTTCACCTTCATCCCACCCATCTTCAGTCCTACCAAAGCATTGGTCTTCCATCTTCCTGTATAGTAGCCCCCAGTCTTCGTGGATTTAAGACACTCTTCTCATTAGACACAACCCCCTTATTCCTTTGACATGCTGGCACAGCCAATCAACAAATCCTCAGTCTTGCACCCACCCCTCTATCTGTTTTCTTTGGCCCCTGAGCATTACAGGAGAAGATCACATAACACATAATTATGTAGTCAGGTGCTAACACAAATTTTATTTCAAATCTCAACTGGGTATACAACACCATCTGGAGTCCTTTGATCATTCCTAGATGGTTCCCAGTATAATCTACCAGATCTGAGACATGTAGGACTGGATAACATGAATTACAAACACTTAAAATAATACTAACTTCTTATTCAAAATATATAAAGTTTATTTTCTCCTCCTGGATTTTATGTGAGCCAAATTTTCCCCATTTTTGTGTTTCCTCTTATTTTCATTTTCTTTCACAGTTTTACAAATAGATCACTTCTTGGAGTGATTAAAGAGTTTAGGGGAATATTAAAGAGTTTAAGATGATCACAGGATATTTACTATAGACCTACTAGGTGCCCATCTCTATTTTAGGCACTGGCGATACAGCAGTGAGCAAAATAAACAACTCTGTCTTCATATAGTCTATATTTTAGTAGCAAGGGACAGAAAATAGGAAATCAGTAAAGTTATACCATGTCATAAAGCAGCAGGTGGAACTACAGAGTCCTGGATTGGTGGTGCCTGCTGGGAGGCACACTGTGGAGAGGCTGCTCTGTGCAGACTGCCTGGGTTCAAATCCCGCGGCTGGTACTTACTACATAGGTGACCCTGGGCAAGTTACCTAACCTCTCCATGACTCAGTTTCCCTGCCTGTAAAATGAAGAATTTCTTAATGCAAACATCATGGAGTTTTTATGAGGATTGAAGGACTTAATACACACATAATATTTCCCCTGGCAAGTACTACATAACTGTCAATGATTTTATTGAGGTTTTGTTTTTTCCTTTTTTTGGCCGCCTGGCATGTGGGATCTTAGTTCCTTGAGCAGGAATTCAACCCACACCACCTGCATTAACCATGAGGTCTTAATCACTGGACCACCAGGTATGCCCTAATGATCTTATTTTAAATTTAAATGATGTGACTGATGTATATATCCAAAATATACAAACAGCACATACAACTTAACATTGAAAAACAAACAACCCAATCAAAAAATGGGCAGAAAACCTAAATAGACATTTCCCTGAAGACATACAGATGGCCAACAGGGATATGAAAAGATGCTTAACAGTATTAAATATCAGAGAAATGCAAATCACAACCATAATGAGGTATCACTTCACACCGTTCAGAATGGCTATCATCAAAAAGTCTACAAATAATAAATGCTGGAGAGGGTGTGGAGAAAATGGAACCCTCCTTCACTAAGGTGGGAAAGAAAATTGGTGCAGCTACTGTGGACAACAGTATGGAGGTTCTTAAAAAAAAAAAAAGAAAACTATAACCACCATATGATCCAGCAATCCCACTCCTGGGTATATATCCAGAAAAGATGAAAACTCTAGTTCAAGAAGACAGTTGCACCCTGATGTTCACAGCACCACTATTTACAATAGCCAAGACATAGAAACACCAAATGCTCATCAAGACAATTGGTTTAAGAATATATGGAATATTATTCAGCCATAGAAGATTGAAATTTTACATTTGCAGTAACATGGACAGACCTAGAGAATATTAAACCTAGTGAAATAAATCAGACAAAGACAAATATTATATGATATCACTTATTTGTGGAATCTAAAAAACATTTAAAATGAATCTAAATACAAAGCCAAAATATACTTACAGATTAAGAAAACAAACTTATGGTTACCAAAGGGGAAAGGATGGGGGGAGGGATAAATTAATAAGAGTATGGGATTACAGATTTAAACTACCATACATAAAATAGATAAACAACAAGGATTTACTGTACAACACAGGGAATTATATTCAATATATTGTAATAATATACAAAAGAAAATAATCTGAAAAAATGTTTTCATGCAAAGGACATTTTTGGAAGCATAAATTCCAAACATATAAAAATTTTGATATAATAATGCATGTAATCGGGGGAGCCTGGTGGGCTGCCTTCTATGGGGTCACACAGAGTCAGACACGACTGAAGCGATTTAGCAGCAGCAGCAATAATGCACTGATACAGCATTAACTACTCAGACTCCATGCCTAACTACTCAGGTCTAACTACCATGATTTTAAAGTACTTAAAGATTTAATGATACTTGGAGAAACTTGCAATAACTGAAATGTGATGCAGAAAACCAGTAATTTCTACTGGGGACAAAGCCATGGATAATGCTAATATTACTATGGCAATTTTCTCACATTAATAATCGAAAGCTATTTCACTTTTAGTAACATAAAAGTGAAATAGTGAAACAAAACGTAATGTAAAAAGGTGAAATAACAGAAAAAATGATGAAACGCTTCTCCCATAAGAGTTTACAGACCCTTTGAATTCCACCCCAGTTGGGCACTTCCGCTTTAAAATGACGTCTGGCATTACTGTCCTCTTTTCCCGTCCTCCTGCCACTGACCTAATTGTGTCCACAAGGAATCCCCACCCACATCTTAACTAACTCCTCCCCTTCTAAGCCTGCTCTTCCTCTGGCGTGTCCGCCTACTCAAGAAGAGCCAGCCTCCACTCAGTCACCTAAGCTGGGTGCCCCACGTCACACCTGCCCCTTCCACCCTCCGTCGTGGACCTGGCCCAACTCTGCAGTAGAGCTCAGCTTGGCCGCCCTCTCCGCCCATCTCCACCTTCTGCTTTCTCCTTCAGATGACTACAACCGCCACCTCATTGCTAACCTAGACTGGCCTCACCCACCCTTCTTCCAGTGGCGCAGACAGATCCATCTAGAACCTAAGTCTGGTCCTCCGCATTGTGAAACTTCTGCTCATCTTGCTAGCAAGCTCCTGCAACCCTGTGTTCCGATGCCTCTTCACTTCTTTTTTCCTTTGGCTGCCCCACTGGGCAGCATGTGGGATCTTATTTCCCGGTGGTCCAATCCTCACCCCTTGCATTGGAAGTGCGGAGTCTTAACCACTGGACTGCCAGGGAAGTCCCGCCCCCTCAATTATTGAGCTACCAAGGTTACTGAGGTTTAGAGAGGGGCCTCTAGCGCCTCAGCTCAAATCCTTGCTCTCCCTGCGCCACACTTTCAGGTCTTTGAAAAATCCCTCTGCCCTCTGTGTCTCAGGGACCCCAGCTTTAAAGTGGAGCCGCAAGAGCACTTGCCCACAGGGGTGTGCGAACGAGGTGATATACATGTGGAATGTTCAGGGAAGGGCCACGGTGTACTGAAAAGTTGAACAGCCTCTTTCTTATTTCATATTTCCTTCGTGAGGAATGGCCTTTCTCCTGTTCTCTGCTCTGCCAACTGGTCCTTTAACACTCACCTTGGGCATCTCCGTGTCCAGGAACCCTCCACCCTCCCCAGACTGGGTGGGGCTAGGCCGTGGGCTCTAGGGCGCCCCCGCCTGCTCATCTCACCAAAACTCACCACTTGTCTGCGTCCTGCTGGAGAATGCCTAGACCTCCCTGAAAGGACTATGGCTTCTTCCCTTCTAACCCAGGAACTGGTCAGAACCAGGCATAGGGTGGCTGTTGAGCAAGGATTTGGAGGCTGAATGGATTAAAGAGCGAATACAAATCAAAGAACAAAGTGTTCAAGAAGAGCCAGCTCTCTTCCACTCTCCTGACAATTTGCTTTTCAAAGTATCGCACAATAAACAGGTTTATCTTACTACTTTTCTGAGTGGTCCTGTCTGCGTCCAGCCCTTTCCTGGCCAATTCTTGGGCCCGATAGCATCGAGTTTCTGAAAAAGAAAGGGAAAAACAGTGTGTGTGTGTGGGTGTGCAGGAGGGGGCAGGAAGGAGGCCCTCAGCCTGCTCTCAGGAAATGGGTATCTAGGGACACCAGAGGCTTAACAAAGAGGACTTCAGCAGGAGGAGCAAGAACTAAAGTATATTTTTAAGAACAGAAGAGAAAACTGTGCTGTGTTGAGTCCTGCCTGAGGGCATGGCCAGCATGGCAATGGCCCTGACTGTAGTTAGAGCTGTTCTCATTCCTTTCTTTTCAAGCCCTACAAGAGAATTCATTTCTTGGGAAAAGATTAGACAATACAGAAGGGTATAAAGCAAAACAGCCTTACCCACCTACTCCCAGTCCTACTCTCCATAGGTAACCTCTGCTTCTGGGCAGATTTTAAAATGTACACAGGGACACAGGCAGTCACATGTCTTTATGGCTGAAATCATGTTCAAAGAAGAAGAATCGCAGGTCTAGATTTGTTCAGAGAGAGACACTGGATGGAAATAGAGCAATAAACACATACCTTTCCCTGCTAATAGTGGAAGAAAGAAACTATTTGAAATAGAACACATACAAGGAACCCTTTTTATCTAAGAGGGCCTGTGGTGTGGGACCCGAGGGGAAAGCAGGCTTCGGAGGTCGAGTCCAGGTTTTGTTCTTCCTATTGGCTTCTCAGCAGGTGAGAAGTAGGTGGAACGCCCCACATTCAGAGTGGTGAGGAGGGCCTGGTATCTCAGGATGCTCAAAAAAGAGGCCGTCTCACCTGGGCCTGAGATCACTTGGTTGAGAAACGCGTGGATTGGAGGTCCAAGAGGGGAGGATGGAAGGCTGGCCAGTGCAGGGCCCGCTGGGAGCAGGAATCTCAGTCCCTGCAACCTTCCCCACCCCCTCTCTTTAAAGCCACCATCACGCTTCCAACTTGGCCCAGCCAAACAAAGGCAACGGGAAACACAACAGCTGTTGGCTTGGGCTTTGGAAAGCTGAAGCAACAGCTGTGCGAGGGGGAAGCTGGGAGTGGGAGGGCAGCCCGGCTGAGCCTAAAATTAAAACCTGGCCTGACAGCCTGACAAAGGCCTCCTGTCGGGTACAGCTAGAGGGGCTGATCTGGTGGCTCCTTGCCAGGCTGTTCTGGGGCCACCGTGGGACAGAGCCCAGACTCCCACCCTCTCCTCCCTCTCCGCCTCCCCAGCACCCGCTTTGGAGGACCAGCCTACCCTCAGTAAACACCCCTGCAATCTGCAACTTTGCTTCCAGGTATGTCTCACTGCCACCCCGTTCTGGGATGTGAAGATGGACTGGCTGTAGTACCTTTATTTACAACATCTTCCAGCAACGAAAGCGAACCAGGTACCGGTACTGGTCTGTGGTCTTCAGTTTTCAGACAGGCGGGGATGAGATGAGCTGTCTTTGGCGAGGAAGAGGGTGTGCCACCGCATCCCCCTATTTAAAAAGGAGCCCTCGTCACCGGCTTGCTCTGTGATGCTGTCAGCACTGGGCATGGTGGGCCCTCTACACAGGCGGGCCTCCTGACCTTCCACACCACCCAGAGCTTTCTTTCCTCGCCCTGGCACTGATATCGTGTTCAGCACCCTTCAACTTGGACTGGTCAGGAGGAAGTTTCTCAGCTTTAAAAGATCATCAAACTCCTAAATGGACACTAAAATGTTTGAGAAGGACATTAAGCACTCATGGGGAGCAGAGAATATACACCAGGAAGAGTAAATTTTTCTAATATTTAATTTTAAAGTTAAAAAAAAAGTGTTTCTCTTTAGTTTAAATGATTTAAAACAGAGCTTGGCCAGCATCAATGTCTAGAGTCAAAACTTTCTGGTTCAGAAGTGTCACCATTGTTAAGCCTCCTCAGAAGCTCACTGCTGCCCCCACGTGTCTTATCTAAACATCACAACACAATTTTCTACTCTGCAAATAAATCATGGAAACCCTCCACCAGTCTGTTTTGCTCCCATGAAATAAACAGTACAGAATTAACACTTGTGAGTGAGAGCTGTGCAACCCAGGTGAATTTTCAACAAGTCTTTAGTTTTGGAAGACTTCATTATATACTGTTTCTCTCTCTCTCTTTCAATTCATTGTGCCTTTGATAAAGTGATAAATTTAATCCTTAGGGGGAATGGTTATGATTCTATGAATGATGTTAGTCCTACTAATGATACCCCTTCCAGAAAAACCACATGACTTATTCATTGATGTGCATTAGATTTATTTTACAGCCTTCAACAGAAATCTTATATTCAGCATGATTGAAGGTTTGCATCAAGTCTCTTATGTGAGATAACTTCTGATACAAGGCTCAAACAAAACACACAATAAAGTGTAACCTCCCTGGGCTTACCTGGTACCTTTATCTTCAGTGGGGAGATTGGATCCCCATTTTAATGTGGACTAGGCTGCTTTTGTGGGTGGGTATTAAGCACCAATTCTTCCTGTTTCTGGCTTATCTATGTTGTTTATCTGAATGGCTTCTTGCTCCATAGAAACTAGGGTCACAAAGAATATCACGTTGTCATGGGTGGAATTTGGAAAATGCCTTCCATCCTGAATAGATTAAGAGGCTGCTCCCTTATGCAGAAAGGTTGCAATAGTCTCCTCCTCAGCGTGCATGGAGGGGATGGCTATTTGCTCCCAATGCTCCTTCCAGAGCCTTCCTATACTGCAGTGGTAGCCTTGTTGTCACTTCTCAAAGTCATCTGCTGAAGCAGCCTCCTGTGGTTCCTGAGTGCTTATTTTTGGATTGTATTGATTGTTCACTGTTCAGTCCAGAAATAACTCTGAGGGAAAGTGCTCAGGTTTTACTTCCTTCAAAACAATCAAACAAGTTTGGTCAAATTCAGTGCCCACATAGGACCCGCTGGGGCAGATTCTCTTAGACCCAACCCCATGTCTACTCCCAAAGGAAAGTTGTGAGGGGTGTGGTCTGATGGGCAGCCAGAATTACTGAAAAAAAGAGCTCTTGATGGAATGTTCATCATGTTTTGTAATTCTGCCAGTCACTGATCCTGTGAACTAAGGTCAAGATCAGCTTTACCACCCCAGAGGGGAAGGCTGAAACTATGGGATACAAACTGAGATACAAGTTTGGTGTTTCTGAGCCTTTTAAATTACTCTGACCAAGTCTACCCTGTATGGCACATATGGAGATATTGAACTCTAAGAGCCACGGTGCCAAGCAATGTCTGTAAAGGCAGCTGAGAACCAGGCAGCAGGGGCTCCAGCATCTCTACAAGGAAGGAGCTCTGAGGTCATTATCTGACTGAATGTGGGTGCCGGAGGGAATGTCCGGAGGTTGCATGTGCACTTACGCACACTGTTTCAACCGTGTCTTTATCAGAGGTGGCTCTGGGGGCTGTTGATGGAGCTGCCTACTGAACTGCATTGAAAAGAACCAGTTGGTCAGTCCTCCAATTTTTCAAAGAAAAGGCTCTTTCTACGTATAGAGACCTGGTGTGAAGTGTTTAATCAGTCTAGGTTGAAGTCTTCAACAGAGCAAGCGATCTGTTGATTGTTTGACAATTTTAGACATTCCAGGGTCGGGGGGGCAATGCCACCAAGACTTGAGACTTAGCATGGATTATTGATTTTTATTTAGACGTTGGGGAAATGTTATAGTTCTATAAGAGAAATAATGATACAGAGTCTGAATTAGTTAGGACTGAATTCAGCTGTAAGTAGCAGAAAAATCCAAAGTGTCAGTTGCTTAAAGAAAATGGATGTTTCTTTTTTTCTTACATTCAGAAGTTTGATACGTAGTCAGCTCAAAGCTGGTAAGACCTTCCGCAGAGCAGGGATGCGGGCTCTCTGTTGCTATTTGGCCTTGAGTAGCTTCCATCCTCAAAGGCATCTCATGGTCCAAAATAGCTGCTGGAGAAGGAGCCTTTGAATTTGTATTCCAGACAGCAGGAAAAGCAAGTCCTTTAGGGACACTTCCAGAAGTCACATCGATCACTCCCTTTACGTCACATAGCCACAACTATCTGCAAGGGAGATTTGCAGAAGTGATCTTTATTGGAGGCAGATGTGTACCGTCTGAAATTTGATAGTCCTTGATTGTATAAGACGGGAAATTGAGATTGGGGGTCATTTTAAGCAGACTCCCCGGTGATGCTGATGCTACTGGTCCACACGGACTGCATTTTGAGTAGCAAGGGACACAGAACTGCATGAGCCGCCCCCCTGCCGACCCTACCTTGCCTCCTTTCTCTCCCCATCATCCCCGTGCTGCCTTCTGGTTGGCAGTCTGCTCACAAGTCTTGTCATTAAGATCTCAGTTAAAATAGTTTCTCTGTGACCCAATTTCAATTTGATAGCACTTAATCTGAATTTTTATCATGTATTTATCTGTTTGTATGATTGGGATTTTTTTGTGTTCCCCCTCTAGAATGTCAGCATCATGGGAGAAGGGAAGATATTTGTCTTCTCAACACTGAATCCCAGGCACTTTCAACAGCACTAAGAACATATCTAGAGAAATAGTACAGATGAACCTAGTTCCAGGGCAAGAATAGAGACACAGATGTGGAGAACGGATGCACAGACACAGGTGGGGGAAGGGCAGGGTGGGATGAATTGAGAGATTACATTTGACATAAATACACTACCATGTATAAAACAGATACCTAATGGGGACCTGCGGTGTAGCACAGGGAGCTCAGCTCAGTGCTCTGTAATGACCTAGATATATGGGATTGGGGGTGGGGTGGTAAGAATGAGGTCCAAAAGGGAGGGGATATACATATATACATATGGTTGATCCACTTTGTTGTACAGCAGAAACTAATACAACATTGTAAAGCGATTATACTCCAATTAAAAAAAAAAAGAACATGTGCTCAAATATCTGTGGAATAAATGAAGAATGATGCAGAGTCTCCCTAACTATAATGTTAGTTTTGAGATCATAGGCCTTATCTTATATTTACACTCTCCCCCACAGTACCTAGCAGAGTGTAATATGTACAGTTGGTATTTGATGAATGTTGAGTGGGGTCTCACAAGAGAAGGAATACCTGTCAATTCCTCAGATGGGTCAAAGGTAGAGTAGGGCATGATGACTACACAGAGCCAGGATTTTGGCTCTGGGTGGGGAAGGTGAGAACAAGCAGTGGACCCTGGAATGGCTTTCACAGTAGAGCGCTTCCAGCCCTGGATTCTTCCTTTCTATCATCATGCAGTTCAGAATTTTATACATGTGAATCAGAGGATGCCAGAGGGGGTTACAGAGAATGCATGAGATGAAAAGATTGTAATTGTGTGGTACTGGACTGATTGCAATACATATAGATTCAAGTTTTGCAATGATGTAATTACTCATTCATGTACTTACGAGCACCTGCTTTGTGCCAGGTGTTATGGTAGGTGTTGGGGATACATACAGCCTGTGTGCGTGCCATTTGGTTCCACACTGGACAAAGCAATGTCAAACCCGAGGATTCCTAATTCCTATGGCGCAAGACTATAAGGTTGCATGTTAAACACTATAGCCTTTCTGCTTAAAAATTGTTCAGTGGGTCACCTCCCAGTACTACTGGCACTCATGACTGGATTAATGAACAGATGTTTGCTAAGTCATTTGTGATTGCTGGGTTGGGTGGGCTCCTTTGTGAGTTCCTACCCTCTTTGATTCTCAGCAGGTTGGAGAGGGAAGAGTACCCCCACCCCCACCTTCTTATGTTCCTTTGTCTCACACACAGTAAGGAGGGGAGGGAATCCCCTGATGACATCAATTTTTAATTCCTTTCAGTAGAAGAAAGTAGAAGAGAGTTTCGGCACAGCCTCCTCTGTGTGTATACTTGTTTATATACTAGCATTTATTAGTAATTAAATTTCAATGTTAGTCTGTAAGCCATAATGCTGATAATCATCTTTATCATTAATCATAATCATAATCATAATCATTAATTAATTTGGATATGACTAGGAACCAGACAAAGATACTATCAAATACATTCATTAATAAATAAGATCAATATTGTGCATTTGTGGATTAAAAATTTTACCTTCAAAAGAAGAGTTCTTGTACCTATGATCTCATTTCACACTACATATGATTATTTTAAAACTCCTCTCTAGGGACGGGTTGTTCCACACACACACAGCCCCGGTGAGGATAATGAAGACCTGCCTCAGGCTACCCGACTGGACTCTGCACAAGTCAGCGAGCACTCCCGTCCGGGTCCCCTTGGGTCTCTCCCTGCTTGTTAAAAAACTAAAGGCAAAGATGAAAATATATACTAATATCAAGATGTGCTGAGAGCACACACTTGGGGCATGAACAGGGGAGCTAAGGAAATGAGGCTACTTTCAGGATTGTCTTTGGAGACAAATGGAGACACACACAAACTCAGGCACAGATGATGTCAAACTAATATTAGGCATCCAGAAAGTCCAGCATTGGAAACCTTTAGTCTCTTGGGACTGAAAAGTCAGTTCCTGTTTATTTTTTCTACAGCTGTGACTTATTTCCTGTCTTCGATAATTTCTCTATGCATGTGCCTTCATTTTCAAGAAGATGTTTTTACATATTCTTGCCTGATCAGTTAGCTTTTCCTGTAAGACTTCCTCTGGAGTCAAAGCCCCATGTCTCTGTTTTCCCTATGACTGGAATGTGGACCAGGAAAGCACTCTAACTCTGAACTTGTTTGAGGGGCATTTAAAGAATAACTCAAGTAGAAGGAAAAAAAAGTCCTCGATGATGACTCTCTCCTCTCCTTCCAGTGTGTTTTGTCCTGAGATCAGCCGCAGTGTTTCCACTTCTCAAGAATTCAGCTGCATCATAGGGTAAAGATAGCTTCCGAATCTCCTACCCGGATATCTAATGAGACAACAGGACCCTGTAGGTGGTGGTAAATTCCTTCACCCTGACTGCTCACAAAGGAGTAATGACTAGTCCGTGATTAACTATTTTAATTCTTTTCTTTTCAAGGGTTAGTGGGAGGACCAGTAACCCAGCTTACAGCTTGGCCATCACAGCCCTGCCCCTGGGGATGCTCTGACACAGCTTTAGTGCCCTACTAGGTCCAGGTGCCCTTGGACAATCAGCCTCCCCTTGCCCTACTCTTCTGAGGAAGTGTAGCACATGCTACGTGTTTGCACGCAGTGGGTGCTCAACACACACCAAACGAATGCAGCTTATCACCCATCATTTGGTGTCGCTGAGTCTCATTTCCTCCATGTAAAATGAGAATATCAGCAAATGATTACTTATATATCTTCCAGTCTGAATGTTCTAAGGGTCCCTTTGGACAGCCATATAGAATTATCTCCCATCTCCAAAGCTGTTTCTAAGCAACAGAATAGTACTTCCCTGAACTCCTTGTTTGACCTCTTCAGCCGACAGAGATGTTTATCACTGAGCTTGCAGCACTACATTATCTGTAATACATATTTTTTATCTGGTGACACATCTCAGATTGGTATTGAGCTTTTCATCTGTGTAGATTCTGTCCTTGCCTTACATTAGAGTGTAAGCTTCCGAAGCCAGGCATTTTATAAAATGTGCTCTGTAAATGTTTGTCAAATAAATAGGTACCACATCAAGAAATCATCTTAATTTTATCCAGAGGAAATTCTGGGCTTAAGGGAAGCAGAATAATCAAGGGTGAATTCCAAGCTTGTAGTCTGGGAAACATGTGTGATGATGCTGTTCTTCAAGAGAGAGAATCTCACAAGAGGAACAGGTTTGGAGGAGGGTGTGGAGGAGGTAAGTTTAGTGACAAGCTGCCTTCTATACCTCCTTCTTGGAGATTTTCAAAGAACATTATCCAAATCATTATTTGAGATGAGATCTTGGCCAAAAGAATGTATTTTACTGTGTGTAGCCTAGAGTTCCCCAAATAACTGGACATGACTTTGGACACACTGATATAACATAAGAAGAGAAGCAGGGCTAGGAAAGAAGCCTGCAGAACAACTAACTTTTAAGGAAAGTCAGGAGGAATTTGAAAAGGAGCATCCAGAGAAATAGGAGGGGCTTTCCACCCTTGGCTTTTAATCCTGGCTCAGTCCTTTTACACATACAAGGAAAAGCTGAGTCCCATCTCTTGCCAAGGAACAGGAGAGCCCTTAGGCTTTGTCTTGGAAGGTGCAGAGTTCTCTGGGAGAAAGTAGGCACTCAAGTCCTCCCAGTCCAACTCTCATAACTCTCTCTATTCAAAGAACTTACCCCCTTTGTTAAAAGGAAGCCTGTACTAACACACTCAAATCTAAACCCATGAGAAGAGCCCAACACCCACTCTTGTAGCTGTAATGAATCATCTTAAATTAGATCTGATATAAGCAAAGACAGGGCTTCCCTGGTAGCTCCGTGGTAAAGACTCTGACTGCCAAGCAGGAGACACAGGTTCAGAAGAAATGGCAACTCCCCGCCCACCCCGCCCCAGTATTCTTGCCTGGAGAATCCCATGGACAGAGGAGCCTGGTGCGCTACAGTCCGTGGGGTCACAAGAGTTGGACACAACTTAGTGGCTAAACCACTACCATCACCACAGGTAAAGACAATGCAAAACCTAAACAACATAGAAAAATAAATGATCTCAATTAGTTAGTTACCTGACTTACTTCCTGTCTTTTGGGACTATCCTCAAACTTCCCTTTAATGTTTCATTTTGATCTCAACAGTATGAGTTTTTTTTTTTTTTTTTAATACCCTGCTATCTATATATGGAATTGAGAAAGGGTGGAAAGGACGAGAATGGGAAAACGCAAGGCAGTTCTTTATATAGGGCCCTTGCTAGTGGGATCGTACAATGTAATCACTTTGGAAAATAATTTAGTAGTTCCTTAAAAAATTAAACATAAAATTACTATATGAGCCAGCAAGGAGTATGGGGGTTCTTCTTGGAGTGAATTAAAATATTTTAAAATTAGTGGTGATAAACGTACAACTCTGTGAATATACTAAAAGCACTGAATTGTACACTTTAAAAGGGTGAACTTTATGGTATGTGAATTATATCTCAATTAAGCTGTTATTTTAAAAAAAGAATGGGCGGAGGATCTGAACAGACATTTTTCCAAAGAAGACATGCATATGGCTAACAGATACATAAAAAGGTACTCAACATCACTAATCATCAGAAAAAAGCAAATCAAAACTACAATGAGATATCACCTCATAGCTGTTAGAATGGCTGTTACCAAAAAAACAAGAAATACGAAGTGTTAGTGAAAATGTGGAGAAAACGGAACCCTTATGCCCTGTTGGGAATGTAAATTGGTGTTGAAAATGAAACTACCATACGATCCAACGATTTCATTTATAGGTATTTATCTGAAGAAAATAAAAATATTAACTCAAAAAGATATGTGTCCAGTGTCCATTGTATCTTTACAGTAGTCAAGACATAGAAACAAACTGTGACCATCAATGGATGAATGGATAAAGAAAATGTGATATACATATATGTATATATACACAGTAGAATATTATTTAGTCATTAAAAGAAGGAAGCCTTGCCATGTATGTGACAACGTTGATGGACATTGAGAGTATTATGCTAAGTGAAATAAGTCAGAGAAAGACAAAAGACAAAGGTCTCACTGACATGTGGAATCTAAAAATAAACAAAAGCTAAATTCATACATACAGAGAACAGACTGGTTGCTTCTGCCAGAGGTGGGAATGAGGATGGATGAATGGGTGAAGGGGTCAAAAGATACAAAACAATCTTCCAGTTATAAAATAAATAAATCCTGTGGATGTAATATACAGCTTAGTGGCTACAGTTAATCATACTGTATTGTATATTTTAAAATTGTTAAGAGAGTAGATCTTGAAAGGGTTCTCATCACAGGAAAAAAAATTATAACTGTGGCAATGGATGTTAATGAGATTTAATGTGGTGATCATTTCAAAATATATAAAAATATGGAATCATTATATTGTATACCTGAAACTGACTTAATGTTATATGTTAATTATATCTCAATAAAAGAAGAAGATGAGAAAGATGTGGGCTTGATCTCTGGGTTGGGAAGATTCCCTGGAGGAGGGCGTGGCAACCCACTCGTATTCTTGTCTGGAGAATCCCCATGGACAGAGGAGACTGGTGGGTTACAATCCATGGGGTCGCAAAGAGTTGGACATAACTGAGCGACTAAGCACAAGGCACAAAAAAGAAGAAAATTCAAAGTGAATAAATACTTTCCTTCCAATAAAAAACATTCTCTAAGTAATGGAAAAATCAGTGATTTGTTGCTTGCTAGTCTTTGTTCCTCGAACGCTTTCTCATCAGTGGTTTACTGCCACAGCTGTATAGGACAGCTGTTTGGGACATTCTTTTCCTCTAGAATAATCTGAGGTGGTAAAATTAATCTATCTCTAAGTGGGATCTTCTTTCCTACTAGAAGCACAAATAAGGTCCAACTATCGGTTTCATACCCATGGCTTTGTCTTGCCATTTCTATGACATCAGAAAGGATGTGTTCACTTATGCAGTTTATCTGTGCATTTCTTAGGTCACTTTTCTGCAAGTCAGGCTTTTTAAGGTATAATTTATATTTAGTCAAATTCCACCTTGGAAGGTTTCCAATTCAGTGAATTTTGGGGAACGTGTGCAGTCATGCAGTCACTATCACACTTGAAGTGAAGTGAAGTTCCAACTCTTTGCGACCCCGTGGACTGCAGCCTACCAGGCTCCTCCATCCATGGGATTCTCCAGGCAAGAATACTGGAGTGGGGTGCCATTTCCTTCTCCAATCACACTTGAGAGGTAGGCAATTACCAGCAGCCTAAAATGCTCCCTCGTGTCCCTTTGTCGTTAACCCCTTTCTCCATGTCCAGGCCCTGGCATGCCCCTTCTTACAACTTTATTGATTTCTGTCCTGAGGGCACTCTCAAATCCCTATTTTGTGCTATCATTTTATCTGTAGGTAAGTCTCTCCGCCAGACAGGATCCTGCTTTGTGTCCCTGTAACACCAAATGTGGTGCCTGGCACCTAACCTGTAAGCAGGAAATAGGTGCTTAATGAATAAATGAATCACTTGCTTTTTATATTTTGCCAAATCGTTGCAGAGACTCTGCTCTCTGACTTACAGGATATGTCTTTTGAAAAGGGACTATTAATGAAGTTTTATACCAGGACTTAAAAAAATTTTTTTTTAATTGGAGGTAAATTGCTATACAGTGTTGTTTTGGTTTCTGTTGTAGAAACAGGCAAATCAGCCATAATTTTACTATATATACATATATATGTGTGTATATATATATCTCCTCCCTCTTGTATATATATATATATATCTCCTCCCCTCCCCACCATCCCACCTCTTTAGGTCATCACAGAGTGCCAGGCTGTTTTCTCTTAGGGTTTTAATTTATACAGTCTTTAAAAGAAAAAAAGGGCCATAGTGATTTCTAACTCCAGGCATTTCAAACATTTCCATAGACTTGGGGCTTACAACTTTGCTCAATCAGCACATAGGCCTCTGAACTTTCAACCTGAATAAACAGATGGACATTGAATCTGGGACCAAAAATGTCTGCTCTCTCTCCCTCCCCTTCTGCCCCCCATCTCTGATCCCTCCACCTCCACAAGGCATGCCCCAGGGGATCCTCCGGAGCTCCCCAGAATAAGACCTAGGAGATTCCAGACCCACTGATGAATGATTCCAGGTATGGAATCTGATGCTGGCATAACCTTTCTCACCACGCAGGGTGTGACCTACCTGCAGCTGGCTCATCAATCAGGCTTAGATTCCTTTAGTTCTTCCTGATCTGATTCGGCTTCTATCTCGATATGCAGCCCAAAGTTGATATTCCTAGAGCAATTCCAAGAAGCAGTGAAGAAAGCTCCTCCTCCTCTGACCACTTATCTGAAATTGCCCAGCCCTGCAAGGGCTCTTGGGGCTTTCCTCCAGTCTGGCCAGTTGCACTTTCTGTGGGTGAGCAGTCCCCGCTTGTGCCTTCTGCTCAACTGGCAAAGCCCCCAAAGCTCAGACACACTAGAGACCACATTTTCCCTGAGGAGGCTGCACCTTGCCTCCCAGATGTAGTCTTGGTGCTGACATCAAATTGCTTTCAAATGGAAACTCATTCCCTTTTTACCCCTTATCCTCACACTTCGCCAGGGGCTTCCTTGGAACAGCTTTAGGGGAGGACAGTTTCTGCTCCCAAGAGACAGTGCACTATGTAAGCATAAGCACTTCCCCACCAAATCTTTCAAAGCCTCAACTTCTGATGCAAGAGGGGTGAGTCGGGGCGGTTTCTGCTACCTGCAGCTAGGTAAACAAAACACCCAGAAGGTGGTGAATTTGGACACATGGAGGAATTGTGTAGTTCATAACACTGCAGACAGATAAAAGTAGTAGTCAATGGAAGGGAGCCAAAGGAATTCCTACTATAGTAAGGATGACAGGTGTGTGTGTGTGTGTGTGTGTGTGTGTGAGAGAGAGAGAGAGAGAGAGACAGAGAGAGAGAGAGAGAGAAGGAGGGAGAGAGAGGGAGGAGATGGGGGTTGGGAAGGGAAGATTCCGGAAAAGGGGAACAACAGGGAGAAAGAAAAAAGGGGGGTTAAAGTGGAGGAAAGCGTATATTCTCCGGGAGGGTCTCCTAAAGCTGTGACTCTCAGACTTCTATTACTATCAGAGTAAGAAATGTATTTTACTCCACGCAGGGCGCGCACACACAGAGACGTATAGGATAAAATAGAAATGAATTCGCGCATGGCCTGCTGGAAGAGTAAGGCACTTGTTCCTATCACAAATCACTGCGTGTGGCCGAGGGTGCGCGAAGACAGCCCGGCTCGGCCGCGCCCGGCCCCGCGCTGAGTAGGACGCCCCGCAGCACCCGCCGCAGGGCCCCGGGTAGTCGCCGCCCTCGCGGGGGAGGAGGGAAGCCGGGGCACGGCTCCCGGCTCCCGATTATCTGCGAGAGCTCCTGTGGTGGCGGATCAGGACGCGACGCGGGATGGAGCCGGACGAGCGGGACTCCGTGGCCGCATGGTGGCACATGGTCGTGCGGAACCTGCGGTGAGTGCGCGTGGCGCCCTGTATGCCCCGCTGCCCGGGATGGGCAGGGAAGGTACCACCCAGCGCGGACCGGGGGGCTGGAGGCCCGGCACTGACTCTCGGTGCTTCGGAGGCCCCCAGGGCTCTTGGACGGCTGTTTCCTCAGCCCCTACCAGGGCCAGTGAGACTCAAGCCTAAGATTTTTCAGGAACGTGTATCCCTTTGGTGCTTCTGAAATAGAGATTCCAGAGAGCTGGTTCAGGTTTCTATAAATCTATTAATTGCCTTGACATTTTACTAACAGCGGGATAATATTAGTGACAATAGTAATCTGGGTTGTTGTCTTGGATGGCATTCTGTTGGATCAAGGGCCTATCTGTAGAGATGGGAAGGGTCAGAAAACCACCTCCCTGAGTGTGAACTCTGCCATGGAGTTAAGGAAGACCTCTCCACGATGCTAGAGATGCACAGTACATGGAAACCATAACTTGGCATTGCCCATGCCAAGTTCTTACATCCTTTAAATCTGAAATGTCTAGGTCAGCAGGTTTTAAGTTTTCTTCCTTCCATGAATCCTTGGCTTGAGCAGTAGTCTTAGACTACCTGAATCAACCAGCAAGCAATACACTGTCAGTCTTCTTGCGCTGAATCCAGGTATTGGTTGGAGAACCCAGACCCAAGAGACTGGGTATCTTATTTTGTTTTGTTGGTGTGGGAAGGTATTGGCTGTTTCGTTTACTTTTCTTCTTTGTATTCCTTTGCTTTGTTTTGCCTAACTTTTGTTGACTACAAAATATCCAAGAATCACATCCAGGCATAGGAGACCTCAATTTGGAACATCTGAGTGGCTAAGACAACCCTGATTCCCTGTCTTCTCTTCCTGCTGTGGCTGAGGGCAGGGGGCAGAGTGCAGCTCTCCCTGGCTCCGCAGCGCAGGCTAGAGCCCCCTTTTGTATTGGATCCGAACACCAGGTCCAATATCCTGACTGGCTACACTTTTCAAACTTCACAATCGTGGGCCTTACATGCCTGAAGCAGCTGTTTTGGGAAGGCTGGCATTTACCACCTTTTACTTTTGAGTTCTTTATAGAATGCGTGACTGGTTATTTAACAGAGAATCAAAGCTGCGTTGTGTTTTTAGAGAACAGCCCACTTTGTTGATAGAGGAGTGGAGATGGGGAGTTGGGGATCCTGTTACTTCTACATGTGTGCACACTCAGTTGCTCATTCATGTCTGACTCTTTGGACCCTGTGGGCTTTAGTGTGCCAGGCTCCTCTGTCCATGTGATTTTCCAGGCAAGAATATTGGAGCAGTTGCCATTTCCTCCTCTAGGGGATCTTCCCAACCCAGAGATCAAACTCTCCTCTCTTGTTTCTCCTGCATTCTTTATCACTGTGCCACTTGGGAAGTCCCTATTACTTCTAAATACTAATTACTAAAAATAAGTCTTGAGGTGTTTTCTGAAAGAATAAAATACTTGAGCATTTCTTTATCTGAGCAGAAAATTACTGATCTAATTTAGATCAGGCTGAGGCACAGACTGAAATCCAGCATCTTAAGTCCTTTTTGTTTCATGGAGCCTGGTTAGATCAGCAAACATTCCTGGAGGGCTCCTTGTGTGTCTGGGATGGCCTGTAGCCATGGATCTATTGTGATGTGTCATGAGATTCAAGGAGAACATTTAATCATGATATTTACAGTGATTATTTTTTAATGCCTTGGGGATGGATTTATTTATCTTACAAAAGTCTCATCAGATGTAGTCACTTCTTAACATGGATGGGCCCAGCAGAGCAAATCTCTTGCTGCTGGTACTTAGAAAATCCCTATGAGAAGGCTGATAAACTTTTCCATCCTCCCCAGTATATTGGTCATCTACTCCCTACCAGATACTTGCCTAGGCTCTGGGCACACCGCCATAAATAAAACAGGCAAAACCCCTGCTCTTGGGTAGCTCACATTCCTACTCAAAAGAGAAGGAAGCCCTTCCCTGTCCCCCAAAGCTACCAATAAGCCTTGACTCCTTCTAGAAATATACTCTTTTCTGTTCTCAACCTGTCATTTTATGGATATTTATGACACTCAGCCCAGGGCTGGCCTGATGGTTCAGTGGTAAAGAATCTGCCTGGAATGCAGGAGGCACAGTTTCGATCCTTGGGTTGGGAAGATCCCCTGAAGAAGGAAATGGCAACCCACTCCAGTATTCTTGCCTGGAAAATCCCATGGACAGAGGAGCCTGGTGGACTACAGTCCATGTGGTCGCAAAAGAGTCAGACATGACTGAATGGCTAAACAACAAACAGCAACAGCCCTGTGCTAGGCAGAGTGGAAAGTAAAAGCAGCATTAGCTGGGACGTGGTTCTTATCACTGGGGATACAGGGCTAATAGTGAGAAAACAATCAGCAAAGAATTAAGGGTCAACCTCTGGGCCTGACTATAATTAGTGGGAGGGGTGAAAAGAGAGGATAAGTCACCATGGGAAGATCTGTCTAGAGAAGATTTGAAAAACAAGGGACACTTGAGTGGACGTGAAGGAAAGAGGGGGTCTGGTTGGGAGGAAAGGAGGGAGGAGAAAAGAGGTAACTTGGTGTTTGGTGATCAGTATGTGTTGGTGGGATGAATGGGCACAGGGTGCCTGTGCAGCATGTCTTAACATTTGGAATTGTTGCCTTGCCAACTGTGGTCAGAGTTGGGCTTCCCAAAGCTGGTACTTCTGAGCTTAAGCAAGAATGATTGGCCCTGTAGCAGCTCAGGTTCCAGCGCCAGTCAGAATCATCCAGTTAGGTTCTGTGGCCCCTGTGGGATGCTGTGCAGTTACAGCCACAGCTGATCAAAGGGTAGGCAAAAGAACACCAAAGCATCAAGGTGGCTGTTTGATGTGCTGGCCGTGAGCGAGGATTGGACTGAAACCGCATCCTCTGCTCAAATAAGGTTTATTAGCCGCTGGTGACTTTTGATCCCCTATTGATCTAGGGGAAGTCAAACTGACAGCCCCCTAGTTAAAAGGAGATGCTGTGCATTATTGATGCTCAGAGGGATCTGGTCACTGTGTTCTCTTCCCACAGTGCTTCTCAAAGAAGTGCCTTGAGCTATTTGAGAGAAGGGTCCTGTATGAATTATTCTTTAAAAACAGAAGCATATTTCCCTCTATTGCCTCTGCTTTTCAAGCACCCTGCTACCTTCAAAAGGCAACTTAGTGGGAGACTAACACGCAGGGTAGCGGGAGTTCAGAGAGTCAGGAGAAAGAAAACCGGATCCAGCCAACTGGAAGGAAGCCTAAGAATTCAGTTCTGCCTGTCTGTCTGGGCTTGATCTGTGGCTCAAAGTGGCTTCTTTGGGTTTTAGTTTCTTATCTTTAAAATTGGAACAACAGTGTCCTCTCCTTCCAGCCACCTTCACAGAGGCTATTTTAAAGTATGAAACAATCATTTTCATTTCTTTTTTGCTGATTTTATGGGTATGCAGTTGCCCACGGCTGATGTATTTGAAGAGCTGTCCATCACCCTTAGCCTGCTTATCTTTTCTGCTCCCCACAGAATTGCTGGAAATTCATTAGAGATTCATTATCTTCTGCCTCCATGCCTTTTCCAAATATGTATAAGTGCCCTGATTTTTAAGTGATTACACTAGAGGGAGAGTTTTTTAGAGGTCTTTCTTTGATGCTTTTGGTATCTTCTGAGAATATGGGAACAGGATGGAAGAAGAGAGTGGGAGGAAGGAGGGACCCTGAGAGAGGGAAGGATGCAGAAGAGAAAAGGATCCTGATACAACTTTTTGTAAGAACTGGACTTGGCTAGAACCCAGCCTCATTCTTGGGGCTCATTTTTGCTTCAAGGATGACAAGGAGAACTCACCAGGACTGTGACAGCTCACTGGAGATCATCATGGAACTCTGGATTCACGTGGTTCTGCCATTCATTGGCTGTGTGACCTTGGGAAGGGTACTTAACTTTTCATTCTCTTCATTTGCAAAGTACAGGTATTAACCTGTACATGTAACGTCTTCTAAGATGCCTCTAGTCAGCAGAGAAATCAGGACATGGAAACAGTGCACCACACATGGTTTCCAGCCCCCACAACCTCATAATTTGATTACATCGATGGTCTTCCCATTGACCTTTTACAATAGGAAAAGGGATTCATTTAAGGAACGATGTGAACAGAAACTGGGAGTGGGAGGTGGTGACACTGACTTCCTGTATCCCTCATTTCTAAAAGGTTTGGGAGACGCTCAGCTCTCATGGGAGTTGTGACTAGAGACAGAGGTGGCCTGAGTGAGCCTTCATGGAAAAATCCTAAGTTGTCTGCTGGTGGCTCCCAGTTTGGATGGTTCATGCCACTGGGACAGTAGAATAAACAAGATGTGTGTGGCTCCCCCTGTACCACCCACCCCGTGTCCCATCACCTGCCTAGGTCCTGCCCTGCACCCCACCCTGCTCCTCACAATCCCACTCACCTCAGAAGTGGGTTTTTTTTCTTGCATTGGCTCATTTTTTCCTGAGACTCAGCCAGAAGGAGGGGGGAATCTGACGATTATTCATTCACTGCTTTAGGCTAATACTAATAATAGATAGCTAGCACATACAGCACTGAATTGTGATTAAAAACTGCAGCAGCTGTTAAACAGTCTGATGACTTTGGGGTCCAGCCTTGGCTTTCTGTGGGGTACACTGAGAAAGCAAGTCTGACTTGGGTGCATCCGTGTCCCCACCTCTCCTATCCCATCATACCGGGGCTTTCTGAGCAGCTGATTGGGGGCTTGATTGTCCTTTCCTCTCCTGGCTCTCCCATAGGGCCTGGTCTGGATCTGCCCTAATTACATACAGTTCTGTAAAGGATTTTGCTTAAATGCCAGCTTGCCTGTAATTCCCAGTGTCAGTCTGTGGAATTTGATTTGGACGTTAGAAGGAAAAACAAACCAAGACAAAATTTAGACTGATTTTGAATACCTTATTTGTTTCACAATATCTTACAGATCTTTCCCACACTCCTGTTCCACACTCGGAAGGAAAATTGCCTCTCTGTGTGACAGCTTTACAAGTAAATCATTAAAAGAACACATTTGCCCTCCTCTGATGCACATGCTGATTTTTGTAAACTTTTGTAAGTATGTACCTTTTGTGAATCTGCCTTTATATTTTTTTCCCAATTAAAGAACTCACTGCCCTTACAGTTATGACATAGTGAGAAAGATATGTCAGCATCTTTGTGGCTAGACTTAAATTGTCTGAAACCTAATTATATTGCCTTTGGGGTCTAAGATGAATCCTGGTGAACTGTTGGGATAGATAGAAAACCATGGCCTTGTGGGTGAGATTTCAATCCTGGAGCTCAGTCTTAAAATTAGCTGTTAATCTGGATACCTTAGTGCTTTCTGTATTCTGTGCCTTTTCACTTCCTCTTTTTGCTTGTATCCCTAGAGAGAGACAGGTTGATGTGATAAATCTATTTTCCTGTGTTTCTACTGAAGGCTGTGTTAGTGTGGCACATGGTTCTTCTGGTCACAGGTAGTGCTGTCCCCTGTGTGTCTCTGTTACGTTGATCTTGGACATTTCATGGTTTATGGTTAGTGACTATGCTTTACTTAGTGCAAAAGTAATGCATGACTTCAGTAGCAGAACACTCACTACTGGGACTTCCCTGGTCGACTAGTGGCTAAGACGCCATGCTCCCAATGCAGGGGGCCTGGGTTCGATGCCTTATCAGGGAACCAGATCCCACAGGCCACAACTAAGAGTTCAGATGCTGCAACTATAGATCCCATATTCTGCAAGGAAGACTGAAGATCCTGAGAGCCACATCTAAGACCTGGCGCAGCCAAAGAAAAAACATCCAACCAAATAAAACAAACCTCTCTGCCCCAAAACTCATTACCTTCTTCTATACCCTCTTATTTTTTAGGTGAATGGTCTCCTTTGCTTTTCACTTGAAACAGGGATAAAATGGAATAAACTCTATTAGGGGCTACCACACTGGTGCTATTTTTAAGTCTAGCTTTAGAGTATTTGTGGGGGTCAATTCTTCTGCGGGCTAGTCCTAGTTTATAAAATAAAATACTTTGCTTGGAATTGAGTGTAGTGCTTGTAACTTAGAAACATGTCAAACATGAGGCTAATTACTTTTTTGGATTGTGATTGAAAGACATGGACTTTTGATTCTGGGAGTTGGTAATGAATTCTACTTTCTAGTCAAAGCACCATTTCTTGTGGATTTAAAGAAACCAGAGTTGAAGATTCCTCACACCGTGAACTTCTACATCCAAGTTGAGCCTGGGGTAATTCTGGGAATCTGGTGAGTGCGCTGATTGGACACTGGGCTGCTTAGTGGGCGGGGCTTTCATGTTACAGGACACAGGTGAGCGATGCTGTGTTACTTGCCTGTGGAGAGGTCAGTGTTCCTTGGAGGAAGCTGTTCCACACACCTTCCCTTTGTATTGACATTTGACCTGCTTGAATTTGCTTTTCGAGAATCTTACTTTTCAGGTGCCTGGGGTCGTTCTCTTCCTTGCCTTATTCCTTGTGTGATTATCTGATTAATGCGTGTCTTTTTTACGAGACAATAACTTCATAGGTGGGGACTTTGTTAGTGGGTTTTCATTGCTCAGCATGGTGCTTGGCAAAGGCACTCCATAAATATTTGTCCCACAAGGTCATGAGCGTCCTACTGTCTGTCTTGCTGTGCTAATCTCAACACTTTCTTCTGTTTGGGTCTACCTGCTTGTTCTTGGCTGCCAGTTTTCCATTGCCTTCTATATTTCACCTCCCTGAGTTTGAACATGTGATCATGAAATATTTAGGAACCAATATGGGTTCACATAACTTTTTTCTAATCCGTAGGATGCAGTTCCACTGATAGTGCTGGAATTTGAAAATATTTTTATTCTTTGCTCTTGCCCCATCTGCCCTTGGCTGAGTGAGTCAACTGTCATCATGACCACTTATCTAGCTGGCAACGATGCCTATCTTTTTGGTACGGAGGCCTTGGGGGTTTTTGCCTCTAAGTGATTGGAGGATTGAAGATTCGTCATCATGTGGTCAGTTCTCCAAGTCCCTTGGCGATGTGTCATATGGTAGTATTTGTGTTATCAGAGTTCATTCATTAATTTGACAAGGCGGTGGGTGGGGCGGGGAACTAGAGCTCACTCAGGTGTTTAAAATCACAAGGTCACTCAGTTTCTTGTGAATAACTTAATTTCATGTTTAAGTTCTTTCCTCCTACCCAAAGTGGTTTCCCTTTAACTTTTTTCCAGCTTGTTTCTTCAGCCAAACCAATAGCAGGTGGCAAATATCTATTATCTTTTACTGGTTTCCACCCAAAAGATTGCATTTCAGTAAGCCACACCTAAGAACTGCAGTTTTGGAAGCATAATTGGTGTAGGAATCAGAAGAACTAAACCATAAATGGTTAAAAGGGGTTATCCCTGGGCATGAGGGAGGTGGGCTAGGGCAGTAATAATTTTCATTATAAGATGTTCATGGTATTATATTTTAATTGGTACCATGTGCATATATGCCTGTGTGCGTGCTAAGTTGCTTCAGTCGTGTTTGACTCTTGGTGACCCTATGGACTGTAGCCCGCCAGGCTCCTCTGTCCATGGGATTTTCCAGACAAGAATACTGGAGTGGGTTACCATGCCCCCCCTGCAGGGGATCTTCCTGACCCAGGGACCAAACCTGCATCTCCTATGTCTCCTGCAGTGGCAGGTGGGCTGTTTACCAGTAGGGCCGCCTGGGAAGCCCATGCATATATGACTCAGATACATTTTTGTATATAAATAGATTAAATATTTACATATAAAATGATAACTTATTATATATTCTGATAATTACTATGGGCTTTCCCAGGTGGTTTTGTATATAATATGTTTTATATACATAAAGATGTATCTGATTGACATGAGGTTTTAGACTGTTGGCGAGGATAGAGAATTCTTCTCTGGGTCCATGTTGGCTAAAACCTTGCCTTACTTTTCAGGCACACGGTTCCCAGCTGCCGGGCGGAGGATGCTAAGGGGAAGGGCCGGAGCTGGTATGAAGCAGCCCTCTGTGATGGCAACCCAATTGTTGTTTATCTTCATGGCAGTGCTCAACACAGGTCAGTGCCTTTGCTTGGATTTTTTTTTCCCCTCAGACAGAGCAAAAGAGCATTTCATTCCTGTGGGGGAATGAAAGGCAGAGCTGTTTTTAACTCTGTAAGCATCCTTCCACACATTTGTTTCCATTTGTTGGAATTCGAGGGTGTTCTGGCAATAGGCTTCTCTTAAAAAAAAATATAACACTATATATTCCACATGTAGAATAATGTGGATCCTTAACTGGAAGGGAGACAAACTTCAAAATGTGGACACTGATTTCAAAGAAGGCAGTGTTGCTTTATTCTGTAAGAGTGTTGGAAATGATGAACTGAAGCCATGGATGACTTGATAGGAAATATGCATGAGGTATGGAGAATAAGGAAGAGTTTCCACATCAATGGTCTTCTCACAGAACCACATGGAGATTCCTTCATGTAGCAATGAATTCTAAAAATCAAGTGTATGATCTCCAGGAGAGATCCCCTAGAATTCTGATCCCGCTCTGGGGCCACCTGACTAATTCTAGCCTGGAGTGCTGATGCCTCAGCCCACTCCTGTCATCCCAGCCTTGCTTTGTAACAGAGTGCCTCCTGGAAGCCTGACTCTTCTTTGATGCACTGCCAGCCCCTCTGTGGGCCTGTGTCATTACAGTGGGTGATGAATATTGGCTCTGACTGCCGCTCTCAGTGTGGGGGAGGGGTGACACGCCTCAGAGACCCACAGACCTGGCCCAGTCTCTGGGCGGGGGACACTTCAAACTCAGTGACAAGCTCAGACTCTGCCCCTCAGCTCCCTCGCCTCTGTCTCTTTTACTCACTGTCTTTTGTGTCAGACAATGGCTTTCTCAAGCCTTGCCTTTGCTCAAGGTGCTTTCTTGAGGTTTATGCCTTAGAGTCACCTTTACAGAGATTTCTTGTGAAATCAATGTTTTTCAACATTGTTTAACATTATTCCAATTGTGCAAACTTGGGTACAGTGTTACAATGCACTTTTCTTTAATGTGTCCTGTGGGTCACACTATCACGTCTGCCCTCTGAGTGAATCGGCTCTTGCCCCCAGTTTTCCTGGATTTTCTGGCTTGGGGCTAGCTACCTTCCTCTTTCCTGAAGTCTCAGCTTGCTTCCAGCAGTACTGAGCTGGCAGGAGGCCAAATGACAGGTCACAGGGAACCTAGATGAAAATACTGGTTCTAGACTTAGGATCCACAGAAGCCCCAGAGGGTCCGTGAACTCCCAACCTCGAATTGTACATGAAATTTGAAGAGTGGATACATTTTTCAGGGGAGTAGGTCCATAACTTTAATCACAGCTTCCAAGGGTTTCATGACTCACTAATGTTTTAAGAAATGTGGCTCTAAAAATTCAAATGGTTTTTAAAGACTCCTCTGTCTTCTGAGTCATCTTTCTCTCCCTTTTGTGTGGTTCATAGAGAGCAGACTATGGTTATTTGGAAGAAAGTGTTTCTTGAACCTCCAGGGTTGTGAGTTTCTCTCCTCACTTCATCATGTCCTTCATGGCAGAGCAGACAGGATGTAGCGAGTTCTTACTTTAGTGAACTTGACTGTGTCATCCCTTTTCCTGAAAAGCCACTTTCTGGGACTTATGTTCCTTTGGCTTCTAGAAGTATTCTGAGAAATAGGATTTGCTGTGCAGCAGTGCAAGAAGATGGATCGTCAGCAGTTCATCAGATGCTTATTTTGTGAAGCGCTAGTGGTCTGGGCAGGCGGTGCTCACTGTGGGGAAGGCAGGGAGTGGGGAGCCGTGGGGAGTTCACCCTGATGCAGGCATGGGGGCTCCAACACCAAGAAGTAGTGCCCTCTCCCCTGGTTATTTGTCTTATCTGAAAAAGAAAGCAGTGAGATCAGATGCCAGCAGCATGACAGTGATTTTTGTTGAATGTGTCATCATAATTCCTAATTCCTGCTTTTTCTTTTAAACCTTCTCTACAGGGCAGCTTCTCATAGACTGGAGCTAGTAAAGGTATGTCTGAAGGGGCCTCAAGGTACCAATTTTACATCTTCATTTATTATCTTCTGGGCTACAGCCCTAAGATCTTCCTTAGCCCACAGCCTGGTTATTTCCTGAGAGCTCCCTGGTGTGGGGGCAAAGGGGTGGGTGGTGGTGTCTGGGACCTAAAGTCCCTTGAATGCACTTCTTTTCCTAAATTGACCTTGGGGGATTGAAACAGATGTGAATGTCTCTGAGTCTCAAACACTTTCACAGATTTGTTCCTTTCATCACCAGACGGAGTTGAAGACACATTTCTTTGCTTTTTCTGAGGGTTGGGTTGAGAAAATATATTAAGTGCTAAAGCCACCCCTTCCACCAGGAGCAACCTTTCTGTGGTATGGGGTAAAGACAGAATGTCTGCTCTTACATCATTCAGGCCCTTCTTCAGCCCCACAAAAAGTTCAGCAGAGGGAGGGTGACCGGCCACAACTTGGGGTCCTCACCAGCCTGCTACAAGCTCTGGTTTGTTGGAGTGGCCCCGGCACTTCCCAGCACAAGGACGATGGCAGGCTCTTCCCCTCATCATGTCTGACTCAGAGCTGGCTGGTGAGCTGTTTAGCCTTCCCACGCTCCTGTGAGGTGGTTAGGAATCCCTTCCTCAGGTGATTTGGCTGCTTGTCTTGTTACTGATCCCAGGACCTGATCTCTCCTCCCACAAGCCAGCTCCCACCCCAGAGTCCTTTCCTGATTTAACAGCATGAATGGGGTCCAGAATCCTGTCAGGCTCAACCCTGCAGCACCACCTTCATCCCCCTTCCCCTCTTCAGACAGGGGCACCCTCTCCTGTCCATTCCCCTCTCCATCATCCCCTGTGGTGGGTGGGCTGGATTACCATTTTGCCTGGGGTGATGATGCCTATTAATTTTTAGTTTTGCTTTCTACTCTGAACCCCACTCTTTGTCCTTTCCAAGTGGGAGGGTGTGATGCTGATGACTGTGAGAATATATATATTTTTCCCCTTCTACTCTTGGCAAAGCTCAATTGTATGTCTCCTATGTCATAGGTGTAGATGTGAAGAGTAGCCAGATCCTCCTGGTGGTGGGTGGGATGTGTAGGGATGCTATGATAAGACTTCTTCCTCTGGGCAGATTCTGGATTCCACACACCATAGTCATCATTTTCCAGCCTGACCAAACTTCCTTAGCTCTTCATTGTCTCCTTTGGATAGGCAATTTCTTTTAATAATTAAGTTCTTATTAAATTGTCTTCTTCTCTCTCCCCCTTTCTCATTCAATCATTCATTTATCACTTCAATCATACAGCACATCGTTCCCACCTAGTTTTTAATCTC
The DNA here is from genome assembly GCF_029378745.1 of Bos indicus. Lineage (NCBI taxonomy): Eukaryota > Metazoa > Chordata > Mammalia > Artiodactyla > Bovidae > Bos > Bos indicus. The sequence goes on from NC_091769.1 coordinate 43,564,633, forward strand.
TATAAAGTTTTTATGTTACTGATTGTTTCTATATATAATTTTATGTCATGCTTTTACTATTTTAAGAATATTCTTCGATGTTTTTCCACAGTTGTCGTAGTTACCAACTTAAAGGGTGCTCATTCTCCATTATTTATAGACAATATTTATTTACTTAAATATTCTACTCCTCTTTGATACAATTTTTTTTTCTAAATTCTTTTAGAATAGTATTGCTACAGAAAACTTTAAGCAGGTAGTTTATGCTTCTTTTGGAATTTTTTTCCTGGAGATAAATTCTTGGGAGTAGGATCTGTTGTTTAAGTTGATTGTCAAGTGAAGCTTATGGAACCACAAGCAACACATGGGTATTCCAGTTTCCCTGGATGCTGAACTGCCCTGTGTCTTGGATAACTTGTTTGGAAAGAATGTAGTTTAAATGTTAAAAAGTTTCATTTACTTCTTCATTATTAGTTCAGTTGTATTTAAAGTTCAGTGTCTCACATCTGAAGGCTCCCTTGGTGGCTCATACAGTACAGAATCTGCCTGCAGTGTAGGAGACCTGAGGTCGATCCCTGGCTCGGGAAGATCCCCTGGAGAAGAAAATGGTAACCCACTCTAGTATTCTTGCCTGGAGAATTCCATGGACAGAGGAGCCTGGCGGGCTACAGTTCATGGCATTGCAAAGAGTCGGATGAGACTAACACTTTCACTTTTCTCTTTCTTCTCCCACATCTATGCCTGGTAGGGGAAGCACAGTGTTTGAACCCAGGCAGGCCCAAGTGTGATCTTGGTTCTGTTGCTGTGGTTCGAGTTCTGGCCATTTGGATGTGTGTGAACAAGTTACTTAAGTTCTCCAAGGCTCAGTTTATCTGTAAAATGCAGATAATACCTATCTTGTAAGACTTTGTGAGAATTAAATAAAATTTTAAAAGTGCCTGCATAGTAAAGTTTTGTCCCCCTTTGTCTCCCTTCTTGTCATCTGTCATTTGTATTTTTTTCATTTAAAATTATGTTTTTATATTCTTTTCTCATTTCTCTATTCAGGACTTGAAAGTGGTTACATGTAATCAAGTGATTTATTTTTGATCAATATTAACTCTTTATCTGTTCATTCTTAATATGAATATCTTCCCATTATTGACTGCTTCTACTACAGCTCTATGTAGCATTCTTACCTTCAGGAAGTTCCTACAAAAGATATTCACTATGTGGCTCAGACAGTAAAGAACCTGCCTGTAATGCAGGAGACCTGGGTTCAATCCTTGGGTCAGAAGATCCCTTTGAGAAGGAAATGGCAACCCACTCCAGTATTCTTGCCTGGAGAATTCCATGGACAGAGGAACTTGGCAGGCTATAGTCCATGGGGTCGCAAAGAGTTGGAGATGACTGACTTAACACTTTCAAGGTACTTTAAATGTATTAATCTATATTTTTGGCTTTGCTGAGTCTTCCTGGCTGTGTGTGTGGGCTTTCTCTAGTTGCAACAAGCAGGGGTGCTACTCTTCATTGCAGCGCACCAGCTTCTCATATTCGTGGCTTCTTTTGTTGCAGAGCGCGAGCTCCTAGTCGCATGGGTTTCAGTAGTTGTGGTGCACAGGCTTAGTTGCTCTGTGGCATGTGAAATCTTCCCGGACCAGGAATTGAACTAGTGTCCCCTGCATTGGCAGGCAGATTCTTAACCACTGGGCCACTGAGGAAGTCCCCAAGGTACTTTAATACATCATCTCACGCAATCTTCCAACCATCCTGAAAGTATTGTTTTTCATTTCTCAGAATAGATTCCATAGATGTTAAGTGGCTTGACCAAGGCTGGTAAGTGACAGAGCTAGGGTGTGACCCAGGCTGTGTGATCCTGCTCTGCTGTTCTTTCCTGTTAAGTCTGATCTTAAGTTTGATGTCAAACACCAGATTTCAGAAATGGATCTTTTCTCTACCTATTAACCATTACCTCCAGGATTATGGAAGTGTTCAGGAGGTGAGACCAGCTTTTTGTTTGCATCTCCTAATTAAAGTGATAACAGCTCCTTTGTCATCCAGGTGCTGAGTAATGGTGGCTTTCATGTCTTGTCTGTTGACTACAGAGGTATGTGTTAAGAACAGTGTACACTGTTTTAAAAAAACTGTTTTTTAAAAAAACTGTTTTTTGGTACAAAAAGTTTTCAGTAAGCAGGGGGCTTTTGATGGCCCTCATTTTGGAGGTAGTGATAGTATGTCTGCCTTTCCTCGCGGGCAGGGTTCGGGGACTCAACGGGTACACCCACGGAGGATGGACTGACTGCTGATGCAGTTTGTGTCTACGAGTGGACCAAGGCGAGAAGTGGTACCACCCCTGTGTGTCTCTGGGGCCACTCTCTGGGGACAGGGTAAGTGGGGTCTGAAGATGGGTCTTTAGGGGGATCCTTGGGGCGTTAGTGTCATATCATAGGCAGCCGTGAGCAGCAGGAGGACCCCTGAGCTGGGAGACAGTTTCTCTCAGTTTCCACAAGTGGCGAGTGTCCTTACACCTCAGCGTGCTTGTTTGTAATTCAAGGGACCGTGTACTGGCTGTCTATGGCTATCTGGGACACTGAAGCCCATTCCAGAGCTCTCCTTGAGAGTTTTAAATGAAAGGATTGTTGTTTAGGGCCAGTGGAATCCCTTGAAATCCTGTGCAAGATTTTGTGTTTATGCGCATTTGAGAGTCAGGAGCTTTCATCAGATGCTCATATTGGAGGTTGCATTTTATTCTGCTTACTTGACTGTTAAGTCACTGCTTCACATGTGTACTAATTTTCATTTCTTTACAGAGTTGCAACAAATGCTGCAAAAGTTCTAGAAGAGAAGGGTATGATAAAATGCTTACATGGTATAATTTCTTGGCTTGAGATGGGAAAATAAAAACAATGAAGAGACTATTGTGTACAATCTGAACACAGAGATACCTACAAGCACCCCAACTTTAGGCAGTTCTGGATACTGTAATTAATTTTCTTTTTTTGTGTTTAATACAAAACAGTAGCTGATTTTCAGAGGCATGAAATTAAAAGTAAATACTAAGGAAAGAGTTAAAAATTACCTTAAAAGAGCCATCCTGTGAAGTGATAAATAAGTATTGTTATGGAGTAATCTGCTATAGGAGGGGCAAATTATACTTTATGCAATAGTAGGCAAGACTTGCTTTCTGCAGCCCTCCTTATGTAATATTTATGTCATTGTTTCTCAAAGTGTTCTGAGAACTGCCTTTATCAGAATCTGCTGGGGGTGTTTGTTATAAACACAGGTATCTTGGATCCTGGCTGTCTTCATGAACTAGATACTCTATGAATAGGACCAGGTGATTTGATTCTGATATGCATTGAAAGCTTGTAATCACTTGCATTATATCTTAAACTTTACTGGCAGTACAGGTCAGGGTGAGTTATGTAAACATTTTAAAGCGTGTCACCTGCTATACACAATCTTAATTACTTACGTAAATAAAGCAAACATCATTTCATTGCTCCTTTAAGCTCTTATGACTCCTTTAGTGTTGACAATGCTGAATTACCAGAACTAAATTCCCACATAAATGAATACTTCACTTCCTGGATAATGTAATTATCTTAGAACATTTTAAATCCATTAAGTGCCCAACTTATGAACTTTTGCTACCATGTATTTTAATTTTCTCTATATCAATACTCCATAAAACATCATTATTCTTATGTTATAAAGTCAATATTTAGATTTACCTTCCTTTTTTTTTGCTCTTTATTATTTCTAACATGTCTATGCTTCCATCTGGGATTTTTCTTCTACCTGTCTGTTGGTGAGGAATTCTTTCAATTTTGGTCTGAAATGTTTTTATTTCATCTTCACTTTTAAAGGGTAATTTTACTGGGCATAGAGTTCTAGAGTGGCAGTAAAATAAATATTTAACTATTTTACCATTTGTTATTTTCAATAAGTTATTTTAAAGTCTTGGTAAAGTCTATGGTAACTTCAGTATTTGATCTTTTGTTCTCAGAGTGTTGGCCAAAACAACCTAGTCAGCATCTGCAGAACACTCTCCCTTCCTATAATTCTTTGCTTTCTTAAATTATCCAAATCATGAAAATCTGCTTGTTTTAAAAGGTAGTGATTTTCTTTACATGCGCACAGAAATGGAAGCTCTAGTGGTGCTGGTTAAAAATGCACATTCTCACATTTCCCACCCTCAAGATCCTGACTTCTCACTGAAGTCTGGTGTGGGCTCATTACTTTGCATTCACAAATGTAACAATTTATTATGATTCACAAATGATTTTGATGCAGGTAGTTCATGTACAAGATAAGGATCCATTATTTAGGAAAGACAGTATTTAAATATGATGGGGGAGTTCTTTCTTATTATTTTTCAAGGATTCCCAGCTGATGCAATTATCCTGGAAGCTCCATTTACCAACATATGGGTTGCAAGTATCAATTATCCCTTGTTAAAGGTGAGTCTCATACATCTTTACAAGATGTCAACGTGCAGGCTGTTTATTAACCATTTTCCCTTTCTTAATTAATCTTATGTATTTCTAAGTGATTCTAACTTGTGATAGGTTAGTAGCCAGTTACTATTAAAGGAGGGCACAATGGCTTTTGTATTTGTAGTTCTTTTATTTCCTTCCAATAGATTGAGTGGCTTGTGTATGTGCTGTGCTAAGGCGCTTCAGTCGTGTCCAACTCTTTGAGACACTATGGACTATAGGCCGCCAGGCTCCTCTGTCCATGGGTTTCTCCATGCCCTACTCCAGGGGATTTTCCCAACCTTGGAATTGAACCCGCATCTCTTATGTCTCCTGCATTGGCAGGCAGGTTCTTTACCACCACCCCGGAAGCCCTTCAGTGGCTTATTAAGAGCCAAAGCTTTTTTTCACCGCCCTCCCTCCCCCAATTAACTAAATTACACCTCTTCTCTTTTATAATTTTTTCATAGATAGACTTGACTTAGGTTCACTTATTTATTGTCCCTTTTCAAAGTGAAAATAAACCTTTCATACGTCATTTTTAGCCCTATGAATGTCAACCACATATCTTTCATTATTTTATGATACGAAAGTCTCTAAAGAATTCAAGAAGCTGCCAAATGGTTTTACATGGCATCCCAGGTGGAGAAGACAATCTTTCCAAGAAGATAAATTAGAAAAGATTGACTGACAAGATGTGGTTTTTAATCTGTTGTATCTGTTACTATTAGCTAATTTCATAATTTCATTCCATGTCTCATGCTCAATTGCTTACAGTTATACCTCTATATAAATGTTAGTAAATGTTAGTAAATTCTTAGAGGGGACATGTAGCCCAAATTTGCAAATTGTTGATTACTGTTGGAAGGCATCTTAAGGGTACTTAAATCCAACTGTCTACCCTTGGAATTTTTCATACAGTAAACCATCATAGAAGTTTCTGGAATTTGCTTAACTATTTCAGCTTATTACATCCTGGGACAGCTAGTTCACAGAACCACATAATCTTAAAATGCTTGTACACTCTAAGCTCAACTCATTACAGGAATCCCCTCTACAATCCAAAATATTGAATGCTGAGTAATTTAAGATTCAATAAATAAACCATTTTAATTGGCTCCAGACAATTAAATATTAATTTAAAGATAGATAATTGAACATCTGTTACTATTACTCTGAATAATTACTAATAAATTCACTAGCTTGTAGACATGTTACAGTTTAGAAACAAGTTTACCATTTACTTTTTTTTTGAAATTTTGTTAATTCTGAAATTGAACATGAGACAGACATCTATGATTTAATAGTTATAAACCGAACCTCCATGTAACCACCATTCAAATCAAGAAATTAGCAGCACTGGCACTCTGGAAGTCTCCTGTAATGTTACTTCTCAATGCAGTGAGCCTCACTTCAGATGTAATCCTTAGTCTGAAGCTTATGGTAATTATATTCTGCTCTCTTACTGTGTTTTCTATTTGTGTCATCTTGTCTGTGTTCTTTTGCCTCTACTTTCTGGCTTTCTTCTGACTTGGCAGTTGTCTCAAGGAGCAAAGTGGTGTTGAGTGTGAGGCTCACCTCTCTGGGCATCCCTTCTTTCTGGGGTCTGGACCACTCAAGACCTCACTGCCTTGGTAGATCTCTAAAACCTCCACAGAAAGGTTTTAATATATTTTCTTTAAGAACCATCACTCTGGTGTCAGACTTTCTGGTTTTTTTTCCCCAGGGTGTCACTTAATAGCTATGTAACCTTGGGCTAATTGTTTTTAATGCTTCATTAAATCTATTCAAGATTATTGTGATAAATAAATTCACATATGAAAAGCATGTATAAGAGTGCTGACACTCAGTGGCCATTAGTTATTTTTATTAGCAGTGAAATGATGTTGATAAGGCACTGTTGAATAAGAAAGTTTAGGTGGTATGAGACATGGATACAGTAAAAGGCATAGGTCCTAACCCTGAAGAAGTTTTCTGCAATTGGGGAGATAGGGATATAAAGTAATGACATGGATTTCCATGTATCACTTTGGAAGCAATTAGTTGGAATAGGAAGGCAGCATGGCATAGTGGAAAAAGACTCTGGGCTTCATAAAGCTAGACAGGTTTGGGTTTGGGTTCAGATTTTGTCTCTGCCACTAACCAATTATGACTTTGGTAAACTACTTCCCTTTGTTGTATTTTTCCTATTTTTATAATGAGGTTGATACTGCATAGGGATTTTGTGTATTTGTATTTTTGAATTAAGTAAAATAATCATGCAAAATATGGGCACTTAACAAACACCTGTTCCTTTTTCCCACTCAGGTACACAGTAGACTAAGCTTGTGTTGGGGGAGGGCCCAGAACAATAATTTCAGGGACAGGAGAATTCAGCAAAGAGTCTTTTGCAAAGGTGTGATCAGTGAAGACTTACAAAGAGATAGGATGTAAGCTCATTTCTTAGTGAGGTGAGGGAGAGGGAGAGCAGTTAGGAAACACAGACAGGAGGGGAGAAGGTGAGCCAAGGCACGTGGCCAGAGTGGGGCGATTCTGTCTTATAAGATACTCGAGAGGCACGGAGGACCTCTGTGTAAGAGCTTTTGCACTCATCCTCCTTTTCAATCCTCACAGCACCTGAGTCTGGCACCACTGCCTCCATGGAGAGCTGAGGGAGCTGGAGGCTCAGCGGCTTGCCCCGTTGCCACTCGCCCTGTAAAGAGGAGACAGGATTCAGTCCTACCTTTTCTAACTCCTGGCAGACAACTTTGGGGATGAAAGACTGTGGCCAGATGTGGATGGCCTTGCAGCCAAGATAGGAGCTGTTTGTTTTTCTAAATAGATAAGAGTTCCACTCCCCACAATCTGTAACAGCAGATTTAAAGGATATTTATCTGGTGCAATTCCAGAACCGAGAGGAGGCAGGGAGACCAACTAGGAGCCCCTGGAGGGGAGTTGGACCTGTAAGTCCCGAGGGGCACCCCTGGCTGGAGGGGAGTGGATGGACTGAGGCCCACTTTCTTATCCTTCCTCTGGAACCTGAGGTGAACTGCCGAAGGACTTCTCTTACCGAGCTCTCATCAGAGGGGTCCTGATTCCAGGGATAGAAGAACCAAAGACAAAGGAAAGAGAAGACAAGAAATCTTGCCCTTAGCACTGATAAGGGCAAAGGAAGGGAGGGAAGGAGAAGCGGTGTTGTTAGGATCTCCAGACCGCACCTGAATGTGGGTCCTGTGCTTCATGACCATGCCAGAAACACAGGCCAGACAAACCCTGGGGAACCACGCAGGCTCCTGCAAGCAGCAGGCCCACGTCCAAACTGTGAAGCAGACGTTTGTCTTTACTGGCCTCAACCTGCATATTTTGTACCCATTTCCCTACCAAGTGTGAAAATGTGAAAGTATTAGTTTCTCAGTTGTGTCTGAATCTTTGTGACGCCATGGACTATAGCCCGCCAAGCTCCTCTGTCCATGGGATTCTCCAGGCAAGAATACTGGAGTGGGGTTGCCCATTTCCTTCTCCAGGGGATCTTCCCAACCCAAGGATCGAACCTGAGTCTCCTGCTTTGGCAGGCAGATTCTTTACCACTGAGCCACCTGGGAAGCCCCATGCACCGTCTGCTTTATCATGTGTGATTTCTTTTTTCTTCCTTCTTGTATTTTCCAAAGTGTGAAAGTGAAAGTAACATGAATTGTTTTTAAAATCATAAAAGTTACATTTTCCAAAAACGTTTAGTATGTTTAGAAAGTCACTACACTCTGTACTACTACAGTTCATAGTGAGAACCTCTAACAAATGACATAGCTTTAGGCCATATTTTAATTTTTTTCCTTTTTGAAAAACAGATTTACCGGAAACTTCCAGGATTTTTAAGGTCAATTATGGATGCCCTGAGGAAAGACAAACTAGTCTTCCCCAGTGATGAAAAGTAAGTTAATCATGTAAAGATGTCCTTTATTAGATTCTGGGGGGTAATTATCATGTGACTTACTGAATAGGTAGAGGAGAATTCTTAGATGGGCAGTAGGATTTAGGGTAAAGTGTCTACAAATTTTTAGTATTTGGTATTATGTTTATGTCTAATTTAATAACTTTACCAATTCAGTACTTTTCTCTGAAGTTATGAAGGGATTTGTAGTTTATGGTGTTTTAGGACCTTTCAAAGGTCCTGTAGGGTTTAACGTAGCATTCCTTGGAGGAATCTGACTTCTAGGCCTTATTCCCCATGTAACCAAAATCCATACACCACCCAGCCGACTACCCAACAGCAAGTCCAGCGACTAGAATGTGGCAAGCTAGCGTCTCCCAGTTGGAGAAGGAGAATCTAGAGTGCTTGCAAACAGGTAGTCGTTATCAGTATGTTTTCCCATTTCAACACACTTGAAGAATCTGACATCCTGAGGAGTAGCAGTGAGTCACTGTGGCAGGGTTGGCTGGTATCAGAATTTGGGAGGGGCCAAGGAAGGGCTTTTGCCATTTTTCATGTCATGGCCTTTTTGAATTACCACATAGGAAGTTGATCAGGAAGCTAGTCGAACCTGTTAACATCTCATGTCCATCCTGTACATTTATGGGGAAATGTAAATAAATTGCTACAAAGAGTTCTCTTTGGCCTTGTGGTAGTTCTTATTATTTTTTGGTTTTGTTAATTTTTTAAATTTTAATTAAAACATTCAACATGTTGTGAAATAAGGTAGAATAAGAAAAAAGTGAAGTTCTTTTAATTCTGTACAAATTCATTTTTTGTTATTTTCAAAAATCACATAAGAATAAATTAAACAACTAATTAAATTATATGAGTAAATAGAATCTTGGCTGGAAGAAAAATGTCATTATATGAAGCTTATTATATATAAAGTTGTTATTCCTGGGAGGGACAGAAAGTGTGTCTTTTATTTTGGGTGAACCTCATGTTTTACTAAAGCCTGAACTTAGAAGAGGAGAAATCTCAATGTATTTCTTGAACTGAATACTTTTCTTCCATTTGTTCCTAGTGTCAAATTCCTGTCTTCTCCCCTTCTCATCATACATGGTGAGGATGACAAAACGGTACCTTTGGAATTTGGAAAAAAGGTATACTAAGCTCAGTGGCTGATGGAAACACTAATGTCACCATTTTCTCAGCCAGCCAAACTTTGATTAGTGCCGAAAGAAAGGTCTCTGACATGATAAGGGATTCTGTGCACCCTGAGTTGCTGTGCTGCCTGGTGTATACAATAAGTATCAGCGTGATACAATAAGTATCATGCTGTTCAGCTCAAAGGAGTGTTTGTGGGGGATCCTGCTTCCTCATCTGGGGTCTGGATCAACAAATATAGAGAAGATCCCAGAAGGCTCTGGGAACTTCCAGGCAGTCTTTCCGGCAGTGGCTCTAAAAATAGGGATGCTGTTCCTTTTCTTTTAAACAAATAGTGGGGGTCCCCTGCAATCCCTTTTCCCCCTGCAGGGAGGCACTGGGAGGGGTACGATGAGGTCTTGTCACTGTTCTCTGTGCTGTGCAGCTTTCCTTCCTTGGTTGTAGAGGCAGCCACTCAGAGATATGGAGGGTGCCACATCGCCAATTGAATGGAACTCACTCCCTAAGACAGTTGTTTCTGTACCCTTTCAGGAAGATTAGACTAGAAAAACAAAACAACAGCTTCAAGGATCAGCCTTTGAGTCCTTGTCTTTCTGCGCCTTGCAGCTCTATGAAATTGCCCACAATGCCTACAGGAACAAAGAGAGGGTGAAGATGGTGATCTTTCCTCCTGGCTTCCGACACAACTCGCTTTGTAAAAGCCCTGCACTGTTACATACTGTGAGGTAAGAGTTGTTTTGCTAAATGCAGTGAGGGCTGCTCTGGCTTACTTAGACCATGTGGTGGGGAAGGCATGTAAGATCATCAAGGTCTTTTTCCTGCAGAGATTTCCTGAGCCAGCAGTGGGCGTGAAGTCTGAGAACAGCAGAGAGCGAAGACTTGGTCTGGACACCAGCTGTGATGTGAACTTTTTATGTAAAACTGTATTGGGCTGCTTGAGTGAGCTGAACTTACTGACATTTTTACAAGTCACCTGCCATTTTAGTAAGGGAAAGAAAGCATGGATGTTGGGCATTATGGAATGTTCTCGTTTATCTTATCATAGTCTATTTTGGGGAACAACAGAAACATCACCGTGGAGAGTGAGAATTTGGTAAAAATTTGATTCCATCTAAAAATGTACAGTTACCCACATTCTGAGGATATTTGTGGATAAGGTGGTCTTTGATTTGGACCTAGACAGCAGTATAAGAAAGATGCTCCAATAGTTAATTTGTATTTCAGTTTACTTAATTTAAAAGGCATTAAAAAGCTCCAAGCTGTTTTCTAGCCTTCCGAATAGCACTGGGAAAAGTCCTAGTCTGCTTCCCAATCTGCTTCAAAATAGAGAGATATGGCACTCATATAGCCTTTGGAAAGTGACACTTTATTAGCCCTAGTAGAGTCATACACTTTCCCTCTCAATTACCAGAGATACTGTACTAGATTATTATTTAACAAAATGAAACAAAATTAAAGAATGTTGTAAAAATGTTCAAGTCCAGTAAAAAGCTATTTTTTCCTCAGGACATTTTACGACTTACTTTCCATTGGCTTTGTTTGCCCCACCGCTGGGGTCACTGGACAGGGAAATCTTTATGTCAGAAGGCTCCATGTTCCAGATGTCCCGGGCATACTCCTTAATCGTTCGGTCACTGGAGAATTTCCCCGAGGCGGCTATATTTTTGAGGACCATGATGTTCCAGGCCTTTGGATTCTGTAAATGACACATGCATCTAAGGTCCAGGGCCTGAGTGCACACCAAGCTGTGTGACAGACGCCAGGCCAGCACATCACACCAAGCTGTGTGACAGATGCCAGGCCAAGTACATCCAAGTGTAATTCAGGGGAAATGACAGGAGTAAACTGTAATGAATCACAAGTACATTTGTTTCTCAGTTGGGAGCTGGATAGGCAGCCTGTGCTATTCTCCTATTTAAGAGTGTTGTGCTGTGCTAAGTTGCTTCAGTCGTGTCCAACTCTTTGCAACCCTATGGACCATAGCCTGCCAGGCTCCTTTGTCCATGGGGCTCTCCGGGCAAGAATACTGGAGTGGGTTGCCATGCCCTCTAGGGTATTTAAGATCATATTTCTCTAAAATGAAAAAGAAAGTATTTTTCACTCTCAGAGAAGCCTTAATTGGTAATTTCTGCCATAGTTACAATGTTCTGGCATGTAAGCTGTATTTCCCATCTTCATTTTGAATGAAGATATCTCAGCTTCCTTTAAACTACACGGGAAAGGAAGGGACTAACTTCCATTGTCTGCTAGATGCCATATAAGAAATTTACCCTGTGGCTCATGGTCAGAGCTCAAGAAACACTACTTTGGAATGTTAGCTGTCACACAGGCAAACAATCCCATAGGAGACTTTATTCACTGACTTCTCTCTCCTCATTTTTTTCTGAAGGTAGATTCTCTAATAGGTTTACATTGAATCCCAGATACTCCACTGGGGTTTTAAAACAGGACCAATTAAGGTTTTATCTTAAATAAAAAATATATGACTATATATCTAAATAAAATACATCTTTCATAATTTTATGTAAAAAAATATAAGCTATTTATTTTATAGCCTTGTGATTTTGTAAAGGACTCTAAGAAGGAGTTCAATGGCAATGACTAGAATATTATTTGAAAAAGACAGCAATGCATTAAAAGCATTTAAAACAAAAACTAAAACTGTGAGTCTGAAATTATTCACACTTTGGAAACTTACTAAAATAAGAAGAGAATAAATGCTTCCTTTTTTCATGTTCTTTATTTAAGGGGATAATGACTAGACTTCCCAACCACATAGGCCATGTTTTCTATACCTCAACAATGCAATTATTGTTAAGAGTAAACGCTGCAATTTGCACTAATGAAGAAGAAAGGTGGAGTGGAATGCTGGGCCTCTAGGTGGGCATCCCTTGGATCAGGGCCATCATTTTAACAGAAGGGACTACTGTGTAAAACCCACATTCACATTTGTGCTTGCGCTCATGTATAGTTTCCTCTCCTGCTCTGTTTCACTTCTACTTCTTTCCCTCAACATTCTTTCTACACATGAGCATGGGTTGAGGGCAAGAGGAATAAGCTGGAGGTGGCCATTCTCCTTCTCTGTCTGCGGTCGCAGAGGCCGTGTGTGGCTGCTTTTGTCAGTGTTCCAGGAGCCAGAAGTGAGCTCCTCCGCTTAACTCCAGCACTGCCTCTGCTTGGGCAGCGTGTAAAATTGGCTTCTATACACTTTAGGGGGACTGGGATATGCTGTAAAGCAGTATGGGCCTTGAATGATCCTATTTTAACACCCCAGTGGGATATCTGGGATGACTGTAGGAACCTCCTTGTCACCTGGCTTTGGAAAAGAAATAGAAATGTCAGTGAAGTAGGTTTCTGTTGTAAGTAGTTACTGATATGTCCAAAGGGCAGGAGGTGGAGATTGTATGAATTTCCATGGTTCTGCTATATAATGGCTTTCTAGCTGGGGAGCAGAAATGGGGACTGTGTGGGCAAGAAGCCAGCGCTGGAGTCTTGGCACAGGGCCAGCTTGCTCCTGTATCTATTCTTCTGTGGTTTCTGCAGTTCACTGAAAGTCTTTCCTATCAGAGATGATCCCGGTTCCATATATTTACCAAATGTACCTAGAGGGTTGGGCTACTTGGTAAAGATGCATGATTTTGCATATGGAGGGTTCCTCACATGGTTCTAGCCTTTTTCTCTTTTCTTTCCCTCCCTCCCTCCATCTCTCTCTTCCTTAGTATAGTCTTTCTTGTTTCATTCCTTTTTTAAAAAAAAAATTCAAATATGAACCCCCCCCGCCTTTCTGTCCATTTATATTCTGTTCATATAGCACCACTCCATGGATAGTCCAGGAGAGGTACTTATTTTGCAACTTTCAGATACCCTCTAGTATTCTAAGGCTCAGTCTAAGAATCCCTTTAGCAGATTTTTCAAATGCTGATGGTGATTCTACCCACTACTGGGTCAGAATCCCTCAGAAGGCAGTGGGCATCTGTACTTTGAAAAAACTGCCTGGTGACTCTGATGTGCTTCTGCTTAAGAGCCCTGGCACCAAGAAGGCTCCTTGAGGGGCCATGGCTTTGTCCCTGCTGGGTCTCAGTGCTCAGCACGGTGCCTGCCTTGGAGGAGGCACTGGTGTCTCTCTGCTGAATAAATGAGTGGGTAAAGTGAGTATTTAACTTGGCTTTATACTCTTTAGTTTCTAGGACATGCTTGCTACATGGTGGGTGCTCAATAAATACTGAATAATTTGTGACTTCTTATTTGGATATTAAAAAAATTTAACAACTGCTACTGAAATGTCAAATCCCACCTTTGCCTGAACTTGGGAACAGTCCAGTTTTTATCTGAAAAACCAACATTGCTGCCTCACTTCCCTTTTTTGATTGGTTAGTGGGGCCCTGTTATTTAGAAAAAGAAACTAAAATTTTAATGAACGGTAGTAAACTGGCATTGTTTGTAAGTCTCAGCCATGAACTCACCATGTACAGCTGGCTGACTTTTTCTTGACATTTGACGTAGGCTTCATAGTCTGCAAAAACTTTAAACCTGTTTTTGTGATTAAAAGGAAAAAACAAAGCATCAAAAAGCTTCATTAACAGATGTGTGTTCAGATTCCATTTAAAATTCTCTTTTGCTTAATGATAGGCATGGCTAGCTTACCAGTCTGATATTTCTATTCGTAAGGGTTTCAACCAGCCCTCAACCTTTCTATGGGTCTTTCCCCAAGTAAGAATGTTATCACATGGATGCATTTGAAAGCTGGGTACACCAGAGGAAGGAGAAAAGGAATACCAGATTTGTGGATCTTATTCTTAAGTCTTCCTAGCATTGTTAGCGGAGAATACCTCCTTTTTCTTTCTAAGCCTAAATTAGCTTATCAGATCGCAAATCTATGCTAATCTACGTGGTTATGTTATAGTTGATTTAAGATGTTCTCAACCTTTTTCCATGGCCCAAGTAGCACCATCTTCTTATGGGAACTCACCTGTCATGATAAAACAGCATGTTGACTAAGTCTTTGAAGAGGTCAGGCTGCTTGGGAGAAAAAAAGCCCTTGTCAATTTGATCAATGGCCAACTTCAGCTCTGGAAGTGCCTCATAATATTCTTTTGCCTCATACCTGTGGGGTAGCGGGTGGGGCAATAATAAGAAAAGATTCTGTTAGTGTTTGTGATTAACAGCACACTAGATGGTACATTAGTTGTGAAAAAGGCATTCAAAAATACTGGCATTTATAGTCATAGAGTTCAACAGGAGTATAAGTATAAATAATATTTAACTAGATCCTGATATTTTTCCCCCCACTAAATTTGATTAGTTCCTTGTAACCAAGACACTAAGGACAATAGATAATAAAAATCCTAATCACACAGCAATAGTCTAATCTGGTAAATACAGTAAGATTCATTTCAAACAGACTTTATGACTCTAAACAAGCAGGTGCTTTTTGGACCCACAGATTCCCAGATATGTTGCCACTGGGCAAAAGTTTACTTCCAAGGGCTGGGAAGTACATTTGACCTCCTCCAAATTTTGTGATTCCCGTGGTTCCTTTGTGCAGCACTCTTTCTTTACTTCTCATTTGAATCCAGGTTAATAAACTTATCCAGATACTTAGTGGAACAAGTATTCTGGGTGCTTCTATACAACCAGGCCTATTCTCTACTGCCTTTTAGTCCATCTCTTAGAGACCTTAAAGGAACACTAGATGGTTAAATTATAGGCAAAACTTCAACTCCACACTGGTTCAATTTTTTGATCAAAGTAAAAATCACAGATGAGGGCAAAGTGAGTAGCTCACAAGGCCAGCCTTGCCACAGCTGGTAGCAAATAGTAAGGAGCCTGTATACCTGTGCCCAAGCTCCTTTAGCTTTCACATGCTGGGCAAAGACTTAATCTGCAGTCAGGAAGGTCCCCTGACTTATAGGAGATGTTCTGCCACCATGTCCCATGTGACCCAACTTGATGGGACACCTGGGTGGGGGAGGCAGCCTCCTGGGGGGATACATGCTCAACAAGCAGGACTGCTCTCTCACCCTTTCTTGTCCAAGGCAGCCACGTCCTCTATTCTCATGCCAAAGATGAACAGGTTCTCTTCCCCGGCTTCCTCAGCCATTTCCACGTTGGCCCCATCCATGGTCCCAATGGTCAGGGCCCCATTCAGCATGAACTTCATGTTGCCTGTCCCTGAGGCTTCGGTGCCTGCAGTGGAAATCTGCTCCGACAGATCTGTGGCTGGAATGACTGCAAGCAAGGCGTTAGTAATAGAATGAGTGGTTCTGTCTCTCTGGATCTGCTTATACAGTATCTAAGCATTCATCTAGCTGGTTTGTTTTGATCATTAAAGTAGAACATGCACATTAAGATAAATATTCAAATGGTGTAGGATGGATCTCATACTTCCCGTCAACTCTAGCAGCCACTCTTGCCCACTTCTGATGTGTCATCTTGGTGGTTATGGCCACAATGCTAAAAAGGTGTATGGTTATATTGTACTTCCAGTCCATGGGGTCACAGAGTCAGACACGAGTGACTAACACACTTTCACATTGTCTCTCTGCTACAAAAGTTGACACTACTGTGAAATAAAATTCTATTTTATGGCAAGACAAGAAAAATTTAAACAAGAAAAAATTTTTTCTGCCTTTTGGTCTCCTCTCTCCCCTCTACTGTGCATTGTGCATCTTGGATTATGCATGGACCAACCCTCTCCATCAGCAGAAATCTCCCCATAGAATGTAAATTGATACAGCCACTATGGGAGACAGTATGGAGATTCCTTAAAAAAACTAGGACTAAAGCCACCATATGATCCAGCAACCCCACTCCTAGGCATATACCCTGAGGAAACCAAAACTGAAAAAGATACACATACCCCAATGTTCATTGCAGCACTATTTACAATAGCTAGAACATGGAAGCAACCCAGATGTCCATTGAAAGATGAATAATAAAGTTGTGGTGCATATACACAATGGAGTATAACTCAGCCATAAAAAGGAACACATTTGAGTCAGTTCTAATGAGGTGGATGAACCTAGAACCTATTATACAGAGTGAAGTCAGAAAGAGAAAGATAAATATCACATACTAATGTATATATATGGTATCTAGAAAGATGGTTCTGATGAATTTATTTGCAGGGCAGCAATGGAGAAACAGACATAGAGAATAGACTTATGGACATGGGGAGAGGGGAGGAGAGGGTGAGATGTATGGAGAGAGTAACATGGAAACTTACATTACCATATGTAAAATAGATAGCCAATGGGAATTTGCTGTACATCTCAAGGAACTCAAACACGGGCTCTGTGACAATCCAGAAGGGTGGGATGGGGAGGGAGAGGAGAGGGAGGTTCGGGAGGGAGGGGACATGGATGTACCTATGGCTGATTCTTGTTGATATACAGCAGAAAACCACAAAATTCTGTAAGGCAAACGCCCTTCAATTAAAAAATAAATAAATTAAAAAATAAAAAGAAATATCCCCATAAAGAGCAACATGCTCCTAGCACCAACAAGACAGCTCCTTAAAAGATAACATTCCTTCTTGATCTTGTTAGGACCCGATGACCTACTACTTTGTACTTGGCAGATCTGGATTGTGTAAACTGTCAGTTTACACATTTAGTGTAGAGCTCTGTCTCAAAAAAAATTTATAGAACTGCTTTGACTTCTAATGGGTGGAACAGTTCTCAGAGCTTTCTGATCTGCAGTTCCTGGGTTATAATCCTCAATTTGGCTTGAATAAAATTTTCCACTTCTTTCTTGGATTGATTGATTAATTTTTCATCAACCCTACACTTCTCCCCCTTCTTCCATTCAGCTTCTGTTAAGGTTTTATTTCTTCTATTTGATAACTTTATGAAATGAATATTGAAACTTCTCTTTCTTGATCCTTAAAATTCAGAATCTCTCCTTTAGCATCTGAGGAAATTGGATTGTGTCATGTTCTACATCTTACTTCCGCTTTGACTGCAGGGAAATAAACCACAGGCAACTGAGGCATACCTGTGGCTTGATGCACACAGAAATACTGCCTGCAGCATCCTCCCCACCCACCCAATACAAAGCATAGGGCTTTGCGAGCTTAGTTGTGGATTAGATATATCTTCATTTGCATCCATAAGAATCTGGCTCTTTGTTCTTTATGCAGACAGTTCTTAAATTGTAATATCAGAGGACCCAAAAACACCTCAAAAAGAGAAAGGTCCCTTTTGACTTTGGGAAAAGGGTAAACACACAGTTGGCACCTGCATGTGGATGATGCTTCATGATGCAAACAAGTAAAGGTCCCAGTGGAAGAGAAAGGGATGCTGGCTTCTTGCCAGTCGGGCTGTCCCCAGGTGGGGATGCCATGCTTGCTCTGAGTGCCTATCTGAGGCACATCTAAACTTAGGGCTTTGGCAGCCTGACATGTGTCTGCATTGCCTGCTGCCACCTGGACAAATGACAGCCCAAGAAGTTACCAGAACAATACCTGGGGACTGGGGAATTGGTGTTCTACTGCAAAACGGGGGTTGGGAACTGAAGATCTCTTTTTTCTTTTGTAGAGCACAGTCTACTTTATCAAAACCTCAGGGCCACCTCCTCCAGCATCCAGCTTTGACCAGCAGGGAATAAAATATGCTTGCAAATGTAACCTCTGATGTGGACTCTGGGAACACTCACCTCAGTGTCAACTGGGCCACCTTAAACATTCTTAGCCTAGGGTCTTATTCTGCCTAAGAATGGCACCTTCTATTCTAAGTTGCTGGCTCCCGAGGCCAGCGGCTCCATTTTCCTGTAGTATGTAATCCATCCCTAGACCGTGGCCCGGCCCCCATGGTTTGTGAGGACCGCACTACCTTTTTCCGCAAGAGACACTCTGTAGTTTTCCAGGAAGATGAGTTTCAACTTGCTTCCAACCACAGGGTCATTGTTCACCACCTCTGCCACTGATGTGATCAGCTTTATGATAAGTTTGGCCATGTAGTATCCAGGGGCAGCCTTGGGGAAGAGTGTGGACATATGAGAAGGCAGGCATGAGGAAGTGGAGAAACAGCAAAAGAGGAGAGCCCCCATGTCCCCAGGGAAGAGAATCAAACTTACTTTGCCACCGATTATAACTGTTCTGGGCACGAATAGCTTCTTTGGGTCTTTCTTAATGCCTGAAAAAGATGGAGATAGGGGATGGAATCGATGACGGTGGACAGCAGGGGTGCTGAGACCTGCACCTCCGGGGGGCTGGCTGGGGGCCGCAAGGGCAACTCACGGTTGTACATGGTGACCACGTGCAGGCAGTTCAGGAGCTGTCGCTTGTACTCGTGGATCCGCTTCACCTGCACGTCGAACATGGAGGACGGGTTGATCTTCACTTTGTACTCCTTCTCCAGGAACTGAGAAAACTTCAGCTTGTTCTCCTGTTGAGACAGAGCATGGGGTCAGAGCCCTTGAGACTCAGAAGGAACCGGTGCAGGGGGTGGTGGTGGTGGTGGTGGTCTGCTTTTAAACACTGGAGCATAAACCCTCCAAGCCAGTGCCCAGGAAAGAATCCGTGTGGGGAAGCCTCACCTGCTTCACGTTGGAGATCTCGCGGAGGAAGATGTCGTCGCCCAGGAAGCTGTTCAGCTTCGTCAGCTGGCTCAAGTCCTTCACGTAGTCCTCCCCGATTTTCTTTCAGTTTAAAGCAAAAGGTGACTTTAATCAGAGAGGGCTGTCAAACCCACACGAGCAGTTTCTGTCCATCTGTGGTGGGTGCTCACGTTCCTAAAACACATCTACACCCCACACACGGAGAAAGGCTTCACTCACAGAAGATGCTAGAGATGCTGTGTGGGAAGAACACTGGCTAGTCCCTCACGTGTGGTTTCAGTGCTTTTGTTGTTTAGTCACTCAGTTGCGTCTGCCTCTTTGTGGACCCCATGGATTGTAGTCTGCCAGGCTTCTCTGTCCATGAGATTTCCCAGGCAAGAAAACTGGAGTGGGTTGCTATTCCTCCTTCAGGGGATCTTCCTGACCCAGGGACGGAAACCATGTCTCCTGCATTAGCAGGTGGATTCTCTGCCACTGAGCCACCGGGAAAACCCATTAGTTTCAGTGGTACTAAGTGTTAAAAACAGAAAATCTACAAAAAAGGGTGACAAAAACTCAGGTTCTGCTAGTCATTTATATGATCTTTGTTATCCTCTTATTAAGTAGGGGTACCACCTGTGTGTCATATGAGTACTGTTAACCAGGGCTAGCTACATAATGTGTGGGGCTTCCTTTTCTGAAATTAAGAATTTTAAGATGGCTACAGCGGAAAATGAAACCAAGCACAGGGCACGTGGGGCTGCACAAGTTGCTGGCTTGCGCCTGACACCAGCCCTGCTACAGACTGGATTAGCAAATTGTAACTGTGCTCCCTGCCTCCCACATTCCAGTCATGCCCGGCTTCCCCTCAGCACTTCCCCCTTACCTCTGCTATTAACTCTGCCAGCCCCGGGTTGCAGAGTAAGAGCCAGCGCCTTGGAGTGATCCCATTGGTTTTATTCTGAAACTTGTCTGGTTCTAGCTCACTAAAGTCCTTGAATCTGGAGACAGAAGAGACACATCACTGAACTTGGCTGGAATGGCAGGTTCCTGCATGCAGGATGAGTTACATTTAAGAAGCAGATAAGTTACATTTAATCTTAGAAAGATTAAACAAAAGTGTAGGGAGGGGCTGACAGCAGCTATGGCTGTCATTCTAAAAAGAAATCCATTTGCAATTCAAAATAATGACAAGAAAAAAATCTAAATCACCCCCATATGATTTCCTGGCACTGACATATATATCAGACTTTTGAGCAGAATAGTTTTTTTTTTGCTCCTAAATCTAGAATTAGGATGGTTAAGAGAGGAAGGTCTTTTCCTTTTAGAGAACAGTTCTTTGTATAGGGAAAAAAAATACTTTTAAATATTTCATGGAGCCTTTCCTCATCTCCAGCGGTAGCCCTGCCTTTACTAGCGCTGTTCTGTTACTGAGCAATGTTAGACCCACTGCGATGGGGACGGAGGCTCACACTTGGGTCTTCACGATGTCCGAGTGGATTTTAGCCACGCCGTTCACAGCGTGGGAGCCCACAATGCAGAGATGGGCCATGTTGATCCTTTTGCCTCCTTCCTCTTCTATCAGAGACATCCTTCTCAGACGGTCGACATCTTTAGGAAACAAGGCAGCAATTTTCTAGGCAAAGGAAGAGAAAGGCCTTACTGATCACTCAGAATTCTGACAACCCTGGCATAACATCATTCACTTCCCAACCAAAACCTTCCATGGAGTAAATATAAAACTTCACTCCCACAGAGAGGCGCTGGGATGTTAGCCCTGGGGAGATGCCATCCCTCCACTTCACAATATTTTCAAAAAGGTGTTGTTAACAGAGCCCCACCCAGACTTGAATGATTTTGACGTATCAATGACCGAAAGATGTTTGGGCCTCAAGTAAGACGGAAGACTGTAGCTACCCTTAACATCTCTAGACCTCCTTCTCCAAAGGGTTATGAATCTGTCAAAGTGACTTACATCCAAGTGCTTCTGATTTATCTCGTAAATGATTTGCAAATGTCGAGGAAGCAACTTCTCCACCAGCTCTACAGGCCAGCGCTCCAGGGCTTCTGGGAGCACCGTGTGGTTGGTGTAGGCGAAGGTCTTCTGGGTGATCTCCCATGCCTGGGGGACAGGGGATTGGGGTTAAGGGGGTAGGGTTGTGTGTGTCAGCTGCTTCCCTCTGCAGAGAGGCTGCCTGTAGGTGCACCCCAACCCTCAGGCCAAACATTTCCTCGACTCTGGCCTGTCTGCCACAGGACGATTCTATCTGCACATATACTATTAGGAGGTTCCTGAATGGTATAGGCAGTGGGAACATGTTTTCTTGGGGGTGGGAAAAAAAAAAGGGCAGCAAAACTGTCCAATAAAACTTAAGACAGCATGCTGATAAATCTTCTCTATTATCCTAACTTGTCTTTTGTTTATTAAATAAACAAAATTTGAGGAATAAAGCTTACGTAATGTTCTGAGAAAGTACAAAGTATGATTAGATTCAATGGGGACACTTTCAATTAGCTCTAATCTGAAGCTAGAGAGTTTAATTTAAATCCTTTTAGACACAGAAATGGGAAACACAATATAAGCCTTGATATAGCTACCAAGCTGTGTCCCATTAGGAAGGTATTTATTTCTTAGTCTTACTCACTCCAAGAACTGAGAAATGTCAGCACCAGTGCAAAGTTCACCTTTCCTTGTTGTAATTTATCAACAGTGACTTATTTTAAAAAAATGTAAAAAGGAGCTTTTGGCAAAATCTCTCAATCACAGATATTCTGGTCACTCAGAAGAAAAAGAAGCCAAACTCTCCAGACCTTGGACCAGGGCAGTTTTTCAATATCCACAAAAATCCTCATCAGCTCAGGGATGGCAAGTGAAGGGTGGGTGTCATTCAGCTGGATGGCAACCTACATGGGAAAGGAGAGCATCGTGAAGGTGGCCAGCGGCCCATCTCTGGCTTCCCTGTCCTTGTCCATAGCTCACACACGCACCAAACAAGCACCTACCTTTCATGGAACGCTTTAAGTACACTGTAGCTATGCAACTTTTTAAAAAATTGAAGTCGATTTAAAATACTGTGTCAGTTTCAAGTGTACAGCATAGTGATTCAGTTATATATATATAAACACACACACACGCATTTGTTTTATAGGTTCTTACAAGCTATTAAGTAATTTCCCCATGCTATACAGTAAATCCTTGCAGCTTATCTGTTTTATGTATAGTAGTGTGTATCTGTTAACCCCACAGTCCTGGTTTGTCTCCCCCAACCCACTTTGGTAACCACAAGTTTGTTTTCTATGTCTGTGAGTCTGTTCTGTTTTGCATACAGATACTCAGATTTTTTTAGCACTGAGACAGCTGATGAGTAAGTGTGATGGAAGTCCTGATCCTCTCAGTGGTTCCCACCTACATTCAGACTAAGTACTTGCCTGATCTGGGAAGGCATCGAACGCAGTTTTGGTGCTATTGCTGGAGTCAAACTTGGAGGCTTTGAAACGTCGGATGACATCTTGCAAGGTAGCAGCTACCACAAAATACTCCTGCTTCAATCTTAGCTCCTTCCCTTCAAAAAACTTCAAGCCAGAGAGATTGAGTGAGAGGGTTCACACTAGGAGTGGCCAAAACATGACTGGCGTCGCCTGCCCAGGGGCCTGTAACATCTGTGGGATGTCTGGTGGAAGATGGCAGGTCGAAGGCCAAGCATTAGCCTCCTGGAGCTCCATGAAAATAACAGTAAAGGATTTTAGAAAGGCATACTGATAAAGGATGAAGGGAATGGAGAGAACACAACAGCAACAACTTTTTAGAAGTTGAAAAACAGATGGATAAATGGTTTCCTGCATCCCAGAAGATGTAGGAAAGCTGACTCTTGACCTAGTGGGGAAAAGCCAAAGGAACAGCCCAGTGTATACATCGAAGCTCCCCAAAGGCCCAGAAACTGTCCGCATTGTGTGCCTTTAGACATAGGGATGAAGAGGGGGTAAAAAGTTAGTTGAGAGTCTAAGAAGCAGTTGGCCTCACACCTCATCTCCAGTTCCCTCAAATGAACAGTCTCCTTTGCCAACTCAGGCAGAAGGTGCAGATCTAGTCCCTGGAGGTGGCTAAGCAGGTGCAGGTGGAGGCAGGGGCACCATCCCACACTAAAACGGGGGAAGAGGGTTCAGTGAAAGTGTGTGTACTGAACGCTGATACTTTCAGCCTTCTCCCAACCAAATTTGAGAACACAGGCAGTTAGTGTTAATTCCACTGAGGAAAACAGCTGTAAGCATCTTCTCCAGGGAATCTGGCCTGCCCAGAAGAGAGAAACTAAAGACATGGACATGCAGAGCTCCACCAGGAAGTGGCCCCAACAGGTCACAGGATAGTGAAGCCAAATAGATAAATCCCACCCAGAAGTACAGAGCTCCCCAAAGCTTGTCAGTACCTCTCTCTTTTAGTGGGCACTTAAGGGCCATTAGCCATCTAAGAAAAACTTCTAAAAGATGTTGAAATATAAAAGTTAACTTAGAAGAAACAGAGATTAAAGAACGATTATAAGAATACTATCAATAATATCCTCAGATAAATTAGATATTGTAATCAAGAAATAAGAATAAGATGTTTTAAGAAAATATCTAAAGCAAAAAAAGACTACTCAAAAATTAAAACATGATAGCCAAAGTGAAACAGATTGAGAGAGTTGCGATTGCCCATAAGGTGAGTAAGAAGACAGAGATGATAAATAAAAGACAAGGGGTAAAGAACCAGTTGAGGATGTTTAAGAATTCCAGACCATTTCTCAGAGAGCTGTAGTCCTGTGTTCCCAGACTGAAAGGGGACCCAGGCATGAAGAGTGAAAACAGACTCACACCAAGCACCTCCCCCTCTAAAAAAACTTTCAGTACATTTTAGTACACTTGGAGATGGGGGTTTAGAGGGGGATAGAAGGAGAGGAAGAGGGAGACTAGAAGCTTTCAAAGGGGAAAAAAGCAGAATACAAACAACAGATCAAGAATTCAAATTGTACTGTGTTTTTCAGCAACACCAAAAACTAGATAAAAAAAAAATCTTTGCGTCCTTGATATCCAGGCAAACTACCAATGTGAGGGCAAAATAAAGACCTCTTTCAACATGAAAGGTCTCAAAAAAATTGGCCTCACATGCACCCTTTCCCAGGAAGCCCTAAGCATGTGTACTATCCAAACAAGGGATCAAACAAGCCAAAAGAAAATGCAGGATCCAAACAAATGACCTCAGAGAGCGTAAGAGCCCAGAGGTCCTTAGAACGGTGGGAAAGTCGCTCCAAAGACGCCAGTGGAGCAGCCAACCAGGAGAGATCCAGAAGGGACTTCAGAAAGACCGAGTCAACAGAATACCAAAGGTGTTTGAATATACTGAGAGGAAATTTCTACAACTGGGGTAGAGTATAGGATAGATTAGGGCAAAGTACTCGGAAAACCAAGCCAACAAAACAAGCATCAACTCCAGGAAAAACAAAAATTTTGTACAGAAAGGAAAAATAATGACATGATGATATGGATGGGCATAGATCAGCTGTCTTTAGTGTTGACAGGTCATAATAATATAAAGACTAATTGAAGAGCTAGTGAAAATTACCATGTAATTATGTTGAGAGATTGTGTGCTGTGCTTAGTTGCTCAGTCATGTCCAACTCTTTGTGACCCCAGAGTCCACCAGGCTCCTCTGTTCATGAGAATTCTCCAGGCAAGAATACTGGAGTGGGTTGTCATGCCCTCCTTTAGATTCCTCTGAAATGTACTGAAGTTACATTGTTTCCCCCAAAGAAAAAATAACCTATACCATTAAGTTCCTGATAATGCTGCAGCAAATCCACTTACTCCTCCTTGGAGACAGGTTTAACAGCAAGTGGATATCTAGTCTTAGGACCATTTATGTCCTAGTCCCCAAGATCCTTATTTTGTGGCATCTTTGTGGAGCAGACTACTAATTTGGTTGCTTCTGAGATTATTACTTAAAAAAAAATCATTATAGCTTCCAGAAAATTATTTTACTCATAGAGAAGTTAGAGCTAAATACATTTAAATCCATTAAGAATTGATAGTAGTCATTTGAGATTCAGTCCCAAGTGTTTTTTTTTTTTAAACTAAGTTGTTTTTAGTGTAAATTTAGGAATGATCTGCAGTCCGTGTGCTGCAGTCCATGGGGTTGCAGAGTCAGACATGACAGGGTGACTGAACAACAGCAACAGGAATGATCGCCTTTAAGAAAAAGTTTAACAAGATAAATCAGTGGCATAAGAAACAAGTGTCTGCTCCTGGGTCTGTTCTGAGGTCCATGACCCCCACCTCTCCTGGGGGCAAAGGGGCAGAGGAGACCCATGAGTGAGGGGAAGAGGACAGGCAGGACCCCTCCAGGGACTTCTGATGCTGAGGATGAAACTCCTGTTTGGAAAGGAAGAAGTGCTTTATCTCAGCTGCATCTCATCTTTTATATCCAGGTTTTGTTTTGAAATACATGGACAGAGCCTCCCAAATAGGGATGGGTGAAACACCAGTTCTGATTTCATGAACCGTACAAATTTGTTTTGTATGGAGGGGAACTCAATATGCCAGCAAATTTGGAAAACTCAGCAGTGGCCACAGGACTGGAAAAGGTCAGTTTTCATTCCACTCCCAAAGAAAGGTAATGCCAAAGGATGCTTAAACTACCACACAATTGCACTCATCTCACACGCTAGTAAAGTAATGCTCAAAATTCTCCAAGCCAGGCTTCAGCAATATGTGAACTGTGAACTTCCTGATGTTCAAGCTGGTTTTAGAAAAGGCAGAGGAACCAGAGATCAAATTGCCAACATCCACTGGATCATGGAAAAAGCAAGAGAGTTCCAGAAAAACATCTACTTCTGCTTTATTGACTATGCCAAAGCTTTTGACTGTGTGGATCACAATCAACTGTGGAAAATTCTGAAAGAGATGGGAATACCAGACCACCTGATCTGCCTCTTGAGAAATTTGTATGCAGGTCAGGAAGCAACAGTTAGAACTGGACATGGAACAACAGACTGGTTCCAAATAGGAAAAGGAGTTCGTCAAGGCTGTATATTGTCACCCTGCTTATTTAACTTATATGCAGAGTACATCATGAGAAACGATGGACTGGGAGAAACACAAGTTAGAATCAAGATTGCCGGGAGAAATATCAATAACCTCAGATATGCAGATGACACCACTCTTATGGCAGAAAGTGAAGAGGAACTCAAAAGCCTCTTGATGAAAGTGAAAGTGGAGAGTAAAAAAGTTGGCTTAAAGCTCAACATTCAGAAAACGAAGATCATGGCATCTGGTCCCACCACTTCATGGAAAATAGATGGGGAAACAGTGGAAACAGTGTCAGACTTTATTCTTCTGGGCTCCAAAATCACTACAGATGGTGACTGCAGCCATGAAATTAAAAGACGCTTACTCCTTGGAAGGAAAGTTATGACCAACCTAGATAGCATATTCAAAAGCAGAGACATTACTTGGCCAACAAAGGTCCGTCTAGTCAAGGCTATGGTTTTTCCTGTGGTCATGTATGGATGTGAGAGTTGGACTGTGAAGAAGGCTGAGCGCCGAAGAATTGATGCTTTTGAACTGTGGTGTTGGAGAAGACTCTTGAGAGTCCCTTGGACTGCAAGGAGATCCAACCAGTCCATTCTGAAGGAGATCAGCCCTGGGATTTCTTTGGAAGGAATGATACTAAAGCTGAAACTCCAGTACTTTGGCCACCTCATGCGAAGAGTTGACTCATTGGAAAAGACTCTGATGCTGGGAGGGATTGGGGGCAGGAGGAGAAGGGGACGACAGAGAATGAGATGGCTGGATGGCATCACTGACTCAATGGACATGAGTCTGAGTGAACTCTGGGAGTTGGTGATGGACAGGGAGGCCTGGTGTGCTGTGATTCATGGGGTCGCAAAGAGTCAGACACAACTGAGCGACTGATCTAATCTGATCTGATCTGATGGAGGGGAAGGGCAATCTAGACAATGCAGGATGAGATATGGAGATTATTCCTCATTGACGGGAAAAAAAAAACATTATTAAGTATGTGCTTTATGGCTACTGAATAGGCCCTTGTGAAATAACCCACTTCTGTTTCCACTGAGAAAGCCAGCTTGACCACTCACATTATCATTGGGATAGAGGACCCGGGAGATGTTCTCGGCCAGATTCCGGTCCAGCACGGCCTGAATGTAGTCTCCAACGTTAACTGAAGGAAATGTTAGAAAAATCAATAAACAGACAGGCCAGCTGCTGTCTTCAGAACCCCCACGATCTCACCTGATGCTTGCTGAATACCCTGCTTGTTGAATACCCCTTTTTGGGGCCAGGGACTGATTTTGTTGAAGACAATTTCTCCATGGACTTAGAGTGAGGGGGATGGTTTGGGATGATTTAAGCACACTACATTTAGTGTGGATTTTATTTCTAATCTAATGCCACTACTAATCTGACAGAAGATACTGGTCCCTGGCCCAGAGGCTGGGGACCTTCTGCCATGTGGGATTCCTAAAATTCCTAAAAATTCAAAAGGATTTCAGCAAAACTTCAAGCTCTCATTCACAGGAGAGTCTATGAAGGTCAGACTGGAGGACTGCTTTAACTGTGTTCTCCATACCTGCTCCATAAAATGCTTAGACACTAAAGAGTTCATATCAGAAACTCAGCTCACTTTGGTTCTAATTAGTAAAGAAAAAGATTAAAGACACACGAGCCCGCGCTGCACTCACAGTCTCTGAGGTTGAAGTCATTGGGCGCCCGAGCGGACCAGAGGCGCATCGTGTTGACCGTGTTGTTCAGGTACCCAGGCACCGGGGTGTCATACGGGAGGGCCAGGACCACCTGCGGGGCGAAACCAAGGCAGCTGCTCACTGGTGCCCATGGAAGAGGGTGGAGGGTGCACAGAGCTGGGAGACAGCAACGGGAATTTGTTTCCTGGCTCCATCACCAACTCAGATCGTATGATCCCTAAACCAAGACGAGGCTCCCAGGGCTGGAGTGTCCTCCTCCCACTGGAACAATCTGAATGGCTGGAACGACCCAGACAGATGAACCCCTATATCAGTTTCACATTGACTTCCCTTTGTGTCTTTTGCCCTGATCTGGATGCAAATCTTTCACATTTCAGATCAAGCCATTGCTCTAAGAATAACAAAATATGATGTGCAAAGTAGCAAATGTGAATCTGTACCCATTAAGAATAGTAATCAGGATAAGTTTCATGTTGATTATTCGATGATCTGATTTCAAATATGGTGAAAATCAATGGAGTAGGAAATGTACAAAGATAAACATGACATACGATGTTTAAAATGCTATGCTAGATTTTTCACAGTTGCATGAAGAAGAGTTGTTTTAGTGATCTAACAAATCAGCTGATAATTAGCTGAGATGGGTCTAAGAGGCGAGCTTTGGAAAATTTAGCTCAATATTTGTGATAGTCATGGAAATAGAGAACAGGAAGATGAACTGCATTTTACATGACTTTAAAATTTTTGTGAGGAAAGACACTTCTATTCCCTGCCTCATCAGAGTCAATCTCTAAGGAAGGGGAATGACAGAATGGTTGAATTGGTGGATGCTAGAGATCATTTAATGCAACTTACTCATTTCAGATATGAAGGGAATGAGGCTGAGAAGTGACCTACCCAAGGTCACAGACAGTGGTAGTGTCGAAACCTAACCACAGATCTCTTTAATTTGGTCTGCTGAATTATAAACGAATGAAGGACTCTAGTCTATATCAATGACATACATTCAGTCATACTTTCATGAACATCATAATCATAAAGTAACAAATCACACTGAATTGAATATCTTTTACTAGGAAATTAAGGTCTCTGGAGATTCTTAAAGCGAGTTGTGATCAATCAGGAAGTCATTTACAGAGTGGGACTGAGCCCGGATTCAAACATGACTCATCTTTCTGACCCTGGCAGCATAACTGAGGCAGCTGGGGAAGCGCATGGCTCAGAAGTCCCTTTAGAGAACTTCAGGGAGAAATCGCCACCTCGGTGCTGACATGAGGCTGTGCCTTCTCTGGGATGCTCTCATGGTGGTGGGAGCATGAGAGCCGGGACTCCCTCAGGAGCCTGGGCACTTGCTCAGAGCTGTGGTGCAGTGTGAGGCTCTTCCTGAGAACTCCTTCTTTCCCTCTCTCTTCACAGGTGTCACACCTGTGCAGTCTGAATGAATTCCCCCTTCCCCCTGTCCCCTTCCCCCTAATTTTTCATAGCATTTCTGCAATAGGTCACTTGCACTTCTAATTCTCCCTGCCATCTGCTTCCCTGAGGACCTGAACTGACACAATAATAACACAGACAGTTCAATTTGCTGGAAGCCCTCAAACAGGCACACACCAGGTCTGACTTCATGCTCTCTGACCTCACTAGTTACAAATCTGGGGGCTGATCAGGCAATAGCATCAATCCATAAAGTTCTGCACGAGGAGGGTGAGCTCACTCTTTATTACATCTGCCCCATAACCTTGCCTTTGTGGGCACAGAAAAATATATTCTCCGCAATTGGATTTCTAGATATATTATGAAACTGTCTAGAGGCACTTTGTAAATACATCATCAGGTCATCATAAGGTTATCAGTGGGACCTATGGAGTAAACAGAATGCTTCCAGGATTGAATGTGTAAAGTGCATACATTTAAATAGATCAGAAGCCTCTGGAAGTTTTAGACATCAAATACTTGCTAGTTTAACACTCAAAACATGTGAGAATTCTTTGGGCATATTAACAATTGATTTGTTGCAGTTTTCCTGATCCTATTTGTAAGCAACTATAACTCAGACTGTGGTCTACTGTTTGACCAAAATAGAAGTGGAGGAGATATAAGGGAATGTCTTGAAATCACCATATTAACTTATTCCTTATATCATTACATATAATGACCTATTTTAGCTTCTAATCCATTACTTCATATGCTGCAAAAAAAAAAAAAGACTTTTTAAAAAAAGTTTTACTTTTCTGAACTGTGACTAGCTTTGCATGGATTAGCAGAATAAAGCATTAGTTTAAAAGTCTGCTATAACATGGGTCTTGATTCTTCTAAGATAAAATGAAGCATTTATTTATGAAGATTAGTCCACAAACCAACTGAATGTAGCATTACAAGACTGAATTTTGCCCCTGATTCTTCTATATAACAAAGAACATTTCTCTGGTCTTTACCATTTTCTTTAAGCTTTTAAAGAATGGCCAATGAAACATCTTTTCTGGCCTAAGACTGTATTTACTAAACAAATATCTCAAGTGGAGCCTCCTGACTGGACAATGCAGTCCAACAGTGCTTAGGGGTTTTTTATCAGGAAGTATGAGGACAGCATAGCACAGCTCCTCCACTGGAGGGGCTGAAAAATAAATTGTTCAGTAAAGAAGGCAATGGCACCCCACTCCAGTACTCTTGCCTGGAAAATCCCATGGATGGAGGAGCCTGGTGGGCTGCAGTCCACGGGGTCGCTAAGAGTCGGACACGACTGAGAGACTTCACTTTCACTTTTCACTTTCACGCATTGGAGAAGGAAATGGGAACCCACTCCAGTGTTCTTGCCTGGGGAATCCCAGGGACGGGGGAGCCTGGTAGGCTGCAGTCCACGGGGTCGCTAAGAGTCGGACACGACTGAGAGACTTCACTTTCACTTTTCACTTTCACGCATTGGAGAAGGAAATGGGAACCCACTCCAGTGTTCTTGCCTGGGGAATCCCAGGGACGGGGGAGCCTGGTAGGCTGCAGTCCACGGGGTCGCTAAGAGTCGGACACGACTGAGTGACTTCACTTTCACTTTTCACTTTCATGCATTGGAGAAGGAAATGGCAACCCACTCCAGTGTTCTTGCCTGGAGAATCCCAGGGACGAGGGAACCTGGTGGGCTGCCGTCTCTGGGGTCGCATAGAGTCAGATACGACTGAAGTGACTTAGCAGCAGCAGCAGCAACAGGGTAACACTCTATTCTGCGTGTGTGCATGCTAAGTTGCTTCAGTTGTGTCTGACTTTTTGTGACTCTATGAACTATAGCCTGCCAGGCTCCTCTGTCCATGGGATTCTCCAGGCAAGAATACTGGAGTAGGTTGCCATTTCCTCCTCCAGGGGATCTTCTTGACCCAGGGATCAAACTGGAAACCTGAGCCTCTTATGTCTCCTGCAATTGGCATGCAGGGAATGCCGGAGCTGGGGCAGAATCTGCCCCTGCCTGCCCTCGGGCTAGGGGCAGGATAAATACATGTCCAGGAATTAAGTACACTTGGATGGACACCAGCATTATTTCTCTAGCAGTGATCTGGCAAATAATAACAGCATGTATTTTGCAATATTTTGTGTTGTTTTTCTTGACTTTGTAATGAAAAATTTTGGTAATCCATTGAATAAATACTTCAATTTTAAAATATTTACCCCTTAGAATTTACAAGTCAATGTACATATGGCAGTGGTGTGAGGAATGACATTCAACTTTATTCACTCTTGGTTTCAACAACGGTACATAAAACTAGAGAGCTAAGCATGCTGGGATTATAGAATTGATTAATCTCTGATAAAGTAGATGACGAAATGACTCTGGTAAGTCACTTGACCTTAGGGAAGTCACTTCTCTCTTGACTTCAGCACCCTGGTCTCCAAAATGCACAGGTTTCACTAAGAGAAGTAACACATTTATTTATAAAAATACATTGTTATTCAACACACAATACACTATACTGAATACCATCTACACATCATGCTGTGTTGTCCTCTGTACAACGCTCAGCGTGAGGACTCTTGAAATACCTGGGTGTCGGTCCATTTGGTCCCAGCCTCTGTGTGCTCTACTCTTCCATAGAAGTGAACAGGCAGCATGAACTCAGGGCGGGCCTTCTCCCAGGGGTTTCCATGCCTGAGCCAATCATCTGCTTCTTCTATCTGCAAAAAGGACATGGCTTATAATTTGTTTTTCAGGAGATATGGACCTAACCCTTCAATTATATCAAATCAAAAATATTTTTGACTGGATCAACTCAGTACTGCTTTGGCAAGAAAGATGTTGGTTCTGTCAACCTCAATTCATCTTTGTTATTATCATACAGCCTAAATCAACAATACTCGGTAATATTGCTCTAAATGTTTTATATATATATTATTGTGTTTAATTCTCATAGCAATCCTGTAGGAGGGAACTTACAGCTTCTCCCTTTTTTTTTTATTTTTCAATTTTATTTAATTTTTAAACTTTACATAATTGTATTAGTTTTGCCAAATATCAAAATGAATCTGCCACAGGTATACATGTGTTCCCCATCCTGAACCCTCCTCCCTCCTCCCTCCCCATACCATCCCTCTGGGTCGTCCCAGTGCACTAGCCCCAAGCATCCAGTATCGTGCATCGAACCTGGACTGGCATCTCGTTTCATACATGATATTTTACATATTTCAATGCCATTCTCCCAAATCTTCCCACCCTCTCCCTCCCCCATAGAGTCCACAATAACCCTGTGTACGAGACAGCAAAAGAGACACTGATGTATAGAACAGCTTCTCCCTTTTTAAAGGGAACTATAATTGCTCAAAGTTGCATGGACAGTGAATGATGCTGATAAGATTTGATGGTAGGTCTGTCGGTTCATCAATTGAAGAATTGATGCTTTTGAACTGTGGTGTTGGAGAAGACTCTTGAGAGTCCCTTGGAATTCAAGGAGATCAAACCAGTCAGTCCTAAAGGAAATTAATCCTGAATATTCCTTGGAAAGACTGATGCTGAAGCTGAAGCTCCAATACTTTGGCCACCGGACGCTGGCCTGACTCATTGGAAAAGACCCTGATGCTGGGAATGATTGAAGGCAGGAGGAGAAGGGGACGACAGAAGATGAGATGGTTGGATGACATCACCGACTCAATGGACACGAGCCTGAACAAGCTCCAGGAGTTGGTGATGGACAGGGAAGCCTGTTGTGCTGCAGTCCATGGAGTCACAAAGAGTCGGACCCAACTGAGTGACAGAACTGAACTAAACTGTGGGTTCCAAAGCCTGTGCCTTAACATCTGGGAAGCCAACTGTCTAGCTTGAGGGAAAGAGAGGCCTCCCAGTGGTATTTACATGGTGTAGGACCTGATGGGTCCTACATCATGATTTTCTGTCAAGAGCTTTGTGCCTAGAAAGCATAGAATCAGTGGAGAAAAGCTACTCATAGAAAGCTCCCTTATTTCAGCATAGGTACAGAACACTATAACTTTTTTTTCCATTAAAAAAAAATTGAAGTATAGTTGATCTACAATACTGTGTTAGTTCCAGGTGTTCAGCATAGTGACAGTGCTTTTGCAGGTTATATTCCATTACAGGGTATTATAAGATAACAGGTATAACTTCTTGTGCTATACAGTGTATCCTTGTTGCTTATCTGTTTTACACATAGTTTGCTAATCCCATACCCCTAATTTGTCCCTCTCCTCTTCCTTCTCCCATTTGGTAACCACAAGTTCATTTTCTGTATCTGTGAATCTATTCTGCATATGCATTCATTTGTATTATTTTTTAGATTCCACATATAAGTGATAACATATTGTATCTGTCTTTCTCTGTGTGACCTATTTCACTAGGCATAATAAGCATAATATTCTCCACATCCATCCATGATACTGCGAGTGGCAGCATTTCTTTTTTATGGCTGAGTAATATTTCATGGCATATATATATCATATCTTTATCCGTTCATCTGTTGATGGGCACTTGGGTTGCTTCCATATCTTGACAATTATAAATAATGCTGCTATGAACATTGGGGTGCATGTATGTTTTTGAATTAGTGTTTTCATTTTTTCCAGATATATGCCCATGAATGGAATTGCTAGAACATATGGTAGTTCTGTTTTTAGTTTTTTAAGGATTGTCCATTGAGTCCCACAGTGGCTGCACCAATTTATATTCCCACCAACAGAACACCATTACATTTTGTAGTCTTTGTTTAATTTAATCCTCATGTAATTTTGATCTGATAATGAACTAATACAGTTCATTTTGAAAATAACATACTAACAAGGTAAGGAATTTATTTTATTGATAACTTCAATGTATCCCCACGCAGTTATGTCAGTTTATAACAAAATATTTCTTATACAATTTTTAAAATCAGAATTTGTATTTAGGGCATCCTGGACATCAAATAAATTTTGTTTTCTATAAAAAAACATAAAAATACCATAACAATGACAAAACATATGGTGGGAGGGGGTTACATTTTTAAAGATATTATTAGTGAAAACTTTAAAATATTGTATATATATTAAAAGATGGAATTGTGTTCTGGAAAGGAGGGAGGGTTAAGGTTTTTTAATACAAAGTTCTCTTGTCAATGAAATTACCCCAAATATGGTTATTTTACCTATTTGCTGCCTCACCCTTCCCTCATAGAAAACTCAGCTTTAGTTTAAAGAGATATTAATTATGAATTATCACACAATGCTGGATGCTTCATGATAACCTATATACGAGTTCAGTGTCTGCCCCAGGCAGTGTGGAGAGAGGTGAACAAACACAGCTAACTTTTGAGATATTAGATAAAACATTAATGTCAATAGCCAGACAAGCTAACACATACCCATTTATTCAAACACTGATCATGACTTTATATTGGGAATGCCAGTAAGCTGCCCATTAACAGGAACTACCAGCAACATGATGAATGAAGAGGGGACTCACAGAAACATCTTTAGATAGAAAGTCTGGAGTTAGAGAGCTGCTGGAGACAGGAGAATGCAGCAGATACAGGAAGGGAAGGCTGGACCTAGATGTGAGCTAATCAGTAAAATGCATCCTGTTCAAATGCAGAGTCTCAGGCAGTATGGGGTGGGGGTCTCAAAATCTGCATTTAAAAGTCTGCCTTTTAACATGAAGACACTGGGTACATGGTGCAGCCTGGAGCTACATGGTAATACAAAGTCAGGAACTATAATTCAGATCTGAGACTTCCGCTATCCCCGTCATAAAGAGAACAAAAAAGACAATGAAAATTTAACAAGGAAAGGACTGAATTTTTATCAATTGATAAGAGATTGGTAAAGTTAGAGCCCACTAGCTCATATTAATAACTAGAAATTTGATGAAAAATAAATGAGAATGTCCACAAAGCATCAAACATCCTTAATTACAAAACACTTCGTGCTGCACTTAGGCAAGGGGGCAGGTTCTGGGTTTCAAATACTGATCAATGTGAACACTGCTTTCTATAACAGGAATGAACCTTAGGGCCTAGATGCCTCATTTCAGCACCCAGGACTGTTGTTAATATACATCTTCAGGTTGTACGTGAACTAGGAGGACAGTGAGGCAGAAACAGCTTTCCTTTCAAAAAATGTGCACAGGTTAAGGGGACAACATATTTTCTGCTGATAAATGCAGCAGATTCAGACTGCTCTCCCCTCAAGCAGAATGAAATGCCCATAGAAGAGAAACTGAACTCCGGGCTTCCCACCACCAGCCCCTCCCAGCCTCCCGTGCAAGTCCGAGGTCGTATTTGCTCTTTTGAGGACACACTGTCAAGTGATAAGGGACTGACTAGTCAGCCAGTCACTTTCAACGCAATCCAGTGTTGGTCTGATTTTTTCCCCACCAAATAATAGCTGATTTTAATTCCACTGGGTTACTTAACACATTCTGTAGGAGAATAGAACTCCTAGCTTGCTATTCTTTATTGAGTCTCTTCTTGATTTTGGCAAGGAATCTGTCAATAATTCCCTCAATTATACAAAGCTTGTTTTTAAGGTAAATTGAAGCATAAATGTTTCATAAACACAAGCTGGTCTGAGCAGATCAGAAGAGAAAGAGAGAACTACCCCCCACCCAATCCACCAAGGCTGTGGGGTGGTGATAAACCTCCTCTCTATCCTGCTTCCTTCCAGCAAATTAGTCTGTAAATTTAGATTTCCATGTAGCCAGTGATCCCTGAATGCCCCAGCTTGCGAAGCCACATGAAGAGCCGGGGCCAGATGGGAGGAGAGCTTTCATTTATATCCAAGTGGGCTGTTTGGATCTGAACATCCCAGATGAAAAGGAGCTGAGATAAAGCAAGCAGAAGACTTGGAGTGAGGAGCAAAGTGCCCCTCTGGGTAGGGGTGAGGAGTGTGTGGCAGCTGGATCTGGTATCTTCCTAGAGAAATTACTCAATGGAATCTGTTCCTGCCAGCATGGAAGCAGAGGTCAGCTCAGGGTCTCAGTCAGTGATTGAATACTAAGAAATGCTTTTCCTCTCAATTGTGGGCTACACAGGACATGAAGAATCAGTGAGTAAAAATCAGGTGGTGTCAACAAACTTTGCTGTCTGATGGTATCAATCATTGATAAATGTTTCTGGGGAACACTGAGAACCCAACAGTGGTCACAGGAAGCTTGCTGGGTAATGTGAACTGTGCATGGCTAGTCAGAGCAGGCTGGGAACGGGCTCTAAGAGACAGAAGGTTCCAGCAGATGGCTCGATTCAACCCTGAGATTTCTACTGCCAGCATATTTTTCCACCCAGAACTTTAGCACGTGACTGTTAAACTTTAATGTGAGGCTGTCGCAATTGCCTTCCCCCTTTCCCTCCCAGTGTCCAGTCATTTTCAGAGAACTATTCCTGATAAGGTTTCTATGATCCCCAGTAGAGTTCAAGGTAGGTCAAGCATTTTAGCAATAAAATTATTTTCTTTGAGGGCAGGGTGGAGTTCACAAAGAACACTTTGTTACTCCAAATCTTCTTTGAAGAGAGCCTTCGAAAACTGAAAGTCTAGCACCCTTTAAAAATCTTCCTAGCCTGTGCAATTTTCATCAGCCTTTTCTATGGTAAGAGCAACCCTGTAGCTGATATGAGTCGGGGAGTGATCATGGGCTGAAAAAGCAGGTTGCTTTCCTGAAAGAGATATATATATATATAAATGGAAACAGTTTCTTATTTATGGTATGATGTATTTTATCTTTGCTCTTTAAAATCCCATCCCAGTGAGCAATGGCTATGGTAGATAAAATTAGGTGTCTTTCTGACTCAATTTCAAGTTATAACAAAAGAAGTGATGAAGGATAGTGAAGTTAGCTTTGAAGACTAGCCAAAGCCATTTGGTCTCTCTTTTTCCCTTAAAATGCTGGGGATGTATACTTCTTGGGTCTCACAGGAGAGAAGGGAAGGCTTCCTGGAATAAGGCCATTTAAAGGTAGCAAAGGTCAAAGGTGTGAATAACAGAGTGGTCTTTCATAAGACTTTGGGGAAAATGCACTTGAAAGAATTTTCTTGAGATTGAGCAGCTGAATTTAAAATGACATCTTTCACAGAAAAGTAAAAAATAAAATCCTTAAACATTGTGGGGTATAATGAGTATCACACAGGATACAAAGACTGAGAATGAATACCATGTATTGCTTGGTTACGGTGTGTTAAAATCTTGGTCCTGCTGGAAATGCCTGCCAAGCTAGGCTTCTTACCATGTAACCCTAGATTTCTTCATTGTAGAAGGCAGCCAATTATGTTTTCTAACTTTTTATGATTATAAAATACACATTTCTTATAGACTCTGACTCATGTAGAAGAATAAAGGATAATCAAAGTCACCCATAATCCTATCTCCCAGAGATAATTACTATTGAACCTTTGAGATATGTGTGTGTGTGTGTGTGTGTATATATATATATACACATAAATATATACTTTTTTTCCCTAGCATTTTGTCTTTTTTGCTTCCTTTGGATAGGTCATACTATTCACATGATCCTATATCCCTTTTTTTTCAACTAACATAAACAATTTCCCATTTTACTATAATTAATCAAAAACATAGTATCAATGGCTATATTAATATATTATACAATGCCACAATTTGTGAAAGTATCCTCCTTTTATTAGGGAAAATTAACATCCTTGAGTACCTACTTGTGTGCCAGACATTTTACATATTTTTATCATAATTTTGGGAAGCTGGCATCTCTATTTTGCAGACAAGAAAACCCAGGTTCAGAGAAGTTAAGTAACCTAATAAAGGCAACATAACTCATAAGGGTAATGAGTTGCAATTAGGCCTCAAATTAGAAATGAGATCTCAAGTTAGAGCCCAAATGTTTTTTCCTACCCAATACTGCCTCCTAATTGGTTTAGGAGTAGCTGAAGATACCGGTCCCATCGTTTCATGGCAAATAGATAGGGAAACAGTGGAAACAGTGGCTGACTTTATTTTTTTTGGCTCCAAAATCACTGCAGATGGTGATTGCAGCCATGAAATTAAAAGATACTTACTCCTTGGAAAGAAAGTTATGACCAACCTAGACAGCATATTAAAAAGCAGAGACATTACTTTGTCAACAAAGGTCTGTTTAGTCAAGGCTATGGTTTTTCCAGTAGTCATGTATGGATGTGAGAGTTGGACCATAAAGAAAGCTGAGTGCCAAAGAATTGATGCTTTTGAACTGTGGTGTTGGAGAAGACTCTTGAGAGTCCCTTGGACTGCAAGGAGATCCAGCCAGTCCATCCTAAAGGAGATCACTCCTGGGTGTTCATTGGAAGGACTGATACTGAAGCTGAAACTCCAATACTGTGGCCACCTGATGTGAAGAGCTGACTCATTTGAAAAGACCCTGATGCTGGGAAAGATTGAGGGCAGGAGGAGAAGGGGACGACAGAAGATAAGATGGTTGGATGGCATCACTGACTCAATGGACATGGGTTTGGGTAGACTCTGGCAGTTGGTGATGGATAGGGAGGCCTGGCATGCTGCGGTTCATGGGGTCACAAAGAGTCTGACACGACTAAGCAACTGAACTGAACTGAATTGAAGATGCATTGGCGGTGGTGGTTTAGTCGCTAAGCTGTGTCAGACTCTTGCAACCCCACGGACTGTAGCCCACCAGGCTCCTCTGTCCATGGGATTTTCCAAGAAAGGAATATTGGAGTGGTTTGCCATTTCCTTCTCCAGGGATTGAACTCAGGTCTTCTGCATTGCAGGCAGTCTCTTGAATTGCAAGCAGATTCTTTACCAACTGAGCCACCAGGGAAGCCCCTGAAGATACACTGGTCCTTAACAAAATTTGGAAGTTTGTCTTTCAATAGGTTCCCAATATTCTCCTTCTGGGACTTTCCTCAATGCAACCTCTCATCAAATCAAATCTTTTAGTACCTACTTTCCTTGGCCCAGAAAGTGTCCAAATACTAAGGGAGGAGAAAGCAGATGGTGACGACACTCAGCTTCTCATCCTTCCCCTCTCTGGGGATTAGCTGCAGCCTAGGTCCCCCAACCCAATGCCTGAGTGCGCTGCCTTTGGACTGACTCTTAGAACTCTGACAAGGGCTTAGAGAGGTCAGGCTTTTTTGAAAATCCAGTATCTTTGGGGTATGGGTATGAGACAAGGATAGGGAGAAAGAGAAAGCCTAAATCACATTTAACATCAAGGAAAACTGTCCGTGCACGGACAGCTATATGACTGTAGCTCAAAGTATTACTAAAGATAAACAGAAACAAATACTTAAGAATCTGGTTTGGTTATATGAAAATAAAATGAGAGTCATTTATATAGATTAATTACTATTTGTGCAATTTTCTATGGGGCACTATAATTACACATATTAAATATGTGCCAGATTTATTTGATATAATAGTTAACAAGGCTGCCTACTGTTATCTTATATTAAAAAAAGATAGACATATTAAAATGTGAGTTTGAGCAACCTCCAGGAGACAGTGAAAGACAGGAAAGCCTGGTATGCTGCAGTCCACGGTGTCACAAAAAGTTGGACACAACCGAGCGACTGAACAACAAAGGCATACTAAGGAGGGCAAGACTCTGAATGTGGAAAAGAAAACTGATTGTGACTGGGAAATCTGGGGATGCAGATTTACCAAAAGTGTGATCTGAGGTGACTTCACCTCTTAAGAGCCTCAGTTTTCTCACCTACAAAAATGGTGACATGCTTCCTACCTGCAAGGGCTACTGGCAAAGATCATGAGTCAAAAGACATGCTCCTCCATTTTGCATGCTGCAGAGATAGGACACTGCCCATTACAGGTGGTCTGCATTCAGGTACTCGGTGACAAGTATCTTCATGACTCTCTAGCATCCTTATGAGTCTGGCACTGTAAAAGATGCTATAGATCTGGTGGTGAATGATACTGGTGACACTGGCAGGCTCTCGGCTCTTACGGAGCTTATATCGCAAAGTGGGAAGACTGATAGAATTCACAGATGTCAATCAAATGCTACAGACATTAGTAACGCCCTCTGTTAAATTCTGTAAATTATAAATCATCCAGAACATCAAGGCAAAATTTTACTGACAAAATTAAAAATATGAGTCACATACCTGCCATCCATCTCGAATCTTCTGATTGAAGATTCCATATTCATATCGGATGCCATAGCCATAGGCTGCAAGCCCCAGAGTTGCCATGGAATCCAGGAAGCAGGCTAAATTAAACCGAGCACAAGCAAAAGACAGAATTATCAAGGTAAGTAAAAATTTGTCTTTCTCTAAAAAACAAGGCAGCCACAAAACATTTTTCTATGAGAAACCATATTTATATTTTAAAGCAGAGACTGCTGCACAGTAAGTATTAATTTTTTAAAGTCACATTTTCCCCAATTATAATAAAATAAATACCATAGAAAAGTTAGAAAATACAAAAATGCATAAAGAAGAAAACAAACATCATTTATTATCTCACTATCTAGAAACTACTACTGCGTTCATGTTGGCATTCCATTTGAGAATAGCTAAGGAAAGCTAAGCTAAGCAAAGAGTCGGACACGACTGAGCGACTGAATTGAACTGAACTGAAGGAAACTGGTCTGTGTTAGCCATGTCTTTTGTTGTGCCTGTCCCTAGCACTGCCCTTTCTAGGGAACCTGTCTCCATGCCCCCTTGCTTGAAAAGACATGTATAATTTACATGTGACCTGTCTAACCAACTGGGACATCTGTGGCAGACTCTCTTTCTGGCTGACGGAATTCCAGTGTTGTTCACATACCAGGTTATGCTTCAGGGAGGCTGGACCTGGAAGTGAATATTGCTTGACTAAACTTCTAGGCTAATCATGGTAATTCTATGTCCTTCACCAGTTTTGGTTTTGGCCTGAGCATACGATGAATCATTCTATCCAATGAGAGCTGCTAGGAGGTCTGCTGGGTACAGTTAAAGATTCTCCTTACTGCTGCTGTCTTTTTTCCATAAAAAGTCAAAAGAACCACAGAGATGCAGAGTCCTGACTGAACTGTGCTGCTGAATAAATAAACCTTGGAATGGCCAACCTCTAGAGTTGTTTTGTGATAATACACGGCCTTGTTGGCTGAATTTTTTTTTAATTTATTTTCGTTTTGGTTCTGTGTTGCTGCACTCAGGCTTTCTCTAGCTGTGGTAAGCAGGGGCTACTCTCTAGCTGTAGTGCACAAGGCTTCTCGTTGCGGTGGCTTCTCTTGTGGCACAAGGGTCCTAGAGTGCAGGCTCAGTGGATGTGCACAGGCTTGGCTGCCTCATGCTGCATAGGATCTTCCCGGACCAGGAATCAAACCTGTGTCCCTTGCACTGGCAGGCAAATTCCTAACCACTGGACCACCAGGGAAGTCCAGGATGCATATTTTTAATTTAATGGTATTGGTATTATATTTTTAATATTTTCCTCTATATTTGTTGAAAAATAATTTCTGGATTAAAAACTCAAACTGAATCCATACAAAAAAGGATATTCATTAATTAAATCGAACCAATACTATAACAAGTGTATCACTGCCTACTAGTCAATCAAAAAGCAAAATGTCCAATGCACAAAAGGATAACACAATGGCTAAACAACTTCAGTCCTACCACACAAGTATGTGAATTGAGCAGTTGGGAACAGTGAAGTGAAGGGCCCACTGTGGAAACCCTTCAGGGCACAGGAAGCATCTGGTTAGCTTTGGGGTTTGAAGCAATGTCTCTAAACTTTTTAAGCAATGTCTCTTTTGTTCAAGTTCCTTTCTCTACTGTCTGTCTGTCTTGCTTGCTTGCTTGCTAAGTCGCTTCAGTCGTGTCTGACTTTGTGCGACCCCATAGATAGCAGCCCACCAGGCTCCCCCATCCCTGGGATTCTCCAGGCAAGAACACTGGAGTGGGTTGCCATTTCCTTCTCCAGTGCATGAAAGTGAAAAGTGAAAGTGAAGTTGCTCAGTCGTGTCTCTTAGCGACCTCACGGATTGCAGCCCACCAGGCTCCTCCGTCCATGGGATTTTCCAGGCAAGAGTACTGGAGTGGGGTGCCATCGCCTTCTCTGACTGTCTGTCTAGAACTGGTCGAACCACAGTGCAGAGCCAAAAACAAATACATCTACTACTAGGTCACACCTTGCACTTCTCCTATACAGTCTGCTGGTTCTATAGGAATAGTCTTGCTTGGCATCTGAGAAGGTGTCAATAGCCAGACAACACAGCACATTCACGATGTCGCTTACCAGCAAGCCTCCCAAGACCACCATTGCCAAGCCCAGCATCTTCTTCAATTTCTTCTAACTCCTCCATATCCAATCCAAGCTGGGGATGAAAGGAAAACAACACTGAACGTGGATACAAACAAGCCACTTCAGAGAGAGCAGTCATGTCCTAAAGCTCTGGGTTGGGCATCCAGGTTCATCTGTGAACTCAATCCTTCCAGGTCCCTTCATGCTAGAACTGACATCAGATAACCCCTGCAGATGCTGGTGACTGAAGATGCAGACTGTCTGTGAGGGCACAGCAGCAGGC
Organism: Bos indicus; assembly: GCF_029378745.1. NCBI lineage: Eukaryota > Metazoa > Chordata > Mammalia > Artiodactyla > Bovidae > Bos > Bos indicus. The sequence continues at coordinate 43,607,362 of NC_091769.1, forward strand.
TGCAGAAGAGTATGGGCTCTAAATATCCATTACGACTCTGTTATTTATTAGTTACATGACCGTGGGCAAGGTACTAAATCTCACTATGACTTTTATCTCCTGCTTAAAAACGAGGACATGGGAGCAGTCCAGTGGTTAAGACTCCATGCTTCTATTGCTGGGGGCCCCGGTTTCATCTCTGGTGGGGGAACCAAGATCCTACAAACTGTTCCATACAACCAAAAGAAAAATAATAAAACTAAAAAAAAAGTTAAAATGAGGATAATAGTATCTATTGGAGAAGGAAATAGCAACCCACTCTAGTATTTTGGCCTGGGAAATTCCATGGACAGAGCCTGGCAGGCTGCAGTCCCCGGGGTCTCAAAGAGCTGGACACGACTTAGCGACTAAAATAAAACAATGACAATAGCATCTATTTCATTTAGGACTGTGAATTAAATGAGATTATACAAACAAAGCACTCAGAATGATTTCTGGGTAGATACTCCTCAATAAATATTGGCTATTACTGTTTCTTAAAGTTATTTTTTTGTTGTCAGGGTAAAACCTCAGAGATAGTCTAGTACCAAGTCCACACTAACTGGACTAAATTTGAAAATTACAGAAAGATATGAGGTCAGATTCTCTGGGATGGACTAAAGTTCATCTTTTCATGACCACAACGTATTTACTCACTGAGGTCAAAGGTTGTTAACCCAAAACCAGTTAGTGAGTCACTGCCTGTAAGATCTGGGGCCAGACAGCAGTCAGGGAAACCTCAGTCCTGTGGTCCAGCTGGGATGGGCCTAAAATCCTCTACTTCTCTCTGGGGGTAGATAACAGACTGTAAGGGAACAGTCACAGGGGAGATAAATTAGGAGTTTGGGATTAACATATGCACACTCTACTATATATAAAATAGGTAAACATCAAGGACCTGCTGTATAGCACAGGGAACTCTACTCAATATCTTGTAATAGCCTATAATGGAAAAGAATATAAAAAGGGGGAGACAGAGGATGAGATGATTAGATGGCATCATTGACTCAATGGACATGAGTTTGAGCAAGCTCCGGGTGTTGGTGATGGCCAGGTAAGCCAGGTGTGCTGCAGTCCATGGGGTCGCAAAGAGTTGGACATGACTGAGCAACTGAACTGAATATCTGTCACTATGTTGTACACTTGAAACTAACACAATATTGTAAATTAACTATATGCAATTAAAAAAAGAAAGAACGAGAGAGACTGTGAGAGGCAGAGGAGCATCCATTCGGGATGGATGGAACTGGTTGACAGTCAGCTCTCTGTCCTCAAGTGTTAGAACCAACACAAGCCAGAGGCCACTAGCAGCAGTATGGACTCATATCAAAATTGTGTAGTCCTAGAGATCATTTTGGACTGCTCATCTTACCATGAGGAAACTGATGGTCAGATAAAATACTTGTCCTCTGCTGACTAGATAATAATCTAGCCCATGCCTGGCTAATGATGGTCCTTTGTGAAATGATTGCATTCTTATCTGAAAGTGATACAATCCATGAAATTAGATATTGTTTTACATGGAAACATACACATTTAAAAATGCATGCTTAAAGTGGATGTCCCAGTTGCCATGGGGCTGGTTACCAATTTGAATTCCTATCTTTATATCAAAAGTTGCTTTCTGGTACAAGTCTTGATAACTGTATCTTTTAAAGAGTTCAAAAATGGATCTGCCTCTGTTCATTGTTAAAAGGGCTTTCAAATTTGCTCCCGGTTCACTAGAGTACTGGGGTCCCTGTGACGCCAACTGCTAATACTAGTGCTTAGGATTTGTAACACTCTTAAACATTCGAGTCTAGAGTAGGCTATACTCCTTGAGCAAGGAGTCACTTCATCCCACCTGGTTCGATTCTGGTCCAAAGGAAGTATATTTTTTCAGCTGATATCAAGGGAAGCAAAGAAAACGGAAGCAGAGAGGAGCTGCAATTTTTCTTTGACACAGAATGCTCTGCTAAACCCACATGAAGGAAACCAGCCCTAGTGACAAGCAACTGTCCACACAGGGAACAACAACCCCATGCCAGGACAAAAGTAATTTAAACAGTCTCTCATCTAGAGTGCATCTTTGCAAATACACATTCCTCCCATCAACCACATCAGAAAGGTTAATGACTATTTTTGGTATGAATATACCTGAAGGTCAGGAGAGGACCAGTTAAATATGTTCATGCAAACAAATTAGCACATCAGGTTCAAGACCTCAAGCTTCTTGTTTAAAGAGGAAGTGTATTTTTACATCTCATGAAGCAACGGAGAAAGTATAACAACAGAATTTTAAAAGCTTATTAATTTCAGATAATGTCTTGATATACAAGTAACAGTCAAATTTTGATCATTTTTAAAAAGTAGATAGGAGTCCAAAGAAAAGCTTGTGATTCTGACAACAGGGACTCAAGTACTTTTTAAAGGCTTTTCAGATGCAAATTTCTAAAATGCAATTTGTTGTGGAATGCTGTCAAAAACTGATTGCAGAACAAAATTCTCATGGGGCAAACCAAGTTCTTTAACTGTGTTCCCTAACTGTGTTCCTCTTAAACCATAGATCAGTAGTACTATAGTGTACATTTCTAATAGTTTGAAACAGCCATGTCTACAGAAACAATTTTTCATCTTTTTTCTTTCTTTTTCTTAGGGGGGATGCTCTCTCTCCAAGGTTCCTGAGTTGCACTTGAAATTTAAAGGGAGAGAATGAGAGAAATACAGAGAGAACGTACCTGGTAGATGGCCTCATCACAGGCATTCTGCAGGCCAAGGTTGATCATGGTGTTCTGTAATGTTCGGCCCATGTAAAATTCCAAAGAGAGGTAATAAACCCTCTGAAACAAAGAAAAATGATGTCATGTGAACAGCTAAGAGGCCAACCTTACTTGTCAACATAAAAACACAAGGTAAGCAATGAAAAACAAATAGGCAGGACTACTTTAACTCAGGTTCAAACGAGACGCCTATAGATTCATGAAGGGCTAAAGAAAAGCACTACTGATAAAATGGAAAACCCATCTTATATCCTGGTTTTGGTAACACCTAAGCTGAGCGCCGAAGAATCGATGCTTCTGAACTGTGGTGTTGGAGAAGACTCCTGAGATTCCCTTGGACTACAAGGAGATCCACCCAGTCCATTCTGAAGGAGATCAGCCCTGGGTGTTCTTTGGAAGGAATGATGCTAAAGCTGAAACTCCAGTACTTTGGCCACCTCATGCGAAGAGTTGACTCATTGGAAAAGACTCTGATGCTGGGAGGGGTTGGGGGCAGGAGGAGAAGGGGATGACAGAGGATGAGATGGCTGGATGGCATCACCGACTCGATGGACGTGAGTCTGAGTGAACTCACTCAAATTGGTGATAGACAGGGAGGCCTGGCGTGCTGCGATTCATGGGGTCACAAAGAGTCAGACACAACTGAGCGACTGAACTGAATTGAAATATCTTTTTACTCCCAGGGAGGGGGGTGGAAAAAAAAAAGCAAACTCATCCAACTAAGCAGATTCAATGTTTTGTGAGTTTTTTCTTCCGATTCACAAGCACATGAAAAAGTGTACGTTTTGGGTAAACAGCGGTCAGAATGACATAGCTCATCATTCATCTGTAAAATGTTTCTAGGATGATGGTCAGGTGGGTTTGGCTGTGAGTACCTCAAGTCATCCAAGAAACACGAAGATTAACTCCTTTCAGACACACCCACTGGCTACAAAGTAGTCCTTAACTGTTAGTGCAAGTAATATTATAATTAAATATTTTAGGATTAAAATTACTCTAGAAAGTCTATGAATTGACAATAGTTTCTTCTGAATAACAAGTTTATTGGTGTTTATTCTTGGTGAAATGGGACACTTCTCTATCAGCTTAGAAACTATTTGCCTTTGACATGGTAAAAGCCAGGTAAATACCATCGGAGTTGAAAGTGAAAGGTGCAAAGCTCAGACATTACTAAAACCCTTTAAAATATAAGTGCTGCTGCTGCTGCTAAGTCGCTTCAGTTGTGTCTGACTCTGTGTGACCCCATGGACTGCAGCCCACCAGGCTTCTCCGTCCATGGGATTCTCCAGGCAAGAACACTGGAGTGGGTTGCCATTTCCTTCTCCAATGCATGAAGGTGAAAAGTGAAAGTGAAGTCACTCAGTCGTGTCCGACTCTTAGCGACCCCGTGGACTGCAGCCTACCAGGCTCCTCCATCCATGGGATTTTCCAGGCAAGAGTACTGGAGTGGGGTGCCATTGCCTTCTCCAAAATATAAGTACAGTTTACTAATTTAAAAAAGGATCATTAACTTTATCACCCTCTTAAAAAGGATTTGGTCAAGCAGAAAATACTAAAAAAATATGAATACATTTCAATATAAGGAATGCTTATTATAATATTAAACTCATTAGTTACACATATATACTTAAAATGTTATAAGAAAATGTCAATTTAGAAATCTCAGTTTTCCTGTTTTCATTTTATGAAGCAATTGAATTCGAAGTCGCCCATGGAGAGTCAATATGTCATTTAATACTATTTTCCAGAGCACATCATTATTACTTTTATCCAAGTTGCTTGAATATCTATAACGCTATCGTTAGGGCTCTTATTCATTTATTAGATACCTTTGTGAGTTAGGAAAAGCAGACAGATGCAGGCCAAAGAGGTGCAAGTTGCCACTCACCCCCATGACTGGTGTCCTGGTACCACTTAGAAAAAGGAAGAGTTTCTCAAGCCACAGACACCCATTTATGTAATCAGGGCAATTATTTTCATTCTTCTCTGTGTGCATTTTCATGATCTTTATAATAAAACAACTATGTATGGCGTTTTTACTTTTTGGTGATCTAGAAAAAGCTTGCTTATAAACACAGTATATATACATATCAAGCACTTGCAATTGTGAGGTCATAGCCCCAGGAATCGGAGAAGGCAATGGCACCCCACTCCAGTACTCTTGCCTGGAGAATCCCATGGGTGGAGGAGCCTGGTAGGCTACAGTCCATGGGGTCGCTAAGAGTTGGGCACGACTGAGTGACTTCACTTTCACTTTTCACTTTCCTGCATTGGAGAAGGAAATGGCAACCCACTCCAGTGTTCTTGCCTGGAGAATCCTAGGGACAGAGGAGCCTGGTGGGCTGCCTTCTATGGGGTCGCACAGAGTCAGACACGACTGACGCGACTTAGCAGCAGCAGCCCCAGGAATAATGACTACATCTGTGTTAATTTTCTTTCTCTCCCTCTTAAGAATTCTAAATTAGCATCAATTTAAGAGTTTTTCAGATATTTCAAGCTCTTCCTAAAAAAAAAAAAAAGTTGCTGCTTAAAATAAAGTATTTTAAAATAAAATAAATTGGAGAAACTTGTTGCATGACAGGTTTTCCAAAGACATGAATTAAAGGTGATTTCCTATTTTCCTATAAATAAATTTTTGGGGGTGGGATTGCACCTTATTTGGGGGATACAGAAGACCTTAAAAAAATTGATCTCCCTCATCCTCTTAGTTAGTGATCTCTAAACACTTAAAACATGCTTCTGGTAGTAAAATATTTGAGCATTGCCTATATATGCTATAGATTATATACACGCACTACTATTATTAATATCTTATGTATATTTTACAAAAAATAGAAATTTTCAAAAGGCTTATAAAGATAAAATAAGAGGACAAAACAGTATGTAATATTTTAAAAATAATTTAAAATTTTCCTAGCATTAATTAGAAGCCCTGGTAGTTCTGGGAAGGTGTAGAGAAAAGTCAACAACACAATTGAGCCTTGCAGGGCAGGTGACAACTGGGCAGAGACAGCTGGTGGGAATGCCATTCCGAGGGAGAGGTGCAGTGTTGGCAGAGACCTGGAAGTGGGGAGATCAGGGCATGGATGGGGATGGCAAATCAGGTTGGTGGGAGAACATGGTAAGTCCCAGAGGGTTATGGGAAATAACCTCACCTGGGCTGTGATGGGCCTTCAGTGCTAGATTAAGAGGACTGTGCCAGGTGACCAGAGCCAGTGCTATAGATCTGAGCAGAGGGCAAGGTGTGTCACTTTAGGAGGTTTAATCAGATTATAATGCATAGAACGAGATGGGATTGTAAAGTCAAATGCCTTCAGGATCCAGGCTGAGAAGATAAATGCATAAAGGCTATCCCGAAAAACAATGAGGAGTAGTGGGCAGAGCTGGTTGGACATGTCCTGCCCAAAGGCATGGAAAATAAAATTGCTTAAAGATGTCTAACAGACCAAACAAAATACGTCTGCTAGCCATTTATTCAGCTGCATGCTGCCAAGTTTAACCACTTCTGGGAAGCAATCACTTGGAAATCTACTTCTTGGGAGAGCAGAGATCAGGGCCTCAATTAGGCAGAGAAGAGAGAATGGAGGAGAGTGGGTGATTTCAAGGCAAACTGCAGAAATCAACAGAATTTGGTGAATTGCTGAATGGGGAATACACGAGGAAGTCAAAGGTGAAAGTAGAGTTTTGTGTCTGGATGACCCGTCAGGATGACAATGCCATTAACATTAGAAACACAAGAGTGGGCAGGATTGGGAGGGATGATGATTCTGAGTTTTTAACACGCTGAGTTTGAGGGAATAAGGGGAGATCTAGTTATGGTCACCAAGCACTTATAAATGTAGGAATGGAGTCTGAAAAGGAATTGAGACTAGAGATCCAGACGTGATCCAGATGTGGGATTCATCTGCAGTTGCCAGGCAGAAAGGGAGGTGGGAGAGAAGCTTGGACACACCTATTGGCTCCACTCTGTGCTAAGGGCTGGGACCTTTGATTAACAAGTGTGGAACGGATCTTGTTCACTTGTAATACTATCAGAATACCTGGCTTAAATGCTTGTCCAGTGCAGAAACTTTCAAGAGGAGAAAACTATGAAGTACCAGTTAAGTCACTGGAGAAGAAACATACAAGGCTAGCGTGTGTTCTACGGCACTAAATGCTTTGGAAATGTATGTGTGTGTCAGGGGAGGTGGGAGTTCTAAAACACGGCTCATCATCTCACACTCCAGCTTAAAAACTTAAAGAATAATTTTTAATGTAAGGTGCAGTCTTTTCTATGCAAATTGACAATTCAGTAAACATATGCCTTTGCAAAGAGTCAGACACGACTGAGCGACTGAATTGAATTTAAATATACGCATACATAAAGTGTTTTCTAAGGATATATTTTGGGGCTTCCAAGGTGGCACTAACGGTATAGAATCTGCCTGCCAGTGCACCAGACCGCAGGAGTCGTGGGGTTCAATCCCCGGGTCAGTGAGATCTCGTGAGGAAGGAAATGGCAACCCACTCCAGTATTCTTGCAGGGAGAATCCCATATACAGAGGAGCCTGGAAGGCTGCAGTCTGCCGGGTCTAAAAGAGTCTGACACCACTGACCGCAGTGCAGCAGCAAGAAAATATTTTACCAGTTGCTACCTTCCGGTAGAGGCCTAGGCGTCAGGGCTGAGGAAGTTACTTTCCATTTGAAAGTTTCATTAGAGCTGCAATTTCTCACTCAGGAAATTTTTGTTGAGCGTCTCTTTGAGCACTTGGAATATGGACTATTCTTTTTCATGCTTTCTGTGCTAAAACAATTTGTAATAAATGTTTGGGCCACTGTCTCCAGGATTTACCCATTTTTCACCCTTTCCAATACACTCCCTCACCCTTACTGGGCACAACACAACCCTCGCAGCCAAGTCCTCCTCCAGCCCCCGTGCGGTGGGTAGGAGTGGTCTGTGAACAGCGGTTCCTCAGCAGTCCGGGGGTGGCCTGGCCCTCGGCCCCCAGCCAGCAGGAACCAAGTCATTCCAGGAGCTCCACACCCCACTCCAGGTACTGGGGCGCGGGGGGGTGGTGGAGGCGGATACAGAGCTCTGAGCGTGGGTGTCAGGACCTCTACCCCCGCCCCCTCCTACTCCCCCCATCCCTTCGTCACACTCGGGCTGTGCTTTCTACCAGCCCGGGTCTTGCACGCAACCCCCATCTCATCTCCTCCTCTAAAAAGGTTCTGTGGGCTGTGATGCGCCTTCCTCCGACTCCTGCCCCACCTGCCCCCTTAAATCTTATCACTATTTGCCGACCTCGGCAGGTCTCGGCTCCCTAAACCTTCAGTTCCCCACTCCCCACCGCCCCCCCCCTCCCCCGCACCCCCCAGGCAGGGTTTTTATCCCCCTTTGTTCTGGATCGACTGTTTGGGGCCTGGCATTCAGACTGGAGCCGCCAGCTATCTCTAGATTAGATGCTGAGAGTAGATGCTCCCCCAAAAGTTTATGAAACCAGTGGACAGGCGAGGGAGGCTTGAGCTTCTGCTCCAGGAGATCCCCGGGGACGGGAAGCGCAGTGGTTAGGGTGGGGATGGCGCTCGGATAACCGAGACTTAACTGGGGTGTTGGCGGAATGCCAGATCTGACCCCGGCCGCACACCCGCCGCCCACACACTCTCCCCCGGACTTCGCGGGGTGTGTATGTGTAGGGGGAGGATCGGGGTTAGGAGAGGTCACCCCCAAGGCTCCACCCATCCAGCCGGGGCCATCGCCCCGACGCTCGGTTGCCGCCCTCCCAGAAGGGCAGAACGCCGCGGAGGGCACCGGGGAGCGCCCGCCGGCCCCGCCGCGCGCGGGCAGTACCTTGGGGCACTTCTCGTAGTAATACTGCTGCGTGCGGATCCAGCGCCCTACTAGGTGGTCGCGCACCGTGTGCGCCAGCGCGAAGAAGTAGTCGCGGGGGGTGGCCACGTTGCGGTCCTTGACCAGAGTGAAGTGCAGGTGCCGATTGAAGCCCTTCTTCAGCTCGGCCACGTTCTCCACGCCCACGATGCCGCGGATGCTGATCTGCCGCCGCTTCTCCTGGTCGGTCAGGGGCTTGGCCATGGCGGCGGCGGGCAGCGCGGCGAGCGGGACGTGCGGCTCCGGACCTGCGGCGGGACAGGGGCGGAGCAGCTCTACGCCGCTCGCCGCTTTTGAGTCGGAAGAAAGTGTGGGGTCCGCCCCTGGGCGCGGCGGCGCCGCCCCGGGTCCCAGCCCGCCTGCCTGGGTAGCGGAGGGAGGGCCCGGCTCCCCCTCTCCCTACCTCGGGACTCTGGGCCGGCGGGGCGGGAGCGACGGTCGGTGCCGGCCGGTGGGGACCTCTGCGGGCGAGAGTCTGCGCACCCGCTGTGCCCGGATAGGCGCCGTGGGCGCTGGCGGCTGGAGGGACCTCGGGTGAATCCTCTTGGCGGTTGAAATGGGATCTGTGGTAACTCATGGACACTCCCTTCAGGGTCTGTGGAAATGGGGAAGGGGGAGAGTGGGGAGAGGAGGGAATCTGACTTGCTTCCCCGTTCCGGAGTGTTGGGTATAAGAAGAATGTCTGGGTGTGAAAGCGTTGTAAGCAGATGGAGTGGGAGTGGGTGGGTCCCTAGAGATCGAGAAGGGGTTTGTGTGTTGGGGGGGGGGGGGGGCTTTCTTGACCTAAGAGAAGGTATTTTTGGCCTAAGCCATTTTGTGATCTAAGCTTGGCCATAATATTTGTCCTTGAACAGGTCACAGCAGTTAACGATCTTAAAGGAAGTAAGGGAAAGGAGGAACAAAGGGAAAGCAGTCAAGAAAAAATAGTTCGGTGATAAAGAGAGTCCTAGCTCCTCCTTAAGCGACACACATAACAATCTGATGCTCATCTTTGAGTTCTGCAGGAGCTAAGGCCCCCACTCAAGTGGAGGATGGAAGGATGGAGTGGACCCTTGTGACTTCAAGTAACTAAAGCTAGACCTTTGCCAGGCGTTTGCTGATTTCTCAGCCCAAGCCCCTTTATGAATATACCTGTGCCTTTAGCTTAAAATTTCCCCAATTTTGCTATTCAGAGAGGCACTGGTTTGGGAAGGATCCTGTGTTCTCCTTAATTGCTGCAAATAATAAATCCTTCCTTCTCTGCAATTTTTGTCTTGGTTGTGTCTTTTGGCTCAACTCCCACCAAGAAGAGAACACATTTTCAGGTACCAGCATGTTGCTGGCAGGCTTTTGTTTTACAGAGGTTTATTTGTTATGTTACTATTATTGCTATCATTTCTCATCTGGAATGGGTTCCACTACAAGCTTCGGGAGAGTCAGCACTCTCACCTCGGTTGTCACACATCCCTGTTAGTTCTTGGCGTCCCTCCCATCTTGAGTCAGAAAAAGAATCCTAGGGCACCCCCTTTGCTGTCATTTAGTTTTTGAGGACCCAGGAATTCAGAGTTCCTGACTCTTAGACTCGTGCTTGCCTTGTCAAGAGGATGAGATGGTTGGATGGCATCACTGACTCAATGGGCATGAGTTTGAGTAAACTGTGGGAGTTGATGATGGACAGGGAGGCCTGGCTTGCTGCAGTCCACAGGGTGTCAAAGAGTCAGACTCCACGACTAAGCGTCTGAACTGAACTGCCTTGTCAAAGCACTCAACTGTTCATCTACAGAGACAGGTTAGTGAGAATCAAAGAAAGTCCTCAGTTGGACCTTCATACTGATTAGGTGGCAGGGGTTTTTACTTTGGCCCCTTGTTTGAACTATGTTTCAAATGAAGGCAGGGTGGAGGGAGGGAAATGAGAAGGTGTGTCCCGTAATAGGAAGGGATAACTCACTGGGCTGGTTGCCTTGTGTACATGAAACAAAGCAGTCTGTGTTATTTGGCAGTACAGCCTGATCTTTGCACCATTCACCTTCCACCTTTGGAGGTATTTATTTGTGTGTGTGTGTATAAACCTTGGCAAAGGCAAACAAATGATATTTTAGGATGTCAGAATCTTTTTCAATAAGATATGGTATTAATTTATTTTAGAGACAGTCCATTCTAGAATTGAGTTCTATCCCTGCCCCCCCCCCCAATCTTAGTACAATTTATTAATAGACTTCACTGTTAATAGTAGGCCAGAGCTGATTATTTTGAGTTGATGTGGTGGTGGGGGTGGGAGGCTAAATGCAGCTCTTACCATAAAAATAAAACTTTAGATTTCACAGCTCTGACAAAATATCCAGGTCCCTAGGCCTGGATCCCTTTAGATGCTAGGCCTTTGGGGGCAGAGCCAAGACTGAGTTACAGTATACAATACCTGTAATACTGATGACCTGGAATAGGAAAGCATTTTAGAATACACAAGGATGATGGTTTGGCCATCTGGATGAGGCCAGAAATGCCCTAAATTAAAAGTGAGAGCAACATCAAAATAGCTGATCTTACAGAGAGAATAAACTAGTGGTTACAAGAGGAGAGAAGGAAGGAGGGAGAGCTTACGATATACAAATGCTATGCATAAAATTAATAAGCAACAAGGATATATTGTAAAGCAGAGGGAATATAGCCATTATTTTGTAATAACTTTAAATGGAGTATAGGGCTTCCCTGGTGACTCAGATGGTAAAGAATCTACCTGCAATGTGGAAGACCCAAGTTCAATCCCTGGGTCAGGAAGATCCTCTGGAGAAAGGAATGGCTCCTCACTCTGATATTCTTGCCTGGGAAATCCCATGGACAGGCGAGCCTGGAGGGCTCCAGTCGGTGGGGTGACAGAGAGTCAGACACGATTGAGCAACCAACGCTTTCAGTTTCACACACTTTAAATGGAGTATAATCTACAAAAATATTGAATCATGTTGTATACTTGAAACTAATATTGTATGTCAATCATACTTTAAAAATAAATAAAATAAATGCAAAAAAAAAAAAAAAGAGTTGATCTTAAAATAACCAGGCCTCTGTGGTAAAGTTTGAGGGGAGGCTGAAAAGGCAGATCTCTTGACAAATTAGATTATAAAAAAATAAGTTTTTAAAATCAGTTTTGAAATGATCCAAAAGGATACACGTATCCCAATGTTCATTGCAGCACCGTTTACAATAGCCAAGACATGGAAGCAACCTTAATGTCCATCAACAGAGGAATGGATAAAGAAGATGTTGTATATATATATATATATATATATATATATATACAAATATATATATGTATATATACAGTGAAATATTACTCAGCCATTAATAAGAATGAAATACTGACATTTGCAGGAACATGGATGGATAAAGAGATTGTCATACTGAGTGAAGTCAGTCAGAGAAAGAGAAGTATCATATGACATCCCTTAGGGCTGAATATAAAATGAAATGATACAAATGAACTTTACAAAACAGGAACAGACTCACAGACTGAGAGAATGAATTTATGGTTGCAGGGTAGGGGGAAGAATAGGGACAAGGGATAGTTAGTAGTTAGGAAGTATGGGATTGACATGTTCAGACTGCTATATTTAAAATGGATAATCAACAAGGACCTACTGAATAGCACAGGGAACTCTGCGCAATGTTATGTGGCAGCCTGGATGGGAGGAAAGTTTGGGGGAGAATGGAGAATGTATCCATTCATGTATATGTGTGACTGAGCCCCCTTGCTGTCCACCTGAAACTATCACTACCTTGTTCATTGGCTATTCTCCAAATTAAATAAAAAGTAAAAAAAATAAAATTAGTTTTGAATACCTCTAGGATGGTCACAGTGTTAAGCCAGTTTTGCGTCATTCACAGGTTGGTGTGAAACAGCTCAACAGGAGATGGAAAGTAGAGTAGAGCAGTGAGATGAGGGAAAGCTAGGTCTGAGTAGATCTTCCTCCCAGGGAGGTCTGAGCAGCAAAAGGGAAAAGAATTGTCTGGTTACTTAGGCAGGGAATGAGGAATTAGGGTATACAAAAGAAGAGATGGAAGACACTAAAGGCAAACTTTCTATTTCTTAGTTTTGTTTAAGACAATTTCTAATGGGTGGATCCTAGGCCCCCATCTACTTAGACGGACTAAATTCTTGTTGAAAACCCAGAATAATGATAAACTGATAAACACACTGTTACTTCTGTAGCTGGTCAGTAAACCTGCACCCCTGAGTTGCTCATCTCTCAAACTGGAAAAACTGTTACCAGTGGGATGTCCAAACTATAGTGTGGAGGGAGGGAACCTCCAAGCCTATGTGAAAGGAGTGACTTAGTGATTTAGGAGGAACCGTACATCCAGTTTTGAGTGACAATGGATCACGCTGTTGGGACTTCCCTGGCAGTCTAGTGGGTGAGACTCCTTGCTTCCACTGCAGGTGGTGTGGGTTAGATTCCTGTCCAGGGAATTAAGATCCTGCGTGCCCTGTGGCACAGCCAAACAAACAAAACCAACGAGTCACATTGTCAGTCTTTTTCACTTCTCTTCCAGTCTTTCTAGAAAGTATTTGGTGTTAGCGTGTCTTTAACATTTGCTAATCTGCGCTTTTAACAGAAAGCAGCTCCTTTCTTCAGGTTTTAGCATCTAACTGGCATTTAATAATACTGTCTTCCATTTATGGTAAGTGATACTTTATCATTTAACTCTCACAGAAACTTTGCTTTTTAAATTTTAAGTTAAAGTGAATTTACTTAAAGAAAAATTATTAGTTGGGTGGCACATGGGTTGGCCAAAAAGTATACAAATATAACTGAAGTTTGGGAAACACAGAGCTTATGGTCTCCTGGGTCCCTTTGAAATCTAACATCTGCTCATTTTGTACTGGTCTAGAACACCAAGGCCCAGAGAGGTGAAGTTACTTGACCAAGAAGATTACTATCTTTGAAAACATTTCCTTCAGTGTCTCCTGACTAGAAACACCCAAAACTGTAGTTCCCTGAGAAAGTATGAGACTTAAGGTCCTCGTGTTTGTTCATACTTCTCTTGGCAACGATGACCCCTGTTATTCCTGTTTCTTAGCTGCAGCTTCCCCACGGCTACTCTGATGAAATGGCCCTTGTGAATAGCTCAACAATCCATGCACACCTCATAAGACAAGTATAAGTTATACCCACTGTCAGAAAAGAACATGGGCAAGTGCGTCTGAATCTTCAGAGAAGCAGATGAAGACAGGATTCAACATGCAAGGATTTTGTTAGGGCAAATGCTCCTGGGGAAGAAAATGGGGAGGGAACCAAGTCAGCCTGAGAAAGAGTGTCAGGCTGTGATGCGAATCTGACTCTGAGTGAAGGAGAGAGGGAGAGATCCATGAGAGGGAGCATCCCAAACTGCCCTCAGTTCCAGGAAGATCCAGCAAAGCGACTGGCAATTCTGGAGCCAAAGTCAATTGTCAGGAGTCCCCATGCTGTCTTGTCAGGCGAGCTCCCCAGAGAGGTGTGGCACCTGCACAAGCCCAGCAAGGACATCTGCAGCCCTTGATCAGTTGTGCTCTCTGCAGTTGGAAGTCTGGGAGGCCCATTCTTGTGACTACCAGCAAGATATCAGATAACAAACATAGGTTAGCAGCCACTATATTCCAAAGTAGGGCTTACCGTGTTGGCATCCCACTTTCATCAAATATACAACTAGCATTTTCCAAAAGCTCTGGTTAGGCACTTAATGCGCATTCCTTCATTGAAACCTCTTACCAGCTCTGTGGGCAAGTTTTATTTTTCTTTTCATTTTATAGATGAAGAAACCGTGGCTCAGAGAAGTTAGGTAGTTTGCTCAAGATCACTTAACGGGTAAGAGGCTGAAGAGGTTTTCACATATTTGTGTTGTGTTTTCCTTCTTCCGAAACGGGTTTGGGATCAGTTGAGTAAACCTGAATTCTCACTGCACCTTAGTTGACCTAGTTATCCTGTCCCTTTAGGTTGTTATGTGCTGTTCTCTGGCCTTTGACCTACTTCTAATCAGTTCTGAAATCCAGGGAAATGCCAGAGGTCCAAAGTGGCCCACAAAGGGGCATTGGCACAACAGAGATGCTCAGCGTAGATGATGAGCTGAGCTTTGTACCCAGTGAGTGAATTTAAGTACATTTCACTCAGTATATTTAATGTGTGAATCTGTCAACCAAGATTACTTCTAGGCTCTGCTGTTTTAAATATTTAGTAAGACGATTGAGAGCCTGGGTTTATTATGCTACTGAGTGCCCTTCGGATCTGGGGACAGCACACTGAGCGCATTGCATCTCTGTAATTGGCCGTAACTGAGACCATTCACTTGTTACTTGAATATATTTGGCTTGTTTTGGAAGCAAGTGAGTGTTCCTGGCACTTTCAGATCCTGTTATATCTGATTTGCTCATTAATACAGTAGTTTGGTTTGTTAGGCGTGGTCCGGTGGGAGTTTCTGAAAAGCAGGAAATATTTAACAACTCATTTCTCCCTGTGCCTCGTTCAGTGAATGGTTTTAGTATGCCTGTTATGGAATATGCTGGAGAATTGCTTAGTGCCTCAATTTCAACTTCTGCAAAGTGAGGTTAATGCTCTCTGTTCTCCTCACTCCCCAAGGCAGCTAAACTCAAAAAAGGTCTGAGTGGAGAAGTGTTAGGAAATGTTAAAAGCAAAAGATATCAACTTTGGGGTTGGGATTATATTTTGAAATCTTAGCCAGCACTTCCCTTTTCTCCTGGTGCTTTACTTTTCCCCACCTCCCTTGAGGAGCCACGCTAGCTTGCGATTATTGCCGATGAAGGATGTAACCTCTCTGGTTTGTTACTGCTTGGATTGGCTCAGACGGTAAGGAATCTGCCTGCAATGCAGGAGACCTGGGTTCCATTCCCAGGTCAGGAAGATCCCCTGGAGAAGGGAATGGCTACCCACTCCAGTATTCTTGCCTGGAGAATTCCATGGACAGGGGACCCTGGCGGGATACAGTCCATGGGGTCTCAAAAAATCGGACATGACTGAGAGACTAACACTTTCACTTAGGTTAACATGTGCGAGACACATTGAATGAGAGCCAAGAGTCTGAGAAGACTCACAGGAGGGAGAAGATAGCACAGTGGGTCGGGGGGGAGTAGAGATGTCACAGTCTTGGAGCAAGGAGCTGGGAGGGAGCCTGCTTCCTTGGGGAAGCAGAAATGCCAGGGAGCAGCCTGCAATGTTCTCTGCTTCTTTAGAAGATCCAGGGGAGGAAGCAGCTGCTTGAAGGCTTTCAGTAGTCAGGGCTTAGACATGGTCAAAGACTCCCCACCCACAGGGAGGCATGGAGCAGCCTGTGGGTGAAGACCGGATGAGAAGGCTGACTCAGAAAACACCCAGGGGAAGACTTGTCAAGGCTTGGGCTTCCTACCTCCCACCGCCACTGGTGCTTGGAGTGAATGGGCCAGTTAAAGTGAGGTCACAGTTTCCCTTTCCTGGAGAATGAGAGTTCAAATTAGACATTTAAATTATACGTAAAAAACAAAGCTGCATTTCGTACACACCTGAGTTTATTCACTGTATTTGCTTTTCCATCTAGTATTATTACTAATGCAACAAGACTCATGTTTCAGAAAAAGCTTTCACCTTGTTATAGGAATGAATGATAAGATGAGTTCTGGGAAAATTTTGCAAAGAGGTATGAACCAATCCTGACCGAGGAAGGGAAGTAAGAAGTGTGCTAAGCCTAGGGTTTCAGTAGATTATCAGTAGATAATCACGCAACATGCACTAGAGACAGCCTCTCTGCCACCTTGTCTCAGGGCCTTCATCATGCTGACCTGAGTGGGTCCACATTTTGACTTATATATGCATAATAGATTTATTACAGGGATTACCTATAAAATGTATAGCTGCTATACAAATATTACTGTTTTTTTTTTTTAAAGACCTTTGTTTCCTTAAGGAGTAAACTGAAGGAATCACAAACACCAAGTTCTCAAATGCAAACACTTTAACTTCTCTGAGCTATTAATTAGCCACCTTTAAAACTCTAACCAATAGGATGCTTGGATGTTTATCAGCTTAAAACACATATTTTTTTCAAGGATGGAGCCCAGGAGTCTGGATGATGTATTAAAAGTTGATCCCATGCACAAGTTCTGGGCTTTTCTTTTTTGGATTTCTTGTTGTCTTAGATGTACTGAGTTCATTTGACGCAATTTTGCATAGCATACCCTATCTCTGTTTTTCAAATTCAATATTTTAATTTATTGATTTATTTTAAAAATATTTAAGCATTTACTATGTGTCTAGCCTTGTGCTGGGCAGTTGGTAATATCAGTGAACCAAACAGACGACAAAGTAGCTAGACACATTGTTTCCCCATTCCCTGGTTACCTGGGAGCTGACTCCTCTTCATCTGCCTCCCCTCTCCCATTTATACTTAAGTAGAAGGCAATGGCACCCCACTCCAGTACTCTTGCCTGGAAAATACCATGGATGGAGGAGCCTGGTGCGCTGCAGTCCATGGGGTCGCAAAGAGTCGGACACGACTGAGCGACTTCACTTTCACTTTTCACTTTCATGCATTGGAGAAGGAAATGGCAACCCACTCCAGTGTTCTTGCCTGGAGAATCCCAGGGACAGGGGAACCTCGTGGGCTGCCATCTATGGGGTCGCACAGAGTTGGACACGACTGAAGCGACTTAGCAGCAGCAGCAGAAGTCCATATACTTATTGTGGGCGTGGTTATTTTATAACAGTGACTATAGGACTCCCCTTTGGTCATGTTCTTGGTGAAAGAAGGAACCGGAAGTAAGGACCAACTTGGAAAGTCAACAAATCAAACATTTAATGAACACCTACTGTATACATCCACAGTATACTATGTTCACTGTTAATGGTCTAAAGAATACAGGCCATGGTCTCTGCCTTACCAAGAACTTTTAAACTATGTTAAGGCACCACACTCTCATGAAAATACAAGGCAGAGTATGGTAAAGGAAAAAATAAGCCTAACTTTAAGTGCTAAGTTTATAGGGAGGAAAGAGCATCTTGTATTTGTCTTGAAGCTACATGACAACAGCTGTTTTTCTTTCTTCTCGAAAGTGCTGTTTCCTCCTCTACCCCCTTGAATGATAGTATATTAGTCATTGAATCACAGTACATTTCCAGTTTAAGATGAAAACGTTAAACTTCACTCCACCCATAATTTTCATGACACATCATCTTTTATATTTTTGAGATTTAAATGTGAGAACTGCAGAGACGAGCTTAGACCAGCAGGTGGAGGAATTTGCTATTTGAACTCAGGACATCAAGTGGTTCAGCAAAGGATGTGACTGCAATTTAAATTATTGCTTTATTTCTCTTTGTTTCAGATATTTATGCACCAAAACACTCTGAACAAATTACCTATATTCTAATGAAAGAGAATGTATGTATTTTTATAACAAATTACTATACTGTACAGCAGAAATTAACACAACATTGTAAATCAACTATACTTGAATAAAATAAAGGAGAAACATCAAACCCAAATTACTTGTACTCTGAAGAAGATGAATCAAAATTGGTTATTTTCATCACTCTATCCAGAGCATTAAGTAGATGGCACTTTCTCCTTTTCAAAGTCTTAGATGTAAATATATATTGACATCTAAAGAAATAATTTCGACTTCCCAGGTGGCTCAGTGGGTAAAGAATCTGCCTGCAATGCAGGAAATGCAGGTTCAATCCTTGGGTCAGAAAGATCCCCTGGAGGAGGGCATGGCAACTCAGTCCAGGATTCTTGCCTGGAGAATCCCATGGACAGAGGAGCCTGGTGGGCTACAGTCCATGGGGTTGCAAAGAGTTGGACACGATTGAATTGACAGCACACACACAAAAAGAAATAGTTTATTCTCATAGAGAACATTGGAGAACTCTTTTTAAACAAACATACGACCTTAACATTCTTATGCTAGATGTAGAACACACTCAGAGTAGGGTGTACTGTTGCCTTGGGCTCCCACGTGAGTCAAGCGTCTGAGTTTGCAGGTATCAGAGTAGAGGGATCTCTGTACTGGTTTATCTGAGGTCTATCGCAGGTTTTCAGGCCTGTCTGAGCACATCAGCGAACTGATGAGACAGGCCTGAGTAAAATCAATACACATAGGGGAGTTGGAATCATCAGGGGAAGAAGTCATGCCCTGCCTGTTGCTGGGGCAAGGGCATGTCCAGCAAGCTGCAGGAGTCTGGTGGAGGCTGAGAAGCTTCCTGGGCAAGAGTTCACCCTGAGGGTAGAAAGAATCTGCTGATTAGCTTGAGCCAGCAAGAAAAGCCCTAGTTGTCAGAGAGGAGCAGTAAGTCTAACGGGGATTGTACTAGTTTCTTGATAACCTGGTCTGAGTGTTTAGAAGCACGATTCCCATGAGTACATAGAAGGCTGTTGGTAAAAACGGAAATAATTTTCTCAGCTTTTAAAAAAATTCTCAGATTTAAGAAATACTATTTTACCTTCTCACCTGAACAGGTGAGTCAATTTCTTGTGCTTCACTCCTGCACAGCTTGCCTTCCCAGGTTGCTCAGCAGTAAAGAATCTGCCTGCCAATGCAGGAGATGCAGGATATGTGGGTTCGATCCCTGGGTTGAGAAGATGCCCTGGAGTAGGAAATGACAGCCCACTCCAGTGTTCTTGCCTGGAAAATCCCATGGATAGAGGAGCCTGGCAAGCTACACTCCATGGAGTCGCAAAGAGTTGGACGGGACTGAGCAACTGAGCAGAGCAAAGCAGCTTGCCCAACTTGCCGGACCCAGTAGAGGAGGGTCTGGGGGAAGTGCTTTGTTCAGAGGGGAGAGGCATTGGCCGCAGGACTGCCAGCGCAGGGAGACACCTTCTGGAGACTCTCAGAAATACAGGACTTGGTGTGCGGGAGTGGAGGTTTGGTCCTGAAAATGGGAGCAGGAACCAGTGACATCTGTATTGCAGTTAATGAGATTCCTCTGACTCAAAGGCTCATAAGATCTGGAGAAATAAACCTTACATATATACTGCTGGCCAGGTTCTTAGAGTTACTGAACATTTAATAAGACAACCATGATAACTATGTCTGTTTTTTGATGCATAAGCTCTTTGTAAAACCCTCCATTTGGGTTATATTTTTATAGCAGTTTAACAGACTTACAGACAGGTGTATAAATCTTAAGTATATACCACAGTGAATTTTTACAGTTTAATAACTTGTACAAATTCTGCTAAGACAGATGCAGAATATGAGAAGCAGCTCTGAAGCCTATCTTGTGCCCCTTCTTGTCTCCTTTTCTAAAAGCTACCCTGATTTCCAATACTGCAAATAACTTTTGCCTGTTTTAAACTTTGTATAAATGAAATTAATTAAACTATTATTTTGCCTACCTTTTTTTTTTTTACTCAACATTATGTCTATAAGTCTTATTTATGTTCTTACCAAACTGTGTAGGTTTTCTTTGTTGTATCGTGTTCCATTACATGAAAGTAGCACAATTTTATCCATTTTAAAATTTACTCATTTTAAAATTTATTCACTGTTGGTGGACATTTGAGTTGTATCCAGTTTTGATTATTATGAACAAAGCTGCCATAAAGATATCGGTACATGTTTTACTGCACACATGTCCTCCTCACTGTTTCTGTTGAGAATATAATTGCTAAATCTGATCTATAGATTTAATGACTTTTATTCTTCCCAATGTGGAAAATGTGGTTTAGTTATACATGTTCAGTTCTCTTGCTGTAAAGGGATTGAAGTGATGAAGAAAGTGAATTTGACTATGAAGCTATTAATATTACTAGAAAAAGTTGGCGTTACTTAGAGCAGCCAGGTACTGACAAATTGGGTACTTAATGTTGAATCCTTATTAGTTATCATAAGCTGTGATAAGTGGTAAGAGTGTACACTGTTGTATTGCTCATGTCAAATTGAAAAACATTTAGGATAGTTTTCCACTGCTACCTAGAATATGTTTTTTAAAAAATTTATTTACTTTAATTGGAGGCTAATTACTTTACAATACTGTTTAAGAGTCCTCCTCCTGGAAGCTAATTTTTAATATTAACCTTAGGAAGATATGCTTCGAAAGTAATTTTCAAAAATTGTTTCATCAGTAGAGATGGCTAAAAGTTAATTGCAGCGCTATAGCGTGTAGCATTTGTTACTGGAAGCTGAGAAACATCAGTGGATTTTCAGATTTTTTATTTTTAGTTTATTAGTTGACAAATCTTGATTTAAGCGTTGACCATTGTGTTTCCTGAATTTATCTATGAAGACTGAATGGAAGGGAATAACACGAAGTTTAGGTCCCAAGAGAAAAATGCTTTGTGATGTGGGCCTCACCCAGAATCCTATGGCCAAAAATATCCCCAGGGTCAAAGTTATGCAGTGGATCTTGGCCCATCTCTGTAGATTCTATATCTAACCTATCAGATTTTCTGGAAACTAACATTTATTTCTACTTGGTTTTTAATTACAAAAAAAGTATGTGTTTATTCTAGAAAACTTGGAAAGCATATAAAAATATAGCAAAACTCTCATGTAATAGCAGTATCCTTTGTTAATACATTTCAGAATATTTTCTTTCTGGTTTTAAATTACCAGATTATTTTTTCACATAACTCATTTATTCAACACATGTTTTTGAGAGCTTCTTATGTGCTGATGGCAAGACTGTATACAACCAGAGATCCAGCAATCTCTTACAGGGTTTCCAAGACTTGAACTTACCCAACAGAGTCTGGAAGATCAGAGGTGGTGAGGGCCAGGGAGAGGGACCTCTGGGAGACGGTGCAGAAAGTTGTTGACATAGCAGCCCTGAGACACCTGTTGTTAGAAAGGTCTGCTTACAATATTGGCTTTTGTCTAGCATCTGGGAACTTGACTTTCAGGAGTTTTCCCACCATTCCCTAATGATAAGGATGGTTCACTGTGTCTAGACTGTGCAAATACCATGTTCATGCTGAAGACCTGCTTACCTTCTGGGAGTCTGGGATTTTGACATGTGAATGGCAGAGAGTTCCTACATCACCAGTCTCCACTAAAAACCTTGGATGGTGAGACCAGTGAGCTTCCCTGATAGACACTCTGCACGTATTGCCAGGTGTTATTGTTGGAAGAATTACGTACATCCTATGTGACTCCACGGGAGAGGACTCTGGAAAGCTTCTTCCTGGTTTCCTCCAGACTTTGCCCCATGAACCCTATTCCTTTTACTGATTTTGTTTTGTGTCCTTTCAATAAACTGTACCTGTGAGTATAACTACTTCTCAGTCCTGAGAATCCTTCTAGCAAATTATTGAACATGAAGCTGTCTTGGGGGACACCTGGTATGGTGATCCCTCCTTGGGAGATTAAATTACCAGGTGAATCATTACCTCTACTTTTTTTTTTTTTTTTATTACTTCTACTTATAAGGGCTTCCCTGGTGGCTCAGTTGGTAAAGAATCTGCCTGCAGTGCAGGAGACCAGGGTTTGATCTCTGGGTTGGGAAGATCCTCTGGAGCAGGAAATAGCAACCTGCTCCTGTATTCTTGCCTGGAAATCCCATGAGCAGAGGAGCCTGGTGGGCTATAGTCCATGGGGTCACAAAGAGTTGGTCACAACTGAGCAACTAAACCATCATCTCTACTTTTATGCTGGCCTTTAGGGTGGAGCTGGGAATATAACTCCTCGAGGGAGTCTCCTCAAATGCGATGCTACAAGAACGGAGATGTGGTCAAGGGAAAGGGATTAATGTCCCAGGAGGGTTGAGGAGGCTGCTCCTGAGGAATAGCCACTTATTCAATCCACACTCTCCCCTGTCCCAAACAATTCTACTACAGGGAAACAGTCTCACTGGCGTGAAAAAAATTGCAACTGAAACCATTTAGTGTAATTTTCGGGGGCTCTGAAGAGCTCCTATATCATAGTCCTTTAAGTATCAGTGCAGAGAAGAATTCATGGACAGCAAAGTGGTAGATGAGAAGTGACTTATTAGAATAGGACGCTTATGAGCCTTACAAGTGGGTGGGCGAGAGAAGCTGAGCCCTGAGAACTTACTTGGCTACAGTTTTATAATCAAAGGAAAAGTGGGGATGCCAGGAAGAACTTCTTTGTCTTTTTTGAGTAGATGTGTTTTATCATCTGCTCCTCCTCCCAGTTGGGCAGGGAAGTTTTCTTGTCCCTACATAGTCAAACTAGGTTCACAGATTATTGTGTCTATGTGTGAAGAGCGCACGTCCTGGGGATCATTAACTTACTGTGTTCACTGGGCAGCTTTTGGGTCTCATGCCACCTTTGTTTTATTGTTTTGGGGCACGTCTCATGCTTCTGTTGTATGGTTTTGTTGCTAAGGAATCCTGCAATCCTTTTGTGGTTAAGCAAACCTACGTTTTTGAGTAATCATTAACTTACTGGGGTCTCCCATATTTTTTCTACTTATAATCTCCTAGTGGGATTAACTATTTAATCACCTACTTTTCCCCTTTACTCTGTCCCTGTGACAACTATCAATATACCCTCAACACGAATATAGCCAAAGCTTAAGGAAAGCCAACAGCCTGACAGGTATGGATTCAATAGACAGAACTGACACACAATGGGTTCCTGTCAGTTGCTCAGTTGTGTCTGACTCTGTGACCCCATGGACTGCAGCACACCAGGCTTGCCTGTCCTTCACTATCTCCCAGAGCTTGCTCAAACTCATGTTCATTGAGTTGGTGATGCCATCTAAGCATCTCATCCTCTGTCATCCCCTTCTCCTCCTGCCTTCTATCTTTCCCAGCAGCAGGGTCTTTTTCCAATGCGTCAGCTCTTCTCATCAGGTGGCCAAAGTATTGGAGTTTCAGCTTCAGCATCAGTCCTTCCAGTGAATATTCAGGGTTGAACTCCTTTAGGATTGACTGGTTTGCAAAAGTAGGAAGTCAAGAGATACCCAGAGGAACATGTAAATCTGGCCTTGCAGTACAAAATGAAGCAGGGCAAAGGCTAACAGTTTTGCCAAGCGAACGCACTGGTTATAGCAAACACCCTTTTCCAATGACACTCAATCAGAAGAGAGTTAATATAGGAAACAGAAGAAAACTTAAAATTAAGTATAAATATGTAATACAATTTAGAAATTTTCATTTATAGAGTTCTCCTTACTGAGTGCACTATATGCATTGGGAGAAACACTGCATGTGTTAATTGGGCATTGGCTTTATTCAGTCATCCCTGGGCATTTTAGTTTACTCTCCAATCTCCAGATCACTTCTCTCAAGCACTGAGGTACTTCTCACTTAAAGTTGGCACTGGTTTGTAGAAGTTAGGGAAGCTTCTCTAAAGACTTGGCAGGGAGGGTGGTAATAGAAGAGAATTAAACTCACAACACAGGAAATATCTTGAAATCAGATATTACACATCACTGAGGCCAGAGACCATTGGACAAACACTGTCAGAGGGAATAGAGGGAATTCCTTACTGACTCTTTCTTTCCTTAGGTCCTATTCTGCTTCTAAATTCCTGGAGGCCAACCTTTTCAATTAGAGTGGGTTCCACCCCGCCTCCCCCCCCCCCCCGCGGTCCCCTCCCCCCACTCCCTGCCGCCATCTCCTCTTTCTTTTCTGACTCCCTCCGCCACAAGTTCAATCCCATGGCTGCCAGGAGGAAAAAGAAGTCCTTTAAAATGAAACAAACAACCCCCTATCCCCAAATCTTACCTGCACAAAGATGAAACCCTCACATTACTGCACAGAGCAATTTAGCTCCATACTCTCTCAGTCATCTTTGCTGGGCTGAGGCTTTCATTTCATATAATCAGAGGCCCCTTTAAAGCATTTTATCAAAAATGGGGGAGAAAGGAAGAAAAACAGCAGTTTTCGTCTAAAGCAGTTGTTTACAGTGTTAAACAAAACTTGAGACTTGAAAATTCTTTAAATCTATTTTAAATTAATTTTATTGGAGTATAGTTGCTTCACAATGTTGTGTTAGTTTTTGCTATACAGGAGAGTGAATCAGCTACGTGTTTATATATCCCCTCTTTTTTAGATTTGCTTCCCATTTAGGTCACCATAGAACATTGAGTAGAGTTTCTTTTGCAATACATTAGGTTCGCACTAGTTATCTATTTTATGTGTGTGTGTATGTTAGGTCGTGTCCGACTCTTCGGCAACTTTATGGACTATAGCCCACCAGGCTCCTTGTCCACGGAATTTTCCAGGCAAGAATACTGTGGCGGGTTGCCATTTCCTACTCCAGGGGATCTTCCCAACCCAGGGATCAAGCCTGCATCTGTTGCCTTAGTAGGTGGATTCTTTACCACTGGGCCACCTGGGAAGCCTTGTCTATTTAATACGTAATATCAATAGTGTATATATGTCAATCCCAATGTCCCAATTCATCCCACCCCACCCCTTTTCCCCTTTTCCCACCCTGCCCCTTTTCCCCTTTGGTATCAATGTTTGTTCTCCATGTCTGTGTCTGTATATCTGCTTTGCAAATAAGATCACCTGTACCATTTTTCTAGATCTTTAAGTCTATTTTTGAGGATCCATGCAACACACATAACTTTGAAATGGAAGGTTTAATTTGTTACTCCAAATTCCAGTGGAACAACTTGCATGCAAGGAAGGAAGTTGAGCAGCCCCGGGAGAAGGTAATGTGTAGATCAGTGCTTCTTTGTTAAGTAAAGCAGAATGGTTAGGAGTGAATGCCCCAGGGCTAACACATAGGGGTTCAACTCCCAGCTCTGTCACCACCAGCTGTGTGACCTTGGGCAAATTACACAAACTTTGTCAGGAAGATCCCCTGGAGAAGGGAATGGCAACCCACTCCAGTATTCTTGCCTGGAGAATCCCATGGACAGAGGAGCCTGGCAGGCTACAGTCCGTGGGGTTGCAAAGAGTCAGACACCACTGAGCAACTAACACTTTGCATGCTTGTGTGTGCATGCTAAGTTGGTTCAGTCATGTCTGACTCTTTGCGATCTTATGGACTGTAGACTGCCAGGCTCCTCTGTCCATGGGCTTCTCCAGGCATGAATACAAGAGTGGGTTGCATGCCCTCCTCCAAGGGATCTTCCCAACCCAGGGATTGAACCTGCGTCTCCTGCATTGGTAGGTTCTTTACCACTAGTGTCATCTGGGACGTCCTTAAGTGAGGTGAAAGTTGCTCCGTCATGTCCAACACTGTGTGGACCCCATGGAATATAACAGTCCACGGAATTCTCCAGACCAGAACACTGGAGTGGATAGCCCTTCCCCTTCTCCAGGGGATCTTCGCAACCCAGGGATCGAACCCAGGTCTCCCGCATTACAGGCAGATTCTTTACCAGCTGAGGCACCAGGGAAGCCCAGGTATACTGGAGTGGTTAGCCTATCCCTTCTCCACTGGATCTTCCTGACCCAGGAATTGAACCGGGGCCACCTGCATTGCCTTCTCCATAGCCTATCTGAGCTCATATCAAATAAGTAGTTGCTCTGGGTTGAGAAACTGGTTTTTGTGACTCTATAGCCCATGTTGCGGAGAAGGTAATGGCACCCCACTCCAGTACTCTTGCCTGGAAAATCCCATGGATGGAGGAGCCTGGTAGGCTGCAGTCCATGGGGTCGCTAAGAGTCGGACACGACTGAGCGACTTCACTTTCACTTTTCACTTTCATGCCTTGGAGAAGGAAATGGCAACCCACTCCAGTGTTCTTGCCTGGAGAATCCCAGGGACGGTGGAGCCTGATGGGCTGCCCTCTATGGGGTCGCACAGAGTCGGACACGACTGAAGCGACTTAGCAGCAGTAGCAGCAGCAGCCCATGTTGAGACAGATTTTCAGATCAGCAAGGCCCAAAGAATAATTTAAAAAAAATCAACACTGTGGCTCTTTATGCCATGAGAAAATAATTCCCAGCTCTGTTTTGAGTAGCTTAGAGGCAGCAATTTCTGTGTTCATTGCTTAGAAATTTTTATTAGGTAAAATTGGCTGTGGCCCCAGTTTCGACTGAGTTATGGAAGTTCTGTTGTTTTCTGAGCTAAATAAATTTGTGAGTGTTTAGTATCCTGAGCTATAAAGTCAATACTGAAGATAACATCCCCCTTCACTGTTTATTTTCTGCTGGGATTAGAAATGAGCTTCCTTGCTTTCTACCATTTCTTAAAGACTTGCTTTTATAAACACACAGACACACACCAAAACAACTACCTGCCCCCCACCACATCCCAGAAATTAAAGGCACAGACATAAGCAGCATTCATTCATTCAAAACACGACGTAAATATAACCTACCCTTTTGCTTTTCTTGTTGGCTGCGCCCATCCTCACCTTTCTGCAAACAGCACTCAAATTGGATTTAGTGGTTGGGGTCCTAGTCATGGCATCAGTTAAGAGGCAGACACTGGAACAAAGTCAAATCAGACACTGTCTTTCTGGAATCAAATCTCAAGTAGAGACTAAAACATGAAATGTGGAAGGAGTGTTTGTGCAGTCCTGGGGCTTGGAGGCCATTGCTGATCAGGTCCTGCCCCAAAGCTTTTACCCCTGGCTCCCTGTACCCCGCTCCATGCTCTACTTGTTCAAACCTCACTTCCTCAGAGAGGTCAGTGGTGACTACCCCAAACCTTCTATCTCCAATAGCCTGTTCAATTTTTGGTATAGTCTTTACTGTTTAAAATTATCTTGAGCTTTATTTACTTATTATTTGCTTTTCTCTGTTAGAA
Organism: Bos indicus; assembly: GCF_029378745.1. NCBI lineage: Eukaryota > Metazoa > Chordata > Mammalia > Artiodactyla > Bovidae > Bos > Bos indicus. Next base: position 43,634,621 of record NC_091769.1, read on the forward strand.
TATCAGGTCTAAGAAGGTTGAGACCTTGACTATTTTATTTGCTAGCATCTCTAGTTACTATAACAGTGTTTATAGCACTTAACAGGTGCTCATTAAATACTTATTGAATGTATTGCATGGGGTACACCCTCTGTGCAGAAATCACAGTGGCCTATAACCAAATGGTTAAGAGCATGAGACTTGGAGTTAGACTATCTGGGTTCAAATCCTGGCCTGCTGTATGGCCTTAGGCAAGTTACTTAACCCCTTTGTGCATCAGTGTCTCATTTCTAAAATGGTGAAAATAAAAATATGTAAGTAAAACGAAGATTAAGCAAGATGATTCACTTAAAGCCTTGGGGCATTGCATGGAAAATAATAAGATTCAGTACATAGCTACTATATTATTAGAGTATTTCTCAGTTGTAAGAAGCTTTTGTTGTAGATTGTAAAATTTACCACTGACTTAATATTAGTTCTTTTGGAGAAAACCAAAACCAAATACAACATTTAAAAAATCTAATTTATGACAGCACATATTTATATTCAGAAATACATGAATACTTTCTTCTTCAGAATGACAGTCACAGTTGGGGTCTAAAGTGGCTCTCACTCTCTCTCAAGTATGGCCCTTGGCCATATGTGTATGTGTAAGAGTCAGTCACCCCTGCTGATGATCTAGACCTTGTGTTCATCTTTGTGATGCTGCAGAATTATTTATCTGTTTTTAAATTATTTATTTATGTATTGACTGTGCTGGGTCTTTGCTGCTGCTTGCAGGCTTTCCCTAACTGCGGCCAGCAGGAGCTGCTCTTGTTGTGGTGTGCAGGCTTCTCATTGCAGTGGCTTCTCTTATTGCAGAGCACAGGCTCTAAGGCAAGTGGGCTTCAGTAGTTGCAGCACTTGGGCTCAGTAGTTGTGGCTCATGGACTTAGCTGTTCCGAGGCATGAGGGATCTTCTGTGACTCCTACATTGGCAGGCAGACTCGTCCACTGAACACCAGCGAAGTCCTGCAGAATTATTTAAACACATATCAAAGAATACTGTGGGTTCTGTGGGATTTTGTTTGTTTGCATTTCCCTCTTGGTTATTTTGTTTGTATTGTCAGTAATTGAATTACACATGACTAAAGAGTTTTTTTAAAGAGTTTTGTACAGAAGAACTGTACAAAAAATATCTTCACGACCCAGATAATCATGATGGTGTGATCACTGACCTAGAGCCAGACATCCTGGAATGTGAAGTCAAGTGGGCCTTAGAAAGCATCACTACGAACAAAGCTAGTGGAGGTGATGGAATTCCAGTTGAGCTATTTCAAATCTTGAAAGATGATGCTGTGAAAGTGCTGCACTCCATATGCCAGCAAATTTGGAAAACTCAGCAGTGGCCACAGGACTGGAAAAGGTCAGTTTTCATTCCAGTCCCAAAGAAAGGCAATGCCAAAGAATGCTTAAACTACCACACAATTGCACTCATCTCACATGCTAGTAAAGTAATGCTCAAAATTCTCCAAGCCAGGCTTCAGCAATATATGAACCATGAACTTCCTGATGTTCAAGCTGGTTTTATAAAAGGCAGAGGAACCAGAGATCAAATTGCCAACATCCGCTAGATTATGGAAAAAGCAAGAGAGTTCCAGAAAAACATCTATTTCCGCTTTATTGACTATGCCAAAGCCTTTGACTGTGTGGATCACAATCAACTGTGGAAAATTCTGAAAGAGATGGGAATACCAGAACACCTGATCTGCCTCTTGAGAAATCTGTATGCAGGTCAGGAAGCAACAGTTAGAACTGGACATGGAACAACAGACTGGTTCCAAATAGGAAAAGGAGTTCGTCAAGGCTGTATATTGTCACCCTGTTTATTTAACGTATATGCAGAGTACATCATGAGAAACGCTGGACTGGAAGAAACACAAGCTGGAATCAAGATTGCTGGGAGAAATATCAATAACCTCAGATATGCAGATGACACCACCCTTATGGCAGAAAGTGAAGAGGAACTAAAAAGCCTCTTGATGAAAGTGAAAGTGGAGAGTGAAAAAGTTGGCTTAAAGCTCAACATTCAGAAAACGAAGATCATGGCATCCGGTCCCACCACTTATGGGAAATAGACGGGGAAACAGTGGAAACAGTGTCATACTTTATTTTGAGGGGCTCCAAAATCACTACAGATGGTGACTGCAGCCATGAAATTAAAAGACGCTTACTCCTTGGAAGGAAAGTTATGACCAACCTAGATAGCATATTGAAAAGCAGAGACATTACTTTGCCAACAAAGGTCCGTGTAGTGAAGGCTATGGTTTTTCCTGTGGTCATGTATGGATGTGAGAGTTGGACTGTGAAGAAGGGTGAGCACCGAAGAATTGATGCTTTTGAAGTGTGGAGTTGGAGAAGACTCTTGAGAGTCCCTTGGACTGCAAGGAGATCCAACCAGTCCATTCTGAAGGAGATCAGCCCTGGGATTTCTTTGGAGGGAATGATGCTAAAGCTGAAACTCCAGTACTTTGGCCACCTCATGTGAAGAGTTGACTCATTGGAAAAGACTCTGATGCTGGGAGGGATTGGGGGCAGGAGGAGAAGGGGACGACAGAGGATGAGATGGTTGGATGGCATCACTGACTCGATGGACGTGAGTCTGAGTGAACTCCGGGAGTTGGTGATGGACAGGGAGGCCTGGTGTACTGCGATTCATGGGGTCGCAAAGAGTTGGACACGACTGAGCGACTGATCTGATCTGAAAGAGTTTTTGGAAAGTAGCTGGAAGCTTGTGACATATTTGGACATCTGAATGATAATTCTTAGCACATCAACTGGTCCTAACAATTGAAAATCTGTGAACTTTGGCAATTTTTATTGCTTTTAATCACAGTATCCAGTGTGCAGTTGTTATATATTTTCTTTTCTATGTTACCTTGTAGTGGAATCTTTTAAAAGATCTTTTAAGTGACAATTATGATGGAAATTTAAATCTCTGTTATCAATGCAAATAACTCCACAGAAGTAACAAACTGATGAGCTGATGGACTCTCACCCACACATCTTATTAATTTTCCAAGTGAAAGTGAAAGTCGCTCAGTCATGTCCGACTCTTTGCGACCCCATAAACTACATTGTCCATGGAATTCTCCAGTCCGGAATACTGGAGTGGGTAGCCTTTCCCTTCTCCAGGGGATCGTCCCAGCCCAGGAATTGAACCGGGATCTCCTGCATTGCAGGCAGATTCTTTACCAATTGAGCTATCAGGGAATATGTCCAGGCAATAAAAACTCTCTGAGTACATGCCACCCACTCTTTCCTTTCCTGCATTCTCAACTTGGCAGCATGTTAGAATCACCTGGGGAACTTAAAAAAAGCCCACATTCTCAGGCTGCAGGCTTCCCAGGTGGTGGTAGTGGTAAAGAAACTACCTGCCAGTGCAGGAGATGGGAGAGAGGTGGATTTGATCCCTGGGTCAGGAAGATCCCCTGGAGGAGGGCATGCCAATCCACTCCAGTATTCTTGCCTGGAGAATCCCATGGACAGAGGAGTTGGCGGGCTATAGTCCATGGGGTTGCAAAGAGTCAGACATAACTGAAATGACTCAGCCTGAATGCACGCACTCAGGCTGCATCTCTAACCAGGTAAATTAGTAGCCTGTTATCAGTATTTTTAAAGTCCTCTGGATGATGTCAATGTGCGGTGAAGATTGAGAATCACCACTTTACCAGTGGCTAGTGAGTTTCTTTTGACACATGTAAGCTGTATCTTCACTGAAGAGATGTTAATGTGTGGGAAACAAAACAACCTTTGCATCTGAGAAATAAGAAAATAGAATATTATTATTGTTGTTATTATTAGTCTTGCCCTGAGAAGATTCAGACCATGAAAAGTATCATAGTGAGTCAGACCCACTTGGAAGGTTCTATGTTCTTTTGTTATCCTTTATAGCATCTTTGAAAGTTCCTACTAGGAATGTGCCCCAGTGGTTGAATTTCCTTTAGTTACTGCCAAAGACTTGAGAAGGGGATTGAGGATGAAGCCTAACATCTGAGACATCTAAAGAAAAAGAAAAGCCCCTATGAATTGCAGCTGACTCTCCTCGTCGCTGAGTGTGTCCTGTATCCTGTTCTCTCTTGTTCCCATTAGACCCCTGAGGTGGCATTCTGACTGCCCCTGAACTAGCCCTCACAGCTTCATCCGATCCACTGGGATTCTGTCTCCCCAAGCAATGAAGGGCAGATCCTCAGGTTCTCTTAACATCAAGGAAAAGTGTCCCCTCAGCTTGGATGAAGGACAATTAACTTACACACAGTGAACATAACTATGCTAGTGTTTTGATTCTTGGTCCTAGTTGAAATCTTGAAGACATGGAATTTAATAGTCTTGTGTGGAGTTTTGGCTGATCCTAAGAAATTTTTAAGATTAACCGACTTCCTTGTTTTAAAAAAGTCCCATTAAAAAAAACCTGAATTATCGTTGATTTACAACACTGTGCAAATTCCTCCTACATAGCAAAAGGACTCAGTTATACACACGTATACGTTCTTTTTCATTATGGCTTATCCCAGGAGACTGGATACAGTTTCCTGTTTTATACAGTAAGACCTGTTGTTTATCCGTTCTAAATGTAATAGTTTGCATCTACTAACCTCAAGCTCCCAGTCCACCTCTCCCCCTCCCCTTTTCCCTCTTGGCAGCCACGATTCTGTTCTTCATGTAAGACTGACTGATTTCTTTCTGATAGATACTTTTTTGTTTTTCCCTGCAGGCATAGCAGGTCTAAGTGCTTAGCAGATAGTTTCCCTATTCTGCAAAGCTCATGTATTGTTAACTATGAAACCAACCTCCTGAGAAGCTGCAATTAACCTTCACCTACTTATCATTTTAAGCTTGGCAAATGATAAGATTGGAGGCTTATTTCTTTACATCTGACAGTCACACTTCCCACAGGCAATTAGCAAAATATATTGAGTGGAGTGGTCTTCTCACAGAACACATGTAGAAATCAGCCTTTACAGAAAGAACATTTAGGATCCTCATTTACTTCAGATGATTTTCTCATTAGAAACAACTATTAGGTTGAAAATACAGTCCAGAGTCCAGAGTAGTTCATATTTAATACCTCAATTTTTCCTGAAAAGTAGTTTGTTAAATGGCAGCATAACAATAAATTAGTACATTCAATAACTCTATAGTACTAGAAGTGGGTTTAGACAGGATAAAAATGGGCCCAGTTAATTAAAGAAGAAAACAGATGGCTACAGTATATAGGCAGGGATAACACAGGAGGGTTTATAATGTAAAATACTGGTTGCAGAGGAGGTTTAGAAAATTGATAAACCTATTGCATAAACTTGCTTGCTCCTTGAAAGGAAAGCTATGACAAACCTAGACAGCTTATTAAAAAGTAAAGACGTCAAAAGTCCATATAGTCAAAGCAATGGTATTTCCAGTAGTCATGTATGGATGTGAAAGCTGTACCATAAAGAAGGCTGAGCACCGAAGAATTGATGCCTTCAAATTATGGTGCTGGGGAAGACTCTTGAGAGTCCCTTGGACTGAAAGAAAGTTAAACCAGTCAATCCTAAAGGAATCAACTCTGAATATTCATTGTAAGGACTGATGCTGAAGTTGAAACTCTAACACTTTGGTCACTTGATGCAAATAGCCGACTCATGGGAAAAGACCCTGATGCTGGTAAAGATTGAAGGCAAAAGCAGAAGAGGGCAGCAGAGGATGAGATGGTTAGATAGCATCACCAACTCAATGGACATGAATTTGAGCAAACTCCAGGAGATAGTGAAGGACAGGGAAGCCTTCCATGCTGCAGTCCATGGGGTCACAAAGAGTTGGACATGACTGAACAACAACAGCATTGCATAAACTAATTTACAGGGACTTAAGCCTCCCTGAGAAAGATCAAATGAATATTTGCTTTTTGTTCTGGTCTATTAAAGTTGTAACTATTTAATGTTTAACCCCTTAATATCTGAGCTGTGATATGATTTAAAATATAGTTTCAAAATGGCTAACCTATTTTCAAATAATATTTTCAACATTTTGGAGTAATTTTCACTTCCTCCTTTGTAATTCTTTATTCAGCATTCATTGAAGTCTGAGTTATCCTGTAGCTGATTAAGTCAAACTATATACCATTTTGATTACCGTTGCTTTGAAATAGATTTTAATGGTGTCATATAAGTGAACTTTTTCTCAGAATTTCCTTGCTTATATTCTTCCATTAATTTTTTTCACTTAATTTATTTTAATTGGAGGATAATTACTTTACAATATTGTGGTGGTTTTTGCCATACATCAACATGAATCAGCCATGGGTGCACATGTGCCCCCCATCCTGAACCCCACTCCATCCCTCTGGGTAGTCCCAGAGCACTGCCTTTGAGTGCCCTGCTTCATGCATCGAACTTGCACTGGTCATCTATTTTACATAACTTCCATTCATTTTTGCAGTAGAATTTGACAAAGACATTTTGTACACACTATCTCCCAGGAAGATGATGTTAAGAATCATTGTTGACGCTCAGAATCTTACAGAAGAGACAGAACTGACATCATCACAGAATATGTGACACTTGCATAGAAAAGTGTTCTTCGTAACATTTAACATGAAAAGATCTTCATAACACGCAACAGGGGACATGCACAATTTGGAGTGTTTTACATTAAATTTTTGCTTTAACTCTCAAAACAATGTTTCTATTTTCACTTTAAAGACATGGAAACTGTGGGTGAGTTTTCAGTTTGCTCCAGGGCACGCAGCTGTCACACCTGGGAACCAGGACCAAGGGCCAGAATTCAGACGGTAACTGCCAGATGCTGTGCTTTCAGTCACTATGCCTGACCACTCTCAGGTGGTCTGATGGTGCAGAGGGTAGAAGTAACTTAATAATTATATTTAACATGTCTTTCATCTCAATTGCACACAGCACTTTTACATGGTTTGCCTCGTTTGTGCTCCTTTCTTTGTTCAGAACATACACAGACACATAGTTGGACATGCTGTTTATTTATTTGGCTGTCCTTGGTCTTAGGTGTGGCAGGCAGGATCTTTAGTTGCAGCGTGTAAACTCTTAGCTGTGGCATGTGGGATCTAGCTCCCTGACCAGAGACCGAACCCGCCCCACTTACGGCATCTTAGCCACTGGACCACCAGGGAAGTCCCTGGACATATTGTTCTTACTGGAGAATTTAAGCCAGGGTGGAGAACAACTCACTAGTTTATATCTTCATGAAGTTTCTCTCATCACGGTGGTTTCTTTAGCTTTATGGTTTCCTTCATCATACACATTAAAAACTGTGGCCATATATCAAAAGGCAATTTGTAAGTTGTTAATAGGCAGTTGAAGTTGAACATTATTCAATCATGCTTGCTAATGAAATTCTAATTTATCCTCATTACTTAGAGAATTTTATAAAAAGTATGGGGGGGGAGGGCAAGAACACCAACCAAAACATTAACCGTTTTAGCTGCTGCTGCTAAGTTGCTTCAGTCGTGTCCGACTCTGTGTGACCCCATAGATGGCAGCCCACCAGGCTCCTTTCACCGTAAATGCTTATTTCTACCTGGTGGGAGAAGGACGAAAGAAATGTGGGCAAGATTTATACCCACTGCGGGTATGTGAGAGCTACTTAGAATTGTTTCCTTAGTGGCAGCCAGGTTTTCTACTCTCCCCAGCACTGTGGTCCTCAGGACGGGAGCTGGTTAAAGTCCACGGTAGGAGGTCCAAGGGCAACGTGTACAGGCACCCTTCACCACACAGCAAGGGGAAGCAAACCAAAGCCCTTCCCCTGACTAAGGGAATATGGGGAGAGGAAGAAAAAGCCAGGCCAGGAGTTCCGCTTCTCAGTCCTTGATGACCCTCCGCTTCTGCCTTGGGCTTTATTTCAGAGGACAGGTTTGGGGAGATAGGAACCTAGGCTGTTAGGTAGTGAGGGAGGCTGTAAGGAGAGTCCTGGTCATGTCCAACATGGCCTCTCACCCCTCCAGAGTGTACAACTCAGTGGTTTTTAATATGTTTATAAGGCTATGCAACCATTAGCACTATCTAATTCTGTGGTATCTGATTCTGTACCAGTAGCTTTTCTTAGCACATCTGTAGCAGAACAGAGAGATTAGTTCAAAGGACCAGGCTGATGTTTCTGCATGTGTAATTAGGAACTTCCAGTGTTCACTCTGTTTTGATACGCCAAATTATGGGTGTATCCAACAAGCTGGTTCCTTAGAAAGACACGATTTGCTGCTGCTGCTGCTGCTAAGTCTCTTCAGTCGTGTCCGACTCTGTGCGACCCCATAGACGGCAGCCAACCAGGCTCCCCTGTCCTGGGATTCTCCAGGCAAGAATACTGGAGTGGGTTGCCATTTCCTTCTCCAATATATGAAAGTGAAAAGTGAAAGTGAAGACGCTCAGTCGTGTCCGACTCTTAGTGACCCCATGGACTGCAGCCTTCCAGGCTCCTCTGTCCATGGGATTTTCCAGGCAAGAGTACTGGAGTGGGGTGCCATTGCCTTCTCCGCACCTCAATTATGTATGATGTAGCATGTCAGACCCCAGGTTCCCTAACCACCAGTCTCAGCGGAAGTAGCTGGCTCATATATTTGAAGAATATATGAAGATATCTTCAGCATATTCATATAAATTATAAGGTAGTGTGATCCAAGCACTTCTTTAATTACTATAGTTTCTTTGATTCATAGTCAGAAATTCTGACTCAGTAGAAAGCCCTTCTTTCTCGTCAGTGAGTTAAGTAGATGGGCAAAAAGATAGGCGCACACAGTAGAGACAGAAAAAGAGGGTCTCATTTCTAGAAAATAGGGTGATTTCTTGCAAATCACTTAATTACTCCTATGAGGAAATAGGCAGGGGATCAGAAGTTCTATTAACCTTAGCACCAGGGAAAAATTAAAACATGGCTAGAGCATCCCAGTAGAGGAGAGAAAGGCAGAAAACCAGAAGATAGGGCCAATAGAGGAACAAGAACAAAGTAACAGAGTAGAGAGTGAGGAAAGAAGAGAGCAGAAATCTGGGTGGATACAGAGCAGAAGTTCCAACAACTGTCAGAGGTTACATTCAGAGATTATAATCTGGACTGGATTGTTATGGAACCAGGTTCATCTTGCCTGAAGCACAGTGAACCAAAACGCTGAGGCTTTCAGCAAAGCAAGCAGGGAAACAAACCCGTCTCCCAACCGAAGGCAAGTGGCTTGGGATATTTAGGTGATAAGGAAGGAGGTTGGGCTGAGGCATAGGGCTTGAGGGGCATGGGGAGGGGCATGTGGAGGGTATGGGGCACATGGAGGGCTGTAGGGGGGAAAGGTGATTGCCAAAAGCTGTGATAACGGTCATTCTGCCCAGGTGTAACTAATTACAGCCCTCTGTTGTCAAAAGGTCACCAAGGGGACACCTGCCTGTATATGCCTTGTTGAGGGGTTGGTCGGTGGTCCCATCCAGTCTTAATAAACTCAGTTCCAACTCGAAACAGCTGATGCCAAGTTCCTGGAAAACAACTGCCACAAACATCTTGCAGTTTAGGCTGCTTACTGCTTGGAAGATTTGCAAGTCTTAGAACAACAATCTAGATTAATGAAGGCAGGTAAAATGGATTTAATCCATGCTTTCAATATGTTTTTAGATGATGTTTTTCTTTTAATATAAACCCAAGGCAGTTCATTTTAAAAGGCTAATAAACAAAGGAGATGAACAATGGTGTAATTATTTAAAAACAATCGTATCGCTTAGCCGCTCTAAGAAATGGTGAAGGAACCAAGTTAAAAAAAGTCAGTGACATTCCATCTTGCAGGACAAGTTTGCGGCTCTTCTAGGAGCAAGTTTGTTAAAGTAAGTCCCCAGTGTTTGGAGGCATACCCTTAACGGCATCAACTATTAATATGTTATATGAAGTTAAGGCTGAGGTGGTCAGTACCACCAGGAGACAATGCCAGGCTCCTGAGGAGATGGGATGAAGTACATTTGCTTTCCCCAGTCCTGGGGGACCTTCCAATGACCCTTTGCTGAAGAAATATTGCTCTGACAAAAGTGAAGTGTCGTCCCAAATAGGCAAAAAAACTGCGATATTCTAAAGAGACATAAAATGTTCTCTCATAAAAATCATTTATTGGTACACCAGAAATATCCATTTTTTTTCTAGTACAGGAGCTATATGCATCTATAATTGCAATTCTGTGTAAACTATGTGTTACCAGTCACTAGAAATCTAATTAGCAGGATGGATTTAATAAAGAATAAGAGTAACTATGAGTCTACAGCGGCCCAGCCATCAAGTCTCATTGGAGTAAATCAAATATCAAATTAGTGTTGGCCTGCAACAGAGTGGTTCTGTAGCCAAGAAAAACCAAGGTGGACACAAACAGGATAGCACCCATTCAATAAATTAGGTACACTTAATTAGAAAAACACCACAGCAGATAGAAATAATCTAAATAAAGCACAAAAGTAAACTATTAGCTATTTACATATATTACTTTTTGCCCAAAACTTTAATTTGCTAGCTTTCCCATCCTACTGCTTTCCTTTCGTTACTTTTTTCTTTTTTTCATGGTGAATTTCTTGACCCCCTGGCAAATATTTAGACAACTAACCAGAACTTCTTTCAAGGTCCAACATCTTCTAAAACTTCATGTCAAACTAAAGAATCTGAAAGGAAGCTTATATAGGTCTATCTCTACATGGAAGTAATACGTTTATTATTCTTCTATTTTGCTATTATCTCTGTTAAGAGCAGAGCAGTGACCTACAATTTCATTTTCCTTCCAAACATTATTTGAACTAGTCCAGAAAGGTGGGTTGTGAGTGGCAGCTGAGTGGATGGAGAGTTCACCTGTGACAGGCACAGAAAGTGAGTCTAAACGGAGACAAGAGCGTGAATCCTGAGAATGGAATGCTGTGAGCTGCAATTTAAGATCCCCCATTACAGAGAACGAGAGCGCCTCCTTCTGGTTGTTACTTTCTTTTTCACATTAGGTTTTTAAGGCTTAGTATCACTGCAGCATTAACAAATACGAATGCTGACATCATTTCTACTAAAGAAGGGCTTTGTGATGAATGGCAGCAGGTACCATAATTAAAATAGCACAGTTGGAAAGGCATTGAGTTGGTATGTTTCTGGCGCTGTGGCCAGAATGTATGGATTTCTAGCATCATTCTGGGGGATCCGAAAGATCTTGCCAATGAGCACCTCTGGCCCTTTTTATTTCCTTTCTAGTACTAGTAACAGTTTGCAATAATTTTATTTTTGGTTTGTTCTCCTAGGACAATATAAGCTCCAGGAGGGCAGAGACCACACCTGTGTATTCACTATTGTGTCTCCAGCATCTAGAACAGTGTCTGGTCCATAATAGGTTCTCAATTAAAAACTTGTGATAAATAAATGAACCAAATCATGACGTCCCCTGGCCTGCCTATGTTTAGAGACTTTCCAGTTTCAATCAGTGACCAGGGTTTCTGACCCCGCCTAATGACCCAGATGTCCTCTGAGCCTCCACTGCTATGAACCTCTATGCAGTTGTGTAGCCATCATTTTTGTGCTTCAATGGATAGTAAAACTTTTCATTGCCGAAAAGACTAGCTATGCAGAGGTAACACTGCATGAGAGGTCACAGGGCAAGAACACTTAAGAACATTCTAAATGGCAAGCTCCAAGTTCAGCTCATTCTTCCCTACCTCTTCCTACCACCTACCTCTTTGACAGAGAGCTTAAGAAACAAGTTATTAGGAGAATTTTCTCTTGGCTGTGCCAGTTCATAACTCACCAATGACACGATCAGAAGAAAAACAAAAGATAACTCACCTACATAAAAATTAATGTAAATAAAAGCAAAATCTGGGTTTGGAAACAAAGTGACACGGTGGGCTGTCTAGGTCCTCTGTTGGTTAGAACTGCTGACTATGGAAGAGAAAGCAGGCTTTACAGCAGTAGAGAGGCTGGGGGGAAGGGTGTGAGTGGAGGCGCTGTGGGTATGAGGACCAGCGTTTCTCCTCCTCTCTCTCCCTCCAGGTCTGGCTGAGCTCCTTGCAGTCACTCTCAGGCGGGAGGTAAGAACAGGCAGCTGGCGCCTCCACGGCACATTCTTAGGCTATTGATGCTCTGCTGGAGTAGAAGTCGGGGACTTGGAGCCCCGTGTGAAGCGTGACCTAGGGGAAGAGACTGTGAGTCCTGGAGGCACTTTAGGAGCCCCCCACCACCCAACTCACTGCACCCTCTCCCCACTTAGGAGTAAGTGGGCTTGTTCCTAACTCAGAAAGGGATCTGTTCACTTTTCTGTAACATCTGTTCTAGTAGACATCACAGAGATCTCCAGCAGAATTCAGCCTGTGCTAAGAACCTGGCCACCATGCTGGGCTCCCTGATCCTGGAGACACTTGATAATATGATTCGAATCCACCTGCCTCTTCAAAGAATTCTGGGGAGATTGTGTTCCTTATGACTGAAGAATGAGGCATTGATTTGCAGGTGGCAAACCCTTTTGGCCGCATTGCAACGGTCACTGCCATATCCATGGATAGAGAACAGATGAGCAGACAACCCTTCCCCTATTGCTTGTCCCCTAGTTATTTCAATTAGGATAAGCCTTTCACTTTGGGATGGCCTAGATGATTGCCAAGAATGAGGAGACATGGGCACTTAAACTATTTCACTGATTTCTGTCTAACCTCAGACCTCAGTGGACGGCTGCACCAATCAGGCTAGAACCATTTCTTGCAGTGCTGTCTGTCATCTCTCTCCACCTTGTCCCTGTCTTCCCCAGTCTAAGAGTCTTTCTCTGAAGATACTCAGAACATCCCAGAAACCTCTAAAGATCATTAAGTAAAATAGTCTTTGCAAGGGAAACAGCTAAAAAAGCGGAAAACTTTGAATGAGTGTTTTCCAAAACACACTTCTAGGGAAATCTATGGCTTTCTTTGGTCCAATGTAGATCCAAACTCTTGATGGATTAGATTTCAGCCTTCCAGAAAAACCCATCAAGTTGCAGCAAGAGAGAAGGGCAGAGGTCACTGGGTTGCAATCACTTCTACTGCACACATACTTATAAACAACAATGGTTTTTTAAAATAGCTCCCAAGATGGTAGTTCTGTATACAACAAAAATCATGAGCACTGTGTTGATACTTAAGCCCTATCTATTTTTCGGCAGCCATTTGCTGAGTGAAGTTCACAGCCAATGTCGAGTTCCAGCTCAAGACGGAAGTGAGCGCTCCCATCTCAGCAGTGGCTGGTAGGGCACCCTCTCGCGTGCCCTCATCTGTTCTCCCACCGCCCCCCATCTGCCCCAGCTGTGATTTCCTGGACCTTCTTTGCCCTGGCTGTTCCCTCTGCCTGGAAAGCCTTACCCAGCTCACTCCCTCACTTCCTTCAAGGCTCAGCTCACCTGTGACTGCAATAAGGCCCACCTATGCTGACCACCCTGCTTAAGACTGCCACTGCCCTCCCTATCCTGGCACTCTCGGTCCCCTACCCTTTCCTTGTCTTCTCTCCACTGCATATTGCCTTGCCGTTGTTGTTGTTTAGTCGCTAAATCATGTCTGCCTTTTTGCGACCCCATGTACTGCAGCACACCAGGCTTCCCCGTCCTTCACTAACTCCCTGAGTTTGCTCAAACTCATGTCTACTGAGTCAGTGATGCCATTCAACCATCTCATCCTCTGTTGCCCCCTTCCCTCTTGCCCTCAATCACTCCCAGCATCAGGATCTTTTCCAATACTGTCTTCTAATATACTATATAATTAACACAGCAATTGTGTGTATTATTTACTGTTTCTCTTGTAACTCGAATGCAAGCTCTAAGAGGGCAAGATTTTCATTTCTGTGTTGTCACTGATAAACAACAATACTTACAATACTTCAGTAGTGCCTGACATATCACAGGTACTCAGTTGACATTTATTGGATGAACAAATAAGAAAACCCTGTTGTTTATATTTACAAAGAATCATTACTAACTAACTTGCAGGCAGGGACTATGTTTTCTCTCCCTAACAGAAGTGATAAGACTGCAGTGGAGAAGCTCCAGATTTCTAAGCATCCTGTTAGCACCTCAGGCTCACACTTTCACTTCTCAGGCACTCCTGGGGCTTTGCGGCAGTCATTTCATTTGCTTTCAGGCCAGCAGGTTCAAGAGTTTCCTTTCCACTAGAGAGGAATCTAGGGCTCAGGAGGACAGTCATTAGCCTGCCACAAGAGAATCCCAGTTTCCCCCGCTGCTGTTCACCAAACTGTGTCTAAATATAATGAAGGGGCTTATGCTGGTCTGGAATTATCTCCCTTGTCACGTCCGACCCGTCCCGCAATCCCCTCTCCTCCGTGTCTTGGTCTGGGCCCTCCCAGGTCGGGGACTAAGCTCACCGCCCCGCGGGCAGCCTCACAAATGGAGCAGCCGCTCACCTGCACGTTCCTGTTTAGGCTGACTGCCGGGAAGAACAGGCCCTCCACGTTCTCAAACGCGATGGGACCCTGCTGTTCGTCGTTGATAAAAAACGTCAAGGTTTTTCTATTGAAGTCGAGGAGGACCCCAATCGTGGCCCCCTTTGTGATCCCTCCCTCAGTTCTGTGGAAAAAGAAAACATGGGAATTCATTTGCCCGTCCTCCTTCTAGAAGTTCCCTGTTTGTATGGTTAAACCAGTATTTCTTAATCTGTTTAAAATTATCATACCCTACCCTTGAAGCCTTTTAACACAGTTTTCCTCTTAGTGACCCCTCCTCACATACAATTTTAATGCCACAGATATATTGTTTATCTGCTTATGAGCTGTATGTATAGCTGTGTTGTGCCGTGCTCAGTCACTTTAGTCATGTCTGACTCTTTGTGACCCTATGGATCATAGCCCTTCAGGCTCCTCGGTCCACGGGATTCTGGATTCTCCAGGCAAGAATAATGGAGTTGGTTGCCAGGCCCTCCTTCAGGGGATCTTCCCACCCAAGGATCAAACCCATGTCTCTTATGTCTCCTGCTTTATATAAAAAGTTTCCTGCATTGGCAGGTGGATTCTTTACCACTCACGCCACCTGGGAAGCCCATGTATATAAAAAAGTAAGATCTGCTTGCTCCCTGAACCAATTCTCACGCCCCTGTTGAGAATGCACAGGTTCATTGCGCTGCTCTGCTGTTGCTAAGAGTGAACCCCTTCACACACAGTCTCCACATGGAGACACAAGCATCAAAGGCCGGGAACAAAAAGTAGCCTTTAGGCTATCAGAACTTTGCCTAGAGCTGTGTCTCAAGTTGTGAATTAAGCGTCATTCAATCCAAAATGATTTAATTTGAAAGTCAAAGTAAAGAGGCACTTAAGCTGAACCTAGAACACATGCATGAAAAATTAGATTTGGGGCCTCATGCTATCCATTAATCAGAAAAACTCATCCCAGAAAGATGGGAATTTGGGGCATACTGAAATTGAATTGAGAAGCTGGAGGCTCTCCATAAAATGGCATTGAAGAAGAGGAATCTCCTCTCCGTAAGGTGAAATGATTATACTCTAGGAGCTGGAGTGATTGTCATTGGAAACAAATTGTGTCTTATGCTTTAACTGATGGTTTCACAAAAGCCATTAAGCCTAGACAATCAGATCTGTCCTTTTCCTCCTCACTGAGATCCAGCAGTACTGAACTTCAGCCTCACAGACACGTGAGAGCGTTTTTCTTTTCCCCTTGGGATGCAGAACACAGACCGTGCACAGCCGTTAAAAACGCCGGGGTATCAATGGTGTCTTGGCAATTTCTCAGTTTCAGCAATGACGGCCCTGGTGCCATGCAGTTTACATGCAAGGCGACGTGTTCTGCTTTAAGAAACTATTTCTCTGTATAGTATGGCAGTTGCGTTATTACCCCTTCATTCCAAAATAAAGAAGTTGAAAGGGAAAAGTAAGTGGGGTACATGGGTGATGGCATCAGAGCTGGCGACAGAGGGTCCCTCAAATGTGAATCCCTGAAGGTAACAGCTTCTGTACACATAGTAGGATTTGAGACCAGGCTGGAATGGCATGTGTGTGTTGCAAGTGAAAAGGGAAAAAATGAGGAGTGAGTCTTTTTCTTTCCTGTTCCTGAGAAGCAGGAAGATAAAGAGAACAGTGAGCAGGCCTGAACAATCCTAGCTTTTTTTTTCACTTTAACTGCTCCTAACTCTGTAACTAAGTTTGCTTCTTTTGCCCCCTAACTCTGCAGGAACTACACTTCACACCTATTTTTCCTTTGACTCTATGCTATCTGGTGTTTACCCTTATAACACTCTTCCTGTTGTAGTTACACATCAGAAAGAAGGCCACAGAGCCATGGAACTGCCAGACTCAGGCACTGGGTTACTGACACCAGCCAGTATGACTGCCTTGGAAACAATGCAAGAAGAAGAAATCAAGATTCTAACACCTTTGTTCCCCATCTTATAGAAGCCCCTAGACTCCCCACGGTGGGGGAGGCATGAGCCTACTGTGTTCCCCTTTCCACTGGCTGATAATTTGGAGCCACCTTTCTATTTCTTCCAAACTCTGTCTCTGTATTTTTCATCCGGCTTTGGCGGGCAGAGAAGGCCATAATTTTGGCCAGCAACATGTGCTCACTTCAAGGGACAGTGAACGAAGCACGACTGAATGCAGACGTAGAGAAACTACCCAAGGGAAGAAGTGGAGGCCCTAGGAGACCTACTTGCTAGAAGAGAGGCAGTGATGAGCACACAGAAGAAGCCGAGACAGTGGAGCCCACTGCCTACCACTGCACGACTCACTTTCCTTCTGACTGAATATAGCTGTAGTCCCCCACACCCCCATTCCAGACACCGATAAGAATGTAACTTGGGGATGTATTTGAGACATCCTAAAAGATGTCTTTAGGAACCTAAAAGGTTCCTAAAAGACACTTCTCCACCTAGAAAATTTGTGAAAAATACATTTGAGGAAGAAAACACAAACCAAATGAAAAAGGAAGTCTAGAGAAAATATTATAGGTACGAGTTAAATTATAATTGCCTAGATTTTGGTGGTAAAGGAAAACTGAAAACAATTCCTGCGTTCTTTTTCCCCAGCAAACTGGGTGCTCTGAATCCATATAATAGTAAGAGGGTTCTTCAATCTTCAACTATAAAACTATCCAAACTGGCATCCATAAGATTTAAATATATCATAAATTTAAACAAACCCATAAGATTTAGTTTAAATTAAAGTGCTCAATACCACTTAACTGTGGCACTGATAATGATAAGAACAGTGGCTTCTATTTTCAGATGCTTCTGATGGGAGGCATTTTTGCATGTCTCATTTAATCATGGGAACATTTCTGCATGGAAAAATATGATTTTCCTAATTTGTGGATTTGGAAACTGATGTTCAGAAAAACTGAGTATCTTGTACACAAGTGCTTTTCTGGTAAGTTTTAAGACTGTGTTTTAGAATCCTGGAATGTTTTTCTATAATGGATATTCATGAGGATTCTTAGTTTGCAGCCCTAAGTGGACTACAGCAATGAGGGGTCTAAGAAAGTGCTCATGTCCCTATCATTATGCAAAAACCAAAACACCAGGATGGACTCGGCTAAGAGCAGTAGAAGGTCTACTTAATAAAGATGGCCTGCCCGACTTCCTTCATGTTGTCTATTTAATAGGTCTCTGAACTTGGGCTATTGTTCTGGACCAGAAGCCAACATGAAGAAGGCTTGCTTGCGCGGGGCTGCAGGGTACCTGTTGGTGTGCGAGTTGTTGTGCATGAACCAGCTCCGGTTATTGTCCACATACATTGCCCAAGCTTTGTCGTCCTTTCCTAACATCACATCCTTCATCACGTCGATGCGAGCCACACCGAAGGCAGGGTCGGGGTGGTTATCGTAGCGATCCACTGTCAGCTCCCAGTAGTGGACGCCCTTGGAGAAACCGGTCTTCCCCAGCACCACGCGGTCATCATAGCTACTGCAGGTCACAGTCAGGTTGTCATTGGAGAAGATGATGTCAGAGTGTGCCGAGCCAGGGTCGAAAGCAAACCAGGCCACTGGGGACAACAGAGGGGAGGGTGGTTGGTTACTAAGACGGACCCAACGAGTTCCCACCGTAATTTACTCCTGGGCAGGAGAGGAGTGTTTTGTCCCATTTTCATGCTTCCATGCGGGAAGGAAGTGTCCAGAGCCAGAAGGGGCCATGAGTGAGCAGACAGAGGGCACGTCCTGGGACCTGGGGCTCTCTGCACCCAGAAACAGATGGATGACACACGACCGATTCAGCAGGGGTTACCTGGCTCAGACTGCACTCCCAACCAGGTGATCCGGGAGTGAAGTGGCATCAAGTCCCTTCACCCAGTGACTGGCAGAACAGTACACCAGAGACATAAGGGAAGAGGGATGCGCTAAGATGCCTGTGTAACCCTGAGACGGGGAGGCTAGTAACTAGAGTCCTAGATGGAGGAGGGATAAAACACACTCAGTGAAATATGGAAATACTCCTTCAACAGAAGTGCTCAATTTAGTTGTTTTGAAAATTTCCTCAGTGTTAGTGAAAACTCAGAAGCTTTGGAGCTATCAGCAACAGAAACTAATTCTCACGAGTGATTGAGACTTGGATGTAAGACTGGTTGCTTCCTTCATCACAGATATGGTGTGAGTGTTATTCTTAAAACGTAAAAAGTATTGGCGATTAGGTGCAGATCGAATGATGTCTTTGTATACAGTGCTGTGCCCAGGTTCTAAATGCCACCTACGAAGAACCTCCTCCAGACAGGCGGAATCGCTGATTTATCAAACCTGTGAACCACCTCACATGCATTTTGGTCTTTGCTATTGGTAACAGAGTAAGGTTATTCCATACCTGCCAACAGCTTTTTAATGTCAACTGTTGTCATTCCAAGTGAAAAGCATGGGAGAGAGAAATAGGAGGCAAAATTGACACTGATAAGAATACATGTCTCTTTTGATAGACTAACACCAAAAAAGGGCTAAGTTTAAAACTGCATACACTACAGCCATTGGTCTGATTAGTACCTTTTGCCCACAAGTTTTCTGCTTATAATGAGTGCTTGCATTGTTGTACAAGAAATCTGGGGGAAAAGTAATCTTCTTTGAGGTACAACATTTAAAAATACAGGCATCTTTTTCATTTTTTCTAAGTATGAGAGAGATTGCTATAATGGGATTTGAATGACAATTCAACAATTTTATTGACATAGAATAAGCTGCTACCATTTATTTTCTGAAGGGAATGGAGCATACCAAGCACATAAGTAAAAGATAACAATTACAATAGGTATACTTGCCTAATTGAGAGTAAGATGCAGATTGTGTCTCAAAATTGCATCCTATAAAGAAATACTACACATCAAAGCTATGAAACAACAACCAATTCAATAAAGATTATTTGTATACACGTAAAAAGCACCAGCTGAGTAGTCATCAGAGGCCTGATTCATGAAAAACCAAAGCCCTTTTTATGTTAGTTTACTTGCTGGAGTAAAAACTGCTTCTCTGCTCTTTCAAAATGAATAGTAGATTTTTCTTTTTTAATTTAATAAAGTCTCCTCCGATTGTTTCTAAACTGCAGAGCTTAAATTTTTTATCATCTTCTAAGTTTAACCTTTTCCAGTAAAGTTTTCATATTCAGAAGAAAACAAGAAAAATTCATCCAGTTGAAGTGGAGAAATTCATCCAGTTGAAGTGGAGAAACCACTGGATCTTGATAAAGCTCCATTCTACATCACTATTCCATGTTCTTCTAACTCTGGTTGTGCCAAAAGGCCTTTACCGTGACTTGGGCCTGAGTCAAATGATAATTATAGAATTAAATATGTGGTGTAATCTATATGTTATTAAAGACATCTGGTAATTATTAATAATGACATGAAATAAATGTAGTAAAAACAAAAATGACCTCCTGTCTTTTTCAGATTGTTTTACTACCTCATCCTTTTCGCCTAAGGGAGGGGAGCCAGCATGAAGGCTGATGGGGTGGAGTGACCTC
The DNA here is from genome assembly GCF_029378745.1 of Bos indicus. Classification (NCBI taxonomy): domain Eukaryota; kingdom Metazoa; phylum Chordata; class Mammalia; order Artiodactyla; family Bovidae; genus Bos; species Bos indicus. The sequence continues at coordinate 43,654,543 of NC_091769.1, forward strand.
AGAGATACATTAGAATCACCTGAGGAACTCTTGCACCCACCTTCCCCTCCTTAATATTTGGATACTCTTACCTCTTCCATGAGAGGCTTCATCAGGGTGGATGAAGCATTCTAGTCTTAAAATGTTCAAAGTCGTGTGAGCTACAATTTAAAGTGGTGTCAGTGACTGAAATGTGTTTTTGATGAGCACTAGGATATCTCCTAGAAAGGATCATTTAATTTTTTTTTCAACTCAGTCAGGCCTTTATGTGCTAAATGAAGGGTAATACACTGAATGAAAAGAATTTTAAAAGAATTAAGAAAGCACCTTAGAAGGGACTAATGATTGAATTAAAAGCAAAATGTAAAGATTATGACCTTACTTTTGGTTACTTTATTTTTCTCTGAGATGGATTCATTTGCAAAAGTGGCAGACAACTTGTTTAGTTTCTATCAATTATCATCTCAGTTCCTATTCACAGGTGAGAACTTAGTGAATATGGAACACATGGAGTTTTAAAACTGTATCTCATCCAGCTTTGGAAATAAATCTGCAGAATGTGAATAGGGCTTTTAAATTTTTTAAATGAATCATGCCTTGTGCAAATCTTTGTCAAAACAAGCTTTCTGAAATCTTTTTACACTACTTTAAATACACCATCGTACATTTAAGGTTCAACGATACAACAATGGTGTCAAATACAGCCATCAAATATCCCCAAACCCACATTTCATTTTATTCTTGAGACAATATACGTTACAAAGACTATAACAATATTTCCGTACATTAGACACAAGTGGAGAGAGTTCCATAACAAAGCATGTTTAAAAGCCAATAGTGCACAGAGAAACAAGAAGAAACATAAAAGCACAAAGAAAAACAGTCATTTTAAAGAGAGCTTGAAGTCCCTGCATCCTTTTTGCACTGTCATGCTGTGGCCTTCTTCATTCCAGGATGTGGGATGAGCAAACAGAATAAAATAACAAACAAAAGAAGCCTCTGGAAATGTAAAATGTGCATCATGTGTAGCCCTGATTACAATATAGTCCTGAAGAGATCAAATAGGTCTGCGTCTTAGATATTTTAAGATTCTATTTTCTAGACAGAGTTCACGGAATAGTATCACTAGTCCAACTTGAAACCTGAAACCCTGTCACAACCCTCTCAGCTGTGGGAAACTTCCGGAGGCCTAACTTCTCAGAGACTCCCATCTTTGGGCCTTAGGCTAGTTAAGGCTTTCTGATTTAGCTGGTGATTGTCCCTTCTCTTTGCTTAGAAAAAAATCAGCCTTGAGTACACTGTCTGACCAGTGAGCAAGGCTTTTGCAGAAAATACTTTCTGCTCTCTGGTTTGCCTGCTTTGCATGATGCATTCTGCTGTTGGCAAGTTTTTTACTTTTTTCAGTAAAGATCTCTTGAGTCTATGTTTAATCAGACCACTCCAGGCTGGATGCACTGATCCAGTCTCCCAGACACAGCTGGTTTCCTGGATACAGCAGGGTTGCAAACCTCCAAACTAAGGCCACAGCCTCCCCTCAGCCAGCACCTGTGCGTGCTACGCCATGGCATGTGATGACAGAGCAGGGTTCCCACGGTGGTGGTACCAGCTTGTGCAAAAAGAACCACTTCACTCATCACTTTTCAACACCATTATATACACTGACCACAGCTCGATGTTAATCCTCACAGCACACAAACATGAATGCCACAAATCTCCCATCATCCAAATGCTCCTCAAACCGGAAGCAGGCCACAGACATAGAGATTAGCTCACTGCCCTCCGCACACACATGAACAGCAAGAACAAAACAGGTATTTCCGAGATGCCTTCAAGGCACAGAGATCAAGAGAAGAGGTCAGACGAGCTCGGCTCACCCGGTGCATTGAGAGACTGTAAAGAGGAATGCAAGCTCAGCTGGTGGGGTGAGGATCGGAAATCAAAGTAGGCTCTCCCGGGGAAGCTGGGTTGTAGATTAAGGGTGGAGGAGAAAGGACTCATTCTACGGAGCGGCAATCTTTCCGAAGGCACTGGAAAAGGGACTGTCTGTTCTTCTGAGTCTGTGTCTAAATGTAAGATCAATGCAAACTAGAGATCAGAAATCTGCCACCTGCCGGGCACGCTTCCCCAAGACCTGCCTCACGAATGCATTTTCACAAAGCCTCATCCACCCCATCGAGGCCAATGTGGTTTAGGGAATTCTTGGCAGGACAGAACTCAAACCAGAGGACACTTCAAACATCACAAACGATTGTCTTCATTTTCCCTTGATTTTTACAGGTACAGAAAGTATTGGAAGTTTCCTTTTAATTAAATATCTTTAGAGCTGAACTTAGAAACTTTAAATTAACCCATTGATGACCAAGAGATCAATACTTTACCCTCTTCACATCTGTTGGGTATTACTATTTGTACAACAATGGTCTCTGAAAAGGTTTCTATTTAGGAGGTGACGGTTTTTACTAACTCTGTGCTGTTCCATATGTTCCCTTTTCTCTCTTAATATATATATTTCTGTTTCTAAATGGACAAGATGGTTTTTCTATACCAGCATATCCAAGACTTGCTCTTTAAATCAGAGAAGGACAGTGGGCTGAACAAGTAATCAGGGAAGGAGCCTTACCTTTGTTTCTGAATTAAGATCAGCCCTTAGGGGTGCCCTTGAATATCTCTGGTTCTCTAAGAATAAACGACCACGGGCAGTGGTGAGGTACATTGGTCTTTATTGGCAAAAATGTCTTTATTTTCAGATAGTCAGGTCTGGAATGAAGATGGCTATTATACCATAGTAATGACATATCAATTGCTTCATCTAGTTTTAGAATTTAAAGTAATTTAGAGGTAGTTTCTCACCTCTAAATTACTGAAATCATTCCTTTCTCATTTGTTAATAGGTGGTTGTAGGCTGTAGAGTGATCTAGTCAGAGACACATGTTTTACCAATTGGGGACATCTTAGAACTCAATTTGATAGTAACAATTCAGGAAATACAGAGAGCATGATGGTAGTATTCTAGTTCCAAAACCACAAAGGAAATTTCTTCTCATTGAAACAATAATTTTGTTTTGGTGGCTAAAGTGTTCCTGGGAATATGTTTCTGGTTTGAGTCTATTAGCATGTTCCTCTGTACCGAACATATCCTTATTCTATCAAAATGCTATTCCATGCATGCTCAGTGTAGCATATGTGTGCAGAGTGGGATCCTATTCGAGAAGCTCAGAGCAGGGCACTGGCAGGTTTCAGTTCAATACTGCCAACCCAGCCTCATGTTCATTTTTGAACTTAAAACATTAAAATTAGCTTTTCAGGCTACTTTTTTTTAGTTTGGGGGAAGTTTTTTTTCTTTAATAAGAAAAGTACAAACAAGGTTTTCAGAGAAAAGAAACTGCTATTTATGGAGCTGAGGCATTGTGTTCCCAATAATACATTCCAATTTTCTTCTACCTAAACTTCACATGGTTGGAGTAAATTGGCATGTGTGACTATTTCTTGTTAAGAAATGATTTATGATATAATTATCTCAAAGTAGAATTAGTCTTTTAGTTTAATAGAAAAAGTTGAAAGACAATTGCACAACACCACAAACTAATATGGGCATCTTTTAGGGGGAGAATTTACAACTGTATTTATCACAGTAAAATATTTTTAACAAGAATTTTCTTAGAAATGTATCTTTCACCAGGTGGTAACAGCTAATTCATTATATTTAAAATACTTGTTTCTCCAATAATTAAGGAAAAGGCCATATATAATAAAATGAATTCTGGAGTATACTGAACCCCCAAGTAATCATCTGAAAACCAGTGAAGAGACGTGTACTATATCCAGACTCAGGAAGCAAATCCAACCCCATCATACTCACCTCTTCTATTCTCAGCACCAGGAAGAAGCACCTAGAGTTGGTGATGGGACCACTCTGCAGGATGGGGGCTGAGGGCAGCTATGGTTATTCATGGGGTTAGTAACTGAACACTAGAATGGTTAGTTTTTCTATCCTTTTATGTGAACCATTATTGATGACCCAATTTTCCTTGAGTCCTCTTAGTCTTGAGCCATGTTCTCTATTCAGGCAAACTTACTTAATATCCATGTTACCCAATCACTCCATCTCTGCTCTGAGTTTTTCTTACCTGTGGTCTCCCATACCCTACCAGCTGGGCTCTTACCTTGTACTCCTACCCCATTTTCTCTAAGAAGTTTAAAAAAAAAGTCCTACTGCTTCATGAAAACTGTCCAAATGAAGCACGAGAGAGAGAGAGAGAGAGCAAGCTAGAGAGAGAGAGCGAGAGCGAGCATTTGATCCCAGCAAGATGCTTTGTGCCTTTCTCCCTCGGCATAGGGTGCAAATGTCAGGTCAGTTGCCTATAGGTCATCTAAACCATTTGATAATACCTTAGGTTGCAGGAGTCTTAGAGGGAAGACACTTATCTTGATATCATCTGAGCAGCAATAATAAGCTTCCCCTTGAAATCCTCTAGGTTAGGGATCTCATGGCCTCTGGGCAGCCTCCTCCTGTTGTAGTTATTGCTTATATTGTTCTGGATATACCACTTTGGGAGCCCTACTTCTCAAGTGTAGCATTACTGAGGCCATATTCAAGAGCAGTCATGGTTCTCTTTAAAAATAATCACTTTTCTGGGATAAAGAGAGTTGATTTCCAATCTTTCTTCTAAGGTATGGATCTCAAATCTTTACTCTCCTCATCATGCCCCTCTGGACATGTTCAAAGACATGAACCAAAGACAATAAGACAACATTGGGAACAGTAATGCTACACTCATGTTTAGCCAAATCACACAACTCACACTGAGCATACACACAGCTATCTATGGTGTGTATTCTGTTTTATACCCTGGGATGCAGAAAGGATCTAAACTGACTTCCTTACTTTCCCTCAAAGCACAACTACTGAGATCTGGAGAAGGCTTTTCAGCCATTAATATTCTATTAGTCATGACAAAGAGGAATTGGGTTAGTGTTTTTTTTTTTCAGAATACATGATATGAGGCTATGTTTTAGGTCATAGCTAATATTCAGGATAATTATTATTAATTTTTAATACATTGGTCACTAGAGAAAGACAAATAGCTCCTTAAATATTTTAAATTTCTTATGTTTCATCACATGTAGTGATCCTGTCTGCTGAAGAGCTTTGGTAAGCAAAAGCAATTTAGCCAAAACAGCAAGGGAAAACAGAACACCAGCTGAATACTGGTGTAGCAATTTTGGGCATATCAGTAACTCTGGGAGAGGGACTGTGTTTATAATGGGAATGTGTCAGGACACACTTTCCCTCAACTTGGTCAATGAGCATCATTCTCCTCTGGTCTTTGCCTGGACTCTTTTCTCTTTCCATCTGGAACTGGCTGATTCTGGAGTTGGGGCCTCTGCTTGAAAGAAACAATCAAGAATTATCAAAGCAAAGATTGACTGGGGATCAAACATTATTTACTGAGTTTTGGGTTTGAGGCAAAAAAAGGATATTTAAGTGGTGTATCTCTTTTTGACTTACTGAATATTTATTTTATTTTTTCATTAGCAGACACTGTATTAGAACTGAGTAACTAAATAGGAAACATTTAGAGAGAATCTGTCTTATATTATTGATTTTTACACTTTTGAAGACAGAATTTCTTGACTGATTTCAACATGTACAGTGCACTAGAGATTTCTACGGGTGTTGCAGACTCTTTGGAAATGTGTAGTCTTTGAGGTGTTAATTTTGGAATCCAAAGAGGAAAAGCAAATTGACAGGGGTTCCTTATGACAATGTACATTAACCCAGCTTCCTTTATGCTCTTGTAGAATTCTTGGTTATCGTCCTGTCTGGTATGAAAAGCTTCATAACTTAAGCAGCCTTTGGATACTAGTTCAACAAAATGGTTGTATTTCAGAGCTAAATAAGGCAAAATATGTCACTACGAGTTGCACAAGCAGCATTAAAGATGAGTTCCAGTTCAATTATAAACAAGCTGTAAAATAATTTGTTTTCTTGGGAGGAATTTAAAGAGACCAAGAAATGAATGAAGAAGGCGAAGTTTCCTTAAATGATCTAATAAGCACCCCAAGTCACAACTATATCCCACTGGTACATAATTTACAATGAAAGGTGGTATTTTAATCTTTCTTAAGTATGGCATTAATTGCAGTTGAGAAGTGAGAAACAAATCTGTTTTGAAAAGCTCCTTTTAAAAGAAGAAATGAAACACCCTCTTTCCACCATGGGACAGTTGCACACTCTGTCACCAAGTCCTCCATTCCAATTTAGAACATCAGGTAATTATTTATAAGGAAACTATTAATACAAAAGAGTGGATGCAAAAGATTCCAAAGGACTAAACTGCTCCCCAGATGGTCAGATACAAAGTGCATTCCCCAGAAGCAAAAATAGGGTTTGGATCCAATTCAGTCCTATGAAAAATCAGGAAATTCCCTGGATGTCATACATGTTGTCAAAATTAAAAGGAACAAAATCTCTTTTTTCTCTGGGCTTTGAAAGCTATCATTATGCCTCTCACTTTGGATTTTGTAAAATCTACCCAAATTTGTTCAAGCATGATTTACCTACCTTGAAGAATTTGTCCTGGAAATGCATATTCTTCTAAGTAAACACAATTCTGGGGGGAGGTGGTGGGCTGATGCTCAGAGTGAGAAAGAGTAAAGCACAGGCAGACAGGAAATATCTCCAGTGGACCATATACTGTTCTTTATTTGATCCTTTATTAACTATTCCTATTAGTGTTGAATTTTCAGTATCACAGGCAGCCTCTAAGAACCACTATACCCCTGGAGGATACGGGAGGTGGCTACACTTGTTCATAGCATTTACTGAAATAATTAACAGCTTTCAGCAGTAATTTTGAAGAAAACCAGGGTGTATTAATTGTAAAGAATTTAGAGATCATCTGTTCTAAGTTTAAAGTGTTAGAGACAAACAGCACCTTGCCCCCCAAACAAAAACAAAACCCTGAAGTCCAGAAAGATTAAGGAACTCATTTAAGTCACACTACCAGCTGTGATGTGATTGGATAAGGACACAGGCAGATCAATTCCTGGTGGATACAATTTTGGGGGTGGTAAGGTCATTGGTCTCTTTTGTGCCTTGGAAATGTATAAAATGTAAGGTTGATGCTATAGGCCATGGGGCATGTATTGGAGGTCTCAGGGGTGACCCAGCTTTGTGTAGATGATCTAATTATCATTCTCCAAACCCTGCATTATACTGAGGATGAATCTTTCTTATCTATATATAGAGTAGTTCTCGGGACTGTGGTGGATACAGATTGAAAGGCAAACACATTACCCTACCCTTTGGGATTCTGGCCACATGGGATGGGTGGACTGAGAGCAGGTGAGGTTCTTTTTCTCCCACAAGGTTACATCTTCTCTTGTGGGATAGGGGATGTCTTAGCGCAGCAAGGTTTAAGAGTACAGTAGCTACTCCGGCCCCTGATTACTATAAAGTATCTGCAAAGAGGTTGTGAACAAAGGCATCTGGGGTCATGCTGGGCCTACATTCTGCCAACATTCTGCCTGTATCACTGACTATTCTCTGGGTTATTTCCTATGATGTGTGGGAGAAGGCGCTATCACACTTGAAAGGGAACTGTGATGCTGAGAATCTAATGGGGGAGAAAAGGGCATTTTAATCTTTATGAATAACCTTTTCTATGTCCCCTTTTTAGAAAGCAATTTCTAAGATATCATTTCAAGAATCCCAACCCTTTAGTTGTCATTAGATAAAACAATCCTGGAAAGTGTTGGGCAGGTGGCTCCTGTGGATGTTCAAGAAAGAGGATGCTTGAGAGCACATTTTCTCTGTGCTCTGAGCTCCTGTATGTGGGCAGCGCTGGAATTTACAGCCTTATCTACAGCCTAATTCTCTCATGATCACTGATTATTCTTCCCACTTGGCCTCACAGTCGAGATCTGGAGGGCTGAGAGCTTCTGTGAATAAGTAGCTCTTTGGTTTCAACCTGAGCAGGGCTCCCAGTTCCAGATCTCACTTGGTGGGGTCCTTCCAGGACCTCAGAGATGCAGCTCTGACATCCTTTTCCTTCCCAGGCAGCAACTGGTCACTGCCAGCTGAAAAACGTCCACACTGGGGAGAACCTCAGCCTGGGCAGGTGTGTGTGTGTGTGTGTGTGTGTGTGTGTTAAGGAATGACAGCCATTCCCACATCTCTTTCTTAAAGCAGGAATATTATTCTTTAGAACGAAATTCTAATGTGACTCTTTGAAAGTGTTAGAAGTCTTATTTCTGCCTGGGGTTTCTGGATGAATACATGAAGCAGCTACACAGTACTGCTTCCACAAGCTGTTTTCAGACGTTTAGCAAATAGACTTAGGATAGTTTTCTCTCTTTCCCTCCTATTGGTTGAGTGCAAATAGCACTGTTTTAATGTCAGCATCAAAATGTACTGTGCTGGGCACTGGAGCTGAAAGGCTCAGGCCTGACACGTCATTTATCCTCTCCTGGGCTCCATTTTGCCATATGTAGAGTGGGAATAACAAGAATAATATTTTTCTCCCAGAGTGTGGTAGGCAGAATAATGACCTGCCAAAAAAATGTCCATGTCATAATCCCCAGAATCTGTGACTATGTCACCTAATATGGCACAGGGAACTTTACAGATGTGAATAAATTAAGGATCTTGAGATGGGACATTATCCTGGACTACCAAGGTGGGCCCAAGGGATTTAATCACAAGGATCCCTTATAAGAGGAAAACAGGAGGATCAGAGTCAGAAAGAGATTGAAAGATGCTATGCTGCTGGCTTTGAAGATGGAGGAAGGGGGCATGAGTCAAGGAATATAGGTGGTTTCTAGGAGCTGGAAAAAGAAACAGAACACATTCTTCCCTAGAACTGCTTCCAAGGAATGCAGTCCTGCTGATGCTTCACTTCTAGCCCAGTGAAACCCATTTAAGATTCTGACATCTAGAATTGTAAGGTGAAAAATCTGTTGTTTTAAGCTACTAACCTTGTTGTAATTTGTTAAATCAGCAATGAGAAACTAAAACACAGGGTAAATCTGGGATGCTACAGCAAGAGGACAGAAGAGAGGTTTAGACAGTAGTGATGGGTACAGAGGTACAAAGTCTATACAGTGGTCTTAGAATAAACAGAAAAGAATCCTTATGTTTTCCTTAGGCCCTTACAGAAAATGGATAGATTTTATACAATTCCTCCACTGAATTTCAGTATCCTAAAAATATTTGCAGACTTTCACGTTGCTGTCATTTTTACAGAATCTTTTAAAGGATAATGAAGAAAGTTCTTAGGAGCTCTACACAAAATGAAATAGGGCTTATTATCATAGTATTTGGTGAGGGGAGGAGGAAGTACTTATATTCCATAAAGCCTTCTGAGATATACTTGAATACCCTGTTACCAAGAGTTCCAGAATACATACTGACTTTTAAATGTACAATGTGGAAATCATTCTAAAATACATTACATACTTTCTGGCTTTCTTAATCGGAGCATATGCCCCAAGAACATTCGCTTTTGATTTTTTGGATTTTTCAGTTTTTCCAGTTACTTTCTTTGCTCAAGGCTGCCAATAGCTTCAATTCACTTTTATACCAAATTCTTCTTCTCTCTGCTAATGTGATGCCTCCAATCTGTTGCACTCTTTGCAAATGAGTCAATGAACTCTATGGAATTGTGGGTAAACTAAGAGTAAGTGAGAGCCAAGTGACACCAAGGGCTCTGCTGTGAGAACATCACAAAAGCTTCTGTATCTTTTCTTTTTCTTTTTTTTGCCAATCATAGGTCATTGTTGCTTATATCTTGATTCTAAGATGACTACCCACGTTGTAGGGTGGATATCTTAGTTCTGGAGAGACGAGGAGGTACCGTAGTTTTTTGCCACTCTGAGCCAGGTGCCATGAGATTCAGGGAGGAGGAAGAATAAAGCCCATAAGCTCTAGGGCAGGGCCATGCTATGTGCATCTCTGTGATCATGAAATCGACATGCTCAGTTAATGTTTTTGAGTGAATGAGGATTCCTTTGCAAAGTCAGCTCAAGGCATATTTTGAAGTCTTTGCCTTGCGTACAGTTATTCCTTCTGTTTAGATTTCTCTCTCTCTCTCTGAGAAGTCTTTCCTTCCCTTTATATCATATTCATTTTCCCTTCAGTATGTTGTATTTCATGTCACTATTAGATGCAAGACAATCATATTTTCTATGAAAATATGAATTAAAAACCTTCTCTTAGAAACGTTTTTACTTTTAGAAGCTGCTTGTTAGTTGAAATTAAATTCTAAATACTAGAATTAAGGTGATATTAAAAATGGAATAGCTCATACATTTCTTATGTAAAATCTGGAAGCAATTTGCAAACATAGATCAAGAGTCTTTAAAATGTCCATATTCTTTAGTAATTCTTAGAATGTGTCCAAGGAAAATGATCTTTTTATGCAAAGGGTTTTATTTTTTGCACAGAAGGTGCAACTCTCTGTGCTTTAATTTCTTGAAGAATTGGTGAGCTTCAGCTTCTTTTCTGCTGAGAAGGCTGCATGAAGTGACTCCCTGGCTCTGAGAGCTGAGGGGAGTCAGGGAAAGATCTTTTACCAGCCAGATAATAGTATTAGTGAACTATTTGAGTGCTAGGAATATTATCTTTGGTCTACCTTATTTTTTTCTCCAGATTTTAAACAAAGGGGAAAAAAGTACAGTCTGTTTAGATAGGTAGGAGAAAAGTAGGGGGAAATAAACAAAAATTTTCTGTCCTATTCTCACCCATGTCTAAATATTTTTTGGCAGGAGAATAGACTTCAAGACACAGAATAAGCCTGAGGACTTTATTAATGGAGCCTTGTTATATAATATTTTAAACAAATACTCTTTGCAGATGGTTTCAGAGACTGTGACACAGCCATCGTGGATATCAAATGAATCATTTAGAAATACATATATAACCAGGCTATGGGCCTTATTTTAAAATTTCATTAAAATTCTCAACTGCCTACAGTTAAGCTTATTCTTCAGTCAGGGTACTTTGGTTTGGATCTGCAGCTGGACTTATTCTCATGGCAGTTTTAAGTCCATGCCCAGGAGCTTTGCTTTCAGGGAACTAACTAAGCTTGAATTCAGGTAATAATGTGTTTTCCTTTCCTTATGTCTTTTGATAACACATTCTTTACACTTTCCATTGCATTAAATTACTTTCCATTGTTTTCCTGATCCCCTTACACAAATCATGTCTTCCTTATGGTCCCTTTCCTTTTCTCACAGTGTTCACCGTAATTTGTAAATATGCAATAGTTGTGTGTCTATTTCTTTAAGGCTTGCCTCTCTTCCTAGACTGTGAACTCCGTGACATCTGGGGTGACCTCTGCTCAACATTGTATACCCATATCATAGCATACAGCAGACACTTATCAAATAATGCCCAACAAATAGACAAATATATTTGCTTTGAAAAAAAAAAAGGTCAGAATTCACAACAAACAATGTGGACATTTGCTCTCCCCCACATAATGTTTTACCTTTAGGTCAGCAGAAGGTTTTGTGATAGTTCAAAGGGTTAAGTGACAAGTGATTTCAACCTTGGACTAAATGCATGAAAATACAAGTTAGACTTGCTATCACATATGAAATTGTACCCTTCTGTGATACAGACTTTTTATTTTGAACCTTGGAAAGGGGTTAACTCTTGCTAAAAAAGAACATAAAAGATTTTGTTAAAGTAGAGAGCAAACCAACCATCCCATCACCCACAATAGCAGCAAAGGAAAAAACCTCCAAAGTGAACCTTTTCAGGAATGGTAGGAAATGAGATTAATAAAGTATAAATTCAGCTAATGTATCGAAACTCTGTTAACAGCATTTTCTCATTGATTTCTAAAAAACAAAAATGAGGTATAATTCTTTAGGTCTATATTTTTCTCAATGGTTACAGACTGATCAAACCTCTCTTTTTTTAACAAGCTATTTGCTATGTTTTTTCTTGCTTTTTAAATCTTGTCTTACTGTTGTAATGAATTAGAATGAGGGAGAAACAAATAGAACAAACCAAAGTTATGGAGAAAGTATGTGTGTGAACTTTATTTCATCATGATAAAATCACTTCTGTGCAGTAACAGAGAATACTGACATCTACACGATGATAGGGTGTTCTTTGTATTTAGATACATACCTTATATTTGTACACAATATATAAAATTCATGGAGGAAATTAATTTCTACAGTACAGTTTCTTTGTTGGAAGAGGACTTGTTCCGTTAGTTTCTTTTAGAAAATGACCCCCAGTTCTGTGACTGTGGTACCAAGGATCGCAGTTCCAATCCTGTAATTTATTAGACACCATAATCTTATGAACATTAATCGAAACTTAGAAACTACATCCTCCTGCAGGATGAAAAGAGAGACGTAAGTGCTCAGGCTGCTATGCTATAACTGATTTTAGCAGAATAGTATGACTTCCATGATGCATTATGAATAGAAATAGTTTTCCCTTAGGTCTGGTGAACAAAGATTAATAACATTGCTACAAATTGTCTGCCTGCTCTGATGGCATGCACTTCACTCTTTAATCAAACTGCTGTATACACACATGGGAAACCAGGCCATCCCCCTTGAGGCCCTTTTGCATGGCACCTAGGAAGGCTCCTGGAGGGCTTTAGCACTTAGCTTTGGGAAGGCAATTGCTCTCAAGCTGGTAATTCTCTTCCCAGAGAGAAGCTGCCAAAATGAGGGTCCCAGAGGAGGCTTAGCTACCACATCCCTATAACCCAAGTCAGGGTAGGTCACGTGGGTTTGTCCCTTTCATTGAATTCTTCTCTTTGAGTAGCATCACTCAGACACACAAGTGCTCCCTAAGTGTGGTTTTCACAGCTAGGGGCCTTGCAACCTTGCTGTGGGATTTAAGTTGTGCTTGTTTTTAACCATGTGAACCATTTTAGAGGGTGACCGGCACATGCTGAGGTTTGTGGGAAGTGGGAGAAAACGCCACCACAGTTCTTTCAGCTAACATTTTGAATGTGAACAAAATCAACATAATTAGCTCTGCAGAGGGAAGTTATGGAGAATGCCATGGGACGGGGGTGGCTCCTGTGATTAAAATGACACCCAGAAGGTCTGAAAATGCTTTGGCACCGACCACAAATTCCTCACCATAGGTTTAATCTCATGTGTGACGATTGCTTTTAGAGTGAAAATGTGAAGTGGCTCAGAGGTTATACCTGGCCATCAAATCCAAGCCCCTCTCCTGAGATGGGTGGCTTGTTTCTGATGACCAAGATATTTACAGTATAGCCAAGAAGCAAAAGTTCTCTAGAGATGGACCTGTGCAGAGGGCCCAGGCAGGCTAACTAAGCCTAGAGGGACTGGCAGAGGTGAGAATGGCCAGGTAATGCCGAGGTGCTGGTCTCCTCCTGTCTGGTGCCCACAGGGAGCCTGGTCCTGGTGCATGAAGGTTAACCGGGAGTGGCCAACAGGCCCTCTTGGCATAGCCCTGGGCCCCACACCCCTTGGAAACACATTCAGTTGGATAAATCCACAGCGGAAAGGACCTTGGCCCCACCCTCAGATACGAGCAAGGGCTACAAAGCAATTTAGAATCCTCTGGGCAAAACTGGCCAGTGATGTGTGTCGTGGACAACGGGAGCCTGCCCTAGAGCCTAGGTAACATTCGCCTCACACACCGCGGCACATTCAGGCCTTCACTTGTCAGCTTCTTCCGCTGCAGCTTATTTAGAGTGTTATCAAAGGAAGCCGCCGGCCCAGGCCATTGGAACTGCTGCTGTGGACACTTTGGTCTGATCCCGTCCACACACCATGAGCTCTCTAAATGCAGGAGAGAAACAGCGGCTCTGTGCCAGAATGCAGGGCAAGTCATGGAAACACTTGCGAATGTGGGCAGTGGTGGGGTTACCTCCGGGCTTGCCAGCCATTCTAGATGCCTCGCAGTTCTCGCTCTGAGGGATACTGCTGAAGGGCCTTACCCTCGGACGTCTGCAGGACCAGCGTCTTGCTGTACTGGCTGACTCCCATTTTGTTGAAGGCCTTGATGCGAGCATTGTATGTGCTGTTGAAGTGAAGACCATCCACGGTGCACATGGTCTCCTTTCCAACATATACTTCCTGAGGGTCAGAAAAGAACGGGCCACCATTTAACTCTAAACTTGGCTCAGACAGTAAAGAATCTGCCTGCTATGCAGGAGACCTGGGTTTGATCCTGGGTTGGGAAGATCCCCTGGAGAAGGAAATGGCAACCCACTTCAGTATTCTTGCCTGGAGAATTCTGTGGACAAAGGAGCCTAACAGGCCACAGTCCATGGGGTCACAAAGAGTCAGACATGACTTAGCGACTAATACAATACTTTGTTCTAAGTTATTCAGGAGGCAAGTGTTGCAGGATGGATAAGAGAAGGTGCTTTGGGGTCTGCCTGATCTGACTCATCCTGTGAAATACTGGGCTCTGAACTGACCTCTTTTAGCTTCAGTTTCCTTCTCTGTAAAACTGGGACAAAAAAACCTATCTTGTGAGGTTGGTGTGTAGATTATATAAGGTCATATGTGCAAACTGACTAGCGTAGTGCCTTGTATTTAGCATGGGTCTGTCAGCTCACTGAATGCTAGTTATTAGCAAATAGGGCTTCAAAGATTAAAACTGGGTATTTGGGGTCACAGGAGTCAGACAAGACTGAGTGACTAAACCACCACCACCACAGATAGCATTATCCTTATTAAGCTGACATTTATTCAGTATATTATACCTACTGAGCTCTTTATTCACCAGTATGATTTATATTTAAAAAACAGGTTTGGAAACATGAATGTGGTCTCTCTGGTATGTTTATAAACCACTGATAGCTTCAGGAATTGTCACAAAGATGACATTCAAAGCAAAAGAGTTTCGAAGTGCAGGAAGGGAAATTATGACTTTTCAGATTTTTCCTCATAGTACAGAGGGAAGAGGGAGGAAACAGGGAAGGGAGGAAGAGTGATATTTCAAAAGCTTAAAATAAATCCTAGCATAATGCATCATTAGCATAGGTTAGGTATTTACCTCCCTCTTTAGCTGTACATGTTGCAACATTATGCTGATGTAATGAGTAAAGATAATTTTAGTCCAAATTTGAGCACAGGCTCAAAATGACATCTCCTTAGGGGGATGCTAGGAAGACTGGTGGCTGGGGCTTCAGTATGCTAAGAATTTTATACGAATGATCCAATTGGCTCTTAACAACAATGCATGAGGCACATGTTATCATTAAATGGCAATCCACTCCAGTACTATTGCCTGGAAGATCCCATGGACAGAGGAACCTGGTAGGCTACAGTCTATGGGGTCGCAAAGAGTCGGACACGACCGAGCGACTTCACTTTTACAAATGAGGATCTGAAGGCTCAAAGAGGTGAGAAACGGGCACATTCCCACAGCTTTAGGGGCGCGGTTGGGACTGGAAGGCAGGCAGCCTGATTTCAGAGCTTGCAGGACTGTAGGTACTTTCTCTTCAGAAGGGAGGGGCAATTGCTGTTCCGGGACTCCTTCATCCTTCTTTGATGGGACAAGGATGAAGGCCTCAGATGAAGGGTGTGCAGGCCCTGCTAGGTTGGGTCTGAGGCTCTGAGGTGGGTCCTCTGTGGTTGTCACCAATTTGGTTAAGAAGAAGTAGGTTTGGCAACCCACTCCAGTATTCTTGCCTGGAAAATGCCATGGACAGAGGAGCCTACTGGGCTGCAGTCCACGGGGTGGCAAAGAGTCCGACTTTGCGATTAAACCGTCAACCAGCAGGTTCTCCACTTACCCGGAACTGACCGCCATTGCCGTCATCCAGCTCCAGAATGTATCCTTCCGCGGGCACCGTGGACAGAGGCGGCTGTTTCCAAGACAGCGTGGCGCTATTGTTGTGGGTGCAGCAGTCCTCCAGCTGCAGGATGGGAGTCGCTGGGACTGGAGAGGAAGCTAAACAGAAATTAGTGTAACCCTGACTTCTGTGGAGCTGTCAACACTTCAGCATCTAGGAATGCTCAACACCCACTTGTAAACAAGTGGCTGGACTAAGTTCCTAGCCTGGGGAGTGAGGGAACCTGAATAGGATCTGCCTCACAGAGCCTCCAGGCGTGGCGAGCGTTTCTTCACTGGTGCCTTTCCAAGCTCACAGCAGCGTTTCCTACCTTAACCAGAGGGGAGACGACTGCTGTATTCTCATCCCCTTCAGCATGGAAGGCCTCAGCCCTCAGGGAAATGTTTGCCGTGTCGTCCGGATTTCCCATTTTGCCCACTACAGCCTAGCTCATCCATAACATGGTTGATACATGTATCGTAAAGTTACTCTGAAACTTAAACTGCATTTAATAAAATGGGGACTGCCTATGCTGAGAAACAACTCTGAAACCACTACGTACATGTCTAAGTTTCTTTCATTTTTTATTAGTGATTCCACTTAAGATTTTGTGCACATAACTAGCTACAACTGTGGATTTGTGAAAATTTGGTACCAAGGGATACAAAAGTGATTTCTCAGTTTTGAAACTTCTGAGGAATTTGACAGCATTCGTTCCAGGTAGCTATGCCTTGAAACGGAGAAGGCAATGGCACCCCACTCCAGTACTCTTGCCTGGAAAATCCCATGGATGGAGGAGCCTGGTAGGCTGCAGTCCATGGGGTCGCTAAGAGTCGGACACGACTGAGCGACTTCCCTTTCACTTTTCACTTTCATGCACTGGAGAAGGAAATGGCAACCCACTCCAGTGTTCTTGCCTGGAGAATCCCAGGGACGGGGGAGCCTGGTGGCTGCCGTCTATGGGGTCACACAGAGTCGGACACGACTGAAGTGACTTAGCATAGCATATGCCTTGAAAATGGCACTAGCCCAAGTCTGTTTTTGTGTTGGTGTTTAGCAGTCAACTGTGAGCCGGAGAATACTATGGGAACAGATGGGGGCTAGCAGGGAGGGTCAGAGTGTCCTCCTGACCTTGTGAAAATCTGTCACAGTGTTACTAGTCTCAATACCCCTCCCCCTTCTGTGCTGAGTCTTGTATGAAAACTGCAGATTAATAGAGCCTTCAATCATATAGACATACAAATATCAGGGAATGAATAATCCTAGTTCCTAAGGTATGAACTCAATTGATGAATCTGGGAGCAGTGTTTTCACTAACTGCTTAAAAATTGTTTTCAGCACTAAAACATGATTTTATTTTTGTAGCACTTTTAACATGGGAAAGAATGGTTTGGACCACGTCCAGGGACATTCAGATGAACAAATGTTAATTGTGGAATACTTGGTATGCTGTACCAAAACTGAACTCAGAGTGTCATGCCCTAAATTAAATCTGTTCCTTGCCAGTCACCCCAACTAAGAAGAAAGTTACTTTAACAGCGGCTTAGAAAAAGGTTTTATGGTGGATAACCTAGAAAACAAAAGCAGGGACTAGAATATAAGAGATGTAAAGGTGAAGCAGGTCTATTATACTTAAGAAGGCTGATACATTACAAGAAAACCATGTCTAAGTTAACACATCAAACATAATTAAATCAAAATTATGACCAGTGAATTGGAGGTGACCAGTTTATGAAAGGAAATCCTGTTTTGAGTTTCAATGGCACAAGAATGGAATCTTATCAGAGAACAATGCCTTTGCAGCCTCAGAGGTCCCAGAACATCTAGATTTGGAGGAAATGCACTGCTTTGGGCTTCCCTGGTGGCTCAGACGGTAGAGAATCTGCCTGCAATGCAGGACACCCAGGTTCAATCCCTGAGTCGGGAAGATCCCCTGGAGAAGGGAATTGCTACCCACTCCAGTATTCTTTTTTTTTAATTTAATTTTATTTTTAAACTTTACATAATTGTATTAGTTTTGCCAAATATCAAAATGAATCCACCACAGGTATACATGTGTTCCCCATCCTGAACCCTCCTCCCTCCTCCCTCCCCATACCATCCCTCTGGGTCATCCCAGTGCACTAGCCCCAAGCATCCAGTATCGTGCATCGAACCTGGACTGGCATCTCGTTTCATACATGATATTTTACATGTTTCAATGTCATTCTCCCAAATCTTCCCACCCTCTCCCTCTCCCACAGAGTCCATAAGACTGTTCTATACATCAGTGTCTCTTTTGCTGTCTCGTACACCAGGTTATTGTTACCATCTTTCTAAATTCCATATATATGCGTTAGTATACTGTATTTATGTTTTTCCTTCTGGCTTACTTCACTCTGTATAATAGGCTCCAGTTTCATCCACCTCATTAGAACTGATTCAAATGTATTCTTTTTAATGGCTGAGTAATACTCCATTGTGTATATGTACCATAGCTTTCTTATCCATTCATCTGCTGATGGACATCTAGGTTGCTTCCATGTCCTGGCTATTATAAACAGTGCTGCGATGAACATTGGGGTACACATGTCTCTTTCCCTTCTGGTTTCCAAAGATCATACACCATGATCAAGTGGGCTTTATCCCAGGGATGCAAGGACTCTTCAATATCCGCAAATCAATCAATGTAATACACCACATTAACAAATTGAAAAATAAAAACCATATGATTATCTCAATAGATGCAGAGAAAGCCTTTGACAAAATTCAACATCCATTTATGATAAAAACTCTCCAGAAAGCAGGAATAGAAGGAACATACCTCAACATAATAAAAGCTATATATGACAAACCCACAGCAAACATTATCCTCAATGGTGAAAAATTGAAAGCCTTTCCTCTAAAGTCAGGAACAAGACAAGGGTGCCCACTTTCACCATTACTATTCAACATAGTTTTGGAAGTTTTGGCCACAGCAATCAGAGCAGAAAAAGAAATAAAAGGAATCCAAATTGGAAAAGAAGAAGTAAAACTCTCACTATTTGCAGATGACATGATCCTCTACATAGAAAACCCTAAAGATTCCACCAGAAAATTACGAAATAATCAATGACTATAGTAAAGTTGCAGGATATAAAATCAACACACAGAAATCCCTTGCATTCCTATACACTAATAATGAGAAAACAGAGAGAGAAATTAAGGAAACAATTCCATTCACCATTGCAATGGGAAGAATAAAATACTTAGGAATATATCTACCTAAAGAAACTAAAGACCTATATATAGAAAACTATAAAACACTGGTGAAAGAAATCAAAGAGGACACTAGTAGATGGAGAAATATACCATGTTCATGGATTGGAAGAATCAATATAGTGAAAATGAGTATACTACCCAAAGCAATTTATAGATTCAATGCAATCCCTATCAAGCTACCAACAGTATTCTTCACAGAGCTAGAACAAATAATTTCACAATTTGTATGGAAAAACAAAAAACCTCGAATAGCCAAAGCGATCTTGAGAAAGAAGAATGGAACTGGAGGAATCAACCTACCTGACTTCAGGCTCTACTACAAAGCCACAGTTATCAAGACAGTATGGTACTGGCACAAAGACAGAAATATAGATCAATGGAATAAAATATAGAAAGCCCAGAGATAAATCCACGCACATATGGACACCTTATCTTTGACAAAGGAGGCAAGAATATACAATGGATTAAAGACAATCTCTTTAACAAGTGGTGCTGGGAAATCTGGTCAACCACTTGTAAAAGAATGAAACTAGACCACTTTCTAACACCATACACAAAAATAAACTCAAAATGGATTAAAGATCTCAACGTAAGACCAGAAACTATAAAACTCCTAGAGGAGAACATAGGCAAAACACTCTCTGACATACATCACAGCAGGATCCTCTATGACCCACCTCCCAGAATATTGGAAATAAAAGCAAAAATAAACAAATGGGACCTAATTAACCTTAAAAGCTTCTGCACATCAAAGGAAACTATAAGCAAGGTGAAAAGACAGCCTTCAGAATGGGAGAAAATAATAGCAAATGAAGCAACTGACAAACAACTAATCTCAAAAATATACAAGCAACTCCTACAGCTCAACTCCAGAAAAATAAACGACCCAATCAAAAAATGGGCCAAAGAACTAAATAGACATTTGTCCAAAGAAGACATACAGATGGCTAACAAACACATGAAAAGATGCTCAACATCACTCATTATCAGAGAAATGCAAATCAAAACCACGATGAGGTACCATTTCACACCAGTCAGAATGGCTGCGATCCAAAAGTCTACAAATAATAAATGCTGGAGAGGGTGTGGAGAAAAGGGAACCCTCTTACACTGTTGGTGGGAATGCAAACTAGTACAGCCACTATGGAGAACAGTGTGGAGATTCCTTAAAAAACTGGAAATAGAACTGCCTTATGATCCGCTCCAGTATTCTTGCCTGAAGAATTTCATGGACAGAGGAGCCTGGTAGGCTACAGTTATGCGGTTGCAAAGACTGACTAACACGACTAACACTTTCACTTTCATTCACTAAATAGACTACAGGACTGGCTGGAAAGAAGAGGCAGAAGACAGAACTCCTTTGAATGATTCTAGTGACTTTCTATGCATAATAGATATCATCTAGGAACCTGTTCCCCTGGAGGAGGGCATGGCAACCTACTCTGGTATTCTTGCCTAGAGAATCCTCATGGACATGGAATCCTGGTGGGCTACAGGCCATGGGTCTCAAAGAGCTGGATATGACTGAGCGACTAAGCACATCACAGGAACCTGTTACTTAACTAGAGGTTAATTTAAGGTCATTATTTCAGTTAGAAACTTACTTTGTCATTTAAATTTTTTCTGTAGTAAAAGAATACCTCTTAACATATTAACAGTGGAGTAAAATCTGACCCTGAATACTCTTTGGAAGGACTGATGCTGAAGCTAAAGGTCCCATACTTTGGCCACCTGATGTGAAGAGCTGACTCAGTGGAAAAGACCTGATCCTGGGAAAAATTGAAGGCAGAAGAGGGTGAGAGAGGATGAGATGGTTAGATGGCATCACTGATTCAATGGACATGAACTTGGGCAAATGCCGGGAGATGGTGAGGGACAGGGAAGCCTGTTATGCTGCAGTCCATGGGGTCATGAAGAGTCAGACACGACTTTTTGACTGAACAGTAACAACAACAAAATCTGACAAATTTAAGCAAACTGTTCTTCAAAGGGTTTCTAGAGACAGGCAGTGAGTCTCCCTGGGAAATACTTGCTCTTAACTGTTGGTATTGGTTAGGGCCTTCCATAAAATAACAACTCCTCGGACTTTTTAAATTTCATTATCTGCCTTATTAGTCTTCATTTTCCCTTTTTTCATGTTTCAGGCAAGTCAACATTTCACCAGTTTTAAAATCAACAAATAAGATCCAGAAAATGGTTTCAACTTGAATCACACAAATGCTTTCAATGTCTCTGATAAGAAACTCAAATTTCCCACATAGTCATAGATATAATTAAAAGATGCATTGAAATATATAGTGTCATGTGTAATTAAAACATGTGAACTTCATTTGTAAGTACTCAGTGGGATACACGTTCAAAGGCCAAGGAGCTAGAAAAAAGTCTAACTAGTCTCTAATCTTCAGATCTTAACACTATCCCAAATTTAAACAAATGAACAAAAAAAAAAAAAAAAAGCAAATTAAGAGAGAGAGAGGAAGAGAGAGAGACGGAAGGAACCGGGGAACATCTGCATGTGTCTGAATCTATTTCTCAATGTGCTGAGAATTATTTTTTCCTTTTCCTTATTTACCCCAAAGTGACATTGCATATAAAAGGAAATGTGATAAAATTACAGTCTTGTTAAAAAAGACTAAGGCTGGCGTTTCAGAACGACAGATTTTATACTGGGTGTTGTATCTTTATTACCCCTCTTCAATTTATTAGGTATAAAATAAATGGCCTACAAGAATCCAGAGTATTTTCAGATTGATTTATCTCTTATGCTTTGGAAATGGATAGCATTATAGTTGTTGGGCTGAACTCCGAGAGAAAAGGTTTTGTTTTATTGAAATTCCTATAAGTGGAGCTACAATAACTATCTTAACACATTCATGATCATTCCTGGACATCTTTATTTTTCCTAAATAACTAGCTTCCCCTGACCTGATGAGAATTATAGTACTCAGTATCCTCTTAGCCTGTAAAATCAAGCTTCCGGCTAAAAGTTCTCTTAGACACAGAATGGTAGCTGTTCTTACTGACTTCCTTGGGGTCTGGTGGAGCCTCATCTCAAAATTAAATTCTGCCACTGTGGCCTGTTAATACCAAGGTTTTCAAAAGTCTTACCTTTTTAAGGTCATTCTAGTTCAAATTATCTCTCATGATTTTCATATTTACTTATTTTTCTCTCTAATCCTTCAGACTGACAGCCCTCACACCATCCAGAATTCCTCTGTGCGGGTTCACAAGAGTGTGGTGAGGACAAGGGAGAAAAGGGAGCTGTGAGGGAGCCACGAGAACACATGTGAGGTGGAAACACTGCTGAGGCCCAGACTGTGGGGAGGGGCTTACATGTGTCCACTCAGTTAATTTTCAACACCAGCCCACAAGGTAGGTACTGTGATGATCTCTATTTGTAGACAAGGGAACTGAAACACAGGAGGGATTCAGGGTGAGGCAGTGGCAGAGCTGGGTTTTGACGCCCAGCAGGTTGGCTCCCTGGGCTGGATGTTTACATCACTGCCTCTCCAGTCAGGGGCTCAGTAATAGTGAATTAGAGGGAGAGTGCAGGCCTAATTCCAAGAGCAGTGTTTCTTCTTAGTTCCTAGAATGTGAACGATAAAGCTTCTCAAGAATTGCTGTTATAGATTATAATAGTTCACCTTAAGAGCTGTAGTGGCTGGGAGAGCAATTTTACTGTCATCATCTCTGAAGGTTCCTTTGTGGACTGTCATTCCTTTTTATGATGGTTGAACAATACAAATAGCATCTGAGGAAAGTTTAGACTTCAGCAGAAGAATGGGCTGTTTCTGGAAAGCTGGCATTAGTACTTTGCTGAGGATAAACTTGCACACAAGGCTTTGAGGACACGAATTCCAGGCCCCCAGAGCATGAACAGATTTCATGCAAGTTCCCACATGTGGGGGCTTCCCTGGTGGTTCAGTGGCAAAGAATCTGCTTGCAGTTCAGGAGATGCAGGTTCAATCCCTGAATTGGGAAGATCCCCTGGAGAAGGGAATGGCTACCCTTTCCAGCATTCCTGCCTGAGAAATCCCATGGACAGAGGAGCCTAGTAGGCCACAGTCCATGGAGTTGCAAGAGTTGGGCATGACTTAGCAATTAAACCACCACCACCACCCCATGTATGCTCATTCCCTTCTCTGCCAAACCTCTGGGTGTTTTTTTCCCATGATCTACAGGAGAATCTGTTTAGATCACATTGTCCTTGCCCATGACCTTGGTGCATATTCAGGGCTTTTTAACGTTCAACATGAGTTAATGGAGATAAATGTGTCCCTAGGTGAGTAGAGGCACTCAAGAGATTAATATCTGTTGGTCTATGTGTTAAAAAGGCTTGATGGACTGTCAGGTCAATGTTTCACCCTGGGTCAGAATGAACACCCCGACATCTGGCGTTTTATTTCAGCACTAACTCATGAACCTTGGGATACTTTGTGTCCTTAAACAATTCTGGGGTAATAATATTTTTCTGGGAGATAGTACGTATCTGGAATCTATTCTGAGCCAAGCAACAGAGCCCCTGATAGACTGGCAAAAAAGATATTAAAATATCCTTCCCATGACCAGGTAAAAGTTGAAAATAGCAATTTGGGATTAAGGAAAAATGTTTCTATTACTCTATAATAAAAACAGAAAACAAAGTTTAATTGGTTGTTGTCTACAAAAGAAAAGTCTGAGAGATCAAACACCACTCCCAGTAGTCTGGAAAGAGGGTAAGATGATTTTCTAATCAAAATGCAACTGGAGAAATGCCCTTACATTTTGTGATGTTTGAACAGAGAGGGTACCAACATTCTTCACTCAGATCTCAATTGCTTGAGGGTGATATGGAATCCAAAAGAGCAGATCAGTAAAATCCTTAGCTAATAAGAGACTAATTTTAGACAATGCATTTTAGTTGAGTAGCAGATGCTGTGAGAATATTTTAAAATGAGCAAGAGACCTATCTTGTCTGATGTTAAGAAAAAAAGGTATCTGAGATAAAATTTCAAAACTGGAGAGATTCTCACATTTTGAGTCAGGAAGTAGACAGATATTTTAGTTTAAGTTTGAGTCAGACTTAAATGCCTATTTCAAGTAACTTTGAAAATATTTTAAACTTTCTACTAATCCACTTAGCACAATTAGAAATTATATATTGAAACCAACATATTGTTAGTCTTACAATGGGAGAGTCCCTTGGACTACAAGGAGATCCAACCCGTCCATTCTGAAGGAGATCAGCCCTGGGATTTCTTTGGAAGGAATGATGCTAAAGCTGAAACTCCAGTACTTTGGCCACCTCATGCGAAGAGTTGACTCATTGGAAAAGACTCTGATGCTGGGAGGGATTGGGGGCAGGAGGAGAAGGGGACGACAGAGGATGAGATGGCTGGATGGCATCACTGACTCAATGGACATGAGTCTGAGTGAACTCCGGGAGTTGGTGATGGACAGGGAGGCCTGGCATGCTGCGATTCATGGGGTCACAAAGAGTTGGACACTGAGCAACTGAACTGAACTGAACACCATTTCAAGTGCTACTTAAATTTAGCTATTACTACATGGACATGAGTGTGCAATTTCTTGAGATATTTTCCTGACTGTGAAGCTCAGTTTGCTAAACTGACTATGAATATCCTAAGAAAATAAAAAGACCAACAACACACTAGGCATGGTTGTGTATATGCTAACAGACATCAAAGCGGGGGCAAGCAAGACAAGTCTTAACTGCAGGTAACTGAGTTCTGGGTCATGGCCTTTCAGCTTTTTCTCTCCTTTAAAAGTGTGACAGATAAAAATTATTCAGATTTTAAGGAGGACTGGGCTCTTACTGAATTAATTAAATTTAGTGAACACAACACACACACACACACATAAACATATAAATTAATTCCTCAGAGGGATACTTATTAGAAGTAAATTAACATGAAGTATTAAAAAGAAAAGGAAAATGGAACAATCCAGTCTCATACCAAGTGGCCTACTGTATTAACTTTATAAATAACTGTTTTGGATAATTTTGTATTCTAGGTGAGTTTTTGCTATAAGAGTGTTCTGCACTTGGCCTTTCACATGCATGGCATTCTCTGCTGTGTGTACAGTCATGTCCACAGTTACGCTTGTGTGCAGCCCTAAGTGGCCAAGTGATAATACTTTAGGAGTGTGATCTGTGATGCACAACATGTGAACCTGTAATTGCTACTTCCAAGGAAGGGCCCATTTACTGCAATACAATTGTCATCACTGTGTCAACTGGCTTGGACTCCACCATGGCAGATGGACATCTCTCAGAATGGATGGGGGAGGAGAGGGCTTTCAGCTGATTAAAGCATCTGAAAGCCCTGAGGCCTCTATGCTCTACCTGCCCCTCCTCCTGCCCCTTCACCAAGGCTAACTGGATTGACTCATTTTTTTTTTTCTTCTCTCTTACACCAAAAGCCCTTACATTGCCCTTTTGTGACACATTTTCTCCTCTGAGCTACTTGTGACATAACCTTTCAATGATTCTACCTTGTTGAAGGAACTGGGGACAAAAAGAGGCTGATCAAGGGGGCTCTGCATATTATTGGGATGGTGACACAACACAGGCTACCATGTAGGGGTTAAAATTTTTTTTTTAAAGCCTGAAAGCATTGCTGCAACAAAAACAAATTTAATTTCTCAAGATTAAGAGAAGAATTCAGTTACTTCTTGAAGAAGTGGCTTAGTAAGGCACTAACTTTACAGCACAAACTGGAAGTTGTAGGTGTGAGTTCTGGAACCATGCTCCATGGGTTTGAATTCTGGCCCTGCCAGTCACTAGCTGGGTGAGCCCAGGCAAGTAACCCAGTCTTCCTGCACCTCAATGTCCTCAGCTGCTTACTAGGATTGGGAGAATAAAATGAGTTAATCTATGGAAAGCATTTTGTAATCCATGGAAAGAGCATGTCTGATTTGGTAGGCAGCCAGTAAAAGCTAAATGTTTTTGTTACTACAACAAAGCATTTTTATTTACAATCTATACACTAGTTACTTTGAAAATTAATAAAGGCATTATCCCAAAGCAATACATATTAAACAAAGAGATGAGGAAACTGAAGATGAAAGAGGACAAAAACTCATTAAGATGAGAGAAGTACTGTGCATTACCCAGGACAGGAATGTGTGTAACTGCACATGTAGTATAAACCCCTAATACCCACGGGGTTATATGGTTCCAATAAAAGGATGTATGCGGATTTTTCTTAAGACACAAAAATTCTAAACCATTGGATTCTAAGTTATTTATTACATGGATGCTTAAGTTGGGAGAAGCAAAGAGCAAATCAATTACTTTAGTTTTAAAAAAGATCAGAAAATGACAAAGTTGTGGAGATGGAAGCCAGATCAGTGGGGATGGGGGACTAAGAGGGGCAGATGAGGGAAAGCATTGATGGAGTAGTTCTGTATCTGGACTGCAGAGGTGGATACACATGTGATGTGACGGCACAGAACTACACATACACACACACTGTACGGATGTCAGTTTCCTGGTTTTGATGTTATGTGACAGTTACGTCAGATGTAACCATGAATGGAAACTGGATGAAGGGTAGAGGGACCTCTCCTTACTATTGTTGCAACTTACTCTGAATGTATAAGTTATTTTACCATAAAAAGGTTTTTAAAAATTCAGAAATATTTTTCAAATGGGATATTACTTACACTGCCATAAAAGTATTATTGCATGGTTGGCTTGAGTTTTTACCTTTTCTTCAAAGAGTTATATTCCTTAAGATAATTTTAAGTACTTGTATGTCCCCTCAGCAGATACTACAAATCTCTAGATCTTGCCATACCCCTTAATTTCAGAGACCAAAAAATTTAAAATGTTAAAGTTTTTATTACATACTTTCATTTTCCTTCTGTACCCAGGCTCTCATTTTCCTGACCAGCATAGGCAAGCCAATTCTGATCCTCTCAAATTCCTGCTAATCCACAATCAACTGTCTGCCACTATCTCTATCCCTGTAGAAGCAGTTTCAATGCTGAACTCCCTTGATTTATATCAATATATCGGGGTTACCGTCTGTAACAAGATGTTATTTATGTACAGCGATGTTCTCTCTCTTTCTTCCTCTAATGCTGAGCATGTGAAATCTCTTATGTCTCTCAAAAAGGCAAGCATTGTGTCCATCTGATTTATCTGACATTCCAGCTACAAGGATATAATTTCCATTACACAATAAGATGGGAGCTATTCCAGATTTTTGTAACACTAACCAGAGGTGTGTGTGTGTGTGGACTTTCTCACCTCTCAGCTGATTTATAAACCCGGTGGCTGCCTTTTGTTTGCTGTAATCTGCAAGCTGCCTTTACCCTGCTTCTAGCAGGGAGTTTCTCGGACTGGGTGGGGCACAGGCACGCACCTTTCATCTGCACGAAGTCGAGCTGGTGGATGGACTGCAGCAGAGGGCTGTTGTCCAGACTCAAGTCGAAGTCCGTGGTCATCCTGGGAGTGAGCGTGCCTTTCCCCCACTGATCCTCAGTCAGGTGCACTCTCCTTATGAGAGCATCAGAAATCTATTCAAACAAAGAGCATAGCCTAAGAAATACAACCCCACACTGGGCACCCAAACTGCTCTTTGGCTATCCAGTGTGCCCCACCAAGCGCCTTGGGACCCACATCCTTCCTGTCTCTATGCAGGCAGAGAGGAACTTCTGATGATGAGAGTAACCTGTGATTTATCATGAAAATCTGAGTACTTCTGGGACTCAGAGGGATCACTATATATAACTAGAAGTTGTTAGTTGCTCTATTATATCATCTGGATACAGGATCATGCTATTTATGACTGATTAGCTAAAAGCCAACAACATTCAGTAGTGATAGGTTAGCAATTAGTGAAATCCACTAGCACCAACAATCATAGGTTTCTGATATGAGCTATGGGTATCACGTCAAGACCTAAGACCTAATGACTTTTATTAAGTGGTTCAGAGAGGTTGCATATGATCATCTGTAAGATAAGATTTCCTATACATCATCTTCATGCATGATCTGATTCTTTGGTAGAGGACTTTTTCATTTCTTATATTTAGGCTCCCCCCATCATTCTTGGCCAGTTTGGTAGAATGTTAGTTGAAAGGAAGCTACATGTTCCTTAATCAGAGGTCCATTAATCACTGGGATCAAAAGTTAAGTAAAATTTAGCTGACATCACAGCATGTCATTAAAACAACACTAAAGAAATAATGAGACATCCAAACAATGAAAAATTTTCACTCTATTTGGGAAATCACTGACTTGCCAGAAGGAGGTGTAAAAAAGGTAGAAACATGTGTATACTTACATTTCTGACAAAATTGTCCAAGATATTAGTAAAGGGACCCAGTTCTTACGCAAGGTAAAAAGTTTGCTTTGGAGGAACTTAGAGGGAATTATGTTTTCATGATCAAACATAAACAAAAACAAGTTTTAAAAGCCTTTTCAGTCTTGTAGCCCATGATGGTAGGGTCTTCTGAGAAGCCAGTGAAGTTCCAAAGGCACCCACATCCATATGGCAACACAAAGGTGGGTTCCATTGTGGAATGTCCCATACCCAGCTAGGTCTGTTGGGAGTCTGGCCTTGGCATCATAGAGTCAGTCTCATGGAACACTGAGTATCTGAAGCAGAAACTAGTTGACACTTACCTGCAAAAAGCCACTAGGATCATTTTCCTTAATCACCTCCAGGCAGTACTCCATGAGACCCGTGGTCTGGCGCAATTTCACTGTGCAGTGAGAGATCTGATCTCGAACCACCTAGGATTGATAAGACGACAGAATGGACCCAAAGTGGCAGAGTGTAGAAAAGAAAGCAAACTAGGACTTTGGAAAACTTCTTCAAACCAGAATGCAAGAGCATCATGGAGTGGAACTCAATTTATGAGAATATTTTGTGGCAGTGTCTGCTGGGAACAATGGCTCTGGAAGACAGATTGGATAATGGCTCTTACTAGAGCCATCAGAAAGGCACACGGTTGTTAGACCTCTGGGAAGCTGGTTACCTTGGTGCCTCAAGGGACATCTTGGTTCCGTCACAGGTCTCCATCACTCCCCTCTCTGGGAGCTGCTCTAAGTGAGAGGTCATGGGAGGGTCTGTTAAATGACTGAGTGGCTGGAGGTGCAGTTGCAGCGTCTGTTCTGTGACACAGCCACCCACCATCTTTGCTCACCCTCTACCTGTCCCTTCTAAAGAGCAGATATCACCATTTGAACCCAGATCCTCTCTTGTTCTGATTCTCTTTTCCCTGAGCGGGTAAGCCTAGAAGTGGTTGCTGAAAGACAATGAGCTAATGACAGCAAGTATGCCAGACAAAGATGGATACAGAATCAAGTTATAATCGACTTAGCATCACTCATTGCCTCATTTGGGAAAGCAGTTTTAAAGGCTATTTGCTCAGCGATGAGTCTGCCTGACCTAGAGAGGTATCTCTTTGAACATGCAGGTTCTGCCGCTGGGAAGTTATCTTTGCCGTGTCAAGTGTATGACACTCCTTGAAAAATTTCTTTCTTTAGAAATGCTTGTCCTCTGCGTCCCTGCTCAGTGACCCAAATCCTGAAGCAGGTTTTGAAGCACAGAATTGAACAAGGGCTTTCTAGGAACCTATTACTCACCTTCTGTATTTGTACTATTTTGCAGAAGCCTCAAACCTCCCCCTCCCAATCCCCCCAGCATTCTGGATTTTATGGGTAATAACTAAAATGGGTTTTAATAATAATTATTTAAAAACTTTCCCTTATTCCTTGTTCAGTTTTCATTATAAATTTATTTTCCATGAAAGATGATTACATCCTGTTTCAAAAACAACAGGAAAATAGGTTTAAGAAAAGCAAATAGTCTCACTACTCCAATGCAAATTTTTAAAGAATTTTGATGTTTCCTTTTAGTTTTTCTCCCTTGAGCTAGATTTAGTTATAGTTGCAATTATAGTATATGACAATTTCACCTCTTTCCCATTTAACACCATATCACGGGCATTTTCTGTGTTGCCATCATTAATAAATGTTACTGACTACAAAAATACTCTATTGAGTGGGTTCAATTTATTTAACCTATTTTTGATAAAGTTCTTTCTAATTTTTTGACAGTTAATTCATTCAATATTGTTGATCTTCTAATTATTTTATTGTAATAAATATATATAACATATAACTTAAACCATTTAAACTATATTTAATTGGAGAATTCTGTGGCACTAAATAAGTTCACATTGTTATACAACCATTACCACCAACCATCTCCAAAACTTTTTCTTCTTCCCAAACTGAAGCTCTGGACTTATTAAACAGTAACTCTGCATTCACCCCTGCTCCCAGCCTCTGGCAACCACCATTCTACTTTCTGTCTCTGTCAACCTGACTACTCTAGGTACCTCAATACACGTGGAATCATACAGTATTTGTCCTTTTGTGACTAGTTTATTTCTTTTACATAATGTCTTCAAGGTTTATCCATGTTGTAGCTTGTGTCAACATTTTTGTCAAGACTGAATAATATTCCATTATATGTATATACTACATTTTGTTTATCCATTCATCTGCTGATGGACATCTATGTTTCTTCCGCCTTTTGGCTATTTTGAATAAATTTATGAACATAAGAAAACAAATATCTGTGTGAGTGTCTGTTTCACTTTTTTTTTTTTTTTTTTAGGGAGGGGTGGTTCATATACCCTAAAGTGGAATTACTGACTTGTATGGTGACTCTATTTTAATTTTTTTTTTGAGAAATCACCATACTACTTTCCACAGTAGCTGCATCATTTACATTCTCACCAACAATGCACAAGGGTTCCAATTTCTTTACATTCTCACCAACACTTATCAGTCTGTTTTTTTTTTTTCCCCAAATAGTAGCCATTCCCTCATGGCTCAGTTGGTAAAGAATCCACCTGCAAAGTAGGAGACCCCGGTTTGATTCCTGGGTCAGGAAGATCTGCTAGAGAAGGGATAGGTTACCCACTCCAGTATTCTTGGACTTCCGTTGTGGCTCAGCTGGTAAAGAATCTGCCTGCAATGTGGAAGACCTGGGTTCAATCCCTAGGTTGAGAAGATCCCCTGGAGATGGGAAAGGCTACCCACTCCAGTATTCTGGCCTAGAGAATTCCATGGGGTCGCAGAGACACAACTGAGCGACTTTTACTTTCTTTCCCATCCTAGTGGGTGTGAAGTGGTATTTCATTGTGGTTTTGATTAGCATTTCCTGAAGGAAAGTTATGACCAACCTAGATAGCATATTCAAAAGCAGAGACATTACTTTGCCAACAAAGGTCCGTCTAGTCAAGGCTATGGTTTTTCCAGTGGTCATGTATGGATGTGAGAGTTGGACTGTGAAGAAGGCTAAGCGCCAAAGAATTGATGCTTTTGAACTGTGGTGTTGGAGAAGACTCTTAAGAGTCCCTTGGACTGCAAGGAGATCCAACCAGTCCATTCTGAAGGAAATCAGCCCTGGGATTTCTTTGGAGGGAATGATGCTGAAGCTGAAATTCCAGTACTTTGGTCACCTCATGCGAAGAGCTGACTCATTGGAAAAGACTCTGATGCTGGGAGGGATTGGGGGCAGGAGGAGAAGGGGACGACAGAGGATGAGATGGCTGGATGGCATCACTGACTCGATGGACCTGAGTCTGAGTGAACTCCAGGAGTTGGTGATGGACAGGGAGGCCTGGCGTGCTGCGATTCATGGGGTCACAAAGAGTCAGACACGACTGAGCAACTGAACTGAATGACTCATAGGGCTTACCTGGTGGCTCAGAAAAGCTGCCTGCAATGTGGGAGAACTGGGTTTGATCCCTGGGTTGGGAAGATCCCCTGGAGAAGGCAGGGGAACCCATTCCATTATTCTTGCCTGGAGAATCTGCACAGACAGAGGAGCCTGGCAGTCTGCAGTCCATGGGGTTGCAAAGAGTCGGATATGACTGAGCAACTAAGCACAGCACAATGACTCATAATCTTGAGCATCTTTTCATGTACTTATTGTATATCTTCTTTGACAAAAAGTCTGTTCAAGTCATTTGCCCATTTTGAAATTGGGTTGTTTGTTTTTGACAATAAGAATTTGCAAATTTTCATGAAGTCCAATTTGCCTACTTTTTCTTTTGTTGCCTATGTCTTTGATGCCATATCCAAGAAATCATTGCCAAACCCAGTGTCATGAAGCATTTGCCCTATGTTTTCATCTAAGAGTTTTATAGTTCCAGTTCTTACTTTTCAGTCTTTGATTCACTTCAGGTTAATTTTTGTACATGGCTTTTGGTAACTGTCCAACTTCATTCTTTTGCATGAAGATAGTTTCCCACCATCATTTGTTACTAAACCCACCTTTTCCCCATTGCATAGTCTTGGAAGCTTTGTCAAAAATCACTTGACCATGTATGTGAGAATTCACTTCTGGGCTTTATTCGATTTCCAGTGGTCTTCTGTCTATCTTTATGCTAGTACAGTATTCTGTAGCTTTGTAGTGCATTTTGTAATCAGGAAGTGTGAGAACTCCAATTCTGCCCTTCTTTTTCAAGCTTGTTTTGGCTATTTGGAGTCTCCTAATATTTTGACAGATGATTTGTTGTTGCTTTTTAAAATAAAAAATAAAATGTAGGATTTAAAATCTCTTTATTGGAATTGGTGAAAGAAACCACCTTTGATGTGAAGATTGTTTTGTGATTTTGATTGGGGGAAAACATCACTTTTAAATTCACTGGTTGATTTATTTTCTCCTAACATCTAGTATGTTTCTGTCAAACTAACACCATTGTCTATTGGTCTGGGCTCAAGTGATGCAAATTATTATATTATATTTTCATTTTATTATTTTACTTTAATATCAGGAGGTAAAGAAAAGTTAAGTTTCTGCTTCTTGGGGAAAAAGAAAACATCCGTAAGTTAAGCACTTAAAAAAATGCAATGCAGGGGACCTACAGCTATTATACTACTCATCTCTGCTATATGACGCTTGACTAAATTGTTCCCAGAAAGTGTTTTTACATTTCAGCAGCCAGTGCCTCAATGCTGCTAGGTAGCAGAAACCTCAGCAGTCACCTTTCACTGTCCCAGTGGCATTTGCCCTAGGACTATATAGAAGTGACTGGTACTAAAATTCCGAATAACAAGCACAGGCTGGATCTGAGCACTACAACCCAAAGTAAGCCTCCTTTTGAGGCAAAAAAGACTGAACTGTGTTTACTTGCCA
Source organism: Bos indicus (assembly GCF_029378745.1). Classification (NCBI taxonomy): domain Eukaryota; kingdom Metazoa; phylum Chordata; class Mammalia; order Artiodactyla; family Bovidae; genus Bos; species Bos indicus. Next base: position 43,687,733 of record NC_091769.1, read on the forward strand.
GAACGTTCAGCTCAATGATAATTTTATGACCAAAATGTGCTGAAATAAATATATTACTCAGGCCTCATAAAGTTCTATGTCTGCCTCTATAAATTTCCTTCTTAAGCAAGGTTTATTTGGTGCCAAAGGAGCTGTGGGAGTGTTGAGGGCTCTGATTACTCTTAAGAAGCTTCATTGTTGTGCTGCCAAAGAGTCTGTGAGTTTCAGGGGTGTTTGCTGTTGGCTGTTGTATTCCATGGTTCAAGCTTCTTGGAAGGACTCAATATCCTGCTTGGCTCGCAACTCCCACTGTTGCTACAGTGCATGCTGGTCCATTTTTAAAACATTTTAATCAAACATTTTGCTATGATCACAGTAACCTGTGATAAAATTCACTATTAAAAATGAATCGGTGTGTTCCCAGAAGTGGCATTTTGGGTGTTTTATAATTAACTTTTAGTTTCTCAATTAATCTAGCAAGATTTACCATATTATGGAAATCAGCCAGATAATTGAATCTTTTAAGAGTATAAATTTTTTTTTTCTGTGAGTGTCTTCATTCAGCTTTCTTACTTGCTACCTTCTTCACTCTGTGTTATTTCTACTCCTTATTAGTACTATTTACTTCTACATTATATGTTTTTTAATGAAAAACAATTCATAGGAAGTCAGACCATGTCACTTTTTCTTTGAGTTCTATATTTTTTGCAGTGGCTCTGATGCTCTGGAGAAACCCTTGGCACTGTGTTTTCAGCTGGCTGGATATAAGGAGTTTCTAAGGAAATGTACATGTTGCAGGAGTGACATGAATCAGTTCAGTTCAGTTCAGTCACTCAGTCTTGTCTGACTCTTTGCGACCCCATGAATCACAGTATGCCAGGCCTCCCTGTCCATCACCAACTCCCGGAGTTCACCCAAACTCATGTGCGTTGAGTCGGTGATGCCATCCAGCCATCTCATCCTCTGTCGTCCCCTTCTCCTCCTGCCCCCAATCCCTCCCAGCATCAGAGTCTTTTCTAATGAGTCAACTCTTCGCATGAGGTGGCCAAAGTACTGGAGTTTCAGCCTCAGAATCAGTCTTTCCAATGAACGTCCAGGACTGGTCTCCTTTAGGATGGACTGGGTGGATCTCCTTGTAGTCCAAGGGAATCTCAGGAGTCTTCTCCAACACCACACTTCAAAAGCATCAATTCTTCGGCGTTCAGCTTTCTTCATAGTCCAACTCTCACATCCACACATGACCACTGGAAAAACCATAACTTTGACTAGATGGACCTTTGTTGGCAAAGTAATGTCTCTGCTTTTGAATATGCTGCCTAGGTTGGTTATAACTTTCCTTCCAAGAGGTAAGCATCTTTTAATTTCATGGCTGCAGTCACCATCTGCAGTGATTTTGGAGCCCAGAAAAATAAAGTCAGCCACTGTTTCCACTGTTTCCCCACCTATTTGCCATGAAGTGATGGGATCAGATGCCATGATCTTAGTTTTTTGAATGTTGAGCTTTAAGCCAACTTTTTCACTCTCTTTCACTTTCATCAAGAGGCTTTTTAGCTCTTCTTCAGTTTCTGCCATAAGGGTGGTGTCATCTGCATATCTGAGGTTATTGATATTTCTCCCAGCAATCTTGATTCCAGCTTGTGCTTCTTCCAGCCCAGCGTTTCTCATGATGTATTCTGTATATAAGTTAAATAAGCAGGGTGACAATATACAGCCTTGACGTACTCCTTTTCCTATTTGGAACCAGGCTGTTTTTCCACGTCCAGTTCGAACTGTTGCTTCCTGACCTGCATATAGGTTTGTCAAGAGGCAGGTCAGGTGGTCTGGTATTCCCATCTCTTTCAGAATTTTCCATAATTTATTGTGATCCACACAGTCAAAAGCTTTGGCATAGTCAATAAAGCAGAAATAGCAACTAGGAAATAGTCCTCCAGTCTTCATGTGTATTAAGGCCTAAACCAGCTCTTAGAGGACAGTTAATTAATGTGTGGTCCATGGTTTCAGAGAGGGCCTTCAATATTTTATTAGCAGTCACCATCTGTTTTGGATGGCAATCCTATTGATCACTTGAAGAGTTTTATTTTGTTAAGTGGCAAATTTATGAAGGTCATTTTTGGGGGGTCAGGATATGATACTGTACCTATTTGGAAAAGGAGAATTTGAGAACAGACTGTATGTCTCTTTGAATGCTTAGACTTTATAGTAGCAGAGAGTAACCCATGACAGCTTATATAGTACAAATGTGATCTACAACTGTATTTTCCACTGCATCTTGAACAGGTCAGTCTCCCATCACTCAGCTCAGGTGATACAAAGAGCAGCTAGAACTGGGATTAATTAAGGGGGATTTCATTATTTTATCCAAATTTCATCTGTCCATCTTACATGTGGCTCTTTAAAATTTTTCTTCAAATCTTCTTTTTAATAAATACTTTTCTCATAGTATTTTCTCTCATCATGGGGTCTGGAGAGAGATCACTGATGAATTTTTAGTCTAAGTAAATACTAACATTCTCTTAATATTTCAGGACATTCTTTCTTAATATATATTCCCATCACTGTTTAAAACAATTTCCTCTAAGTATAATGCAATTCTCTTTTTGTTTTTCTAAGATATAAGTACTTTCAAGAAACAAACTTGAATTTATTCTACACAGGTCCCTTTGGTCAGTGGGGATAGTTTTCTCTGTGTTCCACAAGGTCCTGTTGCAAGATGACTAACTGATACTTGCAATTGACTCACTGGTGATTTTTGGTGAAGTACTTTGACCAATAGACTCATCTAGTAAAATAAATAATTCTCTTGATTTTCCCCTAGAGTAAAATATTATCTCCTATATTATCATTACGTTCATTGAAACTTAGGGACACTTAAATTAATGAAGAGCATTTTAAATTTCTTACATGCCACCATTCTCCCACATGGCTTATGGAAATATGCAAAGATTTCTTCCATTTTCTTGATAACCATCTTCTGTAGTAGTATTATTAATTTAACCACCTCAGCGACTAGTCATTTCAAAGACAAATCTGATGCTTTGAGTTTTAATCCATAAAAGGATCATTAGGCCTATTAAGCAAATAAAACACATGCCTGTTTTTTGTAAGGCTTGAGATTTTAACAGTAAAACTGTGAACTTTCTGTCTCAGAAGTGTGAATGACAAGAACCTCATCAATAAGCATTGAGTGGAATATCTGAAGTATGCTCTTAGTGCATAGAATACTGTATCCTTGTACAGAGAAGTTAATGAAGGAAGAAATGCAAGCCATTTGGAGAGAGAAGCATCCTGATGTGGCCCCACCCACATAGGAGAACATTTATCATTTACCGCGTCCCACAATACAAGTGTTGCATCCAGTATGGTGGTGTTTTGTAGGATGTGAGAAATGGTGGATTAGTCCATCATCTGTGAAGTATGCTTTAAGTGCCTTCTGGAGCTAAGTGTATCTTTCATATATGGACTCAGGCAAAGTACATTCCAGAAGTTCTGTGACTGCCCTTCACTGTCATTACCAGAGTGAGTCGAGGGTGTTCAAAGGCATGTCCCTGAACTGTGGTGAGCTCCAGGTGTATGCGGAGGCATCCTGGTGATTCCACGGGCAACTTGGGCACTCTGTTTCTTACAGGCCCTCTATGGCTTTTGCTTCTACATGTGGGAAGCAGAGGACCATGGAATTTGCCAAATGAATTCCCAATTAATGATAGGCTTATCATCAATAATAACTGTGGTTAAATTATTAGAGTTGGCCCCCAAAAAACTTCTGCTGAGGGCAGTCAAAAATTTTAAGTGTTCAAGTATGCCTGAATTTTTTCAAAGTCTTCACTGTAAAGAACTAATGGAACGTCTTGCCAGTAGTTTTATTGTAATTGAGTGGACTTTTTAGTTTGTTGCTTTTCTTTCTAGTAATGACTATAACAGTCAAATCCTACCTAATTATTTTTAAATTCTTTGTGAGCTTGGGCAGATCTTTCCTTCCCTTCTACCCCTCTTCCTCCCGCCTCCCTCCCGTTTTCCTTTCCTTCCTTCTTCCTTCTCTCTTTCCCTCTAAACCTGATCAAAGGATTATTTACCTATTATGAAGCATTGACAAAACGGCTAAAGTAAGCTGATAATGCTGCTAAATCGCTTCAGTCGTGTCCGACTCTGTGTGACCCCATAGACGGCAGCCCACCAGGCTTCCTGTCCCTGGGATTCTCCAGGCAAGAACACCGGAGTGGGTTGCCATTTCCTTCTCCAATGCATGAAAGTGAAAAGTGAAAGTGAAGTCGCTCAGTCATGTCCGACTCTTAGCGACCCCATGGACTGCAGCCTACTGGGCTCCTCCGTCCATGGGATTTTCTAGGCAAAAGCTGATAATATCCCTAGTGTAAATCTGTACTCTTAATAATATGCCCAGACGATTAATTCTTTTTTTTTTTTTGCTAACATAATGGGAACAAACAGCCAATACATGGTAAATAATAACGAAGATAATAATGACAATCATGATAATGAGTCTAACAAAACCCAATTGGATTCAAAATCAAGCATTCTATAGACAATTACAATTGGGACATGAAGGCCCTCTATAAAAGTAGAAGCTCTAATAAGCAGTCAGTTTTATCATTTTTATCATTATCCCTCAGCATTCTCACTGAGTAATGTCACTGGTATGTTAACTTACCAACCACACATGGAAATTAAAGATTAGATTTTTTTCAGAATGTATTTAACTAACTATAACTATTTTTTTTTTCTTTAAGAGGATCTAGACTTGCAAGGGGACCAAGAAGACATCCATCACTTAGTACTATTCAACACACAAATTCATTCTAAAATATTGGAGAAAGAACACTTGTAAGATGATTGTGGAGTTATTTCAAATCTGAATGTTACATAAATAAAAATAATTCTCAGATATTTCTTTGGGCTTATCAAAAGACAAATGACATTTGTAAAGTTCCTGAAAAGAGCACAGATCCCATTAATGGCACTTTTAAAATGTTGACACAAATTCCCTGTGAGGATCACAGACAATGAGGATATTTTAAAGCCTTATTTAGCCAAGGAAGACCTGGGAAGGATGTTGACACAACACACACACTTCAGACATGAAACCTAGGGGCCCAGCTGCCTCTGCTGATAGAGGGAATATTGTCCAAGGCATTAAATGTGATTTAGTAATAGTTTTTGAAAGCTCAAAAAGCATTTTTTCCCTCCAGTAGCTTTCTGACATTTGATTAGTTTATCATATCCTGAAATTTTAGGTATTTGGCTTCCAGTGTTTTTTCAAACCACAGAATAGTATTACTGTAATTTAGACAGTGTTCCTAATATAAGGTCACATCTGTATATGCCTCAAAGTCTTGTTTTTAGCTTTTAAAAATAGCTAACTTAGTGCACTATTTTGTGTGGTAATGAATTATACTCAAGTCACCATTCCTAGGTTCAGAGATAATTAATCACACTAGGTTAATTCTGCAATAGGAACTCTGGTATTATGGAAAATACCAGGAGCACTTACTTCCTCCGTGTTCTGAGTAAGACTATATTTCCAGTCTTCCAGTGACTGCTGTTCAGTTTCTAAGTCGTGTCCAACTCTTTGTGACCCCATGGACTGCAGCACATCAGGCTTCTCTGTCCTTCACTATCTCCCGGAATTTGTTCACACTTATGTCCACTGAGCCAATGATGCCATACAACCATCTCATCCTCCGTTGCCCCTTTCTCCTCCTGCCCTCAGTCTTTCCCATCATCAGGGTCTTTTCTGGGAAAGATATCCAGTGATAACAACAACAATAAAGCTCACATTCTGAGTACTGTGCTTTAAGGGCTTTACAATACCCTAGGTGGTGCTGACCACGTCTAGTCCTATTTTCCACACAGGTGGAAGAAATGGAGCTGTAGATGTGTCCATGGTTAGAGACCCAGCAAGTGATACAGTGTTCACATCCCGTTCTCTTATGACCCAGAATCTGGGCTCCTCACCACATGGCTCCATCTTGCCTCAGAACCAGAACTGCTCCATCTGCTCAAGCAATCGGTTCTTTCAGAGAGGAGCCTGAGTGGATTATAAAGACTGTCTTTATGCACATGGCTTTCCAGCTCCCCTAGCCTTTTGGATGGCTCAAGAAGAGAAAGTTGCCAGAAAAACACACACACAACTCTCCTCTTTGTCAGCAAAAAGCAGGCCCCCAGAGAACTCTGCCAAAGGGAAGCGGAAGACCATAAGATTATCCCCTCCGGACTGTGAGTGATGGGCTAGCCAACAAAGACAAAAAGAAGTACTGTGCCTGGCAAGTGATGTCTATAAAAGGCCAGTCTTTTCTCACAAATCTGAGTAGCAACTGAAGTGACAAGAAAGGAAAGAGGCAGGAGGAGAAAAGCAGAGGGAGGGAGATGTGGAGGCTGGCATCAGCAGTCACGGTGACGGCCGCACTGCCTGTTTTTAGAAGCAGTGACAGATACAATCAGCTGAAAACAGCAGAGAAACAAATCACAGAAGGCAGAAGACAGAACGGCTTTGCTGCCGTGGGAGACAACCAGCCACCTGTCTCTGGTTTCTGTCGCCCTTTGGGATCTAGGGCAGGGAACTCCACCCTAGGCAGGGTGGAATGAGGGCAGGCAGCTGCCTCTGCTCAGAGGTCCCTGACCATGCAGGCCACCAGCACTGATGGACCGACACTGGCCACGGGGTCCCCGCAATGCGTTACAGCTGTCCCTGAATCATCTCCACTTGCATCCATGGCACAGCCTAGGCTGGTGGCTTTCATGCCCCTCTGTACTTTTTGATTAGGATAAATGGTGTTTCCTCAGTCCTGGCTCCCCGCATCTATCCAGATTGTTGCCCTTACATCTCTCCTGTAGAGAAAACCAGGAGTCACCACTATAGTCCCCCTGTGACTTAACACAAACTGTTAACCGTGTTCTGTTTAAAGATGTCAGGGAAGCATCTGCCGTGATTCACAAAAGAGATGCCCTTTAACGAAAAAGTTAAAACTTTATGGCTACACATTAAAACGGCTGGTCCACTATCAGAGGGAAAATCCCAGCTGTCCGGCTCATTACCCGTAGACAGCTGTGAGTTTAGATACTGTCTGTGGTTCAAATGACATTTTAAGTTCCACTATAACAATAAAGGTTCTGGGTTTCTGAAAGGTGCTAAAATGAAGGGCTGTAGTGATCATCTTTTTAGTAATGTCAGAGCAGGTGATGGAAACAGAAAACACCCATCGGTCCCTATGACTAACTGCATAGAGCAAGACTAGGGTGCACAGTGCTGACCACCCTCTTCTTCCCTCATAGCCTGGCCACTTCCCGCAGGCAAGAATGCACACCACCATCAACACATGTCTCCCAAAGTTTGGGCTCCTCCAATGCCTGCTTTTCCATGATGCTCTCTGTGACCCCTTCAGCTGGAAGTAACTTTGCCCTTCTCACAGCTCTAATGACATGGGCAACCTTCTCCTGGAAACTTGCTCTCTATCTGTGCTGGAGTCATTTGTGGGTGTGACTGATCTCATCCACAGGACTGTTGCTGCTGCTGCTGCTAAGTCACTTCAGTCGTGTCTGACTCTGTGCGACCCCATAGACGGCAGCCCACCAGGCTCCCCCATCCCTGGGATTCTCCAGGCAAGAACACTGGAGTGGGTTGCCATTTCCTTCTCCAAAGCATGAAAGTGAAAAGTGAAAGTGAAGTCGCTCAGTCGTGTCTGACTTAGTGACCCCATGGACTGTAGCCCACCAGGCTCCTCTGTCCATGGGATTTTCCAGGCAAGAGTACTGGAGTGGGGTGCCATTGCCTTCTCCCATCCACAGGACTGGAAGCCCCTAATTCTGAGTCACCTTCGTGTCCTTCTTCCCCTGCCCCAGAGCCCAGCACTCGGCTCCTAGCAGGTGTGCATTAGGTAGGTGCTGGCTGACTGGGGACAGGATTAGGCATGTCCCCACATGCCTTCTCTCTGCACTGTACTACCCTACAGCTATAGGGTGCCATGGTCCAGAATCTGGACTCTGAAGCCAGGTTAACAGGACAGGAATTCTGGATCCCAGGATCAGTTCTCAATCAAGGAAACCAGTACCATGGTTTCCTCATCTCTAGAATGTTAATAGCAGTAATAATGACCTCCCAGAGTGGTGAGGAACAGAGGAGTTGATCCCTATAACAAAACTAGTATATTGCTGCTGCAAAGGAAGTATCCCCAAATGTTAGCTCTTACTGCTATGAAAGCCAGGGCTTGGTCACCAAACATGCTCATTCTGTGTTGCTACCTGGTTAACTACAGAATCACAGTCCACAGTACTTCTAGATTTTAATTCGGATAAAAAATGGTGACTTCAGAAGAATTTTTCATTCAAGCCTCATCTGACTATCTTAGATGAATAGGCTTATGGCTTTAAATCCATCTCCCAGGTTGTTACAGCCAAATGTACAAGGTTAACATCCACATAGCACAGCCTTCAGGAAACGTTTTTTCCTGAAGTATCTTTAATACTGCCTTACTTATCTCTCTCACATTTTAGGAATGACTATGTATGTTACCATGAAACACATCCCATGGTCCTTTATAGAATTCAAAAGAAAATAATTTGATCATAGACACTAAGGGACAGGAGCCTGGAAATTGATAAGCTAGAGAAGATCATTCAAGTAAAACTTGGCCTCATTGAGTACTTTATGAGACAAGTACCACACAGGTCATTGGGAGGGGCGGGGAGGCTCCTGAGGAAAGCCCAGTGCTCCCTCCATTATCTGAAGTTCAGCGTGAAGCCTTCATGGGGCTGGGGTTGGTGTGATAACCCTTGGGGGCTTGTGTTCATTCTAAGACAAACCTGAGAAGGTCTTCCAGTTAGATTCACCATCAGCAAACAGCGACTGCCTCCCTGGAAGGAGCAGTAAGATCCCTAGCCTTGGTTCACTGTTCAAGCCCACGAACTAAGGCTCTCTCAATGTTCACTCCTTGGGTACTTTTCTTTCCTAACTTCTGGTTCAGATTCCAACTTCAAGACATGCAATTTTCCTTAACAAAGAATCTGCTGAGCCTCTCCATGATGCAACCGCTCTGTTTTGTCACATCAGGAACGCTCAAAGGGACATGGCCCTGATATAGCACCAGAGAGGTCAGGTCAGCCAACACGGCCCCAAAACAGCACGAACAAGGTCAAGCCGACCAATGATACAGCACCAACAAGGTCAGGCTGGCCAACATGGCCCCGTACAGCACCAGCGAGGTCAGGCTGCCAAATTCACTGTAGGGCCCAGCTCTCATGAGTCCATTCTAGCTTGGACCCCATGGTCACAGCTCAGCCTCCTGTCTGCCTCCATGACACAGGTAAATTCAGAGTGCCAGGTAGGTAAGTCACAAAGGCAGTGGAGAAAGGTTTCTATTCCAGCCACATTGCCCTGGTTTTGGGGAAGGGAAGAAGCCTGTATGTGGATCCAAATGTGTATTGGGGAACTGCAGGTGAGAAGCAGCAGAGGAGGGAACCTAAAGAAGTAAACTAGTGTTGGGGTTTCCCTTGCCTTTGGATAGAACTGTTAAGCTTCCCTGGGGAAATGCTTCTCTTTTCATGCTGCCTGGCTTCCCATCTTCACAGTGGAGTTCTCTGGGTCCTGAGTCTTGGAGCATGGTGGGCACAGGTTAAGGACTAGGGGACTCCACTGCTCAGGACTCAACATTGCCATTTGCTGCACGTCTTGCTGAGCTCTCATGCCCCAGATAGCAACTGGTTTCTTGCCTTATTTCTAGTAACCGTGAACTGGGCACTGGCTCGGTCACCAAGCTTTAGCCCCAAATCTTGTAATGTCTGTTCTCTTAGTTTTTCATTTTGAAACTCTCCCTTGGTTCTCCTACTGGAATCCCACACTTTTAGAATGGGACCTCCTCTTTTTCTCCAGGGACTAAAGCCTGCTCCAAGCATGCTGGGGATATCTGCTACTTCCTGGGCTGCTCACCAGCCACCAGCTCCTCCAAGGCTGTGTCTACTCTAAGCTGTACAGTATTGAAGCTCCCTGACACTGGTTGCCTGACCCCAGCAGAGAACCTAAGGTCAGACCTCACTTCTGCCTCCACCCCAACCACAGGCCAGCATGGCACACTACCCACCCTCCACCCACTGGCAGCCACCCTGAAGCTTGCTGGGCATGCATGTGCTCCTTCTGGCTACTTCTTGCTTCCTTCTGCTGGATGCTGCCCATCTATGTCTATCCAGCCTGCTCTTACATGTTGTTGCCCTGCTCCAAGGGGGCAATAGATGGGGAAGCAGATGTCTCCGGGAGGACCAGTCCTCCTGCCAATAGGACCCCAGACCTGTGATCAATTGATTCACTGTGTGATGACCAAAGTCTGTACAGCTGTTCAGTTACATAGTTTGCTTCACAAGTGAAGACAATCTTGTTTGTTTTCTGAAAAGTACAGATTCCATTTCCCAATTGAAAAAATTGCCTCTGCATCATCATTCTGGTCATTCTGTTTAAAATTTCAACCCCCATTTACTTACTTATCTTGCCTTCTGTTTATTCCTTCTAGTAGAATATAAGCCCCATGAAAGCAGGGATTTGGATTTGTTTACTATGTTTGTACCCAGGGCAATTTCTGGCCTATAAAAGCCACTCAATGAGTATCAGTGATGTAAAGAAAGGAGTGAGTGCCGAGTGAAGGGGCCTGCCTGCTCCTCATTGGCCACCCCAGGCTGTGGGCATTCACCCGGAAGCCTGGTGCCCCGCCCCCCACAGGGTGCAGTGCTCACCTTCAGCTTATGCTCGTGCTCCTTGTTGACGCGGGCAAGCAGCTGGGCTTTCCTCCTGTTGAGGGCGTCAATGAGGGCATCACACTGCGCCACCAGGCAGGCCTCGAACTCCACGCTGTTCTCCTGTGTGAGCGAGCACAGTGTTCAGTGGCGAAGTGACCGCTTGCCTCGGGCTGCCAGAGACAGCAGAGCCCCAGACCACTTGTGGGGGGAAGGCCCCGCTGAAGGGAAGGAAGAGGAGCCCTGCCCACAGTGCACACATGCATTTTATAAATAACAAAATAAATTTTATTCTGCAGTGATAGTGTTTCACTTTAGATTCAAAGAGGTAAATGTTACTTAATACATGTGTTTTTAGCAAGAGGAAATCATCTCTGCAATTTGAATTATATCAAGTAAAATAAAGTTTTAGTTTGTAGAGTTGAACATGAATTGCTTTGAGGGCTGGCATATGGCCAGCTGTGCATGGTGGAAGGTGGCATTCAGAAAGGCTGGTTGCCGGAGGGAGTCGAGTATTGTTGAGGCATGAGAGCGAAAGAATCACTGAATTCAGAGGCAGAAAGAAGAAAGCAGATGGCAATGGTCTTCAATATTAAACAATAATACAATGACAACAGAAGTTTAGACGAATAGTCATGGGCAAAACACTTGCTCCTTTCATTAAAAAAAGCAAGAAATAAGTGCAGATAGACAGTGAAGAATCACCGGTATATGTAACAGGCATCAGCCTGCTGTGAAAGTCAGCTTGTGGGAGAACAGTAACCATGCTCTAAATGGATCATAACTTTCCCACGATGTTTAAACTGAATGCTGGATCTAAATTTTTTTTACATGCGTGTGCAGTCGCTCAGTCGTGTCCAACAGAGTGACCCTTTAGACTGAAGCCTGCCAGACTCCTCTGTTCATAGGATTTTTCAGGCAAGAATACTGGAGTGGGTTTCCATTTTCCTCCTCCAGGGGATCTTCTGGACCAAGGTATTGAACCTGATCTCCTGTGTCTCCTGTACTGCAGGCAGGTTCTTTATCCACTGAGCCATGCTACAGACATTTTTAAAAGCAATTCTCTCATTAAACTATAAGCATTCATTAGAGGTAATCCTTTCAATAAGTTATATATGTAGCTTTGATTCTCCAACCATAATCTGGAAAACAATTGTAATTTACAGCCAATGAGAGCTAAATACTTGTTACATGTACAGTAATAGCATTGAAAAAATAGTACTCAACTGAGTAAGCTGTAAAATTTGGGGGATTAGAAATGAAGGAACAGCTTAGCCTATCAAATTTAAATTAATTCTCAGTCATCCAGAACTGTGTCTCCTAATGTAAGGATCAGTAGTTAGGTATTAGGTCACTGTTTCAAATGCAAGGTCTTCTTTGTATAAGGCATGCATTTACAACTGCTTGAGCAATCACTTCTACAAATATTAAGTTTTGGCTTTCATAGTAATTTGCTTTTGAGTTCTCACAGAAGACTCCTGGAAATCATCACTGCAGAGCTCTCTAACCAAGCAGGTTATTATTGGTAGGGAGGGGGAAGCTGTTTCAGTAAAGGCTCTGATAGAGTAAAAGAAAGCTCTGCTCTAATGAAGAGGTGACGTGCAGGGGTGAGCCTGGGGCTGCACACTTTATGCCAGGAGCAAAGAAGGGACCAATTGATAAACTTTGTTGTTTTGGAAAGCAGAAGGAAATATACAACTGTTAGGTTGTTAACAGGGGCTTGCATGTCAACAAAGGGCAAAAAAAATCAGTGTGAGGTGCTCTAGAAGGCTGGCTTACATTTAAAAAGCCATTTCTGCCTTGACATAGGTTAGATATTAACTCAGAAAGTCAAGCTACTGGAGGCCAGTGCTCAGGTTATTTCTGTGAGGCAAACCTGAAAATGTAAGAACATTAAACAGTGCAGAAGGTCATTATTTTAGCATTTCATGCAATTTAATGGTTTCTCCCCTTCAGCTCTAGTAGGAGTTCACAGGCTCTCAAATGCCAAGTGATTTGTTGGTTACTGTGTCCACATAAAGCAATCTGAAATTATAGTTACCATGGAATCATGGTTGAAAAATATTTAAGTATCTAGGTAGAGGAGAAGCATTATTATGGGATAGGAAGGAAGGAAAGAAAGACATAAAAAAGAGAAAATGTGACCTGTTTGTTACTATTAGATAAGATATAATTTTTGCAAGGTGCTTTGGGAACATATAGATTCAGAAAACTCAACAATAATGACTGAATCCACAAAGAAATAGACATTCTGAATGCATGGCAGCAAAGAATTAGGAGCTCAGTGTGGAAGATGGGAACCTCTTGGAAACTGGGGTTATGTCCTTGGCTTGTTGGGGAAATGTAACCGTCTTGAGAAGGGGTATATTTGAAGTTGGTCTGTATGTGTGTTTGCATATATTAGAACAGAAAGAGCAGAAAAAAAATATGTAGGAAATTTCCTAGGAAACATAAAAATAAAAGATAAGACAAGTAAACACCCACCCCCCCCCCACCCCCCGCCACCACATCCCAAGTACACAGTTACATCTTAGCACATGGCTTTGCTTTCTGCCTTGGTTGCTGCCAATACCTGGATCTGCTGGACCATGTTGCGCAGCTGTACCAGGAACTCCTTGGCTTCTTTGGCCCTGTCTGACAGCCCGTTCAGCGCCTGGGAGAGCTGGCTCTGCAGAGACAAAGAAGGAAACCATAGAGTTCTCATTGCAGGAGGCAGCCATACAGGGTGGTTTTCATCCAAGAGCCCTCGCCCTTTCAGATTCCTCTTGTCTCAGCTGGGCCACTGAGCCAACAACTGTAACCTGAAGATTCTGGAAATAGCAGCATCCCTACTCCTTCTAGAGGCCCCTGAGGAGTGTTTCCTCTGAGGCAGTGAAAACTTCTGGCCGCTATAGTCAAAGGCCCTTACCAGCTGGTATCTTCCTAGAAGCCCCTCATCTTATTAATTACTTAATTAATTCAATAATGGTTTATTTAACTTTAAATTAAAAAAAATAGTGATTCAGGTGATCTGATACTTATCAACACTATTTAGCCCAAAGTGCTACTGGGATGAAAGCAGAAAAAATGAAGAGTTAACAGGTTGAGGGAAGGAAGGGTGAGAGCACCTGTGATGCCCGGGGTCACTTATATGTAATGGTGAATTCAAAGGGCAGGATGAGGCTCCTTCTCATCAACCTTCTCCCAAGCACATCTTCCTTCTCCCAAGCACAGCCCACCCCAGCTCCTCTCCACACTAGCCTCCTAAAGCAAGGTATACTTTCTTCTTCCTTTCCACACCGCACAGGGGACCCACGGCTGCTTGATGAGATCTAAGTGGAAGCTGGCTGGAGGCTGGACGGCTGAGAAAGCTTCTGCTTTTCTGCTAACATGGGACCAGTGAGGCTGGTGCAGCCTCTTCCCTTTTCCTCCCAACTTTATGGCAGATGCTTTGGAACTCTCAAGAAGCGAAGATCAACATGGGAAGGGAGGATGGTGAAAGGAGACAGTGCCAGGTTCCATCGGCGTCTTTTAGCATCTGAACCAACACTTGAAGTGTCCTACCACAGGCCTCTTGTTATGTGGGGGACAAGTTACCTCCTACAGTTTAATCCTTATACAGGAGCTCACCATTACTTGCAGTCATTACCACTGTACTTGATACAAAATCCTTCCCCTAGCAGCTGGGGCAACATCCCTCCTGGAAATTGCAAACTCCTTTCCCCACATCACCTTCTTTGAAAACTAATGCCTTTTCTCCTCCTTGCTAACACGATGCGTTATCCACTCATCTTTTTAGTAAAAGGGTGGAATCATAAAATTGTATATCTTGGTCATGTCGTGGTTTTTTGCTTATATGTGCATGACTAAATAGGAAGTCAGTCATTGAATCTCTTTAAAAATGTGCATGCTGCATGCCACTGTGGGGTGGGAGAGCACAGGCTTCAGAAGGGTTCAGATACTGTCCTTCCCTAAGCATGACCTTGAGAAAGTGACCTCTGTCAGAGTTACTCCAATGGAAAAAGTGGGAAAAATAATGTTTAGTGGTTGGATTATCGTGAGGGCTGATTACATTCATCAATGTGACGGCTCCTGCTAACAAAGAATCATGGTAAGGGAAACCACTCCAAACTCATAAATGGTGCGAGTGACTGGCTGTTCATATCTCACACATAGCTCTACCTCATCCATAAATAAGAATACTATGGTTTTTGGTGCTGTGAGCATTGCATGAGGTACTGTATATAAGCCCAGAACCCTGCTGGGACGTGGTGCATGCTTAATAAATGTTGGCTGTTATTAACCTTTATTCATTTGTTCCTTCCTGCCCATAACCCTCTGTGGACTGACTAGGGTGGGATTTGCAGGGCAGATTCCTGGAACAGGATCTGTTGGAGGATACCCTTCATTGCTTGTACTTTGATTGAGGTACTCAGACTCCAGGAGTCTAAACCAAGACAGCCTAGGAAGAAAAGGAACAAAGTGAGCTTACAGTTGCTGAAAGGGCTACTCAGTAATTGAATATTAGGTCCCAGCTGCACAATGTGCCGTGCTGTGCTTAGTCAGGTCTGACTCTTTGCAACCCCATGGACTGTAGCCCACCAGACTCCTCTGTCCATGGGGATTCTCCAAGCAAGAATACTGGACTGGGTTGCCATGCCCTCCTCCAGGGGATCTTGCCAACCCAGGGATTGAACCCAGATCTCCTGCACTGCAAGCTGATTCTTTTATCATCTGAGCCACAAAGGAAGCCCACGAATACTGGAGTGGTTATCCCTTCTCCAGGGGATTTTCCTGACCCAAGAATCGAACTGGGGTCTCCTGCACTGCAGATTGGAGAAGGCAATGGCAACCCACTCCAGTACTCTTGCCTGGAAAATCCCATGGATGGAGGGGCCTGGTGGGCTGCAGTCCATGGGGTTGCTAGGAGTCTGACACAACTGAGCGACTTCACTTTGACTTTTCACTTTCATGCATTGGAGAAGGAAATGGCAACCCACTCCAGTGTTCTTGCCTGGAGAATCCCAGGGACAGGGGAGCCTGGTGGGCTGCTGTCTATGGGGTCGCACAGAGTCAGACACGACTGAAGCGACTTCGCAGCAGCAGCAGCACTGCAGATGGATTCTTTACCAGTAGAGCTACCAGGGAAGCCCCAGCTACACTATAACTTGGGGTAAAAATTTTCTTCTCAAGAACTTTTTCAGGAGCCCAAGGGACAAAGAGAGTCTCATTTGGAACAGAGGGCAATAGAATGACAATCATGTTCTAAAGGAGACATAATGTTATTGTGACTTTAGAATTCACTTTCCCTCTTTTCCTGAATGAGTCAGAGTTTGCTGGGCTACCACAGTTTTCTTCTCCCTTTATTGTAACCTATGTCTTAGTTATCACATTTGGAGGTTTGAGTAGAGAAGTCAAATTCATTCAACTACACAAAATTAGAGCCACCTGGTTTCTTATAGTCCAGCCTTGGAATTCAAGGCATCTGTATAATATAAGTTAGACCTGATGCCCAATAAGAATTGTTGATCAGGTGCTGGTACATATGTAGAAAAAAATGATACTATAGTAGACAAAGAGTGCTGGCCTCACCTACTCCCTGGGTTTTACATAGCAAAGCAGTATGTAAACTGCAAAACTCAATTTATTTTCAGATTTCCTCCCTTTGTGTCTATATTCAGGCCTTCTTCCTGGCTAATGATTGTTCTGGTATTTGATCTGCATTATAAGATAAATATCTAGAAACTTTTCTCTTAAGCTTTGCCACCTTGTAGAAATGGAGCAGCAGACAATAAAAAATCCTGGAAACTATCACTAGAAAATGCTCTTCTTCTGAGGATTTATATGTGTGTTGCTTTTATAGGACAGTCTTTTGATCATGTTTATAAGCCATATCTGATGTAAAAGAACATTATTATTTATTTATTTTGTTTCTCAGGAGCATTTAAATTCCCGCTCTATGCTAACAGAGATGTTCTATACTCAGGACCACAGAGCAGCCCTGTAAATTTATACCAGAACACAGAAGATGCAAATATTTAGTGTGTGTTTTTGGCTGTATATGTAGCCATCAGAAGCTATCTGTAATGCCTAAGCAATGTGTCTTGGATATTTGTTTTCTGATTTACTGAAAAGGTATCATGATCAGAAAGTGAATGGGAGTGGGAAAATGATGTAGCCAAAGAAGCACTGACAGATTTCCAGTCCAGAGCTCTGAGCATGCTTGGAATAACCAAGATCGCCCAGAAAGATGGCAAGTTGTTCCGAGCTTGGAGGAGAGAAACAAAGAACTCCACCCCTTCCCTCCTTCTCTCCTGCTTTCCCCTTCCAACTTCTCCTCTGACTGGCTAGCCTAGCCTCCCAAAGGAGTAGATGTTAAAAGAGATTGGAGCTCAACCTGGGAGCCCCTGTGGAGCACGTCTCAGAACCACAATCACTTAGGCTCAGGAAACAGGTAATGAATTCAGTGCATGTGCCCAGCTGCCAAGCTTTCCCAGACAGAAAACCACGTCTTCTTTCCTTTTCCTGCCGTGAACATTATTCATGTCATTTCCCCCCTCAGTTTATTAATACTATGAATACTGGATGGAGACAAATTAGAACAAATGAAAGGAAACTTCCTAGCTGTCTAGGATCTGAAACTACAGGCACGAGATGGGTCACAAAGAGTCAATCAAGAATCATACAAAATAGGTGAGGTGGCAGACACACAAAGGCAGCTTGGTGGCCCCCAAAACAACCTTGCTCCTTCCTTGGGCAGCTCCGACACAGCGCACCCTGCTGCAGACTGTGGCCTAGCCTCCTGCTTCCTGGGTACCAAGGTCAACACAAAACACAAAAATGAGGATCAATGCAATGCTATTCTGAAGGAAAGTACTCCCTCCCAGAAAATAACAATTCTTCTTGAAGAATACTGATTTTTGAGTCTTACTACATTATTGATATTATATAATTAAAAAGTAAAAACAAGAAACTCAAATGTTGTCAACATATAGGTCATTTCTTAAATACCAGGGATCTTGATGAGTGCTTTTAACAGATGTCCTATTCAACTCCAATCACTCCCCTGCCAGTTTGCAGAGGCTCAGAGGTCTGGATACTCCTGAGTTAGGGTTTTGCCACTCACATATGGAAGAGCCAGAACCCCATGGTTGGAGACTGGCTGGGACCCTCTTGCCATGATTTGAGAACAATCCTGAAAGGTCATCCCAGCTCCAGAACACCCTGCAGGAATTGGCTGAGGCCCTGCAGGTCAACTCCTCCCTCTGCTCAGTTCTGGTCATCTCACTTCCTTGTAGATGGATCTATGGAGACCACTGAGCAACTAGCCATCGCTATTCAACTCTCCGAATCTGTGTCCAAGGCATCCCATCTGATAAACAATTTTCTAGCCTTCAGTTTCTTCATCTGCAATATGTGGTTAATAGCAGTATCTGTATCATAGGATGGGGGAGATTGGTGAGACTTATGTACTATATAAAGTTCTATACAACACATGGCATATTGTAAGCATTTAATAAGTAGTAAGTTTTTACAATGAGAATTATGTTAAAATACACATACATAAGTCATTAAAATACTTAGTCATGTCACATGTCCCAGTTTGGGGTTTGGTCAATTACAGTTATCCAGACAGCCGGGAATATTGTAGCATCCACAGTTGTTTGTTCCCTGCCCATCCTTGCCATAGGCCTTGGAGGACCTCCTGTAGATGGAGCATGTGTCCTGCATGTGTCCCTGCCATGTCACCCTTGGCCATGTGATTTACTTTAACCTGAAGAGGCCTTGTGAATTTCTGCCAGCTTTTTTCCTCTTCCTCTTTGTCACACAGACCCAGGGGTACACTGATGAACTGGCCCTCATAAAACAAAAACAAAAGAATTTTGATTGGTAGTGTCTGCCAATTCCCATGGTTCATATACCATGTGTTGATTTTAGGTCACCAACATGGCATCACTGAACATAGCTGGGGAGAGATGTGCATCATCAACTCTTTAGAGCTCGGGCTGTTATGAGCCAGGTCAGAATGCCACAGGGCACATCCCATATGGTGGCTGGGGGCCTTAGAAAGAAGATATGTAGAATGGAACTTGAGACTATTTCCCATGATATAATATGAGCAAGAAATCAATCTTTGGTTTATAAGCCACTGAGATTTGGGGACTTGTTTGTTATTGCAGCAAAACTAACTAATACAGATAGCAACGATAATTTTCCATTCATGATTTTAATTTAATCAACCTCCCATTTTACCATGAACCAGTCACAGTGATTCATGCCAGGAAAATGATGATAAAGGAGACAATATCCCTCCTTCAAGGAACTGTCACTGCATTGCAAATACCACCATTCTGATCTTAATAATATCACATTTAAAGGTTCTCTCCCATAGGCTTTCTAATGAAGCAGAGGAAGACTAGAATATTCTAACGACTAACAACAGAAATGTAGCCTTTTCACTTATAAGGGAAAATGAAAAGCGTCTGCTTTCCTAGCAAGACTCAGCCAGTTCTGGCCGGAGTTTGAATTTCAGAGATAATCTACACGGCCTCTATCCACCAAACTTCAAATATTTCTCCATCTTAGACAGAAAACTCTCAAAATGGAGATGCAAATCAACATGGCAGGTTTTTTTCAGCAATGAAATAGAGGAGCCATTTCTTGCCTCAGAGCAGAGCAAAATAAACTGTTGCCTCACCCCAGTGTTCATAGTTTCTTGGTGGAAATTGATTTGCCACATCTCTATGGTTTTTGCTTAGAGTGCTGGAAGCTGTGAAAGAATTCATGCAGCGACTGCTGTGACTGAAGGCTTGAAACTTTAATCAAGTGGCAGGCACACAGGCTGGAAGGTCAACACCACTCTGCTCATGGCTGAGCACGCCTTTCTGTGGATACTCTAACCCGCCACAGGCGTGTTGTCAGGCAGTTACTAGGTATTTACACCCGAGGATCAAAAATACGCCTTCCTTGGGCTAAGTCTTTGTGCAAATATTGGATTTTACATCCTGGAGATGGATTATAGGACAGCTCTCCTTTGTGTGTGTGTTGCCTTTGCTCCTAGGTAAATTCTAGGGCCCCAAACAGCAGACTCTGAGCCCTTTTCTAGAAAGCTGTATGGATCCCCCAGCTGTCTTCACATTCATTCTGTTCTGCTGTGTTCTTCTAAGTGGTGTTACAGCATTCTGCTTTGTCTGATGCTACCAGGGAACAGCTGAAGCAAAACAGAATGAGATCTATAAGTTTTCAGTTCTTAATAGTATTTAAATGTTCCAGATAGAAACTCTCAGTTCTACAATAAGGACTTTTCACTAAACAGTTTAAAACATGGTCTTAGAAATATATATGAAAAGGTAAAAAAAAATCACTAAACTATTTTTCATATAGAAATGCTTTGTGCTTTTCAGAGACTGAATTGTTAGGTGCTCAAAAGAGGAATGACTTATTCTTTCAAGTTTCTTGGCAAGAGTAAGACTTTTATTTAAGAAATAACTTTTCCCACCTTATTTTAAAGGCAGAACATGTTCATTTCACAAAAATAAGAAAAAAAGAAAAATCAGAAAATTAAGAGACTTAGAAGAAGAAAAGGAAAACTTCAGTCTCACCAGAGACACACTACTTATTAATAGCCTTGATAATGAACTCTTGATGTTTATCTTTTAAAATTTTATACTCTCATAATCAAATATGTATGTCTCCATACAGTGTATATCAACAAAATGGACATCAGGTCATATACTCAACTGATGTCTTGAAATCTGTCCTTTTCATTTAATATGATATAAATATTTTTCCATCTGACTAAGTACTCTATTGCATATCTGACTAATAGCTGCTGCTGACACTAATCGCTAAAAAATACAAAACACTTTGGTAACATTTACTACATGGCAGGTAAAGCTTTATACATCTTAACTCATCTTTTTTAACAAAACAGCCCAGCAAAGGTAGATACTATTATTATTCATATTTTTTATAGGTGAGAGAATGAAGGCAAGGGAGGTTAATTGTCCAATGTCATAAAGTTGCTAAGAAGCAGAGCAGGGATTCAAACTTAGGAAGCCTGCAGTCAGAATCTGTGCTATTCACTGATAAACTGTAGGATAACCCAGGGTGGAGGTACATCACAATTTATTTAAAGAATCTCCTATTTTAGCATACTTAGTTTGTTTCCATCTTGTTGCAAAGGGCTAAATGAAATTCAAACAGGAAATATGTGAATACATTCTTGATTATCCCCATTTCCAAAAGTGAAACTGCTTGATCTGCAAACTTTCCTAGAGAGTTTTAAAAATCATGTTATCAAAATGTCCCTTTATATAATCATCTAACTTACATTCCTGCTGAAGGTGATATATAGGCAGATATTCTTGCCTATATATCTCACTCCAAATATATCATTTGTATTTACCTTTGTAATCTGGTAGGCAAATAATGGAATCTCATTTTTTTAATCTGCATTTTAAAATTACCAGGATGGATGGGTGAGTTTTTTTTTTTTTTTTTCCCTTAAAAAGCTTCTTATTGATATTTTCCTACTTAAGGTGTAAGTTCCCACCGGTATTATTTGTGAATCCTTTAGTAGAGGTCCTAACCTATGGGGTGCTACCTAAGTATGTATTACATAAACTAGTTTCTTTCCACTGCTGATGACTACACAAGGCTGGCCTCACTGCACATATTTGCTTACCCAGAAAGCCTTAGGGATCCAAAACTGGACAGTGATCTGGAAAATTCAGGTGGTCCATTGAATAGGAAGTGAAATCATAGATTGTTATTAATAACTTGAGTAGATTATGGTCAGAATGTCTGATTCATAAGATCTCTACTGTTTTACATGTATAATTATTATTTTGTGGACAGATACAAGTACATGATAGCTTCTGATAAACAGGCAATGAGCATAAGAGAAGAATATATTCTCTTTTTGTGGGAGAGAATATATATAATACAAAAATGATATGTATAATATAAAAATTTGCAACATATTTGTAAACACAATTTAACTTGTTAATTGCATTATTCAGATATCCTAAATTTTTGTTATTTGTCTACTTGACTTACAATATTCTAAAACAAACAAGTAATCAAATTTCCTGCAAAGATTGTCTTTGATCCCATTCTCCTTTAGTATTGCTTTCTGTATTTGTGGCTCTGTTGTTTGTTAAACAATATTTATACCTTTTAACATTAGAGCTTATCCTTCTATGTTTCACTTAGTTCTTTTGATCTTGAATTCCATTTCATCTGATATTGCTATATTTATACCCTCCTCTCTCTCTCATACAACTTTGCTCTTCTTTTATTTCAAAACTATATTTGTTTTTAACTCAATCTGATTTTTTTTTCACTGTCATTGGGGAATTTGAGCTATTTACATTTATTGTATTCATTGATATAGTTGGCTTTATTCCACCAACATTATTTATATTTCTGTTTGTTATAATCTATTTTTCCTTTTTAAAAAATTTGTGGCTTTATCACATTTCTTTTAATATCTTTTTTTTTTTTAAGGTTTGCAGCTATTTTATTTACAAGTATACATTTAACACAATGAAATAAACACTGATATATTGAAGCCTAGTTAATAGTAGTGTAACAATATGTATCATTTGAATGATTACATTATTTTAAACAACAAACTACACTGAAAAATTAATGCGATAAAATTCTTGGTCATAATATTATTAAGAAATACAATATATAAATTGAAAATATGATTGCTCAAAATTTGAAAATGGAAGTGAACTCATTTGGACAGAGTCAGAGTTGAACATAATCTGAAAGGAAGGGGTGAGGGAGAATCTCTGACCCAAATGAAATCTTTCAGGTTAACAGAAGAGAAACGAAGCAGTTTATCGTAAAGGATGACGGGCAGTTGGCTTCCCTAGGCGGGACTGGGCCCCAGCATCCCCGGTTCTGCAGGAGAATCACATCACCGAGCAGGAAGACTTTCCTTGTGAAGGGGCCCCATCGATTTTTTCTGCCTCCAAAATTATCCTTCTAAAAACATCAACAGCAGTCTGATTTTCTTTAGCAGATGATTCCAAAAACGCTGCGTTCCAAGACTCTGCTAACGCTTTCCCTTCTTCATAACTAATCACCCTTTCCATATGTAGGTCTTTCTTATTCCCAACCAACATAATAGGTATCTGTACTTTCCCCACCATATCCAACAATTTGCCATGGATAACTTTGATCACTTCAAAGCTTTTGATTGATGTAACAGAATACACAAGAATATAGCCATTAATATCTATGGAGTATGTCTGAGGAAAGATGGAATATTCATCCTGCCCAGCTGTGTCCACAAGTTGAAGATGATACTCCTGTCCATTTACTGTGATCAATTTTGTGAAAGTATTTTCTATGGTTGGATCGTAGGAGTCAACAAATTGGCCTTCAACATACTGAATCGTCAACGAGGATTTCCCCACAGACCGGTAGCCCAGGATCGCGATCTTCCGGGACTTGGACTGCGGCATCTTAGCGGCCTCCTCAGCCCCGGGTCAACCACATCAACCGCGGCGGCGGCGGCTCCTGCGCTGCGATCGGCGGCGGCCGCGCCGGGGCACAGCGGCATCCAGGGGCGGGGCTTCTTTTAATATCTTAATCCCACTCACCAATTACTTTGGATGGTTTGCTGTGCTTTTCCATGTTACCTTCCCATCTTGTCATCACATGTCAACCTATATTTGTCCATTACTGAGTCAAAATTAACTAATAACTTTGATTCACCTTTCCTACTACAGTCCCCCAAATGCTTCGCTTAATGTATCTCTCATAAAATTAAGAAATGCCATTCTAAAACCCCTTGGATGAAACTGATAATTGAAACTGAATTTATAAATTATATAGATATTAAGGAGACACAGTTTATGAAAATATATTACATTTAAAAATATGATTATTTGGAAGAGGTAGGAAACCCTAATAATACTCGTTTTAACAAGGTTCCTACTAGAAATATTATTCTTAGATGGAACTTGGAAAACCAGCAACATTTTTTCCCTTCTCCCTATTCTGACCTCCTAGACCCAGAATAGAATCTTTTCCATCTCTAATACACTTTCAAAGGTAAGTCACAGTGGTGGCCAGACCATAAAAGAAAGAAAAGGCTTTTTTTGCACGTAAGTGCTTATATAAGGATGGCTTGGGCAGCTGTTCTTATGTTCTGAACATTCAATTTCAGTGTCTTTTTTCGCTAGTATTACGAGTTGCACGGGAGGATACAGCAGTCTCTATCTCTTTTTAAAAGGTTTTTTTTTTTTTTTTTTTTTTTGGTACAACATCAAAGAATAGCTAAGCTAAGCAAACCTATAAATGAGGTTGAAGTCACAAGTTTTCTTTAAATGTTACTGGTAAACAAATACACCTGATGGCATTCCATCTACTCCTCAGCCTTTGTGACCCTTTGGGAGGAATAAAAGCCACCCTGTGTCATCTATACCACTGAGCAGCATTGGGGAATGTTCACTCCAGGGGATTACCTGTACCTCGTAGTGTCACTGAGAGCAGGGCTCAGGCACCAGATTCCAGGTGAGCTGGTTCAATCTGTGGATATCAATCCTATTTCTTGATGTTGTAGGCAGAATCGTGGCTCCCTGAATGTCCACACCCAAATCCTTGAAACCTGGGTTATCTTATCTCACACGGCAAAAGGAACTCGGCAGACAGGATTAAGGACCTTGATTCTAAGAGATCATTCTGGATTATCTTGCTGAACCAGCCTAATCACACAAGGCCTAAAAAGTAGAGGATCTTCTGGGCTACAGTCAATGAGAGAGTTGTGACTATAGAAGAATCAGGTGTACCTTTCTACTTCAACCCGTTATGATCATCAGTTTATAAGTACCCTGAAGTCTCAGCGCCCCTGAACTTTTACTTATCTTGGAAAATCTACATTTCCCAGTGGGGTCATTGGGAGGTTGGGAAATGTTAATCACAGTATCTGAATTTTTATTCTGACCATAGGACCCCATGACAACATTGAGGCAGATATTAACATAGCTTCTTTAAAAAGCTTCTTTAGAAAAAAGGGCACACAAGGAGAGACCACTGCACATCCACTGGAATGACAAAACTAGGTGCTGGTGAGGAGGGGAGCTTCACACATGCTAGTGAGAGTTACAATGGCAAAACCACCTGGGAAAACCGATGCTTTCCAGGAAAGTTAAATATACAGCTACCCGACATGACAGCATATGTCCACAAAAAACTTCGATAAAAATGTTCATAGCAGCTTTATTTATAACAGCCTCAAGTTGGAAACTGCCCAAATGTCTATCAACAGTAACATGGATAAATAAATTCTGTATATTCATACAATAGAACACTGCTTAGCAATGAATATTCAAGCTAATGATATACATGAAACATAAATGAGTTTTAAAACATTATGTTGATTTAAAGAAGTGAGACAAAAAGATACATATTGTTATTTATGCAAAGTTCAAGAACAGAAAGAACTAATCTATGATGATGGAAGTCAGGAAAATGGTGACCTTGGTAGGTAGGAAGATTGGAGAAGTGTTTTGTGAAATTCTCTGAGGGAAGACTATGTTTTATATCTTGATCTGGGTGCTAGATATATACACACACACACATATATATTAATAGGTGTAAAATTTATAAATATAAATAAATATAAAAAATTCATTGAGCTATAAATTTAAGGTTTGTATATTTTACTGGAGATATTTTATACTTTTTATTTTAAAATGAATTTTTTCCCAAAGGATAAATACTTCTTGTATATAATTAATCTGTTTACTAAGACCCCATGATGTGGGATAACATTTTTTTTCCTAAAAAAAATTTAGTTTTTTTTCAGATGACCTTATTTGTTTTTCAACTGAATCTCTGAATTTAAATAGACACCTGTCAAATCCTCAAGAATCTTATAACTGACTACTAAAAATATTTCACTCAATATTGGGAGCTGTTGCTGCCTTGGATGAAGACTGTCATCTCTCAGCCTTGCCTCTGACCATGTTGTCACTTCTCTTCTGTTGCAGATACCCAGCAGCACCTGAAATCTAGTCACATGGCATCCACTAACTCTGGTGTGTATTTCACTCACAATGGTGCCACTTTAATTTAAAAGATGTATCTGGTTTGATAGTAAGGTCCTACTGTATAGCACAGGGAACTAAATTTTGATAGCTCCTCTGATAAATCATAATGGAAAAGACTGTAAAAAGGAATATATATATATGTATAATTGAATCACTTTGCTGTACAGCACAAATTAACACAACTGTACTTCAGTAAAAAATAAAAAGATGTGTCTGGTTGAAGGTCCTTTAAGAGGAAACGTGTGCCTAATCTGAAATGTGGTAATTTCTTAGAGGGAGCAGGAATGACGGGCTATGGAGCAAAAAATGGAACGGCTTACACCATCTCTGTTGGTATCTCCACCAACCCTCAGAAATGTTCTGTCCTTTTAGGAAGGCACAAATACCGTAAAGCTTGAAATACACATGCTCTTTATGGTCAACTTATGATGCCATAAGTTTGTAGGAATAAGAACTTGTGAACAGACATGCTTGGTTTGACTATGAGTTTGAGATGCACACAATCCTTTCATTTTGATGACAAATCCACATATTACTTCTCTGACAGTCTTAACATTTAACTTATAAAGCTTAAATATAAAGAAATTGAATTACCCTTAACATAACTACTATGGCTTCAGTTATTCTGGAACAAATAAAACACAATCTTACTGGTCTAATAAATGATCCTTGTCATTGGCAAGAGAGAAACTCTTTGGGTTATCTTAAATAGCTTCTAAAACATACTTTGGTTGCTTCCCCCCAGTACGGAAAGTACTTTGTTAGGATCCAGTATAGGTCAATTTTCCATCCAAAGTAAAATCAATAGTGATCATCGATACTGTTCAGAAAAATAGTTTTAAGCCATGTCTGATTTCTTTTCACCCTTTTCCTCGGCATCTTTGTCAATCCATCTCCAGGCAAGTGAATTGAAGCTCCAGCCTAGTGAAATGGGAATGGTTTCCATGACAACAGATTTTTGCTCTGCTAGTTAGAATCTAAGATTTGACTCCCATAGAAATAAATCTCACTATGGGAACTGGTTGATTTTATAAACGACTAAATAACTGTGCAATCATTTCCAAAGAAAAGCCTGTTAAAAGCAGTTAAAAGCTTGGGTGAGCAAGGGTGGGTTATGTGAGGTGACTGCTGAATCTGCCACTGGCATCACACAGACAGAGCAACGTGCACGGAAAAACCTATTCAGAGCTGCAGTTTGCTCCATTCTGTACCCGCCAAGTGTGGGCTGCACAGCCTGGCCCTCCTGTGAATTTCAATTATGTTTTCATCTGAGGTAGAGGGAACAGATTTGAGAGCACCTCACAGTAAATGACATGTGTTCACCCCCAAATGTCTTTCCTCTTTTTCCCAGAAACTATTAGTTCCTTGAAAAGAAGAGATTTCCAGAGCTGTTCTTAAGTATGATATGGATTTAATTGCTTATTATCTATTTCTCTGTTAAAAATCAGGTGCTGCTTTTGTCTAAGAATACGCTTTTCTCTTTTACTGTGATTTCCCCTTAGTAATATCATTTTATCAATTAAAAATAACTTAATATATTCCTTATTATATATATTAGAAATATAAAGAAACATTCTCAGGTTTTTAATTTTCATTTCAATACTTAACATGACATTATGTGTTTCAAATAAGGTTTTATAAACATATTTCCTAATAACGTTTATACAAATCATAATGGTTAATTCTGATTTGTAAGTAAAATTATTATCAATCTCATTAGTCGCTCAGTCTTGTCTGATTCTTTGTGACCCTCAGACTCCTCTGTCCAAGGGATTTTTCAGCCAAGAATACTGGAGTGGGTTGCCATTTTCCTCCTCCAGGGGACTATCCTGACCTAGGGATCGAACTCATGTCTCCTGTTGCAGGAGGATTCTTTACCTGCTGAGCCATGGGGGAGGCACTATATAATTAACAAAGTGAATTTCATTCCTGAGCCCCCTAAGCCACATTTCCTTCTGAACAAAGGGACTTACTGCTGGAGCAGCAAGTTCTGTTGGAGTGAGGTGGTGTCCTCAGCATAGAACTGAAGAGGGAATGGGTATGTGGCTTTGAATAAGGATGCTGATTGTTCAAGACTGCAATGAGAACCCTCTGCAGAGTGAGAATTTGATAGCTTAATCAACCCCTCTCTCCCCAGCCTGTGATGCAGGCTGGTTTTCAAACGCCATTGAAAGTATCCTATAGCAACTCCTCAGTGCCCCACCTTGTCACTGTCCCTACCCAGCAGGAGACAGTGATGGCTAAATCTGGTAAAGTCTGCCTCAATGTGTTGTGTATCTTCTTTGTCCCCCTAGCCTACCCCCTGATGCCACAACTTCTCCTTTCTCCTCTGAAAGCCAGGAAGGATCAGACACCAGTCTGATCCTTAAGAGTGATCGGCCAAATACCCTATTATCCTTTCATTGAAATTCATTCACATTAAAATTTTATCTAAACTAAAGATTTCCATTTTAAATTTTTTATTTCTGGTTGTCAAATGAACTACTTTGTAGTTTAGGAAATTTTTGGTAATGTTGAGAAAAGTGGGAATAATTTTGGTGAGCAAAAGGGACCTTGACATTAGTTTTACAGATGTGCTTGGCCACAAAGGCAAACCTGAAATGATCTTTATAGGATAAAATTTCTCTCCTCCCACCCCTCCCATTGGACAACTTCCTCCTTAGGGTGAGTGCAGCTCTCTGAGGCCTTTGGAGGCCTGTTCCTATGGCAGGTACAGATGGAGAAACTGGTGTCCCTTCATCTTGAACCTTTCCCAGGAGCTGAGACTGCTCTGCTACAGTCCTGCCTGCTTCTTCCAGACCTGGCCTTAACCTTCTCAGGGTGAACACAGGGCTAGCCTCCTCCTCTGCCACTTAAGTTATGTAAATATCACACCTATATATTCCTGGCACAAAACATTTAGCTCATTGTTAATAAGGTTAATGGCTTAACTTGCTTATATGAGGTCCCAACATGCATGCATTATATCTCCTATAATGTTTCTATCTCTGAATTTCTAAGAATGTGATTACTTAAGATTTCCCAGGTGGCTCAAGCGGTAAAGAACCTACCTGCAAAACAGGAGACACAGGAGATACAGATTCAATTCCTGAGTTGGGACGATCCCTTGGAGGAGGGCATGGAAACCCACTCCAGTATTCTTGCCTAGGAAATCCCATGGACAGAGGAGCTTGGTGGGCTGCAGTCCTTGGGGTCGCAAAGAGTTGGACACAACTTAGTGACTAAGCACACACACGCCTGAGACTGCACACCTCAGGTGGGACTTGAACCCATCCAGAACTCAGCTTGGGACTTGAACCCATGGGCTGGGACTCAAACCCACTGCCTTTTAATTGATATCACATACCTGGTCTCAGGACTTAATGAAGATAAGATTCTTTATGTCTCAGTAAAGAAAGAATTCAGATGTCATTACAGAATGTCCCATAAAAAATCAGTTTTATGGGAATTGTCCTCTTAATGTCTTCTATATAGAATATCATCTTCTGCCTATTTCCAGTTATATATTTAAAATGACAGAAATCCAGTATGCTGATGGCTAATAGATTTAAGTATGGAGAGAGGAGAGGTATTGGGGAAGAAAGAAATCAGAGGGAGTAGAAAATGTGGTCTCAAAAAAAAAAAAAGAAAGAAAGAAAGAAAGAAAATGTGGTTTCATGGGCAGAGCACAGCAGAGACATCAAACTGATGGCAGGGGTATCCAAGAGGGGAAGGCAGAGAATGGTGGGGCCAATGGAGAGAAGAGAAAGGTAAAGCTTTGTGGAGAAAAGATAGAGAACAAGCTAGAATCAAAACACCAGACCATCTGGGGCCATGCTGAAACGCTTGTTAACTCATAAGCTCTCTTGGCCAATTCC
This sequence comes from Bos indicus, assembly GCF_029378745.1. NCBI lineage: Eukaryota > Metazoa > Chordata > Mammalia > Artiodactyla > Bovidae > Bos > Bos indicus. The sequence continues at coordinate 43,717,350 of NC_091769.1, forward strand.
ATCTATAGCAGTTTTATGCGAAATTTGGGCAGGAAAGCAAATATTAAGATTTATACCTTTTATCTGTTTTTATTAGATGTGCATACAGAATTAATAGAACTCCAACTACTTCTATGACTGCTTTTCAGTTCTCTGCTTGTAGAATGAAACTGAGAAGAGGTGGTGGCTCTGAAATGTGTCAAGGAAGGTAGAATGACATTCTCTAGAATTCCCTTCCCTGGACGTCCAGTTAGAGTGGGCCACAGGGAGATCCTTGAGGGAGATTTGGAAGAGGGAGGGAACTGTCATTTCATAATATTAGCACAGTGAATATCTAGCTCTGCCAAGTTGGATTCCCCAGTCATTGCACATTAAGAGCTTTTCAGGGTTCAACTGGATGTCTGGCAGCTTACGGAAGGATCATCACATAGGCTGTCCCTGCCGTGTGAATGTCTGACTGCAGAGGTCAGGTTGGATAGCACGCCTGTCCTGAGAATTCTCAGCTCACAGACTTTACAGACAGGGGTCATGTGCAGTGTGACAGCCCAGGAAGAGAGTCACCAGTGCTCTTCCCCAGTGAGAATCACAGCGGGGTGCTGAGTGTGTCTTCCCCCATATTTTTAAGCGATCTTCTCAACAGAGCACTGATAAGACAGTTCACACATTTGTCTGTCTGCCTGTCCATCCATCAAATCCTTCTATTCAGTGTGTCCTATGTCAAGGTCATTGGTTAGTTAGTAAGGACACAAACACCAACATGACCCCAGACTCTTCCCTGGAGAAGCTGGTGATCTAGGATAGTGGCAGTGAAGTGAAGTGAAAGTCACTCAGTTGTGTCCGAGTCTTTGCAACCCCATGGACTGACTATATAGTCCATGGAATTCTCCAGGCCAGAATACTGGAGTTGGTAGCCAGTCCCTTCTCCAGGGGATCTTCCCAACCCAGGGATCGAACCCAGGTCTCCCTCATTGCAGGTGGATTCTTTGCCAGCTGAGCCACCAGGGTAGCCCCTAGGACAGGGGGCAGGCATGCAAACTTACATGAATGCCAAAAAATGTTATGGTGCTGTGAGCGGTGTACCATGGACTTAACAGAATGCAGCGCTTGGTTCTCCTGTGGCAGGTGTGGGTTAAGAGAGCACCAGGAGGTAAAAGCTCAAGAGTGTAGCATTCCCAGCAAGCAGGGCTGTGGAGGGGTAAGACGGCCTGGTTTGATTGGGAACTGTGAGTTGCTCAGCATGGCTGTAGCACAGCAGTTAGGAGACGTGTTCCAGAGATGTCTTGATGTTTTTTCTCTGCTTTCTGTAGAAGCAGAGCTATCACTGCTCATGTTGTTGCTAAATTTCTTAAATGAGTAAGCATAGGCATTTCTTGATTTTATTCTGCTGGCTTTCAGAAAAGTTCTGAAGTCTCATCTCCCTAGCAGTACAATTTCTCTTGAACCCAGTAATATGTAAGGCAAGCTGTCCTTTAAAATGCATTATAAGATTTCCCTGGTGGTCCAGTGGTTGAGAATCTGCCTGCCAATTCAGGGGATACGGGGTCAATCCCTGGTCCATGAAAATCCCACATGCCATGAGGCAACCAGGCCCATGGGCAACAACTTCCGGGCCTGCGCACTGGGACTCGCCAGCCACAACTACCAAGCCTGCGCGCTGCAACAACTGACGCTTACGCATGCGAGAGCCTGAGCTCTGCGACAAGAGGAGCCACTGCAGTAAGAAGCCCCTGCGCTGCAATGACAGTAGACCCGGCAGACCAGCATAGCCAAAAAAAAAAAAAAAAAATTATTTTAAATCCATTACAGAATCCTATTTACCCTTAAGTTTTAACTGTTTGATATATCATCATTAAGGCAATGCTCCACTATTTCAGAAAGCCTCAAGGATTATTGATTTTGGCACCATCAACCAACAAAGGCAAAGAAGGGCTGGGCTGGACTCTTGAATTCACAAGTCACACCAAACTCTACGTAGTTTAGCTAAGTACTATGATAGGCTTTTCTTATTCTTTCATCAAGATTGAAAAGATTGATTATACTGGGTCTCACTGTGACTTAGCAGTTAGCAGGTATACATGTTGTGGAGTCCTGCCCTTCCTAATTCTCCCAGACACGCTCATTACAGTGCTGCCAACACTGGTCAGAACAACTTGGGAATGGCCTTCAGGAAGAGGTAATATCCCTTTGTTTTTTTCATTCATGTGTGTGTTTTGCTCATTCAACACACACATACACAGAGTAGCACTTACTCTAGGGTAGACACTGTTCTGTCTATTGGAGACAGCTGGTGAACAAAATGAGTTACTGCCCTCATAGAATTCATATACTGCTGAGAGCAAAAGAACAAAGCTCTATATCTGTATCTAATATATGACATTATATATACGGTCCGTCTAGTCAAGGCTATGGTTTTTCTGGTGGTCGTGTATGGATGTGAGAGTTGGACTGCAAAGAAAGTTTAGTGCTGAAGAAATGATGCTTTTCAACTGTGATGTTGGAGAAGACTCTTGAGAGTCCCTTGGACTGCAAGGAGATCCAACCAGTCCAGCCTAAAGGAGATCAGTCCTGGGTGTTCATTGGAAGGACTGATGTTGGAGGTGAAACTCCAATACTTTGGCCACCTGATGTGAAGAGCTAACTCATTTGAAAAGACCCTGATGCTGGGAAAGATTGAGGGTGAGAGGAGAAGGGGAGGACAGAGGATGAGATGGCTGGATGGCATCACCGACTCAATGGAGATGAGTTTGGGTAAACTCCGGGAGTTGGTGATGGATAGGAAGGCCTGGCATGCTGCAGTCCATGGGGTCCCAAAGAGTCGGACACGACTGAGCAACTTAACTGAACTGAGTTGATGGTCTCCATCTCTTTCTACCCATCTATCCATCCACCCAGCTACCCATCTATCTCTCTACCCATGATGTCAGGTGGTGACAAGAGCCTTGAAGAAAAACAAAGTGAGGTAGCGAGGACAGAGAGAAAGTGAGTTTGTCCATGGGCAAGCAGTGAGGACTCACAGGGAGAGCCTTTCTCAGAAGGTGCCCTTTCAGTAGAAACCTGAATAAAACACGAAAGCAAATCAGGTGACTATCTCGGAGAAAACTGATTCATGCAGAGGGAATGTGCTTAGTAGGTTTGAGAAGTGGCAAAAAGGATGAGTGTGGGGGTCGAAGAGGGGTTCACAGGGAAGGGCTTGGTCACATAAGGCTTTAAAAGTAAGGAATTCTTGAAAGTAACTGATGGAAAGCCATTAGACAAATTGATATTACCTGATTTATCAATTACATAAAATAGTTATTATAACCACAGGAAATCCTCCCCACGGAAGACTGTATTTTCCAAAGATGGCCATATCTATCTATTTGTCTTCCTAGATGTACTTCTAACAGCGTGACCCAACAAGGGAAGTGGTCTATGTTCACTCTCCTTAGGTTGGAGAGGGTCTTGGGATTGTCCTAGTCACTGGAGTATGACAGAGGGAACTTATATACCTTCCAAGGCTAGGTCATAAAGAGGATAAAGCTTCCTTCTGTGTGGTTTCCAATCTCTCTCTCTCTCTCTCCCCTTTCCTCCCTTGCTCTCTCCATGGATAATCACCATAGGAACTCACCTGCCAGGCTGTGAGGAAGCCCAGACCACTTTGAGAAGCTGATGCTGAGAGGCTTCCTGCAAACAACCAGCCATATGAGTAAGCCTCCTGGGATAGCATTCTCCAAACCTGCACAAGCCTTCAGATGACTTTGACATCAGTTAACATGTGACTGCAACCTCACGAGAGACCCTGAGCCAGAATCACCAAGCCAAGCCACTCCTGATTCCTGACCCATAGAAACTGCAAGAGATGATGAATTGTTTTTAGTCACTAAGGGGTGTCACTAAGGGCTAGATCATGTAGGGCTTTGTAGGTCATCATAAAGAGCCTGGATTTAGTTCTAAGCCTGATGGAAAGTCATTGGAGAGTTTTTAGTAAGGAAATGATAGGCTCTGATTTACAAGTTTCAATAACTATTATCATAACCAGATAACTACAGGAAACCCTCTTTGTCTCTGAACATTATATCTATCTTTTCTCCTTCTTCCTACCTCTTCACCTCATCTCTCTTACTCAGTTTCTCCTTAATGTCCCTCTCCCTTGCTGTTGCTCCTTTCCTTTCTCTCCATTACTCACATTCCTTCCCTCCGTGGCCTCCTCAGTGCCACTCAGAGGAGCTGCGATTTAGCCAAACCACTGCTCTGGAGCAAGTAGTGAAGAAGAATTTGGCGTGGGTGAGGTGAAGGCAGGCAGGACTTACCTGGCAGGCCTCTGCTGCACATCGAGGTTGAGATTCTTACACAAAACACCCAGGAAAAGATGCAGTCACCTAACTTGCCAGTGTGGGTGTAATTGGCAGAGGAGTATAGTGCAAATAGCTAAATCATACTAAATTTGGACTTTAGTGAAGTGTAAATGTAGGATCGCTGAAGAAAAGATGGAGCAATCAAACAATCCATACTTATTATACAACAGGCACAATGATCCAGCTACTGAATTCTACTAATACCTTATCTGGCTTGTCATTAAATTAATTCTCTCAGCATATATTTCCTCCAAATCATTAGGTGGAAAAAAGACCTATAAATGTTGTAAAGCAAATTGCCAACTTTCTAACACTTGAGGAGACCCTTTGCAAATAACAAAAGGGCCAAGGTTTATAAGAAAGATTAAGAATTGCTTTTTAGTTAATAAAGACTCTTTAAAACCTTTTTTACACCCTGTTGTGTGTCTGCTGGAATTCCTCTTCTCAGGGGAATTAAATTTGATCAACAGCCCAGTCCCTTAGTGTTTTAGCTATCGTTGTTATTAGCAACATTTAATTTGTGTTTAATCCCTATGGGTTTGATTTTGAATGGGAAGGAGACAGTGATTCTGTTACCTGAAGCAGCACAATCTGACATCTCATCACTCTTAAATTGATATGAGTCCTTGTTTTCAAAGTAGAGTTTTGATGTAGGCACAGAGGTTGCCAAGATTCTCTAATTCAGTTTAGCTACTGTCACTATGCACTCAGAGTCTATTACTTAAGCAGATTCCTCTTCAACCCTCATTTTTGCTTCCAGATACAGACATCATTGGCTATAAATCTCTAAGTTTTGAGAGTTAGGGTTTGGCAGTCACATCACTTTATTATCTACCTGCAATGCAGGAGACCCCAGTTTGATTCCTGGGTCTGGAAGATCCACTGGAGAAGGGATAGGCTACCCGCTCCAGTATTCTTGGGGTTCCCTTGTAGCTCACCTGGTAAAGAATCCACCTGCAATGCAGGAGACCTGGGTTCGATCCCTGGGTTGGGAAGATCCCATGGAGAAGGGAAAGGCTAATCACTCCAGTATTCTGGCCTGGAGAATTCCATGGACTGTTTAGTCCATAGGGTCACAAAGAGTTGGAGGTGACTGAGCGACTTTCACTTTCCCTGATGGCTCAGCCGGTAAAGAATCCGGCTGCATTGCAAGAGACGTAGGAGATGTAGGTTCAATCCCTTGGTCAGGAAGATCCCCCAGAGGAGGAAATGGCAACCCATTCCAGTATTCTTGCCTGAAAAATCCCATGGACAGAGGAGCCTGGTGGGCTACTGTCCAAAGGGTCGCAGAGAGTCAGTCACAACTGAGTGACTTAAACACACACATCACGTTATTAGTGCACAATATAAACGCCATGGGCTTCCCTGATGGGTCAGATGTAAAGAATCCACTGCCAAAGTAGGAGATGTGGATTTGATCCCTGGGTTAAGAAGATCCCCTGGAGAAGGAAATGGGAATCCACTCCAGTATTCCTGCCTAGAGAGTCTCATGGACAGGGGAGTCTGGCAGTCTACAGTCCATGGCGTCACAAAAAGACTGACACGACTTAGCGATTAAACAACAGCAACAATAAACCCCTAACTTCTCCCTGACACTGATGGAGAGAACTTGTCATTTATCTGTAGACTAAACAAACCAACAAAAAACTCAGAATTGAAAAGAATCTTGAAAAATATTTTGCACAAAGCACTGTTATTGCATATGTATGAAATGTTTTATTAATGATATTAAGATGAACTTTATTTTAGGTATTCTCACAGTATTTATCGGGGAAGGCAATGGCACCCCACTCCAGTACTGTTGCCTGGAAAATCCCGTGGATGGAGGAGCCTGGTAGGCTGCAGTCCATGGGGTCGCTAACAGTCAGACATGACTGAGCGACTTCACTTTCACTTTTCACTTTCATGCATTGGAGAAGGAAATGGCAACCCACTCCAGTGTTCCTGCCTGGAGAATCCCAGGGTTGGGGGAGCCTGGTGGGCTGCCGTCTCTGGGTAGCACAGAGTTGGACATGACTGAAGCGACTTAGCAGCAGCAGCACAGTATTTATCAGACTCTTAAGGGCTCCAAGGTGAGTCAAGTTGTCAAGCCCATTTCTTCCCAAAGTCCTGAGGGGAATCCTCTGTTTCTTTCTGGTAATATCTTTTAAAGAGCTTAGTCTTTATGGAGGTGTGTGTGTGTGTGTGTGTGTGTGTGTGTGTGTGTGTGGTGGGGGGCTCTTATTGATGAGAAGCAATGCCCTGTGCACAATGACAATAGAGTATGAAGCTTCAGTGAAAATGCAGTAAAGTTCATTTGACATAATCTGTAGTTCGTAGTGTACACTCTTCGGGAGTGTTTCAGACAAACAAGCTCAACTGCAAAATTGATCAAAACAAGTATTCTTAGGGATGAGAGGGGTTATAGATTATCACCCAAAGATAAAGACTAATATTTATGGGCAAAGCTGAATCTACAAGGGTCTGTTGTTTTAAAATCTTTAATAAAGGAAGCTGTCAATTTAGTCAGCCATGATCTCTAAAGATAGATGAGTGGTCAACTTGAATTTTATTTCATTTTTTTTTTTCAAGGAGTTTTAAAAATTTTAATTTAATTAAAAAACTTCGTAGTTTGTATTGGGGTATAGCTGATTAACAATGTTGTGATAGTTTCAGGTGAACAGCAAAGACTCAGCCATACATGTATCCATTCTTCCCCCAAATCCCCTCCCATCCAGGCTGCCATGTAACATTGAGTAGGTCCTTGTTTGTTATCCATTTTAAATATAGCAGTGTACCATCATTTAAAAGTGGACATTTAATTTCCAAATATATGGGGTTTTATGGTATCTATTATATTATTAATATTTCTTATTTAGGTATTAATTTCTTATTTAAATGCTTTCTTCTGTACAATCATCTGTGTTTTTTCAGTCTTTTGACTTCATTGAGGCTTTCAATGACTAAGTCAAAGATCTCTCTTGGTAAATGACACATTGTACTTGAATATGTAGGTTATTTCCAAATATCTTTTGATATTGATTTCTAATATAATTCTACGGTGATAAGAGAACAGACCCTGCACGATTTCAATACCTTTAGACTATGAAATTTCTGTACCTTGTTTTATGTCCCTGGATATGTTCCCCTGGATTTATAGTTTATGGGAACTTGAATAGAATTTGTATCCTGCTGTTTTGTGAAAACTGTATAATTCTTCATTATGTTGAATTGGTCCACAGTGCTTTTAAGGTCTACTATATCCTTCTACTTTTCTGTCTGTTCATTCTATTAATCTATGAGAGTTTGATGTTGAAATGCCAACTAAAAATAATTTACTTAAAAAAATAATTGTAATATATAGTAAGGTCTGTATTTTCCAAGTCTCCTGTAAATGTGTTATCATACGTTCACAATTCAAAAAATAAAGAAGAAAAAATATAGATCAGTGTGTACAGGCAACCATAAGTTTGTTCTCTTAAGTCTGTGAGTTTCTCTCTGTTCTGTAAGTTTGTATCATTTCTTCTTAGATTACACATATAAGGGATGTCACATGATATTTCTCCTTCTGTCTTACTTCACTCAGTGTGACAATCTCTAGGTCCATCCATGTTGCTACAAATGGCAGTATTTCATTTTTTAAACAGCTGAGTAATATTCCATTGTGTATAGATACCACATCTTTATCCAGTCCTCTGTCAGTGGGTTTTTAGGTTGCTTCCATGTCTTGGCTATTGTAAACAATGCTGCAGTTAACACTGGGGGGCATGGATCCTTTTGGATCATGTTTATCTCTGGATTTACACGCCCAAGAGTGGGGTTGCAGGGTCATATGGTAGCTCTATTTCTAGTTTTTAAAAGAACCTCCATACTGTTCTCCATAGTGGCTGTACAAATTTACACTCTCACCAACAGTGTAGGAGGGGTCCCTTCTCTCCACACCCTCTTCAGTATTTATTGTTTATGGATTTTTTGATGATAGCCATTCTGGCTGGTGTGAGGTGATAGCTCATTTCAGTTTTGATTTGCATTTCTCTAATAATTCGTGATTCAACCTGAATTATAAAAATTCATTATCTTAAAATTTAGTAATTGAAGTTCAGGGAGCATCTCAGAGTTAGTTAATCTTTCTTTAGAAATAATTTTGACATCATTTTGAGAGTATGATCTACGACTCACACAGAAGAGACTGTATTCATTTGGCTTATTACTTTGAAGTTACCTTAAGTTATTCCATTAGGTTTAAATGTCATCAATGCTAGGAAGCACCGTCATTTTATGTTCCAAGAAGGAAGAAAAGCATTGCCAGTTAAACTATGCAGCAGTTTTGTTTTTTTTTAATGGCATTGATTATAAGTCATATCTTGATTGAGGAAATGGAAAAATGTGTGTGGTAGGCAGAATAATGGCCCCCAAGCATGTCTGCATCCTGATTCATATATGAATATGTTAGGTATTCATATAGATGAATACATGCAGATGGAATTAACGTTGTTAATCAGAAGATGGGGAGATTATTCTGGATTATAATCACAAAGACAGAGGCAGAAGAGTCAGAGGGAGATGTGACCTCAGAAGAATTGTCAGAGGGGAGCAAGGTTGTTTTGAGAAAGGAGAAAGGGACATTAAGTCAAGCAGTGTGGTGGCCTCTAGAGGTTAGAAAAGGCAAGAAAATAGATTCTCCTCTAGAGCCTCCATAGGGAATGCAACCCTGCTGACACCTTGGTTTTAGGTGGGAGAGATCTGTATTGGATTTCTAACCCACAGAATTGTAGCAGGCAATAAATCTGTGATGGTTCAATTCATAAACTTTGCATATTTTTTTATGGCAGGAATAGGCAGCTAATACAATGTACATCTTAGAATCCATGACTATAACTTGTACACATTTGAAGATTATAATATTTATATTTTACTAGATATATAAATTTATGAGACTTATTCAATTGTTATTAATAAAACAACTTTAGACAAGACTGAAAAATTTAATTATGCACTCCTCTGCCACAGGGGACAACCTTCATTAGGGTGTATAAATTCAGATAAATATGTCCAGAAACCAATTTCATTACTCTGCATTCCACTTTATGTCTCTGACGTTTTGCTCACTTCTATTTATTACAGACATGAAACAGGAAACTTTTACAATGGGACAAAATAATGCCTATGCATTCATAATCCCTGATCCAGCTGAAAAATTAGAATATTTCAGAGTATTAAACCTCTCTAATCAGATCAGAAATTAGTTTTTAGTCAGTGAATCTTTATTATATAATGGAATGAAAAACATTAATTGATATTTATTTGGTTTCAACATTTTAAAATAAAATTTTTTGTGTTAGCCCTTGGTCTATCACATAATACATTTATTCTATACAAATGCATAGTTTGCAATGGTACTACTAATCCAAAACTGAATTTCTAAAAACAAAACAAAATAAGCAAATATATCTTTGAATAATCCCCAGCACCAGATATACTACACTCCAGATCTCAGATCTCATAATCTCATGTAAAAGACTTGACATTAAACAAATGAGTCCAACATTTTCCTGGCAGTTTGAAAATGTCACCTCACATGGGCACAGTGAGCTAGCCTTCAGAGGGCACAATACCCTGAATACAAAATAGATTACCTGGAGAATCCCAGGGATGGGGGAGCCTGCCATCTATGGGGTCAGACAGAGTCGGACACGGCTGAAGCGACTTAGCAGCAGCAGCAGCAGGCATTGTTTTAGAGCAACAGCTCAGCAAACTACCAAAGAAAATTATTGCTTTGTATCCTTATGCCACTATCCTTCTTTCTAGTTTCATAATCCCAGGATCTTAATTGTATGTAGCTGGTCCAAGATCTTGTTTTTTCCTGGCCAATAGTGTTTTCTTTTTATTTCTTTGTTTCCTCTATCATGTTGTCTTGTCATACATTATGTAATCTGCCCAAGCCTTTCCCTGATCTCCTTCAAGTTGGAGGTCACTGTTTCCAGCTTCTGGGATCAAGAAGCAAATATTATTAAGGCGAAATAGAGATTTAAGGCAATATTTTCTACCTTAATATTCGCCTGACTTGGCTAAGCTTCTGCCCATCAGATTAACAAAAGGAATAAATGAGCCCGCCTCCCATTCATTAACAGAATTATTCTGGAGACTTTCACTTTTCAGAGCATTTATTGATAAGGCTCTTTGGGTAGCCAGCATAGTGCTTTAGACGTACTGTATCTGCATGGCCACGGATGCTGTGCTCTAAGTCTTCCCATCCTTATTTAATCAACCTAAAATTCCCCACTCTTTGACAGAAATTGCTGCTCATACTTTGAATGGGAAGTAAATTGCTTGGGTGGTCTCAGCAGCAAATGACTGAACTAATGAATTGTTCTATTATTGTTATTAGCCTGATCATTAGAAGCACCGCTCATTTTACAGGATTAAGATGTTTCTGTTTTCTAAAAATAACACAAAGAAATTTACAAATATTCTTTTCATTGTCCTCAAGAAGGTTATGATGCAAATCATATAATTTCCTCTTGAAGATACAGAAATTTGTTTTCTGGAACTCATCAAAATTAATATTAAAACTTGAGTCACCTATCTAATAGTAATATTCTATCTGCTAAAATCAAATACATTAAATTTAACATAACTGCTTTGTCACATTTAACATTTTTTCTTAGATTTTATTTTTTAAATCTGCTTGCCAACTGTTCGTTTGTGACCCACTGAAAATATGACAAACATGGGGAGAATAGCATTGTATAATATATCAGTATATTTCAGAAGATATGAAAATCAAGTTTTATTTTTGTTATAAAATAAAAATCATGGTCTTTTAATCTGAATTTATCTTTCTTCTAGTAATACAATCTGTTGACTAAAAAAATAAATTGCCAAGCTTATAAAATCCAGCAATTAAAAAAACTGCTTTTGAGACCAAAACATTTGTACAAAGCTAAACCATCTCTCTCAGAGAAGGCGATGGCACCCCACTCCAGTACTCTTGCCTGGAAAATCCCATGGACGGAGGAGCCTGGTGGGCTGCCGTCTATGGGGTTGCTGAGTGTCGGACACGACTGAAGCAACTTAGCAGCAGCATCAGCAGCAAACCATCTCTCTGGAATTCAGTAAGAAAGAAGAGGTAGGTGGAAAAGATGTCTACAGAGTCAAATTGATACACAGGATTATCCACTAAAAGATCAAGATAATTTGCTTAAAGGAGAGAAATTTGGGCCCTGATTCCAAGACAATTTAGTCTGATTTTAAACTGAATTCTAACAACTTCCATTATTTATTTTCAAAGTCGACAACTTATAAAGTAACATTTTTATAAACAGATTTCAGCAAGAGGCAACAGCTGATAACCTTTCAGTAAAGAGACTGAAAAGTGAAAATGGAGAAAAGTCCCACAGTAATCTAGGGGCCTGGGCTAGCACATCTCAACATCCTTCAGTAGGGCTGAGGGGTCCTTGCACTATAGCACAACACAGTCTTGCACTGGAACTCAGACCTGAAATTGACCTCTAGTCCAGACATAACCATTGATTATCTGAGTGTCCTGAGCTAGTTACTGAGGTGCTGTCAGCCTCAAATGCACAGAATGGGAAGACTTATTCCTGCCTTGACTACTCTATCAATGTACAGGATGGGAAGACTAAATGAGATCAGTAGGTATTAGTGGTAAAGAACCCACCTGCCAATGCAGAAGATATAATAGATGTGGGTTCAATCCCTGGGTTGCAAAGATTGCCTGGAAAAGGAAATGGCAACCCACTCCAGAATTCTTGCCTGGGAAATCCCATGGACAGGGGATCCTGGCAGATTACAGTCTATAGGATTGCAAAGAGTCGGTCACAACTGCAGCGACTTAGCATGCATTGCTTGTATTAGTTAGGTTATTGATTCAGCTGCATGCGGATTCTTTCCACCAGAATAAAGACTGTATTTCTCAGCCTCTCTTGCCGCTGTGTGTAGCCCTAGAACTAACTTCTGGCCATCGCAGTGGTGAGAATGCAGGTGTGATGGTGAGAATGCAGGTGCAGTGATGAGCAAGCCTGGGTCAAGAGGACAATGGCAATAAGACCAAAGGGGCCTGGTTCCTGATGATATGCTCAGATATACTCAGCTCAGACTTTTATGGAAAAGAAGCAAATTTCTATCATGTTTAAATGCCTTCAATTCAGCTGCATGTGGCGTGTCTCTATCACACTAAATCAGGATGACCTGTGAATTCTGGATGGGATTTGTTATTTTTGAAGAATAAGAAAAACATGGCTGTTTCTTAAACTTAAAATTTATAGTCTTATCCCTCCACATACAAGTAAAAATTCTCATGATGGTCTGTATTTTTCTTCAGAGGCTGTAGTAGGAAACAAGGATTTTGGAACCCATGGGCTGACTATATAGGTCTCCAAGTTTTCTAGGGCAGGTCAGAATATGTTTTTAAGGAAGTTATGAGATGGAAGTGTAGTTGGCCAGGCCTGGGACTAGCCCAATATTAGTGCAAAGCCCCCTCCTCCCCATAGTGGCTCTTGGGAAATCAGTTCTCTCCTCTAAGGATGGAAACAGTGGAGCACAGAAGATCAGAGAGAGGGAGAAGGCAGAGATTTTTTCATTTCCCCTAAATACCACTTCTGCAACTTCTTCTAATGTTACCATGGTTACCACATGACTTTTGAGTTAATTTCTACAGAAACAGCAATTGTGGACACTGATAAGCATAGCGTTTACCCACGAGCCTTCATTAAGAATAGGAAATACAGGCCAACTGCTAAAAATACACATGATGGGATAGTTTTGTATTTCAACATTTGCTTTTGATTGTTTACCACAAATTGGGGACACAGAATTGAGGACACAATGAAAAGAAAGGGGAAAATACAGCTATATGAGGGAATTTAATATTTCTCTCCTATGGCTGTGGACATCTAACCATCAGTATAGCTTCTTTAGAATACTGGTGACTAGCAAGGCCCTAAAATCAGTTCCAAATAATTCATTGAGTGGAAAATGTGGAATAAATTCTGTAAAAAGAAATGTTTTGTCCTAGTTTCAAGATTTTTATGGCTTTCATTAAAAAAAAATTCCACTAAACTGGAATACAGGGATGAATCACCTCCTGCCTGGGAAACTTCAGAATTTGTAATGGGTTTTCTAGCTTCCTGTTTCTTCCTTCTGTAAAAAAAAAAAAAAAAAAAAAAAGCACTTGACTGGAGGGATAGTCTTCAGAAAGCATTTATATCATATTATTTATTTGACAAGAGTCTAAATATTATTATTTTGTTTGGTCAATTCTCACTCTCTAGATTACCTTTGAAGTCCTACATTGGCTAATCTTCCTGTTGCCACTCCGCCAACCCTTCATTACTTCTTAGGTCAACATCATAACATTCTTTACACATATCATACTTTTCCTATTTTTATAGAACTATACAGCTGCTTTTATTCAATGTCAAGTTTTTGAGATTCATTCATACTGTTACATTTTCATTCCTTTGTGTTGATGAGTAGTATTCCACTATGTGGATATTCCACAATTGTTTATCCATGCTCCTACTCACAGACATTTGGGCTGTTTACAGTTTTAAGTTATCATGAATATGACTACTATGAATATTATTGCACAAGTCTTTTGTAAACATATGCTTTCATTATTCTTGGGTAAATACCCAAGAGTGGTATTTTTGATTCATAGTTTAATAGTGATCAATTCATTATTTATCTGTGTTTAAATCTATGAGAAATTGTCAATTTTCCAGAAATCATTTATTCTCTCATCAGTGATGGATGAAATTTCTAGTTGCTTCACACCTTTGCTAGTATTTGATACTGTCAGTCTTTTTAATTATATAAATAATGTATACAATATAATGTAAAATAATTATAGTGTATAATATAAAGTGGGGCTTCCCTAGTGGTTCAGCAGTAAAGAATCCACCTGAAATTCAGGAGACACAGGAGACATGGGTTCGATTCCTGGGTCAGGAAGATCCCCTGGAAGAGGGCATGGCAACCCACCCCAGTATTCTTGCCTGGAGAAGCCCATGGACAGAGGAGTCTGATGGTCTATAGTCCATATGGTCACAAAGAGTCGGACAGGACTGAGGCAACCAAGTACATAACATAAAATGATATATTATTGTGGTTTTAACTCATATTTATTTAATGATTAATGATTTTTGAGTACTTTTTCATGTGCTTAGTGACCATTCCTCTGCTTTCTTTGGTAAAGTGTCTGTTCAAGTATTTGTCATCTTAACATTGTATTGTTTGCTTTTTATTGCTGGAATATATATACCAGATTCAAGTTCTCTGATGTATATCTTGATGCCTTTTGACTTATAAAAAAATTTTAAATTTTGATGAAATTAATTTCTATATATTTTTTCTTTTAAGGTTAACACTTTCTGTGTCCTCTTTAAGAAATTTTTGCTTTTTCAAAACTGAAAATATACTCTTCCATGTTGTCTTCTAGAAGCTTTATGGTTCCAACTTATACTTTTAGGTCTATAATCCAATTTAAATTACTGGGAATATCCCCAATTCTTTCTGGAACATTCTAGGAAATTTCTTTCTTCTTAAGTTTCTCATGGGGAAACTTAACTCTCACTCCTGAAATAGTGGTCTTCATACTTTGTCTTATTATATGAGGAAAAAAAAAAATGAAGGAGGATAAAGTAATTAGACTTCTATGACAAATCTTCTTGGTATGTCTGACCCCCATCCAGCCATCCAAGGAAAGTTTCCTAACCTCTGAAATAGTGAACTATTCTTTATAATTTTCTATATGCTTGCCATAGAATCAGTTATGGATTAACAGATTTCACCCCTGTATCTAAATAAGGATTTAAAAAATAAGACAGCTCACCCAGCACATAGGAGGAATTCAATTTTTAGTGGACAAGGTTCTGAAAAAAAAAAAACCTGCAGATATGGAACAAAGCTTTTCTATGTAGATAATACAAAGAAAAAAGAAGCCTTACCTCTGAAAACTTTAAAAAAATTCATATTTAATACAGAATCAGAATGACTTTTTTCAGGTTACTGAGGTTTCAACTCCTTTCTTTCTTACAGACTATTTGAATAGCTCTTACTCTCATTTAAGAAATAATTGTTCTCTTTTTAAAATGTATTTGCATTTGCATTGTGTTTTCTCTTAAAAAGTCCTTCTCCCTAAATTGCTTCCTAATATTGCTAAGCGACACTATGAAATTTGTACAAAATCTGATGACTTGACAGAGAGCAATGTACAGTGTAGAGAAAGCAGAGGTAGCAAATCTTTTCTAACTAGCACCTCTGGGCCCCAAGGAAAAGTAGCTTATTTCAGAATTCAGATTTTTTAGTATCTGTGAGTTAAAAAGGAAGAAGAAATACTTAAAAGACAAGTGAGTAATAAGAAGGCACATAACTCAAGTGATGAGTGGGCAAATTACTTAGCTGACTACACATAAAAGAGGATACTAAAATGACCAAAAAACATATGAAAATGTTCTCAATACCACTGGCTATCACAGCACTGATACCACTATACGTGTGCGCTT
Organism: Bos indicus; assembly: GCF_029378745.1. Classification (NCBI taxonomy): domain Eukaryota; kingdom Metazoa; phylum Chordata; class Mammalia; order Artiodactyla; family Bovidae; genus Bos; species Bos indicus. The sequence goes on from NC_091769.1 coordinate 43,733,170, forward strand.
AGTTGCTCAGTCGTGTCGAATCTTTGTGACCCCATGGACTGTAGCCCATCACGCTTCTCTGTACATGGGATTCTCCAGGCAGGAATACTGGAATGGGTTGCCATGCCCTCCTCCAGGGGATCTTCCCAACCCAGGGATCAAACTCAGGTCTCCTGCATTGTAGGCAGATTCTTTAGCATCTGAGCCATGAGGGAAGCCCAAGAATACTAGAGTAGTAGCCTTTCCCTTCTCCAGGAGATCTTCCCGACCCAGGAATCGAATTGGGGTCTTTTGCATTGCAGGCAGATTCTTTATCATACCTCTATATATCTACCAGCATAACTAAAGTGAAAACATAATTAATAGCAAGTGTGAGTGAGGATGAAGCACAAGCTGGAATCAAGATAGTTGGGAGAAATATCAGTAACCTCAGATATGCAGATGACACCACCCTTATGGCAGAAATCGAAGAAGAACTAAAGAATCTCTTGATGAAAGTGAAAGAGGAGAGTGAAAAAGTTGGCTTAAAGTTCAACATTCAGAAAACTAAGATCATGGCATCCAGGCCCATCACTTCATGGCAAATAGACGGGGAAACAGTGACAGACTTTATTTTTGGGGGCTCCAAAATCACAGCAGATGGTGACTGCAGCCACGAAATTAAAAGACACTTACTCCTTGGAAGAAAAGTTATGACCAACCCAGACAGCATATTAAAAAGCAGAGTTATTACTTTGCCAACAAAGGTCCGTATAGTCAAAGCTATAGTTTTTCCAGTAGTCATGTATGGATGTGAGAGTTGGACTATAAAGAAAGCTGAGTGCCAAAGAATTGATGCTTTTGAACTGTGGTGTTGGAGAAGACTCTTGAGAGTCCCTTGGACAGCAAGGAGATCCAACCAGTCCATCCTAAAGGAAATCAGTCCTGAATATTCATTGGAAGGATTGATGCTGAAGCTGAAACTCCAATACTTTGGCCACCTGATGTGAAGAACTGACTCATTTGAAAAGACCCTGATGCTGGGAAAGATTGAGGGCAGGAGGATAAGGGGATGACAGAGGATGAGATGGTTGGATGGCATCACTGACTCAGTGGACATGAGTTTGAGTAAACTCCAGGAGTTGGTGATGGATAGGGAGGCCTGTGTGCTGCAGTCCATGGGGTCGCAAAGAGTCAGACACGACTGAGTGACTGAACTGAACTGAACTGTAAGTGAGGATGGGGGGTATTGCTGGTGGGAAGGTACTATGGCACCACCACTTGGGAACACTGCTTGGCAGCATGTGCTAATGGTGAGCTTATGTGTACCTGACCCTGCAGCTCCCCTCTTACAGAGATAACCATGTAATTGCTCATGTGTGTGCATCCGAAGACATGTACAAAAGTGTTTATAGCTGCACTACTGGTAATAGCCAGTACCTGGAAACTGCCCAAATGTCCATCAATGATAGGATGGATAAATTGTGGAAGATTCCTAAAATGGAATACTATAAAACAATGAAAATGAATGATTTAAAACTACATGCAACAATATGAATGAATCCAACAAACATAACAATAAGCATAAAAGCCATGCTGGAGTGTGTGCTGTCTGATTATATTCATGTGAAATACAAATCAGGCACAATTAATATGCTATTAGAAGCCAGGATGCTTATTATCCTTGGCAGGGGCAGGTGGAGGTATTGACTGGAAGGGAGTACAAGGAGGCCTTCTGGTGGCTGATAATATTGTTTCTTGATTTAGTGCTGATTATACAGGTGTGCTCAGTTTGTGAAAATTCATTGAGCTGTACATTCACGATTTCTACACTAAAAATTTCTGTAACATTTCTTTTTTTGCAGCTGCAGGCCTAAACAATTCTAGAAATAATTTTAGAGAACTTTCAATCTGGTACTTCTTCTGGGGTCTGACATAAGCAGAAGCATTAACAATGAGTGGTGATGTGCTGGAGCTGGCTTGTTCTGACTCTCTTCCCAACTCCAAGGCCAGTGCTTTCAACATTAGGGAAGCTTGGAGTCAGACATAGCAATGCTGCACACCAGTGCTTTACATTTTTCCCAGTGCACTACTGAGTCACAGCAATGACCACCACAAAAACCAAATACCTATTTCTTCTGCATAAATAATAACCACTTGAAATTGAAGAAATTTGGCATCCGAAATGAACATGATCCTTAGTGATTAGCATCAAACCGGCTCTTGCCCTGAGATAAGGAATCCACATCAAGGGTCAAAGTTAAAAATCCTCATGATGGAGAACTGAGAAGTCAAGCGCATATTCATCCATTGTTTTCACCTTTTATCTCTCTCAATCAAATCTGAACCCTCATTTTAGGAAGTAAATAAAGCATCTTTTTTATTCCTTTTAAACCACTCCTCTCCACCCTGTCCTTTTCTTTCTCTGCAAGGAGGCAACAATGAGTGTCATCTGTAGACAAAGGTCATTACAGACCCACCAGTGGGCTGTTCTACCTGGCACAGGGGGGCAGAGGTCAAAACTGGGTGGCATGTACTCCCCTCTCTCCACCTGGAAGCCTTTGCCCATTCCTCCATACACTGCCAGCCTCCCTCTCACAGGGCACTGGAGCCCCTGGGGCACTTTCAAGGCCAGGGTAATAGGAGGGGAACGGAAGATGCTGCAGCTATCCGATCCATCTTCTTTTGATCCCCAGATATTGAAGCCCCAACTGAGAAACTTGAAACAGTAGGAAAATTAAAGTGTCTCTTCACAAAGGTGCAAGCAGCAGGTAGCAGACAGTTTTATCCAAGAAACTCTTGTCACAAACTCAGAGACAGACATCAATAAATCTAGACGCCAATTAAACTTGACACTGACGGTGACTCTAGCTCTCATCTCATCTTACATCCTTATTCTATACATAGGAAGCTGGATGTCCAGAGAAGCCAAGTGGGTTGCCCAAGAGGTAGACACAAGGTCAGAACAGGGGCCTCTATCTCTGTGTCTCTTGCTTTTTCTAATATACTTGGCTGCCACTTTTCTCAATTCCCAGTGGACCCTCTCCCCCACTCTTACTCCATGTTATTATTTCTGAAATTGGATGTACCTTGTAATTCTCTTTAAAATTCTTTTTCTTGTTTATCACTTTTTTTCTAGAAAAAAATTGAAGCCTGTTATTAACGTTGGTGTCCTGGAATCTATGAAACATTTACATTTGAAAAATATATACCGAAGATTTCTTTGTAGGAAATGTCTCTTGTACATTTAAAATATGATTTTGTTTACACGAAGTTTGAAGGAACACATACCCACTTGGGGCTGCATTTTGGAAGCACTCCTTAGCAGCTTTTTGCCTGTCAATCTTTTTTTCCAATTTTGCTGTCCTCCTTGAAGTCATGGCCCAAATTCTTCATTAACACCCAGAGATGAGTGCGAGTCAGGAAGCCTTGGAGCAGCCACTGGGGAACAACAGACAGCAGTGCGATGGCCCAGCTGCCCTTGCTCTCAAGCCTTTTTGGGGGTAGGGTCTCATCTATCTGAATTTCTCATTGCCCGCTCCTGACTAACCCAATGTGATGGTGAATTTTGTGTGTCAGTGTGCCTGGATCACAGATACTTGGCTCCACATTATTTCTGGGTGAGAGATTAGCATTTGGATTGGTGGACTGAGAAAGCTGATTGCCTTCCCAGTGTGAGCAGGCATCATCCAGTCCACTGCAGACCTGAACGGAACAACAAGGTGGAAGAAGGGAGGGTTTACTCTGTGACTGACTGCCCCAGCTGGGACATTGTTCTTCCCCTGCCCTCAGGTTGGGGATTACACCATCTGCTCTCCTGGTCCTAAGGCTTTCAGACTCAGGGTGAACTACACCACCAGCTTGGCCATGTCTCCAGCTTGCAGATGGCAGATCCTAGGACTTGTTAGCCTCTAACTGTGTGAGCCAATTCCTAAAAATAAGTCATATGTATAAATGACTTATTTCCGGTCCCATTTAACAGGAAACAATAGCTCACACTAATCATGTACTTATTCTGGTCAGGTTCTGTTCCAAGGGCTTTGTATCTATCATTCCTTTCATCTTCACAACTGTCCTTGGAGATCAATCTGATTATTATCTGCATTTTACAGATGAGAAAACCAAGGCACAGAGAGGCCAAGTAACTTCCCTAAGTTCACGCAGTTAAATGGTAGAAAATCTAGGGTTTAAACCCAGGTAGTCTGCCTCAAGGTCCAAGTTCTTAAACTCTCCATTGTGTTGCCTGAATAACGGCAGACCCAGGAACAGAACTCAGCTCTTCTGACTCTATACCAGCTCTTCTGGACCAGTACCACGCAGGCAGTTCCACCATAGCTTTTTCATGAAAAGGCCTCTCCAGCTGGGCTCTAGTCCTTTGGCTCCAACTCTTATTATAGCGCTTGCTATATAAGGGCTTAGGGATTCCCTGGTGGCTCAGATGGTAAAGAATCCTCCTGGAATATAGGTAGACCCGGGTTCAATACCTGAGTTGGGAAGATCTCCTGGAGAAAGGAATGGCAACCCACTCCAGTGTTCTTGCCTGGAGAATCCCATGGACAGAGGAACCTGGTGGGCTACAGTTCATGATGTTGCAAAGAGCTGGGCACAACTGAGCAACTAAGCGCGCGCACACACACACACACACACACACACACACGGGCTTAACTAGAGACTAGTTTTTACATTCTGTTAAGCTCATTCTGTTTCCTGTTCCTCCTGACTATTTTATTGTCTGTTACCTGGATTCCCACTATGCCTCTCAGATTCTTCTAGCTTATATATAGTGTTGAAATGCTTGTCATCATTTGTTCTCAGCCAACGAAGCATTGATGCGGCAACATCACAATGGCACATAGATCAACTGCTTTTAGGAGCAGGAAGGAAGGAGTCTCATGTTTCCTGTAGGTTACATGGTGGCCTCAATAGGGTGTTTTAAGGTTTGAAGTAAAATGATCATGAGCTGTCAGACTTTAGTCCTGGCCCCAAGTTTCAACTTCAATGTGCATGAAACCCTCTTAAGCCAATTTTAATGATGATCATTGTTAAATCAAAGAAACAGTTCCTTGTGGAAAAGACACTGATACGATATTACATCTCATAGCACAGTTCAAACAGCAAATCCTGTTCTAGCAACAACTGTTCCATGATGTTGGTTTTAATACATCACCCAGAACCAGTTCTTCTCAGAGGTGCTTGGGAGTTAAAATGGTCACATACCATTATCTGTATAAACATTACCCAGTCCTCTTTCTGGTGTATAAAAGTGCTTTGTTTACATGATCAAACTGGAAATATCCTTCACCGTATGAATTTTACAAGTTGAGTAGCCGAATACACCTGGAGCTAGGTGCTGACTAAACAGCCAGTGATCTCACGCTATAACATCAGTGCCCTAAACTTGATTCAACAACAGTAAGGTCCTTACTCAGCCCACACTGGGCCTTGAGGAAATTAACTGACGATGGCACTATGAAAACAGACCATTTAAATTCCTTAACATGGCTGGGAAGACTAAAGAACAGTAGGAACATAGGGGATGTAGCAGACCACTGATAAATATGGTTTAATCCCTGAAGAAAAATCATGTGATATGAACAAATATGAAATGAAATTAATTTTCAAATCTAATATTTATGCAAATTTTATACCAATTGCTTCAGATTGGATTTCTCTAAAATTACTGGGTTAATTTTTGATGGCTATATTTCAGAATAATAACCTCTTGTACATACAGTTTTAAAAAACTTAATAATCAACCATAACCCCAAACCATCATAACACTCAAATTAAATGATGTAAATGGTAAGTTGATGACTTTGTTTTCATAAAAGTAAATAGAAGACCTAAGGGAGTGAAACTATAACATAATTGAACTATTTGTCTTCACTCAGAGGAGAGGAATTGACCTGTCTTTGGCTAGCCTCCAAATTGGGTAATAATCTTCTCCCTACTAATTCATTCCTTCCCAGTTTTGCAGATGAAATTTATAAATTATGCTTTAATTCCTGCCTTCAATGTAAGCAGAGCTTCCAGGTTCTACTAAATATCTGCCATATTTCATTTCAGTGGTGGCTGTAAGTCAATGAATTCTGTGTTTATACTTAGTTAAATCATTTTATGGCATGTTTCAAAAGAAAAGTGTTATGTGAGTTCATTTTTCTACAGCCCAGATGTATATGTCGTAGTCTTATTTTAACATTACAGGTGATCGGCCAAGTACATTACAGTAATCTATTGCTGGGATCGCTGCCAGCCCTGAAGCTGCTATCCATGAGGTATGAGCTGAGGAGCTGTCAGCACTGGGACCTTTACTGGGATGGAAGCCAGGACTGGGAAAGTCAGAGTCAGGTTGGAGGCAGAGGGTGCACAAGCCAGATGGGTTGGTAGAGAGACTCCCTGAAGTTACTGGTCAAGGTGCTGGATGAGCAGACTTGACACACACTGGTCAGAGCAAGGCATGGAGATAACCAGGAAGGAAGGCACAGTCATTGCAACCAAAGCTGGGCCCGCAGACAGGTAGGCAGGAAACCAGCAGATTCACAGGAGAGCACAGCAGGAGGGGAGCGGAGGAGTAGAGAGGGCTGGTGGTCAGTAAGGTGCCAACAAGATGGCAAGCAGTGCACCAGAAGCGGGAGAGGAGCAACAGGAGACTCTTTTGCTGCATCTTATAAACTTCTTTTGTGCTTTTGGCCAGAGGAGGAACCAATCAGGGAACAGCCATGCTGCAATGCAGCAGTTCTCCCTTCGAGGGACAAAGGAAAGCCTGTTTCTACAGATTCTTCCTTTTCCAGCCTTTATGCTGAATTCCTACCATTAGATCCATCCTTTGAGCAAAGGCACTGTCTACTGAAGGCCAAAGTTAAAAAAAAAAAAAAGGACTACCTGGTGGAGGGAGCACACGATGGCAGAGAAGTAAGTGGACGTGGAGTACATCTCCAGCTGTACAAGCTGCAGATTAAATCCATGTGATCAACTGGGAAGACTCTGTGTCTATAGAATATCTAAGAGGTCATTGAGAGCTCCTACAAGAGAAAACACACTAGTTCTGATAGCTCTGAACACTGGAGGCAAGAACACACAGGAGTAGGACCAGGTTAGAATCTGAGATGTCCCCAGAGCAGGTCCAGAGATCAGCACAGTGTTGGAGGGCATCCTGGAGGTGAGGTGGACTGTGAGTCCCAGTGAGGGAAAGGACTCTGACAGCAGTGACTCAAGAAAAACATTTATTAGTCTTATGTTTTGACTTGTTCTGTAGATTCTTTTGGATTCTTTTTCTTTTTTTCCCCCCTCTGTTGTAGTTGTTGATTTTATTGGCACTATGAAATCTAATTAAGCCTTTGAGCTTTTTTTTTTTTCCTCAGTCACATTCTTTATAGTTGTTATAAACCTCTGCCTCTACATTGGACTTTTGCAGTTCTGTGGAGTTTTCCTTTTTTTTTTCTATTTTTTTAAAAATTTTAATTTATTATTATTTTTTTCTACATTTATTCCCTTGTTTGTTTTTCCTACTGTTCTTTTCCCCTTGCAGTTAATCTTTAATGTATATAAATCTTCTTTATCTACCTCTATTTAACTTTGCATATCTATTCTTTCTTTCTTTACTTTCCTCTCAACATTTTTGTTAGTTTTATTTTCATTGCTTTATTCCTCAACTGGCACCTTGCTTTAGTTTTGTTTTCCAGTTTGTGCTTTAGTCAGTTTTGTTCTGGTAGATATAATTTTTGGTTTCCTTTGTTTGCCAGGTCAATTTGTTGTACTTTATTTTTGTTGGACTGACTGTTTTGATTTTGCTTAAGGATGTATATGTATATGTGTATATTCAGTCACACTTTTATTGTTATTATAAACCTCTGCCTCTATGTTGGGCTTTTGCAGTTCTGTGGAGTTTTCCTTTTCTTTTTTTCCTTTTTTCTTTCTTCTTTTGTTTTCTTTCCTATTTTTCATAATTTTAATTTTTTTAGCCTATTATATTTTTTCTACACTTATTCCTTGTTTGCCTTTCCTACTGTTCTTTTCCCCTCCAGTTAATCTTTAATGTATATAAATCCTATTCATTCACCTCTATTTAACTTTGCATATCTATTCTATCTTTCTTTTATTTCTTTCCTTTCCTCTCAATATTTTGTTAGTTTCATTTTCATTGCTTTATTCCTTAATTGGCACCTTGCTTTAGTTTTGTTTTCCAGTTTGTGCTTTAGTTAGTTCTGTTCTGGTAGATATAATTTTGGGTTTCCTTTGTTCACCAGGTCAATCTATTATACTTTATTTTTGTTGGACTGTTTTGATTTTCCTCATGGATGTATATGTGTATATTCCATTATTTTAATTACTATTTGCCTGACTTTGTAACTGCCATTTGTCTTGGGTTCATCTTTGGTTTCTGGTTTTTGGATATTTGTTTTAATCTCAATACCATAACAAACCACTTGTGGAATCTTTGTTCCTGACCAGAGATCAAGCCCTGAGCCTTTGGAGTGGGAGCACTGACTTACTTTAAGAGAACTAATCCTCGTCGTTGTGAAGTCGCTCAGTTGTGTCTGACTCTTTGTGACCCCATGGGAGTATCAAATAGTGAAAACTCACACAAAGGAAACCATTTGAATACAAGACCTGGCCAACCAGGTTGGCCGACCAAGACATCACCCAACCACCAGTAGCACCCTGTGCAGGACTCCTCATCTAAAGTGAAGTGAAGTGAACTGAAGTCGCTCAGTCGTGTCCAACTCTCTGTGACCCCATGGACTGTAGCCTACTAGGTTCCTTGGTCCATGGGATTTTCCCAGGCAAGAGTACTGGAGTGGGTTGCCATTTCCTTCTCCAGGGGATCTTCCTGACCCAGGGATTGGACCCGGGTCTCCCACATTGTAGGCAGATGCTTTACTGTCTGAGCTACTAGGGAAGATCCATCTAAACAACAAACAAAACAAAAATACAAACCCAATCATCAGCAGTCAGGATTACCACCTCACTCAGCCTTGCCCATTAGAGGAAAAACAAACAAACAAACAAACAAAAACTCAGCACAAATCTCACCCTATATGAAGCTTACACAAACCACTGGACCAACCTTAGGAGGGCAGAAACCAAAAGGAAGAAAGAATTCAGCCTTGAAGCCTGGGAAAAGAGACCTCAAACACAATAAATTTAAAAAAAAATAATGAAAAGTCAGAAAAATACTACATAAAGGAAGGAACATAAGTCCAAATAAATGAAGAGGAAATAGGCAAACTACCTGAAAAAGAATTTATAATAATGACAGTAAAGATGATCAAAAACCTTGAAGACAAAATGGAGAAAATGCAAGAATCAATTAACAAAGACCTAGAAGAATTAAAGAATAAACATACAGAGACAAGCAAAACAATTACTGAAATTAAAAATACTCTAGAAGGAATCAGGAGAAGGCAATGGCACCCCACTCCAGTACTTTTGCCTAGAAAATCCCATGGACAGAGGAGCCTGTAGGCTGCAATCCACAGGGTTGCTAGAGTCAGGCATGACTGAGCGACTTCACTTTCACTTTTCACTTTCATGCATTGGAGAAGGAAATGGCAACCCACTCCAGTGTTCTTGCCTGGAGAATCCCAGGGACGGGAAGCCTGGTGGGCTGCTGTCTATGGGGTCGCACAGAGTCAGACTCGACTAAAGCGACGCAGCAGCAGCAGCAGCAGCAGAAGGAATCAATAGCAGAATATCTGAAGCAGAAGAACAAATCAGTGAGCTGGAAGATAAAATGGTGGAAATAACTTTTGAAGAGCAGATAAAGTAAAAAGAACAAAAAGAACTGAGGATAGTCTCAGAGACCTCTGGGACAATATCAGATGCATCAACATTCGAATTATAGGGGTCCCAGAAGAAGAGAAAAAGAAAGCATATGAGAAAATTTTTGAAGAGATTATAGTTGAAAATTTCCCCAACATGGAAAAGGAAATAGTCAATAAAGTCCAAGAGGCACAAGGAGTCCCATACAGGATAAACTCAAGGAGAAACACACCAAGACACATGCTAATCAAACTAACAAAGACTAAACGCAAAGAAAGAACATTAAAAGCAGCAAGGGAGAAGCAACAAGTAACATACACAGGAAACCCCATACACTTAACAGATGATCTTTCAGCATAAACTCTGCAGGCCAGAAGGAAATAGCAGGATATATTTAAATTACTGAAAGGGAAAAATCTACAACCAAGATTACTATACCCAGCAAGGATCTCATTCAAAATTGATGGAGAAATAAAAAGCTTTCCAGACAAGCAAAAGTTAAGAGAATTCAATAGCACCAAACCAGCTTTACAACAAATGTTAAAGGGACTTATATAGTCAAGAAATAAAAGAGAAGAAAAAAGATCTACAAAATCAACCCCAAACAATTAAGAAAATGGCAATAGGAACATATATATAAACAATTACTTTAAATGTAAATGGATTAAATGTTCCAACCAAAAGACATAGGTTGGCTGAATGGATATAAAACCAAGACCCACATATATGCTATCTATAAGAAACCCACTTCTGACCTAAAGACACATATAGACTGAAAGTGAGAGGATGGAAAAATATATTCCATGCAAATGGGAAGCAAAAGAAAGCTGGAGTAGCAATCCTCATATCAGACAAAATATACCTTAAAATAAAGATTACAAGAGATAAGGAAGGATACTACATAATGATCGAGGGATCAATCCAAGAGGGAGACATAACAATTGTAAATATCTATGCACCCAACATAGGAGCACCTCAATACATAAGACAGACACTAACAGACATAAAAGGAGAAACTGACAGTAACACAATAATAGTAGGAGACTTTAACACCTCACTCATACCAATGGACAGATCATCAAAACAGAAAATTAATAAGGAAACACAAGTCTTAAGTGGTACATTAGATGAGATGGATCTCATTGATATCTTCAGGAAATTCCATCCAAATACAGAAGAATACACTTTCTTCCCAAGCACACGGAATATTCTCCAGGATAGACCACATCTTGGGTCACAAATCAAACCTCAGTAAATTTAAGAAAACTGAAACCGTATCAAGCATCTTCTCTGACCACAAGGCTATGAGACTAGATATTAATTACAAGAAGAAAAACTGTAAGAAACACAAACACATGGAGATTAAATAACACATTTCTAAATAACCAACAGGTTATTGAAGAAATCAAAAGGGAAATCAAAAAATTTCTAGAAACAAACAACAATGAAAACACGACAACTCAAAACCTATGGGTTGCAGCAAAAGCGGTTCTAAGAGGGAAGTTTACAGCAATACAATCCCATCTCAAGAAACAAGAAAAACATCGAATAACCAACCTAACTTTACACCTAAAACAACTGGAAAAAGAAGAACAAAAAAATCCCCAAAATTAGTAGAAGGAAAGAAATCATAAAGATCCAAGCAGAAATAAATAAAAAAGAAATGAAAGCAACAATAGTAAAGATTAATAAAACTAAAATCTGGTTCTTTGAGAAGATGAACAAAATGACAAACCTTTAGCCCAGACTCATCAAGAAAAAAAGAGAGAAGAATCAAATCCACAAAATTAGAAATGAAAAATGAGAGGTTACAAAAGACAATGCAGAAATACAAAGGATTATAAGAGACTATTGTGAACAATATGGCAATAAAATGGATAACCTGGAAGAAATGGACAGATTGTTTAAAAAGTTCAATCTTCTGAGACTGAACCAGCAAGAAAAAGAAATTATGAACAACCTAGTCACAAGCACTGAAATTGAAGCTGTGATCAAAAATCTCCCCCAGAACAAAATCCCCCAAATCTCCCCCAAAACAGGACCGATTGGCTTCACAGGAGAATTTCATCAAACATTTAGAGAAGACCTAATGCTTATCCTTCTAAAACTCTTTCAAAAAATTGCAGAGGAAGGAATACTTTCAAACTCATTCTACGAGGCCACCATCACCCTGATACCAAAACCAGACAAAAACAACACACAAAAAGAAAACTACTGGCCAATCTCACTGATGAACATAGATGCAAGAATCCTCAACAAAATTTTAGCAAATAGAATTCAGCAACACATCAAAAAGCTCATACACCACGATCAAGTTAGGTTTATCCCACGAATGCAAGGATTCTTCAATACACGTAAATCAATCAATGTGATATACCATATTAACAAATTGAAAGATAAAAACCATATGATCATCTCAATAGATGCAGAAAAAGCCTTTGACAAAATTCAGCACCCATTTATGATTAAAACTCTCCAAAAAATGGGCATAGAAGGAACCTATCTCAACATAGAAAGGCCATATATGATAAGCCTACAGCAAACATTTTCAATGGTGAAAAACTGAAAGCATTCCCCCTAAGATCAGGAACACAACAAGGGTGTCCACTTTCACCACTATTATTCAACATAGTTCTGGAAGTCCTAACTACAGCAATCAGAGAAGAAAAAGAAACAAAAGGAGTCAATTGGAAAAGAAGAAGTAAAGCTCTTACTGTTTGCAGATGACATGATACTGTACGTAGAAAACCCTAAAGACAGTATTAGAAAATTACCAGAACTAATCAGTGAATTTAGCAAAGTTACAGGATACAAAATCAATACACAGAAATCACTTGCATTTCTATATACTAACAATGAAAAATCAGAAAGAGAAATTAAGGAATCCATCCCATTCGCCATTGCAACAACAAAAAAATTAAATATCTAGGAATAAACTTACCTAAGGAGACAAAAGAACAGTCTTATAGAAAACTATAAGACACTGATGAAAGAAATCAAAGACAACATAAATAGATGGAGAGATATTCCATGTTCCTGGGTAGGAAGAATCAATATTGTGAAAATGACTACACTACCAAATGCAATCTACAGATTCAATGTAATCCCTATCAAATTACCAATGGCATTTTTCACAGAACTAGAACAAAAAATTTCATAATTCATATGGAAACACAAAAGACCCCGAATAGCCAAAGCAGTCTTGAGAAGAAGAATGGACTTGGAGGAATCAATCTTCCTGATTTCAGATTATACTACAAAGCTACAGTAATCAAGACAGTATGGTACTGGCAAAAAAAAAATAGAAATACAGACCAGTGGAACAAGATAGAAAGCCCAGAAATAAACCCATGCACCTATGGGTACCTTATTTTTGAAAAGGAGGCAAGAATATACAATGGGGCAAAGACAGCCTCTTCAATAAATGGTAGAACTGGACAGCTACATGTAAAAGAATGAAATTAGAACACTTCCTAATACCATACACAAAGATAAACTCAAAATGGATTAAAGACCTAAATGTAAGACCAGAACCTATAAAAGTCTTAGAGGATAACATAGGTAGAACACTCAATGATATAAATCAAAGCAAGATCTTCTGTGACCCATCTCCTAGAGTAATGGAAATAAATACAAAAGTAAACAAGTGGGACCTGATTAAACTTAAAAGCTTTTGCACAGCAAAGAAACTATAAACAAAGTGAAAAGACGACCCTCAGAATGGGAGAAAATAATAGCAAATGAAACAACCAATAAAGGATTAGTTTCCAAAATATACAAGCAGCTCATACAACTCAATGCCAGAAAAAACAAACAACCCAATCAAAAAGTGGGGAAAAGACCTAAACAGACATTTCTCCAAGGAAGACATACAGATGGCTGACAAACACATGAAAAGATGCTCAACATCGCTCATTATTAGAGAAATGCAAATCAAAACTACAATGAGATACCACCTCACACTGGTCAGAATGGCCCTCATCAAAAACCCTACAAATAATAAATGCTGGAGAGGGTGTGGAGAAAAGGGAACGCTCTTGCACTGTTGGTGGGAATGTAATTGATACAGCTACTGTGGAAGACAGTATGGAGATTCCTTTAAAAACTAGGAATAAAACCACCATATGACCCAGCAATCTGACTCCTAGGCATATACCCTGAGGAAACCAAAAGTGAAAAAGACACATATATCCCATTGTTCATTGCAGCATTAATTACAATAGCTAGAACATGGAAGCAACCTAGAAGTCCATCGACAGACGAATGGATAAAGAAGTTGTGGTACATATACACAATGGAATATTACCCAGCCATAAAAAGGAACGCATTTGAGTCAGTTCTGATGAGGTGGATGAACTGAGAACCTATTATACAGAGTGAAGTGAGTCAGAAAGAGAAAGATAAATATAGTATTCTAACACCTATATACGGAATCTAGAAAAATGGTCGTGAAGAATTTATTTGCAGAGCAGCAATGGAGAAACAGACATAGAGAATAGGTTTATGGACATGGGGAGAGGGGAGGAGAGGGTGCTGCTGCTGCTGCTAAGTCGCTTCAGTCGTGTCCAACTCTGTGCGACCCCGTAGATGGCAGCCCACCAGGCTCCCCCGTCCCTGGGATTCTCCAGGCAAGAACACTGGAATGGGTTGCCATTTCCTCCTCCAATGCATGAAAGTGAAAAGTGAAAGTGAAGTCACTCAGTCGTGTCCGACTTGTAGCAACCCCATGGACTGCAGCCCACCAGGCTCCTCTGTCCATGGGATTTTCCAGGCAAGAGTACTGGAGTGGGGTGCCATTGCCTTCTCCGAGAGGGTGAGATGTATGGAAAGTGTAACATGGAAACTTACATTACCATATGTAAAATAGATAGCCAACGGGAATTTGTTGTATGGCTCAGGAAACTCAAACAGGGGCTCTGTATCAATCTAGAGGGGTGGGATGGGGTGGGAGATGGGAAGGAGGTTCAAAAGGGAGGGGATATATGTATACCTATGGCTGATTCATGTTGAAGTTTGACAGAAAACAACAAAATTCTGTAAAGCAATTATCCTTCAATAAAAAAAATGAAAAGAATAAAAAAGGGCTACCTTATTTATAATGGAGGAACATTATTCAATAGTATAGAAAGACTGATGCTGAAGCTGAAGCTCTAATACTTTGGCCACCTGATGCAAAGAGCTGACTCACTGGAAAAGACCCTGATGGTGGAAAGATTGAGGGCAACAGGAGAAGGAGGCAACAGAGGATGAAATGGTTGGATGGCATCACTAACTCAATGGACATGAGTTTGAGCAAACTCATGGAGATAGTGAAGGACAGGGAAGCCTGGTGTGCTGCTTTGTGACCATGGGATCACAAAGAGTAGGACATGACTGAGTGACTGAACAACAACAACAACAGACACATAATTTCCCCTTAAAGAGAGAACGAAGATTCCCACGTGGCTCAGGTGATAGAGTCTCTGCCTGAAGTGTGGGAGACCCGGGTTCGATCCCTGAGTTGAGAAGATCCCTGGAGAAGGAAATGGCAAGCCACTCCAGTATTCTTGCCTGGAAAATCCCATGGATGGAAGAACCTGGCAGGCTATATAGTCCAAGGGGTCACAAAGAGTCGGACACAACTGAGAGACTTCAATTCAATTTAAAGAGAGAACAACAAGGTTCAGGTAAACTTTGACAGTTATAGTCATGGAATGTGGAAAAAACTGTGATTGTACTTGTCTGAGGGCATGAGAGAGCCTCTAAAAAAGAGGTGTTAGTTGCACAGTCGTGTCTGACTCTTTGTGACCCCATGGACTGTAGCCCGCCAGGCTTCTCTGTCCATGGGATTTCCCAGGTAAGAATACTGGAGTGGGTAGACCCAGGGATTGAACCTGGGTCTCCTGCATTTCAGGCAGATTCTTTACTGTCTGAGCCATCAGGGAAGCCCCAAAAGAGAAAAATGGTGTTTCCATACACAGCACACATAGAAGTAACTGAAAATAGGTCCTTGGATGTTCAGAATAATTAATATAGTTCTAAGAAATCAAAGATTTTTTTGGTAACAACTGTGTGATTCTGGTAATTTACTGAAGTGTTCGGGGATTTATTTTTCTGACTTTCGAGGGGGTTAGGCAAATTATCTCAAATACCCGGTATCCCAATTCTACCAATTTATAATTCTCAAATACAGGGGAAGGGCCCACCACTTTGACAGCCTAAGTGTCTTTTTTGAACACCACAATGGTAACCTGCAAGTAACAGAAGCACAGCACCGCTGAAACTTAGTAATACTTAACTCTAGTACCAAAACTCTAGTACCAGTGAACTCTAGTACCGAAGCCAGGAAGAGTGGAACGTGAGGCAAAGAGGATGCACAGCCACCATATTCAGGGAATTAGATAGTGAAAATATTTCCTCCTCCTGCTTTTGGATTTTTCCACGTTTCCTATTTGTCATGAGCCAATCCTGGTAGAGCTTATCTGAGCTCTGCTTCAGACTTGGCTGATAGAGCTTACTGGGTGAGGGAGCAGTAGGAGTTCTGGAAGGTCAGTCTTGACCAGTTTTTTCTTCCTCTCATCTCCGTGTTGGCTTTTTATTTCCTGTGTCTCTGAAGAATGAGAGTCTCACGCTTCTATTCTTCTCATTCAAACAGTGAATAAATATCAGAATATACAGAACTCTTACAACTCAACAATAAAAGAGAAGTTATCCAATTTAAAAATAGGCAAAATCTCTAAAAGTGATATGAAGCTAGCCAATAAACACATGGAGAGATGTTCAACATCACTAGTCATTAGGGAATTGCAAGACAAAACCACAATGAGATACCCTTTCAACATCAGCTTAGATGGCTCTAGTCAAAAAGCCAGATATTAACACGTGTTGAGGATATGGAGAAACTGGAACCCTCATCCATTGCTGGTAGGGATGTAAGATGATGCAACCTCTTTGGAAAACAAGAATCAAGGATACTCTCCATGCAGGAAGCATTAATTTTATCTTTGGCTTGATAATTTTTAAACTTACTATAAAATATTTATGTGATTTGCCAACTAATACCAATATTTACTAGCATGTTTTTACCTACATAACAGGACCTTATATCAAGTCAAACCTTTCTACAAACTTTCTATATGCAGTGACCAGAGCAATCATTCTTTGTTCAGGTGGAGAGGTACCATGTTTGAACGGTAAGGGGATGGTAGTTATGCTCTGTACACTTGCTTATCACGTTTGTTAAAGCTAGCTTGGAAATTTAGTATTCATACAAGTATATATATTCTATATTTTTTGTTCCTTAAATTATAATGTAGAGAAAATTTTATTAAATTCTGAATAGTGTTTTAGTTCCATCAATGGCAGATTTGCTTCCATAATGGCACAAGGTGGCCAGATAACAGGAGTTGAATGTAAACATGCAGCTTCTTCATACTGCATTGACTGTGTGCTAAAAGCTGTTTATCATATTTGCTTGCTGTCTTGGCCAGATGATTGATAGTCAATAAAATCAATAACAACTGCTTGTTAAAAGCACTATGGATTTATCTGTGCCATGTAAGATTTATTAGATTGAATGGAAATCCAATTCTACATTTGAGTTTTTGTGAATAATGCGCTTGGATAACATTTCATGGATGTGGAGGGGGTGGCATAGCATAAGTGATACCATTTTATCAAGTTCATGAACTGGTGCATCTGGGTGATGGCATAAATATCAGTAGCATAATGCAATGGACTACACACCTTTATAGTAAAGTCAGCTGTTGATTGTTTGCATCAAAAATAGTATGTTATAAAGTCATTTCCCTTCAGCTTTGAGTGAGTTATAATTACAACTGAATCTGTGTATATTTGACCTTCTGAGCATTTGCTCCCTACCAAGTCAAAAAGCCTGTTATGAAGACCTTCCTGGGGTAGAAAAACTGTTTAATCCCCCATATTCACATTTACTTCTCTCTGCAACTGGTTTTGTTCAGAGACTAGATAATGTCTTAGACTGATGAACAGCACAGGTCAGAGCAGCATGGCCCTCTCACAGCTCTTCCTGGAGTGTGGCAGAGAGTGATAAGTATTTGGTGTCAAACAGTTGCTTCTTAAAATGCAAGCTGCAAGCAAAGTAAGAGAAAAGAGAGGATGAAGAAAAAGCTCAATAAAGCTGAATAGATGCTATCTGGCTGGAAAGTCAGCTTCAATGAATAAATCAGTGGTAGCTGAGGATTAACCATCCACGTGTATGGGCTAAGACAGAACGTGTATTCCCACACCAAAGCACAATGTTCAGCATTCTGCTTCCAAAGCTAATTCTCCAAGGAACAGTTTCTTCTTTGATCACAGCTATTAGTATAAAATGTGCAGTGCTGGTTCTATGCAAGGCTTTTGAAAAACAATTTTATTTGGCTGGACTTTAAACCATTCTTAAACAATGGGCTTTCCCAGGTCATATATTCCTTTTAATATTTGTGGTAAAAGGCAGGTCAGGTCTTTTCCTGAATAGGAATAAACTTTCTTAAAAATTTTTTTTAATTGAAGGATAATCACTTTACAGAATTTTGTGGTTTTCCATCATACATCAACAAGAATCAGCCACAGGTACACCTGTGTCCCCTCCCTCCCGAGCCTCCCTCCCATCTCCCTTCCCATCCCACCCTTCTAGATTGTCACAGAGCCCCTGTTTGTGTTCCCTGAGTCACACAGCGAATTCACATTGGCCATCTACTTTACATATGATACTGTAAATTTCCATGTTACTCTCTCCATACATCTCCCTTTCTCCCTCCTTTCCTCCCCCCATGTCCATAGATCTGTTCTCTACGTCTGTTTCTCCACTGCTGCCCTGCAAATAAATTCATCAGTACCATCTTTCTATATTCCATATATATGTATCAGTATACGATGTTTATATTTCTCTTTCTGACTTACTTTACCCTTATAACAGGCTCTAGATTCATCCACCTCATTAGAACTGACTCAAATGTGTTCCTTTTTATGGCTGTGTGGTATTCCATTATAATATGTACCACAGCTTATATGTCAATGGACATCCAGGTTGCTTCCATGTTCTAGCTATTGTAAATAGTGCTGCAGTGAATACTGAAGTACATGTGTCTTTTTCACTTTTGGTTTCCTCAGGGTATATGCCTAGGAGTTGGATTGCTGGGTCATATGGTGCTTTTATTCCTAGCTTTTTAAGGAATTTCCATACCATCTTCCATAGTGGCTATATCAGTTTACATTCCCACCAGCAATGTAAGAGTGTTCCCTTTTCTCCACACCCTCTCCGGCATTTATGGTTTGTAGACTTTTTGATGATGGCCATTCCAACTGGTGTGAGGTGGTGAATACATTTATTTTTTTAAACCATCTCAACAAAAGGTACAAAAAGAGTGAGTTTAAATTGAAAGTCAACATGGAGTTACTGCGTACAGGTTTGAATGCATTTTTATGTTTCCCACGGGATACACTTATAAATGTTTTAGATTTATAGAAATATACTTAACATGCCAAAGAAATCTACTTCTTGTTTTATATCACTTTTGCCTATAAATTTTAAGATGATTGTTTTATTAGAAGAGGACAGTGAATCCCTGGCCGAGCTGATAGAACCTTACTGCCTATCTGTTGCTTGCTTGGTTCTGACAAAAAGACAGAGGTACCCAGCACACTTCCGAGGATCTGGTCTAAGGAATACTCAACATACACGTCTCTCCCTTCCCTCCACCCTGTATTTTCCTCATTAAATTTATTTTGTTACAGGAAAACTTAGGAGACAAATTACTTTTAATTTCTCACTAATTTTCATACATGAGAACTAAAAGATCTCAGTTATTTGTTATGTCCTTGAATTTATAAGACCGCAAATTGTGCTTTGCAGATCATATGTTTCCTGTGATTACCAGAAGGTAGGACAGAATAGCAGTTCCACACAGAAGCCTGGATTCAAACTCTGGCTTTGCCTTTTAAAATCGGAATGACTTTATAACCTTTTTGTGCAGGAAGATATGTGAATCCTGAAGATTAACTGAAAAAGTGGCTGGAAAGGGCTTAGAACCGTAGCTGGCATGCAGTAGGTGCTCAGTATATTTTTAATAAAAGGTGTGAAATACAGGTTTTCAAATTTAATTCTTTGAATTATTTATTTTATTATTTATTAATTCTTAATAAAACTGTCAGGCTCATAGGAGAAACTTAAAATATTGGGATATATATTGTGTGTGTGTTAGTCACTCATTCATGTCTGACTCTTTGCAATCCCGTGGACTGTACCCACTGGGCTCCTCTGTCCACAGAATTCTCCAGGCAAGAATACTGGAATGGGTAGCCATTCCCTTCTCCAGGGGCATCTTCCTAGCCAGGGGATCGAACCCAGGTCTCCTGCATTGCAGGTAGATTCTTTCCCATGTGAGCCACCAGGGAAGCCAATATATTTGCTAATCATTAATCTTCTGATTCTTTTTTTCCATCAAAAAAACCTTCTAAAAACATCTGAGCGTAGAAAATGGGGCAAGGCTGTGGAGGCAGGCTCCCAGGAGCTGGGCCTGCCAAGCTTAGTGGGGGTGAGGTGATGATCTAGTCTAAGAAAATGGTGGAGGGAGGCCTGGTGGACAGGCAGAGGGCTGGTGAGGAAGCTGGAAGGCCAGGAAGGTCAAGAAGGAAGAGGTAACTTAGGTAGGCAGACAGGACCATGGCTGGATCTGCAACATAAACCAGAAAAGTTCAAAAAATGGCAAAGTCAGAGTCAAACAGAAGTGAAATGAAATGACAACTTCACTGGTGATGTCAACTATATTTTGTGAATTCTGCTTGGGTTTTCTGGGTAACCTTACTCTGAGATAGTTCTTACTTTAAGACAGGGACCCAGTTTCAGGTTAGGATAAAACTGCTGTGAGAACACCTCAGTACAATGGTTTTTTTGCTTTGAGATGTCTTTTGGGATGAATTAGACATGCTGTTGACAAAACCTAGAGGGTCTCTGATAATCTGGGTTCACTGATGGTAGCCATTTTATACCAACTTCTCTTCCAAGATTAGAAATTGATCCTGAAGGTCAGTGTGATAATATTAGAAAGCCTAGGATGTAACAGGCAATGTATTACTCTTTTGACACGTTGTTCTGCTCTGGTGTCACAAAAGCAGCATTAGTTTTGACCTTTTAATATTATCCTTTTTTTTTTTGCTTTGTAAAAGGACTCAAAACAATCTGTTTCTATTTACCACAATTTAATGAAAAACTCAATCAAGCCAGTCATTTGGCATCATGTATGTAAAACCTAGCAGCAGTCAGAAGTAAATCAAAGCAGTAATTTTTAATTATATTACATTGGTATTACTGATGTTCAAAATCATCTTTCAGTTATTTATAATAGAAAGAGAAGCAACTTATAGTAAATATATGGACATAAATACTATAAAATTTATATTAATTGCTTTACCTCGTTGTCTTTGACTTTAATATTTTAAAAATAAGATAAATGTAACTTTTAATATTTTATCAAAAGGTTTAACATAAGATTTAAGGATAGGCTGAGTAGGGACATTTATCCACAGGCTGAAGTTTTAGAGTAGTCTACTCTACATACATAAGAAATGAAGAAAACCGACCTCCTTACTGACTTTTGGCTAGTCACTGCCTAGAATGGTGTTTCCCAAACTTGTGTTGAAGCAAAAAGAACTTCTACAACCTAAATGTCCATCAATAGATGAATGAATAAAGCAAATGAGATATATATGCATTTGTGTGTGTGTGTGTGTGTATATATACACACACATACACATATATGTCATCATCAACTCTGTTGCTCTGCGTTTAAAGCATCTCAAGCAATTAGTTCTGTAGTTAAAATGCAGAAGATCCAGGGAGAGCATACAATGGAATATTATTCAGTAACCTCAGATACAATTGTTTATATGTGATAAATCTCAGTTGCAAGTGGCAGAAAACCAATACAAATGAGCTAAAGCAGAAAGAAGGGGGAAGTTTGTTGATTGACACAACTGGAGAGGCAGGAGTGGGTAGCTGGCCTTGGTTATGAAGGCCAGGGGTTCAAACAGTTTTTTCCAAATTCTCTGTTTCTTCCTGCTGTATCTCTGTGGGTTGCCTTATTTTCTTCTACTAATATAGGAGGAAGAGGAAGAGGCAGGGATACAGACAGCCCCTGTCTTTTCTTCTAGATGCAACAAGTCAGAGGAAAGCAAGGCTTTTCTGTCCCTGATTCTATTATCTATATATGGTATCTATAAACCTCAGAAGAGGATTCTCACTGGATGGGCTCATGTCATATGCTCATTCTTTGAATTATCAATTGGCCAGAGGGGTAGGGTGTGACGGCTTGCCAAGCCCATGTTGACACGCTCTCCCACGTGGCCGGGTAAGGCAGAGCCCTGGATTGGCAGCCTCACAGAGTCACAAGGACTAGGCTGAGGCAAGAACTGATGGTGAGGAGAAGCACTTAACTAAGAAGAACACTGCTATTATGAGACCAAAATATAAAAATCACAAAACACTAAATTCCATGGTTACCATAAGCTCTTCTTTTCTTCTAAACAGATGGAATTATTAAATGAAACTATACAGTTCCTTCGGGGAAGGCAATGGCACCCCACTCCAGTACTCTTGCCTGGAAAATCCCATGGATGGAGGAGCCTGGTGGGCTGCAGTCCATGCGGTCGCTGAGGGTCGGACATGACTGAGTGACTTCACTTTCACTTTCCACTTTCAGGCATCGGAGAAGGAAATGGCAACCCACTCCAGTATTCTTGCCTGGAGAATCCTAGGGACGGCAGAGCCTGGTGGGCTGCCATCTATGGGGTCGCACAGAGTCGGACATGACTGAAGTGACTTAGCAGCAGCAGCATACAGTTCCTTACACTCTCAACCCAACCACATACTTTAAAAGAGACACCTGAAGTGAATGCAAAATCATATTTTGGCACCTTTTACCATCCTCCTTCCACTCATGACCCCTCGGGGCCAGGACTAGGGTGAGGGGAGTGAGGCATTTTGCTCAGGTGTGGAATTGAAAGGGATGCCAAAATCTCAGTAGTCAACATAAATAATATTTTAATGTGATATTTTTAAAAAATAAAAATGAATGCCAAAAAATCTATGATGAACAAAAGATCAAAATCTTAAAGACAGGATCAATACTACTGATTTTCCCTTTTGACTTAGGCTCCAATATGGCTCAGCACGGCACTGTCATTGATCAACATTTTAAAATGTTGATATTCTGCTCATTGTGAATTTTTGTGCATTCATCTTTGTTTTTTAAGATACTACCTTACAGGACTTTCCTGGTGGTCCAGTGGCTAAGGCTCTGTGCTCCCAACGCAGGGGGCCCAGATTTAATCCCTGGTCAGGGAACCAGATCACACATGTCACAGAGAAGAGTTCGCAGGCTGCAACTAAAGATCCCCCATTCCACAACTAAGACCTGGTACAGCCAAGTAAATAATTGCTTTTTTTTTTTTTATTTTAAAGAAACAAAGATATCACCTTATAATATTTTTATCCTGATTACTGAGTTTCTGGCACACCCTTATGTTTTTCACCCAAGGTGAGTGCCTTGTCTCATTCACGTCTTCTGCATCCACCTTACCAAAGGGGTAGGCAGTCATCAGTAAACCCTTCACTCAAGCTGAGTCAATCACATTCTTTCCCTAAACTTGAAAATGTGGCCTAAGAGACACAGAGACACTGGTCTGATGAGAGTGGACACCTGAAGTGAAAGTGATGCTGCATTGGAGCTGGGGGAGTCATGTTGGGCCTTGTGCAGGCCAAGGAAGCCCATTCAGGGACAGAAGCGGGCATGAGAGAATTAGGCATGTGCCATGTTGTATTATTTGTTCAAAATATTTTCTGCCATCTTCTACAAGGCCCTTCTCTGGCACCTCTCTATTGGAAGAGTGTATTTCCTACAGCACGGATGTCGATCTTGGCCACATGGTTTGTTTTAGCCAATGGAATGTAAGCAGAAGTGACATGCCATGCCTGAATGGAAACTTTAAGTGTCATTGAATGGATCTGCTTTGCTCCCTTCTCTCTGCCATAAGGCTGGCATGTTCCAAACATATATTTTCAGCCTAAGTTCAAGAAGTTGAACTTGAAGCTGTGCATCTGAAAAAAATGAGTCGTATCACTTATCATTTTAGCTTTGTAACTGAAAAACAAAAAACCTTTGTTTATACACAAATAAATCTTTGTCTAATGTTCTGCTCCTTGGGTTTAATTCAACTGACTATTCTCTCAGGACCCATTAGGATCTGGCTCACTCTTTGAGATCATCTTTAAGAACAGTCTTTATACTGCTGCTGCTGCTGCTAAGTCACTTCAGTCGTGTCCAACTCTGTGCGACCCCATAGATGGCAGCCCACCAGGCTCCCCCATCCCTGGGATTCTCCGGGCAAGAACACTGGAGTGGGTTGCCATTTCCTTCTCCGATGCATGAAAGTGAAAAGTGAAAGTGAAGTTGTTCAGTCGTGTCTGACCCTCAGCGACCCCATGGACTGCAGCCTACCAGGCTCCTCCGTCCATGGGATTTTCTAGGCAAGAGTACTGGAGTGAGGTGCCATTGCCTTCTCCGTCTTTACACTGCACCCTGTGCTCTTTAAGGAGCAAACAATGTATCTCAAGTTGGGGGATAGGATTTCTATGCAGTAATAGCTCAGAGCTTCCCTGGTGGCTCAGATGGTAAGGAATATTCCTGCAATGAGGGAGACCTGGCTTCAGTCCCTGGGTCAGGGAAGATCCCTTGGAGAAGGGAATGGCTACCCACTCCAGTATTCTTGCCTGGAGAATTACATGGACAGAGGAGCCTGGCGGGTTACAGTCCATGGCGTCGCAAAGAATGGGACACAACTTGATGACTAACACATAAACACATACACAACAACAGTTGACTAATGAGACAATAACTTCTGTTTTATGCAAAAACTTTCTATTTTGGCAAAATGAAATTACTAACTTACAAACATTATAATTATTTTTTCAAAATACTGTCATAAATACAGTTTTAGTTGCTTTACATTCTATGGGTGGGAAGCACAGAGAGGTTATAGATTTGCCTAAAGTTACCAGCAGGTAAGCGGAAAAATCAGCTCTGGAAGCCAGAACTTCATCTAGTTCTTTCTGTTTTTGCCTCAGTACAATGAGAAACAATTTATTCCTCTGTAACATTCTCCTTAATACTTGTAAGAATGTTTAAGTTGCTCACAGAATGTTCTCATTATACATGAAGTAAATTTTAAAAAATTTAAGAACATGGACGTATGTTACCCGTTGCATTTACCATAGGAACATCTAGGTTATTCTGTGTTTACTGCTGATGTATATATCTAACTGAACACCACTTTGCTGCTGCTGCTACTGCTGCTG
Source organism: Bos indicus (assembly GCF_029378745.1). Classification (NCBI taxonomy): domain Eukaryota; kingdom Metazoa; phylum Chordata; class Mammalia; order Artiodactyla; family Bovidae; genus Bos; species Bos indicus. The sequence continues at coordinate 43,758,242 of NC_091769.1, forward strand.
CTAAGTCACTTCAGTTGTGTCCGACTCTGTGCGACCCCATAGACGGCGCCCACCAGGCTCCCCTGTCCCTGGGATTCTCCAGGCAAGAACACTGGAGTGGGTTGCCATTTCCTTTTCCAATGCATGAAAGTGAAAAGCGAAAGTGAAGTCGCTCAGTCGTGTCCAACTCTTAGCGACCCCATGGACTGCAGCCCACCAGGTTCCTCCGTCCATGGGATTTTCCAGGCAAGAGTACTGGAGTGGGGTGCCATTGCCTTTAGTTACATTAAATAACACATTTATCATGAAAATATTTGATGAGATGCCACCACACTACAAAGCAGGTATTTCTTTCCCAGAATGCCTTGAAGATGAATGCATAATAACTGATGGTTTATTTTAAAATGCTTAAATTACACATCTTTATTTAAGAAAAAGAAGCTAAGAGAGAAATAACATTTGAGACAAGACTGAGAATGAACAGTGATTAGGGTAGAAAGGAAAAGAAAATTCTTGCTCAATAGTAAAAACACGAAAGAATTTACAAATATATTACTGATTCATTGATTGATAAAATACATCAGAAATTCAAGAATAATGTTAGATTTAGAAATATGAATTGCTAAAATTATAAAGTAATAATAATGGTTACAATTGCCTATATTAAAGTACCTACAAAATTTTGTTTTGTGTGCACAGCATTTCTTTATACCAACCTAAGTTAGATAAGGAATAGAGTAAGTACTGACACTAAATAAAAAATGTCACCAGATATTTTTCCTACAAGGACACTTCCTTTATTATTATTTTTCATGGATTTTGAAGACCATAGATATCTGAAAAGTAAATCAATTTAGTCAATTGACAACTAATGAGTTTCAACCAGTTGTTTTTAAAAGTACTTAAAAGATAAACTTCAGCCATTTTGTCTTGTTTCCTGAGGGAAACACTTATTCACACAGTTTTATCACTGGAAATGACTAAATATTAATGAAAACTTTCAGATCTAGTGATAACCTGTGTTGATAACTAACTGTCCAACTTTGGGAGAACTACTTAGTATAGTTCTTTGCTCTCCTATATTCTGAAGGACTTAGGAATTCTGGCTCATGAGTTTTTTGTGATGATGGAAGATAGACTATATGAGAAAATCGAATGTTAACACATTAACTATCTTATTAAGCAGACATGGTGAGGGAATAATGTTTGTTGTTCATCTAACAGTTGATAAATGAATGTTAAAATCTGTCATCCTCCTGCCTTATATTTCTTGGCAGTTTAATCACTGTGATATTGGCAGAAAAAAAACTGTATTTACTATTTTGAAGAAATATACAAAAGATCAGAGAAGAAAATATTTTTAAATGAACCAATATTCCCTTCCTAGTCTACTTATGTCATGTCTTAAGGGCTTTACATTATTGTTTTTTAGCAAACATCCAAATGTCAACTCTATCTACACCACAGTGTCTACTCACAGCTTCCATTACTGATAAAACAAATGATTTAACATTTCTTTTTTTTAAAAATTTAAATCTATTTATTTTAATTGGAGGCTAATTACTTTACAATATTGTAGTGGTTTTGCCATACATTGACATAAATCTGCCACAGATGTACGTGTATTCCCCATCTTGAACCCCCCTCCTACCTCCCTCCCCATCCCATCCCTCTGGGTCATCCCAGTGCACCAGCCCTGAGCACCCTGTCTCATGCATTGAACCTGGACTGGCGATCCATTTCACATATGATAATATACATGTTTCAATGCCATTCTCCCAAATCATCCCACCCTCACCCTCTCCCACAGAGTCCAAAAGACTGTTCTACACTGTGTCTCTTTTGCTGTCTTGCATATAGGGTATCGTTACTATCTTTCTAAATTCCATATATATGCATTAGTAAATTGTATTGGTGTTTTTCTATCCAGCTTACTTCACTCTGTATAATAGGCTCCAGTTTCATCCACCTCATTAGAACTGATTCAAATGTATTCTTTTTAATGGCTGAGTAATATTCCATTGTGTATATGTACCACCACTTTCTTATCCATTTGTCTGCTGATGGACATCTAGGTTGCTTCCATGTCCTAGCTATTATAAACAGTGCTGTGATGAACGTTGGAGTACATGTGTCTCTTTCAATTCTGGTTTTGATTTAACATTTTAAATCTACATGGGGCTTGATGGAGATTTAAAGGCTGCCTTTGGTCTTAATGGATAAAGTATAGGTTCTTCTTCACAGAAAAATAATGCTGTAGTTTGACCATCCTAATTAGTGTATGCCTATAAGTCCTTTTTCCCAGACAGGGTGATTAATTTCTTAGCCCCAATGATATGGTAATTTGTAGGGCAATTCAACGTAGGCTATAGTTAGCAGTTTAGGAGTGAAATCATAACAGGAAGAAAAAATTGGCCATGAATTAAAGTTTTTAAAACTTTCAAAATTAAACATCATTTAAACAACTTAAATTGAAATGTTTAAAAAGTGGCATGTGCCTGGAGTGGGGCGGAGCTCAAATTTGTGCTGAGTTGTCTCCATCAGTACTAATACAGTTCAGTAGGCTATATGGGAGAACATAAATAACTGTAAATGTGGATCCCATTCAATCAATACTGAGTTGAGCTCCCTGACTGCTGAAAATGGTGATGCTTTATTTTTTCTTGCTTTAAATAAATTATCAATATTTCTCCCCTTAACCTGAGGGCCTTTCTCAAAGGCTAGCTTTTCTGGTCTCCAGGGAGTGCCAAGAAACCCTGAGTTGGGGGGCTGACAGCTGATGCCTGAAGACCATCTTTACTGCCCTGCCTCATTCTTGAGCTTGCAACTCAATGGTGTAAAGAAAACCTCCCTATAACAGTCCTGAACCCCTGCCTTGACCTTTGCACCCCCGACTAAGTGGATTTTTAAAAAAAGTAAAAGTCAGATTCATGTACATCTCAAGAGTGGTTCCCTTCTGCCTAATCAGTGTGGGCAACATTATAAAGATCTCTTTCCCCCTGAAGCTTATTTGTGTGTGTGTGTGTTGGGGAGCAATAGATAAACACAAAAGTAGCATGTTAATTAAAATATATAGCATGCCAGTTAGTGGTAAGTACTACTGGGAAAAAATAAAGCAGAGAGGGAACTAAAGGAATCAGAAAGGTCTCACTGCAACGGTGAGATCTGAGTAATGATCTGAAGGAGGCAAGAGAATGAACTATTAAGATACAGGGTATTTGGTCTGGAGCTGAAGGAATATCAGATGCATAGGCCCTGGGGTCAGGGGGGCCTGGTGTTTGTGGAGGAACAGCAAGAGGGACAGCTGGCTCAAGCAGAGGAAGTGGGAGGAAATAAGGTCGGTGAGGCCAAAGGAAACAGGTCATGTGAGGTCCTGGCGGACCTTCCTAAGGAATAAGAAACGTGGGGGCAACGGAAGGACTTTGAACAGGGGAGTGGCATGACCTAACAAGTGGTTAAAGGCCCTGTTCTTGAGGCTAGCTTTGGCAGCAGTACCACCAAAAGACATCAGAAAGATAAATTTGGTAACAGGTGTTTCAAAGTTTGCACAGACAACTACTGATAAAGGAAAACGGTTGCATTCTGGACAAACGGGTGCGTAGGTGGTCAATAGGAGGGGTTACCCTGAGAAACTGCAAGATGCACCTGCCTAGTTTTCAGGCCGCGACCGCGCAGAAACCTCCAGTCCTGCTCCTCCAGCCCACGTCCTCTCCGCGAGGGTCAGGGCCTCAGCCTCTGGCCGTGTTGCCATGGCGACTACAGGATTTTATTTTATTTTTTCTTACTTCTTTCACCCTACTCCCCACTCATACACCTCCTGAGCGCAAAGCACCCGGATCCGCGTCCTTCCAGCGCGGACGTTGGGTTTGGGCCAGTGCCTACTAATCAGTATTCCGCTCCCAGCGTGTTCCCCGCCCACGCCGCGACTCCAGGCGCCAGCCTATTCAGCAGCTCCGCACCCAGTGGTCCGCGCCACCCAACGGCCCCCACCTCCTCCCCGGGGATCACGGCCGGAGCCCCACACCGGCTCTGCCCTGGAGCGTCCCTGGCGGCCCTGAGAATAAGCCGCGGGTCGGCCCAGTAACGCATCGCTTTCCCACTCGCTGGTGGCGGCCCAGAGTTGCACGTCTGCGGCGGGGAGGGGGCGCCCTGCGTCTGGCTCGCAGGCAGAGTGCTCCGGGAGACCCGCTCTACACATCCCCGAAACAACTCTCTGGAGAGGTTCAACTCCCCTGTGAGCCGTTTAAGGTTCCCCTGCGCTTCCTGCAATGCACCAGACGGGGGAAGCAGATATCGGAGGCACCTGCATTGCGCCCCCGTTGGGATGCACTGTGCGGAAAAGAGAGGGGGGGGGGGGTGTCATCTGCTGCAAAACTGGAGGATCGGAGGCGCGGGGAGTTAGGGGTGGGTTTTCTTAGGACTTACCTTGTGCAGTTTCCACATGGCCCCTAGAGCCTTGACTTCGTGGCTGGAGTGTTTGCCCTCCTCCAAGCACTGGTAGCACACGGGCATCTTGCACTGCACGCAGTACATGCTGTGGTTCTCCAGCTCGTGGTCTGTGCAAGTGGAAACCTTTCGTGGGCTTAGCCGCCGGCTCACGCGGCCCTGCGCCGGGGGTACCAGGCGATGCTTGGCCAGAGGACCCCGGGGCGGGTGGCAGCGCAGGCGGCACGGGTCACAGTAGAAGACATCGCACTGTTCACACATGACGGTGGCTTCCTTGGGTGCCTTCTCGCAGAGCTGGCATTTAAGGGCAGCCGCTTTGCTCTGCTGGTAGCGGTCAATTACCCCTTCCAGGACGCGGTTCTTGGGGAAGCCGCGGAGCCCCCGGTCATCCAAGATGAGGCTGCGGTGGCACTGGGGGCAGGTGATACAGGAGTTGCGGGGCACAGAGGCCAAGGCCGGTGACAGGTGGGTGGCCGGTGGCGGCATAGCCGGGGGGAACACACGGACGCCGTTGGGGGACTTCTGGCATGGTGTAGTAGGGGCGCTGGCGAACCCCCCGTAGGAGCCATAGCCGCTGTCCGCCTCGCTGTACAGGCTCATCTTGTCCAGATCCAGATAGTCATAATCAGAGACTCCGGAGCCCGAGGCCCGTCGGCTCTGGGGGGACTCTGACTCCGGGGTCTGTACCAGGATGTTGCGGGCGCACGCCTGACATATATTGTGAGAGCAGGGTAAGATGATCGGCTCGCGATAGAAGGAGCCGCATACTGGGCATTTTAACTCTTCTTCCATCTCTTCCATGGGGACCCGGCTGGGAGCGAAGCAGCTGCGGCTGCAACGGGCGCCTGAGCTGACGAGGTGGCCGGCTGGCCTGTCGTGTCCAGCACCTTGGCCAGCAGTGGCGGCGGTGGTTTTGGCAGTGGCGCCTTCCCGCGTCGCTTAGGCGCCGACTCCCTGCGAGGCGCTCTCTCTGTGAGCCACCGAACCTCGGAGCCCAGAGCCAGCCTGGGACCGCCCCCTCCTCGCCCCCTAGTCCCGCCCCAGCCTGTAAACAGCGGCCGATTGGACGGAAAGCGAGAGAGCGAAGCTCTCATTGGCCATATGCCCCATCCTTCTCCTCTCCTCTGCAGGTCACAGGGGGTTTGGTGGAGGATTCTGAGGATGCGGGGAGTCTTCATGCCCGGCTGCATGATATCGGGAGGCTGCCGGCATGCGGAGGCGAAGGGACCGGGAAGGAGGAATTGGGCGGGATGACTCATCCCTCGCCCCGCTTCCTTCCGACCTCCGGCTCAGTCTCCCGAGAACTGAGCGTGAGAAACCCCTCCTCGCAGCGAGGGGGCTGACAGAGGGGTTGATGGCTATCGCCGGCGTTTGCGTTTGGCTTTCAGCTCTGGTCTCCGCGCCGACCTCCCCTCGGCGAGTGCTGCACCACAGAGGAGACGGCCCTTCTCCTTCCGCTGCTGGCGCCTCACCCAGACCTCGGTTTCTGTACCGCAGCGGGGACTTTCTCCCCAGCTCAGAAACCCGCAGAAGCCGGTCCCTGCATTCCAGCTTCCGGGGACCCGATGGTGCAGGCCGTGAGCCCTGGCAGGAGTCAACTCTTTGTCTTCTTTCTGTCCCAGTTCCTGCTGTCTAAAAGTGGACTGACAATATCGATTTCCTAGTGTTGCAGTGTGACTTAAACTAGGGACTCACGTAAAGCTCAGTATACTAGTTAAAATCTATGCCCCCTTCATTTCACGCTTTCAGTACAAACTCGGCCCAGAGGCTTCTTACCGTGTGATGTGAAAGTGTCCTTATATCCCCACTTCAGTCCCCGTTCCCTCAAAGCTGTCCTCTCACCAGGCTGTCAGCACCTGGCTGAGATTCCTCAAGAGCAGCAGAATCTTTGGTTCAGTTGAGGCAGGATTGGGTTGCTTAATTCTGAGTGCCCACAGTTCAGTAAATGGATCACTGTGTCAATGCAGAGTCTCAAGTGTGTGACACCAAATAGCGTCTACCACAGCTTCCAGGATGGTGGGTTCTTCCTGTTTCTTCTAATGAAGTGCATGAGATGATGGTGATAGGGGGTGGGGGCAGGGTAGTTCTAGTGTCAGTCCTTAAATATTAATCACTCTTCTCTCTCTCCCCAGTCATCGCTGGAGATAACTGGTCCTGTCCCTTGCTTGCAAAACTACTGATTTGATGATGGAGGACAAAAAAATAAAAAATAAAAAAATCCAAAAACACCCCCAAATCCACCTTTAGGTTAAGTGACATGGTGATATTCTGAGGTAGTAACTTATTTCAAGTTGCACATGGCTGCCTTTTGCTGAATGATTCGTGAAGTAAATGACAAAATTTCTTTCCAAGTTTTAACAAATCTTCCAATTTTCCATCTTCCAAAAAGATCGCTTGATTGTAGCTCATTTAAACCACTCTACTGTGCCAGGGGTGGGGGTTGGGGGGTGGGGGGAAGAGGAGTTTTTATAATCCTGCTCATGGGGAAATAGTCCAATAAACTAGGTTATCTTTCCAACACCTTTCTTCAATTGCAGTAAAAACAGCACCTGATCATTGTTTTGGGGGGGAAAAGTTCTCATTGTTATTTAAAGTTATGTTAACTACAAATGCTATGTGATTTTTTAATTGGAGTATAGTTGATTTCTATGTGATTTATTTTTAGCTTTTAATTAGTTGAGTCCAGAGCATCCAAAGGCCTACTTACTCTGTTTACAGAAATTGAAAGTTTTCATGTGAGTTTGGAACATCATCTATTTGCAGGATACATCTAATTCATAAGTTCCAAGAGAATTTGCTAATAACAAATAGTTCAGTTCAGTTCAGTTCAGTCGCTCAGTTGTGTCCGACTCTTTGTGACCCCATGAATTGCAGCACGCCAGGCCTCCCTGTCCATCACCAACTCCTGGAGTTCGCTCAGACTCACGTCCATTGAGTCAGTGATGCCATCCAGCCATCTCATCCTCTGTCGTCCCCTTCTCCTCTTGCCCCAAATCCCTCCCAGCATCAGAGTCTTTTCTAATGAGTCAACTCTTCACATGAGGTGGCCAAAGTACTGGAGTTTCAGCTTTAGCATCATTCCTTCCAAAGAAATCCCAGGGCTGATCTCCTTCAGAATGGACTGGTTGGACATCCTTGCAGTCCAAGGGACTCTCAAGAGTCTTCTCCAACACCACAGTTCAAAAGCATCAATTCTTCAGTGCTCAGCCTTCTTCACAGTCCAACTCTCACATCCATACATGACCACAGGAAAAACCATAGCCTTCACTAGACGGACTTTTGTTGGCAAAGTAATGTCTCTGCTTTTGAAAATGCTATCTAGCTTGGTCATAACTTTCCTTCCAAGGAGTAAGCGTCTTTTAATTTCATGGCTGCAGTCACCATCTGCAGTGATTTTGGAGCCCCCAAAAATAGTCTGACACTGTTTCCACTGTTTCCCCATCTATTTCCCATGAAGTGATGGGACTGGATGCCATGATCTTCGTTTTCTGAATGTTGAGCTTTAAGCCAACTTTTTCACTCTCCACTTTCACTTTCATCAAGAGGCTTTTGAGTTCCTCTTCACTTTCTGCCATAAGGGTGGTGTCATCTGCATATCTGAGGTTATTGATTTTTCTCCCAGCAATCTTGATTCCAGCTTGTGTTTCTTCCAGTCCAGCGTTTCTCATGATGTACTCTGCATATAAGTTAAATAAGCAGGGTGACAATACACAGGCTTGACGTACCTTTTCCTATTTCGAACCAGGCTGTTGTTCCATGTCCAGTTCTAACTGTTGCTTCCTGACCTGCATACAAATTTCTCAAGAGGCAGGTCAGGTGGTCTGGTATTCCCATCTCTTTCAGAATTTTCCACAGTTTATTGTGATCCACACAGTCAAAGGCTTTGGCATAGTCAATAAAGCAGAAATAGATGTTTTTCTGGAACTCTCTTTTTTGCTTTTTTGCTGATCCAGAGGATGTTGGCGATTTTATCTCTGGTTTCTCTGCCTTTTCTAAAACCAGCTTGAACATCAGGAAGTTCATGGTTCATGTATTGCTGAAGCCTGGCTTGGAGAATTTTGAGGATTACTTTACTAGCATGTGAGATGAGTGCAATTGTGCAGTATCTTGAGCATTCTTTGGCATTGCCTTTCTTTGGGATTGGAATGAAATATCACAGTAATCCACATCTATGCCCCAATCAGTAATGCTAAAGAAGCTGAAGTTGAATGGTTCTATGAAGACCTACAAGACCTTTTAGAACTAACACCCAAAAAAGACGTCCTTTTCATTATAGGGGACTGGAATGCAAAAGTAGGAAATCAAGAAACACCTGGAGTAACAGGCAAATTTGGCCTTGGAATATGGAATGAAGCAGGGCAAAGATTAATAGAGTTTTGCCAAGAAAATGTACTGGTCATAGCAAACACCCTCTTCCAACAACACAAGAGAAGACTCTGCACATGGACATCACCAGATGGTCAACACCGAAGTCAGATTGATTATATTCTTTGCAGCCAAAGATGGAGAAGCTCTATACAGTCAACAAAAACAAGACCAGGAGCTGACTGTGGCTCAGATCATGAACTCCTTATTACCAAATTCAGACTTAAATTGAAGAAAGTAGGGAAAACCACTAGACCATTCAGGTATGACCTAAATCAAATCCCTTATGATTATACAGTGGAAGTGAGAAATAGATTTAAGAGCCTAGATCTGATAGATAGAGTGCATGATGAACTATGGAATGAGGTTCATGACATTATACAGGAGACAGGGATCAAGACCATCCCCATGAAAAAGAAATGCAAAAAAGCAAAATGGCTGTCTGAGGAGGCCTTACAAATAGCTGTGAAAAGAAGAGAAGCAAAAAGCAAAGGAGAAAAGGAAAGATATAAGCATCTGAAAGCAGAGTTCCAAAGAATAGCAAGAAGAGATAAGAAAGCCTTCCTTAGCGATCAATGCAAAGAAATAGAGGAAAACAACAGAATGGGAAAGACTAGAGATCTCTTCAAGAAAATTAGAGATACCAAGGGAACATTTCATGCAAAGATGGGCTCAATAAAGGACAGAAATGGTATGGACCGAACAGAAGCAGAAGATATTAAGAAGAGATGGCAGAATACACAGAAGAACTGTACAAAAAAGATCTTCATGACCCAGATAATCACGATGGTGTGATCACTCATCTAGATCCAGACTTCCTGGAATGTGAAGTCAAGTGGGCTTTAGGAAGCATCACTATGAACAAAGCTACTGGAGGTGATGGAATTCCAGTTGAGCTATTTCAAATCCTGAAAGATGATGCTGTGAAAGTGCTGCACTCAGTATGCCAGCAAATTTGGAAAACTCAGCAGTGGCCACAGGACTGGAAAAGGTCAGTTTTCATTTCAATCCCAAAGAAAGGCAAAAAGGAGTGTTAGTGCCATGCATAATTAACAGCCCTTCAAATGACTTTTATATGGATTTGGTAAATTGTAGCAGCCTTAGCCCAGTGCTTCTGACATTTCAAGGTAAGCAGCTGTTATTCTTTTTATGAGTTTGAACTTTCTTATCACAGATCACCATTTGCTATGGATTGAATGTATCTCAGATGATGGTATCCAGGGGTGTGGCCCTTGGTAGAGCCTTCATGAATGGGATTGCTGCTGCTGCTGCTGCTGCTAAGTCGCTTCAGTTGTGTCTGACTCTGTGGGACCCCACAGACGGCAGCCCACTAGGCTCCTCTGTCCCTGGGATTCTCCAGGCAAGAATACTGGAGTAGGTTGCCACTTCCTTCTCCAATAGTGCTCTTAAAAAAGTAGCCCAAGAGAGCTCCCTTGCCCTCTCCCATCTGGTGAGGAAGCAGATCTTCACCAGTTACCAAATTTGCCAATACCTTGATCTTGTACTTCCCAGTCTTCAGACCTGTGAGAGATATACTTGAAATATATCAAGATTTCATTGCTAGAAATATTGATTATGTATCAATGATTTGTTAGGTCTATTTGGTCAGGACTAGCTTAGTCAAACCCAGGAGATTTAAATGACTATCATTTTTTAAATTTTCATGCTGTTCCAGGCAGTGAGTTAATAACTGATGGCTTATTTTTAAATTGGAAATCTTTGTTTAAGAAAAGGTAAGAGAGAAACAACATTTGAGACAAGATTCAGAATGAACAGTCAGTAATTTGAGTAGAAAGGAAAAGAAAATTCTTATTCAACAGCACAAACACAAAAGAATTTACGAATACATTACAAATATATACTACAAATATATTACTGACTCAGTGATTGATTAACTCACATCAGTGAGTTAATTTATTTACATATATTATCTACTTCGATCTCTGTGATAACAAGAAGAGATGGGTATAAATATCCCCATTTTAAAGATGAGTAAATTGATGATAAGCAAAGTACTAAAGGTCAAATATTGGTGAGGCTAGGATTTCTTTCTTTCTTTGTTCATTCATTCATTCAACAAATGCTGAGCTTAACTCTCTGTCAGGCCCTGTGTGTAATAGATACCAAAAATGACCTTTAAAAAAAATTTTTCTATGCTTATTCTCCCTGGAGAAGCAAATGGCAACCCACTTTAGTATTCTTGCCTGGAAAATTCCATGGACAGAGGAAACTGGCGGACTACAGTTCACAGATTTGAAAGAGTCAGACACAACTGAGCAATGAACACACATGCTTATTCTGCTTACCTTCCCTGATAATTTATCATTTTCTTGAATTTTTTTCTCTAAAATATTATATATATTTCCCCTCATGTTGCAGTATTTGGCCATAATATACTTACAGCCCTCCGTTGAATTGTGTTTAAAGGAAATAAAGACCTGAATGTAGTTGATGCTATAGAAGTAGTATAGGGAATATCTTCGCTCTTCCAGCTGGTGATCAGCCCATGCCCTGAAGCACAAGGATTGATAGGGTTGACTGTAGATGTTCTCATTTGTGTAAAATGCCTCTGAAACTTACTAAATTCTTCACCCAAATGATGTTCCTTAGCGATAAGTCAAGAAAATTAAGCTGAACTAGTGGCTTTTCCATTTTTTTTAAGACAAAGGTTTTTCAATGAAAAATTTAGGTGCTTTCCAGTTTACTTTTGACTACTGCTGCTGCTGCTGCTAAGTCTCTTCAGTCGTGTCTGACTCTGTGCGACCCCAGAGATGGTAGGCCACCAGGCTCCCCTGTCCCTGGGATTCTCCAGGCAAGAACACTGGAGTGGGTTGCCATTTCCTTCTTCAAAGGATGAAAGTGAAAAGTGAAAGTGATGTCTCTCAGTTGTGTTCGACTCTTAGCAACCCCACATGGACTGCAGCCCACCAGGCTCCTCCGTCCATGGGATTTTCCAGGCAAGAGTACTGGAGTGGCGTGCCACTGCCTTCTCTGACTTTTGACTACAGTGCTTGATTATTAACACAAAAGTCTCTGATTCTAAAGAATGAATACTCAGAGGAGAAAGAATTCTCTCTTCTCCCCACATTCTGTTCTAGAGTTATCAATCCTTAGTTACAGGGGCAAAATTCCCTCTTTTGGCCATATGAGAATAATCCTCCCTCCATAAATGCCTAAAAAGCAGGATTAACTATAGGAATCAACTATGGTCTGACCTCAGATAACAGACAGTGTAGGACTATAATTCCTGAGAGAAGGAAAACAAAGAGGTAAGCCTTACCTTCAATCAGGCTTTCTACCAGATTGTAAGTTCCAGATTGACATAAGGAGGAGGAATTCTAACAAAGCCCATCAATCTCCCTGAGTTGAGAAGACAAGAGATTCAATTTTTAAGAAGGTGAAGGAAGCTAGAATTTGGAGAGAGGAAAGAGCTAGACAAAGTTTCAAGGAATCTGAATGGGGATTTGCTTGGTGTTTGGATACCCTATGTGTATGTACAGGGTGAATCTCTACCAGGTGGGCAATGACAACTTCTGAGGAAGAGCAATTATTGGAGTTGTAATGTAAACAATTCTCAGAGCACACACAGAACCAGGTATCATTCATATTCTCTTCAGCCAGAATGAAGAGAACTCATTGATCATACAAAAAATCAGTTGTATCTCTATATATTCAGTTCAGTTCAGTTCAGTTCAGTCGCTCAGTCGTGTCCGACTCTTTGCTACCCCATGAATTGCAGCACGCCAGGCCTCCCTGTCCATACCAACTCCCGGAGTTCACTCAGACTCACGTCCATTGAGTCAGTGATGCCATCCAGCCATCTCATCCTCTGTCGTCCCCTTCTCCTCCTGCCCCCAATCCCTCCCAGCATCAGAGTCTTTTCTAATGAGTCAACTCTTCACATGAGGTGGCCAAAGTACTGGAGTTTCAGCTTTAGCATCATTCCTTCCAAAGAAATCCCAGGGCTGATCTCCTTCAGAATGGACTGGTTGGACATCCTTGCAGTCCAAGGGACTCTCAAGAGTCTTCTCCAACACCACAGTTCAAAAGCATCAATTCTTTGGCGCTCAGCCTTCTTCACAGTCCAACTCTCACATCCATACATGACCACAGGAAAAACCATAGCCTTCACTAGACGGACCTTTGTTGGCAAGTAATGTCTCTGCTTTTGAAAATACTATCTAGGTTGGTCATAACTTTCCTTCCAAGGAGTAAGCGTCTTTTAATTTCATGGCTGCAGTCACCATCTGCAGTGATTTTGGAGCCCAGAAAAATAAAGTCTGAACTGTTTCCACTGTTTCCCCATCTATTTCCCATGAAGTGATGGGACCGGATGCCATGATCTTCGTTTTCTGAATGTTGAGCTTTAAGCCAACTTTTTCACTCTCCACTTTCACTTTCATCAAGAGGCTTTTGAGTTCCTCTTCACTTTCTGCCATAAGGGTGGTGTCATCTGCATATCTGAGGTTACTGATATTTCTCCTGGCAATCTTGATTCCAGCTTGTGTTTCTTCCAGTCCAGCGTTTCTCATGATGTACTCTGCATATAAGTTAAATAAGCAGGGTGACAATATACAGCCTTGATGGACTCCTTTTCTCTATATATTAGCAGTGCACAATTAGTAATTGATATTAAAACTATACTATTTATAACAGCATCAAAAATCATGAATTTGACTTTTGAAATGTATAAATCTATACACTGACAACTACAAAACATTTCAGAGAGAAATTAAAAGCAACTTTAATAAATGGTGAGATACACCATGTTCATAGGTTGGCAGATTCAATATTGTTAAGATGCCAGTTTACCCCAAATTGATCTATAGTGTCAATGCAATTCCAATGAAAATTTTCAGTAGAAATTTTTTGGGGTAAGAGACTGACAAGCTGATTGTAAAATCTACTTGAAGGTATAAAGAAGTTAGAACAGCCAAAAATATTTTGAAAAAGATACAACTTGAAGATTTATATTAACTGATTTTAAGACTTACTATGAAGCTACAGTAATTAACTGTTGTGTTAATGGCTTAAGGATATAAATATATATCAATGAAACAATAGAGTTTAGAAATAGATTCATAGGTATGGTCAATTAATTTTAAATAAAGATTATAAATAAGCTTATGGAAACATCTATTGAAGTTAAAAACATCAATAAAGTTAAAAAGTTCGAAAAGTGAGGAAAGGAGAGATGCTAGCTTAGTCTTTATATACTGTTCTAGGTTATTTCACTTTTTATAACAAGCATGTGTTATAACTTGAAAAATATCTAAAAAATAATTCTTAGAAGAAGTTCAAAATAATTTCTGAAGGAATGTGAGCACTATTACTTGGAATTCCCTTTCTCCTATCTAGTCTTCATTATTACATGCCAGAGTTAAAAAAAAAATCTCATGTTTCTGATCTTAAGTTTTGGAGTTCTACTTTACATATGCTGTTACAGTGTTGGTCTGACTTTATATCATTTACTGTATCCTAATTAGAAATCAGAGCTATTAATACTTTCTCCTAAGTGCTTAATACAGTTCTAATGCCATTGTTCCCTGTGATGTTCTCTGGAGGTGTCTTCCTGGATAATTTCTCTACCTTCTATAAGTTTTCAAATATTTTACCCCTGTCTTTAAGAAGCAGATAGTTTGCTAGGAAAATTAACTTGTCCATAGAATTTTTCTTTAGGTGTTTGTAAACACCTAAACTGTAAACACCTAAACTGCCCCAAGCTCTTCTCTTTTTAAGCCTCAAAGTCAGAAGTCATTCACAATTTCTTTTACATTTAGCTGTTACCACTTTTGGTAATGCTGGAGGACCAATATAGGAGAATATAGGGTATAGGAATTCTTCTGTTAGGATTTTGAATTTGGGAAACTGAAAGACTGAGTATGTTAATTGACGGTGCTAAACAGAAAGGTCATGAAGTGCACTAGAGGCCAGATTAGCCAATACAGTTATATGGAAGCTAGTTTCAGGGAACTTGTCTGGGGGAGCAGATGTTACCAGTGCTTAGCAATACCTTCCTGGATATAGGGGAGAATATGAAACTTTTTGTTTTTAGGCAAGACTTTGTTGGCCAAAGACATATGTGCAGAAGTGAAATGTGTGACTTCCAGACTGAGTTCATGAAAAGCTCCCACACAAAGTTATGGAAAATGTGTTGAGATATTATTGAACCATGGATCAGAGCTGCCTGGATCACTGAATCTGCATACAGAAAACAGCTGTCAGAATTGGTGATTCACTGCCTAAAGAACAACCAAGGAAAATTAGCTTTTGCTGTGTTAAGCCAGAGAAGTGAGAGTTGTGTGTTACTGTCACACAGCACAGCCTAACCTGACTAATACAGCAGTGAAGAGAGATGAATGGAGGAGATAGGCAGAGACGAGTCATGAATATAGCCTTAGGAAGAGACAGTGCAGAAAACTGTGAGTTTTTGAGAGATTTTTTCTAGCCAAGGGAACATGCTCAGCTGAGACACAGGGGAAGTTTGGGGAATTAATGCCCCTGGAAGCAGCCCCAACAAGTGATGCTGGGTGGGTGAGGGGTTGGTGGATAAATATCTAGGTTCCTTACATCTCTTGGTTGAGATCATTTTGAGACTTGCTTCACACTGTCTCCAAGAGGTCGCCAGTGGGATCAGTTTACCTGCCCAAGTGAAAGTGAAAGTCACTCAGTCGTGTCTGACTCTTTGCGACCCCGTAGATGATACAGTCCATGGAATTCTCCAGGCCACAACACTGAAGTGGGTAGCCTTTGCCTTCTCCAGGGGATCTTCCCAACCTAGGAATCGAAACGGTGTCTCCTGCATTGCAGGAGGATTCTTTACCAACTGAACTATCAAGGAAGCCCTACCTGCCCAAAGTGGCTTAAAAATTCACCCTTTAGTGGGTAGCTTCTTGTCTCCTTACTTCATTTCCTTAACAGTGTTTCTTAGTTTCATCCCCTAAATAAAATATTTGCACTTAAATTCATGTCTCCAGATGTGCTTCCAAACCAAAATAACCATTTTGTGTGCATAAGTAGGGAATGAAGGGAAGCCTCATCTCATGAAATTGTCACTTACCCCTTCATTTTTTTGTGAAGTTAGGCCCATTATTCCTTTTTTATTACCTAATTTCAAACTTCAGTTGGTTCTTCTTTAGTTTCTATCTTTGTTTATGCATCGTTTTGTACATACATCATTTTTCTGATTTCCTTTAATTGTTTATCTGAGTAGGAGCAGTGGCTGCACTTTGCTGGAGCAGCCATGAAGAGATACCCCACAACCAAGGTAAGAGAAACCCAAATAAGACAGTAGGTGTTGCAAGAGGGCATCAGAGGGCAGACACACTGAAACCATACTCGCAGAAAACTAGTCAATCTAATCACACAGACCACAGCCTTGTCTAACTCAATGAAACTAGCCATGCCCGTGAGGCAACCCAAGACGGGCGGGTCATGGTGGAGAGATCTGACAGAATGTGGTCCACTGGAGAAGAGAATGGCAAACCACTTCAGTATTCTTGCCTTGAGAACCCCATGAACAGTATGAAAAGGCAAAATGATAGGATACTGAAAGAGGAACTCCCCAGGTCCGTAGGTGCCCAATATGCTACTGGAGATCAGTGGAGAAATAAGTCCAGAAAGAATGAAGGGATGGAGCCAAAGCAAAAAGAATACCCAGCTGTGGATGTGACTGGTGATAGAAGCAAGGTCTGATGCTATAAAGAGCAACATTGCATAGGAACCTGGAATGTCAGGTCCATGAATCAAGGCAAATTGGAAGTGGTCAAACAGGAGATGGCAAGAGTGAACATCAACATTCTAGGAATCAGCGAACTCAAATGGACTGGAATGGGTGAATTTAACTCAGATGACCATTATATCTACTACTGTGGGCAGGAATCTCTCAGAAGAAATGGAGTAGCCATCATGGTCAACAAAAGAGTCTGAAATGCAGTACTTGGATGCAATCTCAAAAATGACAGAATGATCTCTGTTCATTTCCAAGGCAAACCATTCAATATCAGTAATCCAAGTCTATGCCCCAACCAGTAACTGCTGAAGAAGCTGAAGTTGAACGGTTCTATGAAGGCCTACAAGACCTTTTAGAACTAACACCCAAAAAAGATGTCCTTTTCATTATAGGGGACTGGAATGCAAAAGTAGGAAGTCAAGAAACACCTGGAGTAACAGGCAAATTTGGCCTTGGAAAACGGAATGAAGCAGGGCAAAGACTAATAGAGTTTTGTCAAGAAAATGCACTGGTCATAGCAAACACCCTCTTTCAACAACACAAGAGAAGACTCTGCACATGGACATCACCAGATGGTCAACACCGAAATCAGATTGATTATATTCTTTGCAGCCAAAGATGGAGAAGCTCTATACAGTCAACAAAAACAAGACCAGGAGCTGACTGTGGCTCAGATCATGAACTCCTTATTACCAAATTCAGACTTAAATTGAAGAAAGTAGGGAAAACCACTAGACCATTCAGGTATGACCTAAATCAAATCCCTTATGATTATACAGTGGAAGTGAGAAATAGATTGAAGGGCCTAGATCTGATAGAGTGCATGATGAACTATGGAATGAGGTTCATGACATTGTACAGGAGACAGGGATCAAGACCATCCCCGTGGAAATGAAATGCAAAAAAGCAAAATGGCTGTCTGAGGAGGCCTTACAAATAGCTGTGAAAAGAAGAGAAGCGAAAAGCAAAGGAGAAAAGGAAAGATATAGCATCTGAATGCAGAGTTCCAAAGAATAGCAAGAAGAGATAAGAAAGCCTTCCTCAGCGATCAATGCAAAGAAATAGAGGAAAACAACAGAATGGGAAAGACTAGAGATCTCTTCAAGAAAATTAGAGATACCAAGGGAACATTTCATGCAAAGATGGGCTTGATAAAGGACAGAAATGGAATGGACCTAACAGAAGCAGAAGATATTAAGTAGAGGTGGCAAGAATACACAGAAGAACTGTACAAAAAAGATCTTCATGACCCAGATAATCACGATGGTGTGACCACTGACCTAGAGCCAGACATCCTGGAATGTGAAGTCAAGTGGGCCTTAGAAAGCATCACTACGAACAAAGCTAGCGGAAGTGATGGAATTCCAGTTGAGCTATTTCAAATTCTGAAAGATGGTGCTGTGAAAGTGCTGCACTCAATATGCCAGCAAATTTGGAACTCTGCAGTGGCCACAGGACTAGAAAAGGTCAGTTTTCATTCCAATCCCAAAGAAAGGCAATGCCAAAGAATGCTTGAACTACCACACAATTGCACTCATCTCACACGCTAGTAAAGTAATGCTCAAAATTCTCCAAGCCAGGCTTCAGCAATACGTGAACCGTGAACTTCCTGATGTTCAAGCTGGTTTTAGAAAAGGCAGAGGAACCAGAGATCAAATTGCCAACATCCGCTGGATCAGCAAAAAAGCAAGAGAGTTCCAGAAAAACATCTATTTCTGCTTTATTGACTATGCCAAAGTCTTTGACTGTGTGGATCACAATAAACTGTGGAAAATTCTGAAAGAGATGGAAGTAGCAGACCACCTGACCTGCCTCTTGAGAAATCTGTATGCAGGTCAGGAAACAACAGTTAGAACTGGACATGGAACAACAGACTGGTTCCAAATAGGAAAAGGAGTACGTCAAGGCTGTACATTGTCACCCTGCTTATTTAACTTATATGCAGAGTACATCATGAGAAACGCTAGACTGGTAGAAACACAAGCTGGAATCAAGATTGCCGGGAGAAATATCAATAACCTCAGATATGCAGATGACACCACCCTTATGGCAGAAAGTGAAGAGGAACTCAAAAGCCTCTTGATGAAAGTGAAAGTGGAGAGTGAAAAAGTTGGCTTAAAGCTCAATTTTCAGAAAACAAAGATCATGGCATCCGGTCCCATCACTTCATGGGAAATAGATGGGGAAACAGTGGAAACAGTTCAGACTTTATTTTTTGGGGCTCCAAAATCACTGCAGATGGTGACTGTAGCCATGAAATTAAAAGATGCTTACTCCTTGGAAGGAAAGTTATGACCAACCTAGATAGCATATTCAAAAGCAGAGACATTACTTTGCCAACAAAGGTCCGTCTAGTGAAGGCTATGGTTTTTCCTGTGGTCATGTATGGATGTGAGAGTTGGACTGTGAAGAAGACTGAGTGCCGAAGAATTGATGCTTTTGAACTGTGGTGTTGGAGAAGACTCTTGAGAGTCCCTTGGACTGCAAGGAGATCCAACCAGTCCATTCTGAAGGAGATCAGCCCTGGGATTTCTTTGAAAGGAATGATGCTAAAGCTGAAACTCCAGTACTTTGGCCACCTCAAGCAAAGAGTTGACTCACTGGAAAAGACTCTGATGCTGGGAGGGATTGGGGGCAGGAGGAGAAGGGGACGACAGAGGATGAGATGGCTGGATGGCATCACCGAGTCGATGGACATGAGTCTGAGTGAACTCCGGGAGTTGGTGATGGACAGGCAGGCCTGGTGTGCTGCGATTCATGGGGTCACAAAGAGTCGGACATGACTGAGTGACTGAACTGAATTGAACTGATGCACAGTGAACTAATTTTGAATTCTTTGTCAGGTAATTCATAGATGTCTGGTTTTTATTTTTTAGGGTTAATTTCTGGTGATTTATTTTGCTCTTTTGATTGGACCATATTTCTCTGTTTTTTTTTTTTTTTGTATGCCATGTAATTTTTTTTCCCTCTGAGAGTTGGATATTTGAAAAAACAGCCACCTCTCCTAATCTCTATGGAACAGTTTTATACAAGGCAAGAACTTTCCAATCTGACCAGAGAATCTGGGAACCTCTCAAACATTTCCCAGGAATTCATGTTCTGTGGGCTCATGCAGGCAATTTCCCAATAAGAAAGGTTTGCTGGCTTACTATTTAGGAGCTTGTAATCTCTTGCTCAGGCTTCCCAGGTGGCTCAGTGCTAAAGAATCCGCCTGCAACGCATGAGACGCAGGTTGGATCCCTGCGTCAGGATGATCCCCTGGAGAAGGATATTGCAACCTATGCCAGTATTCTTGATTGGGAAATCCATGGAGAGAGAAATCTGGTGGGCTACAGTCCATAGGGTTGCAAAAGAGTCGGACACGACTTAGTGACTAAAGAACAGCAAGAATCCTTGCTCTGTTTGTGGTACTGCAGGTGTGGTGCTGCAACAAGTCCCAGAGTTCTCTTTTGTTTTCCATGAGTCCCAGGCATCAAAAATATCAGGAAGACAGAGCCAGTCCCTTGGGCAGCCTTAAGAACTCCGAATGTTAAACGTACATTCCATGCCTTTCTTTCCCTCCCAAGGAGAAGCCACGAGTTTGGAGTTTCCTCCCTACTGAGCTAAAGCTGTATCAGATGAAGTGAGGTGAGACTGCAGAAAGAATTCAATGGCTTTCCTTACCCATTTCAACATGGCTGTTTTTGGCTTCGCAGTCACCCAGAGTACTGCAACTTCTTAACTGGTTTCTGGAGTTTTCATGAAGGCATTTGAGTCCATATATTGTTATTGAGTCAGAGTCTCTGTGTGGAAATGAGAACTTGAGCTTCCTATTCTGTTATCTTTCTGATGTCATTCTTATCTTACATTTTAAAAATAGAATTTAACTAGTTTATATTTCTACCCCATATAATTTTTGCTTTTAATCCTTAAAAACCTTTCAGGAGCTCACAGAATAATAAAAGTGCCGGTTCACTCAGAACTATATGATTTAATAGAAGATATTCACATTCGTTATCTAAATTATTAAAATTCTCCAAAGTAATTCAGATAGGCATCTTAATTTTACAAAAACTGGGACTTAAAAAAGTCCTAGTGACTTGTCCAAAGTTGTGGAGCAGAGCCAGGACGTTAAGTCAGAACTTTTTGCATCTGGTTCAGTTCTCTTTCCCCTACTTTGAGCTAGCAGAAAAGCCAGAATTGTTGTTTGTTGTTTATATGTTTTTTTCATGTTGGTAACGGAAAGAACAAGGTAAGACAATTTGTAAAGATCTTGGACTTGAATATGAAGACCTAGACATACTGATTCTTTCAACTTGGTTGCTCCTTGAAGAATAAAGCAGATTACACTTCCAAAATTAGATTTCTCAGGATTGTATGAACTATATGATCTTGTCATGTCCTACACTGTGCGGGACCTAAATTCTCAAGTCTTAAGAATGCCTAGATGGCTCCTTGAAGCTCTATGGAACTCTGGCTTTAGTATCCACATTAAATTTCTGGGAAGAAGAAGGAAGGAAAAGAGAGGGGGATGGGGAAGTAGTATATTGAGGAGTGGTGAAGGGGGAGAGGAGGAGAGCAAGGAGGAGGAGGAGGGGGAGAAAGAGAGGAGGAGTGGGAGGGAGAGGGGGAGAAGGGGGAGGAGGAGGGGAGGAAGGGGAGGAGGAGCACATGCCCTGTAGTCTTCAAGGAAAAAATGTTTCAGATCATTTTCTCCTCAGGCTGAATGAGAACGAGAATAGGATTTGGGGGACACTTAATACTCCAAGCATCCTCTACAAGTTTGTGCAATAAGTGAAAAGTAAGAAGCGGACGACAGAGGATGAGATGGCTGGATGGCATCACGGACTCGATGGACGTGAGTCTGAGTGAACTCTGGGAGCTGGTGATGGACAGGGAGGCCTGGCGTGCTGCGATTCATGGGGTCGCAAAGAGTCGGACACGACTGAGCGACTGAACTGAACTGAACTGAAGAACCACTTGTTACATGGTAACATCTAAATAAGATAAAATAGAGTTCAAACTTATTTGGTAGAAGAAAGTTGCTAAACTATGGCTGTAGTACTACTAGACATTTCATTATTAATTTCTGTTCTTTGATATGAAGTTTTACTCAAATGTCGAGAAGAAAATATTTATGCCTTAAAATAAAATACAAGTTTAATATAATAACCATATTGATTTAGTATTTAAGCAGAGAATAAAACAGAATAATACATATGGTATGGTACCTATGTTGTTTACCAACACTGTATTGTCCACCTGCCAATGCAGGAGATGCGAGAGACCTGGGTTTGATCTCTAGGTTAGGAAGATCCCCTGGAGAAGGAAATGGCATCCCACTCCAGTATTCTTGCCTGGGAAATCTCATGGACAGAAGAGCCTGGCAGGCTAGCCCATGGGGTTGCAAAGAGTCAGACATGATTGAGCACAACCCTGGTAAGTGACTTTATAGACACAGAGATGCTTAAAGTTTAAGTGGTGTGCCCAAGATCATGAAGATGGTTTTGGGGTATAGTTCAGTTCATATAAAGGAGTAGCCAAGCAAACTGGTAAGATAATATTTTGTTGTTCTAATTTCTAATAGCATTCTACTATGCAACGTTTTCTTAGCTTCAGTAACATTTATAGGGTAGTCACATTGAGATGCCAGTTTTTATGAAGTGGTTCTTTGATGCTGCCAATGAATACTATGTTAGAAGACTTTTATGTAGATTCTGGGATAGTTCTACTTACTGCTGGGTTTTGAGCCCTGGATTTTCCAATTTTACTGATCTACTTCTGAGGAGAGCCTGAATGAGCAAGATCATTTTTCTTGCTCCAAATCCATGATTCCAATCTCTTTGAATTGCTTGAAATTACCTCTTAATTTATTGGCTGTTAAATTATTTTATAACACTTCACAAATTTGTATGTACGTTTGGTTCTTCACTGCGACCTCCAATTATCCTGGAATAATTATTTGTGCAGTGTAGATGACAAATAATTATCTATGGGTTGAATGAAAGCCCTCTTTTACATTCTTACAGATTCAATAACTGTAATACAGGCTTTTATTTGAGTGGCATGTTTCTTTGTGGTTTTGAAAATAGCTGATTCTCTGAAATGACAGTTAAAAAAAATCTGAGTGGAGATAATTATGGGCTTAATTTTTTAAAATAACACAATCAATTAAAATATTTATTGCTCATTTGCTGATTATGGGAGACAAAAGAAAGACATCCCTGCCCTCTCAGAGTGAATGTTTACTAGAGAATAAGACAAAAATCACTCAAGATCACGGTATGAGACTATGAGTGCTGTGAAAGGGTTCCATAGTGTCATGGGGGTCAAAGGAGGGAGCATGTGTGGCTGAGGTTATGAAGCCTTCATGGGTTGGATTTCAGAAGAAACAGCTAGGATGGGGAAGAACATTAAGCAGGGAACATAGTAAGCAGAGAAGTTGGAGTTTGGGGCTTTTGAAGATAAAATCTGTAGTGAAGGGGATCAACCCAAAAGCATTATCTCAGTATATAGGTCACAGAAACATACAAATGAAAGAAGGAGAGGGACTTTTCTGAAAGGGCAGAAGCATGGCCATGAGTCTCAGCAACCTCTGAAAGACTCAGAATAATTCCTTGCTAGCTAACAAAAATCTGATTATCTCCAGAGTCTAGACAGGGAAAGTGGAATTTATTTTAAGTAAAAAATAATATAGGTTAATTGCTTAAAGGAATAAATAACTTAGAACCAAGAATTGAAGTACTTTTACTTTTGGGGTTCCCTTTCCCTTTTATTGTAGGGCCAAGGCAGGGTCACATAGCATTTATTCGAGTTATTCAAATATTGTAGTCTTTTCTATTTGAGTATCTCCACTCCACCTGCCATGTGCGGTGAAAAAAACCCATGAATATTGGGATCAGGTGGATACAGATTCAGACCCACTTACTAGCTAAAAGAAAATGGGCATAAATTCCATGAGGACACTGTTTTTCTCATTGCTATATCTCCCCAGCATGAGAACAATGCTTGGGATATAATGTGTGCTTCATAAATATTTGTTAGATAAATTAATGATCTTTTTGAACCTCAGTTTCCTTATTAATATATTGGGAAACACAATACCTAACTCAAGGAATTGTATTAAGAAATTAAACAAGAAAACGTAGGAGAAATTCTCTAATACAGTATATATTTCATGTACCGGGTGTCTAAACATGACTTTCTCTTCATCTTCAGATCAAGAAGCACTAACTGTATCTTTCATTAATTAATTGCTTTTTGATTTTTATGACTGTATATCTGGTTTTTAAAAATATGTGGTTTTCAATGACATGACTGACAAATTTAGTTTTACAAAAATGAAAGCAGGCCAAAGATCTAGACTTTGTCCATTAATGCAGCTCAAGTTAGAAATAAGTCACTTAAAGGACTAGCTCCTTTTATTCAATATAGATAAGACTCTTATACTAATAATTCCATCGAATTTTACAAAAATTCAATCCTATAAAATGTGGGCCAAGAACTATGCTAGATGCTGGGATGCAAAGACAAATAAGAAACTTCATTCTGTTTTTAGATTCAGGATAAGATTGGCAAGTGACAAAGAAGAAATAGCGAGGCTTTGCTTGTGGGTCAAACGACCTTTGAGAATAGTTAAGATATGCCCACAAAAGTGGCTACAGTTAGGCCCATGACTGGATAGGCCTCTGAGTAGTGATAATTTGGCTCAAACTTAAAAATTAAAATCTCTATCACCATACCTTAGATGATCAGGTCAACCTCTGGCTCTAGAGAAAGGAGAAGTCCTTCTCCATGCTTATTGCAAGAACCACCTCCATTCGTATTCAAAGATGCTTGGCAGTGCACTGTTCTTTCCTGTCTCTAGAGACTGACAGGGAAGCAGCCATTCCCTTTAGGCATAAATAGGAAAAAAAAATTCTTCTCCTGCTATTAAGGACAAAGATAGACCCAATACGTTATTAAACCAAATACTGAACATCTCATTTGGAATCACGTGCATTCTAGTTAATGCTGACAAGGCGGTTTTCTACCAAACAAAGATGAGTATTTGCTTAGTTTAGAGAATTTCATGGAAAAAAAATCTGTTCCATGGCTAAAGAAAAAAGAACTATCCCTCTTCAATGATACTTCCCTAGTTTAAGTCTTCATCACCTGCTGTGGAAACTGATTAAGCCGGGCATCATAAGTGTCTGTGGTTTGTCAGTGATTGCGCATCTGTGAAGGTGCAAACCAGAGTTACATTTTGGTATCTCCCTTGTCTCATAGTCTGTTAATGAGTATCTACTAATTGCTTATGGGGAGCATTACATTATATTCATTGTTTTTAATTTCATGTTATTCCTTTAGTTATTATTCTAAGGGAATTCTGTGATTGAGCTAGTCATAATTATATTCTCTGGTGGGTTCTTTTGCCTGTATAATATAATAGATCTGATTGTGAGAGCATATGAAGATTTTATCAGGTCCTGCAAGAGACAGCGCAGGGCATTCATGGCAGCTGTCATATCTAGTTATATCAATCCAAATTCCTCTGTGAATCACTAAAAAAATTCAGAGGATTACATCACTATCAGCTTTTGTCTTCTTTCATTAGTATAACCTAAAAGGATTTAAAAAATAAAAACACACTCAATGATTGATAAAATTGACTGATAAATTACAATGTGATGAAAGGAGAGCCAGTCAGTACAGAATAACACACAAAATCAGTGATGTAGGGAATCACTGAATCAAAGACTATGGGTGTGCACTTGCAAACCAAATTTACCCATGCATATGGCACCCCACTCCAGTATTCTTGCCTGGAAAATCCCATGGACAAAGGAGCCTGGTAGGCTGCAGTCCATGCGGTTGCTAAGAGTCCGATACGACTGAGCGACTTCACTTTCACTTTTCACTTTCACACATTGGAGGAGGAAATGGCAACCCACTCCAGTGTTCTTGCCTGGAGAATCCCAGGGATGGCGGGGCCTGGTGGGCTGCCGTCTATGGGGTCACACAGAGTCGGACACGACTGAAGTGACTTAGTAGTAGCAGTAGCTGAGGTAATCTAGGGAGTGAGGTCACTCAAATGATCAGGGAAGCTTCTTAGAGACTGAAGGATGTAACACAAAGAAAATCAAGCATGGTCCTGTCTTCCACCCTCATGTTTCACTATAAGATTTAAACGTAGAGAGGTTGAGCTAAATGGACCTATTGATTCATCGTTACTTAAGAAAAGCAGAAAACAAATACACCTTTACTGACTTCAGCAATTGAGCGAAAATATATATGCAATAAGATTTCAGTTATAGCATTTATAAAAACTACAAGTCAATTTTTCTTCACTCTTCTGCTAGACAAGGGGGGAGATGTCAGGCTAACAGGAGCTTAGGGAACATGTCATTGTGGTAATTTCTGTTCCAATTGAAATGTTGAGAAATGGTTTTCTGTGAGGCTCATGTAAAGAATTATTTACAACAGAGAATGTCACTTGAATTCAAAGGAGGTTACTGGCTTAGCCTCTTCTTGAGGAGAAAATAGAAGTCTAGAATATAAAATCTTTCTCTATTTTTTTTTGTTAGGTTATTTCTTCCAGGATTTTAAGGTATATTCATTTTGGGTGCGTTTTGTTACTATTATTATTTTGGCTGCTCTGAGTCTTGATTGCTGCTAACTCTGACTTTCTCTTGTTGCCGTGAGTGGGGGCTACTCTCTAGTTATGGCTTCTCACTGAGGTGGCTTCTCTTGTTGCGGGCTTTGGGTTGCGGTGTTCAGGCTTCATTGGCTTGCAGTATGTGGGATCTTCCTGGACCAGGGATTGAACCTGTGTCCCCTGCATTGGCAGGTGTATTCTGAACCAATGGACTGCTAGGCAAGCCCCATTTTGGGTGAATTTTAGATTTGGGGAGATGCTAAATTATCAGGCTAATGATACACTCAATAGCCAGGCTCCAGAGGCCTGATATTAAGAATGGGACCTGGTTCTCCCCTCCTTTCAGCCTCTCTACTCAGTATTTCTTGTGTCTGTTGCACAATGTGATCAGCTGTATTACACAGGGAAATAGATGAGAGACAGATAACTCATTGAGGAGGGGAGGTGTAGTGGGCCCGGTCCCTGGGTACCAGAGAACAGATGAGTGAGCCTTGCAAGAGGAACGAGGGGGGCAAAACAGAACCCAGAACTTCAGGACTGGTAGCATTATGGACTCAAGATTAATGAAAAGAGATATCTTGTGCCCGAGTTGGGGTAGAGAGACAAAAAAGGACAGATCTCTGCTGTTGAGAAGAAACGGCCAGCATAGACTGTGAACACTGGGAACAAGACTCAGAAGAAGGCTACCTCTGGTTTTATATTTTGGCATTATGTACCTGGTGTTTCAACATCAGCTTTATTTCCATTTATAGAGAAAAGCATAGGAAAAGCCTCGAAATATGCAGTAGGTGCTAATGTACTTAGATCTAAAATCTGAGAACGCGGAGGCCCAACACAGCTCTATTCCTGCTTCCCTCGGGGATGCCAGGCATCAGGACACATCATGGTGACCGTGTCGATTGCTTTGTGGAAAAATAGTTTTAAGTGAACTGTTTCATTACCTTTTTTTGAAAACTGTGGGGTCAGAGAATGGTATCAATTTTAATGTTGTCTTCCTTCCCTATGTAGGGAGTTTTGATTGCTAGATGAATCATATATACTAAAAATAACTTACATGTTAAAAGACAGAATGTTTATTTGAAATTTAATGTGCCTGACCTGAAACCAAAGTTATTAAATAACTTTCCTCCAAGTCAAGACATTTACCCAAGACCCTTCACTTAAGAGGCTTTCTCAGAAAATTAGGAACAAGTTACTTCCATATTAGTATAAATTGCTTAATAAACTAGTGGTTTTAGCATAATCACTCAGTTATTGAAGTTTAAATTGTGTTTAACTTGTTGGTGCAGACTCTTATCTGTCTCTTTCATTGCAGGATGGATTTTCCTTATGTTTTCCCATAATTCTTATCTATATTTTGGAGATTAAGACCACGCCTGTAGCTTCTGATGCCAACTGTATGGGAATTAAGGGCCCCTTAGGAGTGAGAAGCTGCCATTGCAGTGTGATCCAGTAACAGATACTTTTTGAGTATCTGTGTATAAAGACAAGTGATGTACAGAAGTACCCATTTTGTTCATCTATATTTAGTTAAAATTCTACTTCAATAATAGTAATAATTGTACTGATGAAGTGCTAAGTGCCAGGTACCATGTAGACATTGTGCTAGCCAATAATGTATATTGTCTCATTTAATCCTTATACCCAAATGTCCTTTGATAGAGGAACAGATAAAGCATCTGTGTTTACATACATACACTGGAATATTGGCTATAAAAAAAGAACAAAATAATGCCATTTGCAGCAACATGGATGGGCCTAGAGACTGTCATATTGAATGAAGTAATTTAGAGAAAGACAAATATCATGTTATCGCTTATATGTGGAATCTAAAAAAATGGTACAAATGAACTTATTTACACAACAGAAATAGAGTCACAGATGTAGAAAAACAAATGTTCAGCTACCAGGGGGAAAAAGGAGAGAAGGGGTAAATTGGAAAATTGGGATTGACATGTACATCTACTACTATGTATAAAATGGAGAGTTTCCCAGGTGGTGAAGTGGTAAAGAATCTGCCTGCAATGCAGGAGACCCATGTTCGATCCCTGGGTCAGGAAGATCCCCTGGAGTAGGAAAGGGCAACCCACTCCAGAATTCTTGCCTGGAGAATTCCATAGACTGAGGAGCCTGGTGGGCTACAGTCCATGGGGTTGCAAAGAGCTGGACACTACTGAGCAAAAGAGCAAGCATCTATAAAATAGATAACCAATAAGATGTATGTATAGCACAGGGAACTCTACTCAGTGCTCTATAATGGCCTATGATGGGAAAAGAATCTAAAAGAGAGTGGATATATGTATGTGTATAACCAATTGACTTTCCTGTACACCTGAAACATTGTAAATGACACTGTAAATCAACTATACTCCAATACTACTTGCATTGGTCTGCTCTGGCTGCCATAACAATACACCATACACTGGATGGCTTACACAACAGAAATTTATTTCCTCACAGTTCTGGAGGCTGGACGTCAAAGATCAAAGTGTCAACAGAATTGGTTTCTTCTGAGGCTTCTCTCCTTGGCTTGTAGAAAGCTGTTTTCTCCTTGTATCTTCACAGTCTTCCCTCAGAACCTGTCTGTGTCCTAACCGCCTCTTCTTATGAGGACATCTGTCACATTGATTAAGATCCATCCCAATGATATTATATAACTTTAATTACTTCTTTAGAGGCCCTATCTCAAAATACAGTCATATTCTGAGTTATTGGGGGTCAGGACTTCAACATATGAATTTGGGGGGAATACAGTTCAGCTCATCTCTTTTTAAGTCATAAAGACTATGCATTGCCTATAAGAGGAAATATTAAGCCACTAATCATTGATACATATGAACTTGTTTTTCTACAACTAATTTCCTACAGAAAGATTTTGATGATGAAAATAATGGAGAAAGTTGGGGCACTGGATCCTTTTAAGAAAGAAGAAAAATGAGCAAGAAAGGGATATTAGAAAGCTGGCATCTCCTAATTTGTTATTTTTGGTAGGGCCAGATTTATGGAAATAAATTAAACACAAGTGTTACTTTCTGTTTTTATTTCTATATTTCATCTTTCTAGCTTCTTAACATTTATTTTTTCTGAAAATGTCACTGCTATCCATCCAAGCCAGCAGGCTCTTCAGCTCTTGGAAAGGCTTCTCAATAACCTCATTGTCACTTCTAAAATAGTGTACACACACACACCAGTTACAATCTGCCAGATTCTCTAACATTTAAAAGTAAATTATTAAAAAATTATAGTCCTCCATTGATTTAATTGCAATTCAGAAGTTGTTAGGACGTATTTGGAATAGTTAATATAAATATAAAGGGAGCCAATCAGGAGGGATGAGTTTTTCCTGGTGAGTTCCCAGTTTCCATCAGAGCTGTTTCATGGAAAAGAATATATCAGAGAGTAAATCTTAGCACTGCTCACATCCTGCCTTCCAGAAGCCCTGATTTCTATCAGTGTAACCTCCTGGGAGCCAAGCCTAATGGTAGTGGGCAGGGCCTTCCCCCTACCCTCATCTATCAAGAGCAGGTTCTCCCATGGCTCCCTCTTCTCCCACACTAGTGAGTTTGCCTATGGATGCATCCTGCTGAAACTGCCACTTTTCCAGAGGCAAAATTAACTACCAGTTTACTTTTGGACACCAAGTTCAGTGTTAATAACCCTGCCTGACAGCCTGTTAAGAGCTTCCTGAGTCAGGAAGGACTAATAGGTTTCAGTTTGCATACCAATTCCAGATGATTGATTGTTACTGACTGTCTAGGAGAGGATGGTGTTATATGAAGGTTGTGAGGCCATTTTTAAAAAGAAAGAAAGGCTTAATCAATTAGTGAGGTTTACTATTGGGAGAGAGACTCGTGGCACAAATATAAATTCATTTCCATCATTAATCAATTCAGAGCTGCAATTTACCGAGAGCTTACCCTGTGCCAGGCACCGGGCTCAGCCCAGTACATTCATCATCTCAGTGAATCTTCACAACTCTGCAGGATAGGTGATATATATCCTCTTTGTAAGGGTAAAGAAAGGTAGGCATGGTGAAATCAAGTAATGAGTCCAGGATCACCAGGCTAGGTAGAACCAAAGCAGGAATTAGCACCCTGGCAGTCATAACATAGACTCCCTAAAACAATACACCAAATGTGTGGATTTGGATTTGAGCTGAGGTTGCCACAAACAGAGGTGCTCCAATCATCACCAGACAATCAGCAGCAAGGGCCAGGGAGTGCCATTTCCTTACATATGTCCTCTATACAGCCTTCCTGGTTTGTAGATGGATATGGAGGTAAAGGTGGGGTTTGGGAGAGAAAGACTTGTCTTCCTTTAGTTAAGTCCACACATATTTGATTTGAGCACCTACTTGGTGGCAAGAATTTGGGGATACAGCAGTTTCCTTCCTTCAAGGAACTTATGCCCAAGTGGAGAGAGACAGCCAATAAACTTAAATAACTTCAGACCCTGATAACTGTGATGGAGATGCTTAAACAGGGTTACAGGGTGGGACTGAGTAGGGGATTACTTCAGCCAGGGATGAAGGCCTCTTGAGAAAGGGGAAGAAGACAGCTAACGGAAATGTAGGGACAAGCACCCCTAAACAGAAGAAACAGAAATTGCAAGGCCCTGACATGTAAGGAACTTGCCATGTTTGAAAGAAAAAGGCTCAGCTATTTGCTATTACCTCATTCAAGACTAAAGGTATGGCCATGCTACAAGAATTGTCTGGAGTTCCCCTGCACAAAACCGCTTGATAGGGGAGACAGAGCAAGTGATTTGCCTTCTCTTTTCTCCCTTTCACTCTCTAAATGTGTTGTGTTGATAACTCAGTGAGAGGTCACACATGCCAAAACCTTCAGCTTTGGGAGGGATTAAATTCATTTGCTGGGAGAAGAATATGAATTACTGTATGCCTTGCCTGTAGTTCCTAGTTCATTTTCACATACCTTCCTTTGTTTTACACTTGCACTGGTCTTTTGAGATAGTTATTGGTGGTATCCCCATTTCACAGATGAGGAAACTGAGGCTGGGAGAGATCCAATACTCAAGACAACTAGTAAGGAGCAGAAGCAGAGTAGGTCGTAGTTAAGACCTTGGACTCGAGTCAGACCGATTGGGTTTTTATTTTTGGTTTCAACTCTTACTAGTTTTGTAAACTTGGGCAAGTTCCTTACCCCTTCTAAGCCTCAGTTTCCCCATCTGTAAGGATAACAACAGTGCCTTCCTCCCACAGGTTTTGTGTTAAATTAGAAATGTACTGAAGATGCTTAGCCCAGGGCTGGGACCACAGCATACACTGGGTGAACATAGCCTTTGCTATGAGGAGGCAGCGAGCTGGGACTGAATTCAGGCATTTCCAGCCCCTCAGTACAAGGTCCTTCGTGTGTGACTGTGAATGAGTTATTCAACTGCTCTGTGTTTCTGTTGCCTCATTTGTAAAGGAGGGATAATATAGTCGTTACTCACAGGCTGATGTGAAGACGCAGCAGCTTACTACACATCCAGTGCTTAGAACAGTGCGTGCACACAGTCATCTCCCTAAAGCAATGTACTCATACAGGCTGAAAGATGGAGGTGGGGTGAGTTTAGCTAGCAGGCTTTTTCCAAGCAGCACTTGTCACTTCCATCCTGATGGAACAAATACCGGCAGGAACCTACACGTAGATCCTGCTCATCACACACCTCGCACTGTTGGGGGCGGCACTGAGGCTTGATTTGCAAACCTACCTCTGCCGCCTCTCCTGCACCTGTCAAAACTGTAGGGGCTGCTCAACAACACATGAAAAATCTAATTTGTTATAAAGTCATTTTTCCCCCCAAATACATCTGTCCATACTTGAAGGTGGCAAAAACACATTTGAGAATTTGCAATCCCACATAGAGGGTATGAACTTGTCAGATTGTTCTGTCAACAGGCTTGATGTCTCAGCCTTGTTGTCATCACAGAGTGGCTTGTTATCTGCCAAGCCTGATTGTTTCTCTCTCAAGGGGCAACTTGAAGGCTCTCTAATAGGAGGAAGAAGCTTTACCAAACCCTAGAGATAATTAAAAGTCACAGCCCTTGACTTTGGAAAGTGGAAGGTTTGACCTCTGTGTTCTCAACTGGTTGAACTCTTAGGTCCTAAGGCTCTTGCCTGTTTCTCTCCTCTTGTCTCTGCACCTCTCCTTCTCTTTCTTCCCTTCCATGGCCTGCCTACTGGGGGTGGGAACTGGGTCAGCTTTGTTTGCCACTCTGTAAGTTTCAAATTAAGTTTCTATTTATTGTACATCTATCAGGTGCTTAATACATGACCTTGTTTAGTCCTCAAAAAATCCCTGAGGATTTGATTGGCCTACTTGATGTCAGAGCCAGGAATTTAAACCACAATGCTTCCTCTGAATCTATGCAAAGAGCTTGCCTCTCTTGCCTATTGAGTCAGGAAAGTTTTGGGTTTTGTTATTAGGGACTGTAGTTTAATACTATACCTATAGTTTGGACAACTGAGAAGGGTCAAATATAAGCAAGTAATAGTTTAAATAAAAAACAGGAGAAAATAATCCTAGATGCAGAAATTAAATTAGATGCATCTTGATGGCTTCTTGTAAGTGTCATTTAAGTGAAAGTAAAAGTATTAGTCTCTTAGTTATGTTGGACTCTTTGAAACCCCATGGACTGTGTTTAGCCCACCAGGCTCCTCTGTCCATGGGGTTTCCTAGGCAAGAATACTGGAGTGGGTTGCCATTTCACTTAAATAGATTTTATTAAAATCCGACTGGATAATAAGAAAGAGGTAGACCTCTGGCCAGAGAAGGCAATGGCACCCCACTCCAGTACTCTTGCCTGGAAAATCCCATGGACGGAGGAGCCTGGTGGGCTGCCATCTATGGGGTTGCACAGAGTCGGACATGCCTGAAGCAACTTAGCAGCAGCAGCAGCAGCAGCAGACCTCTGGCTATGGGATCAGACCCAGGTGGGATCATATTTGAACTCCATGTGTTGTCTTGGCAAGTCATCTAAATAAGCTAATGTGTGTAAAGCATCTGACCCATGGGTACTCCTAAATTAGTTTATACTTCCCTCTGTTTGAATCATACTTCTCTTTAGTGGATATAAAAGGGGACTTTTTCAACAACTTAAAGAACCACAGCATGAATGTAATTTTATGATGAAAGAAACAATAATCTTTTGCCATGACCTGTCCAGATAGGTTAAAAAAAAAAACTACTTAAAAACTAAAACTAAGGAGACTAATGAGGCCTATATATATATAAAATCATAACATCCTGCCATTGAGTAACAGTTGGTTTTGGCTACCATTATAGCCTTTCAGTTAGTTTTTTTGGGAAACCATTGCTACATAGCAAAAAAGAGATTGAATTAAATGAATAGAATTTTCAGCTTCTTAGAGGAAGTTTCATTGGTATGCAGCATAATTGCCAGAAGAAAGAAGGGTATGTTTTGAATATGGTCAATGACCTCAGGAAATCCAGGCTGGACTTAGAGAAAGAGATGGAAACTCAGGTCCTTTTGCTTTGGGAGATTCTAGTTTCTTGTAATTGATGATACTCATGCCCAGGTCCAGTATCATGGAAAACAAATGATGCAGATGTGGGCATCTTTTTGTTCCTTTGTTAGGTATAAAAAAGGGCATGTGGACAAGTCTCTTTGGTAACCCAAGTGTCATAAAAAAGTTACTGGGGAATGTTACTTTTTCCAAAGACTGACTTAGGGAAGAGTTATTTTGAAAACCATTCTCTTCAAGCTGTTTCATTGTAAGTAAAAATAATAAGTGAAAATGTCAATTAATTTCATGGTGAAAAAAGAAACCTTAAAACAAAGATATGTTTAATGATGATTCAAGAAGTTTTTTTTTTTTTTTTCTTTAGAGTGACTGTTTATTTCTTCCTCTTGGCAACTTCTGCCATGTCAATTTTAGTAATAACATATGGATAAATATCATGTTCCATCCATTAGATAAATGTGATTTATCCTTTAGCTTTTTTAAACCACATGGTTGGTGGTTTTCACAAAAGGAGATGTTTTGCTCTTGCTAAATGACTAATGGTACACTTTGTTTTATATCACCAGAAGAGGAGAGTAATTGACTTAAATGCTTGTTTAGAAAGGATTTTTGAAGAAGCACTTCATCTTTCAAGAATGGGGCACCTGAAACCTGAATGAAGGTCCCAATCAATTCTCCTTTGTTTCAGAAAATTGAAGGCTGTTTAAAGAAAAAAAGAACAAAATGCAAAGAAAAGACTAGGTTCTAGAAAAGGTATTGAGCAGAAAGAAAAGCTGACGGATTTAAAAGTTAGGGATTTAAAATGTTAACACTGGCATCTTCTTTAGTAGTATCTATTTTCTGTAGGCTTTTAAAAGTATAAAAGTGAGGACAGTGGGTTAAATCAATTTGTCACACAGCATTGGAAAAAATGTTTGACATTTTTTCAAGATCAAAATAGAGGCATGTTCATCCCAATCTGAAAGCTTCCTGCTTTTTTTTTTTAATTCTCTTACCGTGGGTAATGATTGTGGCTACACCTCTTTCTCCTGAATTTGAAACTGGTTCTATGTCGACTAAGATCCTGTACCGCTGTTGAAACCAGGGTAGATTGAGAGAAAACAAAACCCCCCAAATTAGTGACTGGATATAGAATAATCTGAGAAGTCTTCCTGAAGGAGGAGAATGTTATATTGTGGGG
The DNA here is from genome assembly GCF_029378745.1 of Bos indicus. Lineage (NCBI taxonomy): Eukaryota > Metazoa > Chordata > Mammalia > Artiodactyla > Bovidae > Bos > Bos indicus. The sequence goes on from NC_091769.1 coordinate 43,793,050, forward strand.
ATAAATCATATTTAATATAGATAAAGTAACTTATGTAGGTTGTTCTCCGATTTCTCTGTTTCAATCAATGATGATCTATCTATGAATCTACGAATTGGTCTATCTTGTGTATTTATACACATACACCATGCAAATATAAGATGCAATGGTAGAGATGGAATTGCTAAGTCAAGTAGCTTTATAAATTTTTGTAGATATTGTCAAATTGTCATCTAAACAGTTCATAGAAATGTATATTCCTACGAACAGTATAACATCATAACATCATGAGAAATGCTGGGCTGGATGAAGCACAAGCTGGAATCAAGATTGCCAGGAGAAATATCAATAACCTCAGATATGCAGATGACACCACCCTTATGGCAGAAAGTGAAGAAGAACTAAAGAGCCTCTTGATGAAAGTGAAAGAGGAGAGTGACAAAGTTGGCTTAAAGCTCAACATTCAGAAAACTAAGATCATGGCATCTGGTTTCATCACTTCATGGGAAATAGATGGGGAAACGGTGGAAACAGTGGCTGACTTTATCTTTCTAGGCTCCAAAATCACTGCAGATGGTGATTGCAGCCATGATATTAAAAGACGCTTTCTCCTTGGAAGGAAAGTTATGACCAACTTTGCGACCCCATGGACTGTAGCTTACCAGGCTTCTCTGTCCATGGGATTCTCCAGGCAAGAATACTGGAGTGGGTTACCATTTCCTTCTCCAGGGGATCTTCTCGACCCAAGGATCGAAGCCAGGTCTCCTGCATTGGAGGCAGACGCTTTAACCTCTGAGTCACCAGCGAAGCCCACGACCAACCTAGACAGCATATTAAAAAGCAGAGACATTACTTTGTCAACAAAGGTCCGTCTAGTCAAGGCTATGGTTTTTCCAGTAGTCATGTATGGATGTGAAAGTTGGACTATAAAGAAAGCTGAGCACCAAAGAATTGATGCTTTTGAACTGTGGTGTTGGAGAAGACTCTTGAGAGTCCCTTGGACTGCAAGGAGATCCAATCAGTCCATCATAAAGGAGATCGGTCCTGGGTGTTCATTGGAAGGACTGATGTTGAAGCTGAAACTCCAATACTTTGGCCACCTGATGCGAAGAGCTGACTCATTTGAAAAGACCCTGATGCTGGGAAAGATTGAGGGCAGGAGGAGAAGGGGACAACAGAAGATGAGATGGTTGGATGGCATCACCAACTCGATGGACATAGGTTTGGGTGGACTCCAGGAGTTGGTGATGGACAGGGAGGCCTGGTGTGCTGCGATTCATGGGGTCGCAAAGAGTCAGACATGACTGAGCGACTGAACTGAACTGAACTAACAGTATATGAGATTGTTTTCCTCATGTTTATACTGGGTATTATAAAAGTTTTAAATCTTTGCTAATCTAATATGTGAAAGATAGTATCTTAGACTTTTATAATTTTTTTAGTTATAAAGAAGATTAAGTTATAATCTTTTCACACATACAGGCCATCTGTGTTTCTTTATAAATTCTCATTTCATCTCTTCACCCATATTTTTTTAAAAATATTAAGCCTAGCTTTTGTAATTCTTTGGCTTTTAACTTTCAATGTGGCTTCTTTCAACTTTTGACCTTTATTTACTTTTATAAGTAAATACTTATAAAAGTATTGTAAAATACTTGGTACTATTTTCATGTTAGTATTTTTCATCTTTACTCCAAAATAATCTCTTGTGTTCTTTTCTATGTATATTTATTTATTTTATTCCTTTTACTTTTTAATTCTCTTATTTTGTAATCAACCTTTTGGTTGTGTTCTCTCCTTAACCGCGGAACTTTCCTATTTAACTCAGGAAGACAAGGTAGACTGGAAGTCGCTTCTGCAGCTGCCCTGTTACCACTCTCATCCCCTTCATGAACCTCTTACGCTTCCACTTCTACCTGGAAACCTTAAAAAATAGCTGCACTTGCCCAGGACAACTCTAGTTTTCTCTTGGACAGATGGTGCTGTTGTTTCCCTGCAACAGGGATAGTTTCGATTACTCACACTATCCACAAACCATCTCCAAAGATAACTTCTGAATAGTAGCAGGGGGTCTGTGAATGGGAAAGGAGACGAGAACCTGTCCTTTGTACTTATCCTTATCTGCACTGTTTGAGGTGTTTCCATAACCATGTAGTATTTTCACAAAATAAACAAAAACTAGGAAATCCTGTATTCTTCAACATTTATAGGCAATGGCCATGGGACAAAGCATGTCACTAGAGTCCTACTTATGGCATGAGAATTTTGGACCCTGCTCTGATGTTAGTAGAAATGTCTTGATAGATACTTCTGGAATGTGGCACTACTGAACATCTGTACGCACGCAGTGGACAGACCCTAAATTGGGCCCCCTTGATCCCCGTCTTCTGGTATTCATGGCCTGTGTAAACCCCTTTTCTTGTGAGTGAGACCCAGGACCTGCTTCTAACTGACACGCTATGGCAAAGGCACCGACTGGCAGTCCCATGACTGTGTCCATTATTCCAGATCACACTCCTTGTTGTTGACTCTCACTTCTGCTTTTCTGCTGCCGTTATAGAAGCAAGGAAACTGCCAATCCTTCACCATCCTTCCTGCATCCTTGTCCCTGAACTCCTGTGGCTACAGTTTCAGGTCACTGCTCTGGCTTCCACTGACCTCCTTTCTGGCATCAGGGGGTGTCCCTATTTTGTGTATGTGTTAATTTGGATTTTCATTTATAAGAATTTTAATTGTATTTTACAAACCGTTTCTAGGAGTTGCAGTGGGAGGGTTTTCAGGTTTCTTAATCTGCCATATTGTTGAAACTGGGTGACTCAAAAGTAAATTTTTCTAAAGTTGTAAGTCATACTTCCTATCTCTGGAGACCTTAAAGTTTTGGTTGGTAACAATCACTTCAATACCTCAAAGTGTCAGCATCACCCTGAAATCTCCTTCCCTCAGCATCTCTACTGTACACAAATCACAAGAATCTAGACACCACTTGGTAAAGTCCCACCTCTGCAAGCCTTCAAATGCAAGTCCATGTATGAACACATACACATATGCATGTCTTTACCCCTGTCAACAGAGTTTCTGAAAGTGTTAGTCACTCAGTTGTGTCTGACTCTTTGCGACTCCATGGACTGGAGCCTGCCAGGTTCCTCTGTCCATGGAATTCTCCAGGCAAGAATACTGAGGAGCCAATATTGGAGTGGGTTGCCATTCCCTTCTCCAGGGGATCTTCCTGACCCAGGGATTGAACCTGAGTCTCCTGCATTGCAGGCAGGTTCTTTACCCTCTGAGCCACCAAGGAAGTGGGGACACCAATGAACCAGAAGGTAGGCAGTGAGTTGTAGCATAACGAACTCTCCCTTGTTCCCTGAGAGTGCCTTGTTCTCTTGGGTGTTCTTTGAACTTACTATTCCCTACTTGGGCTATTCTCCTTCCTCCTACATGGCAAACTCCTGTTCATCATTCAAAACCCAGCTCAGTCATCCCTTCTGCAGAGCTTTTCCTGCCCCTTATTAACTTGCATATCCTTCTAATTATTGGATTCATTACACTACACTTTTGCATTTGCATGTCTATCTTCTTCACTAAGCTTTGAGGTCGTTGTATCTTTAATGCCTAGCATGTTCCTGGCTCATAGCAGGCATTCAACAACTGTTTACTGACTTTAACTTACTAAGATATCAGTGTGACATCAGGAAATGTATTGAAAATAGGGATGGCAATCTTCCCCCATCACTTCAAAATTTGGGAAAGTGATGCAAAGGACATAAAGTACATAATGCCTTTATGTACTTTAAAGGCATTAAAAGGGGGAACTTGCTGAGGATGTAAAATGCTACAGCCACCAGGGGAACCAGTTTGATGGTTTCTCAAAAAGTTAAAGTTGGAATTAGCATATGATTTAGCAATTCTACTTCTAGTATATACCCCAAAGAACTGATACCAGAGACTCAAATAGGGACTTAACACCAATATTCATAATAGCATTATTCACAGTAGCCAAAGATAGGAACAACCCAAATGTCCATCAACAGTGGGTCAGAAAAACAAAATATGTATACAATGTGTGTATGTTGAATATAAATACAGTGGAATATTATTAGGCCTTAAAAAGGAAGGAACTTCTGACACATGCAACAACATGGATGTACCTTGAAAACACTATATTAAGTGAAGGAAGTCAGACATAAAAGGACAAATATTATATGATTTCAGCTATATATAGGCAAATTATATATAGAATAGGCAAATTCATCAAGACAGAAAGTAGAATCGTGGTTGCCAGAAAGTGAAGGGAGGGAGTAGTGGGGAGTTACTGTTTAATGGGTACAGAGTTTCTGTTTGGGATCATGAAAAAGTTCTGGAACTGGATGGTGGTGGTGGTGGTGGTTACATAGCATTTTTTGTATACCTAATGTCACTCAATTGTACACTTAAAAGTGGTTAAAACAGTAAATTTTAAGTTGTGTATATGTTACCATAATAATAAAAAAGTAAGTTGGTCTCCCTAGGATGGGGGAAGGGTAAAATTCATCTAGAGAAAGGACCCACATCTGAGGGTCTGGCATCCTGTCCCAGAGAAGAGTTGACATCAGCAATCAGAGCTTAATTTTGTTCTGCAAATTACTTGAGAATAAAGAGGGAAAGGAATAACCCTTTATTGCTTTTTCTGAAATGAATTTAGATTCAAAGACTATTTCCCTGTACCATCTGGATTAACTCTTAATATTTCCAAGTAATACTATAGAGGCTGAAACAGCTTTGCTACTTAATCAATCACTCTGTAGTTAGAAACAGGTAAATGTGACAGTATAACCAGAAATTTCAGCCAACCTGGTTAAGCCTAGGTCAGTGATTGGCTTGTGCTGCTTTTCCTGCACAAGAGGAAGAGAAAGGCTTAAGTCTTCTTTGTTGCAGGTTAACTTGAAGACCTGGGTCAGAGAATAATCACACTTGCCTCTCCAGAATTTCACCAGATAATCATAATGCAAACTGACAGAGGGAGTAGGAAAACACACTGTATTTGTCTTCATTTAGCCTGTGTTAAACACAGACAGCATGTGGTGCATTACAAACTCTTGAGACAGACCTGCTTCTGGAAACCTTTCCAGTCCTGTTGCTGCTGCCATGGCAACTGCTGGATTTTTCTGTTTTAGCCCTTCCTCCAGTACTTGACCGTGAAGCGTGACTTCTGGTTAGTGCTCTAGGAAAGTCCAATTTTGTAGATGGCTACAGTCTCTGAATATCATAAGTGGAACTATGTCTTCTTGCTGCTCAGAGCAGACTTGCTATTTGGAGTCTGAGCCTCTCTCTGTGGATGCCACTCAGAGAATCTGGGTTGCTCCTTTCGGGTAGGTGCTTATGTAACCTGGAGATGTTATGGGGCCTGCTTCTCTCCCATTGTGTGACTCCCACAGTAGAAACATAACCACAGTCACGGTGGTGAGTAACTAGGGGAAAACACAAAGAACTGAATGATGTGCTTCTCTGGAGTTGCGTGACAGACAGTTTTGAGGGGGAGATTCTCAAGGGGTGATGTCATTATAGTGCTTCAGGGTAGAAGCAACAGCCAATATTGAAAAATATCAAGCAGCAGTTCCGAAAATGTTGATTTCAACCTCTAATTTCATTAACACGATTTTCTAGGTTAGTGGATTAAATAGAATGGACAATCTAATGAGTGGATTTAAAGCATCCTTTTAGACTTTGTCTTGATATACAGTATTTACAGGTCATTGTGGCATGTGACTCTGACAATTGTTGAGACTGGAGGACCATTGTTCACTAGCAGTTTTACATAAAGAGAAATGATTTTGTAAGAATTTAGAAATAAACCTTTGTATTTAAAATTACTCCTTCCAGTTTTCATTTATACATAATTAAAATTCAAAGAAGTGCATAAAAACACTTTTTTGGATCTAGGGATGGTCAGATCTTAATGTAGTAAGAAGAAATTAGTTTTCTGCATAATAAGGGCTTAGGAATTTGTAATTTATGGCCTTATCACTTTGCTGTGCCTTATATTTTTGCATTGCTTATCACTGTGTATTAACGAATATTCATTAAATCCCTGTGAGCAAGATCCCTTGAGTTAAAAGACTGATATCATCACTGTCTTACCTACTTTGTCAGAGGAGAGAAATGAAGATGGATTAAGCTTGTTCTTTCCTTTCTAGAGGAATTTGGCTAGAATAATGATTCACTTGCCTAAAACTGGCTGGAAACACGGGAGGGAGGTGGAAAGGGAAGAAGAAAGCCTCTATGTTTTAAAATTTGACTTATATTCAGACTCCCTGGAGATTTGAAGGAAGGCAAGGCTCTGGGCTTTATCTTGACTTTGGATCATGTTGCTTCTGCTGATGACTATGTAAATGAATTCATAGCACATAACACATGCCAACTCACGGGCCTCTTCTGTTTTCTTCTCACCACACTGCAGATCTGCTTGTTTGTATTCTCTTGGTCTCCCTGGGACATTTGCCTCAGATGCCCTAACACCAAGGAGTCCTTTGATCAGAATAGTGGAGAATGCAGCCCAGAAGCAGATATCTGGGCTCAGGGAGATGCTCAGCAGGGAGAATCCCAGAAAACCTGTTCCCAGTCCAGAGGTCACTTCACCTGCTACACCATGGACATCTATCACATGACCCCTGGGAGTGAGGGCCAATGCCCACAAAGCAGTTGCCATCATGTACCATGAACTTCTCAAACCCTCTAAAGTCACCATCGCTCTTCCTTATTGACCTTTCTCTTTGGGTTCAACTTTTTGTGGTTAGTTTTGTTTATTAAATCTTTACTTGATCACATTCTGTATTTTAGTAGAGTATCTCTGTTTTGAAATTGAAGTTCTATTTCATACTTTTCGTACAACATTTATTCCTACAAAACAGATAAGCAGGAAGAAAATTTGTTATTTTGAGGTTTCATGGAGAAATTAAGGAGGTGCAGGAAAGAGACAGGAAAGGGTAGTCTCTTTAGAGAGTGGAGAGAAAGAAATCAGGCCTGTCAGAGATGGTAGGTGACTTTAACAAAAATGAGGTCTGATTTATATATCTATACAACTATATATATATATAATTCATATGGTTCAAAACTCAAAAATTGGGATCTCCTTCCCACCTCATCCTCAATTTATCTAGACCACCTCTTCCACTTTCCCTGCCCTAATAACAACTGTTATTTTCTTAAGAAAGTTTCCAGAGTTTCTTTGCATATATCCAAGTAAATATGAATAAATCTATTGATTTATTTGTTTATTTAACAAATTATCAAGTGTTCCAGGCAAAAAACAGAGAGATTCCTGTCCCCGCCAAAGATGACATTCTAGCTGGAATTTACAGATTAAATGTATTAATTTTATAGATCAAATCTTAGACTCAGGTTATGAAAACTGGTCAAGGTCACAAAGATTCTAAGGTCTAATTCTGAAGCCAAAGGTTCTGTAGTGGTTTCGGCTCACTACAGCCTTTGCTTTGCAAGGTAAATACCAGGCAGAAGAGTCACGAGCCTTCTGTCCTTCATGTTTAGAGTAGCTGGGCCATGACTTTGAGTAGCACAGGTAACTGTGTGTGTAACACACGGAATCTATCCTTCTGTGGTTGCTTACAGAATGTGTGATACTTGGCATTCAGCTTGGTATTTTTTCCCTTTTCCTATAAAATATACTGAATCCACCCCTGTGAGGCCATCAAATGTCCTCATTGGCTGTCAAATCTCTATGCTTACCTGCAGGTTGCTAAGGTGGGTTTTAAAATGAATTGCAAGGTTCCCACATAAAACTCATGGTCATTGTTTTGTTATGATGATAAAATAATATAGTTGTCATTTAAAAGTTTTTAAGAACCAGAGATCAAGTTGCCAACATCCGCTGGATCATGGAAAAAGCAAGAGAGTTCCAGAAAAACATCTATTTCTGCTTTATTGACTACGCCAAAGCCTTTGACTGTGTGGATCACAATAAACTGTGGAAAATTCTGAAAGAGATGGGAATACCAGACCACCTGACCTGCCTCTTGAGAAACCTGTATGCAGGTCAGGAAGCAACAGTTAGAACTGGACATGGAACAACAGCCTGGTTCCAAATAGGGAAAGGAGTACGTCAAGGTTGTATATTGTCACCCTGCTTATTTAACTTATATATGCAGGGTACATCATGAGAAACGCTGGGCTGGAAGAAGCACAAGCTGGAATCAAGATTGCTGGGAGAAATATCAATACCCTCAGATATGCAGATGACACCACCCTTATGGCAGAAACTGAAGAAGAACTAAAAAGCCTCTTGATGAAAGTAAAAGTGGAGATTGAAAAAGTTGGCTTAAACCTTAACATTCAGAAAACTAAGATCATGGCATCTGATCCCATCACTTCATGAGAAATAGATGGGGAAACAGTGGAAACAGTGGCTGACTTTATTTTTTGGGGCTTCAAAATCACTGCAGATGGTGATTGCAGCCATGAAATTAAAAGATGCTTACTTCTTGGAAGGAAAGTTACGACCAACCTAGATAGCCTATTGAAAAGCAGAGACATTACTTTGCCAACAAAGGTCCGTCTAGTCAAGGCTATGGTTTTTCCAGTGGTCGTGTATGGATGTGAGACTTGGACTGTGAAGAAAGCTGAGGGCCAAAGAATTGATGCTTTTGAACTGTAGTGTTGGAGAAGACTCTTGAGAGTCCCTTGGACTGCAAGGAGATCCAACCAGTCCATTCTAAAGGAGATCAGTCCTGAGTATTTATTGGAAGGACTGATGCTAAAGCTGAAACTCCAATACTTTGGCCACCTCATGAGAAGAGTTGACTCATTGGAAAAGACTGATGCTGGGAGGGATTGGGGGCAGGAGGAAAAGGGGACGACAGAGGATGAGATGGCTGGAAGGCATCACCGACTCGATGGACATGAGTTTGAGTGAACTCTGGGAGTTGGTGATGCACAGGGAGCCCTGGCATCCTGTGATTCATGGGGTCGCAAAGAGTTGGACACAACTGAGCAACTGAACTGAACTGAAAAACACATAATCTCACATAGCTTCCAGACCACTATTTGTTAGGTGACTAAATTCCTTGATTTGTTGCTGACTGAGTTTACAGGAGAGAGAACAAGTTTTCAGTCAAGTAGATCTACTTTAGGAAAAAAATAGATCCTGCTTACCTGAATTGTAATGTACTGTTATTTACATTACAATTGTACCTCTGATGTTCCTATCTCTATCTGAATTCTACGAAATCATTAAATTCAAGAAACATAACATCTTTATGGGATAAAACCCACTTCTAGGCCAATGTCAGTTGCCTCATTTAAGTTACTGGAGCTGGACTGTCAATTCTGTAATTAATGCAGCAATATGCAGTCCTTCAAAATGTGGTCATTTTTCTGTTCCTCTGTCTTTCTCTTTGATTCTTAGAAAGCAAGATCTAAAATAAACTTAGCTTGTAACCCTGATAAGGAATTGACCCCAATACTTCTCCCTGTCATTGAAAATGTATTGATACTTTAGTGAGGAAACAATCAGCCTTGGAAGTCCTCCATTTTGCAGAAATGAAATCTCTGAAAAACCACTCAGTTAAGATCTTTTTATATGTGACTAATTTAATAAGTGGGTTTCCCAGGTGGTGTAGTGGTAAAGAAACTGCCTGCCAAATGCAGGAGATGCAAGAGAACCAAATGCAGGTTCTATCCCTGGGTGGGGAAGATCCCCTGGAGTAGCAAATGGCAACCCATTCCAGTATTCTTGCCTGGAAAATTCCATGGAGAGAAGAGCCTGTTGGGCTACAGTCCAGAGGGTGGACTGTAGACATGACTGAATGACTGAGCACACACACACTATTTATTAACCAAATGCATCTGTGATTCCAAAAACATAATTTTAAGAAATACATCTAATTATGGTTTCTCAATATGCCACATATTCACTTCATTTTTAGGTGCAGGCTCTTGGTCATCTTCACATAAAAAATGGCTTTGTTCGTGCTCATTCATGCTAAGTCGCTTCAGTCATGTCCAACTCTGTGTGACCCTATGGACCGTAGCCCACCAGGATCCTCAGTCCATACGATTCTCCAGGCAACCATGTGATACATAGGAATGATATACAAAGGACAGAGATAGAATAGAGTTTCTGACATTCTGTTGTATTTTAAAAATTACTTAGAAGCAATACTCAGAAATATTCACTAAATAGTTGACAGCTTCAGCATCAACTATTTTGTAGTGAACTCCTTTCACTTTTCACTTTCATGCATTGGAGAAGGAAATGGCAACCCACTCCAGTGTTCTTGCCTGGAGAATCCCAGGGACGGGGGAGCCTGGTGGGCTGCCATCTACGGGGTTGCACAGAGTCGGACACGACTGAAGCCACTTAGCAGCCAGTTAGGTGACCAAAGATATCTCTTTACAGGAGGAAAACAAAAATCATAAGTGTAGAACCACTTGGCACTTTCTAAAAATCCTTGTAAGCTGCCAAACAGTTCTATCCTGTAGTGTAGACATCAAAACAACTGAAATCAATCATATGGTTATAAAGGCAAAAATGTCATTGTTATTATGATCATTGATACTAAGTCTAGGAAAACTGCTTTCTATTGGCTTTAGGTGCAGGCTATTGGTCACCTGCACATAATAGATGGCTTTGCTCATGCTCATTTGTGCTAAGTCGCTTCAGCCGTGTCCGACTCTGTGTGACCATGGACCATAGCACACTAGGATCCTCTGTTCATAGGATTCTCCAGGCAAGAATATTGGAGTGGGTTGCCATGCTCTCCTCCAGGGGATCTTCCTGACCCATGGATCAAACCTGCATCTCTTACATTTCCTGCGCTGGCAGGCAGGTTCTTTTCCACTAGCACCACCTGGGAAGCCCAACAGATGGCTTGGTAACCTTTTTTTTTAATGAATGAATGAATGCGACGTGTACACTTATGATTGAAATGGGAAAAGAGTTGGAGGATCTTAAACATCAGAGTTGCTACACCAGTTAGCATTACAACCCCCATGCTAAAGAGAATCTTTCAGAATTATCTTTTCCCAAGTTATTTCTTGCATGAATCGTTCTAAAGTTCTTTCAGGCACAGTGGGACTCCCAAATGCCTATGATGTAAAGCCTTGGCAATGTGTGAATGTGTAGGAAGTGTTTGTAAGATTTTCTTTCCCAATCATCTTGCTTTTTGGCAGATGACACAATTGAGGTGCAATATGTAGGTGGACATTTTCTAAATTATAAAATATAGGAGGCTAGTGGGTGACTGCAGAGGCAATGACATTCACAAAGTAGAGAAGATCAGGTTTCTTATCTTCTCTTAGAAGAGTCTGAAAAGGCACTCATTCTTCCACAAATGTGATTTACAAAACAAAATTAGAGCATATAGGACCTTTTCAGTACAGTAAAAATTGGAAAACTGTCTTCTTCGTGGAGGATTCTATATAGTGGTATTGAATGGTTCAGTCCCAAGTCACTGAGTTAGGGAGCTTGCCACTGAGAGCTTAGCAGCAGTAGAAGCTTGATTCTCAGCCTTGGAGGCTGAGACCTGACTTTGTTGTTACACCAAGAGTGGATTCATCTCCCTAGGGCTGAGTTACCAGAGATTGATGTGTAAAATCAAAATGCCAGCTTCTTACTGAGCCATGAAACAAAACTATCACAAAGGCAGGAGTCCTTACACTGACATGTCCAGCTCGTTTTCTTCCTAAAGTAAACCAACAAGGGAAGTCAGACTGGGACTAGGAGATTGTAGGCTGAGCATGGATTCAGTACACAGGAAGTAAGACCAGCTGAGTAGCTGAAGGTATTAAGCTAGGGGCAGCCAGTGCAGATGTGTCCAGGGGTCTGAGAGGTAAGTGAGCTGAGTGAAGATGCTGGTAGAGGCTGTGGATGGCGGGAGCTGTCTGCAGGGGACAACTCTTACACAGTTCTAGCTGATTGTTGCCACATGGCAATGTGGGATTTTTCTCAAAAAAAGTAATAAATGAAGAATTTTATATAAAATATTTACATTTTAAAAGTTTCCAATTAATTTGAATATTGGGCTCCCCAGGTAGTGCAGTGGTAAAGAATCCGCCTGCCAAATGCAGGAGACATGGGTTCGATCCCTGGGTGGGAAAGATACCCTGGAGTAGGAAATGGTAACCCACTCCAGTATTCTTGGCTGGAAAATTCCATGGACAAAGGAGCCTGGCAGGGTAGAGTCCAGGGGGTTGCAAAGAGTCAGATAAGACTGGGTGACTGAGTACACACACATATAAACACACATTAAAAAAGAACCTAACAGAACCAGACAAATCCAGCTGGGAGCAAGTTTAGGTGTCCACACTCAAGTCTGTGACCTCTGCCTTGAGTTTTCAAAGCCTGACGCATCTGGCTCATGTTAGGGGTGATCTTTCCATGAGACTCAAATAACTCAGAGCCATTGGTTACGATTGTCGTGCCCAGAACAATGTGTAGACACACAGAGCCAACACTTGTTTGAGTGACACTCTTTCCTATATTTCTATGATGGATCAACATCACCTGCTCCCACACACTTTGGTGAACATACCCTTTAGGTATCATAATATATTCATTCTTTCACAGCCCAGGCTTGCTGACCTGACAGCTATCTGGTTTCTAAGCAGTTTTGTATTCTCAGCCCTTATCACACTATATTGATTGTAGAGTTTAACCCTTAAGTCATTCTTTATTGCCCTCATTTTCAAGTTCCAGGGAGAAAAATCACTGTACATTCATGAACTGACAACACTGTCTTATAAAAAGTACATCATTTTGTCAGAAAAATAATTTACTCTTAGTGCTGGGATAAATTATTTTCCCTACCTTTTAATAAAAACAATGGTCTCCCAGGTTGCTTATTTAAAAACAGAACCCATCAAATGGGCCATCTGTATGATATCTGTATTGCAGTTTTGAAAAGATAGAGTAACATCTGAGAATTGTTTAGGACAAAAGAAACTGCATAAATGATTATTAATGTTTTCCTGTCTAATCACAGCTGGCTCATTAGCAATGTTATTTTTAAAAATCAGCAGCATTTCATAGAAACATTTTATTCTCAATTTGCCACACCAGTAGGCATATGCTGCTGATGTCAGCATGACAAAATCGAGACATCAAGGCCTTAGAAAACAACCCATATTATTATGTTTTACTTTTGGTGCTAACTTGAGATTGAGCAGCTGTTCAAAAATTGTGGGAGGCATTTCAGAGACAGATTTTTGGTCTGGACTCGAAATTCTGCAGAATGGAACGGAAGGTTCTGTCCTATACATTACCAATCTGGGCATCAACTCGTGGGCAGGCCAGGTACTCAGTGGAGGCTGTGGTTCACAGTCCCTAGCTCTCCACAGAGAAGTGAAAGTGTATTTTATTTGGTCAGTGTGATCTGAAAGAAGCATTGGGACATTTGGTATGCAGGGACATTGTATCTGAAAAATGACACCTGGTCCTGAAGTCTTGGTTGACTTAAACAGTTAAGTTTTGGTCGACTTAAACAATTGTTCCATGGAGGGAGACTCTTCAGAGTGGTTCATTGAAGAGACAGCTGTCTGAATCATTTGCAAACAGGAACTTAGGGGTCCAGCTTTCTTTTGCTTATGAACTAGTCATCTAAATCAAGTCAGTAATAGAAATTACTTTTTATGGAAAATTTCACACATGCACAGAAGTAGATAGGATAATATAATGACTCCCCTATGTATTCTGCAGCCAGTCTTACAAATTATCAACTTTGGCCACTTTGTTTCATTTATACACCTACCTGCCATTTCTATTCCCAACGTATTATTTTGAAGTAAATCTCAGGCATTATGTAAAATATTTCAGTGTACATTTTTAAATAATAAGATCTAAAATTAACATCTTTAATTTGCATCTAAAATTAAAAGATAATACCTAAATACCATCAAAGATCTAGTCAATGTTCTAATTTTCCTGATTATCTCATAAATAGCTGATAATTGGTTTGTTCAAATTAGGATTCAAACAAGGTCCACAGATTGCAGTTGGTTGGTGTGTCTGCTAAAGTATCTTTCTCTTTTTTAAAACAATTTTATTAGAATATAAAAATAAAGATAGAAAACTACACAAAAATATATGACAATTTATTTTTTATAAAAGTGAACAACTTTGAAACTACAACCCCGGACAGAAAATAAAACTTTACCTTCTACTTTAGAAGCCCTGTCCATGAGACTCATTTCAATGATGAACACTTTCTTCTCAATTACTTTTATAGTAATTGTTACTTTGCAAATAACTTTATCACCCAATTGTGATAAAATGTCCCTGGATATTATAATTTAGTCCTATCTATTAAAAATGACTTAAATGAACTCATTTACAAAACAGAAACAAACTCACAGACGTAGAGAATGGACTTATAGCTGCCAGGTGGTTAGAATCGGGGAAGAAACAGGGAGTTTGGGATCGACATGTGCATGTGTGCGTGCTAAGTCACTTCAGTCGTGTCCAACTCTTTGTGACCCTATAGACTGTAGCCCACCAGGTGCCTCTGTCCATGGGATTCTTCAGGCAAGAATACTGGAGTGGGTTGCCTACTCCAGGGGATCTTACCGACCTAGGGATCAAACTTGAGTCTATATGTCTCCCACAATGGCATGCTGGTTCTTTACCACTAGTGCCACGTGGGAAGCCCTGGGATTGACATGTACACACTGCTATATTTAAAACAGATACAAACAAGTTCCTACTGTATAGTACAGGGAACTCTGTTCAATGTTACGTGGCAGGCTGGATGGGAGGGTAGTTTGGGGGAGAATGGGTACGTATATATGGTCCCTTTGCTGTCCACCTGAAACTATTAAATCATAACATTGTTAATTGGCTATACTCCAATATAAAATAAAAAGTTAAAAGTGTATTTTAAGTTTTAAACTAACAGTCCCTTTCATCTCCTTATATCTCATCTGCATCCTTTGACCAGCAGGGTTTCCCAGTCTGGATTCTGCTGATTGCACACTCGTGGTGTATTTCAACATATTCTCTGTCCTCTGTATTTCCTGCAAATTGGCAGCTGGATCACACTAATCCTGTTGTCAAGGCAACGAGGTGTTGGGTACTTCTGTAGGAAGCACATCTGGTTGTCTCCCCTGGGGTGATGTCAGCAGCCACTGATAATGCTTACTGCCTGTAGCTAGTCATTCATTTGGTTTGAAGAATGCAGATGTTCTAATTTTAATAATTTCTATTTCATCTGTTAGTTGAAATATTATTATAAAGAGATTCTCCTCCTAATCTATTATTTGGTTACTCAGTTCAGTTCAGCTGCTCAGTCATGTCTGACTCTTTGTGACCCCATGGACTGCAGCACACCAGGCCTCCCTGTCCATCACCAACTCCCGGAGTTTACCCAAACTCATGTCCATTGAATCGGTGATGCCATCAACCATCTCGTTCTCTGTCGTCCCCTTCTCCTCCCACCTTCAATCTTTCCCAGCATCAGGGTCCTTTCAAATGGGTCAGCTCTTTGCATCAGGTGGCCAAAGTTTTGGAGTTTCAGCTTCAACATCAGTCCTTCCAATGAATATTCAGGGTTGATTTCCTTTATGATGGACTGTTTGGATCTCCTTGCTGTCCAAGGGACTCTCAAGAGTCTTCTCCAACACCACAGTTCAAAATCATCAATTATTTGGTGCTCAACTTTTTCATAGTCCAACTCTCACATCTATACATGACCACAGGAAAAACCAAAACCTTGACTAGATGGATCTTTGTTGGCAAAGTAACATCTCTGCTTTTTAATATGCTGTCTAGGTTGGTCATAACTTTCCTTCCAAGGAGCAAGCATCTTTTAATTTCATGGCTGCAGTCACCATCTGCAGTGATTTTGGGGCCCAAGAAAATAAAGTCTGACACTGTTTCCCCATCTATTTGTCAAAGTGATGGGACTGGATGCCATGATCTTAGTTTTCTGAATGTTGAGTTTTAAGTCAACTTTTTCACTCTCCTCTCTCACTTTCATCAAGAGGCTCTTTAGTTCTTCTTCGCTTTCTGCCCTAAAGGTTGTGTCATCTGCATATCTGAGGTTGTTGATATTTCTCCTGGCAATCTTGATTCCAGCTTGTGCTTCTTCCAGCCCAGCGTTTCTCATGATGTACTCTGCATAGAAGTTAAATAAGCAGGGTGACAATATACAGCCTTGATGTACTCCTTTCCCTATTTGGAACCAGTCTGTTGTTCCATGTCCAATTCTAATTGTTGCTTCCTGACCTGCATATAGGTTTCTCAAGAGGCAGGTCAGGTGGTCTGGTATTCCCATCTCTTTCAGAATTTTCCAGAGTTTATTGTGATCCACACAGTCAAAGGTTTGGCATAGTCAATAAAGCAGAAGTAGATAGTGGTATAGTTCAAATAGGAAGGCAGGATAGATTGTTGTTGTTTAAACCAGATTTAAAGACAATACATTGATATCCTATCACATTCTGTGTGTGAAAATCACTCAGTCGTGTCTGACTCTTTGCGACCCCATGGACCATATGGTTCACGGAATTCTCCAGGCCAGAATACTGGAGTGGGTAGCCGTTCCCGTCTCTAGGGGATTTTCCCAACCCAGGGATTGAACCCAGGTCTCCCTCATTGCAGGTGGATTCTTTACCAGCTGAGCCACCAGGGAAACCAACACATTCTGAAGGTGATCAATTTTTTTTGAGCTTACAGATTTAAACATATTTGATTTGTTTTAACCCATCCAAATTATTATTATCATGATTGAAGCTCCAACTGTCCCATCTTTGCCCAGTGAAATCTTTAGGTGGACTGGGAGCCTTTTTGAGATGATCCTAACAGTCTTTGATAACTTCCTTGGTATTTGAGAGACAATATATTCTAGGCCCTTCTTGTTATTTTCTGCTACAGACTTGGAATCAGCCATTTATTCCCCAGAGTCTCTGATTTCTTTTAGTGAGAAATAGCATTTCAGGACCACAGTTTGGGTCCTAGGAATGCTCACTGCTAATAGGACAGTCATTGTTTCTACTCAGTCTCTTTGTCTATTTCCATATATTTATATTTATATGTGTTTATAACTTTTATATGATACATAAAATGTAAATGTTTAAAAATATACTTTCCAAATCATTTAATAAGTTGAAAACAACATGATGTGTGCTAAGTTGCTTCAGTTATGTCGGACTCTTTGTGCCCCACTGGACTGCAGACCGCTAGGCTCCTCTGTACATAGGATTCTCCAGCTAAGAATAGTGGGGTGGGTTGCCATGCCCTCCTCCAGGGGACCTTCCCAACCCAGGGATTGAACCCACGTCTCTTATGTCTCCTGCATTGGCAGGCAGGTTCTTAACCACTAGTGCCACTTGGGAAGCTCAAACATCATGATATTTCACCCCAAATGACACTCTCAATGACTTTCCACTCCTATTACTGCCATTCATAAGAAATTTAACATTGCCTTAACGTCATCTCACATAGAGTCCATTTATCTTCAAAATAGCACATGCTGCTGCTAAGTCGCTTCAGTCGTGTCTGACTCTGTGCGACCCCATAGACGGCAGCCCACCAGGCTCCCCTGTCCCTGGGATTCTCCAGGCAAGAACACTGGAGTGGGTTGCCAGTTCCTTCTGCAATGCATGAAAGTGAAAAGTGAAAGTGAAGTCGCTTAGTCATGTCCGACTCTTAGCGATCCCATGGACTGCAGCCTACCAGGCTCCTCCATCCATGGGATTTTCGAGGCAAGAGTACTGGAGTGGGGTGCCATTGCCTTCTCCCCAAAATAGCATATACATATTTTTAAAATCCAGATGTATGCATTATACTTGACATTATGCCTCTTTCATTCTCTTTAATATAGAACAGTATCTCTCCATCTTTTCTTTTTTCTTTCCTGACACTGACATTTTGAAGAATCTGAATTGTTTTATTGAAAATAGCATAGTTCTGGATTAGTCCTAATGATTAGATTCATGTTAAACATTTTGGCAAAACTACTGCATAAATGATATTGTGTATTTCCCCCTGTAGCTTGTGAGAAAGAGGTACAGAATATAAATTTATTCTGTTATTACTGAGAAACAATTTGATCACTTGGTTAAGGCATGTCTGCTAGATATCTTCACCATAAACATGTATCTTTTCCTTCTTAATTAAAAAAGAATCTGTGGGGTAAAGGACCTGTGGAGTGATAACTATCTTGTTCTCCAATGAACTTTCACCCAATGGTTTAAGCATCCTTTACTAATCCTTGGCTGAATCGGTTATTATCTAAGGGTTACAAAATGATGATTTCTAATGAAATGATTTTGTTTCTATACCTTATGTCCTTCTCTGTAAGTTACTCTCTATAAAGAAGATCTTTTCCTCTTTCTCTTGCGTATCACTTGGGGAATCATGGACTTTTAAAATGATATTATTTAGTACGGCCAATGGCAACACTTTAGAGCTGGCTCCTTCAAAGAAGGAGTACTTGGTCACTACCAAGTATACTTTCTGCTTTTATGAATTTGCCTACTTTGATAACTCATACCAGTGGAATCACATAGTATTTGTCTTTTGGTTTTTTTCTAGCAACTCACATCCCATTTCTCATTTTAAAATGTGTTGTTACAAAACTGAAGAAACACAATGCAGATTAAAAGACTTGACAGCATCATCAAGTTTCTTACACAGTTTTCAACCTACCAGAAAGATAAATAGTGAACAACAGCAGGACAAGACATCTCTCCCCAGTTGCTATCAGTAGTAATTAAAACTAAAAATTATATCAAGTGAAAACAAAATAAAGATGGGGTGAAAAAAATCCTCTAGGTAAATGGTTTTTCCAGCCATTTTCGATTTTTTTTCTTGAATCATCACCTTATTTGATTATTTCTACATTTTAAAAAGATCCCCAGAGCTGCCCTTGAGGTTAAGCACATTGTTTACACCACTGGGCCAGTTGACAGGTGCCCTGTCTTAAGGGGAGGCGAGGATGGGGTTGGGAACAAGGAGAAAAAGCTATAAGCTGTAGCCTCTGACCCAAAGCAACATGGTTTTTCAACCCTGGGGAGACTCCCTCAGTGACTGATTAAGGGCTATGTTAGAAATGTTCAGAGAACAGAGGAAGAATTCAGTCCAGTTTAGTCTCTTCCCACTGAGCCAGAAGGGTCTCCAGTGCCTCTCCCTCCCACAAGCCAAGTCTCACCTTACATGCCCTGTTTCTTCTCATGTTAGATGCAGCTTGCCTGCAGATGCCTGAAGAACCACCCTCAGTGGGCATTGCAGGACTCTCACCATGCCTCCTTCAGCTGGAACCACATCACAGCTTGGATGTTATGGGAAAAGCAACCCCATTCATTGATGTCCACCTCACAGCCCTCAGATGACAGAAGCAGCAGTTCTGAGGCACCGCCTCCTGTTCACCAGGAGGCAACTCCAAGCCCAGCAACAACGTCCTGCAGGCAATTCTGCATACCTGCAGTGGCTGGAGTAATAGACAACCCGCTGTCCATGTGAGTGGCTTCTCCTGGTGGACTGCAGACCAGGTCCTGAGCCAGGTTATTCCCTTTGTAGGAGTCTGTGATGTGCTGGGGTTGAAATTTGCAGAGAATGGGGCAAATAGCCAGTGAGAGTATGCTGAGGTGGTGGTAGCCTCTGAAAACCCGGTCCACAAAATTATTGGAAACTTTTTCCAGAAAAGTACTTAATGGAGAAAAAGTGGACGTGGGGTTAGCCACCTGGCAGACCTGTCATAATTTGAGGCAGAGGCTCAGAATGTGAATGCGTTTGAGTCTCAAGAGTGGAAATAGATATAAAGGACTAACACAGTATTCTAGTAATTCTGCTGATGGCCATACATTGAGAACCTTGTACTCACACCTGCCTAAAAGGATAAGCCCTGCCATGTGCTGCCTGACTTCAATCACTCTCCTCCAGTCCTTCACCTGATGAGTCTGATCTCAGGCCCAATTCTATCCCTACCACCTCTTTCCTCAACATTTGGAGTCTTCCTCTTCCTTCTGGCATCTCCCACGAGCATCTCCTGCCCCTCCATTACCTCCTTTTGTAGCTATACTTCTCCCTGGGCCATTCCACCTGCCCTTTACCTCAATCCAGCCTTATTTCCTTCACCAAATGCTACAGTAGGGCCTCCATCAGATATTTACATGAAGGCCTTTGACCCCTCTATCCACCTTGGCAGACAAGGTTTGGGCTTTCGACCCTCAATGGTGAATGAAGCTGAATTTGGAGAGATCATGAAGCAAACCAGAGCAATGCCAATTCCTAAGTGATTTCTGGAGCCAGCACAGGGGACTCCAGTGACTCAACTGAGATGCTGCACACAGCTATTGCTGTTATCAAACAGCCTCAGGTCACCAGTGATGAGTGTTGCTGTGTCCTCATCTCCCTTAAGTGGTTCATGGCACTGAAGCCAAGTCCTACAGTGTGGGTGCCAGCAGGAGCTCTTCCAGAAAAAGACATCTGTTCTGGGAGAAATCGTCTAGCTAGTCCCAAGAGAGCAGCAGGACAGCAGGAGGCATCGGGACCTGCTTCTTAATAAGGATCAGCATGATGGTTATTTCCAAGAAAGGAACCAGGAGCACGAGAGACACCAGAATAGAGAATGGGGCTGCACCTCTGAGAAAGGAGTCTGGTTGGAAGCATTTTTGTTTTTTTAATGGACTTGTATCTCTTCACCTTCATCAGGCGTGTTTTGTGGATGCACCTGAGAATTTCAAAGCCCTGGATTCCTCTAAGTGGGAAGAAATACTCCCCTCCATCTTCCTAGAGAAGAGAGGCTCCTCTTTGCCAACAGAGGACACAAGGCTTCACCTGAGGTAGATGGAAGATGATTCTTGTCCTTTTCAAGATTAACCCCACCTTGCATAATTGCCATCAGACTTTTTAATTGAAGCATAGTTGATTTACAATGTTGTGTTAGTTTCAGGTGTATGGCAAAGTGATTGAGTTACACATATACACATATTCTTTTACAGATTCTTTTTCATTATATATTATCATAAGATATTGAATATATTGATAGTTCCCTGCGCTATACAGTATGTCCTTATGGTTTGTCTATTTTATTTATACTGGTGTATATCTGTTAATCTCAATCTCTGACTTTATCCCTCCCCCAACTCCGTTTCCCTTTTGGTAACCATACATTTGTTTTCTATATCTGTGAATCTATTTCTGCTTTGTAAATAAATTCATTTGTATCATTTTTTTGGGTTCCACAAATAAGTGATATCATATGATAATTTGTCCTTCTCTGTCTGACTTACTTCACTTAGTATGATCATTTCTAGGTACATCTGTGGTGCTTCTTTTTTACGGCTGAGTAATATTCCATTACACACACACACACACACACACACACACACACACACACACACACATACACACACCACATCTTCTATATCAGTTTATCTGTTAATGAAAATTTAGGTTGTTTAGAGTTACCATCTGACCCAGCAAGCTCACTCCTTGACACATAACTGGAAAAGATAAATCTCTTTTTACAAAAGATACAAGACCCTAATATTCAGAGCAGCATTATTTACAATAGTCAAGACATGGATATCACCAGATTTTAATAATTTGGGTCAGCTCTCTGCATAGCCCAAGCAGTACTATGGCAGCAAGCAGACAGCTTTCTTACTGGAAGAACTTCAGGATCTCACTAAAATGTACTGACAGGAACATGTGTGGGAGTGGATCTTGAGTGTGTTGGATGGAGGGAGGTAGAGTATGAAGGGGAGCATGGTATAGGGAGCATTTATCAACCCAGGAGCACCGTCCCAGGGCTCAAGATCTCACTTCCTGGCAAGGACACTTAATAGGTTGCTGGCTGGGTTCTTTGTCGGTTGGACATAAAAATAGCTTACAACAAATGAGGCAGAGGTGCCACAACTGCCTGGGTGAAGTGTGGAGAGAAGAGTCAGAGGGCTTGTTAGCGCTGGTTTATGACAGGACACCGAGACCCTAACCAGTGACTGTGTTCCCTAGGAAGAGGGTCCAGAAGACAGCCCCACGACTGAGGCAACAAGGAACACACTAGTGAGGGTGGCAGTGGCAGAGGCAGCAACGAAAAGTCAAGGCACTGTCCTCCGTAGGCCTAACTGAACCCCTGGCTCATCTGGCTCCAGCGCAGACCTCGGCAGGGGACCCTGGAGCTGGTCAGTGGACAGTCCCTCTGAGTGACATGTCTCACCTCAGGCACGTGCCTGGCCATCTCTCTGCTTTCTGCCTTGGGACTTTCTCCAAAGTCTGCTTGGTCCACATGGACGTGATGTAGAAGTGTGGGAGTGTTAACGCCTTAGGGGAGGAACTTTGGGGAATGAGGAACACGCAGTGAGTGAATGACCCCCGCCCCCCGCCACACTGTCCTTCAGCGGGACAATCCTGGGACACACTGGCCGCAGTTCCTCTGAGGACCTGTGATGAGACAAGTCCTTGATGTCCACAGCGGTAAAAACTCTCCCTGTATTGACCTCAAATACAGACTGCTCTAATGTCAAAAAGTCACCGTGTATTATTCTTTCTCGTATTCTGTCTCCTCTCAGCAGCCACACTCCAGCTCCTTGGAGCCACCTCCCAATTCAACTCGACACCCCAGCCTGTGTCTCATGCTTTGTTTTCCGGGGAGCCCTATCTAAGGTTCTTCTTCTGTGCTTAAACTTGGGAATCAGTTAGCATATTATTATTATGTTAAAACATCCTCATTTGGAAAACATATCCCAGCTTAGCATTAACTGATTATTGGTGATACTGCCAATCTAAGAGCTACATTTCACTTTCTCCACTCCAAGTTCATTTAGGGGAGAAGCAGTGTTTTTCCCATACCCCTCACGCTGTCCTTGATGGCAAAGCCAGGTAAAGCTCACAATACATTATGTGTGAGCAAAGAGGCAGAACTACTGTATTTTATAAAGAGCAGTTACTATTAAAAGCAATGTGGGCCTAATTAGGTCCAGCACATCTGAAAGTAATTGCATTGCCTCCTGTAAGCATTTTAGTGTGTCCAAGTGCTTAGCCTTAATTCTCCACACTAACTCTCACTGATTGTTTGCTCTGCCATTTGCTAAGACCTGCCTTTCCTAAGTTATCATCGCTATTTATTCTGAATCTGTATTTTCAATCTGTAAAACATTAGATGGCTCTGCTTCCACCTTTATCAGGAAAAAGAATCTTTCCTGATTTAGATCCCAGATCTTGAAATGTTCTCTCTCTGGCAGACCCCAAGCCTCACCACTGCAATTTGAAAAGCTTCCAGAATCCCATTTCCTTCACAGATCTCCCTCTGAGGAACACAATATTGCACTGGCTCCAGCCTCTGGAAACCTGGAATTACCCAGAACCTCTCTTTCCTGAACTCCCCGAGTGGCCCTCAGCACCTGGCAGGCACTGAGACCCAGATGGGTTGTTAGATGCTCCTTTGTCTTCAGTGTCATGGTTTTTAAACTAGAAATTCCTTGACATCAAGAATAACATTTTTGTAACTCAGTTCCTAGTACAAGGTCATGCACCGTGAAACACAATACAGTCTTTTTTTAATGAAGGTAGAGTCAAGGGTAAATTCAGGGAACACAAAAGAAAAAATTAATATCTAGCAAGTGAACAACATTTTGATCGGGTTAATATTAGAAGGCTCAGTGAGTTGGTTCACAGAGCTATAATATAGTTCTTAATACTTAGAAGCCTAAAGTAATTTAAAAACAGACAGAAATAAGTTGTATGTGCTGGAGAGAACGGCGTCACAGAGCCAACACATTCCTATATAATTCTGAGTGTTCTCTATGGTATAAAGACAATATAGTAACAGCCTGGATGCATCATTATCATTGTGTACGTTTGTGTCTTACAGCCCTAAAGGGTATAAGGAAAATTCTAGAACCAGAGAGGAGCTAAGTCCACTAATCGAATATTTAAGAAATATTAAGTATGGATGGAAAGATGGGATTATCTCATTCAACTCCCTGATTTTATACGTTGGTATTGTCAGAAGGATACAGGCCCAGCAATGAGCCTTTGGTATCCTTCTAACATGAATGCGGGAAGAAAGCTTGTTGATTCTCCTCATCTGCAGGTTTATCAGGAAGCCAGGAAAGGCTTTTAGGGATCTATATAGAAAGGAAAAAAAAAAACACCAAACTGTAAACTAAAGCTTTATGAACACATACATTCATCATAGGCTGTTTATAATAGCTGGGAAATTAGAAATTACCTGAATTCGAATAGTAAGGTAAGAGTGAAGTAAATCATAAGATAATGTACAATGGAATATTGTGTAGATATTAAAAGTGTTTCATAAAAAAATTAATACCATGGGAAAGAGCAGGATACTAAATTTATATAGAGAGTATTATCTCACCTGTGTAGATATCAATGCCTGGATAGAAAAAAATACAGACAAAAGCATCCAAAATGGTAACTCTGGATAGCGTGTATCTTTGGATGCTGGGGTGCTGGTGATTTTAATTTTTTAAAATAATGTTCTGTACTTTTCATAATGATTTTCTAACGGGAAAATTTTTTAAGCAGGAACACGTAAAATTATTTAAAATATATTAGTTAATATAAACTATAAATTTTTACATGAAAGATAGTTTTCAATATCTCTGCATCAATCTTTTAAAAAATTTCTTATTGGAGTATAGTTGCTTTACAATATTGTGGTAGTTTCTGCTGTAGCAAAGTGGATCAGCTGTATGTATATACATAACCCCTCTTTTTTAGATTTCCTTCCCATTTAGGTCACCACAGAGCACTGAGTAGAATTCCCTGTGCTATACACTAGGTCTTCATTAGTTATATATTCTGTATCAATCTTCGAATAAGAGAGGGTACATGTAGGGAGAAGCAAGACTTTTTCTCATAGTATCATGCTGCTGTGGGTAGTTCTGACATGCAAAATACAAACAGAAGTAACATCACAAAATTTTACAGTGAATTTGTGACTCCGATAAGAAAACTATTAAAGTTCTAGATTTGGGTGTTTTGTTTTGTTACTCTAGGCACAGCTTCAGGTTTTCTTGATTTTGTTTTGGGTGACAGTGTAAAATCAAGGTCGTTGTGAGTTCAAGTCCTCCAAGAAGTAGATGTCAAGATGGGGTAAGATGAGGTGCAAGAGAGGTGCAAGAGAGGGTAACAGCTGTAAAGCACAAATGGAGAGAGAGCAGGAGAAGGGAGAGAGAGCTTTCAGATGGAAGCAAAGTCTGACTCTCGTGGAAGGAGAATGGGTAGGAAGGTTGGGTGGTAAAAGTCTCAGACTGGGTGTGGCTCCCAAAGAGGTTCAGCCAAGCCAATGGGAAGTTCTTGAACTAAGTTAGCCATTGAAGTTGTCTTTGGATGAAGCACAAGCTGGACTCAAGATTGCCGGAAGAAATATTAATAAACTCAGATATGCAAAAGACACCACCCTTACAGCAGAAAGTGAAAAGGAACCAAAGAGCCTCTTGATGAAGGTGAAAGAAGAGAGTGAAAAAACTGGTTTAAAACTCAACATTCAAAAAACTAAGATCATGGCATCTGGTCCCATCACTTCATGGCAAATAGATGAGGAAAAAATGGAAACAGTGAAAGACATTATTTTCTTGGGCTCCAAAATCACTGTGGACAGTGATTACAGCCATAAAATTAAAAGATTCTTGCTCCTTGGAAGAAAAGCTATGACAAACATAGACAGCATATTAAAAAGCAGAGACATTACTTTGCTGACAAAGGTCCATAAAGTCAAAGCTTTGGTTTTGCCAGTAGTCATGTATGGATGTGAGAGTTGGACCAAAAATAAGGCTGACTGTTGAATAATTGATGCTTTTGAACTATGGCATTAAAGAAGACTCTTGAGAGTCCCTTGGACTGCAAGGAGATCAAACCAGTCAATCCTAAAGGAAATCAACCCTGAATATTCATTGGAAGGACTGATGCTGAAGCTAAAGCTCCGATACTTTGGCCAACTGATGCAAAGAGCCGACTCATTGGAAAAGTCCCTGATACTGGGAAAGATAGAAAGCAGAATAAGAAGTGGGCAACAGAGGACAAGATGGTTGAAAGGCATTACTTACTCAATGGACATGAATTTGGACAAGCTTTGGGAGATGGTGATGGACAGAGAAGCCTGGTGTGCTGTAGTCCGTGGGGTTACAAAGAGTTGGATATGACTGAGCGACTGAACAACAACGTGTTTCTTAGGAACAGAACACATTTGATCTTCATCATGTTCATTCAGTCACTAGAAGCAGCCTGTGGGAATTGTGGTGGTGGTGGTTTAGCCACTAAGTCATGTCCAACTCTTGCAACTCCATGGACTGTAGCCCAATAGGCTCCTCTGCCCATGGGATTTCCCAGGCAAAGAATACTGGAGTAGGTTGCCATTTCCTTCTCCAGTGGGAATTGTGACCTTGGCACAAATGCAGTGGTACATTCAGAGGGGCAGCTAGTAGGGCAATAGTCAACTATGCTCATCACAGCAGATATCTGAGCAGCACAAGTTTGGTGGCCACTGGCCACCACCAGTCATTAAGATGCACTTAGAAGATGCACAGTCATTAAGAAGGAATAGTTCCCTAAGTCTTTAAACACAGAATGAGTGACCTTGATGTTTTCTTTAAGTTCATCACTATAAACAGATGTGCCAAGAGGCATTTGTGGGCTTTTAATGACTATCACTTTCTAAGTGCCTCACAGATATAGAAATACTGTGTTTATATTCAACTTCTCTAGATGAACTTTGGTTGGGTACAAACAGCTCATCTATTCTGCTTTACCTGTGGCTTTGTTTTTGCTAATTCCCTATTTCAGGTAAATATAATAAAGATAATAATGTATTGTAAATGAAACACCAATTCAGAACATTTCACAGCATTTCCTTTGGAAATATTGGCTCAACGGAGACTATAATTACTGGAAAGCAGAAATGCAATGCTGTCATACAAACTGAAGTGTTTCTACTATATCTCAGAGGCATTTAATCAATTCAGCCAAAGCAACCAACAAAACCAGTTGTTTATTGTTGGAATTCCAAATCACCTAATGACAAACTGGGTTTCTTCAGATTTAATTGACTAGATGTTGAACTGCTGTGACAACATAAATCAGCATGCCCAAATGGTCTTAAGGTGGCAAGATGGCAGAAAATGCACTATAGCTGATATTAATGAGTAAAACTCCTTCCAATTATTTTACACTTGAAACAAAACACTATTGCATTGTAAAATGGTCAAAGTAGCCAGGAAGTGTGAATGATGTAATAAGTGTTTATTAATTTTAAAAATCCCCTTGCTATGATAACTGAGAGGTAATAGTATATTAAATCTTTGTCTCTGGGATCTTCTTTACCAGCGTGCCTTTGCATTTCTAGGACAGAACAATTCCTATATATCCTGCTCATGCTATGAGTTCAATGACAAGTTCAATGACTACTTTTTTGTTTGTTTTCTTTTATCGTGGTAAGAATATTTCATATGAGATATACCCTCTTAATAAAACATTCTCATTGACTATAGTTAAAGTGTCGATCTCTAGAGCTTATTCATCTTGTTTAACTACGACTTTATGCCCATAGATTAGTAAGTCTCTATTTCTCCTTCTTCCCATTCCCTAGAAACCACCATTCTATTCTTGGATTCTATTAATTTGATTACTTTTGATACCTCATACAAGCAGATTCATGCAATATTTATCTTCTATGACTGGCTTATTTTACTTAGCATAATGTCCTCCATGTTGTCACATATTGCAGAATTTCCTTCTTTTTTAAGGCTGAATTCAATTATATGTATATACCATATTTTCTTTATCCTTTCATTTGTCAATGGATATTTAGGTTGTTTCCATATCTTGGCTATTGTGAATAGTGCTGCTCACCCATAAGTTCTAATAGGTCTTTGAGATTCTGATTTCAGTTCTTTTGGATAAACACACAGAAATGGGGCTTCTGGTTTATACAGTAGCTCTATTTTTAATTTTTTGAGTTATCTCCATGAAATGGGGGCTGCACCATTTTACATTCCTACCAACAGTGTGCAAGGGTTAAAGTTTGTCTACATCCTTGTCAAAACATGTTGTCTTCATAATAGCCATCCTAAATATATGAAGTGAAATCTCCCTGTGGTTTTGATTTTCATTTCCCTGATGTGTAATGTCATCGAGCATTTTTTCATACACCTGTTGGCCATTTACATGTCTTCTCTATGAGAAAGGTCTATTCAACTCCTTAGCTTATTTTTAAAATTGGTATATTAGGAATTTTTTCTATTGAATTGTAGGAGTTCCTTACATTTTTTGGAGAGTAACCACTTATCAGATATGTAGTTTGTAAATATTTTCTCCTATTCCATACATTGTCTTTCTGTTGGTGGTTTGGGGTGTACAGAAGATTTTCAGTTTGATGTAGTCCCACTTGTCTATTTTCATTTTTGTTGCCTGTGCTTTTGATGTCATATTTATGGAGCATTGCATAGACCAATGTCATGAAACTTTTCCTATATGTCTTTTCCTAGGAATTTTATAGTTTCAGGTCTTTCATTGGAGTCTGTATTCCATGTTGAGCTGATTTTTGTGTAGTATAAGAGTCCAATTTCATTCTTTTGTCTGTAGATATCCAGTTTTCCCAGCACCAATTGTTGAAGAGACTAACCTTTCCCTATTCTGTATTTTTGGTGTTCTTGTTGAAGATCAGTTGGCCATATATGTGTGGATTTATTTCTGGGATCTCTATTCTGTTTCGTTAGTCCATAGGTCTGTCTTTATACTGGTACTACATTGTTTTGATTATGATAGTTTTGTAATATATTTTAAAACCAGCAAGTGTGATGGCATGAATTTTGTTCCATTTCAAGATTAATTTGACTCTTTATGGTCTTTTATGCACCCACGTGAGTTTTAGAATTGCTTTTCTATCTCTGTAAAACATGTCAATGGAATTTTGATAGTGATTTCTTTGAATTTGTAGATTGCTCTGGATAACATGAGGATTTTAACATAATTACATCTTTTAATCCATGAACATAGAGTGACTCTCAATTTGTGTCTTCTTTCATTTATTTCATCAATGTTTTGTAGTTTCACTATACAAATAATTTCCTTCATTAAATTTATTTCTAAATATTTGTTTTTGGTGCTGTTGTAAATGACATTTTTTTCTTAATTTGCTTTTCAGATTGATTATTATTAGTGTATGGAAACATAACTGAATTTTGTATGTTAATTTTACATCCTGCAACTTAACTGAATTAGTTTATTAATTCTAAGAGTCTTCTTGTGGAATCTTTAGGGTTTTCTACATATAAGGTTGCCGGGAGCCGGCATATTGCATATTGAGTGCATATTGCATATTGAGTGCAGCACTTTCCACAGCATCATCTTTCAGGATCTAGAATAGCTCAACTGGAATTCTGTCACTGCCGGTAGCCAGTGTGAGGAACTCCGCCCATGACAAAGGTCATGAGGAAGGAGGCTTGGCATACGCAAAGGCGGGATTGAGCTTCAGGAGTCCCCCTGGAAATTCTCGAGCATATACCCCCAAAACCAGAGTCTGCCTACTTTCTGCTTTGTGCTTTCACCTACACCTCTGACTTTACGGGGGGCTGTCCCCCACTACCTCTCTCTGAAAAAAGAGTTAGCTTACAGTTCCAGTTAATAATTCCTGGGTGTGACAGTGTTTAACCTACAAACTCCTTTGGAAATCCTCTAGCCTGCCTGAATAGGTTTTTCCGGCCACATGTGATTGTTCAGAGCCTCCCAACTGTGAGAGGCAGGAGATGTTCTAAACTGTCTAAACACAGATTCTTTTGAGTAGTTAAAAGATTGATTAGAAATTGTATTGGTGAAGGGATTTTCACTTGTTGGGCCAATGTTTGCTGCTAAGTTTCCATATCCCTTACCTGCTGTGTCCCTGGCAGTGTATTGATTAATATAATTGGTGTAAGTAGTAGCTTTAATGTTTGTAACCTGGGACCCTTGAGTTAATTCTTTTTCTTGTTATAGCCCACCACACCTTTGCTCTGTAGGAATGCAACTTTATCTAATGCTTTTGGAGGGTGGCTCCTGACCAATCACCTTTAGAGAAAAATAAGTTTTCTGAAGAAAAGGTCTTAAAATGTTAACAGGCCTCCGGGCCAGAAGATGATGCAAATCACCTAAGCTTTTGATATGATAAGTTTGCAGGAAGAAAGCCTGGCTTGCTGCATGACTCTACCCCTTCCCCCATTATCCTCTATGCATAATTTAAGGTATAAAAACTACTTTGGAAAATAAAGTGCGGGCCTTGTTCACCGAAACTTGGTCTCACCATGTCGTTCTTTCTCTTACCTTCTGGCTGAATTATTCAGCCTCTTTTCTCCACTGAATTTCCTCACTGAGCTATCCTTATTTCAGCCTCTTTTCTCCACTGAATTTCCTCACTGAGCTATCCTCATTCTATTACTCTTTATATCCTTAATTAACGTTTAATTAAGCAATTGTTTCCTGATCTTCGCCTACGCCGTCTCTCCTTCGAATACCCTGGATCAGCCGGGGCTGGTCCCCGGCATAAGGTCATGTCATCTGCAAATTGGGACAGTTAAACTTCTTCCTTCCTGATTTGCATGTGTTTTATTTCTTTCTCTTGTCTAATTGCTCTGGCTAAAACTTTTAGTACTATATTGAACAGAAGTGTCAAGAGTGTACATCCTTGCCTTATTCCTTATTTTAGAGGAAAACCTTTCAGTTTTTCACCATTAAGTATGATGTTTAAATGTGGCTTTTCATATTTGGTCTTTATTTCAGTGACTACTTCTTGATCTGATTTGTGTTACTCTAGGATTCTAAAGGAAATCAACCCTGAATATTCATTGGACGGACTGATCCTGAAGCTCAAGCTCCAGTACTTTGGCCACCTGATGCAAAGAGCCAACACATAGGAAAAGACTCTGATGCTGGGAACAATTGAAGGCAGGAGGAGAAGGGGATAACAGAGGACGAGATGATTGGATGACATCACCGACTCAATGGACAAGAGTTTGAGCAAGCTCCAGGAGTTTGTGAAGGATAGGGAAATCTGGCATGCATTTCATGGGGTCGCAGAGTCGGACATGACTAAGCAACTGAACAACAAAAACTCTATGAAAAGAAGGAAGGAACCAGACCATTTCTGTCTGTGATTCACTTTCAAAGTGTGGTTCCTGGACCCAGCAACATCAGCATGTGCCCAGGAACTCATCAAAATGCAAATCCTCAGGCCCACCCCAGACTTACTGAATCTGAAACTTTGAGAGTGGGGCCAGTAATTTGTGTTCCAACAAGCCATCTGGGTGATTACAATGCATGCTTGGAGGATGTCTGACTAACACCATTTCCCATGGTGTAGTATTCAGATAAGTATCAAAGACATATTAACATGTGTTATGCAACAGAAGATTCCTTATTTGAATAAGGTTGGGAAATCTGGGGCTAAAAAGGTTAAGTAGAGCCCATGGGCCGTGCCCCTCACAGAAGTCCCTACAGGTCACTCCTCCAGACCTGCCACTGTGTACATGTGCCTATTTATGCCCCACAAATAGCGCATCCCTTGTTCTTTCTCCAAGAGCCCAGTTCCCCATCTCTCTTAGGCACACACACACACACACACACACACACAGAGAGAGAGAGAGAGAGAGAGAGAGAGAGAGAGAGAGAGAGAGAGAGATCCCTTTCCCTTGCTTCAAAGCCCAACTTTCTTTTTTCCACCCCAGTATGACAGACAGGAAGGAATCTCAGTGTGGACTGATGCCCCACTCCCTGCACTGCAAGGCACTCACAATAACAGTCAATATATTAACCAAAGTGTAGATTGTGGTGCCTGCACGTAGTCGTGTCTAAGTTTTGCAATCCTGTGAACTGTAGCCCGCAGGCTCCTCTGTCCATGGGATTTTTCAGGCAAGGATACTGGAGTGGGTTGCTATTTCCTCTTTCAGGGGATCTTCCCAACCCAGGGATCGAAACTGCATTGGCCTGCATCTCCTGCATTGCAGGTGGATTCTTTACCAGCTAAGCCATTGGGGAAGCCTAAAGTGTAGGTTGTTCAGTCCTAAATAACTATTCTTTGGGGACACATTCAGTGCAGTTCAAATATATATTTAGAAAAAAGACACTTTTTTACTGAAAGGACACAGTCTTGCTAAGGACATATCCAATTCCTATTTCTAAACTGAATGAAAATATTTCAGTCTGAGGCATCTATATTTGTATTATTTCAGTGGTTCAGGGCTTGCTTTTCCAAAATTAATCTGGGATTATTTGCTTTACATCTATCCACAATGCAAAATGCTTGCCTGCAGAATAGCTTCTGTTTCCATTTTAATATACACAAATTAGTTATGAACCCCTAAATAGTTTTCAGTTTGGGCAACCTAAAATTCAAAATTTACCTCTAGCAACAGGAAGAAACTGCAGGCAACTTAAATTACTGGTTTTTCTCTGAAATTGTGGCTACTCAGTAGGACTAAAGGAGAGAGTCCAAATTACTTTTTCATCTACTAAAAAAACTAAAATACCCCAAAGCTTTAAAATTTTACTTTGTTACATTGTTGGGTCATCATTGTAAGCCAAAGAACAGGAGAACAAGCATGCAGAAAAAGGGACTACTCCAGCCTCTAAAAAAAACAATATTGCATTTCTTGCCTGCTTTTGCATCAATCAAGAAATATCCCCACAGGATGCGCTAACTACAAATGTCTAGTGGTGATGTGTGGAAGAAATCTTCCAAAGCCTGGATCTTGAAGAAAGCGGATAAAATCTGGGCAACACAGAACTTGGAGATTAACTCAAGCGTGATTTGAGATTCAAAACCTCTGAAAGGAACATGCCAGATCATGCCAAGTTGCTCACGCCTGCTCATAATGAGACCAATTTGGTTCTGAAGGAGAAAAGGCGTTAATATAAGGGTTGCTGGCAGGGCAAACAATAGATGACGTCTCATCCCATTATATCCTATAATAAGTGTGTGTCATCCTAGCCTTTCCTCTAGTTCCTCTGACTCAAATTCATGCATTGTTAAAAACTTATTAAAATGCATTGAATCAGAGCTCGGTAGACAACAAAAATAGAGGGAGTTTTTGATGCCAAGCCAAATAATTTTGGCTTTTCTTCCCAATGTTCATGTAAACAAACTGCCAAACACCCATACATATGAATGGAAAATTATTCATGAAAGGGGATGTTGACTGAAATTCTCAGATGAGATACGACAGGGAACTAACTAACGCACTGACATGTTGTCTGTGGAGGGCTGTTCCTTCACTTAGTGTCATATCTCATGAGCAGATATTTCACTTCACACTGTCCACCATTAAACACAAAACTCATGTGTAAATTACACTTATTAAAATTCAAGTCTTTCTAAGTAAAAATATAAAGACTTTCCCAAGTCCTGATTCTTCTTTCTCTATGAGAGAAAAAAAGAGAAAGATGTGTGGAATAATTGTTCTGAAAGTTTGGAGGTCAGATCTTAGAAACTGATCACTGATAAACCAATCACATCTATTTCACATGGAGCAACAAAAACTCCCACGGGAGTTTGATGACCCGGAATCTAGCAAGATGACAGCAGTAAAAACATAACTAGATTTTGTGCTAAATAAATATATGCTAACAGTTGTGTTTTCATTGGATGAGGGGTTATAGATTCTAATTAACTTTTGAAGCAAGTCAGGAAATAAAACTTTAGTTGCTGAAGAGACTTCTAAATGCCTCCCATCGTCCACCCTCCCCATTTTCTACAGTCATAGAATTTGAAGCTGGGCACATGGTTTTCCCCTTGTGGCTCAGGTGATAAATATCCCCCTGCAGTGCGGGAGACCTGGGTTCCATCTCTGGGTTGGGAAGATCCCCTGGAGAAGGGAAAGGCTATCCACTCCAGTATTCTGGCCTGGAGAATTCCATGGACTGTATAGTCCTCGGGGTCGCAGAGTTAAACACAACTGAGTGACTTTCACTTTCACAGGGTCTCCCAGTTTGTCTACATATCCCAGGCTCCCTTATAAGCCAGGTGTGACCTATGGCAAATTTCTAATCAAAAAGCAGGGAGAAGTGATTTGTGCATCTTCAGAGCTGTGCCCTTAAAGAAAAGGGGCATGCTCTCCACTTCCTGTGCCCCCTCTCCACTGGCTGAAGTGTGGATGAGCATGTAGGTTCAGGTGAGGGCAACACCTTAGTCACCAGGACTAACAAGATAGAATCCTGGGTCCTCAAACTGTGGTGTTGCCCAAGCAGCCCCTGACTGCTCACATACAATTAGAGAAATAAAACTATCTTGTTTTGCGCTTTCCTGGTGGCTCAGACAGTAAAGAATCTTCCTCCAGTGTGGAGACCTGGGTTCGATCCCTGGGTCAGGAAGATCCCGTGGAGAAGGGAATGGTATTCATTTCAATAGTCTTGCCTGGAAAAATCCCATGGACAGAGGAGCCTGGTGGGCTGCAATCCATGGGGTCACAAAGAGTCAGACAACTCTGACTGAGTGACTAACACACAACACAACACATTTATATGATCTTTCACAGAAGTTAAATGTATATTCTAATAAACGCAAACTATGTTTGTTAATAATGAAGAATGTAGAACTTCCAATCCTCTACAAACAGGGTTAGTAAATTTCAGGCACAGGCCAAGTCTGGCCTGCTGCTTGTTTTGTAAACAAAGTTTTATTGAAACACAGCCAGGTTTATTCATTTGGGTATTGTCTCTGGCTGCTTCACACTCTAACATCAGAATTGAGGAGCTATGACAGAGACCATATGGCCGACAGGGACTAAAGTATCTATTATCTGGTCCATAACAGAAAAATTATCCTTGATGTAGAGGGAAAGAAAAAGAAGACTTCATTCAGAATAAGTCAAGAAAGAGGGACAAACAAATCAAATAGAAAAACATGAAAAGAGAATTTATAAAGTCAAAAATATGACTAAATATACTGGTGGTTAAAATAAATGTGAGTGGGCTAAGTCCTCCACTAAATATGTTAACATTTGTCAGGTAAGACAATGAGTCAAGCCTAGAATTGTTACAGAATTTGGGGCATTTAAATAAAGAGTGGGAGAATATCAAAAGAGCAACAACAGAAGAGATCTGGTGTGGGTAAAATCTTCCCCGGAAAGGGAGGACTTGACTTTCAAGAAATTGTACAAAATTCCAGGTAGCTGTTAGGAATCTGACTATGAGAATCAGAAATCAATTCAGCTAAGAAGGAAGAGTCCAAGAGAAGGCAGCCTTGGGCCAAAGAGCACATGATGAAACATCCTCAGAGCCACGTGGTTATAGGAGAGGTAGGGGTGGCCTACAGGCTTCCCAGGTGGCGCTAGTGGTAAAGAATCTGACTGCCAGTGCAGGAGACATAAGAGACCTGGGTTTGATCCCTGGGTCCGGAAGATCCCCTGGAGAAAGGAATGGCAAACCACTCCCCAGGACATTGGGAATCCAGTGGACAGAGGACCGTGGCAGGCTATACAAGTCCATGGGGTCACAAAGAGTAGGACATGACTATAGCGACTTAGCAAACACAGGTGACCTAAAAGTAGAGTCCACCAAAGAACACATGCCAAATTCAACTGAATGGGTCCAAGTGCTTGTAAGTCATCTGATTAGTATATACTGTAGACTCTACCATTCCCTTACATTTAATACAAAACTGTATGCTTCAGTATCTTATGGATACTGAGAAGGATATTAGAGAATTATAGAGAAGGACCCATGATTCCAGTGATAAGTAAAGGAGAAACGTCCATTCTCTGGTTCTGTGAGGAAGCCCTCGGTCTTTGAGCTTCTCTGAGCTTGTTCCACTTTTGTGCTGCCGGAAGGAACATGCCAGCATTCTTGTCACTCACTCCCGTCTGCCATGCCTTCTTTCTGGGGCCGCTTGGCCGGACTTCCTTCTAATGCCAGCACCTGTTATGATGTCATCTCCCCGGCCTGAACCACTTCTACCAGAAAAGATTACACAAACTCCCCAATTATCCACAGAACTAAATAAGAGGATGCTGACATGAGCTGAGCAGCTGCTGAGGAAGGCATAGTGAGGGGGATGGGGATGCAGAGATGAGACTTCACCTCCTCTCTTATGTCCCTGTTAGAGCAAAACTCTTCAAATCCAGTGCCAGGGTGAAATTTTTTCTGGGGTGTTAGAGGTTATACTTTGAGGAAATGGTCTTATTATCAGTTCATTCAATATGTCCTAAGTGTCACCTGTATGTAAGCTATTGTGTTTGGTACTGGGGATGGAAACATGGATAAAAAGTGTCCCCTGTCTTTGATGAATCTACATCTAACGGAGAGAAAAAAAAAACTTCAAGGGTAAAATGTATTTTGACTGTAATATGTTTTATTGCACTACCTTGGTAGCTTCACTGAGTCTTACTTTGAGGTTATAACCTTAGATTTTATCAAAGGTCAATATTATAAAATGGTTCTGGGGTGAATGATTTTGTATCTTTTCATAAATTACTGTTGAAAAAAGTTCATTCCTCTGTTTCTTACATAGAAGTATCTCTTTTAAGAATTTAGTATCAGAAAAATATCTTCTGACAAACTGGTATCTTTTTACAGGGGTCTCCTGCATTGCAGGCAGACGCTTTTACTGTCTGAGCCACCAGGGAAGCCCCTGATAACTATATAATGAATCATAATTTAAAAACTCATTTGACTTCGAGAAACTTGTAGTTCAATCAATGTTTAAGCATAGTCTATGATTGGGGCATGTTTATTTTTTCTTTTCTGTGGCCTCTATATTAATGGTCTTAGGATAAATGTCTTTTTTAAAATTATGGACCACATAATGTTTTCCTAGAAGCAAACAGAATATAAAATACGACTTTGATTAGAACATCTTATTCCTCCCAGAAGTATAAGTAATTTCCTAGAATCAGATGGAAGCAAATGACAACACAAAGCAGGGGTTATTATGATACTCTGGGACAGGAAATAGCCTTGGAGTAGATTATTTTGGTTGGGTGGTCTTTCGGAGTCCACTGAAGATCACTCTCAGGGCACAGCTTTTACAGGCCTACCCGTTGGCCTGGCCAGGGGTCTCTATCTGTTTTGACTGTGTTAGGAAGACAGAGTTTGGTGAAAATCTCCTAGAAGCTTGGATAGTTATTCAAGATAAACATGAAAAGTATGTCATTTTATAATCTTGTCTAGCCTGGAAGGTTATGCAGGCTAGACCCCATAAGAAGAGGGGAAAGGAGGACTTATCAACAAATACCCTGGATATAAATATTCAAACCTAGTTTTCATTGGTCTAAATGTTATTTCTGTATCTAAAATGATGCCCTGAGGGAAAAAAAATCAGGGCAACTAGGGCATGCCTGTGAACACCTGGGACTTTATAAGCGTTCTAGGTCTAACTAAAGGTTCTGTTTCTTTATTCACCCACCCACCTCCCAACCTAATTCCTGGCTGGTTCCCACTTAACTTAGAAGAAAATCTGCACTTAAAAAGCACCTTCACTTTGGATCTCCTTTACATGATGTAAAATGGCCTCTTTTAGGATTTAATTCTTGCACAGCTGGACAAGCAAGGGGTGGGGTGTGATGCAGGTTGCCACAGAAACTGCTGTTGGTGCTAGGATTCTTTATACTTTGCTCCTAAAAATAAGATGTAAAATGTACCGAGGGTGTGATTAGCGCAGCACAGAAGGGAATTTCTAAAAGGAGAGCCAAACCTCCCGCCCCCACGGGAACGGGGGTGTCTTCATAGCTGGAGGCCAGGACAGAAAACTGGGAACAGATGCCCAACATGGTTCTTCCCTCAAAAGGTGCAGGGAAAGACAAATGGGAAAACTGGCTTTTGAAGAAGAAAACAGTCCTCAATCAGGCATAATTCATATAAATTTCAAGGTTGAGATGTCCTGAGATTACCCAGGAAATAAATAGAACTGTTCTCTGTAAGCTACATAAAAGCTATAGAGCTGCACATAAAAGCCAAGAAACAGGGTGAGACATTGTAGTCTGGTGTCTTGCCCAGAAGAAGATGCTGTCACATGCGACCTTTGTCAGGTGGTCCCCCAGTCAGCTTGGACACGTTCAGTGATCTTTACTTCCTTTGGAGACATCTGACAACTGGACTTCTCTCTCTAAATGTTGTTGCACTCTGCCTTTCTGTAACTTCCACCCATTTGCTTTTGTTTACCTTCTGCAGCAACCAAGAAGTCAGCTGCCACTTTTTTTTTTTTTTGTCTTCATATGATAATTCTTCATTTACTACTAAATGGAGCAATCAGCCCAATGGTCCACTCACAGCTAAGGTAGGCTGACTAAGCTGACAAATCAGTCCACTTCATAGACCTTGGTGCAAAATGAAATGTCATTAAAACTAGCAACTCATGGTCACAGACAGAAAATGTGTATGTGTTTCTAAGCACATTCAACAGCTACGACGGGCCAGGCACCAGGCTAAGTGCACATATCATCTCATTTCATCCAGTTATACGAGGTAAGTAGCTTTATCATCCCTGCTTCATAGAGAAAATCCAGTTTAGTCTGAATGGCAGCAGCCTCATGGGTGTGTGCAGAGTAGAGTGGAGGGCACAGACTTCAGAGTCAGAGGGGGTTGAGCTTGAACACAGTTCCTCCACTTGCTATATTTGTAATATCCTGGAGAAGTTATGTAACCTCTTTAAACTGGGTTGCTCATCTTTGAAAACTAGGATAATAAAATGTCATGACTTAGTAAATGGAAAGAAAATTATATGCTTAAAATGTTAAGCACACAGTGGGGGCTCAATAAACCCTAGTTTTCCTTTCTTTCCCCTGCAATCCTGGAGGTCTCTACTACTGTGGTACAGAAGGGCTGTCAATCAAAAGTCACCATATACAATCAAGCCTGGAGAAGCAGCCTGTATAGGTATTCAATCGTCAGACTGAGCAAATGAACCATTAGATGACTAAATCCTTTGTAAGCAGAACATCGTGAAATGATATGAGCTGTTAACATATAAGAACTACCTCCCTCAAATAGATGATAGAGAGATCTCATTGACTAATAAAATGGAGGGAAAAATAAATATGTACATACTATCAAGGCAAAGGCTTAAATGGTTTTTATGCTTGGTCCAAAATACCCTGTTGTGACTGCTATTTCTCATCTTTCTGTCTTTCTCAGTCTTCCCTGTGCTGTGTCTGTTGTTTATATCCCTAGAGGGACAGAGAGCTGGTGCCTGGGCTCAAAGCTCCTTGGTCCTTCTGTCCTCACTTTATTCCTTCCCGGCTGGACCCCATGAAAAGCCTGTTCAGTGAGACTTAGACTCCTTCTCTCATGATCACTTCCTTGGACCCCAACTCTAGAGACAGTGTCACAAACCTCCTACTCCCCTGATGGACTCATTTCCCTGTTAATAAGAGGATAAGGGAAGCCTGGGATAGAAAGTCCCCCTCCTGACCTTCAAGGGAACCTAATAAATGTAAATTCTCAGGGATGACAATATCAGTTAGGACCTTGCTATTTTTATGTAAGTGTGAAACTTGTCTAAATAAAAAGACATTTAAAATTTGAAATTTACACATCATTCTATTGTAGACAGACTGGGTTAAACCCTAATTCTAACACCTTGAGTGTAGCCTTGGGTCAACTGCTTCATCTATCTAGGCTTCAATGTCTTCACATTAAAAAAAAATGAGTCTAATGCTAGCAAAATGTATACAGTGCTTAAATAGTACCTTTAAGCCAGGAACTGTTCTAAGCTCAGGTTGAAAATATGTATATCTAATCCTTGTGATTACTAAAGCCAGAGTTGCTGTGATAAAGAGCCACAATGATGCAGAAGCTTAAAAAATAAAGACACTATGATGGTTAATTTTATGTGTTGATTGAGTTAAGGGATGTTCACAAACATTATTTCTAGGTGTGTCTATCAGAGTGTTTCTAGAAGAGATTAACATTTGAATCAATAGACTGAATAAAGAAAATCTGACCTCCCCAATATGGGTGTGCATCATCTAATCCTTTGAGGGCAAATTCTGTACAGGGAAAATTCTTTCCTTCCCTTCTTGAACTGGAATGTTTGTCTTCTGCCCTCCCACACAGCAGCCCATAATTCTCAGCTCCTGTACTTATACCAGTGTGATCCCTCATCACCTCTCATCTCCCAGCCCCTATTCTAAGGTCTTCAGATTTGGACAGAATTACTGCAAACTGGTTCTCTGCTTTGCAAACAGTGAAACTGAGCATTCTGCAGAACCCTCCTGGGTATGAAAGCCCTGCTATGTCCCCCATTTCTTGCTAATAGAAAAAGGCTTTACTTTTGGAACTTACTGATAATTAATGATGAAATTTTGTAAAGAAATGAAAAGCTAATTCACCTACAAATAATGATATTAGTACAGAAAACTATTACATGCTAGTGCATTTCCTGTATGCCTTCTCTGGCCCTTCAGTGCCAAGTCTTTTACACTATACATATCTACAGTCTTAATTCTTTGGGGCATCATTGTCATGTAGGATCATCTTGAACTATTCATATTTATGGAGAAAAGTCTGAAAGCCATTCACATGATACTACAGCCTTCCTCCTCAGAGTCTTGCTAATATCTAATCAGATCAGATCAGATCAGTCACTCAGTCACGTCCGACTCTTTGCAACCCCATGAATCGCAGCACGCCAGGCCTCCTTGTCCATCACCAACTCCTGGAGTTCACCCAGACTCACGTCCATAGAGTCAGTGATGCCATTCAGCCATCTCATCCTCTGTCATCCCCTTCTCCTCTTGCCCCCAATCCCTCCCAGCATCAGAGTCTTTTCCAATGAGTCAACTCTTCTCATGAGGTGGCCAAAGTACTGGAGTTTCAGCTTTAGCATCATTCCTTCCAAAGAAATCCCAGGGCTGATCTCCTTCAGAATGGACTGGTTGGATCTCCTTGCAGTCCAAGGGACTCTCAAGAGTCTTCTC
The DNA here is from genome assembly GCF_029378745.1 of Bos indicus. NCBI lineage: Eukaryota > Metazoa > Chordata > Mammalia > Artiodactyla > Bovidae > Bos > Bos indicus. The sequence continues at coordinate 43,833,853 of NC_091769.1, forward strand.
CAACACCACAGTTCAAAAGCATCAATTCGGCGCTCAGCTTTCTTCACAGTCCAACTCTCACATCCATACATGACCACAGGAAAAACCACAGCCTTGACTAGACGAACCTTTGTTGGCAAAGTAATGTCTCTGCTTTTGAATATGCTGTCTAGGTTGGTCATAGCTTTCCTTCCAAGGAGTAAGCGTCTTTTAATTTCATGGCTGCAGTCACCATCTGCAGTGATTTTGGAGCCCAGAAAAATAAAGTCTGACACTGTTTCCACTGTTTCCTCATCTAGTTCCCATAAAGTGATGGGACTGGATGCCATGATCTTCGTTTTCTGAATGTTGAGCTTTAAGCCAACTTTTTCACTCTCCACTTTCACTTTCATCAAGAGGCTTTTGAGTTCCTCTTCACTTTCTGCCATAAGGGTGGTGTCATCTGCATATCTGAGGTTATTGATATTTCTCCTGGCAATCTTGATTCCAGCTTGTGTTTCTTCCAGTCCAGCATTTCTCATGATGTACTCTGCATATAAGTTAAATAAACAGGGTGACAATATACAACCTTGACGTACTCCTTTTCCTATTTGGAACCAGTCTGTTGTTCCATGTCCAGTTCTAACTCTTGCTTCCTGACCTGCATACAAATTTCTCAAGAGGCAGATCAGGTGGTCTGGTATTCCCATCTCTTTCAGAATTTTCCACAGTTTATTGTGATCCACACAGTCAAAGGCTTTGGCATAGTCAATAAAGCAGAAATAGATGTTTTTCTGAAACTCTCTTGCTTTTTCCATGATCCAGCAGATGTTGGCAATTTGATCTCTGGTTCCTCTGCCTTTTCTAAAACCAGCTTGAACATCAGGAAGTTCACGGTTCACATATTGCTGAAGCCTGGCTTGGAGAATTTTGATAGGCAACAAATTGTTAAAAAGGCAATAAGGAAAAAAAGATAAAAAGGTTTTAATCGCCCAGGTCTTCCCTGAGTTCCAAAGAACAGACACAAGTACTTACTAATTAGGGAAGTGAGGGAATGCAAGCAAAAATAAGAACAATCAAGCAAGAAAAGCAATGAGAGTTCAAACAATTTCAGCAATAAAGCAGAATCACAGGACCCCTAGTTTCTCCTCAAGGGATATCTATAACAACCTGAAACATATCTTTGAATTGTTCTGCAGAAATGAAGACCTCTACCCAGGTGGATGGTAGTGAGTACATACCGACCATGAGCATGTAGACTTCAGACTGCTTGGGAGCATAAGGATGATGATTAAGACACCTAAAACATACACCAGTTACCTCACCACCAACCAACCAGAAGAAAGTCTACAAGTTTATCATGCATGCTGCAACCCTCACTCCTAATGTTGCCTTTAAAAGTCTTGCCCTGAAAGTAGCTGGGGATTTTGCATCTTTTGATCATAAGCTTCCCATTCTCCTTGCTTGGCATCTGTAATAAATGCTGCCTTTCCTTCACCACATCCTGGTGTCAGAAGACTGGCTTTGCTGTGTGGCAGGTAAATGGACCCATGCTTGGTTCAGTAACAATAGCATTTGTCAGTCTCCATAATTGTGTGAGCCAATCCCCACAGGAAATTTCCTTTAACATATCTCTCTCTCTATGTATGTATGTATGTATCTTTCTGTCAGTCTATATATCTGTATCTCCTACTGGCTCTGTTTCTCTAGAGAACCTTGACTGATACAGACACTGATTTCTCTTACAACACTGCAATGATAGTAGAACGGTTGTTGTGCTCTGCAGAGTCACCCATGAACCCAGGTGAGCAGGATGGCCCATCCTCAACCTTAAATTTCACCATCACCTTTCATCACCTGTAATCACCATTTTCAAACAAGAGTAAAGGGAATAAAGAGTATAAGTCCAGAATAAGGAATTTCTTTTTAACCCAGTAAAGCCAGGGTAGTGCACATTGTTTCTGCTCTCATTCCAATGGTTAACACTTAGTGACATAACTGCATTGAGTTATTTCTAAGGGAGGTTGAACATATAATCTTTAGTTGATTGACCATGTGTCCAAAAAGGAGAGAATGGATGTAGGAAAATAATCAGGACTCTCCACAATAAAACCCTATATGATAGTCATATTATTACCTCCATTTTACAGATAAAAAATCTGAGGCACAGAGAAGTTAAGTAATCTGTCTAGTGAAACAAAGTTAACAACGGTGGGGCCGTGATTTGAACCCCAGGCAGTGTGGCTCCAAAGGGTATGCTCTTACCTGAAATACTCATCTGCCTTCTCAGAGTCTGCTGTACATTGCGGTCATTTACTTTTTTTTTTCTTTCCACTGTACTGCATAAACTCCTTGAGGAAAAGATTCCATTCATCTTTAAATTTCCTGCACTGTAGCTTTGCATATTTTAAAGGGTATGTCAGCTAGTTTTTAGTTGCAAGCCACAGTTTCAAACCCTAGCTTGTTTAAGCAGAAAAGAAATGTAGCAAGTGATTTTGGTAGCACAAAGCCCCTTCCAAGGGACCAGATAATCAGCTCTGAGTTACATAGCTAAGAATGAAACAGGAGGGAAAGCGGGCAGGATACAACCTTTAAAAGAATGACATAGCTGTTGAGGATACCACATAAACTTCCTGTAGACCTTGAGCCTCTTTATATGCTCATTGTGATACATTGCTACTGCTGCTAAGTCGCTTCAGTCGTGTCCGACTCTGTGCGACCCCATAGACGGCAGCCCACCAGGCTCCCCTGTCCCTGGGATTCTCCAGGCAAGAACACTGGAGTGGGTTGCCATTTCCTTCTCCAATGCATGAAAGTGAAAAGTGAAAGGGAAGTCGCTCAGTCGTGTCCAACTCTTAGGGACCCCATGGACTGCAGCCTACCAGGCTCCTCCATCCATGGGATTTTCGAGGCAAGAGAACTGGAGTGGGGTGCCATTGCCTTCTCTGTGTGATACATTAGCATATGCTAAATAACATATTCACAGGCACCCTGACAGTTCTGAGGCTGACCATAAAAGGTTAAAAAGTGGACATTTTTCTCAGATTCCTGGAAATCTCTTCCCCTTTCCCTGAAATAGATGGAATAATCCTCCCACTCAGTAGCCTATGAAATTACCCAGCCCATAAAAACTAACCACCCCTTATTTCAGGGCCGCTCTTGCTTTCTGATATGGACCGCATGGCCTATATTTGTATCTCTCTCAATAAATCTACTTCTAACCTATCACTTTGCCTCTCACTGAATTCCCTTTATGCGGAGACATAAAAAACCTGATTTTCATTAAGTCCTAAGACCAGATGTGTGATCTCAATTAGAAGGCAGTGAGTCTCAGCCCACGGGTTCAAGTCCCAAACCAAGTTTTGGCCGGGTTCAAGCCCCATCTGAGGTGTCCAGTCTCAGGTGTGTATGTGTGTGCTCAGTTGCCAGTTGTGTCCTACTCTTTGCGACCCATGGACTGTAGCCCACCAGGCTCCTCTGACCATGGGATTTCCCAGGCAAGAATACTGGAGGGGGTTGCCATTCCCTACTGCAGGGTTCTTCCCAACCCAGGGATTGCACCTGTGTCTCCCCCATCTCCTGCATCGGCAGGCAAGTTTTTACCACTGTGCCACCTGGAAAGCCCCTGTGGTCTCAGGTTGTTCAGTCATTCAGTCATGTCTAACTTTGCAACCCCATGACTGCAGCATGCCAGGCTTCCCTGTCCTTCACTATCTCCCTGAGTTTGCTCAAACTCATGTGCATTGAGTCAGTGATGCCATCCAACCATCTCATCCTCTGTCACCCCCTTCTCCTCTTACCTTCAATCTTTTCCAGCATTGGGGTCTTGTCCAGTAAGTCAGCTCTTTGCATCAGGTGGCAAAAGTATTGCCACCTTGGCATCAGGTGGCCAAGTTGTGGTCTCAGGAGCAACATGTAATCCTAACACAGGATGGTCCTGTGGCATCACCAGGTGGAGGCAAGACCACAGACCCTGGAAAACAAGCTGTAGCTTGCAGCTGAACCTCAGTTCTGGCTGCCACTGGAAGTCCATGTCTTTGTAATTTACTTTCCCTGGAATGAATCTGTGTAGCACTAGCTCAGGTGATCATCAGTTTCTGAACTGAGGTGTTGCATGAATGTGTCTGGTTGGGGTGGCCTCTATCACATGCTGGTGCCTAGTTACATGGGAGGTGGGAAAGAGTTTCTGGCTTCTGTCATGAGAAGGACAGGACTCAAAAGATGAAGAATTTCCCAGCGTAGGAAGGGTGATACAGGAATAGGGTATCCCAAAATATATCAACTGTCTACCCCATGGGGGCTTGAATAAAGTGTCTCTTGCCTTCTAAATTTCTTAAATCCTTTCTTGCCTGAGAAGTAGAGTGCCTGAAACACTGAAATGACTTTCCTGAGGCTTCTTAAGAAGAAATGTTTAGAGTTCAAAGAAAGCTCTGAACTTTTAAAATCTAGAGTTTTCAGACATTGATTTAGTAGGTCTCCTAGTCCATTTAGCTGCTATAGGAAGTAATGAGCAACTTAAATGATGCCAGTGTGTTTAGATGGACTTCATTCTCTTCCATGTCTGCCTCATCTCACCATTTTTTTAAAGCACTTATGTTTTTCTTCTTGTTTTATTTTAAAGGCCTAGTGATGGACGTGAGTCTGAGTGAACTCTGGGAGTTGGTGATGGACAGGGAGGCCTGGCGTGCTGTGATTCACGGGGTCGCAAAGAGTCAGACACGACTGAGCGACTGAACTGAACTGAACTGATCACTATCTACTGATAGTAAAGTTTCACTTTTTTTTCAAATTGGAAGATAATCACTTTACAATGCTTTGTGTTTTCCTGCCATACAATGAAGTGAATCAGCTATATGTATACATATATCCCCTCTCCTCCCCTCCCCCTCCAATCCCACCTGTTTAGGTCATCAGAGAGCATCAAGCTGAACTTCCCATGTTTCCCACCAGCTATCTATTTTACATATGGTAGTGTATATGTGCATGCATACTAAGTCACTTCAGTTGTGCCTGCCTCTTTGCGACCCTATGGACTATAGCCTGCTAGGCTCCTCTGTCCAAAGGATTCTCCAAGTGTATATATGTCAATCCTAATCTCACAATTTGTCCCACCCTCCCCTTTTCCCTCTGTGTCCACAGTCTATTCTCTACATCTGTGTCTTTATTTCTGCCCCGGAGACAGGTTCATCTGTACCACTTTTATAGATTATTTTGCTAATTCACAGATTCATCTAAAAGAGAAAATATGAATGAATGAAAGAATATTGAATTGGCAATATATACATATATTAATATATACATTATTTGAAAACATTGTCATGCAAATAGCAATTACTGTTATTATATACAATAGTATATAATCAAAGTACAATAAAATGCTATTTATTAACCAAATGCACTCTAATAATCTATTGCATTGATCAGAAATTTGGAGATACAACAGACTTCTAGAAATCTGACTGCGTTAGTTTGGGTTCCCTAATAGCAAATGATGAATGAAATGAAGATAGTTGATTTGGGAGGTGAAAAGGCAGAGCACTGATAAAAGAGTAAAGAAGTGCAACAAAGAAGGAAAAGTAGCCAATAGGAGGTGCTGTCTAGCCAGCTCTCCATGTAAATGGTGCTGTCCTCTCCTCTGTGGCTCATCTTCATTCTCCTAGTAGTTTATTTCCCTCCTCTTCTGTTCTCTTCCTTTCTTGTTCTCTTTTCTCTTTCTTGTATTTCCCTCTGCCTTAGTTCCCCCCTCTTTCAATCTTTCTATCTCTTTGAGGGTTGGGATAGTCCCCAAATCTGTTTCTGTAATTTTTTCCAGTTAATTTCAATCCTGGTAAATACCTGGGAGAACTCCCAGCTAAGTGCCAGTTGTTTTATCTGGGTTATATTCTCTTTATTGAGTAAAGCTGTTGAGATTATTCCATAGCTTTAGAAAAACAGATAGATTCAAATTTTGGGGCTTCTCTTCTCATCTTGGGTTGCTAGATACAGCAGATAAACATACAGAACATGCTGTTAAATTTAAATATCAGATAAACAGCAAATAAGTTTTTAGTATAAGTACATATCCCATTTAATATCTGGGACATACTTGTGCTGAAAGTATCCACTGCTTATCTGAAATGCAAATGTAACTGGACAGCCTGTATTTTATTTGGTGACCTAGTCTTAACTCACTTCAAAATTTGCTCTTGCTTTTATTCCATGACTGACCTAGCAGCAATAATTGCAGTTCAATGTTCATTTCCAGCTCTTAAGGCCAAGGAGATATAGGCCTGATTTCATCATTTATGGTGACAACACAATTATTACAAGAAGTGCTTCATTTGAGAAACTTTCCCTCTGTCTTTGTCTTTTGAAACTGAAGCATTTCCAGGATTACATGGAATAATAAAATTAAGAGTACAATTACGATGTTGTTAAGTGGTAGACAGAAATTAAAAAGCTGCTACTCAGGGCAATTCTCATCTACTGCACATGGCCTTTGTGATTACCTGGTAATTTGTTAATGTGAATATTTTGACATGCATTCAGGGAATTCTGTATAGTGTCTGTTGCAATAAAGAGAATTCATATGTCTCATACACTGGCATACAACAATAATACATCTATATTTTTCCATTTTTATCTTGATATCTTTATCACTTTTTGGGCCTAATTTAGAAACTTAATAGTTGAGGGTACTGGAATTCTCCAGTTCTCCCCTGCTAACCATCCTGTCCTCTGGCCTTGTCCCTCTCATGGGTGATTCTAGAGAGGGATTTACACAAAGAAAAAAAATAATGAACAAACAAGGTAATACTATCTCGTTACCTGAACCAATGTCCCCACTGTCAACCTCTGGGACATTAAATTGACTAGCTTCTCTATCTGATACACATCTCATCATGATTACTTTCTGAATTGGTCAGACTCTTAACAGTGTGTCCTATTTGATCGTACTCAGTGTGGAGACGCTAGAAACCATGTAGGGCACAGCAACAAAACTGACTGCAGTGCAAACAGTGGGATCTGTGTGTGTGGAAAAGATTTCTTGAGGGGAGAGGAGTATTTTTTTCAGGGAGAAGATTTTTTTTTTTTTTTAATTGTTAGCTTTTGAAGTTGGTGATGATAAATGGAGTTCACCAGACATTTCAGTGATTTTTTTTAAATTTTATTTTATTTTTAAACTTTACGTAATTGTATTAGTTTTGCAAATATCAAAATGAATCCATCACAGGTATACATGTGCTCCCCATCCTGAACCCTCCTCCCTCCTCCTTCCCCATACCATCCCTCTGGGTCGTCCCAGTGCACTAGCCCCAAGCATCCAGTATCGTGCATTGAACCTGGACTGGCATCTCGTTTCATACATGATATTTTACATGTTTCAATGCCATTCAGGGAGAAGATTTTTTGACATTGTTTAGAATTGTCAATGAGTGGTGAATGATGATAACAAAAAGTGGACTGATTTTTATTCAGTTTTATGATTGTTTAAAAAATGTCTACAGAAAGCACAACTTTCTATTGAGTGCATCCAGGTGGTACGTTCCCATCTCTCTGTTCTTAGAAGGACAGTGATGCACACACAGGGAAAAACTCTGAGGTAGGGTAACAAGAATTATTTGAGAACAGTGCTGTGCAAGGTAGGCATGGGCTATGTACTGAGACTGATTTGTGACAAGTACAGAAATTGACCCAAGCCTTAGATTTTTTTTAATAGCAACTTAATTTTGCTGATATGCAGGAGAAGGCAATGGCATCCCACTCCAGTACTCTTGCCTGGAAAATCCCATGGATGGAGGAGCCTGGTAGGTTGTAGTCCATGGGGTCGCTAAGAGTTGGACACGACTGAGCGACTTCAGTTTGACTTTTCACTTTCATGCATTGGAGAAGGAAATGGCAACCCACTCCAGTGTTCTTGCCTGGAGAATCCCAGGGACAGGGAGCCTGGTGGGCTGCCGTCTAAGGGGTCGCACAGAGTCAGACATGACTGAAGCGACTTAGCAGCAGCAGTATCATTTTCTAGTAATTCATTTTCATTGTACTTCACCAAAAAGTTGGCCTGTGACAGTGGGGAAATTTTTAAAAAATCATCATTTACCACAGATACTTTGAGAAACACTAGTTTATAAGCTTCCTGTTGAATTACAGGATACACTTGAAAGTCTTGATTAAATAAGATGGTGAATGAATTGATGAATCTGAAAACATACCAAATGCCTCAGCTTGAGGAAGGAATGAACTAGAAGCTGCCAAAGCTGATTATACTAGAATATAACATGCTGTGGTAGGGCACTTTTAAACATCAGATTCTATCCTGGAACAAACTTGATATGGTTCTCCAAGTGTAAAGCTTGTTAACATGGAGAAGATCAAGATATATTTAGATGGGTGCTTTCATTATTTACTTGTTGTTCAGTTGCTAAGTTGTGCCTGACTCTTTGTTGTTAGGTCGTTAAGTTGAGCCTGAGCCCATGGACTGCAGCATGCCAGGATTCCCTGTCATCCACTATCTCCCAGAGTTTGCTCAAACTCATGTCCATTGAGTCGGTGATGGCATCCAACCCTCTCCTCTCATTATTTCCTTACCTGAAGGTAACTTATATGCAGAGTACATCATGAGAAACGCTGGGCTGGAAGAAGCACAAGCTGGAATCAAGACTGCCGGAAGAAATATCAATAACCTCAGATAGTGCAGATGACACCACACTTATGGCAGAAAGTGAAGAAGAACTAAAGAGCCTCTTGATGTAAGTGAAAGAGGAGAGTGAAAAAGTTGGCTTAAAGCTCAACATTCAGAAAACTAAGATCATGGCATCCGGTCCCATCACTTTATGGGAAATAGATGGGGAAACAGTGGAAACAGTGGCTGACTTTATTTTTCTGGGCTCCAAAATCACTGCAGATGGTGACTGCAGCCATGAAATTAAAAGACACTTACTCCTTGGAAGGAAAGTTATGACCAACCTAGACAGCATATTAAAAAGCAGAGACATTACTTTGCCAACAAAGGTTCGTCTAGTCAAGGCTATGGTTTTTCCTGTGGTCATGTATGGATGTGAGAGTTGGACTATAAAGAAAGCTGAGCACCGAAGAATTGATGCTTTTGAACTGTGGTGTTGGAGAAGACTCTTGAGAGTCCCTTGGACTGCAAGGATGTCCAACCAGTCCATCCTAAAGGAGATCAGTCCTGGGTGTTCATTGGAAGGACTAATGTTGAAGCTGAAACTCCAGTACTTTGGCCACCTCATGGGAAGAGCTGACTCATTGGAAAAGACGCTGATGCTGGGAAAGATTGAGGGCAGGAGGAGAAGGGAACAACAGAGGATGAGATGGTTGGATGGCATCATCGACTCAATGGACATGGGTTTGGGTGGACTCTGTGTGTTGGTGATGGGCAGGGAGGCCTGGAGTGCTGCGGTTCATGGGATCGCAAAGAGTCGGACACGACTGAGTGACTGAACTGAACTGAAGGTAACAGACTAGAACCAGATCACCCCTTGGGAACAGTGCTAACCTTATATTCCTTTTATGGCACAGAATATAACTAATTGGAAAGCTATCAGGAATAAAATTAGTATTATATGGATGGCTGTGTGCAGAAAAGAGTAGGAGGGACTCAGGAATCAATCCCAGAGCAGTGGTAATTCAGTTCAGTTCAGTTCAGTCGCTCAGTCATGTCCGACTCTTTGCGACCCCATGAATCCCAGCATGCCAGGCCTCCCTGTCCATCACCAACTCCTGGAGTTCACTCAGACTCATGTCCATAGAGTTGGTGATGCCATCCAACCATCTCATCCTCTGTTGTCTCCTTCTCCTCCTGCCCTCAATCTTTCCCAGCATCAGCGTTTTTTCCAATGAGTCAGCTCTTCCCATGAGGTAGCCAAAGTACTGGAGTTTCAGCTTTAGCATCATTCCAACCAAAGAACACCCAGGACTGATCTCCTTTAGAATGGACTGGTTGGATCTCCTTGCAATCCAAGGGACTCTCAAGAGTCTTTTCCAACACCACAGTTCAAAAGCATCAATTCTTCGGTGCTCAGCTTTCTTCACAGTCCAAATCTTAGGCAGTGTATAATTGAATGCATTTTTGACTGAATTAGAAGATGAATGAAAGCGTCAATCTCTAAGTAGCAGGGATTTCTTTCTGCCCCAGTTTTAGTTCTGATTCTCCCTCAATTCTTCTGTTGTTGAAATCTTAAAATGGTTTGGCATTTCCTTTTCAAAAATGCCACCAGTCATGATTCAAGTAGCAGCTTAACTCCAAAATGCCAACTTTCTCTATGTTAGAACACAGAGTAGAAAGAAAAAATATTTATCTCAGGGGATTTTAAACCTGTGACTTTTATCATTTCAAATGTAGATATCATGAGTTATAATTATTAGTTATCTTCATTATTCATCCATTCACTTCATACTTTATGGTGTATTAGGAAATAATCCTTTGGCAAATGAATGGACTAGATGGATAGAAAGTAGATTGGTATATATTTAATTCTGAGGAATGCAAGATGTTCTTGCCTGTGGGAAAGGGGGGATTTTTCCCCCCTCCTTGAATCTATTATGCTTGGAAACATCCATTGTTTCACCTGAGAAATCCATTGTTCTGGATATTCCAGTAGTCAATGGGCTAAAAAATGTAGGTATTTTGGGGTCCAAATGCTTTATGCTTACAATGTTTCTTATCAACACATTCATGTTTTACTGGTTTTTTGAAAAAGACAAATCAGAGATATTTCTTACATAATCATAGGCACTGTAGAAAACATTTTGAACTGATAATCCATTATCCAACATTCTGCCTTAGTCAAATTGCTACTGTGTCATAAAGCAGACTGCAATATTTTAAATAAAAGTCATATTAAGAAAAAATCTTATTAGGTAGCTATCTCATGACCTTGTTCAACATCCAGATCCAGTGTATAATCAATCCTGCCTCCATGAAATTCTTTCCATGTCTAGCTTGAATTTTTCCAGTAATTATCAAATCCCTCTTTAGCTTCTTTCAAGCATTACTTTGGTAAAACATGGCTGTAGGACAGCATGTGGGACCCACATTCACAACCATTTGATAGTTTTTTGATTGAACTTGAAATTTGGACTTTTCTTACCCATTTGTATGATACAGGAGGCAAAGTAGGACTTTCTTGATGGGAGCAAAGCAGAACCTGAGGGAAAAGACAGAAGGAAATAAAGATGGTGGAGGTGGCTGTGCCTCCTGGAGCTTAGACCGCATGGAAGGTTTTACATCTCCAAGGTTTCCTATCCGTAATCCCCATACTTGCCTGGAGCTAATCACTTCTGCCTATTTATCATATATTATTTCCAGAGGGAACATTGCTCTAAATAAATTCCAAAATTTACTAAAAGAAAGACCCAGCAAAAATGGCGGGTGAATGTAGAACTTATTAATTACTCCTGGTGAGGTGAACTGTGGGTGAGCTTAATGAAGTCTTTCAACACAACATTTCAAATGGCTGATAGACTTCCACAGGCTCTGTGAACACAAATGCACAGGTATTTTCACTGATCATAACTCATGGAGCTCAACTTTGAAAAGCACACAACGCAATCCACTGACCATAAAACAGGCTCCTTTCTTCCCATGAACTAAGTTAGAGCTCTTTTACGCACATAACCTTAATAAAGTATTCTAATTTTGTGACATGAAGTGGAACAATAAGCTATTATACAATTTTCCTTCTCTTCCCAAAAGACATTGAATGTTAAGGTATACCAATATTATTGATAGTTGTCACCAGTGAACTGTTGGTTTGAGGCTCTACAAAACAATTTATGTGAGATATCTCTCCTTACATTTCAAGAAAAAAAATTATAGGTTCAAACATTAGTGTAGTAGAAAGTTTGATTTTTGGCTTTTGTGACCAGGGAGACTGGAATTCCTAAATATGTGTGTGTGTTTGCTCAGTTGTGTCCAACTGTTTGCAACCCCATGGACTATATATGGTCCACCAGGCTCCTCTGTCCCTGGGATTTCCCAGGCAAGAATACTGGAGCGGGTTACCATTTCCTTCTCCAGGGGATCTTCCCGACCCATGGATCAAACTCCTGCATTGGCAGGTGGATTCTTTACCACTAAGCCACCTGGGAAACAGAATTCCTAAATAACTGCACTCAATTTTGACATGTAAAATCTTATTTAATCTTTATTTTGTGTTATTACTATTTTGTTACCTCTATTTTTGTTCTTGAAAATTCAACCTTTGAGTCCCCTGTGTACTTGGATTAAAACAATATGTAAATATTATATTTTACTAAAGATACAATATCTTAAATGGTATCTTACTAAAGGATGATTACCATACTTATATTTCTTTTGATAAATTTAACTGCTGTCTGTCACTATTGGTATTTTGTAATACTTAAGTATAGAGATATTATTTTATTTGTTGTATTTATAGAAAATGGTGCCATTTGTATTAGAAACTTTTGAAAATTTTAATGAAATGCATTTATAAAATACAAAATAAATGTCACTTCTCTATGAAAATTCCAAACAGAAAGAAGTGTCAGTGAAAACTAAGTTTAATCTGGATAGATTTCCTGTGTCATTAAAAAAAAATAATGTCATTTAAGAAAAATAAGTCCATGCATTTATCACACTTGAAGTCTGGTGCTTTTTTCCATAATGAGAAAAAATAGTACTTATTTTTCTTGGCTAAACAATTTTGAATACAGTACTCCTTTAAAAAAAAAATACCAGAAAGGCTGGCTTCATGGGCCTGTCAAGCCTCTGGGTGGGCAGCTTATAGCTACCTGTATGTGTTCCCTAGTTTCAATGCCATTTGACCTCAGCGGTCCCCTTTCAGTGGAAATATGGAAAAGTGAAAACTTCTTAAAGCCATGGAGGGAAAAATGTGCATCTCTCCTGGGATGAAAACCTCCAGGCATCCAGCACACATGACAGAGGGCTGGGAGGCCCAGAGTCACCTGCTGCCTTGGTCCAGCCAGTCTCCCTCAGAAGGAGCTTTGCCAAAGGCAGCTCAAAAGTAGGGCCAGATCCTATGGCAAAAGCAGCTTTGTTCCATTCTCTGCTGGAGCTAGTTCCTTCTTATTCTTTGCTGTTTTTTAATCAAGTTAACATATGCTACACCAGTGGCTACATGGGCTGGTGGTAGCAGAGGAGAAGGCTGAGACAAGGGAAGATGAGTGAAGTGATGATGAAGGATTACATGTCCACTCTGTCCAGGAACGGTGTCTCCAGCGCCCTAACTCAAAAAACAGGGATAGGCTCTGCATTTCCTGCTAAACTGCTGATGCAAGATCAGAGACAGAACTCTGTGCTGCCCCAGAACTGAGTGCCAAGGGATGGTATCTCTTTGATCTCAGAATCCAAATTCCAGATTAAAAAAAATTACCATGTCCTTGAATCAATTTACATGACTCAATTTACATGTTTGCAAACTTGAAAGTTCCAGGTGGCTCAGAGACCTCCTTTGAGTGAGTGAATTTTTTTAATTGTTTTTCTTGAATATATTGAAAACATACAAAGACAATATAACTTTAAGTTTAGGTCATTGGTGGAATTTATGTATGTTGGGAAAATAAAAGGGTAGAGATTTAATTAGTTATGGTCATCTGAATACAAAGAGCCTGAGATGAGTATCGAGGACTTTAAGGTATCTTACCTATTCATCTTTTGCTAATGTTTCATTTGAATTGGTCTGGTTCCTGAATTTTAATAGTCACCATTTTCAGCTGTTTCATTGATTGTCTCTCATTTGTTTTCCAGAAGCCATGTTTTCTTCAAAAGCACCTCATAAATCACTTTTTCCCATTCTCCTTTCAAGCAGGGTATGATCTTTTCTACCCATAGATATTGTGGTACCATTTGTTCTGAATCCAAATGATATAAAATAGGCTGTAAGCCACTGCTAACATTTCTATTTTTGTATCTGCCCCTGCTTTTTGTAAAAGATACCTCCTTTGAACACAGCTCAGATTTCTGTTCTTAGTTAGATTCATGCAACATCTTAAGCTTAATTTTTTTGTTGTTGTTGGAAGTAATTTTAGTTTATCTAATTTTCATAATCCTTGCATTTCATCAGGGTGAACCAGAAGTCTGCAGAATCACATTACTTAACAAAGGAGTAACTAACAAACCCTTAAAATGTTATTTTACTTCTTACGGAATGATAATTATCTTCAACGCTGATTGTCATCATAGGCTGATGCCACAAGAGGAAGCCCACTGATGCACTGGCAGACTGTTGCACTTTATAAAGATGAGCAGGTCTTGAGTTTGGGAGTTCGGGTTTTAATTTATGCAGGGAGTGGCTAATGTGCCAACATCCATTCTATATACCTGGCCGGTAAGAACTGCCCTTCCCTCCTGTGCGGGATCAGGATGGACTCTTGCCATGGATGGTGGCTGCTTGGCCCATGCTACCTGCCTCCTCCTTTTCCTTCTCTCTCTACACCTCAGCTGCTGTTCCCTGAAGGCCCAGACCAACTGTGTCTTGTAGCGGTGGTGGTTTACTCACTAAGTTGTGTCCAACTCTTGCAACCCTATGGACTGTAGCCCGCCAGGCTCCTCTGTCCATGGGATTTTCCAGGCAAGATCACTGGAGAGGATCTTCCTGACCCAGGAATTGAACCCAGGTCTCCTGCATTGCAGGCAGATTCTTTACTGACTGAGCTATGAGGGAAGCCCAACTGTGTCTTGAGGCCCATACTAATCAGATTGGAGCCCACAAAGCATTTAAATAGATGGACAAAATACTCTTCTCAGTTTGCCAGAACCCCAGGGGTCTAATCCCAGTTTCTAAGCCCTTTGCTAGGGGGAGAAGAGCTCCAGACTATGACTTGAATTTTGAGATGGAACTTGCAATAGATGTTCGCAAACCAACAATGTAACTAATGATGCTTCTGGGGTCCAGGACTATGAGCACATTACTACAATTTATCTGTGTAATTCCTATGACAACTGGAGAGATCTGACAATGGAAAACACAGAAAACTGTGCTCTGTTTTCATGGAAGACTTCTATCATGAAGAAATTTTCTAATCACACTGAGGATTACCAAAAGCTGTCAATGTATTACAGATCCAGTTGCTTCTAAGCTCAATTTATATTTCCCAGCCTATTTCCTATGTCTAAATGGTATTTTCCCTCCAGAAAGAAAAATTATAATCCAATTATAAGATTTTCTCTGATATTTGTAAGGTGTTTCCTTCAGTTTCTGTCACCTGTATTTCAAGATGGAGAGAGCTACTAGTAATTTTCCAGCCTGTTTGAAAGATATAAGAGTAGCAGACAGATCACTCAGATAACACACAACATACTTCAAAAGCTATATAAAGGCTGCAAATGGTTCTACACCTACTCCTTTCAAAAATATGAACAAGAACTTCTATGAAACAGAAATGTCATTCAAAGGAAGTCAAGACAAAGTAATACACTTTATATATATACTACATTCATGAAAGAATATTAAGCTCTGGTAATAATACTCTTAAAAAATTCTGGATTAGGATGGGAGAATCTTTTACTAATGAGATAATCTGATCTTTGGGAGATGTGATTTTGAGTAGAATATTGTCTGACTGCATTATATTTTGTAGAGAAGATATTTTACATTTTGAAAGGTTCATTCCATTGGATCTTATTGGTATAAAAGAAGAAGTAGCAGGTTTTATAGTTTTACTAAGTAAGTGAATGAAAAGCTTATTGTACTCCCAAATATAATATACTTAAATCTCACATTAGACTACACCAAGCAGAACAAACAAGTTACAGATCTTCGATTTTAATTTCAGCTTCATACCACACTGGGTACCATTCCCTACAAGCATGGTGTTAATGTATTTTATGTGAGGTATTCATCAATGACACCCTGATGTGTCAGGCTTCCAGTTACACCCAGCAGGTTCCTATAGCCTAACAGATGGCCCACTATTCAAACACATTGGAACACCTGTTCTTTAGGGGACTTCTCACCCAGGCTTTCTCCCTAAACTTGAAGAAAACTTTTTTCAACACTTGTAGAAGTCATTCCATTATCTTTTATTACACAAAAAGATAGTTTATATTTCAGATCTCTGTTGGTTTGGGGAGGCAGAGCTGGAAGAGCATGTGCTTGAGCCCCCAGTAGGTTTTCATTTGCTTCTGATTCTGAAAGCTTCAGAGAGTTGTGTTGTGGCCTGTAAGCAGATGAAACCATGGAGTGGGTCCCCAACAGCTACCCTCTGCTCACTGCACCATCTGCTCTGCAGCTGGGACAATATCAGGGGAGGGTTAGACAATTAACTTACGCTGCTGAAGGCCACCTTTAACCTAAAAAGCAACTACTAAATTGCCCCAGATGGTGGATTAATGCCAGTCCATGGCCTATTTAAGATGATATGGGCAGCAAAATATTGAGATAAAGTGTTTAATTGATTTTTTGGAAAAAAAAATAACTTTTAAGGGACTAGTCATTAAAGGTCTTACTTTAGAGTTTCATTTTTAATCTGCAATTATTTGAAGATACAACTGTACATATTTAGATAAAGTATTCCCAGTGGCATAGAAAAAAGAGCCAGTCATAGAACCTTAAATTATTTTGATCATGAGGAGCACTAGAAAGATCACTGTGGGTTGTGGCAAAAGTCAGGCATAAAAATCCCTTGGAGGAAAAAGTAATCCCTTGGATGGTTCTCTAAAATTCAGACTCTATAACTGACTCTGTTTTCCAAAAGTATAATCATAGGCAGTAATTATTTCATTGGTGTAGCAAATTAGTATTTTTACATGTTCAACTGCAACTCAAAATTCAGGTGTTACTGGTAGTTTGCATTAGGGCAAAATGGTAACCTATACTTTAAAATAGAATGCAGCCAAGACATGGTAAAACTAAATCTCAAAGTTCGTCACTAAAAGGCAAATTAATGAAAACCATGAGGCCATGAGGCAGAGGGATATTTAATTGTAAAATGAACCAAAGCAGGTAATTAAATTGACAAACAGGATGAATATCTGGTTCTCTAAACCAGAGCCCATTTGACAACAATCACTACATAGGAAAGCTCTTGACTAGGCATATAAAATAGAGGACAAAGGGCAAAAACGAAGCTTCCAGAACTGGGGACAAATTAAAATCTTAGTAACATTATTATCTGCATACTTCTTCACAGAATAGTCTACTGCTGTTTACAGCTGCTTGAGCTCACTTAATCAAATATATTCTCTAAAAAATGTTCTAAATCCTTGTAGTGGATCGTAGGAGTGGTCTGAGAAGGGCAACAGTGTTGAAGAGCAGCAGTCTGTAGCTGTAGCTTTGACTTTCTAGAACTCATGAGAGAGTCAAAGTGAACATAAGGAAGACTGCAAATATATGGGGTTCTGGGGAACCAGTATTAAGTCAGATGTATCTAGTCAGTGACGTCGTGGGGGTAAGGCCTAAAGTCAAGTCAATAGAGATGAAAGGAAAAGAAAAAGAAGCTAGAATGGTTTCCAGTTATTGTCATTCAGTTCAGTTCAGTTGCTCAGTTGTGTCTGACTCTTTGTGACCCCATGAACTGCAGCACGCCAGGCCTCCCTGTCCATCACCAACTCCTGGAATTCACTCAAACTCAAGTCCATCGAGTGGGTGATGCCATCCAGTCATCTCATCCTCTGTCGTCCCCTTCTCCTCCCACCCCCAATCCCTCCCAGCATCAGAGTCTTTTCCAAAGGAGTCAACTCTTCGAATGAGGTGGCCAAACTACTGGAGTTTCAGCTTTAGCATCATTCCTTCCAAAAAGAAGTCCCAGGGCTGATCTCCTTCAGAATGGACTGGTTGGATCTCCTTGCAGTCCAAGGGACTCTCAAGAGTCTTCTCCAACACCACAGTTCAAAAGCATCAATTCTTTGGTGCTCAGCTTTCTTCACAGTTCAACTCTCACATCCACACATGACCACTGGAAAAACCATAGCCTTGACTAGACGGACCTTTGTTGGCAAAGTAATGTCTCTGCTTTTGAATATGCTATCTAGGTTGGTCATAACTTTCCTTCCAAGGAGTAAGCTTCTTTTAATTTCATGGCTGCAATCACCATCTGAAGTGATTTTGGAGCCCCAAAAAATAAAGTCTGACATTGTTTCCACTGTTTCCCCATCTATTTCCCATGAAGTGATGGGACCAGATGCCATGATCTTAGTTTTCTGAATGTTGAGCTTTAAGCCAACTTTTTCACTCTCTTCTTTCACTTTCATCAAGAGGCTTTTTAGTTCTTCACTTTCTGCCATAAGGGTGGTGTCATCTGCATATCTGAGGTTATTGATACTTCTCCCAACAATCTTGATTCCAGCTTGTGCTTCTTCCAGCCCAGTGTTTCTCATGATGTACTCTGCATATAAGTTAAATAAGCAGTGTGACAATATACAGCCTTGACGTACTCCTTTTCCTATTTGGAACCAGTCTGTTGTTCCATATCCAGTTCGAACTGTTGCTTCCTGACCTGCATACAGGTTTCTCAAGAGGCAGGTCAGGTGGTCTGGTATTATTGTCATATCTCCCCATAAACCCTACTTTGGGTTTGGGAGTAGGGGAAGGGAAAGAGGGAGGAGAAAAAGAAATAGAACTCAAGGAGAAAGGGAGGAAAGAATATACATGTGAAAAATGAAATAAACACACCTCAGAAATACTAATGGCTAACACATTTTGAGAACTTACAGTGCCAACTATGCTATTTTGGTTTTAAATAGGTACACACATATTTAACACACTTACATAAATATATAATATATTATAAATTGAACTTATTCTTTAGGATGACAAATCGTAAAAACAATATGAACTGGTGATGTACCGGTGTACTAATTAATGTTTAACACCCAACACTCAAGAAAAAAAGGCCTGAGGTGTACTGTTTGCCTATTTCCACATGTACATACACTCCACCATAGCCAATTTCAAGCTACCAATCTGATATTACTGAATATGGGACTTGGTCAGAAATTCACAAGTCAGTTCAGTCGTTCAGTCATGTCCGACTCTTTGTGACCCCATGAATTGCAGCATGCCACGCCTCCCTGTCCATCACCAGCTCCCAGAGTTTACCCAAACTCATGTCCATTGAGTCGGTGATGCCATCCAGCCATCTCATCCTCTGTCATCCCCTTCTCCTCCTGCCTCCAATCCCTCCCAGCATCAGAGTCTTTTCCAATGAGTCAACTCTTCGCATCAGGTGGCCAAAGTATTGGAGTTTCAGCCTCAGCATCAGTCCTTCCAATGAACACCCAGGACTGATCTCCTTTAGGATGGACTGGTTAAATCTCCTTACAGTCCAAGGGACTCTCAAGAGTCTTCTCCAACACTACAGTTCAAAAGCATCAATTCTTTGGCGCTCAGCTTTCTTCACAGTCCAACTTTCACATCCAAACATGACCACTGGAAAAACCATAGCCTTGACTAGACGGACCTTTGTTGGCAAAGTTATGTCTCTGCTTTTCAATATGCTATCTAGGTTGGTCATAACTTTCCTTCCAAGAAGTAAGCGTCTTTTAATTTCATGGCTGCAATCACCATCTGCAGTGATTTTGGAGCCCCCCAAAATAAAGTCTGACACTGTTTCCACTGTTTCCTCATCTATTTCCCATGAAGTGATGGGACCAAATGCCATGATCTTCATTTTCTGAATGTTGAGCTTTAAGCCAAATTTTTCACTCTCCTCTTCACTTTCATCAAGAGGCTTTTTAGTTCCTGATCACTTTCTGCCATGAGGGTGGTGTCATCTGCATATCTGAGGTTATTGATACTTCTCCCAGCAATCTTGATTCCAGCTTGTGCTTCTTCCAGCCCAGCATTTCTCATGATGTATTCTGCATATAAGTTAAATAAGCAGTGTGACAATATATAGCCTTGATGTACTCCTTTTCCTATTTGGAACCAGTCTGTTGTTCCATGTCCAGTTCGAACTGTTGCTTCCTGACCTGCATACAGGTTTCTCAAGAGGCAGGTCAGGTGGTCTGGTATTTCCATCTCTTTCAGAATTTTCCACAGTTTATTGTGATCCACACAGTAAAAGGCTCTGGCAGAGTCAATAAAGCAGAAATAGATGTTTTTCTGGAACTCTCTTGCTTTTTCCATGATCCAGCGAATGTTGGCAATTTGATCTCTGGTTCCTCTGCCTTTTCTAAAACCAGCTTGAACATCTGGAAGTTCACAGTAGTCCACCCTTATGTGCTATTTGCTCCATATAGATTAAATAACTGTAAATAATCTCAGAATTACAAATAAATGTAAAACTTAGTAAAATAATTAAAAATAAGTTTTGAGTATTTGCTACCATTGATTTAATGTTATTTATTAAATTATATAAAAAATTTTAATATAGGCTGTCTTTAACAATGACTTGCAAAATTTCTGGAAATGTAACAGTTGGCTTTTTCACACCCTTGCTTATGAAAGAAGTATTTTTATTATCCCTGCTTTACGTTAATAGGAAAATGAGGCGGAGAGAAGTTTAGCAATTTGTCCAAGTTTCCATAATTTGTGAATGACTGAGCTGAGAGGTAACAAACTGGCTCCAATGCTTTTCTGCTTCTCTGATGGGGAAAATATGACAAAACAGCCCCCAGTGGCCCCAAATCATCTCTATGTGCATGCTAATTACTGGTTGTGGGAAAAATTATTTTGTAGCTCTCTAGTGGGGAGGGCAGTTTTCAGAAGGGTTGGATGACTCTCCAGCTTGGATGATTAGAAGGTTTGTGAGAGGGAATCCCCAAGTAGCTAAAAAGGACTGCTTCTTTCCTCTGCCCCCAGGAACAGGCTGCATCTGAACCCAAGCTATGATGCAGAATATTGTTGACTATTCTTTGAGGAGAGTAGCAAAGTAAACTTACTTTTCTTTTTAAATTAACATAAACATGCGATGTCATTTCTGGCTAAGATGAACGAATTTATTGAATTATAACAGTGTTTTGGGCTAAAGCCACATTTTCTCCAGAATCCACAAAGATTTCTGAGGTCATAATTCTCAATGAGAAAGACACAAAATTTAGGGGTGAGTGAGGAAATGTTACCATTCAAACAAAGAGTTTGTTATGAGAATTAAGTAAACATAGATGATCATCACTATTACCAACAGTAAACTGACAACAGTAAATTACTTTCATTCATGACTTTTGATGATTCTCATTTTGTGTATATATTTTGAAATTATAATTATTTCAAAATTTAGAACAGAATAATATATATCTTATAGAATAAATCAAATACTTTAGAATAGAGCTCTAATATTAAGCTTGATATTATGTATAAGATTTTCTTTTCATTATAACTGCAAATTTTAATGATCTGTAGCTCATAAAAGCAATTTACATTATTAAACTGTTTTTTTGCTATGACATTTTGTGATGAACTAATTAATAACTTTAGACTCATAAAGTGAATATCTCAGTGAATTAATTTTATATGTATAACCTATGATCCTAGGCTGCATATTTATGAAACTTAAGCAAGTAAAAAAATCCATATTCATTTTTTGACAAAAATATAATCACTTCAAAAATTATTTGAAGTGAATACCTACATAACAACATTCATTGCTTGAAGGATAATTCATTTGCATTATGAATTTATGAAGATTGTGCCTCCTGTGGTTTCCATGGTAACAATAATAAAACAAGTTAACTGAAAGAGGTTTCTCTTAATCTCCATAAAAGGGGTTAAGGACCTTTTACAACATATTCAAGTTTGAAGCCATCAAATCAAATTTACATTCAGTCAGCTTCAAAGATTAAAAAGGTGATCAATACACTTGATTTTCAATAACCAAACAACACAATTATCAAAATCAGCACTAGGCATGTGTCCTTCATAGTATAAGGATAAAAAACAATGTTGTAATCTATTTCAAATATCACTAAACTATTCACTAATACAGTTGCTTAATGAGCCTATAGCCTCATTAATTTTCTTATTCAGGTTGTCAGTTTTCATTCTACTAATGAATATTGGCCACATTGATTGATCATGAGTTCTCTGGCTGCCAGAGGTGGAGGCCAGGTCGTGCTAAAGGCAATGGAAAGTGAACTCAAAGGAGAGTTGTAAAGATGGCAGAAGAGCTCTCATTGCGGTATCTAGGCAGTGCTATCAGTGGACTCAGGTAAACCTTAGCCCCTGCTTCAGCTACTATATATCCATTTTTCCTCTTTCATGCCCACCCACAGCCAGTGTCTGCTCTAAAGCCTTACAGAGCCACATAACATTTTAGATGTCTCAGTAACAGAATTCACTAGCCAGGCAAGGACTGTTTCATGATCAATAAAACGTTTTCCTTTACCTCCTGGTCACATGGCTAAGCCACAGTTCCCCATTTCCCTTGCACATGACTGAGCTATGGCCGAAAGAGGGCAAAACCACGCTGACCATTTCTAGGCCTGACCTGCAAACTTTCTATGTGATCATCTATACACATTTCCATATCAACAGAGAAATCAGATCCTAGTGAGTCATAGCCACATGGGGGAAGCAGACCCTGGATGACCACACTGAAGGCCATCTTCCAATCCAGAATGCCCTCATTAGGTTTTACAAGAGAGCAAAAATAAACTTTTATTGTGTTAAGCCATTGACATTTTGAAATTTGACTGTCATAGTAGTTAGCCTTATTTACTCTACTGCAATGGGGAAGGGGAAGTAGTTTTATACAGTATGAAATTTTTTATTCTTGATGCCTTTGGCAAGGCTGCCCCCTTTTTGTTAAAGCCACATTACTGTTTTCAGTGGAGTGATGACCCATGACACTTAGCTAACCAATAGCTATTTTTAGTAGGAAAATAAAAAAATATTACAAAGGCCCAGTGAATTGGAAAAAAGTAAAGATAAAAATACAAAACATCTGACTTTTATGATTGCATTGCATAATAATACATATAAAAATCATGAAAAACATAAAAATACAGGCAGCAATCTCTTTTTAAATAATGAGCAGATAAATAGAATCCAACATTTAACTGGTGAAATTTCCACACAGAAGTTGCTGCGATGAGTTCATTCACACTCCTTTCCAGGGCCGAATATACCATCTAACTCACAAGATTCTTGAGAGTCCCTTGGACTGCAAGGAGATCAAACCAATCAATCCTAAAAGGAAATCAAGACTGAATATTCATTGGTTGGACTGAGGATGAAGCTGAAGCTCCAATACTTTGGCCATCTGATGTGAAGAACTGACTGATTTAAAAAGACCCTGATGCTGGGAAAGACTGAAGGCAGGAGAAGAAGGGGACGACAGAGGATGAGATGGTTGGGTGGCATCATCAACTCAATGGACATGAGTTTGAGTTTGAGCAAAATGGCATCATTTTCTGATAGTGAAGGACAGGGAAGCCTGGCATACTGCAGTCCATGAGGTTGCAAAGAGTCAGACAAGACTTAGCAACTGAACAACAGAATATAGAAAGGAAACACAAGTAACAAGATACTTAGGAAAACTATCAGTTAGGAGGTCCAGCCCTATGAGATTTTCTAAGAATCATGGAGTCCTGTGATATTTCCACATGATCACTGCCCCATTTCAGATATATATATAAAAGTCATACACTGCCACAAAGCTTAACATTAACCAGTATTGCCTCCATAATCTCTCACTTTTCCCATTATATCTTTCAGACTGTTTTTAAGTTTTTTTTTGTTTTTTTGAAATAAGGAAAAATGCTTCTTTGTTAGGATGGATGTCTTCTGCTACTTTGAGGCTTTAAATAATGGCATCATTTTCTGAAGATGAGCACTTTGGATTGCAAAAACTGATTTTTTAACGACATTTGATTTCACTTTATTTTCTACACATGTACTTTGACACCATTATAATATTATTCTTGTCAATTACACAGCAGCAGGGGACTTAATTTTCTTTTGACTAGAGAAAAGTGTATAAAACACTGGTGAAAATTTGGCTTTCATTCATAAATTATCTTTTCTTGAAAAACAGGCATAATGGAAAGAAGGTTTTGAGAGAATGGATTAAACATGATAATTTGGAATTAGGTTCAAATGGTGACTAAATGGGGAAAGGGATAAGAGATTGGGCCAATACATCTGTTAAGTCCTTAATAAACTATTTCATAAGGCCTATAAGGACTAAGCTCATAGATATTATAATAACATCTAAACCATGATATCATAGAGTGGTTAATTCTTCTAAAAAAATTAAACATCTTCCCAGTTCTGACAGTCTGTAGAATGAAGTTGTTAATCCCCAGGTGCTAAAATCCATCAGACCTGGTTTGAATCTGGTTTCTGCTGCTTATCTGTGTCTTGGGCATTTTGTTTCTTCTCTTTCCAAGACTCAGATTTTTCTTCTGCAAAAAGATTGACAGTGTTTGCTTCCTCTGGCTGCTGTGAAAATTAAACAGCAAAATATCGGGACACCTCTTCATCTGATGCCTTGTGCACAGTTATCATACAATAAATAGCTGTGGTTTTGATATTATTATTATTGTTGTTATTGTTACTATAATATAGGCAATAGGCCAAAATTGCTACCTGCAGGGCCATTGGATACTAGCGTAACATATTAACCTATGAAGTGAAGCTTTTTATGTCTTCTAAAACCTGTTTCCAACTGAAAATATTTTTCAGGCTTTCTCATTGTGATAAAAAGAAGCATCCTCTGCCACCTAGTGGCTCTTTATGACCAGTCAAGAAAAAAACATAAAAAGACACCCTCCAATCCCCACAAGAGCCACCATATTTATTTTAACAAAGGAATCGTGCTGTTAAATCGCGCTGTTCTTTTAAGATTTTCAAAAGAAGAAAAACATAGTAGAAAAAATATATTAAGTTGAATTTATTGAATATATTATTTTTTCTTAATAATTTTCTATTGATCAAACTGTGTTTCATTATTTAATTACTAACAGCATCCCTGCAGAATGACTGGGAGCCTTTATGGCTTATAGGGGCACAAGTAAATTCCCTGGTTTCTTCATGATAGAGGTGGTACATAAACATAAGGATTTCATCTTCAATGCTTTTAAAATACAAATATCACAAATGCTGATTTTTTTCTTAAAATGTGGAGATTTCAGGGGCCTTCTATTTCTAAACCTGTAAGAACATGTTTTTTTAATTATTATTCTTTAACTAAATGTATCTGTTTTACATAAGAATGATAGTTCACTGGCAAAGGAAACAAGAAGAGTCATCTAGGGAGAGGGGACGCTGGAAGCAAAGGCAGTATGTGTGTCACAGCAAGTTCTGGAGACTGCAAGTAGTTCTACATGTTTGGGCTGTAAGGTTCATGGTGAAAGCAGTGGGTTGAAAGGTAGGTGAGGCCAGATTCCCAAAGGCCTGGCATGTGATGTATCTGGATTTACATCTGTGGGATATTAAGATGCCACCACAGATCTTTACAATAGAAATTGTTCTTGTTGTTTAGTTGCTAAGTTGTGTCTGACTTTTTGTGACTCCATGGACTGCAGCACTCCAGGTGCCTCTGTCCATGGAATTTTCTGGGCAGAGTGGATTGCCATTTCCTTCTGCAGGGGCTCTTCCAGAATCAGGAACTGAATCCACGTTTCCTGCTTGGCAGGTAGATTCTTTACCACTGAGCCAGCTGGGAAGCCCCACAACAGAAATTAGCCCCACAATAGAAAATATTGATAAAGACAAAAACTACCAGTGAATAACTGCCTCCTGTATACCAGACCCTTTTTATTCTAAATGTTGTCTCAATCCTTAAAATAACCCTTGAAACTCTCCCCCTCCACTCATTTTGCTTTGTGGAAAACTGAGGCCCATGGAAGTTAAGTAACTTACTTGAGATCACACAGTCAATAAGAGGAAGTTTGAATTGAAAGATAACCTATCGCTAAAGAATGAGTCCATTCTAGTGAACTAGAATATGCCATGCATCCTGAATGTGGTCACATTTGTTTTAGGACAGTAATTAGTGTTCTCTTAGTTTGATTGACTTTTTGAAAATTGGGGAATATACTTTTAAGGTGAGGGTAGTGTCTTTAAATGTGTTTGTCCACCAGTGAACACAGTAACTGTTCAAATGCTTGCTGGATGACTCAATACTAGTCTCTAACTCTAGAAAGGGCAAGTGGAAGGCATGAGAGAAGCATTCTCAGATGTTACTATATTTTCACCCAGTTGCTCATAAATGTACAAGGAGGCATTGTTTGAACAAACTTCCTAGGTTTTCTGCCCCCCTCATATAATAAATCATGTGTTTTGAGTATGTATGCATATATTAACTCATATAAACCTCACAATAGCCCAAGACTGAAGCACTGAGAGATTGTATAACTTGCCTAAGGTCTCAGGTCACTGACTGGTAGAGATAGGATTCAAGGTCAGAAATCCTGTCTTTCAAACCCTAACTCTTAAGCACCTTGCTATGCAGTCCCCACTGTGCTAGACTGCCTCTCAGTCAAGACTTGTTCTACTTAATAGGATTCAGCAGGACAGTTGTCTCCCAGAAGGACAGCAGAAACATGGGTGGCCTGTGGGCAGCACAAAGGAGGCAAAGACTCCCACTGCTCACCACTGTGCTCCAGGGTTTCCAGCCAAAGGCTGAGTGAGGCTCAAATTCACCTTGCGTCCTGCAGAACATAAGACCCCACTGTCTCTGCCAAGTCGAGACCCCTGCAGGGCTTCCTCTCCCAGGAGGAAAGGTTTCCTTCTCCTAATTTACAAGAAAGCACCAGACAGGGCAGCAGGCCAGCAGGCCAGCATGAGGATATGACTTGCCAGGGAACAGGGGGTGTGGATAGAGGTAGAGTGTGTGGAAGAAATGACTAAACTTCCAGGAGAATTCCAAAAGTTGAAAAGTCATAAAACCTGATCCTCTGCTTCAAATTTGGACTAGAAAGATCCAGGGCACTGCTCAACCATTAAAGGCTCTTTAAAAGTCAAATCTTGAATGAGCTTAATATGACTAGTTTATAATACATTCATCTGTCCTGGGGAAAGCCTACTCATTTGGTGGGGAAAGACCAATTTTCAGGTAGGGCCCTTTGGAAAAAAAAAAAAGTCATTTATAGGTGAAAAATCCTCCCCTTGCACTTCCCAGTTGCATTACTTGTCAGAGCATTTCAATTATAGCTTCACAATTATAGCTTTGCTTTAAAGTATTACTGCCTATTTCCTATAAATGACAAAAGAATTTGAGAAGAGTCAAGTACCATATTCCAGGTGGCGCTGTGGTGAAGAATCTGCCTGCCAACGCGATGATGCAAGAGACCTGGGTCAGGAAGATCGCCTGGAACAGGAAATGGCAACCTGCTCCAGTATTCTTGCCTGGAAAATTCCACGGACAGAGAAGCCTAGCAGGCTACAGTCTAGGAGGTCACAAAGAATCAGACATGACTGAGGGGCTGAGCACACACACACAAAGTCCCATATACACGTGAGATATTAAGGTGGTCAAGGATGATGGGAAGGATGTAGATGATGATGAGATTGACATCAACTAAGATTTATTGAACTCATGATGTGGTGGATCAAGCAATGTGCTGAGTAACTTGCATGTATTCTTTACTTTTTAAACAAATATTTATGAAACACGTACTCTAAGCCAGGCAGACTTCTAAGCACTAAGGATAAGGTAGTAAATGAAATATAGTATTTATGGACTCATATACTAATGAACGAGAGCCACATAAATCAAAATAGGCAAACAAATATATAATAAAATGTCAAGTAGGGATAAGTGCTATGAACAGAAAAATAAAGAAGGACAAAGGAATGAAAGGAATGGCCAGGAAGGTCTCTGGGGAGGTAACATTCAGGTAGGGAACCTCAATGAAGTGAATGAATGATCCATGAAAACATACAGGGAAAAGATGTTCCACGTAGAGGTAACAGCAAGTGCAAAGGCTCTGAGATAGGAGAGAACTTAACATGGGTGAGCAGAAAGGAGGCCAGTGGATAGAGTGGAGTGAGGAAGGGAGACAAAGAAACCAGATCAGAGCTAGATTAGGTAGTGGTGGTGGTGGTGGCAGCAGTAGTGGCTAAGTCAGTTAGTAGCTAGGTCTAGATCTGATAGACTAGTTAAATTCCAAGTCTATGGGAAGCCCCTGGAAGACTTTAAGTTATAAAATGACATGATCTGACAGAAAGGACTATTATATGGTCATTAATTCATTTAATGCTCATAACAAACCTATGAGATGGATCTACCATTTCCATATAACAGATGAGGAAACAGAGGATTAGAAAGAGTATGTAGGTAGACAGTGCAATTAAAAAGAGAGTGCTTGTGTATCCAACCCCAGAACCAGGTTCTTAACCATGAGATTTAAGCCATTATGACCATGAAAGTGGAGCTATTAGGTATGGTAGTCAGCCTCCACAATGGCCCCCAGTGATCCTTGTCTATGTGTATCACTGTCTTGTATGATTCTCTCTCACTATGAATAGGTCTGTCCTTTAAGACCAGTGGTATATTGCAGAAGCAACCGATGGTTAATGGTCTCTGAGGCTAGGTCATATAAGGCATCACTGGTTCTGGCTTGCCTTCTTGGATGGCTTGCTCTGGAGTCATGAGTTTATAGAGAGACTTAGGTGGAAAAATGCTAAAGCCCCCCACCAGGCAGCACCAACTTGCCAGTATATGAGACCCACTTGCGAAGTGGCTCTTTCAGCACCACTTAAAACTTTCAGATGACTACCATGGTCAACAGGTTGTCAACAACCTTATGAAAGACTGAGCCAGAACCACCAGGAATTAAGCCACTTATGAATTCTGAAACTGTGAGACATATACAGAAACTGTGAGAGATCATGTTTATTTAAGTTACTAGTTCAGTTCAGTAGCTCAGTCGTGTCCAACTCTTTGTGACCCCATGAACCGTAGCATGCCAGGTCTCCCTGTTCATCACCAACTCCCAGAGTTTATCCAAACTCATGTCCATTGAGTTGGTGATGCCATCCAACCATCTCATTCTGTATCGCCCCCCTTCTCCTCCTGCCCTCAATCTTTCCCAGCATCAGGGTCTTTTCAAATGAGTCAGCTCTTCGCATCAGGTGGCCAAAGTATTGAGTTTCAGCTTCAACATCAGTCCCTCCAATGAACACCCAGGACTTATCTCCTTTAGGATGGACTGGTTGGATCTCCTTGCAGTCCAAGGGACTCTCAAGAGTCTTATTCAATAACACAGTTCAAAAGCATCAATTCTTCGGCGCTCAGCCTTCTTCACAGTCCAACTCTCACATTCATACATGACTACTGGAAAAACCACAGCCTTGACTAGATGGACCTTTGTTGGCAAAGTAATGGCTCTGTTTTTTAATATGCTATCTAGGTTGGTCATAACTTTTCTGTCAAAGATTAGTGTCTTTTAATTTCATGGCCACAGTCACCATCTGCAGTGATTCTGGAGTCCCCAAAAATAAGGTCAGCTGCTGTTTCCACTGTTTCCCCCTCTATTTGCCATGAAGTGATGGGGCCGGGTGCCATAATCTTAGTTTTCTGAATGTTGAGCTTTAAGTCAACTTTTTCATTCTCCTCTTTCACTTTCATCAAGAAGCTCTTTAGTTCTTTACTTTCTGCCATAAGGGTGGTGTCATCTGCATATCTGAGGTTATTGATATTTCTCCCGGCAATCTTGATTCCAGCTTGTGCTTCTTCCAGCTCGGCGTTTCTCATCATGTACTCTGCATATAAGTTAAATAAGCAGGGTGACAATATACAGCCTTGACGTACTCCTTTTCCTATTTGGAACCAGTCTGTTGTTCCATGTCCAATTCGAACTGTTGCTTCCTGACCTGCATACAGATTTCTCAGGAGGCAGGTCAGGTGGTCTGGTATTCCCATCTCTTTCAGAATTTTCCACAGTTTATTGTGATCCACACAGTCAAAGGCTTTGGCATAGTCAATAAAGCAGAAATAGATGTTTTTCTGGAACTCTTGTGCTTTTTGACGATCCAGTGGATGTTGGCAATTTGATCTCTGGTTCCTCTGCCTTTTCTAAAACCAGCTTGAACATCTGGAAGTTCATGGTTCACGTATTGCTAAAGCCTGACTTGGAGAATTTTGAGCATTACTTTACTAGCGTGTGAGATGAGTGCAATTGTGCAGTAGTTTAAGTATTCTTTGGCATTACCTTTCTTTGGGATTGGAATGAAAACTGACCTTTTCCAGTCCTGTGGCCACTGCTGAGTTTTCCAAATGTGCTGACATACTGAGTGCAGCACTTTCACAGCATCATCTTTTAGCATTTGAAATAGCTCAACTGGAATTCCATCACCTCTGCTAGCTTTGTTCGTAGTGATGCTTCCTAAGGCCCACTTGACTTCACATTCCAGAATGTCTGGCTCTAGGTTAGTGATCACACCATCGTGGTTATCCGGGTCATGAAAATCATTTTTGTACAGTTCTTCTGTGTATTCTTGCCACCTCTTCTTAATATCTTCTGCTTCTGTTAGGTTTATACCATTTCTGTCCTTTATTGAGCCCATCTTTATATGAAATATTCCCTTGATATCTCTAATTTTCTTGAAGAGATCTCTAGTCTTTCCCATTCTGTTGTTTTCCTCTATTTCTTTGCATTGATCGCTGAGGAAGGCTTTCTTATCTCTTCTTGCTATTCTTTGGAACTCTGCATTCAGATGCTTATATCTTTCCTTTTCTCCTTTGCTTTTCACTTCTCTTCTTTTCACAGCTATTTGTAAGGCCTCCTCAGACAGCCATTTTGCTTTTTTTGCATTTCTTTTTTTGGGGGATGGTCTTGATCCCTGTCTCCCATACAATGTCACAAACTTCTGTCCACAGTTCATCAGGCACTCTATCAGATCTAGTCCCTAAAATCTATTTCTTACTTCCACTGTATAATAATAAGGGACTTGATTTAGGTCATACCTGAATGGTCTAGTGGTTTTCCCCACTTTCTTCAATTTAAGTCTGAATTTGGCAATAAGGAGTTCATGATCTGAGCCACAGTCAGCTCCTCGTCTTGTTAAACCTTAGGTAATTTGAGGCAGCAACAGATAACTAATATATTAGAAAAAGTCAGGGCACAGCCAAAAATAAAACTAAAACAAAGCAAAACAAAACAAAACAGATACTTCTATGCTATTGGGTCCAAATATTATCTAGAATGGAAAAAGAAAAGCATGTTGGCATACTGACTTAATTTTTTTTTTTTAAATGACAGTCCTAGTCTATTCAGGCTGCTGTAACAGAACACCACAGACTTGACTTAAATATTAGATATTTCTTTCTCACTGTTCTAGAGATAGGGAAGTCTAAGATTAAGATGCCAGCAGTTTGGATTCTTCGTAAGGACTCTCTTCCTGGTTTGCAGATGGTTGCCTTCTTGCTGTTATCCTCACATGACAGAGAAAACAAGTTTCAGTCTCTCTTCTTCTTCTTATAAGGGCACTAATTCTATCAAGGGGGAGTTCCATCTCCATGATCTGACTTAAACCACTTATTTCACAAAGGCTCCACTGGTGGGTGGGGCAGAGTAGGGTGGGTTAGCGCTTCAACATATGAACTTTGGGGAGACACACTCAGTCCATAATAACAACCAGTGGTCGTTTCCCATAGTTACTGAATTTCAGAGTGAGATTTACATGTAAGTATGATATTTCTGTGTACACATATGAAATTTGATACTTAACTTACTATAAATAATATAATAGGTAAAAATAAGTTAAGAAGCAATGTTGCTCTATATTAACTGCCAACTCTCATGGGCAGGGCAACTGTGAGATCCATGGTATGCTCAAATAACCATTTCTTTCCTGGTTTAGTTCAAGCATTTCTTGTTGTCCAGAACTGCATTATTTATGATCCTTTCTATGCCTTGAGCCATCTATTTGGGAAAAGCTGCTACTTGTGTCAGAGATTTTCATGCCAAGTGAACACACTTCTCTTTTTCCTCCTCAAATTAGCCAGACTTCAGAATTTAATTCTGGTTATCTATAGCTTTAGTGTTCCTTGTGCTTTTGGACAATTGCAATAGCATATATTAAGCTAACCTTGAGCTACAAATACTCTGTGACTTGCCAAGTAATTATGTCAGTGATTAGTAACTCCTTAGGTGGCCAGATCTTCATTTGTTAACTCTAATTTAGGGTTTCACATGATAGTACCCCTTTGAAAAGCTAGAATTTTCTCTAGCTAGATTGAAACATTTTATGCATGAACATTATAAAATATTTAATAAGCTTCTTTAAAGTTAAATTTTAAAGCCAACCTCATAAATTTAGAATAATCTGTACTTTTGCCTTTCTGTATCCTGATGGGAGAGGAGAATAATTAATCTTCTTAATCTTCACTTAAAGAGCTGTCAGACCATCTGAGGATGTTAGCTCACTGTTAATGTATCAGTAGTTGTTGGAGAGTTTGGCTAAGCTACTCTATAATATGCTGCCTTGGCATCCATTTTGTGTGACCCAGCAGCCTTCAGGGGCCTTGAACTAACACTAGCCCCTCCTGTGAATGTATGCCATAGATAATAACCCTGAGGGTCACAAGTGAATGTAAGTTACTGATATGACCCCCCTCCCAGTGGCCCTTGTGATAAATAGTCCGCCTCATCCTCTCAAGGGCTTCACTGTGTACCTCTTAGATAAGACCCCTGTGAAGCTTACCAAAACCCTGCTCTTCCTAGTTCAAATTGCCCAGGAATTCCAAAGCACTCTACCCACTGACCCTACTAAAATCATGTGCCCCAAGTCCTCCTTCTCTCTGCCTGCACCCTGCCTCACCCTTCCTGTGCAGGCCCTCAAGGCATGTTGCATACTTCCTTCAGGACTTGTGAGTAATAAACTTCTCTATTTCCATTTCCCTAATGGTCTTTGGTTGCACAGCAGCTATCCATCCAACACCCCAGAACTCTAGTAACAAAATCACAGCAAGTGGCTCTACTAATATTAGACAAAACAGACTATATAAGAATGTTGGTAGATATAAAGAGGAAAGTTTTATAAAAGAGTCAATCCATCAGAAATACATAACAATTATTAAGATATAGAAAACAGGCCCACAAACACATGAAATACAACTCTCAGAATTGAGGAGACAATAGTTGGAGACTTTAATACCCCACTTTCAGTAACAGAAAGAACACTATTAGGCAGAAGGTCAGCAAAGAATTAAAAGACCTGAACAACATTATATACCATCTTGACCTAATAGACATCTGTGGAGCACTCTGCCCAATCACAGAAAAATGCAAATTCTTTTCAAGGGCTAGAACATTCTCTGGAATAGATCATATACTAGGCCATAAACCAAGTGTCAATAAATTAGAAAGAAGTGAAATTACACAACTATGCTTTTTGATCATAATGGAGTGAAACTGTAAATTAATAACAAAAAAAATTGGGGAAATTCAAAAATATATGGAAAAGAACAACAAACTTCTACATAAACAACAAAGAGATATCAAAAGGAAAATCAGTAAATAGTTTGACATGAATAACATGAGGGACATAATATAACAAACCTAACAAAAGTTATGGGATGCAGTTAAAGAAGTGTTGAGAGGAACTCAGAGGTTCAAAGCCTACATTAAAAAAAGAAGAAACATTGCAAATCAATAACCTAGTCTTCTACTTTAAAATACTTTAGGGAAAGAGGAAAAGCAAAAAAAAAATTGAAAGCATGCAAAAAGAAGAAAATAATGAAAAACAGAATTTTAAAAAATAGAGAAAACCAACAAAACTAAAAGTTGGTTCTTTGAAAACATCAACAAAATTGACAAACTTTTAGCTAAACTGACCAAGAAAAAAGAGAAAAAGCTCACATTACTAAAATTAGGAATGAAAGAAGAGACATTAATATTGACCTTGCAGATATTAAAAGGATTATAAAGGAATACTATGATCACTTATAGGCCAACAAATTAGAAAATTCAGATGAACTAGATATAGTCCTAGAAAGATACAAACTATCAAAACTGACTCAAGAATAAATAGAATATCTGAGAAAATTAATGAGATAATCCACAATGAAAAACCCAGCTCTAGATGACTTCACTGCATAATTCTACCAAACATTTAAAGAGGAAGACAACAGAAATTCTTCATGAATACTTTCAAAGAATAAAAAAGGAGGGAACATTTCTCACCTCATTCTGTGAAGCTAGTATTAGCCTGATAACAAAATGAAATTAAGACATCACAAGACATCACAATGAAAACTACAAATCAGTATCTTTTGTGAATACAGATATAATGATTTTCAACAAAATGCTAGCAAACTGGATCTAGCAAAATACACACACACATATCCCCAAACCCCTAAATACCATAACCTATAATAGAGATGAAGAAATCTGACTCCATATTGGATCTGCCTCTTTAATCTTTGTATTCTATTGCTTTTGCTACAAGTTAATCACTAAAGGGATTTTGCTGATAGCTTAAAGTAGAAATAATGGCCCATCTTCAGGGACTGAACCTCCCATGCCTGAAGGTCAAGCTAAAATTCCTTTTTTTAAGCTCACAGTAAACATGCTAACCAGACCCAACTGTGAATGACTGTGGGAAGTTCAGTTCAGTCACTCAGTCATGTCCAACTCTTTGTGAACCCATGGACTGCAGCAAACCAGGTTTCCCTGTCCATCACCAACTCCCGGAGCTTGCTCAAACTCAGGTCCACTGAGATGGTGATGCCATCCAACCATTTCATCCTCTGTTGTCCCCTTCTCCTCCTGCCCTCAATCTTTCCCATCATCAGGGTCTTTCCCAATGAGTCAGCTCTTTGCATCAGGTGGCCAAAGTATTGGAGCTTCAGCTTCAGCATCAGTCCTTCCAATGAATATTCAGGACTGATTTCCTTTAGGATTGATTGGTTGGATCTCCTTGCTGTCCAAGGGACTCTCAAGAGTCTTCTCCAACACCACAGTTCAAAAGCATCAATTCTTTGGTGCTCAGCTTCCTTTATAGTCCAACTCTCACATACTGGAAAAACCATAGCTTTGACTAGATGGAACTTTGTTGGCAAAGTAATGTCTCTGCTTCTTAATATGCTATCTAGGTTGGTCACAATTTTTCTTCCAAGGAGCAAGCATCTTTTAATTTCATGGCTGCAGTCACCAACTGCAGTGATTTTGGAGCCCCCCAAAATAAAGCCTGTCACTGTTTCCAGTGTTTCCCCATCTATTTGCCATGAAGAAATGGGACCACATGCCATGATCTTAGTTTTTTGAAAGTTGAGTTTTAAGCCAGTTTTTTCACTCTCCTCTTTCACTTTCATCAAGAGGCTCTTCAGTTCTTTACTTTCTGCCATAAGGGTGGTGTCATCTGCATATCTGAGGTTACTGATATTTCTCCCAGCAATCTTGATTCCAACTTGTGCTTCATCCAGCCTGCCATTTTGCATGATGTACTCTACACATAAGTTAAATAAGCAGGTGACAATATACACCCTTGACATACTCCTTTCCCAATTTGGAACCAATCCATTGTTCTATGTCTGGTTCTAAATGTTGCTTCTTGACCTGCATACAGATTTCTCAGGAGGCAGTCAGGTGGTCTGGTTTTCCCATCTCTTTAAGATTTTTCCACAGTTTGTTGTGATCCACACAGTCAAAGTCTTTGACATAGTCAATACAGCAGAAGTAGACGTTTTTCTGGAACTCTCTCTCGCTTTTTCTATGATCCAACGGATGTTGGCAATTTGATCTCTGGTTGTTCTGCCTTTTCTAAATCCAGCTTGAACATCTGGAAGTTCACAGTTCATGTACTGTTGACACCTGAGTTGGAGAACTTTGAGCATTCCTTTGCTAGCGTGTGAGATGAGTGCAATTGTGCGGTAGTCTGAACATTCCTTAGCATTGCCTTTCTTTGAGATTGGAATGAAAACTGATCTTTTCCAGTCCTGTGGCCACTGCTGAGTTTTCCAAATCTGCTGGCGTATTGAGTGAAGCACTTTCACAGCATCATCTTTTAGGATTTGAAATAGCTCAAATGGAATTCCATCACCTTCACTAGCTTTATTTGTAGTGATGCTTCCTAAGGCCCAGTTGACTTCACATTCCAGGATGTCTGGCTCTAGGTGAGTGATCACACCATTGTGGCTATCTAAGTTATGACAATTTTTTTGTATAGTTCTTTTGTGTATTTTTGCCACCTCTTCTTAATATCTTCTGCTTCTGTTAGGTCCATACCATTTCTGTCCTTTCTTGAGCCCATCTTTGCATGAAACGTTCCCTTGGTATCTCTAATTTTCTTGAAGAGATCTCTAGTCTTTCCCATTCTATTGTTTTCCTCTATTTCTTTGCATTAATTGCTGAGGAAGACTTTCTTATCTCTCCTTGGTATTCTTTGGAACTCTGCATTCATATAGGTATATCTTTCCTTTTCTACTTTGCCTTTAGCTGCAGGAAAGAAGTTAACACATTTCCTCTGGAGTCCAGGTGGGCCCAGGAAATATTTACAACTTATTTGTATTACCTTTTTTTTTTTCTTTTAAGTTTACTTCCTTACCTCCCAGTTTTTGTTTTATAAGAGAAATTAGCATTCAAACCTGGGCAAGATAGTTCTTAGGGGCACTAGTTCACCATCTTCTTGGTCTGCTGGCTTTCCAAATAAGTCACTATTCCTTGCTTCAACAATGCATCTCGAAGTTTACTAGCCTATCATGTGGCAAGCAGTATGAGCTTGGACTCAATGGGATTGATATAAAAAATGCAAGGTTGGTTTAACATTCAAAAATCAATTAATAAACCACATCAATAGAATTGAACTCCAGTACTTTGGCCACCTCATGCGAAGAGTTGACTCATTGGAAAAGACTCTGATGCTGGGAGGGATTGGGGGCAGGAGGAGAAGGGGATGACAGAGGATGAGATGGTTTGGACGGCATCACCGACTCGATGGATGTGAGTCTGAGTGAACTCTGGGAGTTGGTGATGGACGGGGAGGCCTGGCGTGCTGCAATTCATGGGGTCGCAAAGAGTCGGACACGACTGACAACTGAACTGAACTGAACTGATCAGTAGAATAAGGACAAAACTACAGGATCATCAGAATAAATGCAGAAAAAGCATGTGATAAAATTCAACATTCCTTCAGGATAAAAATACACAACCACCTAGAACAGAAGGAAACTTCCTCAACCTATAAAGGGGATCTTTAAAAAACCCACACTCACATCATACATGTCACATTCATCATACAATAAAAGGCTAAATGCTTACCCCCTAACTGTAGGAACAAGACAAGGATGTCTTCTCTTGCTGCTTCTATTTCACATTGTATTGGAGGGTCTAGCTAGGGAAATTATGTACATGTGTGTGTGTGTGTGTTTTAGTCACAGTCGCCTCTGACTCTTTGGGACCCAATGAACTGTGGCCCATCATGTTCCTCTGTTCATGGAGTTTTCCAGGCAAGAGTACAGGAGTGGGCAGCCATTTCCCTCTTCAAGGGATCTTCCTGACCCAGGAATCAAACCAAGGTCTCCTTCATTTCAGGTGAATTTTTTACTTTTTTTTTTTTTTACTTTTTTTTTTTACAACAATTTTCTTTATTGTCTGAACCACAGGGAAATTAAATAAGAAAATTAAATAGAAGGCATCCAGATTGGAAAAAAAAAAAGTAAAACTATCTCTACTTGTAGATCACATAATCTCATATATAAAAAATCCTAAAGAATCCACTAAAAATTATCTAATTATTTATTAGAACTAATAAACACATTCAGCAAAGTTGCAGGATACAAATGAGTACCAAATTCTATTGTATTCTATACAGCACCAATGAACAAAACAAAAATAAAGAAAACAATTCCACTCACATTAGCATCAAAAAGAATACTTAAGAATAAATTTAATAAAAGAGGTGCAAAACTTAGAACTTGAAAACTATAAAATATTGCTGAAAAAAATTAAGAAGACCTAAATAAATGATAATACTTCCCCTGTTCACAGGCTGGAAGGCTTAATAGTGTTGAGGGCAGGATTCCCTAATTTGTTCTACAGACTGCAAAACCCCAGCATGCTTTTTTATAGAAATTGACATGCTGATTAAGAAATTTATATGGTCAGGGATCCCAGAATAGTAAAAAAAATCCTGAAAAAGAACATAGTTGGAAGACTCACACTTCCTAATTTCAAAACTTAAAGTAATGAAGAAAGTGTGCTATTGGCATTGAGAGACACACAGATCAATGGAATAGAACTGAAAATTCAGGGGAAAATTAAATCTCCTCGGACATCTATGGTCAATTTTTGACAGGGGTGTCAAGACCATTCAATGGTGAAATAATAGTCTTCTCAAAAACAGTATTGGGACAACCAGTTATGCACATGCTATGGAGTGAAGCTGGACGCCCATCCCACACCATATATAAAAAGTAACTAAAAATGGGTCAAAGCACAAATGTATGAGCTAAAACTTTAAAACTCATATGAAAACATAGGTTACCCTGGATTAGGCAATGGTTTCTTAGATATTGCACCACAAGCATTTCCATTTCAAGGTGAGAGCCCACGAGAACATTATGTCCCAACAAGAATTTGTATATGAATGTTGACAGTAGCATTACTCATTATAGCCAAAGAGTAGAACAAAGCAAATGTTCATCAATTAATGAATTGATAAACAGATATATTCATAAAATGGAATGTGACTCAGCAATCAACAGAAATAAAGTACTGATACATACTACAACATGGATGAACTTTGAATACATTATGCTAAATAAAAGAAGTTAGTCACAAAGGATCACATATTAAAATATTCTATTCATATGATGTGAAATATCTAGAGTACACAAACCAGAGGCAGAAAGTAGCTTGGTGGTTGCTTAAACCTGGGGAAACTGGTGGTTGGGTAGAAATGGGGAGTGACTGCTCATGAATATGGGTTTCTGTTTAGGTGATGAATATGTTCTAAATTTGATTTGGTTGCACAACTCTATGAACATACTAAAAACTGTTGAATTGCACTCTTTAAGTAGGTGTCCTTATGGTATATGAGTTATATACCAATAATGATGTTACAAAAAAAAAAAAAATAAAGAAACTCTACAGACTCCAGGAAAAAAAAAAGATGATGACATATATCCAAGCTGTTATAACAGATATGAGATCAGTTTAGGAGTTAGCATGCACAGGACTTGATGACTTAGTTGATTAGTTAGGAGGGTTAATCTGATTTTAGTGACTCAAATTTGATAATATTTCCTTGAGGGCTTTTTTCATGGTAAGATGGAGCAATGAAGGTAGATCATCAGTGGCTCCTCCCCCTAAACCTAATGAAATAAAACAATGAAAAACTAGTTGGCAGAGATAGTTATTCGGTTACATTGTGATAATAAAGTTACACCAGTTGCTAAAATACTGAAATACTTCCATGATGGTTGGTGAGTAACTGCTACCTGGAGCCACCTACTTCCTCCCTCCACATCTCAGCTCCTATGAAATGTGAGCTCATTAGTGTGTGATTTTTAAAGAGTAGTTTATGTGCATAGAAAGTTCTGAAATTATACAAAAGAAAATGTTAACAGCAATTGCTTAAGAGGTGCAGAATCTGGCAGGAGATCTAAACAGAATCTAGAAGATATTTCTTTTCACTTTCCAACCTTTTGTACTTTGCACTTTTTAGTGATAAGGCTGCATTTCTTTTGTAATATAAATGAAATATTGAAATAGTCATAATAAATTTTCATGAATGACTTAGTGTAAAAAGAATATTCATGAACATAATTCATTTTATCATTTTACCAACTCCATGAGATATAAATGGCAGGTATTGCTCCATATTACATATAAGAATATATTTATGTCCTTTTACCAATGCAGCCCATACATTACAGTAAAAGCACAGCATATCTATAATTATAATTTTCCTCATTCATTCATTAAACAAATATTTATTGGACATTTATTATGTGACAGGTTCTAATGTGGCTTGGCATTAAACCTTGTAGATTACAGTAATGAACAAAACAGAAGTTTCACATTTTATTGGGTGAGAAAAGAAACTAGAGAATAAACACAGATGCAAATCAGTTTAATACTACATAGAGAATTAGCATGGACAAATATGATGGATAATGTGATTCACAGGCTGATCAGTTAAAAATCTATTATTGAGGCAAGAGATGATAGAAACTTGAACCAGGCTGTGGAGATGTAAAGTAGAGAAGGTACAGTTCATCAGACTTGCTGATGGAGTACATAAAGAACATGTGAAAAGAGAGAACAATAATAAAGAATTAAAATGCAAATTTTTGTCTTGCACAACCAGGTGGACCTTGGGGCTCTTAACTGAAATGTAAAACTAGGAGGAGAACTAGAATTTTACTTTTTGTTCCTGTTATATTTAAGCTACATATTAGATATCCAAAGATGTCCAGCAAAGAGTTGAATACTGTTGAAAAAGAAATGTCTCAAAATGGAGTTATTTGTCCCCCATGACAGCAATCCAGACTTGAAGAGGCAATCTCACGATAAAAACCTTGCCAGTTCTTTTCCCCTCAAAAAGGCCTGAAAAATAATACTTTCTTTACTTTTGCTAATAACTCTCTCCTCTCACCCTTCTTCCTACAAAAGTCTTCCATTTTGTACAACCTGAAGTAGAGCTCTTCTAGCTGCTGGATGGGATGCTGATTCAAGAATCACCTAATAAAGACAGGTGGATCTTTAAATTTATTTGGTTGAATTTTGTCTTTTAACAGTATACATGTCTGAAGTTCCAAGAAAGGTGAGAGCTGGAATGACAGGCATATTGATGGCTTTTAAAGCCAGAATTAAGGTTATCTGGAAGAGTGTGTGGATATAAAAGGGAGGGGGCCAGTACAGCATCCCAGAGCAAGCCAGTGTCTGGAAGTCAAGTACAGAAGGACTGCCAAGAAGTTTCAGCAGGAGCAGCTATGAGAAAAGGAGGGGGGAAGAAAAAAAAGCAAATGAGGCACCACATTGCACCTTTCAAGAAAACTATGTGACAGAATGCTGCTGGCAGTCAAGTAAATTACTAGTGTCCTACAAAGGGCCTTGCACGGAAAGGGTGGGGAAATTAGCCAAATGAATTGAGTTTATGAGAGAATGTGAGGCCAGGAGGTGTAATGGCAATTATTCAATTCTTTTCATTTGACTGATTAATACTTTTTAAAGACAGCGCTTATTTTGATTTGCAGTTGTATTTACAAGTGCTTGGGAAAAAATCTTAAGTATTTGTTACAAACCTATGTGTCTTGTCCCATTTTGAATTTCTGATCTAGTTATTTCTGTAACTAATGATTTACAAAAAACTGAGGGATAACATACATCCTAAAGTGCATACAAGTGCATGA
This sequence comes from Bos indicus, assembly GCF_029378745.1. Lineage (NCBI taxonomy): Eukaryota > Metazoa > Chordata > Mammalia > Artiodactyla > Bovidae > Bos > Bos indicus. Next base: position 43,874,980 of record NC_091769.1, read on the forward strand.
AACATGTACAGGTCGATGGTTTTTTAACATATGTGTAAACCCGTGTAACTACTTTTCAGACCAAGATATACAATATAAAGGGAACCCAGATCTGATGAAGTCTCCCTTATGCTCCTCCAGTCTCTCTAATCCTCCAGAAGTAAACCAATATTCTGACTCATATAAACATCCATTAGCTTTCTTACGAAAATTTTCAAATGAAACAAAAGAAAACTCTGACGAGCATTTAACTGTAAACTGCTTTAGTGTAAACTTACCAACTGTATTCAGGAAGTATAAATGTCAAACATTTGGCGCCAAAATCCTGATGCAAATTTTTAAGCCTTTCCTCTCCAAAGTCCCGCCCCATTTTGTACACCACGCCCTCGGTTCATTCTTCCTGCAAAACGGCTCTGGGGCAAAGCAGAAAGAAGAAAGAGAAGGTTCTCGTCATGCGCACTAGGGGCGCTCCCTTTTCCTTTCCTCAACCAATCCACTAGTATCCAGCTTTGTCCTGCGCATTGCGCGTCCTCAAGGCGCGCGCGCGCGCGCGCGAGCCCTGCCGCACTCATGCGCACAAACTGATCAGCGGGCGCGGGCGGAAGTGAGGAGCTGCTGCGCGGAGGTGGGGGCCGCCTCGCTTGTTGTGGGTGGGCGAAACGGCTGACATGGCGCCCTCCGGGAGTCTCCGGATCCCGGTGGCAGTGCTGCTACTGTTGCTTTGGGGAGCTCCCTGGGCCCACGGGAAGCGGAGCGACGTGCGCATCATCACGGACGAAAACTGGAGAGAGTTGCTGGAAGGAGAGTGGATGATAGAATTGTGAGTGGGGGGCTGTGGTCTTGGGGCCCCTCGGTGGGCTGAGGTCCTAGATCCAAGTCTGGACCCCCTGGTATCATCCTCATTCCTCTCATGCGGATCCCAGGCTGCCCGGGACTGCGACTCTGAGTTGTGGGGCGGGAGCCCCCCGACTCCTCGAGATTTCCTGACTCCTGTTGGGATCCTCCACCGCCTTGGTCTTACTCTTACCGGGGAATGCTCTTAAATTTCCCCTAAAGTGTGCATCCTAGTTTGATTGCTAGGGCTGAGGTGCGCCTGTGAGGTTACGTTCAGCTTTGAATTCTTTCAACTTTTCCTGGCCTTGGGGTTGAGGGAGGTGGGTCTTTCTACTTCCTATACAATTATTTATTTGAGAATGAGTCTTCAGAGACTCACAGACTTATTTCACCAAACTCTACAAAAGAGGGAAATTAACTGAAGTCTCCTCTCCTTTTCTCTAATTACCCTTAAAAAGTAGTCCACTTAGAATGTTACAGTTGGAAACTTTTATTTAAAATTTTATTTTATGAATTAGGCATATTTTAAATGCCAAATAAATTCAACTTGGGTTATTTTTTAAAAATCCTCTTTTTTTGGTTGTTGTTGCTTTTCTCTGCACACATCTCATTTTTTCCTTTCGGTGTGTGTTTTTGCGACGTACTGAATGTTATGGGTTGTTACTCTTACGTTTCCTAAGTGGTATTGCAAAACACGCTGTTTGAATAAAGTCATGTCTGTGCTAATTCCATTATAATAATGTCCCTTTTGTATCGGTAGATAATAAACTATTTGCGTTTGTTCTTGTCGCTAAATTGGTGGTGGCAGTATTACTGATATTAGTGATATTAGTAGAAAACACCCATTTTGAGTGTTAACTGGTGATGGACAGGGAAGCGTGGCCTGTTGCAGTCCATGGGGCCGGGAAGAGTGGGACATGACCCAGTGACTGAACCAAACTGAAACACTTCTAAGCACTTACATACATTATCATATTAAATTCTTTACAGATTCTATAAGATAGGTCTTATTTCCTGGATTTTACATATGCGAGACATAGCTTTAATTAATATGTTCAGGTATTGCCATAGTGGCTTTCTTTTTGTCTCCAGAAACTAACACAGTGTACACATGCAAAGGTTATTAGAACAACCCTTTTCCTTAACAAGATTCAGGTGGGTGTTTTCCCTGTATGGTTGGGTTGCCAGTTAAGGAGGAAGGTGGAGGTGGACAGCTCCAAGGGAGAACCCAGAAGGCCAGATCAAGAACTCCAGTCATAAAATCAAACAAGGCATAGAACATTAGGGGAAATGTTTATATAGTATGCATATAGTTTGTAACTCAGCGAAACAATTTTCAGAAAGTGTTGAAGATGCAGGGGTGAGGAAATAGAACCAGGGACAGCATTTGGTTTTCATTGTCCTCAGTAACTTGTTTTAGATTGTGCCTATAAAATACTCAACGATTTCATAAATAATGTGTTGAGCAATCGTGATTATGAATTCATATGCAAATTACAGTCCAGTATTACTCAAGGAGATTTTTTTATCAATATAAGAAAAATTGATCCAACTAATCAATATAGCAGTCAAAAGTGAAATATTAGGGAATTGGAATTAGAGCATCTGTATGAAATTAAGAATACATATACCATAGTATTTTTTCCCTTAGCTTACTGAATATGAAGTTAAACCTTATAAAAAGCACCTAAGAAACAAAAGAAACTTGAAAAGGGTCTAGTATTTCTAATAATAGGCTGCTTCTATTACAAGTTAGTTATCTACGTTAAATCTATTTTAATCAGGAATTGTGTTACAGAGATACTTTGATTGTAATTCAATTTATTGTTGTGGACTTTGGCTTTTGTGTGTGGTACTAGTCTTTTTCCACAATGCCGATTACTTTTAGAAGTTTTATTTTCATAAAATAAGTCAAGAAAACAGAAAATGAAGTACAGAAACTGTATTATGTTTAACAGGTATACATTTTATTCTACCTGGTTCCATTAAAAAAAAACCGCGGTAAATTATGAGATAATATACAGTATGGGAAAAGTTGAAAGATTCAGGGCCTTTCAAGGGAATACCAGAAGAGTAATTAAAATGCTTAGTATGCTTGGCCACAGATTTGAAAACCCGAGGTTGACCAAGGTCTGGCCAAAGAATTTCATTTGGCCTGCCTAGTGTTTGTGTCTGGGTTAAGTTTTGGGGTAGCATTTTTACATAAAAACGAGGATTTTCAGCTCCTTTTAAATTAGAATAGCCTGCAGTCCTGGGCCAGCTTCCCTGGGGCCAGCTGTTCCCCTGACAGTCAAACTGGGTAGTGTTGCCCTCTCTAAAATGAGGCATGCGTGTCCTATTCACCGTAGCACTGGGTGCTTCCTTTTTTTCATATTGGCCCTTTGCATTTGTGACTCTTGCACATAAAATTATTAAAACTGATGCACCCCAAATTCGGCTTTGAGCTTTCTGGCCCCATTATATATAGAAATCCAAAGGTTTTTAAAGAGCTGTTTTGCACATAAAAAAGTCCCCTTGTGTCTTAAGAACTTATTCCCAGAATTACTTTTCTGTGATTAGCATTATCATTTCATAGTTCTTGATTTCCAGAGTGTTAGATTCATACTTAAAACCTTTTTGTCTTCACAAAGTTAAACCACTTTGCTATCTTGTTTTTAAAAGATGTTCTTTACAAATTATACATTTTAGAATTTTTATCCCTAAATGCTTATATTAGAGTGTTCTAACTTTTCTTTTTAAACTGTATTTCTTAGTTATGCTCCATGGTGTCCTGCTTGTCAGAATCTTCAACCAGAATGGGAAAGTTTTGCCGAATGGGGAGAAGATCTTGAGGTTAATGTTGCAAAAGTTGATGTCACAGAGCAGCCAGGTAGTTTAAGTCTCTGGTTCATTTTGCAGGTTGGGATGTGTGTTGATCCTGTTTTCCGCATTACATGGTCTTAATTCTGCCTTTCACTGGGTTTTATGAACAGCTGGTTAAGCTGATTTACCCACCTCCTTAATGAGGGTTCAGTGTGAAGTGTGTTCCCTAGTTGTGTATGGCAGCTTAATTCTTTTCTGTATTTCTGTAAGGGAACTTGGAGGCATCTCCCTCCCCTCACTGTTCCCCATGTAACTTCCTCTCATCTTTTTTCCTTAGCATCCCAGGCCCCAGACAAGTATGTAAGACATCTGTGAGAAGCCATAGAACCTTATGGCTCAAGTGGACATTGGTCACCCCAGTATTTACATATGTACCAAGCTTAGAATAAGGAGCATGTGGTTGAAGTTCTTTGTAGAGTCCAGGTCACGTTCCCTGACAAATTATCTAAGTCTCTGCAGTTGGGTTCCAAATTTAATCCGTTAATAATGATTTGAGGATATGGGCTCTTAATTACAGAGCCCTTATGGTTGTGGCCTCCTGACTTGGCTCCCTGGACAGGTGTCAAGCCCTGCGCTTACGTAATGCTTATTACCTGTTCTTGGCCACGGTAAACTTGGATTCTTGGCTCTGCCCCTATCCCAAATGGGAATAATCTCTAGTATTTGGTGAGCACTCACTACTCTTACAGGTACTGCTCCAAGTGTTTTGCATTTATTTTGTAGTCCTTACACAACCTTGTGGGATAGATAGTATCCCAGTTTTACAGATGTGAAAGCTGAGCCATAGATTGGTGTTCATCATTTTCATGTTTAACACATGGTTAATGTTAGCTGATATTGTTACTGCCCACCTTTTGAAAGAGTCAATTCCATTTTTAACAATACTTTAGAAACTCTGTGCTTGTTTTTTGATTATCAAATGCAATTCCCTTTGGTTTTAGACATAAGACTACAGTTATATCGTGCTGTCCCATGACTCATGCTAGTAATCTTAGGGTGGTATGATTGACCAAATGTTTATATGTATATATGTTCACAAATGTCTTCAATATTCAGATTTTATGTACTTTTAAATTAATATATAGTCTTTTTTTTAAGTTGCTTTAAGTATGTAAATGAAATTTCTTTCATTGTTTGTGTTATACAGATAAACTCTTTTTAGGTCTAATTTCATATTCTTTGCCTATTAGTATTTAAATAATAGCGTCAACCTTTAAGTAGTAAAAGATCGGCTCATGTAAAACTTGTATGTTCTTTCTTGTATTTAGTTCTAATCTTTCTCATTTGTAGGACTAAGTGGACGATTTATCATAACTGCTCTTCCTACTATTTATCAGTAAGTATTTGAAGATTCTGTGGTTATGAGGGATGCATCATAACATAATCAGAACAGTAGCCTCTAGCCTTGATCATGTGTAAAGAGCATTATATTCAGTAAGTTTATTAGAAGGTTTGTTTTGCTTAGTGCTATCTTAGGTGCCTTTAGCTGGATGAATGAGGTATGAAATAATCCCTGATCTCCGGGATTTCTAATTGCCTTAGAAAATGACGTGCACGAGAAATAGTGGCATAAGTGATCATGAGCCCAGAGTTGTGGTAAATACTGCAGGAAATTTGGTAAGGGGGAAAATCACTGCACTGGACTGGTTCCTGAGAATATGGAGATTAAACTCAACCTTGGAAGTAGAATTATTAGGAGTGCAGAGTTAAGTGTTCCATCTGAGGATTGTCTCATAAACAGTCATAAGTAGGAGCATGGAATGTCTACACATTAGCTCAGAAAGTGCTCTAGCTCAGCCTTGGGAACAGTGGTGGGTGAAACAGTTAAGTTAGAATAAACACCATTATGTAGTCTTGAGTGTAGGCTCTTTAGTTTGTCTTTATCTTCTAAATTAGCCATAAGAAATCTCTGTATCTGCCCTGAACCTTAAGCTGATGTGTTGACTGCCAGGAGGCACTTGTCTCCTGAAACAAGATTTCAGCGATTCTGTGTGTATCTTGACATTCCTTGTCTTTTCTTTCATGTTCATATGTTTCCCCTTTTTATTTCCCCTTTGTATCTGTTTAAATTCATGTTCCCTATAAGTGCTTCTCACCCTTTTCATGCAGTCCTGTTCTCCACATGCCCCTTATTAGTCTCCCAGCTTTTTCAACACTCCCTGAAATTTTCTAGAATTTCCTGCCCTTTTCTTTTAATCTTATTGTTTATCATGCCCATTCCCCTAAGTTTTGCCTGTTGAAATCGTACTTATCCTTCAAAACTAGCTCAAATGCCATTTTCTCCAAAAATCTTTGGTTTTTTGAGTGGGAGCTAACCTGTAATTTTTTGGATGGATAAAGGGTCCTGTAATCTTACTGTAAGTAGTGGGGAGTTTTTGCCTGTAAGTGATCAAAATAGAAGTGTTAAGTAAGTAGGCCTAGACTGGCAATATTACTTAAGGTAGATTGGAAATGATGAAGATACGGGAACAGGGAGAGCACTTATGATCCTATGGCAGAGCTCCATATGTTGGAGAGGAGGAGGAGGTGGGTGTCAGGAAGCAGACTGTAAAATAGAATCACTGCACTGCACCAGATGCCTCCAGTGACTTAAAGCTTGATGGCTGAGATGATGTGATTATGATCGAAAAGACCAGAAAAATGCCTCAAATTGTTCACTTCTAGTTTAATAGTAGCTAATAAATAATAAATGTTAGACACTATTCTAACCACTTTTTCGTGAAGTCGTCTTTTTAATGTGTGTATTGTGGCTTAAAAGTAATTTTCTGATATGTATCTACATACCGGATTTCTTTTTCTCCTCAGTTTTTTACTGAGATGTAATTGATGTAATTACACTGAGATGTACTGCTGAGCCACCAGAGATTACAAGAATCTGCCTGCCAGTACAGGAGATGAGGGTTTGTTCCCTGGTTTGGGAAGATCCCCTGGAGGAGGAAATGGCAACCCACTCCAGTGTTCTTGCCTGGGAAATCCCATGGATGAAGGAGCCTGGCAGGCTGCAGTCCATGGGGTTGCAAAAGTTGAATACAACCTGGTGACTAAATGACAACAAATTGACATGTAACTATTAATATAACTAAATTAATATAACTAAAACTTATTCTACAGTTTTATTGTTTAGAAGAATATAATAAAGTCTGAAAGCTTATGACTGTTTAAAAATATAACCTCAGTGGTTAATGAAATACGGGGCTAAGAAGTTAAGGGTAGGTAATTAGTGTAATTTGCTACTTGTGTATTGCTCATTGCTGATTTTGAGTACAAGATTGATCGTAAAATGAGATTATAGAAATAGCAAAACAAGGTTTATGTATTCAGTGCTAATATTTGCTTCTGATCTTCATTAGTTGTAAAGATGGTGAATTTAGGCGATATCAGGGTCCAAGAACTAAGAAGGACTTCATAAACTTTATAAGTGACAAAGAGTGGAAAAGTATTGAACCCGTGTCATCATGGTTTGGTCCAGGTTCTATTTTGTAAGTATAAAGGGTTTTTCTCTTTATTTCAGAATTAAGTGGATCATGTATTTCATGTAAATAAAGCATTTATATTTCGTTTTAATTCTAGGACTGTTACAATATGTTCAGATTTACTCTGTGATATTTTTAGTTTAGACTTTTATCTTCTAAGTCCAACAGATAGTGTGGTCCTTTTTTAAGGTAGAGAGAGGCATTCTATAGAATTGAGCTGAAAGTCTTGTTAGGAATATTTTAGCTCTGTAAATATGGTCATTTGTATCATCAAAATAATTCCTCTAGAAGTGACATAATGGGTAAAGCTATCATTCGAGCTTAATATTGAATGAGAAGCCTCAACCATATACTGACTTGTGCAACTTTTAGATTTCTCTCCTTGTTTTAATGTGACTGAATTATTCCACCTGTTGTAACTTTTTTGTGTGAATAGTATGGATGAGCATTGTCTATGGGGCAGTAAGGATTGGGCATAGCAAGAAGGTTTTTTGTTACTTTCTTGGGGAGCAGGGCCTCACAGGTCATTTGAGAGACCTCTGGGAATACTGAGTTTTTCTGAGGCCATCGCGGACTCATCCTAGTCTAGCTAAGTTATCTCTTCCTGTCCTCTTACCAGTTGTGTCTTTGGAGGATGGAGAATTGGAAATACCAGTATATAAGAGAATGCTCTGGATTCTGGGAGTGCAGGAAAGTTTATCCCTAAACAGTGTTTTAAAATAGAAGTTTATCTGTAGGACCTTTTCCTTATATCTCTGAATTGAACTGTTAGAATTCCCCCACTGAACCACCATGCCCACCAAACCCAAGTAAGGGACCTAATGTTCCTGACAGAATCTAAGTAGCACAGGCTGCAGTGAGCCTGCATGGTGATTTATGTTTTGGTTCCTTGTTCCTGTTCCCATTTTGTGTTTTAAACAGAAGCAACATGATTAAAGTACCTTTCTTTGTTGGAGTGAAAATGTAACTGATTTTATTTGAAATCTCGTGTTGTAAATGATTCTTGCTCTTTCTGATGGCAGAAGTGGGGGTTGCTTGGAAGTCTCTGTTGACTCCTCAGGGCAGCAGTTCATACCTTTCTTGTTAGACTGAATAGAGGGTACTCCTAGGGTTGGCTTGGCAGGGGCACCCGTCCCCCCACCCAGAGACTGGTGATTGGATTAGGTCATTCTGAGTACAGGTGCTCTGGCTTATGTGTGAATTAGTTTGTGTTGGTGGATGCCACTTATGCTAGAGAGAACCCACAAACCTAATTTGGGGAGCATACCTTTTTTCTGACTGCCTGTCAAAACTACTTGGGTTTAAAAAAAAACAACTACTTGGGTTTAATTATGTGAAAATAGGTATTTTTACTTCTGTGGTGACTTATTTCTTAGGTAATTATTTTGTTGTTATTAAACTGTATCAAACTAATACTATTGTAAGTTCTATTTAATTTTAATATGAAAGGAGGGTAATTCTTAGGTGAGAAGGATTGACTCAGCAAGTGCTCCCAGTCTTCCTTCAGGTTCCCTTCCTTATGTGTTCTTTGGAGGATTTTAAGGGTGAATAAGTTTCCATTTGCTTATAGTGTGCCTAACATCAAACTAGCTGGTTCCATAGAGCTCATCCCATATTCACAGTACATTGGAGAAACCATCAAGTGAAAGGTTAAAGGCAAAACAACAGGAGAAAAGGAAAAAAGATCAAGCGTTTTGTTTGAGGGTATTACATACTGGCAAAAATTCTGAAACTGTTGATTTTTGCTAATAAGCCTTCTTATGGGCCTGAAATCACTGTTGTTTCACTAATCTTGAGTAATATCACCAATAAAATCTGTTGTGTTGGAAATTATAGAGTCAAAAATAGAAAATATAGATAATATACACGTCTTCTACTTCAGAGCTGTGTATATGACTTGGTTTTTCTTTTTATTTTAGGATGAGTAGTATGTCAGCACTCTTTCAGCTCTCTATGTGGATCAGGGTAAGGGCTCAAATTTATTTCTATTTTAAACATTTTGACACTGTCAACTTTTTTAAGAAATGGCTATGACTTTTAGTTTATTTTTTGTTCTTTTGATTTTAGACTTGCCATAACTATTTTATTGAAGACCTTGGATTACCGATTTGGGGATCATATACAGTGTTTGCTTTAGCAACTCTGCTTTCAGGACTGTTATTAGGACTTGTAAGTTCTTCATTTTTGGAGTACTAGGAAGAAAAATATTTTAGAATTTTGTGATTTAATATAATTGCTCTAGCTTTTTATTATACATTCAGATTCTTATGTTTATTTTTGCAGTTCATGATATTTGTGGCGGATTGTCTGTGTCCTTCAAAAAGGCGCAGACCCCAGCCATACCCTTCCAGTAAGTATATTTTAAAATTTTTTTGTTTACTGTAATCCCATTCATTTCTGTAATAAACACACTCACACACACAACAGGTTGCCTTTCTAACTAGGGTTTCTAAATTCAGAGTAGTGTCAGAAGAGAGACACATATTTCATGTAAGAATGACATGGCAGCCCAGTGCATTTAGGAACATAATAGTCATTATTTTGGCTTTTATAGTGTGGAGAATTTCAACACTGCATGTACCTTAACAGATATTTGATAACCATTGACCTGATGTCAATTTGTTTGAAAATTCCATAATATTCAGGGATCCATATGAGTATATTTGGGTCCAAAAAAGTTGAATATATTCCAGTCTTGAAGTCATCTCATTGATATAGTGACCACATTTGAGGCTTTTTCTTTGTATATGAGTCAAGTTTTTCTGTTAGGATATTGGGAAAAGCAATTCCTGTCATTGCTTTAGGAGTCTCATTAGCTGTATATTTTACTACAAGATGGGAATTAGAATATTCACTGCTATTTGTCTTAATATAATTTTACCTACCTATCATTTATTTTTAATTTTGAAAATTATGCTGTTATGAAGGCCTTCTTACTGTCTGTAAAGAACTTCCACTTTCTGTCATCCCGTTTGCTTTTCAGCAGCTCTTTAAAGTAGACTGCATAAGTGATACTCTTCCCATTTTGTGATTGAGTAAACTAAAGCTCCGAGAGATGAACTGTGTTTCCAGGTTTACGCAAAAATGAGAGCTGAGAGTAGAACCTAAATTGAACTCTTAGCTTGATATTTCTGTTTTGCTGCCTTCGTGACTTAGGACTTACTGAGGTCAAAACTTCTGAAATGAAATGGAGCAAGTGCAAAGTCAGAGAGAACTGAGCAATTTAGAAACATTTCAGTGAAGATGGCAGTTAAGTATTCATTGTTGAAGAACTGATAGGGTTTTAAAAAATTTCTTAGATAGTTGCATCGATATCAAAAGTTACCTGCAAAAAAAAAAAAAAAAAGTTACATGCATGGAGGGGAGGGAATAATTTTATCCACCAAGGGACACTGATCTGTCGGAAAAGTGTAATAAGCGCAGATTACTTATTGGACAGTTAAGTCAGCAAATGTATGTTTTTTTATATTTTTTGCTTAGAAAACCTTAAACCTAACAACAGATTTGTCTTAGGTAATCTGTTACACTGCTGATGTTAATCCATACTTGAATGTGATATTGCCCCTTCTATACCAGGCTTCTGGATTTGAGTTGTTTTCCATTTTGTGTTTTTGGCTTAGATTTTAAGTTGCTGGGAAAAGACCCAACTAAGTCAAATTTGAAGCAAAATAGGAATTTATTGGTTCATGTAGTGAGGAAGCCAGAGGACAGAGTTGACTAAATCCTGGGGCTCAAATGTTTCTGAATTGCTCAGTTCTCTATGACTTTGTGCTTGTTCCATTTGGGGCTCTTTTTAGTCCTGAGCATAGAATAACTACAGAAAGCTGTAGCTCATAATTCCAGAGTAAGAAGGAAATATACTTCTCCCTATACTCACCTGTCTTTTGAAAAAATTCTGGTGTACTCTGTGTAGAGTACTTGTGTAGAGGGCTCACTTTTTTTTTTTTTAAACTGTAAATCAGAATTTCTCAGCATTGGCTCTGTTGGTCTTTTGAGCTGGTTAATTCTTGTGACAAGCTCTCTTTTGTACATTATTGAATCTCTAGCATCATCCCCCTGGTTTCCCCAGCACTGCCCCTATCACTTGTAGCAATCAGAAATATCTCCAGACGTTGCCAAGTGTTCCAGCAGAATCGCCCCTGGTGGAGAAGCACTGCTCTCAGCTGTTGTTTGTACTCAACTACAGCTGCGTGGGATGGGGCGTAGGGAAGGAGTTAACCCAGTAGAAAGAGATATGCCAGACAGATCAAACAACAGATTGTCCACTGTATGGGAATTCCTGTGGTCTCTTCTACCTTATCCCCCTTTTCTTCCTGCTCCGTTCTGTATTGCCTAGAATTAGGGACGGTCTTGGACCACTGAACAGAGAAAAGCTCATTAGCCAGAGTCTGTGTTCTGTATCTCTGTAACATGGTATGTTCTAAGTGTTCTAAGTTTAAGTTAACTTGCAATAGTTCCTATTAAAACTGGGGTGGGGGAGGATAGTGTGCGTATGTACATACTAAAAAAGTGATTGAGCTATATACTTAAGATAGGTATATTATGTTGTTTGTAATTATGCCTCAGTAAAATTATATATATGGAGAGGAGGAGGCACATTTATGACTCCACTTAAAAAAGAATCATGTCTAGGAAAATAGCTTTCGTCTGATTCCTGTTTGCCTGGGAGCTGAAACAAGGGTACTATTGAAGTTTGTCTTAGTATCTTTATTAGCTAGAAGATTTAATAGTAAATGTAGTTTTATTTAATGCAGTCTATTTTCTTATAGACATCCATATTCACAGCATTAATTCTGATTCATTAATTTCAGTTCAGTTCATGAATAGGTGGGTAATAAGAATGAATTCGGTAAGTAAAATGGACCTTCCAAACCAGTTATTTTTATAGTGTCATTTGTTCTTGAATACAGCTTTTTCCTTTTGGAAATCCAAACATGATTGATAAATCATTGCCAAAGCAGTTTATGGGCATATGAATTCTATCTTGATTGTATTAGAATACATCAACAACAAAACACTTCTGGTTGTTATCTTTAAGGAAAATTACTACCAGAATCTTCCCAACCTTTGAAAAAAGTGGAGGAAGAACAAGAGGCTGATGTAGAAGATGTTTCAGAAGAGGAATCTGAAAGCAAAGAAGGAGCAAACAAAGACTTTGCACAGAATGCTGTAAGACAACGTTCTGTGGGTCCTTCACTGGCCACAGATAAATCCTAGTTAATTTTTACAAGTATTTTCATATGATATTGGCAGAAACAGAAGATCGAGCATTTGTTTTGGTTTGAAGTGAACTGTGACTTGCTTGTACATTGCAAGGTTCAGCCTGGATTGTCATTAGGTTGAACATTCTACCTTTGGAAAATAAACGTAGCACTGTGAAAAAATAGGATTTGAAAACAGTATGGTGGTTCAAACAGTTCTTTATTTTTGGAAAATCTGGTGCCAAGCAATAAGATTTCTGTATATTTGTTTCATAATAACTTTCAAGTCTGAGTTGAAAAATTACATTTCCCAAGTATTGCATTATTGAGGTATTTAAGGAGATTACTTTAGAGAAGAAGATTTCTCATTTGATATAATTTTTGTCAGTTTCACTGTGTGAAGAGAACATATTTCCCATTAATGGGAACTTTGCCCATTGTCTCAAGAAATGTGTATTTCAGTAACAACTCTGAAACCCTTTATCTCCTTTAAAGTCCAAAATTTATTCATACTTTAAGATTATGCGACTAATAAAAACTACCTTACTTTAATTACAGTTTTCTACCCATGATAATACAGGATATGTTTAGAAAGTTTATAAAGGTTGGTTGCCTTTTTTGTTCTCCTGTGTTCAGTGTATGATTTGTATTTTTCTTACCATGGGTTACATTTTTTATTTTCCAAATTGGATAATTTCCTAGAAATGTCTTTCGTGTTTTAATAAATTGTTTCAAACTGAAGTTTACTGAAGAATACTTAAAGTGAAGAGCCATCTGATAACTTAAAATTTTGGCTACTTGTTTCAGATTTTACATCATTTTTGTTGAACCTATACTTGAACTTCTTTTTTTTGGATGTGAAGGCAAACATTCCTGATTTTTATTTGATTTTGTGGAAAAGCCTTGGTATTTTCTATTTTGAAAATTCACAGAAGCTTAATATGATATAAAGTTAGTATTCTACTCAGGAAAAAGCATCTTACAGTGTGTGTTTTCAGTGTATATTTGTCCTCATCCAAAAAGTTCTTAGTTGATTGTACAAAGTCAACGTATGTTAGATGATTTAAACTCATAAAGTTTTATGTTTTTGAAAAGACAAACTGTATTCTCTACTTTCTATTGTGGTATTTCACAGATGGGTATCAGCAAGATGGGACATTTAATATATTTTTTACTCCTTAAAGAGAATAGTTTTCACCTTACAGCAAGAGGAAGTGGGTGGAGTTGTGGGGCAGCAGTAAAGAAATGTATTAGCTGCAGTAAAAGGAAAAAACATAGATACTCTGAATGGATCACTTCTCTGTTATGGTAATAGACAATTTCTATAATGTCCCCTTTAAAGGCCTCTTCTTTAGAATATTAAATATTCTACCACTGAAGAGTTTGGATGTGTAATAATTTTGTGATGCTTTAGAAAAATCTAAGCACAAAATAAACTTTTCTAAGTGCTTCACTGAAGCTGAAGGCAAGTGTGATTTCTAATTGATGCTTAATTAATACTTAATATTTAAATATTTAATTGATGGTTAATATGTATTTAACAGTGTTCAAGTGAATAGTGGTGTCACTGTATACATACTTGATACATGTAATCAAAAGGCTAGAGTCATATATATCTCTGTTATCTGAGATGATCAAGAAATGCTGCTCATTAATTAAGCATTCTATTTTTCTAGTCTTATACATCATATATTTTTAAGTATTTAAGTGATTAAAAAATGTAGTATGTACACAAAGTTACAGGTAGACTGAACATGTAAACTTGATATTTCAGAAAAGATATATATCTTGTATTTCTTCAGGATTGTCACTGTAGATACCTGAATAGTCCATTTTCTCTCACACCAGAGGCTTACTTACAGAAACTATGGGGATCATTTTACATTTAACAGACCCCCTTTTGTTTCTGCATTGGTTTAAAAGGACTCCACATGGCAACTTAGCTCCAGATCATCTCACGAGTGAATAAGATGCAGGATCAGCATCCTGGGGAACCCTGCTTCCCTCCCTACCCCAGGCATTCAGCTCCATCATTGAAGTATTGAAATCTGATCACTAGAAAATACAGCATTTACTATGTACTGCCTAAATACTTAAATGAGTGAGACGGACAAAAGTTTAATGATTCCATAGATAACATTTTTCATTCATTGAGTATTGGAGTGGTGCTATTTTTCTGTGATTATTTAATCTACTGCAGTATGTGATAGCTGAGCCTTATATGTGATTCAGTTGAAGGCTCAGAGAACTGGCAGAAATAGGTAAAATTTGAATCTACAAGATTTCAAGTGCTGTGCTTTTCTTCAGTGTGAGAACTGCACGTCTAGCAATTTATATATGAAAATACAATTTAGAATTTTACTCCTATCAGAATATTGCAACAAATGCTATTAAGAAATAACCAGAACTCAGTACTTGCAGTCCTGTGTTATTGGGTAATATATAAAGAAGGTTATTACAGTAAATGATGCTCTTGAAAGAAATTTTCTCTCAAGGCACTTGTGTCTTTATTGAACCCAGTGCATAAAAATGCATAGTTTTGGACTTGTGATGAGAGACATTTTTGAATGAACATTTTAACTCATTTTAGAGTTACCTAGGATATTCTGATTTATCGTGGTAGTTAGAATTCTTTCAGTAAATTTTCCCCCCAGCTTTATTGAGGTATGATTGACAAATTACTTTTGATATGAATCTTTTATTCATAATTGTTAGGGTTTGGAATTTAAATGAATGGTCATATTGAGTATAATTGTAAAGTCCTAAAAGTAAATTTTAAATTGACTATCCTACTGCAGTTTTAGATATGTTGGTATTGCACACCCAGCAACTTTTGTACCTGTTTAAAACTACTGACACTAGAAAAACATTTAAGTTTAAATCGGAACTTTGATAATCTGTAGGTAGTATGATTTAGTTACACACTTGAACTAACATCTAAACTGTTCCTTTTCCTTTAATGATTTTTTTTTTGTTTGTTTATGTTGATTTATTCATTACAAATGGTGATAATATTAGTACCGGATTGTGGCCATTAATGGAATCAGCTGTCCTTCCTTAGTACCCATTTGACTATGTGTGACATTACTTATAAGCTTGTTTTCATCATAATATCACAGCTCAGACAGGTTGAATCTTGAAAATGAAATGGGTTGACCAAGATTTGATATATCTAAAACTTCTTTTAAATCAAAGCATAATTGAGAAAGTCCTGTTTTAAATTCATTGAAAGTATGCTTCACTTTGAAGAATAACTTTTTTTTTTTTAACTTTCTAAGCTTCAGTGTTTTAATAAAGTATATAGTAGAAATAAGGTTGTTAGTGGATTAGACTATATCAACTGAAGTAAGTGCTTAAAGTTTCAACATACTGCTACCAAGGCATTCCTAAGAAGCTTTCTTCTGTGTCACCCGAATCAAGTATATACTTGGTTGAAAATTTTATATGCTCTTAACTCTGTCTCTCCTGCCCCAACCCAGCTGATGTTCCTGAAACTACCTGAACAAGTGAAGCTATTGTTCTGTGAGGCTATATCTCATTATGTGTTAGTTCAAGAGTCAGCTCAAATCCTGTGAGTCCTTTCTGGCCCACGGTCATTTCTTTCATAAATAAGCTATTTTGCAATTTTTCCCATTTTAAATGCCATACTACTTTCTAGTATTTCTTCTCTTGGATTTATTTATAGCAATTAACTGACATTGAATAAATCATAATACATCTCTAGGCCTCAGTTTATGAGTAAAGTGATTTCTGAGGTTCTCTACCTTCAACAAGATAAACATTGCTGTCATTGGGGGTGAATCTCTTTTTTAATAACCAGCATCTTAAAAAGTATTAGACTATTTAAAAAGTTATTTATTTTGCTAACTGGTCTTAATTGGGCTTTGAGTTGAGAGTTAGAACCCTTACTGTATCCAAAGCACTAAAATCATGGTCCACCCTCAAAGCATGTGTGTGTGTCAGATCACTTTGTTGTCTTAAAAACCTGATTGTTACCTCTTTGAGGCCTGACACTTAGTGTGAGACAAAATATAGTGTTGTGGGGAGACTTCTGGGCAGAGGTCAAGGGACCTGGCTCCAGATCTTTTCTCTGCTCCACATCATCAAGGGATGTGACTGCTGCCTCTCTGGACATTGATTTTCATGTTAGTGAAATGAAGGTGAGTTGAGTAGTCTAGTATTCCCATAAATGACTTGGGGAAATTCTTGAACATTGACGTTATTTGTAACTTTATCTTCCTGGGCAAGTTTCCTAGAATATTAATGCCATTTGAATGAAGACAGTCAAGTAGTAAAGCTGTTAATGTTGACTGTAAGCTATGTGAGTGTCACTAGGAGCTAACTTGGGTCCTTAGTCTACTGAGATGGGGGAGCAGGAAAAGAGAAGACTCCCCTGCCTTTTTACTCTCACGGTTAACACTGATGTCATCCTTCACACCAGAGCCCAGATTTTAAATTCTCCATTTCTTGGCATCCCTGTTGTTTAGAGGAAGCAACTTCAGCCTCACGATGGGCAAATTTAAATCCTATTTTATTTGGATTTTATATTTAGTGAGCAAATTCTTAAATGTCATTTTTGACAGCAACTTGAGTCTTCTACTGAGAATGGGAGCAGTGTAAGTATGAAAGTGATGAAAAAGAATTACCTGGGTTTCCCTGGTGGTTCAGACAATAGGGAATCCACCTGCCATGCAGGAGACAATACAGCCTTGACGTACTCCTTTCCCGATTTGGAACCAGTCTGTTGTTCTTTCTAGTATGTTGTTAAAATATAATATTGTTATTAATAACCAGTCTGTTGTTAGTATAATAACTTTTCCTTTATCATGCTACTCTAGTATGGAATTTTTTTTTGTATGATACCTTATAATTTAAGCTTCCTACTCTATTGTCCTATGCTTGCTCCCTGAAAATATACCAGAATCATCCTATTGATAAACCAAAACTGAGTTTATTGCTACTATATTTGGTAAAGACAGTCATTACATTGATAAGTCTTAGTAGTGTCTCAGATAGACTCAGGTTATGGCGTTCTTTGGGGATTCTCTTTAAGGTGTTTATTTTATGTTTTATTTGAGGGCTTGTTTATGATTGGACATATTAGGGTCAAAGTGAAAAATCATCCCAAGTAAACAGTCATTCAGTGCCATTTATTGTTTTCAGAAGGAAGTATATGGTTTGCTGAGGGTAAGTTGAGTAGTCTAACATTCAGATAAATGACATTGAGAAAGTTCTTGAACAATAAAGCTGTTTACAACTTTAGCTTCCTGGGCAAGTTTCCTAGAATAGTAATACTATGTGAATGAAGACAGTCGAATAATAAAGCTGTTGATGGTTAACAGTAAGTTAACTGTTGGTTTCAGTTCTCAGTATGGTCCCCTCATTGCCATTCTTTGGCCTGAATTGAAGGGTTCACAACTGGGAATGTGATCTCATGATCTTAACGGCAGAACTTCAAAACTATTTGTAGCATCATGGTCATGTGTCAAGTTCCCCACATGGTTGTTTCAATATCCGTAAGTGTTAGATTTTTTTGTTCTTTTTACTTGATCATTTTTAAATCATGTGGATGACAGCTGCACGTCATCTATTTCATAGATAAAACTTGTAGTCTGTAAAACTTGTCACCCATCTGAGCCACTATATAACGAAAACCAAGGAAAGGGTTAATGACCAGAATTTGTAGTTCTAATGCATGAGCTACATGCTTGCTTCAGCAGCATATATCCCAATGCATGACCCAAGAGTGCCCCAAATTAAGCTGGAAGAACAGATGTCATTTCTGATGTAATGAGCCTGCAGTACCAGATATGGGATTATTAGCCAAATTACCCAATTTTGTAATTTTTTCATTAGTTTACCAGATCTCTTAGGTAGTAATAGTGATGCCAGAAAGTTTTACATGGATATAAGCTGCTGTTGTGCCCTGCCTGCGCCAAAAAGGACTTGCTCCTCCTCAAGACACCAGTTATGTATATCTGAGGGGCTCATTCCATTCAATTTTCTGAACCTTTTGGATGATGAGTACCTTGGTGGAACTTTATAGCCTTGGTGGCTTTGTTTAGCTCACCTGTGTCTGCTTTTCTCTGAACCATAGCATTTAAGGTGTCTCCCTACTTCTAGGCCTTTTAGAAGATGAGGTAAAGAGTCAAGAGGAGAAAAAAAGCAATCCAGAATTCCCCAGGAGTTGTTAGGGTTTCAGTTCTCCAGTCAAGGCCCGATTTTCCTCTTTATTAAGTTATCTAATCTCTAAGAGGGAAATTGATGAGTCAGAATGAACCCTGGTTGATGTCAGGCTATCCTTAGGGCAGGCTTCCATTTACCAAGGTAACTATCCCCATCCATAGAATGCAGGTTGTAGCCAATAGGCTTTTGTGTTTAAGAAGTAATTGTGTTACAAATTGAATTCTGTGTTACAAATCTAGCCATTGGTCGGGCTACCCAGTCATCTGTTTTTGGTCAAAATACCCCTATGAGTTGTCAAATAGTTTTTTATGGTTTGGAGGCCACCTAAGAAGGCAGTGGCACCCCACTCCAGTACTCTCGCTGGGAAATCCCATGGATGGAGGAGCCTGGTGGGCTACAGTCCATGGGGTCGCTAAGAGTTGGACACGACTGAGCGACTTCATTTTCACTTTTCACTTTCATGCATTGGAGAAGGAAATGTCAACCCACTCCAGTATTCTTGCCTGGAGAATCCCAGGGACGGGGGAGCCTGGTGGGCTTCTGTCTATGGGGTCACACAGAGTCGGACACGACTGAAGCGACTTAGCAGCAACATGAAGACTAGTCTGGCTCCAGGTGATGTAAGGGTCAATAGCTTTTTCTTTTTCACTTAAAGAAGATCCTTTAACACTTCAAGTAAGGTCAGTATCAATAAACTCTTGTTTGAGAAGCTCTTTATCTTTCCTTCAATTCTGAATGGTAACCTTGCTGGGTAGAGTATCTCTGGTTATAGGTGTTATTCTTTCAGCACTTTAAATATATCATGCCACTCCCTTTTGGCCTGCAAAGTTTCTGCAGAAAAATCAGCTGATAGACTTATGAGGGGGTCCCTTATATGTGACTCTTTGTTTTTCTCTTGCTGCCTTTAGAACTCTCTTTAACTTTTGCTATTTTAATTATGTATGTGCTTCCTGTACCTGGGTATCTGTTTCCTTCAGGTTTGAGAAATTTTCAGCCATAATTTAATCAAATACATTTTTGACCTTTTTCTCCTTTTCGACCCCTATATAATGCAAATGTTAGTATGCTTGATGTTGTCACAGAGGTCCCTTAAAGTTTGTTTTTCTCTTTGCTGTTCTGATTGGATTGCTTATGCCTTCTGTATCACCTAATTTGGTATTAATTCCCTCTAGTGTATTTTTCATTTCAGTTATTGTACTCTTTAATTCTGACCAGTTCTTTTGTTTTCTAGTTCTTTGTTAAAATTTCTCACTGTGTTCATCTACTGAAGTAAAATTATCATTTTTATTACATTTGCTTTGAACACTTTATTATGGAAATTATCTCTGCTTCATTAACTTTTTTTTCCCCCGAGTTTTTTTCCTTATTGTTTTGCTTGAAACATACTCCTCTGTTTTCTCATTTGAACTTTTCTGTCTCTATAAAATTAGTTAAAACCATTGCATACCCCAGTCTTGATGGCACATCCTTGTGTGGAACCTCCCTCTGTAGTCTTCGCATGCCCAGTGGCTTTAGTGAGGGAGCTGAACCTGGAATGAACACTGACTGCATCTCCCCCTAGGGTGTGGTGGCAGCCACAGTCTTGGTGGGAGGTAGGGCTAGAGTTGGAGGAGCTAGAACGAGAGCCAGGTGCAAGCTGGGATTTCTCCTAGGCCATCACCATCCTGTGGAGGAAGGGGGACTGATCGGGCCTGAGGTTCCAGAGCAGGAGCCCTGAGGGAGTTGGGTTTCTCCCAGGTGTGCTGGCAGTGTCTGCCGTGGTTAGGGGCGTGACGGGCACTGAGGGCTTGGGTCTGCATTTCTGTGCTGGTTTCCTTTCCCCTCCAGTGAACGTGCCTTGGTTAGAAGCCAGACTGGGGCTGGAGGGGTTGGTACTACATTACTGAGCTGGTTTCACTCCCTCCCAAGTATATTCACTGATGCACACACTGGCAATGGCTGCTTCCGGCCTGGTCAGAGGCAGGGCTGGGGCCCAAGCAAGCTTCATTTTCTTCAACTGTACACACTCTCCCTGGCAGCCCCCACCTTAGTGGGAAGCAGCACAGGAGCAAGAGGGGCTGGAGTAGCAGCCTGGTGTGGACGGGGTATGATAGGGTGGTCCTGGGAAGCAGGCGAGAGAGCCCCAGGCAGTTTTTAGTTTCTCGCATCCACACTGACTGTGAATAACCAAGTCTGTGCACATGCCCTTGTGGAGTCTTGGTTTTTTACCGTCCTCCAGTAAGTCCCACTCATTTTCTAAGGGGCTTGTCTTCCTGGGGTTGGACCTTGTGGCTGGGACGCCTAATATGTGGATCGAACTTCTCACCATCCCCCACCCCACCAGGGAGGATCCTTGAGCCCGTGATACCTCTCTCCTTTCCTATGTCCTGTACTAGGGGTATGGGTCTCAACCAGACCCCTTGCCCTTCCTACGAGACTCTGTGTAGATCTTTCTTTACAGCCTAGGTGGTAGAAAAGCTGTCCTGCTGATCCCCAGGTAGATTTCAGTGAGAGTCCCTCTATATGTAGTTTTGAGGTGTTTGTGAGAGGAGGTGAACCCAGCGTCTTCCTACTCCACCATCTTGGTCTCTCCTATAACTATACGTGTTCTACTGGTTCTGTTTCTTTGGAGGACTCTGACTAAGTCCAGTGGCCACAGTGGCCAATATTTTCTTACTGTGGTGAGTAATTTCATGTAAACTTTACAACATTCCATGCTGGGGATACCAGAGATGATCCTTAGTTCAGTTCAGTTCAGTCACTCAGTTGTGTCTGACTCTTTGTGACCCCATGGACTGCAGCACACCAGACTTCCCTGTCCATCACCAACTCCCGGAGCCTACTCAAACTCATGTCCGTTGAGTTGGTGATGCCATCCAACCATCTCATCCTCTGTCATCACCTTCTCCTCCCACCTTCAATCTTTCCCAGCATCAGGGTCTTTTCAAATGAATCAGTTCTTCCCATCAGGTGGCCAAAGTATTGGAGTTGCAGCTTCAGCATCGGTCCTTCCAATGAATATTCAGGACTGATTTCCTTTAGGATTGACTGATTTCCTTTAGGATTGACTGATTTGATCTCCTTGCGGTCCAAGGAACTCTCAAGAGTCTTCTCCAACACCACAGTTCAAAAGCATCAATTCTTTGGCTTACAGCTTTCTTTATAGTCCATCTTTCACATCCATACATGACTCCTGGAAGAACCATAGCTTTGACTAGACACACCTTTGTCGGTAATGTTTCTGCTTTTTAATATGCTGTCTATGGTGGTCATAACTTTTCTTCCAAAGAGCAAGTGTCTTTTAGTTTCATGGCTGTAGCCACAAAATCTGCAGTGATTTTGGAACCCAAGGAAATAAAGTCTGTCACTGTTTTTCCATTTATTTGCCATGAAGTGATGGGACCGGATGCCATGATCTTAGTTTTCTGAATGTTGAGTTTTAAGTCAGCTTTTTCACTCTGCTCTTTCACTTTCATCAAGAGGCTCTTTAGTTCTCCACTTTCTGCTCTAAGTGTGGTGTCATTTGCATATCTGAGGTTATTGATATTTCTCCTGGCAATCTTGATTCCAGTTTGTGCTTCAACCTTACGTGATTTGTGTCCAGATTTCTCCCAGCACCTCTTTTCAACTCTGGATCTAATTGCTGGCATTCTGTAAAAGCCTCTTTGAGCTGCTCCAAAAATTGGGTCTTTGGGGATTTCATGGATGCTAGGATCTTAGCAGGAGATGCCTGTGTCACATACTGGCCAGCTGGGGCGTTTTGTTGAGGGTTAGTCATTTTGGAGATGGGCCCCACCTTTTTTAATAACCAGCACCTTAAGTTTTAGACCACTTAAAAAGTTACTTATTTTGCTAACTGATCTTAACTGGATTTTGGTCTGAGGCCAAGAACCTTTATTGTATCCAAAGCACTCTGAAACATGGTCTACCCTCAGAGCATGTGTGTGTGTTCAGTCGTGTCTGACTCTGCAATCCTTAAAGCATATCTGCTGTCAGTTTATATATCAATGCTCTTATCTTTAAATAACCAACAAGCCCTGGTGAGTGTAATGAGTTCTGCCATCTAGGCAAATTTTGTCTCTTGCAAGGGGTCATATTCTAGAGACCAAGTGAGACCTGTTATCGTGTATCTCCGTTGGTGTTTTTTTTTTTTTTTAATGTAAGTCTTAAGAAATGATCCATCAACAGAGAAAGTTTGTTTGGATTTTCTAATGAATTAATTTGGAGAATAGATAGTTCACACACAGAGATTAAATGGTCATAAATCTTTCCTTCTCCAGGTAATAGAAGAGTTGTGTTGTTGTTCAGTTGCTAAGTTGCAGCCTCATAGACTGTAACATGCCAGGCTCCTCTGTCCTTCATTATCTCCCAGAATTTGCACAGATTCGTGTCCGTTGAGTAGGTGATGCTATTTAACCATCTTATCCTCTGCCATCCCCTTCTCCTTTTAGTAAAAGGCATCAGGATCTAGCATCAGGATCTTTTCCAATGAGTTGGCTCTTCACATCAACTGGTCAAAGTATTGGAGCTTCAGCTTTAGCTTCAGTCCTTCCAATGAATATTTGGGGTTGATTCCTTTAGGATTAACTGGTTTGATCTTGCAATCCAAGAAAATAAGAGCAGCATCATTTAAAATATTATAACAATGAATGGAACATGTGGAAGAGAAAATAATAGGATTTCATATGGAGTAAGCCCACTTGCTCAGAAATGTGTGTTTTCAGCAAGCAACAAAGATTATGCAGCATAAGACACATCACGAGGCTTCAATAGTACATGAACTGAGAACTTCCAGATGTTCAAGCTGGATTTAGAAAAGGCAGAGGAACCAGAGATTAAATTGCTAACATCCGTTGGATCATCAGAAAAGCAAGAGAGACCCAGAAAAACATCTACTTCTGCTTTATTGACTATGCCAAAGTCTTTGACTGTGTGGATCACAACAAACTGTGGAAAATTCTTCAAGAGGTGGGAATACCAGACCACCTTACCTGCCTCCTGAGAAATCTGTATGGAGGTCAAGAAGCAATAATTAGAACCAGACATAGAACAATGGACTGGCTCCAAATTGGGAAAGGAGTACGTCAAGGCTATATATTGTCACCCTATGCTAATGCTATGCTAAGTCACTTCAGTCGTGTCCGACTCTGTGCGACCCCATAGACGGCAGCCCACCAGGCTCCCCCATCCCTGGGATTCTCCAGGCAAGAACACTGGAGTGGGTTGCCATTTCCTTCTCCAATGCATGAAAGTGAAAAGTGAAAGCGAAGTCGCTCAGTCGTGTCCGACCCTCAGCGACCCCATGGACTGCAGCCCACCAGGCTCCTCCATCCATGGGATTTTCCAGGCAAGAGTACTGGAGTGGGGTGCCATCGCCTTCTCCGCTATTGTCACCCTACTTTTAACTTATGTGCAGAGTACATCATACAAAATGCTGGGCTGGATGAAGCACAAGCTACAATCAAGATTTCCGGGAGAAATATCAATAACCTCAGATATGCAGATGATACCACCCTTATGGCAGAAAGTAAAAAAGAACTAAAGAGCCTCTTGATGAAAGTAAAAGAGGAGAGTGAAAAAGCTGACTTAAAACTCAACTTCAACTCATGGCGTCAGGTCCGATCACTTCATGGCAAATAAATGGAGAAACAATGACAGACTTTATTTTCTTGGGCTCCAAAATCACTGCAAATGATGACTGCAGCCATGAAATTGAAAGATGCTTGCTCCTTGGAAGAAAAGCTATGACCACCCTGAAGAAGTGAAGTTGCTCAGTCGTGTCCGACTCTTTGCGATCCGGTGGACTGTAGCCCACCAGGCTCCTCTGTCCATGGGATTCTCCAGGCAAGAACACTGGAGTGGGTTGCCATTTCCTTCTCCAGGGGATCTTCCTGACCCAGGGATCGAACCCAGGTCTCCCGCATTGCAGGCAGACACTTTAACCTCTAAGCCACCAGGGAAGCCCCTAGATATGACCACCCTAGACAGCATATTAAAAAGCAGAGACTACTTTACCAACAAAGGTGCATCTAGTCAAAGCTATGGTTTTTCCAGTAGTCATGTATGGATGTGAGAATTGGACTATAAAGAAAGCTGAGCACTGAAGAATTGATGCTTTTGAACTGTGGTGTTGGAGAAGACTCTTGAGAGTCCCTTGGACAGCAAGAAGATCAAATCAGTCAATCCAAAAGGAAATCAGTCCTGAATATTCATTGGAAGGACTGATACTGAAGCTCCAATACTTTGGCCACCTGATGGGAAGAACTGACTCATTTGAAAAGACCCTGATGCTGGGAAAGATTGAAGACAGGAGGAGAAGGGAATGAGAGGATAAGATGGTTGGATGTCATCACTGACTCGATGGGCATGAGTTTGAGCAAGCTTCAGGAGTTGGTGATGGACAGGGAAGCCTGGCGTGCTGCAGTCCATGGGGTCACAAAGAGTTGGACACCACTGAGCGACTGAACTGAACTGAAGACACATCATATTTAAAGGAGACCGTGAAACAAAATTCACAGAAGCCTTCACTGGGTTAAATGCTGTAACTATCAGAGCAGTAGGTTTTGCCACTAGGTCAAAAAGAAGATTGTGGTAAACCTTTGACCTCTTGATTCCCATGAAATTAAGTCAAGAACATTAAAAGCTTGTACACATGGCTATTGTACAAATAGGCAGAGAGATATATTAGTAACTAGGAAAACCTAGAGTTAGACACTGTCAAAGAGTTCAACTTTGCTGTTGTAGCACAAAGACAGCCTTGGACAATGTATAAAGCAAGTTGTGTAACTGCATTCCAGTAGTGCAGTATTTATAAAACAGATGCCTAGATAAGGACCTTTTACTGGAGAATATAGTCCTTTAATATTTATTGTTACTGATATATTTGGATTTCTTTCTACCAATTTATTTTGTGCTTTGTAAGTGTCCTGCCTTCTTTTTTTAAATGAATAAACTTTTATTTTTATTTTTTTTAATTTAAATTTATTTATTTTAGTTGGAGGCTAATTACTTTGCAATATTGTATTGGTTTTGCCATACATCAACATGAATTCGCCATGAGTGTACACGTGTTCCCCATCCTGAACCCCCCTCCCACATCCCTCCCTGTACTATCCCTCTGGATGTCCTGCCTTTTATATACATATTTTCTCTTTTCTTTTGGATTGATAGAGATTTAAGAATTAAAAAAAAAAAATTCCGTCTTTCTTCTTTGTTGAATTTGGTGCTGTTTTAATTTTTTGTGGTCCTAACAAGCATGTTTAACTTAACAAATTCGAAATCACTATTTTTGCCCACCTCCCAAATTATATAATTAAAAAATTTTAGTTCTCTATATTTAACCCCACAATTTAGATATTACTGTTGTTGCTCTCTTATACAGTCAATGTTAATTTAGGTTTCTCCATATAGGTTCCATTTATTTTGCCCACCATTGGGTTTTGCATTATGTACCATGATTTTGGGCCTATTTTACTTCTTCCTGAATTTTAGAAGCTAGTTATTGGACTAATTTTTTAAAGGTAACTTGTCTTTTTTCCTCTGACTGCATATATGACCTGCCTTTTGTTGTTCTGTGGTGTTTAGGTGTGAATCTCTTTAAGCTTTTTAGAATTCATCCAGATTCTTAAATCTGAGGATTTGTGCATTTTATCATTTTTGGAAAATCTTCAGCTGTTCTATCTTTATATATTGCTTCATCCCTATATTATCTATTAGCTCATTCGTACACTGTTATTAGAGATATGTTAAGCATTCTCCCTTTGTTCTCAATGTCTATTAAATTCCCTCTTAATTTTTTTGTCTCTTTATATTCTTTCCTTATTCAAGTGTAATTTTTTCAGACCTATCTCCAGTAGTAATTCTTTCTTCAATCATGTCTAATCTTCTATTTCATCTCTTCATTGAGTTTCTAAATTCAGTTATGTTTTCATTTCTATACACTTATGAAATCTGCCTGTTCATATTTTAAGTACTATCTTTTGAATATATTCAGTGTAATTATTTCCAGTCATTGTGAGTCGGATGTGCTTGTAATCTGTTGAGTGTCAGTCGTGCATGCTAACTTGTTTCCTTCTGTGCCTAAGAATTTTTGATCTGAAGGTCTTATTTATCTGTAAATCTTTGGAGGCCTGGCTTTAAGATATGTTCCTCTAGGATTTGCCTTTATTCCTGCCAGTCAGTTGGGGTGTTTAAGCTACATTCTCATCATGGATTTTTTTCCTACGTAAGGGAAGTACAGATTTTTGTCTTTGTGTGCAGGGCCAACATGTGGATGGAAAGTTCCAGAGAAGACTTTTCCTTTCCCGCAGAGTGAAGGTAAAATAGACACATTTTCTCATCATGTCTGTGTTCATCTTATCTCTGAGGGAGTTGTTGGCAAGTCTCGTCTCATCTGACCTGCCATCTTAGGGTTTTTCTCTGGTGCCCCTGTTTTTATAAGGAACAAAATACTGGAAATCAGACCTCCCCAAGGTGGGCAGAGTCTTCAGTGGCAGTTGTTAGCTGTAGCACCTAGCTGTCTCATGGATTCAAGTCTTTGCTTTATGTTTGGCCTGCGGAGCATTTCTCCTTAAATGCTCAGCCATAAATTTAAAGAAATAAAAAACATTTTGTCTGGATATTTTAGATAACTGTCTTGGGAGTTTTTCTCGAGTTATGCACTCCACTGAATTGTGTAAAACAGAAGTATTCTCCTATTCTTTTTGATATTTTGTAGATTTACACTTAAAAAAATCTCAAAGTAGTCACCATTACTTTAGCCGTGTTTTGAGAAAATTAAAGATGAATAAAAATGTTTTATTGTGGAAGATCATTTAATTATAATATTTGGCGCCATCTTTATGCTGAAGCATAAGGGTGATGTCACAAACAACAGAACTGAATAGTTTAAATTTATAGATGCATCTATAACTGTGTGATGCATTAGTGTGATGCTTTTGTTCTTCCCTTTCATTGTTAAATATATTATTAAATCAGTTGGGTTTGACAGATGAATGTACATATCTAAGGAAATGTTGCTGCACCATTTCACTCAGTTAAGCTGTGATAACTGATAGTTTCAAATGATAAATTCTACTCATTTTAGTGAAACTTTAAAATCATGCAAAGTAGGTGTTAGACCATGGGCTCACAAAGAGTCGGGCACGACTTAGCAACTGAACAACAACAAATGCTTTCTATTATATTAGCTCTTTATTAAATTTATAAAGGTCACAGAGTGATCTTTCATGAGATAGAAGAGAAATTGTAGAGAGAATACTTGGAAGTTATTGTGTTAAAATCTTATTTAGATAAAAATCTATGTTTTGCAGCAGAGGATGAAATAATTAATTAACTTGGTAAAGATAAATTTTGTTTTCCCTTGAAGAACACACATTTGTAATTAATTTTGTGCCTCAGGTTGGATTGACTCAGCAACAAATTGTCAATCCCCATTGTTTGATGCAAACCTCATTTATTTGAATAGAAATGAATAAAGCAAGGATTCTAAACTTGTGATATGGGCCTCAGAAAGTTTGAGAGCCCCTGAAATTACAAACAGTTTGTACATATATATTCCTACAATTTCCTGGGGCCAGCAACCCCTTCGTTGGCCCTCACATCCCTCTGGTGCATTTGTGCAGTGCAAGCTGCATAACTGTATGTGGTGGTTAGATTTCCTAAAAGCTTGCATCCTGTAGTTTGAGAAACTGAAATAGATAAATGAAAGCAACATGATTTGACGTAGTGAGGAAAGTTTGTCTCATGGGGATGATAAATCACGTCTAAAGTTTAAGTTTCCAAATCAAACTTACACGTTATCTTCATCAGGTGTGTTAAATATGGAGATGATAAGAGTAAACTCTCAGAGTAAAACATCATTTTTTAAAAAAGGTATAGTTAATTTACAACGTTGTGTTAGTTTCAAGTGTACAACAAAGCTCCCTGTGCTATATAGTAGGTCCTTGTGTTTACCTCTTTATATATAGTAGTATGTATATGTTAATCCCAAACTCCTAATGTTTTATTATGATGTATAAATAATGTATAATATGCATTATTTTTTGTTTATACTAAACTCCTTTGTGCATGTGTTTACCTCACCTGGGAGGAGCTATTCATCCCAGGAGAAGTAGCTGTTTTACAAATCTTTCAAACCTTGCCGGATTTCTTGACCAGGTTTAAGATACACTATGTTGAGTAGCAAATAGGAAAAGGAGTATGTCAAGGCTGTATATTGTCACCCTGTTTATTTAACTTATATGCAGAGTACATCATGAGAAACGCTGGACTGGAAGAAACACAAGCTGGAATCAAGATTGCCAGGAGAAATATCAATAACCTCAGATATGCAGATGACACCACCCTTATGGCAGAAAGTGAAGAGGAACTCAAAAGCCTCTTGAGGAAAGTGAAAGTGGAGAGTGAAAAAGTTGGCTTAAAGCTCAACATTCAGAAAATGAACATCATGGCATCCGGTCCCATCACTTCATGGGAACTAGATGGGGAAACAGTGGAAACAGTGTCAGACTTTATTTTTCTGGGCTCCAAAATCACTGCAGATGGTGACTGCAGCCATGAAATTAAAAGATGCTTGCTCCTTGGAAGGAAAGTTATGACCAACCTAGATTGCATATTGAAAAGCAGAGACATTACTTTGCCAACAAAGGTCCATCTAGTCAAGGCTATGGTTTTTCCAGTGGTCATGTATGGATGTGAGAGTTGGACTGTGAAGAAGGCTGAGCACCGAAGAATTGATGCTTTTGAACTGTGGTGTTGGAGAAGACTCTTGAGAGTCCCTTGGACTGCAAGGAGATCCAACCAGTCCATTCTGAAGGAGATCAGCCCTGGGATTTCTTTGGAAGGAATGATGCTAAAGCTGAAACTCCAGTACTTTGGCCACCTCATGCGAAGAGTTGACTCATTGGAAAAGACTCTGATGCTGGGAGGGATTGGGGGCAAGAGGAGAAGGGGACGACAGAGGATGAGATGGCTGGATGGCATCACTGACTTGATGGACGTGAGTCTGAGTGAACTCTGGGAGTTGGTGATGGATAGGGAGGCCTGGCGTGCTGCGATTCATGGGGTTGTAAAGAGTCGGACGTGACTGAGCAACGATCTGATCTGATCTGATGTTGAGTAGCTGACTATTTTTCCAGCTGAAATTTCAGATTGGCAAAGAATGTGGTTACTGGCTGACCACAGTCTTACTTCACAATTCCTCTTGTTTCTTCTCAAGGGGAGTAGCTAATACATCTTTTAAAGAAAGCAAGCTAATGTATTACCCTAAAGAAAGGAAATTCAGGGAGAGAAGAGCAACAAAAGTTTTGTGTTCCAAATATAGAATAATGTGACTGTAATTGGCATAAATTGATAGCTAGCTGTTTTGTTTAAAAAAATTGTTTTAGTATCTATATGGCTGAATTTATTTTTTTTAACAGGTTGGATGGAAACTTTGCTAAACTGTATTTCTTTTAGGATCCTCTAATTTTTTTGTTCCTGCGTAAAAAAACCAAGTATTTCTTATCTGGTATTTCATGAAAGAAACCCCTCCCTTTAAAAACTTGTAGGACTTATATAAACAAGTCGGAAATAACATCTTTTTCCTACCCAGGTCAAAATGTTCTCATTTTTCGTCTTTGCTGGCTAATAGTGGACTTCTTTCAGAGCTCATGTACATAAAAAGTCCTTGAGCAGTGGTGGTGAAGCCTTTTGACAGTCTTGTTTTCCATGTGGCAAAAAGAAAACCGGTTCCTGAGTTGTCTCTCCTTGAATGAGGAATGCCCTCTGCTTATTCTATCACTCTCTCAAAAAGTTATTACTCCTTCAGGGATCAGTTCACAGCTTCCCTCCATCTGGAACAGATTGTTCACTGGGTAAAATTCTCATTGTGGACGTCTTTATGACTGTTTTATGTACTTGGTAATATACTCCCACTGATTGGTGTCCATTTCATACTTGTGTCTGCAGTTTATACTTAAAGGTAAGCCCATAACTTTCTTAGCTTGTGTCTCTACCATCCATTCCTCCACGCTCCCTTTCACCCTGTTCTCTCTGACCCCCAAAAGCAGAGCTCAGGACAAAACCTGATGAGTAAGTAATTTGTTTGGAAGTGATCCCATTGAGCAAGGATGAGGAATCAGGGGAATTGAATAGGAAGGGAGGGAAAACTAATACAGTGAAACATTATCAAATTTTCCATTCTTGTGGGTCAATGGTGCTCAGTATTAATAGGAGATTTAAACGTGTCTCTGAACTATTTGCCTGGGAAGCAAAAGGGGGAAGCATTTGTTCACTGGTTTCTGCCTCCTGTTGGTTGAGGCTGACCCATGCAAGTGTTAACTCCATAAGGTGGGACCAAAAGGATTTACATCAGTGCATAAGAAGTGTTCATTAAAAATTCACAAACCTAACAGGCCCCAACTCAGTTTTGAGTGCATAGCATGCACTAGTGACTGCTGGGTTATATTTCTGAAAACATGGAAATAGCACAAATAACTCCTAGTTATTATTCCTAGTTCCCCAAATCTGCTAAATAAACAAATAGGCTCCATTTTATTTTGTGATGTTTTAAACAAAGTATTGTTCTGCTGATGTTTTCTCTGGTGTCCAGTATTTTTCCTACAGAATTTACAAATTATTATCTGCAGAGCAATTTAAGGTCAGTAATTATGAAAAGGTGTTACACATGTAATACTCTTCAGAAATGTGCCACACGGGCATGTTTTCACTTTACAGCATCACTTCTTAATCATTTAAAAAGATTTTTATTTTTGAAGAAAGTATAAAGTGAAGTGAAGTCGCTCAGTTGTATCCAACTCTTTGCGACCCCATGGACTGTAGCCTACTATGCTCCTCCGGATCATCCACAGGATTTTCCAGGCAAGAGTACTGGAGTGGGTTGCCATTTCCTTCTCCAGAGGATCTTCCTGACCCAGGGATCGAACCCAAGTCTCCCGCACTATAGGCAGACGCTTTACTGTCTGAGCCACCAAAAAGACTTGTAAAAATAATACAGAATGTTCCCATATACCTTCATCCAGCTTTCTCTCAGGTTTACACTTAAACAAAAAAATTAGGAAATTAACATTGACACTCTGCTATCAACTAATCTATAAACCTTATTCACATTCAATAATGTTCCCATTAATGTTGAAGAAATTGTTCTGGTCCTGGATCTATCTAGTCCAGGATCATGCATTGTATTCAATTGTCATGTTTCTATTATCTCTCTAATAGTCTTTCATGACCTTGACACTTTTGTAGAATGTCCCTCGTTTGGGTTTGTCTAATGATGTCTCACATTTGGACCGAGATTTTGCAGTTTTTGCTAAGAATATTGAGAAGTTATGCTGTGCCCTTCTAACTGCATTCCATCGGGGTGCATGATGTCGCCATGTCATGTTACTGGTGACGTTCACGTTGATCGCCTGATTAGGATGTTGTATTGATGCTTTTGAACTGTGGTGTTGGAGAAGACTCTTGAGAG
Organism: Bos indicus; assembly: GCF_029378745.1. Lineage (NCBI taxonomy): Eukaryota > Metazoa > Chordata > Mammalia > Artiodactyla > Bovidae > Bos > Bos indicus. The sequence continues at coordinate 43,906,962 of NC_091769.1, forward strand.
TCCCTTGGACTGCAAGGAGATCCAACCAGTCCATTCTGAAGGAGATCAGCCCTGGGATTTCTTTGGAAGGAATGATGCTAAAGCTAAAACTCCAGTACTTTGGCCACCTCATGTGAAGAGTTGACTCATTGAAAAAGACTCTGACGCTGGGAGGGATTGGGGGCAGGAGGAGAAGGGGACGACAGAGGATGAGATGGCTGGATGGCATCACTGACTCGATGGACGTGAGTCTGGGTGAACTCCGGGAGTTGGTGATGGACAGGGAGGCCTGGTGTGCTGCGATTCATGGGGTCGCAGAGAGTCGGACATGACTGAGTGACTGATCTGATCTGATCTGATCTGATGCCAGGTCTCTGCGCTGTCAGGTGGCTGTTTCTTCCTTTGTAATCCTTAAGTATCTTGTAGGGAGATACTTTGAGACTATGGCAAAACCATGTTTCTCATAATACTTTTTGTCTACTAATTTTATTATCCATTGATGATGATTCTCTGGAACAGTTACTAGGTACGGTGTTTGCCTAACCCTGATTCTCTGTTTCCATCACTTCTTCTGCATTTATTAATCGGAAGGCTGATTTTCATCAATTGGAGTATAATCAATCACTATCATATGGATTGTTGCGCAAATATCAAAATGTACGTTGTTCCTATCTTAAGCTCCTTCCAGTTGGCTCCTGTATCCTTTCAGCACACCCCTATCATTCTTTGAGCACTCCTTCCTTTCTGGCACCAGGAAATGTTTGAGGTGCATCTATTTTTCCTGTCCCAGTCTGGGATCCTGCCATTTCTCCAAGGGGCTTTGGTTCCATTTATTGGAGAGTGGTATTTAGAAACCAAAATTGTGGAGTGAGGTGTGCTCATTCATTGCTTCTAGGCCCTCTCAGAGGATAGAGCTGGAAAATATATGTATGTATATTAACCCATGCACACACATACATTTTCATGTGTTAATATTTTCATAGCTATCCATCTGTACACATATTAAAAAGTATGAGTTCATATGCTGCTGCTAAGTTGCTTCAGTCGTGTCTGACTCTGTGTGACCCCTTGACACCTCCAATTCCAATCCAGTACCATAGGATTCATTTCAGCACTTTACCTCCACTTCCTTATTTGCAATGTCTTTCTTTGATAACAAGAAACCTGGCTCCTATTCATAATATATTTACTTGTTTGTTCACAACCAGTATTTACAACTTGACTAAGTAGAGTACAATATTTGTGCATATTTCTTTTTACTTCTTTTTTAATAGATAGTCAAAATACTGCATCTGAGGATAGTTCTTCCTTTTCCACCTCCTTCAAATGGACACGTTATCCATCTGTAATCCTGTTAAGTTCATTTGTTATTGCTCATTCCATTTGGGTTCTCCCCACCTCCTAGTTTAATCATTTATTTATTTTGGGGTGTGTGAAACATTACATTGTTTTAAATATCAGAGTTTTTTAAATCAAAGTATACTCAGAATACTTCCACTCCTCCCATCACTACCCTGTTTCTCTTTCCCCATTTGTTTCTGCCCTGTTCCCAATCACTGTAGGTAACCAATATCACTAATTTAGAGCTTGTTTTTTTGACATTTTCTTTGTACAAATGAATAGATACTGAATTCTATATATGAGTATTTTATATATGTATATATCTTCTTTTCTTTCATGAGATGAGATAAAGGTGTTATGTGTGTGCATGCTCAGTCGTGTCTGACTCTTTGATTCTCCAGGCAAGAATACTGGAGTGGGTTGCCATTTCTTCCTCTCCAGGGGCTCTTCACAACCCAGGGATCGAACCTGCATCTCCTGCAGCTCCTGCATTGGCAGGTGTGGTCTTTACCGCTCAGCCACCGGAAGCCCTAAAAGTCAGTTATTCAATTTGGATGAATTTTTCAAAGAGAGTGCTCATGTTTGCTCAGTTGTGTCTGAGTCTTTGCAACCCCATGGATTGTATTCCACCAGGCTTCTCTATCCATGGAATTTTCCAAGCAAGAATACTGGAATGGGTTGCCATTTCCTACTCCGGGGGATCTTCCAACCAAGGGATTGAACCCGTGTCTCTTGACAGGTGGATTCTTTACACTGCATCACCTGGGAAGCATATATATATATATATACACACACACACTACACACACATAGCTGATATATATATATATTTTTTTTTTACATATTCCCATCTGTCTTGTATGAAAGATAGCATACTATAGATATTCTTGCATTTTGCTTTTTAAATTTGTTTTTTCTGTGTGTCCTGGAAAGAAATCAGTCCATATAAATTGGTCTTTATTCTTTTTTATAGCTGCTTAGTACTTCATTGTATGGATATATCATAGTTTATCCATAGGAGATTTTAGCCACCCTCTGATGTATGGCATTGAGCTCGGTTGCTTCTAATATTTTGCAATAGTGTTGCAGTGAAAAACCTTGTAAACATTCATTTTGTATTCTTGGAGAGTTATCTTCTTCAGAAGATTTATCTATCAGTAGATTCCATTAAGTACATCTATAGATTTTGTTAAGTATTATCCAATTTCCTTCTAGAAGAGTTGTACTAATCTTCATTTTCACCAGCAATGAGTCTTGCCAACCTAATGTATTACCATATTTTCTTCTTTTTTCCAGTCTTATAGATAAGAATTTGAGTCTTGTTTTAATTTCTCTAACTATAATTTTTTCATACATATAAGGACTGTTTTATATTTTTTGGGTAAATTGTCCTTTCTCCCTTGATTTTTAAAGAGCTCTTTACACGTTAGGGGTGTGTCTGTTGCAAGGATTTTCTCCCATTTTGTTAGTTGTCTTTCACCTGTGTTTATGGGGTGGTATTTTCCCCCACGCTTTATATTTATTTTTATGTGGTCAGATTATCTATCTTTTCTTTTACTGCCTCTGTATTTTAGGTCGTTGTCTCAACACTGAGATCGAAGAGGAATTTACTTACTTATTTCTAGTACTTGTATAGTTTTATCTTTTACATTTATATAAATCTGATACATTTAGAGTTTATTCTTTTGTATGACATGAAATAGATCTAACTGTACCATTTTTTTTTCTAAATGGTTACCCATTTGTCCTGACACCATTAATTAAAAAGTCCATCTCTGCCTCAGTGAATTAAGACATCACTTTTATCGTATAATAAATTGCTCAGTGTCTCCTTTAAAAAATTAGTTTTTGTTCTTTTTGTTCTTTGTTGTGGTGTGGCTTGTCTTATGCTGTCTGTTCATTGCCTGTGGCCACAAATAGCATCCCAGATTGGTGTTTGTTCTTCTGAAAGTATAGTTAATTGTTAATTATTGCACCAGTAATCTTGAAAGCTAGAGAAATGTACCCTCTGGCTATGTATTTATAAAACACTGTTACCCAAATTGAACCCAAAGCTATGAGACGTTGCTCCTTCTGTCCATATGTTATCAGTATCTGTTATAATGTAAAATCATGAGGCTGAAATGAAGCTTTCTAAAATTACTCTCGGTGCTACTTTGGAAGCGCTGTCTTGAAACCTTGAAGAATGACCTCAGGAGCACCAGCTTTATTAGGGTTCGTTGTCTTTGGCTCCTTGACTTGTTTTCTTAATTCAGCTGCTGGATCTAGGTAGACAAACTGTAATACTGCGATTACTGCCAGAGTAGAGTCATTAGAATTATGAGGTCATTTAACTTTTGTGTGCACCTGCATCTGGAATCCAAAGTTGCCTGGCAACAATGATATCCTTGTTAAAATACAGAAGACCTGGAACAAAATCCAGACATTGTCCTTCCAGAATGACTTTAACATTGAAGTGAGGAAGAATGCCATCTGACAGACTCCTCCTGTTTTCAAAATAGTGAACAGTTTGGAGAAATAGATTCGTGAAGGCTGTTGCAATATAACCTTTCCCCATTTTCTAAGGTGTTTAATTAGTACTGTAGGTCTGGCTTTGCTTACAAAGCACCCTGAATTCTTGGTCTTCAAATTTCAGAGTGTGAAGAAAGTGCTGGAAAGCCAGAGGAGCCTTAATTTCTTGTCTTTGTGTTGTTCTTTTGATACTGACTTCTTTATTTTTTTTCCCTCTGTGTTTTGGCCACACAGCATGCAGGACCTTAGTTCCTCAACCAGGGATGGAACCTGTTCCCCCTGCAGTGGGAGCACAGAGTCTTAACCACTGGGCCGCCGGGGAAGTCCCGATACTGACTTAAAGTGAAGAAGAAAGGCGCAGTGAAAAATGAAGCCCTGGCGCTAGTACAGTGAATTTTCTTTTACAGGCATGTTATTCATGATCTTGACCTCCAGAGGGAGCAAGAGGGTTATAGTTAAGTAATACTAATTCCTGAAAAAAAAAGAGAGTTCCTCTTTCTCCTTGCCTCCCATCCTCTCCCTCCTCTCTTTTTCATTTTTCTCTTCCCTTTGTCTTTTCCTTCCACCCTGCATTTTGAAGAATGATGTGCTCCTCACCAGTTTCTATTTTCCTGGTACTTTAACGTGACATTCACGTAGGTTTCCCTAAATCTTTATTAAGCCTGTCTGTCTCCAGGTTGTCAGACATCCACTTCCTGATGATGGAGATCTCTTACTATTTCAGGAGAGTGATTCTAAAGGAATCTAGATGGAAATGGGTTTCCGTAGGTGGGGTTATTTCTTTGGAAGTAGTATATTCATCCTTTCACCCCCATCCCTCCACTCTGCCACCTCCCCTTATTTAGTGAGAGGAGGCCTATGCATTCTTCTCCCCTTGCTCCTACCCAGCAACAAAAACGTCTGAGTGTATGGTGAAAAACCAGACCCAGAGCTTAGGTCTTTTTCAACAGTTAGACAACCCAGCCTCCAGGTAGCTTCTGGCTGAGAGGTTGGTCCATAACCAGCTCCTTTTTGAGAATAAAGGGAGGACGTGCTTTGTTGCTTGTTGGTCTCCTGCTTGCACAGAGCATTTGCTCCGTGATGATAGGTCCCAAATGTATTTGTTGCTTTCTCTGGTATAGAAGTCTACAGAATGCATGGCCTAGTTCCAACATACACATGCTCGCTCTCCTCTGTGGTTATCACTAAAATCAAGTGGGTTTGTGTTGCCTGCATCTGCACCTTAAATCTTATGCTGCCTCTGAGAGCTTGCCTTGAGAGAGGTTTGGATTGGGTCAGGATTTCTCCTCCCTGTCCTGACATGGCTTGGCCTACAGAAGCTTCCAGCCCTGGTACAGTCGTGCATGGACCGAGCCTTTTTTCATCCCAAGGTTGGGCTTTATGTACCATCTGTATGTTGGTGATTTCCAAATTATTATTATCACTTCTGACCCCCCATTCTTAGTGGCCTGTTGAACATTATCCCTTGGATGTCTAACTGAAATTTCAAATTAACTAGATGCAAAACAACATCTTTGACTTATCCTACCCCAAACCTGTTTCTTCCCCAGGATTCTCCATTCCAGAAGAGTGCACCACTGTCTGTCTGTTACTCACATAGGAGTCATTCTTGGTTTCCCATTGTCTTCACCCCTTACCTTCTAATCCATCAGCCAATTCTATTAGTTCTCCTTCTGAAATATTTTCCACACCTGCCTACTTTTCTCCCCCTTTCCTGCTCTCTCCTCCACTTCCACTAGGTAGCAAGCTGTACTTACCTCTCAGCTAGACTGTTAAGATAGCTGCTCAACAATGGAATGTAACGATTGGCTCTCTGCATTCCCTTGAGTCTCAGCTAAGATGTCACCTCCTCAGGGAGGCCTTCCCTGACTGCCCACCATGCACTGCCCACGCCTGCATCCTGCCTCCTGCCTTTGACTCTTTGTTGTTTTTGTTTAGTCACGAAGTTGTGTCTGGTTCTTTGCAACCCCATGGACTGTAGCCTTCCAGGCTCCTCTGTCCATGGGATTTCCCAGACAAGAATGCTGCAGTGGGTTGCCATTTCCTTCTCTAGGGGATCTTCCCAATCCAGCGATCAAACCCGCGTTTCTTGCATTGCAGGCAGATTCTTTACCACTGAGCCACCTGGGAAACCCACCTTCCACTCTTTATCACGACGTATTTTTAATTTCTTACATTACAGTGACCATAGTCCGACACTGTCTTTTGTTGTTTCGTGTTTGTCTCTTCTAACTAGGTTTTAAGCCAAGAGCAGAAGGAATCTTGTCTGTTTTATGCCTCACTGTGTCCCTAGCACCCAGAACAGAGCTTTTATGTAGTAGGCAGACAATAAATGTTTTTTTTGAGAAATGAATGAACTGATTTTTCTGGCTCCTGAGAAGCCTGGATGTCAGGGTGACATGTGTGTGGAGGTGCCACCAGCAAATCAGGAAGTTGTCTCCTTTCCTTAAACCTTCATTACATCAGGTGCCAAGAATATTTCTGAGGTACTATTTGTTAACTAGCTCAACCACCAATACAGGAAGTAGAAAAGATAATAATTGTGTTTCAGATTAAGCTCTTTTCATGCAATCATGGAAATGCATCCTCTCCCTCTGTTGCCTTTAGCCTAGTTCAGGTGTATCCAATCTCAGCTGAATAAGGAAAGCTGGTTTGTGTTTCTTTTAAATCCTGAGCCCATGGAACTGGGGGTGGTGCCAAAAGAATATAAAAAAGCTTCTTTCATGCCAGAAAATGGAGAGTGGGCTCTGAGAGGGCTATGTTGGAATGCTCAGGCTGCATAAAAATACTAAGATGAGTGCTAGGCAGTGGAGTTCTCACCATCAGCTGATGGTCTGAATCACTTGTGGAACTTAACATGGCTCTTGGGCTGCTTCCCAGGCCTGTTGAGTCATACATTCCAAGAGCTGGGTTCAGGAATCTGTACCTTTTAAGTTCTTTAGATACTTGTGGGACAAAGCCAAGTAAGAGCCTCTGGACTGGTGCAGAGGATGAGCTCTTTATCTCATGTTAGTCACTCAGTTGTGTCCAACTGTATGTGACCCCATGGACTGTAGCCCTTCTGGCTCCTCTGTACGTGGAATTCTCCAGGCAAGAATACTGGAGTGGGTTGCCATTTCTTTCTCCAGGGGGTTTTTCTAACCCAGGGATCCAACCTGGGTCTCCTGCATTGCCGGCAGTCTTTACCATCTGGGCCACCAACTTAGTTCCATAATTTCAAGGAGCTAATTGTGTTTTTTATCCTAGCTTCTAAGTTTTTAAAAATTGGAGTACAGCTGATTTACAATATTGTGTTAGTTTCTGCTGTGCAGCAAAATGAATCAGCTATACATACACATATATCCACTCTTTTTTTAGATTCTGTTTCCATATAAGTCATTACAGAGTACTGAATATAGTTCCTTATGCTATACAGTAGGTTCTTAATAGTTATCTGTTTTATATATAGTAGTGTATCTATATCAGTCCCAATCTCCCAGTTTATCCTACTCCCTACCTCCTTGGTAACCATAAGTTTGTTTTCTACATCTGTGACTCTATTTATGTTTTGTAAATAACTTCATTTGTACCATTTTTAAGATTCTACATATAAGCAATATCATATATTATTTGTCTTTCTCTGTCTGACTCACTTCACTTAGTATGATAACCTCCAAGTCCATCCATGTTGAAAGAATGAGTTGATCTATATAAACTTGGAGAGATTCTTCTTAATATTTTGTTGCTGTTATTGTTTCTATTGTCCTTAGGTGGGGAGATGAAGATGCAGATAAATATCTGTGGTAGATTCTATTTTCATTAAAGGAATGTTAAACATACTGCTCTCTGACTTCCAGTTTGGTCTGGACAAACTGCAGCAGTTCAGGAGATCAGCAGGTGGGAGGAGCGAGAGGTCAGGGGGTCGCTCCCACACCCCTGCCCATGCCCTCCGTGCTTGGCCCTGGTTTGGGCAGCTGGTCACAGCTCCCTCGAGGCAGCCTCTCTCTCACAGCCATGAGCCTGATATAACGCCATTCCTTCCTCTTGCCCCTTAGGCTTCAGGGTGGTAAACGTCTCCTGCTATTTCCAGTTGCTGGTTGTCTTACCATTCCCTTAACCCTGCCCACACCTTTTGTGAAACCACACCATTGATAAGCTAATAATGCTCAACCACTAACCACCCTATACCCTGCTTTTTGGTGCTGGGCTGTGACTTTGCAAATTACACCCTTATTTGGGACTGCTCCCCACCGGTTCTATACCTGTGGGGTGCAACAGGGAGCCTTCAGGGGCCGAGGGACCTGGTCCTCCCCTAGCTTACTCTTCTTGTTCCGGGGCCTCACGACAGCCTGTCGCCCCGCAGCGGGGTCCAGCCTTCTGCCTTTTTCTGCCACTCCTAGGACTGTCCTCGGTGCTTTGAAGTGCTGGGTTATAACAACCCCAGGCTTTTCCCTTTATTCCCTGGCCCCAGGAGTGTCAGCTGCTTTTTTATAGTTACTTTTCTGTGTTACCTCACAGAGTCCTTTCACATATTCAGATCTCTAGCCCTTTTTTCATGAGAAGGAGACGGCAACCCACTCCAGTATTCTTGCCTGGAGAATCCCATGGATGGAGGAACCTGGTGGGCTACAGTCCATGGGGTTGCAAAGAGTCGGACACGACTGAACGACTTCACATTCATTCATTCATTCATAAAACACAGAAAACCTATTGTCTTAAACATTTTTTTTCCATCTTAAACATTTTTAAGTGTCCAGTTCAGTGGCATGAAGTGATCTGTTTCCCATTGTTGGAAAACACATCTCCAGAACTTCTTGATCTTTAAAAACTGAAACTCTGCGTCCATTAACCAATAACTCCCCTACCCTACTCCCCCAACCCTGCAACCACCCCTCTACTTTCTGTCTGGATGAATTTGACTACTATAGATACTTCATGTAAAGATTTCTGACTCTTTAAATATTCTCTTTATTAAAATATTTGGCCTTGCTTCTGTTTTCCTGATTGGACTCAGATATATCTCTGTAAATGGTTCCTTCTTTAAATAATTTTCAATTAAACTTGTTAAGGGTTTCCCAGATGGCGCAGTGGTAAAGAATCCATTGCCAATGCAGAAAACGCAGATTCTATCCCTGGGTTGGGAATATCCCCAGGAGAAGGAAATGGCAATCCACTGCAGTATTCTTGCCTGGAAAACTCCATGGATAGGGGAGCCTGGTGGGCTACAGTGTATGGGGCTGCAAAGAGTCGTATATGACTGTGCACACATGCACAGACTCCTTAAATGAGTCCGCTGATTCCTCCTGGGATCCTGACTGATATATTTTCATGGTTAGATAACAGTTGTTAAAATAACAGTAAAGGTGAAAGCACTTTTTAAAGTAAAAAGTACTATGTGTGCTAAGTTGCTTCAATTGTGTCAGACTCTGCAACCCTATGAACTATAGCCCTCCAGGCTCCTCTGTCCATGGGATTCTCTAGGCAAGAATACTGGAGTGGGTTGCCATGCCCTCCTCCAGGGGATCTTCTCCACCCAGGGATCAAACCTGTGTCTCTGAGGTCTCCTGCATTGGCAGGCAGGTTCTTTGCCACTAGCGTCACCTGGGAAGCTCCCCAAACGCTGTGTATTATTACTAGTACTAGCAGGGGTAATAGTTCAAAAGAGGCTTCTGCAGTGTCCCTTGAAGCACCAGCATGCAGGGAAGAATGATGACAAACACTAGAACATGACTGCAGTCTCAGTTTCGACAGACACTTCATGGCTCTAGGCCTGAAGGTCAGAATGAAAAGCCAAGATAGGAACTCTGTCCCCTTTCCTGAGAGGCTGTGGGGAACATAACAGAAGTTTCATATTTATACTCACAAATTAATGTGAGGAAGAAGCTGGAGCGTCTGTGTCCTTAAGTGATATTGAGGCTCTGGCTTCAATCAAGGCAAGGCTCTGATCCCAGATGTTGGTCCCCAGCGATTCAGTGACACTTCAACATCCTGACTTAAAATGAACAGTCTGGTTGCTTTTCCAGGGTAATAAATGACTGGAAAATCCCCAAACACCAGCCAACTCACAAAGACCAGAAAATCCTGTAGCCATATCCCTGGCCAGAGATTTCCCTTCAGGGCCAGGTCCCCCAGCCTCTTTAAGAGGAACCCTCCTTTCTGCTTGGGTCAGCTGCTACAATGAGGCTACAGTGTCTCCCAGGGGCTGTAAAGGGATGAGGAGGCTGGGCCAGGAGGTATTGTGGGCCAGTCCAGTGAGGAGAGCCTTGGCTTCCTAGACTAGAGTGCCCTGGCTGGCTGGAATACAGTCATCCCCTGCCAGGAAAGAGGGCCTCAAAATACCAAGTCGGAGGGAGAAGAGTGAGGCATTTCTGGAGCAGCAGTTAATCAAGAAAACCTGGGCAGCAAGGGCAGGCTCTTGCTTTCTTCTGTAACTGTATGACTGGCTTGGTTGGTCTCTTTGTACTTGGATGGGGTAACCGTGAGAAAAAGCTCATATATGTGAGTTTTGTGGCCGGATGGTACAGGACACCCACACGAGCTACTCCTCCAAAGTCCAGGAGTTCTGTTGTTGCTGCTGTTGTGCTCAGTCGCTCAGTTGTGTCCTACTGTTCACAGCCCCCTGGACTGTAGCCCGCCAGGCTCCTCTGTCCATGGAATTTTCCAAGCAAGAATACCAGAGTGGGTTGCCTTTCCTTCTCCAGGGGATCTTCCTGACCCAGGGGTCAAATCCACGTCTCCGGCGTCTCCTGCATTGGCAGACCTATTCTTTACCACTGAACCACCTGGGAAGCCCCAGGGCCTATAAGCCCCCAAAATTATTTGCAAAATTGTGTGTGTGTGTGTGTGTGTGAGTGTGCACGCATGAGGATTTGGAACAATTTTCTGGGGCCTGTAAATGTCATCTGATTCACAAAAGAGTCAGTGTTGCCTCTCTGCCTCTTTTCCCCAACCCCAGGTTGAGAACAGTCCTAGATTAGAGTCCCTGGAGGGCAAGCCCGTGACTTTCATCCTTGAATCTCAAACAGCATCCAGCGTGGTATGATCTGTGCATAGTCTTTTTGTGTTTTTGTTTTAAAAATAAAATACAGATTTTATTTGCCTCTGGAAATCTTAGTATTTTTGTATTTCTTTTTTCCCTGGAATTGTTAGCTATATATAAAATTGAAAAATGTTATTTTTATGGAAAATCGTATGGGCAATTGCAAGCACTTTTGTTTATCATTTAAAATTTATTTAAATTTTTTAATTGAAGTATACTTGGTTTACAATGTTGTGATAGTTTCAGGTGTATTGCAAAGTGACTCCGTTTTTTCAGGTCCTTAACTTGTGCAGTCTTTTAGTGAGTATTTGCTAAATTGAGCGTATTTTAGCAAACTTCAACTTCTAAGGAATTCACAATAAATACTTTTCACCTTGAGGGTGGACCTGTGATGGGAGACCCTTTCCAGGGTCACAATAACAGGTTCTTCTGTCTGTGGAGTGACTGATCCAACATGAGTCAGCATCAGAGGAGATAAACCCTAGTGTGAGAGACTGAATGCTAGTACTGGCTTCTCCACCAATACTCTATGCTTTTAGTTTTTCCTACTTTCTCATCTGAAAAATCATAGTCTCTTCCTCAATCAAGTTTTATGAGGAATCATGATAAAAATGAGAGGAAGGAATTTTATTTTAAATTCAAAGTCATGGTACTAGCCCAGATAGATGACATAGAAGTCGGGTACTTGCTTTCACTTCCAGGTTATCAGATCAGAGAGGGAAAAAAAAAAAGACAAATTGAGGGAGGAAAAAGAGATGTAGTGAGATGATGTCACTAAGACAATTATAAAGTAACATGAGATAGTGTAGGTGAGTAGGAAAGAAAGGTAGCTTTTCCCTCACTTTAAGATAAAACAGTAGAAATGAGTCAGAACAGTGAAAAGACTATATATATCTTAACAATTATCATCTTCTTGCCTGGAGTTATTTTCTTCCTCATTTTAGTTATGACTCCTGGTATAAGTGAGAAGTTAAGATGATGGGATGGGATAGGAAGTGGATACCATAGTTCATTGATTCTAAAAGGCACATTTTCTACCTTCTAGCATCTCTGGGGATCAGTTGATGGTGTCAGCTGGGCTCAGTGGAGATGCAGTTGTAAATAGTGCTCCATCTTGGACATAGTCGCTCATGTTGCCATTCATTCAGTCTAATTAAGTTCAGTATTGTTACTGAAGGTGTTGAGTTGCCATTTAAAAGGTCCTTAAAAAGATTACACTATGACTTGGCATTGAAATGAAAAATTACCATGTGTGCAAAAATTTGTGGAAACAGAGCAGCAGGTCTTCGATATGGGTGAAGCAGATATGCATGGTTGGAGGAATGAACACAAACTCATGGTTTTTGCAAAGCACCCATTGAGCACTTTCTGGATGCTAGGAGAGGAAGAGCCATCCCTGAAATAGAAGACACTGGTGCTGAGATCCATGATAGGGTTGCCATCACAAGCAACAGGAGAGAATGTCAACCCTTCCTGAAGGAAAAAAAAAAGTCAAAGCAAAGAGAGGTTTGCATTAACTGTGGAGTCTATCGTCAAGCCATAGTTGAATGGACAGTGTGTTTTCTTTCGTGGTACATAAGGAAATGTGTGTCTTAGAATCAACGTTAAATGGTACAAATACATGCTTAGGATGTTCAGGGAGTCACTATCATTTTACAGAAAAGGAAGACAGAGCCCCAGTGCCCTTTGCTGGTGGGCTCACTCTTCGGAGATTTGACACAGAGATGGGAGACTGTTGGCCATGACTGTGAGAGTCAGGGCATCTGTATGTGGGTGACAGTCCAGGTGGCTAATGAACAGGAGGTAGCATGGGTCTCAAGTATGGAGAGCAAAAACCAGTCCTCCTCTTAGACATGTGACCTTGAGACAGATGAGGGATTAAAAAAAAAGGCATGGATTTTTATTTAAAGAAAATGTTAATAATTCTGGGGGTACTTAAAGTAAAAATTAAACCTAACCACTTAAAACAGTGTAGTAGTTTCATACCCCACCACAAATATAAAATATTTTCAAGTCAATTCAACTAGTAAATATTGTTTTGAAGATTATGCTTTTAAATTTGCCAAGCACGATTATGTATGTGTGTGTGCATGCTAAGTTGTTTCAGTTGTGCCCAACTCTGTTTAAACCTAAGGACTGCTGCCCGCCAGACTCCTCTGTCCAAGGGATTCTCCAGGCAAGAATACTGGAGTGGGTTGCCATGCCCTCCTCCAAGGGATCTTTCCAACCCAGGGATTGGACCTATGTTTCTTATGTCTAACCTGCATTGGCAGGTGGGTTCTTTACCATGAGCGCCACCTGGGAAGCCCATGATTATGTATAAGCAGGTTAAATTTTATATAGTTAGTCCATGATTAATATCCCCAAAATAACAAAATCACTTCAGATTAATAAAAGCACAAGAAAATTAATTATTGCACATATCTACATTTCTGCCAAATGTCTATTAGCAAACAGAACATGAACAAAAAGAATAGAGACTTGTGTCCTTATCCATCAAAAAACCCATCCCCACCTTGACTTTCCTCACATGTGGATGAGAAAGCCTCGACAATTCTGGTTCTTAATCCTCCGTCATGTTTATGATAGTTCTTAAGCTGCAACTCAAGAGCAGAGGTCCATGGATGGGCTCCAGTGAGCCTGTGTGCCTCTGAAATTATATGAAAAATCCTGAGTATTATGTGCATTTTGTTGGTAGTGAGTAGAGGGATTCTGGTTGTCATCAATTTCTCAAAAGTGTCCATTTTTTAAAAAAGAATAAAAGAATTCATGAACTGGTCAGCATTGTGGGTCAGTTGTGACCTGGCCCCGGGCCCCTCTTGACTAAGGGCACTTTGGCATGAGTTTTGGCTCAGCAGGAGGCTGGGTGAGACCCAACAGCATCTGAGGGTGCCTGTTGAGACACAAGACACCTGGAAGACGAGCTTTGTGATTCTGTCTTGATTTAGGGAATTTGGCTGCTCAGATGTCCCAGCTCTTCCTCAAAATAAACAAAGACAAAACACTGCATTCCTGTGCCATCCAGGTCTAATCTGGTACTTTGAGCTATTTTAAGTGACAAAAACCAGGTCCTAATCCTTTATTTTTCCTCTGGCAGGTCAGAGATACCCTGACTGTGATAAGGAGAAGCTTGTGGGTGCTGAAGGGGCAGAGATCCAGGCCACTTGCCAGGGGTGGTGACTTTTATGCTCCAATTTGAAAATGTAAAAAGGTTAGTTTGGATGGATTCTCATTGAGTCCCATGGAATTCCTCTGTCTCCTGGGCCTGGTCTGGCTTACACTGATGCTCAGCTTCTGAAAGTTCCAGGTTAAGAGGGCGCTTGAGAGCTAAGACTGACCCACACTTAACCCAATGTCAGAAATTATTGAAGAGCTGGTTTAAAACACAGATTTCTTGAATCACCCCTAGAGATTCTGCTTTAGTAGGGTGTCCTGGAATTGTTACATTTGTTTTATATATATATATATATATATATATGTTTTTAAAAGTTTATTTGTTTTTGTCTGCGCTGGGTCTTTTGCTGCTGCATGCAGGCGCTCTCCAGTTGGTGGCAAGCAGGGGCTACTCTTTGGTTGTGGGCATCTCGCTGTGGTGGCTTCTCTTGTTGTAGAGCATGGGCTTTAGGGCTCGTGGGCTTTAGAAGCTACAGCTCGCAGGCTGTAGGGCACAGGCTTAGCAGTTGTGTACATGGCTTAGTTGTTGCCGGGGTGGGATCTTTACAGACCAGGGATTGAACCTGTGTCCCCTGCATTGACAAGTGAATTCTGAACCCCTGGACAACCAGGGAAGTCCTTATGTTTGTTTTTAAAATTAGTATCTCCAAGGGATTTTGAGAAAGGGACCCTGAAGGGTTTTATTCTTCCAAATGTTGTGAGCTGAAATGAAGAGAAGGATATCTGGGCCCTCAAGCATTCGGTCCTTCTTTGATTCTGTTGGGTCTGGGAGCTCTTCTGCTTGTCTTCAGAGAAGGGAGCCCAGGGCCTATTTCTGCCTCCTTCCAGATCTGATGTGAAAGCCAGGATGGCATAGGTCCTGGGGCCATGGCTCCTGCAGGCTCTGCAGCTGGGAAGCTCCTGCTCGGCCCTGCCACCTCCAAGATTTCAGCTCTTCTTGCCACAGAGAGAATGCCTCCCCAGGAAGGGTGCTGAGTATAACGTGAAACATCGTGGCTAAATCCATAACCAAGATTTGTCTGATGGGGGCTGCCTTTTTCCATCCCTGGATCCCACCACGGCTGTGCACTGAAGACTGAAGAAGAGAATGTCCTAATCAGCAGTTCCTGTGGAAAAGCACCAGTCGCAGAGTACTGTTATTCATTCATTCATTCACTGAACAAATACTTAATTGTGTTAGATTCTGAGATTCAGGGGTGAACATGATGTCGTCCATGCCTCCATGGAGTGTTTACCCCAACAGTGTGGAAGACACTGAAAGACATCTCTGAAGTTTCTCCAGGGGCAGGGGCTTCAACCTGATTTTAAGAGAGAAAGGGAGTGGCGTAGAGATACATCTTGAAGATGATTTTGCGTTGCAAAATGACTGGTCTCCTCTCACGTTGTCTGTTTATTTGGGGTAGGTGGAGAGGAAAAAGCTGATGGGGACTGCCAAGTGGCCCCCTTCCCCAACATAACACTGAGCCAGCATCAGAGATTATCTAATTTATTTAATCATTCATTCAATCAATCACTTGGTTAGTTAATGACAGTTGTTAAGTGCTAAGAAGTATCCAGCATTGTGGGAATTCTAAGGAAAAACACCAATACAGTATACTAACACATATATATGGAATTTAGAAAGATGATAACAATAACCCTGTGTACGAGACAGCAAAAGAGACACTGACGTATGGAACAGTCTTATGGACTCTGTGGGAGAGGGAGAGGGTGGGGAGATTTGGGAGAATGGCATTGAAACATGTAAAATATCATGTATGAAACGAGATGCCAGTCCAGGTTCAATGCACGATACTGGATGCTTGGGGCTAGTGCACTGGGACGACCCAGAGGGATGGTATGGGGAGGGAGGAGGGAGGAGGGTTCAGGATGGGGAGCACATGTATACCTGTGATGGATTCATTTTGATATTTGGCAAAACTAATACAATTATATAAAGTTTAAAAATAAAATAAAATTAAAAAAAAAAAGGAATCCTAAGTCTGGGATAGGACTCAAGGTAAAGAATTCTTCAACAGCTAACTTTTAACCTGAGACCAGAAATAAGAGGTATGAAATGGAACAGATTGGGTGGTATGCTGGGGCCTGGCCAAAGGGGCTAAAGCTGATGTAACACGAGGGCTAGGGTCACTGTGAGGTTAGGGAGAAGCAGGGTAAGATCCTGCAGGGGCCTCTGGAGTTTTGTCTTTCTACTTGTTGGTATGTGATCTTGAGAAAGTTTCCTACTTTCTCATCTGGAAAATGGGGGACACATTCAACCTGGCAAGGCTGCAGCAAGGATGGAAAGCTGCCTTGTAAAAAGTAGCTTTCCAAAAACAAAATGGTACGAGTCCTCAGGATCTGACAGGTCAGTGTACTCACTTGAACGCGACAGACTGTTTGGGCAGGAGCCCAGATGGGCCCCTCCTTCACTCGGACCCTCCTTCACTCCCAAAGCCTTTCTGTGTCAGGGAAGGAGGCAAGCCTGCCCTGTCCCCTCAACCCTGGCCCATGTCTGCTCAGGATCATCCCTGGGCTCAACCAGAGGTGGCATTTCCTCCAAGAGGCTGACCAGCCTTTGGAAGTTTCCCTTGTTTCTGGGTGTGCTATCACTTTCATTTACTTTTGTGATTTCTCTGACTTAAGAAGATTGTAACTCATTCATTTTGTTGATTTTTAAAAAGTAAGTTTGGGTAAACAACAAGGACCTGCTGTATAGCATAGGGAACTATATTTGATACCTTGTAGTAAATTATTATCGAAAAGAGTCTGAAAAAGAATACACACACACACACACACACACACATGTATTTATCTGAATCACTTTGCTGTACACCTGCAACCAAGACTGTAAATTAACCATGTGTTCTTTGAAAAAATGGTTAAAAAAAGTAAGTTTGGGAATAACCTGTGGTTAAACAAGCCTGCATTTTTTATAACTCAGTAAATCCATATTAATGGAATCTGTGGACATTGATGAAGCAACATGACATTTGTGGCATCATGGAGCAGGAATGGAACCTAGCATTTATTTAAATTTTATGTATTAAATACCACATGGAATACAAATGGTCAGTGGAAATGCTTTGATGAAATGAGGATCTGTCTGCTCTTCACTCTCTCTCTCTCTTTAAAGATTGGGTAAACACACACATGCAGAATTTCTAGATTGGACCTGATTGTCTACCCTGAAGATCTTGTCAACTTTATGAGGGTTTATATAACATCTCTCTTCCATGAACAGGTGTACCCTCCCATTAGCAATTCTACTTCTTGATTCCATATGTATTTACTAAGATTTAGTCAGGAAGGAGATTTCTCTGCCTTAATGACGAAGGGGTCATAGGAAAAAAAAATCTCGGCTGAGTCAGGGACCCTGAGTCCTAATGTTGGCTTAGCCACCTGTGTGTATGTGATACCACTGGGATGCAATTGAGAGCAAGCAACAGAAAACTCTTCAAGGAGCATCTTACACAAGATTAATTTTTTCCCCGTAACGAGAAGGCTAAAAGGAAGAAGTAACTGCTCAATTCAGCTGCCAGCTGAATGATGTCTTCCAGGTACCCCATGTATTTCCTTTATACAGTCCTTAGCATGTGGACCTTTTATTTTAAAATGAATGCTTCAGATTTTAAACATTTTCTAGCAAGTCAAATTTACTTTTATTTATTTATTTTATTTTATTTTTTTATTTTGTTTTTTAACTTTATAATATTGTATTGGCTTTGCCATATATCAACATGAATCCACCACACCCCATACCATCCCTCTGGGTTGTCCCAGTGCACCAGCCCCAAGCATCAATTCCAGAAAAATAAATGATCCAATCAAAAAATGGGCCAAAGAACTAAATAGACATTTCTTCAAAGAAGACATACAAATGGCTAACAAACACATGAAAAGATGCTTAACATCACTCATTATCAGAGAAATGCAAATCAAAACCACGATGAGGTACCATTTCACACCAGTCAGAATGGCTACGATCCAAAAGTCTACAAGCAACAAATGCTGGGGAGGGTGTGGAGAAAAGGGAACCCTCTTACACTGTTGGTAGGAATGCAAACTAGTACAGCCACTATGGAGAACAGTGTGGAGACTCCTTAAAAAACTGGAAATAGAACTGCCTTATGACCCAGCAATCCCACTGCTGGGCATACACACTGAGGAAACCAGAATTGAAAGAGACACATGTACCCCAATGTTCATCACAGCACTGTTTATAATAGCCAGGACATGGAAGCAACCTAGATGTCCATCAGCAGATGAATGGATAAGAAAGCTGTAGTACATATACATAATGGAGTATTATTCAGCCATTAAAAAGAATACATTTGAATCAGTTCTAATGAGGTGGATGAAACTGGAGCCTATTATACAGAGTGAAGTAAGCCAGAAAGAAAAACACCAATACAGTATACTAACACATATATATGGAATTTAGAAAGATGGTAACAATAACCCTGTATCAGATCAGATCAGTCCCTCAGTGGTGTCCGACTCTTTGCGACCCCATGAATCGCAGCACGCCAGGCCTCCCTGTCCATCACCAACTCCCGGAGTTCACCCAGACTCACGTCCATCGAGTCAGTGATGCCATCCAGCCATCTCATCCTCTGTTGTCCCCTTCTCCTCTTGCCCTCAATCCCTCCCAGCATCAGAGTCTTTTCCAATGAGTCAACTCTTCGCATGAGGTGGCCAAAGTACTGGAGTTTCAGCTTTAGCATCATTCCTTCCAAAGAAATCCCAGGGCTGATCTCCTTCAGAATGGACTGGTTGGATCTCCTTGCAGTCCAAGGGATCTCAAGAGTCTTCTCCAACACCACGGTTCAAAAGCATCAATTCTTTGGCACTCAGCCTTCTTCACAGTCCAACTCTCACATCCATACATGACCACAGGAAAAACCATAGCCTTGACTAGATAGACCTTTGTTGGCAAAGTAATGTCTCTGCTTTTCAATATGCTATCTAGGTTGGTCATAACTTTCCTTCCAAGAAGTAAGCGTCTTTTAATTTCATGGCTGCAGTCACCATCTGTAGTGATTTTGGAGCCCAGAAAAATAAAGTCTGACACTGTTTCCACTGTTTCCCCATCTATTTCCCATGAAGTGGTGGGACCGGATGCCATGATCTTCATTTTCTGAATGTTGAGCTTTAAGCCAACTTTTTCACTCTCCACTTTCACTTTCATCAAGAGGCTTTTTAGTTCCTCTTCACTTTCTGCCATAAGGGTGGTATCATCTGCATATCTGAGGTTATTGATATTTCTTCCGGCAGTCGTGATTCCAGCTTGTGTTTCTTCCAGTCCAGCGTTTCTCATAATGTACTCTGCATATAAGTTAAATAAACAGGGTGACAATATACAGCCTTGACAAACTCCTTTTCCTATTTGGAATCAGTCTGTTGTTCCATGTCCAGTTCTAACTGTTGCTTCCTGACCTGCATACAAATTTCTCAAGAGGCAGATCAGGTGGTCTGGTATTCCCATCTCTTTCAGAATTTTCCACAGTTTGTTGTGATCCACACAGTCAAAGGCTTTGGGATAGTCAATAAAGCAGAAATAGATGTTTTTCTGGAACTCTCTTGCTTTTTCGATGATCCAGAGGATGTTGGCAATTTGATCTCTGGTACCTCTGCCTTTTCTAAAACCAGCTTGAACATCAAGAAGTTCACGGTTCACATATTGCTGAAGCCTGGCTTGGAGAATTTTGAGCATGACTTTACTAGCGTGTGAGATGAGTGCAATTGTGTGGTAGTTTGAGCATTCTTTGGCATTGCCTTTCTTTGGGATTGGAATGAAAACTGACCTTTTCCAGTCCTGTGGCCACTGCTGAGTTTTCCAAATTTGCTGGCATATTGAGTGTAGCACTTTCACAGCATCATCTTTCAGGATTTGGAATAGCTCAACTGGAATTCCATCACCTCCACTAGCTTTGTTCGTAGTGATGCTTTCTAAGGCCCACTTGACTTCACATTCCAGGATGTCTGGCTCTAGGTCAGTGATCACACCATTGTGATTATCTGGGTCGTGAAGATCTTTTTTGTACAGTTCTTCTGTGTATTCTTGCCATCTGTTCTTAATATCTTCTGCTTCTGTTACGAGACAGCAAAAGAGACACTGATGTATAGAACAGTCTTTTGGACTCTGTGGGAGAGGGAGAGGGTGGGATGATTTGGGAGAATGGCATTGAAACATGTATAATATCATATATCAAATTTACTTTTAAAAAATTTAATTTTAATTGGAGGATACTTGCTTTACAAGGTAGTGTTGGTTTCTGCTGTACAACAATGTAAGTGAGCAGTGTGGGGACTTTTAATCTTCATGCTTGTAGCTTTATTATTACAAGATGCCCACCCCCGCACTAGACTACTCAGGCAGAATAAACAGAGAATCTAGTGTCTGGTTTACATTCCCAAGAAAACAGTTTTCCAAGAAACCCTCCTGGTAGATGCCACTGATCAGAACTGCCAGATAGAGACTCAGCTGCAAGGGAGACTGGGAAAATGTTTAATTGTTTCATCTTGTAAAGTGGAAATATCAAGGGATGAGGGGGCTGTATAGGATTAGTCAAGGGGCAGCCTCTGCCCTGGTGTCCTTGGACAATTTATGTCATTTTGGACACTGACTTTCTCAGCTATAAAATGAGGTGGTTTAACCAGGATCTAGGTGATCTCTGGGGCTCCTTTTAGTTCAAAAGCAGGAATTCTCAAACTTTAATGTGCATTCAAGTCACCTGGAGATCTTGTTAAACTTCTGGTTCCAGGGGTGGGGTTGGGGAGGGTAGGGTACCCAAGACTCTGCATTTCTAAAAGGCTCTCCCTCAGGTGATGGCTGGATCACACTTTGATTTGCAATGTTCTGTGAATCCTTAGATATCTTTCTGCTTTCCTTAGTAGACAAACTAGCTTAAGGCAAAGACCGTACAAATTCCTTAAGTTGCCTAGAGTGACTGAATTCTCGAACTGTGTGTGCACGTTCCTCCTGTTTTTCTCCCCTAGCGTTTCTAGATACAGAAGAAGTGAAAGAACTAGAGCCTCCACCTCAAAGGCAGTATAAGTAGTTAGAGACTGGGGCAGGGGAAAGAGCTTTTCTAATTGAATTTTCACAATAACCCTGTGAGGTCAGTGTCATTGCTCTCATCTCACACATGAAGAATCAGAGACTCAGAGTAAATTACTTTCTTAAGATTGTGCAGCTGGTTTGGATTCTAACTCAGGTCTCTGACTCCAAGGCCATGTTCGTACATTTCACTAGGCAACTTCTTACAGAGGCCCATGTGTGAGAGACAAGGATGAATACAAGTGTGCTGCCAGTCAATTTGGAGAAGGCAATAGCACCCCACTCCAGTACTCTTACCTGGAAAATCCCATGACAAACCTGTCTGTGCTGCTTAGTCTCAATTTTTCTCTCCAGCCCCATTCTCTACCATCCTCTGCCTATCTGGGGAGACTGACCTACTGCCTGGTGGCCTCCAGTTGGGACTGACCAGTAGAATCACCTCCAAGAGACTGGAGTATGGAAGAGAAGGAGGTTGAGATATATTTGTTCGTCCCTTACCCCGTGGTTTGGCAGTCACTCGTTTTCAACTTTAAAGCCACAACTTGGGTG
The DNA here is from genome assembly GCF_029378745.1 of Bos indicus. NCBI lineage: Eukaryota > Metazoa > Chordata > Mammalia > Artiodactyla > Bovidae > Bos > Bos indicus. Next base: position 43,928,575 of record NC_091769.1, read on the forward strand.
CCACTTTGTGCCTCTCACTGGTTCCTAGTAAGTACTCCCTGCCCCATGCCCTCGGGCCTGGGGGGTACCTGCTTCCCCCTCCTGATGGTCCCTGGGTGCCTCACTGTCCCTTTGCCCTGCCCACTCCTCTGTAACTGGTCCCTTGATTGCCTTTTTGAGGTGCTGCTTGTTTTCTGATGACATCGTGATTCACTGACTCATTTCCCAAAAATGTCCAGGTAGTGGTGTGTGTGTTTGTGTGTGTGTGTGTGTGCTTATTCAGGTCCAACTCTTTGAGAGCCCCTGCACTGTAGCCTGCCCTGGAACCCTGGAATTTTCCAGACAGAAATACTGGAGTTGGTTGCCATTTCCTACTCTAGGAGATCTTCATGATGCAGATATCCAACTTGCATCTCCTGCATTGGCAGACAGATTCTTTACCACTACACTGCCTGGGAAGCCCCAGGTAGTGGTAGAGATGGTCAAATATTTACTACAGACAGTAGCAGGAGATTTGGGAGGCTGCAACAGGCAGACCTTGGGGAGAAGTCAGGGCTTCCCCTAGGTGGTGACAGGTGGGGAGGATTTGTAGAAACAATGGAGACAGAATATTTGAGAAGAGTATCAGGCAAAGGCAAGGATTAAAGGGGCCTGGGGAGCTGCCTGCGTTTGAGGATCAGTTGTATAGTAAGTTGCCTGGGGTGAAACCAAATATGAGTGGCTTATGGTAATAAGAATGCTAACATTCTGCAGAGCTGTGTGTCACTGTGTTCAAAGTGCTTTCCTTGAACTCCCTCATCTCCAGCAGTCCTGGATTAGCCTTGTTTTTAGAGAGAGGGGGAAGTGAGCCACAGAGAGGTTAAGAACCAGTCCAGGGTCACCCAGTTCCAGGATTAACTTTGGTGGTCCGGCTGCAAGCCTGCCCTTGGAAGCACTAGGCTGCGAAAAGCACAGATGGCATCGACTGTTTTGCAGCAGGGCTGAAAGCTGAAGGGAGCCCTGTCTAAGAGAGGGAACCAGGGCGTGCTGGGGAGCTGTGCTCTCCCCTTCCCAGAGGGGAGTTTCCGCAGAGCCTTCAAGTGTCAGGGCAGCTGGCTCTGGGTCGCGTGGCAATCAGATTGGTTAATGCTTTTCATCCTGCCGGTTTCTGTATGTGATGACAGAAGTCTATCTCTCCTTTCCACGTGCCCCAAGTCAGAATACTGTTCCTTTACCTCCATGGCAGGGACAGGGCCTGGAGGAAGATGATGCCCCAGTCCTGGCAGAGCTCCTGTGTCTGCTTTGTGGGGATTTAGAGACAGCCTATTAGGTATTAGCATAATTGCTTTTGTTTTTAATCTGCTCGGAAATGAATTTCTTTAGTAGCCTAAATAGCTGCAATTGGCCAATTTGTTCTCTTTCTAGTTTCCATGTGGGAAAGTAGATTTAACCCGAGTCTAATTTTCTTTGTCTGTAAAATGGTGGCAGTAACACGCACCTGCTGGTCACATGAGTGCACGTGAAGGCCACGTTGCAGAGGCTGCCCCAAGGGAGGAGTTCACAGATGTTGGTGTTAAGTTCTGCCCCAATCCACCTTCTTTCTTTCCATTTAGTCATTGTGAAATGTTAGGAAAGGTATTGGAGGGTAGTTTCTCTCCCTTCCTTCCATCCTCTCCTTCCTTGACACTCCTCATTGGTGAAAACTTTCAAATATACCTAAATATAAGGAGACAGTGAAATGTACCTTCCTTATTATCTAAATTTAATGATATTCAGTGGCTTGCAACTTTTGCTTATCTAGTTCACTTTTGTGAAAGTATTTAAAAAACAATCTCAAATGGCATACATTTCACTTTAAATATATCAGCATGCATTTCTAAAAAAGATTATTTTCTTAACATAATGCCATTAATACACCTGACAAAATGGAACAATAATCCCTTAATAGCAAGTCATACCCAGACTGTATTCAAATATCTCCCGTTGTCTCGTAGTTGAACTAATTGCCTCAGGATCCCAACAAGGCAGGGCACAGAGGAGAGAGCAACCAGTGACACAGGGCCCTGTTTACAGTTCTGAGAGCTTAGGAATTTCTTTGCATTTTGCACAATGACTCAGCGTTGCTGGTAAAGTGCACCCTAACATTTGTGGTTTTGACTGTCTGGAAACAACTGCAGATGTCCATGACATTTAGCAGTGTCTGTCCAGGCATAAATGTTAGTCCTAGACCCTTGTGGGACTGTGCCTGGAGGGAGTGTCCAGTGAGAGTGTGCCTAGTTGGGAGCTGGCAGTTGGCTTTTTAGTGATGCTCTGGTCTCACTTTTTGCTCTTTCCTGATTTAGGATTTCACAGATTGTGCCATTGAAAAAAGATTGGAGTCATACATAGAATGATTGGGTTTTTATTTTGCCAAGTAAGGATATTAAAAATGATCTCCTATCACCCATTATTTCATAAAAGAAAGGGCCTTCGAATACTAAAAGAGCAGGACTGATATTATCTCAAAGTGTTGTCTTCTCTGGGAAATGATAGTTGGCCACCTGCTGTTGAGATATATGTATTATATATACATATGTCTGGGTGTGCAATGTGTGAACCACACATTCCATGGTTCTGGTTTTCCCATTTTGCATTAACTGGTGAGGACTTTCTCATAGTTTGGTATTTGGGAAACATTCTTCCACTCAAAAGTTAGAAGAATGGATAGTAAAAACTGGTAAAATGATAAAAATGTCATTCTTATTTGAAAAGTAGTCCTTGAATGGGAGATGAAACTTTAGTAAAAGTTGAATACAAAGTAAGCTTGCAATGTGGGGCAGGCACAGGAGAGATGCCACTTTTTTCAACTATGGTTTGGGAAGCATGTTGGAGCCAGGTGTAAACATTTCCATATTCTCCAATAATTCTGGTGTTGGATCAAGGGCTGCCAAGAATTATTTTCCTAAATCATTATACTTCTTTTGGCTCACAAACATTCTTGTTGATCTTGCTCACATTTGCCAAACCTACATTCCCATCCTAGTTCTGTAATACACACTCCTTGTCCATTGCGTGAGACCCCAGCAATTTCCTACAGCCTGACACTGGCACTCACTGTGTATCTCTCAGCTACTCTGATCTGAGCTTCAGACCAATGATTCCACTTGCCCTTCCTCCTCTCCACACAGAGCTCCTGCTCAGCTGCCTCAGTCTGGCTCCCCTTCTTTGCTTCTGCATAAAGTGGAGAAGTTGCTCCTGCCGTAACCTGGGAGTTCTTTCTGACACATCCATCACCCCATATCTCCCCTATTACCGAGTCCTGAAGCATTTACTTCCAAATATATTCCCAGTTGAGTTGGTTATGCTGTGACCACTGCTACCACCTCAGTCTTGGTCACTGTTACCTCTTGCCCAGGTTACTGCAACTGTTCCTGTTGACCTCAAATCCCATCAGTCCATTCTTCACACAGTAGCCGGAATAACGTTCTTAAAATGGAAATTACATCATGATGCACTCCCTGTCCAGAACTCTTAGGAAATCTGGGACAAAATGAGAAAAAGATATCCCTAACATGAGCTACACAGCCCAAGTGGTCTAACTAGCTCCCAACTCTAACCTCATCTCAAACTGCCTTCCTCTCCATTTATCGTGTTTAATTGACACCTGGTGGATGTTGATTGCCTTGAACACTCAAGGCACTTTCCCGCTCCTTTCAAAGTTTCCCACACCCTCCCCACTCTCTGCTCTTGGCCCTCTGCACTGTGCTTCCTGAGGGCAGACCCTTGACTCTTCCTCTCAGTAACGAATAGCCAACATTCAGCATAGTCCTAGGCAGGGGGTGCTTGGCAAATCTCTGTTGACTAAGTGAATGACTCCGCCAATTAATACCAAAATTCTTCCCTCCCTGTAAAACGACAGAAAGGAGATGCTGAATATATTTTAAAAAGAAAAAACCCATATCTTTGCTAGATCGACCAAATTGGTATTGGGCCTTGAGTATTCAGACCAGTATTTATTTTTATAGTTATAATAATGGATCTTTTTGTAAAATAAATCATATTTTAAGTGAGTGCTAAGTTCAGTTCCATTTAATCAGCATTCCCCAAATTGCCAAGGTTCCTGTAAAGCTCCTGTAAAGGATTACCTCTCTGTCTTTAATAGGGTGCTGAATCTATCCATTTCTCTGAGAGACAGAGACCTATAATACATCCATTTAAAAAATCAGAGTGCCCTATTAGTACTGGTTATTGAGAAGGCTAAAATCAAACATATTTAAAATGGCCCTGTAACTTAGGTTCATACTTCTATTACAGTTTTAAAAGAGAAGACTCAGCATATTTGTAGAACCATTTTCTAGAGTATTTTTCAATAGATTATATAATTTAAAGTTTTCTTTGATATATCAGAAATGAGATGTCCTCTGAGGACTTTAGGTCCACATTGAACTCCCCCTTTTCTAATTCCCTTTTAACACTTTGTCTGAGTGGCTCCCTTTTAGTACCATATCTTGTTTGCTGATTATCTCTACTTTCCGATTCAGCTTTTCACTACATGCTACTCTGGTCCCCATTTTTATTTTGCGGGTATGATTTATCTCCTCAACTATATTATAGGCGTCTTGTAAATAAGAAATTGATGTCTCTTTCTCCTTATGCATCCCCAGAATAACAGTCAGGGCAGGCTAAGACATGTAGCAGTAACGAAACGTTCCCAAATCTCAGGGGACTTATTTCCTACTCCATTTGCACTCTAGCGTGGGCCACAGGGAGCTTCAGATGATGTGGGTCATGGGTCTCTCAGGGACCCAGGCTCATGAAAGGCTTCATCTTGACACTTGCCTGATGAAAACATAAGAAACCATACTGCTGGCTTTTAAAGCTTCTATCAGGATATAGGACATATCATTCCATAAGCATGTCATTGGCTAAAGCAAGTCACGAAGCCTTGCACGCCTAACTTCAAAAGGGGTAGGCGAGTGAAACCCGACTGTGTGCCTGGGAAGAGCAGACTCAGGAACACCAGAGGAGCTGCACTCAGTACCTGCAGAGCCCTGCTCGGTTCCAGGCTCATGGTGGAAATTATTTGTGTTTGACTGAAGATTGAAAACATCTGAATATATGTGAGTACAGATAAAGGAGAAGCCAGTTGCTAGCTGAAAATGACGGAAGTATTGTTTCAGTGTATCCCTTCTCCTAGTTTTAACTCCCCTCTTAACATCTGGAAATAAAGAAAAGCCCTGGGGAATATCTCAAAATAAAGAACCCAAGCGAATACCTGTCATTATGCAGCCTATAGCCACGTACTGGCAAGTGATCTGGTCTGCCCCCTAACCTTGTACACTTCTCTGCCAATGATTTGAAGGACTGCAGATGCTGACACAGAAAACACTTGCCAGCAAACACCATGAATCTGGGAGGGGAGTGAGGGATTTGGTGAAAGAATTATGATCTAAAACTGGACTCATGGGTTAGAATAATGGGTTCATTCTAAGGGATCATTGTGTGATGTTTGGGTCTAAAGACTAGTTTTGCATAACTACAGGATGGCAGAGCTTTGAACAACAGCATGTGTGAAAAATCTCCAAGGCTTTCTGTTGACATGAATCGTACTGTTATTCATAGTGGAATGGGGTTGCCAAATGAGCCAATGGAATGTCAGTTTGTTGGCAGGGACAGGACAGGGCAGGGACTCAAGGATTCTGCACAGCTAGAGTGTGGAGGCTTGAGCTCAGTTTGGGATGTCACCATCTGAGTAACCTTGGCAGATGAGCTTGCCCAGTGAAGAGTAATGGGGTTGCCATTGGAACAGGAACACTCAAGGACTGGATGGAAAAACTGGATCAAGTTAACCTAGAAAACAGATTGGATTGGGGAAGTACAGGATGAGGGAAGGCAAGGACTACCAAGGAGAAGAGGGAATATACTTTTGTTTTGCTGCTGAAGACAGAATAAGGGTAGGCTATAGGGACACAGATTTGACTTATGATTGGGAAAAGAACCCTGTGAAAGTTAAGTCTCTTGTAGGTTATATCCTTGAGGAGAAGTATGGATCCAAAGAGAGGAGTGAATGGCTATCCCAGCTTGCCCAAGACTCAGATTTTCAGTGTTAAAATCAGAAAAAAATCCAAGGCAAACCTGGATGAAGAGATCACCCTACCAAAGAGGATCACCCTTAATGTCATCTCAGGTCTCTTTCCTCTTAGAGGTTTTGTAATTTCTGGGATAGATACTATGTTGATTTTCCCAGAAGAATTTCAGGCAGAGCAATGAAATACAGTATTTTTGGTTTCTAATCTCTGATTAACTTAATCACATAGGACTTTTTCGTGCTCACTGAACAATAGTCCCACACTTGTATTTAAGATTTAATTATTGCTGCTCAGTTCATGCCCTAAAATTGCATCACATAATCAGGTGAACATTTCCCTGCAAGTTCAAGGTCATTCATTACATAAGTGAGCGTTTCAGAAACAAAGAGCTGCACCTTTCTTAGGAAATCACAATGGATAATTTCCTGATTGTTTGAATTGTTATTCTTAGAAAAAGCATGAAGGAGGTGAAAGGAAGTGCAGGAAGTTAAATATTTCCATTATAATAAAATTTTACTTAGCTTATGCACAATGAAAGAGCTGTGTGTATTTAACACATCCAAGTAAAAGGTTTATTCTTTTAATCATTTATTGTTATTTGTGCTTCTAGGATAAGTTTGTGAAATCAAATTGCAAACTTGCAGTTTGTTTATTCTTTGGGGTTCAGTGTTTGTGCATTTAGAACCAAGAACTCTGGCAAGAGGTTCTGTAGGTTTCTTGTGTTATTCTTCTTAATGATGTGTTACCTACCCGTTCTAGCTGTTTAACTTCAATAAAATCGTAAGTGATAGTTACCAAGGTGAGCCAACTTTCCTAAGTCTTTTCCCTTTTAACTTACTTGATAACACTCTGTAAATAGAACCCTTTGAGAAGAGAAGAGTAACTGGTGAATGGGCTCTATTTTCATCTGTTTGGTGATTTATGGAGAAGAGGAGTCCTTTCAAGTTCCTGGCTTTGCACCCAAACCCAGAACAGAAACCCACGGAGGTGAGAGGATCATGGAAAGACTCTTGATGTGGCTTAAGGGAAGTGGTGATTAAAAGAAGAGAGGAGAGTAGTGGGAGACCAGCTGCTCATTGAAACCCATCCCACCACATGCTCCCTCCTGCTTTGGTTTGGCATCATGCCTTCTAGGAATTCTCCTTGAGTATGCACCTTACTCTTCTCCCTGCCTCTTGAACACATAGCAGCCTCTTTTCTTGGACTTGGTGCTGTTCATTGTAGGTTTTAGTAAGTTTTAGACTACAGAGCCAGGAAAAAAGTCTTGTCATTCATGAAAACAAAGGCAATAATGGTGAGTATGGTCTTGGATATTCTACTCCTTTAGGTGTCATCCATGCAAGTGAGGCACACACCATCTTCTTTGTGTAGCACTGTGTATACTGTGACTCTAGAGCCCCTGAAACTCTAGTTGGTAATATCACCTGAGTAATGCAGTGAAGAAGGACAGTCATGCATCCCCTGGAAGGCCTCATGGAGCAGAGATGCATTTGTTACTAGAATCTTCAACCCTACTCACAGTCTCAGCAATCTGTTATTGTAGTTCAGTCTCTCAGTCATGTCCAACTCTCTGTGACCCCATGGACTGCAGCACACCAGGCTTCCCTGTCCTTCACTATCTCCCTTGAGTTCAAACTCAAGTCCATTGAGTCAGTGATGCCATCCAACCATTTCATCCTCTGTTGCCCCCTTCTCCTCTAGATCTCGATCTTTTCCAGCATCAGGGTTTTTTCTAATGAGTGTCAAGTGGCCAAATTATTGGAGTTTCAGCTTCAGCATCAGTCCTTCCAACGAATATTCAGGACTGATTTCCTTAGGATGGACTGGTTTGATCTTCTTGTAGTCCAAGGCACCCTCAAGAGTCTTTTCCAACATCACAGTTCAAAAGCACCAATTCTTTGATGCTCAGCCTTCTTTATGGTCCAACTCTCATATCCATACATGTCTACTGGAAAAAACATAGCTTTGACTCTATGGACCTTTGTCGGCAATCTGCAATCTGTTAAATTCTCACAAAGAGCATTCTGGAATATCAAACTGGGCACAGAATTCTATGCTTACCTTGTGCAGACTTCCCATTGATTTGTAAAGAAAGTCAAGACTGAATCTTTTGAGTGAATTCTGCCCTTTTGATCCAACATCTCTCTGAACTTTTTATAAATCAACCTAATTATAGATTTTGGAAATTCAGAAAAAGGCTCACTAAAGGTAAATAGTGTGTTCATCAGTGATCATTAGCTCTAGTTTGTTCTGCAGTATTTCAGCCATTTTTAAACACTCATGAGAATGTGATTGCCCTTTTCCTGGTATGTCTCTGAAGTTGTCTTAATGCAATAAAGGTGGATTCCACCCCACCCCACCCCCATTTCAAGTGATTGCTCACTTCTTCTCTCTTTTCTCTACTCATTTCTCCCTGGATTAACATCCTTGTTTCATACACTTCATGCTGAGGGAAAGTGAATTTCTTCTCCCCATTTCCCTTGATTGGGATGGAGATGACATGTGGTTGTGTCAATCGAATGGAAACCTGCTTTCCAGAGTGGTAACCCAAAGTGTGAAAAGTTGAGAAATAATTTGTGGGATAAAAGAGCATGAGAGAGACTTCTGAATTTGGGGTCTGAAGACACAGGATGCGGAGGATGACATGGATGAAGTGACAATATCACAGGACGGAGCAGGAAGGTGGTGTGTCTCTTGCAGCAGGTCCTTCTGTGGACCCTTTGTGGTGGGCTGTCACTAACCACCTATCTGTGATCCTCATGTCTCTTCTCATAATGGATACAACATGATCTCAGATTTACTGTGATTATACTTTTCAAAGAACAGTGTTTTAAATTTATGAATTTATTATGAAAGACAATGGATTGAAATTTATACCACCCATTGGGAAATTCTCCTTCACTACTATAAATAAAATAGATACCTAATGAGAACCTACATATAGCACAGGGAACTTGACTCAATGCTCTGAGGTGACCTAAATGGGAAAAGAACCTAAAAAAGAGTGGATATATGTATACGTATAACTGATTCACATTAGTGTACAGCAGAAACTAACACAATATTGTAAAGCAACTCTGTGCTAAATCACTTCAGTTTTATCCAACTCTTTGCGACGCTATGGACTGTAGCCAGCCAGCTCCTCTGTCCATGGGATTCTCACAGTGAGAATACTGGAGTGGGTTGCCGTGCCCTCCTCCAGGGGATCTTCTTGACCCAGGGATTGAACCTGTGTCTCTTATGTCTCCTGCATTGGCAGGCAGGTTCTTTACCACTAGCATCACCTGGAAGCCCTGAAGCAACTATACTCCAATAAAAATTAAAAACAAAAATTCTCCTTCCCAAGGATGCAGGGCATCACAGAGCTCAGTTATCTCCATGCCTAACTCCTTTCATATCTGCAGTGTTTTCCTATAGGCTACCTGTCAGTGTGATGCTCACATACCACCTGTCCTGTCATCTTTAATCTATCCCATGCCTGAATTGCACTATCAGATTATAAATCCATCCAAAGGTTCTTGTTTTATTCAAACTGGCATCAAGGCAGAATTATCCAAAGACAGCCAAGCTGCTCTTCCTTTTCTTGCTTTCAAAAAGCTTTATAATATAATAACATGCATGGTGTATAAATTTAGTTATTCTAGGAGAAACAATCTCCAAGTTATTGTTTGTTTTATAACCTTTTCCCTCACAGCATTATCAGATGCCTGAAATAAAGAGCTAACAGCAGCCTGCCCTTTTATTTCTACCCTTCTATTTCCTATGTGATTTTGTCTGTGTTTCCTATATGATTCTCAAGCACTTAAAACAAGTTCAGGCCCCATCTGTCATTTTCATTAAACCTACAAAATCACTGCGGGCGGCGTTTTCTCTTGTACACTAAAGTTTTAAATGAGCTATTAGGTCCAGTGTCTGAGGCAGTCAACACAACCATGCTGATTCCTTTTTTTAAAAAATGCCTGCAGACTGCACAAAGATCAGCCTCTCATCTCATTTGTATTTATCATTACACAAGAAGGTTTTGCCAGAGACAGCAAAATTTGCTTAACACTATCTCTTTGGTTCAGAGAATGAGTGTGTGTGTGTGTATTTTAACATAAAGAGAAAAAGTAGTAATGAGAAAATTTTCACCAAAATCATTTGGAATGTAGCAAGCCAGTAGTGTTCCTTAACATAAAGCCAAACTACTCTGATATGCTGTTTTCCTACCACATCCTACAATGGCTGGGTTGTAAACTGGGATTATGTTCTATTGATTTTGTGATCATTGTTAGACCCTTATGCTGATAATTAGCATTCTCTTTATGTGTTTGTGGATTACAGCTTTAACCCTGGACATATTTCTCTTCAGATGAATTACTTTGGGGTATACAGAAGAATTTCTGTGATTATGTATGTTAAAACCTGTTCTGCCATCACTTTTCTTTTTAACTAGCAAGTACTTATTGAGTTTACTCTTGCACATACGAATGTAACATATGGGGAGAATCTAAAACCCATGATTTGTGGTGTGCTCATGAACTCTTGCCTGGCAAATCCCATGGATGGAGGAGCCTGGTAGGCTGCAGTCCATGGGGTTGCTAGGAGTCGGACACGACTGAGCAACTTCACTTTCACTTTTCACTTTTCACTTTCATGCATTGGAGGAGGAAATGGCAGCCCACTCCAGTGTTCTTGCCTGGAGAATCCCAGGGACAGGGGAGCCTGGTGGGCTGCCGTCTCTGGGGTCGCACAGAGTCAGACACGACTGAAGCGACTTAGCAGCAGCAGCAGCAGCATGAAGTTTCCACATGGGTTCACATATGGATTAGAGGCACGAATATGAGATTATTAAAAAGAGGCATTTTTAAACCTGTCAGTGAAATGTTTCTGCTTCCTGTGAACAAGGACAAAAACAGGCACTGCCAATGAATAAGTTAAATAAATGTATTTAGTTAGGTTAAGGTCATGAAAAGTTTGATTGTGCATATTCCTTGTACAAACACACATATGTGCATATATACATGCACACACACTTATTTAGATCAGTAGCTTTCAAACATATTTTATCTCTTAAAGTAGTAAAGACTGGCTGAAGGGAGGGCAGCAGAAGTCTTACCCTTTAAGCTCTTTATGCCACTTCCTGTCTACATCAAGTAGCCTGAGCTTAAACTAAAAAGCCCTGGCTTGGACTGTTAAATATACAAACATTTATCTTAAAATGTTAAATTACTACAGGAACTTCCCTGGCATCCAGTGGTTAAGACTCTGCACACTTCCAATGCAGGGGGCAGTGGTTTGATCCCTAGTTGGGGAACTAAGAAACCACATGTTGTCTGGCCAAAAAAAAATGTACATTAAACTATTACAGTTGCGATTGATTTACACAAAGATGATTCAGTACATAGACTTGAAGTAGTCCTAGTGGTTGATCACCGTGTTGCCTTCCACTTCATTCAGCCTATTTGGTCTTCAAATTCTGCTGTCTCTGACAGTTGATGTTTTGGGAGCACAGCAGTGATGATGCTTTGATCCCTGAATTTCCATTAACAGCTATTGTAACCTACTCTTATCTCTTTGATTTTGGCTCTTTCCTCACCTATCTATTAAATGTTTTAAAACTTTTCTTTTTAAACTTTTTCATGGAGTCAAAAATATTTGCTGTCAGAAGTAGGATCCTTTTGTAATTTTATTAAAATTGCCAGCTGTTCTCCACTGTGTGAGAAAACTCTAGCAGAGAGCTTGGCACAGTGGCTAGTATCTTTGCCAAACCTGATTGTAAATGGGAAGTTATAGGTTGTAAGATAAGTAGCTTCAGTGGAACTTGGAAGGTGAGAAGAAAGAGTGGCCTAACTTTGTAAAGGGCATGAAGGTAGAATTGTTGTATTTTCAATGTATTTCATTATAAAATACTCATTGTGGAAAATGTGAAATATACCAAGAAGTGGATAAATAAAAAGAGATGTAAAAATCATATAGCCCTACCACATAATCAACTGCTTTTACATTTTGGTTAGTCTTGATGGGAGAGTAGAGGGCATGTGACAGATGAACACTGTCAATAAAAGTTGACTTGGGTGGAGAAGAAGGTGAGGTATCTGTGATGGGAGTTTGAGACTCTGGCCCAATAGATGCTCAGACATGTAAGGCAAGATTGGGAAGGAAGTTACCATTATAGTTTAGAGGATTCATGGGCTCAAGATGATAAGTGAAGTGGCTGGGATTTTAAAGCCCAGGGCAGGGCACTCCTCTGGTGGTCCAGTGGTTAAGAATCCTCCTTGCAATGCAGGGTGTTCAGGTTCGATCCCTGGTCAGGGAACTAAGAGCCAATAAACATGCCATGGAGTAATTAAGCCCAAGAGAGCCCATGTGCCAGAACAGAAGATATCACCTGCTGCAACTAAGACCCAAATGCAGCCAAATACATAAATAATAAAAAAATAAATGCATGCCAGGGCACTGAACCAGGGCTGAGGAGAGTAAGGAATTTGAGCAGAAGAAGCTGATTTGGAAGCAGGCTTGGATCCAGGACAGGAATATCTCCTCCACAGAATTTCTGTGGCCAGAAAGGGGGGATTCAGGTAACAGTAAGACAAAAATATCATATAAAAAAGGCTGACCTCGAGGCCCAGAGAGAAGAGGCAGTTTCTTCTCCGATGACCCAAAGTATGGCCTCCAAGGTGCAAGATGGTGAACTCATCTGGGGGGAAAAGAGGACTCCAAGGAATGGTGTCTAAAGCAGGACATTCGGACTAGAAATTCAGGGAGTTGGAAGAGGGGAGTAACTCTAGGTCTCTATAATTTATCATCCAAATTAGGACACTCTTGAGAACAAAGGAGTGCTGTTAATAATTGTATCAGGACAACCAGTGAAACCCGGGGCTGTCACCTTAGACACTTATTTTGTCAGTTAAGTACCTCAACAATATACAGTTTATGACATCACTATATAAAGTTTTGTAACCAAATTGTCTTTCGGACGATACATACCTAATTAATTTTTCCTAATAAATAACTGTGCTCAGTTCAAGATCTTATCATTTTTTCTTCTGAGCTTTTAGAAGAACCTCTGAACTAGCTTTCCATTCCCTAAGCTGATAGGTAAAGCCATTCTCTTACTCTTTGTTACCAGAGGGCTATATCTAAATCATTAGTCATGTCTTGTTCCTGTCTGCTTAAAATTTAGTGCTTTGCATAGTCCTTGAGATAAAGTTCAAACTTAGCATGGTATGCAGTTCAATGCGTTCGGTTCCGGGTGACATTCAGAACTCAGGAACCATGTTCGAGACTGCAGCCCTTCCTCTGACCTCTTCTCCCTGCTCATCCCTTTGTGTGTGTGGAGTGATGTTTTCCAGCCTCCATGCCTTGGTACGAGCTGTTCCTTCTGCCTGGCACAGCCTCCCACATGCTTGGCTCATTCTATCTTTTTTTTTTCTTTTAAAAACTCAGCTTAAGTTTCACTTTTTTTTTTTTTTTAAAGAATCATTTCCTGATTATTCCCAGGCTAAGGGTACTTCCTCTGTGTTCTCCCTCTCCACTGAAATATGTGCCAGCATATATTTTTTGTTAGAACTGTATTGCACTGATTAGTAACAATTTTCTGTCTTCTCAAAAAAAATGTATCCCTTTGAGGCTGGGGCTATTTCCTGTTTATGTTTTTCCCCCCCTCTTTATTATACCATCTAGCAAGATGACTCTTCTATTTATTTTATTTTTTTAGAAAAGTATGAGCTTGAACCTATCTCAGTATTAATCTCTGAGAGATTCCCTTTGTTATTAACTGAATGTTTGTGCTTCGAAATTCACATGTTGAAGCCCTAATCCTCATGTGATAGTGTTTGGAGATGGGGCCTTTGGGAGGTCATCATGATTAGATGAAGCCATAAGGCCCCTGTGATGGGATTAGAGTTTTATAAGAAGAAAAACCAGATCGCTGTTCTGTCTCCATGAGCAAGGAAACACCATGTGAGAATCAGGGAGAGGGTGGCTGTCTGTAGGCCAGGGAGGACCTGCACTGGAACTCAGCCATGCTGACACCCTGAATCCCTCCTTAGCCTCCAGAACTGTGAGAAATTAAATTTCTGTTGTTTAAACCACCTGGTCTCTGGTATTTTGTTATGGCAACTGAGCAGACTAATACATCTTCAGAGGAAAATTCTGTTTTACCATTTTGTTTGCTGTCTTGCTGTAGGAAACATTTCTTTTAGTTCCATGATAACCCAATATGTAAAAACATTTTTTTCCTTAATTAAAAAAGTAATATATGCTCAATGCACAACATTTAGAACATACACATTTACACACACAGAGGTGTCTACACACCCCACAAAGGAAAGATCCCCCAGAATCCAGTACATAGAATAACTTAATATTTTGGGGTTTCCTGAAACTCCTAGAGGAAAACATAGAAACAGAGGTCCTTGGTGTATCTTGGAAATGATATGGGGATATGATACCTAAATCACAAGCAGAAAAATAAAAAATAAACAAGGGCAACTGCTTCAAACTAAAAAGCTTCTGCACAGCAAGAGAAACCATCAACAAAGTGAAAACACAACCTATAGAATGGAAAAAATATGCAAACCATACATTTGTTAAGGGGTTTATATCCATAATATAAAAAGAAATCATAAAACTCAATAGCAAAAACACCAACCCAATTAAAAATGGGCAAAGGACCAGAATAGACATCTTTCCAAAGAAGGTGTATAAACGGCCAACAGGTACATGGAAAGATGCTCAATATCACTAATCATTAAGAAGATGCAAATGGATACCACAATAAGATATAGCTCACATTTCTTAGAATCACCATCATCAAAAAGACAAGAGATAAATGCTGGTGAAGATATGGAGAAAAGGGAACCCTTGTGCACTGTTGGTGAGATTGTAAATTGGTACAGCCACTATGGAAAAGAGTATGGAAGAGCCTCAAAAAGGTAAAAGTAGAACTACCATCAGTCAGTTCAGTAGAGTCACTCAGTTGAGTCCAACTCTTTGTGACCCCATGGACTGCAGCATGCCAGGCCTCCCTGTCCATCACCAACTCCCAGAGTTTACTCAAACTCATGCTATCCAACCATCTGATCTTCTGTTGTCCCCTTCTCCTCTCACTTTCAATCCTTCCCAGCATCAGGGTCTTTTCCAGTGAGTCAGTTCTTCGCATCAGGTGGCCAAATTATTGGAATTTCAGCTTCAAAATCAATGAATATTCTTCCAATGAATATTTAGGACTGATTTCCTTTAGGATGGACTGGTTGGATCTCCCTGCAGTCCAAGGGACTCTCAAGAGTCTTCTCCAACACCACAGTTCAGAAGCATCAATTCTTCAGCACTCAGCTTTCTTTATAGTCCAACTCTCACATCCATACATGACTACTGGAAAAATCATTGCCTTGACTAGACAGACCTTTGTTGACAAAGTAATGTCTCTGCTTTTTAATATGCTGTCCAAGTTGGTCATAACTTTTCTTGAAAGGAGCAAGTGTCTTTTAATTTCAAGGCTGTAGTCACCATCTGCAGTGATTTTGGAGCCCCCCAAAATAAAATCTGTCACTGTTTCCCCATCTATTTGCCATGAAGTGATGGGACCAGATGCCATGATCTTAGTTTTCTGAATGTTGAGTTTTAAGCCAACTTTTTCACTCTCTTCTTTCACTTTCATCAAGAGACTCTTTAGTTCTTCACTTTCTGCCAACAGGGTGGTGTCATCTGCATATCTGAGGTTATTGATATTTCTCCTGGCAATCTTGATTCCAGCTTGTGCTTCTTCCAGCTCGGCGTTTCTCATCATGTACTCTGCATATAAGTTAAATAAGCAAGGTGACAATATACAGCCTTGACACACTCCTTTCCCTATTTGGAATCAGTCTGCTATTACATGTCCAGTTCTAACTGTTGCTTCCTGACCTGCATATAGATTCTCAAGAGGCAGGTCAGGTGGTCTGGTATTCCCATCAGACTTTATTTTTTGGGGCTCCAAAATCACTGCAGATGGTGACTGCAGCCATGAAATTAAAAGACGCTTACTCCTTGGAAGAAAAGTTATGACCAACCTAGATAGCATATTCAAAAGCAGAGACATTGCTTTGCCAACAAAGGTCTGTCTAGTCAAGGCTATGGTTTTTCCTGTGGTCATGTATGGATGTGAGACTTGGACTGTGAAGAAGGCTGAGTGCCAAAGAATTGATGCTTTTGAACTGTGGTGTTGGAGAAGACTCCTGAGAGTCCCTTGGACTGCAAGGAGATCCAACCAGTCCATTCTAAAGGAGATCAGCCCTGGGTGTTCTTTGGAAGGAATGATGCTAAAGCTGAAACTCCAGTACTTTGGCCACCTCATGTGAAGAGTTGACTCATTGGAAAAGACTCCGATGCTGGGAGGGATTGGGGGCAGGAGAAGGGGACGACAGAGGATGAGATGGCTGGATGGCATTACCGACTCGATGGACATGAGTTTGAGTGAACTCTGGGAGTTGGTGATGGACAGGGAGGTCTGGCATGCTGCGATTCATGGGGTCGCAAAGAGTCGGACATGACTGAGTGACTGAACTGAACTAAACTGAAGAATTTTCCAAAGTTTGTTTTGGTCCACACAGTCAAAGGCTTTGGCATAGTCAATACAGCAGAAGTAGATGTTTTTCTGGAACTCTCTTGCCTTTTCGATGGTCCAATGGATGTTGGAAATTTGACCTCTGGTTCCTCTGCCTTTTCTAAATCCAGCTTGAACATCTGGAAGTTCACAGTTCATGTACTGTTGAAGCCTGGCTTGGAGAATTTTGAGCATTACTTTACTGGCGTGTGAGAAGAGTGCAATTGTGCGGTAGTTTGAGCATTCTTTGGCATTGCCTTTCTTTGGGATTGGAATGAAAACTGACCTTTTTCAGTCCTGTGGCCACTGCTGTTTTCCAGGTTTGCTGGTGTATTGAGTGTAGCACTTTCACAGCATCATCTTTCAGGATTTGAAATAGCTCAACTGGAATTCCGTCACCTCCACTAGCTTTGTTCGTAGTAATGCTTCCTAAGGCCCACTTGACTTCACATTCCAGGATGTCTGGCTCTAGGTAAGTGATCACACCATCGTGATTATCTGGGTCATGAAGATCTTTTTTGTATAGTTCTTTGCATGAAGTGTTCCCTTGGTATCTCTAATTTTCTTGAAGAGATTTCCAGTCTTTCCCATTGTATTGTCTTCCTCTATTTCTTTGCATTGATCACTGAGGAAAGCTTTCTCATCTCTCTTTGCTATTCTTTGTAACTCTGCATTCAAAGGGGTATATCTTTCCTTTTCTCCTTTGCCTTTGGCCTCTCTTCTATTCACAGCTATTTGTAAGGCCTCCTGAGAGAACCTTTTTTCCTTTTTGCATTTCTTTTCCTTGGGGATGGTCTTGATCCCTGTCTTCTGTATAAAATGTCATGAACCTCCATCCATAGTTCTTCAGGCACTCTGTCTATCAGATCTAATCCCTTGAATCTATTGGTCACTTCCACTGTATAATTGTATGGGATTTGATTTAGGTCATACCTGAATGGTCTAGTTGTTTTCCCTACCATAAAATTCAGCAATTACACTTCTGAGAATACATCCAAAAGTAACAAAAAGACTAATGAGAAAAGATATCTGCACCCCACTCATTCCGTCACTATTTACAATAGCCAAGACATGGAAACAATATGAGTGTCCATCAGTGGATAAATAAACAAGTTGTGCTATATCTATATCTATATATATACAATGGAATATCATTAACCAGTAAAAAATGAGGAAATCTTACCATTTGCAACAACACACATAGAACTTGAAGGTGCTATGCTCAGTGAAATAAGTCAGACAAAGACAAATAGTATATGATCTCATATGTGGAATCTAAACAGTAAAAATATAACTCATGGAAAAAGAGATCAGACTGTGGTTACCAGAGGCGGGGGAGGGGCGGGCAGTGGAGGGGCAACATGAGGAAGGCAGACAAAAGGACAAACTTCCACTTATAAAGTAAATGCCAGGGATGCAACGTACAGTCCGCAGTCAGCACTACTGTATGATATGTAGTGAAGTTGAGAGTAAATCCTAAGAGATCCTATTACAAGGAAAAAAAAATCTTTCCCTTTATTCTTTCTTTTTATTGTGGCTAGATGAAAGATGGATGTTATCTGAACCTACTGTTGTAATCATTTCACAATATACGTAAACCAAAGCATCATGCTGTATACTTTGAACATATACAGTAATATAGATCAATTATTTCTCAATAAAACTGATGTTTGGTTTCTAATATTGCATCATTATACATATGTTATATATTATAAACTTATGCACATATTCCACAAAAGTGAGATCATTCTCTATTTATCACTTTAGAGACTGCTTTTGATCCATAGTGGATATTCATATTCTTCAGCAACATCATTTTGGCTACACAGTTTTCTATCCGATAAACATGTAACTCAACTTCAGAAATAATTCTTGGTGTATATTCTTCTCTAAAATGATTAGAATTTTGTTGGTTTAGTAGTCCCCCCAATACAATGGGTATTTCTATGCCCATAAAGTTTAGTTTCTACTGGTTTAAGTCTGGCAGTTTTTAGCAAGAGTATTACGGAGAATCTTACAAATAATTTGCTCATTCACTGATTAATATACTGCATAAGTATGGTTGTATTTCTGGAGGAGAAAAATCAGCAGTATGTAGCAAGAATCTTAAAAATATGCATTACTTTTGTTCCAGTTATTGTACTTTTAAAAATTGATTTTAAGGAAATAATCATCGATGTGCAGACAAGATTTATATCATTGCAGCATAGAGAGTGAAAAAATGAATGTGACATAAACCATCAGCAGTGGAGAAATCATTGAAATAATTGTGGTCCATCCATAGGATGCAATAGTTTTCAGCCACTAAAAGCACTGTTTTCAAGAGTATTTAAGGATGTGGCAATTGCTTAAAGTAGAATAAGTTTTAAAAAGTTTACAAAGTTATGCATACAATATGTGATCCTAGTTTTACACAAAACCAAAAGTCTATCATAGAACGTAAGACAAAACACCAAAAGAGTGATAGTGTTTTCTCTAATACCTGGATTCCCACTAGTTTTAATTTTTTTCCTTTATCCTTCTCTGAATTTTCTAGGGTACCCATGGGAAACTGTTTTACTTTTATGATTTAAAAACTTTTAAGTAATTAAAAAACATTCAAGATATTTTATTAATCGTTGAGAAATGGAGCACCTTGTATTAGAATCATTGTTTCATTCTGTCAGATGAAATGCTTCAAAAGCAAATTGAGGACTTGCCTGTATTTATACATCTATTTATATATAAATATATATATACTACACACTTGCCCTTCAAGCTCCAGGTCCCGGGAAATTTTCTCCACACCCTGCCCCAGCACCACAAGCACAAATCCAGTTTAGCCGCCAATCACACTGCATTGCAATGGTATGTTTCTTTTCCTTCCTGGTCTATAGCACTCAGTAAAACATTGAAAGCATGAATGCAGAAATGAGTGACTCATCGAATGCCAGTGTTGCTCAGTCTCTCTTTGAAACACCAGTATCTGAGCAAACCCAAGCTGGCACTTTGGGCTTGGTGGAGTGATATCAGCTTTGCCCAGGAGAAAAGCGACTCAAGGTAGGGTAAGGGCTGGATCGTGGCATGACAACCTCAGTGAATATTTTTCATTCATGCTGTTTATCCTTGCTCTCCCTAGCTCTTGCATTCCCTATATAAGCCTTCACCTTTTAAAAAAAAATTATTTTTATTTTTGGATGCGCTGGGTCTTCCTTGCTGCACGGGCTTTTCTCTAGTTGTGGCGACTGGGGGCTACTCTCTCATTGAAGTGTGAGGGCTTCTTATCGCAGTGGCTTCCTTTGCTGCAGAGCACTGGGCTCTGGGGCTTGCCAGCTTCAGTAATTGTGGCTCCCGGGCTCTAGAGCACAGGTTACATGGTCATGGCACAGAGGCTTAGTTGCTCAGCGGCACATGGGATACTCCCAGTTCAGGGATGGAACCCGTGTCTCTTGCACTGGCCGGCAGATTCTTTATCACTCAGCCACCAGGGAAGCCCAGCCTTCACCTTTCTGAAATAAGAACTGTAAAGCAGAAAGGAAGCTGCCTGCTCTGTTGGTCAGCTTCCTGCATCATTTGGTCTTTGGCCTTGTAGTAGAGCTGCTCTGAGTTCACATACCGAATTGTCATTTCCAAGTGGGTCAGAGGAGGCTGCTGGGGTCCCTCAAAAGCCTAATGAAAGAACAGTCCTAAAGGGACTTCCTTGGTGGCCAGTGGTCAAGTCTTGGCATTTCTAATGCAGGGGACATGGGTTCTATCCCTGGTCAGAGAACTAAGATCTCACAAGCCTTGTGGCCAAAAAAGAAAAAAAAATCAACAAAAAAACAGTCATGTAGTATACACATTGAGAAGAGGGGTTACTGACTAACTTTTTTTTTTTTTTCTGTGACAGCATAAGATAGGAGTAGGGCCAAGAAGTAGGAACCTTGCTAACAAACAGGGAGCCCTATAGAGCTCTGGCTGCTGCTCTCACGTGAAGAAACAGGAGTCAATGAGCAGATGGCTGGAGCACAGGACTCTTTCTGTTAACTTCAAATTCCATTCCTATGCTGCAGGACTGATTAATAGGACATGGGTCACATTCTGGCTACCAATGCCATGCCCACAACTCCTGCTGCTATCAGTGGGAATGTGGGTTCATAGCTGAGGGCAGTTTGGTTTCCTTGGATGAAAGGAGAGAGAGAGTGAGAGAGAGAGAGAGTGTGTGTGTGTGTGTGTGTGTGTGTGAGAGAGAGAGAGTGTATGTGTGTGAGAGAGAGAGACTGTATGTATGTGTGTGAGAGAGTGTGTGTGTGAGAGAGAGAGAGGGAGAGGGAGAGAGAGAAGAAAGGAGGGAGAGAGAGAGAGAGAAATACTGAATATTAGTCTTCTTTAAGAGGAAGGACTAAAAGACATCCCTGTGTGTTTGAGATGGTCCTTTTTTTGCTGTTGTTAATGGCTCTACTAATAGAAAGAATTAACAAATATTCCATCTGTCATAAATCTCATTTAATATTCATGCCTGAGGAACTGAGTTCTTGCCCTAATCTGGCTTGCTGTTACTTCTAAACCCCAGAGGAAGGACCATCCCAAAGGGATCTCTTCCAAATTGGAGAGAAGAGGGTGGGGGTGGAGACAATGAGAAGACTGAGTCTGCCTTCCAAGGAGTTTTAATTAATGCCCCTGCCCTCTAGCCCTGAATTGCTTTGTGGCAAATGGCTCATCTTGGTTTTCTGAAGCTTACCGCCTCCTGTTAACGAAGCCAGTCAAGGTCACCGTGATTGGCCTTCTGTCTCAAATATCTTTCTCTGCCCAGCCAGGGCAATTCTCAACCTCTATTTTGTCTCCTGATAAGGCTGCCTTTCTGCATGGGATTCTGAAAGACTCATATTTGATACTCAACTCTGGCCTGGAGAATTCCATGGAGTATATAAGTCCATGGGGTTGCAAAGAGTCAGACAGGACTGAGCGACTTTCACTTTCACTTTACAGATTACTGCTGAGAAGCTATTTCCATTGTCCAGACACAGAACTGACTCCTTTTTCTATTTAGTTTAGGAGCTTTTTGTGGAGGGTAGCAGAGAATTCAACTTTATGATTTGGCAAAAACGAACTGACAGTAGATTTGTTATCAGTACCCTGAGGCATTGTAGGGCCTATAAAAGTGGTCCAGGCAAGGTGTCTCCCCTTCCCAAGGTGAACTTTAGTGTCAAGAACTTCCTTTCTTAATTAGTATAACTTGAAAATAAATTTTATCTTATAGGACAGATGCCTTACACCTTGTTTTTCTTCTTTAAAATTGTTTTAGGTATTCTTATTCCTTTATTTTTTTCATATTAATTTTAAAATTGTATTGTCAAATTACAATTAAAATTATTTTGGGTTTTGATTGCACTTTTGTCAAATTTATAGAATAATATGAAAAGAGTTATCCTCTGTAGGATATTAAGCTCTCCTCTTACATGATAGGTTGCTCCATTTACTTAGACTCCTTTCATATTTTTCAGGAAAAGTTAATAATTTTCTCCATGAGAGTCTTGTACATATTATTCTAGTGAATAATTCAGTACCTGGTATACAGCAGATGCTTAGCAAATTTTTACTGAATGTATATTTTTGATGCTATTGTGAACAGAATGTGTTCAACAACATTTTTGTACTGATCTCGTATCTGGGAATCTTTCGGAAGTGTCAACTCTAATATGGTACATTTTTTTTGCATTTTTCTATGTATATAATAATATAGTCTGAAAATCAAACGTTTGTTTTCTCTTTTCAATCCTATGTATTTAATTTTTTTCATTGACTTATTTTACTTAATATGATCTCCAGGTCAGTGTTGAATGGAAAAGATGACAGGGAATCTGTTTCTTTTCAGATACTTGGAATGATAATTCCCTCATGTATTGCATCTGTTGGCATTTCGCCTTGGTAGTTTATCCATTCCACTTGTTGACTATAATATTTATTTTGAGCTCATTATCACCAGGGGTGTTTGTTTTTGTGTATGTTTTTTTACGGGACATCTGTGAGCCTAGGCAATTTAAATGTCTTTACAGGGAATAGCTAAAACATGTTTTCAGCAAAGTTATATATTTCTTGAGATGGGTTACCTGGGCCTGGTTACAACAGAGAAGAAAGAGCTCGCAGTAACAGAAAGACAGGTTCCAAGTGAGAGAGGACAAAAATTGATAGAGCAAGATCCTGGAGAAAGTGAGAAGCTAGAAGATGAGGAGCCCAGGTATAACTGTATAGAATATAGTAAGACTACTTCTTTTTTGTAACAGGAGGGAAGATTAAACTGGTGAAAAATACAGAGACTTTTTGAGTAAAGAACTTGAGAGAATCTCAAGTTTTCGTAAAAGTAAAACATAAGCTTGTCTTTATAGTTAATCAGTCAAACAGACATATGTCTGGGCAGATGAATGCTATTAGAAGTGACATGTGACAACAGGAAAAGTTAACAAGAAAGACTGTCAGTAGGGGTTAGAACCCAGTCAGGGTTTCAAGAAAGTGGCCACATGGGTCGCTTTGGTGATTTGTCCACATCACTATGAAACAAGGGGAAGAAAAGGTAAGAATGTCCCGGACTGATGACTGACAGTCCAGCCATAGCTTGGGAAAGAGCAGTCTTCAGGTTCTGGAAAGTATCTTGTTTAAATAATTTTCTCTGGAGTCCAGGATGGATAGAGGGCAAATGGAGCCAGGACACTGATGAATGAGGATGCAGGAGAAGGATCTAGAGAATGGAGGCTCAGAGAAGGCGGGGACAGATGCAGCAGGCATGAGAGAGCTGTCGGATGATAAGTCAAGAAGATTTAGAGCAGGAAGAAGAATTTTTCAGCTTGAGGTTTTGGCGATGGAGTAGCTCACAGTGCTCAGCACACCAACAATCGTTTGTGGTTCCTTTATGTCCTATCCTTGCCATCTGGAGGAAAAGTTAGTTGCTCTGAGCTGCAGTATAGGAAGCTCTCAATTGAAATTTCTTTTTCTGAAAAACGTGGGAATAGCCAGGCTTGCAGAACTACTAGTCTACTTTAAAAAAAACAAACAAACAGGAAAAACAAAGGTACATGTTAGGTGCACATCAATTTACAAAAATCTCCAAGGATTGTGTCTAAAATCTTCATTTTTAGATTTGGCTCTTCAAGCCCTTGCCCATAATTCCTGGAATCTCTACCTTCTGGTGAGGCGTCGGTTGAGGACATGTGGCAGATGTTACAGCCACTCCCTCAGAGCGGCCCAACCTCGCCTTGCCTCAGCCATGACTGGCTTTTTCCTCAGTGAGCCAGCTGACCCCTCTGCAGCTGCCTTTGGAGCGCTCCTCGAGTTGGTGACTGTCATTGGCAACGCTGTGGCTTGGCTGTTGTCAGTGCCCACTGTGGTTGCATCTGCTCTCCTTTTCCATAAGATGTACTGGCTGGTTTGGTGCTTTACCAAATTGCAGTGGGCTCTGTGGGTCCCTGTCAGCATTTCTTTCCTTTTTTTCCTCTTGATCTGCATTGTTTCTGGGAGGGGATAGAACTTTGTCGCTGAGTCATAGCTGGCTGTGATGCAGGAAGTCAGAACAGTTTTTAACCTTTTCCTGTTAATTTGTAACCCCTACGTTACCTCCCAGTGAAGCTCTGAGGGTGCCTTGAGGGAAAAGATTCATAGGAAGGAATTGATTTAATGAGGAGGATAATAGCTGGGGATGGGATGTAATTCCTCGCAGCGTAGGCTTTCTGCCCAACTTGCAGTGGGGAGGGGTTCATACGTGCTACTTCACTGGGACTTGCTTTGGCATCAACATAAATAAGATACATGCAGGAAATGCAGAGATGAGATTGCATTCATTCTTGAAAAATTGTTTATTTGTGACTGACCTACTTAGAAAAAAATGGAGTAGAAAAAGAAGGGAATTTTGATGCAGAAAGAAAAATAAGATAATGGAAGGTAGAAATAGAAGACCACAGTGAAAAGCCAAGCAGATGGGCTGTGTCAGTTTGAAAATGTCCCTGGACAGAACTCCTGCTGGCTGTGCCCTGGGTTTTCCATTCCTGCTGACATTTCCAAGTCATAAGTCAAGGGGACATATTCGAAGAGCCATCTGATTGTGCTGGAATGTGCACGTCCGGGAAAGCCTCTGGGTGGGGTAGGCTTCAAGGTACTGAGATGGCAGCGCGAGAGTGGAACAGCAGGGAGGGGTATTGGACAGGGTGGCCACTGCCTGTGGAGTCCAAGATCTCTCTTGTTTTTTCAAAGAAACTTTGGGGTTTTGGCCCATGAAGGACAGCCTGGTGAGTCACTTCTGCTGAGCTGGGGGTGGGAAACTGCAACTCTGTGCTCCCTTAGGATTCTAAAAGTCTTTAGGAAATTTGCAACCATAGATGTTTTTTATTCCCTCTTTATTTATTTTTTTAAACTTCACAATTAACAAAACCTTCCCCATTCTGTCCCAGGAGGATCAAGTCCTTTTTCTCTCCTTTAACCCACAATAATCCTTAGCACCATCTAGGCACTTTTCAGATGAAGAAGCTGTGGACTGCCCTCAATCCTGCCCTGAAAATCAGTTTTTCCCCCAGTTTAGGACCAATCCCTGATCAACTGCTTCGCAGTTTCAGGGCAGTCATGGGTTCATTTTTGCATGTCCTGATATTTGACATGGATATTCATCAGAAGGGCTTTCTCTCCGGAGCTCCTTAGGACTAGTCTTAATTACTTGTTGCCAGATGGGAATTAATTACGTGATTCCCAGTGGTAAAGAATCCACCTGCCAATGCAGGAGATGCAAGAGATGTGGGTTTGATCCCTGGGTAGGGAAGATCCCCTGGAGTAGTAAATGGCAACCCACTCCAGCATTCTAGAAAATTCTGTAGACTGAGGAGCCAGTTGGGGAGGGGGGAGGTATAGTCCATGGGGCTGCAGAGAGTCAGACATGGCTGAGTACACATACCCAAACGCAGTGTTTTTGATGTGACCATGTGGCATGCTAATCTCTAGATAGCCATAGTTTAATTTTTACACTCTTACAAAGCAGGGATTATTATTATTATTCTCATTTTATAGAGGACTGAAATGAAATTCAACAGTGTCACGAAGGCAACCCAATGTCATGCAGTTTTAAGTGCCCAAGGCAGCCTTTGAACTCAAATCTGTCCTACGCTGAAGCCTAAGGTCCTAACCCCTCTGCGGAAAACTCTCAGTCTAGAGTCTGCCTCTGTCTCCCCTAAATTCCATGTGAACTTTTATGTATGTGTTTTTTTTCCTGGGAAGAAGGATCATGGCCTATATCAGATTTTCAAAGGGACTGTGGTCCCACAAGGCACTGAATTATTAGAGTTGGTGGATCAGTTAGGATGTTCTTGGTTGCAAACAAAAGATAATCCACCTCAGGCTGGCCATGTGTTAGTTTTCATACACGATTTCATTAGGACTCCTGCTTCATTTCTCTGTTATGCTCTTGGTTCTGCCCTTCTTCATGTGTTGGCTGGGTCCTCTGGCTTCTCTTATTGGTACCAAAATGCCTGCAACAGTTCCAAGTACTGTTCACCACTGGAGCGTCTCTCAATCCCCACCATCCTACACCACTTGTGAACTTCACTCTGATTAGACCTTCTGAGGTCATGTGTCCCTTCTCACCTGTTCACTGGGGTGGACACTGTGCACTAATTTGTTGAGGCCTGTGTTCCCTGCCCATTCCTGCATCAATCCCATTTGTAAAGAGATTAAGATTACACCGAGTGCCTGAGGCCACTGAGAACCCACTCCTGGGGCTGGGGGAAGGGTCATTGTTACTCAAACTGAGAGGGTAACAGGCAGGAAGGCCAGGGGTCTCCAAACGGAGGAAATAGGCTGCAAGTGTCAGACATTTTTTATCTCTCCCTTAAGTGGCAGGAGGAAACAAACTGCGAGTGTCAGATTTTTGTCCTTCTCTATACAAAAGTAAAAGGAGGTTTCTTTTTTCCTTTTCTCAAACCTTGGGCTGATAATAGCTCAACAAACCAGTATTCATATCAATTGTTTTATGGCTGGGGAATGACAGACCTCATGCCATCCTATCTCAAAAGTGCGTATTGTGGGAGAGGGGCCTGGTGAAACTCCCTCAGCCTTGAGTTGTCTCTCTTATCTGATTAATAGCTTTCTAACAGACATAAAACATCCAGCTAAAGACTAGCAGGGGGGCATTCTTTCTGCCCCCTTCTGATGTCTATGTCAGAAGCTTTGCCTATCTCTTTTATACTTTAATAAAACTTTATTACACAAAAGCTCTGAGTAATCAAGCCTCGTCACTGGTCCCGGCTTGAATGCCTCTCCTCCGGAGGCCAAGAAACAAGGTGTCTTTCACAGCTCAGCAACAACCTTTCAAAACCACATTTCTGTTTCATCATGGTCCAGGGAGGGGTGAAATGGATGATGCGTTGTCGTCCAACAATGCTGATACAGTTAGTATTCTTCCTTGGATATCTCAAAGATCTTAGAACAAGCTCCCTAATCCAATGGGTCAGGATGAAAGCAAATTCAGCTTCTAGGAGGAAGTGTTTCGGCATTTCATTGTTCTCTTTGATTTGAGGAGTTTAATATTCTGCCTTCTCCCATCCCCAATCAGAGTCTATTTAGTGAGACAGGATGCCCTTACCAACTCGGGATATTTCCTTTTGATGCACTTCTCATTAGAGCTGCTGCTTCTGAGAAATGCTTTTATGCCCTGAGTTATAGACTCTTTTGGCATATTTTTCCACTTGTTTAAGAGTGTATAGTCTCAGACTCCAAAGGTGGGTGGGAAAGAGGAAGAGCATTTGAAAATGAGAATGTGAAGGAAGACAGCAGTCTTTCTATGAGAAACCAGAGTGATGACTGCATGTGTCTGAAAATATAATTATCCTCTTTTGTTTGCTTGATAGAGTTTTGATAGATAGAATCTTGACAGCTCTGTTATGAAATGTTAAAATGTAATTTAGGTTAAAAAATCATAATTATCTTAAATTATAGTCTGAAGTCATTTTCCAGGCTTTGATCCTTTTATCGTGTGTGAAACAGCAGGGGCTGCGGGTGCAGCAATTCCAGCTGCTGTGTTTGCATAAAAATATGAAGGAAGTGGTTGATTGGCTCACTGGATACCCCTTGGGTCAGGGGAGTTGATATAGGCACAGACAGGAAGCCAATGGGATTCAGCTCCTGCAAGGAAATCCCTGGCTGATGCTCTTAAATTAAGAGCCAAGGGGGTATGGGGGTGCTTCCATATATTAGAGAATAAAGCCCAAGCTTCTTAGAGCAATATTCAGGCTCTTGAGGACATGGCCTTCAACCATGTTCTCAGGCTCCAGGAGATTCACAATGCAGTGGGGAAGAGTGTGGGCTTCAGAGTTAGATAGTGGACTCTTACCTCTCCATCTGGTTTGCTGAGCAATGCAGGATTTACTATTTTAGCTCTCTGAGCTTGTTTCCTCTGTTTCCTATGAAAAAGAAAAAGACACACTAACTTTCCTTGTGGAGCCAAATTATGCCAACACACCTCTGTCGTCACCTAGACATCCCCTCCCTTCTTCTCCCTCCCTTATATTCCCCTATTTTTATTTCCTGAGCTCTCTCCCTCACTCACCCTACCATTAAGGAGACTGGACATTCATTGGGCCAGGGGCTGCGTGTCTGCCCCTCCCCTCTTCATGTCTAGTTCCAATAGAGTGATTTGTAACTCGGTTTATGGTTAAGTGCTGGATACAACTTTGTTAAAATGGAAGTTCACTAGCATTTTTCATTATTCACTTGCTCTTCTTAGCAAATGTTGATAAAAATAAATAAAATACTGAAATGAGTCAGGAGGAGAGTGGGTTGGTTAAGGCAAGGCATGACTTTGCAGCATGGGCGCTGGAGTTGGAAAGTCCTTCCTAAACTGCAGGCCTTGGGCAAGTGACCTTTCTGTTTTCTCTATAAAATGGGATGATAACAGGACTCATTTCACTGGGTTATATGAGAAAAAGCGAAGATAAATATAAAATAGACTTAGAGAAATATTACTTAACATGTACTGTTAATAATTATTAACAGTAATAATTAGTTCTGTGAGGTAGATTAGTGTTGTGAGGTAAGAACTTTATGTACACTCAAGAAATTCAACGAAGATCTTAAATTCTTTCATGAAATGAGAATGAAAGCAAGAGTGGAGAAAGGCTTTCTCTTCACTTTGCCCAAGGTAGAGGCCAAGATGCATCTCATTGGATGTCTCCCTCAGCCAATCTGAGCATTACTGGTGGGCAGTGGTCACAGGGACAGCTGTGCCCAAGCACACTGCTGCCTGTGTCCCTGTGTCAGGAGACTGCCAGCCTCTGAAGCATGGCCCCTTTTAACATCTTCAGAAGACACTTATCATGAAGACTAAATCCTGCATCCATATTCGTTAGAGTCAAAGATCAGTATTGTACAACAGACACAATGAGCTCATTGTAGCTCAGACAGCAAAGAATCTGCCTGCAATGCAGGAGACTAGGTTTGATCCCTGGGCCAGGAAGATCCCCTGGATAAGGGAATGGCAATCCACTATGGTATTCTTGCCTAGAGAATTCCATGGACAGATCATGGGGTTACAAAAAGTCAAACATGACTAAATAACTAACACACACACATAAAAATATTTAAAAGACATTTTTTATGAATGTTTTTATGTAGGTTAGCTCATTTAATAGTCACAGCAGTCCCTTAAAGTTATTCCTGTTTTAGGACTTCCTTGGCAGTCAGGTGGTTATGACTCTGTGCTTCTAATGCAGGGGCATGGGTTTGTCCCCTGGTCAGGGACTAAGGGGGCTTCTCTGCTGGCTCAGCAGGTAAAGAACCCACCTGCAATGCAGGAGACACAGGAAACATGGGTTTGATTCCTGGGTTGGAGAAGATCCCCTGGAGCAGGACATGGCAAATCACTCCAGTGTTTTTGTGGGAAAATCCTATGGACAGAGGAGCCTGGAGGGCTACAGTCCATGGGGTTGCAAAGAGATGGACATGACTGAAGCGACCGAGTATGTAGCACAGGGAACTCAGATACCACATGCTGCATTGTGCAGCCAAAAAAAAAAAAAAGTTATTTCTATTGTTATCCCAACATTCCAGACAAGGAAACTTAAGCACAAGGCAGTCAGGTAAACTGCCCAAAGTGAGATGGTTCAAGGTAGTGGAGACAGGATTTGCTCTTAGGCTGCCCCACTGTGGCCCCTGTGCTCTTCTCTACTGTCCGCAGGCCCTGCTGCCCCTCCACTCATGATGTTTGCATCCCAAGAGGTAGGTACCTCTGGATGGTGCCCAATCCACTGATACCCAAGTGGGTGCTCTTCACCCCAGTTGATTGACTCAGTCTCTGACCCGCTATTGAATGGTGATCAAAGTTACTGCATCTTTAGACTTTAAGGCCACAGCTATCATTTTGAAGGGAGAACCATAATTTAAAAGAGGCTTAGTGAAGTTTAATGAAAGGTAACTCTTCTCATGCTTGAGGTGAGTTGAAAGAGAATTCAATATAAGCCAATCAGTTGCATGAAATGACTTTGCTTAAGGCCTGCATGGGTCTAGTGAAGGCAACTGAATAGGGCCAAGTGCAGGAATGGGCAGGGACCCATTTGTTTCCCTTCCTCCAACACATGGGACATCCTTACTCTCAGTCTTCCCAGACACTCTTCCCACTCTACGACCTGCCCACACACCCCCAGCTCAGAAACCCTGCACACCTGCAGGAAAGCAAAAACCAGTTTTTCGGTAAACACATTGCACGTGTTTATGCAAACCCCAGAGTGGAATCAAGCTTTGGAGGAAGAGAGAACAGTTGTTTACCCTACAAAGTTCTCAGATGCCAACAGACTAAGTGCTAATAATCCTACAAAAGTTGTTGTGGAAAACTGCTTGGCCTCAGGCCTCTGTATACAACATGCTAAGACACGCAGAAGCGTTACTCAACCAGGTGCCAGCAGGATCTAGGGGAGCTGAGATGCCCTACTTAGCTCTGCCCTGCTCAGAAGGTTTCTCTGTTCCCTTGCTTTTGACCATGGGGCTGTAAATTTGAGAGCTTACTGAGATGTCAATTTTGAGAGGCCAGATTCTGTATAATGCTGCATATGTGATATTCCAGACTTAAAACCTTTAAAATAAATGGAAGTATAAGTACTGGAAGGGCCAAATAAGGAAAACTATGAGCTAAAGAAAGTCTGAAACAAGATGTGACAAGCCTGTTACAAGCTATTCATAAATCCATTCTGATTCATAGCAGGAGCTAAAACAACCTGTGAGCCCAGGACTGCTGCTGGTTGAGTGAGAGTGCTGGCATGATGATTTGATTTCTTCAGCAAGGACAGGGCAAATGGAGGCCTTTGGGAGCGAGATTGCTGCAGCAGATAAAAGTGATCCTCCAAGGCCAAACGGTCTTTTGGCTGAAGAGCTCAGAGATTTGGTAACCAGAGTTGGACTGAAACCACAGAGTTGACTGAGGAAGTTCTCAGCCAGAGGCCACCTGGATAGACTTGTTAGGGGTGGTGGGCCCTTGCCTGCCTTCGCCCACACACTGCAGTGTGTCTCTGGAAAGTGAGGTTCCTAGAGCCCAGTTTTCCTTAGAGTAGGGGAAACTGTCTACTTCACAATTACCTAGACCATTTGTTAAAATGTGCATTTTAGGTCTCATCCTAGACTCCCTGATTGAGAAACTCTGTCAATGCTGTTGGCAAATCTGCTTTTCTAGAAAATACTCCGGGTGACTCTTTGTACTTAAACCACTGCTGAAGTCTATGGGCTTCCCTGGTGGCTCAGATGGTTAAGAACCAATGCAGGAGACACAAGAGACATGGGTTCAATCCTCAAGTGAGGAAGAGCCCCTGGAGAAGGAAGTGGCAATCCATCCCAGTAGTCTTTCCTGGAGAATTCCATGGACGGAAGAATCTGGCAGGCTACAATCCAAAGGGCCGCAGAGTTGGACATGATTGAGCATGCACACGCACCTCACTGAAGCCTAATCGACAAGTCCATTCTTGGGCTTTGGCATAAAATCTAACTTGTTTTTTTTTAATTCAGAGAGGGAAGGATCTGTAATGGTCCAGGTTGGACATAAAAAGGTAAGAATTTGATGCATCTGAGTAGATTTACTTGGTTAGAACAATGAATTCGCAAACGTATTTTGCTGAGAAATTCTGAACATAGAACAGGTGACCAGTAATGTGTTTATTGATTTGTTATGTCACCACTGAGAGATACCCAGGTCCTGTGGCAGATTCTTGTCCTCCAAAATTTTTCACTATCCTTGATAAGTAAAGGCCAACACTGACAAAACATTTATGGATCCTGTGACATAAAATATAATTGGGTATTAGATTTCCTGAGGTAAATGTAAGCTGGATTGTGAAAAATTGGTAGATTTGGACTTGAAGAAAGAGAACAGGACATGCCTGGCAAGGAGAATATAATATCTGGTGGCCAGAAGTAGAAGTGGGCTTGGGGGTTGATGGTACAGTAAGAAGACCTGGGTGACTTGAGTTGGGGGGTGGGAAGGTGTGCTGGGTGGTACCTAGGATGGGCTGGGTCACCAAGGTCCTTAGAAGCAGGTAGACGAATATGGATGAGAAAAGAGAATTACAGAAGCTATTGAAGGCTGTTGAGTAGCAGAGACAATACCATTTCAAGGATCCAGCAGGGCTAGGAGCCTCCCTAAGCTGGGTGTCACTTGCATGCTCATGGGAAAAATGATATGAAGTCAGATACATTTGGGAAGAGTCAGTTCAGAATCTGCATTTGAGTTGGATGCTCAGGGAAGATGGGGCAGTGCAGAGCAATTCTAGGGCTTCTAGGCCCTGGCTGGCTGGGGAGAGAGGCACCAGATCAGCCCAAGATGACCGGAGCCAGATACAGAGTTGAGTCAAGGTCATGGGCTGTGGAATCTACGGTGGAAGTGGCCAGAGCTTCCCAGGCAGGGCAGGAGGCCAAAGCAGACATTGAAGCTAGCAAGTAAGGAAAGACTTGGCACAGCAGAATCTGTGGAATTAGTCTGATTATCCATGGTGAAACGAGGCTCATGGGATATGTTCTTTGGAAATTCCAACCAAAAGTCAATGTCAGGTCTTAAAGGGCCAGCCCTGCCCCCTGCATGGACATGGTTGGGGCAAAGCTCCACCCAGCTGTGGGTTATAGTTACGACTGGTTTTCCTCCACATGGCACCCTGGCAGGACCCATCACTAGTCTGCCCAGAGCTGCAGTGGTAAAGGGCATTGGACTATAGGTGTGCATGACTGCTTTCTAGGAAAGTCATGACGCTCAACTTCCTGGCGATGCTAGCCAGTGAGCAAACCTATCCTTTGAGGCCATCCATGTCATAGAGGCAGAGACTACTCAAATAATAAGGGAGATTTTAGACTGAAGCACGGGGATTGCAAAGATGCTTTTGTCTCCTTTACCAACTGCACTGGTTTGATGGTGGCTGCGTGGAGTCTGGGTTCCACAGGAAAGAGTGTACTGATTGATCAGGGATGTTTGCCATGGGCAAAGGGAGAGGGAGTGAATTGTGGCAGCTCCTGACCTCCTGACTCATATGTGAGAAGACTGAAGCCCATAGATGGGGAGTGTGTGACCTGCAGCCGCAGAGCTGGGTAGAGCTGGGGCAGAGGGCAGAGCTGGGGCTGGACCCGAGGTCTCCCGACTCCTGTCTAGTGTTTTTCCTCTGGATCACACAGCCTTCCTTCTCTGCCTCTCTCCACAAGCTGTCACACTCACTTCTTTCTCCCAGTCCCACCCTTGGCTTTTGTTAGATTTTTTATTAGGAACTTGGCCACAGAACTGATTTGCACAATGGCTAAACTTGTTTCACATGTGATCAGAACTCTTGGGGAAGGATTCTAGGAAGAGGAATTGCAGATTGATTCAGAATTCCCAAGTGCTGAAGAAGCGATTAGCTAGGATGCTGGCAGGCATTCAGTGAGTGGAGGAGCAGGAATAATGAGGAAAGGTTTTTTAAGGTAGCAGCAGTGGGTCGTCCATACTGTTACTGAGCCAAAGATCGAAAATTGAAGTTGAAGGCTGTGAGCTGCTCAAAGTGGGTGGTGTGGGGGTGGGTGTGTGGTGAGGAGAGGACCTGAGGAGTGGCTGGAAGAGGCACATGGGCAGTGGCTCTGCTGGTATAGGATAGGCACACGGAAAACGTGAGCCAAAAATCCAGCCGTGTTTACTGCATCTCAGTGTCATAGTAACCCTGAGAGTGGCTGTGATTAGCCAGATTTTACAGAAATGGGAAATGAGCTGGGTCTCCAAATGGTTATCTCACTCATGCAGGATCTACAGGTGCCTGATTGCACTGTAGACCCCAAATCTCATCTCCTTCTCCTGGGAGTGAAAATGTCTTCCCAGGTACCCTACTCCTTAAGAGAAATAAAAGGCTCATCTCTTCTGCTTATTGCCCTGCTATCCAGAGGGGTGAGAGGTGGGGGTGGGGTGGGGAGGACTTTCAGCTTCTAGTCTAGGGAACAGAAATCTAACCTTATTTCAAATTCCTTGAGTGGAGACCAGGTTTGTGTTGTGTTTGTTCTTGAGCTGTGTGCATGTTTCATCGACAAATTAACTTCAGAAGGAAATAGTATGTTTGAAACTTTCATACCTCTACATGTCATTTCTGTTAGTGGACCTCGTCTCCTCTCCCCTACACAGCTTTTTGTTTTTGCTAAAAGAATCAGTGATAAACTATTTGTTTAAAGAGATCTGCATCAACAAGGTCCTACTGTATAGTACAGAGAACTATATTCAAATCCTATGGTAAACCATAAAGGAAAAGAAATAAAAAAGAATGTGTGTGTATGTATATATATATATAACAGAATCACTTTTCTGCACAGCAGAAATTAACACAACATTGTAAATCAACTATATTTCAATAAAGAGTAAAATAAAATAAAGAGATACAGCCTGCTAAGTCCAGACTGCCCTCAATTGCTCGTGGCATTTGGAGACATTAGATGTTGTTATTTGAAGCTGTTCACAGAGGCTTCCAGCACATGCCCAGCCAGGCATGGCCTCAGGGTAGACAGTGCTCATCTCCACCACTGCCCCCATCAGGGTAATAACAGGGTAATGGCTCCTGTCTCACTCTCAGCTTCAGAAAGTAAATCTGAAACTCTAGGGCCTGGCTGGAAACCACCCTGTCCTTCTCCTGCCAATTAGGAGCTGTGCCCTTGAGGCCTGTTGGCAGAGGTAGTATGGCCACATACAGGCATTAAATGCAAGCCACCTGATCGAAGCTGTCTGTTGCTGCTGGTGCTGGCTGCTGGCAGTGAAGGCGGAACCTAGATGGGGGCTGGTTAAGAGTCACCCCCCGCCCCCCATCTGTCTTCAGTCTTACAACCACACTGTGTCTAGTTTAACTTACTCTAATGGTCTTAGAGGTCTTAGAGGAACCAGAGATCAAATTGCCAACATCTGCTGGATCATGGAAAAAGCAAGAGAGTTCCAAAAAAACAACTATTTCTGCTTTATTGACTATGCGAAAGCCTTTGTGTGGATCACAATAAACTGTGGAAAATTCTGAAAGAGATGGGAATACCAGACTACCTGACCTGCCTCTTGAGAAACCTGTATGCAGGTCAGGAAGCAACAGTTAGAACTGGACATGGAACAACAGACTGGTTCCAAATAGGAAAAGGAGTACATCAAGGCTGTATATTGTCACCCTGCTTATTTAACTTATATGCAGAGTACATCATGAGAAACGCTGGACTGGAAGAAGCACAAGTTGGAATCAAGATTGCCGGGAGAAATATCAATAACCTCAGATATGCAGATGACACCACCCTTATGGCAGAAAGTGAAGAGGAACTAAAAAGCCTCTTAATGAAAGTGAAAGTGGAGAGTGAAAAAGTTGGCTTAAAGATCAACATTCAGAAAACGAAGATCATGGCATCCGGTCCCATCACTTCATGGGAAATAGATGGAGAAACAGTGGAAACAGTGTCAGATTTTATTTTTTGGGGCTCCAGAATCACTGCAGATGGTGACTGTAGCCATGAAATTAAAAGAGGCTTACTCCTTGGGAGGAAAGTTATGACCAACCTAGATAGCATATTGAAAAGCAGAGACATTATTTTGCCAACAAAGGTCCGTCTAGTCAAGGCTATGGTTTTTCCTGTGGTCATGTATGAATGTAAGAGTTGGACTGTGAAGAAGGCTGAGCACCGAAGAATTGATGCTATTGAACTGTGGTGTTGGAGAAGACTCTTGAG
This sequence comes from Bos indicus, assembly GCF_029378745.1. NCBI lineage: Eukaryota > Metazoa > Chordata > Mammalia > Artiodactyla > Bovidae > Bos > Bos indicus. The sequence continues at coordinate 43,964,326 of NC_091769.1, forward strand.
AGTCCCTTGGACTGCAAGGAGATCCAACCAGTCCATTCTGAAGGAGATCAGCCCTGGGATTTCTTTGGAAGGAATGATGCTAAAGCTGAAACTCCAGTACTTTGGCCACCTCATGCAAAGAGTTGACTCATTGAAAAAGACTCTGGTGCTGGGAGGGATTGAGGGCAGGAGGAGAAGGGGACGACAGAGGATGAGATGGTTGGATGGCATCACTGACTCGATGGACGTGAGTCTGAGTGAACTCCGGGAGTTGGTGATGGACAGGGAGGCCTGGCGTGCTGCAATTCATGGGGTCACAAAGAGTCGGACACGACTGAGCAACTGAACTGAACTGAATGGTCTTAGAACCACACTATGGAGTAGGGAGAGTCCATCAGTCTCATTTAACAGACAAGGAAACCAGGATACAAACGTATTAAGTGTCCTGTTCAAGGCTACATTGAAATCCTAACATTTATTTTTTGCTTTAAATTTGTTTTCTTTTCCAGTTTTATTGAGATGTAATTGACAAATAAAATTGTATAATTTTAAAGTATACAACATGATGATTAGATATATGTATATATTGCAAAATGATCACTACTCTGTCTAGTTAATATTCATCAACTCACATAATTACAGTTTTTTCCTTGTGATGAGAACTTTTAAGATCTCCTCTTTTAACAATTTTCAAATATGCAGTACAGTCTTGTTAACTGTAGTCATCATGGTGTACATTATATCCCCAGGACTTGTTTATCTTATAACTGGAATTTTGTACCTTTTGACTCCCTTCATCCATTTAGCCCACTTCCACCACTTCGCAGCCACCCATCTATTCTCTGTACCTAAGAGTTTGGTTTTTAGATTCCAAGGTGATATCATACAGTATTTGTCTTTCTCTATCTGACTTATTTCACTAAAACCCTAACATTTAAAAATAGAAATCCAACTTCTCCATGTCTATAGAGGTGATTCTTTAAATGAATAAAAATCACCAAATATTATTTTAATTACATCGCTTCTTTCTGGGAGGAGATACTTGCAATGCAAGTAAAAATGAAAGAAAAAAATTTGAATACTTTACTGCTTTTTTCTGAGAACCAAATGACGTCTACCTAATTAACTTAACCACATGATATGTCAACACTAGACTGTCTTGCTTTAAAGATTTTGCAAGTGTTACATATTTTTACTTTTAAAAGACTGAATCCAAAAGTCTTTGCTATAATGATTTTTTGAAAATTTGCATATAATTTTATTAAAAGAATAAATTCACAGTAGAAAACTTGAAAATTGCTATAAAGGCAGAAAGCAAATACCATCCTAAAGTAAAAAGTCAGAAATAACTGTTTACATTGCTATATTTTTTTCAGTCTGTTTTTCTAGGCTTAAACATGTTTCTTTATGCAAAATTAAGATTTTGCTTTATACAGTTTGGAGCCCTAGATGTTTTTCACTTTACATTACATCATCCTGTTTCCATAACGTTAAGATTAAAATATATTATTTTTCTCTTTTTGAAACGTTTTCTTCATTTGGCTGAGACATTTCTCTTTCAGTTATCATGAGAATCTTCTAAATCTCTTTAGTGGAAGCTCTTCATCTCTCTAATGTCTACCAGTGGGAGGTGCCCCCAAACTCAGTCCTAAGGCCTCAGGCCCCCTCCCTTGCCAGGTGGTCCCATCAGGTACCATGGCTTCAGATACCATCGATCCAATGCCAACTCCCAAATTCTAGCCTCGATGCTAGACACACGTACAGCTGCCTGTTTGCCACCTCCACTTAGATAACTAATAGTCATAATTTATTATGCCTAAGAACCTGTCTGCCAATGCAGAAGGTGTAAGAGACAAGGGTTTGATTCCTGGGTCAGGAAGATCCCCTGGAGGAGGCCATGGCAACCCACTGTAGTATTATTGCCTGGAGAATCTCATGGACAGAGGAGCCTGGTGGGCTACAGTCCATGGGGTCGCTAAGAGTTGGACATGACTGAAGCGACTTAGCATGCAAAGCTAAACTCCTAATGAACACGCACCCCAGGTTCCCCTTCTTGGCAAATGGCAACTCATCCTTGAGCTGTTCACACCATGTCTGAAGTTTTCTGACTCTTTTCTCTTATATCACACAGCCAACCCTTCTGCAAATCCTGCCATCCTTGAACTTCTTGTGGGGATCATTTCACGATGGATGTAAATCCAATCATTATGCTGTACACCTTAAACTTATATAATGCTGTATGTCGATTCCATCTCAATGAAACTGGAAGAAAAAAAAGACCAAAGCTAGAGGAGGAAATAATGTCAAGCTGAGATGAGGACCAGACACTAATAAATCATCTGAGGAAAAGCAGTCCTTGGATATGGACAGCTATACAAGTTCAATCAGATTGCTTTTCTTCTGAAAAATAACCTCTCATGTTGAAAAGTCATCTATCATTATTTCTTGATAGTAATAATCTGATTTCTTGATGCTGGGATTAGTTTTCACATGTATTAGATTTTCCATGATACACAAGCTCAAATTGTGTGGTTTGACTTAATGTGATATAAGTAATTGGTGTGGGCATCTTCTCTTTTAAGGGTAAACCTTTTAGTTTGTGTGCATAAAAACAAACAGCAGTAGTAAACAGAGTTACTATTTACTTTCTATTTCATTTTGTAAAAGTTTTATTGAAATATAGTTTATTTGCAGTATTGTGTTAGTTTCAAGTATATAGTAAAGTGGTTTATATATATATATGTGTGTATATATATATAAATGTATGACAATGAAAGTGTTAGTTATTCGGTTGTGACCGACTCTTTGCGACCCCATGGACTATAGCCTACCAGGCTCCTCTGTTCACGGGATGTTGTCCATATATATATATCTATACTTTTTTACATTCTCTTCCCTTATGGATTATTATAGGATATTGAGTATAGTTCCCTGTGCTATGCAATAGGTCCTTGTCGGTCATCTAATTTATGTATAGTAGTGTGTATATGTTAATCCCAAACTCCTAATTTATCCCTCTGCCCCCACCCCTTTTAGTAATCATAAGTCTGTTTTCCCTGTCTCTGAGTCCGTTTGTTTTTCAAGTACGTTCATTTGTATCCTTTTTTTTTAGATTCCACATGTAAGCAGTGTTATATGATATTTATCTTTGGCTTACTTCACTTAGTATGATAATCTCCAGGTTTATCTGTGTTGCTGCAAAAGGCATTATTCCATTCTTTTTGTGGCTTGGTAGTATTCTATTGTTAAATATATATACACATACTACCTCTTCTTTATCAATTCATTTGTTGATGGACAATTAGGTTGCTTCCATGTCTTGGTTATTATAAATACTATAGCTATGAACATTATGGTGCGTGTATCTTTTCAAATTATATTTTTCTCCAAATATATGCCCAGGAGTATTTTAAGTAGTTATAAAAGAAACCATCCAAAAGTAATTTGCATTCGCAGATGGAATTAGTTACATTAAATTGTGATATTACAGAAAACTTTGCCTTTAGTCTAATACAAAGGTTATCTTTACATGAAGAGCAGAGAGACACAGAAGGAAGACAGCCATGTGAAGGTGAAGGCAGAGATTGGAGTGAGGCATTTATCATCAGAATGTTTATTTTTTAAGATTTCCGCATCCTCATATGTAATCTGGTGAATGCATTTTATTGTGACACCTTGTTATTTTAAAAAATAATTTCTGAATTTCTGTAAAATCTCTCTTGATTAAGAAAAAATTCCTCCCATTTCTCCAGTTCGTTCTGCCTTTCAAGTTGTCCAGAATCAGATGAAAGTCACCCCTTGTTTCACCTTTACTGCAATCACCCTGGCTCACATCATCTGCATCTCTTGGTTGGATGATTTCAGTAGCCGCCTAAGGGGTCTTCATCCTGATTCTATCTTGGCTTCATGCCAGTTTACACTCAAAAGGATTCTAATCTCACTTCTAGTTAAATACTTCCATGTTCCATCACTGCCTCCATCCCCACCCCGCTGGCCCTCATCCATTCTGCTCTACCCACACTGGCATCTAGCTTGCTGTTCCCCCTGTAGCTTTGTTTGACTGTGTCCTAACTGGATAGATTTTCCCCCAGAGAGCTGCCTGTCTGTTTTCCTTTGCTTCACGTTTCTGTTCAAATACCATCTCACTTGTGAAGCTCTCCCTGAGTAATATTTATATACAGCATTCTCTCTACCCAGTACCTCCTCCCCACACTCATATTTGTTTTTATTTTCCCCATATTGCCTTATCTAGTTAGCATTTGTATTAGTTTCCTAAGGCTGCTATAATAAAGTAGCACAAACTGGGTGGCTTGCAAAGTGTGAATTTATTCCTTCCCAGTTATAGAGACTAGAAGTCTAGAATCAAGGTGTGGGCAGAGGTGGTTCCTTCCAAGGGTCTGAGACAGTATCTGTTCATTGTCTCTGTCCTAGCTGCTGGTGATGGTCAGCAGTCCTTGTTATCCCATGGTTGATAAATGCCTCACTCCGATCTCTGCCTTCACCTTCACATGGCTGTCTTCCTTCTGTGTCTCTCTACCCTTCATGTAAAGATAACCTTTGTATTAGACTAAAGGCAAACTTTTCTGTAATATGACCACAATTTAATGTAACTAATTCCATCTGCAATGATCCTATTTCCAAATAAGTTCACATTCTGAGTTAGGGATTCAACATATCTTTTTTTGGGAACACAATTCAGTCCATAACAGCATACAAGGCATTTTATTTTTTTATTTGATTAATACTTGTCTTTACCCACCAAAAAGCAAGCAATTTCTTGTTCACTAATGTGTCCTTCATGCCTGGAACAGTACCTTGGACAGAGTAAGAAGTAAATAAATATTTTTAGATGAATGAATGATTATGAATATGCCATTTTCTAATTTTTTTCTCAACTTCTTGCAATTTAGTAGTGTTAGTCCATACTGAATTAACAAGGAAATGTTATTCATTCAGATTTTTTTTTTTAATTTGTGAAGGAAATTTGAAGGAAAGGATTCCCTGGTTCATTTGTGTTAAATATCAGCTAAGTAAGGGTTGAGTCAGAGTTTTAGTGAACAGTAACACCAGATCCCCAGCTGATACACCGCTGAGTTTCCCATCCTGAGCCAGTCCTAAGATCTGTCAATGCTGTGCATGTGTCTGGGCTGCTGAAGAGACATCGCTTATCACAGAGATAGGTGCCATTACTCATTTATTTTATGCACTTTAATCTTATTCTAGCCCCACACTGCCTGGTAATTTTCCTTCATGGTTTCCTTCATGGTTGGCTCTCTCTCCTACTCTTCACAGTGCTCAATTAAATTTTTTTCTGCCCTCTTTATATTTTGTCATATTTCCTCTCCCAGAATCTAAGTAAATTTTACCTTCTGCTTCACAGATAAAATAGAAACCACCGAACAGATACTTCCTCAGCGTTCTGACACACACCTGCAAACTAACCTGTGTCCATATTCACACTTTTTTCTCCCTTCCTGTCGTAGTATGAAAAGTGTGTCCTCCTGGCCATAGGCAAGCTTCTTCCATCTGGAACCACAGCTCCTGGCTGTCTTTTCAAGGAACACATTCCTGCAGTTATGCCTCCTCTTCTAGTATCTTTGAACATTCTCTTCTGTTGGGTCCTTCTTAGAAACATCTAAAAGTTATCATCTCTTTCATCATAAAGTATGTTCCTTTGATCTCTGGTTACCCTCCATCAACTACTTTATCTCTGTTCTTCCTTTATAGTCAACTCACTTGAAAGTGTTATTTGTAGTTGTTCTGTGTCCCTCCTCTTCTCCTAAGTACATTTCAACTCATCACAATCTGACTTTTAACTTGGTCAAATTAAGAAAAAAAAAAAAAAAAGCCTTGTTGCAAAATAAACTCTGATATATTTTATGTTTTTAAAAAAAATTATTTACTTACTTATTTCTGGCTGTGCTGGGTCTTTGTTGCTGTACACACTGTACTGTAGTTGCTGTGAGGAGGGGCTACTCTCTAGTAGCCGTGTGCAGGCTTCTCGATGTGGTGTCTTCTTTCATTGCAGAGCACAGGCTCTAGGGCACATAAGCTTCAGTAGTTGCAGCACGTGGGCTCAGTAGTTGTGGCTCCCTATCTCTAGAGCATAGGCGCAATAGTTGCTCTGAGGTTTGTGGGATCTTCCCAGACCAGGAATTGAACTCGTGTCCCCTGCACTGGCAGGCAGATTCTTTATCACTGAGCTACCAGGGAAGCCCTAAACTCTGGTATTTTTGACTACCTATTTCTTGAAACATTTTCCCTCCCCATTAATTTGCAGGATATCTTCTCTTCCAAAAAGCAAATACTTTTTTTCTCCTTCAGGTTCATGTTCATTCTCTCTCTCTCCTTCTCCCTCCTCCAACAGCCACCTCTGCCCCCAACCCACCACCCTAGTTACTTTTTTTAATCATTAGCTGGAGTTCTAGTTCCAAATCTCAAGACTTCTTTTCTCTTCTTCTCTATAAGGGATACATTTTTCCTAACTGTTATTAGTCTGCTTGGTCTGCCATAACAAAATACCATTGACTGGGTGAGTTAAATGACTGGAATTTATTTTTTCATAGTTCTGGAGGCTAGAAGTCAAAGATCAAGGCATCAGTATACTCAATTTCTGGTGAGGACTCTCTTCTTGGCTTGTAGATGGCCACCATCTTCCTGTGTCCTCACATGGTGGACAGAGAGCAAGCAAGCTCTTTGTTATCCCTTCTTAAAAGGGCACTAATTTCATCATGAGAGCCCCACCCTTATCACCTTATCTAAACCTAAGTACCTCCCAAAGTCTCCATCCCAAAAAACAATAACATTGGGGATTACGGCCTCAGAATATGACTTTTGTGGAGGACACGATTCAGTCCATAGTACAGACTATCCCTTAATCCTATTTCCCAAGAGTCTGTCCTTGGTTCTCCCCTCTTCTCATACTACACATTTCCATGGCTTCAGAGAATCCAGTGATGGTTCCCAACTCTATATCATCATGCTTTTACTAATTATAAGTACTATTAACACACACACACACACATATATCTATATTTTTTCCTACTTAGGAGTTAATTTACCTTTTCCCCTCAAGTTTTGCATAGTTTCATAGTTATCGTAATGGCTGATGATAGAAATTTTAACTTTCTTCACTGATCCTGTATTATAGGTCATTTAAATAGTTTCTAATTTGGCAATATTATGAAAAAAAAGTGAAAGTGTTAGTTGCTCAGTGATATCCAACTCTTTGTGACCCAGTGGACTGTAGCCCGCCAGGCTCCTCTCTCCATGGAATTCTCCAGGCAAGAATACTGGAGTGGGCCATTCCCTTCTCTAGGCGATCATTCCTACCCAGGGATGGAACCTGGGTCTCCTGCATTGCAGGTGCATTCTTTACTGAGCCACCAGGAGAGCCCAGGGATATTATAGATAACACTATGACATATTTTCAGATATATATTTTTTTTTCTCATGTTATTTCTCTATAGAGTAAATTTTCAAGAGTCAAAGAGATTGAATATTTTTATAGTGTTTGATATATATGTCACTCCTTTGAATCACAAGGTCTGGAGGAGATATTCAAACATTTTTAAAGACTATTCACATACAAATCCATCTTTTAAGAAAAATGGCCTCCCAACTTTTTGCCATTGTTATAATTATTAATTAGTTCTTTCTTTCTTAGGGACAGAGCCTCCTATTAACTGGTTACCACCTATCAGACTTGGGCCAGATCCAGAAACTGAAAGCCACTCCGTATGGGCTTCGTGTGAGGGAACCAATCACCTTTGGAAGACTGGGAGAGGGTGTACCCATTAAGTCCCTCTATACCGTGAAATGCTAATCAACTTCCTATTTTTAAAAAGTATGAGATGATCAAAGAAAAGGCCAGTCACTCAGCTGAAGGTTGTTGCTTTGTCTGGAGTAAGAGTAAGCCAATGGCACTAATTATTAATGAAACTGCACATTGCAGTCGGTCCTGAGAATCTATGCTGCTGATGGATAATGCTCCCCCACTGCCTTTTGCTGAGCCTTCCCATGCTTCTCTGCAAAAATCTTTAATGTTTGTTAATAACTGGTGCACATATCCTCCTTGTAACCCTGAAGGACTTGACTAGCAAAGCCAGTACACTACTGCTTTACAGAAGGGACATGCCACTTGACAGTTTCACCAGTGATAATATCTGTGGATCACCTGGGTCACCACACCTTATCAATTCTGAAGATTGGCATGGAAACCTATTCGAGAGAGTTCAGTTCAACAACTGTAAAATTGGAGCTCAGGGTTGATTTATTTGATTACTTGTTTGAAACACTCAGTGTTTAAATGATCTGTAACTTTCACTTTCACTAGTTATTGGAAATTAAGTTCATTCACAAAGAATCTGGCCTCTAGAAAATTAGTCACTATTGTTCTGTTCTAAACAATATTATTCATTTATGGGAATTCATCTCATATTGATCTCAAATTATTTAATAATGAAATCACGAAACGACCTAGACACAAAAGTCCTGTGATTTACAGAACTGGAGGCTCCACATTGTCTATTGGAACCTCTCATTTGATTTCTGTTGAGGTTGATTCTTAGAGCTGTGACCAACCCAAATGCGTTCATGTTTCTGTGTCATATTGACCCCTATGCAGAAGACAACAGTCCCCTCCTTGTATAATTCCCTCCCCTTGAGTGCTGATAGAGTGTGTGAATTGGTTTTAGCAAACTAAATATGGCAAAGGTGATGGGACAGTCACTCCCACAGTTATGTTACTGTTGTAAAGAATCCATTGCAGCAGATAGGAGAAATTCTCCTTTGGCTTTGAAGAAGGAAGCTACGACATGGCAATGAACCGTAGGCGGTCTCTAGAGCGGCCCTTAGCTGACAGCCAGTGGACCTGGCTCAAAAAATACAGACCTCAGTCTTATAGCTGCACAAAAACAAATTCTGCCCAAACCCATGTGAATAAGGAAAAGGACCCCAAACTCCAGAAAGGAGCACAACTGAGCTGACACCTAGATTTCAGCCTTGAAAGACCGTGGGCCAAGGATCCAGGTTAACCATGCCTTGTCTCCTGACCTCCAGAAACTGAGATGGTAAATTGGGGTGGTTGTAAGCCACAAACTTGGTAACAGAAAATTAATACAGTCTCCTCAGGGTAGTATGTAAGAGGGTGGGTTTAAATCTCAGCTCTTCTATTTATTAGCTATTCAGTCTTGCTGCTGATGCTGCTAAGTTGCTTCAGGGAAATTACTTAACATCTCTGAGCCTCTTACTTTAACTATAAGAATAGTACTTATTTCAGGGTGTTAAAGATTGAATGAAATAATGCATGTAAGTCACTTGGGATGGTACCTGACACATAGTACGTTCTTAGTAATGTTTTTTCTTGCCAACAGAGATTGGATATTTTTAGTTTCATAATGCCAAGCATTTTCATTATTTCTTTCCTCTATGTACCCCATGTTTGGAATATTTTTGTCCATTATATTAATTTATTAAGTAAACATTCATCTTCCCATCTATTTCTAACTAATCAGATGATTAGTCAGATCTGATCAGCTTGAGATATTCTAAATAGAATATTTATAATTAATATAATTTGGCTAAAAGCAAAGACATTTGATGTTACGGTTAATGCAATTCCCATTAGCTTTTGAAACATTAGAGAGAGTGGTTGAATCTTGTTAAACTACAAGATTTGGAACCAAAATGTAGTGGACTGATGGTAGGTAGACCTTGAGTGACTTTCTGAAGTGAAGCAAGGTAATCATGCTTTCTTTTATAAGCTATCATATTTGATCATTGTTGAGTGAGTGAGATTGTGGAAAGAAAATTTAAGTTCGAGTAAAAGGAAAAAGTGCCATTAAAGCAAAAGAAAGACCTTAGATACAATATTAAAATTATTTAGGTACTTAATGCCTGGAAATTAACTTAAAAATTGTGAAGGTTTTAGGAATTATGCAGTGTGAACATTAGTGTTATGGTAAAGTGAATAAATGGCAAGCCACTCCAGTACTCTTGCCTGGAGAATCCCATGGACGGAGGAGCCTGGTAGGCTGCAGTCCATGGGGCCGCTAAGAGTCGGACATGACTGAGCGACTTCCCTTTCACTTTTCACTTTCATGCACTGGAGAAGGAAATGGCAACCCACTCCAGTGTTCTTGCCTGGAGAATCCCAGGGACAGGGGAGCCTCGTGGGTTGCTGTCTATGGGGTCGCACAGAGTCGGACACGACTGAAGTGACTTAGCAGCAGCAGCAAAGTGAATAAATACATTCTATTTATGTTCACCATTTAATTTAAATGTTCTTATTTTATAACTTATTTTGTGTATGCTGTGCTGTGCTTAGTTGCTCAGTCATATCCAACTCTTTGTGACCCACCATGGAGTCTACCAGGTTCCTCTGTCCATGGGATTCTCCAAGCAAGAATGCTGGAGTGGGCTGCCATCCCCTCCTCCAGGGGATCGTCCCAACCCAGGGCTTGAACCAGGGTCTCCTGCATTGCAGGTGGATTCTTTACCAGCTGAGCTACCAGGGAAGCCCTATTTTGTGTATAGCACTCGTATTTGAGGTATGATTGCTACTCTTTCATTCAAACTTTATTTCCATTTTGAATATTGTCTTAAAAGCTATATTTCGTTGTATTTATTAGTATCAAGTACTAATATATTCAGGTTTTAGCAAACACTTTTCAAGTTCATCATAGATTAATAGGCATTTGTACTTAATAGAAGTTTCTTCTTTAAGCTTTAAGTTAAACTTTAGTTTTTTTGTTTAAGTTTCTGTAAGTTTCTTTTACACAAACCTAGCTAAAATTCTGATGAACAGAAATAGATATGTTATAAGGAACTCTGTCATCTAGTCTGAAAGTATATTAATTTATTAAAATGCAGAAAAATCTTAAATACATATGAAAAGTTGTTTAAACACATAGAATTTTCCAAGTTTATACTCTGTATAAAGTCAGAAAAACACCAGTTCATAATATAACACACACATAGCACATGCAGCAGACACAATATATACAGCACCCACAGTATACACACACACACACACACACACACACACACACACAGATGGCAATCCACATTAGCATATTAAGTTCTCTGAGAAGTTCTGCAAGAGGAAACTATTGAACTTTGCTTAATTGTATTTTCCTGAAATTAATCTCAGAATCCTTCCTCCCTCTTCCCACAAGAAACCTTGACTCCTGATGACTTAGTGCTCCTTGAAAGGTACTTTGTGAATGACTGCTCCAGGAGATTTCCCCCCATGGAGTTAACTATTATATAGGATAACCATGAGATGCCCCCACATTTATGGGTGGAAGATACACACCGTCATTAAAGCAATCAACAGATGAGAAACAATACCTCCAAACTATGTAGAGAACGTTGAGGATTATGGAGGGTACTGAAAACTTCCTTCTAGAGTCATATACATATAAAGCCAGATCTGGCCACAGGCAGTCACTGTACTGATGTTTTGTACTCATGTAGGTAGAGAGGTCCTGTTGGCGTCAAAGACGGTCATCTTCTGCAAACTGAGTCAGGAACCCAAAGAGGGGAGTTTCCCCGACTGGACACTATCAACAGCTGTGGAGTTGACAGCACTACGCTTTCTTCATTCCTGGCCCAGAGAGCCAGAGGCAACTCCCTATCAGCTCGTACTCTGCTCGGTTTATTTCATGAGAATCAGAGAGGAATATATTTCAGCATTTCAAGAATATTCAGGAGGGCATCTTACTTACTTCAGAGTACTTACTCTGAAGAGTAAAAGGTTTTGTTTTCATAAGGAAGTTTTACTATTTGCTGTCAGGGTGCCAGACCATAATTCTGTATAAGCTTTCCTTAAGGTCTGATGGACAATTGTTCAGTTTAATTGACAGGGGCCACTTATTGCTGAAGTGAGAATAAAAGGTCTACAGTGTCTAGTCAGTTTTTATATTTTGAATAAAACCATGAGTTGCACAGAGTGACTTCTATTTAAAAAATAAAATATTTTGACAACTCCTAGATAAGCCTTTTAGTACTAAGTTACCTATTTATTAAGGTACAGAGAAATGAAAGAACTTGCTAAAAATAAGTATATTGATTCAGTTTACTCAACATTTGAATACAGGCAAAGTATTTTGCTGGGCACTTTGCCTATGTGCTCCATAAGCAGGAAGCAAATATAGGATACCTTCATTCTTCCAAGATAATTTCTACCCACTGAGGGTCTTATTTGGTGGTTTTTTGCAGGCTGAACACACAATGGAATCAATCTTTCTTCTCAAACACATAGAAATAATCAGGCTGGAAAATGGTAAATAGCACTAAATTAGTACTCTTGCCTGGAAAATCCCATGGACGGAGGAGCCTGGTAGGCTGCAGTCCATGGGGTTACTAAGAGTTGGATACGACTGAGCGTCTTCACCTTCACTTTTCACTCATGCATTGGAGAAGGAAATGGCAACCCACTCCAGTGTTCTTTCCTGGAGAATCCCAGGGCCGGGGGAGCCTGGTGGGCTGCCGTCTCTGGGGTCGCATAGAGTCGGACACGACTGAAGCAACTTAGCAGCAGCCGCAGCAGCAGCAGGCTGGTTTCATAGAAATTTTAACATGTGAAAGGACATCATCTATTCAGAAATTAGTTTATAATAAAATAAAAATTTTTCTTTATCTCTAATGTTGACTTGACATTTTCACCAGCCTCTTCTAGCCTTCTTAGTCTGGTGTTTTGAATTGAAACATCAGAGCCTATACTTTGAAATGCACATACAGTTTAAGAAACTGCATGGCTGATAGAATATTCCTGCCCTATCAGAAGTGGAGACAGGAGATTCCTTAGCTCTTTGGTTTGAGATCATTTCTAGAGAGTTGGCCATTTCCAGAGACTCAGGTTTTGGGTGCTGGGATCCAGATGCTGCCTCTCAATTATCAGAGGGTGGGTTGTGATGGGTAATTTTATGTGTCAATTTGGTGAGGCCACAATACCTAGATATTTGATCAAATATTAATCTAGGCATTTCTGTGAAGGTTTTTTTTTTTTAAAGATGAGATTAACATTTAAATTGGTAGATTTTGACTGTTTTTTGTTGTTCAGTCACTAAGTCATGTCTGACTCTTTGCCACCCAGTGGCTGCAGCACTCCAGGCTTTCCTGCCTTTCACTATCTCCCAGAGTTTGCTCAAACTCATGTCCCTTGAGTCTGGGAGGCCACCTAACCACCTCATCCTCTGTCGCCCCCTTCTCCGCATGCCCACAATCTTTCCCAGCATCAGGGTCTTTTCCAAAGAGTTGGCTTTTCACATTAGCTGGCCAAAGTGTTAGAGCTTCAGCTTCAGCCTCAGTCCTTCTGATGAATATTCAGGGTAGATTTCCTTTAGGATTGACTGGTTGATCTCCTTGCTGTTCAAGGGACTCTTAAGAGTCTTCTCTAGCACCACAATTTGAAAGCACCAATTCTTTGGTCCTCAGGCTTCTTTTTAGTCCAGCTCTCACATCTGTACATGACCAAATACAGACCACATCTGTACAAATAATAAATGTTGGAGAAGATGTGGAGAAAAGGAAACCCTCCTACACTGTTGGTAGGAATGTAAATCAGTGCAGCCATTATAGAAAACAGTATGGAGATTCCTCAAAAAATTAAAAATAGAGTTACCAACAATCCCACTCCTGGACATATATCTGGAAAAGAAGACTGTAGTTTGAAAAGATACCTGCACCCCAGTTTTCACAGCAGCACTGTGTACAATAGCCAAGACACGGAAACAACCCAAATGCCCATTAACAGACGATTGGACTAAGAAGATATGGTAATTCATGTGTAATAGAATATTACCGAGTTATAAAAAGAATGAAATAACTGCCATTTTTAGCAACATGGATGGACCTAGAGAGTATTATATTAGTGAAGTAAGTCAGACAGAGGAAAACAAATATTATATATATTACTTATATGTGGAATCTAAAAAATAATACAAATGAATCTATATACAAAATAGAAATAGACTCAAAAACACAGAAAACAAATTTATGGTTGCCAAAGGGGGAAGGGATGGGGAAGAGATAAATTAGGAGTATGAGATTAACAAATCTTCCCTGGGCTTCCCTGGTGGCTCAGTTGGTAAATAATCTGCCTGCAATGCAGGAGACCTGGGTTTGATCCCTGGGTTGGGAAGATCCCCTGGAGGAGGGCATGGCAACCCACTCCAGTATTCTTGCCTGGAGAATCCCCATGGACAGGTGGACTACAGTCCATGGGGTCACAAAGAATTGTACAAGACTGAACAACTAGGCACATACATAAAATTCTTTGGTACTCTGCCTTCTTTACGTTCCAGCTCTCACAACGTAGGTGAGGGTGGTGCCAGAGGATGGATGACTGGATGGCATCACCGATGCAATGAACATGAACTTGGATGAACTCGGGGATGTAGTGAGGGACAGGGAGGCCTGGCGTGCTGCAGTCCATGGGGTCACAAAGAGTTGGACATGACTGGTCAACTGAATAACAACAACAATACATAAAATAGAGAAGTAACAAGGACTTGCTATATAGCACAGGGAATTATATTCAATATCTTCTAATAACCTATAGAAAGAAAGTGAAGTTGCTCAGTCGTGTCCGACTCTTTGCGACCCCATAGACTGTAGCCTACCAGGTTCCTCTGTCCATGGGATCTTCCAGGCAATAGTACTGGAGTGGATTGCCATTTCCTTCTCCAGGGGATCTTCCCAACCCAGAGCTCGAACCTGGGTCTTCTGCATTGTAGACAGATGCTTTACCATCTGAGCCACCAGGGAAGCCTCTAATAACCTATAATGGAAAATAATCAGAAAAAAAAAAAGCTGAATTACTTTGCTGTACACCAGAAACTAACATGTTGTAAATCAATTATACGTCAATTAAAAAACCCAAAGAAAACAAAAATAATATATTTTCGTTCTTTCTTACACTGCTTCCTCTTTCTGATGTGTATATAGGATTATTTAGACTCTAATTTCACATACCTTGTTCTATAATCAATGTTTGAGGCTGCCCATTTTATTTAAATGTTGCTTCCCCGAACTTATTACAATTATTCTCAGTGATTCTGGTTAGATGCTTTTTTAACTTTGAGAGGATAAACTTCTCTTGCTGTAATACACTGAAGAAATCTTCCTGAGGTTAAATGAGCCCTTTCCAATGCTTCTCTCCCTGGAGCAGACTTCCATTGCCCTTTAACATATTCCTTCTTTTGAGCTTTGGCATGCTTCTCTGTGTCCTTAAATCCTCTTATACTCCAGGAGCCCATGGTATGACAGCGGTGAGGTAGCTTAAAACACAGGACCCTCCAAACAGAATAGCTGCTACCACGCAGCACATTAATTCCTGTTAGAGTTGCAATGTATGAGTCCTGCTTGCTCTGGGCAGGCAGAGCTCTCACTGTCAGGAGGCAAAAATAGTCAGCAAAGAGCTAATGGAGTTTGACACTTGAGAAAGGTCAGAAAGAGTCAAGAGTCAGAAAGAGAGGCAGTGGCTCCTGATGATGGCTGACGTGGCATCATCAATTAATGGCAAAGTTGGAACCGGAAGGGAGAGCAAGGAGCCAGAAGTGGAGGTAGCAGGGACAGTAAAAAGGTGAGCATAGGCTGGATTTGAGTTCTAAATCCAGGCTGAGAAGACAGGGTAATGAGACCTGGAGGCATTTATGCTCGTGCCAAGTTGCTTCAGTTGGGCCTGACTAGTCAGTCTATGACCCATGCACTGTAGCCCGCCAGGCTCCTCTGTCCATGGGATTCTCCAGACAAGAATACTGGAGTGGGTTGCCGTGCCTTCCTCCAGGGGATCTTCCGGACCCAGAGATCAAACTCGTATCTCTTATGTCTTCTGCATTGGCAGGCACATTCTTTACTACTGTGCCACCTGGGAAGCCGCATTTATGCTTATGCTTCCTCAAAGAGCACTGGCTCTTCTGAGTTGATGTGAAGACTCCCATTCTCTGGGGATTAAAGGCTCTGATTGTACTGCAGCCAGGACAGGGACACTCTTCATACCATTAGTGATGTTTCTGATGACACATCTATGTCCTTTTCTAAAGAAGGAATTTGGATGTTCCTGGAGCATTGAATTGAACTGATGTGAGAAAGAGAGAGACAGAGAGAGAGAAGAGGCTGTAAGCTATCTCTGAAATGCATATTTAAAACTTTAGGCATTTATTTATCTGTTTGTCTCCAATCATAACATTCCATTTAGGAAAGGAAGGAGATCTGTTTCATGAGTCAGAAGTTTTAGTTTAACCATTTCATTTGTTATTCCTCTCACAGCAGAGGAAGGCAAAGTAAACTGTATAATGGAATAATTATATTTTCTTTGCTTGGGTGGCACCTTTGTTCTTTCTTAATAGCATTAGAACAAATTCAATGAAAACTCCTTGTATGAGCGCAAAGGGTAGCAGCTGTTAAAATAAAGACTAGATCTCTGCTTGTGGGAAAGAGGCTGTACCATCCACAGATAAGAGAGATACAGATCTAGAGAAAATGATTTTTGAAGCTTCTTTAAAGATATTCTTCCAACTTAATCTATAATTATAGCATTCCCCACTTATTTTGCTGGTGCTCCATCATTCTGTCCCCTCTAGAGAAGTATCGTCTCTTCGATGAGGTATTTAACTCTCTTTTGCCTCCAGAGTTGCTGGGATTCCCACATGAACCTGCATAATTAGGGGCCCACAGAACATCTACATTCCTTCCCTCTCTCTCTCAAAAACGCTCATTCATTTTCAGTCTCCCTGAAACATCACACATGTTCTTGCCTTCCCTTCATTCTGCCCAGGCCCCAACACCCTGCCTCAGGGCTGCACACGTTCTAGAACTTTCCTGAGACGTGGCACCTCTATCAAAATGCCTGTGGCCTGAGTTCTGGTAAACAAGGAAAGGCATGTAAGGACCTGTGGGCGTAAGAAGTTTTGTCTTTGTGCTTTTTGTCAGTGGGAAGCCAGGAGACTGGCCCCTTTTCAACCCCTAGACTTTCTTTTTATGAAGATAATGATGATCCCAGAGTCATATTATTGGCCTCCCTGCAGGCACTCAGAGGCAGCCAGCCTGATGCTTTCACGTTCCTTTGCCTTTCATTTGAAAACGGCATGTTGGGGCACATAGACTTGGTCAAGATAATTTTAAGAGAAGAATTTCTGAATTTAATTAAATAATATTTAATAATAGTATCGTTAGCTCATTTGCACAGTGTATTGCAACATGCAGAGTCCTTTCATATGTATCATGCCATGTCATACTTGACATATTGGACCTGTCTTCAAGACCACACAGATATTAGAGCCAATGTTTTCCTCTATTTCCATGGGGAAAGGTGAGAGACACTGAGTATCTGCTCTTGACTCTTGCACTTGCCATCCTATTTTTATGCCTTTCAGGATAGACTAAATCCTTCCTTAATCTAGTGTCCCTCCAAAGCTTCTTGTAATTCTCCTGTTAATAGCCTAGCATTTAAGCTAAACATTAGGATTCAGGGCCTTATGCTGGTTAATATCCTTGTAAGAAGGTGTGTTTCTCTTGTGTTAGCAACCTGTGTAGCTCATTCTTAGTCTGGACTTGCAGCTAGCAAAGTCACAGAGTGAAAGGAAAGTACAGGTGGGCTGGCCTACAGGCCATTCTTTCCTCTTCTTTTCGGCAACAGCTTGCATCTCAAACAGTCCCCCAAGAGGATTATTCACTGAAATTTTGGCATTTGGAAAATATAAATAGACTGTAAAATGGTATGGACAAGA
The DNA here is from genome assembly GCF_029378745.1 of Bos indicus. Lineage (NCBI taxonomy): Eukaryota > Metazoa > Chordata > Mammalia > Artiodactyla > Bovidae > Bos > Bos indicus. The sequence goes on from NC_091769.1 coordinate 43,982,040, forward strand.
AGAGAGGTTTTTGAACTAATATATGACAGAGAAAATGAACGACATTGAAATGGGAATTGGATCCATAAACCCAAACTGAAGAATTACTTTCTTTCTCCACTAAGACTTCAAGATACTAAATGAACTTTGTGCCAATAGCTCCTCAGTGGGCTATGCTAAGGAGCTAGGAAGCAAAATGATGGACAAAATGTTCATTTTAATAAAAACCTCTTTTTATTGACTATAACATACGTACAAAAAAATGTGCGTGCATAGTTCCTAGCCCTGCTCATGGAAAAGCCTTAGAAACAATGACCAACCCAGTGGCTATGATTATCCTTGAAACCAAGGAGGACCCTATGGGGCCCTCAAGGTACAAAAGTCTTTCTGTGTCCACCATATCATGTTTTTAGGAAAAAGGCTTCGGCCTCCTATACCTTCCCTGAGTTCTGAAGGGCAGGTTCAACAGTTACTAATTAGGAGAGAGAGGGAATGCAGAAATAACAGTGGAGGAGTCAAGAAACAAAAGTGCAAGTGAAGCAGGGTCCTGGCTCTTCCTCAGAGGATATATGTGACAATACATCTCTGAGTTCTTCTGCAGTAACTAAGCCCCTCCCCAACCCCTCTCCCCCAGGTGGAGGATGGTAACTTCAGCCTAAGCACAAGATTCCTGGAACACTGCCCTATCAACCAATCAGAGGAAGGTCACCGGTCCTGCAGCCCTCCCTCAAAATTTAGGCTATAAAAACTCTTCCCTGAAAACCATCAGAGAGTTCAGGCTTTTGAGCACGAGCCACCCGTTTTCCTTGCTTGACCCTTCGATAAACCCTTTTCTGCTCCAAACTCTGACATTTGTTTGCTTCACTGTGTAAAGCCACGTGTGTTGGGCATACAGACTTGGATTCTGTGACATCCTTAGTGCCCAGATTTGTAGTCTTGAAATATCATTTCCACTAAAGGAATCTAGACAAATGTCTGTTTCCAGGTTTGGGATAGAAAATATAGGAGATGCATCTGGAATATCTAGTCATACTAGATAGCCATGCAGCTGTCATGTACCACCAGGGCCATGTCAGAAACACCCCAGAGCCAACTTGAAAAGGTTTCTATTAGCCAAAGGGCAAAAATATGAGCATTAAAAAGAATAATTATAATTACTTGAAGTCCATCAAATAAGTTGAAAGCTGTGACCTCATAATGATATTTTTTAAAATTGACCTCTTTCAGAGGATGATGGGGAACTAGTTTTTGTGAACATTGGTCGATGAAGAGAAAGAGTTATTTATTCTGTTTCCTATATGAATGGTATCATGGGGTACCCAAATAGTAGGGGAGGGAAAATGTGTATACATATATATATTTATTTGGTTGGGCTACGTCTCAGTTGCAGCATGGAAACTCTCACTTGTAGCATGTGGGATCTAGTTCCCTGACCAGGTTTTCAAACCTGGGTCCACTGCATTGAGAGTACAGAGCCTTAGCCCCTGGACCACCAGGGAAGATCCAGAAAATTTATATTTATAAAAGTGTTCCAATGAGTGGATTAATAAGTAGAAAAGAAATGATAGAACTAGAATATCATCCTTTGCAACCCCCTTTGGATAATTAGGTCTTGGCATTAAGCACCAACAGCTGCTATCATCACAAAAAGAGAGAAACACACATACCACATGCTCTTGGTGAAAGAACAAATCAGCACCTACAGTCCTGCCAAGAGATCAGACCTAGGACTGACCAAGTGTCTGGACCCAGCTGTCCATTTGCAGGAACTAGAGAGGACAGAGGAGCATGGTGAACTGCCCTATGACTGTACAGTCCGCAGAGCCCCAATGGTGGGAGTTCTACAGGGCAGATTCCCAAAGAAGTTGTAAGAAAAAGGAAAGAGAGTCTGTAGAATGTAATAGACTTAAAAGGCATGTCAAATTTACAATGGGTAAAGTGTACTGTTGTACCCAGTACTTAGGTGATAAAACTACAGTGAAACACAAATATGGTATGATTCTTTTAAAAGTCAGAGTAGCAGTTACCCTTGAGGAGGAAGATACATTGACCAGGATGGAACACATGGAAGGACTTAGGTGGTGGCTGGTAAAAAGCCAGTGGTGGCTCTTTCTTGACCTGGATAGTGGTTGCTAAGATGTTTACCTTGTTCCAGTTCATTAAACTATCCACCCATTTTGCTTAGTCTTCTGAATCAGTTTTATAATCGGAAATTTGAAAGAGAAGAAGAAAATAAGAACAGCAATTTTTAAATAATTTACATTTCATGAATGCCATAAAGAACTTTGACAGTCAAGAGCAGTGTGTGTCAAGAAACAGTTTAATGGTAAAGAGTGTGGGTGTGGGGGCCATCCTGACAGGGTCCACATCCTAGCTTGGCTGCTTAGCAGCTGGGTAACCCTGGGCGAGTTACTCAGCCTCTTTGAGTCTAGATTTTCTCATCTGTAAAATGAGTTCATTATAGTTTATAAATCATGAAATTTAAATGCAATGGTACATGTGAATGTTTAGAATATTGCCAGGCACATATTAAGAGCTCAGTACCTGTTGCTGCTGCTGCTAAGTCACTTTAGTTGTGTCCAACTCTGTGCGACCCCATAGACAGCAGCCCACCAGGCTCCCCCGTCCCTGGGATTCTCCAGGCAAGAACACTGGAGTGGGTTGCCATTTCCTTCTCCAATGCATGAAAGTGAAAAGTGAAAGTGAAGTCGCTCAGTCATGTCTGACTCTTAACGACCCCATGGACTGCAGCCTACTAGGCTCCTCCATCCATGGGATTTTCCAGGCAAGAGTACTGGAGTGGGGTGCCATTGCCTTCTCCACCAGTACCTGTTAGCTATGCTGTTTCTTCCTGTTTCTTAAAACTCTCCTTATTTTCCTTAGTTTTCCTCACACACTGCAGCACTCTTAAAAAACCTGGTGATGTGGGGGTGGGGATGTTGTCCCCTAGCCCTAGTTTGTGCCTCTTTGTCCTTCCACCCCCTTGCCCCCCATTCTGTATTTAAAGACTCCCAAGGAGGAACCTGGAAAGTCAGGGAAGGAGAGAACCCACCTGCGTAGAGTCAGAATCTATTTAATGGTGAGAGAGAAGGGAAAGAGACTTTTCTTATTTGCCCCTGGCTCTTCAGTGTCTAGGATGGTATATGACACCCCATAGGCATGTAATAGACTTGAAAGGATGGGTGAGAGAACTTGTAGAACCTGATTTAGAAAGAACTGTTCAAGTTGTTTTTCTTTTCCCCACGAAGAGTCTGAAGTGGTCCATGCTTTATTTCTCTTTCATTTTATCACACTCTAACATTTTCTAATTTACTTACTATGTTTACTTTTTTATTGTCTCTCATCCCCAGAATGTTAGCTCCAAGAGGGTAGGAATTTTTATCTGCTTTTTTTATCTTTTCCACTGATGCATCCCAATACCCCAGAGCTATTGTGTGTGTGTGTGCGTGTGTGTGTGTATTCATGCATGTGCTTAGTTGCTCAGTTGTGGCCGACTCTTTGCAACTGCATGGACTGGAACCCACCAGGCTCCTCTGTCCATGCGATTCTCCAGGCAAGAATACTGGAGTGGGTTGCCATTTCCTCCTCCGGGGAATCTTCCCAACCCAGGGATCGAACCCATGTCTCTTGTTTCTCCAGCATTGCAGAGATTCTTTACCCACTGAGCCATCTGGGAAGCCCCCCTAGAGCCATCCTCAATAAATATTTGCTGTATGAAATCATATCTCCAGGGTCCTTAGCTCAGTGTCACATGCCCTGCTTCCCCATTTCAGTGTTCATGGCTCTGTGTGAGTCAATTAGTCTAAATGTTTCTCTTGGCAAAATGTGTATATTGCACTTGTTCTTTCTTCAGAAAGCCACTTGTTGACTCCAGCCCTACATCTGCCAACCGTCTTGCTGCTGCCCCTCGGAGTGCCTTCCTGCCCAGAAGATCCATTCATTCTATCCCCTCTCCCTCTATGTTCTTCCTGTCATTGTTCCCATACCTGGCACCTTCCCATCTATGGGAACAGTGTAGCTGAGTTCATTACAGCAAAGCCTTTCTGGACCAGCCTCTTATGGGTAAATGTCTCTGTCTCCTGCTTGTCCAGTCTTTCTGTTTTCCTTCAAAGCACTTACCATGTGTTCTGTTGTTGAATACATGGAGAAAGAAATGGCCATTACAGTACATAACAAGATCCAGATATAATAATGGAAGTTTGTGGATGGGGTGCTTCCCTGGTGGTTCAGTGGTAAAGAATCCACCTGCCAATGCAGGAGACACAGGTTGGATCTCTGATCTGAGAAGATCCCACGTGCCATGGAGAAACTAGGCCCATGCACCACAACTACTGAGCCTGTGTTATAGAGCCCAGGAGCCACAACTGCTGAGTTCATGTGCCACAACCACTGAAGCGTCTTTGCCCTAAAGCCTGTGCTCCAAAACATGAGAAGCCACTGCAATGGGAAGCCTGTGTACCACAACTAGAGAGCAACCCTTGTGTGTGGCAACTAGAGAAAAAACCCACACATCAATGAAGACCCAGCACAGCCAAAAATAAAAAAATAATAATTTTTTAAAAGTTTCAAAATGGTCCACCCACATAAAAAAAATCTTAAAAAAAAAAGAATGGACGTGGGAATGTGAGTTGACTTTCACATTGTCTCTGCCATAACTTTCAGGAAGGTACTAGGATGGTTGAGCTTACTAGTTTCTGGTTCTTAGTGGGTGCTTGGTAAATACTTTGTGAATGAATGGATAAACAAGTGGATAATAGATATAGCCTCAGACTTGGAGTTGGGTGGGTGTTTCTACAAGGTGAAGGATCAGAATCTCATTGAGGAGGTAGAGCAAGGAAATGGGGAATCCAAAGCAGAGGTGCTCACAACCTTAAGGAAACATGTAGTTTTAATATAGTGAGGGGGAACACCCCATGGCTTTATCAGAGATGGACTAGAAGACAGGGCTTAGGAACTAGGGCTGTGGCCAAAGCCAAGGACTAGGACCTGTGGATGGTGAGTAGGAAGTTTGGGCCTAATGGGTGCCCAGTGGGCAGTCCTTAAGACACTGACTCTGACAGGCATTTATGAGGTTCCTGAGAGGACTGATGACTTGGTTCCATCAGAGATGTCAGCACAGCCTGCCCTTGACAGGGTGCTATAGAACATGGGGTGGCCTGTACTTGCAGACAGAGTAGAGCTTAGAAAGGCTTGACTTTGGAGCAAGGTCTTAACTTCTCTGAGACTTGGCTTCATTGTCTATACATTGAAGATTAAAATACCTACCTTCTGTGGCTGTTTTGAGGATGAAATAATGTGAAATGCCTTATCCAGTTTTGCTCACACCTGGCTATGGGGGGAGTTTTGACAAGGCACACACACCTGGGACTGGCTGTTGGCAATTCTGACTTGGTAATTCTGGAGTATGTTTCAAGCATCTGTGGTTTAGAAAGTGTACAGATGGCTGCAAAAGTCAGGCTGACTTGAATAACCTTGGATTGGCATAGTAAGGCAACAAGAAATGGTAGTTTCTTCATCCACCTTCTCCTCCACTGCCATCACCTCCAACTCTTTCTCATCCTTTTCTCCTTTTTTTTCCCCTTTGGTAATAGGTGTAGGCATAAGTGGACTCAGTCATGGGATGTGTGGGGAAGCAGGGGAGTGAAAAACAAGTAAAGGCTGACAGCATTCCTGTTGGACATTGATTCTGGCAAATGCTGGATGAAAGGTACAAGACTAAGGTCCTGCCGCTAATTAGTCAGCTTTAAATGTCTGGAACAGTGAAAGTGAGGGTATGAAAGATGGTACTGCCAGTACTTTGTCTGCAGGAAATAACTCTTACACATGCTTTTCCAGGTTTTGTATATTTAAGAAGAATGATTTTCTGCTAGAGAGCTTTAGACATTGCCAAATAAAGCAGACCCATTTTAAGATAAAGGTTGTAGAGTGGTTTAATTTACCTGTGCAATGAAAATTTACCGAGTGCCTACGAGGTACATGCCATGGGCTAAGGACCATGGAGATATTTCATTCAACAAATATTTATTGAGCGTAGCTCTACAGTGTTGGGATGTATGAGTGAAAAAAGATTAAAAAAGCAGATAAAAAATGCCTACCCTCTTGGATTCTAATAGAGAGAGAGAGGCAATAAAAAACTAAACATAGTAAGGAAATTATAAAATGTTAGGATGTGATATAATGTTATAGAGTATTTTATAAAAGATAGCTAACAGCAGTCCCCAGCCTTTTTGGCACCACGGACTGATTTCAGGGAAGACGATTTTTCCAAGGACCAGGGGTTAGGGGGCTGGGTGATGATTTGGAGATTATTCAAGCACGTAACATTTATTATGAACTTTATTTCTATTATTATTACATCAGTTCCACCTCAGATCATCAGGCATTAGATCCCAGAGGTCAGGGACCCTTGTTTAAGAAGATTCATTGAGTGAGTACTTGAAGAAGGTGCAGAAGTTTTACTATGGGGGTACCTGGAGTAAAAATATTCCAAGCAGAAGGACCAGTTAGTGCCAAGGCCTTGAGGCTACCAGAGTATGTCTGAGGAACAGCAAAGAAAACAGGATCGTCTCTGTGAAGTGAGAGAAGTTGGGTAATGGGGGATGAGTTCGAAGAGAAAATGGCCAGATAATGTCAGATCTTTGGAGAAGGAAATGGCAACCCACTCCAGTGTTCTTGCCTGGAGAATCCCAGGGACAGGGGAGCCTGGTGGGATGCCGTCTGTGGGGTTACACAGAGTCAGACATGACTAAAGTGACTTAGCAGCAGCAATGTCAGATCTTGAAGGATATTTCAGGACTTTGGCATTTACATTAAGTGAGATAAAACAACACTGAGGGGTTAGGAACCAGGGGAGGGAGGAGGCTTGGACTTGTACTATAACAGGATCACTCTGTAGCAGCATTGAGAATAGATTGTAGGAGGGCAGGGCTACAAAAGAGGAGACAGTGAGGAGGTTCCTGCAAGAATTAGGGAAGGCTCTCAGAGGGTTGGACTAAGACAGTGGCAGTGGAAATGGTGAGAAGTGGATATATTTTGGGGAAAAATTCAGCAAAATTTCCTGACAGGTTGAAGTGGGTATAAGAGAAAGAGTGGAATTGCTGACACTACATGTTTTGTTTTGTTTGTTTGTTTTGGTTTTGCCTAAGCAAAAGGACAGAGTTGCTTTTAAGCGGGGGACCATGGGTGAAGACATCTGGGGAAAAAATACTTAAGTCGGCTTCTGGTCATTGGCTTCTGACCCTCAAGTGGAGGATACTGGATTGTGTGTCCACGGATAGGACATGGATTGACCTAAGGGTCTGGAATTAGGAGAAGCATCTGGGATGAAGGGCACATGTGAGTTCCATCAAGGAAGAGATGGTGCTGAAGGCCGAGGACTGTGTGAGCTCATCGACTGTGCAGATGGAGAGCAGGAGAAGTGCAAGGCCTGAGCCCCAGGCTCCCCAAGATGTCTGGAGGAACCAGCAAAGGAGGCTGATGAGGAACCTCCAGCAAAGTGAAAGGGAAATCAGGAGAGTGTGGTGCCCCGGAAACCCAGGGAAGCGAACAGAGAGGGAAGAGGGTGAGAGAAACCACACCAAACATTGCCAGAAGGTCAGGTTGCTGCTGCTACTGCTGCTAAGTCACTTCAGTCGTGTCTGACTCTGTGTGACCCCATAGACGGCAGCCCACCAGGCTCCCCTGTCCCTGGGATTCTCCAGGCAAGAACACTGGAGTGGGTTGCCATTTCCTTCTCCAAGCATGAAAGTGAAAAGTGAAAGTAAAGTCACTCAGTCGTGTCCGACTCTTAGAGACCCCATGGACTACAGCCTACCAGGCTTCTCCATCTATGGGATTTTCCAGGCAAGAGTACTGGAGTGGGGTGCCATTGCCTTCTCCGAGAAGGTCAGGTTCAGTTCAGTTCAGCTGCTCAGTCGTGTCCGACTCTTTGCAACCCCATGAATCGCGGCACGCCAGGCCTCCCTGTCCATCACCAACTCCCGAAGTTCACTCAGACTCAGGTCCATCGAGTCAGTGATGCCATCCAGCCATCTCATCCTCTGTTGTCCCCTTCTCCTCCTGCCCCCAATGCCTCCAACCATCAGAGACTTTTCCAATGAGTCAACTCTTCGCATGAGGTGGCCAAAGTACTGGAGTTTCAGCTTTAGCATCATTCCTTCCAAAGAAATCCCAGGGCTGGTCTCCTTCAAAATGGACTGGTTGGATCTCTTTGCAGTCCAAGGGACTCTCAAGAGTCTTCTCCAACACCGCAGTTCAAAAGCATCAATTCTTTGGTGCTCAGCCTTCTTCACAGTCCAACTCTCACATCCATTCATGACCACAGGAAAAACCATAGCCTTGACTAGATGGACCTTTGTTGGCAAAGTAATGTCTCTGCTTTTGAATATGCTATCTAGGTTGGTCATAACTTTCCTTCCAAGGAGTAAGCGTCTTTTAATTTCATGGCTGCAGTCACAGAGGGCTTATAACAGACTGCCCTACTGTGCATTAGCAGCCTGCCCTGCTGTGCGCCATTACGCCACACCCTGTTACTAGCCAACAGGTCCCACTCAACCATTGGTTAACACTGCAGTGGGCCCCACCCACAAGCAACCAACTGTCAATGAGCAACCATTAGTGGTCCTGCTCAGCCATTGGTTGGTGCTGCAGTGGGCCCCGACCACAAGCAACAACTATCAAAAAGCCACTGTTAGTGAGGGGATTTAGTCAGTGATTGGTGGAGTGGTGGTCCTCAGGTAGAGAGTGAGGTAAGAAGCAGATCCTGACCTTCTCACTGGGGCCCTCCTTGGGCCAACAGGTGAGCTGGGGGTGGGTGTGGCATGTCCAGGGAAGAGTCTGGGGGCTGTGTCCTGCAGGACTCCAGAGCCCTCACGAAGGCCACCCACTGGCCAGGCCCAGGCTTTGAGGCAGCCGTAAACCTCTCCTCCATCCCTGCCTCTGTGAGCTAATAGCAGCGGCCATCTGTATAAAGTGCAGTCTGTGGCATCTGACCCCGAGGAAGCCGCCAACTGAGATATGCCTCCTCTTAGCCATGTCCAGGACCCTGGAAGGTGAAAGTTGTGCCTGAGGACCTTTCCCTTTATTGTCAGAACAGAGAATAACGTTCATTTCGTAGAGGTTTACAGGAACATGAACACCTGATCGTGACCTGACCTCAAGAACAAAGGATCTGACACCAAGAAGTTTGCCACAGCTAACCACGCCCATCCCTCACCTTTCCTATGAGGGCTTTTCTGAAAGTTTTGTAGGAGTTTGGGGTTTTTAAGGGATGAGCCACTCACCCCTCTGCATGGCCCTGAGATTAAACTTTTTCTGTTACAAACTCTGACGTTTTGGTATCTTTTGGCCTTGCTGAGCATCAGGCACTTGCATTTCGATAACAGGTTGAGAAGTGACTGGTAAGTTAAGTCAAGGGGAGGCTATCTGTTACTCTGACAAGAGTGTGTGGTGTAGGGGGTAAGAGCCAGTATGGATGCGTTTAAGAGAGGAGTGAAAGTGAAAGTCGCTCCATTGTCCAACTCTTTGCGACCCCATGGACTATACAGAATGCTAGAGTGGGTAGCCTTTCCCTTCTCTGGGGGATATTCCCAACCCAGGGATCAAACCCAGGTCTCCCACGTTGCAGGCAGATTCATTACCAGCTGAGCCACAAGGGAAGCCCTTAAAAGAGGAGGGGAGGGGAGGAATTGGAAACGGAGTAGAGGGAAGAGAAGCAGCTAGTAGGGGTTGGTGAACAAAAGAGGGTTTTTTTGTTTGTTTTTGTTTTTTAAATGGGAGTGATTGTAGCATTTTTATGTGATGATGAGAATAATTGAATAAGAGAAGGAATTCTTGGTACTGGAGAGAGAGGAGAGGTGGAGCCATGTTCTTGAATAGGTGGGAAGGGATGGATCTAGGGCAGGAGTCCCCAGCCTCCAGGATCTAATGCCTGATGATCTGAGATGGAGCTGATGTAATAATAAAAAGTACACTAATAATAAAAAGTACACAATGCAGTGTGCTTGAATCATCACCAAACCTCCTCTCTCCAATCCCCTGAACCCCATCTGTGGAAAAATTGTCTTCCGTGAAACTGGTCCCTGGTGCCAAAAAAGGCTGGGGACCGCTGATCTAGAATATAGGGGGCAGGGTGAGGGGTGACGATGGTCTTGGGGTGGGGGTAGGCAGAACACATATTGTTGTCAGAGGGTAGGTAGTGGACTGAGTCAGTGGATTTCTTTTCTTCTGGCTTAAACTTTCTCAGTGAAACAGGAAGCAAAACCATCACCTGAAAGTGGCGGAGAAGACATCAAGATGGTGGAGAAGATATCAAAGGCATGAGGAGAGTGGATAAGGTATTACTTGGTTGTCTCAGAGAGTACGAAACACACACAGTTGCCTTGCAGGGGAAGGAGCTCGCTGATGTTCATCACCAGGAAGTTGAAATGCGATCCGTGAGTGTGGTTGTGAGTTCTCCCCCAGCATGTTTCGTTGTCCAGCTGTAGGCAGTTTGCTGTCTTTAACCAGGGTTGCAGTTTTGCCAAGGACGAAGCTAGAGGGGCAAGGAGTCATGATGACTGGCCAGGCGATTTCAATGGGCAAAAAGGAGAAGAGGGTGAGGGACAGCAAAAGATAGTAGGATCAATGGATCAGTGCTCCCAGTGACTGAAGGCTTGTAGTTGAGGCACAAGGTGAACTGGAAAACTAAGAGGTAAGGGGTCCAACACTGGGATGGATGAAAATGAGAATGTGGATGGTGTGGTCATTGTTCACCACCAAACATGGCTGGACTACACTTTATTTCTCTTTAGAGTTAATATGGCCAGTGACTGGTTATGGAAAATGAAATGTGAGTGGAAGGGTTCCCTGTTTCTAGGCCTGACCCATAAGAAATTATCTTCTGTAATCCTATATTCTCCCTCTTTTCTGTCTATCAGCTGTCTGCAGAGAATACAGCAAAAGAACCTCAGACCTGGGAAAGGACTGCACCTCAAGTCAGAGGGTCCCTGAATCACCACATGGAAGGCTCTCCACCCAACCTCAATATGTGATATGCCTTGAGTTAGAAAGAAGCTCAGACCATGCCTATTTTGTTAGATTTTGTGATATTTATGGAAGAAGGCAATGGCACCCCACTCCAGTACTCTTGCCTGGAAAATCCAATGGACGGAGGAGCCTGGTGCTCTGCAGTCCATGGGGTCACTAGGAGTCGGACACGACTGAGCGACTTCACTCTCACTTTTCACTTTCATGCATTGGAGAAGGAAATGGCATCCCACTCCAGTGTTCTTGCCTGGAGAATCCCAGGGACGGGGAAGCCTGGTGGGCTGCCGTCTATGGGGTCGCACAGAGTTGGACACGACTGAAGCGACTTAGCAGCAGCAGCAGTGATATTTATAAAGCATTGATCCTACCCTGGCTAAATCAGAAATGCTGAAATTATATTGATCCAGGAGGGTTTGTTCATGGGGGTGAGTGGTTGAGGGAGATGTCAAACACAGTTTATTGGAGGAGAGGCTTCAAGTGCCTAAGAGAACATGCTGGATGTTCCATTTATGTCCACACTTATCTGTGCATGAAATCACCAAGAAAAGGGGGAGAAACAGTGCAGGAGAGAGTGATCATGAGCCAGAAGCTAAAGGAATCCAAAATGAGCAGGTGCAGTCGGGCAGTGGTAGCAAGTGATGGGTGACTGCTTGAGATAAAAGCTCAGGGTTTTAGCAAGGGAGAATGGTATGGAGGCAGTTGTGCAGTCAAGGAGGACATGCACTCCATCTCTAGGCCCAGAAGAAGAGGGGGAAACATTGCTGCCATCTGGGAGGGTGGCAGGGGAGCAGTGCTCTTGGGAAGGGCCCCAGGTGGAAGAAACATTCAGAGAAGAGGCTGAGGATATAAGAGAATTGCTGAAGGAGGACTGTGAATCCAGAGGGCACAATGCACCCTGGAGGGGTCTTGTGGTTTGAGGACCTTGTGATTGGAAGGTGGATATCGCATGAGGGAGGTGAAGAGCCTGGTGGGAAGTCAAGAATAAGAGAAGTGGGGTGACCTGGGACCCTGGACTTCTTGGGGCCAGTGATACAGACAAGTCTAAAAAGCAAGGTGCAGTTAGTCCTAGGGGACACCCTGGACTGAGTTTTGAGTCCTGTCAGCAGATGCAAGGGAGTCTGGAGAAACATGGGATTAGTCCCACTCAGAGCCCCTTCTCCAACCCATAGGCTCCATCTTCAGCCCTGAGGATGGGAAGAAAGATGGTTCAGTGGAATAGGTCTAAGAGATGTGATAAAGATACTGTCCCACTCTCAGGATGCTCACCTTTAGAGAGAGAGGAAATGGGTGCTCATGCAACGATGCTTCAGTGGACAAACCAGAGCAGAGGTCATTGAACAGTTTGCTCTGTGCACATTATAGAAAGCAGAGTAAGCATGTTGTCGACCTTTGTGTGTGTGGCTGGGCAGCTGTGCATGAGCCCCACCCAGGTGAGTTTTAGCTAATTCCCTAAGCCCTGTTGTTCACCTGGACTGGACACTTGATAGAAATGCAGGAATTACCTCCCAGCTACCCCCTAGCTATACTGAATCAGTATCTGCATATGAACCAGATACCCAGATGATTCATAGGCACAGTCAAGCCTAGAAGCACTGTGAATGCATTTCTTGTTACTAGCAGGGACAAAGCAGGTGCTTCCAAGAAGAAAAGGCCAGTGTCAGAAGCAGCCCCAGGAAAGATGACGTGTTACTCATCAACCTTAAAATTTCAAGTTCAGTGCATTTTTTTTTGAGCCCTGGCGATGTGTTGGATTCATGTGAACTTCATTAAAAAATAAAACAAACAGAGTTCTAACTTGCCTGACTCAAAAAACATTTCATTGTTTCTTTAGGGAGAAATAGATTAGAACAGACAAAGTTGATTATACAGAATAAGGAAAAAACAACTCTGAACTTTTAACCTGCATGAGTTGTCATTAGAATCTTGGAATCATGGAATTCCAGAATGTAGAGCAGTAGTTCTCCATGTTATCTGTATGTTAGTGTCACCTTGGGAGCTTTCAAAAAGCGAAAACCAACCAAACAAAAAGTCCCAATGCTGAGCCCCAACCCCAGATATTCTGATTGAACTGCTCAGGTGTGAGAACCTGGAGTCTGGGAGTATTTAAGAGCTCTGAGTAATCCTAATGCAGCAAGAGTTGAGCCTTACTGGTAGAAATAGAATGCAAGGCACATGTGCAATTTTAAATGATCGAGTGGCCAAATTAAAAAGATAGAAACAAAGTATAGTTTTAGTAATATGTCTTACTTAACCCAATATGTCCAAAATATTCTTTTAACATGTAATCAGTATAAAACACTAATAATGAGGTAGCTTGTATTTCTTGATAAAGCTTCTGAGTCTGTTGTGTGTTTGCATTTATAGTACATCTCAGTTCAGATTAGCTGCATTTTAAGAATTCAGTACTAGAGACCTGTGACTAATGGCTCTCGTGTTGGACAGTGCAGCTTCAAGGAAAGACAGTAGTGCCCGACCATGAAAGCTAGATTTACATCTCCGGAAGACAAAATGAGTACCCATTTAACATAGATGTGATGGTTCAGGAGACCATGAGGTATAATTCTGTATTATTTCCTATTTGTCAACAGCCTCTTAAGGATCATTGCCAAAGTCACTGAGGAGGCAGAATTTAGAAACTTTGCAAAGTTTCTTCCATAAAGGGAAATGTTGTCTGGGATTTAAATGATATATACCAATCCTTCCATGATTCTATATTAAGGTTCACAAATGAATATTGTGCTGAGTTTCTCAGCAGCTATGATACTGGGAAATACCGAGCTTCTACTGATTTTGATCTCAAAAAAAAAAAAAAAAATGCAGTCATTGACTACATTTTCTTTTCCTCTCCTGGAATCAACCAGTGTTAAGGACAAGCATCTTTCGGGATTTTCATATCTGTGTAGCTGAGTCAGTGTTGGAATCAGGGATGTGGAACGATAAAATTGTGAGGCTTGGCATTCCTGGCCCTATCCTCCTCCTCAGAAAAGAAATCTTACACATTGCCATACCAGCTGTTGAATACAATAAATATCTTCCCAGTGTTAGCATAAGATTGGATTCCTAGGGTCTGATTTTTACCATGGCATTGTTTTTCCCTACAGAAATTAGAGAAATCACTTAGGCATTGGCATATGTTAAACTGTAACCAGATCATGTAGCTCTTCTGCGCCTGAGGCAAGTTAAGCAGAAAGTGTTAGTGACGTGTGCTGAGAACTAGGTTAAACGCATTTCTCAGGACAGATCACATTAGTTTCCTGATGCTGACAGGGTAGAATAGAGACACTCAGGAAGGTTGGTCATCCCCCCAACCCTGTCCCCTATCTGTCCAAGTGCTTCTGTTCATATTAAGGCCCCTTTTCACTTTTCACCAAAGTATCTTTGCTTCCATCAAAGATACTTCCTTCCCAAAGCTGACAATGGTTTTAAAAAAGAAGACACCCCAGATGGACAAAATTGATCTTTGGCCCATGTAGCCCCTCTTTTGTGCCCTTCCCTCACCTTTGCCAGGAATATTCCCTTCTCTTCTGAAGATCTTGGAGTATTGTGTCTGCTGTCAAAACCCTTCTCAGCAGAGAGTTGTGAACTTATTCACACCATAGAGTAGCCTGTTAACAATAAGGCATACATAACACATAGCTTCTCTCTCTCTCTCATAGCTTCTCTCTCTCTCATAGCTTCTCTTTATTCCCAAAGTAATAAAGGACTACCTGAAGAATATCAGGCATTGGCTAGGTAATTGGGGATTTTTAAAAGATGGATAGATTAGAACTAATGGCCCCTGAAATAGCACTGTGTCTATCATATGTCTATCAAGAACTCAGGAAAGGATGAAATTGGAGAGTCTTCAAGGAAGTATATCTTCACAGGTGGTGCAATGGTAAAGAATCCGCCTGCCAGGGCAGGAGACGCAGGAGATGTGGGTTTGATCCCAGGGAAGATCCCCTGGAGTAGGAAATGGGAACCCACTCCAGTATTTCTGCCTGAAAAAGACAGAGCCTGGAGGGCTACAGTACGTCGGGTTGCAAAGAATCGGACAGGACTAAGCGACTCAGCAGGAGCAAGTATGAACCTGCAATAATGATAGGTTGCCACCAGGGGGCACTTAAGTGCCTTGATTGCGGGGCCAAACTATCAGACTTAACCATAGAGAATAAGCTAATTTTTACTTTTTAAAACATGTAGAATTTAAATAATATTACCAAAATTAGGTTTAAATATGATTCATATGAGTAAGTTCTCATACAAATCAAAACCTAAGAAAAAATTTGCTACCTGCCTCACTACCCTTAGGCTGCTTTCATCATTCAGGGTAATCCTGTTTATAGCACCGGATGTCATGACTACAGTCCTGCTGACTCACACTGATTTCTTATTTGGGAACCATACTCTTTTATTAGGACGAGGGAGAATATTTAAAAGGATTTTCACAATTTCAACAGCCCAAAAGTATTCTGTACCCCTCTCTTTTCCTGTTCTACTGCTATATGGAATGGGAGGGGCAGTTTTCTGCATTAAAATGTGGGGATTATTTTGTAAATGTAATTGTGGAGAACAGTCACATGGTTTTTTTTTAAAGATGAGGTAATCTTAGCTGATATCTGCAAGATGTAGGAACTTTTCAGGCCAAATTACTTTAAAATCACGCATTAAGATGAGTGTGACAATTGTTAAGACAAATGCATGTGACTTAATCTATCTGAAACCTTGCAGTGTTCCCCTTGATTAGAGATGAGGCATAAGTGTTTTCTACTATGGATGAGTGTGGGACACACATAGTGAATTAATTTAAATGGATGCTGAAAGATGGTGAAGACATAAAGAAACCTTAATGTTTTGGTTTAGAAGGTTGCTCTTAATCTGGTTAGGTAGTAGGGAGCCACTGAAGGTTTTTGAGTGAGGAGGATAATATTCTTGGAGTGTACTTTAGTGGCAAAGAAAGTGAAAAGAAGGGAAAAAAAAGCTGAAAGGCTTGGTGAAAGTCTTTAGGACCAGGTAATAGAGCAAATGTGGAGATTAAAGAGGAAGGAGGAATTAAAGATGACTCAGATGTTGAGCACAGGAGAATGATAACACCCTGAAAGAACAAGGAAGCTGGAAGTTGTTGAAGAGAAATTAACTTGACCTTGAACATGTAGAGTCTGAGGATCAAATAACATGTCTGAAGCATATTCTCATGTGAAGCACTATTTTCATATAATAAAACAATACCATTAATTGTACTTGGCACAAGTATTTTAAGGGCTTTGCTGGCAGCCCAGAGGTAAAGGATCAGCCTGCCAATGCAGGAGATGCAAGCAACATGGGTTTGGTCCCTGGGTCAGGAAGATCCCCTGGAGAAAGAAATGGCAATCCACTTTTGCCTGGAAAATCCCATGGACTGAGGAGCTACAGTCCATGGGGTCACAAAAGAATCTGACACAACTTAGCGACTGAATAACAACAACAAAGTATTTCAGATGGCTGTCCCAGATAGAGGCTGACACTCATTGTCATGAGATGATCTCTAAGTCCAGGAGGAAGAACCTCTGGGCTGAGGGAAATAGATCCTGGGCTTACTCATCAGTTGGGGCAGAGGAGAGAAAGCATGAGAAAGTAGCAAAGGGCACAGAAGTAATGTAATAGGTTACTCCAAAAAGCACAGCAGCTTGGAGATGATGACTTCCCTGTGGACAAGCACGTGGATTTTCAAGTAGGACTGGCTGAGTTCAAATTTAGATTCCCTAATATAACTAGCAAGATTATCTTGGCAACTTACACTTCGGGTGCCTCCATTTCCCCATGTGTGTAAATGGGGCAATTAAAAGTATCTGCTCTTTTAGGGTTGGTGTGAGGATTACGTAAAATCATGCTTGAAAGCATTGAGAACAATGCCTGGAATACAGAAGAAATTCAAAAGCTATTAATGGTGCCAGAGGCTATAGAGGACTCCAGGCTAATGGGGAGAAGACAAAGACCATTCTTTTCATTTGGCAAAGGGGTGGTAAGGAATGACATTTTGGAGGAAAGTTTTCTTGGAGTGGTGGTAGGAGAGGACAAAGTTTGTGTTTAGAATGTTAAATTTCAGCCAAAATGTAGAGTAACAGTAACAGCAACAACAATCGGAAAAATGACTGTTCATTTTTTCAAACTTGCCTTCTGATGGGATTTGTTATAGAATTGTTTTCAGAATTTCTCATGCACATGAATTGAGACTGATAAAAACTAATAATATGTAAAAGTAGATATTCAACATTTATAACACTATGTAGTATGTTGCTTTCTCTCAGAAAAAAAAAAAATTAACAGTATAATGTGCCAAAGACAAAGAAATGCAAGAAGGTAAAGTGGTTGTCTGAGGAGGCCTTACAAATAGATGAGAAGAGAAGAGAAACAAAAGGCAAGGGAGAAAGGGGAAGACATGCCCAACTGAGTGCAGAGTTCTAGAGAACAGCAAAGAAAAGGAAGCCTTCTTATGTAGACAATTCAAAGAAATAGAGGAAAACAACAGAATGGGAAAGACTAGAGATCTCTGCAAGGAAATTGGAGATATCAAGGAACATTTCATGCAAGGATGGACACAATAAAGGACAGAAATGGTAAGGACCTGATCAAAGCACAAGAGATGAAGAAAAGTGGAAACAACACACAGAAGAAATATACAGAAAAGGTCTTAATGACCTGGATAACCATGATGGTGTGATCACTCACCTAGAGCCAGACGTCCTGGAGTGTGAAGTCAAGTGGGCCTTAGGAAGCATTACTACGGACAGGGCTAGTAGAGATCATGGAATTCCAGCTGAGGTATTTCAAATCCTAAAAGATGATGCTGTTAAAGTGCTGTACGCAGTATGCCAGGAAATTTGGAATATTCAGCAATGGCCACAGGACTGGATAAGGTCAATTTTCATTGCAATCCCCAAGAAGGACAATGCCAAAGAATGTATGCTGCTGCTACTGCTGCTAAGTCACTTCAGTCGTGTCCGACTCTCTACGACCCCATAGATGGCAGCCCACTAGGCTCCTCTGTCCCTAGAATTCTCCAGGCAAGAATACTGGAGTGGGTTGCCATTTCCTTCTCTAATGCATGAAAGTGAAAAGTGAAAGTGAAATCGCTTAGTCGTGTCCGACTCTTAGTGACCCCATGGACTGCAGGCTACCAGGCTCCTCCATCCATGGGATTTTACAGGCAAGAGTACTGGAGTGGGTTGCCATTAAAATAGTGCTCATTTTGCATGCTAGTAAGACAATGCTCATGGCAAATAGATGGGGAAACAGTGGAAACAGGAGCTGACTTTATTTTTCTGGGCTCCAAAATCACTGCAGATGGTGATTGCAGCCATGAAATTAAAAAACGCTTACTCCTTGGAAGGAAAGTTATGACCAACCTAGATAGCATATTCAAAAGCAGAGACATTACTTTGCCAACAAAGGTCCATCTAGTCAAGGCTATGGTTTTTCCTGTGGTCATGAATGGATGTGAGAGTTGGACTGTGAAGAAAGCTGAGTGCCGAAGAATTGATGCTTTTGAACTGTGGTGTTGGAGAAGACTCTTGAGAGTCCCTTGGACTGCAAGGAGATCCAACCAGTCCATCTTAAAGGAGATTAGTTCTAGGTGTTCATTGGAAGGACTGATGCTAAAGCTGAAACTCCAATACTTTGGCCACCTGATGAGAAGAGCTGACTCATTTGAAAAGACCCTGATGCCGGGAAAGATTGAGGGCAGGAGGAGAAGGGGACGATAGAAGATGAGATGGTTGGATGGCATCACTGACTCAATGGACATGGGTTTGGGTGAACTCTGGGAGTTGGTGATGGACAGGGAGGCCTGGCGTGCTGCAATTCATGGGGTCACAAGGAGTCAGACACGACTGAGCAACTGAACTGAACTGAAGACAATGCTCAAAATCCTTCAAGCTAAGCTTCAGTGGTACATGAACTGAGAACTTCCAGATGTACAAGCTGGATTTAGAAAATGCAGAGGAGCCAGAGATCAAATTGCCAACATTCATTGGATCATAGAAAAAGCAAAGGAATTCCAGAAAGACATCTACTTCTGCTTTACTGACTATGCTACTGCCTTTGACTGTGTGGATCACAGCAAACTGTGGAAAATTCTTAAAGATATGGGAATACCAGACCACATTACCTGCCTCCTGGAAACCTGTATGCAGTTCAAGAAGCAACAATTAGAACCGGACATGGAACTGATTCAAAATTGGGAAACGGGTTCTTCAAGACTGTATGTTGTCTGCTTATTTAACTTCTATGCAAAGTCCATCATGCAAAATGCTGAACTGGATAAATCACAAGCTAGAACCAAGATTGCCAGGAGAAATAATAACAAGCTCTGATATGCAGATGATACCACTCTAATGGCAGAAAGTAAAGAGGAACTAAAGAGCCTCTTAATGAGAGTGAAAGGGGAGAGTGAAAAAGCTGGCTTGAAACTCAATATTCAAAAATCTAGGATCGTGGCATCCAGTCGCATCACTTCATGGCAAATAAATGGGAAAACAGTGGAGACTGTGGCAGAGTTTCTTTTCTTGGGTTCCAAAATCACTGTGGATGGTTACTGCAGTCACAAAATTAAAAGATGTTTGCTTCTTGGAAGGAAAGCTATGACAGACCTGGACAGTGTTTTATTTTTTATTTATTTTTTAAAATCTCAGTTTTATTTATTTTTTACTTTAAAATATTGTATTGGTTTTGCCATACATTGACATGAATCCACCACGGGTGTACATGTGTTTCCCATCCTGAACACCCCTCCTACCTCCCTCCCCATCCCATCCCTCTGGGTCATCCCAGTGCACCAGCCTGAGCACCCTGTATCATGCATCGAACCTGGTCTGGCAATTTGTTTCACATGTGATAATTTACATGTTTCAACAGTGTTTTAAAAGGCAGAGATATCTCTTTGCAGACAAAGGTCCATATAGCCAAAGCTATGGTTTTTCCAGTAGTCATGTATGGATGTGAGAGTTGGACCATAAAGAAGGCTGAGTGCTGAAGAATTGATGCTTTTGAACTGTGGTGTTGAAGACTCTTGAGAGTCCCTTGGACTGCAAAGAGATTAAACCAATCAATACTAAAGGAAATCAACCCTGAATATTCATTCGAAGCACTGATAATGAATCTACAATACTTTGGCCACCTGATGCAAAGAGCTAACTCATTTAAAAAGACCCTGATGCTAGCCAAGATTGAAGGCAGAAGGAGAAAGGGGCAAGAGAGGATGGGAAGGTTTGATGGTATCATTGACACAATGAGCATGAGTTTGAGCAAACTCTGGGAGATAATGAAGGATGGGGAAGCCTGGCATGCTGCAGCCCATGGGGTTGCAAATAGTTGAACACAAGTTAGGGACCGAACAGCAACAATATGCCAAAAGAAAATAATTATCTTGTTCATTGCTGAATAGCATATTATCACACCTGGGAACTGTATTGGTGCATATTTAAAAATGTATTCTTAATACACAGTTTCTAAAACACTGTGTACTCTGAGATTAGAATACTTTCCCTGGAACTTATACTAGGTATAGACAAGTGATGGAATTTTTTTTTAAACAGATACTTTTTTTTAGGGGGGGACTTAGTCTTTAAATTCTAGTTGGCTCTATGTTAGTATCAAAATTTGGTTTCTTGGTGTGTAAACATTTACTTTTTACAGATTTCAAGACTTGCTTCATTTAGCAAATGTAAAATTAGAAAAATAACACAATCACACTTTTAGTAAATACCCAAAACTAGTTATACTACAATTCAATAAACCACTATAAACAATTAGGAATATTTCTTTCAGATTTTTTAACATATATTTCTTTTTATATAGTTTATATATATTTACATACATATGTATATATCCCATATATGCAATGTTGGCCCTGCTCTTTAATATAAAATTATGAATAAGTTTTAGTTGCTTATATAAGTTGCCTGGTCCCTGGTGGCTCAGTGATAAAGAATCCTGCAATGCAGGTGATGAGGGTTTGATCCATGGATCAGGAAGATCCCCTAGAGAAGGAAATACAATCCACTCCAGTATTCTTGCCTGGAAAATCCCATGGACAGAGGAGCCTGGTGGGCTACAGTCCATGGGGTTGCAAAGAGTCGGACATGACTTAGCAGCTAAATAACAGTATTGTCACCAAAACCATTGCTTTAATTATTGTATAACAATTTATCATGTGTATATACTATGATTTACTACATTATTCTCTTCTAGCTGGACATTAGTAGTTTTTATTTCCATTTTTACTGTTAAAAATTGTAGTATTTAACATATTTAAGGGTGTAGCTTTTTCCTATTTAATATTTTTCCTTTTTCTTGGAAGTTGAACTGTGGATCAAAAAGCACATGTATTTACATAGCATTTGGTATATGCTGCCATATTGTTCCCCAAAGCATACACACTTGTGTGTGTGGTGGGGGTGGGTGGGGGGGTGGGTGTGTATAACTTGATTAATAGAAAAAGATGCCTTGGTTTAGTTTGTAATTCTGATTTCTTGTGAGTTTCAAGCCTTTCCTAATTGTGTGCCTCTAAGGTTATTTGCTTGTTCAATGCTTTTGTGTTGCTGGTCTCATTTCTAGGAAACTGATTTTTTTGATTAAAGTTGATTTAAGGCAAATAGTTACAATAAAATTAGGTTGTTTATAGCTTTCTAATATTCCTTATATCCAATCACCAAAATACAGATTGCAATCTACAGCTATGCTTTTTACATGTAACCACAATATCAATGAGCTTTACCAGGTCTAAATAATGTTTATACTGAATCAGAATAAACCACCTGAAATCCTTCCCTCAAAAAAAGCTTCAGAGGTCCTTGGAAAGAAAGATATCTTTATGAAGCAAAGTGTGGTATAATATATGAGTGGCTCAAACAACTTACAGAAAACACTGGGACAAAATAAAGAAAAGAAAAAAAAAAAAACAAAATAAAAGTAATCAGGTTTTGACAGACTAAAGAAAATCTAAATGCCTTGGCATCTCATGCTACAAAATCAGTTATCTCTTCCTTCTGTGTAAACTGTACCTTTTCCCCATCAAAAAATACAGAGAGGGATAAATGGTGAGTCTGGGGGATGGAAAATGACAAATGAGTGGGCTCTGTATTCTAGTGTTTGCTCCCTGTTGCCTTTGACTCACTTATTATGTCCCTCTTGCCTTGATGTGTTAATCAGTCTGCAAAGAGCAGAAATCAATGCTAGCAAAAAAGCAGGACAAGGGAGAAAGGAGATTTCTTGGCGGTTTAGGGGGATATCTCATGGACTCCAAGGAGGGGATGGGACTAGACCTCAGTGAGAGACTCAGGCTCGGGGCTCTTTGGGAAGACCTCCTCTTCCCCAATCCCTATCTCAGCTTCTCTCTCAATGCCACCTTTTTCCTTTCCTTATGGTCCTTCAGTCATGGATCCAAAATTCCTAGGAAAGGAACCAGTTGGCTAGTTTTAGTAGACTGTCTTGCCCTAATCATGTGCCAGTTGATTACAGCTTGTAAGGGTGAAGACTCCAGGGTACAGAGACATGGCGTTTTCTGCCCTGACTATTTGGGTGTCGAGTGAGTCAGTTGAAGCAGTTTCTAGAAAAAAGATGCAGGGCAAAAAATTAAATAGTGTACCTGCTATTCCTGCTCCCCTATTTTCCTTTCTGTCAGCTAACTGCAACTTGAACTTTGCACAAACTCTTGGTTTACTCTAACTTGTCTGTTCCACCAGTGGGCTAGATGGTAGGACTTCTAACAATATACATGTGTGCTTATGACATGGAATCTTCTTTCTGTACATTTCCCTCTGTTTATTAATATAAGAAATGTTTTATAAATGCCTATGTATCTATCTTGTATGTGTATAGATAAAGAACTATTTATCTCAATTGTGCCTGTGAGAAATGTCTCAAAAAAAAAAAATGTTCTTTTGTCAAATAAGTCCTAGAAGTAGTTAGCTAAACAAAGATAGACAATTTCTCTATTGCATGACTTCTCAGAGTTATTAGTGTCCTGCATACCAACAGGGGGAGAAGGCAATGGCACCCCACTCCAGTACTGTTGCCTGGAAAATCCCATGGATGGAGGAGCCTGGTAGGCTGCAGTCCATGGGGTAGCTAAGAGTCAGACATGACTGAGCAACTTCACTTTCATTTTCCATTTTCATGCATTGGAGAAGGAAATGGCAACCCACTCCAGTGTTCTTGCCTGGAGAATCCCATGGACGGAGAAGCCTGGTAGGCTGCAGTCCATGGGGTCGCAGAGTCGGACACGACTGAAGCGACTTAGCAGCAGCATACCAATAGGAGAGAGAGAGAGAGAACATTAGTTTCCTAAATTTACTGAAATATACAGTGTGTGTATAAGATTTGAGGAATATACGTAAATACCTTGCATATCATCTAGAATGCAGTTTGAGAAATGCTGGCTTGGTTTCTAAAATAAATATGGATTTTCCTTTAGAAAAGGGAGAGAGCAGAGAATTGGTATTTTGTTAATATAAAAAGAGATGCTGATTTGTTAATATAAAAGCCACATGTATACCTGTGGCGGATTCATTTTGATATTTGGCAAAACTAATACAATTTGTAAAGTTTAAAAATAAAATAAAATTAAAAAAAAATATATATATATAAAAGCTGAAGGGGAGAGGGATCAGAGGAAATGTGTACCTTTGGGAAAAAGTCAACCAGAGGGAACAGATGAGTTCCAGTCCTTAACGTTTTCCATCGACTTGTAAAGACCTCAGGTGAACCGTGAGCGCTACTTCCTCTAGCGTAAAACATTAGATGAGAACGTCACTTTTCTGGACACCAAGTGTATTTTTCATTCTGTTTGTAATGACTTATGAAACATTGTGTCATGAAATTTAAGCCCTCCTTGAAATATGTTTCTGTGTAAGTTTAGGGTCCAAGTATTGTTCAGAAGCAACAGTAGTTTTATCTACTCTTTCAATTGAATTGGTTGTATCGTTATAACTGGCAACTAGATCTTTTGACCTCCTTCTCTCTCTCTTTCTGTGTTTACCTGTGTCAAATTCTTTCCTTTCACATCAAAGGAAGGAGTGTTTTTTAGAGGCTACTCCTTTCACAATAAATTCCAGACAAAAATTGAAACTACTGTTTGTAACTTTTGGTGAGGCCAGCTAACAATGGATATATAGGACTTCTAGGAGGAGCCTAGAAGGCTGCACTGCAGTCCATGGGACATGACTGAGAGACTTCACTTTCACTTTTCACTTTCATGCATTGTAGAAGGAAATGGCAACCCACTCCAGTGTTCTTGCCTGGAGAATCCCAGGGACAGGGGAGCTTAGTGGGCTGCCGTCTATGGGGTCGCACAGAGTCCGACATGACTGAAGTGACTTAGCAGCAGCAGCAACAGGAATATTTATCACACCTTAAAAGTTAGCCTAACTTCACAGACAATCATTTCTTCAGCCACTGTTTATAGTGTACTTATTATGGGCCTGGCTTTGTTCTAGGCACTGGGGCTACATGGAGCAATGAACAAGGTCGATGAAACCCTACCCTCACGGAACTTCTGCACCTGTGTGTGTATAGACTGAGTACAAGTTAACAAGCAAACGGACAACATTATATCAAATAGCTGAGTGCTAAGAAGGAACATAAAGCAGGATGAAAGATAAAAACGTGACTAAAGGTGCTATTTGGGTTAGGATGACAGGGAAGGTCTATTTAGTTAACATCTAAGCAGAGACTGGGAATAAGAGAAGGACTCAGTCACAAGGCTAGGTAAAGGAAGAGAGTTGCAGGCATCTGGGAAACAAGTGCAAAGGTCCTGAGGTGGACACTGCTAAGTGTCTTCCAGGAGCAAGAAGAGGCCACAGTGCCAAGAGCCAGGTGACCAAAGGAAAGAGACATGGGAATTGGGGCATGTGTGTGTGTGTCTTGGGGGTAGGTCTGATCATGAAGAATGCTGTAGGCCATAGGAATCACTTATTCTAAGTGTGACAGGACATAATAACTATAAAACATCAAGAACAGTATCATATACATTCTTGTATTACCCTTTCTTCCTTCAATCACCGTAGCCAAAAATTTCTTACACGAAAGGGAGAAGAAACACATGTACTATCTGGCAAGCAGACTGGGATTAGGGCCACCAGAAAATGGCAGCACTGCAAGTGTGAGAGCCGCAGTGAATGGGGGCCTTCCTACAGGCACAGGCATAGCTGCCGCTTGGAGTTCAATTTGTTGTCTATAAATATCGCTGTTAATACAACCCATTAACTTGGTGACAGAGTGAAGAAAGGCAAATTGCACCAGGTTGGAACTGCCTAATGATGAGTCAGAACTGCTCTGTTCCTACCTGCACGCTTACAATGAATGGAGAGCTATTTGTAGGCACAGAGAGGGCTTGCTGGCACAAGCTGGGAAAGAGCATAAGTCAAGTGACACTCAAGACTTACTGGTGTCAGGAGCAGAGAGAACTTTTTCTGTACTCTCAGAAATCCACTTAAGATGTACAATAAGTCCCCTACATTATTCAGTGAATTAAGGGTCCACTGTTATACATAATTCTATTTCATGAAATGGCCTTAGAAAACATATTTTCCCTGTACTTATCATCATGAAAGCAGCAGTACTAATAATTTATTGAACACTCTGTGCCATGTGTCATGATTAGCAAGTCTATAATCTTCCAAAGCTGTTTCTTCAATTATAAAATAGAGCCAATACCATGTTGTATTAGAGTGTAAAGGGCCCAGCAAAGAACTTGGCATTCAGAAAGCACTTGAGAAATGCAATAGACCTTGGGAAACAGTAAATAGGAACTGAGCCTCCTAGAATTATCACTTGAAGATTGGTTGAACTTCAGGGTAGTTTTTATATACTGCTTGTATTTGAAAAGTTGAAATTTGGCTATAAAATGTGTACAGTTCCTCATGCTTCCAACTAAACATTCATTTCTATCCTTCTCATTCCAATAGTCCTGCCCAGTTTTAGGAAGACAGAGAAACTTAAGATTTGCTAAATACCTACCACGGACGAGGAGTTTTACATTATCTCATTTGATCATTTGATTCTCATGACATTGTTAAAGTAAGCATTATTATCCTCATCCAAGAGTAGAGAAAGCAAAGCTCCTGAAAAACTAAGAATTAAGAATTTACCAATGGATAAAGTGCCAGAGATGGAGTTTCAACCTAGATCTGCTTGAATCCCAAACCTGAATTCCTTCCAGGACCCTGGGTAGTCTCCTGAGAACACATTACCATTAGCAACTACTCAGTGTTACACTAGAAGAATCCTCTGTAAACAAAACATGGTGGTGTGGAGCCAGAGGGTTGACCCTTCTGGCCTGGTCTCTGAATCTCACTGGATTCTGTGAATAATTAGTGTCTCAGAAATGAGGCCAGGTTTGCTGTTGATGATTGAGTATAAATCTGTTCTTGGGCAACACTGGAGAAAGATACTTCTGGCCTGTTTTTTTAAAATCAATTCCCCTTCCTGGCAATCTGGTCCAGAACCCTGCAGTCCTTACAGATGTCCTCATTTTGTGCCTCAATCCCCTTCAGGAGGGAGCCACCGCCGCTCCTTAACAGCCCAACCCAGACATGAAGACGATCTTCAGTCCCGCTGTAGACATCTCTTGTATAGAATAAATAGCTCTAGTTCTTTTAAATTTCTCATAAGACCTATTTTCTTAGCCTTTCAAAAATTTTCGTAACTCATGTTTTTTGGACACTTTTCAAACTTTCCTTGCTTAAATTACTGATTTCAAAATTGGGCATTTAATTCTAATAGAACTCTGAGAAAAATGAACTAAAGGACCTATGCCCTAGTCCAATAATGTCCATGCTTATGCTGAGCACTATTGAGTTTTTTTCCTCAAGTGGAGAAATACCATCTTTGGAAGAAAGTGTTGAAATAGGAAATCAGGGATTTTTAACAGTATTTCATAGAGTTACAGATACTGCTAAGGTAATGGTCAACACCTCTACTTACCCTTTTTAATTCTAAGAAGGAACATAAAAATGAGTTATTTATTTTACTAGCATCAAGAACTTACAAGGATGTCAAATAAATGAATCAATTAAATGAACCTTACTATTATTTCTAGCCCAAGAAGAGCAAAATCCTTAGTTAATAAAACAATTTGGGACCCACAGGAAATTAGCAAATAAGCTAAGATAAAGACTGTATAGCACAAGTTTTTTTAAAGTTTTTTAAAAAGTATATAGATTTGAGTTTTTAAATTTTGGGGGAGTTAAAAGGGAATACTTGGAATAAAGGAATAAGCTGCTTATTTACAAAATACCTACATATATTTAGCCACAGGGAAAGGCTTGTGGCTTACAGTTTGATATTTGAAGGTTTAGTATTTGATTGGGTTAATTGCTTTGAGGTTATTATCATCATTTCATTAACATTTTCTTTCAGCTTATGGATTAGAAGATCTTTCAAAATTCTTACATGTGATGTTTTGTTGTATCTTTGATCTGTATTTTTTTCCTTTGAAAGTATATTTTCAGTTTCTTGGAGCCAGTGAAAAATAAAATGCAATTTACAGGAATATGTTATCTACCAAACTGATCATAATAAGCAGACAGATCTGGCTATAGATCCCATCTCTCACACTGACCAGCACTGTAACCTTGAGAAGATGATTAAAACTCTCTGCACCTTCAATTTTTTTGTGAGCATGAATGTATGTGAAGTTCTTAGTATAGGCTTGAAACATCTAACATCTCAAAAAATAATATTCTTGTATTTGTTCAGTTAATTTGAATTCTAATCCTTCAAAATATTAGTCATCTCACTATTTTAACAATCTTGTAAGAACATGAAATGTCAAATTAACAACCCTTTGAAATATAGTTGAAATATTGCTTCTTACAAAATTGAACTATTTTTCTTGCCTTTTTTCTGACTATATCTGAAAAATATTTATTATTTCTTTATGAACCATCATTAACTTGTGACATTTCCTCTCTTAGGACATTTATGTGTGCTTTATGTCTGTATATGCTTTTTTGCCAACCAGCATGTCTTGATTTTCATCTATAAAATAATCACCCCCAATCCCCTAATCATATGTTCTCTGGTAGCTCAGCTGGTAAAGAATCCACCTGCAATGTAGGAGATCCTGGTTCAATTCCTGGGTCAGGAAGATCCCCTGGAGAAGGGAATGGCTACCACTCCAGTATTCTGGCCTGGAGAATTCCACGGACAGAGGAGCCTGGCGGCCTACAGTCCACGGCCTCACCAGGAGTCAGACATGACTGAGCGATTTTCACATTTTCAATCATATGTGTGCCTCTTCTTTGCCTGTGGTTCCAGGATAGTTGTTTGTTAAATAAGAACTTCTATTCTCCTGATTTTATACCCATAGAATATAATTTTTTTCTCTCATAGAATTTTGTCTCTGACAATTTTCCTCAGCCAATTGAAAACTTAGGAAACATTGGTATTAAGTTTCTGGCTAATAAAAATGTACAAGTGGACAGTTAATACCAATTTTCCATTTTTCTCTACTAGTGGAAACAAAAATGATCAAACTGTATGGTAAACTGTTTCTTTGGTGGTCAACAGTGAACCAGGATTCCTGGTTCTGGACTTGGCTGTGAAACTGACCATGCTGACCCTGGACTCAAGTCAAGTCATTGTCTTTGGACAATGGGACATTAGCAAGTATAATGCAAGTGGAAGCTTGATAAGTGCTATCATACTTGGGTTTGTTTTCTCGGAATACTTGCTCTTGGAACCTAGCTGCCATGTTGTGAAAAAGCCCAAGAAGCCACAAGGACAGGCTTTGGGAGGAAAGGAATGAGGCTTCTGGCCGACAGCCCTAGTTCAGATCCCAGCTTACAGCCAGCATTAACTTGACAGCCTTGCGAGTGAGTCATCTTGGAAGTGGACTATCCATCTTCAGTGGAACTGCCCCAGTTGAGGCTATATGGAGCAGAGACAAACTGTCCCCAATGGATCCTGACCAAATTACAGAATTTTGGGCAAATAAGTGATTGCTGTTAAGTTGCTATGTTTCTGGGAGGCTTATCTGTGGCAGTAGATAACTGATCATACAATCATTCTCATTCTAGACTGTAAATATATCATCAAAAGAAATTGGCAGCAAATCGACTCAATGCTCTGTTGATGCTTGACAAATGTAAATCTCTCCCACCAAAGGCATAATTGGATCTTGAGAACAAGCAGGAGCTCAAGGCTTAGGTGAGCATCAATTGGCACTTTTCCAGTGGGAGTAATAATGTCATCTCTCCTCTTCCTCCTTCCTTTTTCCTTTTCTGACACATATTCATATGAGGGCCACTGACAGTCAACAAGACACACAAAGTTCCTGCACTGATAGGACATGTTTATCCTCCAACCACTTCAATTCTTTCTCAGGATGTCATCACCTTTGATGGATTGAAGTCTGACTTACTTTCTCACCCCTTGCTGCTGCTGCTGCTAAATTGTTTCAGTCGTGTCCGACTCTGTGCAACCCCATAGACGGCAGCCCACCAGGCTCCCCGGTCCCCAGGATTCTCCAGGCAAGAACACTGGAGTGGGTTGCCATTTCCTTCTCCAATGCATGAAAGTGAAAAGTGAAAGTAAAGCCGCTAGGTCGTGTCTGACTCGCAGCGACCCCATGGACTGCAGCTTGCCAGGCTCCTCCGTCCATGGGATTTTCCAGGCAAGAGCACTGGAGTGGGGTGCCGTTGCCTTCTCCCTTCTTACCCCTTACACAGTATTAAATTGTTGACAAATGACCAAAAAATGGCTGGGCAGCAAGAAAGAGTGTCATTAGCCCATTTTCAGAGACAATGACGGACACAGATGAGAAGAATTGAGATCTTACATATGCTACATTCATATTTACCAGATAACTCATCCACACTTATATTAACTGAGGGTGGAAAAGCTCTGTACTTTCCTCAGTGGGAGGCATGTCTCTCAATGGTCCTGTGACTCCAGACTTCCCTGTGGAATGTTTCCTGGCATCTCCTGGCTGTAAGGTACGGTGCTCTTCCATACTCATCAAGTCTGTGAGGCCTCCCCAGAGACCACACATGCCTTGCTGTGTGAGAGAGTAGATGGATTTTCATAGCTGGGGCAGGCCTGAGCAGAGAAGCAGCTTTTGGCTCAAGCTGAAGAAGAAAATAAAATAGACGGAGATTCTAGGTTCCTCCTATGCTGAGCCAATGACGAAAAGGCCTGTTCTGGAAATCCCAAAGAGGAAGGAAAGAGTAGAAGAGAGTCTGTTGCACTATACATACTTTATTGACTCCCAAGCAGAGGAATCACCTGTCATTTCATCAGACAATTGAAGATTAAGATGTTTTTCTTTTTAATCTGTAGGAAGACAATGCAATGTAGTACTTGGAAGAATAGGTGGGCCCTGGGTCAGATGCCAGGTTCTTAGTTATCCTGACATACCGACAAATCCCATTACCATATAAGTTGTTTAATATCACTAAACCTCAACTGCCTTAATGTATGAAACAGGGAAAATAATACACACCTCATGAGTTGTTGGGAAGAGCAAATGTGCCTAGTAAATGCTCAATAAATATTACCTGTTAGTATCGGCTACTAGGCCTTTCCCCAAACATTTAGCATTTTCCTTCCATTGACTGAATATGCTCTTAACTCTGCAAAGCACAGATAATCATTCTGACTATTCTACAGACAAACTTTTTTGAATGCATTCTGTTTGCTCATAAGAAACCTTCCAGTTGCAAGTTTAAAATCTTCTAGCTTTAGAATACCTTTATTTCATCTAAAAATACACATTTTTTAAGCCATATCAAAAGCAAAGCCTATTCTTACAGTGTAGAAGTGAAGCTTGTGAGGAAGCCTTGAGTCATCTCTGGCTGTGGGAAGATTTTGATCATGCATCCTTTTTGGAAAAGCCCACTCTCCACGCAGCAGTAGGATCACTATGATATAGAGAATCTTCAAAGAGGTTCTATGTTAAGATCTTTATTGTCAAGCCAGCCAAATTCATCTATATGCACACAGGCCAGTTTATTGACAGAACTGGACAATTACTGCACTTCCTTTCCCTTCCCATTCTCTTTCTCCCCCCACCATCCCTTACCCTCTTCCTGCCCCTTCTCCCCACTCTCTTCTTCTGCCATCATATTCTCCTTCTTCCTTTCCCCCCACCCCTTTTCCCCTCACTCCTCCTCTTATCATGTTAAGCCTTGCATTATTTTCCTTCTAAATACTTGGGGCTGCTGGGGTTTTGTTACCTATAGAACAAGCGACAATGAAAATCATCTCTGTAATCTTTCAACTTTGCCCTGTAAAAGGGAACTTGCCCCCTTCTACACTCCTTTCAAATTGTGCTATAAAGACTGAGAACTTTCTGAGGGTGTTCAATCCTCCTCCTCTTTTGATAATTGAGGCTTGGAAAGTTTGCCCTAGAAGTCCACACACATGCATATGAGACCCAGGGACTCAGTAACTGGAAAACTGTGTTCTCACTTTATAACCACTTTTTATCAGGTACTTCCATGCCCAGGATCCACACAGTGGGGACTTTCTTGTAAGTTCCCTGATCTTGATGTTTCCCAGTCCTCTTACTTCTAGGAAATGGCTCAAGTTGGGTGCCAGATAATGGAAGAGTCAGAAATTTCAAGTACTTGTTTTGACCAGAGATACCTAAAGGGTCCAGACTTTTCTGTTTATTCATAAGTCTGCTTGAGGAGTCAATGAGCAGTCAAGTCTGGCCTCTCTGACTTGAGAAGTGTCCTGATATTAGCAATGAGTCTGAGTCCTGGAATCTGGAAAAATGCCATTTGCCTTGACTGAACAGGTGAGAAATGGGCAACTGATGGCTCTAGAAGTGAAGAAGTTTTAATTATTTTCATGATGGCATATATCAGTATTTAACAGCAAAATGCCATGGTTTGTTTGATGTAAGAAGCATGGTAAAATGATGGCTTTTTTTAACAGATTGTCTGAGTCCATGAATCACCCCTTCCCAAAGAACTGTGTCTTATTCCTCCCCATGTGCAGCCTTAGAGCTTAGGACAGCATCTTGGGAGCAAGTAGGCACAGAGCAAGCGCTAATTGCCTGAACGAATGTGTGCTCTATTCAAAGCTTCATCAATTGTCATATACTAAGTCATTTTTGTGATTAAGGCTCGTAAGTTTGATGTTGACAGAGAATTTAATGTCAGGTAAATCTCTGGGTAACAGATCTAACTCACCCATGCTCTTTCACTCTCCTAGGACCCAGGGTAATTTTGCCCTGGGATGTGGGAATATATGTTTCTTGGATATCAGAGTTTGAGGGGAGACTCAAATGAAAATCATTGGAGAGGGGTCAAGGGGGCCACATCGGAGTCCTAAGATCACAGCTAAAAGTGGCCTAGGAAAATGCTCTTCCTGTCAATCATGGTACCTGTTACAGGGCTGGGAATTTGGTGGAATAGAGAAAAAAAAAAAAGAGAGAGAAAGTACAAACTTATGTCCCCTGTGTGACTCTAAGGTTGATCGATGATTGACATCTGTGGAAAGGAAAAGCAAAGAACCAGGACCACAAGAAAAAATTGAGGTGGTTTTCAGTTCCCTCTCGCGTACTTTCTTTTGTATATTGTCCAGACTTCTCATTGTATAGGTGGGGAAACTGAGGATTACAGTGGCTAAGCAATGTCTCAAAGTTATCTAATCAGCTATAGAGCTGGACCTAAAATCTGGTTGTCAGCTCTCCAGAACATCCTTGTTTCTATCAGCTTCCTATTCTCTCCCTCAGTGCCATTGTCAGAGACTTCCTCTCCTGGTCCCTCTCACCATTATCATAATAACAATCTGTGGAGAATTTGCCACATCCCAGGCACTGTGCACTTTCCATGTATTTTATTGTCCTAACAACTTTATAAGGTTGGCGCAATTATCATGAAGTTTAGAGAGGTGAAGTAGCTTTCTACAGCTATTAATAACAGTGAGTCCAAAGCTCATGTTGTTGAACACTGCGCCCCAGCATCTCTGCAAGGGGCTTGATTTGCATATGGTCTCTGTTCCTGTGGAATCAACAGGGCTGGCTTTTTTTCTATCAATAATTCATGTTTGAATGTTTATTTGTTTTCTAGGGGCTTCCCTAGTGCCTCAGGGGTAAAGCCTGCGCCTGCAATGCAGGAGACACAGGAGATGTGGGTTCGATCTTTGGGTTGGGAAGATCCCCTGGAATAGGGAATGGCAACCCACTCCAGTATTCTTGCCTGGAGAATTCCATGGACAGAGGAGCCTGGTGGGATACAGTCCATGGGGTCACAAACAGTCAGACACGACTCATCAAGTGATCACACACACATTTGTTTTCTAAGGCTGCCATAACAAAGTACCACGAACTGGGTGGCTTAAATCACAGAAATTTATTCTTTCACAATCATAGAGGCTGGGAATCTGAGATCAGAGTGTTAGTACGGTTGGTTTCTTTCAAGGCCTCTTTTCTTGGCTCGCAGACATCCGTCTTATTCCAGTATCTTTGATGGTCTTCCTTCTGTACATGTCTGTGTCCTAATGTCCTTATAAAGACAGCAGTCATATTGGATCAGGGCCCACCCTAAGGACCTCGTTTTAACTGATTACCTCTTTAAAGACCCAGTCTCCAAGTAGTCACATTCTGAAGTATGGGGGATTAGAACTTCAACATATAAATTTTGAGGGGACACATGTTAGTCTGTGACAGCTGATATGTCCCTTTTGAGATACTTTCATCTTGAAGAAATTCTCTTGGATACAAAAGCCCAAAGCAATAACCTGCAGTGGGTGGTTCCAGCACCAGAACAAATGCAGTATGTATTCTGTTTAGGAGGAGGAGGGAATAATACAGGTTTTAACTTCACTTCCCATTATATTGGCAATTTTGACTCATAGATAACTTGCATTTATGAATTATGAATTCTGAAGTCATCTTAAGGGACTTGGATTATCAGAAAAACAATTTACACAGGTAGTGCCTGTTCATCAGACCCTCGATTGTCAATATGTATTTCTAATAGTCATCCCTTCTGGAAGAATCTGTAACCATCAGAATTTAATGTGATTAACAGCAATTTTCAAATTACAGAGGTATCTTGGGTAAATTCCCAGGGTCCAAGAACAACACGTCCCCAGAGCCGTTTACTGTTAGCTTGAGTGCTATTTGCTTCGTGTGCAAATAATCACTGGCTCCTGAATGAAGAGAGGCCAATTCCTCTTTCTCAGGAAGGCCCTCAAGTTCTGTTTATAAGTCCTCTTTAGCAGAAAATCCAGACTCAGAGAGCCTGCAGTTACCCTCTGACTTCTCCCTGTAACAAAGTAAAATCAAGCACAGGATGGGTAAACAGTTCACATGACTGGGCTTCAAGAGCTGCCCACCAACCCAGAGCCCCCAGAATCAGGAGCCAGTGAGGAAGCCTCAGGGCTTCTCCTGGCAGGTAATGTGGAGGCACAACATTCTGTTGTCCCCAGAAGAATGAGGTGCCAGGCTGCTGTGCTGAGAAGAGGTAGAAACCTCTTCCCCTCTTCTCTCCCTGCGTGTCCCCTCCTCCACTTGGCACCTGAACTTGTGGTTCAGGTCTGGCAGGTTGTGCGCTTGGCATGGTATTTTATTGGACCCGTCAAACCTGTGTCCAAAAGGTGTCTGTTCAGTGATATCAACACTGACTGACGTTTCTTTTCCCTTACTTCCATTCCCTACCACCCCAAAAGCCCTGGCTTTATTTCCTTTTGAAGAGTACCTCGATTAAGGCTGTTACCTTTAATTTAAACCAATTCAATTTGTCATGATCAGTCACTCAGTTGTGTCTCACTCTTTGTGACCTCATGGACTGTAGCCCGCCAGCCTCCTCTGTCCATGGGATTTTTCAGGCAAGAACACTAGAGTGGGTTACCATTTTCTTTTCCAGGGGATCTTCCCAACCTAGGGATCAAATGTATGTCTCCTGTATTGCAGGCGTATTCTTCATCTGCTGAGCCACTGGGGAAGCCCCAAGATGACATCAAAAATAAAATTCCCATCCTTGGTATCTAATCCCAACTCTTCTGTAACTCAGTTTGCGACCAGCATGAGTTGCTTGAACTTGCTCACCCTCATGAGTCTTCCTTCTGTAAAATCATCTTGAAGTTTCCTTATAGCTCTGTCTCTACCGAGAAATGAACCAAACAGTGTGTGGCTTATCTCCAAACTGAAGACTCTGGGAGACCCAGCAGTCCCTTGTCCCCACTGTTTGTTGGGGACTGTAAGTTGATTCACCCTGTCACTGGGTGAGGTCAGGGGGCAGGGGTGCCACTGGCTGTGGGCTCAGCTCTGCCTCCCAGACAATCCTCCTGAGACAAGTCTGGGCTTTTCCCCAAATACTTGTGAAAGCAAGTCAGAGCCTGAGAGATAGGGTCGTCACAGGACAGGGGAGTGTCCACATTTGTTTTTGATCCCCAGAACACAACAGATGGACTTAGGATAACTTGGGATGTGTAAGTGAACATTCTTGTCAAGAGGCCAAAGAGGACAGTGCCAGAACCACTCTGTGCCAGATTGTGCCAAAGGCTGCTGCTTCCCCATGGGGGCTGGGAGGCTGAGGGCTGTGCGCTGCTCCAGCAAGAGGCAGATGCGTAGAAAGCTCCAGCATTTCCTCATTTTGTTCACAGCTTGTAGGTACCTCACCTAGCAAAGGACCAGCCATTCTTCCTCCCTTCTCTCTGTTCCTCCTGTCTTTTTTTTTCTCTTTGAAGAAAGCATTCATTTTCTCTTTTCAAAGCCATAACAAAAATGTTTATTGCTGTTTCTAAATAAGAGGGTCAAACCACAGTGAAAAAATTTAATTACTGCCTCATGGAAAATCTTTTCTGCAAAATAGTGATGTGTCTATGCATTTGAACACTGAATAATCTTTGTTGCATCATTGATAACTGTTTAATGTGCATTATTCAGAAAACCCAGAGAGATTAAAAATTTGAATGCTACACATTTTTTCGTATACTTGAGAAAAGTATACGAAAAAATATACTTTCTGTATACTTCCGTATACTAGATGTTTTTTTAGCCATTTATGCTGTCACCGATGTACTCCTCATTTGTAAATAACATGAAATATTTGTTCATGGAGGTGGACGGGCTTTTCACATGATTCATAACCATCTGGTTATATAGCAGGAAATGAGATGTTTGGCAGATTTTTGTCTATCATTTTTTGGCCAGTGCTTCTTTTTTTTTTTTCTGAAGAAATTAAACATGTGTTCCATGGCCTACGACCTGTAAGAGGCCTCATACTATTTCTCGGTATAGTCTCTAGGCTAGCAGTACACGTGTTGCTAGGAGCTCAGTGACCACTGAATACAGCTGCCTGGAGTTAATGATTCAGGAGCCACCATCTGTGCTGAGTTCTGTCTCCACATTTGCCACGCAGATACGGCCAGAGGCCAAGGCAGTGCTCAGGCTCACAAACCTACATCCTGCTCATCAGAAAATTTCCCAGGGAGAAGTCCAGATTTCAGAATGTTAAAACTTCAGGTGAGTCATTAGAGTCTCACCTTTGGGGAGTCTGTTGGCTAAGTTAGTCAGCCAGACTATGACACGTTAGCCACTAATATGTAACATGGCAAGCCACAGGGGCCTGACAAATCAGTTAGCTCCAACAACCTCCTTTTTTATATGCAAATCCAAATTTCTCTTTATAGTTGTGCTGAAGAGACCATAATTTGTTCTTGGTAGTTACTGCTACTGCTAAGTCACTTCAGTCGTGTCCGACTCTGTGTGACCCCATACACGGCAGCCCACCAGGCTCCCCTGTCCCTGGGATTCTCCAGGCAAGAACACTGGAGTGGGTTGCCATTTCCTCCTCCAAGGCATGAAAGTGAAAAGTGAAGGTGAAGACGCTCAGTCGTATCCAACTCTTAGCGACCCCATGGACTGCAGCCTACCAGGCTCCTCCATCCATGGGATTTTCCAGGCAAGAGTACTGGAGTGGGGTGCCATTGCCTTCTCCATCTTGGTAGTTAAGGTATTTAAGGATAAGCATTAAAGGCCTCTCATGTGTGGAGCTGAAAGCATTTACCCTTTGCTTTGACTCCTTTTTTACTCATCCTATGTGAATTTTCTTCTAGAAGGGGCCCATCTTGGACTGGGAAGATCTGGCCTTTGGGTTGGTGGGTGAGGAGCAGAGAAGGATATGAGAGATGGCATCTTAATCTGCAAGAGAGGCTGGACCATAGATCTAGGCAGGCTGCGCACTGAACTGTCCACCCAAAAGTGTTGGGTAGGTTCTAGGTAGATGATATCAGGAAGGAAACTAAGGCAAAAAGAAAGAGTTTCAAGGAGAGGATGAGACGCAGACATCCTGGGTAGGGTTCCCCTCTCATAGCACACAGCTGTGGACCCCTTTTCATAGGGTATCTGTGGCTTATGCTGTAGGCAGGGAAGGAAATGTTAAGATCAACAAATTAGCTCAGATGCCTCCCCTCTGACCCCACAAGATTGCACACAGGTTCAGACCTAGAGCTTGAAACAAAAGATGAATTTTTCAGAATTTTTGAAATATATAATGTGCATATAATAGAGATTTGCTAAGAGAATGCACTAGTCATAGCAAACACCCTCTTCCAGCAACACAAGAGAAGACTCTACACATGGACATCACCAGATGCTGAATACCGAAATCAGATTGATTATATTCTTTGCAGACAAAGATAAGGAAGCTCTATACAGTCAGCAAAAACAAGACTGGAATCTAACTGTGGCTCAGATCATGAACTCCTTATTGCCAAATTCAGACTTAAATTGAAGAAAGTAGAGAAAACCACTAGACCACTGAGGTATGACCTAAATAAAATCCCTTATGGTTATGCAGTGGAAGTGACAAATAGATTCAAGGGATTAGATCTGATAAACAGAGTGCCTGATGAACTATGAATGGAGGTTCATGACATTGTACAGGAAGCAGTGATCAAGACCATCCCCAAGAAAAAGAAATGCAAAAAAGGCAAAATGGTTGAGGAGGCCTTACAAATAGCTGTGAAGAGAAGAGAAGTGAAAAACAAAGAAGAAAAGGAAAGATATTTCCATTTGAATGCAGAGTTCCAAAGAATAGCAAGGAGAAATAAGAAAGCCTTCCTCAATGATCAATGCAAAGAAATAGAGGAAAACAATAGTATGGGAAAGACTAGAGGTCTCTTCAAGAAAATTAGAGATACCAAGGGAGTATTTCATGAAAAGATGGGCACAATAAAGGACAGATATGGTATGGACTTTACAGAAACAAAAGATATTAAGAAGAGGTGGCAAGAATACACAGAAAACTATACAAAAAAGATCTTCATGACCCAGATAACCATGATGGTGTGATGACTCACCTAGAGCCATACATCCTAGAATGCAAAGTCAAGTGGACCTTAGGAAGCAACAATATGAACAAAGCAAGTGGAGGTGATGGAATGCCAGTTGAGCTATTTCAAATCCTAAAAGATGATGATGTGAAAGTTCTGCACTCAATATGCCAGCAAATCTGGAAAACTCAGCAGTGGTCACAGGACTGGAAAGGTCAGTTTTCATTCCAATCCTAAGAAAGGCAATACCAAAGAATGTTCAAACTACTGCACGATTGCACTCATCTAACATGCTAGCAAAGTAATACTCAAAATTCTCCAAGCCAGGCTTCAACAGATCATGAACTGTGAACTTCCAGATGTTCAAGCTGGACTTAGAAAAGGCAGAAGAACCAGAGATCAAATTGCCAGCATCCATTGGATCATCAAAAAAAGCAAGAGAGTTCCAGAAGAACATCTTCTGCTTTTTTGACTACGTCAAAGACTTTGACTGTGTGAATCACCACAAACTGTGGAAAATTCTGAAAGAGATGGGAATACCAGACCACCTGATCTGCCTTCTGAGAAATATGTATGCAAGTCAAGAAGCAACAGTTAGAACTGGACATGGAACAACAGACTGGTTCCAAATCAGGAAAGGAGTATGTCAAGGTTGTATATTGTCACTCTGCTTATTTAACTTATATTCAGAGTACATCATGAGAAATGCTGGATTGAATGAAGCATAAGCTGGAATCAAGATTGCCAGGAGAAATATCAATAACTTCAGATATGCAGATAATACCACCCTTATGGAAGAGAGCAAAGAAGAACTAAAGAGCCTCTTGATGAAAGTGAAAGAGGAGAGTGAAAAAGTCGGCTTAAAGGTCAACATTCAGAAAACTAAGATCAGGCATCTGGTCCCATCACTTCATGGCAAATAGATGGGGAAACAATGGAAACAGTTTCCTGGCTCCTCTGTCCATGAGATTTTCCAGGCAAGGATACTGGAGTGGGTTGCCATTTCTTTCTCCAGAATTGATGCTTTTGAATTGCGGTGTTGGAGAGACTCTTGAGAGTTGCTTGGACAGCAAGGAGATCCAACCAGTCCATCCTAGAGGAAATCGGTCTGAATAGTCATTGGAAGGACTGATACTGAAACTGAAACTCCAATAGTGTGGCTACCTGATGGGTAGAACTAACTCACTGGAAAAGACCCTGATGCTGGGAAAGATTGAAGGCGGAAAGGAGAATGGGGCAACAGAGGTCGAGATGGTTGGATGGCATCACTGACTCAATAGACATGAGTTTGAGTGAACTCCGGGAGTTGGTGATGAACAGGGAGGCCTGGCATGCTGCAGTCCATGGGGTCGCAAAGAGCTGGACACGACTGAGAGACTGAACTGAACTGATACTGTGTATATTGTCCAAGTATATCGTGTGTACTTGTAGCTGTGATGATTTGGTGGGGGGTTGGGGGGGGGCTGGAGTAAAACAATTTTTACATAGCAATCCTCTCTGAAGATGGCAGGAAACTGGAAGATTGAGAATAAAAGTCTCAACCAGGGACAGTTGGCACCATGACCTTCTCACTGGTCACCTGGTTTTCCTGACTCTAAACCATCCTCCCCACTGCTGCATAAGAGAGTGCCTCAAATGGAGGTCTGCTCACTCTCAGGCTCAAAAAATGTCTGTGGATCTCCCCCTTACAGAATAAAGCCCAACCTCCCTGGAATGGTCTCCAAGTCTCTCTCTGGTCTGGCTGCAGTCCAAGTCTCCAGTCTTGTTTCCCACACATTCGCTCATCCCCACCCAGGATGGGCACACCCTCGACTCACAGGAAGCTGCTCATGGCTCTAGGGCAAGCCCTTTTCCTCCACACCACCAGTGCTTATGTGCATTCATCCACTGATGCCCTGGCCCAACTCTGCTCTTGGAAACCTTACCCTCTCTTTATTCCTTGAGTCACAATCAACCACTCCCTCATCTACTCTCAGACATTACAGTGGGGCTTCCCTCTGCTTTGTATTAAATCCATCTGTCTGTGTGCGTTTCCCACACCAGTTTGGTAGGCTAGTGCTTTGAGGGACTATTTGTAACTAATCTTTCATTCTTCACAGTCTTGAAAAATAGCAAGTGCTCAATAAGTGTTCAATCTACTGCTTTCCTGTGGTGGACATCAGCCACTGTCTGAATGTACTGAATCTTTTTTTTATAGGTGTGCATTTATGCCTATAATTATTAACCAATAATTTAGGTTAAAGTAGAGCTACTAGTCTGAGTCAGAAAAGTTATCTGATCACTAGAATATTATTTCTAAAATATAACTATTACTTTTGAATATCTGCAGTTGTCAGATAAAGTGCTGTTTCTTCTTGAATTGATCCTGATGAACAATTTAAAATTAAGATATTATAATAGCCTTAACAGTGCCCATCTATGTTTCAAATTCAATAAAATTATTTTTTATAATGACAACTGTAGGTTTTTTTTTTTTAAACTATACTTGATTTACGGTGTTGTTAGTTGCTGGTGTACAGCAAAGGGATTCATATATATGTATGTCTCTCTATATATAGGGGTTCCCAGGTGGTGCTAGCGGTAAAGAACCCACCTGCCAGAGCAGGAGATGTAAAAGATGCAGGTTTGATCCCTGGGTCAGGAAGATCCCCTGGAGGAGGAAATGACAACCCACTTTAGTATTCTTGTGTGATATATATTCTTTTTAAGATTATTTTCCATTATAGTTTATTATTACAAGATATTGAATACAGGTCCCTGTACTATACAGTGGGACCTTGTTATCTGTTTTATATGCAGTAGTTTGTATCTGCTAATCGCAAACTCCTAATTTATCCCTCCCTCCAACCTTTCCCCTTTGGTAAACATAAGTTTGTTTTCTATGTCTGTGAGTCTGTTTTTGTTTTGTATATAAATTCATTTGCATCATTTTTTAGGTTCCACATATAAGTGATATATGATATTTGCATTTGTCTGACGTACTTCACTTAGTATGATAATTTCTAGGTCCATCTATATTGCTCTTTTTTATGGCTGAATTATATATATACACACACACACACACATACATACACACACACACATACACACACACACACACATACATACACACACACACACACACACACACACATACATACCATATCTTCTTTGTCCATTTATCTGTTAGTGGACATTTGGGATGCTTCCATGTCTTGGCTACTGTGAACAGTGCTGCTATGAACACTGGGGTGAATCTATCTTTTCGAATTATTATTCTCTGGACACATGACCAGGAGTGGGATTGCTGGATCATATGTTAG
Organism: Bos indicus; assembly: GCF_029378745.1. Classification (NCBI taxonomy): domain Eukaryota; kingdom Metazoa; phylum Chordata; class Mammalia; order Artiodactyla; family Bovidae; genus Bos; species Bos indicus. The sequence goes on from NC_091769.1 coordinate 44,023,595, forward strand.
CTCTATTTTTAATTTTTTAAGGAGCCTTCATACTGTTTTACATAGTGGCTGCACCAATTTACATTCCCACCAACACTGAAGGAGGGTTCCATTTTCTCCACACTCTCTCCAATATTTATTATTTGTAGAAATTCAGTAAAATTATCAATACCTAAGTGGATGCTTCCAAAGTGTTTATCTAACTAAGAGAAGTGTTTTCTTTGAATTTTTATTCCAATTCTATTTATATTATTGTTTTGATTCTCACAGAACAAACTTTAGCCCAGGTTTGTTCTTGTCAAAATTAGTGAAATTGTTGAATCAATTTAGATAGAAATACAAGATTTTATTATACAAGGCAAAACAGAAGGGAATAAGAAAAGCGATAACTTTGGATTTGTTATTTCTTTTTATGCTCAAATTTTCAAGGAATATTGGTTCATTGAGTTAGCAAATATTCCTTGATTACACATTATTAATCATTTGAGAAGATTTCATCAAGACTTGTAGTTTTATGCTAGTTTCAGATAATAGTGATATTTCTGATAAGTAAAATAAAAAATATACTTTAGAGTTATGATATTAATGATTAGCTATTTATTATTTATCTTTTGTCAATTTAAATTAATAACCAGAGTTTAGTCATTTGTAGAAGCCAGCTTATATGAAATACATAAAAAACATGTCTATATTTTGTAAGTGCTGGTACATATGTCACTAATAATAACTAACACCTCCTGAATGCTTACTATGTGCCAGTCACTCTTCTAAGTATTTCACATTTATTAACTCACTTAATCTATTGCGGGGGGTGGGTTGCTTCCCTGTGGCTCAGCTGGTAAAGAATCTGTCTGCGATGCAGGAGACCTGGGTTGGGAAGATGCCCTGGAGAAGGGAAAGGCTACCCACTCCAGTATTCTGGCCTGGAGAATTCCATGAACTGTATAGTCCATGGAGTCACAGAGAGTCAGACACGACTGAATGACTTTCACTGACTTAATCTTTGGAGTAATTTAATTTCTATAGAATTTAGGAAACATGATAAAATTATCATTTTATTTTAGAGAAGAAATAATAGGCACAGAAAGGTTGAGCAATCTTCCTGAAGTCACACAGCTGGCAAGTGGTAGAGCCAGGGAACAAGGGCAATGCTGGCCACAGGTAGGGATTAACTGAAACACCATGGGAGATATAACAGAAAATTCAGTCTTTGCTTCAGGGATCCCATGGTTTAATAAAGAAATTAGACATGTACCCCAAATTCCAAGAGGTGAAACACACAAGGGACATTCAGTTCAGTTCAGTTCAGTTCAGTCGCTCAGTCATGTCCGACTCTTTGCGACCCCATGAATTGCAGCATGCCAGGCCTCCCTGTCCATCACCAACTCCCGGAGTTCACTCAAACTCATGTCCGTCGAGTCGGTGATGCCATCCAGCCATCTCATCCTCTGTCGTCCCCTTCTCCTCCTGCCCCCAATCCCTCCCAGCATCAGAGTCTATTCCAATGAGTCAACTTTTTGCATCAGGTGGCCAAAGTACTGGAGTTTCAGCTTTAGCATCAGTCCTTCCAAAGAACACCCAGGACTGATCTTTAGAATGGACTGGTTAGATCTCCTTGCAGTCCAAGGGACTCTCAAGAGTCTTCTCCAACACCACACTTCAAAAGCATCAGTTCTTCAGCGCTCAGCTTTCTTCACAGTCCAACTCTCACATCCATACATGACCACTGGAAAAACCATAGCCTTGACTAGACGAACCTTTGTTGGCAAAGTAATGTCTCTGCTTTTCAATATGTTATCTAGGTTGGTCATAACTTTTCTTCCAAGGAGTAAGCATCTTTTAATTTCATGGCTGCAGTCACCATCTGCAGTGATTTTGGAGCCCCCAAAAATAAAGTCTGACTCTGTTTCCACCATTTCCCCATCTATTTCCCATGAAGTGATGGGACCAGATGCCATGATCTTCATTTCCTGAGCTTTAAGCCAATTTTTTCACTCTCCTCTTTCACTTTCATCAAGAGGCTTTTTAGTTCCTCTTCACTTTCTGCCATAAGGGTGGTGTCATCTGCTTTATGAGGTTATTGATATTTCTCCTGGCCATCTTGATTCCAGCTTGTGCTTCTTCCAGCCCAGCATTTCTCATGATGTATTCTGCATATAAGTTAAATAATCAGGGTGACAATATACAGCCTTGACATACTCCTTTTCCTATTTGGAACCAGTCTGTTCTCTCATATTCAACTTGATTAGATTCAGTAGAATCTCTCATATCCAATTTTTATTCTAACTTACACTGTACCCCAGGCCATTTATTTTAGATTAAGAAATATTTACCAATCTAGAGAAAGGACTTTGGCATTGTTAAAAGTTTTCTCTCTTATTATTTTACAGTTCTTCACTATCACCGAACTCAACAGAATTTTTGAGAGGATGGAGCTCAACCTTACTCGGTCTTTCTAAAATATCCAATACACTTTTTTTTAAATAAAAATCTGTCTTTTGTCATGGAATGGTGTACATATTATTTAATTAAATTACATAATTACAGCAAAAGCTGTAACAGCATAAATAGGTTTGGGAACAAACACAACTGCATCCTGGTGAGCATACAACTCACCTAGTGAGAGTGTGAGTGTGTGCGTTAGCTAAAGAGGGCTTCCAACGGTGAAAACTCAGCATGCTGGGGCATTAAACAATACGTTTAGGTAAAGAATAGAGCATGATGGTTAATCCAGGGGGCTATATAGATCTTAAAGAATACTTCTACTATGCAGTGATTTATTTAACCAACTTCCCATGTTGGGTATCTAAAAGTTCTTTTCTTTGTTACTGTTAAAAGTATCCATGCACATAATTCTTTAAGGTACTTTCTTACTGATTCCTGGAACTGGAACTATTGGGTAAAATTATATACCTTTTAAAGACCTTAAATGCACATTTTCAAATTGTCCCCCAGAAAGTCTTCCCTGAACTTAATATTTTAAAACACAATTTCAAATAATTAAGTAACCTTTTAGCAGGGAGTCTAATTAAGCAACCAGCTTCATTTTTCTGCTTGTGGTAGGAATTTAAGTCTGATTTTTAATCCTCAGTGACTTCACTCCTTTCAAGACATGGCAGAAAAAGACCTTCCCTTTGTTTTCTGAGACAATAGCAACAGTTCCCACAGATGAAATTTATTTTTACCTAGTAATGCAATCTGCTTGGTTTTAGGATATGACCAGGTAAAATGAGCCAAAAATGCAAGATGAAGGCAGCTTGATTTTTAGGCTGTGTATATAGTTGAGCTTTGAATTTGGCTGACACAGTTTCCATGGTTTGGGAGTTTTTGTTGTAGCAACAAGTTCTTTGGGCAACAGTCTGTAAAATGCAAGGTCCCTCTGTGAGGAACATTTTGAACTTGGAGAGTAAAAGAACCAAATCAGGTGATGTCTTGGATGGATTCTCTGGAATGCCCATCCTACCTCAAGCTTAGGCCAAAAGTAAAACAGTCGTCAATTTCTCTGTAGAGTTTTTCCATTGTTTGGAAGTTCCCCAGTGGGAACATTTAACTTGCTAATGTCAGCAAGGCTTAAATGGGGGGACACTGACAGAGGTACATGCTTCAGATGATATGAAATCACTATATTACTCCAGTACTCTTGCCTGGAAAATCCATGGAGGGAGGAGCCTGGTAGGCTGCAGTCCATGGGGTGGCTAAGAGTCGGACATGAATGAGCGACTTCACTTTCACTTTTCACTTTCATGCGTTGGAGAAGGAAATGGCAACCCACTCCAGTGTTCTTGCATGGAGAATCCCAGGGACGGGGGAGCCTGGTGGGCTGCCGTCTATGGGGTCGCACAGAGTCGTACACGACTGAAGCGACTTAGCAGCAGCAGCAGCAGCAGCAGCTCTCCTCTATATTGGGGATGGGGAGGTGGGTGTCTGAGGGGGCCAGACTTGTTCCTCCCAAAGCCGTTTGTTTGTCTGTGTGATCACTGGTGCTTGAGGCTTGGGAATGGATGATGGAGGACAGACTGAAGGGGGAGGGAAGTTCAAGAAAGTGCTGAAGATGAGGCAGAAACACGTGGCCCAACCAGGTTACCCATCATAGTTCAGTTCAGTCGCTCAGTCGTGTCCGACTCTTTGCGACCCCATGAATCACAGCACGCCAGGCCTCCCTGTCCATCACCAACTCCCGGAGTTCACTCAAACTCACGTCCATCGAGTCGTCATAAGAGCTGAGCAAATGTCAAGAACCAAGGAACTGGGTCAAAACGGTGTTTGAGCAACCAGGAAAGTTGGTAGGCCAGAGGAGATGAGATCTGGGCAAATTCTGCTGAGGTGACACAACATGCCCGTTGAGGCCTTTCCTACAGGTTTGGCTAAACCTGGGTGGGTAAATGCGCAAATTTACAAAGTTGAGGAGGAAATGGGCCATAATGGCCTTGAAAAGAATGCCTGTAAATGGCAGTAGGAGAGCTGGGGAATTTTTTTTAATTCCAACTTTGCAAGAAGTGGGAGAACAGGAGAGTCAGAGGGACCTATTTCTGGGAAGGCAAGTCATTCCTAATATCCACATGTCAGAGGGATGAGAAGGTTCTCTGAATCCCAAATTCCTTTTCAGTCTCTTTCCCAATTGCTTATAAAAGTTTGAAATGTCCTAATAGAAATTCACTGTTTTGAGGAATATGTAATATCTAAAAGTAGCTTTAAAATAAAGGATACAAAATAGGTAAATAAGATAAAATGAAGAGTGAAAAGTAGTTCATTATTGTCTTTAAAGTCCTTTGCAGTCTTTTCCTTCTCAGAGAAAACTGTTATCCTGATTTTCATGTTGATCATCACCTTGCTTTTGCTTAAGATTTTACCTTTTATGTTTAAACATATTGTTTGGTTTTACCTATATTTAAACTTTATATTAAGTGGAATTATACTATGTTCTTCAACTTTAAAAAATCAGTGGTATATCTTGGGATTCATCCATGTTTTTGGTTTGTGTGTGGTTCATTTGTCTCACTGCTATAGGTAAGTGTATTGAGTGAATATGCCACAATTTAAATTGTATTCTACAACTGATGGATATTTGTACTGTTTCTAGATTTTTGCTATCACTAAACAGTACTGCTGTGAATATTCTTTGCATAGGTCTTCTGGTGCATATGTACTAGAGTTTCTCTATGTTTATTATTAGGAGAGAAGATATAGAATCATAGAGCTTGTGCAACTTCAAATTTATTAGAAAATGCCAAATTATTTCCAAGAATGGTTGCACCAATTTAAATTTCTATCAATGCTGTACAAGTGTTAAAATCATCACCGATAATGGTTGGTTTTTGAAATTTTTAATTTTTGCTTTTCTCATAGGCATGAAATGCTATTAATAATTGTAGCACTAATTTGCAGTTTTCTTACTGTTACTAAGTTGATATTTTCAAGTTTATTTTCAAGATGTATTTTTTCTCTTGTAATGTTTATTCAAGCTTTGGCCATTTTCTTTGTTTTTTATTTGTAGAATCTCTTTATCAATTCTGAATATTAAACATTGTTAGGTTATATATGTTGCAAATATCTTCTCCCAGTAGGTAGTTTATCTTTTTATTCTCTTTGTTGTCCTTCAATGTGTAGAATTACTTAACTTTAATATAGTTGATTCTTGCTGAGTCTTTCCTTTATGGTTTGTGTCTTTAAGCCTTATTTAAAAAAAAAAATGTTTTCTTATTTCATCATCATAAAGATATTCTATTTTTTTTCCTTCAAATGTTAAAGTGTTGCCATTCTCTCTTAAGTCTCTAATTCACCAGGAATTGATTTTCACATAACCTGTGCAGAAGAGATCCAATTTGATTAGATTTCCTTATGGATAACCAATTGTTCCAGAATCATTTTTTTTTAAAGTTCATCTTTCCTTTACTGTTCTGTAATCTCTCTCTGCCATAAACCACATATGTGCTATGTTCTTCATTATCCCTTACTCATACTCTATTGTTTTAACTAAGGTAGCTATATAATAATTCTTGACATGCTATTAGGTAAATTTTTCCACTCCCAAGCAATTTTTACCGAGATAATCCTCACTACTTTTAGTTCTTTGTACTTCCACATGCATTTTAAACACAGCTTAAATACGTACCCACACACTTACAAAAGGAAGAATCAAAAATAAATCTCTTGGGATTTTGGTTTGCTTTGCATTGTATTTATAGATTTTAGGAGAATTGGCATCTTTACAATATTGAATTAAGCAATTCATAACATGGTCTAATGCTATATTTATTTTTTAACTTTGAAATAGCATTTTGTGATTTTCTCTATGAAGGTCTTGCACATTTTTTGCTAGATATATAGCTCTCTATATTTTTATCAATTTTTTATTGAAGTATGGTTGATTTAAAATGTGCTAATTTCTGTTGTATGACAAAGTGATTCATTTATGCATATATATATACATATATATGTATACATACATACATTTTTTATATTCTTTTCCGTTATGGTTTATCATAGGATATTGAATATAGTTCTCTGTGCTATACAATAGGACTGTGTTGTTTATCCATTCTAAACACAAAAGCTTACATTCGCTAACCCCAGTCTCCCACTCAATCCGTCCACCAGCTCTCTTCCCCTTGGCAACCACCAGCCTGTTCTCTATGTCCGTGATGTTTGTTTATTCTCAATGTCTGTTTCTGTTTGTATTGCAGTTGTGTTCATTTGTGTCATACTTTAGATTCCACATATAAGTGATATCCTATGGTATTTGTCTTTCTGACTTACTTCACTTAGTATGATAATCTCTAGTTGCATCCATGTTGCTGCAAATGTCATTATTTCATTCTTTTTATGATTGAGTACTATTCCATTGTATACATGTACTACAGCTTTATTCATTCATCTGTATGGACATTTAGGTTGTTTCCACATCTTGGTTATTGTAAATAGTGCTGCTGTGAACATAGGGGTGCATGTATCTTTTCAAATTAGAATTTTGTCTGGATATATGCCCACTAGCAGGATTGCTGAATCATATGGTAATTCTATTTTTAGTTTTCTGAGGAACCTCCGTCTTGTTTTCCACAATGGCTGTACCAACTTACATTCCCAACAATGCAGGAGGATTTTCTTTTCTTCACAGTCTCTCCAGCATTTTGTAGAATAATAATTCTACAAATAATTTTGTAGAATTTTTAACGATGGTCATTCTGATCTATGTGAGGTGGTACCTCACTGTAGTTTTGATTTGCTTCTCAGGTGGTTCAGTGGTAAAGAATCTGTCTGCTAATGCAGGAGACATGGGTTTGATTCCTGGGCTGGGAAGATCGCCTAGAGAAGGAAATGACAACCAGCTCCAGTATTCTTGCCTGGCTCAGCCCATGGACAGAGGAGCCTGGTGGGCTGCAATCCATGGGATTGCAAAAGAGTCAAATGTGACTTAGTGACTGAACAACAACAAATAATTAGAGTGTTGAGCATCTTTTTATGTGCATATCAGCCATCTGTATTTCTTCTTTGGAGAAATGTCTAGGTCATCTGCCCATTCTGCATTTGGACTGTTTATTTTCTTGTTACTGAGTTGTATGAGGTATTTTTATATTTTGGAGATTAATCCCTTGTCAATTGCATTGTTTGCAACTATTTTCTCCCATTCTGTAGGTTGTCTTCTCATTTTCTTTACAGTTTCCTTTGCTGTGCAAAAGCTTGTAAGTTTGATTAAGTCCCATTTGTTTATTTTTGTTTTTATTTCTATTGCCTTAAGAGAGTGACTTAAAACTCATTGTTATGATTAATGACAGAGAATATTTTGCCTGTGATTTCTTCTAAGAGTTTTAAGGAGCTGTGTCTTATGTCTAAGTCTTTAAACCATTTTGAATCTATTTTTGTGTATGTTGAGAGGGTATGTTCCAACTTCATTGATTTACATTTTTCCCAGCACCACTTGCTGAAGAGACTGTCTTTTCCCCATTGCATGTTCTTGTCTCCTCCATCAAGATTAATTGACCACAGGTGTGTGGGTTTATTTCTTGGCTCTCTATTATGTTCCATTGATCTGTTTTTGTGCTGATATCATGCTATTTTGATTACTGTAGCTTTGTAGTATTGTCTGAAGTCTAGGAGGGTTATGTCTCCTGTTTTTTTTTCTTTAGGATTGCATTGGCAATTCTGGGTTTTTTATGGTTCCATATGAATTTTAGAATTATTTGTTATAGTTCTGTGAAAAAAAATGTCATGGGTCATTTGATAGGTATCCCATTAAATCTGTAGATTGCTTTGGGTTCAGTTCAGTTTAGTCACTCAGTTGTGTCTGATTCTTTGCACCCCCATGGACTGCAGCAAAGCAGGCTTCCCACACCTGGAGCTTGCTCAAACTCATGTTCATCAACTTGGTGATGCCAACCAACCATCTTATCCTGTTGTCCCCTTCTCCTCCTGCCCTCAATCTTTCCCAGCATCAGGGTCTTTCCCAATGAGTCAGTTCTTCCCATCAGGTGGCCAAAATATAGGAGTTTCAGCTTTAGCCCTTCCAATGAATAGTCAGGACTGATTTCCTTTAGGATTGACTGGTTTGATCTCCTTGCAGTCCAAGGGACTCTCAAGAGTCTTCTCCAGCAACACAGTTAAAAACATCAATTCTTTGGTGCTTAGCTTTCTTTATAGTTAAACTCTCATATCCATACATGACTACTGGAAAAACCATAACTTTGACTATACAGACCTTTGTAGGCAATGTCTCTGCTTCTTAATGTGCTGTCTAGGTTGGTAATAGCTTTTCTTCCAAGGAGCAAGCGTCTTTTAATTTCATGGCTACAGTCACCACCTGCAGTGATTTTGGAGCCCAGGAAAATAAAGTATTTTACTGTTTCCATTGTTTCCCCATCTATTTGCCATGAAGTGATGGGACTGGATGCCATGATCTTCGTTTTCTGAATGTTGAGCTTTAAGCCAACTTTTTCACTCTCCTCTTTCAATTTCATCAAGAGGCTCTTTAATTCTTCTTCACTTTCTGCCATAAGGGTGGTGTCTTCTGCATATGTGAGGTTATTGATATTTCTCCTGACAACCTTGTTTCCAGCTTGTGCTTTATCCAGCCCAGCATTTTGCATGATGTACTCTGCAAATAAGTTAAATAAGCAGGGTGACAATACACAGGCTTGACATACTCCTTTCCCAATTTGGAATCAGTCTGTTGTTCCACGTCCAGTTCAGCTGGTGCTTCTTGAACTGCATACATATTTCTCAGAAGGCAGATAAGGTGGTCTGGAATTCTTATCTCGTTAAGAATTTTCCACACTTTGTTGTGATCATGCAGTCCAAGCCTTTGGAGTAGTCCATGAAGCAGAAGTATATGTTTTTCTGGAACTCTCTTACATCAAGGCTGTATATTGTCACCCTGCTTATTTAACTTATATGCAGAGTACATCATGAGAAACACTGGGCTGGAAGAAGCACAAGCTGGAATCAAGATTTCCTGGAGAAATATCAATAACCTCAGATATGCAGATGACACCACCCTTATGGCAGAAGGTGAAGAGGAACTAAAAAGCCTCTTAATGAAAGTGAAAGTGGAGAGTGAAAAAGTTGGCTTAAAGCTCAACATTCAGAAAACGAAGATCATGACATCTGGTCCCATCACTTCATGGGAAATAGATGGGGAAACAGTGGAAACAGTGTCAGACTTTATTTTTGGGGGCTCCAAAATCACTACAGATAGTGACTGCAGCCATGAAATTAAAAGACACTTACTCTTTGGAAGGAAAGTTATGACCAACCTAGATAACATATTGAAAAGCAGAGACATTACTTTGCCAACAAAGGTCTGTCTAGTCAAGGCTATGGTTTTTCTAGTGGTCATGTATGGACATGAGAGTTGGACTGTGAAGAAAGCTGAGCGCCGAAGAATTGATGCTTTTGAAGTGTGGTGTTGGAGAAGACTCTTAAGAGTCCCTTGGACTGCAAGGAGATCCAACCAGTCCATTCTAAAGGAGATTGGTCTTGGGTGTTCTTTGGAAGGACTGATGCTAAAGCTGAAACTCCAGTACTTTGGCCACCTGATGCAAAGAGTTGACTCATTGGAATAGACTCTGATGCTGGGAGGGATTGGGAGCAGGAGGAGAAGGGGACGACAGAGGATGAGATGGCTGGATGGCATCACTGACTCCATGGATGTGAGTCTGAGTGAACTCCAGGAGTTGGTGATGGGCAGGGAGGCCTGGCGTGCAGCAATTCATGGGGTCGCAAAAAGTCAGACATGACTGAGTGACTGAACTGAACTGAACTGGAGTGGTCTAGTGGTTTCCCCTACTTTCTTCAATTTAAGTCTGAATTTGGCAATAAGGAGTTCATGATCTGAGCCACAGTCAGCTTTTGGTCTTGTTTTCGCTGACTGTATAGAGCTTCTTTGTCTTTGTCTGCAAAGAATATAATCAGTCTGATTTTGGCATGACCATCTGGTGCTTTGGGTACTATGGCCATTTTAACAGTATTAATTCTTCCGAAACAAGATATTGCTCTATATTTTTAATTCTTGTAAAACACTATATTTAAGATGCTTCAGAATTCTTTGTTTGTGTATTATATATCTAAAATTGTGAGCCTGAACATGCAGCACTGGTGAGAAATGATGATGATTTGAACTCAAGTAGGGGGGGTAAATATGGAGGTGGTGAAATTGTGTGTGTATATTAAAGATCAAGTCATCAGGATTCATTGCTACAGTAATACAGTGTGATATTGACATCTATGTATTTGTATGTAAATGGGAAATTTTTTAAATAAGAGCTCATATTTTGAAAACTTTATCTTTGGCAATATTTTGTACCTAGGTCAGAAGTGACCCAGGGATAGAACTGCATCTCTTGTGTTTCTGGCATTGCAGGCATATTCTTTACCCACTGAACCATGTGGGAAGACAAAGTTGAAGTTTTGATTCTTGTTAAAATGCAAATATCTATGCTTGAGATAGCCTCCTAAAGCAGTCCTTCTAACAGTGTCATCTTAAAACTAATACCATAAAAAGTCATCTGTCATGCTTGTTAAAATGCTAATTATGACTCACATTTCCTGATACAAATCTTAGGATGGAAGGAGAAAGAATTTTTACTAAGTGTGCCAATGGAGAATCACATGGTTATCTCTTATACCTTTGTAAAAATTAGTTTCAATACTCTTTTCTGAAACAAATTTTCACAACAACAGATGCTTCAAATACTTGATATCTGGAGGAAAAACACTTTCTGATATGAGACTAATAGTCACCGATTCCATTTTCCCTGACTGCTCTAGTGGGGTGCTGCCAACCATTCTCACCTATACCTGTAGACTATATAGTCTCAAAGTCAGTGGTTGACTTGTTTTACTGGATTTTCTTGAGACCATCCAAGGAAATGTGAAGGAAGCTCATTTTTGAGTCACATTTATAGAGAAACCATGAAGCCACAGAAAAGTTAAACACTCTTTTTCTAGGAGGGAAAAAAATCCTGTGTACTTTCTTATAAAAATATGTTTGAGGATAACTCCAATTATTCCCTTAGGAGAAATTCTTTGAAATGGATTTACTAGGATACAAGGTATAGATATTTTAAGACTCTCCATCCCCTAATAAAAAATAGTTTTATTGTCCTGATTATAGAAAAGATACTAAAATAAGGTCAATGTTAGATATTTACAGGCACTTCAGAAAGATTGAGGAAGAAATGAAAATTACCCTAAAGACAATTTAGGATATTATCTAAATTTTCTGCAACCCAAAGAAAATCATGGCTCAACATGTTCATATGTTTTATATCTTGTCAGATTTTTCTCTTATGCATATAAATATTTTATTTTCAGAAACAGAATAATCCTGTTTGTAAACTGATATTTTAAATCAATGTTATATTGTATGGAAATACAAAAAACCTCGAATAGCCAAAGCGATCTTGAGAAAGAAGAATGGAACTGGAGGAATCAAACTATCTGACTTCAGGCTCTACTACAAAGCCACAGTTATCAAGACAGTATGGTACTGGCACAAAGACAGAAATATTGATCAACGGAATAAAATAGAAAGCCCAGAGATAAATCCACGCACATATGGACACCTTATCTTTGACAAAGGAGGCAAGAATATACAATGGATTAAAGACAATCTCTTTAACAAGTGGTGCTGGGAAATCTGGTCAACCACTTGTAAAAGAATGAAACTAGACCACTTTCTAACACCATACACAAAAATAAACTCAAAATGGATTAAAGATCTAAACGTAAGACCAGAAAGTATAAAACTCCTAGAGGAGAACATAGGCAAAACACTCTCCGACATACATCACAGCAGGATCCTATATGACCCACCTCCCACAATATTGGAAATAAAAGCAAAAATAAACAAATGGGACCTAATTAACCTTAAAAGCTTCTGCACATCAAAGGAAACTATTAGCAAGGTGAAAAGACAGCCTTCAGAATGGGAGAAAATAATAGCAAATGAAACAACCGACAAACAACTAATCTCAAAAATATGCAAGCAACTCCTACAGCTCAACTCCAGAAAAATAAACGACCCAATCAAAAAATGGGCCAAAGAACTAAATAGACATTTCTCCAAAGAAGACATACAGATGGCTAACAAACACATGAAAAGATGCTCAACATCACTCATTATCAGAGAAATGCAAATCAAAACCACTATGAGGTACCATTTCACACCAGTCAGAATGGCTGCGATCCAAAAGTCTACAAATAATAAATGCTGGAGAGGGTGTGGAGAAAAGGGAACCCTCTTACACTGTTGGTGGGAATGCAAACTAGTACAGCCACTATGGAGAACAGTGTGGAGATTCCTTAAAAAACTGGAAATAGAACTGCCTTATGATCCAGCAATCCCAATGCTGGGCATACACACTGAGGAAACCAGAAGGGAAAGAGACACGTGTACCCCAATGTTCATCGCAGCACTGTTTATAATAGCCAGGACATGGAAGCAACCTAGATGTCCATCAGCAGATGAATGGATAAGAAAGCAGTGGTACATATACACAATGGAGTATTACTCAGCCATTAAAAAGAGTACATTTGAATCAGCTCTAATGAGGTGGATGAAACTGGAGCCTATTATACAGAGTGAAGTAAGCCAGAAGGAAAAACATAAATACAGTATACTAACGCATATATATGGAATTTAGAAAGATGGTAACAATAACCCGGTGTAGGAGACAGCAAAAGAGACACTGACGTATAGAACAGTCTTATGGACTCTGTGGGAGAGGGAGAGGGTGGGAAGATTTGGGAGAATGGCATTGAAACATGTAAAATATCATGTAAGAAACGAGCTGCCAGTCCAGGTTCGATGCACGATACTGGATGCTTGGGGCTAGTGCACTGACGACCCAGAGGGATGGTATGGGGAGGGAGGAGGGAGGAGGGTTCAGGATGGGGAACACATGTATACCTGTGGCGGATTCATTTTGATATTTGGCAAAACTAATACAATTATGTAAAGTTTAAAAATAAAATAAAATTAGAAAAAAAAATGTGGAAATAGGTATTACCATATGTAAAATAGATAGCCAGTGGGAATTTACTGTGTGACTCAGGGAACTCAAAACGGTCTCAGTAACAACCTAGAAGGGTGGGATGGGGAGAGAGGTTGGAGGGAGGTTCAAGTGGGAGGGGACATGGGTAAACTGTGGCTGATTCATGTTGATGTTTGGTGGAAACCAGTGCAATCCTGTAAAGGGATTATCCTTCAATTAAAAATAAATAAAATAAAATTTAAATGAAAAAAAAAAACAAAACAAAATAAATAAATAAATCAATGTTATATTGTGAATCTCTTTCCATGCCTGTAAATGTGGGTTTTGGAAAAGTGCGTTGTAGTTTGTAGGTGTCCTATACAATGTGCTTAATGTCTAGCAGAACATCTGATACTGGCAACAAATACTTGTAATCCTACTTGCCATGCTTGTAACTCCTCCTGGGCAGTTGACTGCTACCCTTGCAGAAAGGGCAGATATTAGGCATCCATATTTTATACCGTTTGTTCTTTCTTCAGTCTTTGCCAGTTGAGTAAGAGGTTCATAGAGGCCCCAGAGAATCCACAGGCTGGCCAGGGGACCTAAAGTTGTGGTCTCATCTCATAAGCAAAGGATGAGCTAGCTAATGAGATTCCATTTCTTAAGACTTTAATTTCAAAATATGCAGAAGAAGAAAAAGCACAGCAGGAGAAGAATTGAAAAGTCATCTTAAACTGCAAGAATGGAAAGGTCATAAAGGGCTAAGCTTAGGGCACAAAGAAGCAGAAACGGTAAGATAAAGATGAGATATGGAGATGGAGGAAGTCAGTTGGAGGAGTTCAGGAAGAAGCAGTCAGTGGAGGGTACCTGAGTCAGTTCATGGTGGACCCCTAGAGCAAAATTTACATCCTCAGTCTGCTGGTCCCTCCCATGAATCACCTCCCACTTGGACTGGGGGTGGCCCATTCTTACAGTGGCTCCTATTGTTTGATTTCTGTTTGATCTCATCTCCCTAGGATTCCAGATATTCTCACAATTCCATCCACTAATTCATCAACTCATAGATTGAAGTTTGAGTGAGTCTCTATTACCTGAGGCTAAAGAATATAAATAAAACAGTTACTCTGATCATTTAAACACAACAGTTACTTAAGGGAATGGATTTTTTATCTTAGGGTTATAGCTATTTCTTATGTAAGTATGTGTGTGCGAGTGTAAACTTTTTGTTTAAATATATTTCGAATTTTATCACAAAATGATCAGGAGGTTTTCTTTGTAGTTGAGAATATTATACATTTCTGCATATGCTAAAGAAATGTGCATTCTCAATTTGAAAGTACAATATTTTATTTTATTCATTTATTTATTTTTTTTTTTCTGGAAGGACAGTGTGATGTGTATTTTATTTATTTATTAATTTTTTCTGGAAGGACAGTGTGATGTGTATTTTATTCATTTATTAATTTTTTCCATTAAAAACTTTTATATTGGAGTACAGTTGATTAACAATGTAGTGTTTGTTTCAGCTGTACAACAGAGTGATTCGGTTATACATATATCTACTCTTTTTCAAATTCTTTTCCCATTTAGGTTATTTCAGAATATTGAGCAGAGTTCCATGTGCTATACAATACGTCCTTGTTGATTATATATTTTAAATACAGAAGTGATACAAGTGTGCAGATGCCAATCCCAAACCCCCAATTCCTCCCACCACCTTCTCCTCTCATAACCTTAAGTTTGTTCTCTCTGTGAATCTGTTTTGTAAATAAGTTCATTTGTATCATTTTTTTTTTTAAGATTCTGCATATAAGCGATATCATATGATACTTGTCTTGGTCTATTGACTTATTTTACTTAGTATGATAATCTCCTGGTCTATCCATGTTGCTGCAAATGGCATTATTTTATTCCTTTAAAAAATTTTTTTTTAATTTTATTTTTTAACTTTACAATATTGTATTGGTTTTGCCATATATCAAAATGAATCCACCACAGGTCTGAATAGTGCATGCATGCGTGCTAAGTCACTTCAGTCGTGTCTGACTCTTGGCGACGCTGTGGACTATATCTTTCATGTCTATGGGATTCTCCAGGCAAGAACACTGGAGTGGTTTGCTATTGTGAATATGAGCCACATTTTCTTTATCCATTCATCTGTCAATGGCCATTTAGGTTACTTCCATGTCTTGGCTATTGTAAATAGTACTGCAATGAACATTGAGCTGCATGTATCTTTTCAAATTATGGTTTTCTCTAGATATATGCCAGGATTGGGATTGCTAGATCATATGGCAGCTCTATATTTAGTTTTTTAAGGAACCCCCACTGCCAGTGCAGGAGATGTGGGTTCCATCCCTGGAGAAGGAAATGGCAGCCTGCTCCAGTATTCTTGCCTGGGAGATCCCATGGACAGGATCCCAGAATCCCAGGATCCCAGGAGCCTGGTGGGCTATAGACTATGGAGTGAAAAAGAGCTGGATATGAATTGGTGATTAAACAACAGCAAAAATACTGTTCCCCATAGTGGCTGCACCAATTTACATTCCCACCAACAGTCTAGGAATGCTCCCTTTCTCCACACTCTCCAGGATTTATTGTTTGTAGACTTTTTATAATGGCCATTCTGACTGGTGTAAGGTGATGACTCATTGCAGTTTTGATTTGCATTTCTCTAATAATTAGCAATGTTGAGGATCTTTTCATGTGCCTCTTGACCATCTGTATGTCCTCTTTGGAAGAATGTCTATTTAGGTCTTCTGCCCATTTTTTGATTTTTTTTTTTTTTTAATTGAGCCACATGATCTGTTTGTATATCTTGAAGATTAATCTCTTGTCAGTTGCTTTGCTTGCAAGTACTTTCTCCCATTCTGTGGGCTATCTTTTCATTTTGTTTATGGTTTCCTTTGCTGTGCAAAAGCTTTTGGGTTTAATTAGGTCCTACTGGCTTAGTTTGGGTTTTGTTTCCATTATTCTAGGAGACAGGACTAAAAAAATATTGCTGCAATTTATGTCAAAGAACATCCTGCCAATATTTTTCCACTAAGAATTTTATAGTATCTGATCTTATATTTAGGTCTTTAATCCACTTTGAGTTTATTTTCTGTATGGTGTTAAAGAATATTCTAATTCTTTTTTTTTTTTTAACATGTAGCTGTCTAGTTTTCCCAACACCATGTAATGAATAGACTGTCTTTTCTGTATTGTATGTTCCTGCTTCCTTTGTTGTAGATTACTCGACCATAGGTGCTTGAGTTTATTTCAGGGCTTTCTATCCTGTTCGATTGACCTATAGTTCTGTTTTTGTGCTGGTACCATATTGTTGTGATAAGTATAGCTTTGTAGTAGTCTAAAGTGATGGAGCCTGATTCTTCCAGCTCTGTTTTTCTTCTTCAAGATTGCTTTGGTTATTTGGAATCTTTTGTGTCTCCATATACATTTTAACATTTTTTGGTTCTAGTTCTGTGAAAAATGCTATTGGTAATTTGATAGTAATTGCACTGAATCTGTAGATTGCCTTGGGTAATAGAGTCATTTTAACAATATTGATCCTTTCAGTCCAAGAACATGATGTCTTTCCATCTATTTGCATCATCTTCAATTTCTTTCATCAGCATCTTATAGTTTTCTGAGTACAGGTCTTTTGCCTCCTTAGGGAGGTTTATCCCTAGGTATTTTACCCTTTTTAATGTGATGGTAAATGGGATTGTTTCTTTAATTTCTCTTTCTGATCCTTTGTTGCTAGTGTATAGAATTGCAGCATATTTCTGTGTATTTATTTTGTATCCTTCAACTTTAAAGTTATAACATTTTAAAATTAACTTCATGAGATATACTTAAAAATACTTTATATTTTTATTTTTGGTTTTCTAATGAGAAAGTAAAAGGTAGTTTGTTAAAGTCTTCACAACTATACTTTTTCTGCCCATCTTTTCTTCTTATATTTCCAGTTACCATTGTATATAATTTGATGTAGTGTTTAATTCCCTTAATTGATTTGCTATTTAATGTCAGTTCTCTTGATACTTTTTGTCTGATGTTAATAATATGACCACCTTGCTTTCTTTTTGTGTGTATTTTTTGGTATGTCTTTAGTCATCCTTGTGTTTTTAAGTTTTCTTTATCACGTTTTTTCCTTACATTTCTCTTATCAAAAGCATAGAGATTTTGTTGACTTTTTTGTTTGGACCTATGTGAATATCTCTGGAATGATTAGGATGAGTTCAGACACTGTCTAGTCTTCTCCAAGAGCATTTGATTTTCTTCCTGGGCCCACAGTTTCCTTTGGTGTTGAGTGTGCGCATATGACTGAGTTCCGGCTAACAGACTATGGTAAAAGTGAAGTGTGTGGTCATTTTGCTCTTTCTGGTCTGCATGGCAATTCCCAAGGCCACCTTGTAAACCACACATGAATTGGCAAAGTCTCTATTAATCTGAGTCCCTGAATATCTGCATGGGGCAGAGCCCCTGTACTGCCAACTGGACTGTATATAAGAGAGAAATAAACTTCTGCTATGTAAAGCCACTCAGCTGCTAGTATCATGGCAGCTAGTGTGAACTAACATAAGAGATGGTAAAGAAAGTGGGTTCTACCATAACAACAAAACTCAAACACAGAGTACTGTCCTAACAGTTGAGAAAACAGTGATGAAACTGATACTGGAAGTTAGAAGATGGAGACTCGTGATTCACAATGGCAAACTATTTGGGAAAATTTTTGTTAGTGATAGTTTTTAAGGTAGATAAAGTGACTAATAAACCATAGTTCTATGGGTAGAAACTGAATAAAGAATATTAGAGCTGTATGCTAGTTGACAGTGACTATATTTTGTAAGGTTTTAGGAGCAAGAGCTCAAGCAAGAACTGCCTGGCTCAAAAATTTAAGAGAGACTAGAGAGAGTCCAGAAATTTGAAGCTTTTCGAGTAGGAAAAGTTTCCTGTCTTTACAGCCCAGAGGGTGGGAATCTAGGTTGACAGTATTGAAACTCAGTATCTTAAAAAAAAAAAAAGAAGAAGAAGACTCAGTCTCAAGACAAAGAATTCATTAAGGGTGTGATATTCCCTCCCCAAATAGCCACCATTAATTTGAGGAAAAAGTGGAAAGGAGTTGAGTGAGGAAAAAAGTAAATTATATTTGAGAGTTATGTCCAGGAAAGAAATTTGGGTGTGGTTACTGACATATAGAGCTTGCTGGAAGTAAGTACATTAGACACTATTAAGGGTTTGGAGAAAATTGGATAGCCAAAGAATCATAAGAACCTGGATGTCATTAGAAACCTCACTGACTAGAGAGGATGGTGGATGGAAGTGATATGTGTGATCGTAATATAGCAGTCAAAGACTGCTTTACAGTGGCCAAAGTGGCCAGTCCCAGATGGAACTCTTTCTAGGCAGTTTCTGCACTGTTTCATAAAGCTGCTGTACAAGAGGCCCTTCTGTCCACACATCAGAGAATCCACAGCACTGGGAGCAGCCCAGGGCTGCAGGCTCTCTCTCTGCTGTGGCTGCACTCAGCCCCGGGCCTTCTGTGTATCTCCTATAGAATGCTGTTGATCTGCATCAGCAAAGAGGTTTCAAGGGAGCCGACCTCATCCATCCTACAGCTGTCTTTCACTGCCCACCCCCACCTCACCCCCTCAGCCAAATGACTAGGGTTCCCTGCAGTTCCCTTTGCTTTGTTCTTTTTCTTTTTAATTTTTAACAGCTTTCATGAGACCTAATTCACACAATATACAATTCACCCATTCAAAGTATACAAGTCAAAGATTTTTAGTATATTCATAGATATGTCCAACCATCACCACTGCAGATTACCTCAAAAGGAAACATGTACCCTTTGACTATCACCCCCTATGCCCCACTCCCTGCTCCCTAGCCTCTGCTGCTGCTGCTGCTAAGTCACTTCAGTCATGTCTGACTCTGCGATCCCAGAGACGGCAGCCCACCAGGCTCCCCTGTCCCTGGGATTCTCCAGGCAAGAACACTGGAGTGGGTTGCCATTTCCTTCTCCAACGCATGAAAGTGAAAAGTGAAAGTGAAGTCGCTCAGTCGTGTCCGACTGCCAGCGACCCCATGGACTGCAGCCTACCAGGCTCCTCCATCCATGGGATTTTCCAGGCAAGAGTACTGGAGTGGGATGCCATTGCCTTCTTTGCCCTAGCCTCTAAGCAACCTCTAATCTACTTTCTGTCTCTATAGACTTCCCAATTTTGGACTTTCATGTGAATCATATAGTATGTGACTTTTTTCACTTAGTATAATGTTTTTAAGGTTCATTCATGCTTAGCATGTATCAATACTTCATTTGTTTTATGGACAGATAATATTTCATTAAATGAATATATCATGTTTTTTTATCCATTGGTTTGCTGATGGGCACTTGGGTTGTTTCTACCTTTTGGTTATTGTGAATAATGCTGCTGTGAACATTTGGGCTCAAGTTCCCTTTGCTTGAAAATTCCTGTTCTTTTCAATGAAGAAATTTCCACATTGCCACCTAAGGCTTTCCTTTAATTTGCTTCCCTCTTCAACCATGTGGGTACCAGTCAAGATGGTAGAATAGAAAGACATGGAGCTCACCTCATCCTACACATACTGGGTTGGCCAAAATGTTCATTCAGATTTTTCCATAGCATCTTATAGCCAACCCAATACATTAGGAATTCCCTGAAGTCCTGGCATATTGATGGTACTCTTTCCAGAGCTGACACAGGTTTTCCCCTATTTTAATATTCATTTGGTAATTTAGTTATGATCTGAAAGGGAAAGATTTTGCTGGCTTTGCTTTAAATATCTCTACTACTGAAGTCTATTCTTGTACTCTTACCAAGAGGATAGTGAATATAAGTTAACTATTTTTTAATGACCCAAATTTCTCTTCATAAGCCTGAATATTCACTGACTTAATTACGGGTCCACTGATATTCATAATTCTGTTTATTACATGAAATGGCCTTAGAAAACATGTTTTCCCATATATACTATTATCATGAGGGCTTCAGTACTGTCTATTGAGCCTTCAGTATGTAATGAGTCAAGGATGGCAAATGGCAGGTGAGAATAATATTTATATATTTTAAGTCTTCTATGCTATAATTAGGACTAAAATTATACCAATATGATCTTTGAATAATTACAAATAATGATAAATTCTATGAAGGGAATTAACAGGGTGAAGAGAAGAAGGACAAGAGGAAGAAACCTACTTTGTTGGAGCTTTCTGGAAAGAATTAGCCAAGGAGAATTTACCATTTAACTACTTATTGCAATAAAATTGATTTAGTAAGATTAAAAAAATGTTTTAATCTGAATCTTTTCATTAAATATTTGGGTGATGTTTCAGTGATGAAGTGAAATTAGCAGGCAAGCAGTTTTCAGTTTTTCCCTTATGGAGAAAAGATTTTCTCAGTGCTGAATGAAGTAGATCCTGACCTGTGGGCAAGCAGGTCTTCCTGTGGTGCAGGTGGCAGTCATTAGCACAGTTCACAAGCCTTTCTGTCCAGGAACTTGGTGGGATTCTGCTTCACTGCCCTTTTGAAGTTGGGCGTGGCCACATGATTTGCCTTGACCAATGAGATTTGAGTAGAAGTGATATGGGTCACTTCCAGGAGGAAGCTTTGCCAAGCACCCAACTCATATAGTTCTCTTTCCAGCACTGGGTGGACAGGCAGCCTTCATCAACTTCACTATTTGAGTAAGGATGGCAAACAGAGAGCCCTTTGCCAGCCAGCTTCCAATCTGCAGTGTGAGCAACCTAGAAATCCTTATGTGCTAGGCCACTGAGATTCTGGAGTTGTTTAGCTTATTCTAATTCAGCACATGAGGCTCAGAATATGGTCACTTTATAAAATCAAGAGAAGGCCATCCTTTCTAGGAGTTGTCTGTTCCCCCACATCTTTACATGTCTCCAAGTTTGGGTTTTCAGTGGCTCTTTCCTTACCTGGGTGCACCGCATGGCCATTGCCCTGGGAAAGAACCATGTGCTGTAGCCCCCCTGGTCTGGCTGTCCACCCACCACGGAAGGGCTTCTTCTCACCTCAGCCCTTAGCTCTTCTTGCATGGACCTTGAGTCTTAGCCTCTTTTGGCTGGTGGTTTACTGGGACCAGAAACATTAGTGCTGGAACAGAAACTGAGCTCCTGGGATGACCCACCCTCCTGTCTTTTCATTTCAGAGCAACTTTTCATCTCCTTCTCACCTGTAAGGGGACACTCCTCCCTGGTGGTTACTCTCGTTGTACCAGACTCTGAGAGGAGCTCAGTCTGCTGCATCCCTTTTGAAGGTTGCATGGTCTGTCCCCACCATCTCAGTGAATCATAGAATGGTTCTAGTCACAACCTTTTTTCTTCTGTATCAGCAGTGGGGGATGGGGGTGGGAATCCTTGCTTTACCAGTTTCACCTGTTTATCTAACTTCATCTTCCCTTTTTGTCTTACTAACCACTTCTTAGAGTTTAGTAATAAGCTTACTCATATCTGGAGAACCAGGCTATTATTACTGTATGTGAAAATACATCTCTCACTCTCCTGTGCCTTGATACAGGAAAATTTTAAAAGTGAAATGCACAATCCTTGAGTACAAAATGCTTACAATTTTGTTGGAGAAAGAACTTGTGTGTGTGAAATAATGCATGAATGAAAGAGTATTACATTTTAGCATAGCGTCTATACCAATAAATTCTATGTCATATTGTTTAGACAATTGGACAATTAAGCAGTAGCTGGTTAGGTGCAAACTGCATATGGTTGGTTTTATTAAGGTAAATAAACCTTGCTGAGGTGTTGAAGGAAGAAACTGTTGCATTCTCTTTCTCATCCTCTGGGATGTGAAGTAACAATAAAGCTACTGATTGGATTTCAGCAGACAGAGAGAAATAGAACATTTTGCTTCATTGCATGACAAGATCTGTACTGAGACAAACCACTCAAGTCCACATGTGTGTACAGACAGACCAAGAACTTTAGTGAAATTGTTTTCTTCAATTTCTGTAAGAATTACTAAGAGCATAGTGAAGGTGAAAAACATGGCAAAATCAATCATTTAAGTTCAGATCCTTGACCTGCACTGTAAGGAAGTTACAGGCTGTGCCTCAGGGTACGTCAGTGGAAAGGCAAATGCAGCCATTTAAAAAATAATAATTTTATTTCTTTTATTTTTGACTGTGCTGGGTCTTCATTGCTTCCTGGGCTTTTTTTCTAGTTGAGGCAAGTGGAGGTTAGTCTCTAGTTGCAGTGCACAGAGTTCTCATTGTGATGGCTTCTCTTGTTGCGGAGCAGGGGCTCTAGAGCAGAGGCACGACAGTTGTGGTGCACGGGCTTAGTTTTGTGTGGGATCTTCCCGTATCAGGGATCAGACCCATGTCTCTTGCATTGGCAGGTGGATTGCTTACTGAGCCACTGGGGAAACCCAGGAAGTCATTTTTCTTAGCCTCCTGTGGATACCCAGATATATTCCAGAAAGCGTTCTCTCTTCTAAGGATTTGTGACTTGTATACTCTCCTCTTTTGGAAGTCCCCCACAAGATCATGCTGTTAAATTCATCCTTGTGGCTTTAATGTTATTGAAAATAGTGTTCCAAAGGGGAATTTCTCTTTCTCATTCTTGCAGATTTGAAAGTTTTCGTGTGTTGTCTTTCTCTGTAGCAACAATCAGCAAAGCCTATGGGAAAACAAAGTGTCTCCAGGAACAGGAAAGGAAAGTGTGAGAAAAAGCAGTTGTCATCACACTCCTAGCCTTTTTGAGCCATTAATTTAGTTGTAAATTTCTCCAGAGCAACTCCCTTCTCTATCCCTGCTCTACTCACTCATGGGAGAACAAAAGGTCATCATTTTCTGTAAACACATCATGCATTTTGACTTGGGCAGGACTAGCTTTCATGCAAAACAGCTGAAATAAGGAATTCCAGTCCATGTTCTTCTCCTCCAGGGCCATCTGTATTGGCTTCAGCCTGGGCAGCATTTAGCCCAGCCCCTTCTTCCTTTTGTTTCCTGAGGCTCCATGCTTGGCTCTCACTGGTGCTCTCACGGGCACTGCCCATGTTGTTGTGCAATAGACACAGTTTTGGGTGTTCCAGAGGTAGCTACCCACTCTTATTACCTGTCCCAGCCTTGCTTCCTTTATTATCTTTGCCTTTGAAATCTTGCATGAACTCTTATTATTAGCTCTCTCTCCTCCACCACCTTGATTCTCCTCAATTCACAGGTGGACTTGTGACCTCCGATCATTCCTAGGACTGACCCTGCATGCCCCATGATCTTTTTGATCCCATTTCCATGTCTCATGTGTCTGTGTAATTTCAATCCCTCCCCTTAGCTGTTCCCTCGGAAGCACTGCTTCCCCATCCCCTCCATACAGGTGATCTTCTTTTCTGAACTCAAGTATAGTGTTTCCAGTGATGGCTTTATTATCTTCTTTTGTGGGCCCATTGGACCCTCATCTACAGTTTCTTAAATTAACCTTTCCTTTTCCATCTCCCATGTTCCATTTCAGCATCATCTCTATTTCAGCCACATAACTCCCTCCTCCTAGAGGGCATCTCCTCCCCACTGCTCGAGCCCTATTCTAGGAATAGCTCCACATCCTCTGGGCTCAGTGTAGGGCCACCCACACAGAGAATCTGCCCCAGACCACCCTCTCTGAGTAAGGTCCTCCTCTTGTCATCTCTCTTTTCACTCTGTTAACTTCCACTATAGCAGTTATCACCACCTATGATTATTTATCTTTTATTTGTCTGTGATCTGATTTCCTGAATAAATTATAAGTGCCATAAAGCAGAACCCAAGTTTGTTCTGTTCAGCACTAAATACTCCAAGAACAATGCCTGGCACATAACAAGAGCATCGTGATTCTGTGGTGACTGGATGGATGAATTTCCCTACCCCTCAGACCCTGAGCTTCACAGACTTACTGACTTTCTCCTCTTGCTTTCTCTCCATATTGAATCTCAAAACTGTTAACTTTCTTGCACAAAACTTTGCTTCTTTCTGGATCATTATAGTTAGTCTTCTAACTAGTGGTCCACTGGATCTGTCCCCTTTACTGTCTTCATTGCTCATTACTAAAATATTTATCATAACTATTACTTTTCATTTTCAAAAATCTTTACTTGTCTTGCACCTTAGCCAGTCATTGTACCTTAGCCATCACATATCCTCCTGGGCCTTCTATCTAATCAAATTGCATCTCAGTTACACCATTTATACCTTGTCAACTTGTATGTGCCCATGTATTCCATCACATGTACCCTCCTCCGTATTTCCCTATCCATCAATAAGCCCCCACCTCCAGCCAGAGTTAGATCCTGCTCTCTCTGAATTCTCTGAAGATTTTTATTTATGTTCTTCAGTGACATATTACTTTCTTACTTGTACTGTGATTGTTTATGTATACATTGTTTTCCTAAGTGGATTGAAAATATCTCAACAAAAATATCTCACATGTATATTTTTTTGCATTATATTTACTCAGTGACTAGAAATTTTTATATCAACAAATATTTGCTTAATAAGTACAAAGATGATGTAATAATCTCTAATGCAGATAAACTACACGAGTGGGATAAGACATGCCAGGCACTGTGAAGTGTGAGAGGGGGAACAAGTAAGATTCTGAGGTTTAGTCCATCATAGCTGTCCTCTCAGAGGATTTATCTTCCGTGGAGATGTTTCTCTTGAGGTCACTGGCTTCTGCTTTCCTTCCTTCTTCTTTGGACCTTTAACTGGCAGTGGGGACCTGAGCTCAGAGACCAGTGTCAGAAATGGAGTCTGAGGACTGGCTTCACATCCTCATATTTCACACCATTAGCTTAGCTGAGAGCCAACAGAGCAACATTTGAATGAGATCAAAATGACCATAAGAAAATTAGATCTGTCCTGGAATTAGTCTGATGGGAAATGGAAAAGTTACCAATTTTTCTTTAGCTTCCTTTTCATCTCTCCTTCTCAGACTTTAAGGTCTAAGTTTTGTTCAAATTATAAAACAGAATTTTATTTGTAGTTAGAAAGGTTTCTGAAACCTGGTTGCTCTTTTTTTCCTTGAGGCTCAGAATCCTTTATTAGCAGAGCGTATAGCAGAGTGGAAAGCAGGTTGATCTCATGTACTGGTTCTGGTTAGTTGGTAGAGGCTTCCTGGAGTGCCATTTTTCTCAAATGATTTATCCTCTAGTATCCAAGTGTCATGATTCATTATAAATGTTTGCCATGGTTGCAGTAGGAGCGAGTGGGCACATATGTTCTCCTGTTTGGTCAACATGTGATTGCTGAGCCCTTGCTGTGTGTCAGGGACTTTGCTGATCACTGGGGATGGGGGAACAAAAGGGAAGGAGTGATTCTGCTCACAGACTTGTGAGGAAGGCAGCCAAGTAAATTCTGCAAGTGTGAAGAGTCTTGAGATAGGAGAAGTTCATAGCGCTTTGGGAGTACATGATTGAAGAAACTTAAAATTTAACCTTATAAAATGAAAATTAATGTGTTACTTATGAAAATTAATAAGTACTTTTATGAAAATTATTGTGTTTTACTTATGAAAATTAATGTGTCCAGGGTCACATAGCCAATAATTTGCATAATTAGAATTTTTACCCAAGATAGTCTTCCTTCACAGCTTCTGTTCCTATTTATTATTGTGATTTTTCACATCACCTGAGATGGGAAATGGTATGCTAGAGTAAGTCTGTGCTGTCTCATGAGAGGTGATTGTGTAGTTTCAGAAATTTTGCACGTTTAAAAAAAAATTATTGGAGTTTTATTCATTTAGAATATTGTGTTAGTTTCAGGTGTGCATTGAAGAGAAATTTTGCATATTTTTTGATGCAGTGTCAAGCTTGAAATCAGTCAGTGTGGGAGTATTTATACCAGAGAAATTGGCATCCACTCTAAATCAAGTTTTTTCACTTCCCCAAAGAGCTGGTTATTGAACATTTATTAGTATGCCACTGAATGTGCAATACTATCACATTCTTTAAAAATTCACAAAATACAATTGGATTTTTATAAAGATCCAGTGAATCTTCCCAGCCGGTGCTAGTGGTAAAGAATCTACCTGCAATGTTGGAGATGCTAGTTTGATCCCTCAGTTGGGAAGATCCCCTGGAGAAGGAAACAGCAACCCACTCCAGTATTCCTGCCTGGAAAATCCTATGGACAGAGGAGCCTGGCAGGCTAGGGTCCATAGGGTCGTAAAGAGTCAGACATGACTGAGCATGCACACACAACAACAGTGGATCTGAAGTTTTTGTAACATAGGAATCATTTGGGAATGTTTGTTAAACGGGTTTGGGTTCAATAGGTCTAGACTGAGAAAAGAAATTTGCATTAAAAAAAAAATTCAAGGTGATTAGATGCTGTCAGAAATGAGAACACACTTCAGGAAATAAAGTTTTCAAGTAACTATTTCATAAGAAAAGTGCAGAGTGAACTCCCTAGGTCAATGTGTCCAACTCTGGCTACATATTAGAAACACCTATGGAAGACAATATACAATATCAATGCCTTGGTTCCACCCCAAACCGGATTAAATCAGGATACTAATCATGAAATTGATGGTATGTGCCCGTTGTATTTCAGAATTTCTATGGACAAGTTCGGAGAAGGCAATGGCAGCCCACTCCAGTACTCTTGCCTGGAAAATCCCATGGATGGAGGAGCCTGGTAGGCTGAAGTCCATGGGGTTGCTAAGAGTCGGACACGACTCTTTCACTTTTCACTTTCATGCATTGGAGAAGGAAATGGCAACCCACTCCAGTGTTCTTGCCTGGAGAATCCCAGGGACGGGGGAGCCTGGTGGGCTGCCGTCTATGGCGTCACGAAGAGTCGGACCCGACTGAAGTGACTTAGCAGCAGCAGCAGCATGGACAAGTTACTTCCCTATGACTGTTGTTGCCCTCCCTCCCTATGTTTGAACTTGAGTGACTACTGCAATTATTTATCTCAATGTGATCATTATATTTTGAGTATAATGGGTAGAGAGGTTGGCTCTTTAGTTGACAGGTTTCAGATTGAGAGAATCACACCCAATTAGTCTAATCTGTACCCAGATATAATTTAGAAGAGGAAATTCTGGATCTCCAATCTGAGCCTGACACTATAATGAGATGAAGCTATTGGAGATCATGGGACAGAAGGAGTATATTTTGTGTATGGGAGGATTGGAAATAAGAAATGATTGAAGGATGGACTGTTGTAGATTAAAGATGGCCATAAAATCTTTGGTACTCCTTCTACTAAGAATTGGGATCTGTTTTCCCTCCCTGTGGTTCTTGTCTATGACTGCATTACCAACAGAGAATGGCAGAAGCAACACTGGGCCAGTTATGGGCATAATTTTGAAAAGGAAATGGCAATTGCCAGCAGTTTCCTGAGACTTGAACTACCATGGAAGAAGTCTGCCATGTAAGAAGGCTGTAGAGATTCACTGAGATAACATGGGAGAGACCAGATGGGCCTGCACTCCCATTTGTTCCCATCAATGCACCAGGTGAGTGAGTTCAGGCTTCTTGCATCCTCCAAACCAGTCCACCTGCCAGCTAAAAACCATCCAGTAACCCCAGTTGACACCCCATGGAGCAGAAGAATCAGATGGTCGAGGCTTCCTCAGATTCCTATCCTTCAAAACTGTGAGATTTAATAAAATGGCTGTGGTTTTCAGCTAACTAGTTTGTGGTAGTTTGTTACACAGCACTAGATAACCAACACTCTCCCCTAGGTTATTCTAACATGCAGTCCAGACTACTTCAGAAGTAGTCCTACCTGGACACCTACAGTGATTTTTTTCCCTTAACCCCTTATCCATATATTATCCACCATTTACTTCATTTTTCAATTAAGTAATTATGTGGCAAAAAGACATGTCATGCATTTGGGAGAAATAATCCATAACATTCAGTAAAGTGTCATGGACTTATAAAGAGACCAAACACTGGAATATGAGTCTAGAAATCTTGAGTGTATTCCCAGGTTTGACATTACTAGCTCTTATGACCTTAGGCTGGTTGTGTATCTTCTTTCAGTCTTATTTTTGATGTTTGTAAAGTGAGAAAGTTAAACGACATTGTCTCTAAGTTCCCTTTCTCTTGCGGGATTTCTTGACAATATGATGGTGTGTAGCATAGTAACTATCAATAGCGAGAGATTATTTTCATGAGAAACATGCTACTCATTAATCTACTTTTGATCACCCCTGACTCAGTCTAGGTTTACACCCAATATCCAGAGGTGAAAAGCTTTGTGTCTACGTCACTAGCACATCTTCAGGCACTTAACTTCCTGTGTAAGTGTGCCAATCTTAAATGCATAAAGTTCAAGAAGAAAGAAAAAATGAAGTAGAGCATCCATTCTTTCATCCCATGAAATTCTGTAGACTCTTTGTCCTCCATGTGATTATGCTAGTCCAAAGACACTGTGCCATGGGCTCTTCCTGTGGAATGAGAGATACAGTAATGAAATTCATGTAGGTTTGGATTTACGATTTGGCAACAAATCCCTCTGAGTCTTCAGAACTTATCCACCTCGACTTAGTGACATGTTAAAAGCAGAAAGAAAGCCCTCTTTGTGTGAAAAACTGAAATATGCTCCATCCCAGGACTATAAATATAGTCACTCACTTCCTCCAGCTCCAGTTAAGCCTTGCTGACCTTTCCCAAAGTGTTCTTTCTCGGCCTCCAATTAATGGCAGAGGATCTAACCCACTGCTGTTAACAATACGCATTACAGTTGTCTGGAAAGATGAATAATGGTAGCTTCATGCAAAGTGAAACAGTTCCTTCAATTCCTTCATTTTTAAAATTCAGACATAACCTTGTGTAGAAGTTCATGTATTCCTAGTAGTTAAAATTAAAGTCAGACTTTTTACATACCACAGGGAATCATCTAAAGAACCTATCCCCACCCCATACCCACTCCCTGCCCACCCCTGTAAATCAAACCAAAGGGACTCCGCAGGAAGAATATTTCTCTCATCTTTTTCTCTGGACATAAAGCAGCAGTACAAAACACGAACTGCACAGTGTTTGCTTGCCTTGGGTGGCAGCTGCTAGAATGCAACATTGCCATTTGTATTCAAGGGACCTTTTATTCCCAACTGCTTGAGCCAAGCCACAGGGCTTGCAAGAATGCTTGGGATGCTTCCTGTGAACTTAGAACACAAAGGCTCTGTGGTGTGGCTGTGAAATAGGAACCACTAAAGAGAGAAGAGATTAAAAGAACTTTTATTATGCTTGTAAGGCCATTGCCATTCATGTACAGAGTATGTTGTGTATGCAGAAGATAGCTCATGTGTTTAAGAGGAGATATATATATATATACACACATAAATATGTACATATATATAAAATGTCTTTTTTGGGGGACAATTGAAGTTATTGTTTTCAATGTCTAACCGAAGAGTGTTGGAATGACTCAGTGGGCACTGAGCCATTATACCTATGATTGACCAAGTTCAACAAGGGAATCATAGAATTAAAGGAGCCTGTGTTTTTCTTATTAATGGTTAAACCATGGCCCCTGATAAGAGCTCTTCAAAGTTTACAAATAGGAAAATGGTCACTCCAGCTAGAAATTATTCCAAAACAGACTCCCTGTTTCACATAATACTGAGCGATTTTGGTATGCCAGGGGCTCTGATAGAAGTTGTTTCCTATGAAACATTCAAATTGATAAGTTTCCAACTCATTCTGTCTCTTTTCAAAGGGCTGTGAAAAGGTCACCAGTAGTACCACGTGGTACAAAAAGTGAAAGGTGTGGAATATTTCTATTTACATCAAAGTCAGAGAAACCATCACACCGTTACCAAACCATGGTAAAGGTCTTTGAGATGACTAATGCCTGCAGTTATAGCTTCTCTTTCATTAACCAAGGTTGTAGTGAAAAGTGAACTTGAGTTTATAGTTCATGGTCCTTAGCTGAAACATCATAGATTTAGGTGTTTAGAAATATAGCTATAATACAAACAAGACCTTGAATTTCACCTGAAGTCAGTGATAGACTCTGTTAGCTACTTGTCCCCTTACGTATTTTTCCCAAATTATAGCTAGATTTAAGAGCAGTTTGGGGTAACGGGGACCCTAAGGATAGATTAATTTTCTTCAGTGTCATCTAACTGAAAAATAGTGGTCATATGCAAGTAGAACGGTCTTTAGGTGTCAGGTTAGAGTTCTTGGTGAGATTGCTTATGTGGAAAGGAAATGCCTCTTGAACACACTCTCTTTGTGAGCGTGCTTTTAAGCTGTGTGATCTGAATAAGGTTTGTACTACAGTACTCCCCTTTCAGGTCTAGAGAATATCAGCAAAGTAAGATTTGCTTGTTTAATTTTATAATAGTGCTAAATAAGAGCAACAACAGCAACAATCTTTTAATTTAGAGAATCAAAAGTAGACAAGAAATTAGCAAAAAAGGATTGAAATTAAGATACAGTAATGGCACTGTTATTCAAATTGATCCAGTTCTTACTGATGCAATATTGAAAAGAGAGTAGCAGAAATGCTGCCTTCGGTAAAGGTTTGGGTTTAGAGGCTGAAACCCAGCTTCCTTTCCAGCTTGACCACATAAACAGAGATGGTGCCTCAGGTGTGGATCCCAAGGCTGTTTAAAAGTAAACCTGTGATTTATGTTTGCTTTTTTTTTTTTCTTCCTAAAGAGCTTTTAAGTGTGATTAATTCAAATGCAACTCAGAAAAATTCCCTTTTCCTTTTGCAGACAGAAAGGTAGAGGAATTCATGATGATCTGGAAATAAATTCGTCAGTCATGAGGTCATTCTCCTGCTTAGACCTTTGCAAATGATGAGTTGAATAACCTTTCCCAGCATGAAACATGAGAACTAAGACCTGGAACTCAAAGACATCCAGGGCTCATGTTAATTGTTAACTTCATGATTTCCAAACACAGGGCTTACTCTTAAGCATCTCAAAAAAGTTTTTTATTGACAAAAGAGATGTAAAAATAACATGGCCTTGGATATACAGATCATTGAGCCTGGTCGTGGCACCTATTGAACTACAGAATCAAGGACTCAGTCAGTCTCTGGGAGGACTTGAATTCTGTTTCCCAGGAATGCTGGGAGTATGGAGAGTGCCAAGGAAGCAGGCAAGTCCAAGGTCTCCATGCCTGGTGCTCCACCCAGAAGATACTAGCTGACAGATCTGAAAGTCTTGTGACCATTTCTGCTGCTGGCTTTTGCATTCATGAGCAGACAAGTCACAAGGAAAAGATATAAAATAACATTTATACCCACAAAACTGTTTACACTCACTCATAATTAGAGGACTACAATGAAATTAACATCAAGATACCATTTCTTGCCTATTTGATAGGTTAAAATTAATAAATTTGACAAATATTCGGTTGGTGAAGCTCTGGGGAAATAGGCATTCACATACATTGCTTGTTTGTTTGAAATAAAACTACTACAACCTTTCTAGAGTGAAATTTTGCAATACCTTGCAAAACTACATAGGCACTTACTGTGTGACTCAGAAATTCCACTTTAAGAAGTCTACTCCCAAATGCACTTCCCAACAATATGAAAATACATGTGTACAAGGTTGTCCACTGAAGCATCATTTATAATTGAACAGTATTAGAAACAATCTAAATGCCCACACATAGAAAAATGATTGAATAAACTAAGTCATTTACACATGGAGTACTATGTATCTATAAAAAGGAATAAGTAAAATCTATGAAGTGGTGGGTAGTAATTCCAGGATAATATTGTTGAATGAAAAAAGTGAACTCCAAAGAATATCTATAGTATTTTTCTTAATTTAAGAAAAAAAAAAAACAGAATATTAAGAGCATGTACATATATTTGTTCATTTACGCATAAGTAGTAATACAGCTTCAATAAAGCAGAAGGGAATGAGATTCATTACCTGTAGGAGGTGAATGAAAACAGGGTGGAAAGAATGTGCAATGGAAACAGAGTAGTAGAGACAAGGCATGAACTGCACTTCTCTGAATACACTTTCCTGTATAGCTTTGACTTCTGGAACTTTCCCCTCTCCCCCAGTGATTAATTAAATTCAACTAGGATGTTGGGAGAATCCCAGATAGAACAAGTGGTAAGAAAAGACTAACCTATGCAACTTTGGAAAACTTATAGAGTATATACTATAACACACACAGTTAGGCAAAAGAACTGTACATAGATATTGTAATCTAGTTGATAAATGTATTTCTCATGGGGCAGTGGTTTAGCAATGCTAAAACTATGTGTCTATTGAGATTGAACAAAAAATAAATACATTGTGAGTAAAGAGAGCTACACTTATCAAAATGGCAACCCATTCCAGTATTCTTGCCTGAAAAATTCCATGGACAGAGGAGCCTGGTGGGCAACAGTCCATGGGGTCGCAAGAGTTGGACATGACTGAGAGACTAAACCACACCACCGCACTTCTCAAAGTAATTAATAGAAAAAAGTTACAAATAAAGAAGAGGGGAAGCCAGAATTAACCCAGTGGTTAGAGCAGAAGGTTTCAGCATAACTTGATGACTCTTAGATATATATACATATTATCTAATATAGATTACATATATATGTATACATACATACATGGATAAGATGAAGTAAATAGATTGTATATGTATGTGTAATGTAGATGCCAATGTTTTCTAGCTCATATTTCCTATACATGATATCCCAGTAGCAGTGAGCAAACTTAGCACCTGAATCTTGGGTCCTAAATACCCAATACTTCAAAAAAGGAACCTGAGTTCCTTGTAGAACTAGCTGATGCCAAGATGAAGTCAGAGAAACTATAAGATAGTGTGGAATATCTTGTGGGGCCAGAAAGTAAGAAGTACTCAGAAACTGAGGGGGACATGCTGAGAAGATACAGAAACTTGAACGAGCTCTACATGGTAAAAACTGGGACAATTTGAGCAATAAAATAGTGATACTAACAGATTATACCCCATGAAATAAAATATCTATGAGTCCAAATTGATATAATTAATGGAATGAACAATTACATGGGTGAAAAAGGACCACTCTTCCTTGCAATAGGATTCCAATTAATAAATGTAGAAGAAGTGATGGAAATAAAAATCACTATTACACAAAGAATAATAGCTGTTGCAGGCAAGAACCATCACTGTGTGCTAAAATTATTGGATAAAATTATAATAAGAAATAAAGATTATTTGCATAATTTTAAAGTTTCTCTCCTAAAACTTTCTCTCCTACAGGGAAAATTAATGTCTTTTCAGTGGGAAACCTGACAGATGTCATCCTAACTAAATCACTAAAGTTAACATCACCAGTAATAAGACATATGGATATTGGGTACACCTTGATATGGTACACTGAGAAGGGCACAGCATACTTCTGTGGTATGTTTGCAAAAATAATACATAATTATGAGAAATTATCAGACAAACCAAAATTGAAGGGCATTCCACAAAATAAGTGGCTAGTACACTTCAAAGGAGAAGGAAGTGGCAGCCCACTCCAGTGTTCTTGCCTGGAGAATCCCATGGACTGTAGCCTGCCAGGCTCCTCTGTCCATGGGATCGCAAGAGTTGGACACAACTTAGCGACTAAACCACCACCCCCACCACACTTCAAAAGTGTCAAAAAAGACTAAGGAACTGTAACAAGTCGGAGGTAACAGTCAAGTGCAATACATATGGAATCCTGGATTGAATCCTGAACCACATCTTATTTGGATTTGCCCAGTTTTCCTACTTGTCTATAGATTAGTTTGTAGTATTGTGTTAATGTTAATTTCCTGGTTTTGGTAGTTGTGGTATGGTTATGCAAGATGTTAATGTTAGGGAATCTGGGTGAAGTATATCAGGAAACTCTGAGCTATTTTTGTAATTTTAAGTCTAAAATTATTTCAAAATAAAAACGTAAAAAGAAATTGGTGGTAAGAAAGAACAAAGGGCCATACAAGTAACCATTTTTGGCTTTTATTAGAAACCTAAAGGGGCAAAGTCTTGGATTTTCTCAAGTGAAAATAATACCAACCATATATAGTCATGTTTACCTTAATGTAAGTCATAATCAAAACTATTTATACTAAGAGAATGCCCTTAGCAAAAGTGACCCTAACAGTTTGACTAGTTTTTCCTTACCTGGTGAAACAGAAATAAGAGATAAACCAGAAACATTTTGTGCTCATGTCTCAAACTCTGTGCCCAGAAGTCATATGCTTTACTGCAAGGAAATGCCCTCAGGCTTTATTCGGAACCGGTGCTTTCTCAAGTCATACAAAGCTCTATCAAGGCTAGCTCTCTGGTTTTCTAGCTCATAATAGATGAGCAGGAAGTAGTCCTGCATCAGATCACTACAGAAGCAGATACATAGTCATAAACTCCAGTAATGTGCTCACCAGATCATAAGGCTGCTAAAATTTGTAAAGATAAAATGTGTTAGCCACAGTTGATTAGGTTTGCCTGTTGCCACTCTGACTTGTCCTCCATGTTTCACCTCCTGTCAGATAGCACTGGAGTGACTGCAGGCATTTCTGAGCTCCAGTTAAGTGAATTTGATTAGGGTTTATTGAGATATATTTGTATATTTTACAGTCACTTATGTGTCTTGTTGGGCTTCTCTGGTGGCTCAGACAGTAAAGAACCTGACTGCAATGCAGGTTCGATCCCTGGGTCTAGAAGATCCCCTGGAGAAGGGAATGGCAACCCACTCCAGTATTCTTGCCTGGAGAATTCCATGGGCAGAGGAGCCTGGCGGGCCACAGTCCATGGGGTCCAAAGAGTCGGACATGACTAAGTCACACACATGTGTCTTGTTGGTTGACCTAGAGTGGGAGTGTCTTGTTAGTTGACCTAGAGTGGGAGTGTCTTCCAGGAATATTTACACTGTTCAATTTGATATCCAATTTTGTACTTGTCATTTTGTATTCTTTTCTTAAAAAGCTTCTCCTTTCCTCCTGCTCAGCAGTGTCGATTTCAGGCCCCTAAAGACTTAAATCTGCTCTTAGCAGTGGCACTAATGTTTGAGGGAAGAGCTCGTTAGAGATCTCATAACAAGGAATTCAGTCAAAGGAAAAAAAAAAACCTATTAATTTAATGCAAAGAAAAGATCAAAAAACATAGCACTTTGGGATTATTTAGTGGTGGATTAAGATTCAACTAACTTCAGTAGATCCTATTGTATTGAAGCATATATGATACCTGATATTAGTTGTAATGTTCCTGAGGCTTGAGGTAAAACTGAAAACTATTGAACACATGGTGTTTTTTAAAAAAAACAAGATTTTTGTATAAGGATATAATACATTTATATTATATAAATGTATTATAAGGATATAATACATTTGTATTATATAAATGTATTATAAGGATATAATACATTTAAAAGTATTTATTTTTAAAATATTTTAAATTAAAATGTTGATGGTTATACATCTAAATTGTCAATGATCCAGAAGACATACCTAAAAGTAATTGTTCATTCAAGGATTTAGATGGCTTGGGTTTCACTGTAATTTGGTTAGGTAAAGCTAGAAAGGTGGGTTATGGCCCTTATTCTAAACATAAAATAGTGTGTTAGACCAATCAGTTGTTTCGGAAATCCCATACTCCTGACCTGAATCTATCCTGTGTGCACTTTTAGCACTGTTCCCATAGAAGCGTTGCAACGGTGGTGGGCCATTCTTAGAAAGCCCTGAAGAACCAAGATTTTTGTGGGGGCAGAGTGTTGTCAAAGAGGCTACTATGGGCCATACAGCCAAAAAGACACAGCCCTACTTGTTTAAAAAAAAAAAAAAAAAGTCAAACAAAGTAGGGCAAATACTATTTCACTTATATGAAGTACTTAGAATAGCCAAATTCGTAGAGACAGAAAGTAGAACAGTAGTTGCCAGAGTCTAGAGGTAAGAGGGAATGGGAGTTACTGGGTACAGGGTTTCACTTTGATCAGATGAAAAATTTCTAGAGGTGGATGGTAGTGGTAGTCGTACATCAATGTGAATATACTTAATGCTTCAGGACTGTATGCTTACAAATGGTTCATGTTGATATATGGCAAAACCTATACAATATTGTAAAGTTAAAAAATAAATAAAAAAACAGTTGACATGGTAAATTTTATGTTGTGTATTTTACCACATTAAAAAAAGAAAAAGCAGCAATCAATTGTTAACACAGATTGACTGCATACAATGTTTAAAGCACTGTTAATATTACTTCACATATTATATATGTTGTATTTAACCAGTGCAATAACTCAATAAAATAGGTATTAGTCCCATTGTGCAGGTGAAGAAACTGAGGCCCAGAAAGTTTAAGGAACTTGGTGAAAGTCAGAGGATAAGTAAGTGATAGGGCCAGTACTCAACCCCAGGCCATATTCTAGAACTTCAAAATTGGACAGACCTAGATTTGATCACCAGCTATATACTTGGGTATACTTAGATATCTATGCTGCTGCTAAGTCACTTCAGTCATGTCTGACTCTTTGCAACCCCATAGACAGCAGCCCACCAGGCTCCGCCATCCCTGGGATTCTCCAGGCAAGAACACTGGAGTGGGTTGCCATTTCCTTCTCCAATGCATGAAAGCGAAAAGTGAAAGTCAAGTTGCTCAGTCGTGTCTGACTCTTTGCAACCCCATGGACTGCAGCCTACCAGGCTCCTCCATCCATGGGATTTTCCAGGCAAGAGTACTGGAGTGGGGTGCCATTGCCTTCTCCTAGATAGATACCTAAGAAATCTTTTTAAAAAAATGATTATCATTATTATTATGTAGACTGTGCATGGGAATTTGGTTCTTTTCTTTATTAACTTTTACCTAAAACTCAGTGATATTTCCTCCAGTGTAGCTGAGGTGCTAAAGCCATGATAAAGGGTCAGCATGGAATTGTGCCTGCAATTTAGGCAACATAGGAAAGAATTAGTTTGGGGTGATAATTTAAATGAGAAGGCAGCTCTTCTTTTTTTTCCTGTCTTTAGTGAGCTTGTGACGAAAGTCACCTGAGCTGGCTTTTAGGGCCTTTTTAGCTGGTGTGCAGCCAGGCCTCCACACATACCTGGGCTGCATTTTGATGACTTAGGTTTACTAAAAATTCTTTGGGGCCATTTACAAGGGACCCTCTTGAATCACAGAGTGGATTTAAAGCATTCCAGAGCAGAAAAGCACAGCAGTAAAGTCAGCTACAGAGTCCCACCTTAATTCTGCTGTCGCCAAAGTTGGGGAGACAGTCCCCTGAGGTCCCTGGACTGGAGGCGAGGCTCAGCCTGACAAACCAGAGTCAGCTAACCTTGCCACAGCTAAGAGCTCATCACGTACTGCCCTTCCTGTAAATCTGTTTCCCTTGGCCAACTCATGAGGATTGCCTCTCGTGAGGCTGAACCTTAGACTAAAAGCTAGTCATTTTCTCAAATGGTTGCTAGGCAGACTCTTTAAGTATTTTAACCTAGGTCTTTCACATTCTAAGCCTCATGCTCTAAACCAGTAGCCTTCAACTTTTTTTGCATGTTGATTTCCTCCCGATTATTACTTAATTCTGAATAGAGGTTTTCTAACCAAGCCAGTCATTTAATGATGGCGGAGGGATGAGGTGGTAAAAACTTCCTTTTAAATGCATTGTTTCAAAAGACTTTCCCATCTAATTCACTGAGGCATGAGAACATCCAGGGACAGGTTTCTCCAAATCACCAGCCATTCCCCTTTTGGAGAAATCTATCCTGTCCGAGATCTGTGGGTATCTGTGTCTGTCCTTTGGTCTTCCCTCATTTTGGTCCTGTTTTCAGTCTGCTTGGCCTCCATTCCTCAAGACTGAGGTTTAGAGTTGTAAGTATCTCCTAGTTTCATTGAATAAGGTACAGTTTTTCATTTTTCTATTTCTAGTTCTTTAAAATTTGTATTTGGCTTTAAAGAAGGAAGTCGATCTGAAATACCTTTATTCTGTGATCTTCACATGGAGGCTTTGATCTAGCTTTACTTCCTGTGCCATAATACTAAGAAAGAGAGAGAGACAGAGAGAGGATGAATGTCTAAATCTAAGCACTTAGAGCTTTGATATTTTCTGCCCTTTCCTCCTATATTGAGGATATAATTAAGTTAAAGAAGTTACATTAAGGTACTTGTAGAACTAGTAAATTTCAGAAAAACATACAAAAATCTCAGTTGTGGGAATAAGATAATGATGCAAAATTGCTTTAGAAAATTGCCATAAATATACAGTGCATTAAATGTGCCTGATAATTGCTACTTAATGACATAATTAATCTTTTCTATCTGTCTCCACTCTGATGAATATAGAAACAAACTCAGTCCTCTATCTGAGCACCTGAAAAGTCAAGTTTCCCAAGGCCCTGCCCTGAGGCAGCCTGGCTGTCCTCTATTTGTGTGTGCTGCAATCTTCCCACCATCAGACAGCCTATGGAGGCCTCCCGCAGGACCAGGTGCAAGGATCTTTTTAATTTAGCTTATTCTGTGAAGTATAACAACCGCTTCTGATACATTTAGAGAACTCGGAAGCATTTGTGGATGACAGTGACTATAATAATTCTGATATTGGTAGAAAGCACTTAGTAGCTTCTGGCGGGGGGGATGGTGACCTAAGCTGGAGATCCCGTTTTCATCGTAATGCCTGTGTTTCCCTCCCCAGTCTCCCCTTCCTTTCCTCTTCCGAACTTTTCTTTCTCTTCTTTTCTCTCTCCTTCTCTCTCTCCCTTTTTCCCTCTCTCCCCCTCCTCCTTTCCTCCCTTTCTGTCTCTCTGTCTGTCTGTCTCTCTAAAACACACATGCACCTATGCCTCTTTTTTCTAAGCCCTGTCAAGAGTTTCCATACCTTGAGAAATAATAATTTTGGACTGTCCATTATCATGTTGTTTAGCTGCCCAGTCATGTCCGACTCTTTTGTGACCCCAGGGATTTGGATATTCCAAGCAAGAGTACTAGAGTGGGTTGCCATTTCTTTCTCCAGAGAATCTTCATGACCCAGGGATCAAACCCAAGTCTCCTGCCTGCGTCTCCTTCATCGCAGGCAGATTCTTTACCACTGAGTCCCCGAGGAAGCCATTGTAGTGATAATTAAATTAGACATCCAAAATGAAGACTAATCTTGAAACTCGCACCTAACAGGCTAAATGGCCTTGTGAGTTGCTTCTCTTTCTGATTTCACCTTGACAAACACCCAGAGAGCCTCTGGCTTTGCTTGCCTCAAGTTTTACTCTGTTCTAATTGCTAAATATTTATCTCCTGCCTTCCCTTCCCATTCATTCCAACAAATATCATAAGCTCCCCAGGGCAGGAACTATGCCTTTTAAATTTATACTCTTCTAGTGGCTGCTTAAGAAATATTTCTTTACATAGTTAACATGTTGACTCTCCCAGGTTACCTAATGTCTATGGCTTGGAAGTAAACATCTCTGGTTGGTTCTCCTGCCTCCGAGGCAGCCTCCTTCAGGGTAGCTCTATGCCAGCCTTCTTAAGTGTAATCATTTTGGTAGGAAGCATGTTGAAACTCTAGGCTTCACCTCAGAAGAACAGCAAGAAAGCCAACAAAGTAATGCATCGTTTTGTCAGGAAGACACAGAGTGCAAAAAAGAATTCAACAGTGTCTGGCCTTGCACCCTGATGTTTTCTGAGCTCTGATTCCTGCTGCAAGAATCGCTGGATTGACTCTGGCTTCCCTGTATTTAGTAAGATCACGAAGGCACCAGAATGGGATTAACACCAAAGGACTTCAATCTGATGGCCAGTGGCCATAAGCATCTCTCCCTTCTTCCCACCCTTGGCCTAGGAAACACACATTCTACCTAGTTCTCTGTTTTCAACCCAGGTCTCCTAATCTTGTATATCAGAAATATTCAAAAGTCTGGGCAAAGGCTCTTCTTCCTCTGATGTTTTCTTATAGCCAAGACAGCTAAGAAAAACAGCATAGCCCAGAAAGAAGTTGGAAAAGTCCAAGACATAGATTTTGTATTTCTTCTCCCCAAATCTTTGTATTTATATTCTCTGGGTGTCAGAATGGATGTGACTCAGCTGTGATACACCAAAAGATTGGGCAGTGTGTAATTCAACCCTCACTCTCTCTCAGCATATGGCAAGGTTTGTGGCTGCCAAAAATGATGCAGACTCTTACCTCCAAAAACATATGAACAAAACCCCCCTGTGTTTCATGAAATCAAAGGCTGAAACCTCACCAGTTTACCCTGCACATGTAGTCCTTCTGGACCTGATTAGGCCAAAGATCCAGATGACTTCCAGCACCAGTAATTGGTTTTCCTATGTGGCTTCATGCCATACCCTTCTCTCCGAATACCTGACCCTCTACAGCCTCTGTCACCAACTTTCAAGAGAGAGGATACAAAAGATCTCTCTTTGCTAAGGCCCTTTGAAGCAGCCCCCCCCTTTACTAAACAAACAGAGAAATGTCTCCTCAGCATTCTCTAGCATGCTAGAACCTGGCTTATCTCCCTCTAGCAGAGAATAACAAAGTGATTGCTTTTGTGGAGAAAACTTTGTAGGTGAGTGTATGGGGTACAGTGGAAGGAGAATCCCCTTCAAGTTACTAAGTTTTTTTCCCCTTGGTGTGAGTTTTTGTCTGACAGAATGTTTTTCCTGGTCAGTGCTGGCCCCACCGTCAAGAGATTTAATGATAATTTTGTGAACATCTGACCCTCTTAAGAGTCTTCTTGAGGGCTGCCTGAGCCTGGGAAGGTCTGAGACACATCCCCACATTGATACATGAAGAATTTGTTGGTTCACGGTTGCCATGAAATGAAATGGGGATTCTGTTTTCGTTCAGTTTTTCCTCTCCTGTTTTTCCTGGGACGATCTGTCGCAATTCAGTTGTTAGCAATATATGTGATAAGCCATTTCATCAAATTCTAGCCCACACTTGTGGGGCTGATGACAGATGGGAGAGAGCAAGAGAATCTGGACGCATGGCCTATCTTTGTTAGGCACTCCACAGGCTCTTTCTGCCTTGGGTGGTGCTGGCGCAGGCCAGGAGGAGAGCCAGCTCTTCTTGGTCCTGGCAAGGAGTTGCTGAGTCCTAGCTTCCCTTAGGCCTTACTCTCCGGATTTCTAAATGGCTTTCTAAAGTGCTTTAGTGAACAATGCTTGTGCAGCTGCCAGGGAGTGGGGGTATCTGTGTGCCTGGGAGCTCTTGATTGTCAGTGTTGGCTTTCAGGGAACCCACAGCCTGGGGTGAAGCAGCTTCTCAGAGATGTTCGTTTTAATTGGGTTTTCCCCCCTTCTTAATGCAATGTGCTTGAAAACTTCAGCAATAATATAATAACCACATTGAAATGCTTTAAGAGCCTGAGCTGGCTCAGCTTTGATTAACTGTTTATTTTCCTATTTGTTTAATGGACCCAGGGAGAAAGCAAGGATTTGTGACTATCCAACTGACCATCCAAGCCTCAGTGAATTTCTTCATAGGTTTTCTCTGTGCTGGGAGAAACTGGGCTATTCTATAAAACAACAAGAGGCTGAATAGTTCTTCTTTAGGTCCCAGCCTAAAAGCATCTTTTTGTTCCTGATCTGAACCCATAGCCAGTCTGATTTGGATGAGGGGTACAGCTGGGCCTCCATAGAGACCTCAGGCCCACCAGCCTTCCTGAGAATCACATGCTCGCTTTCCAGGTCTGCAGAGAACTCTCTGCCCTTTTGTAAAGGTAGTAGTTGGGTCTGGGTTGAGGGGTCTGAGTTCTTCCTCTTTTGTGACCTCAAAAATGAGTTTTAGACTTCCCTGGTGGACCAGTGGTAAAGAATCCCCCTGCCAATCCAGGGCATATGGGTTCAATCCCTGGTCCTGGAAGATCCCATATGCCGTGAGGCAACTAAGCCCATGTGCCATAATTACTGAGCCTGTACTTAGAGCCTGCAGGCTGCAACTGCTGAGCCCCTGTGCTGTAACTACTGGAGCCCGTGTGCCCTAGAGCCCATGCTCCACAAGAGAAGCTCCACAAGAGAAGCTCCACAAGAGAAACCCATGCACCGCAACTAGAGAGTGGGCCTCCCACTCACCACAACTGGAGAAAAGCCCGCATGACAAAGAAGACCCAGCATGGCCCAAAATAAATAAATATTGCTTTAAAACATGAATTTCCTATAGGCTTTCCCAGTCCATGAGAAGATGAGTGGGGAGAAAAGCCACTGAAACAGAAGTGAGAGTTTTTACTAACAGCCAAATCCCCGTGATTCTATAACCATACACTGTTAGTTCCAGAAGGAGCCCTGAAGATCAACTAGCCAAACCATCTGGCTTTGAAGTGGAGGAAACTCAGACCCAAAAGGATTAAGAGACTTAATTAAATAAGGTTTTTTGATACCTGCTAACCAACATCTTATTAGAGACATCTTACAGTAACAAATATTCCCAGGAAAAGGTGAGAAAAGAATATTCACCCCAAAAAAAACATTATCTCAGGTGTTTTTCATCTTTGTACCCTCAGAAACTTACACAGAGAAGGCTCTGGAAACTCTGTATTAACATGAAAAAGAACGTCCCTATCAAAGGATTGTCCAATCATGTGATTTCACTTTTGCGTGTAATTAATTTAATAAATGGAGCTTCCCAGGTGGCTTAGTTGTAAAGAATCCGCCTGCCAATGCAAGAGACCTGGGTTTGATTCCTGGGTGGCAAAGATCCCCTGGAGAAGGAAATGGCAACACACTTCAGTATTCTTGCCTAGGAAATCCCATAGTGGGGTCCACAGGGTCACAAAAGAGTTGGACTCAGCTTAGCAACTAAACAACAAAAAATTTTAATAAATACTTTGAAAGTAATGATGACTATGCTAGTTCACCGTTCTTTCATTTACTGTATGTCAGGTATCTTTAATGTATTATTTCATTTAATTTGCACACCAGTTCTGTGTGGTAGGTAGCCTTACCATGTCTTTTGTATTCTAGAAGAGCCTCATCCACCTTGAAGTTCCTGATTAGCCTTCTCACTTTGCTGCCTTTCCTGCTCACAGAAACAACTGTTCTATGTAGTCCAGTGCACGAGCTTGAACACCAGGAAGAAGACATACTTACTGGATGGAGGTACCAGAGTCTTTCCATTGTTTCCTATGGCTTGAACATACTAGAACTTCCATGTATTCTTGGAATAATTTGCTCAGATTTCTCTGTCTGGAGTGCCTCTGCACAGGGCAGCAAGATACCTATGTTCAGATGGT
Source organism: Bos indicus (assembly GCF_029378745.1). Taxonomy (NCBI): domain Eukaryota; kingdom Metazoa; phylum Chordata; class Mammalia; order Artiodactyla; family Bovidae; genus Bos; species Bos indicus. The sequence continues at coordinate 44,067,137 of NC_091769.1, forward strand.
GCCCTGTGTAAGGGCTCAGAGCTGAAGAGTCAAGGGAGGGCTGGCATTTCAGGTAGAGCCTACACTCTGGGCACCTTGCATGGAGCAGCATTGCCTTTGAGGTAGGGCATTTTTTTTTTATTTGAACAAAGCATCCTAAAACTAGCTGCCCTGCAGCCCCACTCCCCCAGCTGCCTAAATCCTGTCCATCCATCAGGGCCCAAATCTAGATCACTCCTCAGCTCTGCTACAGTGCAGAATCAACTGTTCCTTCATTAGCTTTCTCAGAGCTCCTTATTTACAACTCAGTTACAATTCTTATCACAGCTGAAATTGTTTTATATGCTTTGAGGGCATATGATACTAGGTTGACAGTTATGTACTGCTTGAAGGTAACAATCCCAGTCTTTTTTGGTTTCCAATAGTGTTGTGGGATGCTAAGGTCATTATAATTGCTCTTTCTTCAAGGAATGTGTCTTTTCTCTCTAGGTGCTTTTAAGATTCTCCATTTTGATATTCATAGTTTCATTTTGATGGGATTATTTGCAGATTTCCTTTTATTTATTCTACTTGTTTTTTAATTTTAATTCCTAATGTTTGGAAAATCCTTAGCTAGTATCTCTTTGAACACTGACCTTTCATCATTCTATCTATAATCTCCTTCTAGATTTCCAAATAGATATATGTGAGACTTTTTTACTTTTTTCCCCATATGCTTTAACCATTTAAAGAATATTTTCATTGTTTTGTATCTCTGGATTGCATTTGGAATTTTAACTTCCGTATTCTAGTTCACTAATCTGTACTTAGGTGTTTCTGTGCCTAATTCAGACCAACTTACTTGCCTGTTGAGCATGCAGATCAAGAAGCAGCAGTTAGAACTGAACATGGAACAACAGGTTCCAAATTGGGAAAGGAGTACATCAAGGCTGTATATTTTCACCCTGCTTATTTAACTTACATGCAGAGTACATCATGCAAAATGCTGGGCTGGATAAAGCACAAGCTAGAATCAAGATTTCCAGGAGAAATATCAATAACCTCAGATATGCAGATGACACCACCTTTATGGCAGAAAGCGAAGAGGAACTGAAGAACCTCTTGATGAAAATGAAAGAGGAGAGTGAAAAAGCTGGCTTAAAACTCAACATTCAAAAAACTAAGATCATGGCATCCAGTCCCATCACTTCATGGCATATAGATGGGGAAACAATGGAAACAGTGACAGACTTTCCTTTCTTGGGCTCCAAAATCACTGCAGGTGGTGACTGCAGCTATGAAATTAAAAGACTTGCTCCTGGGAAGAAAAGCTATCACCAACCTAGACAGCATATTATAAAGCAGAGACGTTACTTTCCTGACAAATGTTCGTATGGTCAAAGCTATCGTTTTTCCAGTAGTCACGTATGGATGTGAGAGTTGGACTATAAACAAAGCTGAGCACTGAAAAATTGATGCTTTTGAACTGTGGTGTTGGAGAAGATTCTTGACTGCAAGGAGATCCAACCAGTCCATCTTAAATGAAATCTGTCCTGAATATTCACTGGAAGGACTGATGCTGAAGCTGAAGCTCCATTATTTTGGCCACCTGATGGGAAGGTGAAGAAGAAAATACCCTGATGTTGGGAAAGATTGAAGGCAGGAGGAGAAGGGGACGACAGAGGATGAGATGGTTGGATGGCATCACCGACTTGATGGATATGAGTTTGAGCAAGCTCCAGGAGTTGGTGATGGACAGGGCAGTCTGGCATGCTGCAGTCCATGGGGTTGCAGAGTTGAATACAACTGAGCAACTGAGCTGAACTCTTTGAGATGAAGGACTACATATATTTCATCTTAGTTGAGTTTCTGTGACATTGCCAGTGATCAATAAGTGTTTGCTGAAATGAATCCATGTATCTGAGGAGTAATTGTTGGCTTGATCTTCTTATTCAATCCAAGATATAAACACGTGCTAAAATGCAAGGTGGTTGTTGACAAAGAAAGGGGGAGGATGGGGGCTCTCTGCTTATGATAATGACATATAGAACTAGTTGGACTGTACTGTTCCATCTGCAGTCGAAAGGGCTGGTTCGGCCAGGCAGGAGCACGTGGCAAACTTGCCTACCCGCTGCGGCTAAACCAGGCTCTTTTTTACAAACAAAACTGCCAAATATCCTGATTATGCAATAAGATTGGGGCAGGAAACAAGCCCTAATGCCAAGTTACAGATTTAGGGAAAAGCTGCTTTTGAATTGGGTTACCTCAGCCAGTTTGATGTAGGTTTGATCTTGACATTCTCTCTCACTTAAAAATACATGAAGGAAGGTTACTGTCAAGAAAAGGAGTACAGTAAGTCTGAGAAGGCTTGTTCAAACTAGTAGCTTATCTCGGGCACCAGGTAATTGGGGCAAGGTAGGCAAACAGTGCATGTAGTCCACCCTTAGAAACACCAGTTCCCGGTATTAATCAGAGCAGTCCATCTTTTAAGTCTCATTAAAATGAAGATTTATGCCTGCAGTCTTTATGTAGCAGATGTCTACCCCTCAATTGCTGTCCCCAGCTGTGGCCATGATCACGCACAGGCAGGGTTACAGTCCAGAGAGATATGCATGACTTCAGAGGGAGTTTCCCGGAGTGTTTTTGGCAAGAGGTCCAGGGCTGGTGGGAAGGGTGAGTCTCTCTCTGTGGCATTCAGCATCTGGCAGTTGGCCATCGTTCACTGGGAGGTTCCTGGAGAGAAATAGGAAAATCAGTCTTCAGGGCAGTTCTACAAAAGGACATGTGGTGAAGCTGCTGATTTTGAGATTCCACCCAATGAGAAAGGAATCTCTGAATACAATTAATTTTTCCCTCATGGCATATGTGGTTATCAGACTAGACCATGGCATCAGTGCTGCTATAGAACAGTTTCAAAATCACACACAAAAAAACAACTGGCCCATTGTACCAGGGTATGCTAAGTGGCTTCAGTTCAGTTCAGTTGCTCAGTCGTGTCTGACTCTTTGCGACCCCATGAATTGCAGCACGCCAAGCCTCCCTGTCCATCACCAACTCCCAGAGTTCACTCAGACTCACAGCCATCGAGTCACTGATGCCATCCAGCCATCTCATCCTCTGTCGTCCCCTTCTTCTCCTGCCCCCAATCCCTCCCAGCATCAGAGTCTTTTCCAATGAGTCAACTCTTCGCACAAGGTGGCCAAAGTACTAGAGTTTCAGCTTTAGCATCATTCCTTCCAAAGAAATCCCAGGGCTGATCTCCTTCAGAATGGACTGGTTGGACCTCCTTGCAGTCCAAGGGACTCTCAAGAGTCTTCTCCAGCACCACAGTTCAAAAGCATCAATTCTTCGGTGCTCAGCTTTCTTCACAGTCCAAATTTCATATCCATACATGACCACTGGAAAAACCATAGCCTTGACTAGACGAACCTTTGTTGGCAAAGTAATGTCTCTGCTTTTGAATATGCTATCTAGGTTGGTCATAACTTTCCTTCCAAGGAGTAAGCGTCTTTTAATTTCAGGGCTGCAATCACCATCTGCAGTGATTTTGGAGCCCCCAAAAAGTTTTTCATTCTCCTCTTTCACTTTCATCAAGAGGCTCTTTAGTTCTTTTTCACTTTCTGCCATAAGGGTAGTGTCATCTGCATATCTGAGGTATTATTGATATTTCTCCCGGCAATTTTGATTCCAGCTTGTGCTTCTTCCAGCCCAGTGTTTCTCATGATGTACTCTGCATATAAGTTGAATAAGCAGGGTGACAATATACAGCCTTGACATACTTCTTTTCCTATTTGGAACCAGCTTCAGTATGTCCAATTCTTTGCGACCCTAAGGACAGTAGCCTGCCAGGCTCCTTTCTCCACGGGCTTCTCCAGGCAAGATTACCGGAGTTGCTTACCATGCCCTCCTCCAGGGGATCTTCCCAACCTAGGGATTGAACCTGAGTCTCTTAGGTCACCTGCATTGGTGTGCAGGTTCTTTACCACTAGCACCACCCAGGGCAGGCCATCTGGAATAGAAGGAAGCCCTGTAGTCCCTGATCTGAAATCCTGACTTGGGCATGCTTGTTGGTATCCAAAAGTGAAAGTGAAGTCACTCAGTCATGTCCGACCCTCAGCGACCCCATGGACTGCAGCCTTCCAGGCTCCTCCGTCCATGGGATTTTCCAGGCAAGAGTACTGGAGTGGGGGTATCCAAAGCGATCCCCAAAAATGTCATCAAATGATCATAGTTAGACTCAGTTGAATTAACTTTATTATTGTTAATAAATACATATTATAAAGCAAAGAACAGAAATGTCTGATAGAGGCAACCATCATAGGATGATGGTCAAAGCCTGGAAGTCAGGGACATTGATGGAATTCAATCCCAGTAAAACAGAAACTCACAGCTGGACGATTCCCCGGGTCTGATGGGAGCCACAAACTCTAAGAGTGCAGAGAAACAGATGGCAGCACTAGTAGGTCCGATTCTGATTTCTTCTGCCTGGAAGTCTTCTGCTTTATCTCAGCTGGGGATTTCAGTTCTTCCTAATGCCAGTGATTTCCATCTGGGCCTGTGGTGAAAAATAAACCTCTGAACCATTAAGATTCGTAAAGCTGTTAGCAGTTAAGGTGTAAAAAGCTCTCGAGATGTATCTGTGCATGTGATGCTTGTCTGTTTTGTGTGAAAACAATCAGACTTGTGGAGAAAATTCAATATAGGTATAAAATTGAAATCTCTCATGCCAAGACCCTGTGATTTATTGTCCCAGAAATGAAGTAAGAATGTAATGACATAGTGATGGTGAAAGTACTATTTTGAAGATTGTAATGTCACTAATGAAAAAGTTGGCTTAAAACTCAACATTCAGAAAACGAAGATCATGGCATCTGGTCCCATCACTTCATGGGAAATAGATGGGGAAACAGTGGAAACAGTGTCAGACTTTATTTTTCTGGGCTCCAAAATCACTGCAGATGGTGACTGCAGCCATGAAATTAAAAGACGCTTACTCCTTGGGAGGAAAGTTATGACCAACCTAGATAGCATATGCAGAAGCAGAGACATTACTTTGCCAACAAAGGTCCATCTAGTCAAGGCTATGGTTTTTCCTGTGGTCATGTATGGATGTGAGAGTTGGACTGTGAAGAAGGCTGAGCGCCGAAGAATTGATGCTTTTGAACTGTGGTGTTGGAGAAGACTCTTGAGAGTCCCTTGGACTGCAAGGAGGTCCAACCAGTCCATTCTGAAGGAGATCAGCCCTGGGATTTCTTTGGAAGGAATGATGCTAAAGCTGAAACTCTAGTACTTTGGCCACCTCATGCGAAGAGTTGAGTCACTGGAAAAGACTCTGATGCTGGGAGGGATTGGGGGCAGGAGGAGAAGGGGACGACAGAGGATAAGATGGCTGGATGGCATCACTGACTCGATGGGCGTGAGTCTGAGTGAACTCTGGGAGTTGGTGATGGACAGGGAGGCCTGGCGTGCTGCGATTCATGGGGTCGCAAAGAGTTGGACACGACTGAGCGACTGAAATGAACTGAACTGAATATTTCTTGTGCAGCCCTCTCTTGGGAAATATATGGGAAGAAATTGGAATTAAGTTCTTTGAGTTTTAAAACTTGAACAATGAATTATAATACAATGTAAAGGGTTCAATATTAGATACAAATCTAGAATGACAGAAAACCAGAGCAGAAGTCATCAGCCAGGGTGGACTTCTTGCTGATCCAAAATGTTCTACCAAGATGGTCTCTGACCATTTTCTTTACCCTAAGGAAAAGCAGCCACCCACTTGCTTTGCACAGCATCTGGTAGCTCCCCCCAATAAAACTTAACAACAACAAAAAATTGGTCCATACATCCCATTGAGAAGAAAGCAGAGCAGACACAGGGAACTTGTCCCTGGGGTTTACTGCTCCTTCCAGAGTCCAGGAGGTAGGCTGATAGTGAACTGGGAAGATATGAGCAAGTGTCCTTTCTAATGAGGTCAGTACCACAGAAAAATATGAACCTCATATTTTCAGATACTTAGACTTTCCAAGGGATTTGAAAATTTTAAGTTTTTAGATGAGGTCTCCTGACTTTTAAACACTAGTGTTGAAAAAAATCATGTAGGTCAAATAAACCATGATTATGGGGTGGATCTAACCTGCTGGCTGCCAGTTTTCATTCCAAATAGACGTTTGCATTCCAAATAGAGTTCCATGAGTGTCTGTTGAGTTCTACCTGTGCTAGGCATTTTCCTAGGTGTTGCCCAGGACGTGCCTGTATCTCCTCCTGGCAGTTCACAGTCCAGAGGGAAAGAAAGACCAACTGGCAAATCTGAGTGCACTGTGCGCAGTGGTCTGGGGGTTGGAGGGGCAGCTAGCACACATCTGTAGACTGTGCATGTCACAGAAAGCCACTTGGCGGAATGATGCCAGAGGAGTTGAGTCTTGAACCTGAGTTGAATGTTGAATGTAAACTAGGTGAGGAAGGCAGTTGGGGTAAAGAGATAAGGGCATGGCAGGAAAAAGTCACAGGAAGAGCCGAGGGTGAGCAGCCTGCACTGTGGAGACACCCACACAGCTCAATGAGTGACATGAGGTGAGGCCGGGGCTGGAGGGACCAAGGAGGACTTTTCCATATTAACATGTTTGGGCTTTACCCCAAGGGCGATGGGTAGCCCATGGAATATTTTGAGCAGGATAGAGATTTGGTGAAATTTCTGTTTGAAAATTCTCTTCAGCAGCTATGTGGAGCATGAATCTAAAGGGGAAGAAGATTGGCATCAGAGATATACTTAGGCATCCAGGGGGGTAAAACAGGCAAGAGATAGTAAGGGTGTGAGCTTGGGGTGGAAAGGAGAGTAGGAATTTGATAACTACTTAGGAAATGAAATTGGAAGGACATGGAGATTGAAGAAGTGAGAAGAGAGGACAGAGATCAAGACCCAGATTCTAGACCTGAAGATGGGTGGGTGGTGTTAGGGGCCATCCCCGCCTGCCTAGGACTGTCCTATTAAGACTGAGAGTCCCATGTGCTGGGAAGTCCCTTCGTCTAAGGAAAATAGGAATGACTGATGACTCTAGTGATGGTTCTTCAACTACAGGAGGAACAGTAGAAGACATAGGTTGGGGAGATAGTAAGTTGATTTGGAGCATATTGAATTCGGAGTGCCCCTGGACATCCAGATGAGGGTTTCCAGCAGGCCCTTGGAATATGAGTCTGTAGCTCAAGAATGGGAGAGTTTTGACCTGGAGAGAGTGGATTTAGGCACCACCAGCATAAATAGGGATTGTTTGGGAATACCATGAAAGTGGGTTTAATCATCCAGGGAATCTGTAGAATAAAAAGGGAAGTAGATCTAGAATGAAACTCTGGATAATGAAACATGAAAACTCCAACATTTAAGGGGAATATAGAGAAAGAAGGGCCTGTGAAAGAGGCTGAGAAGGAACAGTTATAGGGGTGTAAGGAGAACAGATTGAACATGGAATCTGGGAAGAAGAGTGAGCAGAGTGTGTCTCAGTGTATGAGCAGTCATCAGGGTCAGAGGTAAGATATCCAGTACCATGAGGAGAGAAGACTGTGCCTCAGCTGATGATCTTAGCTGATGCCCTCTTAGTGGTTTGGTGCATAGAAGCCAGGGTTACTCCTGGGAAGGAATATATGTAAGATCAGAAAATGGAGACAGTGACTACTGTCTAACCACTTAGAAACTTGAGGTAAAGGGACCAAGAGAGGTAAAACAAAAGGCAGAAGACCATGTGTGGTCAAGGGGAAATTAGTTTCTTTGAGATGGGTAAGAACTGAACAAGCTTATAAACTAAGAGGGGAAAATTGGTAAAAAGAAGAAAATTAAAGATACAATGGGCAACAGAGGTAACTGGATCAGGACCCACGGGGAGATGAAATGATATGGAATGGACTCAAAGACACAAAGGAAGAGACTGGCCTTAAACATGGGGGAGAAGGATATTACCACCCAGGGACTGTGGCAGAGAGAGCAGGCTAGGATGATCCTAAAGGAAAGGAGGAGTGTCTGCCTGGAACAGGGAAGGCACAAAACAAAGGGTTGTGCTTAATGTCAGTAAGGAAAGAGTAAAAAGTGAAGAAGTATTGAAGGAAGTGATGGAAATGTTGAAGATGTACCTTAGCCGCTACTTTAGAAGAATGCATATAGTTAAAGGAGTCAGAGTATTTTCAGGTAATAGTAGACAAACGATTTTTGGAAAATTTCAGAAAAAGATGTCCAAAAACTGACTAAACACTTATTATTTGATTGAGAGGATTATATACAATTGTTCCCTTTAGAATGAAATGATCTGTTGTTGTTCAGTCTCAGTCATGTCTGACTCTTTGCGACCCCATACCAGGCTTCCTGTCCTACATAATCTACTGGAGCTTGTCCAGACTTGTGTCCATTGAGTTGGTAATGCCATCCAACCAACTCATCCTCTCTCATCCCCTTCTCTTCCTGCCTTTTATCTTTCCCAGAAGCAGGGTCTTTTCAAATGAGTCGGCTCTTTGCATCAGGTGGCCACAGTATTGGAGCTTCAGCTTCAGCACCAGTCCTTCCAGTGAATGTTCAGGTTTGATTTCCTTTAGGATTGATTGGTTTGATCTCCTTGCAGTCCAAGGGACTCTCAAGAGTCTTCTCCAGCAACACAGTTCAAAAGCATCCATTCTTTGGTGCTCAGTCTTCTTTATGGTCCAACTCTCACGTCCATACATGACCACTGGAAAAATGCTTGACCATATGGACCTTTGTCAGCAAAATAATGTCTCTGCTCTCTTTTTAATATGCTGTCTAGGTCTGTCAGATTCAAATAGCATCCATTCATACTGTTAAAGAGATTGGAGTACCAGACCACCTTACCTGTCTCCTGAGAAACCTGTATTTGGGTCAAGAAGCAACAGTTAGAACCAGACATGGAACAACTGACTGGTTCAAAATCGGAAAAGGAGTATGTCTAATTGTATATTGTTATCCTGCTTACTTAACTTATGTGCAGCATACATCACAAGAAATTTCAAGCTGGATGAATCACAAGCTGGAATCAAGATTTCTGGGAGAAATATCAACAACTTCCCTGGTGGCTCAGCTGGTAAAGAATCCACTTGCAATGTGGGAAACCTGGGTTCAATCCCTGGGTTGGGAAGATCCCCTGGAGAAGGTAACGGCTACCCACTCTAGTATTCTTGCCTGGAGAATTCAATGGACTATAGTCCATGGGGTTGCAAAGAGTTGAATATGACTGAGTGACTTTCACTTTTCAGATATGCAGATGATACCAATGGCAGAAAGTGAAGAGGAACTAACAAACTTCTTGATGAAGGTGAAAGAAGAAAGTGAAAAAGCTAACTTGAAATTCAATATTCACAAAACTTAGGTCATGGTATCTGGTCCCATCGCTTCATGGCAAATAGATGGAGAAAAAGTGGAAACAGTGACAGATTCTATTTTCTTGGGTTCCAAAATTACTGTGGAAGATGACTACAGCCATGAAATCAAAAGACATTTGCTCCTTGGAAGGAAAGCTGTGACAAACCTAGACAGGATATTAAAAAGCAGAGACATCACTTTGCCAAAAAAAGGCCTGTATAGTCAAAGCTATGGTTTTTCCAGTAGTTGTGTACAGATGTGAAAGTTGGACTGTAAAGCAGGCTTAGTGCCAAAGAATTGATACTTCTGAATTGTGATGCTGGAGAAGACTCTTGCGAGTCCCTTGGACAGCAAGGAGATCAAACCAGTCAATCCTAAAGGAAATCAATCCTGAATATTTATTGGAAGAACTGTTGATAACGCTGAAGCTCTAATACTTTGGCCACCTGATGTGAAGAGCTGACTTATGGGAAAGACCCTGATACTGGGAAAGATAAAAGGCAGGAGGAGAAGGGGACAGCAGAGGACGGGATGGTTGGATGGCATCACTGAGTCAATGGACATGAGTGGGGCAAGCTCTGGGAAATGGTGAAGGACAGGGAAGCCTGGTGTGCTGTAGTCCATGGGGTTGCAAAGAGTCAGATATGACTTAGTGACTGAACAACACACTGTTATCCACCCCAAATTGATATGTTGAAACCTAATACCCAGGGTGATGGTATTAGGAGGTGGGGCCTTGTTTAAATCATGAGGGTAGAATCCTCATAAATGAGATTAATGCCCTTATAGGAAAAGACACCAGAAAGCTCCCTTGCCATTTCTACCATGTGAGAAAGTGAGCCCTCATCAGACACCAATTGCAATTTCCAGGACTGTGAGAAATAAATTTCTGTTGTTTATAGGCCACTCAATCTGTGGTGTTTTTGTTGTAGTAGCAGAAAATGACACATACATACACACACAAACACACACTCATTCACACATACACATACACACATACACACCTTATATATAAACAATTTACTACTTGCTTGGACTCCAAAATAGGGATTAAACCTCTAAAACTATTGTTTTCAGACATAATCAGACTGAAGAGAAGTTTTTCTAGTTGGGAAGCCAGTGCATAAGTACAGAAAAGCAATAAAAAAATCTCTTTCCATTTAAACTTGTGTATTCAGTTAGGTTCAATTTAGAAATCATTGAGAAGTCACTCAAATCCAATATTGAGACACATGCTTTGAGAGGAAATTATGGAAGGCAGTCAAGCAATGCTCTGCTCCTTGATAGTCTGTGGGTGAAGCCATTGCAGCATGAAGTGGATCAGTGGGGCCGGTGCTCCGCCAGCAGCCAGCAGGGTGGTCTCCAAGCTGCCCCAGTGAATCATCCTTGCTCACAGCCAACACGGGGAAATGCCATGGCATTCATTAGTTCTGCTTATTCTGCTCAATGACTAGGAGCCACGTGGATGATGCTTTTCAGCATATGAATTTACCTTCCGCAGCTGCTTTTTTTTTTTTTAAATAGTAAAACAATTTTTTGCTTTTTTCTTTTTGTTTTGCTATAAAAGGAATATATGCCCTTTGTAGACATTTTGGTCAATGAAGGAAAATAGAACAAAGACCAAAATATCCCCTCTATGTGGAGTAGTGTTCACATTTTGGCCTATTTCCTTCTTGTCTTTCCAATGTGGTTTTCAGACGACAAAGACTGGATTCTTCCTTTCTGAGAAAAGCAGATAATTCCAGGACAGGAAAATCCTCCTGGCAGAGGCACCAAAAAATCCTGGTCCTAATCCCAGCTCCATCAGTGTGGAGTTTGTGGTCTTGGCAGCTGCCAACCCTCCTGAAGCTACTCAGCAAATTCATGAGAAGGTGACATCAGTTGGCTAACCTCTAGAGCTTCTTCCAGCACACAGATGTGATGGGCCTGTGATGGCCTGATTCCCCAGAAAGGTGTGCTTTTCTATATGCTTTCTTCTTGAGCAGTTAGAGCCTCCCCTCTGAAATTCAGAGTCTGCTGAAGCTGTGACTGAAAGACTCAAAGGAAGGCATTTTCAAGTGATGTGATTATGCTCCTTTTTGTCAAATCCTAGAAAATGTTAAATAGGACAACTGCTTTACAACGCTGTGTTGGTTTCTGCCACACAACAATGTGAATCAGCCATAAGTATACTTATATCCCCTCCCTCTTGAGCTTTCCTCCTACCCTACCCCATCCCACCTCTCTAGGTCATCACAGAGCACCAGGCTGAGCTCCCTGTGTTATACAGAAGCTTCCCACTAGCTATCTATTTTATACCTGGTAATGTATATATTTTAATGCTACTCTAATTTTTTTTAAAAAGCATTGAATAAAGATGCATTTCAGTGTAGGGCATATATCAGATATATCATAGAATCTCTAATGACACAAGGTTTATGACCAGCCAGTTAACCACGTAAAGCCAGTGGCCTGCTTTATTCTAGCTAATAATTGAATTAAAAAGTCAAGGATTAATTAAACTGAGTGAACTCCGGGAGTTGGTTAACTAAATCTGGTTCAGAATTTCTCAAACTGTTTTCTTAGAAAAAAGAGGTATTCTCTAGTAAAAGAGAGTAGTGGTCAGGTAAGTTTAGGAAAGATTCGTATAAATCAAATGTAATGGGCTTCTTTGCTGTACAGCTTCTTACAACCTGAAATATGCTTAAGTGCATTGAGACTACCAAGGAGGAGATGAACTCTGCCTCCTGGTTAACCTGATCATCGAAGTGCTTTGTCAAGGCAGCGTGATTCACATCTCAGGAGCAGTAATTCACATCCCAGGAATATTGGTATTCCATAGAACACAGCTTGAGAAATACTGTTGTAGCTCCTTTTCAGTTCAGTTCAGTTCAGTCGCTCAGTCATGTCCAACTCTTTGCGACCCCATGAATCGCACCACGCCAGGCTTCCCTGTCCATCACCAACTCCCGGAGTTCACTCAGACACACGTCTATCGAGTCAGTGATGCCATCCAGCCATCTCATCCTCTGTTGTTCCCTTCTCCTCCTGCCCCCAATCCCTCCCAGCATAAGAGTCTTTTCCAATGAGTCAACTCTTCACATGAGATGGCCAAAGTACTGGAGTTTCAGCCTTGGCATCATCCCTTCCAAAGAAATCCCAGGGCTGATCTCCTTCAAAATGGACTGGTTGGACCTCCTTGCAGTCCAAGGGACTCTCAAGAGTCTTCTCCAACACTACAGTTCAAAAGCATCAATTCTTCGGTACTCAGCCTTCTTCACAGTCCAACTCTCATATCCATACATGACCACTGGAAAAACCATAGCCTTGACTAGACGGACCTTTGTTGGCAAAGTAATGTCTCTGCTTTTGAATATGCTGCTGCTGCTGCTGCTGAGTCGCTTCAGTCGTGTCTGACTCTGTGCGACCCTATAGATGGCAACCCACCAGGCTCCCCGTCCCTGGGATTCTCCAGGCAAGAACACTGGAGTGGGTTGCCATTTCCTTCTCCAATGCATGAGAGTGAAAAGTGAAAGTGAAGTCACTCAGTCGTGTCTGACTCCTAGCCACCCTATGGACTGCAGCCCACCAGGCTCCTCCATCCATGGGATTTTCCAGGCAAGAGTGCTGGAGTGGGATGCCATTGTCTTCTCCATTTGAATATGCTACAGATTCTCAAAGAAGTACCTTTTTGAGGCCTCTTTCAATAACTATATGTGAATGCTGTAGTCACTGTGGTGGTATCCTGAGCTGAGTTTTTAAAGCCCATGATCCCCTTCATCTTTTATACTCTATGTTCTAAGTTTTGAAAGTTCTTGTGTTTGTAGGCCAGTATTAATTTTCTCAGACGCATGTTTATCAACTCGTGCTACCTTGTGCGTAACTCTGTACCATCACTGATTTTTGCCTCTGTGCACCTATATGATCTTGCGTGATTCATTTAATGCCTTTAAGTAGGGTCAGGTGGCTTAGGCTGGGGTCCAGGAGCAGCAAACACTGGGCGGGGAACTGCTTCAGGAACTGGCAAGCTCAGTGTTAAGATTCCCAGGATTTGAGGATGTTAAAGGAAAAGCAAAGGTCAGGGAATCCTGGTTGGGGGAGGGAAGAGGTGGGGAAGGATGTAAGGCAGAGGCAGAGGGATCTGAGCTGTCTATCCTAATGTTGGGCTTTTCTGAGTCAGGTTGTTGCAAAAAAGGATCTGCAGAGGCCTCATCATCAGGAGGAGAAAGTTAGGGGTCAAAATTCAGGAGTAGTCTTGGGCTTCTTGGGCCTGATTGACCTGTCACTTTCTAGAAGAGCAATAAACAGGCTGGTGCAGTAGTCAGGCTGTACCTGTAGATATGTGAGCTAAGGATCCAAGGAGGGAAGCAGTTCCATAACAAAAGTTGGAAGTTTTCGATTTGGGGCAGGCAAGGGTGGGGGGGGTGCCCCTCTGGGCAGGTGTTTATTTTTACCTAATTCATCGTCCTTTGAGAATATTTATAGACTGTACAGGCCTTTTCTAGATAGGGTTTGAGGCCAGCCTGAAGTGAAATAATGCTACTACCAACATGAAGTACTTAGCAACAACATGTATATATATATATGTTTAATCAAAAGTGTCTATCAGTGTTTTGGGACATAGTAGAAAAAAGAGGCTTCCACAGATACTTAGTAAAAATAAAAATTATTCTTGACTCTCCCTCCAACTCCTCCATCCTCTCTTCCTATTCTGTTGTCTCTTCCCTGCCTTTGGCCGTGAACTCGCCTCCCACTTCTCTAACTCTGGGGAGAAGTGTGTGCTGTTTCCCAAGGGTCTTGACTCACTTTCATGCCATTTTTGCTGTTATCTAGACCTTTAGATTGATCATATGCTGTGTGCTGTGCTAAGTTGCATCAGTTGTGTCCAATTCTTTGCAACCTCACGGACTGTAATCTGTCAGTCTCCGCTATCCATGAGATTCTCCAGGCAAGAATACTGGAGTGGGTTGCCATGCCCTTCTCCAGGGGATCGAACCCGCATCTCTTATGTCTCCTGCACTGGCAGACGGGTTCTTTACCACCAGCAGCACCTGGGAAGCCCCTTTGATTGATCACAGCCCCTAAACAACCAGACTCTCTGGCTTTGGTTCCTGAACTCCCTGCATCCCTTTCATCCTCCCACCAACTTCGAAGACCTGCTGTGTGAGTTGGACATGGGGCATGAGATGAGCAAGACAGACATAGCCCCGGACCTGGGTCATAGACCTTCCGCCTCCTGCTTCCCCAGGCTCTTGGAGTCTTGGGATGTGTTCCAGGCTGCCTGACCCCCTGACCTCTGGCCTGCCTTGATCCAGCCAGTCTGTCCTGTCTTCCTTCTTTATTTCACTTCTGACTCTGCCCCAGGGCACCTGCTCCTTCATTCCCTCCCCATCAGGTCCTTCCTTTGTCTTCCACCTCCTTTCTCTTCCTTCTGCTTCCCCTCTGTACTAATTGTAGTCTGTTCACAGTTCTTAATGAATTCTAGAATTCCAGCTCATCCTGCTCTCCCTGGCTCTGCTGGGCCTCTGCTAATCTCACCTGTCTTGCTGCTGAGGATTTGTGGCGGGACCTCATTTCCTGGACAGAAGGGGCTCTGTCTGCCAAAGGGGATTCCATTATGCCTTCTGTTCCACTCTAGGGAGCAGCACAACCAGCGGCTGGCTGATTTTATCACAGGAAGTCCATTTCCAGGGGGCTTATTAATTCAGATAAAAATGTACAGAAAGCTTCACGAATTCCAATTCCAATTCCAATTTGTTAGGTAAAATATGTCTGAACTAAAGCATTAACATGCCTTAATTATAAGGTATTTGAAATAAACTATATAGCTATATAAGCTATATAGCTCAGATGGTAAAGAATCTGCCTGCAATGCAGGAAACCCTGGTTCAATTCCTGTGTTGGGAAGATCCACTGGAGAAGGGGTAGGCTACCCACTCCAGTATTCTTGGGCTTCCCTGATGGCTCAGTTGGTAAAGAATCTGCCTGCAATGCAGGAGACCCTGGTTCAATCCCTGGGTTGGAAAGATTCCCTGGAGAAGGGAATGGCTACCCACTCCAGTGTTCTGACCTGGAGAATTCCATAGACTGTATAGTCCATGGGATTGCAAAGAGTCAGATACAACTGAGTGACTTTCACTTTCACATACATATATATGTATGTATATATATATATATATATATATATATATATATATATATATACAGACACATATGTATATACACATGAATTTAAACTTAATAAAGGAAGCTGTACAAAACACTAGAAATACAGTAGAAATGGAAACAGTGTGGACGTTGGGTCTGGAGAACTGGCTTTCTGGGCCCCACTCTGCCTCTAGCTGTGTGATTTGAGGCAAGACTTCATTTCCTTGGACTATATTTCTGCAATCTCCTTTCCCTGCAGTGAAAAGAAGCATTCCGACTATATATAATGTTCCTCCATTTTATAACAACAGTTGCTTGCCATAACTACAAAAATGAACCAGCTAAACCCCTTTGGAAGCTTCACAAATAGACAAGTGATGGTGCCATACTTTAGAGTTTTTGCTGCAGTAATAATTGAAAACCTACAGAAGCAATTTTTAAAAAGGCTATAAATCTTCAAGTGTGTGATGATTAGGAAGAAGCATGATGAAAGAGAGGGTGCTATGGTTGCCAAACCATACTAATTTGATGAGCTACAAGTCCCTGTTACTTCAGTTCCTTTCTTTGTACTACATTTATTAAAGCACTTTGGGAACCTTCTATTTTCCATTTGAAGCTAATGATACGGTAAAGAATTAAAAAAAAAAAGTTCTCCATTCTCCACCTTACAAATGGGCTTCTTGAACATCCATCATTATTAAATATCACAACTGGATTGTGCTTTATAAAATGCCCTGGTCATATAGTAGGGCCCAGTTGTTAGGAATTGGGCAGGTTGTACTGTAGCTTCTCACTATAATCAGATGAAGGCCCTAGTCAATGGGTAAAACAATATCCCTTATGGGAGTGTTCGGTAGGGCAAAATGGCTGATTTATAAAAAACTTGAATGCTTTAACGTAGAACAGATGTTTATTAATGTGAAACAAATGGATGAAGTCATGAATATTTTGTAAATCATGGACTCATGTAGCCGAAGATGACCTTGAATGTTTGGTCTGGGCTTGTTCTGACATCTGCTTGGGTTCTAACATGATTGTTTGTTTACTAACCTTCCTAAGGTGCCTTGGAATGTGGGCCAGATAAAGTGGATAAAAAGGAGACTTGCGGTCTATATGAATAACTCGATTCCTTTGTTTAAAAAATTCAGCTGTTCAGTCTTTGACCTATACTGCTTCCTATGCTGTAATTCTTAATTTTTGAAGAGTGAAAGAGAGTTGTATTGGTATGATATGAGAGATCCCTACCAGTAACTCATTGCCCTTCCTTTCTTGCATGGCCCTTTTCCCATCCCCTCTCCCCCACTCTAATCTCTTATCTGTCTAGGGAAATGTTTGCCAAATGACTGATTAGACTTCCACAGTAAATTGCATTTTCTGGAGATGATCCTGATAGCATTTTCACAGCTTCCATGGAAGGTTCTGAGATTATGTATCTTATCTTCATACTTTTGGTATCTTTAGTCTAAACCGCCTGGTATCTCTAAGGTTTAAAAAATTTTTTTTAGCATGTTTTAAATGGACAATCCTTTGAAGTTAGGGGCACGGTGCTTCCCTGGTCTTTATAAACCCAGTCAACACCACAATATCTTGTGGTATTTTTCCAAACCACTTTCCAAACCATTAGTGATGCAATTCCAAAACCACTTGGATGATTGATTATTTATAATTAGGAAAACTAGAAGATAAACAATATGAAAACAGAATTGAAAGGGAATCTGAACTGTGTTCTAGTCTGCATACCGATTTTTTTTTTTTGGCTTGGCCTGGGGTTGCGTGAGCAAAAGATAAGTCACATAGTGTTCAATTGTACCCAGAGTAGCCATCCCCTGGGATGGACTTTGATTCACAAGCCATGATGTACTCTTGGTCTTTTTCGAGATGTCTGCAACTGTTTTAGCTGCATAGAGAGTTGGTGATGGAAATGAAGAGGTGTGTTACTGAAACACTCAGGCTCCCTGGTTCTGAAACCATGGCTGTGACTGTGGAGCTTGGGCTGCCAGAGAGAATGAAAGAGCTCCCTTTAGCAGGGATGCTAAAGGGATGAATGAACATATCATCCCCAGTCCTCCTTCCTCATCTCTGCAGGTCACACAGCATCTGAGGTGCACAAAGCAATGTAGGGAAGCACTGAATGGGGCTTGTAACTGGCTAAATATTTGCCCCCCTTGCTTTTTTTCTTTTCTAATTAATTTTTTTATTGGTGTATAGTTGATTGACAATGTTGTATTACTTTTTGATCTACAACAGAGTGAATCGGCTGTACATATATCCACTCTTTTGTAGATTCTTTTCCCATATAGGTCATTACACAGTATTGAGTACAGTTCCCTGTGCTGTACAGTAGGTCCTTATTAGTTATCTCTTTATGTATAGTAGTGTGTGTGTCTCAATCCCAGTCTCCCAACTTATCCTTCTCCTCTCCCCTCCGACCCCATAACCATAAGTTTGTTTACTACATCTGTAACTCTATTTCTGTTTTGCAAATAAGTTCATTTGTACACCCGCCCCCCACCACCTTTTTAAGATTCCACATATAACTTCCCTCCTTTCATTGACACTCATATCTATTTATAACTGAAATTCATTGGTTTTGCTTTGGTTCTCTGTAGCAGCAAAGAGCAAATATTACTTTCTCTGACAATCCCTTACTCTCCTCAGTCTTCCATTATTATTTTTCTGCTTCTCATAATCTCTCAAAGATGACTGTTAGTGATTCTGAAATTCCTTGAGGCCCTGTAATCCAATTCATACTGGCCTGGATTCTTGAGGCCACTTGAAGTGACTAGGCTGTCTCTCACTAGCTCAATAGGCAAGAGCCTATCTGAAACTGAAATTCCCTCTTTGCGTTGTTTGTTTTACCTTCTTTAGGGTTGAACACTGGGCTGCCTTGTTGAATAGCGCAGAAGGAAAAAGCCACTGGGCACTTCTGCTTTCTCTCTTCCCTCCTTTATCACTACACCAAATTCCCAAATGAAGTTCTTTGCTTTTGTCCTCGCTTCAGACATATCTTGAAAAAGCAATTAATGGCTCCTTTAAAAAAAGAAAAACAAGTCTTAGACAGATAATGCTCATCTTTAGCTTTTGTGACATTACTTGAACAAGTTCATGCTAAACAACAAAAATGGTACTAGGAATACTATAGGTAGCTTAAATACTCTTGTCTTTCTGTTAGTAGAATTTGACACCCTAACTGTTTCACTCAGTGTTATATCACGAGAGTCTCCCCAAGTCATCGGAATTAATTTATATATACTGTGTTCACTCATTCCATTAATACTTATTGAGCAGTTACTATGTGCCAGAAACTATTACAAATGTTGGGATGCATTGAAGAAAACAATAGAGACAGAGCTTAGTGTTAGAAGTTACTAATTACATAGATGCTTAATCATAATAGTGCCACAAAGAAAATAAATACATGTGGATCATAAGAGAGACTGGATGGGGGACACTGACCTAGTCTGGCATGTAGAAGAAGCTCATTGGAAAAGACCCTGATGCTGGGTAAGATTGAAGGCAGAAGGAGAAGGGGACAGCAGAGGATGAGATGCTTAGACAGCATCACCAAGCCAATGTGCATAAATGTGAACAAACTCCTAGAGATAGTGGAGGGCAGAAGAGCCTGGCCTGCTGCAGTCCATGGTGTCACAGAGCTGGACACAACTTAGCGGCTAAACAACAACATTCAAAGTTCAGTCTTTCAACTGATGTAGATTCTGGAGATGTTGATTAGTGGTCTGTGGTAAGTACAGAAATTGAGGATTAAATATTTAAAAACCTCAATGAACATGAGTTTGAGCAAACTCTGGGAGATGGTGAGGGACAGGGAGGCCTGGCCTGCTGCAGTCCATGGAGTCACAGAGTCAGACCTAACTGAGTGGTTGAACAACAACCATGGCAATACGATTATGTGATTTTATGTTAAAAAACTGGAATATGTATGTTGTCTGTTACTTTTTCATTTTTCTCTAGTAATTCATTATTTTTTTAAATTTAAACAGCAGAAGTGTTTGTTCATGATACATTGGGAGGGAAAAACAAGTCCTCTCTCAAACATAGTTTGCATGAAAGCTAGTAGAACCCCCTTGCTCAAATTTTCTTTAATGGATCCGGATCCAAAGTTCCCTAATGCTATATAATGATTTTTTTTCCCCTTTCTCATGGGAAACCAATGGAATTAGCAAATTTTAAGAATATACATGTATATTTAAGCCACACAAGATCTGTGAATTCCTTTCCCAGAAAGATAAAGCACACCTATTGCAGCAACTGGGGCATGTATTGTTTAACGAATTTCTGTGAGAAATTTCTCAGTCTAGGAATTGTGTTGCTTGCTGCTTTATTTTTGCCCTTAGACTATAGCATGTTACTTAACCACTGAACTTTTGTGTGTTGAGACAAAGGAGTTATGGTTACATGAATTATGATTAGATGCTACTACTCCCATTTATTTCTTTCCAGGAGAAGTAATGAAAGATGTCAAAAACTTTCCACCTCTGAAACCTTTTTCCAGTTGTGTCCATAGAGTTCAGCTATGGGTCAGAGGCTGCTACCCTTGTGTCCACATCCCCAGTAACAGAGACCAGAACTGTTTAGACATTTGATATAATGAAGAAATCTCACAGTAAGCCCTGAAGCCACTGTGTATAATACCTGCATGGCATTTAGCACCATACTGGATGGAAAATAAAAGGAACTACAAATGATTTTTTTGTTGTTGTTATTTTGTCTTAAAAAAATGAAAACTAGACCTAGCTCAGAGAAAGGGCTTATCCATAATATTGAGGAGATATCCAACAGATGAGAACTGTGTTTTGTTAAACATCTGCCTACCATCAGTTTGCTGGTCAGTATAAAAATAAAAGTTTTTGTTTGCTTTTGCTCCTTTTGCATTAAAATAAAGCAAGGTATAAAGTAATGAATGTCAATTCCGATGTCAGACTGCCTGGGTGTAAGTCCTAGACTCTACATCTTACTAGCTGGTGACCTAGTTTAAGTTACTTCCCTCCCAGTGCCTTTTTCCAACAACATATTGAAGATAATAACAGTAAAAAACAAATCCATGTGAGGTAAATAACACACACTGTTCTGAACACGGCATTCAACAAATGTTAGCAGTTCCTGTTTTCATGATAAAACTCATAAGAAGAAATTCTGTTAAAAGGATGAGGAGGAAGGAAGGCAGTGAAGGAGACGAGGAGGGAGGAAAAGAAAGAAGAAAAGAAAGGTCACAAGGCAATCAAAGAACATGGGATGTGGATCCACATGACTTGGGCTTTGGGTCTGAGCTCGCCATTCCCTTGAGTGTGTGATCCAAGCAGTCATGTGACACCGCTGAACCTCGGGGTCCTCTTCTCATCTGTAAGTGGAATGGTATCAGTAATATCTGCCTCACAGAGTTGTCGTGAGTGGAGATGAGCTGATATATGATTAGGACCCTTGTGAGTGATAAGGAAGGATGATGAGGGTGTGGTTATGTGTCTCAGTGACTCTTCCTTTGGCAAGGATTTTCTTAGGCATGTGCCTGCTTGAACTGGCTTCTGGAGGAGCTGGATCCTTGAGTTTGGGGCTTTGGGCTGGGCCTTCCCCCTATTCTGGACCTATGTGCAGCAATTGTTCATTGAGATCAAATGTGTAGATCCCACCTACCTGGGTGCTGGCAATGGAGAGGTGAAGATCACTGCTGGATATCAGTGTGTGTGTTTTCTGAATTGCTTCATCAGAACAATGTGCCTATAAATGAAGAAAAGCTTCATCTGGGCCATTCTGCTTTTGGTTTACCAGTGTAACCTTCTTAGGAAATGGAATTGGAGATTGAGCTATAAGTCAAGTTTCTTTACAAAAAAAAGAAAGAAAGAAAGGCTGACTGATGAAGAAACAAGTTGAAAACCCAGAGGCCAAGATTTCCAGTCTCATTTGTGCCATGACTTGCTGAGTGGCATTGGGCAAGTAACTTAATCACTTTGAAGCTTCATTTCCTTGTTCACAATATGTGGCATGACAGTACTAACCTGCCTTGCTAGTTTACTATAAAAATACAATTTAATATTTGCCATGTCTTTTTCAGCACACACTGCTTCCAAGACTACCTGGTTTGGGATAAGTTGGAAATAAAAAAAGGAAAACTCTTCCTACTGCACATCAACTGTATTCACAAGAATATTTTACTCTTTTCTATATGAATTTTCCAAATTTGCTGGGATATTGAGTGCAGAACTTTCCCAGCATCATCTTTTAGGATCTGAAATACCTCAGCTGGAATTCCATCACCTCTACTAGCCCTGTCCATAGTAATGAGTGCAATTGTGCAGTCGTTTGAGCATTCTTTGGCATTGCCTTTCTTCAGGATTGGAATGAAAACTGACCATTTCCAGTCCTGTGGACACTGCTGAGTTTTCCAAAATTGCTGGCATATTGAGTGCAGAACTTTCACAGCATTATCTTTTAGGATTTGAAATAGCTCAACTGGAATTCCATCACCTCCACTAGCTTTGTTCCTAGTGATGCTTCCTAAGGCCCACTAGACTTCGCATTCCAGAATATCTGGCTCTAGGTGAGTGATCACACCATCATGGTTATCTGGGTCATGAAGATCTTTTTTGTATAGTTCTTCTGTGTATTCTTGCCACCTCTTCTTAATATCTTCTGCTTCTGTTAGGTTCATACCATTTCTGTGCTTTATTGTGCCCATCTTTGCATGAAATGTTCCCTTGATATCTCTAATTTTCTTGAAGAGATCTCTAGTCTTTCCCATTCTATTGTTTTCCTCTATTTCTTTGCATTGATCACTGAGGAAGGCTATCTTATCTCTCCTTGCTATTCTTTGGAACTCTACATTCAAATGGGTATATCTTTCCTTTTCTCCTTTGCCTTTCACTTCTCTTCTTTTCTCAGTGATTTGTAAGGCCTCCTCAGAAAACCATTTTGCCTTTTTGCATTTCTTTTTTCTTGGGGATGGTCTTGATCACTGCCCCCTGTACAATGTCACAAACCTGCATCCATAGTTCTTCAGGCACTCTATCAGATCTAATCCCTTCAATCTATTTGTCACTTCCACTGTATAATCACAAGGAATTTTATTTAGGTCATACTTGAGTGGTCTGGTGGTTTTCTCTACTTTCGGAAACCTCAGCAGTGGCCACAGGACTGGAAATGGTCAGTTTTCATTCCAATCCCCAAAAAAGGCAATGCGAAAGGATGTTCAAACTACTGCACAATTGCACTCATCTCACACACTAGTAAAGTAATGCTCAAAATTCTCCAAGCCAGGCTTCAACAGTATGTGAACCGTGAACTTCCAGCTGGATTTAGAAAAGCCAGAAAACCAGAGATCAAATTGTCAACATCCGTTGGATCATCAAAAAAGCAAGAGAGTTCTAAAAAAACATCTATTTCTGCTTTATTGACTATGCCAAAGTCTTTGACTGTGTGGATCACAACAAACTGTGGAAAATTCTTAAAGAGAAGGGAATACCAGACCACCTGACCTGCCTCTTGAGAGATCTATATGCAGGTCAGGAAGCAACAGTTAGAACTGGACATGGAACAACAGACTGGTTCCAAAGAGGGAAAGGAGTATGTCAAGGCTACATATTGTCACCCTGCTTGTTTAACTTATACACAGAGTACATCATGCGAAATGCCAGGCTGGATGAAGCACAAGCTGGAATCAAGATTGCCAGGAGAAATATCAATATCCTCAGATATGCACATGATACCGCCCTTATGGCAGAAAGCAAAGAGGAACTGAAGAACCTCTTGATGAAAGTGAAAGAGGAGAGTGAAAAAGTTGGCTTAAAACTCAACATTCGGAAAACTAAGATCATGGCATCCAGTCCCATCACTTCATGGCAAATAGATGAGGAAACAATGGAAACAGAGACTTTATTTTGGGGGGCTCTAAAATCACTGTAGATGGTGAATGTAGCCATGAAATTAAAAGACACTTGCTCCTTGGAAGAAAAGCTGTGACCAACCTAGACAGCAGCAGAGACATTACTTTGCCAACAAAGGTCCCTTTAGTCAAATCTATAGTTTTTCCAGTAGTCATAGATCTGAAAGTCGGACTACAAAGAAAGCTGAGTCCTGAAGAATTGATGCTTTCCAACTGTGGTGTTGGAGAAGACTCTTGAGAGTCCCTTGGACTGCAAGGAAATTAAACCAGTCAATCCTAAAGGAAATCAGTCCTGAATATTCATTGGAAGGACTGATGCTGAAGCTGAAACTCCAGTACTTTGGCCACCTGATGCAAAGAGCTGACTCATTGGAAAAGACCCTGATGCTGGGAAAGATTGAAGGCAGGAAGAGAAGGGGACGACAGAGGATGAGATGGTTGGATGACATTACCAACTCAATGGACATGAGTTTGAGCAGGCTCTGGGAGTTGATGATGGACAGGGAAGCCTGGTGTGCTACAGTCCAGAGGGTCGCAAGGGGTCAGACACGACTCAGTAACTGAACTGAACTGATATGAATTTTCTCAGTTCCATTCTGTTAGCTGGTTAGTAAAGAATACTACCCTGGGCTTCCTTGGTGGCTTAGATGGTAAAGAATGCAGGAGACCTGGGGTTTGATCCCTCAGTTGGAAAGATACCCTGAAGAAGGAAATGGCAACCCACTTCAGCGTTCTTGCCTGAATCCCATGGATAGAAGAGCCTGGTGGGCTACAGTCCAGGGGTTGCAAAGAGTTGGACATGACTGAGAGACTAACAACAACTGACTGAAAATATTTCTTCTGCCTCTAAAAGCCTTGCTGTTTCCACATTAAAAATATATGACCCCTTCCCCAAATAATAAAAATAAATGCCCAGAATGAATCCACAGGAAAGATTCTGGGAGGCTCTAGGGAAACGTTGAAACAGAAAGTGGTGTTGACAGTGCCAGAAATTCTTAACAATAGTCTTAAACTGGTATCAGTGAGAATTCCCAGTGAGCATGCTGCACACAGGCAGGCTTCTGGGCTTCTAACTCCTTGCTCTCCTCCAGACACATGGATGGCCTTTGAAGAGGGTGTATTGATTCTCTGCCCACAATAATCTCTTGTACTTCAATATTAAAATCATTTTTTCCTTGAGGTTTCATTAGGGAGCAGTTATACTATTAATATTTATCTCTGCTCCAACCAAACCTCAGTTTTAATGACAGTGAAGGAATAAAATACGTGTAAACCCAGCATAATGAGAATAGAAGAAGAAACAACAGCAGAGAAGATACGTTTTTGGAAGATAGAAAAAAGAGGAAGTGGTATCTAGCTTGGAACAGAGAAAGCAGAATGTGTGTTTAAAGCCAGCTAATTTGTGCTGGAGAAAGGCTGGAGAATTAGACAGGTTTTTCTGAAGACAGGGAAGCGGCTAGAGCTGTGAGTAGGTTAGCAAAAACTACCCCCTCCCTTAGTCTGTGCAGCTGACCTTCCCCATCATAGCCAAAGGCAGGGATCCTACACTACCTCAAGGCGTGTGGTGTGAGTGGCTCAGAACTTGGGAGCTTCAGACAGAACGTGGGGTGGTAGTGAGATGGGGGCGGGGGGCAGTCTGTAAACAAGAAGGAGGAGCTGCAGAAGGATCTTACCACCTCATCCAACTTGATATCAGAATGCTGGCAGCCAGGGTCAAAACGTGGAGCAGGAGGCCAGAGGATTCCTCTCTAGGGAGACAGGCAAGCCCAGGAGAACTGACCTGCAGAAACTGATATTTAGGATTCCCCAACAAAACGCTGGATCTCTGCTAGATCATTAAATGAAGAAATCTACTTGCGATTAAGCTCATCTTTTGCTACACACACAAAGCTTCCAATCAACCAAAATTAAAGCTACCATTCCACCAGAAATTAAAAGAATGACAATTTTTAAAAAGAAACCAAAATAAAAAGGAAAAAAAGAAACTGAAAGATGGGAAACAATGTAAGGAACAGTTGGAAAATAGGAAGAAAAGTGTAATTAACATTCTTAGAAAATTAACACATATTATCATTTGGTGAAAAAGAAAAAAATGCTATTTTAATTTTTTGACCCACTAGAATGGTTGTTTCTGGTTTTATTCTTGCCACATTATAAATTTATTTCATTATTATGGAAAATAAACTGCATATTTAAAATATACAGTTTGACTTTGAAATTTGTAGCACACATGAAACTGTTGTTACAGTCAAGAAAATGTATATTTCTATCAATCCTAAAAGTTTCCTCAGACTCTTTCATAATTCTGTTCTTTCTACCCATATCTCCAGGTAACCATGATTTTTTTTTAACTGAAAGTGTAAGTTGCATTTTCTAGAATTCTAAGTAAATGGAGTCACACAGATACTCTTTCTTCGTCTGTTTTCTTCCAGCATGATCATTTTAGTTCGATGATACTACATTTATCAACAGTTTGTTCCTTTTGATTGCTGGAATATTTTCAATAATATGGATATCTATAACTTGTTTACCCATTCACATGTTGATGGACTTTTGGGTTGATTCTAATTCTGGGCAATTACCAAAAAAGTTGCAGTGAACATGTTTAAGCCTTTGCATAGACATTTGTTTTCATTTCATTTTGGTAAATATCTAAAAGTGGAATGGCTGGTTGTTTGGTAAGTGTTTGATCATTTCAAATTGTTTTCCAAAGTGGTTGTACTTTTACATTCTGTCAACAGTGTATGAGAGTTCCAGTTGCTCGACAACCCTTCCAGCACTAGATATGGTCAGGCTTTTAAATTGTAGTCATTCTAATATGTGTGTAAAACTTCACTGCGGTTTTAATTTTCATTTTCCTGATGAATTATGATGTTGAATATCTTTCCATGTGCTTACTGGCTATTTGAATGTCATATTTAGTGAAATGCTTGTTCACATCTTTCATCCACTTTTAAAAGTAGGCTGTCTTGATATTGATTTATAAGAATTTTTTATATACTTTGGATACAGACCTTTTATATGGGTTGTAAATATTCTCTTGTATTTGCATATTTAACTGCTTCTTTTGAAGAGCTGCTGCTGCTGCTGCTGCTGCTAAGTCACTTCAGTTGTGTCCGACTCTGTGCGACCCCATAGCCAGCAGCTCACCAGGCTCCCCCGTCCCTGGGATTCTCCAGGCAAGAACACTGGAGTGGGTTGCCATTTCCTTCTCCAATGCATAGAAGTGAAAAGTGAAAGTAAAGTCGCTCAGTCCTGTCCGACTCTTAGTAGCCCCATGGACTGCAGCCCACCAGGCTCCTCCGTCCATGGGATTTTCCAGGCAAGAGTACTGGAGTGGGTTGCCATGGCCTTCTCCGCTTTTGAAGAGCAGAAACTTTTAAATTTGAAAAAGTTCAGTCTATCGATTTCTTTCTTTTGTAATTTATGCTTTGTGAGTATTAAGAAGCCTTTGCCTATTACAAGATCACAAAGGTTTTCTCCTATATGTTTTTGATAATGTTTATACTTTAAGGTCTTACATTTAGGTCTGTGATTCAGTATTTTGTGTTAGCATTTGTGTGTGGTGTAAGATAAGGATTGATATTCATTTTTTCTTTTCCTATGTCTATACCCAGATGATATTGGCAGTATTTGTTGAAAAGATTTTTCTTGCCCTGTGAATCATTTTGGCACTTTTGTCAAGAATTATTTGATCATATATGTATAGGTTTATTTCTGAATTCTCTATTCCATTTATTGATTTATAAAACTCTTACTATTATTGTAGTTTTGTAGTAATTCTTAAAATTAAGAAATCTAAATATTCCAACTTTATTCTTCTTTTTTAAAAAAGTACTTTGATTATTCCAGGTTCTTTGTAATTCTATTTACATTTTATAATGGATTTGTCAATTTCTGCAAAATAGTTTGCTGGGACTTTGATAGGAATTTCCTTGAATCAATATGGGGATAATTGCTATCATAATAAACATGTTCAGTCCTCCAGTCCATGAATATTATTTATCTTTCTATTGCAGTTGCAATCATTGCAATCATTGTTGTCAGCAATGATTTATAGTTATTAGTGCAGAGGTCTTAGAAATATTTTGTTAGATTTACTCCTATTTTATTTTTTATGGCACTACAAAAAATTCAATTTTTTGAAAGTTTATATTTAAATCATTAGCTATAAATATATAATATATAAAAATTCAGTTCAGTTCAGTCACTCAGTCATGTCTGACTCTTTGCGACCCCATGAATCGCAGCACGCCAGGCCTCCCTGTCCACCACCAACTCCCGGAGTTTACTCAAACTCATGTCTATCAAGTTGGTGATGCCATCCAGCCATCTCATCCTCTGTCGTCCCCTTCTCCTCCTGCCCCCAATCCCTCCCAGCATCAGAGTCTTTTGTGAAGTCTTCTGCGAAGAATGAGTCAACTCTTCTCATGAGGTGGCCAAAGTACTGGAGTTTCAGCTTTAGCATCACTCCTTCCAAAGAACACGCAGGACTGATCTCCTTTAGAATGGACTGGTTGGATCTCCTTGCAGTTCAAGAGTCTTCTCCAATACCACAGTTCAAAAGCATCAATTCTTCGGCACTCAGCTTTCTTCACGGTCCAACTCTCATATCCCCATATTGATTCAAGGAAATTCCTATCAAAGTCCCAGCAAACTATTTTGCAGAAATTGTCAGCTTTAGCATCATTTCTTCCAAAGAAATCTCAGGGCTGCTCTCCTTCAGAATGGACTGGTTAGGGGTGAACAATTCAGTTTTTTACCACCATGATGTTAACTGTAGAGTTTGTTTTTTTTTTTTTTTTTAAGATGATTTTTATCAGTTTGAGGAAATTCCCTGCCTCCCAGGTTGTAGTGAGTTTCCTTTTTTCTTTCTATAGTCATCAATAGGTGTTGAATTTTGCATACTTTTTCATACCTTGAAATGGTTTTTCTCCTTTATTTTGTTAATTACATAATCATGGTAAATTATATTCACTTTTTAAATGTTAAACCAATCTTGATTTTTGCAATAAAATCTGCTTGATCATGATGTAGTATTCTTTTAAAATATTTATGAGTTTAATTTGCTAAT
This sequence comes from Bos indicus, assembly GCF_029378745.1. Taxonomy (NCBI): domain Eukaryota; kingdom Metazoa; phylum Chordata; class Mammalia; order Artiodactyla; family Bovidae; genus Bos; species Bos indicus. The sequence continues at coordinate 44,095,541 of NC_091769.1, forward strand.
ATTAAGAAATTTTATCTGTGTACATGAGAGATAGTTGTCTTTAATTTTTTTTCTGTGACTTTTGTGTCTGTTTTTTTGTGTTAGAGTTATTCTGGCTTCATAAAATAAGCTGGGCAATGTTGTCTCCTCTATATTCTAAAGATGTGTGTGTAAGATTGGCATTATTTCTTCAATGAATGTTTGTTGAATTCACCACTAAGATAATCTGCACCTGGAGTTTTATTTTGGGGAGGATTTTTGTAAGAAATACAAGTTTTATATAGATAAAGGACAATTCAGATATTCTGTTTCTAATTGTATCAATTTTGGTAAATTAAATTATATTTTCCAAGAATTTTCACTTAATCTAAATAGTTGAATTTGTTGGCATTAAGTTTTTCATATTATTCTTTTTATCCTTAAATGCCTGTAGGATCTGTGGTGATAAGCCCCCTCTTTACCATCATTTTAGTGACTTGCATTCTCTTTCTCTCAGTCAATCTGGCTTGGGCTTTGTCAGTTTTGTTGCTCTTTTTAAAAACCAAATTTTAGCTTTGATAAGTTCCTGTTTTATCTGTTTTCTACTCCACTAATTTCTGTCCTTATCTATTACATTCTCTGATTTTTACACTTTTTCTCCTTTTATTATACACACATTTTAAAGCTCTTTTAGCTGAATTCATTTTCATCCCACTCAAAATATTTCCTAATTGCCTTTATGATTTTGTCTTTGACACATGAATTATTTAGGAGGGTGTTTAACTTCTAGGTATCTGGGGTTTTCCTAGATATTATATTGTTATTGATTTCTTATTTAATTCTACTGTGGCCACAAAATACACAAAATAAAAGCATATTAACCTGTTTTATTGTCCAGCATACGGCCTATCTTTGTGAAGGTACTCTGTACACTTAAAGAGAATACATAGTCTGCAATTGGTTGATGTGTTTCATAAATGTCAATTAGGCGGTGATTGATAGTGTTGTTCATCTCTTTTGTGTCTCTGCAGATGTTTTATCTCATTTTTCTCTGAATTGCATACTGATGGATGCTAAAATCTCTTGATATAATTGTACAGCCATGTTCTCCTTAATTCAGTCCATTTTTTTGGGTATATCTTGAAGCTCTGTTATTAAAGGCATATACATTTTATTATGTATTCCTAACAAAATTATATTATCAGTATAAAATGCTCATTAATTTTTAAAAAAGCATTCAGAACTCTTGGAAAATGAAGGTATGATAAACTGAAATTTTAAAATATTTGTGTTAAAAGAAGATTCAAAAGATAAAGTTGTAGAAACCTCCCAGTAAGTGAAATAACAACAGCAAAGAAAACAATGGTGATGGAAAATGGTAGATAAATAAGAATCTGAGAAAATTGCTCTGGGAGATCCACATTCAAATAGTAAGAGGTTTTTTTTTTTGTTTTTGTTTTTGTTTTTTTTAAGTAAGTTCCTGGAAATTACCCAGGAACTAATATAAGAACATTTCCTATAAGAGGACACAGTTTACGAGATCCAAAGGGCCTCCCAGGGTCCAGAGTAGTGTAGGTTGAAGAACTACACCAAGATGCTTGTGAAATTTCAGAATATCTGGGTGGTCTGTGGACCCCTTTCTTTTGCTTGACTGCTGAAGGAATGGTTTTAGCCCTGAGAGAAATAGTTGTTCTAGGATAAAAAGCAGGGATCTTTCTTTTCAGTTCCTGAGTCTTGTCCTCAGCTCACTTGAATATAGACTCACAGCTGAAACAGCCCCACCAAGAATTCAGAGCAGCCCGGTTCCCCTCACCCAGGTTTTTGGTTTGACTGGAGTCGTGTGAATCTTTGAAATGTCCTTAGTACTCAAGCACTCAGGCGCCAAGAATCTTTGTTTAACCACTTTAGCAAGTTAATCCCCAGATTGTATTTTAAGTCTGTTACCAAATTCATTAAGAATAACGTACTGTATGCTTCTGTAGGGAGAATATTTGCCCCTACATGCGATAAGACCTAATGGCTACCTCTAGAACACTTATGAGTTGATACCCTTGAGCAGTTTGGGAAATAATTTTCAAATTAAGTATAATGAGTTAAGTCATTTTGGAGGCCATCCAAATGAGGGCACCAAGACCAACAGTGGAGGCAGTGGGAAAAAGCGAGGGCCTGGGATCACACCCTGCCAGTGGTGTGCTTATGCTCCCCAGCTCTGGGATAATTATCTACAACCACAGTTTTCTGGGGCCATACCATTAAGGACAATCAGGACTTGGCCTTAAATCATGCTTCTGTGTGGCTCTCAGCCACCTACCTCCCAGTTTCACTTTGGTTTGTCTTCATACCCCATTTCATTTTAAAGGCTTCCAGTGAAGGCGATCTCTACCCAGCCGGTGGTCAGTGTCTGCTGCAGTTTCCAGCTCCAGCCCTAAGCAGCTACCACCACTGCTGCTCCTTTGCTTCCCCAGCTGACTCTGAACCTGACAGCTCAGCTCCAGTGATTACAGCTTCTGACCCTCTAGAGCGGTCGGGCCAGTAAGTGAGCACGACACTTCCCATTTCCAGAAGGAGTCTTGTTTTTCCTGTTTGACACACCCTTTGGTTGAGGAAACTTGAACAGGTTGGAACCAGTATCCATTCCATTTGAAGACACTATCTGGAGTCTCCTCAACTACCTCCTTGGCTGGTTCTGGGGTGATGTCCCCAGTTAGGGCATGGGCTTTGGGCTACATCTCAGGGAATTTTCTGCCTTCCTAGAGCAATAGTCTCTCCCCTTATTCTGTCTCTTCCAGCCACATACATGTGAATTGATAGCATCTTTGTCTCCCACTTATTACCAAGGACTGATAGTCCTAGTGTGATGGCTAATTTTGATGCTTTCATTACTTTTTTCTTTTATCCCAGTAAGCCTTCAGATTTTAGGCAATACAATTTCTCTTATCCTGGAGCTATGCCAGAGTTCTCAAGGAGTGACACAGATAAAAGTATCCCTTGGAACTTTTCTTCCATGTGTGGGGTGCTGTGCTAAACACTTCATTGACATGATCTCATTTCATCTTAATCAAAGCCCTCTGAACTACCCATTTTAGAGATGAGAATATCCTGGCTTAGAGAATTGAATAAGCTTGCCATAAGAATGTGGAGGAAAAAGAGCAGAGATTTGAATCCAGGGATTCCCTGAACCCAGAACCCATACTCTTAATCACTGTGCCACATGCTCTGCCTCAGGAAAGACAGAGAATACCACCCACTTCACTGCAAAGAGACTCATAGTAGATCACACCCAGGTCTGGATTTTAACAATGTGGACTGATTTAAATTTCATTTCATTAGAGAAAACTCTTGGGTGCTTGTTTGTTGGCATCACTATGATTAGCACGGTAAGGATAGTTCAGAAGGGAGTTCAGAAATTTCCCTGGCCTTAGAAATTTGAGAGACTGGTAGTGTAGTGGTGTTAGTTGCTCAGTCATGTCCAAGTCTTTGCAACTCCATAGACTGTAACCTGTCAGGCTGCTCTGTCCATGGGATTCTCCAGGCAAGGATACTGAAGTAGGTTGCCATTCCCTTCTCTAGAGGGTCTTTCCAGGGATCAAACCTGGGTCTCCTGCATTGCAGGCAGATTCTTTACATACACAAATAGTTAAACACTATGTAATACAGTTTTATTCAGCTTAGATAATAGAGAAGAGAATGCAGTAATAATGAAGTCAGTAGGAATCTACAATGATAATTTAAGACTAGAAAGGAAGAGTTAAGCCTCAGAATGCTAGGCAGTATATCTGAAATGCAGAAACTAGTGGGTCTAGTGTAGCAGGAGAAGTTTTTATGGAAAAAGGTGGACTTAAACTTACCCTGGAACCAATGAGGTTTTGGTTAGTGGAGAAGAAGAGAGAGAGGGCATTCCAAGGAAGAGAAAGTATGATCAAAGGTAGGGAAGAGGGAATGAATGTAGATGCATGGGAAGGCATCGGGATGGGCCAGAATAATAAAGTATGGAGGATAAGTTTGAGAAGCATCTTGAGAGTAATACTCAAAATTTGGAATTGAGTTTGAAGGCAATGGGGGATCACAGAAGGCATTTGAACATAGGAAAAACAGGCCCAAAAAATTCATGTGGAATATTTTTCTCACAGCTTGGGTCATTTCTCCATATCAAATGACTGTGGCTGGAGTCAAGATGTTAACACTGAACTCCAGAATTAGGGTCTGTTTTCTATTCAGCATTAAAGCCACATTCTTCCTGCCCAGATTTTTTCCCTCAACTGGGAGAAAGCCTCATATGGAAAGTGAGAACTTGCTTACTGGCTCAGAATAAAGGATTTCGATGATTTTAGTAATAGAGTCATCAGTTCTGATCATCTCCTTTTCCAGTACGGGGATGTACTTGCCAGAAGAATGGCAATGCTTGTTAAGCTAGCCAGAACAATTCTGCCTGGTTCAGATCCGGAACATGCTCTGTCTTTTATGCACGGCTAAAAACTCACCGACAGATTCCTATTCTCTGCTTCCCCCTTTTCTAGAGTCCAAACAGACTAACTATTTTTCATTATTTCTTCCATCAAGAGAATATGCACTTTCCTTGGTTATACATTGAGTGACATTAGCAACATTGAAATCCTAAGAATGTATATGGATCAAACTGGCTCTTTTTTGGGTATTGAGAAACACTTCAATTTTCTTGTTTCAGTTGAATGAACAAGCTGTTCTCCTTTCTGTAGAATTGGGAAACACTGTAATCTCAGGAGTAACTTTTGCAGGGGACTGATTTCACCCATTCTAAATTGTTAACACTCTCAACTTCAGAGAATGTTCTTACCCCTAGGTCTGGAAAGGTTATGATCGCTTTGCATCTTGTAGCTTTCACTGTCTCTCTGCCTAAAGCATGAGCCATTATGGTGTTATTAGCGTAATTACTGATTTATCTGTCCTTTGTTTTTTTTAAATTTATTTTAACTTAATTTAAAAATTTTTATTGAAATACAGTTGATTTACAATGTGGTGTTAGTTTCTGCTGTATAGCAAAGTGAATCATTATACATATACATATATCCACTCCTTTTTAGATTCTCTTCCCATAGATATCATTACAGAGTATTGAGTAGAGTTCGCTGTGCTCTACAGTACATCCTTATCTCTGTCCTTTGAATCTGTAAGGGATGGGAAAATCTCTCTGTGTTTCCCTTGTGTTGCATTCAAAACCTAATGTAGATATGCTATTATGGATTACCTGTACATTTTAGCTAGCAATATTACAATTTTTTATTTACAAACTACTCTGGTCATCATGAGGAGACAGGTAATATTTGAGATGTTTCATCCTAAAATACCCATGAAACTGCACAGAAAGAGTGGAAAAAAAGAAGGAAAATAAATGTAAATGTAAGATGGAGAAAGACCATGTGCTTAAATCCATAGGGAATGTCTACTACTGTAATTGTCAATGGGGTGGATTGAGAAGCATATTCTCAAGATTACAAGATGCATGGCTCACAAACTGAACCAGAGAAGCCCAGCTGGTGCTGAAGGAGAACAGAAAGCAAGTATCCCTGGCTCCCATCATTTGCTCCCAACTACTTCAGGAACTTGGAGATATACCGGCCAGAAAAGCAAACATTCCAGCTGGGAAGAAACTGCCTTCTGAGCCAGCCAGGGTCATGTCCAGAGTCAAACCTCCCACCCAACCCATCAATTTCTGCTCCCATATCCCTTAAAAGACTATGGCTCCCAGTCCACAGCCAGGCAGGATATAGATGGAGACAAGTAGAGGTGGGTTGTGTCCTGGAAGGGCTAGTTGTGTAATAAAAAGTACTGTAGAATATTTTAAAGCAATTATCCTCCAATTAAAAATAAATGAATTTAAATTTAAAAAAAAATAAAAAGTACTGTAGGGACTTTCACGGTGGCTCAGTAGTTAAGAATCTACCTTCTGACACAAGGGACGCAAATTTAATTCCTGGTCAGAGAACTAAGATTCCACATGTGGTGGGGCAACCAAACCTGCTCATTGCAATGAAGATTTTGCAAGAGTCCTCCAAATAAATAATTTTTTTTTTTTAAGTACTGTAAATTGGAGAGAGACAAGAAGACGGGGAGGTCAGTGCATGCTTGGAGGGCATGTGATTTTATGTGCTACCCTTTAAAATAGGACAGCAGACTCTGTCATCTCCTACTAGTGTCTCCTACTTAGAGCAAGAGCCCCAATCTAATGCCCAGAGATGTCCATAGGATTCTCTCTCCAGTGGGTTGCCATTTCCTTCTGCTGTCCGCAATAGCTAAATATCTGTCAGATCCTGAAAAAGGAGGTAGGCACTTCTGTGAGTCAGTGTGCCCTTCAGATCCGCTTTACTTGTGCCCAAGAGGAAATTGAGGGACAAAAAAGACTTCATCAGGACTATCCACTAGCAAGTGCCAGGCTGGAACATACTGTTCTCTTTTGCAGAGAGACAGAAAAATGCCCAAAAGGGCCTAAGGAAATCTTGCAGAATACTGCAAGATAAAGGAAAGGAAGCCTTTCTGTTAAAACTTGACGTGAGATTATATCACTGAAAATAAATTTCTCCAGGAAGGAGAGAAACATTTTAGCAGACATATTTTTGGTTGTCTCAACAAGATGTGGGAAGGCCTAGCCACAATAAGATCAGAGTCAGGGGCCATCTGGAGAAAACAGACTGGGATGAAGTAAGATTTGCAAAGGCTGAAATGAGAAATGAGGGCAAATAAGTTAAAAGTATAATAGAATTAAACACCTGTATGAATACAGAGAAGACATAGCAGAAATCAAATCAGTAAAGTAGAAGACAAAATAAGGGAAAGGACCAAGATGAAAATGTTGAGAGAGAGGACAGCAAACACAGATCTAATCTGAGAATTACATTTATTCCCAGTGAAGAAATGGAACAAAATACTGGAAACAGCAGTCAAACACATGTCAGAAGAAAACTATTATAAGCTGGAGATTTGAGACAAAATTAAAATGACCAGACCCATATAGAGGCATATCTTTTAAAATATCAATATTGAGTTTCCAAGTTAAAGAAAGAATCTTTCAGGCATTTAGATAGATGTGAACAGGTTACTAATGAAATAAACATCAAGCTGGGCTCAGACTTTCTCAACCCTGAGAACTGTTCCAGAAGGCAAGGTTGTGTCTCAAGAATTCCATATTCACCCAACATGACGTTTATGTTCAAAGGCTGTAGAAATTGATTTTCAGATTTACAAGGAGGCTGTAAATATATCTTGCATGGCCTTTTCTTGAAAAAAAGTATCTGAATTTCCTGTCCAATTGATCAACAGATGAATTTGTATAAGGAAACACACACACAAAATGACTTGCAGAGAGCAATGGAGACTATTCAAAATGTAAAAAATAATAGTTTTAAATGTGATTCCAAAGGTGTGTGCAAAACCTAATACCTACTGTTGAAAAACTATTTACTTGGGTCTAAAAACTGAAATTAGATAAAGACTGATAAAAGAGGGAGGAGGAATATGTTCCAAGTTATCCAGTGTCAGCTGGTGGGTTGTTTTTTTTTTGTAATTAGGGAGAAATATATAAAATGTTGTCATTTAATGAGAAATCCTGTTTTCTGTGAGTAATTTTAGTTTGACAACTGAATTCTCCAAGAGAATGCTTTTTGGAAGCTTATCTCTAAAACTGGAATTATTATATGGCCATGTATCTGGCTTCAGATCCTGATAAAGGAATCTGAAAGAAATCCTGATAGGAAAATGAAAGAAAATGAAGGAAATCCTGATAAGCTGAAGCTGAGGTGTCAAGAAATTACATAGAGAGACAAGATACATGAATGATTTTCTTTCTTCTTATCTATTTTTTTTTTTTCAAGTTAAGAAAAGTGCTGGCATCAGGGAGAGTGAGCAGTAGTCAGTAGAAACTCAACTAGGATGACTTTGGTAAGATAAGTTTTCTTTTTTTTTTTTAAGTTTTCTTATTTGATAAGTTGTTTTTAAAAATTTGTTTCTTTGTTGATTATGAGAGTTTGCTCAGGAATTCATGAATTGCACTTGAGCCAATATAAGAACTTTGAAATAAATTTTTTTCTTTTATTTTGGCTTTTGTTGAAACTTTGATTTGAAGTAAGAGGGAGAGGAATCTCAGGAATTCTTCCATGTGGTGCTCTTCATGGAGTGGGTGTAGAAATGAGAAACTGAAAATTACGCCTATGCTGAATATCAGAAATAATTATGACTTTAAAAGTATTAAAGCTTCAGTCTAAGTCATAATCTTTTCCTGTCTTTGTTGTGCTGTTTATCTTTGCTGAAGTTCTGTCTATACCAGTTATAGTTGTTAAAGGAAAAAAAAAGTGCTAGAAGAATTTGGGGAAAATCCATCACATTGTGGTGCAAGTATTTGGTTACTTGGGGAAATCTTGCTGCCTCCTGATTTTTAATAAAAACAGAAGATCCAGTTCTTGACCAGGATAGAATGCATAACCTTCCCTGCAACCCTCAAAACATTCTAATTCATTTTGTCATTGATTGCTGACAACTCACCCATGGTTTCTCATCTTTAATGTGTTTCTAAGCATATAAAGGATAGATGCAGTAAGGGCAAGTTAGACAGAATCACTTAAGGCCTTCTGTAGACTATGAATTGTCCCAAACCACTCATTGCTGTTCTCTAAAAGGTTTGTTTAGTATTTATTTGCACCTTATATAAACAGTGGTGCCACTCTTACAGGGTAGGAATTTTAAAAGATGCATAACATTAGTATGTACAACCAACCAACCAAGAGTCCTGATGATTCACAATGCATGCAGACTCCACTAGTTGTGTGGAAGACACGGAATAAATATGAATCTTAGTCTCTGCTCTCAATGAAGTGGAAAGCTAGTTTAGGCAGAGGAGTATGACACAAATGAAATGATTAACAAACCATCAGGTGTGAAGCTGAATTGTACTGTCTTCCCTGTGCTTGTGTTTCTTCATCTATAAAATTAGAAAAGCTACTTATAACAAAACTATGTATCCCAACAAGACCTGGTACATAGTTAGTGCTCAACAGAGGTTAGCCCATAATCTTTGTTATTTAATTTACAGTTAATTTGTAAATGTAATAGAAGGTAAGAAAAAGAAGTGATCAGGGTGTGCTGCAGCAGTGGAGAATGTTTAATTCCTGATTGTGATTTGAGTTGGGCCTTTGAATGATATGTAAAATTTAGCTAGCTGGTGACTTAAACATTGGGGAGGTCATATGAGGTGGGAAAAATAGTCATTGTAGAGGCATGTAGGTTGCTGCCTCTACAGTTAAGATAATAGCCTGATTGGTTCAGTGGGTATGTATAGGACATTGTGGGAAACAAAATTGAATGGATAGGGTGGGGTGAGATTATGGAGGCTTTACAAGTCAGGCAAAGGAGTTCAGATTTTGATAGGATCAGCAATGAATTGTCTCTACTTGAGGGGGAGGAGTGATATAACAGAGAGGAGTCTGGTAGCAGGAGGCAGGATGTTTGGAGGGAGTGGAGTGCAGGGAGAAGGCTGTTAACACTGCCCCGTGAGCTGTGATCAGGGCTTAGTTGGCGGAATGGACAGTAAGACATAGAGCCAAGAAACTATAAAGGAAGAAGTGACAAGTAGGGGGAAAATAACAGGAAAATGAAATAATAGTAGTGTTTTGAAATCTAGTGCCGTATTTTCTGAGCCCAGCACCCGGATACAAGGTTGACAAATATGTGTGTATTCATGAAACAATTGAGAATGAATAACTGAAGATGCCCCTGAAAATGAGACTTATGAGGAGCAAAATACATGGCCAGGCAGAGAACAAACACTAATAAAACTGGGAAAGGATATGAAGAGGGAGCTATCCAATCCAGTATTCTTTTAGTTTATATCTACTGTGTATGTGCATTCCTGCTGTGTAGGAAATGTTTGCTAGGAAGCAAACATTGGTTTAAAAATCCAGGACTGTAATGATCTACATGTGTATATCTTCCATGGGTCTATTGGTGCTTGAGGGTAAAATGGCATCATATTTAAAATAGTGACTGTATCAGTTGGGGATAGCTTGGTGTCCTACCTATGTTCAAATCCTGATTCCACCACGTGTAACTGTATACTCCTGAATGAGCTACTGGAACTTTCTATGCCTCATGGTTAAAATGGAATAATAATAATAATATCTACTGTATAGTGGTATTGTGAGACTTAAGTGAGATGATACATGCTAAGTGCTCAAAACAGTGCCTAGAGGGTGCCAGATATTATCTAGGAGGAGTTGTAAGAGTAGTCTTAGTGGTGAGTCACAGTGCAGGTGAGCGCAAGTAGTTTCCTTCACCCCGCTGAATGTAAATATCATAACCTTCAGGAAATGGGTCTCCAACCAATATACTGAAAGCATAGTTTTCCAAGGTAACTCCTGTGAAACTACATGTTTAAGACTAGAAGTACAGAGTGAATATTTGGGATTGGGGTTTATCCATTAAAGCCCAAATCTCACGTTTCAGGGAGTGTCACCTGGGTTCATGCAAAGACCATTTAATTAAAAAAGTACTCTGCAGATTGCATTCCTATAGGCACAGCACTTGAAAGGTAAGGGGGGAAATATTAGGTACCTACTGTTTGCAAAAGTATAAAATATAAAAGACTCAGATACTTTACATGAGTTAACAACATCTGGATTCCAAGTTGAGCTCCCTTAGCTCATGTTTTCTCTGTCACTCAAGCTGGATTTTATTATAGCCCTTATGCTGCAGATAAGTTGTGTCCTAGGTTGGGATAAGTGGCCAGCTTACAATAAGTGTGTTTTGTCAAAGGAAGATTCCAAGTCACTTGATTGAAAACTGAAAAGCATTAGAGTGCTTTCTGGCATGTGGGCTTCTCCAAATGCTTTCTGGAGTGGGCCATTCAGCCAGTAAATCAGTAACAGAGATTAGGGCATATGCAGAACAGGCCCTTTTATTTTCCCAGGAACTGGCCCCAATTTGTATTATGTTTTAATTTGTTTGTTCAAATCAAGCTTATAATTGTGCTTTTCCCTGGGTATACCAGAAGGCAAGCAGTATGGTGATGGGAATGTCAACTCTTGCCATTTGTCAAAGGAGTTGGAAGTTTCAGAGACTGTAGAATGGGGATCATTTCAGTATAGAAAGGAAAAACATGTCTAGCCAGGGCTGGCCATCTGAATTTGGTTAGTGCTTTCTTTGACATAAAAGAGATGCTGCCTCCAATAGAATTATATGGTTTTGCCTACTTTGGGCTCAGATCCACATGTTCCCTAGAGCTGTTTACTATCCACCTGAAATGTTGATTGGGGCTTTTGTCATGGCATGAGGACAGGATGCAGGCCCTTTTTCTGGAGCCAGCCTGAGCAACATGGTGTAATGGGGACTGAAGAAACTCACACCCACATTTGGCCTTAGGCCACATACTCCCTCCAGGTACCATGGAGGGGCTCCTCAATTCATGTCTCTAGAACAAAGCTTGAACTGCCACAGAGCAGATTGGAAGAAGGACTCTGCCGGTTTTTTCATACCCCGTTTTTTTCCCCAGGGAGTCAGAATTGTAGCTTTTATTCCATCTCTGCTCATTGAGAATCCCTGGGAATAGTAAAATTCAGGCATGCCACAAAAATTCTTACTAAGTGGGAGAATCTGTCTAAACAGAAATAGGCTCAATACAATTATAACGGGAATGTGTTGTTCAGTCTCTAAGCTGTGTCCAACTCTTGGTGACCCCATGGACTGCAGCACACCAGGCTTTCCTGTCCTTCACTATCTCCTAGAGTTTGTTCAAACTTATGTCCATTGAGTCTGTGATGCATCCAACCATCTTGTCCTCTGTCGTCCCCTTCTCCTCCTTCCTTCAATCTTTCTTAGCATTAGGGTATTTTCCATAAGTAGGCTCTTTGCATCAGGTGGCCAAAGTATTGGAGCTTCAGTTTCAGCATCAGTCTTTCCAATGAATATTCAGGGTTGATTTCCTTTAGGATCTACTGGTTTGATCTCCTTGCTGTCCAAGGGACTATCAAGAGTCTTCTCCAGCACCACAGTTTGAAAGCATCAATTCTTGGGCACTCAGCCTTCCTTATGGTCCAACTCTCACATCTGTACATGACTACTAGAAAAACCATAATTTTGACTATATGGACCTTTGTTGGCAAAGTGATGTCTCTGCTTTTTAATATGCTAAGTTTATCATAGCTTTTCTTCCTAGGAGCATACATCTTTTAATTTCATGGCTGTAGTCATCTTCTACAGTGGTTTTGTGTCCAAGAAAATAAAATCTGCCACTGTTTCCACTTTTTCCCCATATATTTGCCATGAAGTGATGGGACCAGATGCCATGATCTTAGTTTTTCTTGAATGTTGAGTTTTAAGCCAGCTTTTTCACTCTTCTCTTTTACCCTCATCAAGAGGCTCTTTAGTTCCTCTTCACTTCCTGCCATTTGACTGGTATCATCTGCATATCTGAAGTTGTTGATATGTCTCCTGGCAATCTTGATTCCAGCTTGTGATTCATCCAGCCTGGTATTTTACACAATGTACTCTGCATAGAAATTAAATAAGCAGGGTGACAAAATACAGCCTTGATGTACTCTTTTCCCAATTTTGAAGCAGCCCTTTTTTGCATGTCCAGTTCTAACTGTTCCTTCTTGACCTGCATACAGGTTTCTCAGGAGACAGGTAAGGTGGTCTGGTATTCCTATCTCATTAAGAATTTTCCACAGTTTGTTGTGATCTACACAGTCAAAGGCTTTAGTGTAGTCAACGAAACAGAAGTAGATGTTTTTCTGGCATTCCCTTGCTTTTTCTATGATTCAATGATGTTGGCAATTTGATCTCTGATTTCTTTGCCTTTTCTAAATCCAGCTTGTACATCTGGAAGTTCTTGGTGTTAAGATCTTCTAGGCTTGCAAGGAATTTGAACTTTTCTTTAAGTACCATGAGAAACTTTTAGAGGATTTGAATCAGGGAAATGACAAAATTTGATTTGAAAATGACAGGCAAATACTGTGGAAGATTACTCAAAATTTATTTTTTAATAAATATTTCATTTTTACATGTTTTAAGAAAAATGAAGGGCATTGAGATTTATTGAACACCTTTAATGTACTCCATATTGTTTTGGATATGTCTATGTTTCAGGTAACTTTTAGAACAATTCTAGAGGTAATTCTTAGTATCTCTGTTCATCCTGATGATAAAACTGAGACTTGGAAAGATTAAGTAATTTACCCCAGCCCACATGGATAGAGCAACCAAAAATCAGTTCCTGATGAGGAGTGCCGTGTTGTCGTAGTGCTTGAGTGTCTAGTATAATGCCTTGAACATGCTGCTGCTGCTAAGTCGCTTCAGTCGTGTCCGACTCTGTGCTACCCCATATAGACTGCAGCCCACCAGGCTCCCCCGTCCCTGGGATTCTCCAGGCAAGAACACTGGAGTGGGTTGCCATTTCCTTCTCCAATGCATGAAAGTGAAAAGTGAAAGTGAAGTCGCTCAGTCATGTCCGACTCCCAGCAACCCCGTGGACTGCAGCCTACCAGGCTCCTCTGTCCGTGGGATTTTCCAGGCAAGAGTACTGGAGTGAGGTGCCATTGCCTTCTCCAGCCTTGAACATAAAGGACATCTAATAAATCTTTGTTAAAATATGAAAAGAGCAAACATTTTCATTTAAAAATGTTATCTTCAACATCAAATGCCAAAATGATAGTTTAGCATAAGGAGTAAATAAAAATAATAACATTAGCCCTACTACAGTGAGGGTGTGAAAAGTTTTAGAAACTACCTAGAAAAACTCAGGACTTGTATTTAAATTAGGATCTGAGTCAGGGTTCAGTCATGGGAAACGCAATCCACTTTCTTAAGCAGAAAGAAATTTAATCCTGGATTTCAGTACATTCAGAATTGTTGGAGAGTGATATCTGACCTCTTCAGGACTGTGACTGAAATTTGAGAAGTCCTGGCACCTGAGTTACCTGAGAAATTTATGGAGAGTGACATCAGAAAGAAGACAAACTAGATTTTTGGCCCTCGTCAGAGAAACAGCAACCAGCATATACTCAACAGACAAGATGCCTTTGTGAAGACCTCAAAATTGTTGGGAAGGTTGGAAAGGGGGCTGCCAGGCCAGGATTCCCGGCTGACCCCCAGAGCAAATGACTATCTGACCTGCCAGGGGAAGCACCCTCTACCTCCTACTGCTACTCAGGAGCAGGATGTGACTAGAAGTTCATGGACTAGACTGAACACATAACCTTAGCTGCAATCAAACAACCCAGAAAGCTCCACCACCACCACCAGAATAGCCCCTCAGCAGTCACACAGCTGGAGCCTGGACCCTGGACCCTGGGACACTGCTGAGGAATAGCTCCCATCTGCCAACAGCAGAGTAGAAGCAGCAGGAAAAACAGTCCCACCCTTATGTCCATCTTCCAAATCTCCCACACATGTATCTATTGGCAGGACTGATTTGCAAACCATACCCTGGCCACAAGGAGCCTGTAGAACATATCTTTCAGCTTTCCAACCTCTGTGTCAAAGAAGGCAAGTGGGATGGACGGTGGATACCAAGTTCTCACAGTGACATAGTCTTCCCCTTTCTGCCCAAATGCAGTATCTGCCACTTGGCAAAGCAGTTGTGAAACTCTTTAGGAATGTAGCCAACATGGTAGGGTTTGGGATGACACCAGTCAGAGCAATGAAAGGCTGCATTAGCAGCTTCCTGTGTGAGAAGCTTCTTGGGTATGTGTTTGTCCTGTGATACTTCTTCTGTCCTCAAAGAGAAATGAACAGAGGATTTAGATTATGCCCTGGAAGGCCCCCAGAAGAACACAGTGTGATTACAGCTCACATGATGTCCCGGCTAATCTTGCCAAGTGTTTAACCAAGTTCATAGCATCTGTGGATGGTTGGATTTTAAGAAGCCTGAGACTATGGGTCTTAGACGGCCTCTCACCAACCACCAGCTTTGAGAAGGTGGAGGATATCTTTCCTTTGCATCACAGCTCCCTTATATAAGAAGTTTATTTTCAGAGTGGACTTGGCATGAGATGAAGATTGGACAAAGCCAGTCTAGTAAGTCATACCATACCTTACTCCTCAGAAGTTTGAGCTGAGAAATTTGAGAGCATGCCATGTCAGTTGAGGATACAACTCTTTTCCCCAAGTCCTCATAGAAAGACCTTGACTTGACTCTTGGCTTTAAATATAGAAGTTTGTTAATAGATTCTCATGTGTCTTTAGTGGCACTTGCACAATGCTGATCACTTTCCTGGTCCATTCAGACCTTTGCTTATCTATAGACTCAAACACAGGCTGCTTATTTAATGTTGAAAATGATAACTCCAGTGTTGGGGTTGCTTGTCCTTCTTCTGAAGATGCTGGTGATTCCCTTCTTTGTCATTTGGCATATATTATTATATTAGCCAAAAATCTCTGAACTTGCAGCCCTTAAGAGGAATGCTGTAATGCTATGTGGATGACATGGAAAGGTTGTAAGATACAGTATTAATTGAAAAAAAGCAAGGTTCAGAGTACTATATATAGTATGTATGTATGTATAGTATAAAACCATCTTTATTTTTGAAGCCCTGGTGAAATGTAGCATCAGCATTGCCCAGGAACTTGTTAGAATGCTGATTCTTAGGCCTAACCCCCGCCCCTCCCACCACCCAGCACCCAGCCATTCTACTGAATTGGAAACTCTGGTTGTGGGGCTGGCAGTGTGACCTCCAGATGGTGAAGAACCACAGCTCTAGTGCGTCCTGTCCTGGGATTGTTTGCTACTATATGTAGTGTCCTATGGATCGCTAAGAGTCAGACACGACTGAACGACTTCACTTTCACTTTCACGCATTGGAGAATGAAATGGCAACCCACTCCAGTTTTCTTGCCTGGAGAATCCCAGGGACGGGGGAGCCTGGTGGCCTGCCATCTATGGGGTCACACAGAGTCGGACACGACTGAAGTGACTTAGCAGCAGAAGCAGCAGCAGCAGCAGCAGCAGCAGGGTGTGTATCCCCGATCCCAGGTGGCACTAGTGGTAAAGAACCCACCTGCCAAGGCAGGAGACATAAGTTTGATGCCTGGATTGGGAAGATCCCCTGGAGGAGGAAATGGCAACCCACTCCAGTATCTTTGCCTGGATAATCCCATGGACAGAGGAGCCTAGCAGGCTACAGTCAATGGGATTGCAGAGTGGAATCATGACTAAAGTGACTTAGCACACATGCAGGGTATGTATGGGTTTTTAACACCTTTAAAATTTGCATATGATCCCAGTAAATGAATTACTTACATTTGTAAAGGATTTTGATTTCATTCTCCCTGATTCATTGTATTCATATATGTCTTTTCTTTACAAAATCAGTAAAAATTAAAAAAAAATTAAATGTGCTGAAAAATGCTAGCAACTAGAAGAAAAAAATATCTAGAGAACTATATATTAGGCCAAGGCTTTTCAGCCTTTGATATCCATACAGATTTCTGGGGGCCTTATTAAAATGTGAGAGCTGATTGAGGCTGAGGTTTTGCATTTGTAACCAGCTCCAGGCCAAAGCGTTGGTCTGTGGATCACATTTTGAATGGCACACCACTGAAACATCAGCCATGGTTATTTCTGGAAGGTAAAATTATGGGAGATTTTCACTTTGTGCATTTCACCTTTGTGCATTGTTTGAATTTAATTTCTTGCAAAGAGCTATATTGGGAGAGAAGAGTAAAGAATTTAAAAATCTTTCATCAGAATTTGTCTTACTTCTATCTCTCTCTGCTCTGTAGGCTTAGCTTTTAAAATAGCAAAAATTTCCAAGAGTATATCAAAAGGAAATTGATTCATTGATCATATGCATCCCCATGCCACCCAGCTTATTGTGGATATAAATATTAAAGAGAAATGTTTTTTTAAAGTGGTGTTAGAGGGCACCTGAAAAGGACTCATATTAGCTGGAATTTTTTTCAGTGGAAAGCATCAGAATCCTAAGTAAAACAGGCTTAAGGAACCAAAGGAAATTTTCAAGAAATCCAAAGGAAATGATATTAATAGTTTCAGTCACGGCTGAATCTAAGTCTTCATCAAATGACATCCTTAGGAGTTGGTCTCTTGCTCTCTCTAAGCTCTCCTTTCCTCTGCAATGGCTTTGCCTCCATGTAGTCCCTCTTTCCCTAGGGTGGCCACCAGAAGCAAGAGGTTCTATTTCACCAGATTAGCAGCCACAGCAAGATGAGAACTCCTCTTAGCAGCAAGTCCCATCAATGACTTCTGCTGGCGTGAACTCCTCTCTGGACCAATCTCCCCATCAATCTCTGACTAGCTCAGCTTTGCCACAGTTACATTTCTGAAGAAGCCTAAGGGTGGTACAACCCCACCCAAAAAAACTGAGAGGAAGGGATGATTCCCCAGAGGAGAACTAAAATGTTGATGTAAGAACAAGGCAGATAGATATAAAAGTGAGAGATGATGTTATATTACTGTGCAGATCTTGCAGCACAGTATTCTCCTTTTACTTATTTGGAAACCAGAGTAAGTCACAATAGTAAACAGTAGACCCAAGATTTCCTATTTCTACCCCTTTGCTGTAGAAACCTCTCTACTGTGTTACCTCTTCTTCTTGGAAACTAGAAATGAATTGAATATGAAGCCTCTATAATACATGCTTACCACTGAAATGTCTTCTTAAACACTGTATTTCAGATATAAAACTTAGAGGAGCTGTAATTGCACATCGATCATCTTTGACTTTCCTACACTGACTGCTCATAGTAAGTAAGAAAACCACATTCCTTCTGTAATAGTAATTCTTGCTCCTCCTTTCCTCCTTGGGCAAACAAGTTAAAGCTTGACTAAGTGTAGCTGCTGGTCTACTTGGAAAAAGTTTGAGTCCTAACCAAGTGATTCCATGAGTGAGGTGGATGCTCTGTGGATGGAGGGGCTCACAGAAGTTTCTGATCTTCTTTTGTGGTATATTTTATCTCAGGAACTTGATTAATAGTCTAGACTTGGTCCTCCCTTTGGGCGGGCTTGCTGTCCTCTCAATTTTCCCAGGCACAGCATTATCCTTATGGACAGGTACAGGCATGCATCAGAAATCTGGAGGCTCGCCCAAAAAGTATGTCTGCTGTTTGTAAAGGAGCAATGTAATAATTACTTATGAGTAATGCAGTGGCAGCTCTTTCATGAGAAATTAAAACTGAAAAAGAAGGCTTTCCTCTGCTTGAAGGAAGGGTATTGGGTGAGCAAATTCTTGCCCTGGGAACTCTCTCTTCTCTTTTCCCCCAAACTCTACCCCTTTATCCCCAGACATCCTTTCTTAAGCACCCTACTCTGGCACTCAGCAAGCCATAGGAATTAGGAAGAATTGGCTGGAAGTAAATAGTCTGCTTGCTCATAGCAATTGAAAGTTTTCTTCTGACAATTCTGGTTCCAGGGGAGGGAGCTGAAAATTAAATCCTGAAGCCTGCCCCATTTGGAGAGCAGCATCCTGGCTTCTGGTGGCCACAGCAGCAGGTAGGAAACAAATGATTGTTCTTACTTTTTGTTTTTTGTAAATCATGATTTGAAGGCAAATTTCATGTTAAGTATCAATATATTGGGCACAGAATCAACAAAGGATTTAAATAATATGATTTCTGTCCATCAATCATCCCAGACTAATGAGAGGATTGATTTCTTTTTTGGGGAGGGGTTGGCTTGGGTTGACCGATATAATAGTTGAAGTCTGTACCAGGAAGAAATTCATGCCTTGATGAATTAGACAGTTTCTGCATTCTCTGGATTTTCCCTTGTAGTGTGCGTGTTTGCATACATAAGTGTCCCATACTCCAGACAAACACTCACAAAAGCATAGATGATGATCTGGCCAGAAGACAGGCCCCCTCTGATGCATTGTTTTGTTCTAAATTTTTCAAGAGCCCATCAATGGACTTCTTGTAAAACACCACCATACATTTTTTAAAAAGGAAGTTATTTGAGACACCAATGTTAAATAAGTGTCAGTTACATTTATATCAGTTACACCCTCACTCTTTGGGTTGCAAAAAAAGACTTTTATATATTTTGGGGTCATGTACTTCTGTATAAGGGATATAACTTAGTAAAACTAGACAAAAGACCATAGAGGGAATATGA
Organism: Bos indicus; assembly: GCF_029378745.1. Taxonomy (NCBI): domain Eukaryota; kingdom Metazoa; phylum Chordata; class Mammalia; order Artiodactyla; family Bovidae; genus Bos; species Bos indicus. The sequence continues at coordinate 44,114,586 of NC_091769.1, forward strand.
TGAGCTGTTACAGAGTTTGTCATAACCAGATCCCGAATGTTGTAAAGATGAAATATGAGGTGTGCATGATAGAATGAAGGAATAAAGGGAATATGGAAAAGAACAAAATGGAGTTCTATGAGAATTTTCAGGTCTATATTTTTCAAAGAAACAAAGTTTGAGAGTCAGCAACCAGAGAATCGATTCTCAGAGAAAATATCTGTGAATTGTGTTATGTTCTTTTTTTAAATGACCATATATTGAGGTTGCTTGTTGTTTGCCATTTTATGTGTATGTTTGTATGTGTGTGTGAGAGAGAGAAGGCACTTTCCTGATACATGGAGTTACAGATCAGTGCTGGGATTTTTTTTTTTTTTTTTAGTATTAATTTATTTTATTTGTCTGTACTGGATCTTAAGTTATAGCACTTAGGATCGTCCAGCTTTGTTGCAGCATGTGAATTCTTAGTTACAGCGCATGGGTTCTAGTTCCCTGACCAGGAATTGAACCCGGCCTGCTGCACTGGGAGTGTGGAGTATTAGGCAGTGGGTCACGAGGCAAGTTCAGACGCAGGGCTATTTTTCAATGAACTTCAGTAAACACTTATTATGTAAACATTAATTAGTACCTCTGTATTCTGGGCATTGTCCTAGGCCCTGGACTATATATATATATATATACACACACACACACACACACATATATATATATATATATCATGCCGCATTTCCTCTTCAGTAATCTTTTGTGTGTGTGTGTGTGTGTGTACTCAGTCATTCAGTCATGTCCGATTCTTTGAGACCCCATGGACTGTAGCCCACCAGGCTCCTCTGTCCATGGGATTATCCTGGCAAGATCACTGGAGTGAGTTGCCATTTCCTGCTCCAGAGGGTCTTCCTGATCCAAGCATCAAACCCATGTCTCCTGCATTGCAGGCAGAGTCTACCATGAGACAGGAAGCCCTCAGTAATCTTTATGGAGTTGTCTTTTTGTTGGTAACACCTAAGACAAAAGTCTTTCAGCCCTGGGATTTCTTTGGAAGGAATGATGCTTAAGCTGAAACTCCAGTACTTTGGCCACCTCATGTGAAGAGTTGACTCATTGGAAAAGACTCTGATGCTGGGAGGGATTGGGGGCAGGAGGAGAAGGGGACGACAGAGGATGAGATGGCTGGATGGCATCACTGACTCGATGGACATGAGTCTGAGTGAACTCCGGGAGTTGGTGATGGACAGGGAGGACTGGTGTGCTGTGATTCATGGGGTCACAAGAGTCGGGCACGACTGAGCGACTGAACTGAACTGAAGACAAAAGTCAGAAACCTTTACTTTACTTTCCTCTTATTTGTGTTATCAAAAGAAAGAGAACTCCAGAGATTTAGTGCAATTACTGGAACACAGCTTCTAAAGTGGCCTGGTTATCAAAACTACTTGTGTACTGATCTGCTAGAAAAGCATATCTTGTCTTCCAGTTGGAAATGACAACTTGAAACCAAACAGTGCCTCCCAGCTTCAGTAAAATCCAGGGCTCTGATGCCGAGGACTAGCAGAGCTCTGCTGTCTGATTTGGGTCCTGTTGTGGGTCTCGAGTTCCCTGGCTGAGAGTGAGGCACTGGTCCTTGACAGGATGTTTGGCCCCAAGGTGGGGGCGATGCTGTCTCTGCACTGTTTTTTCCCCCAAACCCTGTGGGAGTGAGAGAGGTGGGGAGGGGGGTGGACAGAACTCCTGGCCCAGTGGAGGGGTCTTCTCCAGATGTCTCCCAGGGGACCTCCTTCTTCATTGTATATCATGTGTGAATGGCCCGTGTGTGTGTGTGTGTGTGTGTTAGTCATTCAGTTGTGTCTGACTCTTTGCGACCCCATGGACTGTAGCCCACCAGGGTCCCCTGTCCATGGAATTCTCCAGGCAAGAATACTGGAGTGGGTTGCCATTCCCTTCTCCAGGGATTGAACCTAGGTCTCCCACATTGTGGGCAGACTCTTTACCATCTGAGCCACTAGGGAAGCCCATGAATGGCCCCTGAGCCCTCAGCCAGCATGACTGAATCTCCTTGAAGACCAGCCCTGATGCCTCTTCTGCCCTGAGAAGCTAACTTCTAAGCTGGCCGAGACAGACTTGGGAACTAGGCTGATAGATGTGGATGCTGCACATCTGCACGATGTGCAGATCATTACAGCACATAATGATCTGCACAATCATTACAGGCATACTCCCTTCCTCTTCACTTCTCCCCTACAGCTGCCACTTTTTGTGGTTGACATCAATAATACCTAATTCCTCACTCTGGAAAATGTCTGAGTCGGTCATGACAAAGCCAAGGGCAGAATCAGCAACAACAACAGAACAAAAATAATAGCACCTACCGTGTGTGAGCACTGGCTGTGTGCCAGCCACTGTGCTAAACACTTTACATACATGATCTCATTTATTCTTTACAACCATCTATGAAGTAGGGAATGCTGGGATCCCCATGATATAGACAAGGAAACTGAGGCTTAGCCATTTACCTGTTGTTGGGAGATTTACATCTGAGTGCCAGATTCTAAAACATTCAACCACAGCTGTGATGTGAATGATGATCAAGTTTATAAACACTTAAGCATTAACTAAGAAAAGATAGAAAAACAGACCTGTGAAGAGGGTGCTGGGGCAGGTGGCCCTCTGGCTCCCTTGGCTTCCCTGCTCTTCCGTGATGCCTCTGGAAAGGTCTTCGAGAGACCACCAGGGAGACCAAAGGGCTCGTTCGGCTGCCTGTGGCTTCTCTCTGCAAGTGGCCTCTCATCCCTTCCTTTGAGGTCTGGCAGCCGACATTTATCTTGGTCTTTGTTTACAAACAGGGGTCATGCATCCTGTTCTTTCTTTGCTATTTGGGGCTGACTTTAATTCCAAAGAAGCATATGTTTTACTTCCACTGTGCTGGTGTTTTTGGAGACAGACTCCAGCCCTAAGAGGAGTCTGAGAGAGTCTGTAACCTCTTCTTTCCCTTTCTGAGGGAGTCTATAACCTCTTCTTTCCCTTTCCTTGACTTTCAGCTCATATATTCCCCAGAAGCTACCTGGAAGCTGGAGGAGTTGTCCGATAAGGATGGTTTCTGTTTCACCAACTACCACTGTTAGTACCGTTGGAAATTCCTCTGAGGAAGAGATTGTGGTCTCTAGTCTGTTTACCCGTGGGCTCCACAATTCACAAGTCATGGCACAGGCTCATTTCTGGGGAATTACTCTCACATCTTGAACGCTTTCTGTTTTCAACCTGTAGGCAAACTGTTCTGTCTCCCAAGACTAAGGATGCCAGGGAAGGGCTCAAATCAGACACCTGTGCAGTTTCAGGCCTCTGCACAGAAACCATTTGATGGCCCTTTCGTTAACTAGAGCACCACAGCAAGACCTCATCCCCTTAGACTTACAAACTATTTTTATTGTGTAACTTGGTAATGAACTAGTAAAGGATCACCTTTTTTCGAGATTTGGCCTTAACTTGCTTGTTTCCAGTTTCAAAGGGTTTCCTTTGTCTTTCATTTTATTAGGAGAGATTGAAAGGGTTGCAGATTTGAGGTAACAAAAAGGAAGGGAGCTAATATTAATTGAGCACCTACTATGTGCTGAGTATTCTACTAACCTCTGACATATGCTGAGCTTCTCTGGTGGTAAAGAATCTGCTTGCAATGCAGGAGACCCAGTTTCAATTCCTGTGTCCAGAAGATCCCCTGGAGAAGGGAATGACAACAGAACCAGGCAAGGTAGAAAGGCCCATTTTCAGTTGAAGAAACTCAGGGTCAAAAAGAGTTAAGTTAGTAAGTCTGGTGGGGGTGTAATACAAACATAAGGCAGAATGCAAAGCCCAGGTTGCTTCCTTTATTCCGCACTGCCTCTACCTGGATTCAAAACCCCTTCCCAGTGGACAGGATGGACTCAGATTGTTGATCTCATCTAGTCTTCTGAGACTTAAGTATGTGACACCTATTGGATGAACAAGGAAACCAAGACTCAGAGGGTGTTGCTTGGGTTAATGGAAACCAGCTTTTATTAAGATTTGATGGTTTCCTACTCATCTCAAAGATGAATGACTTCCTGAGGAAATAGTCTTCACATGAAAAGGTTCAACGGCCAAGATCCTAATCAACTGTAATCTTTGATTTTCCAGACCTTGATCTTAGCAATGTGTCTTTACTTACATATGCCCTACTTTGTGTTTCTAGCATAGTTTTCTTCCATAGACACAGGTCAGTGCCAGTGAAATGACAGGCTTGACACTTATGCTGATATAGTTTTCTGTCCTGTTTCGCAGGCCAATTTCATGTTATTGAGGATTTGAGATGGTTCAAAGATCACTTTTTTTTTTAATTTGTCATTGTTATTGTTGTATTTGGAGGTTATGTTTTCCAAAGAGGACATTAGTGAATGAAATAATATGACAAATATTTATAACAAATCGCTGAAAAGATTGCTTTCCTCAGAAACCTTACATTGTCATCAGCAACAAACACAGGGACTTGTTTCCTCACAGTTCCATGTTGGCCTGCTTTTTACTGAGCTGAAATCATTTATAGTTCTCCTCTGCAAAAATTTTGGGAGTTCTAATATTGGAGGGTCTCTCTTCCCATCACTGAGGCCTCTACCTGAGGACCCCGCTGAGTCAGCTAACTGCCTCAATTGCCTTCAGCCAATCTTGGAAGGAAAGTTATGACCAACCTAGATAGCATATTAAAAGCAGAGACATTACTTTGCCAACAAAGGTCCGTCTAGTTAAGGCTATGGTTTCTCCAGTGGTCATGTATGGATGTGAGAGTTGGACTGTGAAGAAAGCTGAACGCCGAAGAATTGATGCTTTTGAACTGTGGTGTTGGAGAAGACTCTTGAGAGTCCCTTGGACTGCAAGGAGATCCAACCAGTCCATCCTAAAGGAGATCAGTCCTGGGTTTTCATTGGAAGGACTGATGCTGAAGCTAAGACTCCAATACTTTGGCTACCTTATGCAAAGATTTGACTCATTGGAAAAGACCCTGATGCTGGGACGGATTGGGGGCAGGAGGAGAAGGGGACGACAGAGCATGAGATGGCTGGATGGCATCACCAACTTGATGGACATGAGTTTAGGTGATGGACAGAGAGGCCTGGCGTGCTTCGATTCATGGGGTCGCAAAGAGTCGGACATGACTGAGTGACTGAGCGACTGAACTGAACTGACTGAACTGAATCTTGAAGACCTGAAATGCCATGTTCTGTGGCCTGATGAAATTGGAGAGGGGGATAACAGGTGAGGGATAAGTTGAAAAGTAAAGAGAAATGGATAAAACTCATGATAAATAAGTAGGTCAGAGGAGAAATAGAGGATATGGGAAAACTAGCCTCTTGGAGATTCTTGAAATGAAGATTAGGATATGAAGTACATTTATTTGTTTCCTAATTTATGTTGTAGTCAGCCTCCTGGTGGCTCCTGATGATCCCTGTCCCCTGATATTAGCACCCTAGTGGTCCCTTCCCACATTCCATCAGGGTTGGTCTGTGTTACCAATAGCGTACAGGAGAGGTGATGATAAAACATACTGTGGTTTCCATTTTGACGACTTTCTCCCTCTCCTGGTTCGCTAACTCTGGGGGAAATCAGCTGTCATGTTGTGAGTAGCACTTTGGAGAGGCCCATGTGTTGAAGAACTGGTAGTAACAGCATCACAAGCACAGTAGAATCCAAGTGACACCTCTGCCAGAAAGCCTGTCCCATCTGCTCCACTCTATTCCTTGTTAGACCATGGATAGATATTAGTTATCTGTTGCTGTAGAACAAATCACCCCACAGTAATGGCTGAAAACAGCAATGATTCATTGTTTATCAGGTTTTTTATTATTATTTATTAATTCTTTGTCTAGCTGAGTTGTTCTTACTATGGTTTTTCCTGGATCTATTTATTTGATTGCAGTCAGATGCAGATTTAAGATGGTGACACCCTCACATCTGGGGCCTAAAATAGCAAGGGATGGAACAGCTAGGGTGGCCTTTCCTTTTGAGTTTTATAAGAGTGTGGTATTCTCAAAGTACCAAGAAGACAAGAATAGAAGCTGTAAGGCCTCTTAAGGTCTAGGTTTGGGGATATTGCACAATACCACTTCACCACATTCAACTGGACAAAACAAGTAAAAACACCGGCCTAGATTCAAAGGGTGGGAGGAATAAACTCTACCTCTTAATTAGAAAATTTTAAATAATGTGTGGTCAATTGTAATCCATCAAGTTCATCCCATGGTCACAATTATTTAAATTCCTCCCATAGGAAAAATACACTGCCCTCCTAAGACCCCTGAGATCTCATCCAGTGACCCCATTAGACTCAAAGGCCATGATCTTGTCATCCGAATCTGGTACAGATATAGATAGGGTTTCTCGTGGATAGCTCCTCTGCAATCAGAGATTAAGGTTAGTATTACAGCCTAACAAGTCCTATGTATTTCCTCTAAATTCTGCCTGTAAACTGAACCATACACCCAACATAAAGTGTTGAAACAGGGGCATGGTAACCCCAATAGATATTCCCATTCAAAAATAACACAATAGGAGACAATAGCAGTAATTGTTCCATAGAATAGCAATTCTGAAATCTATATGGGTACATATTATCAGGTTTTCCAACTCAAGCAGGCAAGCTTTCTTGATAAGGGTCTAGGTCTTCTCTGGATTCAGTCCTTTGGTTCTTGGCTCCATCTTCTGAGATGTCATTTCTTTTTTAATACAAATGGCCTATAATTGCAGCTAAGCAGCTTTCTCAGCCTGCATACTGATTGTAGAAAGTTGGGTGGTCTAGAAGTCTCCTATCATTTTAGATAATTACTTGAATCTGACAGGATTCCTTTAAAAACATTATGGATTTTCTACGTACCTCATTATTGTTCATTTCATTAAATAAAATCTATACCTAAGATACTTCTTGGGACAGGTCTTTTTCTACACTAGTGCTGTCTAATAGAAATATAATGTAAGCTACCAATATGAACCACATACGTATTTTTAAAAGTTCTAAGAGCCACACTTTAATAATGAAACAAATGGAAGTAATTTTAGTAATACATTTTATTTAACTGAATATATCCAAAATATTACCACTTCAATGTTGTAATCAATGTAATGAATTATTAATAAGGTATTTCCCTTTTTTCCTACTATTTTTTAAAATCCAGTGTATATTTTACACGTAAAGTACCTCTCCATTTGGATTAGCTGCACTTCAAGTATGCATGCAAGGGTCATGTGTGGCTAGTGGCTACTGCACTAGGCAGCCCAGCTCCAGATTACTCAGAGCTATTTTGAGATTAGGCATCTATTTATCTTAGAAGTGCTTTTGTCTAGTTGAAAAGATCTACTCAAAGTCTTTTAAAGGTCATAATAAAGGGTCTTACAGCCACAGTCTCGAGTAATCTTTACTCTGAGACCATTTCTTATGTTGAGAATCCTTTGCCATCTGGAGAGGATGGAAATGAGGAACTGTTTTATTTCTAAACCCAGCAAGTTCCAGGTCCTCCCAATTTCCTCTAAATTTTTCTTTTAAACTCAGTGGTTCCTTATTTAACTCATCCTTCTCTCTTTGTGTACCTTTTAAAGCAAAGTTAAAAAAAAAAAAATCTATTGGCACTTCCAGCATTAAGCCTGAAAATTTCTTTAGCTCAGATCCACAAATTTATTAGATATGTGTTTTTGCCTTACAAATGACTATAGATTATAGTTTTGAAGATTGTTTCAGCAACTCAGGTGGCTCATTTTCAGCCTCCAAAAAGAAATTCCTAACTGCCCTTTCAGCCTCTGCCAACTCTCTAGTCCCAAAGCCAGTGGCTCATGTTTTTAAGTTTCTGTTATGGAATCACTGTACTCACTAATTTCTGTTTTAGTTATTCTTTGCAGAGTAACAAATAACCCTAAAACTTGGTGACAACAATAATTTATTGTTTCTCATGATTTTGTGAGTTGACTGGCTCTTTTAATTGCTGGTGTTACCTGGGCTTGTTCAAGTTAACTACCTTCAGCTGGGAAACCAGCGAAGGGTGGGGATCAACACAGCTTCTTTCTCCCTGTGCTCTTGCATCCTTAAGGAGGCTAGACTTTGTGACATGGAGGTGGCAGCATTCTAAAGGTACAAGATTTAATGTATAAGCATTTACCAAATTTCTACTAATCTACATTTCTCGGTCCCATTGGCCAGAGTAAGCATGTGACCAAGTCCAGAGTCAATATGCGAGGAGTTACACAAGAGCAAGGGTCCTGGGAGGAATGTTTAGTTGAAGAATAGCTAATGTAAATCTCTTATAGGTATCTTATGGATTATGTGAGAGGATTTATACATAAAGCACTTTTTAGCATAGTACTACTGCTCTAAATCTGCCCAAATACCCACAGGCAGACACTGGAATTTGGTTCCAAAGTTGCTCTTGTTTCATATTTGGAAAGATCCATCCATGTTCTTGTCACAGCCTAACAAAGACCAAGGGTGGAGCAGAGGGAACAGATTATGTCTAATATCAGACACTATGCAAAAGACATCCACTGTGTTCTCTCATTTAATCCTCAAAGCAGCCCATTTTACAGATGAAGAAATAAGGCACAGAGAGACTAGTTAAAGGCCCAAGGTCACACAGAAAAAAAGCCTGGTCCTGGGCCCAGGCAGCCTGGCTCTGGGGGCTGTGCTTGTCATCACTTGTGATCAGTGTTGCACAGCTGTGTACACACAGGGACAGCAGGAGAAACAACGAAAATGCAGGAAAACAAGGCCTGGGGTGCAGAAGAAATCAGGCAGCATCCCAGTCTGTATATTTCCCCCCAGTGTTTGGCCCTTTGGGTTTTCTGTAGAAACTCTTCTTCTAGAACCCTGACTTTTCTTTGGCCATCAGCTTTCCCATTCAGGACAAATAGATAGGGAGGGATTTTTTTTTCCCCCCTAGTTGATCTTATTTGATTCTCGTATCTGAACTGAGCTTGTTAAGTTGAAAATCTTCTGATATATTATTATAATAATGGCTTGGTAGCCCTGAATGGTGGCCAGAGTGTGCTGTGTCTCAGAAGAACTTGGCAGGGCTCACTGTCACCCCAGTGGAGAACACACAGATCCCAGCAGAAAACAGCCACTCTGGTTCTGCTGCTGCTGTTTCAAGATTAATTACATGTGAAAGCACCAAGTTTGCACAGTGAGAAAGAAGCAGCAGCTCACATTCACAACTGTGTCTTTTAAAATCTACCCAAATGTTGCTGGTGTTGCACTTTAAAGGGTTATGGCAGTTACACATTTGGGGAAATAATGTGGAAATGTTAAAGAAATAAACAGTCTTCCCAGGTGGCACTAGTGGTAAAGAATCTGCCTACCGATGCAGGAGATATGAGAGACAAGAGTTAGACCTTGGGTTGGGAAGATTTCCTGGAGTAGGGAATGGCAACCTACTCCAGAATTCTTGCCTGGAGAATCCCATGGACAGAGGAACCTGGCGGGCTACAGTCCACAAGGTCGCAAAGAGTCAGACATGACTGAAGCGACTTAGCACGCACAGGTGAAAGTACTATAATGGAGTGTGTATAGAGAAAAGCTTTGAAGGAAGCGAGATCTGTGCTACTCAACTACTTCTGGAGTAGTTTTTGTTTATGTGAACACTGAAGGGCCTGGGTAATTCAGTTAACAGAGAAAGAAGGTTTATGAAGGTAAAGCAGCATGGAAGCCATGGAAGATGCTGTGTTTACACAGATAGGTGTGAGTCACTCACCTTCCGTGCCCTGAACTTGGAAGCCCATACAGTGAGCAGAGAAGCAAGCTGTTTTGAAGTTAATTTCTATTGCTAGTGTCAACAGTCTCAAAAGTGTTGCCTTACATTACAAAGCTCTTTTGATCTTTGATACTGCCGGGATTTTTGCCATGAATACTTAAAGGAGCCTTGCCGGCTTCTCAGGGTGGCCTATCATTAAGGAAACTGGTGCCCCAGGGAGTTTCCCTCTTCCTCCTTCATAGAGAAATCATTTCCTCTGCCTGGGAACTCTAACCATTTGGACTTAGAATTGTGTTATGGACTGAATAAAAGATTGGAATCTCTCCGTGTCCTGTTCCCTCTTGCCTTGCCTCCTCCTTTGAGGTATTTAGTGAAAGAAAGCGTTAGCGTTCAGTCATGTCCAACTCTGCGATCCCATGGACTGTAGCCCACCAGGCTCCTCTGTCCATGGAGTTCTCCAGGCAAGAATACTGGAGCAGATTGTCATTTCCCCCTCCAGGGGATCTTCCCGACCCAGGGACTGAACCTGGGTCTCCCACATTTCAGGCAGATTCTTTACGGTGTATCTTGTGTAGGTTCAGCACTGGATGGGAGCCGTTTGTTCCCACGTTCTGCGTTGTTGCTTCCCTGCGTAAGTGCATGGGATATGTTCTCTGTGCCATCCCCCTACACCTCAGATGCCTAATTTATTTAAGAAACCTTTCATTTTTTGACTTGCGGTTAATGACATCATATATTTGTAACAGGGAAAGCCATTCAGTAATACAAATCGTGGAGCAAAATATTGTTTTTCAGATACATGCTTTCTAGTTAAGTCCTTACTACTGAAATCATAGAGGCGTTGCTTGTTCGTTCATCAGTTTTGGTGAGTGGGGTGCGTCCACTGCAGACTCATTTCCTGATGTGCATGGAATGATGTCCACTGAAGCAGTGGGTGTGGTTGGCAGTCCCTGTCTGATTCCCTGGGCACAGCCAGGGCTGCTTTTCCAGATGCAGTAGGCATCCCTGATTTGATGCAACAGACAAAGAGGGTTTGAAGGGAGCCAGGGAGAAAAATAGACAGGATTAAAGGTAAAAAAGAATGATTTCTAGTCGAGTCAGAGTAAGGTTTTCTGGGTCTGAAGACAAGCTAGAATGTCAGCTGCTGAAAAATGAAGCTGAGAGCTGACACACATCTCCATCCCTGAAGACTCTCTGAGGCAATTTTAGTTTTTCTAGATAAATATATATTAAAATGCTGAAGATGAGAACCTACTGTATAGCACAGGGAAATCTACTAAATGCTTTGTGGTGACAAAGAGGGGATATGTGTATACATACAGCTGATTGACTTTGTTGTACAGCAGAAACTAATACAACATTGTAAAGCGACTGAACTCCAATTAAAAAAAAAAAAAGATGCTGAAGAGAACAAAGTAGGCTAAAATGACCCAGATTTGTTTTACTGTGTCTCTACTTAAATTTAGACAGCCACTCCCTGTCCTTTTAATTGAGCGGTTCAAACCATAACTGAGAAGACGCCCAGCTGATGGCACCAGGATGCACCCCCTGTTCCTCTTCAGGTCCCGGGGCTTAAACCTGACTCCTGGAAGTAAGTCTCTGGCTGCAAAGCTCTGTCTTAAGGCAAACTAGAGTTATAAATGCTTTCTTCAGAGGCTGGCAGTGCTTTGAATTTTGGATCTCTAACAGCGGAGCAGAGCTCCCAACACAGGGCAGGCTTGGATGGTGGTTTGTTGACATGACCTGGCAGAGCTCAGAAAGGCTTTGGTCCCCCAGATCTCTCCCACCCAGTTGCCACACCACTAAGAAGTCATTTCTTTGTGTTAACAAATACCTTTTAAACAAAGGCTTACTGTTTGTAACATAAGAGAAAAAGCTTTTTTTTCCCCCAGTTTTTATATGAATTGGCTACATTTGATCGACTCTTTCCTGGTAATGAGCTGGACACCTCTGAGAGAAAGAAAAGGGGCTCACCAGCTGAGGACAAGGACAAAGCAGTCATCTGGCTGTCTAGCCTGTGTGAGGGTGTGGGGACCCCTTAGGGAAGGGCTCCTGGCAATCCGTGTGTGGATTCTGTGTGCCCCTAATCCCCTTGCCTGTATCCATGGCCACAGCAGCTCTCCAGGGTCCCAAATCTGTATTTACACTTTCCCTTTGGCTGTATCTATCCAAAGTCAAATGGTCATTTAAGTATAGCATATTCAAAATGGAATCCATCTTTTCTTCCCTTTTTTTTTTTTTTTTTTTGGCTAAAGTTCATACCTTCTCTTCTGTTCCAGTTCTTCCTGAACTTCTCCCCTGCTTCTCCAACTCAGGTACCAGTCTTGGAAATTGTATGCCACCATTCCTCTGCTTCCTGCCTGGCTGCTCTGACCTCTTTCCAGCTCGCAGCATCTTCACACAGACCATTTCAGCAGTCTTTTTATTGGTCTTCCTGCTTCAGCTGCTCGCTCCCACTTCCTTTCCTCCTTCACACCACTGCCAAAATGAACTTTGTAAACACGCATTTGATCACTGCTGTCCTCCAAAACCCTTCCTTAAGCTTTGTCATCGCTATAGATAATCTAAACTCCACTGTACAGCACAGAGAGCTCATATAAGCCTGGCCATCCCGCCTCTCGGTCACCCTGGAACCCAGGCCTCAGTGACTTTGCTAATACTCTTTCCTCTGCATCAGACAACCTTTTCCTACCCATCTTGCTGTCACCATTTCATCAAATCTAAGGTAACTATCTCCTCCTCCTTGAAGCTGTCATTCCTCCAAGCCGTCCCTCCACCCCCAAAACACTTGAGATGGTGCTGCTCCCGAAGCACTGACATTCAGCACAGTCAGGGCCCACACACTGGAAGTGCTCCGCTGATGCTCATCATTGATGAAGGAGATGCTAATGGAGAAAGAACTCCAAGAGATGACAGAGGAGAAGAGGAAACACTGAACACTGAGTTCAAACAGCAAATAAGATCTATTATTTAAAACCATCAGACTAAAAAAGATGAAAAAGATTCATAATGCTGAGTGTCCAGGGCAGGGGAAGGGGAGGAAAATGAGTGGCTTCATTGATTTTTGGAAGGATGGAATATTAGTAGAGCTTTGCTTGTGATAGAAAAATTTTGAAAGGATGCATCAGTACCTTTAAAAAGATAAGCAGATTTGACCCAACAATTCTACATTGCAGAATTCATCTTAAGAGAATGACCTGATAAGGATTCAGTGATGTTTATATAAAGACCCTTGTTTCCATCAGCAATAATCTGGTGATAACTGAAATCATCTAACTACAGGCAATTGATTAAATAGATCACAGCACATTTTTATCCTGGGTTATTAAACAGCTGTTAAAAATAATAATATAGTTCTATACTTATGAATGTGGAAGGATAATATTTGTGATAAATCATAGGGTAAAAAAATTTGGTTATAAAAATATATGCATCCTATCATCTCCCATCAAAATATAGTATAAAAAATTATGAGGAACGTGTGCTATCAGGCCAACCATGCTTGTTTCCATTTGATGGTGTTCTTTACATTTTTCTGTATTTTCTGAATTTTTTGAAATGATCAGGGATGAGTTGTGTACACACAGACACAGAGGCTATTCCATTAGCGGAAAGAGCAGAGAAAGACAAAAGCAGCAGTCTAGCCTGCTTCACTTGCCCACCGGTTCCCAGCTTCATGAACAGCCTCAAGGCATCCTGGCTGGTGGACATTTAAGGCAGCAGAGAGGCAAATGTGTCGCATACCCTTTCTGTTGATATCCAAGCTAGCCAAGAATCCACATGAGAGTATCTGGAAGACACTGGGGACTAAATCAGTGGGTGACCCTGAATAATTCATGGCCATAGACCTTTTCCAAGTTCTACCATAGGGGAAAAGTCACTTTTTAAAGTCTCACTATCAGGAACCCTAATCTGAGCTAAAAGTTAGCAAGGAAGTTGGCAGTAGCCTCAGAAGCCGATGGCCTTGGTCCCCTTCCCTCCTCCTTTCCCCACCAACCCGCATCACAGTTCATGGAGTGCCTGCTGATTTCCAGTTCATTAGAAGTGCTCCAGAGTGAGTGTTTGTTGAAAACACTATCCAGCGGAAGCTGCAAGGGGCAGGCTGGGCATTGCTGTGGTGACAGTGCTGAATGCAGGGCCCAGGGAATGTGGCAGCAACCTTTGCCTCTGGATCGTTCCCCAAACCTACCCTATAGCTTGCTCAGATCCCTGGACCAGGCAGGGAGTCAGGAGCACACCATTAGCTTGGTGCTAGAGTTCAGGGTTGCCTTGCCCTTCAAGCTATTCTGTGCAGCTTGAAATAGCCTGCACCCCGGGCCAGCTCGTGGGGACTGCCCCATCCTTCATTACTCCTTCTCTGCATTGTGACCATTCAGGTTCCTCCATCTTGGACCTTGGAGCCAGCTTCTCCCCTCGCCAGCCCCTCAGCCTGTCCACAGCTGTGGCCCAGAGGTCTGGGCCACGAGGTGGTTGGGAGAGCACCTAGCCTGCTCTGTGCCTGACCCACCCTGGCCCTGCCGGTGCTGCACTGAGTCCTTCCCTCCTCCCCTCTTGGTAGCGCACCCTCCCTAGGGCCCCCCAAACCCATCTGGAGGCCCCAGGGCCCACACTGCCAGCAGTTTAGCTGGAGTCTGTCCCCAGAGCAAATTGTCTGGGAGCTCTGCCAGTTTCTGAAGAAAATCTGCTTTGTGAACAGGGGAAGAAGCCTCTTTTATATTTCTGTTAATCACTTTATTCACATAAGAGGACTCTGCGTGCTTCCTTCCTTTCCCACAACTCCTGCTCCTCAAGCCCATGCTTCTCCGGGGACCTTGAGGAGACAAGAGCAAAGAAAGGAACAGGTAGTAAATGAGCATCTGAAATACGAGGGCAAAAGCAAAATAAACGTTCTCCTAAAATGTTCAGTTTTTTGAAAGGTTGAGGTACTGTACTAAAGCACATTTTCCCAGAGCAGAAGAAAAAAATGATTGGGGCTGGACTGGGAAGTTTATTGCAGCCCATTATAAGCCCTCTCCCCCCTTCCACAAAACAAACAGCAGTATGAGTTACGTCTTTAAAAGCAAACTATAATTAAGGTCTGTTGTCTACAAGGTAGATTTCTCTGTGATGTTTCTAAGCTGGCTTGATTTTCTCTGCCTCAACTTGCCCTTTTACTTTTGCTGTTTCTCTCTCTTCCCATCCTTTCCTTTCTGCCTTTGGCCTTTCCCTCTTCCTTTCCTTCCCAGTACTCACTATTCCAAAAAGTGAACAGAGGCCCACAGTGCAAGTATGACTATGAGAGAATGAGACTTTTATGTTTAAAAAAATATTTTAAAAGTCAAACTTAGATGAGGGACATCCTCCAGGTAATGAGTTCAGGAAGTCATGTACTTAACATCATTGTCCACATTATTCAAGATGTTTATACAAATCTTTATTTAGAATTGCCTTTGGGCAATTTGCGCAAAGCCATCTCCTCTTATCCCCTCTTGATTATGCTTCTTCATTAGGTTTAGCTCTAAATGACAGATTTCTGAAGGGAAAAAATAATTTTAAAGGAAATTGTTTTTGGTGGCCAAGATTGGCTACCAATAAAAACACACACGTATGTATAGCTTAAGTAATCCTTAAGGGCCTTCACAATGGAGATGGTCTAAAATTATTTTGTGAAAATAGAGCAACGCTGTAGTCAGGCATAGCGCCCAGAGAGGCCACGATGGAAAAGATACACTTTCCTGTATCAGTTCAAAGACATTGCATGTCGTTTAGTTTTTATCAGTCTCGTTGCCCTATAGAGAAGGCGGCTGTGACCTGTGAAGTGCACTAACATTTTATTGTGTGCATTCTGTGATGTACCAGACTCCACACTGCGCATGTTTTGTGCAGCATCCTATTTAATTCTCCCAGCAGCCCTGGGAGAAAGCTGAGGCTTTGAGAGGCAGGTCACACAGCAAGAGAGACGCAGAGCCAGGACTTGGACCTGTTTTGCCGATTCCAGGGCCGGAATCACCCACTTGCCAGCATGAGTCAGCTCATTTGTTTTCTTTGTGCTCCTAACACATCCAGCTGTTTAGGGCCTTAAATAACATACCACATCATAAACCGCTCGGTGTTACATGAGTGTCCGTGCGTTTCTTATATGGCTGTCTCTCCTGAATTCTCAGTAGTCTCATTACTTACATTTCGCCCTCCTCCCCCACCTCAGGCACTTATTTCTCTATTTTGTCCTAGAATATTATTCATGATTTCTAAAAAAAAAATCCCAAGAATTTTTTATTTCTACAGATTTTCACTCTAGCCATTTGTAGATGTTTCTCACTTGCCTCATAAAGGAGATCTCTGTAGAAATGTTTTATCATTGACATACTACAAACAGTATACATTATTTTCTTTGTAAATCTTAAAAGAAATCTCAATACATAAACATATTATATCATGTATTCACAGTTCCATCAAATATGCTTGGTAATTGGTACCTCATCTGGAACTTGCAAATCTGCATTTCTCTTGGGAAGTAAACTCCTTGACTAACACATGAAGGATCCACCTTGGCTACCTTCTTTGTTTCCCCGTTTTCGCATAGCCTTGTGGTGGCAACATTCTCTCTGACCTTTTCATGTGTGTGTGCTTCTCTGTTTGGCTCATCTTTTTTTTTTTTAATTTTATTTAATTTTTAAACTTTACATAATTGTATTAGTTTTGCCAAATATCAAAATGAATCCGCCACAGGTATACATGTGTTCCCCATCCTGAACCCTCCTCCCTCCTCCCTCCCCATACCATCCCTCTGGGTCGTCAGTGCACTAGCCCCAAGCATCCAGTATCCTGCATCCGACCTGGACTGGCATCTCGTTTCATACATGATATTTTACATGTTTCAATGCCATTCTCTCAAATCTTCCCACCCTCTCCCTCTCCCACAGAGTCCATAAGACTGTTCTATACATCACTGTCTCTTTTGCTGTCTCGTACACAGGGTTATTGTTATCATCTTTCTAAATTCCATATATATGCGTTAGTATACTGTATTGGTGTTTTTCCTTCTGGCTTACTTCACTCTGTATAATAGTCATGAAGTCTTGAAGTCATGTATGGCTCTTCTCTTTATCTTGATCTCTGTGGCCCACAGCTCAGAGTGAACCTGGAGGACTGCTTGGCAAAGACTGGTAATTTAGCTGTTAGCTGCTTTATTTATCTTCAACTCTGTCCCAAGTTCCTCTAAGTAGCCCTACTACTTTCTAACCTATCCCCAGGTAGCTACTTCTGATTCCACATATTAAATGAGAAACTGATGTTCCTCAGAGTAGAGGCTGAGATCAATTTTAGGACCACCAACAATTTTGGGTCTTAACTATAGTTTCTTGTTTCTAACCTTGGTGGTGGTTTTAGTACCAGCTTTCCAAAAAAAAAGAAGAATTGTGACTGGCTCAGATAAGATAGTATCATACAAGCCAGTGGCCATGAACTAAAATGAAGAGGAAGGAAATTCTGATAAAGTGAATAACAGCTTTGATCATAAAAATTCTTTAAAGTTAAGTCCCATATTAGGATAATCTATTTCAAATTATGAGGTGATGCTGTCTCACAGGGAAACATGAGTCCTTTTCGGAGGTTGTAGAACATTCCACCTGACAAGCTGTCAGCACTTATGATGAAGTAACTGTGTGTGCTTAGTCGCTCAGTTGTGTCCAACTCTTTGCAACCCCATGAACTGTAGCCCACCAGGCTTCTCTGTCCATGGGGATTCTCCAGGTAGGAATACTGGAGTGGGTTGCCATGCCCTCTTCCAGGGGATCTTCCCAACCCAGGGACTGAACCCAGGTCTCCCTCATTGCTAGTGGATTCTTTACCATCTGAGCCACCAGGAAAGCCCAATGTAGGTGTTTAGGGAACCCCATTAAAGATAGAAAAACTGAAACAGAATGGAGCTAAGTTTCTTGAGAGGGAAAAATTGGTTAAAAGGTAGGATTGCTATAGTAGTTTAATTAAGTTGTAAATTCAATATACATATTTTATTCTTCTTTTCTACTAATAGTACTTCACAGTGTGTACATGCATAAGTATCATATGATCATCTTCATCATTTTTAGCCCTCTGTAGTGCTAGACTAGAAATGAGGGACATTGAATTTGGGGTTTACCTCTATGATAAGCTCAGCCATTGAAGTCTAGCCAGGCTGTCCTTCAAGTTTCTCATCTTTAAGTATTGGCACAGAGCTAGGGATGGTAGATGGATAATAATTACAAATGTGAAGGTGTTGTGGCAATTTAATTATTATTTTAAAGTACTTGGAGATCCTTAGATGAAAGTTGCTTATCCAAAGAAAAATTATCTTATGATCCCACCCATGTTCCTGCTCCAGATTTTTGGTCCAAAGTGAAAGGGGTTAATCTAGAAGCTGGGAAGCTCTGCTACTAAAATCGTGATTAGAAGCATAGACATGAAGCTTGTCAGCCCTTGTGCAGAGGGATCATTTATTTTAAGTTGCCACAATGCTGCAGCAAATCACCATGTCCCCAGGAGACAATGTCATATCATCCATCAAGCCTGCCACTGGGGAATTTTCTGCCTCAACAACTGCTTGTACTTAAAGCTGGCTCATACTAAGAAGTCACAACCTCCTTCTGAGGGTGGGTCTCATGAATCCATTTTTTTTTTTTTCCAAGATGGATATAAAAAACTAGTCTTCAGGATGCAGAACAAATCCTGGTGGGTTCTAGTAGCTGTGGAAGAGAGCAACTGGGAGAAAGAACAGGCTGTAGGTTCCCTCTTTTGTTCCTCATTTCTGGAACCCACTTAGCCCTGCTCGTGTGATTAGAATGGAAGAAAAATAAGGCTTAGGGCTCAGTGGTAAAAAAACTGTAGCTGCCCTGAGAAAGTTCCTCTCCTGCTGCCTCAGTGTCTCCTGGGTTTGACCACAGAGCCCTGGCCACTGGGCACCTGGAGCACCTTCTCCTTCCCTGCACTGGACATTGGTGTGTGTAGGAAAAGCGGCTATTTGAAGTTTGATGGGAGGCTTTCTACCTGCACCCTCTCAAAATGAGGAATGTCCAATATCAATCCCACCCAGACAGGCACAGTGATATTAGTGGTGGGTTGGGGTAGGGGAGTCTATGCTAGACTTCCCCAAAGTGTCCCTACAGGACCCTATTGAATCAGAGCCACCTGCAGAACACCCTGATTCTGGGGGCTTGGGACTCTGCATTTTCACAAGGTCCCCAGATCTGTTGTACCTGGAACAGGGAAAGGGCTCAATATGTGATATAAGGTCCCTTTTTATCATCCATTGGCATTTGGATTGCCTCCCCACGTGTCTCTGCCTGCTTGTTGAATCCCGGATGTAGCCAATACTGGGCAGCAGACTCTGAAACACAGTGTAGTTGCACAGAGAGAAAGGAATAATTCTCCAAGCTTTCCCCTACCCTAACACGTTCTTTAAAAGTAATCCCTGTCAAAGATCTTTAAGATATTAGTAAAAGCAGTTATTAAGACTGGTGATAAGGAGAGAGAGGGGTAAATAGAAGATGCAAGACAGATAAAGAAGGCAACTGTGGATATTGCTGTTTTTTTTAACCTGTTTTCTCTCCCATCAACCAACCAACAGCAGAGTATTCACACATACTCTGAGTTCCTGATCCTCTGGTTCAACCATGGTGTTGCCTCCACCCTTATTCTAGAGGCTTGTTGCGCCTCTTTTCTTCGATTGTGCTATAAGACAGAAATAGACCCACACCACACATTCCTCCTCATTCAGCCTCTTCCTTCAATGGTCCAATTCTGATAACAAAACTCTGCCCCTTGCTCCCAAATGCCCAGGCACTCCACCCCACCTGTATTCCCCAAACCCAGATCTTAGCTGGATCTGTACAGCTGAGTACTGAGTATCCCAGTACAGATTACTCAGATATAGCTGTACTCCCTGTATCTGAGAGCTGTTTCTGGAACATCCCTTAGTCCTCTTTCTATCACTCAGGCCTGCCCATTGCTAACAAGTCTCTTTGCCCAGTGGCAGAGCCCATGTCCTCTATATGGTGATACAGCCCTGCCTAACCTCCTGAACGTCAACATTTATTGTCAAATTTCTCACTGTTGGGCTCAGCCTACTGTTGGGCCCTTACTTTGAGAACAGCTGGTGCCCCCCTTTGTTGCAACCTTGTACGGAGCTACCCATGCTCCCTGGACAGTATCTTGGTTTCGCAGAACCTCCACTGTCACCTAAGCCTACCTCGCACCAGCTTAAGCACAGATTTGATGCTTATTACTCGTGGTCCTCAGTGTCCTGCTCTAGTCAAGGCATCAACTGCTGGGAATCAGCAGCCGAGGGTACAGAGAGTGTGTCATTAGGAGATGCAGAAACTGAGCTGCTGCTGTTTCCAAGGAGACCCATCCACTGGCTACGTGAATAGCTGTGTTGGGGAAAACCCATCAGGGAGGCTGAATTTTTACCATTAAAAAGCATAGAATCTCCTTACCTAGAGCCTTGCCAACAAAGTTTGAATCTCCCACCCCCCAAAAAAAGCCAGTACTAATACAAATAGAATGTCAGAAGCTTTAGAAAAGCAGAACTTTAAGTTCTAGGAGGCTGAGACGCTGCAGGGTAGTTTCTATAGTAATTCAGAGGGATGGCAGGCTGAAAGGGGGCACTTTCTAATCCTCTGGGCAATTGTTGTACTGATAACTACTCCCAAACATCAGGACAGGTTGGCTGCAGTGCTTTTTAACTTCCTCTCTGAACTGAGTGCTGTGCAGGGCTGAACTGGGGACAGGAGAAAGTAGCTCTACATGGTGTATGGGAGAACATGGAATTTTCTCCCCCTGCCAAAGATCTATCTGCTGGTCAACCTTGTACCTTGAATTCCCTCCACTAAAGACTAAACTCAGCTGTTATATATCCTCAGGATGCATGCTCAGTTGCTTAGTCATATCCGACTCTTTGCGACCCGTCACCTGGGGAGCCTGTGTATCCCAAGACACCCTCTTAAAAACCTAAATGTGTTCCACTTGAGTTGAATAATAGATCCTCTCTGTGCAGTGACTGGTTTTTAAGTTACCACTTTGCCATCCAGGCAATTAGACATAGGCCAGGTTCATTTGCACTGGGGACCCAGGGGAGGAAAGAGTGCAGGCATGCATTGACTGAGGAGTACAGCTCAGGAGTAGACGACATCAGAGACAGGGAGGGAGCTGGACAGTCAGAAGCCAACGAATGAACAAAGTGGCATCTCCAGTTTCCTTCAGAAAGGAACAGAGGCGGTGTGTGTGGGGGGGATGGGGTGTGTATCTTGTTGAGCGTGTGGTAGATGAAGTGAGATGCTAACTTCCATTTGTCTATATTTACAACTCTTTAGAGCCACATCATCTTGGGTGTATAAACAAATGAGAAAGTGCTTATCCTTCCTTAAATACAGGCAAAGTGGACTGCTTTTTAGTCTCAGATACATATGAAAATCTGTGGGCTTAGAACTCCGCGTGTTTATTTTTTGATGGCTCTTGGAATAAAATGTTCCAAATTTAACATTTAAAAGGGAACAAAGTAACCCATTATGCAAATGGTATTATGGGATAGAGTCCCTGGGCCAAGGAAGATGAATGTATTCATAATTGTGTTTTAATCCTCTCCACTGGAAACAATTGCTTGTCTATTCTAACCTGGTTTTGCCAATTTTTGAGTCAAGAGATGGTGACTTGAGTCTAGAACTTGATCAAGATGACTATCAATTGCCTAACTATAAAGGATCTTGTAGTTTTACCTCCAAATTATAAAGTCATTTATAATTCCCTTTGTCATTACAGAAAGATGTTGTTTTAAAAGACTGAATGATGAGCTTTGTTCCCTACTTTTAATTATTTTGTTATGAAAAATACCTAAAATTTGAAACTGGGAAATAACAGGGACAATTAAGAAAACAATCTGCAATTGATATACTTCTCCCTCTAAATTACATTTTCCAACGGTTTATTTATAAAAGTTGACCAATCCAGTTTGAGTGTTTCCATATATACAAGGCTATATTTCTCCCCTGAGGAGTTTCCTGGCAGTCAGGCTAAGAACAATAATGAGTTTTCCAATCCAGACCAGCTGGAATCAAGGCTCCAAGTACTTCATTCTGTGCAAAGAATGCACCACTTGTCACATAGATATAAAAATTCTTAATGAAGCGTTAATAAAGAGAGCTATTTACCCTTCATGAGCTATTATAGAGGCCAATAAGAATGCAGAAATATAGCTGTTTGAGAAAGAGGGATTAATTGAATTTTTCTCAGTCACAGCTCTCAGCTATTGGTGGGAATAACAGAAACTCAAATGTTGCTCAATTACCCAGTCCTGATCCTGAACAAAGTTGAGTTTTCCTTCCTTAGGACCCAATTACAAAGCATACAGTTACACCATTGTCACTGAAGCAGAGGCAAACACACTTCATCTTCTGCAAAGCAATGGCCTGAAATGTAATCCTGCTACAAGATTAATGTCAAGCTACAGTTATTTCACTGATGGCTGTGCTTGCAACTGAAGACTGTTTTCCAAATGCGAGCAGTTCTCTAGTATATCCTGATGTGATAGCTCACACATAGTGCTGCCTCACTTTGCTCCTTGGAGGATTGAACTGGCGTGGTGAGTAGCTCAAAGATCCTTACTCCCAAGCTCCTGTCTACAGCTAACAAGCCAAGGCAATAAAATTCCTTAATAGATGTGTCTAAAATAAGGAATTCCTCCTGGACAAGTATAACATAAAGACAATTTTAGGACAGCAAGGAGATCAAACCACTCAATCCTAAAGGAAATCAGTCCTGAATATTCATTGGAAGGACTGATGCTGAAGCTAAAGCTCCAATACTTTGGCCACCTGATGACTCATTGGAAAAGACCCTGATGCTGGGAAAGACTGAAGGCTTGAAGAGAAGGGAATGACAGAGGATGAGATGGTTGGATGGCATCACTGACTCGATGGACATGAGTTTGAGCAAGCTCTGGGAGTTGGTGGTGGACAGGGAAGCCTGCCCTGCTGCAGTCCATGGGGTTGCAAAGAGTCAGACATGACTGAGTGACTGAACTGAAGAGAAAACAGTCATCTCAGCAAGTTCCTGTTAACACCTTAAGAAATAGAGTTTGTATAGAAAAAGGAATTTGAGGGTTCACAGAGTCATGACTTCTGTGGGGCTCATCCCCATGGAATTCGGTATCAAAACTTTGCTTAACAATTGAGTTCTCTTTACTACTATGCAGCGTGTACCCCCCATAAACATACACTGTAGTAAGGATAATTTATCTCATTTCTTGGCACACAACAGAGGAATAATATTTAAAAATCATGGGAAACAGACTACCATCATGACACTCTGTCAGTAAGGGGGTTATCCTAGAAAGACAGTAAAGCAGTGTACTAGAGCCCGGCTACTCCATTTTGCTGCTGAACCTCATTTCCAGCAGTATATAGTGGGGGTAGGTATACCAATACTACTTGTGGCTATCTCCCAGAGATATTGGAAAGATCCAGTGGGAAACTGTATATGAAACTGTTTTATAAAGTGTACCAAACACTATTTGTTATAGTGGTAGTCAATATTCTTTTCATTATTGAATTTACCTCAGATTTAATCTAAGAAGAAATTATTTTCTTGTGACCCTCTTCATGTCCAAGGTCTGGTGCATTATCTTCCACTTGGGAAATTTTAACCATTAGGAATCAAAATGATACAAGCCTTACTCAGAGTATTAGTTATTAGTATTAGTATTAGTTGACCTCCTCACTGGGATGTTGGTAGAGATCTGGATTATCATTTTCCTGGAGTGGCTGTAGCTATTTGGTTATAACTCTCCCATCATGAAAAAAAACTTCCATCATAGAAAATATAGAAAACTCAAGCAAGGCAGCTCTCTCTGACATTTTGTTCATGCACACATACATACAATCATTCAGACATTAACTACATTTAGTAAGTACCCATATGCCAATACTGAGCACAGAAGAATGAATAACATTTCTGTTCTTAAGATGCTCACTGTTTCATTAACAATAAACTAAAAGACATGATACACACTACTCTACACATTTCAGGCTTTTCTAGTACCAGTGCTGGGGATATGGTGCATTTTAACAAATACTTACTGAAAGAAATGAATAAAACACAGGCCACTAGTTTTCTTAGAAGAAAGGATGAAGTCACTGAGTTCCAGTTTTGAGAGTCAACAGGAAGTTTGTGTTTTCTGAGTCAATGTATCAGAGATTTCTCTTCCTGAAATCTAGAACAAAACCAAACTTTTAAGTTACTTTTCCAATGCAACAAGGAGGTCATGGTGACCCTTGCATTGCAATGAAAAAGTGTTTGCATTCACTACCTACTCATCCTTTTTTATGAAGAAGACTTTCCATTGAGATATATTGAAGAGAAAGGAAAGAAAGGAATGAAGGGGTTGTTGAGACAGAAACTCCTGGTAACACAAATTTGGGGTGATATATTGCTGGTGAGTTGGGACTTGATAAAATGGGACTCTTTGCCACAGATATATTATGAATAATTGTGAAATAGGCAACATAATTTGCCTTGGCACAGTATCATAGGAGATACTCCCTACACTTGTTAGCAAAGCTTGTTTGTAAACATAGGTGTCCATTATGTCCTATGGAATGTTATTGTCAAACACTTCTGCTCTTTAAGAAAATGAATTAAGTAATGAATTAAGCATTAAGAAAATGAATAAGTAAACCATGAGATGGGGAAAAAAAACCTACAATATGTGTATCTGTCAAAGAATTTTTCTCCAGATACATAAAGAATTTCTATAACTAAATAAAAGGACAAACAACCTATTTTAAAAACGGGCAAGAGATTTGAACAAATACATTATTGAAGAGATATATGACTAGCCAATAAATACATGAAAAAATATTCAGCCTCATTAGTCATCAGTTCAGTTCAGTCACTCAGTTGTGTCCAACTCTTTGCAGCCCCGTGGACTGCAGCACACTAGGCTTCCTGTCCATCATCAACTCCCGGAGCTTGCTCAGACTCATGTCCATCGAGTCGATGATGTCATCCAACCATCTCATCCTCTGTTGTCCCCTTCTCCTCCTGTCTTAAATCTTTCCCAGCATCACGGTCTTTTCCAATGAGTCAGTTCTTTGCATCAGGTAGCCAAAGTTTTGGAGCTTCAGTTTTAGCATCAGTTTTTCCAATGAATATTCAGGACTGATTTACTTTAGGATTAACTGGTTTGATCTCCTTGCAATCCAAGGGACTCTCTAGAGTCTTCTCCAATACCACAGTTCAAAAACATCAATTCTTTGGTGCTCAGCTTTCTTTAGTCATCAGGGAAATACAAATTATATGCCATTATGAAACACCACTATACACCCACTGGAATGGCTTAAATTAGAAAAAATATGGAGCAACTAGTGCTGTTATACACAACTGATGGAAAGAAAAAAATGGTGCAACCATTTTGGAAAAGTCTGGCAGTTTATAATAAAATCAATCACGTAGTACTCTATGACCCAACAATTCCACTCTTAGGCATTTGACTCAGTGTTAGTGAAAATATATGTGTACACAAATATTTGTACATGAATGTTCACAGCAGCCTTTTCATTAATAGGCAAGAACTAGAAACAACCCAATGTCCATCATGGTAAAGGAATATACAAAGTGTGATACAGTCATATAATGGACTTAAACTCAGCATTTAAAAGGAATGAACTATTCGTCTGTGCAACAGTGTGGATAAATCTCAAAAATTATGCTGATCAAAAAAGATAAACACAAAAGAATATGCATTTCATGATGCCTAAAAAAGATATATCTAATTGTAGTAATAATTATCATTATTATAGATAGCAGGTAAATGGCTGCCTGGGGTTGGTGTTGAGGAGCATGTTAGCTCACAGGGATTTGAGGAACTTTCTGAGGTGATGGAAGTGTTCTGTATCTTGACTGTGGAGGTGGTTACACAGACTATGGGTGAAACTGCACACTAGTATAGGGGCATTTTGTTATGTGTAAGCTAGGGCTCCATAAAGTTTTTTTAAAACTGATATTATGGAAGGACATACATAAATATATTAAAGTAGGACTAAGAGTCAGTATTTTCATTATGTATAATTTTTAGTAAAGTAAGTATTTTTGGTATAGTTGAATATAAAGAGCTAATATAAGATCAGAGTATATAATTTGAAAGAAATGTTACCTCCACATTCTTCCAACAAGCATAGTGTGATATGTCTCAAAGAATATGAAACACAAGGCACTTGAATCTTTAGGAAACATTTACATATTTATGTCTTTTATCTTCCAATATAGAATATACAGCCTTAAAAACAGACTGACATCGTTCTTATTTAAATTCATGGCAGAAAAGCATTGATTTGTTGATAAGAGGTGGGCAGGTTAAGAAACTTAAGCCAAAACCCTAGCCAAAAGTAGGTCTTAACCTCAACCAAACGAAGAAGAAACAAAAGAGACTTGCAGAGGCCAAGTGTTTTGAAATGATAAATTTCCACTAAAGAGATGATGTGATAAGATAGATTAGTTTCCCAGGGATGCCAAATTCATTGAGTTACTCTGTGTGCTTTGTAGACACAGATTTCAGTCTTGGTCCCATCTATTCCTTATCTTCTCCCTGGAATACATCTTGGGTCTAAGTCTCATATCTGTTCTATGGAAGACCCTGAAATTCTGCTCAGACATAAGCCAGTCTAAGATAGAGACCCACAGTCTACTCACCTTTCTCAGTGGAATCTTGGCATTGGAAGTGGCATGTGGTGAGTTTAATACATATTCTAAAATGATCAGGTCTTATTTCATCCCTAAAGTTCTATTTCCCTCCTTTTCTTTAATTCACCAAGACAAATTTGTTAAGAGCAAAAGAGATATTTATATACTATAGGAGTTTATCTTTGGACAAACCATATTTTTGGCCAGCTCTGGTTTAAGCCTACTTATTTATATAGACCTTTCTCTGAACAGTGTTGAGAACTCAATGCATAATTGAAAATGTAGTGTATAGAATGAATACTTTTAATTGTAGTAATCGCTTTAAATGTGCCAAGATTAAAGGTCATGTAAGTGAATCATCTGTGAAAATATAAACTGAAAAGATGACATTCTTAATTTAGCTGTTTCTTATTCTTTAGCAGAATTTTGAAAGTGACTAAAATACACCATATACTATTTATCCAAGACCACTCATCAAATCAAAAATGTATTCTTACATAAAATGTCTTTTTTCTAAATGTCAGAAAATAATCTGGTCTTAACCTAGAAAATTTTAGGTTATGAATGACATGTAAACAATATAATTTTAGTTGCATATTTTATGTGTGGCCATATTTCTGTGAACACATAAATCCACAAAGGAGGGACAGGAGTCAAATAACAAGATGATAAACAATCCAAATTAGCCTTTTCAAACAGGTTGACATGTTTCAGTTAGCTTTGCCATTCAGGTGTCTGTCCATCATATTGCTGTTATAAAATCCTACAGCACTATGTTTCAGGGGTAGTAGCACCATAATGAGAATGCCTGTTTTTCCCTTCTACTTTTTCAGAAAGGGCTCTAGGAAATGGAGCATGAATTTAAAATTCAGTCACATGGATCTGCATCTCAGTATCATCATAAAACCATGGATTTGACAAATTTGCACAAGTGCACCCCTTTGGGGATTTGGAAAGAGAATGCTACATGTCCCCCTAGACTGAAAATACTTCCTATGCCAGAAATTTCTCCAGCAACTAGAACAAATTAGATTTGGCCTGGAGGACTCAGACCAAAAAATATCCTGCTGTGGGCAAAGTTAAAATATAATAGAAATTGAAAATGCAATACATAATATAAAATTTAACCTACATTATTTTAGCAGCACGTGTACTCAGATTGGAACAATATGGGGATATTACTGTGGTACCCATAAGATGACATGCATATCCTTGTAAGTGCTTTTCATTGTATTAAAAATGTAAGCTAAAAATGTGATCTGCATAGGATAAAAGCTATACGGAGATACAGCACAATGTAAACAAGTAATTACCCTCGGGAATGAGGACTACAACCTCTCTGTATTTTTAAACATTTTCAACAGTAAGGGTATATAAACACATAATCAGAAAAAAACATTTAGGTATAAAAAGAAGTTCATTCAAGCTATTTGACTACCTAAAGATAAAAATAGAATTGACCAAAAGTGAATTAAATTTATTTTTTTTACTTTAAACAAAATACCTCAGAGAATGATACCTCAAGTTATTTTGAGTACTGAAATTTCATAAATATAAAATGGTATGCTGATGCCCAGCACACAAAACAGAGAAGAGAGGACTTGCTCTGGAGGGATAGAATAGAAGTAGAGGGCGAGCTGAGCCTTCTCTTCTTTCAGCCTCCCATTTCCCTGGAAGGCAACTGCACCAAACCCGGGACACTCAGAGTGCACCTGCAAAACCGATGGCTGTGGCCATGGCTTGTGAACTGGGCAGTTAACTCTTAAGACAGAGCCCATACAGCTGATATCTCTGGCACCTAACCCGATGCTCTTGATATGATTGGTCTTCACTACGGTTGCCTGGCTAGCTTATTTCCGTTGCCCGTCTGGTCTTTGTGATACAGAATAGTATGGTAACAATTTCAAGGTCCTTCACAAATTGTTTGCTTTGGACCCTCCCCGCCCAACACCCGATAACTCCTGAGAGGATCAAGGAGGCATTTAGAGCCTCACATCTCGCTTACCAAGTGAACCGCTGGTGCACACCTGCGATTTAGGCTCTACCTAAGTGTAAAAGCAGACTTACTAAAATTGCCTGTATTCAGTGTGTGTAGTCTGGAAGTGTACTAATGACAATGCTGTTGATAGAATTGTGCACAATAAAATGTATATGGTGGGAAACAGGTGACTGTTACAAAATGATGTAAACCTACTTTGGAAATTATTTTGTGCTGGCAAGGTCAGGGGTAAAGCCTCCAGAAAAATGTGGCATTGGGGAGAGGGCCCAGCTGCTTAGATCAAGTGTGCTTCTTGCCGGTTTTAGAGTTGTCCATGGTTTTTCCTGTGGTCATGTATGGATGTGAGAGTTGGACTGTGAAGAAGGCTGAGCACCGAAGAATTGATGCTTTTGAACTGTGGTGTTGGAGAAGACTCTTGAGAGTCCCTTGGACTGCAAGGAGTTCCAACCAGTCCATTCTGAAGGAGATCAGCCCTGGGATTTCTTTGGAAGGAATGATGCTAAAGCTGAAACTCCAGTACTTTGGCCACCTCATGCGAAGAGTTGACTCATTGGAAAAGACTCTGATGCTGGGAGGGATTGGGGGCAAGAGGAGAAGGGGACGACAGAGGATGAGATGGCTGGATGGCATCACTGACTCGATGGACGTGAGTCTGAGTGAACTCTGGGAGTTGGTGATGGACAGGGAGGCCTGGCGTGCTGCGATTCATGGGGTCGCAAAGAGTCGGACATGACTGAGCAACTGAACTGATCTGATCTGATTTTCATATACACATGCACATACACAAATTAGCATTTGTGTACTAAAATATACAAATTAACACATGTGGTTTGGAAACAGAGTATACTAGCTGTTAAAAGGCTGATTCTCGATTCAGAATTCTTGAGTTCAAATCTTGCTTTTCCCTCTACCTGGGCATGCATGTCACTTTGAGCAAGTGAGTTTACTTTTCATTGCCTCAGTTTTTCCTTCTGTAAATTGTGGATGAAAATAAAACTATTTATGTTGTAGATTAAAGAATTTAGTATCTATCAAGGTCTTAGAATAGTGCCAGACATGTAGTAGCCACTCAATAAATATTATCTATTGTCATTTTATCATCATATCATGCTATGTTCTGGAAGGAATTTTACAGAGCTTTGCTAGGTGCTTCCTGGGGGAGAGGGTCTGCTGTGGGTCTGGAGAAGTCCTTTCCATTCTGTACTATTCTCTACTATTGGATTTGCTGTTCTTTTATATGGATTACTTTTAGTTTTAAAGAGAGCAGGGGTTTTGGTACAGGGAGAGTTTCACTTTTTCTTCTCTATACCTCTCTATTAAAGAACGCACAATCTAGGATGCTGTTAATACACACCTGCTCAATGCAGCCTAACGTCAGGGAGAGGGGGATGAGCATTTTAGCTCATTTTCTATCAATAAAACAATGGCATAACATGTAAGAAAAAACTAAACAAAAAATAAGAATACATAATCTAGGATGGATAGATCAATAAATACATAGATAGATGACATATAAATACAGATTTCTAAAAGTACAAATGGAAGAAGAAATGAGTCTTAGGCTTGAGTTTAAGGGCCCATCTTTCGTCATATGATATTATATTTTTAAAAAAGTAAATATTTCATATTTATTTGTTTAGGCTGTTCTGGGTCTTCGTTTCTGGGTGCAGACTTTCTCTAGTTGTGGTGAGCGGGAGCTACTCTCTAACTGCTGAACGAGGCCTTCTTATTCTGGTAGTTTTTCTTGTTGCGGAGCACACAGACTCAGTAATTGTGGTGCGCCGGCTTAGTTGCCATGTGACATCTTCCCAGAGCAGGGATCAAACCTGTGTCCCCTGTATTGGCAGGTGGATTCTTAACCTTCAGACCACTGGGGAAGCCCTGATGTCATCCTTTTTGCTGCTTGATTTTTAACCCCTGATACATACCTATCTGGTGGACCTCCCTTCCCTTCCTGATATCTCTTTTTGTGCTCACTGCATAATCTCTGACTTATGATTTTCAGCTCTTCTTACACTTCCTCTGGAGCAGGGCACACATTCACATTCTCCCATACGTTTGCTCTAAAGGGAAAGTAATAAAATAGAAAAGATTTCTTTTGTTCCTTTAAAAGAAGGTCACATGCATCACTTGAAAGATTCTCTACTGGGCTCAGACTCTGCCTTTGGAAGTCGAGTCTTTTAAAGGAGAAGGATGAGTAAATATAAAGTCCAAGTAGATTTTATAACCACCGTTAAAGTAGTGAGCTCTGGGTCCTGCAAGGCAGCTAGGAAGGTCAGGATGATGGCCGAGGAGGATACTCCTTTTCTGAGCCATGAAGGGCAAGAGGAGATTGCTGGATCTTTTGTCAAAGTATGAGCAGTCGGTTATAACTTGATCTTTTCTTCTTCACCAGTCCTCCGCCAACGCTGTCCCTTCTCTTAAGAGCAACTGTTCTCTACTGACTGAAATCTATAGTTAAATGGTGTCTATAAACCAGAGGGTCAAGGGGATGCACTAGAGAATATAGTACTTTGCATTCCAATGGTGATTTTCTTTAAAAGTGGAGCAGTTACTGTGCCCTCTTTATTCAAAGACTTCTTCTGGTGTCTGCAGCCCACCTTGCCACACACTCCACAGGCAAGAATTACTGCCCCCAGGAGCAGTCTCCTCCAGTAGCTCAACCTTGTCCCTTCCGGTAATGGCTCTGCGGTGTGTGTTTCCCCAGAAATGATCCTGGTTGGCCACAGTGATAGCTTCGCTCCCTTCCCTGTCTCCCTTTCTTGTCACCCGTGATGCTTTCTTTATCTTCCAAATAAATCTCTTTATAAACCTCAAATCCTTGCCCCAGCATCTGCTTCTCAGGGAACCTGCATGAAGACTCATGAACAAAAAAGCACATTTACAAACAAATAAAGCATCACTTTTAGTATTGTCCCTACACTCCCTTTACTGTCCATTTGACTCTCTCCTCTCCATTCACATGTGTGGCTCTATCTTAAAAAAAAAAAATTACTGGAGTATAGTTGCTTTACAATGTTCTGTTAGTTTCTGCTGTATAGCAAAGTTTATCAGGCATCTTGAAGTCTGATCTCGTGTGCTCGTTCCCCCAACTCTCTCTGAATCCTAAGGGCTTTGAGAACATGCATTATGTCTCTCATCTTTGTATCTCCAGGACTCAACACATGCTTGCTAAGTGGATTTCCTCTGGGCTCTGCCATCCTCCTCGAGGAAGGATGCATAGCTCAGAATATTTTACAAAATTCCAAACAAGAGAGACAAGGTAGATGAGTTTGGGGGCCAGTGTCCTGGAAGAGAAGCAACACTGATAACTTTTCCACAGGTAAATTTAACTCTTGCCCTGTGGGTAAAGCATGTGCATTATGATGTTTCAACTTGTTGGTCTCTAAAGTGAGGATTAAATAACACTTGCCATGATTTATTGTCAGAAAAGTGCTTTGAAACTTCAGTGAGACTCTATATGATCAAAATAGTAGCCACTGTTACATCATTTAAATAATCTCATTGGCAAAGGCCATGCATTAATCATCACAGCTGAGTATTTTTATATTCACTGAACATCTTTCATCTGAGAACATCACCATGGTTTATAAACATTAACTCAATGTCACCTTCATGAAAACCCCTAGACTGGTCCTTGCCATGAATTGATAAACCAAGGCCTGAGATAGTTAAACAGCTTGTTCCAAAACATCCAGATTTGGGGGCAAGAAACTGGTTACCGCTAGACAAGTTAGTAATCAAGAGAGAGCCCTATGTAAATATTTGGGTGGATGAGACAAATAGATCAGATAGGCAGACCCAGAAGGAAAGTAGCACTGTCTTCTTTCTCTGCTCTTCATAGGAGTAATTGGGGATTCCTAATTGGGTCTCATGAAAAAGCTTCACGAATAACAGGTTTCATGAATTATGAAAACCTTACAAAATATTTAACAGTTGCTTTGTGCCAAGCAGCTACTCTCTGTGCATTCCAAAGAAGCTCTTTCAAGTGACTCTATATATTTTATGCACCTGACAATAAAAATAACTGTACCTTCCAGCCAAACAAAGCGGAAAGGCTGCTGCACCTTTATGGAAGACAGATGGGCAAGGCATACATTAAAACAGCTCCATTACAGTAAAATATGATCACTCCGTCTCAGCATCTGCTCCCCAGAGTGGGAACCTTTCATCACCGCCGGCAATTGCTGATGCCAGTGGTCAGCAACTCCTGCTTGAGCCCTGGGATTGGCAGGTGAATTCCCACCTTGGCCAGCAGGTCACCAGTTGAGAAGTGTGAGGGACCCCATAGCTCACAGATACCGTGTTATCTGTTCAAGACTGGTCCCCAGAGAGCACCAAAGTCAGTAACACCAGGATGTGAGTCACAGAGAACTGGGAGCACCAGGAAACGGCAGATTCTCTGCCTGCTTGTGCCTGCTGTGTGGCTTTGGGAAAATCACTTTACCTTTCTGTTTTTCAGGTCCTCAGGTATATGGTGAGGCCTTTAAAACAGAACTGTAATTTTCCATCTGTACCATAAAACCCCTGCATTTTAGATTTTTCAGGAACCACTGAAAAGATTCCCAAAGGCAGGTTACCACCAAAGGCCAGAACAGAAAAAATCTTGCTCCCCCTCAAAAAGTTTGAAAACCACTGCTCCTGATATCTGTTTTTCCTAATTTTGAGAACATAAAGGAAGTCAGTCATTTGATTGTTCTGCTATCCTATGATTGCTTTGTATCAGAGTAATGGATCAGATGGTAGAGAATCCACCTGCAATGCAGGAGACTGGGGTTCAATCCCTGGGTTGGGAAGATCCCCTGGAGAAGGGAATGGCAACCCACTCCAGAATTCTTGCCTGGGAAATTCCATGGACAGAGGAACCTGCCCGGCTACAGCCCATAAGGGGCCACAAAGAGTCGGACTCGACTGAGTAACTAAGCCCACACACAGAATGGAGTTGAGTCATGTCGGGGCAGAGAGACCTGCCAGCAAAACTGGTCAGTCAGTGCAGGAGCGACCAGGAAGCGTGGTCGAGTTAACCCTCCCACGGCCACCAGTCCCCACTTGCCATGAGGGCTCAGCAGAGCTTTCCCAGCAAAGGGTGCCACTTCCTCCTCCGCCAGCTTCAGTGTGAGGGCCCTCCTGGGCCACAGCCCCCAGGCCTCCTACTCAGAAACTCACTGAAACCATTATAAGCAGTCTTTCAATAGTCTGCTTTGTGGGATGTGCTGGCAAAATAGCCATAGACCTAGGAACACAGTGATTTGTGTTTCTTTTTCATGCCTTTTCTCTGAATGAATGAAGAAGAAAAGTGACATTTTTATAGTGTCTGAAAACACCTACCAATTATGGTGGTAGACAGCTTGGGGTTAATCCTGGCTACTATACTTCCTAGTAGCTTTTTGCCCTGGGCAAGTTACACAACTGGCCTATGCCTTAGTTGACACCTCTATAAAAAATAAGGATAGTAGTAACAACAAACAACAGTAACACCTTTTGGGATTAAGACAATTAAATAAGTTAATATGTTTTAATGGATGTAAAGTACTGCCATTTAGTTAGCGTTACAGATGTGTTTGCTAGTTTAGCAAATACAAATGCATATATACATATGCATACATATACATATCCTGTATCTATATCGATCGATCAGTCAATACATAAATATAAAAGGGTGCCTACTACCTTGTTCAGATACTAGGCTGGGCATTTTATCAATATTGCTCATATCTGTGTATGTATTATATACCCACTAGCAATCATCCCACCCTTATGGATGAGGTAAAAGAGCCAAAATTTCTCCCCAAGCAAGTGGTAAGTATAAAATTAGGATTTTGTTTTCTAGTCCCAGCATCTCACACAGATCCCTCTATGCTGAGAGACACATCTGAAACATCTTGCCTGGCAGAGGTACCTGGCAGCATATCTTAGAATGAAGAACCAACACAACCATTTATACTCCTCTTCTCATTAAAGCACACATTTTCTGTGGTTGGAACAAATGCCAGACCACAAGGATCTGAGAGAGATTTTGCTGCTCACTCTCAACTTTGTGACAAGATGCCCTGGAAGGGCCACCTGGTTACAGACAACAGCGCCTGCAATGGTGTCTGGAGTCGCTCCTGCTGGGTCATGAAAGCTGACTATGACATTTTTGGGAATTCTGTGAAGCAGTTGTTATCACAGCCACTATTAAAAATTAAATTTTATAAACTCAAATTTTATTCTAAATAAAAGTAGTAAATACTCATCACTTCCTACTTACTGTATACATTTTACTGCTATCTATGCATTGGAGGTTATTGGCAGCCATACTACACAATGATGTTTCTCTGTGTATCCCTGCCCACCTCCCCCTTCAGTGGCATCACACTGGAAGCTTAATACTACCCATGGCGGTTTCTGTGGTGAGTATTTACATCATAGAAACTGGCATATGCTACAAATCATAATTTGACTTGTTTTGTGGATTATATAGAGTTAGTAACGGGAAAATATTAATGCAGATTAAACTTAAAAACATGTTGCATCTACCACAAAATACCTTATCAAATTTTGTAACTTTACAATGTAGAAATCTGGTAGACA
Source organism: Bos indicus (assembly GCF_029378745.1). NCBI lineage: Eukaryota > Metazoa > Chordata > Mammalia > Artiodactyla > Bovidae > Bos > Bos indicus. Next base: position 44,149,557 of record NC_091769.1, read on the forward strand.
CTACCTTAACCTTAATCTGACCCTTTGATAAGATTAATATCACCAGTAATAAGATATACGGTTATTATGTACTGCTTGATGTCTTCAGTCTGATCCATGCTACTTTTCCAGGTGTAAGTGCTACCATGTCGTCTGGATCCACTTTTTACCTTCCTGCCTTTTATACCTGGCCATCACTCCCCTCCTTCCTGGAATAACTTCTCCCTTTATCCCTGCTCAGGTAATCCTGTCCCTTTACCAGGTACCATATCCATTCTTTCTTTCTCTGCTCTCCCTGATGGTCTCTGCAGTTCTCCTTCCTGCAACTCCTGTGTTACTTCCTGTACAATTATTTCCTACAACACCATTCATTTGGAGATTACATGACATTTTGGATTGTTAGATTGTGTTTGTGTGTGTTTATGTGAAATCCTCCAAGATGACTTTAAGTCTCTAATTGCAGAGACTAACTGCTTCCTTTGCTTCCATAAATCATGCCAGAAACTCAGTATGTGTTCAGTAAATATTTGTTGACCACTTTTAAAAACAAATGACAGCCACCACCATTGAAGTCCTAGATTTTATTACTTCCTCCCATGTTAAACTTTAATCTTTAAGCAAATTACTTGTCTTTAGGAACTTTTTACATCTGAGCCTTTCAGATAGAAGGATCAACATCATTATACCATATTTATGTAGGACCTGTCATCCACTGGTTTCAGTTTTAAAAGCCACACTTAACCTTCAAATGGTGACGGCAGTAAGAAGACAGAGCTCAGCCTTAGGTGATCCTAAAGCCCACTCAACCTCATTTTGTAAATCTTTGTCAACCCAGCGCTGAGCACACTGGCTGGCTCTTAGTAGGCCTTCAGTAAATGTTGTAAAATTTAGCCCTTTGAGGTCACTGAAGAATGCTTGCCCAGAACTGTTTGGAAAGTGGTATGTCCTATAAACAGTGACTGTGTCTCCTCTTCCATGTTTGCCTGTACTTGGGTTGCACACCTTTTAGCTGCTCTCTCGACTTTTCCTCAGTGTAACCCAGTGATGAGGAGAGTACCCTTCAGAGGAATTGCAATACCACGTGACCAAAGCCAAGACCCACTTCAGTTTCTATTGCGCTTCAAGAAGCGCGGAAAGTTGTTCTGGGAAAGGGCAGGTTGGTGGTGGGGAATTGCTCTACTTAAGAATCTTTGGCAATTACTTTGCAGGGTTTACAGGATTTATTTCTCAAGGTGATTTGATTTACAGAAAAGTTGTCTTAAAAAAAATGCTGGGTAAAAACAGGTTCCACATTGCATTTGTATGAGTCGCCCCGAATGCCATAAATTACTTTTCCTGAGGCCATTAGGTCAGAGTCTGAGTAACACACTGGGATTTTATGGGAGCCAAAGGCAGGGAGCTCGTGGCTGCCTTTGCGTACTGCCTGACCTACTGCTCAGTCTCACCACATGCTGGTGATCTTCAACCCGTTCACCACAGTGGAAACCTTGAAGTAATCATCTTCAGATATTTCTACCCTTTTTGTCATACCCACTAAGCCCGTCTTTTAAAAAAAAGAACATCCTCTTGAGCTATATCCGTAAATGTCATGGTCTCAAAATGAGGATGTTGCCAGGTTCTCAGGCCCAGGGTTCCTGCTCTTTCCTAGGCTGCCGTGCATCTCCTCTGTGCCATGTCCAGAAAGCATCTTCTGGGTCCTAGCAGAGGCTGTGCCTCATGTCGCTGTACACTGATCGGCTCCCCCCATTTCCAGTGTTCACTGCAGGAGACTTTGCTCAGTGCAGATCCCTTGATCTCTGTCAGTGGCAGTGAGACCCACAGGAGGAGGGCATTCTGAGGACCAGCAGAATTGCTGCTCCTGGGAGGGTGGGGAGAGAACTTAATTTGAAGCCTTGGATTGACTGGTGTTGTGCTCGGGTGAGGCAACACTGCTAGCTCCTTGCACAACCAAGGAGGCAGTCAGTGGAGGGTGGGGGCACAGAGAGAACTCACCCCATTCCTGTCTGCCTGCACAGACTTGTTCACACAGTTCAAATGGCTGTACATCAGTTCATTCTGGAGGCTACTGTTATTTTTCCCCTGAACCACATGCTTAAACCAACTTCCTCCACATAAATAGCCATTACACATTTAATATCACTACTGAAGGAAGGGGGGATTTTCTCCTGCCCACCAGCAGTGTATGATTCAGTCATCAGTACATGAATGTCAGTCACAACAGTGCCAGATGGTTGGACGATAAGCTGTTTCTTGTGATGGTTGGACTTTCATTGGAAAAGTACCCAGAGCCTGACTACAGGGAGTTCCTTCCCTGGGGGACCATTGAGATGCTTGCTTTTTAAAACCTTCTTTCTACTTTTCCCATTTTGAATACCTGTCAGGTCTATGTAAATATCACCATCTCTCTCTTCTCTGCCCAGACAGCAGTCACTTTATTTAGCTTTTCCTTCTAAAACATTTTACTTAAAGGGGTTGTCAGTATCACTATACTTCCCCGGAAACTGGGGATTAAAATTCTCAGCCTTCCAGAACGGGTGAATACTTGCTTTGTCATGAGAAAAATCAATATCTGCCACCACAGGAAGCAGGGCAGGGAGCAACTGGACAAAGCCCTGCTCTTCAGCTGAGTAGCAGGGTCATTTACATGACCCGAAAGGTTATGCTTTCCTGCTTGTTTTACAAAAAAACTAATGAACTGGGCAGAGGAACAAGAGCCCAGATAAGACAAGAAGTGTGTGCCAGGTACTCTCCAGTGGGGAGGATGGCCCTGGGAGCAGCCACTCGGCTGGATGCAGTCCTGCAGACCCAGGGTGAGCCTCCTGAGGGAATGAAGTTCCCACTTCAGGGAAGGGAAGCACAGTGGACAGTCCATCCACAGGCTGTGGAAACCCAGCCTTTCCCCACCCTACGTAAACTGAGCAGTATTTAGACATTCTGGGCAGTTCTCTCTTCTGAGGCTCAGAGAGCTGCAAGGACATTTTGAGCCTGTTCTGTCATATTTTGGTTGAAGCAGGGAAACTTGGTACCTTCTGGCTAGTATATCCACCTTTCAAACCCCACTTAAAAAAAGTTGAGATACTTTTAAATTTATTTATTTTATTATAAAAATAAATTTTATTTATTATTTTATTTCTACTATTTTTTATTTATTATGATTTACATGTGTCAGTTCAGTTCAGTCCAGTCGCTCAGTCGTGTCCAACTCTTTGCAACCCCATGAATCTCAGCACGCCAGGCCTCCCTGTCCATCAACGCCCGGAATTCACTCAAACTCACGTCCATCGAGTCAGTGATGCCATCCAGCCATCTCATCCTCTGTTGTCCCCTTCTCCTCCTGCCCCCAATCTCTCTCAGCATCAGGGTCTTTTCCAATGAGTCAGCTCTTCGCACGAGGTGGCCAAAGTACTGGAGTTTCAGCTTTAGCATCATTTCTTCCAATGAACACCCAGGACCGATCTCCTTTAGAATGGACTGGTTGGATCTCCTTGTAGTCCAAGGGACTCTCAAGAGTCTTCTCCAACACCACAGTTCAAAAGCATCAATTCTTTGGTGCTCAGCTTTCTTCACAGTCCAACTCTCACATCCATACATGACCACTAGAAAAACCATAGGCTTGACTAGATGGACCTTTGTTGGCAAAGTAATGTCTCTGCTTTTGAATATGCTATCTAGGTTGGTCATAACTTTTCTTCCAAGGAGTAAGCGTCTTTTAATTTCATGGCTGCAGTCACCATCTGCAGTGATTTTGGAGCCCCAAAAAATAAAGTCAGCCACTGTGTCCACTGTTTCCCCATCTATTTCCCATGAAGTGATGGGACCAGATGCCATGATCTTCGTTTTCTGAATGTTGAGCTTTAAGCCAACTTTTTCACTCTCCTCTTTCACTTTCAAGAGGCTTTTTAGTTCCTCTTCACTTTCTGCCATAAGGGTTAGGGTTAGGGTTTACAATTCATCCCTTTAAAATATTCAGTAAAGTGATTTTTAATATATTTGCCTATAGATGCAATTATCACCACACTTAATTTTAGAACATTTCCATCACCTCAAAAGAATAATATCTGTATATTCTGAGTTATATAGATATGTGAATCTGTCATTGAACTATATTCTTAAGATCCATGCATTTTCCTATATGTAAGTATGTCAATTTTAAAAAGATTTAAAAATTGAAAAAAAAAGATACTAACCAAAGTTTTCAAACAGCACTACTCCTGTTCTTGAATATACCTTCATTTTATTCTAAACTACTTTTATATTTTAAGGATTACCAGGTTTAATGAAATATTTTTTAAGAATATAAAGAATATGTATGTACACACACACAAACAAATGTGTAAAGGAGCTACAGCATGAAAAAAAGCCTCATGAGGAATGATTTAAACTTTGTGCAAAATAAGGTGATTTAGAATACATCAATAAATAAAATAATACGAACTGAAAAAAATTCTACAGAGTTTAGCTATCACAACCCTTTCCCCCCTCCACCCACCCACGTAAGCAGCCACTAATCTACTTTCTGTATCTATTAATTTGCTTACTCTGGACATTTCATGTAAATGGAGTCATATAATATGGGAAGATTCCCTGGAGAAGGGAAAGGCTACCCACTCCATTATTCTGGCCTAGAGAATTCCATGGACTGTTTGATCCATGGGGTCACAAAGAGTCAGACACAACTGAGTGACTTTCACTTCACTTCCTAATATGTGATTATATGATTGTGACTATATTATTTCATTTATTAAACTTCAGTATTTTCAAGGGGCTTTGATGTTGCAGCATGTGTCGGTGCTTCATTCCTTCTTATGACTAAACAATATTCCGCTGTGTGAATACACCACGTTTTGCCTATCCATTCATCAGGTGAGGGACTTTTTGGCTGCTCTCATCGATGGTCTATTATGAACAGTGCTGCTGTGGACATCATGTATGTGTCTTTATGCAGATGTGAGTCTTCATTTCTCTTAGACTGAAATTGCCAGTATATGGTAACTCTGTTTCACTTTTTGAAGAAATGCCAAACTGTTTTCCAAAGTGGTGCTGCCATTTAAAAATTCTGCCAGTAAGGTAATAGGGTTCTAATTTCTCCACATCGTCCAAAATAATGAGTCAACACTTATTATCTGTCTTTAAATTTTGGCCGTTCTGGTGGATATGAAGTACCATCCTATCATGGCTTTGGTTTGCATTTCTTTTGTGAGTAATTATGTTGAATACCTTATCATGTGTTTATTGGCCGTCTGAATATCATCTTTGAAGAAATTTCTGTTCAAATTCTTGTCTATATTTTTTTAAGTTTGGGGGAAATATTTTAGTTTCTAGTTTTGATCACTCATAAACCAGCCTAACAGTTTTAGGGAGAACATTTTGCATAGTGGAGTTATACAGGTAATGGGGTTTTTAAATTTATTTGGGTGAGTTTTCTTTTTAAACATACTTTTAAGAGAAGTTTTTAAGTTCACAGTAAAACTGAAGGGACCGTATAGTTTTATGTACCTCTTGCCCCCATACATCCACAGTCTATATCACTACTCTCCATCCTCCCTATCCATCCCTTCTTCCTCCAACCCCTGCAAGATAATGATCTTTTGTTTTTTTTTTTCTATCTCTATAGTTTTGCCTCTTACAAAATGTCACATAGTTGGAATCATATAGTATGTAGCATTTTTCAGATTGGCTTCTTTTACATTGGAATATACATTTAGCTTCTTCCATGTTTTTTCATGGCTTGATTGTTCATTTCATGCTGAATGATTTCTATTGTATTGATACACCTCAGTTTATTTATTCATTCACTTGTCGATGGACATCTCAGTTTCTTCTAAATTTGGACAATTATAAATAAAGGTGTCGTAAACATCTGTGTGTAGCTTTTTGTATGGACATAAATTTTGGACTCATTTGGATAAATAACCAGGAGAGCAGCTGCTGGATCACATGGTAAGAGTGTGGTTGGTTTTACAAGGAAGTACCAACTCTATCTAAAGTGGCTGCTGTGTGATGCATGCATGTTCAGTTGTGTCCAACTCTTTGCAATCCTATGGATGGTAGCCTGCCAGGATCCTCTGTCCTTGGAGTATTACAGGTAAGAATAGCTTGGCATTTCCTACTCCAGGGGATCTTTCCGAAGAACCCACGTCTCTTGTGTCTCCTGCTTTGCTAGGTGGATTCTTTACGACTAGTGTCACCTGGGAAGCCTATATTCCCACCCATTGAATGAGAGTTCTGGTTGCAAACACCAGCGTTTGGTGTTTCAGTGTACTAGACTTTGGCCATTCTATTGGATGTACAGTGATATCTTGTTTTAATTCACCATTCCCTAATGTTACTTATAATGTTGAGCAACTTTTCATATGCTTAATTGCCAGTTGTATATCTTCTTTGGTGAGGTGTCTGTTCAGATTTTTTAATCTAGTTTCTAAATGAGTTTTGTTTTGAGTTTTAATAGTTTATTGTATATTTTAAAGAATAGATGTTACTGGGTGTATCATTTGCAAATATTTTCTCCCAATCTGTGGTTTGTCTTTTTATTGTCTTGACACTACCTTTTGCAGAGCAGAAGTTTTTAATTTTAATGGAGTTTAGCTTATCAGTTATTTCACAGAGTACACTTTTGTTTTTATATATAAAAAGTCATTGCCATGCCCAGGGATTTCTTCTATGTTATTTTCCAGAAGTTTAATACTTTTGCATTTACATTTAGGCATATGATCTATTTTGAGTTAAATTTTATAAATGGTGAAAAATCTGTGTCTAGTTTTTTTTTTCTTTTTGTCGACTCTGCCTGTTTTTAGTTGGATTATTGGTCATTTTAAAAAAGTTGTTTAATTGTAAAAGTATTTTGTATATTTAGATATAAGTCCCTCATCTGATACACAATTTGAGAATATTTCCTCCCATTCTGCAAGTTGCCTTTTTACTTTCCTGATGCTCTGTTTTGCAGCACAAAACTTTATAATTTTGATGAAGTCCAATTTATCTATTTTTTCTCTTATACTTTGTGAATTCGGTGTCATATCTAAGAAACCATTGCCTGATTTAAGGTTAAAAAGTTTTACTCCCATGTTTTTGCCTCATGGTTTACAGTTTTAACTCTTTGTTTAGGTTGATGATATATTTTAATTTTTGTATATGGTATAAAGTAGAAACCCAGCTTCTTTCTTTTGCATGTGCATATCCAGCTGCTATGGTGCAGTTTACTGAAAAGACTATCCTTTCCTATTAATTTCCTATTGTTAAAAATCAATTAACCGTAAAAGTAAAAGGATTTATTTCCAGATGTTCAATTCTATTTCCTTGATCTATGTCTGTCTTCATATCAGTACCACACTATCTTAATCACTGTTTTTTTTTTACTGTTTTTGTTGTTGTTGTTGTAAGTTTTGAAATTGGAAAGTACATGTCTCTCAACTTGTTTTTCTTTTCCATTGTTTTGGCTATTCTGAGTTCCTTGATTTTCCATAGGAATCTCAGGAACAGTTTGTCAATTTCTCCATAGAAATCATCTAGGGTAGTGATAGGGATTGTGTTGAACCTATAGAACAGTTTGAAGAATATCACCATCTTAATATTAAATCTTCCAATTCATGAACATGGGCTGCCTTTCCATTTACTTTAGTCTTCTTTATTTCAACAACATTTCATAGTTTTCAACATACAAGTCTTACACGTCTTTTGTTAAAATTACTCTAGAGTATCTTATTCTCTCAAATGTTATTGTAAATGAAATTGTTTTCTTAATTTCATTTTCAGATTGTTCATTGCTGGTGTGTAGAAATACAATTGGGTTTCATACATCTTATATCCTGAAACCTGACTGAACTCATCCATCAGTTCTAATAGAGCTCTGTTTTGGTAGGTCTCATTTTGCACCATTCTCCCCCATCTGAATTCTACCCTTTCCAATATTTCACTTTCTCTAACTTGTTGGCGTCCCTCTTGTCACAGGATCTTAATACATGCTATTCCCTCTGCCTAGATCTCATCCTTCTTCTCTGTGTTTCGACCTGATTGACTTCGTCCTTAAGCTGTCTCCTCGAGCTGCCCCCACCTCAGTCCAGATCTGGTCCTTTTATATAACTCATCACAACACTGTATTTTTCCTCGACCAACACAGTTGATGCTGTCTTTTGTGTTACACACTGACCACTGTTATTCTTCAACAGACTGTAAGCCTCTGATTGATTTTTCTCACTATTATAATTCTCATCACTGTGCCTGGCACACAGTGGATGTTAACAACTCAACTACTTGTCGAATGAAAAAATGATTGAATAGTTAACCTTGGAGAAATATGGCCATCATTAAGAACTTTGGGTGGGGTGTAGGGGGCAGTGGGTAGAAGAACAGATTGCAGGTGGGGCACATACCATCTGTATATCCAATCTGTTCTCCTGGGGAATTGAGTTCTGGTATGGAGTTTCCATTGTCTTTGGAGAGCAGAGCCACTGAGTGTGTAGCTGGTAGCATGGGTTTTGCTTTGTTTTTTTTCACATTTAATCTCCTTGCATGGTGATGGGAAACCCAGAAAGAAATACCCAGTCATTTGAGTCATTTGTAGATGATAACCATAGTCTGGCTTCTTATTTGCTTTTTACCTTTTCTGAGGTACAGTTGACTAGTTGGGGAGGGAAGAGTTTTAAAGATTCATCTATTTACTTGCCAAATTAATTCAGTCTAACAAAATTAGGGAAATCCCCAACCAACTGTTCTAGTGACTAGTGAGAAAAATATTTCCTTGGATCACTGCAACAGAAAACACACTTTGTGTGCTGGTCTCCTGAGACAGTGCTCTGGAGCCTTCCAATTCACTGCCCATTCTGAATGCTTCATAGCTATCACTGACAATAGTTAGAACATGCTTTTGTTCCTTAGTTGGAATTCTCTTCAAAGCCTGGACTCAACTCTGGTGCTTCAGGTGGAAGTATTAAGTTAAGAGTAATAGAGAACAGAGGAAAGAGTAGCTAAGAGACCTGAAAAATGAAGCAAAGATGAGGAGGGCCTCCAGTTCTGTTGGAGTGTGATGACCTTCCTGTCCTATTCTTGAAACCCATATTCCAGTTGTCAGGCCACACAGAAGGAAAATATTTGCATGTTGTGAAAGAAAGTTGGGAAGTAGCTATTTCTCACTTTGAGCTGTATTTTGGATGATCCTAACACATCTGAAATCAGATTTTATTCCTGGAGTTTCAAGACCTTTTAGATATAGTGAAACTTTACCTTATGAAGCTGCAAGACCATCATGGCGGGGAACACTCTGCTTTGTCTTTTTATCGATGACATCTAACACAATGCCTGGCTCAGAGTATGGGGCTCAGGGAAAATTCAGTTCAGTTCAGTCGTTCAGTCATGTCTGATTCTTTGAGACCCCATGGACTGCAGCATGCCAGGCCTCCCTGTCCATTACCAATTCCCGGAGTCCATCGAGTCAGTGATGCCATCTCATCCTCTGTCATCCCCTTCTCCTCCCACCTTCAATCTTTCCCAACATCAAGGTCTTTTCAAACGAGTTAGCTCTTCCCATCAGGTGGCCAAAGTATTGGAGCTTCAGCTTTAGCATCAGTCCTTCCAGTGATCACCCAGGACTTGATCTCCTTTAGGATGGATTGGTTGGATCTCCTTGTAGTCCAAGGGACTCTCAAGAGTCTTCTCCAACACCACAGTTCAAAAGCATCAATTCTTCGGCGCTCAGCTTTCTTCACAGTTCAACTCTCACATCCATACATGACCACTGGAAAAACCATAGCCTTGACTAGATGGACCTTTGTTGGCAAAGTAATGTCTCTGCTTTTTAATATGCTGTCTAGGTTGGTCATAACTTTTCTCTGAAGGAGTAAGTGTCTTTTAATTTCATGGCTGCAATCACCATCTGCAGTGATTTTGGAGCCCAAAAATATAAAGTCTGTCACTATTTCCATTATTTCCCCATCTAGCTGCCATGAAGTGATGGGACCAGATTCCATGATCTTAGTTTTCTGAATCTTGAGCTTTAAGCCAACTTTTTCACTCTCCTTTCACGTTCATCAAGAGGCTCTTTAGTTCTTCTTCACTTTCTGCCATAAGGGTGGTGTCATCTGCATATCTGAGGTTATTGATATTTCTCCCGGCAATTTTGATTGTAGCTTGTGCTTCATCCAGCCCAGCGTTTCTCATGATGTACTCTGCATAGAAGTTAAATAAGCAGGGTGACAATGTACAGCTTTGACGTACTCCTTTCCCTCTTTGGAACCAGTCTGTTGTTCCATGTCCAGTTCTAACTGTTGCTTCCTGACCTGCATACAGATTTCTCAAGAGGCAGGTAAGGTGGTCTGGTATTCCCATCTCTTTCAGAATTTTCCAGAGTTTATTGTGATCCACACAGTCAAAGGCCAGGCAAAATTAGACCATCTTAAATAAGACAATGCAAGCAAAATCAATATTGCAAATTAGATTTTATAGTCCAGTGAACTAAGCTCCTTTCCCATTTTTAAAAAATATTCATGTGGCTGCACAGGTGTTACCTGTGGCACTTGGGACCTCTGATCTTCCTTGCAGCATGCAGGATCTTTTAACTGCATGTGGGATCTAGTTCCCTGACCAGGGAACAAACCTGGCCTGCTCCATTGGGAAGTAGAGTCTTAGCCACTGGGCCTCCAGGGAAGTCCCTCTCATGTTTTTTATTTCATCCTGTTCTCATGCCTCTATTCTGTTTCCTATATCATAGGGTGCAAATATTTAGAATATTTAATTTTAGTTGTTTAGAATAGGTAACTAATTAATTATAGATAAATTCCATAAGTAAATAAGTCAAATCATTGTTTTACTATCAGTAAAATAATATTTGCATGCCTGCCTGCTAAGTTGCTTCAGTCATATCTAACTTTGTGCGACCCTATGGACTGTAGCCCACTAAGCTCCTCTGTCCACGGGATTCTCCAGTCAAGAATACTGGAGTGGGTTGCCATGCCCTCCTCTAGGGGATCTTCTCAACCCAGGGATCAAAGCTTCATCTCTTGTGTCTCCTGCATTGGCAGGTGGGTTCTTTACCACTAGCGCCACTTGGGAAGCCCAAAATAATATTTAAAAGACAGCAATTCAGAAGTGAAAAATACATCTTACTAGCTGTGGTTTTACCTTGTCAAAGGAAATTTTACAGTACTAGGCATTTACATTGAAATAAGATGAAATAAGAAGTTTGTGAAAGCACAACACTCAAATGTGTTTATATACTTTCATAGACTGATAGGTTAAGCTATGTAAAAGCTACCCTCTCTTATCTTCCTATTTCAAATTACCTCTCTAGTTAAAGACCTAAGTCACAATTAGAGTCCTTTCTTCTGAACTTTTAAAATCTCTTACAATAATACAGATGCAAGTGTCTCAGACCAGAAGTTTTTGAATATTCATGGGAAAGTTTCCAAACCCAACAAAATTCTTTGAGACAAAAATTGTGTCAGACCTCCAAATCAGGATGACTTTACTTGAATTGTAGAGTTTGCAAACTGTTACATCTCTAAATGGATCAAGATCACTGAATGTGGATTTTCTTCCTTAGAATTCCTCTACTCTCAAAGCATTGCTTATCATTTATATGCTGTTGTGAGTCCATAGATATTCACTGAAGATTGCTTATGGTGCTCTTCTAGATTCAAGGGAAAGAAAAATATTTACTTCGTTTTTGCCTTTTAATTTAAGGCACAAAATTCCTGTTATCATGGAGCTTATATCCTGGTAGAGCTTATTATAATCCTGATCTGGTTAAGAGCTTGGGATCTAGAGGTTGTATTTGGTTTTTAACTTGAATATTTGCTGCCTGTATGACCTTGAGTAAGTCACTTAACAATTCTAAGACTCATTTTCGTTGTAGTAGAATGGAATAAAAATAGTACAGTCTCCTAGAGATGTTCTGAGCACCAAATCAGGATAGGGTAGGTGCGTGGAAGGTGGAGGGAAGTGGAGAAAGAAGCCACCCAGTGGCTTTTCAAGGATCTTGGCTCTATACAGATTTGAACGGAGGTTAAGGAAGGTCCTTTATTGGAATGCAGAAACACGTACATGGTTTTAGGCTGTGAGGAAGGAAACAGTAGGAAAGAGGATGAAAGCATGAGAGAGGAAAAGGATGTCAGGGAACATACCCAGGTGGTGCTAGAGGTAAAGAACCCGCCTGTCAATGCAGGTGACATAAGGGACAAAGGTTCAATCCCTGGGTTGGGAAGATCCCCCAGTTGGACTTGGAAAACATCATTTTTTATTTTGTTAAAATATTAATACTTGTAACAAATGTTACTATTTTTACCATTTAAAAGTGTAAATTCAGTAACAGTGCATTCACCATGTAGTGCAACCATCACTATTTCCAAAAGGAAACCTTACACCCATGAAGCAGTTCCTGCACGTTCCCCGGGCTTCTGGCAACCACTGATTTGCTTTCTGTTTCTGTGAATTTGACTATTCTGGATATTTCCTAGAAATGGAATCATGCAATATGTGACTTTTGTGTCTGGCTTCTTTCACTTAGCACATGTTCAAGGTTCACCCATTTTGTAGAATGTATCAGTGCTTCATTCCTTTTTCATGACTGAATTACGTTCCATTGTATAATATACCACTTTTTTTTTTTTTTTAATCCAGTCATTAGCATTAGCTGATAGACATTTGGGTGTTTCCTCCCTTGGCTATTAGACTTCCCTGGTGGCTCAGATGGTAAAGCGACTGCCTACAATGTCGGAGACCCGGGTTCAATGCCTGGGTCAGGAAGATCTCCTGGAGAAGGAAATGGCAACCCACTCCAGTATTCTTTCCTGGAGAGTCCCATGGACAGAGGAGCCTGGTAGGCTACAGTCCATGGGGTCGCAACGAGTCGGACACGACTGAGCGACTTCAGTTTCCCTTGGCTATTGTGAAAAGTGTCTCTATGAATATTTGTGTACCAGTTTTTATTTGAACACTATTTACAATTTTTTTGGTTATATACCTAAAAATGGAATTACTGGGTCATGTGGTAATTCTGTGTTAACTTATAAAGGAACTGCTGAACTACTGTGCACAGTGGTTGCACCCTTCTACATTCCTATTGGCAACATATCATGTTCTAATTTCTCCACATCGTCATCAACCCTTGTTATGTTGTCATTGTTTTTATTATAGCCATGCAGTGAATGGAAAGTGATATTTTCTTGTAGTTTTGCTTTGCATTTCCCTAATGACTAATGATGTTGAGCATCTTTTCATACATTTGCTTTGCTGTCCGTTCATTCATCTTCTTTGGAGAAAAATCTATTCAGGCCCTATGCTCATTTTTTTCAGTTGCATTGTTTGCCTTTTTGTTGTTGAGTTGTAAAAGTTCTTTATATTTTCTGCATACTAGACTCTTGTCCAAAATATGATTTGCAAATAGTTTATCCCATGCAGTGAACTGTCTTTTTACTCTCTTGATAGTATCCTTTAATAAAAATAATTTTAATGAAAACCAATTTATCTACTTATTTCTATCCTTGCTTGTGGGCAAGCACCCAAGTTGATTTTTTTATTATGGTTGTACATTAAAGCAATACAATCTTGTACTGAGAGAATTACCAGATAATATTACTCTCTGTTGAGGGTCATACTAGTGCTCAGTTGCTAAGTCATGTACAACTCTTTGCAACCCCATGGACTGTAGCCTACCAGGTCCCTCTGTCCATGGGATTACCCAAGCAGGAATACAGGAATGGGTTAGTATATTCCTAATATTCCTAATAGTTAGTATATTCCTAATATTCCTAATTGTCAGATTTTTTAGATGTGTATATATTGGATTGGCCAAAAAGTTCCTTCAGGTTATTCCTGTGCATTTCAGAGTCTTGAGGAGATAAAAATGTGAGAGGAGAAAAAGATCATGCCAGATAAGAAGTTTCTGTAAGGGAATTAAGACCAAAGTGTTGTGGAGCTCTATATAGTCAGCAAAAACAAGACCGGGAGCTGACTGTGGCTCAGATCATGAACTCCTTATTGGCAAATTCAGACTGAAATTGAAGAAAGTGGAGAAAACCACTAGACCATTCAGGTATGACCTAAATCAAATCCCTTATGACTATACAGTCCTATGACTATAGAAGTGAGAAATAGATTTAAGGGACTAGATCTGATAGACAAAGTGCCTGATGAACTATGGATGGAGTTTTGTGACATTGTACAAGAGACAGGAATCAAGACCATCCCCAAGAAAAAGAAATGCAAAAAAGCAAAATGTCTGTCTGAGGAGGCCTTACAAATAGCTATGAAAAGAAGGGAAGCTAAAAGCAAAGCAGAAAAGGAAAGATATGCCCATTTGAATGCAGAGTTCCAAAGCAAAGCAAGGAGAGATAAGAAAGCCTTCCTCAGCAGTCAGTGCAAAGAAATAGAGGAAAACAACAGAATGGGAAAGACTAGAGATCTCTTCAAGAAAATTAGAGATACCAAGGGAACATTTCATACAAAGAGGGGCTCAATAAAGGACAGAAACGGTATGGACCTGACAGAAGCAGAAGATATTAAGAAGAGGTGGCAAGAATACACAGAAGAACTGTACAAAAAAGATTTTCATCACCCAGATAATCACGATGGTGTGATGACTCACCTAGAGCCAGACACCCTGGAATGTGAAGTCATGTGGGCCTTAGGAAGCATCACTAGGAACAAAGCTAGTGGAGGTGATGGAATTCCAGTTGAGCTATTTCAAATCCTGAAAGATGATGCGGTGAAAGTGCTGCACTCAATATGCCAGCAAATAAGGAAAACTCAGCAGTGGCCACAGGACTGGAAAAGGTCACTTTTCATTCCAATCCCAAAGAAAGGCAATGCCAAAGAATGCTCAAACTACCGCACTATTGCACTTATCTCACATGCTAAAGTAATCTCACAAGTAAAGTAATGCTTAAAATTCTCCAAGCCAGGCTTCAGCAATACATGAGCCGTGAAATTCCAGATGTTCAAGCTGGATTTAGAAAAGGCAGAGGAACCAGAGATCAAATTGCCAACATCTGCTGGATCATGGAAAAAGCAAGAGAGTTCCAGAAAAACATCTATTTCTGCTTTATTGACTATGCCAAAGCCTTTGACTGTGTGGATCACAATAAACTGTGGAAAATTCTGAAAGAGATGGGAATACCAGGCCACCTGACCTGCCTCTTGAGAAACCTATATGCAGATCAGGAAGCAACAGTTCAAACTGGACATGGAACAACGGACTGGTTCCAAATAGGAAAAGGAGTACGTCAAGGCTTTTTTAACTTATTTAACTTATTTATTTAACTTATTTAACTTATATGCAGAGTACATCATGAGAAACGCTGGACTGGAAGAAGCACAAGCTGGAATCAAGATTACTGGGAGAAATATCAATAACCTCAGATATGCAAATGACACCACCCTTATGGCAGAAAGTGAAGAACTAAAGAGCCTGCTGATGAAAGTGAAAGAGGAGAGTGAAAAAGTTGACCTAAAGCTCAACATTCAGAAAACAAAGATTATGGCATCTGGTCTCATCACCTCATGGGAAATAGATGGGTAAACAGTGGAAACAGTGTCAGACTTTATGTTTCTGGGCTCCAAAATCACTGCAGATGGTGACTGCAGCCATGAAATTAAAAGACACTTAGTCCTTAGGAGAAAAGTTATGACCAATCTAGATAGCATATTAAAAAGCAGAGACATTACTTTGCCAACAAAAGCCCGTCTAATCAAGGCTATGGTTTTTCCTGTGGTCATGTATGGATGTGAGAGTTGGACTGTGAAGAAAGCTGAATGCTGAAGAACTGATGCTTTTGAACTGTGGTGTTGGAGAAGACTCTTGAGAGTCCCTTGGACTGCAAGGAGATCCAACCAGTCCATCCTAAAGAAGATCAGTCCTGGGTGTTCATTGGAAGGACTGATGCTAAAGCTGAAACTCCAATACTTTGGCCACCTAATGGGAAGAGCTGACTCATTTGAAAAGACCCTGATGCTGGGAAAGATTGAGGACAGGAAGAGAAGGGGACGACAGAGGATGAGATGGTTGGATGGCATCACCGACTTGATGGACATGGGTTTAGGTGAACCACAGGAGTTGGTGATGGACAGGGAGGTCCGGCATGCCGCAGTTCATGGGGTTGCAAAGAGTTGGATACGACTGAGCAACTGAACTGAACTGTTGTGGGGTTACAGAAGTAACACTAATGATATCATTAAGGCAGTGGGGTCTCAAAAGAGGTTTTCTGAGCAAGGGAATTCCACAAATAAACTTAATTTTTAGAAATATAACTTTGGCAGCAATGTGAGAGTGAATTGGACTAGATCAGACAAAATTGGTCAGTAAGATCAGTAACAATGGGTGTTTTGGCAATGATTTTTCCCATATCCTTTTTAACAATTTTTATTTTATTAACTTATTTATTTTTGGCTGTGCCAGGTCTTCGTTGCCACACACGGGCTTTCTCAAGTCGCAGTGAGTGGGAGCTACTCTTCACTGTGGGACGCAGGCTTCTCACTGAGGTGGCTTCTCTTGTCGTGGAGCACAGGTTCCAGGCACACAGGCTTCAGTAGTTGTGGCACACAGGCTCAGTTGCCCTGCAGCATATCGGATTTTCCTGGGCCAGGGATTAAACTGGTGTTCCTTGCATTGCAAGGCAGATTCTTAACCACAAAATCACCAGGGAAGCCCTTCCCATATCTTTTTATTCAGACCTTAGGAATGTTCTACAGTGTATGAAATATTGGTTTGAGGTGTGTTTTCTTAAACTTTCATTATGGAAAGCTTCAAACATCTCAAAACTCTGACTAGTAAACAGATTCCATGTACCTATCAGCACAGATTCAACTTTTATCACACATGGCCAATCTCATTTTATCCATGTCCTCTACCAACATCTCCCTCCCCAGATATTTTAAGGCAAATCCTAGACACTATATTATTTCATCTGTAAATACTTTATTATGTGACTCCAACAGATAAGAACTCTTTTTAAAAATACAATCTCAATATGATTTGTTGCTGTTGTTCAGTTGCCCAGTCAAGTCCGGCTCTTTGTGATCCCATGGACTGCAGCATGCCAGGTCTCCCTGTCCCTCACCATCTCCTGAACTTTGCCCAAGTTCATGTCCACTGCATTGGTGATGCCATCCAACCATCTCATCTTCTGATGTGCTCTTCTCCTCCCACCCTCCATCTTTTCAGGCATCAGGGATCTTTCCAATGAGTCAGCTATTTGCATCAGATGACCAAAATACTGGAGCTTCCGCTTTAGCATCAGTCCTTCCAATGAGTATTCAGGGTTGATTTCCCTCAGCATGATTATCCTACCTAAGTAAACTTAATTTCTTAATGGTATGAGGTTTTAAAAACTAAACAATTGATGTAAATATTCACATATAAAATTGCATCCTATTTCCTAAGAGAACTAGTACCTTTGGTAATGGATAGGGGTATGATCAAGTTTCCTGAAAAATAATGGCCAGCTAAAAATTGACACTTGCCATCTGCCTCTATAAGGATTAAATCACAAGCTGCAATGAACACTGACCTTCAATACCCTCTGAAAGAAGTTCAGGGTGGAGATCAGGAATGAGGCACTCTGTGCTCTGTGAAAAACTGGCAGAATAGGCCTTTAGATAGTTAGATATTTTCAGAAGGTTTTATGAGCCCAATTCTTGCATTTTCTCATCTCTGGAAAAGCAGTAAAATCCTTCATGGTGACGTCTGCTCCTCATGACTAGCAGTAAACTTCTGCAAAAATATATGCTTAATTGCCTGTACTGCCCCCCGCCCCCCACTGCCCCCTGTCACCAAAATCACATATACACTGACCCTACCTCTTTGGAGCAGTTTCTCAAGCTATTTGAAATGCTGGCTCATGGGCTGTAGTCCTCACTTTGCCCCTAGTAATTAACGTACAACTCTCACACTGTATTTTTTCAGTCAACACTAAAAATGATGCTTCTTAAAATATACACAAAATATATAACTCCTAGAGCCACTTTTAGTTATTAGTTTTATTTACATGTGTTTAGAGGGGAAGTTTCTACTTTGTTATAATTTACTGTTTGAAAATAATGTGTATAAATTGAGTTGCAGAGAAATAATCTTTGAGATTTTTTTTTTTGCTTGATACTAATTCCTCACATTTGTGCAGTGCCTTGAACTTTCCAAAGTGCTTTTATGCCTGTTATCTAGTGAACACTAATAGCTCTGCTATGCAAAGATGTCAATTATCTAATGTGTATAATTGTTATCAATTTTACTTTGCTGTGGCTTTTAGACTCAGATTGAAATAACAAACAACATATGCAAAATCCTTTACTTATGAGTCAAGAAAGACTGCAGGCAGGCCTGCATGGGTGCTGAAAGGGAAGTACTGTGGGTTATATCTTATCAGTTATAATTTACTGAATTTTCCATAGTATGGGAATATTTGGTACTAAAGCACGTGTGCTCTCTCTCTCTCTCTCTCACACACACACACACACACACAAGTACAATGACTTTAAATCCATAGTTTTAACTCAATATCTTTCATGGGCTCAAAACCCACATATAAATTTCCTGGAAACCTCTTGGAAAGGGTTGTGGTAAAATTAAGACACATGGCGACACTTGAATTGGGACAGGGTTTAGCGCTGAAACATGCTGATAAATCATCCTTAGTTGGTGCTCCATTCTTTTTTAATCATTTCTTCAATTTTCATTAACATTCCCAGACATACTAGACATAGAAAGATTATCTTCAAAACACTCTGTAGCAGAAGAGCTTGGTGACTATTACTCATAGTTGTTAATACAAATGCTATATTTATTGTAGATTCTTGGCTCTTTATTGGTAAATTATAGAAGACTTGAATGTTCTTTAAATAGCCCCACTAAATATAATTTATCTAAATGCAAAGGATATTTGAAATACTTTGCAATCCCATATATTTTTCTCAAATAAAGAGTGAAAACCTGCCCCATGATTTGAAAGGGCTGTAGAGATTGGGCGCTGGAGTAACACAGGCCAGGGTTGACACACTGCTGGGTTTGGGTAAACTGCATAGCCTCTGGGATTCCAGTTCCTCCAGTGTTGTATTGGAGTCTATTGGACTGGTTGCCAAGGGCTAATCATTAAGTATGCATGAATTTTTCAAGCCACTGTTTAAACCATTGACTGCTTAAAATCAGCTACAGTGGGAGAATTTATACCACAGAAATTGGCAAACTCTGTAAATCAGGGTTTTCTCCCTAAATTAGGTCCCTGGACCTAATTCTAATATGTGTATTGGTGGGATGGGGGTGGTTTCCCTCATGAGTGTGTGTGTGCTCAGTCATGTCAGACTCTTTACAATCCCCTGGGTTGGCAGCTCACCAGGCTCCTCTGTCCTTGGGATTTTCCAGGCAAGAATACTGGAGAGGGTATTCATAACATAAAGTAATTCCATTCCTATTCCAGAGTAACTTCTCCACCCAGAGATCGAACCTGTTTGCATCTCCTGCATTGGCAGGCAGCTTCTTTATTACTGTGCCACCTGGGAAGTCTGGTTTCCCTCATACCAATAAGCAATACTTGGGACACCGGTTGGGTGTCCTACAATTCAACTTGATTCTATCTACCAGAAATAACATCAGATTCCACAAATTGAGGATTTAGTCCTACAAGACTGCCCCTTACCCCCACCTACTTTTGACAGACTGACTTAGTCAGGGGGTTCCCAAGACACTTTCCTCAGTTTTGAATAATTTTCTAGAGTGGCTTACAGAACCCAGAGAAACATTTTACTTACTGGATTACTGGTTTATTACAAATGGGTATCACTCAGTAACAGCAGAATAGAATTGATGCAGATGGCAAGGTATGTGGGAAGGGACAGGGAAATTCCCTGCCTTCTTGGAGTGTCCCTTTCTCCCCAAATCCTTATGTGTTCACCAACTTGGAAGGTCTCTGAACCCAGTCCGTTCAGATTTTTACAGAAGCTTCATCACACAGCTATGTTGATTAAATTGTTGGCGCTTTTGTGATTGATTCAACTTCTGGCCTCTCCCCCATCCCCAGAGGTCAGGGGATGGGACTGAAAGTTCCAGCTCTCTAATCAAGTGGCTGGTTCCTCTGCAAATGAGTCCTCGTCCTTAGGTGACCTAAGTCACCTCATTAACATAAAGTAATTCCAAAAGCCACCTCATTAACAAAGCAAAAGACACCTTAATCACTCTGAGAACTTAAAAAATTCCAAGGGAGCTCTGTGCTAGAAACAAGGACAAAGACCAAATATGTATTTCATATCATAAACCAAAATATCACACTCTCTATCCCCTGGAATTGGCTTGCCGGCACACCACTGCCTCCTAAGTAGGTTTAAGGATAAAATGAGTTAAGGCCAAGCGTTTTGCATTTTGTTCCCCATACAGAAAATATTCAAGAAAGGCTACTTACCATCATCATCGTCATCATCATCATTATCATTCTATTAAAAACAAACGCAACCAACTCTCAATTGGTTTACTTATTAAACTGGCAAATCAACTATGTTCTTTTTCTTTTGCCCCAATTTAATAATTTTACTAACAGCACACCAGGAACTATGCTTAAACACAGTTAAAAAAAAAAAGGCAGTGAAAACCTAGTCAACTCATTGAAGTGCTTATTAGCATCTTAATCCTGACAAAATATTTGATGAGAGAGAGAAAGAAAAGGATGAAAGTTTTGAAAAAGGGAAAACAAGATTATATCTAAATCAAAAATGTTCACCTCCCCTGCCCCTACTCTTTTGTCTTCCTTGAGACAGCTCATTGAAATTTCATTATAAGTAGCAAGGAAAAAAATAACAATTTTTAACACTTGGTAGAAAAAGCTGACAATTCTGGATTTCTGTAACAAATCCCTGAATTCCTGATCCAAAATATCTAAGGTCAAAAAGTGAATTATTATTTCCAGAAGTAAAAATCCAGGGATAGATATCTATTTTCAAACACAGCTTACTGCAGGGCTCTTACCAGCTAGTAATGCTGAATTTCTTTGCCTTCTACTCTGTGGGCCCCATTCTTAGTCTTCACGGGGCATCCCCAGCAGTTTCAATCTCCACCTTTAAAGTAGAAAGATCTTTCTGAAATTATGCCCACCAGGAAAGAGAATATGGCTTTTTTAACACTTCCTTCGAAACTCCTGAAGTTCACTCTGATTGAACTACCGCATGCCTGATCCAGTTGAGAGCCCTAATAGACTGTACCTAATAAGGTGGAGATAATTCATCCGTAGGGGTACTATTACACTAGAAAGATGAGATGGAGGCAACGGAAATGTATTAGGCAACCAATTGTCCACGGTAAACCATCTTCACTATAATTGAACAGATATGATAATAACTCTTGTCTACTTGTAGAGCCTAAGTACACTGCTTCACAATCTCCATCTCAGGCTGGGTTTCTGCCTTGAGTACTTCTGATGCCATTAAAACTTTAATTGTAAAGAAGCATAAATAGAGATAGTATCTTTATAGGGAACTGATTTTGAGAACCCCAGGTGAAAGTGTTCAAAAGCAAATGCTAGCAAAAATTTTTATAACACTGCCTGTCAGGCAGATTTCAGATTGACAGTTCAGATAGGTGAGTCTTCCTAGGACTTTCTTCGTGCCTTCCTTTTTAATTAAGAACCAGAGCCCCTCTGTTCTTAGAGGTTTGGGAAGCAGTAACATAGGTAAATTGAAAGAGGTAAAAACTCTGGATGTTCTGTAATGGAAACAAACCTGTTGCCTTGTAGAAATCCCACAGAGTGTTTGTCAGTTAGTTTTACAGTTTTCATCCCAGGAAAGTAAGTTGTAACTCTAATGTTATGGAGAAATTTAAATATCTACATCAGAAAAAAAAAAGGAAAGCATAAAACCCTCTACCCACAGAGGATCCACCACTGACAGGTTAAAGATTTCTAGTATTTAAGGCAACGTATGGGGCTCTGATGGCTTCCCCAGCGGCTCAGTGGTAAAGAATCCACCTGCAGTGCAGGAGATGTGGGTTGGGGAACGTTCCTGGAAGAAGAAATGGCAACCCACTCCAGTATTCTTGCCTGGAGACTTCCATGGACAGAGGAACCCGCAGGCTACAGACCATGGGATCGCAAAGAGTTGGACACGACTTAGCGACTAATCAACAAAACATGGGGCTCTGCTTCATGGTCTCTTCTGGGAAGTCGATGCTTCTGGTTCTCTTGGCTGCACGTTTGTTCAGCCTGTACCCAATGGCATCCTGACTCCTAACCCTTTCTTGAAACCACAGTCTGTAATGCTTGAGTCACAGAGGTTAAAATGCAGCCTTTTCTGGTTTATATCATAGGCACATTCTGTAATAGTCTTGGAGTAGCGTTCCATGAGGCATGTCCTAGCCTGGTGTGCCCTAACCAGATGCATCTTCTGGCAATGGATGTTGAGGGCCCTACAGTGCTTATTAGTATGGAGCAATTTAAGTAAACCATTTTTCTATCCTCTGAGAACTTTCCATCTTACGGTGTCCTACTTAAATGTGATTTGTTTTTAATCACTGTGGTGCTCACCTTTATCTTCACCATTAAGTTAACAACTTTTTATTGAAGTATAGTTGATTTATAATGTATTAGTTGCAGATATACAGCAAAGTTATTCAGATGTGTATGTGTATATATATATATTCTTTTTCATATTCTTTCTTTTTCCTTATAGGTTATTGCAAAATATTGAGCATTGTTCCCTGTGCTATATAGTAGGTCCTTGCTGGTTATCATGTATATATATATCAGATCAGATCAGTCGCTCAGTTGTGTCTGACTCTTTGCAACCCCATGAATCACAGCACACCAGGCCTTCCTGTCCATCACCAACTTCTGCAGTTCACTCAGACTCACGTCCATCGAGTCAGTGATGCCATCCAGCCATCTCATCCTCTGTCGTCCCCTTCTCCTCTTGCCCCCAATCCCTCCCAGCATGAGAGTTTTTTCCAATGAGTCAACTCTTCACATGAGGTGGCCAAAGTACTGGAGTTTCAGCTTTAGCATCATTCCTTCCAAAGAAATCCCAGGGCTGATCTCCTTCAGAATGGACTGGTCATATATATATATATATATATATATAGGTATATGAAGTGAAACTTGCTCAGTTGTGTCCAACTCTGTAAACCCACCCATGGACTATACTGTCCATGGAATTCTCCAGGCCAGAATATTGGAGTGGGTAGCCTTTCCCTTCTCCAGGGGATCTTCCCAACACAGGAATCAAACTGTGGTCTCCTGCATTGCAGGTGGATTCCTTACCAACTGAGCTATCAGGGAAGCCCAATATATAAGTGTGTGTGTATATATATATATACACACACACAAACACACTTTGAACCCCATATATATATATATATATATTTACGTATATAAGCCAAAGACAATATATGTGGAATTAAAAAAAAATGATACAAATGAACTTATATATAAAACAGAAACAGACCCATAGACATAGAAAACAAATCTATGGTTACCAAAGGGGAAAGAGGAAGAGGGATAAATTAGGAGTTTGGGACACATATATATATATATGTCTTTGTCTGGCTTACCTTACTTA
The DNA here is from genome assembly GCF_029378745.1 of Bos indicus. Classification (NCBI taxonomy): domain Eukaryota; kingdom Metazoa; phylum Chordata; class Mammalia; order Artiodactyla; family Bovidae; genus Bos; species Bos indicus. Next base: position 44,173,047 of record NC_091769.1, read on the forward strand.
GTATGATAATCTCTAGGTCCTTCTGTGTTGCTTCAAATGGCATTATTTCATCCTTTTTATGGCTGAGTAGTATTCCTGCTGCTGCTGCTAAGTCACTTCAGTCGTGTCCAACTCTGTGCGACCCCATAGACGGCAGCCCACCAGGATCCCCCATCCCTGGGATTCTCCAGGCAAGAATACTGGAGTCGGTTGCCATTTCATTCTCCAATTAAATATGATGTAATAATCCTGTGACATTGTCAAGGAAACAACAAATAAAAGAAGGGTTTATTTTACTAAAAAGAAGTATATCTGTGCATTTTAGAGTGTGGGCATATTTCCCAAAGATTTTGAGATTCAATTGCACTCTCTGTGGCCCTGAAAAAATAATTTGAGTCTTCTGTAATTGAACTAGAAACTGTATACCAATACAGGCTTTGTAAACAGTATCATAGAATATTCTCTTTAAAGTATAGAGAATGTTAATGAGGTATTGCTCTGAAATCATCTTTTACTTAAAAAATGTGTGTCCAACATCATTTGGTGAAGATCATTGCCAATTTCTTTTATCCTAGGAGAGAATGACACCCAAAGATTTCTGGATCTTAGAAAGAAAGGAATTCCCCTTATTTGCAAAAGTTGCACGAAGGCAGTGCAACTATGACACCAAAGGACAAGTGCCACTTAAAAATATGGCAAAATTAAAAATAGGCATTGCCAGAAAATAACTGTGAGTGCTCATGACTGCTAAGCCCTGTAAGTAATGTAAACATATCTGGCATCTGTCCCCACTTTTTTCCTGGGACCTTTTTAATGAAAGATCCATAATTCATTCTTAATCACCCACAAGCTGTTAGGTACCTGGTGGCTTGTAGCCATCAGAATGAATTGCAGGTGCCTCTGCGGGTCTGCAGTACAAGACAAACATGATCTTGATGGATTCCTAACAGAGCCTGCAGGCTTAGGGTGATTAGCTCTGGATCCCCACCCCGTGTTCTGAAGTGCTTCTAATTCTCTAATTCTCAGTGGATTTCTGAAGCCACACTCTGCCTTTCTTGAGAGAAAATTGAAGAAGCTCTATGAAATACAAAAAAAAAAAAAAAAAAATTCAACTGAACTCTTAATTTTTGGAAGGGAAAGTGTGGAGGAAGGTAGGGGTTATATATATAATAAGTTAAAGCCTAAACCACTTCTGTGAAGATGTTTCCCTGAAGCAGGATAAGAAAAGTGAATTTGGTGGTGGTATATCTACCCTTGAATTTGTGAAGACTGGCTCTTTCTGGTGTACAAAAATCTAGAATTTAATGTCATCTCTATATACTGTAAAATAAAACTTGGCTTTCAAAGCATGGTCCAAGGACTGATGATATAAACATTAATGTTTAGGTTAGTGTTAGTTGCTCAGTCATGTCCAACTCTTTGAACCCCACAGACTGAAGCCCTCCAGGCTCTTTTGTCCATGGAATTCTCCAGGCAAGAATACTGGTGTGGGTAGCCATTCCCTTCTCCAGGGCATCTTCTCAACCTGCATTGCAGGCAGCTTCTTTATGGTCTGGGTCACCAGGGAAGCCCTGGGAGCTAATTAGAAATGGGGGATCTTGCTGCCCAGATCTGCATCAGAATCTGCAGTTTAACAAGAACTCCAGGTGATTTGTATTGATGTAACATCTGAGAACCCATGATGTATTCACGCTTGTGATATTTAATCATTTAAAGAGGTTATCATTATGTCTAGAGGTGCTTATATTCCAGGAATGATTGCCAAGTAGATCCAGATGGAAGTGGGTGCTCTGAAGGCAGGGGCCATGCCCCATGGTCTTTGGATTCCTGGCACATAGCTCAGTGTATGGCATATTGAGGTGGAAGATTGATCAAATGGATGGGTTAGTGGATGGATAGGAGAATAGATAAAAGGATGGATGAATGGGTGGACAGATGGGAGATTGGATGGATGAAAACGATAATACCCATCCCTAATCTTGAAAACAAGAGGATCAAAAAGCAAAGGAGAAAAGGAAAGATATATACATTTGAATGCAGAGTTCCAAAGCAAAGCAAGGAGAGATAAGAAAGCCTTACTCAGTGGTCAATGTGAAGAACTAGAGGAAAACAATAGAATGGTAAAGACTAGAGATCTCTTCAAGAAAATTAGAGATACCAACAGAATATTTCATGCAAAGATGAGCTCAATAAAGGACAGAAATGGTATAGACCTGACAGATGCAGAAGATATTAAGAAGAGGTGGCAAGAATACACAGAAGAACTATACAAAAAAGATCTTCATGACCCAGATAATCACGATGGTATGATCACTCACCTAGAGTCAGGATGTGATCACTCACATCCTGGGATGTGAAGTCAAGTGGGCCTTAGAAGCATCTCTACGAACAAAGCTAGTGGAGGTGATGGAATTCCAGTTGAGATATTTCAAATCCTGAAAGATGATGCGGTGAAAGTGCTGCACTCAATATGCCAGCAAATAAGGAAAACTCAGCAGTGGCCACAGGACTGGAAAAGGTCAGTTTTTATTCCAATCCCAAAGAAAGGCAATGCCAAAGAATGCTCAAACTACCGCACTATTGCACTCACCTCACACGCTAGTAAAGTAATGCTTAAAATTCTCCAAGCCAGGCTTCAGCAATACATGAACCATGAACTTCCAGATGTCCAAGCTGGTTTTAGAAAAGGCAGAGGAACCAGAGATCAAATTGCCAACATCTGCTGGATCGTCGAAAAAACAAGAATTCCAGAAAAACATCTACTTCTGCTTTATTGACTATGCCAAAGCCTTTGACTGTGTGGATCACAATAAACTGTGGAAAATTCTGAAAGAGATGGGATTACCAGGCCACCTGACCTGCCTCTTGAGAAACCTATATGCAGGTCAGGAAGCAACAGTTCGAACTGGACATGGAACAACAGACTGGTTCCAAATAGGAAAAGGAGTACATCAAGGCTGTATATTGTCACCCTGCTTAGTTAACTTCTATGCAGAGTACATCATGAGAAACGCTGGACTGGAAGAAACACAAGCTGGAATCAAGATTGCCAGGAGAAATATCAATAACCTCAGATATGCAGATGATACCACCCTTGTGGCAGAAAGTGAAGAAGAACTAAAGAGCCTCTTGATGGAAGTGAAAGAGGAGAGTGAAAAAGTTGGCCTAAAGCTCAACAGTCAGAAAACAAAGATCATGGCATCCAGTCCCATCACTTCATGGCAAATAGATGGGAAAACAGTGGAAATAGTGGCTGACTTTATTTTTTGGGGCTTCACATTGCTGCAGATGGTGACTGCAGCCATGAAATTAAAAGACACTTACTCCTTTGGAGAAAAACTATGACCAACCTAGACAGCATATTAAAAAGCAGAGATGTTATTTTGCCAACAAATGTCCATCTAGTCAAGGCTATGGTTTTTCCAGTAGTCATGTACGGATGTGAGAGTTGGACTATAAAGAAAGCTGAGCGCCAAAGAATTGATGCTTTTGAACTGTGGTGTTGGAGAAGACTCTTGAGAGTCCCTTGGACTGCAAGGAAATCAAACCAGTCCATCCTAAAGTAGATCAATCCTGGGTGTTCATTGGAAGGACTGATGTTAAGGGTGAAACTCAAATACTTTGGCCACCTGATATGAAGAACTGACTCATTTGAAAAGACCTTGATACTGGGAATTATTGAGGGCAGGAAGAGAAGGGGATGACAGAGGATGAGATGGTTAGATGGCATCACTGACTCAATGGACATGAGTTTGGGTAGGCTCCAGGAGTTGGTGATGGACAGGGAGGCCTGGTGTGCTTCAGTTCATGGGGTCACAAAGAGTTGGACATGACTGAGCGAGTGAACTAACTAGTAAATCTTGAAAAAGTGAGTATAAAAAATAAAGTCAAATATTTGACTTTTGTTATCACTTAAGCTGAGGGCTGAAGAATTGATGCTTTTGAACCGTGGTGTTGGAGAAGACTCTTGAGAGTCCCTTGGACTGCAAGGAGATCCAACCAGTCCATTCTAAAGGAGATCGGTCTTGGATGTTCTTTGGAAGGAATGATGCTAAAGCTGAATCTCCAGTACTTTGGCCACCTTATGTGAAGAGTTGACTCATTGGAAAAGACTCTGATGCTGGGAGGGGTTGAGGGCAGGAGGAGAAGGGGATGACAGAGGATGAGATGGCTGGATGGCATTACTGACTCGATGGATGTGAGTCTGAGTGAACTCCGGAAGTTGGTGATGGACAGGGCGGCCTGGCATGCTGAGATTCATGGGGTCGCAAAGAGTTGGACATGACTGAGCGACTGAACTGAACTGAACTGAACTGAATAATTGCTTGGGCTTACCAGGTGGTGCTAGTGGTAAAGAACCTGCCTGCCAATGCAGAAGACATAAGAGACATGGGTTCGATCCCTGGGGAAGATACCCTGGAAGAGGCCATGGCAACCCACTTCAGTATGCTTGCTTGGAAAATTCCATGGACAGAGGAGCCTGGTTGGTTAAAGTCCATGGGATTGCAAACAGTATAATATAAACTGGCTGAAAAAAATCTTAGGAGCTGCACGGTTCTAGGCCTTCATCAACCAGTGTTCTTCATTCACCCAAAGAACAATCTGTGTCCTTCCTTTGTCATCCTTAAATTCGCCTGCTCACTGTGATCATGTCCTTTGAAAGTATGAATAATGTTCTTTTAAACTGGTTCATTTTGTTTCTTTCAAAAAATTGTTGGAAGTTAGAGCCAGAAAAATGGTGGAAATAGGGAGAATGATAGAAATGCTGCCTGCTTCTCTGGCATGGGAGAAAATAGCATTTATGCCTGTGTGTCGATGCTGCCCTCAGGAGAGTGTTCTATCTGAGCAGCATTGCCAGTGCTGGCTTCAGCAAAGAATAGCCAAGAAGGAGGCAATCCATGACTCCAGCTCGAATGGATTCCTGAGACGATGTTTCATGATGCAGAGCTACAAACGGGGCAGTAGAGTGAGTAGGAAAAGCACTAGGCATGAAATCAGAAAACTTGGGTTTGAATTTCAACTCTCCGACTTACTACCTGTATGACCTTGGGCAGCTCTCATAATGTTTATGAAAACACAGGGTACAATGCCTGGCAGATAGGCCATGCTCACCAAATGCTAGTTTTCTCTGCCTGTCTGAGCCTCAGTTTCCTCACTGTGATGAATATTTGATTCTTTAGTACTTGGCACATTGAATATGCATCACGGATGCTATGCATTCCCTCCCAGTTGGCTGGTCCCTGGTGCCACCCACACTATCTGGCACCCCTTGTGCTGGACCTCCCTGGAGTCATGTGCTCTATTGGATGATTTCCACTTGACCCTCATTGAAATGGTCTGAAATCATGGTCTGTCTCTCAAGCAGACTTTCTTCCAACATCTGCAACAGTTTTTGCCCAACCGTGAGCACCACTACATCCCTGGTTTACCCCGGGACCTGTATCTAGATTCAGAACTTGCTTATTCTCAAGTAAGTAACTTGTCTCATTTGCCACAGCTAAGTGACCTGGAGACAAATATCAGAACCAGCAGGCTTTATTCTTGGGGTACTTTTTTTCCCAAACTTCAATATTTTGGGCATTCTTGAAGCAAATATTTTTATAAATAAATTTCTTTAAAAATAACTCAAACCCATATATGAATCCATTATAGTAGAAAAGTTTTTTTTTTTGAAGGCAACCTGAAATTACCTTTATTTTTTTTAATTTAATTTTATTTAACTTTACAATATTGTATTGGTTTTGCCATATATCAAAATGAATCTGCCACAGGTATACATGTGTTCCCCATCCTGAACCCTCCTCCCTCCTCCCTCCCCATACCATCCCTCTGGGTCGTCCCAGTGCACCAGCCCCAAGCATCCAGTATCATGCATTGAACCTGGACTGGTGACTCGTTTCATACATGATATTATACATATTTCAATGCCATTCTCCCAAATCATCCCACCCTCTCCCTCTCCCACAGAGTCCAAAAGACTGTTCTATACATCAGTGTCTCTTTTGCTGTCTCGTATACAGGGTTATTGTTACCATCTTTCTAAATTCCATATATGTGCGTTAGTATACTGTATTGGTGTTTTTCTTTCTGGCTTACTTCACTCTGTATAATAGGCTCCAGTTTCATCTACCTCATTAGAACTGATTCAGATGTATTCTTTTTAATGGCTGAGTAATACTCCATTGTGTATATGTACCACAGCTTTCTTATCCATTCATCTGCTGATGGACATCTAGGTTGCTTCCATGTCCTGGCTATTATAAACAGTGCTGCGATGAACATTGGGGTACACGTGTCTCTTTCAATTCTGGTTTTCTCAGTGTGTATGCCCAGCAGTGGGATTGCTGGATCATAAGATAGTTCTATTTCCAGTTTTTTAAGGAATCTCTACACTGTTCTCCATAGTGGCTGTACTAGTTTGCATTCCCACCAACAGTGTAAGAGGGTTCCCTTTTCTCCACACCCTCTCCAGCATTTACTGCTTGTAGACTTTTGGATCACAGCCATTCTGACTGGCATGAAATGGTACTTCATAGTGGTTTTGATTTGCGTTTCTCTGGTAATGAGTGATGTTGAGCATCTTTTCATGTGTTTGTTAGCCATCTGTATGTCTTCTTTGGAGAAATGTCTATTTAGTTCTTTGGCCCATTTTTTGATTGGGTCATTTCTTTTTCTGGAATTGAGCTGTAGGAGTTGCTTGTATATTTTTGAGATTAGTTGTTTGTCAGTTGCTTCATTTGCTATTATTTTCTCCCATTCTGAAGGCTGTCTTTTCACCTTGCTTATAGTTTCCTTTGTTGTGCAGAAGCTTTTAAGTTTAATTAGGTCCTATTTGTTTGTTTTTGCTTTTATTTCCAATATTCTGAGAGGTGGGTCATATAGGATCCTGCTGTGATGTATGTTGGAGAGTGTTTTGCCTATGTTCTCCTCCAGGAGTTTTATAGTTTCTGGTCTTACGTTTAGATCTTTAATCCATTTTGAGTTTATTTTTGTGTATGGTGTTAGTGGTCTAGTTTCATTCTTTTACAAGTGGTTGACCAGTTTTCCCAGCACCACTTGTTAAAGAGATTGTCTTTAATCCATTGTATATTCTTGCCTCCTTTGTCAAAGATAAGGTGTCCATATGTGCGTGGACTTATCTCGGGGTTTCTATTTTGTTCCACTGATCTATATTTCTGTCTTTGTGCCAGTACCATACTGTCTTGATGACTGTGGCTTTGTAGTAGAGCCTGAAGTCAGGTAGGTTGATTCCTCCAGTTCCATTCTTCTTTCTCAAGATCGCTTTGGCTATTCGAGGTTTTTTGTATTTCCGTACAAATTGTGAAATTATTTGTTCTAGCTCTGTGAAGAATACCATTGGTAGCTTGATAGGGATTGCATTGAATCTATAAATTGCTTTGGGTAGTATACTCATTTTCACTATATTGATTCTTCCAATCCATGAACATGGTATATTTCTCCATCTATTAGTGTCCTCTTTGATTTCTTTCACCAGTGTTTTATAGTTTTCTATATATAGGTCTTTAGTTTCTTTAGGTAGATATATTCCTAAGTATTTTATTATTTTCATTGCAATGGTGAATGGAATTGTTTCCTTAATTTCTCTTTCTATTTTCTCATTATTAGTGTATAGGAATGCAAGGGATTTCTGTGTGTTGATTTTATATCCTGCAACTTTACTATATTCATTGATTAGTTCTAGTAATTTTCTGGTGGAGTCTTTAGGGTTTTCTATGTAGAGGATCATGTCATCTGCAAACAGTGAGAGTTTTACTTCTTCTTTTCCAATTTGGATTCCTTTTATTTCTTTTTCTGCTCTGATTGCTGTGGCCAAAACTTCCAAAACTATGTTGAATAGTAATGGTGAAAGTGGGCACCCTATAGTAGAAAAGTTTTAAAAAATTCAGATCATCAAAAGGAAAAAAAGGACTGATTGTCGTTCTATCATACATAAAGAACTGTTACTGGCACCTTAGCGATATTGAATAGACTTTGAAATATATGTTCATGAACATATACTATAATACACAAATAAATCCACTTTATATGAATAAATTTACAAACAAGTTTAGGTAATATAGGTATATTAAAAAATACCATGTAAATATGTGAATGTACTTTGATTATATATGTATGTATTTGTTCCATTTGCCACTAGCTGTTCCATAAAAACTATCAGAAACTACACACACACACAGCACACACATCTATTTTAAAGGTTGCTCCCCATTTTTAGTTATTATAAAATATTGGCTACATTCCCCATGCTGTACATACATCCTTGAGCCTATCTTTCACCAAACTTAGTATCTCCCACTCTCCCACTCTCCCACCTCTGTATTTCATCCCACCCCCAACTGGTAACCACTGGTTTGTTCTCTCTATCTGCAGGTCTGCTTTTGTTTTTCTTATATATTCACTAGTTTGTTGTATTTTTAAGATTCTATGTAGGAGTGTATCATACAATATTTGTCTTTTTCTAACAATTCACTAGAATAATGCCCTTCAAGTACACCCATGTCGCTGCAGCTGGTAAAATATTGTTCTTTTTATGGCTGAGTAGTATTCCATTGTATATGTGTCATGTATCAAGATATATGTGGGTGTGTGTATTATTGTTTTGTTCAGTTGCTAAGTCATGTCTGACACTTTGCAACCCCATAGACCGCAGTACTCCAGGCTTCCCTGTCTTTCACTGTCTCCCAGAGTTTGCTCAAACTCATGTCCATTGAGTTGGTCATACCATCCAGCCATCTCATCCTCTGTTGCCCCCTTCTCCTCCTGCCCTCTATCTTTCCCAGCACTAGGTTCTTTTCTAATGAGTCCCCTCTTTGCATCGGGTGGCCAAAGTATTGGAGCTTCAGCTTTAGCCTCAGTCCTTCCAATGAATATTCAGGGTTAAATATTCCCTATTTCCTTTAGGATTGACTGGTTTGATCTCCTTGCTGTCCAAGGGACTCTCAAGAGTCTTCTCCAGCACCATAGTTCAAAAGTATCAGTTCTTCATTGCCCAGCCTTCTTTATGGTCCAGCTCTCACATTTATACATGACTACTGTAAAAACCATAGCTTTGACTATACGGACCTTTGTCAGCAAAGTAATATCTCTGCTTTTTCATATGCTGTTTAGGTTTGTCATAGATATTCTTCCAAAGAGCAAGCATCTTTTAATTTCATGACTTCAGTCACCATCAGCAGTGATTTTGGAGCCCAAGAAAATAAAATCTGCCACTGTTTCCATTTTTCCCCCATCTATTTGCTGTGATGTGATGGGACTGGATGCCATGATCTTCGTTTTCTGAATGTTGAGCTTTAAGCCAGCTTTTTCACTCTCCTCTCACTTTCTTCAAGAAGCTCTTTAGTTCCTCTTCCCTTTCTGCCATTAGAGTCGTATCATCTGAATATCTAAGGCTGTTGATATTTCTCCTGGCAATCTTGATTCCAGTTGTTGGAATCTTTCACATGATATACTCTGCATAGAAGTTAAATAAGCAGGGCAACAATATGTGTGCATGTGTGTGAGTGTATACACGTGTATCACATCTTCTGTATCTTTTAATTTGTTGATGAACGTACTTGGGTTGTGTCTGTAGTATGTGCTCTGCTAAGTCACTTCAGCCATGTCTGACTCTTTGCAATCCTATTTACCATAGCCCACCAGGCTCCTCTGCCCATGGGATTCTCCAGGCAAGAATATGGAGTGGGTTTCCATGCTCTCCTCCAGGGGGTCTTCCCAACCCAGGGACTGAACCCACATCTCTTGTATCTCCTGCATTGGCTGCTGCTGCTGCTGCTAAGTTGCTTCAGTGGGTTCTTTATCACTAGTGCCACCTGGGAAGTCCAGGTTGCTTGTGTATCTTGGCAATTGTAAAATGCTACTGTGAACATTGGGGGTATGTATCTTTTCGAGATGGTGAGTTTTTCTATTTTTTGGATATATACCCAGGATTGGGATTTCTGGGTCATATGGTACTTTTTTTTTTAATTCTTTTGAGAAACTTCCATACTGTTTTCCATAGTGGCAATACCAATATATATTCCCACCATTGGTATAGGATTGTTCCCTTTTCTCCACATCTTTGCCAACATTTGTTATTTGTGTTCTTTTTGATAATAGCCATTCTGAGAGATATTAGGTGATATCGCATTGAGGTTTTGATTTACTTTTCCCTGAAGATTAGCAATGTTGAATATCTTTTCATGTGCCTGTTGACTGTCTGCATTTCCTCTTTGGAAAAATGTCTATTCCAGTGTTCTGCCCACTTTTCAATTGAGTTGTTTGGGGTTTAGATGTTGAGTTGTATAAACTGTTTATACATGTTGGATATTCATTTCTTATCATTCATATCATTTGCAAATATTTTCTCCCCTTCAGTAGATTGTTTTTCATTTTGTCGATAGTTTCCTTTGCTGTACAAATGACTTTAAGTTTAATTACATCCCATTTGTTCATTTTTGCTTTTATTTCCTTTAATTTAGGAGACAGATCCAAAAAAAATATTGCTGTGATTTATCTCAAAAAGCATACGCACACGATCTGAATGTACTTAGGATTTTATTATCTTTTTTTCACTTGATTTTTTGTTCATGGTGCTATTGAATATAAAGGATAGCTTAAACAAGTCCAAGCTTAGAACATTTCTTAGCCTGCAGCAGTAAGTACATATAAATACATATGTGATAAATGAGCAAACATACCCTAATGTATTTTTGTTTTGAGTTTTCTATGTTGGATTTTCATTAAGTGGGGAAATTGTCAAGAAAAGTCTTATATGAAAAAAAAAGCCTCATTCTTCACTAAGGTGAACCACCAATAAAAATGGGTCTTTACTAGTGTGAGATGATAGACTGCTATCTATCATAACTTTTCCTCCCAGAACTGTGCGCAGATTTAGAATTGGTATCCTGTTTAGACTAACTCAGCACTGTAAATGTAAAAAGGATTTTGTCTGAAATTTGGGGGTTTTAAGTGCAAGGGGCAGTTATGGGGTAACAAGTAATACATAGATTCCCTGCCAACAGGCATAAACTCTGATGCCTCTAGAGACCAGGCAGGGATTTTACAGCAGAATTGGACCGGACATGATGCAGATGTAAACTCACTATAGTCACTCTTCTGAAATATGTCTACCTCCTTCCAAAGGGCAGACACTGCTGAACCCCACTTATGGGGCCCCAGTGGTGCCAGAGCTTCTGATTTTTTTTTCAAAGGGAACCAGAATTTTGAGTGTTTATGTGAAGTTCCTATTGCTAAAATAATGGAAACTCATTTTGTTTACATTTATTTTTTAAACTACTTCATTAAAGTATGACTGACATACAAAAAGCTGTACAAATTTAATGTATACAGCTTGATGAATTTGGAGATAATATGTTTCCATGAAACCATCACTATGGTCTGTACCATAAACGTATCCATACCTCCAAGATTTTCTTCCCATCCTCTTAATTTATTATTAGTACTGTTATTACTATCCTTAATAACAATATATATATTATATTGTTATTACAATATATATATTATTACATATTATATTGTTATTACAATATATATATATTGTTATTACTACTACTTCTATTATTTATAATCAAAACACTTAACAGATACAAGTCAAACAGCATCCACCTGGGAACTTTAAGCTTTCAGATTAGGTTAGAGAGCTGTTTAAATAACCAGAAATGTGAATGCCAGGTGTAAGACTGCTTCAAAAGACTGGCTGTACCTGCCAACATCGAAGGTACAACATGTTATTCTTGTAAACCAGCACTGGTTTACAGTGGCTCTTGCAAGGCTAGGTTAGGTGGATGGAAGGAATCCATAGACACCAGTTCTGCTAGCCAATTACCATAGGTAGGGAGATCAGCCCTGGGATCTCTTTGGAAGGAATGATGCTAAGGCTGAAACTCCAGTATTTTGGCCACCTCATGCGAAGAGTTGACTCATTGGAAAAGACTCTGATGCTGGGAGGGATTGGGGGTAGGAGGAGAAGGGGACGACAGAGGATGAGATGGCTGGATGGCATCACTGACTCAATGGATGTGAGTCTGAGTGAACTGCAGGAGTTGGTGATGGACAGGGAGGCCTGGCGTGCTGCGATTCATGGGGTCGCAAAGAGTTGGACACAACTGAGCGACTGAACTGAATTGAACTGAATGTCAGTCCAAATGGAGGAGACTGCCAACATTCTTGACCTAGTTCAGTCAATTGGCAAGTGGATCAGAGAGAAGTCTTAATATATTGTGAATAAGCTCTTCTTATTTCAAAAAAGATCCCTGGGAAGACATCATAAAAGCCTTTCGATTTACCTTCTCATGGAGGTCTGCTATAGTTAAGAGTCTGTCTACAGCATTTTAAAAAGGAAGCAAATGTCAAAAACAGACAGATCACAGCCAAGTGATGGGAAATGCCATTTTGGGGTAATAGCCTTAATAGCATTTGCACAATGGTCATTAAAATATATTCTTTCCTATAAATGCCCTTAACTCTGTAGGATGGAGACATGGCTTTAATCAAACGAGTTCTTAGATCAAGTTATGTCAAGATACAAGCAGAGGATTATGTGCTGCCTGATCAACATGGGAAAGGAACCCAGAACATTTTCTTTTAGAGTTAAAATGTTTTATGAAGGAAATGGATAGTTATCATTATTATTCAGCATCTGCAAGTATTAGAGTTAATTGAAGAATGGAAGTTGACAGGTCTCTATCCTGGAAACTTTGAATTTAATTTCAAGGGACAAGGATCATCAATCCACAACTGTAAGAAAAGAATCATAACAAAGCTGCACCCCAAGTAAGTGATACTCAATGGAGTGGCCACTTTGAGGCAATGGGTACACCTGACTCTGCTCCCAGTCCTGAAGTGGCAGGGGTACTGTCTAAAGTATTGGGTTCAAGCCTGATCAGGTGGCCAGTTCATGCACCATAATCCATGGCTCCTCAGTGAGGTTGGGTCATAGCTAGGCTGATCCCACAGGACTGGAGAAACTGCAGGAATGATCCTTTCCGATAGATGAAAGATGCTGGGAGTTACTCCATAGAGAATGTGCCTGAATGAGAACTCCTGTGGAGCTTCCAGAACCACACCAACTACATGCTGAATGAGGCAGGAAGGGTTGCCTTCCCCTAGGTATTCTCCAAACCAAGCACTAGTTAGGGTGTATAATGTATTCCTTTTGACCTAGCCTGTTCCTAAACCAACCACTCAAATGCTTCAGGAACCTAGGGAGTCCCAAATGATTTGGTCCTGTACTTGGGGAGGTTGGGCTGATTTTTAGTTTATTATTGGACACTTTGTTTTAGAAGTGATGGATCTGATGGTTGAATTCCTTTTTTCTTCATTTTGTGGCATTCCTCTATCTGTGTATTCTTTCAATATACTTTCAGTGATTTGACTACAATGTGCTGGGCAATGTGCTAGGTGACAAGGATAGAAAAAGTAATCTGGACACATGCAATTCCTGTCCTTGTAGTGCTTACAGTCTAGTGGAGACATTAAATATTCCCACAAGTGGTGAATAATTATAATCAGGATAAATGCTATGCCTCTGACACCTCTTTTGCATCTCCCTTTAACATCCTTTCAGCCACACCTCTTATCCAAACATTGCTGTGACAACACATTCCAGACAGCCTTTGACTAACTTTACAGAGGTATAATTGGACAGTGTCTCCCTAGGCCAATGGCTACTTCTTGCTCTTTGCCTACGGCTTCTCTAATGCTAAACTGTGAGAACCTGCTCAGAGTTCACAATTATCCAGCCTAGGGTAAGGGTAAGTTAACACTCATGGGGACGCCTTTAATCAGTGGGAGACTAAGGCTAATAAATTAATGCCTTCCCTTTTAATCCCATCTGTGGGCAGTTTGGAGATGTTTTTCATAAAACTCCTCAAAATGTTCATGCAGTATTAAGTCTCAGTTGCCTATGCTGCTGCTGCTAAGTCGCTTCAGTTGTGTCCGACTCTGTGCGACCCCAGAGACGGCAGCTCACCAGGCTCCCCCGTCCCTGGGATTCTCCAGGCAAGAACACTGGAGTGGGTTGCCATTTCCTTCTCCAATGCATGAAAGTGAAAAGTGAAAGTGAAGTCACTCAGTTGTGTCCCACTCTTTGCAACCCCATGGACTGCAGCCTACCAGGCTCCTCTGTTCCATGGGATTTTCCAGGCAAGAGTACTGGAATGGGGTGCCATCACCTATCAATAATATTGACATATCCTTGTACTGGTTTTCCTCCCTCCCTATTTCATTCTCCTAATCCCTAAATTTCTGCTTTCTAAGGTCAGTACCCAATTAAACTACCTTCATGAAGGCCTTTCTTGGGCTCTGCTTTTAAGGTTAAAACATACTATGAAGAAATATAATGATGCTGAGAGTATGTGTGTGTGTGTGCATACACAAGGGGAACCTAATTTAATCTGGATTATAAAAGAATATAATAATGCTTTCCTTGCTCTATTCCTGCACATTTTTGCTGCCTACCTAATAGTCATGTCCTTCCCTGCTAGTAGAATCTTGATTTTATTCGGCTATCACCCCTCCCCCCACCATCACCCAGGGAAGCTCAGAGATATAATCTATTTGGTCTAAACCAATTATGATAACCCCATTTAAATTACCAATGACTAATCTAGAGGTGAACATGTGACCCATTTGGGATTTGTATCTTCTTATTGTGAGACATAAGAAGTCTTCGGGGGGATTCTAGAAAATTTTTCTCATACTCTGAAGGCAAGAAGTATTTCCTTATTGTTTCAACTATTTTAAGCTGACTTTTCAGTTAGCAAGAAAAGATTATCTTACCTAGGAGGTGGATACCTGATACTGCTGCCAAAAGAATCGGAACTGGAACACTTACTGAGTGGGAGAAGAATGGGTCATATTTTCTCTAGGTGTATTTACTAGCTACTTCTAAGAGATACAAAATTTTCTGAAGGAGACGATTTTTCTGGTGACTCTAATGCTGCTTTGTCCCTGAAAGAGCTGCTGTTCATGAATAGCTAAAGAGAAGAAAAGGAATGAGGTTTACTAGGAGGAAGAAGGATAGGCAGTGAACTTAGAGAGTAGGAAAGGAGAGGTAGGACTCCAGGGCATCAAATGGCAAACAAGGGAGCCAATTAAAAGAGTTCCCAATGACCAAAGCTGGAACAATTTGACAACAAAATAAGTAAGGTAGCATTTAAATTATAACACAAAATATAAAATAAATATCCATGAATCCATACTGATATAAATATATGACTGAGTAAAAAATAAGTAGGAGAGAAGAAACAATTTCTCATGCTGAAAAAGTCCATGAAGTTCATGTAAATATTCCAACCTCAAGGAGGTGCAGCATAACTCCCCATTCTTTAAGTGGAGACTGCATAGAGACTTCTTTCCAAAGAGAACAGTATGACAAGAGGGAAAAAGAATAACTTTACTATGAAAGCTTTACAAACACTACCTCAACTGGGTGATTAAGACCGACATCAACAGTGATGTCATCTTGATATTATGTACCCGAAGTCAAGTGGGCCTTAGGAAGCATCACTACGAACAAAGCTACTGGAGGTGATGGAATTCCAGTCGAGCTATTTCAAATCCTGAAAGATGATGCTGTGAAAGTGCTGTACTCAATATGCTAGAAAATTTGGAAAACTCAGCAGTGGCCACAGGACTGGAAAAGGTCAGTGTTCATTCCAATCCCAAAGAAGGGCAATGCCAAAGAATGCTCAAACTACCGCACTATTGCACTCATCTCACACGCTAGTAAAGTCATGCTCAAAATTCTCCAAGCCAGGCTTCAGCAATACGTGAACCGTGAACTTCCTGATGTTCAAGCTGGTTTTAGAAAAGGCAGAGGAACCAGAGATCAAATTGCCAACATCCACTGGGTCATCGAAAAAGCAAGAGTTCCAGAAAACCATCTATTTCTGCTTTATTGACTATGCCAAAGCCTTTGACTGTGTGGATCACAATAAACTGTGGAAAATTCTGAAAGAGATGGGAATACCAGGCCACCTGACCTGCCTCTTGAGAAACCTATATGCAGGTCAGGAAGCAACAGTTCGAACTGGACATGGAACAACAGACTGGTTCCAAATAGGAAAAGGAGTACGTCAAGGCTGTATATTGTCACCCTGCTTATTTAACTTCTATGCAGAGTACATCATGAGAAATGCTGGACTGGAAGAAGCACAAGCTGGAATCATGATTGCCGGGAGAAATATCAATAACCTCAGATATGCAGATGATACCACCCTTAGTGAGTGAACAAGTTGGTTTAAAGCTCAACAGTCAGAAAACTAAGATCATGGCATCTGGTCCCATCACTTCATGGGAAATAGATGGGGAAACAGTGCCAGATTTTATTTTTTTGGGCTCCAAAATTACTGCAGATGGTGATTGCAGCCATGAAATTAAAAGCCGCTTACTCCTTGGAAGGAAAGTTATGACCAACCTAGACAGCATATTCAAAAGCAGAGACATTACTTTGCCAACAAAGGTCCGTCTAGTCAAGGCTATGGTTTTTCCAGTAGTCATGTATGGATGTGAGAGTTGGACCGTGAAGAAAGCTGAGTGCCGAAGAATTGATGCTTTTGAACTGTGGTATTGGAGAAGACTCTTGAACTGCAAGGAGATCCAACCAGTCCATTCTAAAGGAGATCAGTCCTGGGTGTTCTTTGGAAGGAGTGATGCTAAAGCTGAAACTCCAGTACTTTGGCCACCTCATGAGAAGAGTTGACTCATTCTTCGCAGAAGACTTCACAAAAGACTCTGATGCTGGGAGGGATTGGGGGCAGGAGAAGAAGGGGACGACAGAGGATGAGATGGCTGGATGGCATCACTGACTCGATAGACGTGAGTTTGAGTGAACTCCGGGAGTTGGTGATGGACAGGGAGGCCTGGCGTGCTACGATTCATGGGGTCGCAAAGAGTCAGATACGACTGAGTGACTGAACTGAACTGAACTGAACTGATATGATGTGATGAAAATGGTACCACATTTATGGTATTCTTCCCCAAAACCCCTGACCATAGTCTGTTCATGAGAAAAACATCAGGCAAAATCCAATAAAGGGGGATTCTACAAAATGGCCATCAAGGTCACTAGAAACAAGGAAAGTCTAAGAAACTGCCACAGGGAGGAGGAGCTGAAAGAGACAGGACAACCAAATGTAATGTGGTATCTAGGAAGGAATCCTGGAATAGAAAATGAACATTAAGTAAAAAATTAAGGAAGTCTGAATAAAGTATAAACATCAGTTAGCAATAATGTATCAGTATTAATTTGTTAATTATGATAAATATACCATGCGAATGTAAGATGTTAAACAATAGGGGAAACTGGAAATGGCACATATAGGAATTCTCTGAATTATTTTCACAATTTTTCTGTAAATCTGAAGTTATTCTAAAAAATAAAGTTTATTAAAAAGCATCCTGGGTTGAACTAGAAAACACTAACACTTCATAGTCCGTGTCCTGTGGACTCTTCTCTCCAGTGCAGGATATCTCAAGTAACTTCTTGGTTAAAGGGGCAATGATATGAAAACTTAAGCATCATTTACCTAAGGACTGCCAATGGCTGGCATCTGGCAAAGGCATAGCACCTTGACTTTCTAGCTGAATTAGATGATCTTTAGATACATGTTGAGGAGTGTTTAACCTCTAAAGTGAAGATCGCTCAGTCATGTCCGACTCTTTGCAACCCCATGGACTATACAGTCCATGAATTCTTCAGGCCAGAATACTGGAGTGGGTAGCTGTTTTTCTTCTCCAGGGGTTCTTCCCAACCCAGGGATCTAATCCAGGTCTCCTGCATTGGAGGCAGATTCTTTACCAGCTGAGCCATCAGGGCTCTAAGGAATAGTTCTACTGCTAATGTCTATTTAATAATGTGAGAATTTTAACAGCTTTAAGTGACAAGTTAGTGCATATCATAAATATACAATTCAGATAGCTCATAGCAAATTTAAACCAAATTTTATGTTCTATTTTTCATTCAACAGATAAATAATGTGCCTACTATTAAACAATCAACTAATAAACAAGCAATATTAATGTATATAAATATATAATTATAAATATATATAAACAAATAATTGTATTGGATCATTATAGATTTTATTTATTTTATTACTTATTATAATAAATATAGAAATACATATAAATAATATGTCTGTGTTTCTTACAACTAGGTCATGTAGAAATTGTCTTTGGAACAGATAATTCCATGCTCTTATAAACTTGTAGCTTTAGTCAGATATTGATGTGGTTTGCCCCTGGTTACAAAGACAACTGATAAATAATAATGATGTAAAGAAGAGATAATATTGTTGAAATTGCTGTTTACTTAATCACCTGCTAGGCTCAGTTTACTTCCTATGGAAGGTCCGAAATTTGTTGGATGATTTGTTGGAAGTTTCAAACAAGAAATGTGCAGATACTTTATAATCACCCCCTTCTGATTTAGCCACTTCTGATTTAGCCACTACCTCAGCTACTCATAGGGTTTCCCAGTGGTGCTAGTGGTAAAGAACCTGCTTTCCAATGGCGGAAACATAAGAGACATGGGTTCAATCCCTGGGTTGGGAGAAGGGAATGGCAATCCACTCCAGTATTCTTGCCTGGGAAATCCAAAGGACAGAAGAGCCTGACTGGCTACAGTCCACAGGGTCACAAAGAGGCAAACAGGACCAAAGTGACTTAGCACTCACACACGCAGCTGTCATAGCTCTTCCCAGCTGGGACTAAACATTAGCCACCTTTGTATCTCCTATGTATCTACTGAAGGGTCTTCTGTAAATAGATGGTTCATACATTTCGGTGAATAAATTGAAGAGTTTAGCTCTTTTGATCCTATGACTTAGCAGGCGACTTGATGGGAAGTCCCAGCACACTCAGAATAAATGCACCATCTTGATCACCACTTCTCACTCACAGACATCAATGGTAAAATTTAGACTTTTTATTTGCTTGACTTAACAGATTGATGTATCTTAATGTACTATACATTATGTCTTTTAATGTACTTTATTCATTTTTCATATCAATCACTGAATAATTAAAAGGTATTTCTTTTTCTTAACAAGTATCAAAACATTTCATAGTACCAGCTTACTCTGCAAAATTTTACATGGTGAATAGGTGATCTTAATGGTCAGAGTCAAACCCACAGTGCTGTAATTTGCTCTGTGGTAATATTTGCTTGACTACTTTACCAGATGGAAGCTCAGTCAAGCTTGTCTTTCTAAGTAATGCTTATTTTTTTATTCTATTATACAATTAGACCAAGTCCTGGGTGGGCAAGACTTCTGTTCCAAAGGGAAGTTAGTCCCTAATTATGTCCAAATTTCCCAGTTCATAATTCATCCTAGTTGTTATGAGGATTAACGCAGATCTTGTGTGTAACACAGTAATGACTTATTTATCATTAGTGTGTGAGGCCACTCCTTAGATCTGTCCTTAGCTGCCCTATCCCCTTCTCTACCCTCTTCACTGTACTCACGTAGCTTCAACCGAAACATCTACACAAGTGGCTCCCAAATTCAAATCTAGATCTCTGACTTTTTTCTAAACTCCAGGTGTTTGCATCTCTAGATTCTCACATTTTGCTTTTGGAAGAACTGTATTATTTTCTCCTGAAACTTAGCATGATGCCTTGCATGCTATAAGGAAAATAATAAATAGGCAAATGTATAAATGAATATATAATAGGGAAAACCAAAGCTGAGTTTCTCCTCTGCTAAAAATTTAAGCCATTTAATATCAGAAGCCTTCAAAAATGTCATAATTCCATGTTCTATTCAGTAAAATACACTAAAAATAATTTAACCATTTTTTAAGCTTAGAGATCATAATTATGAATATCAGTTGCTGTAACACCCAGAACCACAGTAGCCCATAGGTGTTATTAATCATTAGAGACAATTTGCCCTTCCTCTAAATGAATCCTTCTGTCCACCTCTCATATTCTTTACTGTTAGGATGTTAGCCATCATCTCTTGCTGCCTTCTGTATCTGTGCCCCCAGCATCTGTCCCCTTGACCTCCTACTGCACCTCTCCTTGACAAATTTTATGATTTAAACTGCTATGAGTTAAGAAACCCAATAGTTAAGTTTTTAGACATTTCTGAAACAAAACTAAACAACTTTGAAGCAGGGCCCCAAGGATTTATTTTATCAGAACAGTGTGGATTTGCTTAAGTCGGTTTTGTCCACTTTACAGCACTTTTTTGGCCCCACTTCTTAGCTTAGCTGTGTTCTAGATGAATGAGGTTACTATATAACTATACTCATTAGGTTATAGGTTATACTATGTATATAATGAAGTTATCCATATATTAACCTTCACTCAGAAAAGAAATAAGATCTGTAAATTCCCCAAGATAATATTATTTATTCCTCCTATCTTTTTTTGTTTAAAGGTTATGATTTTTGCCTTCCTCTGCAAAATCTCAGCAATCATTTTTTTCAGTATCTTTCCAAGCATGGTCCTTTGGACCAACTGCATCAGAAAGATTCAGAGTGCATGTTATTTGGTGATTTTTGGTCCCAGCCAATCCATTCAGAATCATTCAGTAGTGAATTCTAAGTATTTGCTTTAGGAAAAACAAACAAACAAACAAACAAACAAAAAAACAGAGAACAAAACAATTTCTCCTGGTGATTGATTCTCAGACATACTAGAGTTTACATACCTAGCTCTTGTCTACTCCACATGTTTCACAATTCTCCCACGCCTAACTTCCTCCTGTCTCTAAGCTTTCTTTTCCTGTATCATACATTTTGCTTGTTCACTTTATCTTGAATTTTCTCCAGACCCTCCACTTTCAGTATCCTCAAGTATCTTCCTTTGAACATTCTCTATCTCCTTCATTAATCTAATGAAGAATAAATGTGGTAACCATTTTCTTCCTACACATAGAATTCCTGCCATCTGCTTGACCATTTTACTGAGCCTGCATGTATAAATGGGTTACACAATGTTGGAAACATCGAGTGAGTTGAAGCACCTTCATGTTCATAAGTAGAAAGAACCAGACGTAGTTATAGTCTTCTCATTGTAAACACGGATTTATTATTTTTTGTCCTCTCCCCTTTGTGACATTTCTGCTAGTCTTCTGTCTTTACATTTTGAAGTTCCTTTTATCTTAGGACTATGTTTTATAATTCTTTTGTATCTCACGTTTCAATGGCTGCTAGCAATCTGCTATATACTTACTGGGGTAATTGTGTGGATTTATATTTTGCATCATTGTTTTCTATATGCTAATCCAGATGTGAGAAAGCAGACTCAACTATTACGATGAAATGGGCATAACCCAACACAAAACTAGTGTAATTCTGTACTTATTTAAATGGTCTCTGATAAGAAACTCTTAAAACTTTCATATCAGCATCCTACATATTTGCATAGCAAACTGCATACTGAATGGAGCGATCATAGTCAGAAGTGCAGTAATATCCATGGAGGCAGGTAACAGTGTGTTAGGAACAGCCTAGGAAAAAGTTCAACCCTGATGGATTTGATGTTAATATAATGGCCAAGTGGGCAGGTGATCTCTGATGAATCCTACTTCTTTGTCTTGATCCCTCTTTAAGTATCCAAAGTCCTCCAAAAGGGGTCCTTTCCATATCTCTACCCTTACTTGTCCTTCTGTGAATTTCTCCAAACTCCAAATACTCTTGATGCCTCCTTTATAAACTCCAATCCATCAAGTTGGTATTAGGGAGGAAGTAATCTGATGTTTTCACTTTAAACAACAAATTTATTGACATTTTGGATCATCATATTCTTGAGCCCCTTTCCCCACCATCAAAAGACTACGTTAGCAACTTGCCATCCCAAAATATCAGTTTGGGGGAAGATTGAGATAAATTCTGGCTACAGATATTTGCCTGCTGAATCTAGATAATTCTTTTCAGATGAAGTCCTTCTGCAAGAGCCATTTATACCAGCTGCCTTCCAAGGATAAGTATGAGGCCTCAGATGAATCTAGCTTGCCATTCACAATTACAGAGGAAAGAAATTAATGTAACTGTGATTCCTTTATATAAATTATAGCATCAGTTTCTCAGGCTATCAATATGGTCATTCTCTTGTAGCCTCTAACCCTAACCCTGTTACAAAGAAGACATGTTTAATCATTGGGGATTACATTACAAAATTTTAGTGAAAAGGGACTGCTTTGTACTAGGGCTTGCTGTGGCCCAGAGCTAGGGATGTGTTGTAAACCACCAGTGTGTAGAACACAGGAAAAAATTACCTTCTGTAGACTGCAGAGTCTAAAGCTATGAATCATGCATTTGAGTAACAGAGCTGTGGGCAAACAGCAGTAGACTTGTAAGGAAAGGTAATGTTGAATTTGACAATAGGCTTAGGTGGCTTTTTAATTACTTCAACCTAAGATTGACCTGATGAGCTTCAGAAGCACTTCAGAAGTGCTCTTGAACCAAAGAGCACTTACTTCCCAGGAGGGAAGTTTTCCATGTTAATGGATATGCCAACTTCATTTAGTGAAAATGAAGATCAAAGGCTTCTGAATGATACCTATGGTCCTTTCAGGCTCTTTTAATTGAGTTTTCCAAAATATGATTCATTGAAAAAGGAAGAAACCAGCATAGACTCATTTTTAACCTTATCCTAATTGAAAAAAATTATAATATTTAGTTCATCTTTCCTGGAAAATCTGATCTTGTACAAAGATTCTGGTGTTAAACCATTTTATAAAACTATGTTTCAAGCATAGCCAATTCACTTTACTTTCCTATTCTATAGAATTTGACCACATCTAAAGATTTCCCCTTTAGTCTACATTATTGGTCAGGATCCAAGTTTGGTACCAATTTCTCCTTCAGTTTCAAGATGAGCAGAGAAATGACAAATTGAGAAGTATAGACCACTACAAAGTAAATATCCATCACATACCTCCATATCTCTATCCTGCCCAATCCCCACATCCTCAGATTCTATGATCTAAAAATGAATATCTTGCTTTCTTGATCAGAATGTAAGTATTAAACGGGGATTTCCTGGATCTGGGGACTTATGGAATAGGTCAGAAGGTTGAATCCAGATCTCATCCAGACCAGGAATCATTTATCAGATAAAGAAGGATGGCCACATGGGACCCTGGGATCTTCAAGTGGTCTGGGTATATACACTCTGGAGACATAATTTCATGAAAACCCTGGTTCCAAAGTAGTTCAGAATCAGTAGGAATGTAAGTCAGCTGTGCATGGTGACTGTGAGACGCACCCCCCCACCGCCCCCCGCCGAAGTGTTAGCCTAGTTGAAGTTTCTCCATTTTATTTCTTAGAAAAGATCATCCAAATCATTTTCCTTCTTTCCCCACAACCAAAATGCAATTTATCTGTAGTGGTTAAATCACACTGGGTTGGGAAAGCATACTAAGATTTTATAACCTGAATTGAATTAAACACAAAGGATTAAGAAACACAACTTATATTATAGTCATAATGAATTGTCTAGATACTATTGCTACATCACAAACAACCCCAAAACTCGGCGGCACAAAACAACCATGCATTGATCTCTCAGATTCTGTGGATCAGAATTCATATAGGACACAGCAGGTCTCTTTCCAGAATGTCTGGGACCCCAGCCTGGGAGACTCAGGAGCTGGACTCAATGACTACAGGCTGAAATGATCCTGAGACTTCTTTCTGACACATCTGGTAGTTTATGCTGACTGTGGGCTGGGAGACTGTGGGCTGGGAGCTCAATAGGGCTGCTGATTGAAGTGCCAACAAGTAGCCCCTCCAGCATGACAGTCTCACAATAGCCAGACTTCCAGCATGGTGGTGAGCTCAAGAGTGAGCTCTCCAAGAGTGAGTATACCAGGAGCAACAGGAGGAAACTGCATAGCCTTTTCCAAGGCAGCCTTGTGAAACATCTATTCCACAGTCATGGGATAATTGCTTATAGCCCAGACTCAAGGGGTGGAGTCAAACATCCCACCTCTCAACATGTCAAATAAATTTAGATATATTTTAATATTTAAAAAAATCATTTCATTTGTGTAAATAATAATAATCAACAACTAGAATCATAGGAGGGAAAAAAGCTACAGTGATTGCAATACAACTTTGATTAAAAATATATCTCAGTAACATTTGGTGATGAGGAAGATGAAGGTCTATAATAAGGACAACCATTGGAAATGCTTGATAAATCAAGTTTGGGAAAGTCTAGGCTTGCTCACCAATATTAAAGTGTTAGAGCTATACACTTAGAGGTGTTTTAAAAGAGCTCTATTTTCAGAATTCCTATAAGATAAATAACTTATAAGTCATAAACTTTCCAGGTTCTAATTCCCTATGTCTCTTGAAAACCACTGTTTCATAACTGATTTTTAAATTTTGATTTCAGAAAATTTCTTCTTGGAATGTACCTATGTACCAATCGCATTATTATAGCTCTGGTAACTATTTGTACTACATACTCAATATTACCTCACACTCCACAGAAAGGCCCTCATTTCTTTACAAGCCATATCTGGTCACATTCAAGGTTTACACTCTATTTTATTGAGTCTCTGCACCATATTCATGTTTGCCATCACTTTTAAACATTTACATTCCTAAACCTGCATAGACTTCTCATCAGAGCGAGAGAACATGCATTTGTGTTGGTGTCTTTGATCTTTGAGGCACTACATGAATCAAGTTTGTCTCAGGTCCTCAATTTCCTCTCTACAATAATGAATTTGGGAAGAAACCTGTATAACCTTGTTTTAGAAAAAAAATCTCTTTCTTATGGTTTTCAAATGATGCGATAAAAAAGAAATTGGCTCCTTTGAAAAGAGACGAGGTAAAATCGAGTGACCTGCAGGAACCCAGGGAGATAAAGCAGTCTCCATTTTGAGCATGGAGCTCTGGGGTCTGAGCAGAGCTGACTGAGGACAACTCTGACAGAGAGATTATGGACTACAGCAGCTCAGAATAATAGGCGGTTTAAAGGATGTAATTAACAACCTTACTCTAAAGAGCAGAACAACAGCCTCAGAGAGAAGGGTCAAGGGCCCTTTTTAAAAGGCTCCAGGTCACCAGCCTTCTTCCAAGCATAAGAGAAAGCAAATGTTTAAATAAGCAGTTTACCTCCTAGTTACAGAGTGACTTCACTTACATGTAGGAGCTTGTATTTGCTAAAATCAGGTACCACATCATTTACAGAAACAATCAACATGTGTAATAGTTTTCAAATTAAGAATATAGGGAAAAATATGTGTCTATGTCCCCTCTGTGTCATGTTTGTAGAGAATAAGAAACACAGGGAGATTATCTTTCATAAGAAGAATAATCCCAGACCTGTTCTTGTCATTGAACTTCTTGATGGTGTATTCCCCAGCTTGGATTCATTCCTGTTTGTAAAGTCAGTAAAAGTCTTGAGTGAAAGTTTCCATGGAAAAGCTTTTATAATTCAAAAGTCATCATTCATTCAAAACCCAGACCTTGCTTTGGCTCCTTGGATGGCACTGTCTTGGGGCCTCCTCCCTTTGTTCTGCTCTGCACACAGAGAGAGGAGGTGGAGCCAAGGAAGATGAAAGTTTTTGACACTAATGCCTAGCAGGACAAGTCTGGCAAGTTTCAGAACAATGCAAATTAAAGGGCTAAATTACTCATTTTCCCCAAACTGAAATGACTTCTTCACCAGAAGTGGTTGTATTTGGTATGAACTTGCCAAACACCACTGTAATCCACTGGAGGACAGCTGTAGTTAAGCTCTTCTTAGGTTTCCAGCGGGGGCTGGATAGTACTACTAGCCCAGCAGGTTCAAAAATGGATGGTGTGAGGTGAGGGATACTCTTGTAGGCTTCCTGCTCAAGGGAAGTTTGAGGTTTATTTTTAACTACTTAGAAACAGTCTTTCTTGCTTTTTGTCTTCAGAAATGGGCAGGTTTTCTTGATAGTGGTGGTAGGGATCTTGGTGGGATGGTTGTCCTTGTTTCATTTGGGCAAATCACCAAGAACCAGAGAATGTCATGGCAAGAGGGCACCCTGTGGTCCTAGCCCAACCCATGTGTTCACAATGAAAGGAGGGGCACCTCGGAAGTAACAGCAGCTCTGGAAATAGCGAGGCCTTAGATGGAAGTCATGAGCAAGGCCCATGTTAATACTACATCTAACATGACTGGTTTTTTCTGGATCATATTCTCTTTTATGATAAACTTTTTCAAAATAAGCAAAATCTTAGCTTATGTTTAAACAGCAACCAGGCAAAATCAACTTTTCAGTTGATCTCCATTACTGTTAAAAGTTTAGTTCCTGAGTTTTAGTCCCATGTATGCACAGCGACTTGTGATCATCAAACGATGGAAGTATTGTTGAGTTCTAGTTGGTTGAATTTACTTGTCATCCAGATGGTCTGAAATTCACTCATTCCTGAGTTATAACAGCTGTTGCTGTGAGTTAATCATATATGGATTTTATGTTTCTCACAGGTTCTGAGTTTTAACTTATTTTAAATTATTACTTGGATTCTACAATTAAAGTGCTCCCAAATACACTATATTCCTTTTAAATGTAGCTGAAAATAGATGACATTATAAACCTTATTTACATGAATTATGAGGGAATAATGTATGATGTTTACATACCTAAATTTCTGTGTCAGGGAAGGTAAATGTTCATTTTCCTTTAGCCTATATTCTTCGTACTAAAGGTCAAAGCATGACTAATTTATTTAGATGTTTTGATCAATAGTTTTAAAAAGAGAAACAGAATAGGATGGAATGGCATGTAACATAAAAAGGCAGAAAATGCCAGGATGCATGTAATGGATGTGAATATTGTTACATGTAACTCTAATTTTATTTTCATGTGTAGATATGAAAGTGGATTCTGGGTTACAATGTAAAATTTATGTCTTCTAAGGGTAACAATAAAAAGGTCTTAAATTCTCTTAGTTAGCCACTTGTTGATCTGGACTGTCTCTAGTATTTGCCAAGTTGACTTTATCATCAAGTCTTATGGTTTTTGAATAAGCAATAGAGCTTGAAGAATAAGCCTAGAAATCCAGATATTTTACCCTCACATTTTAAACCAACAACTGTGACTACTGCGAAGAACTACGTGGAGATTCCTGGCACAATTCCATTCCTAATTTCAGTTTCTTCTGGTCTCCACGTCCCCCATCACCTTTCAAACCAAGCTCAGAGTAGCTAGTTCTTTGTTTGAGCTTCTCAAGAAGAGAGAAGCCTGCTAGGTAGGGAAGGGCTTTGTCTAGCCTGTTACAATTGCCTGGTGACTTGCTTAAGGTTTAAAAAATAAGAAGGGAAATAGAGGAGGAGCAGAATAGTATACCAAAATAATTCCAAATGGACCCAAAAATTTTAAGGTGAAAGGTGAAACCATAAATGTGCTGGAAGAAAATATGAATAGGACTTTTTGCGTAAAGATTCTTGAAGGGTAAAAATATTGCCCCTCCCCACAAAACACCAAAACAATAAAAAGAAGACATAAAAGAAAAAGTCAGTAAATTCAACCACTCAAAAATAAAATTTTCTACCTAAGTGAATGTTAAAACAACATTAAAATACACAAGCATGCCAGGAAAAATGTTTGCTACATTTTGTGAAGTAAAAGAGCTAATTTCTGTAATATGTAACGGACTCTTGTAAATAGAAAGGAAAGAAACAATGTGCTCAGTCGTTCAGTTGTGTCCAGCTCTTTGCGACCCTGTGGACTGTAGCCCCCCGACTACTCTGTCCTTGAGGTCTTCCACACAAGAATATAGAGTGGGTTGCCATTTCCTCCTCCAGGGGATCTTCCTGACCCAGGGACTGAACCCACATCTCCTGCATTGGCAGGCAGATTCTTTACCACTGCATCATCTGGGAAAAGCCAAAGAAACAGTAATCTGATGTAGACCAAAGAGAACAAATGAATGTGAATTAATGGTCTTTTAAATATGCCATATTCACTTATAAGAAAATGCAAGTTAAAATTAAATTGACATTATCAGATTTATCAGTTATCAGCTGGCTGGAAAAGAGTAAAAAATCAAGTGCAATCTCAAAAACGACAAAATTATCTCAGTTTGTTTCCAGGACAAACCATTCAACATCATAGGAATCCAAGTCTATGCCCCAATAAGTAATGCTGAAGAAACTGAAGTTGAAAGGTACTGTGAAGACCTAGAAGACCTTCTAGAACTAACATCAAAAAAAGATGTCCTTTTCATCATAGAGGACTGGAGTGCAAAAGTAGGAAGTCAAGAGATACCTGGAGTAACAGGCAAGTTTGGCCTTGGAGTAAAAAATGAAGCAGAGCAAAGGCTAACAGAGTTTTGTCAAGAGAACATACTGGTCATAGAAAACACCCTCTTCCAACAACACAAGAGATGATTCTACACTTGGACATAACCAGATGGTCAATACCAAAATCAGATTGGTTATATTCTTTGCAGCCAAAGATGGAAAAACTATACAGCCAGCAAAAACAAGACCTGGAGCTGACTGTGGCTCAGATCATGAGCTCCTTATTGCAAAATTCAGGCTTAAATTGAAGAAAGTAGGGAAAACCACTCATTCTTTCAGGCTGTTATGAGCTTTATGAACTTTCACACTGTTATAGCCTTTATGACCTAAATCAAATTCCTTGTGATTATACAGTGGAAGTGATGAATAGATTCAACAGATTTGATCCAATAGACAAAGTGCCTGAAGAACTATGGACAGAGATTCATAACATTGTATAGGAGGCAGTGACTAAAACCATCCCAAAGTTAAAGTGAAAGTGAAGTCGCTCAGTCGTGTCTGACCCTCAGCGACCCCATGGACTGCAGCCTTCCAGGCACTTCTGTCCATGGTATTTTCCAGGCAAGAGTACTGGAGTGGGGTGCCATTGCCTTCTCCAAAGGTGGTTTTAAAAAGAAATACAAGAAAGCAAAGTGGTTGTCTGAGAAGGCTTTACAAATAGCTGAGAAAAGAAGAGAAGAAGAAAAAAGGCAAGGGAGAAAGGCAAGGATATATCCAACTGAATCCAGAACTTGCATGAAGTGATGAGACTGGATGCCACTATCTTCATTTTTTGAATGTTGAGTGTTAAACCAGCTTTTTCACTCTCCTCTTTCACCCTCATCAAGGTCAAGAGACACTTCAGTTCCTCTTTATTTTCTGCCATAGTTTGTATCATCATATCTGAGGCTTGAGTAGGCAGATTTTACTGTGTACTCCATCCACATGCTCTTGTAAAATTTGAAGTTCATACTCTGTGAATGGATCACCAAATGAAACTTTATATGATTTTATTTAAGAGAAAATGGCCAAAAGGAAGGAGTATGAGGGAGAAGCATATAGAAATGTACATGAGTTGTACTTTTAATTTGGGAGATGACAAAGTATTTCACAACCAGAAACCCCTGGTAATCTACCAGTGGATTATAGGGCCAAACAGAAGGAAAATGGAAATTGAATGTGGAAAACCAGAGTAGTCTTCCTGGTGGCTGCAAGTTGAGCATCAGTCAGCCCTACCACCTGCTGCACACTGACCATGATGGACAGAGATGTTCAACGTCAAAGCACTGCAGGTCAACCATAAACTCAGAACAAATTATTCTCCTTTTATTCTAGGCACCTCAGGTGAAAAACTGGCATGTTTCATCTTTAGGGAACTTTGAGATAATTTAATATGATTTCCTCATTTGAAGAACCAAAACCAGCAGAGATTAAGGGATCTGCCCAAGTTCATAGAGCTGATTAACAGAAGGGCTGAGACAAGTCCCACTGGGCCAAATAAATACATTTGGGATGGCCTAATGAACAAATGAATGACTATTCCAACACCAGCATGAAATGAATTCCAAATCTGACCTGCTGAGCATTTGGATGCTCCATACTTTTCCTCAGTCATACAATAAGGAACTGATTGTCCACAGTAAATATTCATTCAGAAGTGCCCCATTTTATAGGACATGCAAGGCTACTTTACATATAGATTTGACAAGATTTCAAATATATAAGAACAAATCTTTTTAAAAAAGTAAGTAAATTTTCTGAAAAAAAAAAATCCAATTTATCTGCTATACCACTCCAAATTTTCATACATAAAATTTGCTCACATGGGTCTTCCTACACTAAGTGAACTGAAAGAGGTAATTAATAAAGCACCCATCCTTTCTGTGCAAACAGAGCCCAAAAACCCCCACTGTAGAATGTGCATTTTGAGTGGCAATTGCCAGTGCACTTGCAAAAACCAAAGCTCAACTCTGTATGTGTGGTCCATGATATTTTCCTCTGTAGAGTGAGCATAATATTTTATAAAATATCCCTCTGTGTGTAAGTCACTTTCCCTTTCTAGGCTGAGAGGGCAGGATCACTTGTTGTTTTGATTGAATTGGTTGGAGTGGAACATTTGTGACAGCCTCCTGCACCCCACCCCATGCAGGAAGCCCTGCTAACGTATAGCAGGGTTCATGAGCTCAGCTGCCCGCAGGCTCCAAGTAGGTGATATTCCCAGGTGGCGCTAGTAGTAAAGAACTTGTTTGCCAATGATCCCTGGGTGGGAAGATCCCCTGGAGGAGGAAGTGGCTACCCACTCCAGTATTCTTGCCTGGAGAGTCCCATGGACAGAAGAGCCTGGTGGACTACAGTCCATAGGGTCGCAAAGAGTCCGATACATGACTGAAATGAATTAGAACGAATGCAGGTAATATTCAAAAGTGAAGCAGGTTAAGTGGTGGAAGCTTAGGGATTGGTACGGGCTGTGGAAACTGGAGAGCTAGTGTTCCATGTAATGGGGGTGGATTTTACTCAACTCTAGTTCATTGTTACCATTTAGAAATGTGGGCCGGGTTTTGATAGACTCTCCACTTTGTTTAAGAGAAAACAGAAATTATACATTTCAATGTAAAATCTTTCAACTTAATGTTGACAGCTAATACAAATTTGTTTTAAAACATTCCAAATGTTGGTAGAAGAAAAAAGTCCTTTGGCCCATTAGTTACCAGTTTGAGACTTCCAGACCCTTACAATGAGATTTAGTGAGTGGTATTAAATTGTGTAAACTTGTGCGTTATAAATAAAACACAGAGAAAGACCACCCATCTTTTTATACAAATCATATGCATCCTTTAATCTTTACCTATTCACTTGTTTCCTAAAGCCCTTCCCAGCTCTCTGACATCATTCATCTGTACGGTCTGCACCGCACGGTTCACGTTTAATGATATGCATTCTTTCATTGTTTCTGATTTCACATGTGCAGACTTAATTCTTGCATTTAAACTTCATTGTAAACACTTCCAGGGCAAGAATCATATCTAATACTTCTTTTGTGCCAACCTCAAAGCTCAATAAATGTTTGCAGCTGATACTCTTTTCATTAAGGGAAAAAGAGAATAGTCTTTGCTGACACACAATACTAGAAACGAGCTTAGTGTCTTGAAGTTCCTGAATTTCTAGCCTAGGCAGGCTAACAAGTTCAAATCTGTGGGCACCTTGCCTTGCTGAGCTGAGAAGCACTGACTTGCCATAAGTTTTTTTTAAAAGAAAGCACTTTGTAAAATAGGTGTGAATTCACCATGGCTCTTCTAGAATAACAGTATTGTAGGATGTATTTAGTCTAATGGAGGTGACCCCATCTTTTACAAGTGTGACTTTAAGTGTGAAATTTTCTGAGCCAGCTCTTATCTGTAGGAAGCCTCTCAGTTTAGGCAGTCAGAGAATGGTAGGCTCAATTAAAGAAGGTCAAACTCACATTTCACAAGTCAGAACTCTGGGCCATTTTAGAGTGACTTTGTGGAGCAGAGGCATGAGCTGTAATCAGCCTTAATCCAGAAATGGGTGTGGTGGGGGGAGAATGGAGCTAGCATTGAACTCCCAAAAATGACTGACAACTACCTTTGTATCCACATGGAAGTGGGGATGGGGTGGCTGAGATATGACACGTACTGCAAGCCACTTTTTGCAGTGTTCTAGACATCAAAGTTATCTCTATACTGCCAAGAGCAGGCTACAAAGCCAGAACAGGTACACATGTGTGCCAGGAGGCCTGTGAATGTATCTGGGAGTGAGCCTAGCATTTGGTTTGAATTGACCAAAACTATCTAAAAGGGAAGAAGCTGGAAGAAGTGTAGATCCCCTGTGGATCCCTAAGTTCCTTGAATTTGATATGATGGAGATTACAAAGGAAAAGGTGAAGAGGCCAACTCTGATGAGAACTGACTCCCTGGCCAAAAAAGAAATTGTATTCTCTCCCTTACTTGTAAATAATGATAAAATACTTTAAAAGTGCTTTTACTGAAAAATCCCAGCCTCCATTTTCCTTAGACTCACAAGCACCATGCACATGTGCCTCTCAGACATTTCTTTGCAGTTCTTATTATTCATCCATATTATTTGGTAATCTAGAAAAGAAGACTTCCCAGGTGGCTCAGACAGTAAAGCGTCTGTCTACAAATAAATCATCAAATAAATAGATCACATCATTGCACTAGGAAGCAGGTTTGGGGATGCAAAAAAAAAAATGTAATACTTTGATTACTAAAATAAGCGCCTCCACTTGGACAAACAATACTTAAGTCAAAATAAACATTAATTAATGTTTTTCAGAATGTTAGTTGTAACTCTGATATTGTCACTTTCTATTCAATAAAATTTATTGCTAAATCATCAAATTTCCTTTTGTGCTAGTCACTATGTTGATCCAGTTGCATCTTCTTCATTTGCAAATTTAAGTTGCTAATAAAAAGTGAGGTAGAAAATATAACTCATTTATCCTTGGGATAATCGTGTTTACTCAGTCCAAAGTGAATAGTAATTATAATGATAGAGTAATTTATATTCCTCTCTTGATTGCCTCTTATCCTTCTCTCAACAGCCTTTCCATCCATTTCTTTTCTCACGAAGCTTCTTCTGGTTGGAAACTTATCAAATTTCATCAGGTAAGAAGTACTGTGTGAACCTGTAACATATTTCAAAAGAACTCAGGGTTAGGAAATCCAGTGATGGTGTCAGCTTTGGACAAATATCTAGAATGTAAACTGGGGAAGATCCATCAAGACCCCCAATCATTTTAGAGCAGTGGCTCTAAAGTGTGGTCTCCAGACCAACAGTCAGCATCAGCAGCACCTGGGAAACTTGTTAGATGTGCAAACTCTCAGGCCCTTTCTTGTGTTTTTAACAAACCTGCGAGGTGATTCTGGTGAGTTTGAGAACCACTGTCCAAGATAGGCTTCATGGACCAAAGGAACAGAAATCCTCTGGATTGATGGAATTTGATGGATTTGATATCTCTTCTTCCTTTCTTTCCTCCTTTGTCTTTTCCTCCTTCCTGCAGGTTTATCCATTCCTCATTTAGTAACCAAAATTGGCTTCACAGAATCATACTTCATTACAAACACACCGTCTTTATGACAATGTAAGTGCTATCTAATATGGGACTCCATCAAAACTAAGCATTCAGTAGATGTTATCAACTAATTAACTGATTTAAACCCTTGTTTAGCTTTGAGAAGGAAAGCTTCTGTAAGTTACAGAAGACACAGTTATAAACAGGTGCCTATCTTCTAAGATGGTTGCCTTTAATACTTGGTATCCATGAGACATACTCTCTATAAGGGAAGTTATTATTTTTATGTGGGCTGAAAGCTTTGAATTGTTCCCTCAAGAGTCATTTGCAAAGGATTGTGTTTCCAAAAGGAGCTCATGTTTTCTTGTATTTAGAATGCTCGAGGTCTATACACTATCCATTATCTCCAATTCCAGTGGCCAGTCTAGATAGCTCTCCAGCAGCCATTTCATGTTCAGCCTTACTATAATTTGGTGTAACCTTGGGAATACTTGAGCCACCTGGTGGCTCAGATGGTAAAGAATCTGCTTATAATGCAAGTGACCTGGGTTCGACCCCTGGGTTGGGAAGATCCCCTGGAGAAGGGAATGGCAACCCACTCCAATATTCTTGCGTGGAGAATTCCATGGACACAGAAGCCTGGCAGGCAACAGTCCATGGGGTCACAAGGAGTCAAATATGACTGAGCCACTAGTTAGCATGTAAGTGGCAATGCTTATGAATTATCTGCTAAATCTAAAATGAACGTGCATGAGGATGCTGTCATTCTTAAGTAACTGCTAAATGCTGCCCCCTATAATACCTTTGCTGAAGATACCCCTCATGTGCAAATATATATGTGGTTTATTCTCTATGCCGTGCATATTCTTCAGCAAGTAGGCAGCAGAGTCTCTAAAACTCAGTTTCCTCATTTGTAAAATGAAAATAATAGAATCTACTTGTTAGTATCGTAAGAAATAATGGAGGTAATTCAGGAGCACTTAGCACAGTGCCTGACTCAATAAATATTTAGCCATGATTAAAGATCATTTTATTAACAGAATTATAAAGTCAAAATTTTCACGTAAAAAAATGTCACTTTAGACTTCATCCTATTAAAAACAAGCACATCAGGGAGAGATAAAGTGTATCTCCCTTGCATGATTCTACCACAAGTACATTGTATTTTCCATGGAGATTTGTTGTTATTGTCAGCTCCTTGCTTTCTGTTCTTCTAGTCCCTTGGCCAGTGCTGGGATTCTAGCATGGCACCAGGTAGAATTAAGCACATGAGTTAAGTGTGGAAATCATCATTCATAGCCCACCTGTACAGCTAGGAGATCATGGAATAGTGCCTGATATTAGTTTTGCCCTTTGGAGCAGAATACAAAAGTTCATGTGCAGGCAGCAGAAGGTCAAAGGACCTAAAGAACACCTTGAAAGGTGACTTACCTCCCAGCCTCTATTCAACTTACAAAGCAAAGCCTGTATCCAATTTTTAAGGATTTCTGGAGAAGAGAATTTCCCTAACTTTTCATTAAATGCTAATAGAAATAGATAAAAGTTACATATGATTATGAAATCTCATAATGAAATCATTATGAAATCTCATTTTGGCCTAAGTTTAAATATTTCTTAGAGAGACTATAGGATATGCTAGCAAGATTCAGTTCCATCTATGAGAAATAGATGGCTTTGGCAAGAGAAAGGATGCAGAGATAGGAGAGGAGATTCTTAGAAGAGAGGTTATGTAAAGCATTAAGCTTATATACATGTCCAATAAACAAGAGACTTCTGAGTTTGAATTAGTGACATGGAGAAATGAGAAACATCTGGAATCGGTGCTTATTTTTCTGGTCAGAAGCACGGTTTTGAGGTCCTTTGTTGAACTGTTGACTTTGTAAAGACTTATTAAAAACAAATGCCTAAGGTGACTGAGAAGAGAATGTAGCTGAATTTGGAACACAAAGTCCTTAAAGGGAAGGCTTTCATTTTAAAGAGTTTTTACTTTCCATCAGCTCAGCTTAATGCTGTCTCCTCAAACGAGTCCTTTTGTTCCATTTCAATACACACTTGAAGAGTCAAAGGCTTACAGACCATTTTAATTTAATAGTAAATTTTTGAAGAGAGAAAGGGGACTCATTTTCTTCATATGCTTAAGTTATATGATTTGTCCTTAACCAATCCCCTCCCTTCCACATGCACACAAATAACTGTCTAAGGAAAAGGGGATCTACTAGATGCTAGCCCTTATTTTATTATAGGCACAGCTGGGATTTACAAAGGAGGTTGTTTCCCTCTTTGGTTTCTGAAGAAGATTAGTTCTGTGGACAGATTAGTTCTGAGCCTTCTAGCCAGGATAGGCCAAGGAGCCCAGCAATGGGTTATGGGTTAACCCCTCTGGGTCCCCAGTTGACATGCTCATGTATCCTTGCTGGGCCTGGAACTAGTCACTCGCTATAAGAAAAGCAGGTGTTCCAGGCCAATGAGGTGATCGTGTGTTGAGACTTAGAGGGGGCCACCTCTAAGAATTATTTCCTGCTGATGCCCTGCCGTGCCTTTTATCACCCTTCTGCCCATATGAAGTGAGGGAGAGGGTGGGAGGAGGTATGGTGAAAAGGGACAGAGGTGACATAGATCTTCCAGGAATACTCTCCTTCCTCACTGATTTGCTACTCTCCTCAAATATTTCACAAAAAAAGGAAATGTTGGAAGGAGCCAGATCTCAGGGAGGCTGTAGGATGGAATTGTACATTTGGCATCACAAACCGGGATAATGAAATTCTGGTAGTGTGCTAAATTCCCAGCATGCTGCTGCCGAGCCAACCTTGTGCTGGTCTTTGTATTCAAGTTACAGTAATAAAGACGGTCCCCATGTCTCCTGTTTTTTATACTCAAGTTATTAAATTCAGCAGTATGGACCCCTTACTTTACAGGAGGCGAGGTGGAGGGCAGATGACCACTTACCAAGACCATCATTCTCATAAAAGAATCAAAGAATTGCCATATGTGGATCAGACCACAGGCCTAGCTGTTTCTCCAGCTAAGTAGCCTGATTCTAAAATGACTACCCGGGACAGTTGGTTGGGAGATAGGGGAAGATAAGCTTGCTTTCTATGAGGCACTCCCAGAATCCCACAATATTTAGTTATTGTTAAATTCATATTCCCTTTAACTTATTTTTTTCTAATGGGAACATCTCTTGTTCCAATGGGTAGCAGAATTACTACCCACTGTGTGAGCTCATGATTTTTTCATTTATGCAAAAGCTGCCTTTGACTAATCTTTGGGGAAGGTCCATGCTGTGTTCACCCTGCCCTGTTCTTTATAGTTTTGTAAATGTCAGTCTTCTTTGCCTTCCACCTTCATCTTTTCAGACTGGAAGGTGCAACAGGCTCTCCCTCACCACAGCAACTATGTAGTTCCCTCTTCTGGACCTGCGCTGGAGTTTATTGCCCAAAGTATTCCAAGCACAGAACAGAGTATATGCAGAAGTAGAATATAAATATTCACAGAGCCTTTAAAAATACCCTAGAAAAAAAGGTCTCTCTTTTTAGATCTATATGCATTTTGTATTACTAAAGTAAAATGTAAACCTATTCTTTTATGTAAGACCAATTTGGAATTTTTCATCATGGTACAGTGCATGTAAAAATAACTTCTTTATGCCTAGAGAAGTAATGCCCCATCAGTGACCCAAAATGGCTACCAGGAACAGGTTTATGAGTCCTACTTCATTGCTGAGAATTGTTTAAATTGTAATTTTAAGACGATTTATTATTTTAATTTTAAAATATGGCTTACATTTTAATTTTAGTGTCCAGAGACAGTCTAAAAATTTGGAGGAAAAAAATTAAAGCCAATATGTGATTCTACCTTATCTAATGAAAGAATTTTTTTTGAAAGACAGGCTGTGACTGTAAAGGTGGCTTTATCTGCACTCCTTGAGCATTAGGACTATTTTGCATCACTTTGGTTGGGGTGGCTTTCACTTCCCTCACAGGTGCTCCCTAGCAGACAGGGGTGGAATTTCGCTTCCCCTTCCAGGGCCTCCTGAGGTGAGGGCTGTAAGAAAGTGTCCTCCAGGGACTTGTGGGATACCTACCAAACTGTTCCCATGTTCACCAGATTTACAGAACTTAAAAGATTTTACGGAACTTTAGGTCACAAAAATGTTTTCTTTGGGAAATGCTAAGGGATTTGCTTTTCCTCTTCACCACAATGGCAGGAATACAGAGCTTTCTCATGATTTTTTAATAGGATACAGCTGCCCAAACTGCAGTGCCTTCTGCTAGGACTCTGCCTCATTTTTCATTTGCAGATGCCAAGAACTAACTAACTCTCCATCTCTCTCTCCCTCTCTCTCTTTGTCATACCCAGCGAAAGCTCAGGAACATGAATATATCTTTGTAAACATGGACCTATCAGTATGTATTCCCAGATGGAGCAAATGCCACTTTATTTCAGGCAGTTTGGTCTGGTCTGCTCCCACATTCTGTAAGAAAGTAG
This sequence comes from Bos indicus, assembly GCF_029378745.1. Lineage (NCBI taxonomy): Eukaryota > Metazoa > Chordata > Mammalia > Artiodactyla > Bovidae > Bos > Bos indicus. The sequence continues at coordinate 44,210,810 of NC_091769.1, forward strand.
ATGTCCATGGAGACCCCTGTCAGCTCCAGGCAGCTGGCAGCAAGTGGGTGTACTCAGGAGCAAGAGTGAGTCCAGCTTGAGCCCTGTGGTCAGCAGTGGGGAGAGGAGTGGCCCGCAGACTGGAGACCAAGGGGAGTCAGAATGAGCCAAGGGTCCGGGCAAGCCTGGCACCCAAGACCCAGGAGAATGGTCCATGTGAAGAGTGTCCAAGATTAGGGCCCACAGAGTCTGCAGGAACCAGAGGGACAAAGCAGGAAGAAGCACAAAGCAGGCTTACATGCCAACACTAAAGAAGGCATTCTAATCATTTCTTGCTTCAGGATTTCTCCTCCTTCCTGTAGTGTGGACAGAAAACCCAGTATAGGTGAGCACAGGGTGCCAGGATGGGGTTCAGAGGCACAAGGCATCAGATGCGTCTCCTGGTGACATCATGACAACGCAGAGAAGAGGCCTTTAAAATCACCATCAAAACATTAACATAGTTTGCCAAGGGAACTCATGTCAACCGAAAATTCCTCTGTCTTCTAGCCTCACAGTGCCTATCTCATCCCTGTTTTTGATGTAGCACGCATTCAAAAATTTTTTGATCCTATAAAATTCAACATATGACCTCCTTCTGTGACAGAGGTTTTGTGGTCTCCATAAGAATAAGCATCACCGAGAATGTCCTTCCAGACCTGAACTCATGTCCTCCATCTTTTCTTTCATCTCAGCATGTTGTCCCTTGGCCTAGTCCTTGGGGTTTCCTTTTCCATCATGTGTAAAAACCTCCTTGTCTTCATAGTCCAGATCTGGGCACACTGTGGGCAGGAACCTCTCCAAAGCAAATTAATTACTCTGACCTTCTTGTCTGGCATGTTGTGTAAATAGCGTATGGAAAATAAGGCCTGGTCCTGATTTCGTCTTTCATTGGCCATATGCATGAGGCAAGTCCCTCTTTTTCCTGAGCTTCTCCTGCCTACTCCTATGAGCTGATGTAAGAATCAAGCAAAATAATGGAAGAGGGAGGATTATAAATTTTAAAGCACCTCAGAAGGCATTCTTAAAATAAAATATAGACACTTGGCTCATATTGGGGTAGAGCTGAGCCTCCTCCAATCATTTTCTTGGCTGGTTTGTATAACCTCTGGTGAAATGATCATCATTGTCACTAAGTGGCATAGGTTTCAGCACATCCCTTGTTTCTTCTGTGGCTTTCACAGGGCAGTCCCATCTGCTGTGAACTGATACTTCTGTGAAGGGATGGGGTAGAAAGGCATGTAGTTAAAAAAAAAATTGAGGCCTCTGATTAAATGAGACACCTTAGGAGTAATTTTGGCTTCTTCAACCCAGGAAAGAATAACAACAGTGATTATTATAAAACCCAGAGTATAAACTGCCAATAGCCTAGCACTGTGGTTCTTATCATTTGAAATTTCCATTCATCCATATTCTGTCTCTCATAGCCACCATCATCATGAACATCAAATTTAACTGAGGTCCTGTCAGTTTGATTAAATTTTAACACACATTTTCACCCATCAAATATGTGCCAAGCCCTATGCTAAGTGTATAATGATGAGTAATTTATAGACTTTTCCTTGAGAAACTCACATACAGTTAAGCACATACATAAAAAATCAAGGTTTACTGTGATCTTTGCTATAGGGGAGGTATATTCAAGTGCTATGGGAGTAGAGAAGAGGGAGCAACTCAACTATCTGTAGGATAAGTTGCAGAGGAGTTAATGCACCATAGCTTCAAGGTTGCATGGAAATCGTCTGGAATGAGTACAGTGCAGTAGTTGAGTACAGGGGCTGTGGGGCCAAGCCGACTGGTCCCGATCCTGACTCCACCACTTCCCAACTCTGTAACTTAGCTTAGGGACTTATCTTTTGATGCCTCAGTTTCCTCACCTCTACAATAGGTATGATACTAACAGAGCCTAACTCAAGGGCTCTCATGGGTAGAAATGAGGTAAGGTATAGGGAGCACTCGGAGCAGATTCTGTCATATAGTTAATTACTCAATGAGTAATAGCCATTGTTATTGTTATTATTTGTTCTTCACTAAGTGAACAAGCAGGAAAGAGATTCCTAAAGCTCTTAGAGACTTAGTCTCTTAATTTATGAGATTTATAAGATCATTATTATCATTATTAATAACAAAGTGAACACTTATATACCATGTCCTAGATAGTTTATATATGTAGCTTGACTAAATATAATAAACCTGAGACTCAAAAACTTTATACTGAAATATCAGTGACACCATAAAGAATATGAAGTAAATGAATAATAGGTTCACGAAGGGTGGATGAAAGAGAATTATATAAGGAGGGATATTTACAATCCAACATGAGGGGGCAAAAGTCAAAGAGACTTTTGATTGATGGGCTTAAGCCAAATGAGATCCCTTGCATGATTTTGTGTTTATTTTCATTTTCATTTTGTAGTTTTTCTTGTTTCTTTCTATGTTCACTGCCTCTAAGCAGGGCGTATCCTCTACAGTCTGCTTCCCTTCTCACCTCTCATCTCATGCCCAGCCCTGAAAACGTTTGTGTACTGAAGTTTGTGACGTACAGATGAGGATCTGGAACTTGAGTTTGGTAGTTGCTTACATTTGTTGAATAATGTTTTCATGCCAGGCTCTCTGCTAGGTGCTTACAGACATATGACCCACATAATATCCTAAACGAGTCCATGGGTGAGGAAACTGAGGGTAAGAGAGGTTAAGCCTTTAAAGAAGAACAGGACCAGAGGCATTGAAGCAGGAAAGTGTCGGACTTGTTCTGAGACTCGTTTGGCTGGAAAGGAGGATCCATGTAGGGGACTGGTATGAGTTTAGGCGGAAGCGGTTGGATGACCATGAATGCTAGGCTCAGGAATTTGAACGTGGCTACAGGAAGCTAATAAATGATAGGTTTCCTTTTCTTTGCAGCTTTATGAAAACCCACCCACAACAAATATATAGGCTGCCACATGGTTCACTCCAAAGTGAAAGGGGTGCCAGGAAGGTCTGAAGATGGTCAGGTCTCTTTGGAAAATGCCCCATTACAGGCAGGAATAGTCCTTCCCCTCTTAAAAAAACCTAAGGGAGGTGGGACCTTCCAATAAATATTCTCAGTTGAGTTTTCTTCATATATTTATATCATTTTTTAAAAATGACCACCCAACTTCCTTTCCTGGATTCCAGTCCTTGACCTCTGATGCTTAAGCTTTATGCTGCCAAGTGCCCTCAAAATCAAGAACGCATAACCTTTGATTCTAAGAAAATCTTCATGATGTTGTTCCTAATTACCTTTCCTCTCTCATCCTTCTTCACTCCCATGTTGTACCCCAGCCACACTGATCCTACTGCACCAAATTTTCTGCAAAAAAAAATCTTCATCAGACCACATACTATGCTCTAACCTCCATAATTCTTTACACTTCTAGGGTATGATTTCTCACTAGGAATATGTTTTTTGTCTACATTAGACCATAGGCTCTCTTATGGTAGGGACCCTTGTCCTGTCCTGATTCCTGCCTCTAACAAACACATGCAAGCACATAGTCAATGCTCAACAACAGTTTGTCAATGAATGAGTAAATGAGAGAATGCGTTCTAATGCCCTCGTCCTTATTCACTGTTGGACCCTGGTCTTCAACCTGCTAGGGAGTTTCCCTCTCTGTCTACCTGTCCCCAGACCCCCACCACCAACTTGGTCTTGAATTTCCATGTCACTCTCCGTATTTAATGTATTCCCCACCCCATTTACAATCTGGCACATGCGCAGACTCACTACCACCAAAAACGACAATGAAACTTGTCTTCTGTCTCATTTCTAGTGGTCATCCTCTGCCAAAACTCATCTGTCACCCACATACAGGTCCGAGGCCTCCCAGTTCTCATTTCCCTCTTTTTTTTTTTTTTATTTCCCTCTTAAATCAAACAATTATGTTTCCATGGAATTGACTGGAAAAAGAGACAGGGAAAGGAACCCTAACAACATCATGATGTTATATGTAGTTGTTGGCAGTTCCTGGAATAGAGGGGATATGTGTGTGTGCTTAAAGTATGTGTATGTTTGTGATATAGCTGCCCACAGCTGGGAATGGTCTGGTTAAGTCTCAAGGAATGAACAGCCTGGATATATCTGCCTGCCCATTGGAAAGGGACAGGCCCTAGTTGGGCAGTCCTGGCTGTAGGGGCTCAGGAATTCTACCCAGCAGACCAAACCTGATGGTCTAGTAGTAGCAATAATAATTGTAACAGCCTAATTGCCTTTGCCTCTGTATACTCCCTCTGTTCTAATCACTATGCTAAGTTCTTCACAAAGATTAGTTCAATTGTTTCTCACATCATTCCAATAAGGTGGAAGCGCTTATTACTCCTGTTTTATAGGTAAAGAAACTGAGGCATGGAGAGGTTAAGTAGCCTACACAGGATCACACAGCAAGTGATAGAGCCAGGATTTGAACCCAAACATTCCAACATTAGAACTCCATCTAGTATGAAACAGTTCAAAGCAGATGCCCCATGATCACTGAGAGTTACAGTGTGTGGAAATGAAATACACATGCACAGAAATGCAATTTGTTTTTACAATAAAACTCTCACAACTGAGGAAAATGGAAAGCTCATTAAATCTTAAAGAATATGTAATAAGTAGAGAAAGGATAGTTAAAAGTATCTCACAAAAAGCTGTACTTCTCAGCATGTTTATAAATTTGTAAATGTATTCCATTATGCATATAGGGAGAACCATGGAGCTCAGGGCTGCCACAGTTGTCCTGCATGTGGGCATCCCCTGGAATTGTGCAGTGCACAGACTACTCATCCTTACATGGTGGGTCCCCAAAGCAGGCTTATTTATGCCTGTAAATTAATACAGGGGCCAAATGGAAGCCTATTATGAGGCTTGAGTTCAGTTCAGTTCAGTTCAGTCACTCAGTCGTGTCCAACTCTGTGAATTCATGTCCGACCCCATGAATCGCAGGACGCCAGGCCTCCCTGTCCATCACCAACTCCCGGAGTTCACTCAGACTCACGTCCATCGAGTCAGTGATGCCATCCAGCCATCTCATCCTCTGTCGTCCCCTTCTTATCCTGCCCCCAATCCCTCCCAGCATCAGAGTCTTGTCCAATTAGTCAACTCTTCGCGTGAGGTGGCCAAAGTACTGGAGTTTCAGCATCTTAGTGTGGCCTTAAAAAACTAAGTAAAAGAAAGTGTTGAAATGATAAACTGACTGTCACAGGACCATGGAAAGCAGACATCTATCCCAATGTGGCTGCAGAGTCTCTGACACCACACTTTCCTGTTCAGCCACTATACCAATGTACCAGTGTCCCTTAACCTGCCACTGTGCTCCACACACACCCCCCCATACTACCCAGACTGTAAAAATGATCGTCCTTCCTCCTCAGCCTCTCTCCCATCTTTACCCACTACCTCCTTCTTGAAGACCTAGATGTGCATCCATCCATCATTCCTCCATTCATTCAGCCAACATTTTTGGAGCACCTACCATACCCTGGGTCCTGAAGTAGATGCAGAGTAACACAGATGGGGAAGGCACCCTCACCATCAAACTGCACCCAGTTTAGAACAGGGGTTAAATAAAGCAAATTCTCTCCAGGAAGTTTTATAATCATTCTCTCTATTCCCCAGCTAGAGGAATTCTCATGTTTTGGAAGCATTTACAGTGCATATCCTTATGGATAAAGCAACAATTTGAGACACTTAAAGCAGAACAAATACATTGTAGAGAAACAGAAAATATTGTGAAAGCTGTAAATCAGTAAGTTTATATGTCTGTATCTCTTCTGGGTTCATTTTGTGAGGAGGCAGTGAAATGCTAAGTTAAAGCTCAATTGATTTTCTCCCGATACTTGCCAAATTCTTGATATCAATGTCACTATGTTTCCAGGATTCAAGGAGTCAGCTGAGCAAAAGTAACTTATACCACCTCCTCCTAGCCTGGGAATGGTTTCTATTTTTTCATTAAATGTGTGAGGCTTGAACCAGACAGCTATACATAGTGCGAAAATAATTTCATCCCCAAAGACATAAAGTAACAAATTACCTACTGGAACAACCACAGGTGAAAGGCTTTTTTAAAAAAATTATTTGTTATGAATATAAAATCCCAGCTGGCCATGCATGTTCCACTGAGACTTGAAGCCTTATCTTAGTAGACTATAGCAAGCTCCTTTAGAGCAGAAGCTATGTCTTATTTATTTGTCTAGCCCAGGCATTCAGCTCAGGGCTCAGTAAGTATTTGTGAATATTTTATACTACTGATAAAAGCAGAAGTCTGTGTCATTCTCTGATGTCTTGTCAGACTCCCTAATATTCTGGAGAGAGTGGCATTAGAGTTTTTTCTGTTTGGGCTTTTTTGAGGGGGCACTGGTGAGCATAAGGGGAATTGTTTTGCTTTATTTTTTTTTAATTGAAATATAGTTGATTTACAATGTGTTAGTTTCAGGTGTACAGCAAAATAAGCCAGTCACACACACATATGTGCACATATATATACATGTATATTCTTTTTCATATTCTTTTCCATTATAGATTACTACAAGATAGTGAATATATTGGATTGGCCAAAAAGTTCATTTGAGTTTTTTTGTGAAATATTATGGAAAAACCTGAATGAATCTTTTGGCCAACCCAATAGTTCCCTGTGCTGTATAGTTGGACCTTGGTGTTTATTTTATATATACAACAGTGTGTATCTGTTAATCCCAAACTCCTAATTTATCCCTCTCCTACTGTTTTCCCCTTTGGTAACTGTAGGTTTGGTTTTTTAGTGTCTGTGAGTCTATTTCTGTTTTGTAATAAAGTTCATTTGTATCATATTTTTAGATTCCACATATAAATGATATCACATAATATTTGTATTTTTTCTGTCTGACCTCACTTAGGATGATAATCTCTAGATCCATCCATGTTGCTGCAAATTTCATTCTCTTTATGACTGAGTAGTATTCCATTGTATATATGTGTACTACATCTTCTTTATTCATTCACCTGTCAATGTTTTATTTTTGAGATGTCATAATCCAGTAGAGACCAGGATGAAATCAGTGACCTTGTCTTTCAAGATAGCTTAGATATTGACCACTGATTATTCCATTTGATGAGTAGGGCTATTAAATGATCTTATCTGCCCTGTGATCAGCACTCAAGAAAATAATTGTATCTCAGACTTTAGTACATGTATTGTTGTTATTCAGTCACTAAGTTGTGTCCAACTCTTTGCAACCCTGTGGAATGCAGCGCGCCAGGCTTCCCTGCCCTTCACTATCTCCGGGAGTTTGCTCAAACTCATGTCAAATGTGTTGATGATGCCACCCAACCATCTCATCCTCTCTTGCCTTATTACCTTAAAGTTTTGCTGTATTTTCAACTCAGGAATTGCAGCCAACCCCTTCTATGACCCTAGACTTCACATCTCTTCTAAAGGCTGTACAAAAGCTATGAGCCTTCTTCTACCCCATGCTATCCCAGCAGTATGCCCTGGCCTAGATTCCCCAGGAAATCCATGTGCAAACAGGAAGTGGCTTATGAAGCCATGCTTGGTCTGAAAAACACAATATATATGTCATCTCACCTTCAACAGAATGTGATATTTAATGTCACAACCCTCTTCCTGTCCAGCTTGGCACTGGCATTTTGTTTGGCATGGTGGTGAGAAATGTAACAAAACTATGTGAAGTTTTCCTTCCAGAGCACTTCTCAAGGGAACTTGGTTGCTTTACAAGAAATTCCTATTGCATAATATTCGTGAAATGCCCCTTCTGTCCACTAATGAGAAGATTCAGGACAAAATAAACACATTTCATCTTGACCATATTTAGAACCCACAATAAAAAGGAGTAAAAAGATAAGTTGATGAAATTTTATCTTCATATTCCAACATATTATTCACTGTCTCTTTTTTTACTGTAATAACTTCTTAAATGAGCTTCCCAGGTGGTTCAGTGATAAAGAATCCATGGGCCTTTTTGATCCCTGTGTCAGGAAGATCCCCTGGAGAAGGAAATGGCAACCTGCTCCAGTATTCTTGCCTGGAGAATCCCATGGACAGATAAGCCAGGCAGACTGAAGTCCATGGATTCACAGAGAGTCGGACATGACTTAGTGACTAAACCACCAACTTCTTAACATAATGGCATTTATATACATTTTCAGAGGATTTTCATTGTATTAAGTATTGAATTACATACTGCCAGTAAATCCATTAGAAATTCTCATTCCCAACTCTTATGATTTGGCTATAAAGATTCAAAAAGAAACCAAGACATTATGGAGAAGCCAGTGGCTACAGCTGCAGGATCTTAACATTTGTTTATGTTGTAAACTTCTTCCTCTGCGAAACCAAAATGGTTTAAAATTGTGGCATATCATGTTGGTCCTTGATGACTACCTTCAGGTGTGTGTTTGGAAGGGCAGCTGTGGTGGCCATGCTCTGGGTTCCCTTCTCCACCTCACCCCAGCAACACATCCTCTGAACTCTACTCTGTTACTTACCAGGGCAGCTGGAGGAGGCTGCATCAACTCCCTGCCAACGCCCTTCTAAAAGCACAGTGACAAAGCGGCCTTATTGATCTGAAACAAATTTTTCCATTTTAAACTTAAGCAAGTGGTGGTAAAATAGAAGTATTTATTTATTTATTTATTTGTCCTTTATCTATTTTTTTAAATTTTGTTTTATTTTCCTTTATCTATTTTTTTAAATTTTGTTTTATTTTTAAACTTTACATAATTGTATTAGTTTTGCCAAATATCAAAATGAATCCACCACAGGTATACATGTGTTCCCCATCCTATGTGTTAAAGATGTATGCCAGATACGCAAGAGTTGTAGTTTTTTAGTTCCTGCTTACACATTATTGTTTTCCTATTTTTTGATCCAGCATAAGGATTAAATGTGATTTTCAGAAAGTCATGGTTAGATGCCTCCTACAAGCCAACTCTTCCTAAAAGAAAAGAATACTCATAAATATAGAACTGATATTGGGTTTATTTTTGTTCTCCTTTCATTTTTCTTGATCCTGCAGTGCAGGTGTTGGAGAAGGCAATGGCAACCCACTCCAGTGTTCTTGCCTTGAGAATCCCAGGGATGGTGGAGCCTGGTGGGCTGCCATCTATGGGGTCGCACAGAGTCGGACACGACTGAAGCAACTTAGCAGCAGCAGCAGGCTCCTCTGTCTATGGGATTTCCCAGGCAAGAATACTGGAGTGGGTTGCCATTTCCTTCTCCAGGAGATCTTTCTGACCCAGGAATGGAACCCAAGTCTCCTGCATTGCAGGTGGATTCTTTATGTCTTCCTGCAAAACCAGTTACAGTAAGATAGAAACGAAGCAAACTGGCATGTGGTACATGAAAGAGATCAAGTGTATTGGGGCTCATTCTTGCAGAATTATATAAAATTGATCTTTATACCTGCTTCTCCTTCCTATTAAGTATGGATAGTAACTCATTCATTTTTTTCACTTATTTACTTAATTCACATCTTCATTCAAAGTACTAACTAGGAATCAGTTGTTTGCTAGAACATGAAAAAAAATAGAAAAGAGTGACAATCCTTGCTATTTCTTTGGGGAGACAATATCTACATTCATGAAACAATTTAAGATTTATTTAAAATATGTAAAATTTAATTGTAAAAATAATAATAGATGACACTTATATAGCATTTACTGTGTGCCTGAAACTCTTTGGGTTTTATAGATATTAATCCTCCCAATAACCTTGTCAAGTAGCTTCTGTTGTGATCTCATTTTACATGTGCTGAAACTGAGGCCTAGAGAAGTTAACTAACTAGCAAGTTAGTAGCAGAGTGAGGATTTGAATCCACAATTTAATCTGGTTCCAGAGTTCAGGCTCTTTGGCCACTGCCTACCATGCACATTTTTTTCTTTGAAATAGGAACAACAATCATTTTTGAAATACTTTCCTGAATCATCAACAGAGAGGCATTGATTATATTTTAAAATTCAGCCTAAAGGATGTATCAATAAATGTGTTACTCATAAATGTTTACCTTTTAAGCTTCTAGACTAGACTGTTTTCTGGTTTGATTGTGATTAACATTTGTGGAAAAAATGATAAAATACAAAATACTCAGGATCTATATAAAATTTATACAAATCAAGTCATCACGGTGTTACTTATTTCTTTCTGCCTCTGTTCTTACAGTTCATGACTGTAATAAAAATAAGTTGTATTTTTATTTAGGGAGAACCATGCACACACGTTTTATGTAGAATGAAACTGTTGCAGCCTGAGGTCACTCTGGAAAGCCAAGAGCAGAAGATATGAGCAGAACCTCAGTGATGGTCTAAGGTTCAGGCTATGAAGAAGTGGTATTAGAATTTTTAGAAAGCCAGAATTGCAGGAAGAAGAGCCAGGATTTGGAAATGAATATAGATACCATGATAGGAGGAACGACTGTCTTACACAATAGTGTGAGAAAACTTTTATAAGCGGCCTTGAGCACCAGGCTGAAAAGTTCAAACAAAACCCCACAGACAAGTATAAAAGCAAAGAATTGACTCATTCATGCATTCATATAATTACAACACTGGAAGGGACCTTGGATAGCATCCATTCCGACTCCTCCTTTTACAATCATAGAGTCTAAAGACCCAGAGGCCACTTCCAGTGTCACTTACCAAGTGGCAGAACAGTATGCCGCTGTCCTGATTCCTCATTTAAAGTCATTTCCAATGGCCACTCTGGGAAGCTCACCTGGAAGAGGCATTTGGTTCAACTCAAGGGAGAAAAAGAGGCTGGGGGACCTGTGAGGCATTACTGCAAAATTCAGGTAAAACACAAGAGGCTTAGTGGAGACGGTAAACTTCTTGAGAAAGAATTGAGGGAATTTGATTGAGTAACATTAATAAAGAGATGGAAAGCACCAAGGTGCCTCCACATTGGCATAGCTTTGACAGAAATGGGGAATTTGGACAGAGATGTCACTTGGGCATAGAGATCATCAGCTCAGATTAATGCCTGTGTGAGTGAGGTGACATATTACACCCAGTTCATGTGGGATCTTCCGTAACATGATGATCAGATTCCAGGGCCCTCTGCAGTTTCTCCATTAAGCACTTACCACCATCATTAGCATGTGAGCAAGTCCTTGCCAAGACTGTGAGATGACACTGAACTCCATTTTGCTTTGATAACCATTGTCTGCCCTACCCTAGGTATTGGTGGTGGTTTCTTCTAATGCCAGCCTCCTTCCTGTGTGTTCACCTCCCCCAGAGGCTGAACAGCAGAGTGGCAAAAAGGGTCAGCTCTGAAGGCAAATAGACTGAGATTGAACCCCGCCCTACAACTCTTTCCTTGTGTGACTTTGGCAAACTTCTTAACTTCTTGATAACTCTTTCTCCTCATCCCTAAAATGACACTGTGATCAGTACTTACCTTCTAGCACTGTGAGTATTAAATGAAGTAATATATGTAAAAGAATAGCAAACACTCAATAAACAGCAGCTCTGACTGTGGCAATTCCATGATTCCTCTCTGCTCCATTACAGTTCTGGAGGGTTTTTTTTTTTTTTTTTTCTCTACAACAGCCTAGAGCACTAGAACATTTCCTTCTTATCAGGTACCCATTCTCTGCGGCTGCTGTTGTAACCTTAGCATGTCCCATTCATTGCAGGAGTCCCCCTCTGCTTCTCCAACAAAGGTCAGCCTAGGCCCCCTGGATTCTTAGGACATCTGAGTCCCCCACCCAGTGAACCACCTTTCCCCCTCACAAATAGGCAACTCAGGTTTGTTCTGGGAAGGGGAATGACCCCTTTCTCCATAGTCATGCAATCTCACAATGTAAAATTGTGATTAGGCCATCCAGCTTTCACCAAAGGGCTCTCAGATTTGGCAGATCACCCTGTGTTGGAGTTCATCTAGCTAAAGGTTCAAAAGTAAATTCTTTGCCTCTGAAGCAGGACTAAAAAGGAATTGAAAGCAGAGAGGCCCCTAAATTGAGATTCAAATCTAGGCTTCACATTTACTAGCTATGTGACTTTGGATCATGTAGTACGTCTGAATCTTGGTTTCCTTACTTGTAAAAATAGGAATATTAATACTGATTTTCCTATGGTAAGGATGTGAACATGTAGTACCTGACACATAGTAAATCCTCAACAAACTCTGACTCTTGCTATTCTTCTGTTTCTTATCATCATCATTACTGCCGTGACTCCATCATCCCCCAGTTATGAATATACCCAATATTTGAAAGTGGAAACATCTTCTAGCAAAGTGAGATCTTGTTTTTGGCCTTAATAACTCAGCGAATTTGTAGCTGGTGATGACAGGCAACATCCAACATCAGAAGCCATCAGAGTAGAGTGGCAGCCAAACCATAATCTCATCATTTTGATTTCATCTTCAATGTTGGCTCCTTAAGCTAGAGGTGCCAATGCCAGGACCAAGAATTTCAGGCTTCTTTGTAAGGCCAGAGAATTTTAATGCCATGGGATGCTGAGCTAAAGCACAAAGAGGAGTTTGAGGAGACTAATAACTACTATAAGGTCTCAAGTCAATATGGTGATACTACTGCCTGCTTTATTTTTCTATAGTTTTTATAAAGATATCATAGATCACACAGTAGTTTTAGGCCTTTTCAAGAGCTCATTGAGGTACATAAACAGGCCAGAGATGATTTATAGCTTTTTGGTTTCATCTGCCATTGAATTTTAGAAGTAGAGTGAGGTGACCTCTCTAGACAAACAAATGAGGTGGCAGTGACACCCCTAAATCCCTAAACTGTGCAAGTGAGACCTTTCCCAGTGCATGAAGATAGCCAGTCTGAACTGCAGTAGCATTCTTATTCCTCCTCTGTACAGTCAACAGAAAAAAGCTAGGCTTAGGTTTGCAGCAGAATGGCAATTAACTCCCCTGGTTCCCACTAGTCAAGGGTTGTTGGCATTAGAATTCTAGCAGACTATTCTTCATGCAGAGCATCTTTCTTTTTTATTATGTTCTCTGGCATTTTTACCATCTGTATTACTCTGTTCTCATCTAATTTGATCTTAGACATTTTAAAAGATGAAATTACATTAGACCCTCACAAAACTAAGCACTGGGCAAAGTTTAAAATAAAGATGATCTACAGGTTTCTACTCGGTGTAACAAAAAATATAAATTATAAATACAGTGGGCAGAAAAGCTGTCCTCTGATGAAATATTTTCTGGATTCTGTGAGAATAGAATCCAGACAAGTATTCTAGTTCTACTCTCTTTAAGTCAAATTTCAATTGAGAGCCTCAGATCTTCTAAAGCTACTATTGCCCCAGCATGCCCCCATCCTCCCCTCCATCGATCTGTCACATCTGTGCCCGTCACAATTCTCACTTGTTTGGGCTCTGACTAAGCTAAGCTGTAAGGAACTAAATGGAAGGGTATAAAGAAATTCACAGGCTCTACTAAAATGCTAGAGAATGAGACTCAGAATCCAGGTAAGGAACAAAGGAAGCGCACAGCCCAGCTCTCACATCACATAAGCAGCTTGACTCTATCACTGCCATCACTAGGGACTATACGCCATGGCTGGCATCACTACCATTGATCAGAAGGAGCCCCAAACTTTCCAGGCTTCTCTGTGCACTCACTCCAGTATTAAAGCCCCCCCGTGAGGACACCCAATTGGCCTCCTACCAAACACACAGTAGTGATGTCCTCAAACACAGAAAAGAGATTCAGAGGATGGGCAGCCAAAAAACGATGTTCCCTTTCTCTTCTGTCTTCCTCTAACTGCTCCCATTCTACCTTAAATTTAGTATAAAGCTTCTTTTTTTTTTTTTCATAAAACCTTTTTTTTTGATCCTTATTTTTCCTATTTCACAGATAGGAAACACAAGCATCTTAATTCGGACTTCCATAACAAAATGCCATAAACTGGGTGGCTTAAACACGAAGCATTTATTTCTCACAATTTTGGAGGCTGGCAAGTCTAGGATCAAGGTGGCAGAAGATTTGCTATCTAGTGAAGACACACTTTCTGGTTTATAGATGACCACCTTCTTGCTGTATCCTCACAAGGCAGAGAGAGCTCTGGCTCCTTCATCTTCTTAAAAGGGCACTGATTCCAAGGGGCTCCACCCTCATGACTTCATCTAAACTTAAACACCTCCCAAAGGATCTACCCCCAAATAGCATCACATTGGGGATTCAGTTCAGACCCCATGAATCACAGCACGCCAGGCCTCCCTGTCCATCACCAACTCCCAGAGTTCACTCAGACTCATGGCCATCGAGTCATTGATGCCATCCAGCCATCTCATCCTCTGTCGTCCCCTTCTCCTCCTGCCCCCAATGCCTCCAAGCATCAGAGTCTTTTCCAATGAGTCAACTCTTCGCATGAGGTGGCCAAAGTACTGGAGTTTCAGCTTTCGCATCATTCCTTCCAAAGAAATCCCAGGGCTGATCTCCTTCAGAATGGACTGGTTGGATCTCCTTGCAGTCCAAGGGACTCTCAAGAGTCTTCTTCAACACCACAGTTCAAAAGCATCAATTCTTTGGCACTCAGCCTTCTTCACAGTCCAATTCTCACATCCATACATGACCACAGGAAAAACCATAGCCTTGACTAGACGAACCTTTGTTGGCAAAGTAATGTCTCTGCTTTTGAATATGCTATCTAGGTTGGTCATAACTTTCCTTCCAAGGAGTAAGAGTCTTTTAATTTCATGGCTGCAGTCACCATCTGCAGTGATTTTGGAGCCCAGAAAAATAAAGTCTGATACTGTTTCCACTGTTTCCCCAACTATTTCCCATGAAGTAATGGGACTGGATGCCATGATCTTCGTTTTCTGAATGTTGAGCTTTAAGCCAACTTTTTCACTCTCCACTTTCACTTTCATCAAGAGGCTTTTTAGTTCCTCTTCACTTTCTGCCATAAGGGTGGTGTCATCTGCATATCTGAGGTTATTGATATTTCTTCCAGCAGTCTTGATTCCAGCTTGTGCTTCTTCCAGTCCAGCGTTTCTCACGATGTACTCTGCATATAAGTTAAATAAGCAGGGTGACAATATACAGCCTTGACGAACTCCTTTTCCTATTTGGAACCAGTCTGTTTGTTGTTCCATACCAGTTCTAACTGTTGCTTCCTGATCTGCATACAAATTTCTCAAGAGGCAGGTCAGGTGGTCTGGTATTCCCATGCTTCATATATGGTTTTTGGTTTGGTTGTTTTGGATTTTAGGAGAACATAAACATTCAGTTCATAGTACTAAGCCCCAGAGAGGTTAAGTGACTGTAGAAGTTCATGAAAAGTGAAAGTGAAAGTCATTCAGTTGAGTCTGACTCTTTGTGACCCCATGGACTATAGCCTGCCAGGCTCCTCTGTCCATGGAATTCTCCAGGCAAGAATACTGGAGTGGGTAGCCGTTCTCTTCTCCAGGGGATATTCCCAACCCAGGGATCAAACCAAGGTCTCCTGCATTGCAGATGGATTCTTTTACTATCTGAGCCACCAGGAAAGCCCAAGAGTACTGGAGTGGCTAGCCTATCCCTTCTCCAGGGGATCTTCCTGACCCAAGAATTGAACTGGGGTCTCCTGTATTGCACATGGATTCTTCACCAGCTGAGCTATCAGGGACAGAACAGTACATATCACTTCTGGATTGTTGCTACATGTATGAACTTTTTAAAACACTACTTTGCTTTGTCTTTTATTGTTGCTTTAAAAAAGATATTCTGTTTTTGTTTTGCCAGTGGAACCTTTGAAAATTTTTCTAGTGAAATTTATGAGACATCTCAATTTCTTAGGTAAACAAAAGCAGAGCTGCTCGGGTTGAAGAGTAAAAGAGCACAGAAGACAACCTGCTCAGAACCCAGATAGGGAACAAAGGAAGCTCACAACTTAACTGGCACAGAACATAAGCAGCTTGGCTCTATCTCTACCATCACTAGGGACTACACACCATGGCTGGTTCCACTGCCACTGATCAGAAGGAGCCCCAAACTTTCCAGGCTTCTCTGTGCCACTCACTCCAACATTAAAGCCCCCAGTGGGAACAATCCTTATTTCAAACACACAAAGCACATAGAGGTATGAAAACTGCTGTTGCTTCACTCAGTAAGAAAGGTCGGCCATCCCTAGTCCATTTCCTGTCACTGCCCCTCCAGCCCTGGACTCAGGGACAGGAAATAGCTCTGAGTTTAAATAGAGAAGTAACTGTTCGTACCCAAATTTGTCCATGGCTGTGGTCCAGCATTTCTCAAAACATGTTCCATAGAATGCTTGTTCATCAGGATATTAATAAAAAATAACTGAGAAGAATAAAAATGTTTCATTGGGTCTCTCACCTTGGCCAAGTTTATGAAAAACAATAGTTTTGTAAAAATTAAAAAAGTTTCTTACCTATGAGGAAGGACTTTCAGTGTTGTGACACTCCAAATAAGAGGTATAAGTGTCTAGAATTTTCCACACATTTGATCAGAAACCTATTGCATTTCTTAGAGCCAGCCTCTGGAATTTTTTGGTTTAATTGTACTTTTTAATGCTTACTAACCATTTGGCTATTTTTAGAAGCAGGATGAGTTGGTTCTTATGCAGCCATTTTTCTTACAAGAATTCTTATAAAACTTGTAAATCCCAGAGGAATTGCTAAATTCACTCAGGAAAGTGAATTTATTTATTGCGCCCTTATGTCAGTACTCTTGCCTGGAAAATCCCATGGATGGAGGATCCTGGTAGGCTGCAGTCCATGGGGTGGCTAAAAGTCGGACATGACTGAGTGACTTCACTTTCACTTTTCACTTTCATGCATTGGAGAAGGAAATGGCAACCCACTCCAGTGCTCTTGCCTGGAGAATCCCAGGGACGGGGGAGCCTGGTAGGCTACCGTCTATGGGGTCACACAGAGTTGGACATGACTGAAGTGACTTAGCATAGCATAGCATATGTCTGAAGGACCTGGTTTAGGTAGGAGCATTTCTCTATAAGGTAAGGGTATAGAGAGTAGCTCGGAAACACTCAGAAAATCTTAGGCCTGGATACTCTTAGGATAGTAACAACAATATTACAACTTGCTAATTAAAGAAGTCTGTAAAGTGCAGTTATGAAACCCAGTGAGGTGAAGGGAAATTTGCTTTCAGATTCACTCTTTTTAAATCCTGGTGATTATCCTTCAAAGGACGTGGAGGTGTCTGTAAAGGTCTAATTGAAAGGCAAGAAAGGACCAAAATTCTAGAAAAGAAATTATTTAGCCAGGTGGAAGGCATTGAACTGCCCAGGGCAATCTATTACATCCATGAGTTATCATTTGACCCTGTTGAAGTCAAATGTGTAGCCTGATTTATCAATGTCTACAGTCCCCTATTGCCTTTTGCTTCAGATGAAACCTGCTCAGCCTGGCATCTAATCTCTTCCTCAGCCACATCTTTATCTCAGCAATTCATTTTTTACCTTAGATAAATCACTTACCTAATGCAAGCCTCAAGGCTTTTTTTTTTTTTTTTAAGTATAAAATTGGAATAATCCTAACTGCTCTGCCAACTATCAATTCTGAGGTTGTGTTGAGAATCAGTCATGTTGATTGGGACCAACACTAGCCTATACTGAACCTTTGTGCTAATTAGGAAAAAAGTGCCCTTTCTGGAAGTAGGCAGCCTTCTGGCTCAGGCTCAGCTAGTGGCATAGACTAGATTTCAGTGCCACATACCTTGGAAATTTTGTACCACCCACCTAATTGCATATCTATTATCAATGGATGTAGAAGAATTATATAAACTGAAAAATGCTTTCATCAGGCAGTTTTATAGAGTAGTCAGTGGCAGGACCGCTGGCTATGCCACAACAGCTGTGTGACTTAGGCAAACTCAGGGACTTCTTTGAGCTCCAGCATCCTTGTGTGTAGGAATGGGAATGACAACATCTAAGAGTTGAAGATGGAGATCATGCTTGAAAAGTACCCGGAATATATAGTAAGCACTTAATAAATGCCAGTTATTACTATTATTATTTCTTAAAGCTTAGGAAAATGGACTTTGGGACATTTTTATTCCAACATAGATCCTACATTCTAGCCAAATCTTCTACTTCTTCTTGATATAACAACATACACCAGACAGTTTGCACCCTTCCCTGTGCTGCTTCTTAATGGGAAGCAAGTCACTCTGCCAGTCCATAGCTCTCTTTTATCATTCCCTTGGTATTTTCCCAATCACATACATTATTCTTCAATATTACTAGAGAGTAGTAAATAACTTATAATACTAAATTTGAAAAAGCAAGGTATAAAATTGTATTTTCATGACCTCAATTTTGTTAAAAAAAATAACTGAAAAATATATATATACACAGGCAGTCCATGCTTTACACAGCTTAATATACATAAATTTCAGTTACCATGGGCTAGGTAAATAGCAGTGATCTTTCAACAACTCAGTTCAAATTTCAGTTAATCGAGCTTATTAACTGTGAGTGATTCTTTAAAAATTCACTGCTAGCGCTTTAGTCCACAAATCATTGTGTAAATGACAGATACATTTCATGATCAATAGCCAGTCATATCACTGCTTTCCATGTCTGTCCATCATTGGCCACTGTGCTTGTTATTCAGTTCATGTACAGATAGCAAAGTGTATGGTTGCGCTGCCTCCTCGTCTCCCAGCAACAAACTCACACAGCATTTTTAAAAAAATGAATAATTGAAGAGGAAGTTGGTTAAGAGTGATGCAAGTGCCCACATAAATGAAAAGTGATAGCAGTAAAATTTGAATTAATGTAACCGGAGTTATAGAACTATCTAACCAGGGGATGTTGACCCTGCTGCTGTTTTAGAGACTCTAGATATGGCCACAGCCAGAGCACCTTAGGGATTGTAAAACTGACAAAAGTGAAGAAGTTAGAGAAAAAAGATGGAAATGTCCCAGGAAAAGTGATGATGGCAAAAAAATAAAATAAAATATGATAACAATGACAACACTTTACAAGAATAATTCTAAGAGATATTTTCCATCATTGAAAGTGCAAAGGATAAAATGTTGGAAGCTGATCTAAGCTTAGAAGGGAGTATGACAATTTGCCAAGGCAGAGTAAAAATGATTGATCTGTATCAAAGCTTTACAATGAAAAATAGGTTAGCGTTATTCAAACTGCAAAGAAATAAAACAATGTAATTCTCAGTGTTTCTAATATTTTAAATTACAGAATATTAAAATATTTTAAATTTCTATTTTCTATTTTCCTGTACATTTTTAACCAGCAGTAAGAGAGTTTTCAATGTTTTGACCCAAAATGCTAAAAGTCACAGAACACTTGGATTTTTCCCACTGATGATTAAAATGACCTTGCATGATTTTCGCTTGCATAGTCACTTTTATGGTCAAATACTTACATGAAAAAGCTATCTGTACTTATATCTCTATATAAAAAAATGACTAGATGAAAGTACACCAAAAAGTAAACACTGGTATTGGAACTACAACTCATAGAATTTTCTGTCTTGAAATTGTTCTTTGATTAGCATATATTACTTTTATAATCAGAGAAGAAATCGTTATTTACCACAAGACTGGTATAAGTATAAGCCACCCTTGGTTGGCCCTCTCTGCTCTTGGCTCAGAACCTCTCAATCAAAATATACATAAGAAACCTTGCTGCTGATTAGTTCTTTAAAGGCCTTTGGGTTATTGTCTGTGATTTTTTAGTGATCTCAACAAGATAGACATTTCTTTATGTACAGAGACAGTATATAGGAGGTTTTACCTTCTCTTTTCCTAGAGCCCTAAACAGTGTTCTGAATACATAATAGGTGCTCAATAATATTTCTAGCCCAGCTCTCAAAACCTGCCAGCAGTTGCTGGGGGAAAATTTAAACCCAAAGCAGCAAGGAACAATTAAATGATATTTAAACATGTTATGAAATTTCATATAAAAGTTGTTAGGTATTGTTGTTTAATTAAGAATTAAATTTTTTCTTCTAAAAATAACACAATGGTTGAGAATCTAGAGGACCCTGTATCCTGATGGGTACTTTAATTCAGTCTCAGAGTCTTGCCACATTTCTTTGGATTGCAAGAAATGGAGTTAAATTCTTTATCCACATATACATAGAAAAAGAAAAATTATGATTGTTACAGAAACCACTACTTCTATTTCTTAAATATCATTCATTAAAAACTAACAAACTATCTCACAAATGACTTTTTAAATGTATGTCCTTTGTTAAAAATAGATGAAGTGCAATGAAAGACAAAATTTCTGTCTTCCTGGTTGAGACACCTGACTTCTTTTTGCAGATTTCACTCTCCAAGTCAGTTCAGGCATGGGAGCCGAGGGATGTAGGCAGAAGTGGCAGGTGTATAATGCCATTTCTGTCACTCGATTTAGTACATAATGCATCTTGTAGTTTCTACTTGAACCCCCTTTTCATTTTCCATGGTATCCCGATAAACTGCATTTCACTACCTTGCCCTCAACTTAGAGGAACATCACTGAGGCCTGTGTCATCACATTCTGCCTCCAGAAGGAGGTGAATTGGGCAGAGGAAGAACAGACAGAGGGGCCCTCATGTGCTGCCAGAAAAGCACTCCAGATTTTCCCTTTTGACAAAGAGGTTTTTGTAGTATAGCTTCTAACCCAGCCAAAGAAACTCTATCTTCCATCAGAGACTTTATCATTTACCTTTTCCTAAAGAATGGGAACAAGGGAAAACAAAGACAAACGAATTCTGATTTCAGAATGTATCTGGAATTTTTAGCTTCCCCTACCCCCAGCCTGTTTTAAGAATAGCAGCCCCCTTCTCCAGAGAAGGCAATGGCACCCTACTCCAGTACTCTTGCCTGGAAAATCCCATGGATGGAGGAGCCTGGTGGGCTGCCGTCTGTGGGGTTGCACAGAGTCGGACACGACTGAAGCGACTTAGCAGCAGCAGCAGCCCCCTTCTCCCAGCCTTACTAAATTGTACCTGTCACAATATGGAAATAAACGACTGTTTGCAGAGTTGTGTCCATATCAGCCAGTATTTGGCTGCTGCACGTAAATTCCAATACATCTCAGGGGTCTTTCTTCAGGTCCCTGCCCTCAGCCTTGGGAGGCAGCACACAAATGTATCAGACCGAGTGAACTCCTGCTTTCCAGTGGCAAATCCAGTTGATTCTGTCTGCCCTGCTGGAGTTTGTGAGTTTCGTTCCTAGACAGAATAATGTACATAAACCCTGACTCCCACTCCTGGATACCAGAATACTTGTTTGATATTTTAAGTACAAAACTGAAGATGACAATTTGAAATGTGTTTAACATACATTTATGAAGCCCACCTTGCACCTTTATGAAATTTCCATTCCTCTGTCCCAGGAATAGAATCCCCATACTTTCTGAACCAAAGATAGGTCCAAAGAGGTTGGCATTCACACATGTACATTTGGGGACAGCAACACAGGGTGTGCAAAGTGGAAATACCAGACTGCATAATTAATGGTGCCTAGATGAACTCAAGGCATTTCTTATACCTCTTCCAGGGACTTAATAAGAACAAGAAGTGAGTACATGATGTAACCCTCTTTCACAGCAGGAACCCATCTCACCATTACACTTGGAAACGGGAAATTAGGGTGGGGAAGGTCTTTGTGTTTTAGAGGTGGCAGGACTTGAATCAGAGGTGGTAAGCAAAAACACACTGCTTTGAATTTTCATTTCTTCAATTGAAGAAGGTGCTGTAAAAAAAAAAAAAAAAAACTGCCAGAACATGTATGGAAGAGAAAGAGCTGAGTGGTACCCCATTGGGTTGACTCTGGAAAATCTAGTCTCAACAGAATAGAGTCTGGAACTGTGTTAGAAATGGAAAGAGGGAGTTTTGGGGGTGTTCTTGCAGCCTTAGTATCCCCATCCTCATATTATCCCTGGAGCCCATGTGGACCAGTGAACCAAGATTCTTAAAATAGATAGCACTAGATAGATGCCTATAAAATATGACTTGAGAATTTCTGATAGACCTATCCTGCCAAAGCTACATCAGTCCCCTCACTCTGAGAGCCTGAAATTGCACCTTCTAGAGTTCCAGTTTTAGACTCAAGGATCATTACCAGAAGATCCTTTTGAACTCAAATTTGTTTCTGAGAACATAATGTATATTATTATCTCCCATTTCTCCAGATTAGCTTATGAAACATTTGAACTTCCCTTTTACAGAGACTGGGGAAAAAAAGCAGTATGGAATAATGGGACAGGAGATTAGTAAATTTTTATTATATTAGAAAGGATGAGAAAAAAAGCTGTTTCCAGAGAGAACAGAAATATGAAAGTATCTTTGACAGTGTGAAGTTTTGCCCCTGGAGTAAAGTGTCAGAAAGAAAAAGAATATTTAGAGAGGAGAGCCAAGGGTGAAGCCTGACAGCACCCAATCCAGCTGTATCTGCCAAATCAAAGCAGGCAAGGGGAACCTGCTGCTTCATAGAAAAGGCAATTGACCAGAATGAACTGAAGGTAATGTTTATTTACTGTCATTTCGATGCTGGCCATTCTGACAGGTGTGTGGTGATATCTCATTGTAATTTTGATTTGCATTTTCCTGATGATTAGTGATTTGAGCATCCTTTCATGTACATACTGGCCAACTCTATGTCCTCTTCAGGAAAATGTCTATTCAGAGCCTCTGCCCACTTTTTAATTGGGTTTGTTTTTCTCATGTTGGCTTATATTACCTTTTTGTATATTTTGGGTCTGAAAGTGAAAGTCCCTCAGTCGTGTGTGACTCTTTGCGAGCCCATGGACTATGCAGCCCGTGGAATTCTCCAGGCAAGAACACTGGAGTGGGTAGCCATTCCCTTCTCCAGGGGATCTTCCCAACCCAGCGATTGAACCCAGGTCTCCCAAATTGCAGGCAGATTCTTTACCAGCTGAGCCACCAGGAAAGCCCATATTTTGGATATTAAGCCCTTATTGGATATATCCTTTGCAAATATTTTCTCCAGTTCACTAGGCAGTCTTTTCATTTTGCTGATAGTTTCCTTTCCTGTGGAAAACCTTTTTGGTTTAATGTAGTCCCATTTGTTTACTTTTGCTTTTCTTTTCCTTGCCTGAGGAGACATATCTAAAAAAATATAAGTGAGGTTGCTCAGTCGTGTCCGACTCTTTACGACCCCTTGGACTGTAGCCCACCAGGCTCCTCCATCCATGGGCTTTTCCAGGCAAGAGTACTGGAGTGGGTTGCCATTTCCTTCTCCAGGAGATCTTCCCAACCCAGGGATTGAACCTGGGTCTCTCACATTGTAGGCAGATGCTTTACCATCTGAGTCACCAACGAAGTCTAAAAAAAAAAAATTATATATTTATATAACTGATGTAAAAAAGCATACTGCCTGCATAGAATTTTTGTTGTTTCAGTTCTTACATGTATTAATCCATTTTAAATTTATTTTTATGCATGGTTTGAAGAGTAGTCAAGTTCTGTTTTGTTTTGGTTTTTCTGGCATGTAGGTGTCCAGTTTTCCCAGCACCATTGTTGAAGAATCTGTCTTTCCCCCTTGTATATTCTTAATGTCTTTGTCATAGACTAATTGCCCACATAAATGCAGATTCATTTCTAAGCTCTCTATTATGTTCCATTCATCTATGTGTCTGTTTTTATGCCACTCTCATACTGTTTTGATGACTATAACTTTGTATTACAGTTTGAAATCAGGGCATGCAATACCTCCAGTTTTGTTCTTCTTTCTCAAGATTGTTTTAGCTATCTAGAGTCCTTTGTGTTCCCATATAGATTTTAGAATTATTGGTTCCTGTTCTTTTTTTTTTTTAAAGGCTTAAAATGTATTTTAATAGGTTCATGTTGCATTATTCATTTCTCAGAAAAACTTCAAAGGTATTAGGGACAAATCAAACATGGTACACCAATAAAAAATGCACAGCATAACTACCTAAGATAGGCAAAGCTAAGAGCTACCATCTGACATTCAGCATACAGCAACCCTGTTCTCAAGATTGTACTAGGCCTATCAAGAAAGCTGTGAATGGCAACATCACAGACACAAAAGGGCCATTTCTGGGTTGTCCTCACCCAAGAAAAAGATGGAGGCAAGTTTAACACAAGATTTTTTTAAAGATACACTAAATGAAAATCTCTAAGAGAAAATGTCTTCCTTGGGACATGAAAGGGTAATATATGGGACATAACAGAACCGTATGTATGTTGTCTGTGACCTCTGTGGACATGTGCCTGAATTCCCACCTGGGAGTGATTGGAACAGTGGGGCCAAGGTCACTGGGGGATGTTTGGTTTTTGTGGTATATGTGGCAGGATCTCTGGGGTGAGACAGTGCACTAAGTCGTGTCCGACTCTTGCGACCCCATGGACTGTAGCCTGCCAGGCTCCTCTGTCTATGGGATTCTCCAGGCAAGAATACTGGAGTGGGTTGCCATTTCCTTCTCCTGGTTCCTGTTCTATTAAAAAAAAATGTTGTTAGTATTTTGATAGCGATTGCACTGAGTCTGTAGATTGCCTTGGGTAGTATGGTTATTTTAACGATATTAATTCTTCCAATCCAGGAACACAGTATATCTTTCCATCTGTTTGTGTTGTCTTTAATTTCTTTCACCAGTATCTTACAATTTTCCAAGTATAAATCTTATACTTCCTTCAGTTTATTTCTAGTTATTTTATTCTTTTTGATGTGACAATAAGTGGGATTATTTTATTTTTTCACTTTCTAATAGTTTATTGTTAGTGTATAGAAATGTGTGGATCACAATTAACTGTGGAAAATTCTGAAAGAGATGGGAATACCAGACCACTTGACCTGCCTCTTGAGAAACCTATATGCAGGTCAGGAAGCAACAGTTAGAACGGGACATGGAACAACAGACTGGTTCCAAAGAGGGAAAGGAGTATGTCAAGGCTGTATATTGTCACCCTGCTTATTTAACTTATATGCAGAGTACATCATGAGAAATGCTGGGCTGGAAGAAGTACAAGCTGGAATCAAGATTGCTGGGAGAAATATCAATAACCTCAGATATGCAGCTGACACCACCCTTATGGCAGAAAGTGAAGAGGAACTAAAAAGCCTCTTGATGAAAGTGAAAGAGGAGAGTGAAAAAGTTGGCTTAAAGCTCAACATTCAGAAAACTAAGATCATGGCATCTGGTCCGGGAAACAGTGGAAACAGTGTCAGACTTTATTTTTGGGGGCTCCAAAATCACTGCAGATGGTGATTGCAGCCATGAAATTAAAAGACACTTACTCCTTGGAAGGAAAGTTATGACCAACCTAGATAGCATATTCAAAAGCAGAGACATTACTTTGCCAACAAAAGTCCATCTAGTCAAGGCTATGGTTTTTCCAGTAGTCATGTATGGATATGAGAGTAGGACTGTGAAGAAAGCTGAGCACCGAAGAACTGATGCTTTTGAACTGTGGTGTTGGAGAAGACTCTTGAGAGTCCCTTGGACTGCAAGGAGATCCAACCAGTCCATCCTAAAGGAGACCAGTCCTGGGTGTTCTTTGGAAGGAGTGATGCTAAAGCTGAAACTCTAGTACTTTGGCCACTTCATGCGAAGAGTTGACTCATTGGAAAAGACTCTGATGCTGGGAGGGATTGGGGGCAGGAGGAGAAGGGGATGACAGAGGATGAGATGGCTGGATGGCATCACCGACTAGATGGATGTGAGTTTGAGTGAACTCCGGGAGTTAGTGATGGACAGGGAGGCCTGGCTTGCTGCGATTCATGGGGTCACGAGGAATCGGACACGACTGAGTGACTGAACTGACTGATAGAAATGCAACCAATTTCTGTATATTAATTTTATACCCTGCAATTTTTAAAAATTCGTTGATGAGTCTTAGTAGTTTTTTGATGATATCTTTAGAATTTTCCATGTATAGTATTATGTCATCTGCAAACAGTGACAATTTTACTTCTCCCTTTCTGATTTGGATTCCTTTTCTTTACTTTTCTCTTCTGATTGATGTGGCAGTGACTTTCTTTACTATGTTGAAGTATGTTCCCTCTACAGGCTTCCCAGGTGGCTCGGGTGGTAAAGAATCTGCCTGCAATGCAGGGGACCCAGGTTTAATCCCTGAATCAGGAAGATTCTTTGGAGAAGGGAATGGCTACCCACCCCAGTATTCTTGCCTGGAAAATGAACAGAGTAGCCTGGTGGGCTACAGTCCGTGGAGTTGCAAAGAGTTGGACATGACTGAGCGACTAACACTAATACACTATGCTCCCTCTATACCCACTTTATTGAAAGTTTTTATCATGAATTGATGTTGAATTTTATCAAAAACTTTTCCAGCATCTTTTGAGATGATTATATGATTTTTATTTTTTGTTAATATGGTATATCATGTTGATTAACTTTCAGATGTTGAATCATCCTTCCATCTCTAGAATAAATTCCATGGTAAAGGATCTTTTGATGTATTTTTCTGGCATGGTATAGGATCTTTTGATACATTGTTGGATTCAGTTTGCTATTATTTTGTTGAGGATTTTTGCATCTATGTTTATCAAAGATTTGGGCCTCTAAGTTTCTTTTTTTGTGTGATATCTTTGTCTGGTTTTAGAACCAAACGATGCTGACCTCATAGAAGGAGTTCAGAAGCATTTCTTCCTCTGTAATTATTGAAATATTTTGGTAAGGGTAAATTTTGGTAGTATTTACCTGTGAAGTTATCTGATCCTGGACTTTTGTTTATTGGGAGTTTTTGAGCTACTGATTCAATTTCACTACAGGTTATTGTTCTATTCATATTTCTATTTCTTCCTGGCTCAGTCTTGGAAGATTGTGCATTTCTAGAAACATTCTGAGTTTAATACCAAAATGTTGCCAATAATTAATGGTATTTAAATGTGAATGAAATATAAGTTCTCAATCTTCAGTTTATAGTTTTTTTTTTTAGACTTCACAGAATTTTGTATGTGTTTTGGTTTGATTTGTACTTGTGAAAAATGTTTTACTTCCACTAGTGATGAAATCATAGCCACCCGCTGTTTCCTGTAGCTATGAAATATTATATCTTGCTGCTTGCAAAACTAATGTTCTTACTGATTTTCCTTCCTCACCATTTTGATTAAAAAACAGCAAGAGCAAGCGACAATGCCTGAGACTAAGAGTTGCCCATTATTTTTATGTCTTCTCTTGTCATAGTAATTCTCAACCTAGACTTCACATCAGATTAAACTATGCAGCTTTTTAAAATTGTGATATTTTCAAGGGGAGAGCCTGCCTTGTGTGTGTGTGTGTGTGTGTGTGTGTGTGTGTGTGTGTGTGTGTTTTAAATTCCACAGGGAATCTTATGCACAGAGAGTCAAGAACTCTCACTTTATTGACGTCAGTGAATATTTGCAAACAGTTTAATTCTGGGGTCAGGAGTTGATTTCAACCTCTATTTTGAACAGATTCTTACTATGTAGGGATCCTGCCAAATGATCAGATCAAAATATTTTGTGTATGCTCCTCTGCCTGGTTGTTTCTCCTGTTGCTTACACAAAAGTAGGAGGTGTAACCTCCTTCATAGGTCACCTGTGTAGCTGAAGATGCAAAGTATCATCAGGAATGACTTTTTAAATGCACTACTTTATACAAGGGAGGAATTGTTTTGTGAGTGTTGGTCTGAGCTGTGGCTGAGCCCCAAGCCTTATGGTTAGGCAGTGACGCTTCTGTGGCCTATGAACATAGCTCACTGTGTGGACACATTGGTGGATGAGAGAGTCGCCTGGAGCGGAGTCTCACTGCCCTGGTTCAAAAGTTCATGGGCCCAGAAAGGGTGGTGGTAGAGTAGAGGCCAGACAGAAATGCTTTCTTTCATACAAGGGAATGCAGAGAAGCAATGTGACTCCTGGTTCATCTGGGTAGACAGTGCCCTGCATGTATTAATATACACGGGGGTCCTCAGATATCTTGCTGTGTTGGTACAGGTTTATACCCTCTACAAATGCTTTCCCCCATGGGAAAAATTGCATATCATTTGACAGGTATTGTAAAAATCCTAAATATGTATTTAATATAGCTAATGAGCTTAATTCTATTAAGTAAAAGGAGTCATCAGTTTATGAAGTAACATAATATATAGTGTGCATATTCATTCAGACATTTTCTCTGACATGATGAATACTGCAACACAGTAAGCTCAAGTCACAAGCTAGGAAATGAGCAAGCACAGAGATAAATCAGATATGCATCAGATCAGAGTGCTTAGTTAAGATTTGAAAGATAAATGCTTATAAAGGGCAGAACATGGCACATGCTACCCAGCACAGTTAAAGTTCTTGCTGTTTCAGAATAAGGAGATTGACCCTCACTGAAGGCAATCAGGAGAGGCTGTCTGGAGGAGGCAGCCCTGGACCATGAGCGTGGGGGGGTTTGGACAACACTGGACTCGGGGAGTATACAGCCGGGAAGTTTTCCAGGCATAAGGCAGAAGATCTAGGGCATATACAGCAAATTTGGCCAGAATATGAAATGTGTAAAGAGGCACTTCTGAATCTTCTAGAGGGCCATCTTGGGTACTGAAGCTGTCTGTGCACGGTTTCCTCATCCGTAAGAGGGGGATGAAAATAGCGCCTCCTTCAGAGGGTATGTGAGAAACAAATGAGTTAATGTATGCAATGTATTTAGAACATCCTTTGGTACACAATGTCCTATAAGAGTTACAGAGTTAAAATGTTAGACCTGTGTTATTATTAATGAGAAGGGTAAAGAGATTCCAAGACCAGATGGCTGTAAGGTCCTTCTATCTCTAAGGACTCAACATGCAAACCCACTAAGAGTTTTGAGTGAGCTCCTGAAGGAGGATGCCAGCTTCCCAAAGCTATTGCACCACCAAACCTGGAGACAGTTTTGGAGAACAGTGTGAGAAGAGACAGAGGCCTGGGGACAGAGAAGGCTCTGAAAACACAGGGCTGCTGTACCCAACTTTTGCTGCTAATATGGAGTTGAAAGAAAAGGAAAGGAGCCCTGTTAGGTCATCCCCCTTTCTCCCCGTGGAAAATTTCCTATTTTAAATTTCCTTTGGCTCTTCTTTTGTGTCTTCTTTGACAAATAAAGGATTAAAAAGAGAGAGAGAGAGAAACAGTTTTTCTGTGGATAAGAGAAAAAAAATAAGAAAAACAACCAAACTAAAATGGAAAAGCAAAACATACAGAAATCATCATTATAGTCTATAGTCACAGACACAGAAAGTGGCCCCAAGAGCCAAAGCTTCATCCTTTCCTTTCATGCCCATGGCAGAAGCCCAAGAAGAGTAACTGAGGACCAACAAGTCAGGGTGTCTGGTGCTGGGTGTGAGGCTATCCCCTCTCCCTCGCTTGTTTTCCCTTGTTGTTGTAGCTCTCTGCCTTTCCAAGGCGGGTATGGGCTTTCTCAGTCACTTTTGGCCTTTTTACTTCAGGCTTGGGAGTCAGGTTTTAAATGATAAATGAGCTCCCAGGTAAAATTCTCTTTGTTAAATGCTGAAAGAAATGCCACTGAGACCCTCCTAGTTCACTGGGCATGAGCCCTTTGGAGTCTGCTCTCCCGTCTGAGTGACTGCCAGGCCCTCAGGGTTCAGAGAGGAAGCCCGGAGTCCTGGTCTCCATTTCCGCTCCCATGACCTTTCTGATCACCATCACACAGATTGCGGACTATTCTCACCTGCAAAAAAAAAAAAAAGTTGTCAGAGGACAAGAAGGCCCCAGGTCTGAAAACCCCTACACTTTATAACTATAAGGTGACACTGTTACCGTTCTAATTTTAATTACAGCACTCTCAGTTTTTTCTTCCAGAAAAAGCTATAAACAGGAAGACAAATTTGGTTTGTATTTTTTCCCCCTATCTTACCTCAAGCACTCCTTTAAATTGCCAAGGGGAATGGGTTACTTGAGCATAGACAGAGTTATTATAGTGGATAGCAAAACGAGATATGCTAAAGCTCAAGGACTTAATTTTTTGCTTCATTCAGTAACATATTTCAAAAGAGCAGCAGTGATTGGAACATAATTTATTTATCAACAGGGATCTGGATTACTCCCTTGTAGTTGACTCTGAAATACATTTGACTCTTGCAGAGTCCTATAACCAAGGTGAAAAAGGGTAGAAACAGACCTAGAATTACAATTAGCAAAGGGAGAAGAGTTCACCATGGATATTTATCTTCACTGGCATCTGGCCACCAAACTCTGGGTCTTTCTTCACAGCTCCTGACACATCCATTTGTAAAGCAGGTTAATAATAGCATCATACCTACACCCCCACAGTTACAGCTAAATAACCATTTCCATGATAAGCCTTTATTTTCCAGCAATTTAGAATTTAAGACAGCAATTGTATCTACAATATCTAAGCCCAGAATTTATTTTTGGCTTTCTCAAAGAAAGTTGTACCCATTTAACACTGCCTGAAATGAGAGGAATATGTTTTTAAAAACTACAGAGTTTAATTAGCTCACCAATTTGCCTTTCTCTAAACCATCAATGCTCTATGCTATGGGAGATCAGTGGAGAAATAACTCCAGAAAGAATGAAGACACAGAGCCAGGGGAAAAACAATACCCAGTTGTGGATGTGACTAGTGATGGAAGTAAAGTCCAATGCTGTAAAGAGCAATATTGCATAGGAACCTGGAATGTTAGGTCCATGAATCAAGGCAAATAGGAAGTGGTTAAATAGGAGATGGCAAGAGTAAGCATCGGCATTTTAGGAATCAGTGAACTAAAATGGACTGGAATGGGAGAATTTAACTCCGATGACCATTATATCTACTACTGTGGGCAAAAATCCCTTAGAAGAAATAGAGTAGCCATCATAGTCAACAAAAGAGTCTGAAATGCAGTACTTGGATGCAATCTCAAAAATGACAGAATGATCTCTGTTCATTTCCAAGGCAAACCATGCAATATCACAGTAATCCAAGTCTATGCCCCCACCAGTAATGCTGAAGAAGCTGAAGTTGAACAGTTCTATGAAGACCAACAAGACCTTCTAGAATTAACACCCCCAAAATATGTCCTTTTCATTATAGGGGACTGGAATGCAAAAGTAGAAAGTCAAGAAACACCTGGAGTAACAGGCAAATTTGGCCCTGGAGTACAAAATGAAGTAGGTCAAAGGCTAACAGAATTCTGCCAAGAGAACCCACTGGTCACAGCAAACACCCTCTTCCAACGACACAAGAGAAGACTATACACATGGACATCACCAGATGCTCAATACCAAAATCAGATTGATTATGTTCTTTGCAGCCAAAGATGGAGAATCTCTATATAGTAAGCAAAAACAAGAGTGGGAGCTGACTGTGGCTCAGACCATGAACTCCTTATTGCAAAATTCAGACTTAAATTGAAGAAAGTAGGGAAAACCACTAGACCATTCAGGTATGACCTAAATCAAATCCCTTATGATTATATAGTGGAAGTGAGAAATAGATTCAAGGGATTAGATCTGATAGACAGAGTGCCAGAAGAACTATGGACAGAGGTTCATGACATTATATATGAGGCAGAGATCAAGACCATCCCTAAGAAAAACAAATGCAAAAAGGCAAAATGTTTGTCTGAGGAGGGCTTACAAATAGCTGTGAAAAGAAGAGAAGTGAAAGGCAAAGGACAAAAGGAAAGATATACCCATTTGAATTCAGAATTCCAAAGAATAGCAAGGAGACATAAGAAAGCCTTCCTCAGTGATCAATGCAAAGAAATAGAGGAAAATAAATGGGAAAGACTAGAGATCTCTTCAAGAAAATTACAGATACCAAGGGAACATTTCATGCAAAGATGGGCTCAATAAAGGACAGAAATGGTATGGACTTAACAGAAACAAAAGATACTAAGAAAAGGTGGCAAGAATACACAGAAGAACTATACAAAAAAGATCTTCATGACCCAGATAACCATGATGGTGTGATTACTCACCTAGAGCCAGACATCCTGGAATGCGAAGTCAAGTGCGCCTTACGAAGCATCACTATGAAGAAAGCTAGTGGAGGTGATGGAATTCCACTTGACCTATTTCAAATCCTAAAAGATGATGCTGTGAAAGTGCTGCACTCAATATGCCAGCAAATTTGGAAAACTCAGAAGTGGCCACAGGACTGGAAAAGGTCAGATTTCATTCCAATCTCAAAGAAAGGCAATGCCAAGGAATGTTCCAACTACTGCACTCATCTCACATGCTAGCAAAGTAATGCTCAAAATTCTCCAAGCCAAGCTTCAGTGGAAGGTGAACCATTAACTTCCAGATTTTCAAGCTGGATTTAGAAAAGGCAGAGGAACCAGAGATCAAATTGCCAACATCTGCTGGATCATTGAAAAAACACAAAAGTTCCAGAAAAACATCTACTTCTGCTTTATTGACTACGCCAAAGCCTTTGTGTGGATCACAACAAACTGTGGAAAATTCTGAAAGAGATGGGAATACCAGACCACCTGACCTGCCTCCTGAGAAATCTGTATGCAGGTCAAGAAGCAACAGTTAGAACTGGACATGGAACAACAGACTGGTTCCAAATTGGGAAAGGAGTACGTCGTGGCTGTATATTGTCGCCTTGCTTATTTAATTTCTATGCAAAATACATCATGTGAAATGCTGGGCTGGATGAAGTACAAGCTAGAATCAAGATTGCCAGGAGAAATACCAATAACCTCAGATATGCAGATGACACCACCCTTATGGCAGAAAGTGAAGAACAACTAAAGAGCCTCTTGATGAAAGTAAAAGAGGAGAGTGAAAAAGTTGGCTTAAAACTCAAGATTCAGAAAACTAAGATCATGGCACCTGGTCCCATCACTTCATGGGAAATAGATGGGGAAACAATGGAAACAATCACAGACTTTATATTTTGGGTCTCCAAAATCACTGCAGATGGTGACTGCAGCCATTAAATCAGAAGATACTTGCTCCTTGGAAGAAAAGTTTGACCAACCTAGACAGCATATTAAAAAGCAGAAACATTACTTTGCCAACAAAGGTCTATCTAGTCAAAGCTATGGTTTTCCCAGTAGTCATGTATGGATGTGAGAGTTGGATCATAAAGAAGGCTGAGCACTGAAGAACTGATGTATTTGAACTGTGGTGTTGGAGAAGATTCCTGAGAGTCCCTTAGGCTGTAAGGAAATCCAACCAGTCCATCCTAAAGGAAATCAGTCCTGAATATTCATTGGAAGGACTAATGCTGAAGCTGAAACTCCAATACTTTGGCCACCTGATGCAAACAACTGACTCATCTGAAAAGACCCTGATGCTGGGAAATAGTTAAGGTGGGAGGAGAAGGGGATGACAAAGGATGAGATGGTTGGATGGCATCACCAACTCGATGGACATGAGTTTGAATAAGCTTCAGGAGTTGGTGATGGACAGGGAAGCCTGGTGTGCTGTGGTCCATGGGGTTGCAAAGAGTTGGACACCACTGAGCGACTGAACTGAACTGAAACCATCAAACCCTGGCCATTGCCAAAGGCAGGGAGCCAGATGAAATGGAACCACAGTGAGATACAGGAAGGCAATATGAAGGGTTTGCAGTGAACCCCAATTGCCAATAGCCTGGGTTAGTAATACACCTATTATTTTAATGACCTGTTCACACTTGTCATTGAAGTGAAAATTGGGTGACTTAAAAAACAATAGGATATTCTGGTAGAATATATAGGGAAAGTACATTTTTCACTGTTTGCTTTCAGAAGCAGTCTGATGCTCAGGTGTTGACCTTCAAGCTGCCTCTCCTGGCTCTGAGGCTTCCTTCCCCTGGCAATTCCTATGCAGACCCTTCCCAGCCTCCCCTGCACTGGTGTAGCTGAGCTCTACTTCATGGCTGGGGTTGAGCAGATGGCAGGCAAAGATCACTGCAAGGGAAACCGCTAGTGTATAGCCATTCGGTCCAAGCTTGGTTTTGTTTCTCAAGGCCACCTTTTTGCTCTGCCTTTCTGTGATACCTGTGAGAAAGCTTTCACTGCCCTGAAGTTTAGGCTGTGTCTTTCAGGAAAGAAGGTTCTTGTGACTTTAGTAACTTCTTGTGACTTCTGGGTAACCTACCTTCCTCTACCTCTTTGGAGAGAGGAGACCTTTGCAGGAGATGTTGTCACATCAATCCCTGTTGCCCTGTTTCCAGTTGCTTGTCCAATGGTTGCCTTAGAGTTAGTGGTGAAACTCCCCAGCTCAGTAACTAAAGGGCTTCTGAAGGCATTTCATTTGGTGCTTTACAAATCTCTGGCTATTTTAAGGAAAGGCTTAAGAACTGCCTCCAAGCTTGGGTTGCTGTTTCATACAGTAACACCAGTAAAAGGATAAAGTAGGGACTCTAACCGGATAAAAGCCATGAGCCCCTGGGGATGCTGTGAACTCATTATCCATGAAAGGCAAAGGGTAAGGCCCTATGCTTACCAGTGAACAGAGTATACATAGAAAGATCCCCAAATTTCTGGGCTTGATACTATTGGGCAATTATTTAAGTCACTAACAGAGCGTAGCCATTTGATTTATTTACCAGTTCTTGACAGTTAATAGCCTCTGGTTTGAATTTTTGACTTTCTTTGCTTCCCCAATTATAGTTGACCCTTGAACAATGGGAGTTAGAAGGGGATTGGGGCATTAACCCTTATAGTCAGCCCTTTGTATCCACATGCTGCATTTATGGTTTCTCCATATTCACAGTTCCATCCTCAGATTCAGCTAGCTGCAGATTGTGTAGGATGATAGTATTCACTATGAAAAATAATCCACGTGTGTGGGTACCCTCACAGTGCAAACCTGGGCTGCTCAAGGGTCTACTGTAGATAGTAAGTTCCCAGTAGACTGAACATCTTAGTCTTCTTGGCCAGCCTCATAACAACCAAAATCAATAACCTGAATGAAGAACTGGATATCCTGCTACTCAAAAGTGTCTTCCCAATATCCAGCTACATACATCTGTATGTTTTCTTTTAAATGAAAGTTCCCAGATTTTCTGGCAAAATTCCCTGCCAATCACTTCTTAATGTGAACTACTTTAGTCAGATTATCAGATGCTCCCAGAAAGAAAATTCAGGAAAATGGAAGTAAGTTTTGAACTTATAGAAGACCTCAGGGAGCAGGTAGCCAGCCTGTAAAGAAAGGACTTTGGGGCAACCAGATGTGTGTGTATGTGAGAGAGAGAGAGAGAGAGAGAGAGAATATTCATGACAAGAGGAGAAGGAAAGGTTAGAAAGAGAATTCTTGTTGGTTCTATAACATGGCTCTGGTGATGTTCTCCAAGCCCGAATGGATGATTTGTAGCAAGGGTGGGCAAATTGCAGGCCATCGCCTGTTTTTGTATGGCTCACAGGTCAAGGGTTGTCTTTATATTTTTCAATAATTTTTAAAAATAAAAAGAATAGTATTTTATGACAGATTAAAAGCATGCAAAATTCAAATTTCAGTGTCTGTAAATAATCTGGTTGACACATAGGCACACTGATTCATTTATGTATGATCTGTGGCTACTTTTGTGCTATAATGGCAGACTTGCCTAGTTACAACAGAGACCATACGGGCCACAAATCTGAGATATTTACTACCTGCCCCTTCATATGCAAAGTATATCAATTCTTGACTTTGATAAAGCTTTATGATTGGTTCTTTTTAGCTTTAATGCTTTTGAATGGCAGCTTTTTATCATTTATAAAACAAGCAAATAATATCTCTTTGTTTTCATGGCCAACCATTTGGTATTGGTTTAAGTGCGGTACAATCGAACACAATCAAATGTTCTGGAATCATTTATTGGCATAGAACTTTGTCCAACATTAACTCTTTGCATGAACTCATAAAAATGGTTCCAATCAAAACTATGTTCAAAGATCCATACCAAAGTTTAGACTTGCTATATCTGAGTGGTGGGATTACAATTGATTCTTTTTTTCCTTTTGTGTCTCTGTATTTCCTATGCAACTTTCAGTGAATAAATATTACTTTTATAAAAGGAAAAAATATTGATATAATGAAAAACTCTTTGTCCTCTGATGGATAGACAAATAGAACAAAATTATAATACATTAGGTATTTTTCATCCTTCTCTAAGGGAAAAAAATTTAGTTTCCCTGGGAGACATTGAAGAAAGGGCCTTGGCATCAAATTCCCACTGGGATTCAGAAACCAAGTTTGTGAGTCACTAGTTCTGTAATCTGGAGTGAACTGCTAACTCTCCCTGCAACTTAGTTTTTCTCCAGGAAAAAAAATAAAAAATAGAAATCCTCTTGGAGCTTTTTCAAGCATTAAATAAGACAATGCTTTCAAAACAACTAACAACTCATGTAGTGACAGGCACATTAGCATTAAAAAAAACTGCCAGTCTCCAGCATATTTTATGGAGAATATTTTCTCTAAAGATGTCCTTCCTTCTGCAGCAGCATCTTTGTGGCAAGTCCCTAAAGTGAGGCACGTAGATCAAGGAGCAGGGGAAAGGGAGGCATGGGCAGGAGGACAGCAAGGGCATGAGGTGGCCAACTCTCCTGAGGACGAAGGAAACGGAGTGGTTCAGAAGAGCCCTGGGTTTTGTATTTTGTTCAGGAGGCTTCCATTTACATCCATAGAAGTTGGGGACAGCTAGCTCACTGAGGGGAGAGAGGGTGGATGTGGGCAAAATGTAGGCATGTGTGTGATGGATCAGGTCTTGGAGGAAAATTGTTCCAACAGTTTACCATGGAGCTTGAGTGTTTTGAATGTCCATTAGAAGGAAAGTGCCAGGCATCCTGGACTTCAGAGCAAGTTACAGTCCCTCATGGTGGATTGAGAGAGGGGACTTTGGGGAGAGATTTTGGGCAGTGGATCACTTGTGCATTCACCACATTTTCTAGTTCAAGTAAATGGCATTCCAAGGAGTGCTTTCACACTCAGGCTTAGCAAAAACAAAGATTATTACAACAATAGATAGATATAGATACAGATATATGATGTGGCCACACCACATGACATGCGGCATCTTAGTTCCCTGACTGGGGATTAAACCCATGACCCCAGCAGTGGAAGTTCAGAGTCTTAACCATGCCTCTAGACTGCTAGGGAAGCCATACAACAATATTCTTAAAATAACCTTGTTTTGAGGAAGTGATTGAGTCAGGGATGAAAAGAGTCACTAAAAAATCTAAAGATAAGTTAGGGTGCTAGATGTCAAGAGCTTAAGAGAATGGGGAAAGGTGAAGAGAAGGTTAAACATCAAGGAGCAACCCTTGGGTGGGATAATGCCAAGTGGAAACTACAGTGTGCCATGTTCTTATTCACCCTGTCCTTCTTGTTTCACAGGGAAAAGCTCACTTTCCACCTTTACTCTCTGCTGGGCCCTCTCCATATCCATTTGTTCCCAGCCTCCTAGACTGGTGCTTACTCTTAACACTGACATGTGAATATGGCCCAGTCCTTGAAATTCTATCCTTGACATGACAATGGCCTGTATGAGCGGTGGTCTTGAGATACCTGAGGGGTGAAACAAAAGAAAACTAGCCAAAAACATAACCATTTTTCATAAACTTCACTCTATCTCTCCTTGCCCTGCATGGCCACTCATATAATATATTACTCAGTCATTTTTCTCTGTGCTATATACTTCTCTGGAGGTTTCTTTACATATATTTGTAAATAATATGTTTCTTTACATATATTATTCTAATTTTAGGATGGGTCAGGCAGGCCTTTGCTATATCAAAGAAGAGAAATAAATCGTCTTCTCTTGATGCATTCATGTCTGAAGTAGAGTCTCTGTTGCTCATGTCTTACTCCAAAAGATGCCTGTTCTTCTTAAATATTTATTCTCTCTCTCTATCTCTTGAGGATGCAGAGAGAGAATATATATCATTTTGCAAAAGGCACCCCATTGAGGTGCCATACCCCCATCTGCAGGAAAGGTTCCCAGTAGACCAAGACTGTAGGCTTTACTTAGTTTCTACAGGATCCAGGAGAGGGCTCTTTCTATAGCCGGGCCCCTCTATGATTGGAGGTGGTATGTAGACCTTACAAGAATTGGTAATGAGACAGAGATTGTATTATATACTCAGAAACCTGTTGAAAAGAAAGGTACCTAGAGTCACAACTGTTAATCCATCTGTAAAGGGGATGAAGGTGGGAGTGTCAGGAGGAGCTAGACCATCTGGCCCAGAACTTGTGTCCTTCCCACTGCTGAAGCTGGATAATCTGAGCCCCTCCAGGGTGACTGTAAATTACCATTTCCATGCTTTTGTCTCCAGAGGGTCAGAGTAGGGGTTTCTTCATGGAATATTGACAGTATGAAGTATGTCATACTGAAGTATGATGGCTCAGTTACCAGAGGCGAGTGTGTTCCCTCCACGGTAAAGTAAAGACTGTTGTCAGGCATATCGCTGAGTCACAGCTGGGTACCTGGAAGACCTCTGCAGAGGAGTCAGGAATGTGTTGAGGTCTTCAAGCACCTTGCCACATCTCTTTAGCCTTCTGGCTCAGAGAAAGAGAGATCCTCCATTCCACACACACACTTACACACACACACACACACACACACAGATTCATACATTCAGTAATCGACATATAAACATTCACACACACACATACACACACGGACTCACACACATTCAGTAATAGACATATAAACAATCAGAAATATACACACACACCCTCACACATATACACAGTTACCCACATAAACACACACACAAACATTCCAATGCATACATACTTACGCACACATA
The DNA here is from genome assembly GCF_029378745.1 of Bos indicus. Lineage (NCBI taxonomy): Eukaryota > Metazoa > Chordata > Mammalia > Artiodactyla > Bovidae > Bos > Bos indicus. Next base: position 44,249,382 of record NC_091769.1, read on the forward strand.
TTCAGACACCAGCTGGGTACAGTGCAGACCCTCTTCATAGAACTGTTTCTAACCCCCAGCCTTCACCCACCACCTCTGCCCTAATGATATACTGGTCTTGAGCAAGTATCCGAATGACCTGGCTCTCCTGGGTTCACTCTGTAGCTCTAGAGTTAAGTCTCTGAAACCAGAGCTGAAGAGCAAAAAGGCGGAAGTCAGGAAAACCACAAGGGCAGAGGAAGGCACTGTCTTCCCTTCGTTTATCTATAGAAATGTTGGCCCCAATGATCTCTTTAATGTCAATGTTCAGTAGGCATGGGAGGTGTACTATGCATCCTGTTTAAAGGTGAGGGAACAGCTGGAACGTTTGTCATGACAATCAAAGAAGGAATTGGCAGTATCACTGAAGCACAAATTCTGACTGACAAAGAGACAACAGGGGTCATCTCTCACTTTCTTTTTCTCTTGTTTAAACCTACTTGGTTTTGCTTATTTTTCATTACCCAATAATACATGATTATCATAGTATTGTGGAAACTTCCAAAAAATAAGGGTTAAGCCAACATCTCTCCAGTATCTGGCCCCCTCCTCTGAGACAGTTTGCAGACAGTGTATGGTCGTCTAGACAGTAGACTGTCTGTCTGGTGGCATTTTTTCCTGACACAAATGGTACCCAATGCACAAACTGTCTTAAAACTTGCCTTCCTCCCCCTTAATTACATGTCTTAAAGGTCTTTTTATTAAGTGTTTTATTAAGTGATATTTTCATATGAAAGAAGTCAGTGAACTCCTAGGGGGTGGGGGCTTTCCTCATCTCTGCCAAATGCCACGCTGTGCTTGCGGTTCTGTCTGAAATTCCCGATTCTGGGCTCCTGCTTTTTCCCATCTGATGGTTACAACACTCACTTTGCAGTGCCTCTGGGCTCCTGCCTGTCTGCTGTGGCCACGTGAAGGAAGCAGAGTCGTCTTACTGTAATTATTTGAGGTTCTGGGCAGTTTTCTGTGCATCAAATCCAGTAACACAAAACAGAAGAAAACCATTATGCCCCAAACCCAGCTATTTACTCTCCCACGCAGCGTTTTCTGGGAAAGGGAGCCTGCAGTCATTTGGGAAAGACTCAGCATCTTCAGCGGGGTCCCCTAGCTGTGATACCCAGCAAGAGCCAACCTCTGGCAGATGGGACTTTTTTCCAGGAATACTAGCCCAGTGATTAGAGCCACACAGATCCCAAATCCATTTTACTAGCTCTAGAACCTTGGGTTAGATACTTATGTGGACATCTCATCTTTTCATTTAGAAAATGGATGCAGTAAAAATTGTAGCTATTTTTGTAGGGGGCTTATGAAGGGTAAGTGAGGGAATGCATGACAAGTCCTTAACGCAGGGTCTGGCACGTAGTAATTCCTCATAAAATATTAACTGCTGGCTGAGCTCTCCCCTCCCCTTTCTTCTCAGTGGATCCACCCACTTGTGTCTGCCCTGTTTATCACCCTTTCCCTGTTCAAGCAAGCTCACAATATCTGGGAACCTGCCTGCTGCTCCAGTCTGGCCCTTTCCCTGGAGGAGTACCCCCAGGATCTGCAGTCACTCAGCTTTTCTACAAACCCCAGAACTTGTTACTACAGAGCCTCGCTCAACTCCGAGCACAGCTAAAGCTTGTCTTCACTCCTTCATGTGTTTATTGTTATTTCTTTAAATATATATGTGTGTTAGCACCTACTCTGTGCCAAGCACTGTGAGAGGTGATGGGGCAGAAAGAGACACAGTCCCAGCTCTGAAGGAAGCCCAGCCTACTGGGGGTTAGAGATCCATCAACTGGCCATTGCAATGCAGCGTGACAGATACATGCTCTGGTGGGAAGGCATGTCCAGGATGCCTCAAGGAAAGACATGCATACCAGCCTTGGGTGCCTTCTCCACTTTCTAAGAGTTCTTCTAACTCTCCCTTCCAGATCTCCTACTGAATTTTTTTTGTCATCAATTACATTTTTAATTTCTAAGTCTCCTTCCGTGTTCTGATTATTCTTTTTTCACAGTCGTTCTTTAAAAATGAGTAGGAATCAGCCAGAAATGTGCAGTTGGACCAGGACAGATTCTAATAACCTGAGCAAGGAGCCTGGTTATGAAGATCCAGCCTCTCAAGGTCAGGTTCTCTGTAAGATCCAGCGAGACAAATGGCCAAGTTGATAAATGCAGTCATTCCCTCCCATGCTTTCTACCCAGTCAATTCACTGCTCCAGTGTTATCATAGTCTGCTGTTGCGGGTTATGGTTTGGGTGGTGAGGGCATGGTCTGTGCTTTCAAGAGTTCACTGATGAATGGAAGAAAGTAGCAAAGGAAGAGTTGCAACACCAAAGCTTAAGTGCTATGTTCACAGGTGAATGGAATCGATTAGGAAAACATGGAGGAAGAGACTGGGCCAGTGAAGGGGGCAGTGGGCACAGCAGAAAAGATGATTTTATTGCTGAGTCTTAAAGGATAAGAAGTATGCACCATTTAGAGCAGGCCCTGAGGAAGTGGCAAAGGGGGAATAGCATTCTTGGCAGAGAAAGGCGTGTATTAAATCAAAGTTGTAGTTAAGAGCGTATGGCTCTTGAGACTGGTGAGAACGTCTCTGACTGGAACCCAGGGTTCAGTGAGTGAGGGAGGATGGATGGGGAAAGGACACTGGGAGAAGATGAGGCTCTGGAGAGGCCAGTGAGTCTGGACGTTCAGAACCTCACCTGTCATGTTAAGGAACTTGTTGTTTGTGGTTCTTAAGCACTTATCATGGACCCTTTTGAAATCATGATGAAAATTATAGACTTTCTTACCCCTGAAAAATGCACACACACACACACACACGAGCTTAAAGGATCTGAAAATAATTCTTATCCCTCAACTTTGGCTGTGGGGAAGCCCCAGACAATTTCAAGCAGGAATGTCCTATTCAGTTGCATGATTGGGTTCTGCCTCTTCCATTTCCAGCTGTGTGTGGCTACTGCGTCATCTCTGGTGCCAGCTGCCCATCCCTGCAGCCCACCTCGAATTGCAGCAGCAGTTGAGATGGATGGTTCTGTACAAGCTCAGACATGTCCTCACAGTGGCAGTTATGCCCCCAGAGACCTATACAAGGCAGATCCTGACCTAGGGACCTAGGGGGGAGGGGGGTCCTTGCATATACGCCCCAGCTTCCGCTTGTCCAAGTCACCATCCTTCCAACCGCTTTCTGTCTTCCAGAAAATTCCAGAGTATCTCATAAGCTAATTTGATACATCCATCCCATTCTCTTTATACCTCAAAAAAAAAAAAAAAAACCACTTTAATGTGTTGTGGTTATCAAGAGGAAAAAGAAGTAAGTGCTTGTACTCAGTTGGCAATGACTGATGAGACATCTGTTTAAAATTTTTTGTACTACTTAGAGTAGAAAGTTTAAAATATAAGCTTTTAAAATAAATGTTTAAATTTAAAATAAATATCAAATTGAGGTTAAACATTGAAATAAATTCTGGAGAAGGAAATGGCAACCCAATTCAGTATTCTTGCCTGGAAAATCCCGTGGACAGAGGAGTCTGGCATGCTACAGACCCATGGGGTTCAAAAAGAGTTGGACATGACTCAGCAACTAAACAACAACAAATTGAAATAAATTAGAACCAAAATGGCTAAAATCAATAAAACTGGAATTAAAGATGAAAACATTTAAAAATCACTTTTCATTGACCAAATAATAATGCCATGTGCCCAGTGTTCCATTATAACATTCTCTACAAAAGGCAAAACATTCAGAGTATGTGCTATGATCCTAGTTTATGTAAAAAGGGAAAAAGTGCTGAGTCCTAGTTTTGAAAAAGTGTATCCTCCTCCTCCTGGTCCCAGTATTCAGGATGGTTCAACACTCTGCAGGACTAGAGGGCCAAAGGCTTCCAAGTTAGCTCAGGTGTTTTTTTAGTGGTCAAGCCATTGAACAGAATACTGAGGAAAACTGTTCATGGCTGTGACCTTGACTTTTCTGTTAACCTAAAAGAAAGTTGTGTCATTATGTAGAAAGAAGTTCCCAAATCCTCTGGCTTGCCCAAATACAGACATATAGGAGAAATTGGATTTGGGGATTGAAGGTAGGAGAAGGTGCCAGAACAAATCAACTTAAGGAGAAGAATTCAAGAATTCTTTCTGCTGCTTCTTGGTTCTGTGATATAGGAAACTTGCTTTTTGTGGTCTCTGAGCAGAATCTCCAGAATCTGTCATAGACAGGAATCTCTTGGGAGAAGACCATGAGGGAGAAGGAAGCTAGGGAGGGCTGAAAAGAAAACATAAATGGGAAATTTAAAGAACTTTTAAATTTTCTTAAAAGCATTGTGAGGTCTTTGTTTTCATTTTTTTCTCTTTCTCTCTCTCTCTTTTTTTTTTTGCTTTGTCTAGTTTTACCAGAATTTCCCATACAAATGTATAGGATGACCTTGTAAAAGGAACTCCAGCACTAGGGAGAGGGAGCTGCTGAAAGATCTCATCAGTTTATGGTAGGGTCTCAGTGCCTTCTTCTGTGGCTTTTGAGCAGGTTGAAATCACCAGGGTAGCATTAAAAAAGACAGATGCTTTGGTCCCCCTGCTAGAGAGTCTGATTTAGGCTTGAGTGCGACCAGGACATCAGTATCTTGAAGATCTTTCCATGTGATCTAAAGTGCAGCCAACGTTGAGAACTCCTGTTTTCACATACTATCTCATACATATTATGTAAACACAAATCACCTGGGTTTCTAGTTAAAATGCAGATTTGAATTCACTAGGTCTGGGGTAGGGTTTAAGAGTCTGTTTTGCTAACAAGCTCCCAGGTGATATAGATGCTGCTGGTCTGAAGACAATACTTTGAGAAAGATGGACTAGAGATCTCTGAGGTCCTATTGAGCTATTATTCTACCAAGTTGCTGGATTTCATGCTTTTAAATATCACTCGGTTAGGACTCAAACAACTCTGATTATTATGGTATAAATAGTTCATGGACTGTTATGCAGCCTTGAAAAGTTATGATTATATAGTAATAATGAAGGAATGTTCTTGTCATAATGGAAATGAAAAATTATGGCAGATTAAAATTTTATATGCTCACAAACATGTCAAACAAATAAGAATTGCATCATTGTCATAATGTGGTCCTTCCCACTAAAACATTCTGTTTCTCTGTGAAAATATCATCTTCATGTCTGTTGAATAACTCAGGGAGCATCTCAAATTGTAAGTAGTTATGTGAGACAGGAGAACGATGACTCAGGAAAGTACAAGGATAAATTCATGTGTAATTTCACCAGGTAATTAGCTATCTATGTGACCCTGGGCACATTGCTTAAATGCAGTGAGGCTTCATTTTTCTCTTTTGTAAAATGGGTATTAATAGGAAAATCTACTTCATGGAGTATCATGAAGATGAAATGAGATAGCAGGCACTCAATAAATGATGACTCATGTCTAAGCGTCTTGATTTGCTCATCAGGGAATGGGAGAGTAGACTAGAAAATCTCTAAGATTCCTCAAACTCTGACTTGTGAGAGCAGAGAACTTTACTTTGGGAAGATTTATAGAAACAAGATTACTTGGAATTGCTCTGGATATCCAATAAGTTCTTATAGTTTTTAGCACTGTACTAGGCAACACAGACAAAAAGTGAATAACTTGGAGGAGCTCACAGTGAAACAATTCAATACAATATGATGTATGCCCTAACAGAGGCATATACAAAGTGCTTTGAGCATCTCTAAGTGGATGTAGAAGAGATGATGATAACGCAGGTCTTAAAAGGCAAAGGGAGGAAAAAGCATTCAAGCAGAGAGAAGCACATGTTCAAAGACTCGGAGGCATGAGAGAAGATTGTATGTCTGGCATGGCTGGAGTGTATATGGGTGGGGCAGGGGTTGGGATATAAAGATGAAACCTGGATTAAGACAGTTTATGGAGCACACTTTTAGCTACAGTGAAGACTTTGTGACTTACTCTTTGAACTAGAAAGTAATATAGTCAGATTTCTGATTTTAAAATGAACTCTGCATTGAGGGAGATGATCTAGAAAAATGGAGGCAGGTGGGAGAGTATGACAACAATCCAGGCAAAGATGGCAAAAAAACACAAAAAGGCATTTTAGAAAGATTGAAAGGCCTTAATAGTTGCTTGCAGCACTGGTGTGGGCAGGAAATGAGAAGAATTCAAAGATACCTGTGACCCAGATAGAAAATCATGAGGGCAAGGTTGGTGTGAAAAGTGCTACAGCAGACATGTTTCGTTGGAGAATCCAGGAAGACAATGCAGATTTGTGGACATGTGTCCCTCTAAGACTGGAGGAAGAGAGATTACAGAATCTGTGTGCCGATGGTGAAGTGATGGGTGCATCAGTGTTTGTTTCTGGAAACATCATCCGTGTTAGAGGTTTACACAGCAGCCTGTCTCCAGTGTTAGCCAAGGATACCCTCACGAGCGTCAGGGCACCCAGTGCTGGGCTGTTTGCTGAGACAGAATCAGCAGGATGAGAGATGAGCGTTTATATCTCAACAAGTCTCTCTTTGCTCTAAGAAAAAGAGCTCTTTAAAAACTGATGGAATCTACAAGCACAGTACTATCCAATAGAAATATAAAGTGAGCTAGTAGGTAGTATTGGTCTTTCTAGTGACTATGTTAAAAATTATAAAAATAAGCAGGTAAGATTAATTATTTGTATTTAATGGGATACATACAAATATTATAATTTCAACATTAATCAATACAATAGTTATTAGTGAAATATTTTACATTCTTTTTATAACTCTACATCTTCAAAATCTAGTAAGGATTTTTCTTAAGTTATTTATTTCTTTATTTATGCCCGTGCTGGGTCTTCATTGCTGCATGGGCTTTTCTCTAGTTGCAGCCAGAGCAGGGGCTACTGTGTAGTTGTGGTGTGTGAGCTTTTCTTTGTGGTGACTTCTCTTGTTGCTGAGCACGGGCTCTAGGGCACAACGGCTTCAGTAGTTGTGGCATGTGGGCTCAGCAGTTGTAGCTCCCAGGCTCTAGAGCACAGGCTTGATAGTTGTGATGCATGGGCTTAGTTGCTCTGTGGTGTGTGGGATCTTCCCCGACCAGGGATCAAACCTATGTCTCCTGCATTGATAGGTGGATTCTTTACCAATGAGCCACTAGGGAGGCCCTTCAGTAGGGATCTGAACACAGCACATTTCAATTGAAGCTGTAATATATCAGGGACTCAAAAGCTATGCAATAGTGGCTACTGCATTAGACTGTGTAATTAAAAATACCTTCCACTCCTTTGCTCTGAAAAAAATACATACACACAAATTTTTTCTAGAATTTCTAAGGATGCTTATATCTCCTGAAGCATATCTATATTTGATTAAGAACTCATGTTTTTCAGGTCTTTGGGCTTTTTGAGACTGATTCTGAAAATAGATGGCTTTCTTCAATATTGTGAGGTTGATTTTAAATATTTTAGTCATGTAGAATCGGAGAAGGCAATGGCAACCCACTCCAGTACTCTTGCCTGGAAAATCCCATGGACGGAGGAGCCCGGTAGGCTGCAGTCTATGGGGTCACTAAGAGTTGGGCACGACTGAGCGACTTCACTTTCACTTTTCACTTTCATGCGTTGGAGAAGGAAATGACAACCCACTCCAGTGTTCTTGCCTGGAGAATCCCAGGGACAGAGGAGCCTAGTGGGCTGCCGTCTATGGGGTCGCACAGAGTCAGACACGACTGAAGCGATTTAGCAGCAGCAGCAGCAGCAGTCATGTAGAATATAAAGAAAGGTACAGTGAAAGTGAAAGTCGCTCAATAGTGTCTGACTCTTTGTGACCCCATGGACTATACAGTCCATAGAAGTTTCCAGGCCAGAATATTGGAATGGGTAGCCTTTCCCTTCTCCAGGGGATCTTCCCAACCCAAGGATTGAACCCAGGTCTCCCGCATTGCAGGCAGATTCTTTACCAACTGAGCCACAGGGGAAGCCAGTACAGAGTGATAAGAATTCATTCTTGCACATTAGAAAGGATTAGACAAGGCTTTTTGTTTTACAGTTCTGTAGTGGACTGCTGCTGCTGCTGCTGCTAAGTCATTTCAGTCGTGTCTGACTCTGTGCGACCCCATAGACGGCAGCCCACCAGGCTCCCCGGTCCCTGGGATTCTCCAGGCAAGAACACTGGAGTGGGTAGCCATTTCCTTCTCCAATGCATGAAACTGAAAAGGGAAAGTGAAGTCTCTCAGTCGTGTCAGACTCTTAGCAACCCCATGGACTGCAGCCTACCAGGCTCCTCCATCCATGGGATTCTCCAGGCAAGAGTACTGGAGTGGGGTGCCATCGCCTTCTCTACTCTAAAAGGTGGGTTTTTCATTTTCACAAGACACACTGTTGGTTACAGTCTTGACTTATTAACTCCGTGGATACTGTTTTCTAGGCTGGACAGAAACAAAAGGTTAAAAGCAACATTTTCTAGGTGGATCATTTTAAACACGCTTTTTAATTCAATGAATTTAAAAAATTGGTTTAGGTGGTTTTCTTCCCACTCACCATGATTATAGACATATCTCAGAGAAATGGCCTGAGGCATCATTCCTTTTCCAAACTCTTATGTACCATTGCTTTAAAGCAGCACTCATAAAGAAGACTTCTTTCTGAGTCTCAGGCAGAAGTATTTTTAGAGAAATCATCACGTTGTATTTGAAAGAATGACCCTTCCTGTAATTGGCCTGTTGGGATGATTTGGTTGTGGTCTCACATAATTACAGACCCGTGCCAACGGTCTGAGGGCCATCAGCATATTTCCAAGGCCTCTAAATCAAGGGTATTTGGTTAATTGCTCACAGGTGTTTTCCTGTGCTTATGAATACACACAGTCTATGAATTTTACAAAACTTGGCAGAAGGAAGGGCCATGCAGCCAAGGAGTTTCTTAGATTTACTCAGCTAATTAATCAGGCAGGTTAGGGATTTGGCTATTCTGTTGAGGGAGCTAAGCATTCGGAGTCCGACTGAGGAGTAACCTGTGCTTTTGAAGGAGAGTTTAAGAGGAAAACAAAAGAAAATAGGAAAACCTCAGTAAGCGGCTGCCGGCAGGAGCTCAGCATGGTGACACACCCTGCTCTGGCAGTTTTGCACAGCAGGGTCAGCTCTGCCTCTGCAAAGAATTGGTGCTGGCTTCTAAAATAAAGCAACTGTGTCAGGGTGTGAATTTTAACTTCTAAAACTGTTTCTAAAGTACAAGCCACTGTGTTGACTCTTTTTTCTTCTGGTTACCCAAGATCATTATTGCTTGGGCAATGGCCTTGAAAAGTGTGGAAATTCTGAGCAGAGGATTCCTATATCATATTTGTTTAGAAATTCATCCTGTACAAGTAAATATGACAGTATTCTGTGGCATAATGTGAAATCCAAAAGAATGTCTCAATGATTTCTGTAAGTCCTTTCTATGACAGTCATTCATGGGAAAAAAGTGTGGGGGCCTGGTTGGATGAAATTCATCTCCAGCCAGCCAGACCACATCATTCTGCCAAAGAAACTAGACAGAGACTAGTTTTGCAATTCACTTCAACAATCATAGGTGAATTCCTACAAAAAAGTTAGGAAAGCCAGATACTGATGTTAACAAAGATGAAAAGGACATGGTTTCTGTCCTCAAGGCAGTTACATTTGAGAGGAAAGGAGAGAAAAATGTTTCAGAGGGTCAATTGAATGGAAGAATCTTTATCCAGCGAGCGAATCTGGGACCCTCTTGTGGAGGGTGTAGCAACTGTGTCCAATTATGAAAGATTAGTAAGAGTACAGCTGAGAAAGTTTAGTATTCAGGGAGAATATTACAATAAAACAAAGAATGCAACTCATACCAGAATGGTCAGAATGCCCATCATCAAGAAATCTACAAACAAAAAATGTTGGAGAGGGTATGGAGACCCTCTTGCACTGTTGGTGGGAATGCAAATTAATACAGCCACTATGGAGAACAGAAGGGAGATTCCTTAAAAAACTAGGATTAAAACTACCATATGACCTAATAATCCCACTACTGAGCATATACCCTCAGGAAACCATAATTGAAAGACACATGTCCCCACTGTTCATTGTAGCACTATTTACAGTAGCTAGGACATGAAAGCAACCTAGATGGCCATTCACAAATGAATGGATAAAGAAGTCGTGATACATATACACAATGAAATACTATTAAGTCATAAAAAGAAATGAATTTGACTCAGTTCTAGTAAGGTGGATGAACCTAGAGCCTATTACACAGAGTGAAGTAAATAAGAAAGAGAAAGACAAATTTCATATATTAACATATATATATGAAATCTATAAAGATGGTGCTGAGGAACCTATTTGCAGGGCAGCAATGGAGACTCACACATAGGGAACAGACTTGTGGACACAGCAGGGAGGGGAGGAGAAGGTGGGACAAATTGAGAGAGAAACATTGAAACGTACACATTGCCATATGTAAAATTAGATATCCAATGGAAATTTACTGTATGACACAGGGAGCTCAAATCTGGTGCTCTGTGATAACCTAGAGGATGGGGTGGGAGGTGGGAGGGAGGTTCAGGAGGGAGGAGACATATGTATGCCTATGGCTGATTCATGTTCATATATGGCAGAAGTCAACAAAATATTATAAAGCAATCATCCTCCAAGTAAAAATTAATTAATTAAAGACTACAAAGAACTTAGTGGAGAGTGGATAGATGTGAGGTTGGAAACAGAGATGACAAGCTCCATGGATACCTTTTCTAAGATGAGGTAGACTTAATCTTGCTTATAATCTAAAGGGGAAGATCCAGTGGAGGGGAAGAGATTAGAGATACAAGCAGGTCTTGGAAGTTCTTGGAAGATACGGGTATAAAGGACATAGTTGTCCTGAAATAGAGGGGTGGCTCAACTACTAAGACCAGAGAGAAAGACAGCAGGGTGGAGATGCATGTAGAAAAGCTTGTGAGCAGATAAGGAATTTGAGATGTTGGTGCTTTACTGCCTCAATTTTCTGATGAAATTGGAAAGTTCTCTTCTTTAAAGCAATGGTTCTAATCCTTGGCTGTACACTGGAATCATCTGGGGAGCTTTAAAAGCAAAACTGATGCTTGAATCCCCTGCCAGAGAGTCTAATATAATTGGCCTGAGATGCAGTGTAGGCACCAGGATTTTTAAAAGGTCCTGGGGTGATTTTAATGGGTTGCCAAAATTGAGAACTCCTGGCTTAGACTAGGGTAAGGGGGCCAAGGAATGTAGCGAAGAGGTCTAGAACAGCTGTTAAGGTCTGGAAAAGGGAGTTGAGGAGAAGCAAAATAATTGTGAGGCAACCTTAAAGCCAGGTGAAACTTAATATCTTACCTTGTGAGAGTCCCAATCTTCACCGGCTGAATTCTTCCCCCAGTAGCAGAGTTATGCTAGCCATTAGGCTGGTTGTGGGGCTGGTCCTGAGGTGGGCTTTACACAGGCTCTGGGCAACAGAGAAAGGGATCAGGTCATTTTCTGTAGTCTAGGATGGGCTTGGGGGAAAGTGAGGCAGGGAACAGCCCAGCCCAATTCCACCATAATCCTCTATTTCTACTAGTTGACATTCTTATGAGCAGGAATTTGGACCAAAAAATTAAAACCAAGTAAACAACTCCATGGGAGAAGCCAGGGGACCAGACACTCCAGCACATATATAACTAATTGCTGAATAACCTAGAGGTGAGCGTACACCCTGACTACAAATATGTATGCAATTGCATGTCAGGAACTCATCTCATGCCCATCATTCTTTGAAAATCACCTTTCATGCCCATGAAATAAAAAGTCAGGATGTGGGTGCTGGTGGGTAAGGCTCTCCCATTTGTCATAAAAAGCTTATCCCAGGTCACAGGAGAGCTGTGTGCCAGCCCCCTTATTTCCCCTGGGGATGAGCAGCATTGCTCTCACGAGGGCAGTGACCTATTATTGAACCGTTTTGCATGTACACAGTGAGTCATTGTTCTGGCAGAATTCCCCGCTCTCCACACACATTTTTACCCACCTTTGGAATGTGGGAACACTGACCATGTATATAATAGCCTGGCAGAAAAGTGGCTCTGTCAGAGGTTTTCCTACTAAACAGCCGGAGGGGAAGCCAGGAACAGGAGAAGGGATGGGAAGAGGGAGGGTAGAGAGAGCCAGGGCAAGAGGTATAGAAAGAAAGAAATTTCAAGAGGAACCAGAAATCATGCTCCCTGCAGTGTTTCTCACCATAGGAACACACTGACTGGGTAAAACTCAATGTCAGCAAGATAACCAACATGATTATGTATGTAGAAAGCATTTACCATAATGTGCATATGTATATATTTAAGATCCTGGGCAAGTTACCTAACATCTAGTTTCTCAAAAAAGGAATATTACCTACCTAACACAGTTGTTATAGGGATTAAATGAGTTAATATTATTGGAACATTCCTGGAATATTGTAAGAGAGCAAAAAATTGCAATCATTGCTGCTGTTGTTATTATTTTCTATGTATTAGGCAGCTCTGAACTTGAGGACACTGTTACCCTTCCTAAGTTATTTTTTTCTTTAAATCTATTTTACTATCTGTAAAAGGGGGATAAAATCATCTGGTTAATAGGTGCATAAATTTAAGGGGATTAGAACACGTATGCCCCTAAAACTAAAATAAAACATGCAGTGTACAAATTCATTACAATGACAATTCATTTATCCACAAGTAGTTATTAAACATTTATTATGTGTCTGCACTGAGCCAGGACATGCATGGTGTCTGCCCACATAGGGCTTATAGTCAGCAGGAGAAGCTAGACTTTACATACAATAGAATAATAAAATGTATATTATATTATATTATAAATGTAAAACTTTATAATTGTGATAAGGTTTTGAAAGAAGAACCAGTTGTTTTGTTTGAGCATTACAATAGGAACTGCATTAGTTTGGGTATAAAACTTTTCTGAGTATGATATTTAGTTAAGACATGCTTGATAAAGAAAGTAGATAGAGGTGGGGGTGGAGGGGAGGAGGAGGAAATGTCCCGATCCGTTTACACACCAAAAAAGGACCAAAGGCAGCTAGGGTTTAAGGAGCCAAGTAGCAAGAGATCTAGGCTTACATTCAGGAATTTGAAATAAGAGCACATCTTGCTCCTGTTTTTTTTTCTCTGAAGGTCACCCTGGTTGTTTTGAGGAGAACAGATTGGAGAAAGAAGAGGGTGGAGGAGAGAAACCAGGTTGGGGAAAAGAAATGATGGTGGCCTGGGAAAGCTGGAGTAGATGGAAATGAGGAGCAGCATAGGCAGAGTCAAAACATATTGTGGAGGTGAAATTGGCAGGACTTGGTGATAGACTGAGTGTGAAGGGCGAGGGCTGAGAGGTGCCGAGAATGGCTACCAGATTTCTACCCTGAGATGCTGAGAAAATGGCACAGCCAGCGACAGAAATGAGGAAGTCTCCTGGAGGAACAGGTTTGGTGGGGAATATGGTTAGTACCTGTCATTTGTTTTCAAAATCATTTCATTGAAATGCAAATTATTTTCATCCATTGCAATCAGTAAAGAATTATTATAGTACAATTATTAACATGTTTTTAGAAGTTGTAGTATAAATATTATAACTTTTAGTATATACAGTTGTAATATTAAGGAAATCTGGATGATTCTTGGACTCCATTTGTATAAAGAACTTCAAGTAATTCGTTGTGAGGTAAAAAATAGAATCAATCGTCTGGTGACTTAGTACCCCTTGACTATTGTTCTGGTATTATTTAAACTTAACGATTATAGCTCTGCAAATAAAACCAAAATTTCTCATGACAGGAGTTCTGTGCTAAAACCTTCTAGCCTTGATAATTTAGAAAATGAAGAGTCTTCTTATATTTATATCAAAAGATGAATATTCATAATATCAACATGAAAGCTGGGCAAAATGAAGGAGCCTTTAAATTTCATCTATGCACTGAGTCCAAGGCTCAACAAGTGAACAACAGATAACGGTATCTCTTCCATAAGCTGTGGCTGTGAGTGACTGTTCATTAAATCACAGTAGAGCTTTGAGGTACGAGGGGGAAAAGGAGGAGGAGGAAGGAAAAGAAAGAGAAAAATAAGGAAGATAAGTAGGAGGGGAGGTAGAGGGAGAAATGAAGGGTGGTAGTAAGTAAGGAGAGAGAGAGGGAGGAAGGAAGAAAGAAGGAATGAAGAAAGGAAAGAAAATGAAGGGGGGAAAAGGAATGAATGAAAAAAAGAAGAGAAAATGCCAACTTTTACTTCTAATGAATCTGAGGCCAATACATAAAGGAAAAAATACCAGGAAGAGTTGTCATAAATATGACAAGAAACATTTCTTCCCCAATACTCCATAAAACAAACCTGCCTACCATCCACTACCTTCAGTAACTACTCTTCAAGTACCAATGACAGACAGAGAGTCAGAGAATATTCCAGACTCAGAGCATAAAGGTTTACAGCTAAAGGACAATTTATGACTGGAACTTAGGACACAGATCAGTCCAGATGTTTTGGGAGTTTATAGTTTCCAACAGCTGGTCCCCTTACCTACCAACATTACACCATCGACTTTGTATACTTTTTGGAATATCTGAAATTTCTCATCAGCTGGATTCCACATGTTCTCTTCAGGGATGTAACATTACTCCATGAAAACAAGTTAAAAGGTGAAAAGAAAGATGAACTTGAGAAAAATAGATCAAGCTTTTGCTTATGACAGCTGTACTTAATTTGCCCTAGAAGATAAGCAGATATTTTCCCTGTAGTCAACAGGGTTGCCTATGCCCTTTTCACTTTCAGGGGTGACTGGTGATCAGGCAGATTAATTCACCTTTACGAGCCTCAGGTCCATCGTTGTAAAACAAAGCGACTGAACGAAATGGGCTCCATGAGATCTCTTCCAGGTCTGTCCTTCAACTTTGACTAGCCTTCCTGGGAGCACTGTGTTTAAACCTCATGGGAATTGGCTTGACTTCTCTGTGGAGGTCATCCAAACCTGATTTCCACTTAGCTTGTCCTGTGACTTCTAGTTTTAAGTTGGCCTGGGAATTTCTCCTCTAAAATTTACAACTGGATGAAATAAATCCATCAAGGGCGGCTAATTAGAATGAATATCACTGCCAGCACTAACTTATGAAGGAAGTTCTGTGAGGATAAAGGGAAATGATTCTCCCCAGACACAAGGAAAGTTCCACTGATCTGGCACAAGGGTGGGGATCTGGTGCCAGGACGTGGGGCAGAGGGGTGATTACTAGGTCATTTTTCCCTGAGAAAGGCACGATTCCAAAGAGGACAGGGATAAAAGAGGCCCTGTGTCCTTGTATTTAGGATGCAGTTAAACTTCAGCAGTCGGATATTTGCCTGGACCCCTGAAGGCAGGGCTTCCGCAGCCAGGAGCAAAGAACCATCATCTTTATTTCCAGGGATGTCACCCTTCCCAGGAAGTCTTTCCCACATCACCAGCCTTTCTCAGGCTGAATTTCTCCAGCGTGCTGAGCAGTGACTGTGCAGCCTCAGCAGAATACAACAAGACAAGGTAAGACATAGACTCAGGCCACTTCCACTCCCATCAGCCTCAGCTATTTTCCAAAGGCTCCCACTGAACATGAGTGACCACAGCTGCTATCGGCCAACGGCCACAAGCCATGTCTCTGACATGTTGTTGGTTTTTACTTTCCCAGAGACAATTCCCAAGTAAGAGGCAGTAAATTCAGGGAGAAGCAGGATCTGGGCCAACTGACTTGCCAGTTTGCTGATAGAATCAACTTTGCTGCAATGGGGCTTTCACATCACCACATTCCAGTGCTATAGTATAATTACTTTAAACACAGAGTGGCATCTAACCACGCCACTGTTTACGTGCCCAAATCAGCACTCAGAGGACACTTTTTGCTGTTACCTCGACTTTGCATGTGACTTTGGCCGGGAAAATAAGCCTGATTTTTTGTGCTTGATGTATGATTCAGAGGCTCTGAAGTGGCGTGTTGGATCCGGTAGCCTGCCCACCACAGAGCTGTGCTGTCGTCCTCACTGGTTCAGTCTGCAAACCAGCTCCATGTGGGGGTGGAGCTTTCCTGCCTGGCTTTCCTGCTTGTCTTTCTCTAACAGTGACAACTGACACAGCGTGACCCACCAAGGCCAAGCTATTTCCGGATAACACTTCCTTAACTCCACCAGTACATTCAGATGCAGTGTTTCACCCAAGGGCCAGACACCCAGCTGATCTTTTTAACTAGGCCTGACTGTCTTACTGCTCCACCCTGTAGGTTGCTGAACACGGGTGGATCTTCATGAAAGCATAACAGAGAACTAAAGCTACTGGATTAGATAGTATTACTTACAGATTCTTGGATATCTAAATGAAAGAGGGCTTACACATCTTTGACAAATTTGTTTAAGTCTTAATTTATATAATACCAAAGCAATGGCTTTTAAGAAGATAGAAAATACACAATAGGAACCTTCCTTACAACTCACAATAAGTAGGTCAATGTGATTGTCGTTGCTAAGTTGTGTCTGACCATTTTGCAATTGTGTCTGACCGTTTTGCAACTCCATGGACTGTAGCCCACCAGGATCCCATATCCATGGGATTTCCCAGGCAAGAATACTGGAATAAGTTGTCGTTTCCTTCTCCAGGGGGTCTTCCCAATTCAGGGATCCAACAAACATCTCCTGCATTGCAGGAGGTTCTTGACCTCTGAGTCCTGGGAAGCCCAGGTTAATGTGATTACCCCCACTTTGAGATTGGGAAACAGATATTCTGCCAGACCTACTTGGGGCAGAAAGGTGATGAAGATGCTAAAGTTAGAATTGACAGCCCCCACCTGGGACCAGTTTATGTGGTCACAGAGGTATCCAACATAAATCGGGTGACCATACACTTTATCAGGCAAACCAAGACTGTTTTTTTCAGAATGAAAAGGAAGTTATCAAAATTTAAAAATGGACCCATGTCTTATACCACTCACAGAAATTAACTTGAAATGTTAATTTCATCAAGATCTAAAACCTGGAACTTCCTAGAAGAAAACATAGGAGCAAAACTCCTTGACATGCATCTTGATAATGACGTTTTGGATTTGACACCTGAAACATAAGCAATAAAATATAAAATAAACAAGTGGGACCACATCAAACTAAACAGTTTCTGCACAGCCATCAATAAAATGAAAACACAACCTAAAAAATGGGGAAAATATTTGAAGACCATATATCTGATAAAAGGTTAATTTCCAATGCATATAAAGAACTCAAAACCCTGAATAACTCAGTTAAACAACAGGGAAAGGATCTGATTAAACTTTTCTCCAAAGAAGACATATGAAAGGTCAACAGGTGCATGAAAAGATGCTCAACACCAGTGGTCATCAGGGAAATGCAAATTAAAACCACAGAAACATCACCTCACATCTGTTAGAATGATCATCATCAAAAAGACAAGGGCTAACAAGTGCTGGTGTGGATGTGGAGAAAAGGAAACCCCTGTGCACTGATGGTACACTGTGTAAACCAGCATAGCCACTATGGAAAACAGCATGGAGGATCCTGAAAAGACGAAAAACAGAACGTCCATATATGAGTCCCTAGTTTCCCTTCTGGGAATATATCTAAATGTAACAAAAACACTAACTCAAAAATATATCTGCACCACCATGTTCATAGGAGCATTACTTAACAGTAGCCAAGACATGAAAGCAACCTAAGTGTCCATTGACAGATGAATAGCTAAAGCAGTTGTGATGTATATATATACAATGGTATATTATTCAGCTATAAAAATTGGAGAAAACCTAACATTTGTGACAACATGGAAGGACCTTGAAGGCCTTATGCTAAGTGAAATAAGTCATACAGAGAAAGACAAACACTGTATGATCTCACTTGTATGTCGAATCTGAAAATGGTAACAATAACAACAAATCAGACTCAGAGACAGATCAGACTTGTGGTTACTAGAGGTAAGCGGGGGATCAGGGGATCGGGAGACGGGGGATTGGAGGAAGGTGGTCAAAAGATACAAAGGTCTACTTTTAAGATGAGAGAGTTTAATACTTAGGATGTAATGTACAACATGACTATTGGTAACACTGCTGCCTGATGTTTAAGAAAGTTGTTATAAGAAGATCCTAAGAGTTCTCATCACAAGAAGCTTTTTTTTTCCCTTTATTCTTTTCTTGCTGCTTTTTATTGTAGCTAGAGGAGAAGGTGGATGTAGCTGAACCTATTGTGGTAATCATTTCACAACTTATGTAAATCAAACTATCATGCTGTAAGCCTTATACAGAGATGTATGTCAATTATTTCTCAATGAAACTGGGGAAAATACTTAAACAAGAATGACAGGCATAACCTGGGACTTTCTGGCAAACCAGGACATACATCCAAATCATCCTCCAGCATCTTCTGTCAGTGGTACTGCATCTGGGTGAACCACGAATCCAATGAAGCGTAAGTTTCAGGCTGCTCGCTTGCACTGGTCCCTGTATACGCTGGGAGGAAAGCAGGCTTGTAGTGTTATAGGTTGAAGGGAAAGCCAAACACAAGCAGGAAACATCTGTATGGAAGTGATGTTGGTAACTCTCCTAAAGATATTTTAGGAAAAGTCCCAGATCTCCAAGGCTTCAGGTACCTATTAGGATTCATTTCCTAAATAATTATGTATTTCTGTATTTAATATTGGGCTTCCCTGATAGCTTAGTTGGTAAAGAATCTGCCTGCAATGCAGGACCCCAGTTTGATTCCTGGGTTGGGAAGATCCACTGGAGAAGTGATAGGCTACCCACTCCAGTATTCTTGGGCTTCCCTTGTGGATCAGCTGGTAAAGAATCTGCCAGCAATGCAGGAAACCTGGGTTGGGAAGATCCCCTGGAGAAGGGAAAAGCTACTCACTCCAGTATTCTGGCCTGGAGAATTCCATGGACTGTATAGTCCATGGGGTCGCAAAGAGTTGGACATGACTGAATGACTTTCAATAATTTTTTTTTCTTGAGTATCCTTTCCACCCCTCACCTCTACCCAAGTTATCTAAGCCTCAGGTTTCATATTTAGTGCCAAGGGTGCCTGCTAAGGTGGTGCAGTCTTGGGAGAGAAGTAGGAATCAACAGCATCCCACAGGGTACAATCCCCTGAATAATATTCCATTGTGTGTGTGTGTATATATATATATATATGCACCACAACTTCTTTATCTGTTCATCTATCAATGGACACTTAGGTTTGTGTCCATGTTTTAGCTACTATAATCATGCTGCTATGAACGGGGTGGTGTAGATATATTTTTGAATTAGTGTTTTCGTTACTTATAGATGTATTCCCAGGCTGTTTCTTACCTTCATCATGTTTATACTAATGGAATTAGGATAAAATGATCACTAAGGACTGCTCAAGAGAAGAAAATCTCCCAGCTGGAGTTGAGGGTCATAGATGACAGAAAAGGGATAGCAGTCCTGGTTGCTAATCCTTAGTTGTAGGAAGAAATACAGAAGAACATGGTTTATTATATGTTTGTGAGCTTCAAGTCCTTCTGTAGTCCCTCTCATAGAGTTACTTTCTGCCTTAGTGCTTCACTCAGACTCAGTCCCTGATCCAGCTTCTGCTGCTGCCCAAACCTCCTCTCTAATAAGCTCTGTTCCTGTCAGGGTATTGGCTTATATTCATAGTATTCTAGTGGTTCATCCAGTAAAGAATCTGCCTGCAATGCAGGAGACCCAGGTTCGATCCCTAGGTCAGAAAGATCCCCTGGAGAAGGAAATGTCAACCCACTCCAGTATTCTTGCCTGGAGAATTCCATGGACAGAAGAGCCTGGGCTGCAGCCCATGGAGTTGCAGAGTTGGACACGACTGAGTGACTAAGCATACACACACTCTGTCCTAAAGATTCATCCCCAACCAAGTTTGGGGAGCCCTTCAATCTAATCCTTTCTCGGCACTGACTCATTTTGTGGCTTTGTCATTTGTCATACAATCCGCAGTTTTTTTGAATGTGCAATGAAAATAAATAATGCCAGCAGCTCCTTGAAAAAAAATAGATCAAAATTTACAATCAGCTGATCTTCATGCATTAAAGCAGCACCTTAGGTGCATGGAACATGAGAAAAGAATATGTGATTGTCTTGGCAGACTTCCTGATCCTACTTCAAGAAATGAGGTGAGATACTCTTGTTTTGTCACCAACTGGATACTTTGCAGTATCTTTTCCTCAAGGAGTTATGCATTTTTAGCCATGCTGCCAGCATGTTTCCTGACTGCCAGTCAAGGAAATGTCCTTTTAAACAGGCTGGGGAATGCCACACATCCAAACACTCAAATTGATGAGATTGTGAAAACTGTCTGGTGACTCTGAAAGCTATGATTCTGCAAATCCCTCACATCTCTTCTGGTTCTGGCTGTCTTTCATATTTTTGTGAAGATCATGCATGTTTTCTCATGCCTCTGGACATGTTGTTTCTCCAGTTAGAACGCTTCTTTATATCTTCTCCGCTTGGACCACTCCTCGTTATCCTTCACAGTTTTCCCAGCTATCATAGTTTCCAGGAAGTTTTCCTGAGCACTGCTGCTCTCCACCAATCACCATTAGCACCTAGTTCCTGATCACATCACCGGACTCCACACTGTTTGTTATCTGTCTCCTCCACTGGACTAGAAACAATCAGAGTATGGGGCTGTGTTCACTATAGTACTCAATAGTCAAAAAATGTTGAATAAATGAACAAGTGAATGAAAGCAAGAAAGTATTGTCGATCATTAATACGACATGAACTCTGGTTTAGTGGCTCCAGAAATAGATTCAAAGAATTTCCTTTGAAACTTACTTTGATTTATCCCCAATTTAGAGAATGTAGCCCTTATTGGGAACACCATAAGGACAAACTATTCACAGATTCAAATAAAATCTCAATGGTCTGGGAGACTCTGAATGATACATAAACAAGTAAATTAGACTCTCATTTCCGGCTTTTAATAGTATTGTCCTGCTAAAAGCAAGATGGATCTGTAGGGTGTGGATGGGTATATTATCCCTTGATGATATCTCTCTCTCCCTCTCTCTCTCCCATTGCTCTGTCTTTTAATTTATTTATTTTTTGAGATTAATTTCTCAAAAAATTTCAAAATTTCAAAAATTTCAAAATAATTCATTTTTATTCTTTTGTTTATTTATAATTTTTTAGTTTTCAAATAAAACAAAGATGAACTTTTTAATGATAAAAAGTACGATTCACAAACAAGATAGACATCATAAACCATTAGACACCTAACAACAAAGAAACAAAATTACATAAAGCAAAAATCAGAAGAAACATAGGGAAAAGAAATATATATATAATCATAGTGAGCCATATTAACATTTCTCTGAGAATATTTGATGAAGTGCAGAAAAAATAAGAATAGGAGCATCTTGGATAATGTCATTAATAATTTAAATATAATAGATTTCTATTTACATTGATTTATATTATATCATACACAAATATACTTAAAATTTTGTGTCTCATATGTTGTTAGTAGATGTCCATAAGACATTTAGAAAAATAAATGGCAAAAAGATAAAGAGCTCTGTGTTTTTAAAACAGTCTCTGCTCAGCACTGCTTAGCCAGTGAGTGCAAGCAGAGTCCAAGGCTCCTTCTATCCAGCCCAAGAGCCCAGAGGGATGTTTTTCCCTTGCCCTTCTAAACTGCAGCACTGTGATAGCTAAACATTAGCACGAAATATTTTATCCTCAACAAGTTAGTAAAATGAATTTTTTAAGTCCAGATTAGAGCCAAGGGGGCTTGGGAAAATTTGTCTGGAAGGCTAACTTACTTTGTCAAAACTCACTTACAGAATTGTTCACCCTAATCTTGCACAGATTAAAAACGGTATAATTAAACACATTAGAAAGTTTTCAAGTTGTCCAGGTAGCAGGAAAATCGTAATGACAATATTATATTGTATCTAGAAACTGTGCTTGAAGACTATAAAGACAGTTAATGCTATGTCTTCCTGTTACACTAAAAGATGTCAACATTGCCATAATTTAAAAACTACATTATTTACTGCCCACCCTATCTCCAGCATAGTATGAGCTGTAAAATAGGTATAGGGATGCAGCAGTGAAGCAGGGCAGTCTAGGGGTACTTCATTACTACAATCAGTAATGGGAAAAATCTCCTGTCTCCAACAATCTGCATACTTAGAATGGGATAAATTTGCTTGTGTGTGGAGAGAAGTGGTGATACACTTTTTTCCCATTTAGCAGAAACTGATTCAGAAGAGGTTCAGTAATTTCTACTGTTGCATTTCAGAGAAGAAATGACTGAAAATGAAAACAGAACCCAGAAATTCTGACTTCTAAACCTATATTTGTCCCATGACCCTTCTGGGATTCCCCTTATTTTTTTTTTCTGAATGGGGGCAAAAAATAGACATATTTCTACTTATGACAGGAAGCCATACCTTGGATAACTATTCCCTTGACCCAGACTAGAATGTAACTTCTTCAGTTTTATAACAAGCTGCTATAGGATAAATCACTGTAGTGTTAGAATCCTTTTCCTCCCTAGCACAAATTCCATCACACCAACCAGGCTGGTGTCCTTGCTGTTCTGGGACTCGGCATGCTCACTCCTTGTCCCAGGAATGGTCTTCCCTCTCTTCTCTGCTCATCTAAACTGTGTCTTCTATCAGATTCACCGAGGCCTCACTTCATTTAAGGAGGGTACTCCCCTCTCATCAGCTCATAACTGGGCCCCTCTCTGAATTCCTCTAGCACTTTCTAAATCATTCTTCTTAGAACTTCATTCTCTTCTCTTTTTGTCTTCACTAAACTGTGAACGCCTGGAGAGCAAGGTCCATGCCTTACTTTGGAATATTGTCCTTTCCTATATTCATTAGGCATTAAATAGGCAACTTACAAATCGTTGTTCAAACAGCCCCCAGAATCATCTTATCCTTAGTGGTACTCCAAAGCTTGATGAAGAGTGAGTGAGCATGATGGGAAGCACGTGAATTTTGAGTCAGACAGAATCTTTTAATCTTTCTTGGTCCTAGTTTTGTCTTTTTTTTTTTTTTTTTTGCTATAAATAGAATTAAGAAGACCTAACTTGCCAAGTTGTCCAGATTAGAAATAATGTGAAATGTCAATTACAGTGCCTTCTGTATAGTAGGCTGTTAATAAATGGAAACTGTTCTTGGTTATATAATAAGAGCTGGAAAAAAATTATTTTATTTTGCATTCATTTGCAAAACAGATGAGTTTTGATATTACTCTCATCAAAGGAAAATAAAAATTATTTGGCAATATTATTTGAACTCATGATTAGAGAAGTGTGGAGGGAAAATGGGAAAGATTTTGGGCTGTGTGAATGTTTTTTTACTTATCAACATCAGGCTCAGAACTGGGGTTCTCTGCATTGAACATACCAGCAGTCACATCTTCAGAATGAAAAGTTTTAAAACATATTCCTCTGCAAATTATTTCACTCTGTTCTCAGGATTTGTCAGGCTTCTCTGCTACTCTTGCCTGATGTCAGATTAAGAAGATAAACAATTTTAAAACATACCGAAGGAATGTTTTAAAGGAATTTTGTATATAATGATTTCTCTTTAGCCAAATGAATAGTTTTAATTACTTAAAATATGTGCATAGATCACCATGTGAGAATGTTCTTGATCCATAATCTCCTGTCTTTTCCTCAGTGGAACAGATGCCAAAATCTTTGCATTGACTGTAAACCAAACAAAGTTGCTACTTAATTAGCTCTAGTGACCTGGTAGCCTGAACACAAATGGTCCTTTTATTTTCAGCCACTCCAGTGATTTCCAGCAAATGAAGAGCCTGAAACATTCTGGCTGTCTGGAGAACCTATAACTGAAAGTCAGGTGAGTACCCTCTAAAAGAAGAGAGTCCTGTTCAAGAGAGTCTTATAACCTCATGAACAATTTATAAAACACTGAAGAGGAGGCCCACAAGCCTCAAAGACAGAAATCTATGAAGAACTGACTTGATGCATATTCTTGGGTGAGTCATATGTCCTTGTCCCCTTGTGGCTCCTCCATTTGTAAAAATGAGGATGATATTTTTATGAGATATTATCATGAGGTCTATTTAGATGTGTGGCACAGTGACTGAGGACACTGGCTTGGAGTTGGAAAGACCTGAACTTAAATCCTTGGTTTATTACTTATCAGTGGTCACTTTGAGCAGAAAACCTCTTTATATCTTACTTCTGTTGTTTGTAAAATTGGGGTAGTTATTGTTCCTATCTCATAGGGTCATTATGAAGATTAAATAATATGCCTGGAATATCACAATAACTCAATAATTATTAGCTATTATTTATAGAGTGCTCTATGCTTCTTATAGAAAAAACCATGTAATTCAAAATCCAAAATATTCAATTGGCAGATAGATTTGGGAAGGCATTTTCAGTTTTCAGTAGATTTAAATAGGCTTCCACTTTCAATGAGTACTATATGCCAAATTACCGTAATTTTCTGTGTGAAATTCACACATTTTCTGGTTATTTTTTATATGCTTGTAGAATTACAACCATCAAGATTATGTGATTATGTGTCACATTCATCTCCATAACATTGCTCCCTCTCTCGTGATAATTTCCCTGTGAAATACTAGGACTAGATGAAGTAAAAGGAAGAATTATTAAATTATCAAGCCCTGAACTAGTCAAACTTGACTGTTCTTTGAGATTCTCACCTACATTCATTTTCAATAATGTAATTTCAAATTAATGATCTTAGTTTTTGGGTGTATGTCTATGAATGAGACCTGGAAAGAACCTTTATAAGTAACTGAAAAGTGATGATTGAAAGATACAGTTTTCCTTGGTTTGAACTGTTACCTACAGGTGTTAAGATACTTCAGAAAGTCTAGACAGATAGGACACGCTGGTGCACAGATGACTGAGGGACAAATAGATGGAGAAGCATAGCCCAAAGGAAATTGGAAATGAGAAAAAGCAGGATTGGGAGAGGGTGGCTGCTCTGAGAGACTGCTGGCCAAGACAGGAAGTGGATGGATGGGCATATTGGTTTGAAAATGATCAGTCCATGCAGATGTGTGCTGCCACCTCTGTTTCTGATGTCAATGAGCAGAAGTAGCTCCAGTCTGCTCCTCTTCCCTCTGTGTCCTCTCTTCTGTGGCTGACATCACCCAGTCCTGCTTCCCTCCTCCCCTCATAGCTCCATGCCTTACCCAGCTGGAAAGTTGGTGCATTGGAGTTGTTTACCATTAGAGTCAGAGCATAATGAATATTTGAGCTGAAAGACAGATGCATGCCTATTCCAGGAAAACACCCTGATTATCATATTCTCCACAACCTCTGAATGCTACTTTTGATAAGGAGATCACCACATGAATTGCATATAATAATAAGCTGCTTATTTTTAAACAGCTTTATTGAAGTTTAATTGACATATCAAAATCTATTTTAAATGTACAATTTAATGACTTTTTAAAATAAAGTCATAGGGTTGTATAATCATTACCACAATCCAGTTTGAGAACATTTCCAACTCCCCAGAAGATCTCTTATGCTTGTTTTCAGTTATTCCTCATTCCTACCCCTAACACCAGGTGGTCACCAATATGCCTTCTGTCTCTATAGATTTGCCTTTTCTAGACATATACATGAAGTCATCAAATATGTCTTTTGCATCTTTCATTTAGTATAATGTCTTTGAGTTTCATCCTTGTTTTTATCATACATCAGTAGTAGTAGTTTTCTTTTTTCTTTCTTTTTTTTTTTTTTGCTAAAGAGTATTCCATTGTCCAAGCACACCTGATAGACATTTGAATTGTTTCCAGTCTTTTGCTACTACAAATAATGCTGCTGTGGACATTTACATATATGTCTTTGTGTAAATATATGTTTTCATTTCTCTTGGGTAGATTCCTAACAGCAAAATTGCTGATTGAGATGGTAGGTTTAACTTCTTAAGAAACTGCCAAAAGATTTTTCAAAGCAAAAAATAAAATTTGCATTTCCACTAGCAGTGAAAGAGGGTTCCAGTTTCTCCACATCCTTGGCAACATTTACTATTGTCTGTCTTTTAAGTTATATCCATTCAGTAGGATCATAAGCATCCTAAAATGACCAGACATCACTTATCAACTAACAGGACCTTTGGTGTCCATTTAAGAAGAAATGGAATGCTTATTTGCTATTTCTTGTTTTGGTCAAACAGTTAGAAGAAGTGTGTGGGTGTGTGTGTGTGTGTGTGTGCACACACACACACACACGCACACACACCCCTCTAGCTCTTGATGTGAGCAAAGGTAGAGGCTTTGCGCTGATTGTCTTCTCCCCGCCCAAGAGGCCAGCTTCTTCTCCTATACAACTCCTCCTCTGTTCCAGAAAATTGAAACAGATCCCTTTAGGCTGAGCCTTTCATACCCCATGGTATTATTTCAAAGAAAACAATAAAAAAAAAAATTCAGGGAAGTCATTTATTGATTTTGTTCCCATAATGATGGAATTAGGTGATAAATAATGCAAGCAGAAGCAAAGAGAATAAAGTAGAGAACCCAACATTTGTCAATTGCCCATGTACTGAATATGGGATAAGCCTTTTCATATTTTTCACATCAGGAAATTCTCATAATCTTTGATGTATTTTATAAATCACCATTTCATGGTCAAGAAGTGAAAGCACAGAGAGATTAGGTCAATTGCATAAGGTTGCACAGTGAGTGAAGTTAGGTTTTAAGCCCAGGTCATTAGTTCTGAACTGATTTTCTTTCACTACACCAACTGACAAGAAATAAACAGGAAAGGAAAATTTTAAGGAACAAAGAGCAAAAAGTTCATGTAAATGTTAACTACTGAGAGAATGTAACAAGATTTATAATGGTCTAAATTATACAACCAACGATCGGTTTGTGGTACAAGGGTTCTGTTATTTCCATGCTTTGATGCTTATGACATATACAGAGTTCAAACCCTGGGGACTAGGAATCAAACTCGAAGCTTTAGGAAGGATGGGGAGGTATGGTATTCCTGCTTATTTTATTTTCTCCCAGCTAAGAAAAGATTGTTCATTCTGAGTACTTGCCCAGATAATGCAGAGAAAATCCAGAGACATTTTTACCACCCAGAAACTGAGAGGTTCCTGAATTAAACTAGTACATTTTTTTGAGTAACAGTTCTGCTTCCCTTGGATGAGCAGAATCTTTGCTGATGTCATCACCACCCACCACCACCTGGCATCCCTGCATGGTGGTGGTCAGAGCAGTGGAGAAATGGGTGGAGCATTTAGAAGAGATTACTTGGAGGAGATGTCTCAAAGAATCACATTTACAGATTCTACAGAGAGGTCTCCTTAATCTCTGTCTTTAGGAATAACTGATGTATGTGTCTCATACACCATCTTTTTCCATGAACGTTTATATGGTCATCATGAAAGGAAAAGTGATAACTCATCTTTAGGATGCCTAGTTTCAAGGGAAATGGCACTGCCTCCTTTAGTCCTTCTGTTCCTTTGAGCATCAGGTTAGGGGTCGATTATGCTTAGGTTGGGGATATGCAGAGGGAGAATGAGAGATGTGAATATGAGCAATATTCTGTGAAATTACCTTTTCTCTAACAGCCAATACAGCTCTAGTATTTGGGGATTATTTAGATTTTTGCCAATTAAAGTCTTCAAATTTTAGGGCTTTAAATTCAATCCTGCCCGACAGCAACTTGTTACTTAGCTCATATTATCGATGTGTACTTAATAGCTCTTATCTTTGAATGGTAATAAAAATACCAGTGTATGCCACAGGATCTCAGAGTGAGAGGAAAAACTAGCAAACGCAGTTACAAGGTGCTTTGCCAGAACAAATGTTTATTGATGTACCCAATAAAAATACTAATAATAGTAGCACAGATCAATACCACTTCCCAAACTAGGTTCCAAAACATATTAATAGGTGATCTGGGGTGGTGGGAAAACCCAACTCCATAATCAAAGACATTTGGGAAACACTGAGTGGAATTTGTACAACACTAAAGAGACTTCAATGTATTAAATGTGCATTATCAGCCTTCAAAAGGGGGATACCATATGGGGATTTTCTGAGCTGCTTGAAAAGACAAACATTTAATCACAGGAACAAGATGTAAAACATTTGGGGTAAAGATAACATGGAAAATTTGCTATTGCTTCAGGGGTATATTTCGTTGTCTTATCCAAAGTTCACATATCCAGACCACTCTTCATTTCACCTACCTTCTGCCTAATATCTCCAGGAAGGACCCAGATTGGTAAACATATAGAGCATAGGAAGATACTGAAAGAGGAATGGTATCTATGATCCTTTCTAAATCCGAATTATCTTCTGAAAGCCCAGAGCCAGCCTGTTTGAGGCACTGGTTAATGGTGGTTTCATGTGAAAAGGAAATTCTTCATTAAAAAACAAAACTAAAAAGCAAATAAACAAAAACTAATTTATATAATAACTATATGCAGTGCATGGGACTTGTTTGGATCTGGATTCTAACAAACCAAGTATAAGAAAATATTTGGGGGATAAGTGGAAAGTTTGAAGGCTAAGGAATTATAATTATCATGTTAAGCATGATAATGGTATCTGGTGCTCTAAGGACATATGCTTAGTAGTTTAGTGTGGAATATCATGATGTTTAGGATTTACTTTAAAATAACCCAGGGAATTCCCTGGCAGTCCAGTGGTTAAGACTCCATGGTTTCACTGCCAAGGGTGCAGTTTCAATCCCTGCTGCTGCTGCTGCTAAGTCGCTTCAGTCGTGTCCGATTCTGTGCAACCCCATAGACGGCAGCCCACCAGGCTCTGCCGTCACTGGGATTCTCCAGGCAAGAACACTGGAGTGGGTTGCCATTTCCTTCTCCAATGCACAAAAGTGAAAAGTGAAAGTGAAGTCACTCAGTCGTGCCTGACTCTTAGCGACCCCATGGACTGCAGCCTACCAGGCTCCTCTGTCCATGGGATTTTCCAGGCAAGAGTACCGGAATGGGGTGCCATTGCCTTCTCTGATCAGGAACAAAGATCCTGCAAGCCATAAGGCATGGCCAAAAAATAAAAATAAAAAAAATAGAGGAAGCAAATATGGCAAAATATTAATAACTGTTCAGTCTAAGTAATGGAATATAGAGAGTTTTTATAATTTTTGTTAGTTTGAATTTTTTTATGATAAATTGTTTTTTTTTTTTCTTCTTAATGCAGGTTTGTCAGTGCAGATCTACTAAAATCAAACTCTCTAGAGACTGGGCCTAAAAGTCTGCTATTGTTTCCCTCCTCCTCTCTCTCACTCTCTTTTTAAAAAATCATATGTAGTATCAGCTAGCTGAGATGCTAGCTTCCTCTGGACTGTGATAACCTTTGCACATTGCCCCGTACTTAACAGCCCAGTACTTGGCAGTGATGTTGGTGTGTGAGGTGATTTTAACACAGGAGAAAGCCTATTGCAGTGCTCCTGAGCAGTGGCTGGTATGAAGCTTCAGGTCTTTTCCAGTACTGAGTAGGCAAAGTCTGGCATGGTCCAGTGTGTAGACCTAGAGCCATTTTGAATTACATGAGCCCAGGTACTCATATGCAAACAAAATCGTTGGCATATAAGCAAAGGCTTTTGGTTTTTCAATTTTACAAGAAGTATATTTAGAAAGCAATTTTAAAATGCTCTCATTTCCTTTAAAATTTTAAGTAAATTTTTTCACAAGTCTGTACATTTAGCTGTTAAGAACTATTCTCTGTAATACACAGTTGCATATCTGAATTAAGTTTAAAAAAATGAATAATTACTTGTCATAATTAGAAGGTAACTATAAAATTATAATAAAAAGTAATATTATATTGTGCAAGTACAACATTTTAAAGCAAACAATGTAATAACTCTAATCAATTTCTAACATGGGTACCTAAAAATTAGTTCTTTAAAGAGAATGGCCACTCTGAGTGATTAGCATAATAAAGTTATATATTATACTTCACATACTAAATGACTGTCAACCTTCAGAGTTGATGTTTTGATATATCTTTTAAAAGAACAAAGTGAAGAACACAAAAATTCATTACCTGCAGAATCCATGCTATTAACCCATACCATCTATACTCTCAAAACCCCATATCATCATAACTTTCTAAATATTCTGGCAGAAGGCTTACAGAACAGGCCTGAGTATCATGCTGTGGTGCATATGGTCTGCAGAAAGTAGATCACCAACATAATTAGCCATGTTCTAAGACATCATATCCATTAAATATAGGTTTGTGAGCTGTTTTCATTTTTCTAAAATACACTGAGATGGCCTCATAGCTGCCTTTTTAAATGCTTGTCTGTTACCATTTAAAATCATGTATCATACCAGAAGGCAATGGCACCCCACTCCAGTACTCTTGCCTGGAAAATCCATGGAAAGGGGAGCCTAGTAGGCTGCAGTCCATGGGGTTGCTAAGAGTCGGACATGGCTGAGCGACTTCACTTTCACTTTTCACTTTCATGCATTGGAGAAGGGAATGGCAACCCACTCCAGTGTTCTTGCCTGGAGAATCCCAGGGACAGGGAAGTCTGGTGGGCTGCCATCTGTGGGGTCGCACAGAGTCGAACATGACTGAAGCGACTTAGCAGCAGCATACCAGATGTGGTACCTTTAATACACCTTGGGAAGCATCAATCTAATTTAAGTGCAGCAAAATTATATCAGATCCTTTGCTAATAGGAAAGAAAGGGGGAAAATGATTCCTAAAGGGGAAGAAGTATGTCATATATATTTGTTTGACTTGTATCTAGAGCAGTGCCTAAAACAAATAGGCATGCAGTACAAGTCTGTTTGAGTAAATGAATGAATGCTCATCATGTCTCCAAATTATCTCTAGCCTCTATTCTCAAAACCAATTATTTGTCAAGATAAAGGCTTTAATCAGAGCGCTTAGCCCATGAAAATTAAATTGCTGAACCTGGCCCCTTTGTAGGAAATGTAAAACTCATGAAATTCAAGTACTCTTGGGAAATCCAAACACATTTTCATTTACCAGTGTATATAATTGAGGCAAAAATAAATTAGATAAATTTATTTAAATACATGGATATTAGCTTTTGATATTTCCTAAAACACTGGAAAAGGAAATGGAAAATTCTCTCTCATGAGGATTTGGAGGCTGCTTATTGTAACTGAAACAATGCAGACAGAAAGCCTGGGCTCGAATCCTGACTCTGCGACTGGTTAGCAGTGTATAACCTGGTAAAGTCGTGTATTCTCTCTGAGCTTCAGTACTCTCACTTTATACAATGAGAAGGTGAGACTAAACTGTCTATAAGTTTCCTTCCAGCTCTAAAATTCTGTTTTCCAATTCTTCTTCTCCCAGAGACTCCTGAGCAGTGCTTGGTATGAAGCTTCAGGTCTTTTCGAGTACTGAGCAGAGTCTGGCATGGCCCAGTGTGTAGACCCAGAGCCATTCTGAATTACATGAGCCTGGGTATTGGCAAACAAAATTATTAGCATATATGTAAAGGCTCTTGGTTTTTCAATTTTGAAGCAAGTATATTTAGAAAATACTTTAAAATGCTCTCATTTCCTTTAATATTTAAGTAAAATCTATCACAAATCAATACATTTAGTTAAGAAATATTTTCTGTAATCAGATTGTTCGGGAGTGAACTGTAGCTTTAGAACTTGGACACTGATAGATGTGCTAACTAGTCTTATTGTGGTAGTCATTTCACAGTATATATGTCTACCAAATCATCACCCTCTACACCCTCAACTTTCACAATGTTATATGTCAATCATATCTCAAACCTGGGGAGAAAAGATCTTAGCAAAGGGACTTCTCCATGACTCAATTACCTTGTCTTTTTAAAGTCATTACAAAAAGAAAAAAAAATGCTATCTCCTTCAGGGTTTGTGGGAGGCATAAGAATTAAACGAAAAACGAAACTTGCAAAGCACTTCAGAGAGCATCTGACCTAGTAATCACTCAATGAAGCAGCTACAACTGGTTTTTTCCAAATATCCTTTATCTAGGAAACAACTTTTTTATTTTAAAGAACACAATAAAAGTGTTTATTTGGTATGTTCCTACCCCTTCACTTTGGAGAAAGAAATGGCAACCCACTGCTGTATTCTTCATGGTCCATGGGGATGCAGAAAGTCAGATACAACTGAAGTGACTAAGCATGTACCCCTTCACTCTGACCTATTTTTGTCACGTCTGCAGAATAAGTGAGGAAGGCAGGCAAGGATCATCACCTGACTGCTCCTGGTCTCTCCGACTCTAGAGTTCTGTTCCTCTCTACAACTAAATAAATTGCTTTAGTCATCAAATTTGCCTAAAGTTGACTGTCTGGTTGCTTGCTATTGACCCATTCTATGCAACTCTACAGAAGTGGCCATGTGAAATGCCAACTTGGGTTGAAAATGATGGTTCAGGAAGCCCGTGTCCTGTTTTTATGAGGCCCATGAGATAATAACTGTGGTTTAAATGCTGCAAAATGCTTTTCAAATGCCATTTATTATACATAAGGTCCAATTTGAAGATAAAATCTAAAGGGAAAAGGCCAGATGTGGAATGTGACCTCTGGAAGATCTCTCATTATGATAAGGCACAGTGCTCATGTCCCATGGATCCCGGAACGGTTGTCTCTCTGTACTGATTTGGCATAATGAGAGGGATGACCTGCGGGGGAAGAGGAGAGACCCCATTCTCCAAGAGCACTGGGAACAAAAAGAGGAGACGACCATAGGGAAGAAATGGCCAGGTTCATTCTGAACTATTACCTCACATTCATAAACATTTTAAGTAAACAGCAATTGTATTTTACATTTAAAAATAAATGTTTTTCTTTAAAATAACTGACAGGAAATTCTTATGAATTTGTCTCCTATTAAAGGGAAATTCTTATGAATATGTCTCCTTTTAAAGGGAACGAATAAACATTTGAATTAACAGCCATTAAATCAAAATCCTTTAAAAACTCTATAACTGATGTTTTAGAGTAAATGTAGATGAATAATGTCAAATATATGTGTCATTCCTTTATTTTAGAAACACATTTTTGCCATTTTTTTTCTTTCTTAAAAGCAATACATAAGAGTGATACCACTGGCTGGAAATAGTTGCTGGGGGAAAACTCTGACATCAAGCAAAAGGCATGTAATCAGCCAGAACAGTACAATTAGCAGCAGTATTGTGCCCAACCACACAAACTTGCAGTGCCCTGTACCTAAAAACAAGTTTTGAGGGAATGCAGAACAAGGAAAACGTGTTTGGGCTTTTTTTCTTCCCTGTTAATTAGCATAAGTCACAAAGCTATAAGGATTTTAGTTTGAAATAGGAATTATAGATAATGGGGAAATCTCAAAAACAGGATAAAGATTAAATTCACAAGATGAGTTGATATCTTTATATCTTCATGAATGTAATCCATAAATCCATCTAAAACCATTTTAAAAAAATCATTCCAGTTTAACTTATCTTTCCCCAAATCTCTTTAAAAAGTTTTAATGCCTGGCTTTTCCTGAAACTCAAGGATGTTTAATTCTCCAAGTTGCCAAGAGTAACAGAGAAATCTTTGATTTAAGAAATGGAACGTTTGCCAAATTCTTTCCATGGGTTTGGAGTGAGATAGGATAGCATGGTGCCTTATCCTCATCTTCAACATCAGTGGGAACAGTAATTCAGTCCCTACCACCCCATTCAGATGGGGAGCCTCCAGCTGTGGGTGGTTCTGCATTTTTCGAATTCCTCCTGGAGGGCTGACAGTCACCCTGCTAGCCACAGCTGACAGTAGACTCCTGTCGCATGCTGCATTTTACTGCTCAGCTCTAGCAATGATAAACAAAACCAGGGGGACTAAAGGCAAAGGTGATTTCAGGACAGCCACCAGTTCCCCACATGGACCCTGAACTGTCCAGCTCTCTCCTTTATGCTGTGTTTATGGCTCAGATGAAGTAACTGGAAACTTGGAAAGGAAAAGCCAAGCTGCCAATAGAATGTGGAGTAAGTAGCAGCTTACCTGAGAGCTTTGTCATTCTTTGTTCAGTTTATTAAGTTTATTAAACTTATAAACTTTGTTCAGTTTATAAAAACCCAGGCAGACTTAAGCTGTTAGGGTGGAAGGGGTGCTATCAACCACTGCCCTATTGACACCTTCTTGTTAAATGACATATAATTCTTTATAAATTCATATAATTCTTTATAATTATTTAAAAACAGATCTATCCATTGGAAACAGGACTGTGGATTTTGTCCCCAGCCTTTCTTCTCTCAAATCTGGGTTTCCATCTGTATGAGTGGGCACATATCTTGGGTACTTCTCAATGTTTACTGATACCTACCTTGCTCTTTGAAAATTAAATACTTTACTAAAAAAGTGAACACTGCAGTGTCAGGTTTTTATTTAATTTAATAAATCTTGCTATACCTCTGCTGACAAAGAGGATGTGTTCTACCACCTTAGAAATGTTATTGCCAGACATAGAAATTATGCTAATACAAACAATGCTTTCAACAGATGAAAGTTTATCCTATTTTCTTTTCCTCTTCAAAGTCACTGTATACTCAAAGAAGTGATACAGGACAGCATAAAATGTGTATCAAGTCTTGGGGCTGAGAAAGAGATCCAGGTAACGTTAGAAGAGTAAATGGAGAAACTGAGCCCAAATAGGTCCCAAATGATCCCTCATCTCTAGCGGTTCTTTTCAACAGACGTTCAGCAGGATCAGCTAGCATCCTTGGATGGTAGCCTCCCTTCAACCCAACTCACAGAGCACCTAAATGTTCCAGTCAAGGTCACCCTTTAGATCAGCAGTTCTCAACTAGGGGCAATAATTCTTTTTCATGAGGTGCCCTGCACTGTAGAATGTTTAGCAGCATTTCTAGCCTCTATCCACCAGATACCAGTAGCATTACCCAACTCAGTCACTACCATCACATTATGACAACTAAACATGTCTCCAGACACTGCCAAATATTCTTTTAGGGGCAAAATCACCTTCTGATAATAAGTGGCAAAATAGGGGTTTGAAAATTGCATGATCTCACGAATGTGTGTGCATGCTAAGTCGCTTCAGTCATGTCTGACTCTTGACAACCCCATGGACTGTAGTCCACCTGGTTCCTCTGTCCATGGGATTCTCCAGGCAAGAATACTGGAGTGGGTTGCCATGCCCTCCTCAATCTTAAAAATATCTCTCCTTTTAAAAATGCTGAAATTCCTGTAATAAGGCCTTGTTTCTTTCTTTCCACAGTCACAGAATACAAAGCTGGCACTTGTACCTTTTCTTATAGAGGTACCAGTGTGAGGTAACTTGGTGAGAATGCACTTCTTTCACTGAAGTGCAACTAGTCAGTCAATAATGAAAGAGGTTGGTTTTCAGAACCTTCCCAGTTCTTCTCAGACAGAAAAGTGTTAAGAGCTAGAGACTCATCTCAAATGAGCCACTTTTCAGAAAGAAGACTAAGAACAAACTTCCAAATCTTGATGATCTTACCTGGAATTGTTCATTCACCTATCCAACACATACCTGCTGCCTTGTAAAGGGTGGTGTTGAATGTAGTATGAAATAAACAGCAACTTCAACATTCTGTAAGTGGGAAGAAGGGTCTAAGAGAGGATACAATTTCGGATATTTAATAGGGAGAATGGATAATTAAAATTTAACTCCAAGGTGGGAGATTAGGTCTCGTTTACCTCTGTGTCCCCAACACCTAGCCCAGAATAGGTACTTAATAATAATTTGCTAAATGAATAAACAAATGCATGATGGATAAGGCCCTCAAGCAGTGGGGGGGGCGGGACTTGGGATACAGTTTTGGTAGGAGGAGATTGACTGAGAAGAGTCAGGAACAAATGGCCCAAGAGGAAGATACATGGAAGCTTGAAGGTGGAGGGGATTAAACCCCAAGTGAGAAAATGCCTGATCAACTCTGTACCAGCAGCAAGACAGTTTAGAGAGAAACCGTGAACTTGAATTCAGATTTCCTGAGTTCAGATACAGACATAACCACTTGTTTCCTTTGAGATCTTGGGCATCATAAACCAGGGATAATGACAGTATCTCCATCAAAGGGCTGTCATGAGGATTCAACAAGGTAATACTTATAAACCTTTTAGACTGGTGATCAGCCAGGAGTCAGTCTAGATTGACCATTGAGAAGCGGCAGTGTTTCAGAGTGGGATGAGGGTCTTGAGAACCATAAAAATCTAAATGGTTATCATGGTGAAAGGAAAAGGGAGCTACCAGGAGTGAGTAAAAAGTTGACCAAGTATTTGTGAGCGCTCCAGTGAGGCAACCGTTGTCTCGGCGATGTGACTAATAGACTCATTTATTTGATTTTCTTTAATCTTCCTCAGTGACTTTAAAGCAAAATGGATGATTAAGTTGACCTGAATTTGGGGATTGTTAAGACTGCATTAAAAGATCAAGGAGATATGGGACAATGAAACTAGAGGGAGCATATATTCAAAATTGTGAGCCCAGGCATTAAGCTCAAAGGGAAAGAAGGGAAGCCAAAAACAGCTAACAAACTGAAAGAACTGGGGGCAGGGGGTTGCAGTGACTGAAAGTCTCAAGGTTAAACAACAGCTCTGGTGGAAGAGGTGGAGGGTAGGATGTGGTAGACAGAGCAGTTTCCAGTATTTAGAGATGGAGCAGATGACACAAGGGCCAGTGAAGCTTACACGGAGTTGAGGGGACTGAGCAAACAGAAGCAAGGCCACTTCGGTTCCCCTTGCTTAACTCAAACCACTCTGCTCCTAAGGGTATCTCATCAGAACGTTTTTGCTAGCAAGGAATCCAATAACTGATCAACCACTCTAGCAAAATCTTTCTAACATTCTTCTTAGTATTTCAAAAGGCAGGGGGCAGGCTCACACAGAAATATAATACACATTAAGGAATATCAGTAGAGATAAAATATTGATGATCCAATATAAACATTAAGTGAACTGGCTGATGTATGAAGCTTCATTCAAATCAACCAGAAGTCTTCTTAAGGGATTGATCTTTTCTCATCATTATCTGAGATATCTCAAAAAATATTAATCCTCTCCAATTCTCATCTCAGTGCCTACTCTCTTTTCTCTACCCTACTCTCAAGGCAGCTGTGTATACACACACACACACACACACCCTTCTTACACATAGTTTATGGGATTCATTCATTCAACAAATATGTACCAGACTCTGTCCTAGATGCTGGGGCCATGACAGTCAGAGAGGCTAGATCTGTGCTCACATGAAGCTTACATTCTAAACAGAGAGACAGTTGACGAACAAGTGGACATATTTACAAATAATTTCAGATAGTGAAAATGCTACCAAAAAAAGTGATGATAATAAAATATTTTACATTCATTTGTATATTGTCTGTATGTCTATGAAATTATCACGTAGTAGGTATATATCCCCATTATCCTTTAAGAAATTGGAGTTAAAGTGACAAAAATATTATCCAATATAGAACTACTGGCAGAAGAGGAAGTCATTAATTTGCTGATTCTGTTTTTCTGCTCAAGAAATCACATAGAATATTTGGCTTAATGATAAATGAATCACAAATACTTTATTAAAAGTTTTTAACAGAAAGCAAGTTTAAGAAAGCCTGCCTAATCTCCCCCAACCCCAGAGGGTCTTACCTTCAAGGCCAGATCTAGTTAAGAGTGCTACCTACCAACCAGCACCTTATTCTCCTGGCCTGTCAAAACTTAACTTCAGAGTCTGAGGTCCTTTGGGAACAATCTAAAATCTGTGATTCCTAATTCCAACTCCAGTCTAACTACCAGTGTTCCTTCTTCAAAGAACTCGAGCCTAAGAATTCTGTTTAGGCTAATAAAATGATACATTAAGACACCCTTGAAAAAGAAAAATGGAACCATTGCTTTGCCTGTAGAACTTCTTAAGATTTTTTTTTTGGCATTGAAGTTCCACAGCCAAGCTAAACAACAGTGAATGTAGGTTTTGTTTCTAAACTAGGATCAGGTGAAAGGGAAACAGGACTCTAATGTGGGTATTCACAAATACTTTTTCCTTTTTATCGTACCAGTTAATGTAACCTTGTGTTATAACCAAAATCCCAGCCACTGCAGATGGGTAGGGTGTCTCTTGGAAACCTTCAACAAAGTCCTTTAGCCTCAGTGAATTTCCTGTGAAATTCCAGAGCAACTACATCTTATTTGCACCTTTGTCCATCATTACTTTTTTTTTAAATTTTATTTTATTTTTAAACTTTACAAATTGTATTAGTTTTGCCAAATATCAAAATGAATCCGCCACAGGTATACATGTGTTCCCCATCCTGAACCCTCCTCCCTCCTCCCTCCCCATACCATCCCTCTGGGTCGTCCCAGTGCACTAGCCCCAAGCATCCAGTATTGTGCATCGAACCTGGACTGGCAACTCGTTTCATACATGATATTATACATGTTTCAATGCCATTCTCCCTAATCTTCCCACCATCATTACTTTTTAAGCAACTAAAATCAAGCTTAAGAGCATGTTTGTTATGCCTACAATCTACTCAAGGTAACCAAATTAAAACAGACCAGACAGATTTCATAAATCTTCTTCATAAATGGAATTTCCGTCAAGAAGACCAGCATTGACCAGGCTGTAAGTCTGTGTTTGTTTCCGCATTCTAGTTCAGTATGTTTCATGTGTTTCAGGCACAAATCAGTAAGATGGCATTACTACATACAGAAGAGAATTTCAGTGACATCTGTACTGTTATAATTTCTGTTTGAAAGTGATGCCACCCAAGATAAAACTCATCGGAGTGTGCCTGAGGCATAACTCAGAGTAATTCCTTTCTCATCTGTCTCCCCTAGTAGGGAGTGGAGAGTGTTGCCTCCCATCTCTAAGGGTTAGGAATATTTTCTTTTAGCTTTTTGTAGAGTAATCAAGGAATCTGGGCTGAAAAACTGCTCTAGGACCTTAAAGGCCCATTGCATAAACATATGAGTGACATACATCAGGTTTTATACTATCAGGAGTCTCCCTGCTTATCTTGTTCTTTCTGCTAGACATGTTTTTTGTTCAAGGGCCCTCTGCCTGTCCCTCAATCTTTCTCTAGGATGTGAAGCCCATGCATAAGGCAGCAGTGTTCTTTTCACACTTAATTCCTCACCCTGTTTTAGTGGGCAGCAGTATCTCAAGCCAGCACTGTCTCTGTCACTGAGCCTTTCAACTAGAAAACCTCAGGGCAGTTCTCCATGCTGGCTGGCTGGCCTACCTCGTGTAGCTCAGGTCTCCCCTGCACCCCTTAGAACAGCCTCTCCCAAAGAGTGAATGGCCTGGCCCGTGAGCCCCCGCACCGCCCCCCACCCCAGTCTCATGGAAACTTTTGTCTGGAGTATTCAAGTATTCAAGCCCTCAAGGAACCAGAATGTGGTGTTTGTGGTGAAACTAAAACCATACTGGAACAGAAAGAAAGTAACTCTTCAAATATGTCTCCTGTAAACTTTTATATACTGTATTAAAACCAAACTTTGTCCCAGGATAATCAAGTTAAACTATTTTAAAATAGTGTCTCAAAACTTGATGGCCAAGAGAACAGAATTTAATGAATTTAAGTTTTTGTTTCAATTTTGTATCTGTAAATTGGGTGAAGGTAAATCTTTCTGAGTTAGATTGGTACATAATATTAATTCCAGTGCTGTGCTGCCTCTACAAAATACAGCTGACCCTTGACCAACAAGGGGTGGGGTAGGGTGTAGGGGTACCCACCCTCCATGCAGTAAAAAATCAATGTAAAACTTATAGTTGGCCCTCCAAATATATACATATGCCCTCAGTTGTCCATATTTGTGGTTTCTCCATGTCTGCCACTGGAACCAACAGTGGATCCTGTTGTTCAGTCATTCAGTTGTGTCCAACTCTTTGTGACCCCATGGACTGCAGCACACCAGGCTTCCCTGTCCTTTACCATCTCTCGGAGCTTGCTCAAACTCATGTCCATTGAGTTGATGATGTCATCCAACCATCTTGTCCTCTGTTGTCCCCTTCTTCTCCTGCCTTCAATCTTTCCCAGCATCAGGGTCTTTTCTAATGAGTCGGTTCATCGCATCAGGTGGTCAAAGTATTGGAGCTTCAGCATCAGTCCTTCCAATGAATATTCAAGATTGATTTCCTTTAGGACTGACAGGTTTGATCTCTTTGCAGTCCAA
This sequence comes from Bos indicus, assembly GCF_029378745.1. Taxonomy (NCBI): domain Eukaryota; kingdom Metazoa; phylum Chordata; class Mammalia; order Artiodactyla; family Bovidae; genus Bos; species Bos indicus. The sequence continues at coordinate 44,289,456 of NC_091769.1, forward strand.
GGGACTCTCAAGAGTCTTCTCCAACACTACAGTTCAAAAGAATCAATTCTTTGGCACTCAGCCTTCCTTATGGTCCATCTCTCACATCTATACATGACTACTAGAAAATACTGTAGTACTGTAGTATTAATTAGTGGGAAAAAAATTCACCTATAAGTAGACCTATGCAGTTCAAACTTATGTTGTTCAGAGGTCAACCATAATTCTTTCTATTCCTGGTTAGGGACTCCTAGTACATAATAATGAGACAGCTGGATTAAATGACTGTTAATCAATTGTCCTGACTTCCCTTGAGAATTAAAATCTCTTTTGGTGTTTTATTTTACAGAACATAAGTTATATACTCGCTGAGAATAATAAGGAGTGCACTTTGAGCTTTTGTCAGTGAAAACCAGGACTACATCCTTGTACTGTTTGTTTCCATGCATGATTCTTTTTTCTTTCAAAGTAATATATGTTAGCTAAAGGGACATTTGGGCTTCCCTGCTGGCTCAGTGGTAAGGAATCCACCTGCAATGGATGGATTACAGGAGACTCAGTTTTGATCCCTGTGTTGGGAAGATCCTCTGGAGAAGGGCATCGCAGCCCACTCCTGTATTCTTGCCTGGAGAATCCCATGGAGAGAAAAGCTTGGTGGGCTACAGTCAATAGGGTCGAAAAGAGTTGGAAAAGTGACTTAGCATGCATGCAAAGGGGCATTTAAGACCTTCGAGTAGAACTTTTAAAGCAAATTTGCTTTAAAATGAATAGTTTTGCTTTTCCAATGAACTTTAGTAATTACCAAAGAGAAAAAAGAGCTTAATTTCTTTATTATGACCTTCAGTCAGAATGATGAACAGAATTTAATTTGGAGAAAGTATTCTTTAAAAGCTAATATGTCAATTTACTGGCTTCTTCCTTTGACTAGAATTTATATTTCAGCATTAAAACATACTGTAAGTTCCAAATTCTCTTGAATTACGTGTAAAAGATGAAAAAGAACTAAATTATTTTCTTCTAACATACTGAACTGAGCTTAATTCTTAAGGTACTCTTTTGGTGTTTGGAAAATACTTTGTATAGGGATGTAAATTATAGCAGTTCACATCTCTTCATTTTCTATGTAACTGTGTTTCTTACATAAATATATGTAACTATCACCCACCAAAGCTTGCTGCTGTTGCTGCTGCTGCTAAGTCGCTTCAGTCATGTCCGACTCTGTGCGACCCCATAGATGGCAGCCCACCAGGCTCCCCCGTCCCTGGGATTCTCCAGGCAAGAAACTGGAGTGGGTTGCCATTTCCTTCTCCAATGCATGAAAGTGAAAAGTGCAAGTGAAGTCGCTCAGTGAAGCATGTTCAGTTACAAAATGAAGCTACAGCCATTGTCCTTTAAAACTATGCCTCCGTGTACCTGCTCATTCTGTGCTCTTTTCCTGAGATACTGTAACCCATAGTTCCCACATGTGTCTCCACATAGAATAATATGGGCATCTTGAAAACATCCCCAAGTCCAGGTCACATCCTAGGCTAATTAAATCATATTCCTGGAACATAGGCATCAGGAGTTTTTAAAATCCCTAGGTGGTTGCAATGTGCTACCAAGTTTGAGAAACACCACTTCAACCAACTTGTTCTCAAACTTTCATTCATCCTTCCCATCTCAGTTGATAGGGTATGTCTGAAGCCTGCTTTTGGCCTTCCCATTATCCCTCCTGCATCTCTCTACTACACCAAGCATAAAGTTCATCCGTTCCCTCAAACTATAATAAGATGCTATTTTTAGGTTTAAATCCCAGAGTCTAACCCTGGGCTTATGTAAGGGAGTACTCAATAAATAAATTTATGGGACGAATAACCTCTTCCTAATAAAACTAAAGCAAAAACATACAAGATTTATATTGCTATGGAGAACATTTAAGATGTGTTTTAGGATAATGTTTCACTTGGTCAACATCTCATATTTAGGAAAACATCTCATCATACCAATGAAAATAAATCCATACCTAAACATCAAAGAGAATCATAAAATATAACTTTAATTACCTACAAAACTGCATTATTTATTATAATAAGCACAGAAAAATGTTTCCTGTGGTAAGAAACATCTAAAACAACTCATCCTTTCTCAGTTCCAGTTCCATCTGGAGTGGATTGTATTGTTTTCCAAAGCAGTCCTTCCTGAATTTTATGTTGTTTCAGGGGTTTCTAAAACTGATTTTTAAGAATTTTAGAGTACTTAGTTTACAAAGTGTAAGATGTGAAGAGTCTATGTTTATCATGGTATTCATACTAATAACATGATCTTTATGATTTTAAAAATTCATATAGTAAATTTTGCTATAATAAAATCCTAGACAATAAACCCAATCTTAAACACATGTTTTTTAAAAGTAGTTTAAAATATTTTACTCCCTGGGTTACCTAATTACTTCAAATTTCAGCAATGCTTCACAATCCAACGTTATTCTTTATCTGCTAGATTTTTATGCATGAAGCCTGAAAAAATAATCAGATTTAGGAACTGTTTTCCATGATAGTGTTACATTCCTCACTTGTCTCATTTATCTTCACATATGAAAACTTGGGTTATCTCATTAGATATCAAATTAAGACCTTGTCAACTATTGTTCAATATGCACTGATTCTGAATGCATATTAAAGTCAAAAATGAGAGGAAAAAGTATAAACCTCCACTTTTAAATGTCAACGTTGTAATCAACTACTAAACAAATTTTTAAATTTAGTCTATTAATTAAACACAACTAATTCAAACGGCAGTCCTTGGAACATACTTCTTGTCTTCCTTCCCACAATGGAGTCATGACTTTAAATCATGAGTGCAATAGCCTTAGAAACTGTTTTGTTTTATCCGAAATAAGCTCCGAATGGATATATAGATTGCGGAAAGACAAAAAAGATCACCACCCCCAATATTCAGTTCCAATGTCATTGTTCCCAAAATGTAAAAGCTGTGAATGAAACAACTATTTCTAGTAAGCTTCGGCTGTGAACACAAAACGGAATTTCTTTTGCCATGTAAACAAGGCACAGAGGCATACCTTCAACAGGTAACTTTATTTTTGGGTCAAAAGAGCAGGGCAATTTTAAAGCTGGCTTCTGTTAGCATAAATCTGATTTGGGGTAGTGTCCTTTGTCAGGTCCTGTTTCCTTGTCTCCTTGTCACTTCCAGAAGCACCTCATCACTCCCTTAGTGAGGGGCCCAGTGGGCGTTACTGCCGCCCCTGGCGAGGGCTCACCGGATTAGCAGGCAACATGAGACCTAGGAGGGTAGAAGCCCCGGCCGGGAGCGGGTAGTTCTGTGGCTTTCGGGCCTGGGAGCCAGCTGGAGGCTGGTTCTTCTCTCTTGTCTCCAATCCCCAGAAGCTGGTCCAAGTGGCGCAGGCTGGCTGGAAAGGTGTAACCTACTCCTTCCCTAGACCCAACAAATAAAAGGTGACCAAAAAAAGTCTCCATCTCCTATCTTGAGTCTTAGTGCCCTAAAAATACCTTCCCCTGGCCTTTTGCATCACTCCCTCGGCTACCATCGAGAGCAGAGCGGGTAAAAATAATTTCCGAGAGGTCACTGGCGCTAAAACCACAGCGGACAGAGGCTGTGTCTACCTGAAGACCTGGAGAGACAGTTAGCGGGGAAGGCTTGACTTCCTCGGCGGGGCCTCCTCCATCCAGCATAAAACCGGCGCAAGACCGGCGTCCCGAGTGGTGGATGGGCAGGTGGGTGCGGGACAGGAGGACTGGAGGGAGTAAGGAATCGCTAAATCGCCTCGGCTGGGACCGCCTCCTCGCCCAGTGGCCTCCCCTGCGTTGTTCCGAATTACCAAAACGAAGCTCAGGCTAAACTGCCGCCCCCGGCCAGCCCGACTGAGCTCGGGAGGCAGAGATACAGGGGAGCGAAGGCCGGGTGTCAGAGGGGGCCATTAGGCAAGAACTGGGGGGAGCTGACAGTGTCCCCTCGCGCCTCCGTCTCCGTTTTGCTGGGAAGAGCCCAGATGGCTGCGGTCCTAACATAGCATCCATCTGCGGCTCGCCTCCCTCCCCGGGACCCCGGAGGCGTGGCGAGCTCGGCTTTCTCCCGCCTCTGACTCGCGGCACCCCTCCGCGGGACTCTTGGTTGGGCCCGGGGCGGGGCCTGCAGGCGCTCCACGTGCGGTCGCGAGCTCCACGCTCTGCTGCAGCGGCTTTGCCACTGCCCCCGCCACCTCGGGGCGGGCTGGAGGCGGAGCCTCAGGGGGCGGGGCGGGAGGCGTGGGCGGGGCGGACGCGGGCGCTCGTCTGGCTGCCCAGGGCAAGGGGCTGAGAGAGTGGGGCAGGCGCGGCGCCGACAGGAAGGCAAGGAGAGCTGGGAATAGTCCGACGCCCGGTGCTGCGGACCTTCTCCGAGGTAAGAGCAGGAGCCGCGTACCCGGGGACTCCCTTAGCCAACCTCCAAGACTGGCCACCGCGCCCCGGCCGCTCATTCTGCCCCCTGCCGGCCGGGCGGCGGCGGCGGCGGCTGGACGGGACCTCGGGAGGGCTTCTGGAAGTCGCTAGCCCCAGCCCAGGCGGTGTCCCCTTCTCCGCGTCTTTCTTCTCCTTCTCCTCGCTCTCTCAGCTCTGGGCGTCGGGCACCGGACTGGAAGGAAGGTCGCTTCTCGGCGAGTCGGAGCTCGCCCACGCCAGGAAGGGAGGACGGGGCCTCGGGGCAGCCGAGCCGGGCAGCGAGGAAGGCGCAGAGCCTCGGGCAGCCTCTGCGGCGAGGGGGGAGGCCGGCCGGGACTGCGGGCTGCGACCCCGGGATCGGTGCTCGCGCTCGGCTCCCGGGTGGTCGGGCTGGGGACGCCTGCCCGTCACGCCCCGTTGCTGTGCCCGGGCGGCGGGGCCAGCTCTTGAGTCCCGAATTCCTGGGTGCCGCCTGTTGTGCGCGCGCCGGCCCGGGCAGCCCGGCTGCGGGAGGGGACTTGAGCGCGGCGTCTGTCCCACAGTCCCCGTAAGTCCCTGGTCGGGGGAGCCGGAGACTGAGCTCGCTCTCGGCGACGCCGGAAGGGGGCCTCGGTGGGATGGGAGTGGGGGGCGCGGCCTGCAGTAGTTGGGTTCCTGGAGGAGCTGGCGACGCGCAGGCCCGGCTCCGGGCCGAGGAGACCCCCAGCTTGTGCCCGAGGAGGGCCAGGAGCTGTCAGGGATGGACAGCTGGGGGCCATCCTAGTGAGGTCCACGGGAATTACAGCAGCCCTCTAGTCCCGGGACAGCATAATCTAATGGTGAGGGCGTTTTCTTGACGGCAGGAAGAAATGGAAAGCTGTCAAAATAAGCACATTTTAAAGTTGAGGTGAAAGTTGGCGAATTTTCAGGCCGTGCAGTTATTTAGTTAGTGTCCAAAGCAATATTAGCTCCTTGACATCCTTTTCGTTTGGAATTCTAGCAAAAATCTGTTTTGCCAGTATTTCCCTCAGGAGTTGTGCATTGCCCACAGCAGGGAAGGAAAACTTCAGCAAGCATTCTCAGGTTGCTTTTAACTTCAAGTTTGTGCTGTCTAACCTTTTAGAGTGTTCAGAAAAAGTACCTCTTGCTGGATTTCTCATGTAGGATTCCGTCCCTTTTTCTCTGGGACCTGGCAATGTTTGTTTATTGGTTTTTATAAGCATCTATATAAATTTAGTCCTTGCACGAAATACTCCCCCGTTGCCACAGGGTGTAGTTTAGGGATTAGAGAATTCTATTGGAGAAAGCTGCTAGTGGCTTCATTTTCCAAGAATGTAAGTCATTTCCTTTCTGTGATTTCAGGGAGTTGATATTTCACAGCATCAAAACTTTGTGGGGAAAATTTTCCGTAATACATCTGTCATTAAAAAGGCTTTTGACTTTTGGATTTCTCATCTTAGAACAGAGCATAAGTTTAGGCTTAGCACTGTTAAAGGATCAGAAGTTTTTCAGAATCTACAGCATTATGAAACTATTGTAGAAAGTAATTTTAACAGGCACCAAAACCTACCGACCGCCTGCCGGGTAGAAGGTGGGGGAGGGGAGAAGAACAGAAGAGAGAGGCAGGAAAACAGATGCCTGTGCTGTTGTCCTTTGTAGTTAAAAAAAAAAAAAAACTTCTAGCACTTAATCATTTTTCCTTGGGTGTGGTTTTGAGAAATAGAAGTGTTATGTTAAAAATGAAAATACTCCACAATATGAGACAGCTGACATTTGAATGCTCTTTCAGTATGTTTGTAAATATATTGGATTTATATTTCATATTAAAATGGACTTCTGGGATTATTAGATGAGAAGGGTCCCCCAGGGAATATCTGCTATCCAGTTATCTGCGGGATATCTTTTCCAGAAAGCAGACTGTCTGTAACATGAACTAATTCTCCGCGTCCCGCCCCCCCCCCCAGCCCCCACTTTGAATTGCTTGTAAGAGTGCCTGAGATCTGACACTGATGGACCGCAGTAATCACCAGTTCTTGCAGGGCCCCAAACACTTCAAGGGACAGGAAATCTTTCTCTGCTTCTGCACCCCTCCTTTTTGGGGAGCAACAGGGGTGGGTAAGCTACTAGCTTCAAATACATAATTTGAACTTGAAAATTAAGATGCTCCTGGCTCTACCAGAAAACCCAATGGGCCAGAATAAAAACTGTTGCTTCTGAAAGGGAAATGTCCATGTGCTAGGTAATAAGTTTTAGCTACGACTTATTTAAAAATTCATTCAAATGGACTAGCTAAATTGGAAGGGGACGTGGGGAAATATAGAGCTTTTTGAGATTCTGAACTTTGTTTCCACTTTCGACTACACTTATAAAGCTTTTGGCTTTCAAAACTAATGACATAATAGACTCTATAGCCCTTTGTGGCAGATGCTTGAGATGAAAGTTTCAAACAGAATTGTTTTTGACTAGGCTATCAAGTTCAGAGTTTAGTGTAAATGAATCCTGTCTCACAACTAACTTTTTTGATAAAGGAATTCTTTGTAGTTTTCAACTTGGATGTTGCACATTTTGATTTCTGAGGCTGTGGGTTTAAAAAAAAGCTAAAACCTGCAAACAATTATTTTAATACATGAAAGCCCGTACCAAGAAAAGATTCAGTCCAGATGTAAAAATGTATGTGAATTTTAGATTTGTATGATCTCAACCAGTTTCCCCTTTTGTTGATGAGGCTGCCTGGATCCCAGATGGCATTTGCAAATTATCCCTTAGGTGGTTTTCAGAGTTCAGAACTAAATTTCACCAGCCTTCTCCAGTCATTTTAATATTGTCTCAAGTCTTCTAAAGGATAGAAGATTTTCTGCATTTATGGAGAGATGAATTTTTCCTACTACTCATTAATACCAACCCCATAAATGCCCTGGTTTGGTAGATGAAGACTATGGGGAAACTGGAGGTATTATGTAATTATTATTATTTAAAAATAATATATTAGAAATACATTATTAAGAGGTACAGACCTCCAGTTTAAGTATTATGTATCCTTTGGGCAGAGTATAGAAGCTTTGGGTTTTGTTTATGCAGTTACAACTTCTTTTAAGGAAAAAAAAAGTTTTAAGTGTATTTACAATCTTCAATAAAATCTTGTTGTAACACAGTTTGAATGGTTTCTGATATAGCAATTGTATGACATTCTCAATAAGAAACAAGAAGCACAACTTACCAGAAAACTCAAGTGTTTTTTTATCTTGTACTCCCAATAACAGAGTTATAAAGGGTGTGTGTCATACATTAGCAATGATATATTTTTAGGATATCTTTGTATGATTATAGAATTATACATTTTGAGTGTTTGATTACATTGTAATTGTGTGTGAAACAATCTAGTGTAGGATGAGGGAAAGGAAAGATTTAGTGGAGAAATTTATGAGTGGTAAAATTTTAGTTAAAAAGTATCTTTCCTGAAACCCAAACAGGAAAAATGGTATCGTTGGCCTCTATAGTTAAACTTTGGTATAGGGAGTAATTGAGAGGGCCTGTTGAATTGCACATTATCCTGAGGAAGAGGCTTTGGGGGCCTATAAAAATAAGTAGGAACAAGTTAAAGGGATAATTTGAGAGGAAGGAAGAAGTAGAAAATTGGGCATTGAATTGCAAGGAAAATCTAAACTTAGAAGGATGAGTATTGAGGTAAAGACTGAAGTAGGGAAAACTTTATATTTAAAAGTGGAAATTAAAGAATAAGATCTTCTCCGCTGTGAGAAAAAGGATTAGAACTGAGGTGCACTATAAGGTCTATATACAACATGAAGTAGTGCTCCTGTCCTGGAAACCTTGCCTGCGTTTGTGTTGAATCACTAGTTTGGTGTTATAAATATTGCCTTCAGAGATTGGATGCTTATCTCTGTCCTTTCTTCCCCTACACCCCCATCCCACCACTTCACATTTCAAAGGCTGGAAGCATTTTCCATCTAAACTCTGATGATTTGAGAAATATTTAATTAGTTCTCTAGCATTTGGGAGATCTGCTAATGCCTACCCGCTATGCTCTGGGTCCAGAGGGACTCTCCAGCTGTAAGGGCTGAATTTATCATTAAGTTTTGAGTGAAAACAAGCAATCTGTGGTTCCAGTTATCTTGTATGATTTAGTGGTGTCATTTCTTCCGATGGAACTTTGTGTCCTATCACTTTTCATATGTATCAAATGGACCAGTCATGCAGTATACAGTACTGATCAAAGAGGGATCACAGAACACTGGGGAAGGGAAAGAAAGCAGTGATCTGACGGCTGGTTGTATCACGTAAGGAGAAAAATGTGCCGAAACATTCACAGATGAGCCAAACCCTGCACAAAGGAGATGGCATTGTTTCTCCTTGGTGTTGTCTGGATCACAGCATTTTCTGGAATGCCTTTCCCCACCTATGTGACCTTACCCAGCAGAGTTTATCTATACAGCAAGAATCTAGGTAGAGATGTAGTCATTAACCAGGTCATTTCATTAATGCGATATAATGATAACTCTTGACCAAAAGTATCTATTTGGAGCCTCACTAGTCCAATTAGATTATCTTTTGATGTTTTCAGATGTTTTCTAATAACATTGCCTTTGTTCACAGATGTTATAGAAGTTTGAGCAGTAATATTTTACTAGCATACGAAGATACATGGAAAAGCAATATTTTATACTCCCTTACAGCCACAGTTTCATGTGAAGGAGGAAGTCATTATAAAAATCAAGCAAATTCTGCATGAAGATTTTAGAAAAATTAATGAAGCTTCTCATTTAACTTCTCAGGTAGTTCTTTGTCTGATTCACATTAGATGAAATGTAATTAATTTTCTCCCCCTCTGTTAGCAGCACTTATGCTGCCCAGTTTTAGTACATGGTTTTTGTTTGAAGAGAGTGGGTGTCCCTGTGGCTTTATTTCTTTGAACTTGTTACTCAGTAATTACATACAGCCAGAAAAATGCACTGATCAGAAGTATATAGTACAAAGTGATCACATTTAGGCAACCAGCATCCAAATTAAGAAACAGAACTTTTCCAGGTACACATCCCCTGCCCCCATGCTTCTCCATGCAGTCTTAAACCTTGCCCCAAGGATGACCACTATTCTGACTTTTATTGTCATGTTATCGTTCACTTGCTATGTCCGACTCTTTGTGACCCTGGGACTGCAGCATGCCAGGCTTCCCTGTCCTCCACTGTCTCCTGGTGTTTGCTTAAACTCATGTCCATTGAGTTGGTGATGTTATTTTAACCTGTTATTGGGCTGCATTTAAATGCAATCAATTGAAAGTTCTTTTTCGTGTCTTCTTTAACCCAATATAGAGTCATGTCCAAATTGATCTAGGTAGCAGTACTTCTTTTTTCTTTTATTTCTGTGAATAAATATACTGAGTTTATCCATTCTGTTGGTAGACATTGGGTGGTCTGGGGCTGATCTATGGGTCATGACCTTTTGATGGCTCAAGAAAGAGCACTTTGGAATTGAAAGAATAACCTTAAAATTAAAAAAAAAAAAAAGCGGGGGGCAGGGGAGAAAGAAGAGTAAGAAAAAATGCATCAGAAACATGAGAGAAAAAAATACAATAACCTAGAAACACTAAAGACTCAAGCGTCTAGGTTCTGTCTAGGCCCACAGAATCCTAGTGTTTCAGGGACACATTTTGGAATATACAGCTGGTTGTTGCATTTCACTTGAGAGTTGGCAAGAAGGAAGGGACCTTAGGTGACAGCTAGCCCCTTCATGTTTTAGAGGTGAGGGGAACTAAAGATCCGAAAGACTGAGTGACTCGGAGTCTTACAGCTCACGAAAGCACCAAGAGTGGAAGCTGCTTCTGACTTGCAGTTTCCTTTAGACTACTGCCATCTGAAGGCTGGAACTCAGCCCCTGACTCTCTGGTCCAAGCAGTGAATCCACTGGCCTGGAGGATGGGGTGCCCTTTCCTGAGCCACACAAAGATGTCCTATGGCTCTATTCGGATAGAGGCAGACCTACCCAGAGGAAAGGGAGCTGTGGCCAGTGAAGCAGAATTGCACTTCCTCAAGCCTGCTGTGTCTCTGCCCCCTACACAGAACCCTTGGAATTTTTCTTTAATCCCCTTTTCCTTCTGCCCTCTGTCTTAGGGCTCTCCAGTGAGACTTTGGGTTGTAAATGCCAAGTAGGTGGTATCTTGAGGTCCTTCCGGGCTCATTGTTTTATTCATCCATGAATAGTCTAGCGTGCGTGCTAAGTCACTTCAGTTGGGTCTGACTCTGTTCGACCCCATGGACTGTAGCCTGCCAGGCTCCTCTCTGTCCATGGGATTCTCTAGGCGGGAGTGCTGGAGTGGGTTACCATGCCCTCCTGCAGCGGGTCTTCCCGACCCAGAGATCAAACCCACATCTCTTACCTCTAACCTGCGTTCACGGCACGTCCTTCACCGCTAGTGCCACTGGGAAGCCCGAATGGTCTGGGATGGACCCTAATTTCAAAGGACTGCTTTCTAAATATTTCCAGAAGTTTATTCTTGAGAATAAGAATATATGTAAATACACATACATTTTTGCTTCTTCTTGCCCTTATGTCCCCTCTTATATACACTTTTCTCCTCTATGCCCCCTAATCCCATCAACTTATCATTTCTTAAATATCCTTGGAAATACCCAGTTTCTGGTTTCTGTCTACTGAAAACAACAGTGAATATCTGATGCTGAACTCTATGGCTATCCCCAGGAAGAACTTATCGTAAAGCATAGGGTTATGAGAAATCTAATAGATAAAGTGCTTGTGAAGGAAGACTTTTTTTTTTTTTTCCCCGCATGTGTCCCTCAAGAGAAAAAATACATTTTCATGTTTTAAGAAAAGACTCAGAATTTCAACTTAGGCTCATTAGCAAGATGGGGAAAGGTTAAAAAAAACCCACAAAACCTGAAGTTTTATAAATGGGAGTAAATAATATAGCCTGCCCAGATCAGATATTGCTTATAAAAGCAAAAACTTAGCATATATGATTTTAAAAAATAAAAGATACTTGGGAAAAGAATGTTCAACATAGGGCCTGACAAGCTATTCACTGAAATTGCTACAGAAAAGTGTAATAAGTTCTGAAGGCAAGATGGAAAAGAGGCAGTAAAATATAAATGTTAAGAACAAGATTTTTGAGATTAGTTCCCTGGGGTCCAAATCTAGGCTCCACTGTTCTCCAGTGTGTACTCCTTAGGGAAGCTATTTCCCTCTCTAAACCTCTTTTTCCTCATCTATAAAATGAAGATAATAATAGCAGCTATCTCATAGGCTTGTTTTGATTAAGTGAAGTAACAGATGTAAAGCAAGTGGCAGTGCATGACATAGTAAACGAAGTTAGTGCTTGTTTAAGACAAAAAGAAATGATGTATAGGAAGATTTCTAGTTCTTGGAAGTCCCTAAGTTTCTGTTTACAAGCAATTGTTCACAGGTTTTGTATTTTGATCACATTAAATAGGCAACAAATCGTAATATTTCTCAGTCACAGATGTTGGGCAATCTATACTGTTGCACTAAGAACAGCTGGCCTGTCCCACTGATCTCTAATTGATCAAGTTATTTTTCTTAACTCCTATTTCCAGCAGTCTCATTCCCCCAACTTCTGCCTACTTGCTAATGATTTCTTTCCAGCTGCCAAAAAGTAAATTCACAGAATTTAGAAATTCTCTTTGTAACAAATAATGTTATACAAAGTACTTTTAGACTTAAGGAGTACCAGTGGTCCATGTCTTTTTATCTTGTACCCTGTAGATTTCATGTGAGTCCTTTTTAAGAAAGCCACTATTACTGGAATGAGGCAATTATTATTCCTCCAGCCCCAACCCCTACCATTATCACAGTTTATATAATGTGGGTCAGACCACGTTACGATTTTCTGTTAGGCCCAAAGCTTAAGATTTTTAAACCATTCATTCAAAAAAAAATAATAGTCTGAAAGTTTCAAAGAGATATTTAAGAAAAACAAATTAAGCACGTTAAAAAGACATTTACATCTAACTAGCATAGTTACATGCAGTACTCTTGCCTGGAAAATCCCATGGGTGGAGGAGCCTGGTAGGCTGCAGTCCATAGGGTCGCTAAGAGTCGGACACAACTGAGCGACTTTACTTTGACTTTTCACTTTCATGCATTGGAGAAGGAAATGGCAACCCACTCCAGTATTCTTGCCTAGAGAGTCCCAGGGATGGCGGAGCCTGGTGGGCTGCTGTCTATGGGGTCGCACAGGGTTGGACACGACTGAAGTGACTTAGCAGCAGGAGCAGCATAGTTACAAACCCAGTCAAAATAGGCACAGGATGCTCCAGAATAATCATGGAGTATCGTTCATTAAAAGGAGAGCATATACCTAAGATAACCCTGTGCCCTGTTACGTGTTGTATAATATCTTAAACTTAATAAACCTAGTACTTTAAAAATGTTCACCAAGTCCATCAAAAAACAGCTTTTACTTCTGCATGAAGTACTGAGTACAGTGCTGACTGCTTAGTGCAAATCCTGCAGAATTGTTTCTTATCTAGGTGGGAGAGTGAAATATATGTGTTTGGAGATGTATTAGATGTTTCCCGGTAAGGACTAAGTGGACTCCTGGAGGAGAACTAATGGCCAAAGGCTTAGTGGCTCTGGCTTTCCTGGACCTGCTGCATTTGTGTTGGGTCAGGAGGTCAGGCTCGGATCTTTGTAGTCTTCAAATACAAAGAAATTTTTTTAGGAGCAACAAAAATGTTCAGGATTTGGTAAAAGTTTCAAATTTTAGAAGAAAATAATGAAATTGAAATTATTAAATGTTTAATTAGATTCATTCATTCATTTAACATAATACATGCCATCTGTGTGCTAGGCATTGTTCTAGACCCCAGAGCTACAGACAGTGAACAAAATAAAGAAAAGAAGTCCGGCCTTTGTAGAGCTTATATCCTATTAGGAACTAAACACTGAACATAACAAAGCTATATAGTAGTTCAGAGAGTAGTAAGTGTGTTTGGAGAAAGATAAAGTAAAGCAAGGTAAGGCACATTAGACGTGCTGAAGAAGAAAAGCAGGGCCTTTGGCAATTTCAAATAATGTGGTCATGGTAGGGCTCCCTGAGAAGGTGATTTGAGGGAGGAAGTTGGCCATGCAGAGATACCTGGGCAAGAGAGTTCCATCAGAGGGACCAGTGAAGGCCTCGGGCAGAAGTGTGCTTGGTCTGTTCCAGGACCAGCGAGAAGGCCACGAAGTAGTAGTAGATCACGTTATGGATGTTTGGGGGGCTCATCATGTAGGTCTGCCTGGTGGACCATTATAAGAACTTCAGCTTTTACTCTGAGTGAAATGAGAAGTCACTAGAGAGTTTGAAGCAGAGAAGCAAGGTGCCTTGACTTGCATTTTAATAGAATCACCAACCACTGTGTTGAGATAGAAAAATAGAGTGGGGTGATCAAGGCTGGAAGCAGAGACAAGTTAGCAGCTGTTCGCAATAATCCAGTTGAGAGACACCACTACCAGTAGAGGAGGTAGTGAGAACTGACCAAGATTTATTTTACAGGTAGAACCAATAAGATTTCCTGGCCAACTCTTTGAGGAATATCATAGAGAGATCAGAGGAAGGATAACACCAAAGCTTTTTGTATAGTTATGGAGTTGTCATGAACTGAGATGGGGCTCTAATGGAGGAACTGGTTTGGGAAAGATAACCAAAAGCCATTTGAACATGTTATGTTCAGCTTCCAAGCAGAGAAGTTGAGCAGCTTGTTGGATTCAGGAATCTGGAGTTTAAGGAAGAGGTCCAAGCTAGAGATAGAAATTTGGAAGTCGCCAGCAGACTTTGGATGAAATCATATAGGGAGTGTATGCAGACAGGGAAAACAGTCCATGAACCAAAGCTTAGGTCATATCAGTATTTATAGTTTGTGGAAAAGAAGAAATTGCATAAGAATGTACCTTAAGCCAAAGGAAATATGCACATATTTCTGACATAGTGGACCTAATTGTTTCCATTCTCTAAGTAATAGTGTTATTATTAGTAGATTTTAATTCTTTTGACCCATACTATGTGAGGAAGGAACTATGAGTTACCTTTTCTGTGATGAAGGACTTGGGCTGAGCCTGAGGTACTTCAGGCTTTAGAGGGTGAGTTGATAAGGTGCTAAGTTGCTTCAGTCGTGCCTGAGTCTTGGTGACCCCGTGAACTGCAGCCTGCTAGGCTCCTCTGTCCATAGGATTCACTAGGCAAGAATACTGGAGCGGGTTACCATGCCCTGCTCCAGGAGATCTTCCCATCCTAGGGATCGAACCTGCCTCTCTTACATCTCCTGCATTGGCAGGTGGGTTCTTTACCACTAGTGCCACCTGGGAAGGAACAAGTAAAGATTACTGAGAAGGAGCAGTCGGAGGGACAAGAGGGAAATTAAAAGAATATACCTGAAGTCAATAAAGAAGGAAACTCAGGGAGGAGAGAGTGAATCAGTGATGTCATGTCAAGTAGCTTGAAGACTGAGAGTTGCTTATTGGATTTAGCAACCTCAGGGTCACTGGTGAACTTGACAAGAGTTATGATAGTGGAGGAATAGGGACAAAAACCTGATTGGAGTGGGCTCAAGAATGAAAAGCCAAGCCTCAGAATGTGAGAAAATAGTAACAAATGAAACAGAGGATTAATTTCCAAAATATACAAGCAGCTCATAGAACTCAATACCAGAAAAACAAACAACCCAGTCAAAAAGTGGGAAAAAGACCTAAACAGACATTTCTCTAAAGAAGACACACAGATGGCTAACAAACACATGAAAAGATGCTCGGCATCGCTCATTATTACAGAAATGCAAATCAAAACTACAATGAGATATCACTAACACCAGTCAGAATGGCCATCATCAAAAAGTCTGCAAACAATAAATGCTGGAAAGGGTGTAGAAAAAAGGGAACACTCTCTCTGTTGGTGGGAATGTAAATTGATACAGCCGCTGTGGAGGGTGGTATAGAGATTCCTTAAAAAACTAAGAATAAAACCACCAATATATGCTTAGGAGTGGGACCCAGCAATCCCACTCCTAAGCATATACCTGAGGAAACCAAAATTGAAAAACACACAAGTATCCCATTGTTCATTGCAGCACTATTTACAATAGCTAGAACATGGAAGCAACCTAGATGTTCATCGACATATGAATGGATAAGGAAGGTGTGGTACGTATACACAATGGAATATTGCTTAGCCATAAAAAGAAACACATTTGAGTCAGTTCTAATGAGGTGGATGAACCTAGAGCCTATTATACAGAGTGAAGTGAGTCAGAAAGAGAAATATCGTATTCTAACACATATATATGAAATCTAGAAAAATGGTACTGAAGAATTTATTTACAGGGCAGCAGTGGAGAAATAGACATAGAGAATAGACTTATGGACATGGGGAGAGGTGAGGAGAGGGTGAGATGTATGGAACGAGCAACATAGAAACTTACATTACCATATGTAAAATAGATAGCCAATGGGACTAGGGGCTCTGATCAATCTAGAGGGATGGGATGGGGCAGGAGATGGGAGGGAGGTTCAAAAAGGAGGGAATATATGCATACCTATGGGTGATTGATGTTAAGGTTTGACAGAAAACAACAAAATTCTGTAAAGCAATTATCCTTCAATTAAAAAATAAATTTTAAAGAATCAGAAAGGAAGAAGTAAAATTAAAAAAAAAGAATGAAAACCTTATTAAGACAATTCTTATTTTCAGTTAAATTTCTTACACTACAAATATTCAGTATTGTAAGTGAATATATTTTAATATGTCTGATAAAATGTGGGTAGGGACTTCAGAATGCTGGAGGCTATGAGGGTCTTCAACAGGTTCTGACAGAAGTGGGGAGCCTCTGAGTTGCCCACTAATAGAGTTATGGTAGAATCATTTTGTTTCTAGTGACATGTTCTTTAATTCAACCCATGATCATTTCTTATTGAAAGGATACAGTAGAGCCAAGGTGACACATGTGCTTTAGCTTTTTTTCAGTAACGATGATAGATTTGAGTTGACCAGTCTACACATCATGGTACCCCTACAGGCCTGAAAACTTTCATTCATGGAGTGGATGACTCAGGTTAGGGGTTCCCAGAGACCAGAGCAAATTGAGTAGTAGAAACATTGCTCGTTTAATGTTTCTTTTATACTTTGATGACTTTCATTGTGAATATTATTTCAAGGCATGTGATTAAGCAATTTTCATAGTTCTGTATTTTATATCATAATTATGCACTAAGAATTTTCTCACCTGGGAATTACCTTTGAATTATAATTCTAACTTTCTGTAATACTGTCATCAAAACGAATCAACAAGTCTCTGATACTAATTATCTTTTGTTTCTCTAAGCTTATTGAAATGCTAAAGCATAGGCCTTTAATGCTTAAGTATTGTTTTTGGATAGTTAAAAGCTTATAGTGATTGGTAGAATTAAAACATTGTTACATTTATTTGAATGCTACTTGGTAATAAAAGTATACTGTATAGTAAGTCTTTAGAAAGTTGCTAATTATGGGAAAATGCTGGAAAGGGTATGAACTTTTCCTTTGTAGTAGATTATGGCACATGTTTTTTGAGAAGTGGAGCTCCAGTGATTATATGTGTGTTTCTAGTGGGTTGTGGTATACACATATAATGTCAGCATTCTCTTAGGTCCTGCTCATCAACACTGTTTTATTACTGTCATTTTGAATGTTATTTCAGCTGAAGCTTATAAGTCACTCTTCAGTTAATTAAATGAAAGAAATTGGCCTGTAACAGAGAAATACTTACACAAGGCCAATGTGAAATAATTTGGCAGTGCTGAGTGTATTACATGATAAATACTGGAGTGTGCAGAGGTATAAAACTAAGCAAATTATGAAATAAATGTGAAATCTCCTAAGTCAGTGACTGCAGGATGAAGTCCAGATCTCTCGTCGTGGAATTCCACATGGCAAAGCAGTGTTTCGAGCCTGTGGTGCACCAGCAGGATTGGCTGCAAACATGTTTTGGTTTTAACATGGTGTTGAAAACATTTATTTTCTAGCATTTAAAAACTGAGAAATTTTAAATTTAAAAAAAAATTGAATTTTACACCTTTTGTTAAAAAATTGGGAGGTGTGTCAGCGATCTGCTGGAGCAACATAACAGCTTCCCTTTTTATATGGGTGTGTGCTCCACAGTCCCCACTGTCCCCAGCAGAGATCCTCTTGCTTCCAACATTGAGGCCAAATGGCTGTTGGTGTTTTTCATCCTGCAGGCTTCACTCCTTTGTTAACTGCTCCTGTCAGTGAGTGAGTTTGCTACCCTTCTGTTGTAGATACTTATTTCTAGTGTCATCGCAAAGCTCCTTGTCTATCCAAATGGTTCTCCTCTTTGTCCCGTCCAGCACATACACACTTAGTCTGGGTCCTGCATCCTCCACTCCTTCGGCTGAACTGAGCTGTTTATTGCCTGTATCATTTCGTGGGAACCAAGCACGTGCTGTTGTGTACAATCACATATACAACCTTTTATATGTATATACTGACTTCTCAACTGTGTTAGAAATCTCTTGAGGACAGCAACTGTATCTTTCAATTTACTAGTGCCTATCAAATTTTTAGATTTAATAGATTAACTATTGTTCAGATTTAGCTTCCAGTATATGGTCATGTATGATTATGATGCTGTAAAAAGATGAGAAAATAGTAAAATCTTGTATAAAATCTACTTCTTCAGATAAGCTTTTCTTAATTTACTGTGTCCATTCCTCTGTAGCTTTGTAACCACATTTATGTACTCTAATTGAGTATTAATTCACTAAACACCTCATTTACTGCCAATTCTCTGATTCAGTGACATAGATGGATGAAGTTTCCAAGTATATAGGTCATTATACATACCATTTTATTTATTTTAGACCTGCCTCTGAAGGCTATTGTTTTGCACATCTTATTTTCCCATTCATTTGGCAAATAGTGTGTCCACTATATGGGAAGCCTTGCGGGGGTGTGAACCTAACCAACATGATGGTACCAGCTCTTCAGAAGCTTTGACCCTTCAGCTGGAAAGGCAGCTTTAAATAAGGGAGTATATAATTGTTCAATTTTGATAAGTGTTACTAAGAAGTAGGGCATTCTCTGAGATCTTATAACAGAGCACTGTGATCTGGAGGCCAGGGCTATATTGCGGAATATGACACAACTGAATTCTAAACTCCTTGATTTTTCATAATTCCATAGCAGTTTGTAAAATATTCTGAAGGTTAAAACTTTACCTTAAAACAAATAAATAAAAGGGCAATTTCTTTAACAAAATAAGAACTTAAAAAAAAAAACTTTTCTAAAGGATATACCATTGGCTATAGATCTTTCATTAATGATAAGGAATTATAATTTATAGCACTTAGAAGGCAATGGCAAGCCACTCCAGTACTCTTACCTAGAAAATCCCATGGATGGAGGAGCCTGGTGGGCTACAGTCCATGGGGTCGCTAAGAGTCGGACACGACTGAGCTACTTCACTTTCACTTTTAACTTTCACGCAATGGAGAAGGAAATGGCAACCCACTCCAGTGTTCTTGCCTGGAGAATCCCAGGGATGGCAGAGCCCGGTGGGCTGCTGTCTATGGGGTCGCACAGAGTCGGACACGACTGAAGAGACTCAGCAGTCTTTGTTTGATACCTAAGTTGAACTCTGAATATATAAGCAAAAAAAAAATGTGTTGGAAATTTCAGAAATAGCTAACTTGCAAAACAATTTTTGCTTTATGAAATGGACTTTCAAAAATAATATATAAAAAACTAAACTGATTTATTCCCTTGAGACTAGTTAGTGGATAGTACTTTTATACTTCCAAGCCCATGACTGAGAAATATGAATGGGTTTATCTGTCTGATCTTGGAGTGAGGTAACGTGGTGTTGTGAAAACCCTTAGCTCTATAGTCAGTGACAAATGTGAGCCAAAAAAGAGTGGAATTTTGTGTGGTTGCATATATTTTATTACAACAGACATGCTTTAAGTATTTTTTTCTAAAAAAATAGAATTTTATGCTTAATCTATTGAACATAGTGGTAAAATTTAATTGTTTGCATGGTTTATTGTCACACTGAAACAAAGGTCAGCTGCACTGGTGCCATTTCTGAAGTCTTTGTTAAGAAACTCATGTTACTTGTAATTATAGAAGATAATTCAGAAAAATCAACATGATTAAGGAAATTTTAGTTCAAATAAACTGAAGATTCTTAAATGTGATCTTAAAGAAATGCAAGGCGATCAGATCAGGGAGACGTTTTTAAGAAATGTCAAGCGTCCTGTGGAATTTAAAATAAATTCCAAATAAGTATGTTTAAAATAAAGTCTTTTTATCTTCAAATATTGATTAACTGAGCCCACAATCATTTTCAAATCAGTGGAAAGGCTGTTGAACTGATGATTTGTAATTTACTAAATTATTTGCTTTTACTGATGCCTGGAAAGTGAAAGTGAAAGTCGCTCTTTCACTTTGGGGCCCTGTATAGTCCGTGGAATTCTCCAGGCCAGAATATTGGAGTGGGTAGCCTTTCCCTTCTCCAGGGGATCTTCCCAACCCAGGGATCGAACCCAGGTCTCCCACATTGTGGGTGGATTCCTTACCAGCTGAGCCACAAGGGAAGCCCAGGAATACTCAGTAACCTATCCCTTCTCCAACGGATCTTCCCAACCCAGGAATCGAACTGGGGTCTCCTGCTTTGCAGGTGGATTCTTTACCAACTGAGCTATCAGGGAAGCGCAAATAAATAAATAAAGGAAGGTAAGCATTTCTTTCCTTCAGCTAGATTTTCTAGCACCATAGTAACGTATATCTGTAGCACATTTTGTATTTTAAGTGGAACTTTTGCTTGTTTACTTTATTTGATCCTCAAAGTACTAGTCTCCATGTTATAGATAAGGAGGTTAAATGACTTGTATGACTTGATGCCCTTACCTGATTCACCTCGTGACAAAACCAGAACATGATACTCTTCTGTCTCTGAGATCTGAGCTTTTTTTGCCACCTCAGTCATAGCCACTCTGTTGATAAAACATTTCGGGAGTGTTTGCAACATACGATACAACATTTTGATTTGTTGTTGTTGTTGTTTGTTTTTTAGCCGCCTTATGTAAGTTTAGTTTCTGCCAGATACTAAGTCAATTTGTGGTCCTGAATTAGCTTACACTAATTTTACCATAATTTTTGGGTCACTCTGAGCTAGGTAGGAAAATCTTTTCAAACATATTCTACTTCCCATGATAATGCATTAAACCTGGCACAAAATTCCAGATCATCAGATTTTGTCTTAATAAAGCAAGATATGCATGAAATTGCACACTGTCAATCCTTTGTTCAGAACAACTATTATCTTGGAAAAAAAACTCTATTTAAGTTGTAGGATTGGTTAATAAAAGAGAAATTAAAATATTTTTTTTGGAACGATTGCACATTATGTATTTAAAGGTAAGACATTAAATACAGTTGCCTGATTTCTCTTTAGAACTTTATAATCTTTAAATTGAAATAAAGAAGGCTCTGAAGCTTGAATGAATAGTGCTAATGTTTCATGGAAGCATATCTACTATACTCACATCTGTAGGGAGTTTTACTTACATGTGGACTCTTTAGAAGAAATATAATTTAGCACGAGAACCTCTGCAATTCATCTTTTATTCAACGATCATTTATGTGCCAAGCAGTTTGCTGGAAATTCAGTGCATGGACGTGTCCTCTATATAGCAGTCCCCAACCTTTTTGGCACCAGGGACCGGTTTCATGGAATACAGTTTTTCCCCAGACCTGGGGAGGGTGGTCTGGGGATAACTCAAGTGCATTACCAGAGAAGGCAATGGCACCCCACTCCAGTACTCTTGCCTGGAAAATCACATGGACGGGGGAGCCTGGTGGTCTGCCATCTATGGGGTCGCACAGAGTCAGACATGACTGAAGCGACTTAGCAGCAGCAGCAGCAAGTGCATTACATTTTTGTGCACTTTGTTTCTATTGTTATTGCATAAGCTCCACCTCAGATCAGCAGGCATTAGATTCCAGAGGTTGGGGACCCCTGCTTGTAGAAGTTAGAGCCTGAATGATGAGAGGAGAAAGACAAACAAATGAACACTTGAACCATGCAACAAGTGAAATACTACCTATTAAAAATTCTGCTATTGCAATTTTTGTCTACCAAGAAATTTTCTTCTGCCTTTCCAGAATTCTTACTGGATGATAAACTTTGTAAACATAAAAGGCCAACATTTATTTTTACTTAGTATTCTTTAAAATTACAGATCTATTTTCAAATCACTGTGACTTCCTACATTTTAATTCTAAGGTCTGTTTTAAACTTTTTGAAGCCATTGATTTAGCCAGTTTACCTAATGTATTGTTTCACTTTTGATTATACCCTGCATCATCCAGCAAAGGGTTTGGGATGATGTATTACTTAACCCCGAAGGCACTTTAGTGAACATGTAGATTCATTAAAATTTTTTAAATCAACTTTATTTATTGTAATTATATACAATAAAGTCCACAAATTTTAAATAGAAAATTTTGTGACTTTTGACAAATGTATGTAATCAGTGTCACAATCAAGATAAAGATAATTTTTGTCATACCAAAAAGTTTTTTTACGGCTCCCTTTTAACTTCTCCTCACCACTACCCCCCCCAACCACCACTTCCTCTCTGCCTTTTCCCCTTACCTCCTCATCCCTGACAACTTCTCACCTTTAGTTTTGCCTTTTATACAATTTTATATAAATAGAATCATGTGGCATGTAGTTTTCTCTGCCTTCCTTTTATATCTGGCTTCTTTCACTTAGCAAAATATTTTTCAGATTCATCAGTTTTGTTGCATGTCAGTAGTTCCTTTTTATTGTTGGATAGTTTTCAGTTGTTACAATATGGTTATTCATTCATCTGTTATTAATGGATATCTGGATTGTTTCCAGTGTGGAACTATTATGAATGAAGTTACTATGAACATTCATGTGTAAGTCTTTGGTGGAATATCTTTTCATTTCTTAAGGCAAATACCTAAGAATGAGATATCTGAGTTACATGGTAAATTAATTTAATTTTATGAAAATTGTCAAATTGTGTTCCAAGGTAACTGTACCATTTAACATTCCCACCAGTGGTATCTAAGAGTTCTAGTTGCTCTAAATTCTCAACAAGACCTGGTATTCAGTCTTTTCATTGTAACCATTCTATTGAGTGTGTAGTGGTAACTCACTGTGGTTTTTGTTTACACTTTCCTAATGACAATAATATGGAATATCATTGCAAATGTTTATTTGCTGCTTCTATATCTTCTTTGGAGAAGTAACTATTTAAATCTTTTGGCCATACTTTTAAGAGAGTTATCTTCTGTTGGTTGTAAGACCTATTTATATATACTGGATTGAGTCTTTAATCAGAGAAGAGATTTTAAAATGGTTTTCTCAAGCCTGAGGATTGCCTTGTTATTTTTATGTGACTTTCAAAGAGCAGAATTTTTTATTTTAAAGAAGTCCAATTTCTCTTTTTTTGAAAATGTTTCCTGATTTTTTGTCCCCTAAGAAATAGAGGAAAACAATAGGATGGGAAAGACTAGAGATATCTTCCAAAAAATTAGAGACACCAAGGGAACATTTCATGTAAAGATGGGCACAGTAAAGGACAGAAACAGTATGGACCTAACAGAAGCAGAAGATATTAAGAAGAGGTGGCAAGAATACACAGAAGAACTATACTGACCTGGATAGCCACAGTGGTGTGATCATTCACTTAGAACCAGACATCCTGGAGTGTGAAGTCAAGTGGACCTTAGGAAGCATCACTATGAACAAAGCTACTGGAGGTGATGGAATTCCAGCTGAGCTATTTCAAATCCTAAAAGACGATGCTGTTAAAGTGCTGCACTCAATATGCCAGCAAATTTGGAAAACCTAGCAGTGGCCACAGGACTGGAAAAGGTCAGTTTTCATTCCAATACCAAAGAAGAAGCAATGGCAAAGAATGTTCAAACTGTCATACAATTGTGCTCATTTTACGGGCTTCCTTGGTAGCTCAGACGGTAAAGCGTCTGCCTTCGATGCAGGAGACCTGGGTTCAATCCCTGGGTTGGGAAGATCCCCTGGAGAAGGAAATGGCAGCCCACTCCAGTATTCATGCCTGGAAAATCCCATGGACCGAGGAGCCTGGTGGGCTACATACAGTCAGTCCATGGAGTCGCAAAGAGTCAGACATGACTGAGCGACTTCACTTCACTTCACTTACATGCTAGCAAGGTAATGCTCAAAATTCTTCAAGTTAGGCTTCAACAGTACATGAACCGAGAACTTCAGATGTACAAGCTGGATTTAGAAAAGGCAGAGGAACCAGAAATCAAATTGCGAACATCCATTGGATCATAGAAAAAGTAAGGGAATTACAGGAGAAGGGGGCAACCGAGCATGAGATGGTTGGTTGGCATCATCCACTCAATGGACATGAGTTTGAGCAAACTCCGGGAGATGATGAGGAACAAGGAAGCCTGGTGTACTGCAGTTCATGGGATCACAAAGAGTCAGACATGACTGAGTGACTGAACAACGGGCAACAAGAAACCCAAGATCACAAAGATCTTCTTCTAGAAATTTCTGTAAGTTTTGTAGTTTTAGCTTTTACACTGGGATCTGTAATCCATTTCAAGTAATTTTTGTATATAGGTTGAGGTTAATTTTTTTCCATGACGATGTCTAATTATTCCAGCACCATTTTTCGAGAGTTGATTCTCATTGAATTTCCTTGGCACCTTTGTCAGAAATCAAATGACTTTTTATGTATGGCTCAATTTCTGGACCATTTGTCCCATTCCATTGATCTAGATGTCTGTCTCTAGGCCAATATAATACTGTTTGGTTTCTGTTCGTATCCTTTATAATAAGGCTGACAATCAGCTAGTAAGTCTTCTAGCTTTGAATGTGAGTTGTGACAGCAGAAATCCTTGTCTTGTTTCCAGTATTAGGGGAAAACCATTCAGTCTTTCAGTGTTAAGTATAATATTAGCTGTAGGTTTTTCATGAACTGTCATGACTTCTTACACTCTTAGAGCAAATAATTTCCAAATTCTAGGCAGATTAATTCCTGACTCTAACTGGAAGATGTTTTTGAAAGAGTCTTGACAGAATTTCAGCTGTATAGAATTTTATCTCCTGAATTTCCTGAGACTTTTACTGAAGTTGGAAAGCCAGTAGATAACTTACAAGTTTCCAAATCTTGTGTTAGAAAAGGAATTCTTCTCCAGCCTTCCCTAGAAAGCCTGTGTCTAGGACCAATACCATGTTTTTTTAATTCACTCTTCCAAATAAGAGTCATGAAGCAAAAGAAACACCTCTCTTCTAATGAATGTTTTTTGAACACTTGAATAGTTTTGCCTCTGGACCTAAGATGAGATGATTCCACGGCAATTATTGGCAAAATATAGCCTTTTGTGGGGGGTAATGCAGTGACGTACTATTGGTCTTATTCACTTGTCCTGCTAAAAGTGATGGAGTGTGACCTTGGAGTAAACTGCTCATCTGGTTTCTCTAGGATAAAAGTGTGTAGGTCAGTCTCAGGACTAGGTAGGTGCCTTCTCAGCATGGTTAGGGATGTATAGAAAAGCAGTCCTGAGCAGAGGCAGGGTGGTTCCTGTTTGTTTGTTCGATTGGTTTGCTTGTTTGTTTTTAACATTAACCTTCAAGACCACGCTGTGGTTCCATTTTTCATAGAAGACTAACGTTGTTAGTGTAGGGTAAGGTGTAATTCTGATTTCCTTCCTCCACACCCTTTAAAAATCAATCTTTAAGTCTTTCTCACAGCTTTAGAGGATGATTACTGTAAGAAGGAGTGCTCTCTTTTGGCAACAAGCAAGGGGGTTACACAGCACAGACCAGAAAATCCAATGAATAGGCAGGTCAAATGGGTTATTTAGTGATTCACTACTGGGGTTTGTGACTTCACACACCAGGAATCCCAGAGGTTCAATATTAAGTGGCTTTTATTTCTATTCCCTTTGGAATATGTGGGTAATAATTTAATTGACCTTGGTTCTTATTTTATTTCAAAGTCCTAGTTGAGAAGTTCCAGAAATAAGGCCTGTGGATTGGTATATGGGAAATAGAATGTTAGTATATAGCTAAGTACCACTGGAAAATGAGATTGCACACTTGATGAAACTGACAAATTCATGGTAGCTGTCTTCCAGAAGCTACGGGAATTAAACACTGGATGGCAGGTAGAGGAGAGCCAGCTTCTCATCGATGATTCCTTTAGGAAAGACCTAAGGCTGCAGCCCTGACTCCCAGTGAAGTTCCCCATATCAGTCTTAACAGTCTTGGATTCATGTTTCTCCAGAATAATACTGGCCACTTCCATCTCCTTAGAGTAGATTGGCTAATGATTTGTTGATGCATCAGGGGAATGGGGGGTGGGGTTGATGTGGGTTATTGTTGTTCAGTCTCTAAATCCCACTCTTTGTGACCCCATGGACTGCAGCATGCAGGATTCCCTGTGCTTCACTATCTCCTAGAGTTTGCTCAGACTCATGTCCATTGAGTCGATGATGTCACCCAACCATGTCATCTTCGGTCACCCCCTGCCCTTAGTCTTTCCCAGCATCAGGGTGTTTTCCAGTGAGTCAGCTTTTCGCATCAGGTGGCCAAAGTATTGGACCTTCAGCTTTAGCATCAGTCCTTCCACTGAATATTCAGGGTTGATTTCCTTTAGAATTGAATTCCCTAGAGTCTTCTTCCTAGAGTCCAAGGTGTTCCCAAGAGTCTTCTCCAGCACCACAGTTTGAAAGCATCAATTTCTCAGTGCTCAGCCTTCTTATGGTCCAGTTCTCACATCTGTACATGACTACTGGAAAAACCAAAGCTTTGAGGTCAGCAAAGTGATGTCTCTGCTTTTTAACATGCTGTTTAGGTTTATCATAGCTTTCCTTCCAAGGAGCATGCGTCTTTTAATTTCATGGCAGCAGTCAACCTCGAGATAATTTTGGAGTCTAAGAAAATAAAATCTGCCACTGTTTATACTTTTTCCCCATCTATTTGCCATGAAGTGATGGACTGGATGCCATGATCTTAATTTTTTGAATGTTGAGTTTTAAGCCAACTTCTTCATTCTCCTGTTTCACCTCCATCAAGAGGCTCTTTAGTTCCTCTTTCTGCTATTAGATCAGATCAGATCAGATCAGTCGCTCAGTCGTGTCCGACTCTTTTTGACCCCATGAATCACAGCAAGCCAGGCCTCCCTGTCCATCACCAACTCCCGGAGTTCACCCAGACTCATGTCCATCTAGTCAGTGATGCCATCCAGCCATCTCATCCTCTGTCGTCCCCTTCTCCTCCTGCCCCAAATCCCTCCCAGCATCAGTCTTTTCCACTGAGTCAACTCCTCGAATGAGGTGGCCAAAGTACTGGAGTTTCAGCTTTAGCATCATTCCTTCCAAAGAAATCCCAGGGTTGATCTCCTTCAGAATGGACTGGTTGGATCTCCTTGCAGTCTCGAAGAGTCTTCTCCAACACCACAGTTGAAAAGCATCAATTCTTCGGTGCTCAGCCTTCTTCACAGTCCAACTCTCACATCCATACATGCTATTAGGATAGTATAATATGCATATCTGAGGTTATTGATATTTCTTCTGGCAGTCTTGATTCCAGCTTTTGATTCATCCAGCCTGGCATTTCACATGATGTGCTCTGCATATAAGTTAAATAAGCAGGATGACAATATACAGCCTTGAAGTACTCCTTTCCCAGTTTTGAACCAGTCCATGTCTGGTTCTAACTTGTTTCTTGACCTGCATATAGGTCTCTTAGGAGGTAGATAAGGTGGTCTGGTATTCCCATCTCTTGAAGAATTTTCCAGTTTTTTGTGGTTCACACAGTCAGAGGCTTTAGTATAGTCAGTGAAGCAGAAGTAGATGTTTTTCTAGAATTCCCTTGCTTTTTCTGTGATCCAACGGATGCTGGCAATTTGATCTCTGGTTCCTCTGTGCATATATGTGCTCAGTCACGTTCTACTCTTTGCAACCTCATGGACTATAGCTCACCAAGCTCCTTTTTCTGTGGGATTTCTTAGGAAAGAATACTGGAGTGGGTTGCCATTTCCTCCACCAGGGATCATCCCAACCCAGGGATCAAACTTGCGTCTCTTGCCTTGGCAGGCATATTCATTACCACTGTGCCACTTGGGAAGCCCTTTGTAAATTCAGCTTGTACATCTGGAAGTTCTTTGTTCACATACTGTTGAAGCCTGGTTTGAGCATTTTCTTGCTGGCCCGTGAAAATGAGAGGAATTGAATGGTCGTTTGAACATTCTTTGGCATTGCCCTTCTTGGAAATTGGAATAAAAACTCACCTTTTTCAGT
This sequence comes from Bos indicus, assembly GCF_029378745.1. Classification (NCBI taxonomy): domain Eukaryota; kingdom Metazoa; phylum Chordata; class Mammalia; order Artiodactyla; family Bovidae; genus Bos; species Bos indicus. The sequence continues at coordinate 44,317,206 of NC_091769.1, forward strand.
CCTGTGGCCATTGCTAGAGGTGGGTGGGACATGTTTTTAAAGTTTAGATTGTTGGTCTCTGGTAACTGAAATGGTACTGAAATCTTTGTTAGAAATGATGTCTTTTAGTGTGTCAGAGATGAATCCTTATATGACAATAGCAGTGGTAAATATTTTATAAAACTATAATAAATCTAGAAAAGACATATATATATATATTGCATATGTATATTGCATATATATATATATATGTATATTCTGCATATATCTAGAAAAGACAAAAACTAGTTTAAAAAGATACGAGCACCCAAGTGTTCATAGCAGCACTATTTACAATAGCCAAGACATGGGAGCAACCTAAGTGTCGAATGGACGTGTCCAATTAATGGATAAAGAAGATGTGGTGTGTACACACACAGAGACAGACACACATACACAATGGAATATTAGTAAACTATGCAAAGAATGAAATAATGCCTTTTCTAACATATGGATGGACCTGGAGATGGTCATACTAAGTGAAGTCAGTCAGGCAGAGAAAGATAAACATTATGTGCTCTTACATGTGGAATCTACAAATTAGTACAGATGAATTTACTTACAAAGCAGAAATGAATTCACGGACATAGAAAACAAAGCCATGGTTACCAAAGGAAAAGGGGAGGGATAAATTAAGAGTCTGGGATTAATAGATACACACTACTATACATAAAATAGACAAATAACAAGGGTTTACTCTATAGCAATGAGAACTATATTCAATATCTTATAATAACCTATAATAGAAAAGAACCTGAAAAATAATATATATGTAAGTTTATGTATGTTTAAATATGTATTTAAATATACATGTATAAATAACTGAATTACTTTGCTCTACACCTGCAACTATTACAATATGGTAAATTAGCTATACTTCAGTCTAAAAAAGGAAGCCATGTGTAAAACAAACATTTATCATTTCTCTTAAGGGTCTTTCAAACTGTAAATCAGAGTTCTAAGAAGGGTTTTTTTATGATTAAAATAATCACTGTTTTTCTTTGACTTTTTAAATTGATATTTTCAGGTGTTTTTATGTATTTGTGTGACAGTTTGTTTCTAACTTACATAGTTATGGTAAAACCCCCAAAGGAATGTTAAATTAAGACTTCTGTAGCACTATAGAGCCTCATTAGAATGTCCAGAGGAATCTTTTACTTTGAAGTCTATAGACTGTGCTTTTGATCTTTTACTGTAGAGTGTGCCTGGCCCTGTGAGTCTCATGTCACACCATTCTGCACATTTAACACATGCATAGTATGTGTGCGAGTGTGAGGGTGTGTCCAGGTAATACTGCTCATTTGGGTGTGCTCAGCCGAAATAATTTTGGCCCATAATTTATATGTATAGGTGTAAAATTGGATTCTTGGCATTTCAAAGTCCTTTTCTGGCTTTGTAAAAAATTTTTTTGACATATAAAATTCTACAACTAGTAGGATTAGAGGCAGGTTTTGCTAGCATTTGGATATGTTTACTTGAGTGAATCATTTTAGCATGTTTCTTAACTTTTTACTCAAATGTATAAAATATGAGCTCTCTGAAAAGAGACTAGTTTTAATTGTTTCTTCCCCATGAGAGTTTTTGCTAGAACTCAGAGAAGAAAAACTCTGGAAAGAAAAGCACACCAGCTCCCTAAACCTACTGGTATCATCTTGGCCCAGTCATTCTCTTGAAGTGTGTTTCTTAACCTATAAAATTAAGGAGTTGGACTGCTGCTGCTAAGTCACTTCAGTCGTGTCCGACTCTGTGTGACCCCATAGACGGCAGCCCACCAGGCTTCCTCGTCCCTGGGATTCTCCAGGCAAGAACACTGGAGTGGGTTGCCATTTCCTTCTCCAATGCATGAAAGTGAAAAGTGAAAGTAAAGTCGCTCGGTCGTGTCCAACTCTTAGTGACCCCATGGACTGCAGCCTACCAGGCTCCTTCGTTCATGGATTTTCCAGGCAAGAGTACTGGAGTTGGACTAGGCCATCTTTAAAATCTGATTCATTGGTAAGATTTTCATTTGATTGTACTTTATTGCATTGCTTTTTCATTTAGTAGTAGAAGCCCATGCACAATCCATTACTGACGTAAAAACACACAACGTGAGAGTTGTGAGTTTGTCAGTTTAAGTTTTATTCTCACTGAGAACTGTATAGCCCAGGAAATAGCCACTTGGTAGCTCTGAGTAAACTGTTCTGAAGAGGCAGGAGAGGAGCCAGTATATATGAATTTGGGGGCTAGGAAATACAGATAGTCAAGCATATATCTTGGTAAAACATTACTACTAATCACAAAAAACAGATCAGATCAGATCAGTCGCTCAGTCATGTCCGACTCTTTGCGACCCCATGAATCGCAGCATGCCAGGCCTCCCTGTCCATCACCAACTCCCGCAGTTCACTCAGACTCACGTCCATCGAGTCAGTGATGCCATCCAGCCATCTCATCCTCTGTCGTCCCCTTCTCCTCCTGCCCCAAATCCCTCCCAGCATCAGAGTCTTTTCCAATGAGTCAACTCTTCGCATGAGGTGGCCAAAGTATTGGAGTTTCAGCTTTAGCATCATTCCTTTCAAAGAAATCCCAGGGCTGATCTCCTTCAGAATGGACTGGTTGGATCTCCTTGCAGTCCAAGGGACTCTCAAGAGTCTTCTCCAACACCATAGTTCAAAAGCATCAATTCTTCGGTGCTCAGCCTTCTTCACAGTCCAACTCTCACATCCATACATGACCACAGGAAAAACCATAGCCTTGACTAGACGAATCTTTGTTGGCAAAGTAATGTCTCTGCTTTTGAATATGCTATCTAGGTGGTCATAACTTTCTTTCCTAGGAGTAAGCATCTTTTAATTTCATGGCTGCAGTCACCATCTGTAGTGATTTTGGAGCCCAGAAAAATAAAGTCTGACACTGTTTCCACTGTTTCCCCATCTATTTCCCATGAAGTGGTAGGACCGGATGCCATGATCTTCGTTTTCTGAATGTTGAGCTTTAAGCCAACTTTTTCACTCTCCACTTTCACTTTCATCAAGATGCTTTTGAGTTCCTCTTCACTTTCTGCCATAAGGGTGGTGTCATCTGCATATCTGAGCTTATTGATATTTCTTCCGGCAATCTTGATTCCAGCTTGTGTTTCTTCCAGTCCAGCGTTTCTCATGATGTACTCTGCATATAAGTTAAATAAACAGGGTGACAATATACAGCCTTGACGTACTCCTTTTCCTATTTGGAACCAGTCTGTTGTTCCATGTCCACTTCTAACTGTTGCTTCCTGACCTGCATACAGATTTCTCAAGAGGCAGGTCAGGTGGTCTGGTATTCCCATCTCTTTCAGAATTTCCCACAGTTTATTGTGATCCACACAGTCAAAGGCTTTGGCATAGTCAATAAAGCAGAAATAGATGTTTTTCTGGAACTCTCTTGCTTTTTCTATGATCCAGCGGATGTTGGCAATTTGATCTCTGGTTCCTCTGCCTTTTCTAAAACCAGCTTGAACATCAGGAAGTTCACGGTTCACATATTGCTGAAGCCTGGCTTGGAGAATTTTGAGCATAACTTTATTAGCATGTGAGATGAGTGCAATTGTGTGGTAGTTTGAGCATTCTTTGGCATTGCCTTTCTTTGGGATTGGAATGAAAACTGACCTTTTCCAGTCCTATGGACACTGCTGAGTTTTCCAAATTTGCTGGCATATAGAGTGCAGCACTTTCACAGCATCATCTTTCAGGATTTGGAATAGTTCAACTGGAATTCCATCACCTCCACTAGCTTTGTTCGTAGTGATGCTTTCTAAGGCCCACTTGACTTCACATTCCAGCATGTCTGGCTCTAGGTCAGTGATCACACCATCATGATTATCTGGGTCGTGAAGATCTTTTTTTGTACAGTTCTTCTGTGTGTTCTTGCCATCTCTTCTTAGTATCTTCTGCTTCTGTTAGGTCCATATCATTTCTGTCCTTTATCGAGCTCATCTTTGCATGAAATGTTCCTTTGGTATCTCTGATTTTCTTGAAGAGATCCCTAGTCTTTCCCATTCTGTTGTTTTCCTCTATTTCTTTGCATTGATCACTGAAGAAGGCTTTCTTATCTCTTCTTGCTATTCTTTGGAACTCTGCATTCAGATATTTATATCTTTCCTTTTCTCCTTTGCTTTTCGCTTCTCTTCTTTTCACAGCTATTTGTAAGGCCTCCCCAGACAGCCATTTTGCTTTTTTGCATTTCTTTTCTATGGGAATGGTCTTGATCCCTGACTCCTGTACAATGTCACGAACCTCATTCCATAGTTCATCAGGCACTCTATCAGATCTAGGCCCTTAAATCTATTTCTCACTTCCACTGTATAATCATAAGGGATTTGATTTAGATCATACCTGAATGGTCTATCAAAAAACAGATATCACAAGTTAATGATTTTAGTGCCGTTGTAAGAAGATACAAGAATCTGGGGTCATTGAAATTCTTCCCGAGATATGCAGCTAACTCTCTATGAGTTTGTTTATCTAAAACAGGGAATGCCTCCTTCTGTTTTTTCATCCTAAATTCCTTTCAGGATGCATTGTTGGTTGGTTCTGAGTTCTGACTTAACTCTTGTATAACTTGTTGTTACATAACTTTTTAATCAGTAGTATGTGGTTATTCACAGTATTTTAACATCAGTACCTCTGACTTATTTAACTTTGCTAAATTGTGAAATGTACATAGTAGAGTGCATTTTAAGCAGTAATAGTTATGAAAGAACACCATTGTATTTACTTGTAAGCTTAAGAAAAAGACTTTCTGTAGCACCTTGGCAGTCCCTGCCCGTTTCTGTAGACATTCCCTACCCCAGCCTCTTACATCCCTCAGGACCACTATTGCAATTTTAAAGTTAATTGTTCCTTTGCCTTTCTTTGTAGTCTTACCATACAAACACACACACACACACGTATTCCTAAATGAATCATTGATTTTTTTGAACTTTCTCTTCATAGAAAAGTATCATAGCATATAAAGTCTTTTGCAAGTTGGCTTTTTTTGTTCAACACAGTTTTGGGGATTCGTACTTGCTGATGTACAGCTGTAGTTCACTGCTTGCTACTGAATTGTTTTTGTGTACTGTACTTTGTATTTTCCTATTCTGCCAATGGATTTTTACATTTCCAGTTTGTATGTTTATTTCGTTCTTGTTATTAAGAACCATTTCATGACATGTAAAATCATTTCACAGTGTTATAAGAAAGCTAGCAACTTCTCAAACACTTAATTCATTCTTTAAACATCTCAACCAGATAATGAGAATTTCACAGCAAAATTATTATCTAGAAAACTGCAGTTCCTGTGTCAGAGGGAATTGAGTGCAAGTCCCATGAATGAAGGAATCAAAGATTTCATTGTGGAAATTAGAAGCAGATGCTTCTAAGTTGGGGGATTTTCCCTGAGAACAGCACTTTTTGTTGGCTGTGTCATGCTAAAAATTCATCTTGGCTGAAAGGAATTTTTGCGCCTGGTTGCTAAACCTGATATGACTTTTGAATACAGATGACTATGAAAAAATAAAGTTTATGTGGTTTGAAATTCATGAATTTTCACCGTTGCCTTTTTTCTTCTTGTTGGTTGCTTATCTAGCGTCTCCCCTCATCTTCCAACTTCCCAAAGGTACCCGTGTTTTTGTTTTGATGTCCACGCACTTCAGGGGAAGTTGCTCCCACCTCTGGCTCTGGAAGTGGGCCTTGGGAGGCCTTAGCTAATCTGCGGAGTCCATGCCCCTCTGTCCAGTGATAGAGAGCTTGTAACCCAAGACATCCAGTCAGATTGAGTATCAGTACTCTTGTTTGCCTCTGCATTCTGGTTGATTAAGCTACTCTGAGAGATGCCAGCCTTAAAGTGGAGTTATTCCAAGGTACCAAGAAGAAACTAGGCCCTGGATGACATATCAAGCTACCATATCAAACCACCCACAAGCTTACACATCCTACTTCTAAGCTTTAAGTTACTTTAGTTTTTATAAATTCCCCTTATGTCATTTAACTAGTTTAAATATCAGTAGGTAACTCTCATATAGGGCTTGCCATATGCTTTATAGCATCCTTTAAGGTAGATACAGTTATTATTTCTATTCTACAGATATGGAAGCTGAGATGTAGAGAGGTGAAGGGACTGGTCCAAGATCATACAGCTAATAAATAGTCCAACCCAGGCAGTGTGGCTCCAGAGTCCAAGTGCAATTTAGGTATCTTGGATACTTGCAACTTAGTGCATCCCACCCGATGTATCTTTATATATGTTTGCTTTCACACAAGTTGGCTTACCCTGATACACATGGAGACTTTCCCCCAAACTACTTTGTTGACAGTACTGACATTATGTTTGTTCACTAAATTTAAAGACAAGAAAAAAAAAGGTGCCCCCTTTCACCTGTAATTAACATAGAGAAAATATTCAAGAAGCTGTAACCAGTATTGACACCCTTTGCTGGGGTGGGTTCTTCTTAAAGAACCTAATTTTAATCTTAATTGCTAGGGAATTCATTCACATTTTTGGTGAATTTCTAAATAATTTACTCAACACAACTCAGTAGTGTAATAGTGTTAGTCGCTCAATCATGTCCAACTCTTTGCAACCCCAGGGACTGTAGCCCACCAGGCTCCTCTGTCCATGGAGTTCTCCAGGCAAGAATACTGGAGTGGGTTGCCATTCCCTTCTCCAGGGGATCTTCCTGACCCAGGGATCGAACTTGAGCCTCCTGCATTGCAGGCAGATTCTTCACCATATGAGCCACCAGGGAAGGGCACCTTTCCTGGGTGCTTATTACAGACCCAGGACTACTGTAGGCATTAGAAACCTAGAGATGCTAGCAGATTCTCCCAGTACTCTTTGGGAAGCAGACTCACCAGCAAGCACAGAGGTGATTAGAAATGCAGGAGAAACACTCCTCAGCTGCCTGCCGATGTGGAGACGTGCTTCGCAGACCTGTGTCTTGAGTTTTCCAGGGAGAACGAAAACGCTTTGCTTTTGTTCTTTTGGAAATGGGTGAAATAATAGGCAAGGAAACACCGTGGTCAAAAGCATGGAAATAAGAGAGCAAGACTTGCTCAGGGAACCATAAGGAAAGAATTTTGACAGTATACAACTTGAGCGGTCACACTGGGGAAGAGGGGGGCCTGATGATGGAAGATGGCTGTGCCTCAGAGTTCAGGTGCTGTCCTGTGGAGCTGCTGCGTCGCCGAAGTATGTGAGCTGGGTGTGATGTGCAAGTACAGTTTCATGAGGTTCACTCTGGCAGCTTTGCGGGGGTGATAGATTTAAAGAATGAGACAAGACGTTTGGAAATCTAGATTAGAACACAGTGAGGAGGTATAGCAGAGGAGGTAACATGACTAGAATGAGACTAGACAGAAGGAAGGTCTGTTTTTTTTTTTCTTACTAAGTTTATTTTTTAAATGTATATATAATGACTAAATCTATCCCAGTGTTTCAGCCATTAAGGATTACTTGTTATCCTTCCTCCCTCCCACCTTCCTGGGCTTTAGGTTTGGAAAAACTGTCTATCAAAATAAATTTCAGTCATTTGTTTTCTTTCCTTTTTTTTTTTTTAATCTGGCAGGTAAAACTAATTGTGCTGTCAAAATAAGCACTTAAAATGATATTAGGTTGATGCAAAAGTAATTGTGGTTTTGCACTGTTGAACTTTGCCATATGATATTGGAATAGATTCTTAAATACATGTGGTTATGTTATATACATCATTTGAATGCACATTTCTCTCTTTATGTTTTTTTGCTAATGACTTATTACTTGCTGTTTGTATTCTATTAGACTGTAGAAATGATGTTAGACAAAAAAAAATGCAAGCAGTTTTTTTATTCAGCTTCAAGCTGGGTTGTAAAGCAGCAGAGACAACCCCCAACATCAACAACACATTTGGCTCAGGAACTGCTAACGAATGTACAGTGCAGTGGTGGTGGTTCAAGAAGTTTTGCGAGGGAGATGAGAGCCTTGAAGATGAGGAGCACAATGGCCAGCCATTGGAAAGTAACAACAACCAACTGAGAGCCATAATTGAAGCTAATCCTCTTACAACTACATGAGAAGTTGCTGAAGAATTCAATGTCGACTATCCTACAGTCGTTTGGCATTTGAAGCAAATTGGAAAGATGAAAAATCTCAATAAGTAGTGCCTCCTGACCTGACCAAAAAAAAAAAGGTCGTTTTGGAGTCTCTTATTCTATGAAACAACAAACCATTTCTTGATTGAATTGTGATGTGCAATGAAAAGTGGATTTTTTTTAAATTTTATTTAATTTTTAAACTTTACATAATTGTATTAGTTTTGCCAAATATCAAAATGAATCCACCACAGGTATACATGTGTTCCCCATCCTGAACCCTCCTCCCTCCCCATACCATCCCTCTGGGTCGTCCCAGTGCACTAGCCCCAAGCGTCCAGTATCATGCATCGAACCTGGACTGGCATCTCATTTCATACATGATATTTTACATGTTTCAATGCCATTCTCCCAAATCTTCCCACCCTCTCCCTCTCCCACAGAGTCCATAAGACTGTTCTATACATCACTGTCTCTTTTGCTGTCTCGTTCACAGGGTTATTGTTACCATCTTTCTAAATTCCATATATATGCGTTAGTATACTGTATTGATGTTTTTCTTTCTGGCTTACTTCACTCTGTATAATAGGCTCCAGTTTCATCCACCTCATTAGAACTGATTCAAATGTATTCTTTTTAATTGCTGAGTAATACTCCATTGTGTATATGTACCACAGCTTTCTTATCCATTCATCTGCTGATGGGCATCTGGGTTGCTTCCATGTCCTGGCTATTATAAACAGTGCTGCGATGAACATTGGGGTACACGTGTCTCTTTCCCTTCTGGTTTCCTCAGTGTGTATGCCTAGCAGTGGGATTGCTGGATCATAAGGCAGAAAATAATAGCAAATGAAGCAACTGACAAACAACTAATCTCAAAAATATACAAGCAACTCCTACAGCTCAACTCCAGAAAAATAAATGACCCAATCAAAAAATGGGCCAAAGAACTAAATAGACATTTCTTCAAAGAAGACATACAGATGGCTAACAAACACATGAAAAGATGCTCAACATCACTCATTATCAGGGAAATGCAAATCAAAACCACTATGAGGTACCATTTCACACCAGTCAGAATGGCTGCGATCCAAAAGTCTACAAATAATAGATGCTGGAGAGGGTGTGGAGAAAAGGGAACCCTCTTACACTGTTGGTGGGAATGCAAACTAGTACAGCCACTATGGAGAACAGTGTGGAGATCCCTTAAAAAACTGGAAATAGAAAAGTGGATTTTAAATGACAGCTGGCAACCATCAGCTCAGTGGTTAGGCCAAGTAGAAGCTCCAAAGCACTTCCCAAAGCCAATCTTGTACCCCAAAACGGTCATGGTCACTGATAGTCTGCTGCCGGTCTGATCCACTACAGCTTTCTGAATCCCCGTGAAACGATCACATCTGAGAAACATGCTCAGCAGATTGATGTGATCACGGAAAACTGCAACACCTGCAGCCGGTCAACAAAAAGGACCCGATTCTTCCGCGTGACAATGCTGAGCCACATGCCACGCGACCAGCACTTCAAAAGTTGAACAAATGGGGCTACAGAGTTTTGCCTCATCTGCCGTATTCACCTGACCTCTCGCCAACTGATAACGCTTCTTCAAGCATCTCAACAACTTTTTGCAGGGAAAACGCTTCCATAACCAGCAGGAGGCAGAAAATGCTTTCAAGAGTTCACTGAATCCTGAAGTATGGATTTTTATGCTTCAGGGATAAACAAACCTATTTCTCCCTGGCAAAAAAAAATGTGTTGTTTGTAATGGTTCCTATTTTGATTAATAAAGATGTGTTTGAGCCTAGTTATAATGATTTAAAATTCCTTGTTCAAAACCACAATTACTTTTGTACCAACCTAATAATAAAGTTACTTAAGTGAATGATCTTTTAATTTCCCTTGAGATATCACCATGGGTACATATGCCAATTTTATTAGACTTTTAAAAATATTTAAAATAACTCTAAAGATCTGCATTACTTCTTTTATGAACTCCGGAGGGAAGCCATTGTAATTATTGATTAAAAGAATTATGCTTATAACTGTTCTGTTTAGGGAGAGTATACCAGAATGGTGCTTTGCAGAAATATGTTTTTAATCTCATGTGTTTTTAAAAAAGTGGAAGTTTCATTTCCCCTAACATCACTGTTACCATTGTCCTTTGCTTTGCCTCTGTAATTGAATGGATAAAATGAGTATGGTCATAGCAAAAAATAATGCTAAAGAAGGAGAAATTCAAAAGCCTAGGGTTCTGAATACCACAGAGCACAACTTTGAAAAAAACGACCCACTGTGTGATGTTCCCATGACTCAGAAGCCCCTCAGGGTACTGAAGAAAGTGTCTCATGATGAGTTTTCCATGACCTGATTTCATCAGGCCTTGCAGGCTTGTCTCCTACCTCCCTCCCCACCCAGGGTCTTAACTTTGTAGTTCTCCACCCTTAATTCTTTCTCGTCTCTACTGGATACAAATCATTTCCCCTCCCTCCATGAAATTGGCCTAAATGCTGCACTTCCCTCAGTTCTCAGCCTTTTCTCAAATCCCACAATCTTTATTTTACTGCTCAGTTTAGCATTTAACTTAAAATATAATTGTATTTCTCTCTATTGTTTCTACTCTGTTAATTTCAACACTTCAAAGAGATTATAAAGTCTCTAAAGGCCAGAGTTTAGAAATGGTGTGAGAGACAAAAAGTTGTAAACTTTAATGAAGTGCTTTGGACTCAAATCCAGTTGGATTATGTTTGTTCGTTGACTGACTGCTTGTGATACTTGTCATCTTTTTTTTTCTAAGTTCTTTATTCCTGAAAGTTCTGTTCTATAAACAGAACTATATATGTAGTGAAACAGGGTAATTTTTGGCTGTAGCTGGTATTTGTGATTTGAGGGGATTGTGCTGAGTAAATGCAGTTTTTTATTATTGATACTACTTTAGATATACCATAATTTACTAATCCATTGCTGTTGTTAGACTATTTAGATTTTTTTCCCAGTTTGTACCCTGATAGATAATGGTTCCCTGAGTGCTTTTGATCAAGTGTGGTGCTTTGGTTCAGTTATTTCCTTCTTATACATTTTTCAAGTTGGCTTACTGGATCAAAGGGTAGGAACATTTTTATGCTTCTTACTACAAACTCATGCTGGTTGCAGTAATTTACAGTGCTAACTGCAGCTTATGGATACATGATTTTACTTATTTTTTTTCCTTATTGCAATCCAAGGCTTCTTTGCCTGTCTTGCCTATATTCTCCCTTTTCTATAGCCAAAGACTAGCCATATAATTTTATTCAGTAAAGTATGATGAGCAGTACTTGGCACCAATTCACATCTACTTCAATTGGAAGGTTCTTTCCATTCCCAGCCCCAAGATACAGCAAACCTCATCGGTTAAATACAAAAATGAAATAATCTATTAGCTACTAATAGGAGAGAAATACTGTTTTTTGTAGAACTCAAGATATGATTAATGACAGCATAGATAATGACCAACACATATTACCAAAAAGCAATTATTCCACTTGTTTTCCATAATAGGAAATCAGGAATGTTACCTCATAGTAAATGAGTAACCCAATTAATAATGTCCACAACAGTTCCATTTCAGAAGTGAGAAAAATTGACATGAGGAAGTAAAGAGTCTTGCCCAGGGGCAGTGGCAGGTGTCAGGGCTGGCATCCAGATTGGAGCAGTCAGGCTCCAGGGGCCAAGCTTAAGCAGCACATTATATTGCTTCTTTCCTAACCTAAACTTTCCATTGATTCAATAAATATTTTCAAGTGTAGTTATTGCTTGTATTATATATACATATTTACATATACATGCTATTTATGTAAAAATAATATGGTTTCCCAGGTGGCTCAGTGTAAAGAATCAGCCTGCCAAACAGGAGAAGCAAAAGATATGGGTCTGATTCTGGATCAGGAAGATCCCCTGGAGAAGGAAATGGCAAACCACTCTGGTGTTCTTGCCTGAGAAAGTCCCATGGACAGAGGAGCCTTGCGGGCTACAGATCATGGGGTAACAAAAAGTTGAATACAACTTAGTGACTAAACAAGAAATACGTATACTTACATATTTAAAATAGATACATACATGCGTTTACATATTTTCACACCTTACATACAATAACTGTATATTACAATAACTGCATTTCATACACAGCTACTTATATAGTGTGTTGTTTTTGTTGTTCAGTCTCTAAGTCATGTCCTTCTCTTTGCGACCCCATGAACTGCAGAAGGCAAGACTTCCCTGTCCTTCATGATCTCCCAGAGTTTGCCCAAACTCAGGTCCATTGATTTGATGATGCCATCCAACCATCTCGTCCTCTGTCATCCCCTTCTCCTCCTGTCTTCAATCTTTCCCAGCATTAGGGTCTTTTCCAGTGAGTCAGTTCTTTGCATCGGGTGGCCAAAGTTGTGGACCTTCAGCTTCAGCCTCAGTCCTTCCAATGAATATTAAGGGTTGATTTCCTTTAGTATTGACTGATTGGATATCCTTGCTGTCCAAAGGACTCTCAAGAGTCTCCAACACCACAGTACAAAAGCATCAATTCTTTGGTGCTCAGCTTTCTTTATGATCCAACTCTCACATCCATACATGACTGCTGGAAAAAATCATAGCTTTGACTAGATGGACCTTTGTTGGCAAAGTAATGTCTCTGCTTTTTAATATGCTATCTAGGCTGGTCACAGCTTTTCTTCCAAGGAGCAAATGTCTTTTAATTTCATGGCTGCAGTCACCAACTGCAGTGATTTTAGAGCCCAAGAAAATAAAGTCTGACCCTGTTTCCATTGTTTCCCCATCTATTTCCCATAAAGTGATGGGACCAGATGCCATGATCTTATTTTTTTGAATGTTGAGTTTTAAGCCAGCTTTTTCAGTGTCCTCTTTCACTTTCATCAAGAGGCTCTTTAAAAACACATAGTGGTCTTTAATAAGAGAGGACTATTCACCCACAAATTAGTATTCAAGATGAGATATTCTTTTGTTGCTGAAAATTATTATCATGAATTAGTTGTCCTGTATACTCGGTCTGCCTTAAATGAACGTGTGCATTATACCCATAAAGCACTCACTCTATGTAGTGCTCTTAGAGAGTGGTGGTATCTGAACAGCAACTCAGTCACCTAAACTTTTCATTTATTCAGATCTATTTTTCCGCCTTTTGTCTTCTCTACTAATGGTGAATAATCTCCTTTGTTTTAGAATTGAGAAAAACTTTAAAACTTAGGGAAGTGTCTTTTTCAAGTAAATATTGGTACAGGTAACCAGTGATAGTAGGCATTCAGTGAATTAATGAATGAATATATCAAGCGGTAAATCAGCTTGATTGAATGGGCTGTATTAGAAAAGACTCATTTAGTTGCAAGGGGCAGAATTAGCTGAAGAGAAAGGATAGTTTATTAGTTTTACATATGGGAATTCCTTGGGATAGTTTGTGGCTTCAGACATAGCTAGACATAGAAGTTCAAATGATGTAATCAGAATGCTTTCTGAGCTTCTCTTTCCTCTGTGATGGCTTTCTTCTTCAGGAAAGTTCTTACCACATAAAGATGATTGCCAGCAGCTCTAGGGTCATATCGTTCTCACAAACAGCAATCCAGAAGGAGGTGCAGCCTTCTCCGTGTGTATTACAGATTTCATGGAGGAATTCTGGTCTTGCTTAGGTTATATGTTCACCCTTTAGACCAAGCTCTGTGACTGAAGAGTGATGCAGTCTGTTAGACCAGCCTTGAGTCACATCCCTGCCTAGATCATCTCTTCACTCTTCCACAGAAGAGTATACACTGTGACTGACAGCTCCCCTGGAAATACTGGGTGGAAGAGGGGTACTCCCCAGTCGAGAGATGGTACCAAACAGATGGAAACAGATGTTTTTTACGTCCTGTCCTATGGTCAGCCAGCACACACTTTGAACTTATACACACATACATACATTTTCTTTTTCAATATATTAAATTTCAAAGGAGTTATCACCTTATAATATGCAGCTGTCCCATTTACAACCAACAATACACTTAACTTCCCCACCCCAAAGTAGACATTCCAAAGTTTAGCCCTGACGCTGCATCTGGCTCTAAATTTTAGATCTCTAGATGATATGTATTTTTGTCAGTCACTTGTAGACGTATCTTCTCATGAGCTGGCAACTCATGGCTGTTATTTTAGTGAGTATCCCCCCAACAACCTGATATCTAGTGCTTTATAATCATTATCTTGTTTAATCTGACCAATAATCCAAGCAGGCCAATAGTACATATTTTACTGATGAAGAGTCAGGCTCAGAGATTGGGTTCCTTGCCCAAGGTCATACAGCTCATATTGTAGATTCTAGATAGGATTTAGGTTTCACTGATTGGGGAGGTTAAGTCTATCTCCTTAATCAGTATTCTGCCCATATTGTTTCTAAACATTTGAGGCTCAGTCATATGGGAGGTGATCTTAAGCTTTTCACAGTGCCTCATTTATCTACCGGAGAAGGCAATGGCAACCCACTCCAGTACTCTTACCTAGAGAATCCCATGGATGGAGGAGCCTGGTAGGCTGCAGTCCATGGGGTTGCGAAGAGTTGGACATGACTGAACGACTTCACTTTCGCTTTTCAGTTTCATGCATTGGAGAAGGACATGCAACCCACTCCAATGTTCTTGTCTGGAGAATCCCAGGGATGGGGGAGCCTGGTGGGCTGCCATCTATGGGGTCGCACAGAGTCAGACACAACTGAAGGGACTTAGCAGCAGCAGCATTTATCTACCAAAACAGTGGTTAGAGGTGAGAAAGAGACAGCAACAGAGTATCTGATGTTCTTTGTAGAGGGTTTGGCTCTGGATAGTTGATAAATATCAGCTACTTTCTTTTTTAGGTAAAGCAGTAACTGCAAAAGAGGGCATGAAGTAGAAAATGTTCAGTTTACTTACTCGTGAGGAAAATAACTCTGTGGGTCCAGAATGACTCTTATAAGCAAATTACCTTACTTAAGAAAAAGAAGTCCTCATAATACAGAGTGTACAGACACATTGATGCGTACAGACAATTGATAATCAGGTATCATTTATTTCCAGGTCAGTTTTTATATTTCTAGGTACTGGGATTAAACTATAGGACTTTCCAACAGCGAGTACCGGTAATAATGGAAGTCTACTTACATGAGAAGTTTGGCAATACACTGAGTTAAAACTTGAAGTTTCAAGAAGGCTAAATTTCAAAACTGTTATGAAGCTAGTGGCCGTGGAAAAATTTAAGGTTCAAGCCAGATTTCTAAGTTTGAAACTAAGTTGCTGACATTTAGTTGGAAAATGTGTGTTTGGTAGGAGTTTGATTCCCTGGTAGCTCAACTGGTAAAGAATTCACCTGCAATGCAGGAGATCTGGGTTTGATCCCTGGGTTGGGAAGATCCCCTGAAGTAGGGAATGGCAACCCACTCCAGTATTCTCGCCTGGAAAATACCATGGACAGAGGAACCTGGTGGGCTACAGTCCATAGGGTCACAAAAGAGTCAGACATAACTGACTAACATTTTTCTTTCACTGCTTAAAAATTAACTGGATGGTAAGAACAGCCTGTTGTGACTCTATAAGGAAACTTGTTCTCAACGATTGGTTCTGAGCAATGGGTGATTTTGCCCCCAAGTTGATATTTGGCAATGTCTGGTGATATTTTGGGTTGTCACTACTGGGAGTTGAGGGGGATTCTCCGTGTATCTAGTGGGCAGAGATCAGAGATGAACACTGAACATCCTGCAGTGCACAGGACAGCCCCTGACTACATAGAGTATTTGGCCCCATAATGTCAACAGTGCCAAGGTTAAGAACCCCTGCTGTATAATCTTCCTTGTCCAAGGACATGTGTGTAGTAAACCGGTCAAGCCACTTTTAATTAGTATATACGGAGAAGGCAGTGGCACACCACTCCAGTGCTCTTGCCTGGAAAATCCCATGGACGGAGGAGCCTAGTGGGCTGCAGTCCATGGGGTCGAGAAGAGTTAGACATGACTGAGTGACTTTACTTTGACTTTTCACTTTCATGCATTGGAGAAGGAAATGGCACCCCACTCCAGTATTCTTGCCTGGAAAATCCCATGGATGGAGGAGCCTGGTGGGCTGCGGTCCATGGGGTTGCGAAGAGTTAGACACCAATGAGCAACTTCACTTTCACTTTTCACTTTCATGCATTGGAGAAGCAAATGGCCACCCACTCCAGTGTTCTTGCCTGGAGAATCCCAGGGACGGGGGAGCCTAATGGGCTGCTGTTTATGGGGTCGCACAGAGTTGGACACAACTGAAGCGACTTAGCAGCAGCAGCAGCATGTACCTGCCATTGAAAATTAAACATATACACACACACACACTCATACTCTCACAGACTAGTGATCCTGCTCTAAGAAGATCTGAATAGAGGAGCTAGACCAAAATAATAATAATAATAACAACAACAACAACTACAAGCAGAGGCAGAGCTTTGAGCATGAGCTAGTCAGAGGGCCAGCTCAGATTCAAGAGAAGAGGGAAATAGATCCTACCTACCTCTTCATGAGAAGCATGGCAAAGAGTTGTCGGTTTTCTTTAATGTACCATGAGTACTTAACATCAGCATTTGGCTCAGTGGTAGAGAATCCACCTGCTGATACAGGAGAGGCAGGTTTGATCCCTGAGTCAGGAAGATCCCCTGAAGAAGGAAATGACAACCCACTCCAGTATTCTTGCCTGGGAAATCCCATCGACAGAGGAGCCTGCAGGGCTATAGTCCATGGGGCACGAAAGAGTCAAACATGACTCAGCGACTAAACACGACAAGTATGTAGTCAATGTTAGCTATAGTTTTTACTGTTATTTTACCTTTTCTGAAGCATCAGTGAGCTTTGGCACTTATTGTTCCCTCTATTTGGAAAAAAATTTCCCTGGGTTGGATGGGGGGAAGAAGGGAGAGAGGGAAGGAAGGAAGAAAAGAAAGAAGGAAAGAAGAAAGGAAATAAATTACATCGCTCTCTTAATTCTTATATCTGCTCAAATATTAGAAATGCTTCCCCTGAGTACCCTGTATGAAATAGCATCCACATGACCACAGTATCTTCATCAGCTCTCTCACCTACTCTGAATTTATTTTTCTTCACAGTACATGTCACTATCTACATTATATATTGTCTGTCTCCATTAGAGTTGAGTATTTGTTTTATTCATTGCTGTGTATTCAGCACTTACAACAACACCTGTCACATAGTAGCTGTATATGCTGAATGAATAAATGAACAACAACAACAAAGCCATTTTGATATCACTTTTAGGAAAACATTGAGTAAAAGACTATGTACTTTTTATTCCATAGTGACGTTAGCCACAGTATTCATACACCTAATGCTGTCATCTGTTATGTCTTCCCAGGAGTGTCCATCGGAGTCTGTGTGCTCATGGGAAGGAGGGACACAATATCATCATCCTAAGCGTCCTGGCCCTGTGACATCCCTAACTTGATGGTGAATTCGTGGGAGTAGGGGGCACATCTTCCATTGCTTTAGTGTTCTGCTTTATGCCAAGTAAATACTGCAATGCTGTGGATATAATTTGAGTTTCATGAATCTGTAGTGATTAAATTAAAAGACAGGGCTGTCTGCCACCCAGCTTTTCAAGATACTATTTGCCTTATTTTTGTTAGGTAATAAAAATACCTTATTGACTGTTGAAATATGCCTACTAACCATGCTGATGTTATAGTAATTTTCTTATCAAATTACCACCTAACTTTTTTTAGGGTGACAGTCTCAGAATTAAGGATCTTCCATTCAAAGTGAGACTATACCTGTTGTATAAGGAGTAAATTTCTGGTGACCTAGGGTTTTTTAAATAAACTTTTTAACTTTAGAATGCTTTTAGATATATAGGACAGTGCATTTTAGATATACGGGACAGTGTTCCTCTGTACCCATGGTACCCACTTTCCCTGTTGTTAACCTGTGGTAAGAGTATGAGATCTTCATCACAACTGACAAACCAACTGATTATACTGAAGTAAAGTCCAAACTTTTACTCCAAGGTGACACAGTTTTAAAGGCTATATCCAGTAGTTTCTAAAAACTGAAAATCAGTATTGAATGTCCATACCACATGTGAGATTCCTGATTCTTTCTTTTTTTTTTTTGAGATTCCTGATTCTTAAAAGAAATGAAGTAACTTTATAATTAATGGGCTTATCAGGAAGTAAGGAACTTAAAATAATGTGGGTTTAAAGTTTGAGTAGGGAAATTGACAAGTAATTGAAACGTGGGTATTCATAAAGATGTCAGGAGAAACATTAACAACCTCAGATATGCAGATGACACCACTCTAATGGCAGAAAGTGAAAAGAAACTAAAGAGCCTCTTGATGAGGGTGAAAGAGGAGAGTGAAAGAGCTGGCTTAAAACTCAGCATTCAAAAAACAAAGATCATGGCATCCAGTCCCATCACTTCATGGCAAATAGAAGGGGAAAAAATAGACACAGTGACAGATTTTCTTTTCTTGGGTTCCAAAATCACTGTGGACAGTGATTATGCAATGAAATTAGAAGATGCTTGCTTCTTGGAAAGAAAGCTGTGACAAACCTAAATAGCATATTAAAAAGCAAAGACATCATTTTGCTAACAAAGGTCTGTATAGTCAAAGCTATGGTCTTTCCAAAAGTCATGTATGAGTGTGAGAGTTGGACCATAGAAAAGGCTGAGCACCAAAGAATTGATGCTTTCAAATTGTAGTGCTGGAGAAGATTCTTGAGAGTCCCTTGGACTGCACGGAGATCAAATCAGTCAATCCTAAAGGAGATCAACCCTAAATATTCATTGGAAGTACTAATGCTAAAGCTGAAGCTCCAACACTTTGGCCACCTGATGTGAAGAGCCAACTCATTGGAAAAGATGCT
This sequence comes from Bos indicus, assembly GCF_029378745.1. NCBI lineage: Eukaryota > Metazoa > Chordata > Mammalia > Artiodactyla > Bovidae > Bos > Bos indicus. The sequence continues at coordinate 44,336,177 of NC_091769.1, forward strand.
GATGCTGGGAAAGATTGAAGGCAGAATGAGAAAAGGGTGGCAGAAGATGAGATGGTTAGCATCACTGACTTAACAGACATGAACTTCAGCAAACTCCTGGAGATAGTAGAGGACATGGAGGCCTGGTGTTCTGCAATCCATGGGGTCACAGAGTCAGACATGACTTAGCAACTAAATGACAACAAAGATGGCAGGGTGGGGCTTGATCACCATATTAGCTGTTCTTTTGTTGTTTGGGAAATATGGTATTATAACATGGTTTGCTCTTTATAGATAATCTATCTCTAGATTATTGAACACAAGGGCTGCCCTGGAGTAGGAAATGTGCCCTCCTGGGACTGCTTCGGGACTTAGGATACAGAAGAAGTAGCCTATGGCTCAGAGGCTAAATTCTGTGGTTAAAATTGTTAAAAATTTAGTCTTAAGTCTTTCCCCTAGGACTCTCTAACTTTAAATTTTATACTGAAGCGTATTAGAGATACGGGAATTTTGCTATTTCAGTGGAACCTTTTAATCAGCTTTAATGCAGGCTTGGGTAAAGTAAATCTTAATACTGTCTCTCTTTCAGGGCTTTGCTAGTTTGCTATCCTCAAAGCAGAAAAGCAGCAATGAAGCAGCACTGCTTCTTAACTCTGCTTTTATTAAATTTTCTTTATAATCCTCTTCTAGTCCTTTTTTATACTGTACTATTGAACCATAAACAAACTAGTAAATAAAAATTGTACTCATGGAATTTTAAAATTGTTTTAATGAAGCTCTGGAAGCATCCCCATTTCAGAAGATATTTTTCCCTAGTTTGTTTTTTAAATTCTAGAAAGTAGGTCAGTAGAAATAAACCCCCTTTAATTGATTTAATTAGAAATGGAAAATTATATGAGTAGCTCAATTTGAAGTATAGATTTAAATAATTTTACTGGGATTAATATCACTTAATGGTTTGAATTTAAATAAGTTGCATTTAATCATAGCTTATAATTTCTTGAAAAGATTTTAATATCATAAAAGTGAAAGTGAAAGTCACTCAGTCGTGTCCGACTCTTTGTGATCCCATGGACTATACCGTCCATGGAATTCTCCAGGCCAGGATACTGGAGTGGGTAGCCTTTCCCTTCTCCAGGGGATCTTCCCAACCCAGGGATTGAACCCTGGTCTCCTACCTTGCAGGTGGCTTCTTTACCAGCTGAGCTATTAGAGAAGCCCAAGAATACTGAAGTGGGTAACCTATCCCTTCTCCAGCGGATTTTCCCAACCCAGAAATTGAACCAGGGTCTCCTGCATTGCAAGTGGATTCTTTACCAACTGAGCTATCAGGGAAACTCCTATTAAATATCTCATATTTAATATCAGAGAGGAGGCCTAAGTGTTAGAATATATCTATGCATAGGGAAAAAAGTTTGCCATGAAATATAATATTTGACTATGAAATTATTTTAGAACTGTATTTCTCACATAGTATACCTGAGACTATTGTTCCTAGCTCAGTCGCTCAATTGTGTCCAACTCTTCATGACCCCATGGACTGCAGCACGCCAGGCTTCCCTGTCCATCACCAACTCCTAGAGCTTATTCAAACTCATGTCCATCAAGTCGGTGATGCCATCCAACCATCTCGTCCTCTGTCATCCCCTTCCTTCCTGCCTTCAATGTTTCCCAGCATCAGGGTCTTTTCAAATGAGTCATTTCTTCACATCAGGTGGCCAAAGTATTGGAGTTTCAGCTTCAGCATCAGTCCTTCCAATGAATATTCAGGACCAATTTCCTTTAGGATTGCCTGGTTTGATCTCCGTGCAGTCCAGGGGACTCTCAAGAGTCTTCTCCAACCACAGTTCCAAAGCATCAATTCTTCGGCACTCAGCTTTCTTTATAGTCCAACTCTCACATCCATACATGACTACTGGAAAAACCATAGCTTTGACTGGACAGACCTTTGTCAACAAAGTAATGTCTCTGCTTTTTAGTATGCCATCTAGGTTGGCCATAACTTTTCTTCCAAGGAGCAACCATCTTTTAATTTCATGGCTGTAGTCATCGTCTGCAGTGATTTTGGAGTCCAAAAAAAATTAAAGTCTCTCACTGTTTCCATTGTTTCCCCATCTATTTACCATGAAGTGATGGGATCTGATGCCTTGGTCTTAGTTTTCTGAATGTTAATTTTAAGCCAACCTTTTCATTCTCCTCTTTCACTTTCATCAAGAGGCTCTTTAGTTCTTCACTTTATGCCATAAGTTTAGTGTCATCTGCATATCTGAGGTTATTGATATTTCTCCCAGCAATCTTGATTCCAGCCCAGTGTTTCTCATGATGTACTCTGCATATAAGTTAAATAAGCAGGGTGAAAATATACATCCTTGACATACTCCTTTCCCAATTTGGAACCAGTTCATTCTTCCATGTCCGGTTCTAACCTGTTGCTTCTTGACCTGCATACAGATTTCTCAGGAGTCAGGTAAGGTGGCCTTGTATTCCCGTCTCTTTCAGAATTTTCCACAGTTTTTTGTGATCCACTCAGTCAAAGGCTTTAGCTTAGTCAGTGAAGCAGAAGTAGATGTTTTCTGGAATTCCCTTGCTTTTTCTGTGATCCAACAGATGTTGGCAATTTGATCTCTGGTTCCTCTACCTTTCGTAAATCCAGCTTGAATATCTGGAAATTCACAGTTCATGTACTGTTGAAGCCTGGCTTGGAGAATTTTGAACATTACTTTGCTAGTGTGTGAGATGAGTATGATTGTGCAGTAGTTTGAACATTCTTTGCCCTGCCCTTCTTTGGGGTTGGAATGAAAACTGACCTTTTCCAGTCCTGTGGCCGCTGCTGAGTTTTCCAAATTTCCTGACATATTGAATGCAGGACTTTCATGCATCATCTTTTAAGATTGAAATAGTTCAGCTGGAATTCCATCACCTCCACTAGCCTTGTTTGTAGTAATGCTTCCTAAGGCCGACTTGAGTTCACACTCCAGGATGTCTGGCTCTAGTGAATGATCACACCATCATAGTTATCTGGGTCATTTATACCTTTTTTGTACAGTTCTTCTGTATATTCTTGCCACCTCTTCTTAATATTTTCTGCTTCTGTTAGGTCCATAATGTTTTTGTCCTTTATTGTGCCCATCTTTGCATGAAATGTTCTCTTGGTATCTCTAATTTTCTTGAAGAGATCTCTAGTCTTTCCCATTCTATTATTTTCCTCTGTTTCTTTGCATGGTTCACTTATGGCTTTCTTTGCTTTTGAATTGTTTAAAGTGTGCATTCTACAGCTGAATGGTTGGATTTGAAGTGCAGTTAGTTTGTGTTCATAGAACACAAAGGCTAACCATTCTAGCCACCCCATACTGGAGAGAACTGTAGCACTGACCTCTGGTGACCCTGTAAGGTGATATACTGGCTACAGCCTAATGTGAAACAATTGCCTTTATGCTTTAAGAAATGCAAAATACTCCTAAGGGTCTTTTGGTCTCCTTCCTAAGGAAATACTGTACATGTTTTTACTTTAGTTTTGAGTAGCTCCCTGGTGGATGGTATTTTATTTATACTTTAAAAAAAAAAATACTAGTTTACATTTACTTATGGTGCCATCTAAGAGTATATTCTCTCCTGTCTTCTTGCTGATAACAGATGGACATTGCACCAACAAATAAGCCAAGATTCTGCCTTATTTATGGTTTGATTTATATGAGCAGTGATAATAGCTCTTCTAATAAAACTATATGGTTATGCTTTCTGCCTGATAAAACTAATCCATATTCCTGGAAATTCCTACATATCCTACAAATGTAGCTGTAAAGGAACAATATAAATGATTACTACTGGTTTGACAGGCAAGTTGTCTTAACATGAAAGAAAGTGAAAAAGTGAAGTCCCTCAGTCGTATCCAACTCTTTGTGACCCCATGGACTATAGCCTACCAAGCTCTTCCCTCCATGGGATTCTCCAGGCAAGAGTACTGGAGTGGGTTGCCATTTTCTTCTCCAGGGGATCTTCCCGACCCAGGGATCAAACCCTGGTCTCCTGCATTCCAGGCAGACACTTTAACCTCTGAGCCACCAGGGAAGCCCAGAAGGTATGTCTTAACATACCTTGGTTGAATAGTGTTGTATTAGGAATAATATATGAAATACTAGACACATTCATTAAAAGTAGAAAATATCCACCCGTGTTTTAAAATTATTCTTAAAGTCTTGCCAGTGCAGTGAGACATGAGACAGAAATAAAAAGTTATTGAAAATTGAAAATTGGTGATTAAGTCTTTATAACTTGCAGGCAAAATTGTTTACACTGAATATCTGAGAGAATTTAAAAAGTAAAATTACATGGTTTAATAAACTGGTTAGATATGAGAAGTATCCAAAATCCACCATATAAAATAAATACAAATATTTATTATATACTATCATGTTATTTCTGTGTGTTAGCTGGTTGGTGAAATAACAGAAAAATAAAGTTTGCATTGTCAGGTTAGGGAATGAGAAGAGAGGGCAGCATCATAAAAACTCAGGGAGAAAAAGGTTGTAAGGAGGACTTAAGAGCCTTAGTAAGTGTTGTACATACTGAGGTCAATCAAAGTGAATGCTATGGTTTCTCCTCGTGGTCTTGAGATCACTGGCTTCCTCTGGCAAAGCCACGCTGGTTAGAAGAAGGAAATGGAAGCCAGACCACAGTGGTTGAAGAAGGAATATAATGTAAGATCCAAGACATTTCTTTGAGTTTGATTGTAATGGAAGAAAAAAAGGAGAGGGATTGAGAGTTATGTTGTTATTGCTGCTTTGTCATTTTGTTCATTTATTCCAGAACCCTTCCATATGAGACTGGAAACTTCTCAAAGGCAGGCTCTGCTTTTGAAAGCCCTGCAGTACACAGTACCACCTTGAATGTAGAGACACTCATTGGCTTTATGTTAAATTCATGACTGTGAATATAAGTTTTAAAACACTTGGCAGTGGGCCAAGTACAGAGTATGTGCCCATGCGTTTTCAGTGATTAGACGAGGCGGGCCTCACTGTGAGATGTGCTGTGCCCTGTCCTGCTGCAGCTCCTCTCCCATCTGTCTATTCACCAATCTTACCATCTTCATTCACAACCTCCTTCCTTTTGGACTTTCTTTTTTTTTTTACAGCTATGAAACCTACGTAGTCGAATATCACGATGCTTCTCCTGTAGGGAGTGTGATGAGGAGCAGAGTTTGGCTTTGGAGTACTCGGAACCAGAGGAATTGCCGAGGACTCGAAGCCCAGCCCTGACCACTAGAGAGCCCACAACACAATGAACAAATTGAACTTCCATAACAATAGAGTCATGCAAGACCGCCGGAGTGTGTGTATTTTCCTTCCTAATGATGAATCTCTGAACATCATCATAAATGTGAGTAGATCCTACTTTAGAAATGTTTAAATGATGATGTTCCCACCAGTGACCACATTCAAATTATGGCTTGGCTAATGATGAGATCCTCACAGAATGAGACCATTAATAATGCTGGAGAATTGGGGTATTAAGGCTGTCTACACAGGTATAAATTTGAATGATAACTTAAGTTCAGCTGTCTTTACCATTCTCTTGTTTGGTAAAATTAGAGAATATCTGTTACTATATTATATATAGAAAAATAAACACTTTGCTTTTTAAAAAAACTTTTATTGAAATATAATTTTTATGGATATCTGAGTTTGCTTTTTAAATACTTTTGAGTTGTCCCCTACACACATGAAATGGTAATACATAGTTGCTAACTTTTTAACATGCATCTTGATCATTGTTTTGATAGTAGGCCGTAGCCTAAGTCTAGCCAATTTCAAGAATAGGCTGTGCATTTACTCACTAAACTTGCTTATGGTTCATGAGCTGGATGGAGTTAACTCTCTTAGTTAACCTGGACATTGAGGAATATAATACATTTTCTTTTTTGTTTTTACTTTTAAAGTTGAGTTATAATTTACTTACAGCAAAGTATAGGAATATTGAGTGTGCAGCTCTGACTTTTCCCCAGTGTATACATCCAAGTAACCATCATTCAGCTTGAGATATAGTAGATTTCTAGTGCCCCAGAAAGATCTTTTGTGATCCCTCCTAATCAATAATCTCTACCAAAAGATAATATCTATTTCCACTTCTATCACCATAGAGTAATTTTCTTATTTCTGAATTTCATGCAGCTAAAATTATGTGGTGCTCACTTTTATATCTGCTTATATTTTATATACTCAATATTTGGCCTGTGACAGTTATCCATGCTGTTGCATGTGACAGTAATTCTTTTCTTCATTTTTATATTTCATTGTATGAGTATGCCTAATTTCTTCTCCAGCTATTATTATGGGTATTAGGTTATTTTAAGTTTTGGAGGTATTACAAATAAAACAGTTATGAACATTTTATGTGTATACACATATGTATATGGGCTTCCCAGGTGGCTCAGTGGTAAAAGAATCAGCCAGTGCAGGAGACATAGGAGACATGGGTTCAACCCGTGGGTCAGGAAGAAACCCTGGAGGAGGAAATGGCAACCCACTCCAGTATTCTTGCCTGGAAAATCCCATAGACGGGGGAGCCTCACGGGCTACTGTCCATGGAGTCATAAGAGTCGAACATGACTTAGCGACTGAGCACACACACATGTATATACATGTCTGGACTTATACCTGGAAGTGGATTGTGAGTCATGATGTATGCACATGTTGAGCTTTGGTAGAGACTGCTGCACAGTTTTATGTGATCGCAGTCATGCCTAGCATTTGGCAACCCCTCCCTGTTGTCAACTTTCATGTTCTTTCTTTGTATTCTGTTGGAATTAAGGAAAAAATTTCCTTAGTTCATGTCTTGAGTTAGTTCTTCTTGCTACTGTATTTTTAACCCAATTGCCACATGAAAAGAAATTTCTAAATGTTATATGGAAACTATATGACATTTAAATAGCTCCATTAAAAATTTAGAGGAAAAGATTCTGCTTATCATAATTATTTTGGTTTCATTCTATCAGTCACCAGAGTTCCTTGATTTACTAATGTAGCCTTGTTTTTGCTTAAAGGAATTGTCTGAGTATCAAACCTGCCTATTGAGTGAATTTTATCAGTCTCTTAGGCAGAATTTCTATTGATTTAGCTCTTCTATACTCAGATTACTCAAAGTTGTTTTGGATGTGTGAAGTGATAAACTGTTATTATTCCAGCATTTGGTTTTTAAAACCTAGTTAAAGTTGGCAACATTATCTCTCTTCTTCAGTTTGGGCACTGTCAGAATATATTAAAAGATAATTTACATGTATACATGAATATGTTGTTTGAGTTCTTTTGACAGTTATATAGAGAAGGTATCAACTAAAATTTTAAAATATACATAAACATATAGTATAAGCACTTAAGAAACTTCTCTCAGTTCCATTTCTGCCTTTTCACCTGGTTGAATATGTATAAATGTGTTCATATGTGTGTACACACAAAAAGTATATGGAACAAAACCTTACTGACCTCAGGTAAGTTAGAAGGAAGACTAGTCTTATTTCATGAGGAATACTAGGAGCTGGCTATAATTTTCTAAGAAATTAATTTATACTGAAATCTCAGTTGAGGAAGATAGTTATGGAGAACTGACAGACGATCCATTTGTTCCTATAGATCAGTGATTTTACAACTTGATGTCTAAAAAATTATCTGGAGAGCTTGATAAATACTCAGACTATTGGACTCCACTCCTTGGAGTTGGTGATCTAATAAGTCTAGGGCGGGACACAGGGATCTATGTTGAAATCCCTACTTCACATCTGCAACCTTGGGCAAAGTAGTTCTTTGCTTTGGTTTCCTCTTCTATAAAGTGAAAATAATCTGCTCTCCTCACAGGGACATTGTGAGCATATAAAGACATAAGAGGCTTACTTGCTTACTGCCGTGTCTGGCCTCAGTGAGTGAGCACTTAATAGAGTAGCACTTGTTTTCATTTCTTTGAGCTGTATGCTCCCTCTATTAATGAAACTCAACTTCTGAACACCATGTAGACCTGTTCTTATTCCAGGGTCCGTGCATAGCCCTGCCATGTCCAGACTCCTCATTAGCAAGCGAACTGCTGGACCAAAGGAGGGAGGAGGAGGAACTGGGTTAAGTAGCTTGGGGTCCCCTCACTGCTACAAAGCCAACTCAGGGCTGCCAAAAGGCATGTCATTTTCTACAAAGTGTCATTTTTGTCTTCAGAAAATAGCAGTGATGTTTGTAGAGTTGTGGTAGAACAGATTAACTATAACAAAAACTATTTCATTAATGGTCTCCTTTTTAAAAATCATTTCTAAACATTTTTTTTAAATGGAGAAAATCTATTCCCTGAGAAGTGTAATTGATAGAATATTGCCTTTCTGCATGGGGTAAATGTAGTTTTGATCATTTTTGATTTTCCATGAATTGAACAAATAGGGATTGTTCTAAATTATTTTAATCATCAGATAAATATTAAATATGGAAACTTGGAAATTTTTGGAAACAAAGTTATGTTAATGTAGGAGTCACAACATTTTTAAGTGATATAAATTGTGGCTAAGAGATTATATCTCTTCACTGAGACGAGAGTGAACAGTTCTTTCTCTGTAGCATATTTTAGACATTCTTGCTCAACAAGCCATTAATATTGAGAATTAGATGCTGTTTTTATTAAAAAGTTCCATACAAAGTATATTTTTAGATAATGCTTTCATTCTTATCCCTAATGCCTCATAGTCTATGGCACCTTTTAAAGTTCCTATTGCTCCTAAAGATTAGAGAACTTGAAAAATTTTCAGTCAACTAAAACATAGCCTTCAAGACTCATAATATGCAAATGCAAAAAACTCAAAATTGTTTTCACAGTAGGTAAGACTTCAGAGCCACAGCCTTACTTACTTGCAGTTTTTAAACAAGAACATTGTCTTTCCTTGATAGTTGTTAAAGAGCTTTATTATGCTCCAGATACTTGATTTAAAACTAGCAGAACAATAATAATTATATAGGATGTATGGATGTATGGAGATTATTTGAACAACAGTTATACAGAGGTACAACATATTTTGTATACAGCGTGTGGTTTGGAATTTTTCTTTTAACTTTTTAATCGTATTTTATCCAAAGTACTTTGTATATGACATTTTAAAATACAGTCAAAGCTTAAGATTAAAGTCCTAGACTTCTTTAAGTCTCAAATTTGTAGTATATAGTTCAGTTTTATTTAACCTTAAATACTTTTCCCATTATTTTATCATTTTCTTTATTTAAGCTTATTTATAAAGTGCAGTTTCAGTAATGCAGAATTCAAATCCAAAGTCTTTTTAGTGAATGAAGGTGACACTGATTTCCTGTTGGCAAATGTATCCCCTCAGTGGTGTTGGTGGACACGTATTGATACAAATTCTTGAGTGGCACAGTATTAAATGATCTGCTCAGTGGGCCAGAGTACTGTAGTTTGTAGTCATGGACCAGAAGGAAGGTAAGAAACCCACAGGAAATCAGATCCTTGGCTTTCATTCATCAGACATTTACTGAATGCCTGCTGTATATTCTGAGTATAGAATAAGACACTGTCCCGGCTTCACGGAATTCCTGTTACTTCTAAACAGCTGAAGTGGTGCTATTTGGCCTTACATATATACATTTTGCACTTTCTAGTGGATAAAGTGCTTCAGATTGCATGTGTTCTCAGTCCCTTGGTGTGTCTGACTCTTTGCAGTCCCATGGACTGCAGCCCACCAGGCTATTCTGTCCATGGGATTACCCTGGCCAGAACACTGGAGTGGGTTGCCATGCCCTCCCCCAGGGGATCTTCCCAACCCAGGGATCGAACCTGCATCTCCTGCATTGCAGGCAGTTTCTTTACTGCTGAGCCACTGTGAATTAATAGTGAATGTGGAAAAGAGCCATAAACCTATCTTTCTTACTCCAGTTGACATTGTCACCATTCTGAATTGTTTGACTTTCAATTATTAAGAGATCTCAACATGTTTTATTTTCTGAATCTAAGTTATATATTAAAGTATGATAAAAAATCATTAATTCAAAGTTAACTAAGTTAAGATTTGTAATCATTAAAACTGTAACTGGCATGATTATTGAAGAAAGAAGTTGCAAGTTACTAGTACAAATAAGAGGAGAAATGCTACATGTAATGAACTGTCAGGTTGCACATATTTTAATAATATTTACATACAAAAATATTATAATACACAAATGAGCAAAGTTCTGAGTTACTCTCTCTGATAGTACTAACTACATGACTTCAGGCTCTCTGGGTTTTCCTTTATATGTCTGTCAAATGAAGAAATTGACCTATATGGTCTCTTAATGTCAATCCTAACACCAATAAGCTTTAGTGATTCTGAGTTCAGCAAGGCAGACTCATTACAATTATGTGTCCCCCAAAATGCTTCATTCAGTATTTGAAAAGTCAATAAAACTGCGTCTTTTAAAGACTGTTTTATCTTTCAGCATGTGACTTTTCAGAATAACTTAACCTTAACTCCATGTTCCAAATTAACATGATTTTATTATTATACTAGGACTCAGAAAAGAACCTGGTTTAGTACTTAAAAGATATGTCAATGAAAGTGATTGATTAAAGTAAATAAAAGCTAGGTATTCACTCGTCGTGTGGTACATGAGCATTTTGTTTAAACCACCATGATGAAAACTTTCCTTGTAAAAATACTTGCCAAATTAATAATTTTGATAATTAATAATTTTGATCATTTGATTAGATTATTTTGGTTTCCTTCTGAAATACATATTTATCATGCACTATGGCTATAGAGTAAAGCCTTGTCCATGTGTCCTCAGATTTGTGAGTCTTGTACAAGATTGCACTGGTACTTTATTACCATGTTGTAGAGATTTGTATTGTGATCATCATGACTGAAACAGCTGTAGTGATTTCCATAAACCAACTGTTGTTCTGCTAGTGTCAGCTTGTCCCTTCGGTATATATTTAGGAGGCATTACATTGCCTGATTGTGGCTCACTGTTTGGACTTGGCTGAATTATTAAGTTGTGTTTGTTTTATTTTTGTCTTTTTTCCCATAGGTCAAAATTCTGTGTCACCAGTTACTGGTCCAGGTGTGTGACCTACTCAGGCTAAAGGACTGTCACCTCTTTGGACTCAGTGTTATACAAAGTAAGTCTCAGTCCTGTCTCTGATGGAGTTAGCCAACTCTCCCTGAGGAAATGGCATTTTATAGCTGTAACTTAATTGAGCATATTGTTATGTAATTGTGATTGTCAAAGTACTTGTAATCTTGGCTTTTAATCTAGTATTCATATTTTAAACTCAACTGCTGTGTATTTCTTCTATGATTTAGAATTTTAGGTCTTGAATTTATTATGGTTTGAACTCAAAAACTGGTTCCTCTTTACAAGTCTAGATTTTATGCATTTGCTCTTTTGTGTTTTAATGAACCCAACTAGGAAATTACCTTGGTTATTTTTGTAATTTAATTTGTTTTGTAATTTTTGACATTAAAAGACATGTAGACATAATAAACCTGACTTTTCTCTATTCCAATTCTCTTACTGTTGAAGATATAGTATAACAAAGTGATCTATTAATTTACTCTTATTTTCTTTTTTCCTTCCTTTATCCCTTCTCTTTTTTTTCCAGTCAAAACATATAACTCGGAGATAAGGGATCGGTTTCTTCTGTATACTTTACATGGAAAAGATTTTCAAGTAAAGGGCTCCATATAAGCTTTCTCTGCCAGTGACACCTTAGTTAGAGTTAAGTTCCCAGAGTTTAAGTGTAGCCATTCCTTAAAACTTTTTTCTTTCAAATCATACTTTAAAATTTCTCTAATTTAGTCTTCTAGATGCCAAAAAACCTTTCAGATCTTTGCTCAGTTTTTCAAGGAAACCTTTTTTGTGAAATGTTGCTCAGTTTTTCAAGAAAACCTTTTTTGTGAAATGTAGCTGTATTTTGTATTTGGATATGAATTATTTTCTACTACTGAAATTGGTTTCAATTTAAAGGTTTATGATATCTTGAGAATCTGGTTAGTACCATAAAATGCTCAGATCTCCCAGATTGGAAAGTATATCATGATGAGCTGATCAACAAGTTCAGCTCCAAAATGTGAGCTGTTTTCATTTATCTAAAAAGACTGCTCTAAAGAGGCCAGAGACCGTGGAGCAGGGAACACGTCAAGAAGAAAGGAACCATCTGTATGTCTTCTTTGGAGAAATGTCTGTTTAGTTCTTTGGCCCATTTTTTGATTGGGTCGTTTATTTTGCTGGAATTGAGCTGCAGGAGTTGCTTGTATATTTTCGAGATTAGTTCTTTGTCAGTTGCTTCATTTGCAAAACCACAATGAGGTACCACTTCACGCCAGTCAGAATGGCTGCTATCCAAAAGTCTACAAGCAATAAGTGCTGGAGAGGGTGTGGAGAAAAGGGAACCCTCTTACACTGTTGGTGGGAATTCAAGCTAGTATAGCCACTATGGAGAACAGTGTGGAGATTCCTTAAAAAACTGGAAATAGAACTGCCTTATGACCCAGCAATCCCACTACTGGGCATACACACTGAGGAAACTAGAATTGAAAGAGACACGTGTACCCCAGTGTTGATTGCAGCACTGTTTATAATAGCCAGGACATGGAAGCAACCTAGATGTCCATCAGCAGACGAATGGATAAGAAAGCTGTGGTGCATATACACAGTGGAGTATTACTCAGCCATTAAAAAGAATACATTTGAATCAGTTCTAATGAGGTGGATGAAACTGGAGCCTATTAGAAGAGAGATTGCAGGATGATGCGAGAACTTTGGAACAGGCATCAGATGACCTGGTTCTGATTCAGGTTCTACCACTAGCTAGCTATGTGGCTTTAGACATGTCCCTTGCCTTCTCTCCATTTCAGTTTTCTCTCATGTCAAATAGAAATCACTGCTTCACCTGCTTTGCAGGACTGATGTGTGCTTGAGAAAGTATACAGCTCTGGTCAAACTGCTGGATGGTAGAAACACAGTGGTAGTTTAAAAAACTATGCATGTGCCATCATGGCGAGCAGTCTCAGTTCTATTCATTATGTTGCTTCATGTGATAAATGGATTTTAGTAGCATCTTCTTATCTCTCGGACTTCTTCTTTGCCCCTTTCATCCACGCTGGTTGACTTATTATGACATTCATTGACAAAGAGTGGCTTTACCCTTCCTATTCTAGTCAAATGTTTGACTTGTTCTGTCAAACTGCAGTATTCAGTCATGAGTGACAGTGTGGGCATGTGTTACCTTGGAGTAGTCAAAGAGACGGACTTTTCTTCCACAACAAGTACATTTTTATGCAGGACTTTCCATGAGCATGACCCCAGGGTGATGGTTAGAGGAAAAGGAAGGAGTTAAAAAAAATTTTTTTTGGAAAACTTTGTACAAGATAGGAATACTTTTCATATGAAATATCTCTGTTTAAAAGAGTCCATTTGAGAAATCTGAAAAATTTTGCACTTTTTACCAGCTAGTTTTCACATGTTTAGATCATTTTTGCATGAGTTAGTTAGCAGTCTTATTTTCTGCTCATCTTAAGAACATCATTCCCTTGAAGAAATATTTTGGCATCCATTCTTGTTTTGCATAAGATTATTTTCTTCTTCCCACAAGATCAACCCCAAAAGCAGCGCAAGTAATGCTTTATCATTTTGACATTCTGGGTTTTATGTGGATAGCGCAGAGAAGGAATAGTATTAGAGACTTCTTTTCACAAAACACATGGGTCAAGCTGCTCACTTGAAAACAAATCGGTTATCATCAGTTTTTTTTAGTTTCTTACATAGCAATTAAGATGCTGTTTCTGCCCTTTTTTATTACTTTGCACTTATGAGATGGATCCTCTGTGAACCAAACAAAAGCATGTTTTTCTAAGACTGAGTAACACCACAGTGTTGGAAGTTAAACTATGTTATAATGACCATGGAAACTAAGTAAAAGCAAGAATAGGAATCTAGTATTTCTTCTAAGTGTTAACATTTTCAGTGATACATGTTCTGTATTGCAAAAGCAAAATAATAATGTCATTAATAGCTATCCCACAGAACCTTGTATCTTTTTACGTTTTCAGTTTTCTTGGTGATATGTGACTTTAGAGTACATTCAGAAAGCTTGAGGCTTTTTTTGAAAAACCCATTTCTTTGTATATTCTTTTCTTTAAAAAAAAAATCTATGCTTTATCACCTGGTCTCCTTTTTTTTTTAATGTGCAGATAATGAACACGTGTATATGGAGTTGTCACAAAAGCTTTATAAGTATTGTCCAAAAGAATGGAAGAAAGAAGCCAGCAAGGTACGACAATACGAAGTCACTTGGGTGAGATTATCAGCAAAATTATTTTGATTTTTAAAAAAGGTTTATTTTAGCTGTTATACATTAGGAAAACATCTTAACACTTTATACAGTAAAGATTTGGAAAGGGATATGAATTATAAGTTCTAAAATATCACATTAGCGAAGGATTAATAGCTTATAACATGTAGCAAAAGATTTTGAACATCTGCTAAAATAGTATTGGACAATAACTTTTCCATAACCTTGGGATAATGTTTTGAAATGAAAATCATGGGAAAAGTATTTGTTCCTCTTCTTTGGCCACATTAGTTGTCAAAACTGACTGTCTAGAAGTTATTAGTCATTTTAAAATCTGCTTTTACTATCTTTACATTGATATTTTATTACTTTATTGAACCCGTGCCTTGTATTTGCATAGGAGAGCATTCACTGGGAATTTACCTAGTGTTCTCAAGATTACCCTCACAAAACAGTAATAATCCCCAGTGTGTAATCCTTGATCCTCCAATTTGTATTTAAGAATTCTTGGAGTAAACTGAAGGCTACTTCAAAACCAACTACAAAGTAAGGAACATGAATGTCTAAATAAACAAACAGCATGTTAGAATTTGGTATGTGGAATGTCAGAGGAACAGGAGAACATTGTAATGAGGAGCAAATGGTCACCACAGGGGACAGAGCTGGGAGAGGAGCTGGATCTCAGCTAGAACTTTCCACTGGCATTTATTTTTATCTTCCCGTATGTTGTCACTGGCATTACAGTGAATGAGTATCAGATAGTGATGATGCTTTATAACTTCCTGTTTCTGCATGGACAACTTTATACCTACTGGAAGCCCCTACTCATTAGAAGTAGGTCAAACCTTTCAATGTTTAAAAAGTGTCTTAAAAATGATATTTGTTGTTTTTGAAACCCACTTTTGAAGTAACTAAAAACAGCCTGATTTTTACACGTGTCTTTGTTTAGGGAATTGATCAGTTTGGACCTCCTATGATCATCCACTTCCGTGTGCAGTATTATGTGGAAAATGGTCGATTGATCAGGTATGAGGACAAGGAGAAATTCCAGACCTTTCATTTTCCACAGTACTCATCTTCTAATGTATCAAATAAAGTACTTCTGTTTATTGTTTGTCTCCACCTGCTAGAATATAAAACAGCAGGGAGATTTTCTTTTTTAATTAATTTACTTGGCTGCACAGGGTCTTAGTTGCAGCACACAAGCTCTGAGTTTCAGCTTGTGGGATCTTAGTTCCCTGACTAGGGATCAAACCTGGACCCCCTGCATTGGGAGCACAGAGTCTTAACCACTGGACCATCAGAGAAGTCCCAAGAACAGGGTTTTTTTTTTTTTTTTTAAAAAAAACACTTTGGCACACACATGTATCTTCAGTCCCTAAAACAGAGGTAACAGTAGACACTCAATACATATTTGTTGAATGAACGAGTTGTTAGACTATCAGTGAAGTTGTTAACAGTATCACAGCTCACATTTTCTCTTCTCTACATTTTCCATAACAGATCAGTCACTGAAAAGGTACTTCCTTTAAGGAAGAACTAGCACTTTTGTGAAAAGAGGAGAGGTTGGTTAATGCATTGTTTTCTTTTCGGGTGGTGATGTGAGAAAAGGGACAGCAGCAAGAACTCTGTCCTATACAAATGCATGGGTGTTTATATCGCCTGGTTTTCTTTTCACCTTTGGGGTCTTGCTTCTGTTCTTGGCAGTATCTTTAAAGCTAAGATTACACCCAGTGGAGCTATCCTCTGAGAATCTTAGATGCAGTTCGGCGAGGGCAGGTAACTGATTCCTTTTCTGGAGGTGGGTGCCTGAATACTACTCTGCACATGATACAGACCCAGAAGTCATCAGTTCAGAAGCTCAGATTAACATTTTATATGAGGTTACAGTGCTGGAAGATTTTCAGAGGTGATTTTGTCACCTGGTAGAAATTACTAGAAATGTGAACTCTGTTTTTCACTTATTTTAAAATTTTGAGAAACTCTATGTAAAAGGGACAAATATACATTTAACTAATGAGTTGTATCTGAGATTTGCTCTTAATATTTATATTATTGCCACATGCAAATTAAAAAGTAAAAAATATGAGCCCATAAAGGATGTTTTTAAAGGCAGAGAAACCTTTTTAGTTATTCTCAGTTTGTATAAAATCTTCACTCAGTGTACTTAATTGGAATGGAATGTGCTGGAAAGAAGAAAAATATAGTATTGAGCCATTAATTAGCCCCCTGGGACTAATGAATGTTTCATTAACCCCTATACTTCTGCCCTTTTCTCCAGTGATTAGCTAGTCCAAACGCTGTGTACTCAGCATTATACAAAGAAGTGCTCTGAAAAGTACTCTGTCCCAAGAGGAAAAAAATTACATAAATGCTTTATTTTTAAATTCTTCATTCTTAAACATGATCTTGGTTAAAATAAACTCATATGTTTTTATTATCATCAACTAATGAGCTATGAATCTCAGGTAAACATTCAACCTAAAATAATAGGGAGGCAAATACTCATTAAATACATAACACAAACACACACATTTTTTCCCCCTTGCATTTTTACTTTGATCACAGAGGCGTCCTGTTTGCCTGTGACATTTTTTGGAGCTTGACTGTGTTTTTACCCAGTCAGCACTCTTTAGTGTATTTAATGGGGACTATATTTATTTCTGACCTCAACAGATTGTAATGAGTGCACTATTACTGTTTCCGTTTGTGAGGACTATTATGATTTTGTGGCTGCTGCTGCTGCTTAGCTAAGTCACTTCAGTCATGTCCGACTCTGTGCGACCCCATAGACGGCAGCCTACCAGGCTCCCCAGTCCCTGGGATTCTCAAAGCAAGAACACGAGTGGGTTGCCATTTCCTTCTCCAATGCATAAAGTGAAAAGTGAAAGTGAAGTCGCTCAGTCACGTCCAACTCTTTGCAACCCCATGGACTGCAGCCGACCAGGCTCCTCTGTCCATGGGATTTCCCAGGCAAGAATACTGGAGTGGGGTGCCATTGCCTTCTCCGGATTTTGTGGCATGTACCTATAAAAACACACCCATAAAGTAACATCTGCTTAATTTTAAAAAAAAAAGGATTTTAAGAGAATTTTCAGTTCATTCACTTTTAGAGGGAAAAAAACTATAGTCAAGCAAATTTTTTCCAGTACAGCATATAAATAGAAATATTTTTTAAAGGGCCTAATGTATTTGTAATTTGCTCAGATGAAAAACAAAACAAAAAAGGACACATGACATTAAAACCAGGATTGTCCTTATTTATGTTGCGTGTGCAGCATTGTGGTAGCAAAGTTATTTTAATACAGACAACGAATGCCTAGGCTTCTCTTCTAATACTTGTTCAATGTAGTATTTATTTACCACATTGGAGTGGCATGATTTAGATCTTGTTTCCATCATCAGAATGAATCAAGTGCCGCAGGCCTCAGGAAATGTTGCTTTTGCAGTCTGGGTCGTCTGGCCTGGGGTCCTGTCTCCCTGAGGCCTGAGGGAAGCAGCCATCAGGCAGCCATCAGGTGTTGACACAGCCTCCCCCTCTTCAGCAAGTGAGGCGGGGGAGGAGGAGGGGACAGAGCAGAAAAGCTCCCGTCCCCAGATGGGCAGCAGGATTTGCGCTCTGTTTACATGCGTTTAGATTGTTCCATCAAAATGTGAGTTCTGCTTTCTTTTGTTTTCCTAGTGACAGAGCAGCAAGATACTATTACTACTGGCACCTGAGAAAACAAGTTCTGCATTCGCAGTGTGTGCTCCGAGAGGAGGCCTACTTCCTGCTGGCAGCCTTTGCGCTGCAGGCTGATCTTGGGAACTTCAAAAGGAATAAGCACTATGGAAAGTACTTTGAGCCCGAGGCTTACTTCCCATCTTGGGTAGGCACTGTTTTCAGATCTAAAGCGTTTGCTCTAGCACATTTCTAGTTCATTGTTCTAGTTCAATAGAGACATATCAACCCCTAAAATGTCTACCCTCTATGTTAGACACATTGCGAGGCGCAATGGTAATGACAAAGAAACTAGTAGCAACCAGAAATAGTCAAGCTACTCATGCAGCTTCAAGAACTGGGAAGCCAGGTGTTTAATGGCCCACACACCCTCCATGACACCCGGGTACACATTTCACACTTGAGAGCGTGGCACACACAGTCTCTCCACCAACTCGACCTGTACGTGGGTAATGAGGAAGAAGATGGCTGTCCATCCTGCAGATGCTGGAACTGGGAATTTGTCAGCCTTCTTTTGAGATTTACTCAGCTTTGACTTTCTTATTTACTCTTAATTCAAGCAGCATTTTTCCCCTTCAGGAGGAGAAAAACACTGTTCTTTAAAAAGCGACATCATTCACAACTTTTCCTGTGCTGAGAAAACAAATATAAGTGAACTGCTTGTGCCTTCCACCATCTCCTTCACTATCAAAGGAGGAGCCACCCCCTTCCTTCAGCAAGAAAATATAGGTTATTTGAGCACTGACTGTCTCAGCCATGTTTTCCTCCACCATACTCTGCTGATATCACTTCCCGTTCTTCCTCCAGGTCTCTGCTGAGGCATCTCTCCTGTATCTTCAGCCTCTACTTGAACTAACTCGGTTCACACCTTCCTATCTTCAGAGGAGGAAGGAGGGAGGGAAAGAAGAGCTACCTATCTCTCCTTCCCTTCTCAGTAAAGCTTCTTGAAAAAGTGATGTGAATTTGATGTTTTAACATCTTTACTTCGACATGTACTCCTCAACCGACATCTATCTGCCTTCTTTCCTCACCAGCCCCTCCACTATGGCGTTGTCCTTAGGGCCAGCAGTGACCTTTAAGTTGCCAAATCCAGTGGACACTTTTCACATCTTTTCCTGGGTTTCTCTGCTGTGATTGACACTTAGTCACTCCTATCCCAGGAGACCTCCTCCAAATTGATGCTTTTTACAACCACATATGTGCTGGCACCTCCCGAATCCATTTCTCTCCCTTATGTCTGTAAGACAGATGTTTACCCATAGGCACCTCAAACTCACAGTGCCCCAGATCAAATTTATCTGCTTCCCACCTCAGTTCTGTGTGTTCCTACCTCTGTGTTCATAACCTCAGCCAGTGGCCCTGGTCACCTAGAAACTTAAGAGTCATTCAGGCTCTTCCTTAACACTCTTCTTTTACCTTGCCCCATCTAGTCAGGAGAACATCCTCTAATATAAACCCTTGATTCCCCAGCACTCAACTTAGGAAATAAAATTCTCTTGTATTTTTGTTGCTGTTAACTTCCTAAACATTACTGCATCCCCACCCCAACCCAGGTCATGACTCCTCCCATTTCCCAGGTGCCAGCTCTCGTCAGCACTCACCAGTGGACACTTGTCCCTCCTCCAGGCTTTACTTCACAGCTTGCAGAGAAGTCGATTTTGCTTCTGATTTAAACCTTCACCTGCAGAGTGAAAGCCTGAGTGCCAAACATGACCTAGGAACTTCCCAGCTCATAGTCCCTGCCAGATTTTTCACCTTCCTCTCTGGTTGTCCTGCACCTCATGTGTTGTGCTTCAGCAACACTCAGCATTACTGTGTCTCCACAACTCCTGTAGTTTGGCACTTTGGGCCTTTCTGCCTGCAGCTTCTTTAGCTGGTGAGGCACCCTCCCTGTTTTACCTGGCTACTCCTGCTCATTGGCCCAGGTGTGTTCTCTGGATGGACTTGTCTAGGTGCCCAGGGCCCTTCCTCTGGGCTCAATAAGACCCTGAACAAAAGTATTTTATTTTCAAATATTCTGCTTATCTCTTGCACCCAGTAATCTGAGTGTTTCTTAAGATATCCTAAAGAACAGGTGTAAACTTAACCTTTTCTGTTTCTTCAGCATTTCACATCATGGTGCTCAATACAAGCTTTTGTTCATGGGCTGACTGTGCTTCAGTTGTTGAAGAAAAACCAGAGGGCATCAAGCTATTACACAGCAGTGCCTGTGGGACCAAAAGTAGCCAGTATTTCCATTCTCTAGTTGTCATCAGGTTCTCATGGACTCTTGGTCTTTAAAGCAGAGCTTCCTGATTAGTGTGCCATGGCGCCCAGGGTACTGAGACCAGCTTCCTTGACCCTTGTGATCACCAGAACCACCTATTACATATACCTCACTGCCCTTTCAAATACTATTTTCTATGGGTTATTTGACCTGAAAAAGGTTGATAAGCACTGATTTAAATGATCTCCATGAAAAAGGAATCTAGAAAGAAAAGATCTATAATGAGTTATCAGCAAAACTTGATTATTGGCCAATAATTCATCATGTTTAATTCTCCTTAAAATATTCATAGGAAGAAAAATATGTCAACTATAAAAACTGATAAAACTAAAAATTCTCTAATTTTTAAATTCTGATCATTTTGAGCACTAAAAATGCTTTTTGTTCACTTTGCATACTTCTTTCCATCTTTTATAATCTTCATGAAGTCAGCTAAGACTTTTAACTTACCAACACCTTTTTTTTGAGCCTGTAGCTACTGGGCACTATATATTTTTGAAATCTGAAAGCTTAGACTACTGTCTGATGAAAACTGAAGTCGCAGTAAATTGTAATGAATATTTGGGTGAAATTGTTTTCTCCTAAGCATTTGAGTAGAGTGTTCTTATCAGCCTCTTATGCAGAAACCAGAAATGTTTCTAAGAATTCCTTGCAGTCCTCTGCCTTCTTTGGATTAACATTGAGAGCCTCCCACTTTGTGGCTGTAATTTTAGAAGAGTTAAGTAGGATCCAGAACCTGAAGATGTGCTAACAGTAGCTGTATTTCATGGTACCAATAATTCTGCAAGTATAAACAATGATGTGGGCAAAATTGTGCAAGTTTGCATGGTTTTTCTTTGTTAGTGATTTTAAAGCCAAGAGAACATATTTTTCCCATTTCTTATGATTTTTCTTCTTAGATATGAAGTACTACAGCTAAACTGACTCTGTACCTTCTAGTATTAGCTTGTTCAGCCTAGTAACGTCACAGATGGTCAAAAGAGTATCAGTGTGAGAATTTCCTGGTGGAAATCAGCCAGTTTCAAGGGCCTATTTTCGGTTCTCGGCCTTTCATCATTTTCGGGGTGAGGGTCGTGTTATACTTGAATCCTTCCAACAAATGTTGCATTGCGCTCCCCTTGTATCCCAACAGGTTGTTTCCAAGAGAGGGAAGGACTACATCCTGAAGCACATTCCAAACATGCACAAAGATCAGTTTGCACTGACAGCTTCTGAGGCTCATCTTAAATATATCAAAGAGGCTGTCCGACTGGATGACGTCGCTGTTCACTACTACAGATTGTATAAGGTACAAAACTGCAGTAAGTCTGCAGCTGTATCTTCTTGATCAGGAGAATTTTTTTTTTTTTAAGTTTTGGTTGTTTTTAAAATGGGTTTTTAAAAGAATTTTTATTTGAACTGCTGTTTGTCATCATAAGTCAGTCTTGGAGTCAGTGATGTTTTTCTTTGGGCCTGGAAGCAGGAGTGAGTCTTTTTCATGGTTCTGATAATTGAGATGACAAGTGGCTGTAAATTGTGCTTTTGATTTTTCAGTGATTATGAAATAGTTATTCTCCTCCTTCCCAAATCTGCATTTCTGCCTTGGGGAGTAATGTTTACTACTTCTTTGATCAGTAATTATTTAATAAGTGAAGCCACACCTGCATTGTATCCATTAGTAATAAGAGCACCACCACAGCAGCTAATGTTTATTGAGTTTTGTATTTATGGGAACACTTCATATCTATCCTTTTTGAAAAAATACTCATAACTCT